>NC_133511.1:74150000-76805000 GCF_049354715.1 Callithrix jacchus
CGCCCAGAGTACCCTCCCTCTCCTACCTGTCCCAGCCAGGCTAAATTGTACTTGGTCTTCAAGCCTGCACTGTGTTATACCTTTCCACTTTCTCTGTCTTCCTTCTGTCGTCAGTATGAGCACTTGGTCCTGCAGTTGTCTGTCTACCTCTACATTTCTCCCTCTCCCAACCTCTCCCCCAAGATTGTGGACCACTTGAAAATAGGAACTGTGTTTTCATTTCTGGGTCCCCAGTGCCTGGCTTAATCCTGCCAGGAACATTGTAGATGCTTAGTGAGTTCTCATTCACTTATTCATTTCTCAAGCACTCAGCACAGCAACTTCAAAGAGACAACATAGAGAGGTAGTTAAGAGTGTGGCCACCTGGGTTCAAATCCTAGCTCTCCCACTGTGGTGTGACTTGTGTGTCCTTGGACACATTACTTAACCTTCCTTAGCTTCATCTTCCCCATCTGTAGAATGGGGATCATAGTGTTATCTGTCTCATGGAGTTGTTTTGAGAATTAAATGAGCTAATATGTATATACAAAGTGCTTAAACACTTGATGTCAACATCTCCATAGATATTCCCATTGGCCAGACCCTGTGCTGGGCACTGGGAATCCCAAGATGAAGACCCAGTGACTGTCCCTGGGGAACTCCCATTCTGTGAGTGAGAGGCTATAGTGCTGGAGCCCTGTCAGCTCAGGGGAATGGGTGGGGGTCTGCCCTCAACCGTTGAGGGTCCCTGCACCCTACCACATCAGCAGCCATCATGGGCCTTGAAGCCAGTTGGCCTGGGTTCAAAGCCCTGCTCAGCTCCACAGCCTTGCGCCTGTCGTTCACTCTAAGTCCTAGTCTCCTCCTCTGTGAAACAGGGACAATTAGGGTGCTAAGGTGTATATGAGTTCCTGGTCTCTGGAAACATTCTCCATTGAAATGCCAGCATTTATTACAACAGGTTTCCAACTTGAGGATGCCGCAGGGTGTGAACTGTGCTAGGGGGTGAGCTGCTTGCTTCCCGGTATGTTAGGCGAGGTGAAGCCCAGGAAGGATCTACCAAAGGGTTCGTGGGCGTCCTGCTCAGACCCCAAACTGATGGGTGCAGGAGTGCCTGAGGTGCAGGGAATGCATGTCTGTCCCCAGCTATCCCTCCTGCCTTGTGGGAATGTCCTCACTTAGGAGAAGGAGGCTAGACATTCATCCTCCCGAGCTGTGGGAGGCCACTGGCCCCACCCAGAAGCAGCACCCTCCGGCCTTATGCCCTAAGGGCAGGGCAGGAGAGGACAACAGTGGCAATGAGGGCAGAAGTTCATGGAAGGAGAACTGGTTAAGGCCTTGAAAAATCCAGCTTACTAGAGAGCATGGACTCAATCAGATTTGGGTTTGCATCCTGAAGGAGCCTCTTACTCTGTGTGCCTTGGGAGAGCTGACAACACAGCCCTGCCATTCTTGGGTTGGTTGGAGGCTGGAAGGGATAATGTCCAAGGAAATGCTTTGTCAGCTTCACCTGCATCAGGCAGGAAGGAGCCTCACTCTCTCTAAAGGGGACCTTCATCTTAAGCCCTTCAGAGTTTCTGTTGTATCTCTTGAGCCTGTCCCACGCAAAAGCAAACTGTATCAGTCCTACCTTTGAAATACATGCAGAATCCAGTTGCTTCTCACTGTGGACGCCCTAAGCTAAGATTCCATCGCGCTTTGCTCGGATTGTTGCAGCAGTTTCCTGGCTGTCTTCTGGCATTTCTAGACCATTTCACCTAGCAGCCAGATTAACTGTTTTTTCTTTGAGACAGTCTCGCTCTGTTGCCCAGGTTGGAGTGCAGTGGCGAGATCTCAGCTCACTGCAACCTCTGCCTTCCCAGGTTCAAGCAATTCTCCTGCCTCAGCCTCCCAAGTAACTGGGGTTATAGGCGCCCACCACCACACCCAGCCGATTTTTGTATTTTTAGTAGAGATGGGGTTTGCCACAGTGGACAAGCTGGCCTTGAACTCCTAACCTTCAGTGAATCGCTCGCCTCAGCCTTCCAAAGCGCTGGGATTACAGGTGTAAGCCACCACGCCCAACCCAGAGTAATCTTTTAAAAATATGTATCATCAGGTCATTCCTTAATGGCTTCCTGAATTTCACAGAGCAGATCCAGAAGTCCTCTCCAGGGCTCTGTATGGTCTTCCCCACCCCTCCCCACTTCTCCACCTGCCCTCTGGCCTCATCTCTCTCCTACTCTCCTACTAGCTAACTTTGTTCTCACACACAAGGCCTCCAGGCTGTCCCCCAAATATGCCAAGTATCCTCGTAGCTCAGGGCCACCAGCCTTTCTGTTCCCACTGCCTGTTCTCCACCCTCTGTGTGTTCCTGGACCTGTCACTTCATCCAGGTCTGTGTCCACATGTTCCTTATCCCGTCCCCTAGTGACTGTCCTCTCTTCTGCTATGTATTTATAGTACTTATCATGACTCAAATATTTCCGAGTAGTTATAGTAATAGTATTAGTGTGTGTTTCTGTTCACTACATGGAAGCTCTGTGGGAAGAGCCATGTCCGTTTTTTCCCTCTTGCATTTTCAGCCCCTAGGACAGTGCTTAGCATGTAGTAGATATTCAGTGAACCCCTGCTGGTTACACCAAGTTTGGACACCAGGGTTCAGTGAGGCAAGCTCCCTAGGCTGTCCGAGCAGGCTAACGGAGGAGGGACTCAACCCGGCCTTGTTTGTGCTGGGTCTTGCACATAGGAATGAGACTCTGTTCATGCAAAATCTGGGGAGTGACAACAGGCCACTTTCCAGATGTCTCATGGCCAGGCCCAGGAGGCTCCTGGCCTGGAGGGGCATTCACTCAGATACAGTCCCCATCTGTTGTGAGAGAAGGAGCATGCTCAGGGCTCTTGGCTCTTCCTCTGGGGTGTGGAGCCAGAGGCAGGTGGCAATTGGAACCCTAGAGAAACGAGATCTGTTTGGGAGGCTGGTGGCAGGAGGAAGAAGGGAGTCTGTTACCTCAGTGAAACCCAGCGACTCTAGTTTTCACATTGGTCCTGGCTTGGCCACTAACTAACCCTGTGACCTAGGCAAGGCTTTGTCCTACTCCTGGGCCTCAGTTTGCCCATCTCTGAAGTGGACTATTGGATGCAGTAGGCTCCAAGGGTAACTTTGATGGTGACCTGCCTTGCAAAGAAGGAAACTGAGTGGCAGAGAAGTTTGACAACTAGCCGGAAGTTATGCAACATCTGTAATAAATGTCCTGTGTATGGATTTATCCCTGGTTTATTTGCTACTTCCCTCTAGAATGGAAGCTCCTGAGGGGAGGGGCCTTGGCTCCAGGCCCGTGACTCTCACCTTTTCATCCCCCAGCACACCCATGTTCAAGTCCCAACTTAGCCAGCTGATCTTTTCTCAAATCTAGACTTGTTTCTCCAGTTAGACATTGAGCCCCTCAAGGGAGGAACTACATCTGGTTTCTCCTTCTCCCAGTTCTTCAGGATGAGGCAGCCAGCAGGTGCTGGAGGAAGGCTTGGTGAATAAGAGAGAGAGTCAGGTTACCCAAGGCCACAGGAAGAGATGGCAGCAAAGCCAGGATCCCCATCAGGTCTTACTTATTCCCTGAAGCTTCCAGACGCCAGGATTGGACTCTTTCATTCATTCATTGACTTGTCCAAAAAATACTCACCAAGTGTCTACTATATGCTAGTTGCTATTGGAGTGCTGGAATGCAGCAGCATCCAACCAGGCAAGGCCCTGGGCCTCAGGAGTTTCCATTCCAGTGGAAGCAGCAAATATTCCAGGGACATATTCATACACAAGACAATTGGAGATCACCTTGATAAGACCTGTGAAGGAAACAAAACAATGAGGCAGACAGCGACACTGGTTTAGATCAGGTTGGGGTCGGGGAAGTCCTCTCTGAGCAGCTGAGACCTGCAGGACAAGAAGGAAAACCATTCCAGGCAGAGGGAAGAGCAAGAACAAAGACACTGAGGCAGGGAGGATCTTGGTGGGTGTGTGGAATGGAAAGAAGGCTGGAAGGTGGGCTATGTGGGGAGCTGGGGAGGTAGGCGGGGGCTAGATCATGGCCTGGCAAGGAATGTGCATTTTACTGGAAGTGAGATGGGAAGTCACTGCGCAATTTGAACAGAGGATTAAAGAATATGATTGACATTTCTACTGACCACTCTGACTCTTGAACTTTGTGCTGTTGCCAGTTGAGGAGTCATGGGGTCTATGGTCCCGGCTCTGGGGGAAGGAAGCCTCTGCTCCCAGGAAGACAGAGGTTATAGGTGGCTGGCAGAGTCCAGGGAACTCACCAGAGCACTGTACCTCAGGTTCTGGTCCAAAAGTGCCCAGCCTGTGTGCCACCCCCACCCCCAGCATCCTACCAACCCTCCCACATCCCAGGGGTATTCCAGAAAACCGCGCCTGCAAGATGTCTAGGCCCCCACTCCTTGATTATATTAATGCCAAAATGTATTAAAGAAGCGTGGTAAAAATGCCATTCTAATTGTTTCGTATACACGCCACTGGGAGGGAACTGATTGGACACAGCTCACAGGCAGTATGTTAATATGCTATTTTCATATGATGATAGCTTTGCATAATCTTCCCTTCTCCCAGCTTTGCAGGGACCTGTTGTTAACCAAGCCCCAGGAGAGAGGGGGAAAGGCAATTTGACTTCAAGTCCACTCCCCGCCACATTAATTAGTCATGTGGCTGGGGAAAGGTGTGCTCACTCAGTACAAAGTAGACTTTATAATTTATACACCAGCTGTTTCCGTCCATTCTCCTCCCTGCCTGCCTCTAATGAAATCGTGTTACCAGAGAACTGACTGGCGTGAATTGAGCCTTTAATCCCATTGACCCTGGCCTGGCTGGTAGGGCCCAGGGGAGTGGGGCTGGGGCCTTTCATCGAGGGGCTGCGATGAGAAGACCCTGCCTCCCCGCCACCGCAGCCTGCAAGCCCTCACAATGAAGCAGCTTGGCAAAGGCAGGGGGTGCTGGGAGCTGGGGGCCTGCCTGGCTGAGCAGCCCTCTGGGGGATCCCTGGAGGCTGGGATGGCTCACATTTATTGCCTCATCTTCTGAGATCCAGCGAAGCACAACATTCTCATCTAGGTTGTTCCTTTACTTAGAGAACAGGGCAGGCCAGACTGCACAACCAATGAGCTAATGCTTGCTTTTCTGGCCATGGGGGCTGTTGGGAAAACAGAGGCACGATTCCATGGAGGGAAATGCTTCCCTAGCCCCCAGCAGCAAACCTACATTCTTCTGATCCACAGCAGAGCCCAAGGCCCCTTCCTGGAGAGGAGGGACAGGGCAGAGATGGGGACAGGCCCCAGTTCTGCTTGCAGTCTATGGCCCCAGAAAGACAGTGCTGGGAATCAAAGTCAGAGAATACTTCTCTTTCCCTACACTCCCACCCCACCCAAAAGAAAAACAACGGACCAGGAGGCACCCAGAGCCACTCAGCCACTCAAGCAAATGCTGCAAAGCAGGGCGCATTTGGTGAGCAGGAATAAACACAGCAATTAGCACCATGGCAGCCTCTTAAACAGCCTCTTAAACAAACACATGGGACCAAGTCAGGGGTGGGGGAGGTTCACGCATCTGTCGGAAGGGCCAGAGGCTAGAGAGAAGATTCGATCTGAGGGAAGCTGGAAATAAGGATGGTGAGGCTAAGTTGCTGGGGGTGGCCCCGATCTGAGGGTGGTGGCAGAGATGGGGTCAGGTGCTTGAGGTAGCACTGGAGTGATGCTGGGGTAGTAGGTAGTACAAGGGTTGCAGCAGGGACACTGATGGGACACGGTAAGGAGGGGACAGTGTAGCTTCCTGGCTGCCATCTTTAATTTACTGGGAACCCCAATATCCTCATGTGAATGTGAGGCCTCTGTCTAGGAAGTCACAGAGAGGTGAGATGCGGCATCCCCAGCTGCGCATCCTGTGAGAGCCTGAGTGGGCGTCCTGCACCCAGGCCCAGGTATACTCCAGAAGCTGCTGCCCACCTCTCCTCCATCTGGAATGGCAGCTCTCTCATCTGCTAAATCCCAGGTCCTTTAAGACTCAGAGCTTGTGTCACCTCCCCTAGCCAGCCTTTCTTGACTCCCCAAGCTCGTCTGTGCTGAGCTCGTCATAGCCCACTCCTTGATAGCAAGGATCATCTTCCCATCCCTTGCACCCAGCACAGGGCAGAACAAGCTGACCTTAAGTGGGTCTCCTCCCTTGGCCAGTCTTCAGTTTACTTATCTGCAAAATGGGCTTCATGATTATTAGAGTCACTCTGGTTGCCTGAGAGCCCCAGCTGGATTCTCTCAGGCCTAAAACCACATACTCTCCCCTCAGACAAGAAAGGGAACATTTCAAAGACACTTGACTGTGTCGTGGGCATCCAAGCTAATATATTAGCTCTGAAATAGCCAAAGCACTTCTTTTGCTTAATGGCATTTAAAAAAAAAAAAACAAACCACACACCTGTGACCAGTCCTCTTTTTAATGAAAGTGTGGGGAACATCAGGGGAACCCATCCTGGGAGGGAAAATGAAGTTGTCATTTTTCAATGTAATTAAACTTGGTTTTCAAAAATCTCCTGATCTGAAATGTGAATTACGCTAATTACTTCTGGTGGCTGCAACATTGATTTCAGTGTTAAAGTTAATGGACTTAATGGACGCTGCTTTTCCCTTAGATGCGGCTTGGGCTTCTTGCCGAAGGTTGTGTTTGCCCACCTCGAGGGGCCTCCTCTGGACCCTCTAAATCTCCTGCCACCAGCTTCTGCTGCCTGAGGCACTCACTGGGTTGGTTGCCCCAAGTCAGGCCTTGGCTCTGGGCATGAGGCCTCTGGAGAATACTTGCTCTTTCTTCCTTTCAGTGAATGTGGGTCAGGCACCAACCTCACAGAGTTTGGTCCCAGGAGGGGACACAGAGAAGGAAAAGGCAGGTGGTCCCTGTTTCCAGAGGGCTGGTGGCTGGATGAGGCCTGATAGAACCTGTGGAAGACCTCAGGCAGGGGGGGCTGAGGTGTGAAGCCTGAGGCTCGCTCTGCAGTAAGAGCACCCAGTGATGGCTGGGGGGCTGGGAGAGGGTAGGAGCAGGGATAGTAGAGGAGGCCAGGAAGGCCTGCTCCCAGAGGAGGGCTGCAGGAGCTGGCCAAGAAGGCAGAAACAGGTGTGGGCAAGGCAGGGAGGTAAGCCCGGAGGGTCAAAAGGAGGGCGGGGCACGGCCAGGCTGCAGAGTTCTCTCTGGGCAGCGGTGGGGATAGTAGGGGCCTTGGAGGCCAGGGCAAGCAACGTGGATGTGGTCTTGAGTCGTGGTCAGCATGAGATGAAGCCCCGGTGTGACTGTGCCACCTGGCAGCTGGAGGCGAGGCCCTCCCTCTCTCGGGGAAGACTGCTTCCAAGGGCCTGGGGCAGGCCGGGTAGGGGCACCGCCTCTGCTGGCTGGCCTGACCCCTTTCCTGAGTGCCTAGAGTTCCTCCACCAACACGCCGTCTTAACTGGGAATTGGTGTCCTTTCCTGAAGGCTTCATAGAGGAAGGCTTTGGGGTATTCTGACCAAAGGGTCACAAAGCATGGGACCCTAGCAGTCCTGAGCACACACCTGTCTACTTTACAGATGAGACCTGGCTGATCCCAGATGTTGGCCCCTAGGGGAAGGGGACAGGCTCCCTCCAGGATGCAGCCACCAAGGACACGGTGACCAGGCAGAGCCAATCACACGTGGGGAAGAACCAGCTGGAGAGCCCTTTGGTGAGAACCTTAGGAACTGAGGCGGGAATGCCAACTAATCCCTGTCCCAGTGGGGGTTTTTGCCACTGAGAGACATCCCACATCGCTGCCTACAGACCTGGTTCCTGGAGGGCTGACCCTGGAGATTGGGGGTGGGGTGAGGGCAAGGCAGCCCAGAATGGAGGGGAAGGGCCGACAGAAAGAGGTCTCCAGGGGTGGAGCACAGAGGTCTTAAAGAGGGCCATGAGAGGCAGGGTGTGGTGGCTCACACCTGTAATCCCAGCACTTTGGGAGGCCAAGACAGGTGGATCACTTGAGGTCAGGAGTTTGAGACCAGCCTGGCCAACATGGTGAAACCCCCGTCTCTACCAAAATTACAAAAATTAGCCTGGCATGGTGGTGCACGCTGTCATCCCAGCTATTCGGGAGGCGGAGGCAGGAGAATCACTTGAACCTGGGAGGTGGAGGTAGCAGTGAGCCGAGATCATGCCACTGCACTCCAGCCTGAGCTGGAGTAAGACCCTGTCTCAGACAGAGCAAGACCCTGTCTCAAAAAAAAAAAAAAAAAAGAGAGAGAGAGGAAAAAAAAACAGTGAGAGATGAGGTTGGCTAGGGTGAGGGCTAGAGAAGCCTTGACTCCTGAACAGAGGAGTGTGGACTTGAACCTGTCGGGGTCCTCTGGGCAGGGGAAGGAAGGGCCTGCCTGAGAAGAACACCCGGGGCAGAAGGGAAAGTGATGAGAAGGCCCTGCTGTAACCCATCTTCCTCCAGAGGAGGGTCTGATCTCATTTCTCCACCTCTCCCTCAACCTCCCCCATCTGACTATTACCACATTTACCTCACACATTTCTCTCTAATCCTCCCCGTTCTCTCCACCCCTGCTTCTCACCCCAACCCCTCAGTCCAGGCCACCTTCAACTCTCTCCTGGGCTACTGCAGAAGCCACCCTCCCGGACTCCGGGCTGCCCCCTGTATCCCCTCCTCCCCATGCCAGCCTTGGTGAGCTTTTGGTCAGGAGATCTGGCCTGTCTCTTCTTTTTAAAAAATGGCAGTGGCTAACACTCAGGTAGTGCTGGCCACAAGCCAGGCACTGTTCTAGTCATTGTAGGTGAATGCACTATCTTGAACCTAGCCACAATCCTATGAAGTTTACACTCTTATCAATCCCTGGGTTACATTTGAAAAACAGATCCAGAGAACTTAAGTAATAGTCCAAGGTTGTATGGCCAGTAGGTGGCCAAGCCAGGGTTTGAATCCAGACCCCCTTCACTTCCGCCCTTGACCTCTTTCCGACATCAGAAAGAGCCTGATCATGTTTGAGTCCTTATGATCACCTGCAAGGCCCTGTGCAACCTGGCTCCTGTCTCTGCCCCCCTCTCCTACGACCTCTCCATCCTCTCTCCAGAGCAGCTTCCTGGCTGTCCCTTGAGCATGCCAGGCCTCAGGGCCTTTGCACTTCCAATTCCTTCTGCCCGGGATTCTCTTCTGTACGTCCGCTTGCCTTGCTCCTTTGTCTCTTTCAAGTCTTGGCTCAAATACTGGCTTCCCAAGAAGGTCTCTATATAAAATGTAGAATTGTAACTCCTGCCCTGAGCACCCCGTTTCCCTTCCCTGCTTAATTTTTCTACATGGCATTTATCACTTTCTGACCTATTATATAATTTGTTTATTGTGGTAATTGTTATCTTTGTCTTCCCATGGAAGAGAATGAAAACTTTAGGAGGAAAAGGATTTTTGTCTGTTTTATTCATTCAAAGATTCCCTGTGCTCAGAACAGTGCCTGAGACACAGCAGCCACAATAAGTATCTTTTGAATGAATGAAAGTGTCTTCATACTTCTCTACCTTTGCCCAGGTTGCTCCACCTCCTTGGAACGCCTTTCCCCACTGATGCATGTGAGACTCCAACGCGCTGTCTCTGTGACCCATCCAATGGCACTCTGCCGAGAAGCATTCCCCTAGGATGGTCCCAGCTCAGGGACGTGGCCCTATGCCACCAGCCACACATGCACTGTCATCCCTGCATCTAACTCATCACCACCAGTTGAGATGGAGGTGCTCCGACAAGCGGGGCAGGCAGGTGCTCCACTCAATGCTTTCTCTCAGAAAGGACATTCACTTCATGCTTTGGAGACAGGAATGAGCTAAATCTCATGTAGTAGAGGTACCCAGGGAAGACCTCCACTCCTAGCCACTGGACCTCTGGTTCCAGATTCACCTTTGCAGTTCTCTAGGACTTTGCTCCCTTGGCTTCTGCTTCCACTCCCAGGACATTCAACTCTTCACTAAGTCCTGATCTAAAAAGCGTATGCACCCCTCTCTGACCTGGCCCCACCCCCATCAGTCTAGCTCCAATCTAGCTTTGGGCCCAGAGCCCAAGTTCGCCATGTTCAGTTGTGGAGGTTGTATGCTCCACAATTGAAAGAGAGGGCATGTATAATGTGGTCTGTGGAAACAGCACTCCCTGGTGCCTGTATGATGCAAAATCAGCACAACACTCAGACCCGCTGCGCCCCCATCCACAGCTCTTCCTTGGGCAACGTCTCCACTGATACAGCAGCAGGGTTTAGACACCAGCCCTGTTCCACTGGTGTCAGAATTTACCTACCCTACTGCATACAACCTCACTGAATTATCTGAAAAAAGGAAGATTCTAGGAAGAAGGATCATCTGCTTCTGAGTCCTTCTGCCCCCTTCTGTGGGAGAGGCTAAGCCTGCAGAAGAGCATGGGGGAGCAAATGGGAGCAGCCACCCCTCAGGACTAGGACTTGAACCCATAGGTAATGAATTTCTGAGCCCTTTACCCTTGATGGAGAGACAAGAAGACCCGGTGGGCAGGGTATTTGGGGATCGTCCCTGGACCAGCAAGATATTTTTGATGTAGTATGATCACTCCCCATCGTGTGGTGTAGCAACATAGTGTCCCCTGGCCATCCTCACCACCCCACTTTCCAAACCCAGTACTAACTGCACTGGCTCAGCCCCATCTAGTTATGTCGCCCGCATCACTCAATACAGCCCATCAATTTCCCCATCTTCCTCTTTGGGCACAACACAGACTCAGGGCATAACAACCATTATAATCACTTTCATTTTTCCATTTATGAGCATCAGCCATATACAAGCAACTTACTAATTCATGTATGAGATGAAGACTGTCATTATCCCCATTTTAAAAATGTACAAATTGAGGCTGTTGAGGTTATGCAACTCCGCCCAACTCCCAGCAGTAAGTGGCAGAGTTAGAATTTGAACTCAGCTTGTCTGGCACCACATCCTACAGGCTTAGCGACTATTTCTGTCTCCAAAGCCCCTGGATGCTGAACAGCTGGTTGAGTGCACATCTAAACTACGCAACATTCAGGTGCAAGACAGGGATGTTGGCCTGTGCCCCAAGTTACAGCCAAGGCAAAGTGTGACCTGCAGTAGGATGGATTGGGTGAGGGCTGTCCCTATGCATATTTGAGGGTCTAAGGAACAGAACTTGGAAGCCTGGGCCTCTCTTTTCCCCAAAGAAGCAAATGCCTGAGTGAATTTCTCATTGAGCTGAAGTTAGGCCAAATCTGCTTCCACACAGTTGTTAGGTTATTCTCCCTGTTGGCTGGAAATTCGACTGCGGTTGATTTAAAATCCCGACACCTGTGTCCATCACCCAAGCCTCTACCATGATTACTGTCCCTATAAAGTTCCTAATCCTTGTACTTATGCAGTGTCCTTACCCTCTGACGGGCCAGACCTATGTGAGCAGGGAGATTTGGTTATTATGTAGAAGAGTTATAATAAGAAATATGACTGCAAAAGCCAAGTCAGTTGAAATTGGACTATAATTAAATGCTTAGAAAATTCTATGCTTGGCTCATTTTAAAATCAAGTGCTTCTTTGTAGCAATTTCCTTTCTTTAATTACAATTTCCTGTCTAGTTTGACATTTACAATGCAATCTTGGGGGACATGTTTGTGATTTATTATTCCTGCTCCTATCAGGATATCACTGTGCAGAAATGAGTTTATAAAATAAGAGCTCAAATTATTATGGCCTTTGACCAATAAAGCAGGCTCATAATTTCAGGCCTGAGAGAAGATTACCATTTTTGACAACCCAAGGCAGAAATACTGGAGAGGGGGAGGGCACAGTTTGGGAAATTCACTCCATGTTCAAAAACACTGCACTGTCTCCTGAGGGAAGGCCAGCGTTGGAGGCAGAACATATTAATAACCCTTCAAATTTATACGAGACTTTGCAGCTTTGAAGAACTTTCACTGTCGTTGATTGCATCATCTTTGGAGGTAGACAGGTAGGTGTCTTCATCCCCTTCTTACAGATGGTGAAACTGAAGCCCAGAGAAGTTAAGTGACTAACTCGAGGTCACACAGCCAGAAAACAGTAATTGATTGATTGATTGCTTTGAAACAGTCTTGCCCTATATTGCCAGGCTGGAATGCAGTGGCATGATCTTGGCTCACTGCAACCTTTGCCTTCTGGGTTCAAGTGATTCTCCTGTCTCAGCCTCCCCAGTAGCTGGGACTACAGGTGTGCACCACCACGCCCAGCTAATTTTTGTATTTTTAGTAGAGATGGGATTTCACCATGTTGGCCAGGATGGTCTCGATCTCTTGACCTCGTGATATGCCCACTTTGGCCTCCCAAAGTGCTGGGATTACAGGCGTGAGCCACTGCGTCTGGCCTGAAAACAGTGGTCTTTGAAACAACACTCAGGTCGAATCCAGAGAATCCTTTCCCCACAACTTAATAGCTGCCCCCAAAGGCTGGAGAACTGTCCTGAGACATGAAAGATGCCCTCAGTGCATCTCTGGGCAGGGAGCCCTTCTGCTTCCCACAGCAGGAGCTCTGACCAACCCCCAGAGCAGCATGTGGCCCGTGACTCGCAAATGTGCAGCCAACAGATGCCATGGGGACTGTTGGCCCCAGCTCATGGAAGAGGTGCCATCATTCCCTTTTTTCTGTTTCCTTTCCTCCTGAGGCTTTGCCTAGAAATTGGGGCGTACTGTGTACTCTTGGCCCAAAACATGCTCTTTAACCACAGGCTGCAAAGTGAGATTTCAAGCCCAGCACAAGGGGGTCTACCTCTGTGTGCCCATGTGGATGTACAATTGCTTAGCTGTGTGTGTGCCTGGATACCACATATCTTTGGAAGTGCTGTGTGGGGACCTGTGCACATATTCAGGGCATACATGTGGTAAGTATCAGTAGATATGTGGGTGCTTGTATAAAAGTATGCATGATTCCCCCCATCCATTCTTCCTAATCTAAAGAAGAAAAGCCAAAGTGGACGACACACCAAGTAACTTTGGTGGGCCAGGTGCAGTGGCTCAAGCCTGTAATCCCAGCACTTTGGGAGGCTGAGGTGGGCAGATCACTTGAGGCCAGGAGTTCAAGAGCAGCCTGGCCAACATGGTGAAACCATGTCTCTACTAAAAATACAAAAATTAGCTGAGTGTGGTGGCAGGCACCTGTAATCCCAGCTACTTGGAAGGCTGAGGCAGGAGAATTGCTTGAACGCAGTGAGCCAAGTATGCACCATTGCATTCAAGCCTGGGCGACAGAGTGAGACTTCATCTCAAAAAAAAAAGAGTAACTTTGGTGTATTAAGTGCAATGGAATCACGAAAGACTGTTTCAGTCTCCTGGGAAGACCTTGAAAGGGATGAAGAGGGGAGAAGGAAGCTGGGTCTCTGGGGGTTGTCTATGGACTCTTCATCCTTTTTATTTCCTAGAATGTGCTGTGGTGAAGGTGCCAATCAGCCCAGTCCCCAGCTGGGGGTGGATGGTGACTTCTGGTCAGGTGAAGCTCACCACTGGCCCTTCTCTGAGGCCACAAAGTCTCTAGGGGAGTGAGCCTCCCCAATCCCACCTTCCAGATGCCAGCTGGCTATGCCCTCTGGTCAGGAAGGGGGAGATGGCCTTCTGATGATGGGGAGCACAAGAGCTAGGACAGGTCTAGGGAGTCCAGGGGTGGGTACAGTGAATTGGTGGCACCTGTGGGACATCCACAGGAAGGTGCCCAGAGAGGGGTTGTGTGTGTAGATCTGGGAGCTGAGAGAAGGTCTGTGATGGGCTTGTGGTTTCCAGCCCTCTGCCCTGCCCTCTTAACACCTGCTCTGTGATCTTCAGCTTTAATGTCCCTCCCCAGGTGTGATGGTAGCTGTGCTGCCAGGATCAGAACAGATCAGGGCACTGGAGCTGAGCCCACCACGGAAGCAGTGGGCATGACAGCGCTGGGACAAAGGTGGCCCCAGAAGCTGGTTGAAGGGGTGCTTATGGAGCTGCTGGCTGAGGTTCATTCATAAATAAGGCTTCTGGGCCCAGAACAGGGGTTTCTGGGGTGCCCTCTCCTGCTTGTCCTCTTGAGGAGTGGAAGTTGGGCTTCCTCTTTGTCTCTCACTTGAAAGGAGCCATTATGGGAGGTAAATCCCCGTCTCTGGCTTTTGGTCTTAGATTAAGCCTGTCCAGAGACTCGTCTGTTGCCTGTGAAAATCTCTTTATTACTTCAAAACAATTTTAAGGCAGAATGCATTAAGATTTCTGAAGAAAGAGAAAGAATCATATCCCCACACCAGGATGTTGGTTGTGAAGTTCAAATGGATGGGGCAAGGCAATCCTCTTACGAATGGGGAGGGGCTCGGGCCTGCCCCTCAGAGTCTGGAGGAAGCACCAAATCACAAGGCAAAGCATCTGGCCTTGCCAGGGTGGCTGGGCACTCCCTTTCTTCCCCTGCACATAGGCACACAAATTCATGAATACGTGCACACACACAAATGCACTGCCCCTTCCTGTCGACAGCACTTCCGTGAATCATCATATTGTCCAGAGAGGAACCCTGGGAGGCTATTTGATCCCAAATGTTCAACGGAGGAAATTAAAGCTCCGACTGGGAAAGCAACTCTTCCAAGGTCAACCAGGACCAGAGCTGACGTCTTCCTTTCTAAGATCAGGACTCTCCCCCTAGAACTTCCTGAACCCATAAGCAGCCCTGAGGCTTCCCCTTGGTTCCTGAATCCATGAACGAGGCTAACCTGGGCTCATTTGGGCCTGGGACTGTGAGGCCCTAACCTGCTCAAAAAGACAAAGAAGTAAAGCCCATATGAATGCTGCCACCCTAACCCCATCCCATTCTCTTCTGCAATGGCCCTCTCAAGTCCCAGGACCAAGCAGGGAGAAAGGCAGGAGGCAGTGAACCCATAGAGATCCATTCATCCACACATCCCTTCTTCCATCCAGCCAGCAAAGTCAGCTATGTGGGTTATGGGAGAGAGTAAGGAAACCACAGTTCAGCCCTCAGGTTGCTCGTAGACCTGAGAAGACACAGGCATCTCAAACCAGTGTGTTAAGTGTTGTAACAGGAAAAGCATAGGGAGCCAAGAGAGCACAGTTACTTACTCAGTTAGGGTGAAGGCCTCCTGAGCCTTAGCAGGTGTGAAGGAGCCAGCCACGCGAGGAGAGGGGTGGGTGCTCAAACGGAGGAAGGAGATTGGATGATGTGTGGCTAGGTGTCTTCAATAGGTTTGGTTAAGGAGGCCAAGGGGAAGGGAGGCTGGGGCCCAAGGACTGCCTCTGTTGGGTGTCCTCAGAGTTAAGGAAACCTTGGTGTGGCCTCATCCAAAGCCTGCTAACCTTGATTCCACTGCATATCCAATGCAATTCCACCATTGCACGTTCGTCAGTGTGCTTAAAATAGAACTATCTCTGGGAAGAACACTCCAAAGACATGTGCCACGCTTTACACTAAATGCTTTGGGGATGTCATCTCCCTTAGAGGTAATGAAGTAGGTATAAACTGCTCTATGTCACTTCAGATGCAGGCAATGCCATGTTTTCTTATTTGTCTAACACAGATTAAGTCTGGCACTGGCCAAGCTCACAAAGATCGGCAAGAGATTCAATACCAGTCATTTGTAGGGGGCTCTCTCTCTCCTGCTTTTAATTTTACAGAAACTCAGGGGTTACACATCCCAGAAAACTAAGGAGGGCTTTATCCCTAGATACAGCTGTGTTTGCTCCTGATCTAGGCCCATTTAAAGGCAGGTGGTTCTGCTGGGACCTGCTCCCATGGGGTTTCTCAGCCTTCCACTGCTCCCCCACAGGAGCTGGAAGCATTGTCTCTAGGCTGTCCTGGGGCTTGAAGACAGATCCTGTGGAACAGACCACCTGAGGGACCTCCCATCTGAAGCTTATAATTTGGTCTAGAGGCCAGGAGATCCGCTTTGGCCATCCAAGGTCTTGGGCTGTGGACAAGCCCGGCATCAGGCACCCTCCTTGCTGGCGCACCAAGGAGGCTCTGGTAGCCTGCTGTCTCTTTGCTCTCCTGCCAAAGGCCCTACTAGCCTCTTGATCCCCCACAAGCTGACCTAGCTCTGTGACAATTCAGAAATTGTGCATTCAGTGGGAAGATTAGGCCTGATTAAGAAATTTTCAGTAACGAACTGTGCTTAATTGGATTTGGGGAAGGACACAAAATGGGCTGCTTGACATTCCAGGGTCCTCAGCAAAGTCCTGGGGCCTCCCTGGATCCTCCCCACAAGGCTAGTCATACCCCCAGCCCCTTCGCCCCCAATGCCCCAGCCTTCGGCCTCTCAGCCTAGTCACAGAGAAGTTATCTGCCTAATCAGACTAATTAGCACTGGGGACACAAAGTCATAATCTACAAAGAATGCAAATGCCAGTTTTACAAAATGAAAACGCCATATGTGCAGTAATTAGCAAACCACAGGCACATTTTATAAATCATATTTATTAGTTTGTAAACAAATCAAGCTCTAAATGAAATGAAAGATGCCATTAACTGAGACAGCAGCAGTGGCAGTCCTGAGCAGGCCTGGAAACGGGAGACTGAGGGTCTAGAGCCCTGCCTGGGAGCCCACAAATCTTCCCTAACCTCTACCCTAACCAAGAGACCGAGTGTGGGTGGCAGGGGTCTTTGCCTTGGCTCTCCATGATCTATGGCCCACTTGCCCTCACACCAGAGCTCCTGCCCACCTGACCTGTTCAGCATCCCATGACTCTGGGCTGATTATTCAAACCAGGGCTTAAACAAGTGTTTGTTCCTACATGAAGACAAGATGGCACCTGAGCTCTCAGCTCAGCTCCAGGCCCCTCTTGCCTTCATTTTGAAACCCCTGGTCTCTTTGTCTACTTACATATCTCTGGAGCTTGAGGAAAAGAAAATGTCTCAGTTGAAGGACCTTTATTTACTGACCACGCCTACTGCCCTGCTTCTTAGCCTCTGTTGTCCTTGGAGAAAAGCTAGGGGAAGAGGCATTTCCAGGCTGGTTCTTGCCTGTGGTGCACTCATGTATTCTCCTATCAATCTGGCTGAGCTCCCGCTGTGTACTCAGCCCTCCTCCAGACGTTCAAAATGTGGACATGCAAAGATAAAGGTAAGTCTTAGCTTTCCAGGAGCTCCAGACTAGAAGGGCTCTAGGCCTGGACTGTGGCCACTGTGACTGTGTTCTGCTCAGCACATGATCCCATCTCCTATTTTTGGTGAACGAGCCCTCCTTTCCTTTGGAAACACCTTTCTGCCCCTTGTGGCCATGATAAGGCTATCAGTCCAGGTGCCCTGGCACCTACTCCACAACAAGGTAAGCACTCAGTCCAAGGTGAACTAGTCATTCCACTGCATACCCTGGACCCGGTGACACAAATTGGGCCCATCACATTCCTGATCTGGGTTTTCTGAATAGAGATAAGGGAATTGTCATCTTCAGGATAGTATAGTTGGTTCACACTTTGATCATCTGGTCCGGTCTATATAAGAAACAGTGACAGTAAATGATATAAGGAGAACACCAAAGTTCACAGCCATGTTCAAAGTAAGATGAATACCTCCATGAACCAGAAATGGAATAGAAATTCAAAATGATAAATGGAACCAAGGCCATAATTTTGCTGGGCTCTTGGTGTAGCATCAAGCAATTAGGTACACAGTCCAATCCACGTAGGTTAGAGGGGGCAGAGGTGCTCCTAAAGGGTGGGAAGAGTAAAGATGTAGATTTGTGGTCAGGAATGAAGGCTAACTGCCTGCTGACTCTGTGACTGTGACAGTAAGCGTGACACCCCCTGCTGCATTCAAGGGAAAGGAACGGCAAGTTACTACATAAGACCTGGTTCGGGATGGGAATAGATGAAAACAGAGAGGGGAGAGAGAAGAAGAAAGGAGAAGGAAAAGACAAAGGAAGAAGGAAAAGAAAGGTAGAAAATCCCCACTTAAAATGAGCCTACAAAATCAATATTCCAAGTATATATGAAGGGATTTATTGCAAAGAAAAAAAATCAACAATCCAAAGAGAAATTCACTCTAGATAAAATTAATATGACTGAAAATTCTGACAGTGACATTGGGCATGTTTAGTTGGTCAAAGAGACAAAGGTAAAAGACTCATTAAAAGAAAACAAGAAAGTTACAAAATAAAAACATAAATATCAAGTGGTATGAAGAAGAATCAATTGCAAATGTGAGTGAAGAAAGATACAATTATTGAAATTAAATGCTCAATAGATAAAATAAATTCCAGACTAGGCACACTTAACGAGAGAAACAGAGAATTGAGTTGAAAGCTACTATTGGAGAAATTCACCCAAATTACATCACAGAGAGACACTTACACACACACACACACACACACACACACACACACACACAATTGAAAAACATGGAAGTTAGACTGAAGAGTGCCAACAGGCATCTAATAAAAGTTTCATAAGAAGAAAATGAAAGAAATAGTAGGGAAACAATATATAGAGATAATTGTCAAGAATTATCAAAAATTAAATCAAGATGTGAGTTTTCAGATTAAAAATTATATTCTGTACTGGGTGAGAAAACTAAAAACAGATCCACATCTAGAAACGTTATAGTGTAACTTCAGAACTTCAAGAGTTTAAAAAGGGCATTTAACAAGCAACCAGAAGGAAGAGACAGGTCATAACAACAACAAAGTTAGACCAATAACAGGGTTATCTTCACCAATAGTAGATGCCAGAAGAAAATGAAATCATATCTTCAAGGTGCTGAGGAAAAATAACAATCAATCTAGAATTTTATACCCTGCTCATCTATTATTCAAAAGTGTAAGCAAAATAAAAGCCCTTGTAGACAAGCAAAGACTAGGTGAATACACCCCCATTGCCCCTCATGTCCCTGTAGTAAAAAGTAGATACAAATGAAAAGCAAATGAATTTCAAGAAACCATGGTTGACCACAGGAAATGATGAAAAACATGTTGACAAATTCAATTAAATATTGACTACAAAAATAATAATACCTATATTTTATATGATTAAAAGAAGCTAATTTTTTTTAAAGAAAGAAGCTAACTTATTTAGTGTAAACTAAACCTCTAAATGAAGATAATGAAATGGATGGAGATGTCCAATATAGTACCACATGAAAACAAGAAAAGGAAATCTACAGGATCAGAAACAGAGTGTATTTATTACTCAGATGGCAATCAAGAAGTGATGCTGTAGGGTCCCATGCTGCTGCTGGTGGTGGTAAGAGAATTCAAACACAAATGTATGGCATAGGGACTGCGGGCTGGGGATTTAATACCCAAGTAGGGACTGGAGATTTAGCCTCTTACCTGTGAAAGACACAGACCTGGAATTAAGTCTTTCATATGTGGCTGGAAGCACTAAAGGCTGTCATCTATTTTCTTTAAAAAAAAAAAAAAAAAAGGAAATAAAAAAAACTAAATTCACAAGTTCAGGAGGCAACAGGAAAGCATATTGTATGCCTGGGGCAATGAATGGGGAAAAAAGTCCATGAGAAATGGAAACCCTGGGAATGGGACAGAAGTAAGTATAAAATTCAAATGCATACTACCTTTGCAATAGGGTCCACAGACTGAGAGAATAAGAGTTGGTCTAGGGGACCCAGGAACAGCAATCATGAAATTGCACAGAAGGAATATTTTGACAACTATAGCACATGGGGCGCTAATAAAAGCACAACTCCTGCTAAAAACGACCTCAATGAGAATTTACAAATGACACAAGGAAATAAGACACCACAAGGAAGAATCAGCAGAAATTAGATGGTTCAAATATTTCTGATACTAGTTTCAAAAGAAGAGAGAAGAAAGAATGGGAGAATGCATATTAGAGGAGAAATGCCTAAGAATTTTCCATAACTGAAGAAAGAGTTGAGTCTTCAAATTGGTTAAACCCCTTAAATCATGAGAAGGATAAAGAAAACAAATTCATACTAGATACATTATGGGAAAACTTCAAAACAGCAAATAAAAGAGAAAAGCAACTAGAGGCAGCAGATTGCCTAAAAAAGCACAACACCTGGGCTGGCAGCAGACTTCTCAGCAGCAAAATTGATTCCAGAAGACAGTGGAATAACATCTGTGAAACACTAAAAGAAAATAACAGGCAATTTATAATTTGTTTCAAGTAAAGGCAAGATAAACATAAGAAAAATCCAGAGAGCTTACTATTCACAGTTCTGTGTAAACTAAAAGATAAGGGGTATACCTTACTAAGAAGGAAATTGAAACCAAAAGGAAGGAATAGTAAGCAAATAAATCAGAAAACACGTTTCATTAATCTAAATAAGCATTCACTACAAAAAAATAAAGACATTTTTGGAAAGAGTTAAAAGCAGGGTAGAGTGAAAATATTTAATTTATTATTACTTTTTGATATGGAGTCTCACTCTGTCACCCAGGCTGGAGTGCAGTGGTACAATCTCCGCTCACTGCAACTCCTGCTTCCCAGGTTCAAGCAATTCTCCTGTCTCAGCCTCCCGAGTAGCTGGGACTACAGGTGCACGCCACAATGCCTGGCTCATTTTTATATTTTTAGTAGAGATGGGTTTTGCCATATTGATTAGGCTGCTCTCAGACTCCTGACCTCAGGTGCTCCACCCATCTTGGCCTCCCAAAGTGCTGGGATTACAGGAGTGAGCCAGCACACCCAGCCTAGAATATTTTATAATGATAGCAAGAAGATAGGAAGGAGGATTGTAGTTAAAACATTTAAAGATCTTTGTATTATAGGAGGCAAATAAAGATATTGATTAAATTTAGACTTTTAAAACGGTTGTAACACCCAAAGCTGTAGAGAGAAGAAAAAATGTAATAAAAAACTCAATAAATCCAACTGAATGCAGGAAAGTGAAAGAAACAGAAAAATACATGGAAAAAAATTTTAAAAGGTGGTATTAAAAACTCCAATTTTATCAGTAACCACTATAAATTTAAATGACTTAGACCTATTTATTCTGAGATATTCCCAGATAAGATTTTTAAAATCCAGTTATAAGTTGTTTATAATAGACCTAATAGCTAAAACATAATTATATGGGAAGCTTAAAAGTAGAAGAATAGGGCAAAATCATAAATACTAACCAAAATAAATGAGATATAGTGACATTAATAGCAACCAAAAGAGATTTCATGGTTTTAACAAACTGAGATTTAAAGAGGGTGACTGTTCACTGACAAGAAGAACAATTGAATAGGAATCTATAGTGATGCTGAGCCTGATTGCTCATAATACTATAACCTCCTTAAAGTTGACAGAATTATCAAGGAAAATTGACAGAGGATATTAAGCAAAATACACAGCAAAACTGACAGTCTTGTGGTAGAAATTGGCAAACCTACATTTGTAATGAGAAAGTTTAACACTCCTCTTCCAGAAATTGATGAAACAGATAAAAATTAACAAGAACATATATAGTTGAATATGATTGAACAACACAACATTTGTTTGACGTACATATATAAAACACTGTTTCCAGTAACTGAAGAGTACACTTTGTTTCAAGTGGAACATTTAAAAACTTACTGGGCACAGTGGCTCACGCCTGTAATCCCAGCACTTTGGGAGGCCTCGGTGGGTGGATCACCTGAGGTCAGGAGTTTGAGACCAGCCTGGCCAACATGGAGAAACCCCATCTCTACTAAAAATACAAAGTTAGCTGGGCATGGTGGCACATGCCTGCAATCCCAGCTACTCGGGAGGCTGAAGCAGGATAATCACCTGAACCCAGGAAGTGGAGGTTGCAGTGAGCTGAGTCTTAGTGCTAAGACTGTTAGAATAACCCTGGTGAGGAGGCTGAAATAAGGTAGCAGGAAAGGAAGCCTTGTGGGGCAGGGATCAGGGCATGATCAGCTAGGAAACTAGAAAGAAGTAGAAACCGTAGATGGGGGTAATGAAGGACAGGATGATGAAGAGAGTGGAGTCAAGCAACATTCACATTTCACATCTGAGTATCAGGTGGGGGTGCTCACCACCAAGACGAGGAGTCTGCGTTTGATGGGCCTATTCTGTGATGGCCATGGCTTTGCTCCTCACCCCAGCTTCAAGCCTGGTGTTGGAGAAGCACGAGGTTCTTGGTATACACTTACGGGTAGACTAACCAGGAATTGAATTGAAATGCAGATGCTAAGCGTGGCTTATGCTTCAAGCTGCAGGTCTCCTTGAGCCCCCATTGCCAAGGCTTCGAAAGCCCCACTGAAGAGGGTTAGACTGATCCTGTGTGTGTGTGCGTGTGTGTGTGTGCACACGCATGCACATGTGTGTGTGTCTATATGTCTGTTCCTATCTCTTTGTCTGAATGGAATGATTTTTTGCACATACTCCCTGACCTCCCCATTCTTGACAGCCAGGCTCCTAAGCCCAGGCATCCTACTGGCCAGGACCAGATAGGCTGTTCCTCCTGATACCTACTCAGGCATGACGGAGCATCCCGAGACATTCTCCTCCTCTAGTTCCTCCCTTCTCAGCCCGGCCAAACCTTCCAAAGGAAATCCTGGAAAGACTAGAGTGACAGAATGCACATCCCTACTCCTGCTGGAGACTAGGCTTCAAAGAGGGAGCACAGACAGGTGCTGCACCCTGCTGTGTGTCAGGGGCTCTGCAATGCCTTCTCTCCACTCACACTCACAACACTCTACGAGACTAGTAGTAGCATTATCCCCAATTTACAGATGAGGACCTGAAGCCCAGAGAGGCGAACTGCATTGCCTGACGCCACTAACTGGTAATTACGGATCAAATTGCAAGTCTAATCAGAATACTGGGGACTTCAGCCTCTGTGGGACTGTTGTCAGGAGGCAGGCAGCTGGAGTGGGGTCCCAGGCTCTTTCGAGAAGCTGGGCTCCAGAAGAGGTAGACCAGAAGCCTAGCTTTCCTGGATCCACACTAACCCCTCCCTGTTGGGTCTGGGTTTCTGGATGCCCATACAGCTGATGGTGATAGGCAGGAGAGGGTTAGTGAGAAGGGGGGAAGGGCTGAGGTGTGGGTGGCTGGGGGTGGGTTAATGCTACTGCCTTATGAAGGACATTTTTCAATTGAGCCGGTAACTGGAGGCCCTGCGAGTGTGTTCTGTCTCAGCAACTCCACAATCAGAGGATATGAACTGCTGTGAGAAAGACATCAGAGGCTGGCTATTCCCAAACTCTTGGAAGGCACGGAGCTAGATTTAATAAAAGGAGAAAATGGAACATTTTCATTAGCACCAAATTTTCCATTTAATTTGGACTTTTACAAAATAAGTGGCCTAATTACTGCCATGATTTGAGCTTCTCAATAGGTTTTTCCTCTAAGAAACTGCAGACGCCACTCTCCAGGGCTTGCCCTTGTGCCACAGCCCCTCATAGCTCCCTATTCCTGGAAGCAGGAGGGCTTCTGAGGCCTGCTCGGGGAGGCAGGGCGAGCCTCGGGAGGAGCACAGGTGTGCTGGCTCAGCTGACCTCTCAGGGCCCTGCCTGCCCCTGCCCCCAGGTCCCAGGTCTGAGCAGCCAGTGGGGAAGATGCCCTTCTGTAGCCTGCCCGTCTCGGCACCGGCTTAGCCTGCATCTGAGCCCTAGTCTGAGTCTTGCCTGAGTCTTGCCTGAGTCTCAGTGCAGGGGCCAGGAGTTTGCTCAACTGAAGTGAGGTGACAGTAGCTTCACCCCAGGGCTCCGTTCTTGGCTTGTAGAAATGACTGTAGCCCCGCAGTGTCAGCACGCAGGCCGTTTACACTGACCTCCCAGTGCTGGAGAGGCTGAGGATTGGGATGCAGCCCAGCCTGGGACTCCAGCTCCGGTCTGAACCCTTGAGGGCACCTGCTGTCCCCACCTGGATCAAGCCTGGGTGCCTCAGGCTGGAGTGACCTCCTTCATCTCTTTTCATACCTCCCCCACATCCCCCACATCCCCCTCCCCTCTCTCCACCTCGGCCCCTGGCTTTTTGCTGTTCCTTATGCGCTTGAAGAGAACCAGGGATTAAAGAAACAGAGCAAGAAATTGCCAAGAACTAGCCTAGCAGACGATCAGATAGAGGAATGGAGGGAAAGGGCCCTTCCCCCAAGACGAGTCTGGGCGGTCCAGCCTGATGGGGCTGAGAGACACGGGGTATGCTGGAGGGCAGGGGCTATGTCCGGGGTGTGCACAGTGCTGAGAACATCCTCCCAGCCGTGAACTAAACCCCAAGTCTTCTTTTGTCCCTGAGAATCAGTTCCAGCAAAGGTCTCACCTCTGGGCCCTTGTCCTAGGTACACTCTTCCACCCCATCCCTCCCCTGCCAAGGAAAGCAAACCTCTCTCTGGCCCCTCTCCAAGCCAAGCCCTGCTGCCCCAACACCCCCAAGGGCTCCAGGCCTGGCCTCCAGCCTCAGTCCCCCAGTAATTCCCCCACCTTTCCAAGGGGGAAAGAGGTAACCCCGAGACCCTTATGCAAGAGTAGCTGGAGGGATGTGAGAAGACACCGAGAGAGAGGTAATTACTAGGATGTTGGTAAAACTAGGTAAGATGTTTTCCTGGGAGCTGTGAGGTCCCTGTGACCTGGAGGAGACTCTTTTTATATTGGCAATTTCTTAAGCCACAGAGGAGGGTCAGGTGCAGTCCCTATTCTCATGGAGGGCTCAGGTTAGGGGGAAAGAAGTGGGTGATAGTTTCCCCATTTGTGGATAAAAAGAGAGCCTCAGAGATGTTGGATGACATGCCTAAAGTTATCTGGTTGGGACATGGCGGAGCTGGGATTCATTCATTCTTCAGGGCAGGGTCTATGTCTATTTGCTTTTCATCACCATAGTGTCCAGTATACACACAGCAGAGCATGGAGTCGATGGCTTGTTATGTATGTGTCCACCCATGTAATCACCATCCAGAGCGAGGTTTCGGTGACTTCCAGCATTCCAGAAGGCTCCTTTGTGCCCCCTCCAAGTCAATATACCATACCCCACAGAGTTCCTCTCTATTCTGTGAATCCTGGCACCGTTTTGTGGGGTTGCGGGTGTGTGACATTTGTTGGCCCAGGGGATTCCTTGCGGATGCTGTAACTCAGCCATCCTGCAAAGATGGCATGGCCTAGCACCCAGGTGGCACACAGCAGGAAACCCTGGCACTCTGGAGGGTGAAGAGAGGTGCTGTGAATAACGCTGGAACCACAGGTGTTAACAGGGGCTGTCTCAGCCTCACTTTCTCAACCCGGCCTGCTGAGCCAAAGTGTTTGGTGGGAGGTGGCAGGGGAGGTGTGCTCATCTGTGGTAGCACAGACCTGGCCCTCCAGCCCCTTCTAGCAGCCTCTCAGTCTCAGGAGAGTGCAGCCGGGGAGTGCAGGTAAGGGAGCTAAGGCTTTCTGGGTCCTAGAACAGGCTTCCTTTGCCCCTGAGTTCAGGCTGTGCTTTTCTTAGAGAGGACTTCAGAGATGGCTAGAGGAGCCTCCGTGTCTGTCATCACAGGCAAGGGAGATTCAGGAAGCTGTACCCCACACCCCTATTCAGCCAACGGCCCCGAGAGGTCTTCGCAAGCCTATGGGGCCCCACATCCCTAGCACCACAGCTCAGACCTACACCTGCCCCACCCCACCCCATCTGCATCCACTGGCCAGTGGGGGGCCATTCAGGAAGACCCTCCCTGCCCTGCAGCCTTGGCCCTGACCCCAGCTTGGTTTCTTTTTCTCTGAGCCCAGCCAGCCAGTTCAGTGCTAAAGCTGCTGGAGCATCCAAGGAGACATAAAGAAAGTTTAGAGACTTTTAATTTGCCAGCACGGCTCTCCGCTGGCCAGCAGGTTGCGCGTTTGTGGAGAAGGGCAGCCGCAATAAAGGCTTATTGTTCCTCTCTGAACCACTGCTCGTGACTCCTTTCTTAAGTGAGACAAAGGGAACCCAAGGCCCACAGGCATCTGCAGGCCCAGAGATGGGGGCCTACAATTAGCTAATGTCCCCCTAGGACAGGCCCTGGGGGTGGGGGCCCAACTTAGCCCCTGTTGGGCTGCAGTCACAGGAGAGCACAAGCCTGGGGCACTGTCAGCAGGGAAACACTCTCTGGTGGGGACCCCAGGGCAACAGGAGGCACGACTCCCACAGGGAGGGGCCCAGAGCTCCCTGAGGAAGCGCTCCACAGAAGAGCAGCTGCAGGAGCCACAGGGATGGGCCTCGAAGTCCCGGTCCACCCTGGGTGCAGTGGGGGTGTTCTGGGAAATGTTTCCAACAACCAGAGAGGCATCTCCAGAGGGAGAGAGTTGCCCACAACAGGGAGCATGTGAGGGGAGGGCACCCAGAGGAAGGTGGGGCTCCAGCTGAGCAAGTCCCTTCTGGTGCCCAAATGGCCAGGCTTAGGAAGCTCAAGCAGACCCTCTTGGCTGGGCAGGGAAAAGGCAGAGCACAGGAATGTGGTGACCCCTCCAGAGACACCCTGCCACTGAGGTAGCCATTGGGAGCCAGGTATCCACATCCCTGGGGAGAGGACGCTGAAAGGTGGCACCATGTCCTGTAGCACCCCTTGCTGGCACCACCCAGAATCACGCAAATAGGCAGCACTGCTAGGAGCCTTGGAAAGGCGACCGCACAATTTGTCTGTCCCATCCTTCACTCACCCACTATGAGGCTCAAGACCTGAGAAATGCATCCTGGCAGATGGTGATGATGGGAACGTCCTTTCTCACTCACCATTGTGCCCTCCGAGACCCTCCACTTTGCTGCCCAGGACATTATTGGCTTTGGAGACATGTGGCTAGTGAGTTCCTGAAATAGTCACATTTTAGGCCAGGAGGCTGCTGGCAGAGAATAGGACCATCATGTACAGCTGTGTGGGTTGTCCACTGCACAAGGACTAAGGGGGCAAATGAAGAATGGAATCCAGACTTTGTTCTGCTCACCAATCCATGGGCACACATGGTCTGCCATTGCCTGTAGGAAGGGGCACCTTTTTCTAACATACACAGAGGTACTGTATGTATATTACTGTGAATAAATAATATATTTAATATATATAATGCTTCTATATTTGATATACTGTAACACACAGAGGAACTGTATATGTATGTACGTGTGTGTGTGTGTGTGTGTGTGTACTGTAATACAGAGGTACTATCTGGGCTAGTGGAGACCTGGAAGAGAGGAGGACATTTTTAGTCAAGAGGCAGCCACCTCACCCATGAAGACTGGTCTTGCCACTGTCTGGTTTTTGCTTCTCTAGGGCACTCTGACCAAGGGTCACATTTCTGACGCTTTCATGACAGACCCAGTTCTGGTTGGCTTCCTGCCCCTCCATCCCTGGCATGTGGCGGCTTGCCTGGGATAGGCAGCAAGAGCAGGTGTCTGAGATTGTGATGTCTGCATACAAGGCTACAGCCCCAGTTGCATCTGGAGCTGCTACTTCGGCCCTCCAACCTCCCAGAGCCTCTCTGCCTTGGGTAATTGAATTGGGGAAAGGGAGTATTATTTACTAGTCGTATGGACCTGTTCCTCTCAGGCCCCCACTACCACACTCCCTTTTCTCTGCCTTGCCAAAGAACAAAGATTGGGGATGAAATAAATTTGATAATAACCAATAAGGACCCCCAGAGAAAATAAAACAGCTTTTATTAAACTTCTTCCAAGACCTTTTGTGCTGAGGCTCTGCAGGCTCTCTCGGTGGAGACTTGGAGGATTGGCTCCTTTCCCAGCCGGCTAGAAGAGCCCCAGGTGTGGCCCTCATGGTCACCCCTGCAAACACCCGGCAATAACTTGGGGCCTCATCCTTCCCATCGCTGTCCTGAGTGTACTCCTATTTGAAAGGCAGTTAGGGCCACAGAATAGCCTCTCAGCTGTGTGTTGCCTGGCTCTGAGGTTTAGCTAGAGTGGCCTTACCGGCCAGGCCAGGGCTGCGGGTGGCCAGTGTTGACGGGTCCACAGCCCCAGAAGCCACGGGATAGAGGCTCGGGGCCTGCCGCCATTCATCCCCGGAGTCATCCCTCCAGGTTGAGTACGGCACGATTTAATGCTCCCATCCCTCCATTCCTGCTCTGCATGACAAATTGTTTTAATAAACATAAACCGGGTAATAATAAAGTCATAATAAGCCTGCGACTCACCTTATATCACTGCAGTTAAATCCTCCCATAAGCCGGCACTGGTTACAATGACAATTACGGCCGGGCCAATCCGCAGGCAGGCCTGCGTGCGGACAGATTTAATATCGTTTGTAAATATGATTAGTGGGCTGTCATGTTATTGCAGGCTGCTATTTACATTTCTCTCCGGGGTTATACACTCCGCCAAATCAACATTAAGTAGTGGGTCTCTCTTTCCTACTTAAATCATACATTCCTTCTGCCTGCGCCAATCCCGCTTAATGAAGAAAAGGAACCTGATGGCAGGCGCTGGGTAGAATGGAGCCTGGCCTCGGCATTTTTCTGAAGACAGATGGGCACGGGGAGCCCCAGGAAAGCTCTGCCCGGAAACTAGTGGGTACACGGGCCCCGTCTGCCACAGCCCCCTCTCTTTCACACCCGCCGCCCCTGCCCCTCTCCCTGCCTGCTCGCTTATGAAAAATGTTCAAATAATGAATGGTTGTTGTTTACAGAAGTAATTTCATGCTACATTTCCATTATTGCCCGGATTTGTTTAGCTTCGCACACTACCCCATTGCCTACAACGAACTTTTAAGGAAATATTGCTGGTGCTTCCCGCTCTGCCATTCCGCTTCTAACAGAAGCCGCTTGCATTTGAGACATATTGTGACACTTCATAACTGTGTGCAAATAAGCATCCTTAAACTGCTGGTGTCAATTAATCATTGTTTCAAAGGCTGATCTGCTCTAGGTGCACCAGAATCCACCCCCTGGAGAGCCAGAGTGGGTGAAAAACAGCTGAAAAGCTGGTGTGGAGGGTGCAGGGGACAGGGGAGAGCAGGACCACGGCTCTATTTCCAAATCAGCTAAATCATTGGAGACAACATGGCAGTGTTCCCCTCATCTGCAAAATAGGTTCACCTAGGCCCATAGGCCACAGTGTACAGAATGGCTGGGGTGAGGAGCCACTTGGAAGAACTGAACAAAAAATGAATACCGTATGCCTCCCATGCTTCCTAAAGAGAGCACTCTAGACAGGATTTAATCTTCTTGTGATGACCAAGGTCACCACTGTTTTTGGAGGTGGAATATACTGATGCACTTTGAGGCTCTTGTGGCTGCAGAATGCCCCAGCACCACATTTTCTGAGCTCTGTGGTTAGATGTGTGCTGTGTCTCTGTCCCTTCTCTTAATGTCTGGCTATAGTTGGGGTGTCTGTCCCCAGCACCCTCACTTCCTCATGCTATTCCTAATCTTTGGGGAGCTTGGAGATCAGGAAATCAACTTTGGAGCATGAAGACTAGGAAACCAAACCTTACAAATGTTTTGTGAAAGAAGACAAAGTAGGCTCTGTCTGAGAGCATGGGAACTGTCCTCCACGTAAGATTTGGGACGTGCATTTTATTCAGAGCCTTTTGCTTCCTGCCTGATTCTCAGTTGAGTTGGAGCTCGGAGAGGTACTAGACAGAGGCTGTAAGAAGCTATATCCTTAGGCAGAAGTGTGTTCATTCATTCACTTTGTTAGCTAGGCACCACTATATACAACACTGTTCTGGGCACTGCTGTAACCACCCAATGGGTTCACCCTGCCCACTACCTAGACAGAGCCGATTTATCAAGACAGGGGAATTGCAATAGAGAAAGAGTAATTCATGAAGAGCCGGCTGTGCGGGAGAACCGAGTTTAATTATTACTCAAATAAGTACCCGCAGCATATGGGGATCAGAGTTTTTAAGGACAGCTTGGTGGGTGGGGGGAAGCTAATGAACCAGGAGTGCTGATTGGTTAGATAGGAGATGAAATCATGGGAAGTTGAAGCTGTCCTGCGCAGTCAGTTTTTGGGCGGGGGCCACAAGTTAATCGACCTGGGTGGTGGTGCCAGTTGATCCATCAAGTGCAGGTCTGCAAAATATCTCAAGCACTGATCTTAGAAGCAGTGTGGGGAGGGCCAGAATCTTGTGGCCTCCAGCTGCACGACTCCTAAACCATAATTTCTAATCTTTTGGCGCATTTGTTAGTCCTACAAAGGCAGTCTAGTCCCAGGCAAGACGGAGCTTTATTTTGGGAAAGAGCTGTTATCAGCTCTTTCTGTTATCTATTCGTTTTAAACTATAAACTAAGTTCCTCCCAAAGTTAGTTCAGCCTATGCCCAGGAAGGAACAAGGACAGCTAAAAGGTTAGAACCTGAACAGGAGTCGGTTCAGTCACATCTCTTTTGCTGCCCCTGTCACAATTTTGCAAAGGCTATTTCACTGTGGATCACAGTTCCCTGTTCTCGTGGAGTTTACACTTTAATGAAAGACGGCAGCAGGGCTGCTGTGTATGGTCGCACAGGCGCACACTGCACAACTCTGAGAGAGCAGTGCACCCTGCATGAAGAATATAATGCGAGCAGCATCCTCGAAGCTGTGCAATGTCACAGCTCTGGGAGATAGACGACAAAGAAGTCAGAGAATTTTGGAGAGGGATAACTGCTATGAAGAAAATCGTATGGGGTACCCAACAGGAACTGATTGGAGACATGGGGTCTCCTTCCTTGTCTGAGGAGGTGGCGTTTGAGCTGTAATAAACATAACCCCCTCTTAGTGGACACAAGCAAATCCTTACAGACCCCATGTGCAGGCACACCTGTGTGCCTTTCCTTCTTCATTAATAACACCTGAATGAAATGGGTTCGCCTCATAATGGCCAAAGTTGCCAAACTTTGTATAATGCATATTTATTATTTTAATAAAAAGAAACACAGGTATAATTTTTTTTTTAATGTCAAGGGAGATCTGAAAACATTTGGGGATGATTTTCGGCCAAAGCGTTAAATGATAAACTGTTGATGCTTCAATAGCCACACATTACACTATCTGGAAAATGTGGGTGACTTGAAAAACTCATTCCCAGAGGGTCAAGCATGTGTGTAAGGAGAGGCAGGGATGGGCGTGTCTACGGGTGACATGACAGGCATGGGGGTGGCCCCAAGTTCCAAGGCAGTGAGAAACAGACCACAGGTTTGAGGGCCATGTGTTAAATGGGCATATCAGCCAGCACAGAGACTAGGGCTGGGTGGTGGCCGGAGAACTGTCTCGGTCCCAACAATGCAGAGGAAGCATGAGATGTAATGAAAGGGTGTCGCTGGGCACTGAAAGTGAAAATCGGTATTGATTTTCCAGTGCCTGCTGCTCAGGGGAGCACATCAGGTGCAGCCTCACAGGCGGGGTCCATTCGCCCTGGAGGGCCCGCAGGGTCTGTGGCGCCCCCTGCCTGCCATGTGTGTCCCCTCCACAAGGGCCAGCTCTCCCATCCTGGCCTCCGCAAATTCTGCAAAGCGCCTTCCCCTCGGTGCCACTGGCCCTGCTCAGAGAGTGGAAGGGAGGTGGCAGTGGGACAGGAGAGTCCTGAGTGGGCACAGCCCACTGAGGACTCTGAGACATGTAAACAGAAGTCAGATCACTGCCCCAACTCTGGATTCCTGCCCTTCATCACCAGCTGCCACCAGGCACCCAGCTGAGCCCCCAGCATTTGAACCTGTCCCTGCATGAATCCAGAGCCGTGTGGGAGAAGAGCAAGCTCCACCCAGGAGCTGGGAGCAGCGAATAAAGGTGGAAACTCCCATGAGTAGCCCTGGATGCAAGGCCAGTGCAGCCCCACGAAACCTCACATCCACAGGTGGGGGCTACCATCTGGGGAGGTGATAGAATGCAACTGGTAAGAGAGGGACCTTCAGAGTCCACGGGGCCTGGGCTGGCATCCTAGCTCTTTCATTGCCCAGCTATGTTAACCTAGGCAGGTGAGTTAACTTTCTAGAGCCTCAGTAGTCCCATTTGTAAAATGGAGATATTTGTTATATTGCAAGGATCCCATCAGATAAAGCAGGCAAAGCACTTAGCCCCGGCTTGGCTCTAGTATGTGCCCATGACTGTTCCTAAAACAATAGCAACAGAAACCAAGGGACATAGGGCAGAGCTGAGGCCCACCTCCATTCCCACCCCCTCAGGTTTCCCTTCATGAATGGGACCACCATCCCCTCAATTGCCTGAGGCAGTAACCCTGGGATGGTCCTAGACTCCTCTCTCTCCCCAACAGTGAAGCAGTCATCTGGTCCTGCCTGTTCTACTTTCTGAAGATCCTTCTGTTCCCACTGCCTCCTCTTCCACCTAGGCGCCATGATTTCTCTCCTGGGTCATTGCAGTAGCTCTAGACTGGCCTCCCCAAATCCACTCCTCCCCCTCCATTGCATTTGACACCCCATGTCTAAAGCAACTCTAAAACATCCCTCACATTCTGAGTTAATGTATTCAGTAGCACCTCCCCCCTAACTTTATTTGTCCTCCTGTCTGTCTCCCCCAGTAGAATGTGAACTCCTTGGGCAGAGACCTTGGATTCTCACCACTGTACCCCCAGTTCCTAGCACAGTGCTTGGAACAAAACAGGCTCATAAAATGATGGTGGAGTAAATGAATGGATGGAGGCTCTTTCCTCACTCCCAGCCAGTCTACACTGGTATTTGAAGCCAACAGTTGGGACCCAGCATCTGGCCATAAATCCTTGAAGGCATGGAACAGTGGCCTGTGGGGAGAGTGGTGAGAAGTGGGGAGTAGGGTGGCTGGGCCAGAGCTACAGAGGTGGTGGAAGGCACAGGAAGAAGAAATAGTGGGCAGGAGCTGCTCTGTGAAGAGCCTGGAATGGCCTGGTGAGGATCCTTCACTTTCTTCTGCAAGCAATGGGAAGACATCGAAGGTTCCAGGTGGTTCAAAATCACGGTTTGTTTTATGTCTTACAAAGGTTGCTCTGGGTTGGGGAAATGTGGAGGAGAGACAGAAACACCAGAAAGCAAATGCTTCCAGCCCAGTCCTCTGGATGAGCCGAGGGTGGCTGGGCCAGGGTGCCCAAGGTAGTGGAGGAGGGGAACCAGCGCAAACAGGCTCTTTAAGAGGTGAAATGAACCGGCCCTCATGATTGATGAGTTTGAGTGAAGAGAAAGACAGGTGGAGGTCCTAGCAGGATGCCAGGCTTGTGGAGAATTTCCAGACAACTATGTGATGGGACTGCCGTTTGGCAGGATGCTGAATATAGATGGAAGGGCAGTTTGGGGCAGGGAGAGAGGGTTGGGGTGGGAGGAAAGTGATGGGTTGCATTTTGAACGTGGGTCTTCCAGGTGAAGATGTCTGGAATCTGTTGCTATGAGGGTGTGGAGCTCAGGGGATAGCTCAGGGCTAGGGAAAGAGATGCAGGGGCTTCAGTGCACAGTTGAACCGTGCGAGGAGCCATGGGATGGGCTAGATTGTGAGGGTCGTGTCTGATGCGAGGAAGGGGCCTGCGTCAGAGCCCCGAGGAACATCAACCGATGGTGGAAGAGGGGAGTGAGAAGGAGCAGCCAGTGAGGCAGGGAGGAGAGGAGGCGATTGGGGTTTGGGAGGTCAGGGAAGACAAGCGGGAAAGGACTCATGGAAGCCAGGGCAGCCTTGCAGCCCGCAGAAACTGGACAGGAAGGGAGGGGGCTCATAATGTGTGGGAGGGAGCCAGGGAAAAGGAAGACCAAAAAAGTGCATTTTGGTGATGATTGAGGAGACCTGAGTACATATACTAACCCATTGATTTTAACTTATACCCCACTTTCTTTCCAAAATAATTGAAGGCAGCTGAAGAAAATGCGATCATGTCTAGAGCAGGGAAGGGAACACGGACGCGGGAACACCTCTTTCATGATCGCCTGAAGTGCAGTCGAGGCCATGATCAAAGTGGGGACAAAATCAGCGTTAGATGAGGTCAAGGCGGGAATCGAGATGTGTAAAGTCAGGGTGAGGTTACTGGGAGTGGGGAGGCGAGGTTGGGGTCAGACAAAGGCAGGGTGGGGTGAGATTAGAGGGTCCAGGTATGGAGGGGGTGAGATCAGGGTGCATGACATCTGCAAGGGAATAGGTGAGTGTGGCTGAGGGAGTCAGGGTGGGTGGAAACAGTCACTCTGAGTGGTGACTGTGATGACAGCTGCCCTGTCCCTTCTCCAGCCCCTGTGTGTCCATGTATACATAGCTGGGTGGTGTGTGTGTGTGACGTGTCCTTTTGTGACTGCATGTGTGTGCTCCCTTTTGGATGTGACCCAGGGTGCATATTTTGTATAGTGTTCATGTGCATGCATTTTTCTCTGAAATCGGAGAATGAATCCAGTATTATAATCAGAAACTAGATAAACACTCCTCAAAGCTATGACCCAACATCCCATTATCTCTGATTCCTAAGTGTTATTACGTTTTATAATAATTTATCAAGGCCAAAGAATTTGGAAAGTGATATGGAGAGAGATGACCTTTGGTGGTTGGTGGCTTTGGAAGGACACATTCTCAGTCAGTGGGAATGGGATGGGGGCAGCTAGTAAAGAACTGACCCTCCAGTTCTAGAATAGTCTCTCCAGCTTCCCACCCTGCTGCTCTCATGCCCTGGCAGTGAACCCAAACTACCCTTCCACCTGTATCAGCATCTGCATGAATGAACTATCTCCCCACCCCCTAATCCAAAGGTTCCCAACCCTCAGGCTGCGGACTGGTCTGCTCCACAACCTGTTAGGAACTGGGCTGCAGGAGGTGAGTGGTGGGCAAGCAAGCATGACCGCCTGAGCTCCATCTCCTGTCAGGTCAGCGGCAGCTTAGATTCTCATAGGAACATGAACCCTATTGTGAAATAGGCACGTGAGGGATCTAGGTTGAGTGTTCCTTATGAGAGTCTAATGCCTGATGATCTGAGATGGAGCAGTTTCATCCCAAAACCATCCCCCACCCCACCCCCTACCCCATCCGTGGAAAAATGGTCTTCCAGGAAACCGATCCCTGGTGCCAAAAAGGCTGGGGACTGCTGCCTCAACCCAGCCTATGCAGGAGCCAAAGGTTCTTCAACGAAAGCTCCGATGGCTTCTGTTGCCTCCAGACTCAGGCACAGAATCCTTACCTGGGCATTCCAGACCCTGACTGCCCATCTTTTCTTCTATTGCCTCCCCAACCTCTGCAGACTTGTCCCAATCAGCCTACTCCTCAATGCCCCCCCTACCCCAATAGACCACTATTTCATGCCTCCAAGGCTTTGCGACTAGATGCTGGTTCAAAGTGTTGGTTCTAAATACTAATAGATATGGAACTGGGCAGTGGCCCTAGTAGATATTTATTCATTCTTTCTTTAATTTGATAAGTATTTGTATTTATGACTTGCCTTCAGGCTCTGAAGATGTGAAGATGACTAGAACTCAGACAGTGACCACCTGCGCTGGTTATCCTTCGAGAGAGTCAGAGAGTATCAGCCAGGCTGACAATGAATATAATAAATGCTCCATAAATCTATATTGAATAAATAGGTGGACAAATGTAGTAGGTGTTATAACAGGTTTATGCATAAGGTACAATGAGACAAAAGAAAAGGAACCACCTTTACCTCTTCCTGGAGGTCAGGAAAGACTCCACCAGCCTAGTGGCAAAGTACATAAACTCTTGGGGTTGCATAGGAGCATCCCAGGTGCCATTGGGGAAGGACATTCAACAGATGACAGCACAGGCAAAGGAGGAGAGGCAGAAAGGAGCGGCACAGGGCAATGAGGTCTCTAGGCATGGCTGGGTGCAGGGGTGAGATGGGAGGGGCAGATGAGACCAGGGAGAAAGTCAGCTCTTATCTCAGAGGGCAGTAAGTGAGGACTTCATTCTGTAAGTAAGGGGGACTCTTCTAGCTAGTCAGGGGCAGGATGATGCAGGGGCCTGGAAAAGGGGAGGCATTTGGGTGCACATCTATGGGACCCGGTTGTTGAACAGAGAGCTGTGGCCTGGATCAGGTGAGTGGCCCATTCCCAGAAGGGCCCCATGCTCAGGGTTTCATGCCCTGTGGCTGCCATCTTGAAATTCTTATTTTAACTTTGAATGTGTGTTTTGTGGTGAAGCCTAATGGGACATGGAGGCTGTGCCTGGACTTGGAGCACAGTCCTGCTTCCCACTACCTCCCTGGAAGGGAGAACTTCTCAGTGGCCTAATTCCTCCTGTCTAGTGCCCCAGCACCCTCAGCCTCCTTGTCCTAGGGCTGTGCCCGCCACCACCCTCCACACCAGGCAGGTCAGTCAGAGTGGCAGGGAAAGATTGAATGACTCCCATTCCACGGTTGCCTTCCACCCCAGCAGTGTTCTGTGCAAAGACACAGGGAAGACCAGGTGCGTGCCCACAGCTTCTAGGGTGGGGCAAGGTGGCAGCCATCCACCCTGGTCTGAGAGACCAAGGCATGTTCCACAGTCAGCTCCATGGGGGCCTCTTCCCTGTCCTGGAATCAGGTACTAAGCAAGCCCTGAGATGGAGGTCATCGTGATCCCTGGGGGGTCACCTAGCAGCTGTGGGTTGGGGTGATGGGCCTCTGGAAAGGGGAGGTTGACTTCCCAAATCTGCACCTGGGGCCACATTTTCATTTTGCGCCAGGCTCAGAAAATTATGTAGCAGTTCCTGACTGGATCAGTGTTCTCTAAAGTGGGGTGCACGTGCCCCAAAGACTTTAGCAATCACATGCATAATAAGTAAGACAGTTTGAAGATCACTTGTATGGATGCTTGTGACCAATGCCACCACCTAATCGGCAACATCACACAGATGGAGGCCCTATCCAGGATGGGGTCCAGAATTGACTTTTGACCAATGGCTCAAGGAAAAAACATCTTGAAAGAAGATCAGAGACAACCAAGGATGTTCCAGTCTTAACCACATGGAGTCCCTGCAAGCAGAGACAGTTTCCCATCCCAGATATCCCCATGCCTGGGTACCAGGTAGCAAAAGGCCTTTTTATTTGTGCAGGATGACAGATGAGGCACATGGGGTGCAAAACAAGGCACGCCCTTTCGTGGCTGTCCCCTGCAACCCACCCGACCTTTGTTCTGGCTTCTCCTTTGATGTGGCCATGATGGAGAAGAAAGAGCTCTATCATTGCTGTTTATTGCTGATTTCAGGGGTGGACAGATCTCTGTGGGCTCTGTTTTTGTGGATTTGCCCATTGAAAATGACTATTGTGTCCTACCTGTGGCTTAGGTTGCTGTTAGGACCTTCACTGAGGTGACTCTAAGAATTAAGAGTTGGAGGTTTGGCTCTGCCACTTGCCCCTGTGGGACATTGGGCAAGTTATTTAACCTCTGAACTTCCGACTCCTTGTCTATAAAAGGGGGACAGTTAATAGCATCAACTTCACGGTAATGTTACAAGGATTGAATTAAATAAGTCTCCAGATTTGTAGCACAGAGCTAGTGGATAATGGTAGTAATAAAATGAGCTGACACTTCATTGTGCTCACTTTGTGCTAGGTACTATTCTCAGTGCTTTCCTCATATATCAGTGTGTTTAGTTCCCATCACTATACCACAGATCCTATTCTTATGTCCATTTTACAGATGGAGAAATTGAGGCTCCCAGACAAGAAGAACTTGCCCCAAATCACACAACTGGTAAATGGAAGAAGCAGGCTTATGACCCCAGGTAGTCTGGCTTCAAGATCTGTGTTTATAACCATTGTACTATTCTGCCTTGTTTGTTAAAATAAGTACCCAATAAGATGATAGTTGTTATTTTTCTTTTTCTGAGACAGAGTCTTACTCAGGCTAGAGTGAAGTGGCACAACCTTTGTTCACCACAGTCTCAAACTCCTGGGCTCATCTTCCTGCCTCAGCCTCCTGAGGAGCTAGGACTACAGGTGCACACCACCATACCCAGCTGATTTTTGTTTTCTTTTTGTAGAGACAGGGGTCTCACTTCATTGTTTAAGCTGGTCTCAAACTCTTGGGCTCAAGCAATCCTCCTGCCTCGGCCTCCCAGAGTGCTGGGATTACAGGCATGGGCCACTGTGCCTGGCTTATCTTTCTATTTTAAAAAATAATTTTTCTTTCACACACATGCTCACACTCCTGTTCTCATCATCACATACATCTAGGTAGCTGTGAGCCCCTTAGCTGAGAACTTGCCTACTGAGGCATTGGAAGTTCAGTGACCTGGGATCATGCTAGAAAGGTCACTTCTGGGGAACACGGGCCTGGCAAGGAAATAGGATAGACAGAGTCAGGCTGCTGCAGACAGAGGGTGCCCAGTCCCCTCCCACCAGGCCGACTAAGGGCATGAGCAGAAGCCAGAACACAGAGGAGGGGGCCTGGCTCTCAGCCAAGCCCATTGTGAGTAGCAAGTGGTCCCTGGTGTCACACGAGGCCACGCCAGGCAGCCTGGCTTCACCAGTAGGAACTGGGTTTCCTAATTCCAGAAGGTGGATCAAGAACAACCCAAGCCCTTCATTACTCTGAGGTGTGATTCAGGGATAAAAGGCCTGTGTGCAGACCCCTGGGAGAGAGGATGAGAAGGCAGGTGTGAACTCTTCCCTGGGGTCCCAGCTGAGTGGTCCCTGGCCCTGCTTCCAACCTCCAGTGACAGGGAGCCCACCGCCTCCTGGGGTGGCTGTGATAATGTCACTCAGCCCAGCAACACCATCCGCTTACCTGTAGCTCCTCCCTTCCGAGTCGAAGCAGGCCTCTTGAGCTTCCAGGGGCTTGTGGAATCCTTATACCACCTGGTGCTCAACAAGCTCAACGACCCTCCTCCCTGACAACCAGGTTTGGCCTTATCCAGGCCAACACCGGCCTTGCTTTCCCATCTGCTCAGACCACCTCAACCAGGTTCCTCCTACAGCAACCAGGCCCAGGATTGGTTTGTTGGAGTCAGTAAGAGACAATTGGAAAATATCTAGGAATTTTTCGAGTCAGTTATTAAACTATTACTCATTTAAAATCTGCCACTGTGGGAGTATTTACATCAAGGAAATTGGCAAACACTATAAACCAGGACCTTTTCCCCACCTGGAGAACCGATTTAATAGCACACCACTGCCCCCTTCCCGTGGGCCAAGTGTTGGGAAAGGCCTAGGGGAGTGTGTGTGTATGTGTGTGTTTGCTTTTGTGGGTGTCTCTGTATGCAACTGTTTATGCATAAACATAGACATGCATAAGGTGCATATGCGTTTGTGTGTCCCTCTGTGTATTCCAACAGAGTGGATTCTCTGTGGCAAGAATTTCCCATTGTAGGGGAATTGTCCCCTAGAGGTCTAGCAAGGAGCTCAGCACAGAGAGCCCGCCCTGTGATGGTGCAGGCTTTCCCCACCCATCCACAGGGCATTGGCTCCCACCTTAATTGTATAGTAAAGGGCTGGGGCTTCAGTGCAAAGAAATCCAGTCGGCTCCAGAGTCACTGCACCTGGTCCAGTAGCCGGCTTGGCTCACAATGTTCACCAGCTGTGTTCTGATGCATCTGGTTGTTATTTGACGTTTTAATCCTCATGGGAAACAAAGTTTGGTCCTTTTGGAAAGGCTTAAATAGGAAGCAGTTTAAAAACAGCAACAACAACTACTGGAAGTTAATGAATGGATAATCTGCAGTTTTTCACGCCAAATTGTGTTCATAGTGAACCCAGAGCAAATCAGTGAGCAGGCAGAAATGGAGGGCCTGTTTCTATGAGGCTCTGTTCACCATGACAGGTGGGGACAGGCAAGGACTCAGCTGGGCCAGGCACTTGTGGAACAAAGTGGGAACTTTTTGTCTGTCAGAAAGATTACCAGGAAGCGTCAGAAAGATTAACTGGGAGCGTTTACCAACGGGAGGGCCAATGAGTAAGTGACAGTGCCATGTCCCCTGTGCTGGCCACACACAGTAGGTGCTCAGTAAATGTTTTTTGTAATATTGTTTTATTTGGGGTTTTTTTCCTAGAGGAAAAAAAAATAAAACCTGAGCTGTCTGCATACCTCGGGTCCCCTGGACCCTGGTCAGAGCCCAAAATGTGAAGACAAGAACTCAGGCCCCTCTTCCCCTTGCCATCTTCCCAACGGCCTAAGAAGGACTGTGTTGCTATGGTCCCTCAGGAAAAGAAGCCAGGGAAGGCTTCTACCTGCAGAAAGGGTGACCATAAGGGTAGGGCCCTCAGGCTAAGGCCCATTCACTCTCTAATCCTAACTGACCACTCTTTGGGGAACTCTTGGAGAAGTTGGTTGTAAACTTTCTGAGAAAGAGCATGGGGCCACAGCTGACCACCAGCTGGATCAGCCCTCCTGGTCTTAGCAGCTATCCTCAGCGGCACTTGGATGGACCCCTTGCCCACCCAGATCACGACAGCACGTTCATCTTGCTGGAGCCACTGATAAAGGAGGCTCCTTGGGAGAAACAAATCCAGGGACCACAAACTAGCAGCTTGGCCTCCTAGTGCTGAGCAGCTGCTATCTGGAAAAATTCTAGGGGTTCCCCCTGCCCCGAGATGACTCAGAATGTGGGAGAGGGGAAGGGGAGTGACAAATAGACATTTACCCCAAGTTGTTATCTGCCTTGCATAATGGGCTTATACAAAATATTTTTTTCGAAAAAGGGCTTGCCCACTTTTTAAAACCTGCAAATCATAAGTCTAGGAGTGGCAATCCTCACTGTACTTCGTAAGCTGGTTAATATCCATAAGGGATTCCATGTGTGTGTGTGAGGGGGTAGGGGTTGTATATATTTTGTGAAAGAGTCTCAGGGGGTTCTCATATGCTCTGTTTGAGAACCACTAGCCTAATGAATCAGAGAAGGTTGAGCTGGACAGGTCCCAAGGACAGGACAAACATGCCCTCTGTCTGCCTACACCATCTTCCTGTGACTCATCTGAGGGCCCAGAGGCCTGCCTGCCTGTCCTGGGTTTATGTGAGGTGCCGTCCTGGTGGACCGGGCCAGGCTTTCCTAGGATTACAGGTGCAGCATGTCCATGCTGGGGAGGGGTGATTGGAACCTTCCCCCATCCCTCAGGCAGAGGTAAAGGAGAAAATGGGAGCTCTCTGCAACCCCAAGAGGACAGGGAGTCCTCTCAGCATGGTTGGGGCCATAGACATTGCTCTGACAGGCAGGGAAGGGGGGGGTCTCTGAAGAAGGTGACACCGTTCCTCATATTTCTCATCCCACCCCCCTCCATCCACATTCTCAGTGCTTTGTGATTTGGAACCTACAAGAAGGGGATCCCTGAGACAAAGGGAGGATGAGGGGCTACCCTGGAGGAGGCTGTGCCTAAGGTTGGTGCCAGGCCTGGAACTGGGATGCTGAGGGGAAGGAACCGACAGGAGGCCTTGGCCCCAAGGCTCTGTCCTCCCTTCCCAGAGCCTATCGGCCTTACCTGCTCCTCACCACCTGCAGACTCCCTTCCCAGGCTTCTTCTTCCTAGGCTGGGCCTCTGTGTGCCCCCGCCTACTCCCCATTCTCTCTGCTTACTCCTGGCCTGGCACAAGTCTTCCCTCCCTGTCCTGCACCTGTTCCTGTGCGACTCTGCGCACCTGCCCAGGGTGAGCCTGTGCCAGACACCCAGGTCCTCTAGGGGGCGGCAGAGAGAGAGAGAGAGAGAGAGAGAGAAAGAGAGAGAGAGAGAGCGCGCGCACAGGATGAGGAGCCGACCATTAATTTGTGTCCTTGAATTGGGTCAATCCAATGGCCTCTCCGGGCCTCCGTTTGTACACTTGCTTATGGGGAGGTAACTCACCAGCCTCTCCCTGCCAGAGGCACAGCTGCAGCTGAACTGTTGCAGGGAACCCAAGTGGGAGGTAGGAAGGAATGCATGAGGGCGAGCAGTGGCAAGGCCCAGCCAGGTGAGTGTGCTGGGGACAGCCACTGCTCAGCAAGTTCGTCCCAGGACAGCAGACCAGCAGCTACAGCCAGGACAGGATGGCATGCTGCTGCTGGTGGCCTGGGTCCTAGCCCTGGGCACTTGGGCACTGAGAACCAAACAGTACTCTGTGCTGGGAGGAGCCCAGCACCCCCAGGGGCCTCGAGTGCCCACTCAAGAACCACTTCTCCCCCAACCCCTGCCTGGATTTTCTCAGCTCTGTCTGCCTTTAGGACTAATCGATTTGGGATTTCTCTTTGTAAAGAATACAAGCCCAGCGCACAGGGGCCGGGAGGTCCCCAGCCCACCCAGATGCCCGGGATCCTACATCCTCTATGCCTCTGCCCTGGGGAGGGCTGGTGTTTAGGTCCAGGGGAGGTAGCTGGCCCTGCCCAGGAGGGCTAGTAAGTCAAGGAGGCTGGGGGGCCTGGCCCCTGCCTTGCTATACCAGGAGGCCCAGAGGGGTTTATTTGAATTTTTTAATTATCATTTTTCACTTTTTTTCTCCTCATGAAAAAGTTTTAATATACACAGTAAATTAAGCCTGGAAAAAGGGAGGGGGGCACATTTCATCTTTAATCTATTTACTTCTGAATATTTAACATACAATTCTGGCACCAATCACAAAATTTAACTGGAAAATTACTCACTAATCTGTTTGCTTATTTGGAATAATTGGGTCGGCTGCCAGCGTAAGGATTCCTCCCCCCCCCCCCCCGTTTAATATCTCAGTTAGTAGTCCAATTTCAGCTTGGCGGCATAATTACTCTGACAGAGCTGTAGCCACAGGGCCTGTGAGTGGGGCTGCTTTTAAACCGTAAATTATGAAGGATTAGCATTTATGAATTTTAAATCAGGGCTGGGGTAGGAGACACTAAAGCTGCTTAACGCTGGGGAACAGCAGCCTCCACTCAGCAGCAGAAGCCGTAACCCTTCCGCTCCCAGGACGGGCCATAGGATGTGGGAACTTGAGAGGCAGGAAGTGGTGACCTGTGGGACATGGAGACCTAAGAGTTTGGGTCACGAGGGACACGGCAAGTAGGGGATGGCAGAGAATGCTGAAGCACTGATGCAGCCCCTGGGGGCTAGAAACCTGGGTGATATGGATTCAGGGCAGGAGCTTTGGTCTCTCCCCTGGTCTGTGGGGTGCAGTTTCCCTCTGGGAAGCAACAGGGCTAATTGCCCCAGAGGAAGCTTGGAGTGACGACCTAGAAGCGAGGTGGTCAGTCCCAGCAGCCCCCTGCCTCCACCCTCCCACAGGATGTGTCTCTACCTCTCTTAAGAATCCCCATCTGCAGCTAACAGTTGCATTCTTTCATTTTGTTTTGTTTTTTAAAGAATCCCCATCTGGCTGTGAGCCAGACTGACTCAGTGCCCTCCAGTTCCCAGTGTGACTTCCTGGCGTGCCCAGCTCTGCTGAGCTGGAGAAGGGCCACCATCAGCGCTCTCTGGGGTATATCCTCTGGGTTCTCACCTTCCTTCGCACTCTTTCTCCATCCCTCCTTCCGCCCTGCCCCTCTCTAGCACCATGGCATTATGGACCCAAATGTAAAACCAGATGGAGCTGACTTGAAAGCTGGCCGTGCTTCTTATTAGCCAGCGGTGTGATCTTGGGCAAGTTACTTAAGCTTTTTTAGTCTCCACTGTAGTTCAGTTCAATGAAGACAGTAATTCCTCCCCTGCAGGGCTGCTGGGAAACCTCTGTGAAATACCATGGTGGGAGTGCTAGGCATAGTACTTGGCACACAGCAGGTGTTTACTGGGTCAGCCCCATACTCTTCGGAGTCTTCCCCAAACCTGAATCAATGCCCTGTGTCCACTGCCCTCTCCCTGTCCCACATTCCCCCATCTCTCACAGAGCAGGGGAAACTTGGGCGTTTGCCCTCAAGACTCAACAGGTTCTCCAGGTCTGGCCCCTTCCAGGAGAATCCCTCTGTCTAGGAATCTGCCCCTCAGCCTCACCTTATTGGGAACTGGAGTTGGTACCAAGGTTGGATGCAGGGCCACCAGAACATTCTGGAACCAGGCTAGCTGGGTTTGAACTCGTATTCTGTCATTCACTAGCTGGGTGACCTTAAGCAAGTTATTCAGCATCTCCATGCCTCAATTTTCTAATCTGCAAAATGGGAATAATAACAAGAGTATCTCATCATGGTACTGGTAAGAGGATTAGTGAGTTCATCAGTGTACAGCATTCAGAACACACTTGGCACACAGGAAGTACTCGCTGTGCTTGCTCATTATTTGCTCTCTTTCTGAGGGAGGTGGCTGTCCTTCTCTGTGGGACCTGCCTGTTCTGAGGTGGCAGGTTGATTTCTCTGGGCTTGAGAGCTCTCCAGATTGCCTAGAAAAACAGGAGGAAAGAAGGCAGGTTCTGAGTGGGTGGGACAGGACCACCTGGACTATGCTGAGGGCCATTCTGGACCACATCACTCTGTGTGTGGGATCACACAGTCCCTACTGAAGCCATGCCTCTCTGTGTTCCATCTGCTGGCCATGAGGCCTTTCCATGACCTGTGGCTCTGGCCAGGGGCCTTCTGAGGTACTTGGTGGGGGAGATCCCCAGGGTCCAGGCCAGCTAGGAAGGCAGCAGAGGCTGGAGAGTACCAGGGACAGCGCACATGGATGCCTCAGCCCAGAGAGACCTCTCTGCAGGCCAGCCCTCCTTCCCAGACTGACCAAAATCTCCATCCTCCAGATCTGAGCTAGAACAGGGCAGTGGTGGCTGGAAAGGAAAGGGCAAATGCCAGTCCAGGGACCCCAGCATGGAGGCTGAGCAGGCTGGGCCAGTGCCAGGCCCAGGTATCTGAACTTGGGGCCTCCAGACTCGCTCTCTAGGCCTTGCCCTTTCTACTGCCCCTTGCTACCCACCCAGCCCCAACCATACTGTCCTAGACTATCATGTACACACTGTGACAAGCTGCCACTTCCTTAATGTGAGTCCTCTGGCAATTCACTTCTCCATTCTGGACCCCACTGTGCACATCTGAAAGAAGCCCAGGAGGGGCTTGCCTGCCTGTGCGTCTCTGACTCAAGTGAGCAGCCTGCTGTCTCAGCAGAGTGGACATGGCATGGCACCTGCTCTCTGCAGAAGGTATCCCATAGGCCCAGGCTGGGTGAACTTTGACCTCATGAGACATACTGGATGGATGTGGCTGTCCAGTATCATCTCCATGACCTTAGGCTTCATGCCAGGCCAAGCCCCAGTTTCAGCAACCCTGGCATGGGCTGGCAACAAGAGCCCTGGGGAAACGTTATAGCCTGCCTGCAACATCTGGGACTCTGTGGGCCCTCACATGGCATTAATGCTCTTTAAAAAAAAAAAAAATGGCCTGCATGATAATTTTGCTTCAGCAAAGAAACTCTTAAGTATCCCCCTTTTACCTCTATCATATCCCACCCACACCATCGCCCCAGGTCATCTGGCCCTTAGGGACCATGATTGGGGGTGGGGGGCAAAGGGAGAAGGAAGCAGCTGCAGCAGCTGCCATATGTGTGTGTCCAAGCCCAGGAAAAGCGCGTTCCCAGGGGCCTCACAAGATTTCTGGCGCTGCTGGTCTCCGACCACGCTAGGATGCTTGATAGATGGGAAGTGCCTGGTTTGTCGAGTCCTTGCTGGGCTTTGTGATAACTCATTATATTTCTTTCTTTACAAATTGCCCCATTAGCACTCCTGGATTGAACTGAATCATAAAGCCAGGAGCATCTCAGCCTGGGCTGAGTCTGGGCCATGAATTACCTGTGGCGCGAAGGCCTGCATTCTGGGGAGGAGGCCGGGGCAGCTGGCTGGAGTGGGCCCTAAATTCTGCAAGGGAAATGGGTTTGTTTTCTTTAAGATCAAGAGAATAAAAGAGTTCTAACCAAGTCCTGCTGGATTTAAATAGCAAGATCTGCCTCGCTGCTCATTGGCTTTCAAGCTGGGGGCTCTGATCCCTGTTTGAGGGGTTAAACTCTAACCCCATTAAGCCATTTATGGAAAGCTGACCACCAGAGAGGGAGGCGGCCCCTCTTCCTACAGCCTCCCTAAACCCCACAGATTCTGAAATTGGTTGTCACTCTCAGTCAGAGGATTCTAAACAAGTAGGCGCTAATCCCCTCTGTTAAGGAGATACTTATTTTGTCTGAAAAACTTCAAAGAGCCCATGACAGACACTCAAAATCAAAATTAGCATTCCAATGAGGATTTAAAAAAGAATAATTCTTACAGTTCTGCAGAAGAGAGGAGGAGAGGTGAAGTGACTGGCCCGGAGGCTGGGGGAAGGAGGTGGGAGCGAGCTCCTTTCATCTGCCCACCCCAGGAGCTCTGGGGATCTGCCCTGCTGGCTGAGATGCGAAGCCCCCTCTTCATAAACGGGCAAAGGTTGGTCTGCAGCCTGGGACCCCCAGGGTGGGCAGGAAGTGGCCACTGCCCCCATAGGATTGTGCAGATAAGGAGTCCAGGGCTTAGAGAGGGCCATGGTAGCCTGGCTGTCAGGGACCGAGCTGCAGCTGAAGCCAGGTCTCTGCACCTGGGGTGGGCCTGCATGGCAGGATGGGTTGCCAGTCAGTCTTCCTGAAGACTACAATGGCGATCTCTACTGGCAGCACTTGTAGGAGGTGGAGACACAGGCATGTGTCCCAGGACAGGTGAGTGAGTGACAGAATGTGGAGCCAGCCGCCTGACCAACACCCCTGCCATGTTACAGCAGCATCAGGGCACTGCAGCAGGGCCGGGATTCTGACACTTCCCTCGGAATCTGGTGAGCTCCACTCACCCCCATGCCTGACCTGTCACTTTGCTGGATGATATCACCCCAGCCCCACCCAGCTCCACCTCACCCCTTAACTCAGCCCACCCCAGGAGGCCTCTCTAGCCCTTCCTCACCTGTGTCATCCTGGCATCTTCCTCTCTTGAGGGACCCCAGAGAGGAGGGCATCTGTTCCAGATGCCCCCAGCTTCCAAGGCTGGGAGGAGTCATCTCCAGACATGCTCCTCCCTCGCAGTTCCTCTGGTGCCTTCCTTTCCGAAGCTGCTCGGGTACCTGCAGCTCCTAGGCTCCTAGGCCCCCTTGGCTCCTAGGCCAGCTCCCTTCTGCATCCCATGGCCAGGCTGCCCCAAACCATTTCTGGTGTTTGCATGGGAGGGAGGATCTCAAATCTTAGAGACTGACTGCCAGGACAGGGATCATGGAGGTTCCCTGGGCGCCCAGTCTTCCCTGGAGCCCCTCGCCCCCAACATACACTGCTTTTCTACATCACCCTCAACTCTATCCATCCTTTTCATCTGCCCAGACCCCACCAGCCCCTCTCCTCGCCTCCAAGGCTGATCCAGAACCAGATTCTGTCTATGTACTCACACTCCTTCAACGTGTGGGTGTGCCCTGTGCCTGTCCCCAGGTTGGACACCCCAGCACACACCTGCTCTTGGTTGGCTTCCAACCAAAGGGGAGACACAAGCAGGAGTGCTGGGCCATTGCAGTCCACAGGCTGTAGGTCTCTGACAGAGGGAGCAGAGAACTCCATGCCATGGCAGATCCCTGAGGAGATGCCAAGGAGTGGGTTCTCAGAGCTTCTGGAGGGAGCCATCAGGTGCAGAGAGAAATGAAGGGCCTTCCGGGTGGAGACCGAAGCCTGCAAATCACAGGGAGGCCAGAGGTGCCTGGGGCTGAGGGAAACCCAGACCCTCAGCTCAGGCAATTCTGGGCTCCTCTTGATCGCTAGCCAGGGTCCCCAGGCCCTTTATGGAGACTGGGTGGTCCTGGCTACTGGTTCTGTTAACAGGATTGGAGGACACATGAACTTCAGAGAAGGTAAGAAGGGAATACCCGAGGGCTCCCACCTCTGCTCACCACTGACACCCCCAGCCACCAATGAGAGGGACCCCTTGAAGGCATTACCTCATCCAGGACAATGGCCATTGGCTCCTGGTACTACCAAAGGCTGAAGAGTTCCAAAAGGTTTCGCTTTGGGCATTAACCCTTCTTGAGACAAGTCTGGTCTCTCCTGACAGCCAGGGTCATTCCTGTGAAGATGGACCTGTTCAAAGCACCTTCATATCCACGCTTTCATATGACAGACGCCTCGAACTTCCATGCTCCGAGACTGCGTAGACTGGCATTGTCCAACAGAAACACATTTCGAGCCACATATGTCATTTTAAAGTTTCCAGGAGTCACAGTTAAAAAGATTAATTGTAACAGTACATTTTCTTTAACTCAATAAAAATATTGAGTTTATAAAACCCAAAACATTATCATTTCAACATGTAATGAACATAAAAATTATGAATGAGATATTTTACATTCTTTTTTCGTAATGAGTCACAGAAATCTAGTGTGTGCTTTATACTCACAGCACAGCTCAGTTCCTACTAGCCAAGCGTCAGGCGCTGCTCCATGACTGCATGCAGCTACTGTACTGAACAGCACAGAGACCAGCAAGAGGGGTCTGCAGAGAAGGATGCTGGGAAGGAGGAAAATGGACTTGCTCATGGCCAAATGCAAACCAGGCTCTGGGATGCAGTCCCCTGACTCCAGCTCCCAGCCCTTCTGCTGTTCTCCTGGAGCCTGAGGTGGCCCCAGGACACTGAGGTGGAAGAGCCCTGGACAGGCTGGCATCCCATGCTGGCCTGCTGCTCACCTGCCCTTGTATGACCTTGGGACCTCACTGGACACAGGGGCCCCACCTGACCCGGGCCTCTTGCCTTGCCAGCTGAGGAAGGAGGGCCAATGAAGACACCAGCAGAACAGTACCTGCTCTGTGCCAGGCACTGGACTGTGAGCTGGGGGCAGAGCACCCACCCTGGAGAAGCCTGCAGCAGGTGGGACAATGGCAGCTCAAGTGACAAGGCCTGAGGGAGGAAGCAGAGGGCACCGTGGGGACACTGAGGACAGGATCTTTGCCATTCACTGGGAGATGGGAAAGGTGATACTTGAGCTGTGGAGAGGGACAGAAAATCTGCTGAGGGGCCTTTTCCTGAACTCACACAGCTTCCTAAAACCCCAGGACGCTTGTGTTTCCTATCAGGTGAGTGGCCTAGCTGAGGTGAGTGCACTCAGGCAGCACAGAGTGGGTGGCCCAGCCCTCCCAAATGCTGCTACCACCCTCTCTGCAGAGCCTCAGGAGAACAAGACCTAGCCTTTCCTGTTTTTCTGCAGGCATTCCAGACATCTTTGGCAGAAGTTCCTGGTGTAAGGTGATGAACTGGATCCGTGCTTAAGCAGCAGGGCTGCCTGAGTGCTGCCTGCCGCAGCCTGAGGTGGGAGCCAGCCTGCCTCCTGGACCGAGGCGGAACGGTGGCCCTGGGGCCCGCGGGCTGCAAGGCAGGTGCTCTGCAGGCAGGGCCAGGCTGCCTCTTGCCCACACCAAGCCTGGCCACCAAGCCCCGAGGCCGGTAATGAGCATCTCCTGCACCACCGTGGCTCAGAGGAGGCCTCCTGGCAGCCTGGCCTTGTTCTCATTGTCCTGCTCCAGCCCAAATGCACCGGGCCCAGGCCCCAATCGTGATCAACGGGCCGAGGATGTGCTGACGAGGCACTTTCATCTTTTCTCAAGGCTGGTGTTTGAACTTCCCTGAGCAAGCAGCCTTCCCACACGGGCTTGTCTTCTAAGAAGGCGGCCAATCTCCTTTCCCTTGCTTCCTAAGCAGGCTGATCCTGAGAGTTATTGAGGCACAAGAAAGGAGATGTTCAAAGGCAAATCTAAATTACCGTCCCCTTCAGACTGGGGAAAAGTCTTATTAAGTCGCCTGCGTGTGATTCCTGGCCTATTTCTGTCTGCAGACCTTTCTTCCTTTGTGCCACATAAATGGACACATCTTATTGATTTTCTTTCAACCTGGATCACCTCCATGGCTGTGAATATGGGCAGACAAATCCCGCTCCTTCCTTCCCTGTGGGGCTGAGGAAGGACGCCAGTGGCAGCCAATGGGGCCGGCCAACGGGGGCTGCTGCGCCCTCCTCACCTCCTGCTTCCCACTGGACTCAGCAGCCCTGCCTAAGAGCCAGCACTGTCTGCAGAGGAGCCACAGGGAGGCTTTGGGACCGCAGAGCCACAGAGCCACAAGGCAGCCTGCAGCATGGGCCTGGCAGAGGGAGCCTGATGACAGCAGAAATCTGGTCAGGGACCTTGCCCTTAGCCCGCTCTCTCACTTCCTGTGCCTCCGACCACAGGATCTCCTCTGTGTCTCCCCCGCCCTCAGCCCTCACTTGGTTCACCCCACTCCAGCCCTGACTCCTGGCTGAACACACGACACGCATTTCCATTTCAGGGACTCTGCATTTCTCTTCCCACGCACGGAAAGCTCTTCCCCCAGACATCCCCAAGGCTCATGTCCTCACCTTCCAGTCTCCATTCAAATACAGCTTCTCAGGGAAACTTTCTTGAGCCATGGCATTTAAAATGGCAACCCATCCCCCATACTCCCTGCCCCGCTGATGTTTCTGCGCCTCCCTCTTCGTAACTGACATACTATATCTTTCCCTCCCTGTGTTGTCTGTCTCCCTTCACTGAAACCTCCATGTCAGTAGCAACTTCTGCCCCTTTCGTTCACTATAGTGGCACCGGTATTTAGAATAGTGCTCAGTATTCAGGGGAGCTTAAATAAATTGTCCAATATGTGACCGCAGGTCATACAGAGGGCCTGGCTAAGACCAGCATCCCGGATTCTGTGATCCCGGCACCAGTCTCCAGAGGGCGCCACACAGGATGCCAGACTGGATCCTCCAGGGAGGATTACCTCTGCCTTAGATCACTGCAAGCTCCCAGAAAAAACGATCCAGACCTTCCCTGGGCTGGGGGTTTCGCCTGGGCACTGACTGCCTCAGCTTTGGCCTCAGAACAGATGACTTCTATGTCCAGGATGATGTCTGTTATCCCATCAGTTATCAGAACAGGCCCCTTGTGAGGGTGTCACACCCCACCAGACCCAGCTGGTCAGGATGGTGCCACATCAATGCTCTGGGCCTTCATTTGCCTCCCACAAGCCACTCCCAGTGGGTGGAGCCTCCTGTGGGGGCCCCAGGGCTGCCACCCACCTCCCTTACTATACCCTTGGCCAGGTTGTGGGCATAATAGTGATTGTAGAAACCACGCTGGTTGGCTGAAGGATGCCTGACTCCCCAGTTACTCCCTGGGTGGCCCTTTCCATCTCCCCACCTCAGTTTTCCCATTCGCAATGTGGAAAAGGTGACCCAAAGAACCAGGGGACCCCTTCTTTTGTCAGTCTGACAGTCAATGGCCTTTTCACGTGTCCCTCTCTTTCAATGGGCTGAATCATTTTTGAGGGTCAGGACAATCTCTGATTTTTCTCCTTATCCAGTCTAGGGCCTGGCTCCAAGTAAGTTCTTAGGAGGTGTTTGTTGACTGACTGAACGAATGAATGAATGAACCTGCAAGTGTGCAGGCCCATAAAGGAATGGACCTTTTGCCCAAGTATCACTGTGCTGATCCCAGAAGAAAATCCCCATGCACGGGCTTGCTGGAGAGAAGCAGACACACAGATGGAAGCAAGGAGGCCCAGGGTTTCTTTGGGGGAAAGCAGCTCATTTCCAAACGGGAGGCTATAGGCTGTGGGAAGACAAAAAAAAATTCCTCAAAATTAAACCAAAGAAGGGGTTTGGGGAGCGACAGGGCTCCAAGGGATTTATTAATGCACGCCTCCGAGTGATTCTTCCTCCTGCAATCCAGGCACTGGGTTAGCACCGACTTCCAAATTATATTTAATTGGACAATTATTCAAACTGAAAAACCTGCACAGGAAATGAAGGCGGTCCTTAATAAACACCTTGTCTCCTCAGCCCCAAACAGGCAAGTCGTTTACTGACCCAAGAGGTACAATTTTGTCTTTGGTAAATTTATTTTGAAGTAATTGCCGACTCCGGGAGTAACCATTTTTCAAAGGGAAACTTGGCTCTAGCCAGCAGAATAATAAATTGTTCCGTGACCCGTGTGAAGCCTAATCCCATTAGAAAGATGTGCGCTTAGAGGGTGGAGGGCGGCGCGCAGAGGCCAGGGATGGCCTTGCCTCGGCAGAGTCACCCCGCTGGTGACCAGAGGGAGCCTCCTGGGCTGACTGTGGCAGAGCCTCAGGGACCAGCCCAGACGTTCTCTACAGCGGCGGCTGCAAGGGCTGGGACAAGGGTGAGCGGGAGGTTGTCAACTGGCCATGGTTGCCACATCACTACATCAGGGAGAGAGGATTAAAGCTCCCATAGCCACCTCCCGCTCCACCTGAGGCTGGAGTGCAGCCTGGAGCTCAACCTCTCCCCGGGTCTTCTCCAGTGTCTCCTCCCTGACCCCACCACATCACGCCCCACCACCAGGTGAGTTCTCACCTCTCTCTCCCTCTGCCTGGCCCAAACCCCACCCGCCAACCTCCCTGCCCCTGGTGAGGTTGTGCAGAACCCGAGAGCAGAGCGCCTTTTGCGCAGAAGGCGCCCCGCGCAGGCAGCACCTTGTTGGGCAGCTGGGGGCCTTGAGGAACCTGCTTTAATGAATAGACGTCCGTTCCTAAACAGCGTATCTACATGCAAATGAGCACCTCCAACAGCCTGGAAACAGGCTGGTCTCTGATGGTTTCTATTTAAGCAAACACAATTTATAAATGCTGGGGTGTTTTTTCAGGAAAGGAATGAAGGGGCTTCCCTTGATTTACAAAGTCCAACTTCAAGGGCAAAGTTCTTCCTTCTGTGTCTAATACAACTCAGTGCCCCCATATCCAGGCTTGGCCTAAAGTGATCTCTGAGATCCTTGGGAGAACTTTGCCTATGGTCCCCAGGAGAGGGACCTTTGATTTTGTTCACCGATATGTCCAAGTACCTACAACAGTGCCTGCCATGAAATGATGTTCAGTAAATATTGTTCACATAAACGAGTTCCTGGAGAACCCCCCTCCATTGCATGACACAGCCTTTCTTCAGAGCTGAGCAAAGTTAAGCTTATAGGACACTAGAGGTGGCCTCTTGAACTGTGATTATTTATCCTCGGCCCTTTTTTTCCAGCTGGGGAAGCTCTGAGAGACTAAGTAACTCGTCCCAGGTACAGTGCAGGCCAGAGGCAGGAGCAGGACTAGAAAGAACCTCCAGCTTCCAGCCCCAATCTCTCTAGTCGTTGCTGCCTTCCAGCACCAGCCTGATCCTCATGGGAGTGATGGTACACGCAGCAGGGCCCAGCGGGGAGCCCACAGAGAGACTGGAGAGCGCCGGAACTCTGTATACCCTGTTCTACAGCCAAGGAAACGGGCTCGCAGAGGTGGGGCTTGCCCTAGGTTAAACTTTGAGGGGCCTATTATTTGTTTTGGTTTGGTTTTTAAGATGGAGTCTCACTCTGTAGCCCAGGCTGGAGTATAGTGGCATGATCTCAGCTCACTGCAACCTCTGCCTCCTGGGTTCAAACAGTTCTCCTGCCTCAGGCTCCTGAGTAGCTGGGACTACAGGTGCACACCACCACACCCAGCTAATTTATGTATTTTTAGTAGAGACGGGGTTTCACCATGTTGGCCAGGCTGGTCTCAAACTCATGACCTCAAGTGATCTGCCTGCTTCACAAAGTGCTGGGATTACAGGCATGAGCCACTGTGCCCAGCCACAGGGGGCCTGCTTCCCAGGCTCTTAGGCATCAACGTGCAGTGCAGGAGTTAGGGCAAAGCACCCCCACCTTCGGTCCTCTTGGGGGCAGCAGTGCTTGGGCCCGTTGTATCTAACAAGGCCACTTTATCAAAGGACAGGGACCCCACTAAGCAGGGAGGCTGCTTCTGCTGGGTCCTAATTCCTGGGCCTTCTACTGCCCTCACGCCATCCCATCAGCTTCCAGACAACCTAAGGGAGCCAGCTGCACACCACTCACATTGACTCCCTGAAACCTTCTCCCATGCCCCTGCACCTGGGCTTCCAGAAAACCTTCCCCACCCACTGGCTTCCTCCAGGATTTCAATGACTGTGGCTTCACTTACTTAATAGGAAACAAATGTAGTTGGGCAATGTGCCCTCAAGGTCTTACTCCTACCTTGAAACAAGCCTAGGGCAGCAGCTGGAAAAAGTGGGGCATTTAGTCTGCGCTAGAGAATACCAGAGCCAAGGAGCCCATGTCCTGGTTGGACTGTGTTGGGAAGCAGTTTAGAAGCTGGGGGTTAGAGGTCAGGCATGGTGGCTCACGCCTGTAATCCCAGCACTTTGGGAGGCCAAGGTGGGTGGATCACAAGGTCAAGAGATCGAGACCATCCTGGCCAGCGTGGTGAAACTCCATCTCTACTAAAAATACAAAAATTAGCCAGGTGTGGTGGCGCGTGCCTGTAGTCCCAGCTACTCAGGAGGCTGAGACAAGAGAATCATTTGAGCCCAGGAGGCAGAGGCTGCAGTGAGCTGAGATTGCACCACTGCACTCCAGCATTACGACAGAGTGAGACTCCATCTAAAAAAAAAAAAAAAAGCAGCAGCTGGGAGTTAGGAGAGCAGGTCCTGAAGTCAGCCCAAATGTAACCCCTGCTCTTCTTTAACCAACTGAGTGACTTTCAAAAGACACACCACCTCTCAGAGACTGTTTCCTTGCCTGGAAAGTGGAATAATAAATAGAGCATAAATTGATAAGTTGGTGTGATCATGAGAACTTACCTTTTTTGAGCATTTGTTACCAAACCAAACTTGGGCCACCTGCCAGGCACAGCAAAGCCCAACACTGCCATCAGGATTTGCAGCATGGGAAAGTGAGGCTTCATTGCAGGATGCCAAGCAAGGAGAATGGGGCAGCTCATGCTTAGGCCTGATGGCTCAGAAAAGGACTTCTAAAGGTGAGGAGGCAGGTATATGACTCCACAGGCAAAATCATTAGTCAGTTCAGCATTGGCGGACTGCATTAGCCACGAAGGCTAATGCATTGGTTTTGACCTAAAAAGGCTGGACACCTTGAAGGGTAGGTAGATTCAAATATATTCCGATCTGTGATTGGCTGAGGAGGCTAAAACTTTGGGGGTCAGTAGAAAGGAATGTGGAGCTCTGCATGTGGGTGTGACTTCCTCCGGGACCTTCAGGAAGAACTTTAGAACAAAGAATGGTGCTCAGAGCTCAGTCCTCGATTCCTCCTTACCTGAGGTCTGTGTGCCAGCAGTCGGCCTTTCTCATTCAGTCAGGGTCTGGGTTTCTGAAAAACAACTCAGAGACATATGTTAAGATGTCATATTTAGTTTCTAGAAGGAACGATCATTTTGTGACTCTGTCTTCCTTGGTGATTGTTTTAAGCTACTGTTAGCTTCTTGCTTAGTAGGTTGCTCACTGACTTCTCAATGCTAGCTAGATGCCTGGAATTCTCCTTGAAGGAACTCAAGATTTTTCTTTATTTTCAGGCCTGGGGGCTGGTGCCCCACAGTTTGGGCACCTAAGAGGAGCCCGTGGGGCACCAGCTATATAGCAACCACTATTCTGAGCACTTTACATCCACTCATTCATTTAACTTGCATGACAAGCTGATGAGTTAGGTATTATTTTAACTGATGAGGAAAATAAGACACAGAGAGGTTCAGTGACTTGTACAAGGTCACACAGCTAGTAAGTACCTTTATTCTAATGGATAGAATAGGCCTGGCATACTGTAATTAAATATTATTACGGCTATTACGAAGACCTGGCTTTCCTCGTGCAAGACCAAAGAGCAAAAGGAGCCTGGCCTCTGCAGGATCAAGGGAGCAATGAAGGTGTGTGTCAGGGAAAGTGCGCTGAGGCAGGGAGGCAGGGGCGTGAGCTGGTGCTAATGCTTTTGGTGTGGGGGTGGTAGTGGGGGTAGGGGGGCACTGAGGTGCGACCCCAGGCAGACATTTGCATCCACTGATTTACATAGACCTAAGAAGTCTGCTGGGAGAAGGACTTGAACTTAAACCATATATGATCATTTCCTGCAGGGCTCCAGGACCTTGACAGAGATGGGAGCACTCTCCTGATGGCCCAGAGGGCAAAAACAGCCGGGCAGAGCCCCTTTGGGAGCGTGGGTCATGGCCAATGAGCCAGAGAGGGGCAGCACCCATCTGGCCACTCTGGGAGCAGTGTGTGCTGTGCCCTGGGGCAGAAAGCTGGCACAGACTGAGTCATGACACATATACCTCAAAACCCGTCACCCAACTGTGGGTCCTCTAACTGGAGAGGAGCACCCCTCACTTTGTGAGGAAGGGCCAGAGATGGTGGGGGAGGGTTTCCTTTGCCATATGACTGGCAGTGGGGACAGCAGCAAATTCCTGGCACAATGAGTTCTGAGGTGACTGTAGTGGTGGCCGTGGCAGTGAAAGCCTGGCAGGACTGTGGCTCAGTCAGCTATCCCTGTGAGCACCAAACCACATAAAGTACTGCTGGAAATCCTCCACACGCTCGAGCAAGGAAAGTCTGTAGAGACTTGAACTTCCAGAGGAACGCTCAGGCATTTCGCTAAGGCCTGAGACCCATGTGGGTCACACAAGGAAGAACTTGCTTGCTTCTGGGTGTAACAGCAAACCACAAAACCTGATGTGGGATGAGTCTCCATCCCTGAAGGGTGCACGGGGGGGTTGACCACTCTCTCCTGGGTTGCTGCAGAGGGGCTTCCTGTCCTGTCTGGAGAGGCATCAGAGGAGCCTCCCTATTTCATCCTTTCTTCTCCCTCTTTGCTTTCTCCTCTCTCTCCTTCTCCCACACCCAGGTATGCAGAATTCCCAGCCAACGCTCTTCTCTTCTGGAGGTTCAGTGCCTATCCATCATCAGCCCCCCATATGTCCACAGAGCAGAAAGAGATGACAGTACAAACAGCTCATACTGGCTGGGCAAAGTGGCTCACGACTGTAATCCCAGTAGTTTGGGAGGCCGAGGTGGGTGGAGCACCTGAGTTCAGGAATTCAAGACCAGCTTGGCCAACATGGTGAAACCCTCATTTTTGCATCTCTACTAAAAATGCAAAAATTAGCCGGGTGTGGTGGCAGGTGCCTATAATACCAGCTACTCAGGAGGCCGAGGTGGGAGAATCGCTTGAACCCTGGGGGTGGAGGTTGCAGTGAGCTGAGATTGTGCCACTTCACTTCGGCCTGGGTGAAAGAGTGAAACTCTGTCTCAAAAGAAAAAAAATAACTCACACTTATATCGGGGTTTCTATATGTCCACAACTTTGCAGAGACTGACCCAGTTATAGCCTCATGAGGTGAGCCAGCTATTGTTATCCCCATTTTACAGATGAGAAAACTGAGGCCTAGAGAGACTGAGTATACTGCTCAGCATTACAGTGCTTGGAAGTGCTGGCACCAGGATCAGTTGCCTGGTGGCCTGGCCCCAGTTCCCCACACTCAGCCCCCATTCTAGGCTGCCTCCCGCCATAAAGAGTGATGTGCCTGTGGGTTCTTTAGGGCTGGGCTGAAGGCCGGAGACCTGGGTGAAGCCCAGCCTGGGGGGTCCTCAGGAATGCCCTGTTGTGGCCAAAAAGGGCCCTACTGTCCTGGCTGGGCACCCTCCCCCTGTGGAACAGAGGTCTGGGCCCTCTCTTCTGGGAGGAGTGACAGGGAGGAGGTGGAAGCGAGGCTGGTGGGTTTCCTCCAGTTACCTGGGCAGCCAGGATCCTCACCTGCCAGGGCTCTGGGAACCGGTTTCTTCCTGTGCTGTGATTCCTGCAGCTGACTGCTCAAAATCCCTCTGAGAGGCCTGAGGCCTGGGTCTTTTTGGGGACAGTGAAGAAAGCAAAAGTGGTAGAAACAGATGGTTTCTCAAGCTGCAACCTGGAAGGGAGGGGGAGGACCATCTAGGACCAGAGCAGATGAAAGTGGCTCTGCAGAGGTGCAGCTGAGCCCTGGGGCTTGCATTCACTCCTCACTCTTGGGCTCCTGCCCTCACCAAGGCTGGGGGGAGTCTCAGAGCTGGCCTCTCCTTCTCCCCCTCCCCAGCAGCCCCTACCCAATCTCCACACCTCTCCACTGCCACAGACTGATTGTTCCAAAACACGGTTCTCACCATGCCTTGACCCTGGTATTAGCCTCTGGTGGCTCCTTAGCCTCTGAGGGCAGTGCCCCAGCCCCTCAGCCTGGCTTCATCTCCCGCCTCTTGTCCCCTCCCAGCCTCCCTGGTCTCCTTCACCTCACATCACTTCCCATTCCCCGCAAGGGAATCTAATCACCAACTTAGCTTTGACTGCCCTTCCACTCCTCCACAGAAACTCAGGGGAGTCCTTCAGAGCCGTCCAAGGCTCCTTCTTCCATACAGTCCACTCTGCTCCCGTTTCTTGCTCTGTTGAGCTCCCAGGAAATAATACAAAAATAATAGAAGCTGGGCACGGTGGCTCATGCCTAGAATACCAACACTCTGGGAGGCCGAGGTAAGAGAATTGAGTGAGATCAGGAGTTGAAGACTGGCCGGGGCAACATAGGGAGAACCCCCCTTCTAAAGCAAACAAACCACATACACACACACGCGCGCGCACACACACACACACGCCAGTTATCTGGGCATGGCGCACACCTGTAGTCCTAGCTACTCAGGAGGCTGTGTCAGGAGGACCACTTTAGTCCAGAAGTTTGAGGCTGCAGTGAGCTATGATTACACCACTGCACTCCAACCTGGGTAACAGAGTGTGCGTCTGCCTCCAAAAAAATAAAAATAACAGCAAACACTTCTATAGCACATACTAGGTGCCAATATTAGTCCAAGAGCTTGAGGTAGTTACTATATCATCCTTGCTTTACAGTTTAGAAGACTAAGCACAGAGAGGGTAAGTAATGTGCTGAAGGTCACACGGCTAGTAATGAGCGGAGCTGATATTCAAATGCAGACAGTCTTGGCTCCAGGGTTATTTTATTCCTGCAATGGAAAAACAGCCACTATTGTATATCCATAGGTTTAGGTGTCAGTGAGAGGCTGTATTTCCTTCTAGGGTGTGGAAAGGAGTACTTGGGCCTCTGTCTACATTACTGCACACCCCTTTGCCTGAGATGGGCTCACATTCCTGGTTGGCTGATGACCCTGGACGTGGGGAGGCTCTGCTTCTGGAGCCCGAGGCTGGGCTTCCTCGCTCAGAGCATCCTGTACAGTGCAGACCCTGCTACAGGCACCATCTCTGGCCTCCCTGCCTTCCTCCCAGCACCTGTCTTCTCAGGCCATTTCCCACATGCCTCTGAAGCTGCATCTCCCTTGTCTGGCAAAGATCCCAACGTTGGACCTGACAGTTTCCAAATCAGTGCAACATCCCCAGCAGAAAGGCTGGTCCAGTGACTTACCCCAGGACAGTTCTTCCCCCTCCAAATGTCTTCACTTCCCCATCCCCACTGTCCCTCCATGCTCAGCCGCAGAGAAGAGTGAGGTTGGACCCCCAAGGCTCCAAGCATCTCCAGAGCTTCACCTGAGAGGCCCCTCAGAGTCCGAGTTAAAATCTACTGTCCTGGTATAGTTCACAGTCCAACTACGACAACCCCAGACTTCTAAACTTAACATCACTTAGAAAGTCCTGGCTAATATTAGTCATAAAACCACTGTGTCTATATTAGCACTATTAAAGGCCAGGCTCTCTTAGGCAAACAGAAGATAATGTACCTAGGGCCTGGCACAGGAAAGATGCCATTAAACTCTCGTCTCCCTTCCTTCCTTCCACAAATAAGTATTAAGCACTTGCTGAGGGCCAAGGCCTAAGCAGGATGCTGGGGAAAAGGCTGAAAGACAGCACACACATCTTCATGGAGCTAACGGTGTTAATGAGGGAGGCAGGCGGGAAGACCCATTCATAGCATGTGGTTTAGGTGTGCCAGCAAGCCAGGGAGGAGGAGAATGTGGCTTCTCTCTGGGAGGGGTTGACAAGGCTCTTTACCTGTGTGAGGGACAGGGAGAGAGAGTCAGGGAGAGCACTGTGGCCTGGGCTGAGGAGCCTGGACTCCATCAAGATGCTGAAGGGTTCCACACAGGGGAGTAGCATGGTGAGGCTGGGTGTCAGTGGAATCATTCTGATGGAAGAGGCCAAGGGGTGAGGCTGGAGGCAGAGACCAAGGAGGACAATGAAAATGAATGGGAGAAAGGTTTAGAGACCTCTCTCAGGAAAGCAGCAGTAGGGATGGGGAGAAGTGTTGCTTCAAGCCAGATTTAGGAGGTAGCAATGACAGCTTCCTCATACTGAGTGGCGACTGTACTGGGTGTTTGGTCTTTGTGCTTTATGTGTGTTATCCCCAGTCCTTACAGAAATCCTTCAAGGGAGGTTCTATTAGTCACAGCCTGGTAGAAAACAGATGGCACCCTCAAACTGAGTACCATGAGAAGAGTTTCATCAAGGGATTATTCTCACTTGACCAGGGTTGAGAAGAACTATCAAGAATGGTGTCGGCCAGGTGAGGTGGCTCACACCTGTAATCACAGCACTTTGGGAGGCCGAGGCAGGCAAATCACAAAGTCAGGAGTTTGAGAGCAGCCTGGCCAACATGGTGAAACCCCATCTCTAATAAAAATACAAAAATAAAAAATTAGCTGGGCATGGTGGTAGGTGCCTGTAGTCCTGGCTACTTGGGAGGCTGAGGCAAGAGAATCTTTTAGACCTGGGACATGAAGGTTGCAATGAGCCGAGGTCATGCCACTGAGCTCCAGCCTGGGCAACAGAGTGAGACTCTGTCTTTTAAAAAAAAAGAGTGGTGTCATGCCCTGGAGCTAGGAACGGTGGGTAGTCATTACCACTGCGAGGTCAAAAAGCAGGTGGCGGGGAGAAGCCACTGGAATTCAGGGAGAGGAGCCACGTCATGCCACACAGGAGGTGTTGCCCTTTAGTTACAGGACACTGTGAGCCCAAGGTGAGTCTGCAGGGAGGGAGAGGTGGGAGGACAGCAGCAATAATGACGTGAAGGCTGTCCCTGCGGTCAGCCTCCCAGGGCACAGGGCAGGGTGGGGAATGGGCATCCTGGCAGGCCCAGCACATGGCAAGGCCAGAGGGCTAGGGGGCTGAACGTGAGGGTGGTAAGAGGCAGAGTCAGGGTATCCCGGGTTTCTGGCACAGGCACTGGTGGCAGATGGTGGCATGATGCTCTGAGATAGAGTCCCATTTTACAGGGCAGGATATCTGTGAGGAAAGGCCCTGCTCCTATCTGAGGCTCCCACATGGCCCTTGCTGACTCTGTGATCCTGGGGACAGCCTCATCTTGCCCTGGTCTCTCTATTTCTAAGACGTAGCACTTACCAGCTACATGAGAGGACCTCCTCATGTCTCCCCATCCCGACCCCCACTCTCATCTTTCTTGCTGCCATAACTCAAGCCAGGCGCATGGTCCCTGGCAGCCTCTTCCTCCACCGGGGCAGCATTTTGGGGAGCAGGAGCTATCTGGAGACACTAGGTACAGGAAGGCCCGAGTTTCAGAGTCAGACAGAATTGAGTTGAGCAGGCATGAAACTGTGAAATTTTATACATTCAAGATGTGCAAAATCATGGAGCTTTATTTTCTATAATTCATTTCCTCTTGCTCTTGAGCTCATATCCCTGCAGATGACTAGGAAGGGAGTAGGGGAACCACTTTAACTTCCCAATTAAAGAGAGCTCAGCCCTTTCCAGCTTAACACAGTCTCTTTCAGGTTAACTCAACATCTTTTGCATAAATACTCGGTCTTTCAAAATTCAAACTCTATCAGACTATTTTCTCTCTCCTTTCAATATATTTTCATTTGACTTCCTTCTTCCTAAAATGGCAGCTGAATGGAGGGGGAGTCACACTGCTCATGGTGGCAGAGGGAAAGGCATCCAGCCTACTGTTGCCCTTCGGGCCTCACTGGTGTGGGAAGTAGAAAAGTTGCTCTTTAAAGTTTCCTTTCAAGTTAAAAAATAAGTGTGCTAATAACTCTTTGTTGAGCCTTATCCTATGTACCTGTTAGATATGCCATGCTTACAGGCACGTAGTACATTCTATGTCCTTGTACTTCAACAAAGATATCTGTGCTGGACGTGCTCACAGGCATGTCCCAGCCCTCCATTGCTTTTACCAGTTCAGAAAAGTTTTAAGTTGTTAGCTGTCTGGGTTTTAGTTTAGATTGTGAGGTCTGGCTCCAGCCAACAGAGATCAGACACAGCAGTAAGGACGACCCCAAATGTGTAAGGAAGAAATTTGTCTCTTTTCCTTTGTTCATTGTTCTCTTGTGACAAAATGGCTAGTGAGAGTACCCTTCCTGCAGTCCAGGAAGTAAAAATTGCATTGCTGAAACATCCTTTGCCTCAGTGCTGATTTCTCTTTGGGGCACCGAGCATCTATTTCCAACAGCTGGTCTCGGGCAGTGCCCCTGACCATCTCCGACTTCTCTGGAACTGCTGAGCCAGTTTTCTGGAGTTGGCATCACTGGGGTGGCCTTGGCCAGTGATCAAAGGCTGGAGTGAAAGTCCAGCTCCCTTGCCCCCCAGTCAGGACAATCAGGAAGCATAATCTTGCCCCAGAGCTCCCCGTGCAGAATCAGACTGACAGCACCCTCGAGGGGACTGAAATTGTCTGGAGTCCTCCCTCCACCACATTCCTCCCACCCCACACCAGCTTGGCTTCTTCCCCTTCTCTATCCTTCATCCACTCCTTACAGATTTCTCCTGGGAAACCCTCCTTCATCAATCATGTGTATCCTCATCTCAGGTCTGTTTCTGAGGGCCCTGCCCTGAGACAAGCAAGGCCCCACAGGGCTGAGATCATATACCGGTTAGGCCAAGGGGATCAGCTGTTTCTTGAGATCCTGTTGTGTGTGTTGCACTTCATATGCCTCATCTCACTTCATCCTCAAAATGGCATTGCTCGATGGGACATATTAGTATTCCCATTTTACAGATAAGGAAACTGAAGTTTAGAACAGCCATGTGACTCACTGCTGAAGGCCATTGGTAGCTCTGTGGTGGCAGAGGATTTGGATCCAGGACTGTGGGACTCTGCACCCTGTGCCTTCTACCCCCACCCCGGGATGCAGGATGGGCAGGAGCAGTATCCGGACTCCCAGAGCAGGAGGCCGGACACTGCAAGGGCACAGCAAGAGTCATTATGGAGAAACTGGGAAGAGCAACACAGAAAGAGCTCACAGTGCACCCAAGATGGAGAGGCAGGCCCAAGCCAACACACAAGGCCAGGAATGGGCTGGGCTGACCCGGCTGAGGCCACAAGAATGGAGAAGCACCAGATGCTTCCGCTCCACCGCCCAACACCAACAACCCCCCACCCCGGGGCACACAACAGGGCAGCTCAGCAGGTGAGAGCTCACATCTCGCCTTCCTGTGCAGGAACTTTGGTCTCCCCCCGCATGCCACTCTCCTGGTGCTGGCCACCCTCATCTTGTACTAGAAGGCTCTGAGAAAGGCTCTGGCCTTCAGGGAGAGAGGGACAGGCAGGACAGTGGGGGTCAGAGAGGGGAAAAAAAAGACAGGAGTAGCCAGGCCCATCACAGAGAAACCTGCACCAGAGTGAGAGACAGGGTTTGCAGCTAAACAGCAGGTGTGGGCTGGTGTGTGCCTGTGGGAGGGGAAGAGACGGGGGAAGCTGAAGAATCACTGTTCTTTAGCGATGGCACATGATGCCCATACTGCAGCCACAGATGGAAGTGACTGGGACCTTCATTTTCAAGGCCTTTCATAGGGTCACCAGCCCCCAGCATCCCTCGCTGAAGGAAACAATTGGGATAGAAGAGAGCCCTAGAACAACGACAAGGATAAGAAAGCTGCGAACTCTAGGCTGGAAACAAGGGAGGAAACCCCAGGTGTTCCCTAAGGGGGAGCGGACCCTGGGGATGGCTTGCCTGGTCCTATCCTCCTCTCCTGGGGTCCCCAGATAGGACAACTCAATGTCCCTTAAATGAAGAGTCCCAGCACTCTGACATACCCATAACCTCCAACTCTGCCCTCATCTAGGATAAAACACCTTCCCCCTGAAACCAAATGCCAATTCTATTCCCTAAATCCAGCTGGAAGCCTCATTTGACCCCTGACCTGAATCTGGCCTTACCCAAAAACCCACTCTGACTGGCCTCAAACCAAATCATACACCTTACCTGCCCCTACCCTGCTTTTAATGTCTCCCCACCCTACGAGCTGGGTCCTGACTCCAGTCCACACTCACTGTAGCATATATGTATCCAGGGCTATGGCTTCATCAGGACCTGGTGGCCATCAGCCTCTGCCTGCCCCACTGTGAGGGCCGCAGGGGACCCCTTAGAGCAGCTGGGGCTCTGAATGGTTCTGGCTGTCCCTGCATGGGTGATGGATGAGCTCTGGTGTTATCAGCACCACAGGAGGGAGTCACCAATTTCCCTGCCTGTCACTTCACCATAATTTCTAAAGCACAAGAGGCTGATTCCATCTCTTGACACCATTTGACTTTGCTCCCTGCCCTGGCAGACTTCCTCGGGGCCGGCCCCAGCAGGACTGCTGGGTGTGGGAACGTCGTCCAGAGACTGACAGGCACACTTCAGCACTTACATGTTCTGCTACTGTCCTAAAAGACGGATGCCAAGGCTTGGCATGGTGACTCACACCTGTAATCGCAGCACTTTGGGAGGCTGAGGCAGGCGGATCACCTGAAGTCAGGAGTTTGAGACTAGCCTGATCAACATGGAGAAACCCCATCTCTACTAAACATACAAAATTAGCCAAATATGGTGGCACATGCCTCTGATCCCAGCTACTCAGGAGGCTGAGGCAAGAGAATTGCTTGAACCCAGGAGGTGGAGGTTGCAGTGAACTTAGATCGCACCACTGCACTCCAGCCTGGGCAACAGAATGAGACTCCATCTCAAAAAAAAAAAATAGACAGATGCCATACCTGGTCCATTCCACATTGGCCTCATCATTCTTGGCTCATCTGAGACTTGGATACCACCATGAGCTCCTCCATCACCTTGAAGCTTAACGAGGAAGGTGAGGCACATACCATGAGGGTTCCTCATCCAGGGGCCATGACTTCAGCCTCTCTGGAAAATGACAGAAATCCTAAAATCCTCAGAGGTGCTCAGGGATGGAGGACTGAGACCTTCCTAAATGGGGAGGAGGGTACCAGCAGGGCCTGACGTGGCCCCTGTCCCATCATCTTCTCCATTGCAACTGTCTCAACAAATGAGCACCAGCTGTCTCTACTGCCATCAAAGCATCCCTGGGCAGTGGGCAAAGCTGGCAGATGGTGGCTATGTGGCCCATTTTAGAGCTGGGTACTGGTTTCAGGGTAAAGGGGTTTAGAAATAAGCTAGCAGGTACCAGGGAGGTGGGATGCTGTGGCCAGAGCCTAGCAGGATGACCCCCAGGTAACTGAAAAGACTGACAGCACAGCGCACCTAGAACAGTGATGCTGCCATGGACAGAGCTCTGGGGTTTCGGCCCAGAGGCAGAACCTGCCTAAGGAGAGCATTTCCCAGGCCTGTGGTATTGTCTGGGGGTGGCAGCCCAAGGGGCACAGTGAGTGTTAGAACTTTCTCACCCCCAATGTCCACAGCCTCAGAACATGCCCTCCTAGGGGCCAGCACCTGGGGAGACCAGGTGATCTAGGGTGGCATAATGGAGAGGGCAGCAGGGGTGTCAATCAGGATATTTTAGTCCAATATCAGAAAAAACTTCCAACCATCACAGCATCCAATGTAAAAGAAATTCTAAAAAGAAGACATCACATCAAATCTCTGTTTGTGGGCTTTGAAGATTGCCCGTAAAACTGCTTCAGTAATTAAGTAGAATGACTCCATTTTGCCACATAAGTATGGTTATGGCTCCTGGGTGGCTGCAATTAATATAAAAGCAGATTAAGGAAGCCATCATCAAGGCATAATGAGTTTTTAAATATTAATTAATGTTAATAACCATTCTAGGTTAAGGGTGAGGTTTTGGTGCTGCTAGATTATTTCTGAGAGACCCAGGGATGCCTGCATCCTGCCCCCCACATCACCACCCTTCCAGTGGGGTTTCAGAGGGAACGATAGCAGAACGGAAATCAGAACCCAGGCTCGTGAGCATCTGTGCTGCATGAGCGCCCGTGGACCCGGCGCTCAGTGCTCCTAGCGACGGGAACATGATGCAGCGGCTTGAGGTCCTCAGCGGGCCCTTTCACGCCCCAGATCTACCTGTGGCATCAGCATATCCAGGTGGGCGTGGAGGAAAGAGAGAAACCCCATGAGAGTTTCTGAGCCACATCTCCTCCAAGGCCACGGAAGCAGAAGGGATGAGAGGAGAGGAGCAGAGGAGGGATGACCTCAGGACCCAGGGCTCATGCCATGCCCGGGTCAGCAAGATGCCATGAACCTGAGTTGGTGCTGGCGAAGGCTGTGAGCACACCAGTCTATAGCTTGGGTTCTGAGTAGCAGCTTGGCAAAGCCCTCCTTTGAAGGAATCTGGGAGAACAGTGGTCAAAGGACTCTGTGGCACAGGAAGGGGAAGAGAAGCATGTTTTTCTCTAGTCACCCGGTTTTGTCTCTCCTGACTTTCTGATCTATCTCGCAAGGGCACAGCAGCCTCCCTTGGGGGACAGTCAGCAGCCCATTCACAGAGCTCCATTTCTACTTCCACTGATACCCACTAGAGCAGCTGCAGCCTCCAAGGCCACCGAAACAGGTTAGAATAGGACATTAATGGATTTCAAGGCCACCTACACATTTAAGCCAAAAAAATCTACCAGCACCCCCTCCTCTTTCCCCATCTTAAGTGACAGCCAGTCCATGTCCAAAATTCTCCCTTCCCTCTTGTTTTTCGGCTGTCTCAAATAGAAGGGGTCTTCCTCAGAGGAGGCCTGGGAGAGTGTGGGGTGCCTTTTTACCCTTGTAGCCTGGATGGAATTCTTCTGGAATCGTTTTCAAGGTTGTTTTGTGCTAACTCACTCTCTCATCTGTGCCATTTTTCCTAAAACTGCAAATAAAACATCAGCCACAGCCTAAAATCCAGGCCATTTGGAACCAAATGTGACCACTATTGCAGTGGCATTCCCTGTGTGGGATGAAGGTCTGAAATTGCTATTGGCAGCCATGGGCTACAGCCGGGTGGTTAGAGCCTGGGGACAAGGGTTGAGTTTCAGTGCCACCTCTGGCCCTGTGTGACATTCATCAAATGAGTTTCCCCTTCTGCAGACTGGGCATGATTGTCCTGCCCTGCTTGCTTCGCAGAGCCACGGAGATAAACTGAGAGGAAGGACTTTTCAAACTCTAAGGTGAGCCTCCAAAATGAGGATGCTGTGCCAACACATCTCCTCCTCCCCTCCTTGTGCTTTCTCCATGTGAAACAGCTCCAGGGATGAGGTGGCATCAGTTAGGAGAAACCCCTGCCAGGCCCAGCCAGAACTGCCTCCCAGAATCCTCCTAGCCCTGCCCCACCTCCACTCTCACCCTCATCTCCCTTCCTCGTTCCTCCTCACCCTGTTTCCACAGATCAAATATCCTAAGGTACAGACTTAAGGGCATCCAGGTGTCCTAGTCTGAAGGGAGGTGCTCGTACTCAGAGCTAGAAGCCTAATTCTTAGCAGATCAACACTCCGGAGCACATATCTGCAAAACCTCACACAGACATGCATCCCTCAGTCACCCCACATCATGATCAGCCCCACCCAGCTCAGGCACAGGTCTAGGAAGCAACTGGCGAGGTGGCTTGAACATCCTCTCCCAGAAACCTACCCAGAAACCATCCAGGTACACTTCCGTCCAGGGGCATGAAGAAAGTCCAGAATGCTGTTGAACACAGAGCTTCCACCTTCTGTTCAGATGCTTTCAAACTTGCAGGGACAAAGGGCTGAGCTCCCTGAGGAACAGCAGCTGGGGCTGGGGAAGCCAGAGGAGTGCTGCAAGACTCGCAGGCAAGCCCACATCAATTAGGCTCTGATTAGAGGAGGGGCCAGGTGGGTTGCTGGCTGGGCGCCGGCCCCTCTGTGGCTGAAGCCGAGCTTCGGTAATTGGAAGCCCAGCCTGGCAGGGCTGGGCACAGACTTCATGCCGAGAGAGGAGCCAGCCAGGCGCAGCCTGAATGCTTCTGTTTCTGATCTCTTCTTGCAGAAAAAAAGAGCAAAGCTGCTGGAGCTGCCCGGCCTCCAGCCTCCAGGAGGAGAGGAACGGTGGGTTCAAGCAGTGGCTGCTGCCTGCTAATTGCGGCTTCTGAGGCTTGAACGAGGGCTGCAGAGGCAGGTGTGAGGGTAAGGCTCTTCCCACCAACTTTCCCACAGAGATCCTTCCAACACTGCCCTCACCGGGTAGTTAGTACTCTGAGGCCTGGAGGGTGCTGGAGAAGATTCTCAAAGGTTTTGGCCTCAAAGTTCTACTCCAAGCTGGGCAGACCACATGCATTGAGTATGAGGTGACTGAACTGCAGAGGTGAATATGGCGCATGTGACTGTTGTGCATGGAATGTGGCTGGTGTGACTGAGGAATCAAATTTGTCATTTTAGGTATTTCAATAGCCACATGGGGTTAGCGGCTACAGTACTGGATGCTCTAGGCTGAAGTGAGGAGATGCTGCCCAGATTCCCTGCTGGGTGGCACACCTGTTACCCAGCTGGGTGAGACCTGGAGGAATGACCTGGCTGTCCTCTGACCCTGTCCTCTCCCTCTACAAAAGCAGGGCATACCTTCCTCTCCTTGTCCAGCCTGAGCAGCAGCTCCCGGGCCCCGCCTTCCAGGTGCAGTCAGGGATTGCGGCCAGCAGCACAGCCTCTGGGGCCAGGCGGACTGGCTTTCAAATCCTGCTCTGCCACTTACCAACAGGCCACTAAGCTTTTCTGAACCTCCACTTCCTCATCTGTAAAATGGGGATAATAAACATCCACTCAGGGTTACTGTGAGGGTTGAGCGAATGAGTGCACGAGGCCCTTAGACCAGTGCCTGGCACATAGGAAGTGCTTCATAAAGGGTTGCTTTTGTTGCTGTTGCCACTATCATCATCACCATCAGCAGCAGCAACTGGCATGCAACAAACAGTAGCCTCGTGGAGGAGTGCTGGCGAGTCTATTCTGTGGGTACTGCAGACCTGACAAATGCCGTTTGAGTCAGGAGCTTCTCCTTGAGTAACAGAGAGTAAAGGCCAACAGGAAAGAAACCAAACGCCCTTCCACCCCGTGTGTCGGGGGGTGGGGGTCTGGGGGCGGGGAATTACACCTTGCTAGCTGAGGAAGTATATCCTTTCAGAGCATGGATTCCGGTCTTACAGGGGCTGAAAATTGGGTGGGACTTGTGGGAGGTGTGCAGGAATCTGTGTGTTAGTTACAGGCATGAAACTCACCCCAGTGGGAACAGAGACAGGGAAATCAACCCAGAGGCATCCACGTGCAGCTTTGACTGTGAGCCTGGAGCTCTTCCTGCCCACGGCTGTCCCGAGAGACCCGGGTGGCACTGGGCCTTACGGGAAGGGGCTGTGGAGGGGACAAAAAGGAGTGGGGGCCTCACACTCCTCCAAAATGACTGGCTGACGGGGGACCCTGCCCTGGAAGGGAGGATTGACGAATCAGCCTTTCCTGCTGACAGTGGCGAGGTTTTCCTGGGAGAGGTGGGTGGAATGTCAGACAGGGAGATTTAAAGGAGACCCATGGTGGGGGCACAGGGGGACGTTAGGGCTGAGGGAGGCAGATTTGGAGCATGATGGCACCCAGAAGGAAGCAGTTCCTATAAAGGATCAAAGGCATCAGGGACATACCTGGGAGGCTCTGGAGAGCTCTAAACTTTCCCTCTGTCCATAGCAATTCCTGCCAGTCCCAGGAGGGGCATCTGAGGAGCCCAAAGACCCTCATCTCCGCTGGCTTTGGGAAACAGGGACACCAGCTGTCAGATAGCTGGACTGTGACTCATGACTCTGGGCAACGGAGACTATCTATGGAGGTCCAAGGCCCTTGGTGGGGCTGGGAGCACCCCGCATGACCCTTGATGCCAGGGAAGCACTCTGGAGCTGACTGTGCAACAGAGACAGAAGCCCGACTACAAGTCGGCCCTGAGCTGGAGGAAGCTGTCCCTGAAGTGGGGCGGGACCCACACAGCTGGACTGCATTAAACAAAGGTGGAGGCGCTGCCCCGTAGTTGTACTGCCTGAGGTCCTGGGTGCCCAGGCCTCAGCTGTCTCCCTCCTTCCCAGCCTGCCCTCCTCTCTCCTCCCAGCAGGGCTGTCATCAGACTCATTGGCTCCCAAGTTCTGAAATGAACTCTGCTCCAAGTAATTACAGCTCTTCAAGTTTCCCGTCCTCTGTTTAAAGAATTCGTCCTCTCGCCCTCAATGCCCCATCAGCTCCCTAATTAGCAGCTCGCGGCGTGATTACACATTCTCTGCAGCTCGCTGGGTCCGGCCCCCCTAATGAGTGTTTGTGGACAGCTGGGAGCCCGCCTGGCGGCCCGTGGAGCCAGGAGTCAGGGCCCAGGAGTGCGAGCTGTCAGCTCCGTGATGGGGCTGGAGCTGGTCGCAGCCCCGCGGGCCTCCAGGAGGAAAGGCCTTGAAATATAAATGAAGATGAATATTCATATTTGGTCCAATAAGTGCCAACTATTAATATACATGTCTGTCGGGAAGAGGAGGCAGTGCGGAGCCAATTGCACCGGGCATAATTGGGCTCCTAATTCACAATTAGCCTTGAGCTCCGGGCATCTGCACAGCCAGAACCTGGGCTCAGAACCTCGGGAGGGGCAGGGGCCTGCGTCACGGAAGTCCCTGAACTCCCCAAGGATCCTCCTGCCCTCAGACCCCTCCCCACTAGGAGAAAGCTGGGGAAGAAGAGGAGGCCCATAGTCCCCCTCCAGGAGTCCATCAGGAATTGCAGTCTTCAGGTGCACCCCAGGGTCACTTTTGAGCCATGCAAACTGCTCCTGAAATCTGTGGGGGGCTCTACATGGGGCCACCAGCTCAGAAGAGCTCACGCCCAGTGTGTCACCAGAGCCCCACATTAGGAAATGTCTGAAGAGGCATGAGAACTGAAGCTAGAAAACTGCAGGTTCTCAGCCCACCTTGGCCACTCTCCACTCTGGAGTTTGTTTGGTTTAACGGGGCCTTGCCTGTATGGCCAGAGTCCCTCTGGCCCCCTCCCCATCCAGCCTCCTGGTGTCACTCAGCCTCTTTGCCTAGCTTGGGCTCAAGGCAGCCCTCTCTCGGTTCTCCAGACTCTGCCCACATGTCTTCCATTATGACACAGCTGCCACTGGACCTTCTCCTGCATTTCCCCTGCAAATCACCAACTGCCCACAAGTGGCTGCAGAGCCAGGTTGAGCCCTGCCCTCTCCTGGGACAACAGGGAAGACCACACTGGAAGACATCAGGGTTTGAGGACTGGGGGAGTCACAGCTTGGGGTGGGGGGCATGTCTGACCTCTGGAAATGAGCTGGGACCCTGCCCTGCTCACACCTGAGGAAGCTGCATAGACTCCCTTTGAGCCAATAGTGCAGTCCTGCTTCCAGTGCATTGGTGAGTGGAGGTGCTTTGCACCCATGTGCTCAGCCCAGATCTGCTCCAGCCAAGGGCAGTGGCCGAGGTCTGCCCTCGGCCAAGGTCTAACATGTCAGAATGGGAAATGAGCACTCAGGATGCTGGCCTGAGAGACTAGTCTTAAAGGCACTGCTACAGGGTGCCTGGAGGGCGAAGAGATAGTTGTTGAGGTCATCCAGGTACCCTTCCACCAGAGGAATGACCAGGAACGGCTGGGACAGCGAGAGGGGGCAGGCGCTGTGACAAACCAGACTGAAGGGGCTCCTACTGGCCAAATCTAGGGCAATCTGAGCATCAAAATAAATAATGATAGTAGCAGTTTATAACCCATTTAAAGAAATAGGAAACCATGAATCCATACTGACATAAATGAATAAATTGAAAATTTAATGAGGAATGGGATATTTACACAGTCTCATAATACCTTCCCACATAGTTATTAATTACAAAGGGAAAAAGAATAATTTTACGGTGGAGAGAAGGCTGGCAGATACCACCTTCCTCACGTGACCAAAGTGAGCATCAGCAATGGGACGGTCAAAACCCTGTGCCTCCCAACAGGAAGTGCAGACAAGCCCACAGTCACACGCCTGCCCAACACGCACAGCCTGCTCTGAACCTTGACAAATGTTAGACAAACCCAGACTGAGGGACAGCCTGCCCAATACCGGCCTGTCATCTCAAAGGTGATAAGGTCAGGAAAGACCAGGCCCTGTCCCAGATTGAGGGAGACGGAGGAAACATGACAACTGAGTGAGATGCATGACCCAAAAAAACGGGTCCTTTTGCTCTAAAGGACATTGCTGGGATGATTGGTGCATCTGGAGTGGAGCAAAGATTGACTTCGAGTTGTGTCAGTGTTACTTTGCTGATGTGCTGTGTTGAAGAAGGTGTGGAGGGAAATGCATGCTGAAGTGTTTTCTCGATGGGCCCATATCCCATGCCCTCATGTTTTCAAATGGCTCAGGGAAAAAAGTCATGTGTACAGGATTTGCTACTTTTCTGTAAAGTTGAGGTTATTTCAAAGTACATTTTTAAAGGGCAGGGGGAGGTGCTGGTCTGAGCTGAGGCCCAATGCTGAGGAAAACAGAAACCCAGACCCCATGTCTTTTTCTTTTTTTGAGACAGAGTCTTGCTCTGTCTCCCAGGCTGGAGTGCAGTGGCGTGATCTTGGCACACTGCAACCTCTGCCTTCCAGGTACATGCGATTCTCCTGCCTCAGCCTCCTGAGTAGCTACAGGTGCGCGCCACCGCGCCCAGCTAATTTTTGCATTTTTAGTAGAGATGGGGTTTCACCATGTTGATCAGGCTGGTCTCAAACTCCTAACCTCATGATCCACCCTACTCAGCCTCCTAAAGTGCTGGGATTACAGGTGTGAACCACCGTGCCCAGCCAACCCCAAGTCTTAATGGCACAATGCTGTGTCTTCTGGGCAAGGCTTGCTAAGCAGAAACCCTCATGGGCCCATGCGCCTCCTCAGTCACCTGCCTCCAGGTTGTGGATGAGACAAGTGAGAATTTCTCTGGAGAGACCGTGTAGAGCTGCTCTTCTCCCCTCCCCTCCCCCAGGGCTGAGACAGTACTGCCCAGCAATCAGAGGGTCTCTTGAGAGGATGTGTCCTGTGTCCCCTGAGTTTGGGGCAAAGGGCCTGACACCTTTCTGTGCAGCCGGCACAGGTGTGATCTAACAGAATTTGCATGGGCAAAGGGAAGCGTGCCCCTTAGCAGCAAGAAAGTCCATGGAGCTCCAGCTTTCTTGAAGGAAAAGGACTTCTGGTGGGGCACGGTGACTTCCAGAGGTGACCCCAACAGAAAGGGCATGCAGACACCTCGGGTGGTTGTGAGGACAGTTAGCTGATGTTTGAGTGCCCTGGGCCAGGCTGGCTCAGCACAAGCCTTGGTCTCCAGGACTCACCCCTGCACAAGAGGACTGCTCCAGGACCTCAAACAGCCCCTGCCTCTGTTCCAGCTGGTTCCTGGCTGCTAAGATGAAGGTATCTGTAAAAGTCAACTCTTGCTGTGACATGATGGTGGCACAGTACAGTACCTCCAACCCCACAGTTTAGAGCAACATTGATTTGCCTGTTCCCAGGTCTGCAGGTTGGCTGGGTGACTCCACTTCAGGATGCAGGTCAGCAAGGGCGGGCTGCAGGATCTTGTTGGGTTCAGGCCAGTTCCTCTGGCCAGCAGAAGGCACAGCTCCCAGGCCTGTACTTCCTCAACTCTAACCATCAGAGGAGCACGAGAGGCTGAGCAGAAACCCAGAAGGCCTAGTCCCAGGTCCACACTGTCACTTCCACTGTCCATTGTCCAATACAAGTCATGGCATATATTAGTCTTGCATTGCTGCATTACAAATTACCATGAACTTGGTGGCTTAAAACAACGCCCATTTATGAGTCCACAGTCTGTAGGTCAGAAGTTCAGCATGGTATGATGGGCTCTCTGCCCAGGCAGAAATCAAGCCGTTGCACTCTCATCTGGGGCTGGGGCTCCTCTTCCTGGCTCATTCCTGCTATTGTGGCTGCAGGATTTTTCAGTCCCCTCGGAGTACTGACGTCCCGTTTCCTGGTTAGCTGGCAGCCAGCATTGCTCCCAGCTTCTGGAAGCTGCCTGCACTCCTTGTCATGTGGCCCCTCCATCATCAAACTAGCAATAGTGCAATGAATCCTTCTTGTGCTTTGAATCTTTGGCTTCCTTTTGTGTTCCTAATCAGGGAGCATGCTCTGCTTTTAAGGGGCTCACTTGATTGGTTTAGATCCATGTGGATAATCTCTGTATCATCAGGTCAGCTGACTTCAGACTTTAATTATATCTGCAAAATCCCTCCACAGCAGTACCTACATTAGCGTTTCATTGAATAACTAGGGATCAGGAATCTTGTAGTGAGGGGTCACCTTTACAATTCTGCTTACCACACATGGCCAAGCCAAACATCTATGGCTAGGAAAATGTACACCTCCTCCAGAGAGGGGAGCGAAAGGTTCATGAATGATTGTCCCATCTAACAGTGTTCCTGGAAAGCCTGTTCATCCATCTATCCACCATCGACCCCTGCACGTGGGCAGGGCTAGAGGGAAGGGGAGGGCTCCATGCTGTTCCCAGGAGGCTCTGCCACTGTCTTCTTCCCTAGATGGCCCTGGACAACCACCTAGGTCCCAGAGACCCTCCTGAGCCTCCCTCCTGGCCCCCTGTCCTGCCTCACTTGGGTAGCCTGTCCAGCCTGCACCTCGTCCCACAGCGAGCCTTTCCTGGGTAGCCACCAACCCGTGCCTGACCAGACCCCTACCTGCCCTCAGGTCTCCCAAGAGGCTGAGACCCTGCTCTTCACCTCAGCCCCCACCCACCTGCCCACTCTCCAGCATTTGCCCTCTCCACAGCCCCCACCAATCCCTGTCAGTGTGCCAGGTTCCCCCAACCTCCAGACCTTTCATGGCACTGCCCTCTCCTCCCTTCCGAGCTCCAGGGCTCTTCTCCCTATATCCAGGTTTTCCCAAGCCCTCAAGGGCTAGCTTGTCTCCTCTGCTTCTTCAGGAAGCCCTGCCAGATGCCCCTCTGGGCCCTGTCTTATCTCTGTGCTGGGGCTGGTGGAACGCCTCTGCAAGGATCAGGACAAGATGGCAGGATCGTTGGCCCACTGCAGCACAGTGACATGGAGGGGGTGCTTCATGGCAAGGAGTGGGCACCCACCCCACCACTGCTGGATCCCCTGCCCCCTATGTCATTGGGCCTATGCTTACGCAGGCCCATGCCCACCCTCTCACATGCCTGCTTAGCCACTCTGCTTCTTTCACACTCAGACACCCCCACCCCAGGATGCTGCAGTATCTCAGCTGCCTCATTGCCCCAGATGTGACATCAGTTTGGAACAAGTGCGTGCCTCCATGGGCCTTGGAGCTGGACTCAGTTTGACTAGAGAGGGTCAGCTGGCTTCCAGTCTCTGGCTTTGACTGCTCTCTGGGCAGCAGAGGCTCAGGGAGGGAGGGCCGGGGCCCAGCGATGGAGGGGCTTTGAGAACAAGGTCACATCTCGGCAACTGAAAGCCAGTCAAGCTCCTTCCATCAAGTTTTTAACTAGAAAAATAGTGTGCCCATTTCTCTGTAATACACCTCTGGGCTTTTTTATTATGACTTCATTTCCCCTTGTAATATTGGAACGTCTCTATAATTGTAAAAGTGTAATAGAATCTAATAGAATTTCATTTGGCGCCCGGAATGCTCCTTGCCATGGCCGCTCATTCGGAGTGAAATAATGATGTCTAATGCCCACACACGGCTCCCCGTGACCTTATTCAATCTTGGGGCTGATCGGGAAATATATTGATTCAATTATACACTGATGACAAATGAACTCAAAGAAAGAGGAAAAAAAGGTCAGCATATATTTGAAAATGTAAATCTTAGCAATGTCTTTGGGGTTCGCCCAAAAAAAAAAAGCCATTTCAAAATGCCATTTGTGGCTAATAGTGTGGAGTTCCAGACTCCATTAGGGAGGCGCGTCGGTGGCCGGGAAGGCATTAATAGGGTGTCGCTTTTCTAGAGCTGGGATCGGGCCCAAATCCTCCCTGAGCAGCTCCTGCCCTGCACGACCTCTCCCTGAAACTGCCCCTTCCCCAGCAGCAGCCAGACCGGCCTTCCTTCAACCTTTTTCCATCCATCTGCTATCCCTTTTCCTTCCTCCCTCCCTCTCTTTCTGCCTCTCTTCCTTCCTCTCTCTCTCCCTTCCTTCCTCACTTTCTTCCTTCCTCGTTTCCTCTCTCCCTCCCTCCTTTCCTTCTTTCCTTCATTCCTAAGAGAGATTGAAGAGACAGGGTCACCTGCTGACCATATCTGACAGGAGTGAGCCCGGGGAGGGTTCTGGGCGAGCTTGGGCTCCAGGGCGGAGCAGGTGCTCCTTGGGCAGGACCAGTGCAGCAGGTAACCACCAAGGTGGGAAAAGGTGAAGAGCAGCGCTCAGAAGCCAGACATGGGCTGAGGAGTAGCCAGAGAGGAGGGCAACCAGGAGGGCCAGATTACTGGGGGCAGGTGAGGGAAGAGAGTGAAGAAGGGGGAAAAGGCCAGCCACGTGGAATACTGTCAAATTCTCCAAGATGCAGCTGCACAAACCTCCAAGGCATTCACAGAATTTCTCCACTTAAAAAATGATTTATTTAAGAATATTTCACATATAGTCAAATACACACATTTTCAGTATACAGCTGGATGATTTCTAAAATACATTTATACATGCCTGAAACGACCACCCAAATTAAGATCTGGAATATATCCCACCACACCCCAGTGGACTTCCTCATGACACAGTTAGTGCCCCCACCTCCCCCAGGTAACCACTCTTCTGGCTTCTACCCCCATAGATTAGTCTTGCCTGCTTTTGAACTTCATGTGGCTGGAATCATAAAGCATGTACTTGTTTTTTGCATCTGGCTTCTTCTCAGTGTTGTCTCTGTGAAAGTCATCTGCGCAGCTGCATGTACCAGCAGCCCTCACTTTGCACAGCGGTGCATGCAGGACACACAAATGACTGTGTGAGTTGAAATCACACAGGGAGGTCCTAATCAGTGGGGGGAAAGTATGATTATTCCATGACCTATGGAAGCTTTTTTTTTTTTGGTGAAAACATTAAAAACCCTCTTACTGTTAGTTATAAATATAGTTGGGAAATTTAAAAAATCAGTTTTAATTCGATGCAATTTTAGACATCAGAAACATTAAGAATTAAAGTGCTTTATTTCTTTGTAAAAAAACTTAGGAAGAGCAGATTGAAGTGCTGGTCATGTCACTTACAGCATGGGCAAGCACGTTTTCTATGCATTGGCCAATTGTCAGACTGCGTTCTAAGTGTGGATCTGCTTCCAACATTTCCTCCTTTGTGTGTTCAATGTTGTGAAAGATCTCTGGAAGTTCCTTTGGTGTGAAGCGTTTTTGTGGGCATCACTTTCTCTGGGGCATGTTCATCCATTTCATCACAACCTCGTTCCTTGTTTATGTCCATATGTTCGTCTTTACTAAGCTCCTCTGCTGCACATCTGGAGCCAAACGGTGGCGACACTGGTGGACATTCCCTGTCAGCTATTTCTTCTATAACTCCCTTGACATTTGAGTCGAATTTTACGTTTAGCTTTATCATTTTCATTTCTTTGTTACAACTTCCTCTTTGTTAACTAATTCCTTCTTTCAATTAGAGATTTTTCTAAAGTGTCACGTGAGTTTCTAAATTGAAGACAAAGTGACAACGCAACTGCACACTTTGCTGTGTGTGAACTGCCTGGCAGGTGCCCAGAGTCTAATCAACGGCCTTAGAAAGAGTGACATGACTGGTCATTGATCAGGATACGTATCTGCTCCTGATGCAAACTGAAGAGCCAGCAGGGAAGTTTACCCCTTAGGTCACTACTCATGGTTTAAAATAATGCCAATAAATGGTGACTGAAATTTGAAAGGCCTTGCTGAGAGACAGAAATTGCTTAATTAAACCATGGTTACTGGAATTTGTGCGTATCGGAATCCCATAAAATGAAGACTGACTTTTAAGTAGTTTGTTCTTTGTCACTGCTGTGTACTACTTCATCGTGTGCATGTGCCATAGTTTCCTTATCCCTGCTTCCGTTGACGGACACTGGGGTTGTTCAGTTTTGCTCTCTTGTGAATACAGCTGCTATGAATATTCATGCCCCTGTCAACCTAGCACTCATTTCTGTTGGTTAAATATTTCTCTACTTGGGTTCACCAATTATTTCCTGTGACCCCCCCCCCCAAGCAAATCCCTATGCTCACAAACTGGGGGCCTCTGAACCATGTCTATGAAGAGGGAGGTGTCACAGTGTCATGACTGCACTGAGATGGGAGGAAGGGCCAACACGGATCAGCTGGTTAGTACCTTCTCCTCCTCCAGATCCATTTTATGGTTAGGAGGAAAGACTCTAGACCCAGGGGGATGTGCCTGAAGTCACACAGAGAGTCAGACCTCTGGGGCCTTCAGCTGCCCTCACAGGCCTGACCGCCCTGCCTTCAGGTGCAGCTGCTCCCCGGTTGTGGGGCTGGAGGTGCCTTATTCTGGGGCTGCTGGAGTTCTCCCTCTTTCTCTTCAAGAGTAAATTCCTCTACCTCACCCTCATGAGGGGGCCAGGAGGCTGATGGGGATTTTCTGTCCCCCGGACACCCCAGAAGCTTTCAGCAAAACTCAGCTCAGCCCTGCTGCCCCATTTAATTCTCATAATTAGCTGACAGCTCATTAGCAGCTCATTATAAGCCCTGGAAATGCAGTGACAGTAACAAATTCAGTGCAGCCAGCCAACGGGGGTGTCCCCAGGGGCCTGACCCAGGATGGGCTTCTAGGGGGCTGCTGGAATGAATTCAGCCTCTGTGCCCATGTCTGAATCCACAGAGTCTGAATAATCCTCTTCCTTGGATCCCATTTAATGTTACCACCCCTCCACCTCCACCTACCCACTGCCACTTTTCAGCCCAGCTCCTGGCTGCAGGGCCTTCAGCTACCTTCTCCATGCTTCTCTCCAGAGAGGACAGATGGGAGGAAGCAGCCTGCCTCCCACCCAGGAAGGGGGCCCAAAGCCTCTAGGGGGCCCCAGAGAACACAGACTCTCTGTCCAGCACTGGGCACCTGGCCAAGCCCCCAAGGCCAGTGCGCCCACCTTCTACCTCGCAGAGTTCTGGAACCCGGGCTCCAGCACCCCTCTCCGTTTGTCCTTCCAGCTCTGGTCTCAGCCTTTCCCCTGTCTGTCTGTCTGTCTATCTCAGTCTATTTCCATTTATTTAACATCCATTAGGCACCTACTACTTGCCTGTTCTGGGCTAAGCCTGAAGAAGCTGCAGAGATCAGTTAGACAAAGTCCATACAGGAAGACTCTCATGGCACAGTGGGGAAGGAGAGGGGGAAGCAGACCACTACAGCCTTGTGGGATAAGGGCTGGCACGGAGAAGAAGCTGCTGAAGCATCAGAAAGGGATCCAGCTAAGCAGGGAGTGGGGCCTGTCAGGGGAGGCTTCCTGGAGAAGGTGGCCTTTTGGAGGAGGAGCAGGAGTTTGCTTGTCTGTCCCAGGCCAGTCTCTGCACCTTCATCCTCATTGCAGCCCAGGCCCTCTCCTTCCTATAGCCAAGTGCTTCCGCTTTGTGGTCTCAGTCCAACTGAAGGCCCCAGGACACAGGACAGAGCCTGTGAACAGGGCCAGCCCCACAGGAGATGGTTAGAGCCTGGGGGGAAAGGAGGGACAGAGGGACTTCTACAGAATAAGTGGGAGAGGACAGAGGGAGTCAGGGGAGGCTTGCATGTGAGGGGCTAAGTCCTGAGTGCCTAGGTGGCCCCAGCCTCTAACAGGCCAGGTGACCTCAGGCAAGCGGCTTATGTCCCCTGGGTTCCATTTCCCCTCTGTGTGAGGAATCCTGCGAGGTGGGGCCTGACCATAGTCTGTGCAGGAGCAGGGGCTTCCGGTGTGGCCACCGGAGATCCAGGCTCTGCAGGGGAGGCCTAGACCCCAGTCCTGAGCTCCCATTTCCACCTCGGGGTGGCCATACATCTGCCACAGGGATCGATGAGAAGTCATTATCATTGCCACATGTTAATGACACCAATTAATTCCCCATCTGTGAGTCCAATGCAGCCTTCAGCACTGAAGGTTAAAGGGAGGGGACTGGCTCGGGGTGAGTTTTCCCCAGGGATGGCACCTACAGGCCAGTTTGTGTGGCTTGTGAGAGTCTGAGGCCTTGCATTTGGAACTGTACAGTGTGTGTGTGAGAGGACATGTGTGTGTGTATATATTCGTTATTCTTGTGTTGCCTTGTGTATGAAGAATACGTCCATCCTTTACTAGTGCATGCCATGTGTGTAACAGGTGTGCGTTCTGTGTATGTCTGCACTGTGTGTATACAAAGAGTTTATGTGTACAAAGTGCACGTTCTGTATATACGTGTGAACAAAGTACTAAATGGGTACAACGTGTGTGTATCTAAGTTATGCTTCTACATTATGTTTATAGACAATGGAGGGCTTACATCTGTGCACACTGTGCATGCCAAGGTTATATGTGTGAGTCCCACATCTGCAAATGCTAAGGACACTAAGTATTCGCATCTCCCGCATCCATGCAGCTTGTGGGAATGTGGGTGCACATTGTGTGTATACATGCATAATTGTACCCACTGTACAAGCCTATGCTGTTGCGTGTTCACGTCATTGTACATTCATGTTCTGACCATGAGGTATGGGGGACCAGAGGCTCCTCTCTGCTTCTTTAGGACTGAGGTTCTGCCCCTGAGCTCAGGACTCTAGGGGCAGATCTTCTTGCTCTGTGACACGGACCTGATGCTGAACTTCAGCTAGGTCTTGAAGAATGAGTACTTCAACAAGTAAACGGAGTTGTAGAGGAGGGAAAGCGGCTCCAGGCTAAAGATGCTATTCAAACACAGCGATGGCTCTAAGTGTGCTACACACACTCATATCACCTTCACAGCAACCCTACGAAGTAGGCACTATTGCCATTCCTATTTTACAGATGAGGAAAATGAGTCAGAGAGAGTTGGGTAGCTTGCCCAAAGGCACATTGCTTGAAAATGGTACAGTCAGGATTTGAACATACGCCCACAGTCACACATTCTAATACACATTACGATATGCACAATGAACATGCAGACAAGACAGTGGACACACTCAACATCACACACACACAGACATACAGGTACACACACGTGCACACGCCACACCCAGGCTGTCTCCAGGTGTTCCCATCTGTCCAGAGTGACTTAGGCCCGAGCTCCAGCTTAGCCCAGGCCTCCCTGGGGTGGTGGAGCAGGAGGGAAGGGCAGTGAGCATGAGAAGAAGGGGACTGAGGGATATAACTAAGGGTGGTCTCTATCCTCTAGTCCTATCCCTGCAACCAAGCAGCAGAGGGTGGGATCCTCCCTACCCACCACACCCAAAGAAGTGGGTCCACTTCGGAAACCTCAGGGCAGTCTCACTTCCTCCCTCAGCTCTGGAGGAAGGATGCTGTCCACCCTGTCCCTGCATGGCTATGGAAAGACTCCCTGGGAAATGGGAGGCCCCAATCCCCACCCAGACCTCCTGTGCCCCCAGTTTCCTCAAGGGCCAGCAGTCATGGAGCTTCAAAAGCAAGAAACCTGTAAGCTGCTGCCTGTCCTGTACACAATGCTGCCTCTCCCTGAGAGCTGGCTTGTCCTTGGCCGGTGCCCTCAAGGTCAAGTGTGCCCTGGCTGCCCCCTCACCCTCAGCAGGTCCAGGATAGGCAGCCTGCCTGGCCCACCAGTGCCAGAACGCCTGGCCCATTGCCTCTCCCCTGGGCTCCGTCTCTTCTTAATTAACAGAAAGTCATTGTGAATACTAAAGAAGAAATTAGCACATGTCAGTCATTTCCGGGTGTTTATGGATTTCTGGATCCATCTCTAATTAACCCATCCAGTTCTGAAGTCCTGCCCGAGTGGCAGGTTCTTGTCTCCCCTTGGATGGGAGCCTGGCCCCTGCCCTCAAGAAGCCCCAGTCTGGTCAGCCTTGTTTCCCTGCTTCAAAGCGGCTTCCCATTCATCTCAGGATCCAAAATAACTTAACCGCATACCCCTGGGGTGGGCCCCAACCACCCTATGATATTGGGTGGTCAGATCAAGACATGAAATATACATGCCCTTTCACCTTCAACTCCACATCTGGGAATTTATGGAAAGGAGCTGATCGCACAAATGAGTGGCATACAGAGGCAGCCCATCACAGAGCTGTCACCACTGCAGAAGCCGTCAGCATCTATGTCCGTCTGTATTGAACGCCTGTTAGGGGACAGACAGAGCTACTGGGCAGCCATGGAAGAGCCTCAATATACATCTCTGTTCACTGCCATGGGGGCATGTCCTTTATGTACTGTGCTACTAAAGTGTATTTATGATACAACATCTACATAAAATCATATTCATTGAGTGAGAGAAAGAAGGCTCAAGAGGCAGGATTTTTGAAGTCAGGAAAATATGAACAAAGATAATCTTTGGGTAGTGAAGTCAGGATTTTTTCTACTTCTATTTTTACATTTTTCTGTGGTGTTTGAGTTTTTACTCTGTGTGTGGGGGTGTGTGTGTGTGTGTATTTATAATCAGAAAATCCAGCCAAGGTGTGCTATATGATGGCCTGGGGAGCTCCAGGGAGCCCCAGGGGCAGCGGGACAGGCTGACGGGATCTTCAGACCTAAGGGTGAGGACAGAGGGAGCTTCCAGACAGTGAGGAGGCTGAGGGTCCTGCCTGATGAAACTGCTTTGTCATTTGTGTGGAACGCTTCCTTGCAGGTGAGGGGAGCGGCGCCTGAGGATGGAGGGTGGGACAGCACCTGGCCGCAGTTCTCCCACCTCCTCTCCTCCGCCTCCACAGCCAGTGCGAGGGTGCAGTCAGCCTGAGTGGGGAAGGAGAGCCCTAATGCCGGAGCTTAGCACACCTGGGTTCACGCCGGAGGTTAGCACACCTGGGCTCTCTTCCTGCTGACCCCATTCTGAACCCTCACCCCAGGACCTGGGTGGCTGTAGATGCCCTCCACACGGCTAAGGGTTGGGGCTGAGGGCTGGGCTTTGAGGCTTGAGATGCTGGGGCTTTAGCTGAAGCGGCCAGCCCAAGGAACACTGTGGCCAAGCTGTACACCAAAGGCTCAGTCAGTGTGTTTTTGAGTGAGGATTCAGATCCCTGGATGCGGGGGTCCCAGAGAGAGGCAGTTGTCTGCTCTGAGTTTCTGTCTCAGGCCCTTCTGTGTTAAGAATAGCTCCTTCTGGTGCTCCAGCTACACCAACAAAAGAAGGAAGACACCCCTGGTTGGAGGGGCCACCTGCCCTCCAGAGGGCCAGGGCTTGCTTGGAGCTGCTCTGGGAGGATTGGAGTAGAGCTAAGGGGAAGCAGAAAAAAAAAGCTGAGTCAAGCCCACGCCTCAAAAGATGAGGCTTTAAAAAAAAGAAAGAAACGGTGTTTCCTTCTGTCACCCAGGCTGGAATGTGGTGGCACAATCATAGCTCACGGCAGCATCCAACTCCTAGGCTCAAGCAATCCTCCCACCTCAGCCTCCTAAGTACCTGGAACTACAGGACCATGCCACCACGCCCAGTTAATTTTTAAATTTGTTGTAGAGATAGGGTCTCACTGTATTGCCCAGGCTGGTCTCAAACTCCTGGCCTCAAGTGATCATCTTGCCTTGACCTCCCAAAATGCTAAGGTTATGGGCATGATCCACCCCACCAGGCCCCACACCTGGGTGCGGGGAATGCCCAGACCTCCAACAGGGGATCTCAGTGGGGCAAATGTTACATCCTGAATTTAGGGTCAAAACATCAACTGAAATTGCTGCTGGAGGAGACCAGGTAGCTCCTGTGAGAAATAGGGGGCTGGGGAGGCCCTGGGCAAGAGTGTCATGCCCTCAGGCACCCAAGGCAGTGCCAGCCTAGGCTATTTTTTCAGGAGCACCGTACCCAGTATGAGAAATGGCTGAGTTTGGTTCCCAGGCTCCATGTCAAGAGCCATGTTTTAAGAGGGACTCTGAGAAACTGGTGGTCCAGAGGGGGATGAACAGGATAGTGATGAGTTTGGAGATCATGAAGCGAGACTAGGGCTGGAGAGAACCGTGGAAGGAGTCGGGCTGTCTGTCTTGAAAAGAAGCCGGGGAGCATGGCTGATGTCCGAACCTGCAGAGCTATTTGGGGGCTGAGGAAGCACAAGTGCTCAGTGGGGGCCTGGGGCAGAGGAGGAACCATGAGGGAGTGGAGTGGGTTAAATAGTGTCCCCCTACAAATTCATGTTCATTCAGAGCCTCGGAAAACAACCTTGTTTGGTAAAAATGGTCTTTGCAAGACATAACTAGTTAAGGATCTCAAGACAAAATCATCGTAGATTTAGGGTGGCCCTAAATCCAATGACTTGTGTCCTCAGAGGAAGAGGAGAGGAAGGGCCATGCAGGGAGACAGCAAGGAAGGCCGTGTGAAGACAAGCCGGAGACTGGAGGGATGCTGCCATGAGCCGAGGAATGCCAGGAACCACCAGGAGCTGCAAGAGGCAAGGACGGATCCTGCCCTAGAAGAGTCAGAGAAAGATGGCTCTGAAAATACCTCAATTTGAACTTCTGGCCTCCGGAACTATGAGGAAATGCATTTCGTTGTTTTAAGCCTCAGAATTTGTGGTAATTTGTTACACAGCCTTAGGAAACTGATACAAGGAGAAAGCATGGGAAAAAGGGTTCAGATGAGCAGAAGACTTTTCTTTTCCTTCCTTTTTCTTTCTCTCGTTTTCTTTCTCTTTCTTTTTCTTTCCCCTTTCTTCCTTCCATATATCTCCCTCCCTCCAATCCTCCCTCCTTTTCTCCGTCTTTTTCTTTTCGTTTTATTTTATTTTATTTTGAAGACTGGGTCTCACTCTGAGAGGTCGAGGCTGGAGTGCAGTGGCACAATCATAGCTCACTCTAGCCTCGACCTCTCAGGCTCAAGCAATCCTCCTGCCTCAGCCTCCTGAGTTGACTGGGACTAGCTAATATTTTGACTTTTTGTAGAGATGGGGGTCTCACTTTGTTGCTCAGGCTGATCCTAACTCCTAGGCTCAAGGGATCCTCCCACTTTAGCTTCCCAAGAAGTCTTTTCTAGTAGCTGGAATCACATCATTCCAGGGCAGACTGCCCTATAAGCCATGATCTTGGTGTTGCTGCAAGGATCTGGCCAAATTCTATGAACACCAACTGGGCCCTTGTAAAGCCTTGTGAGGTCTCACTCTGCAAAGCAGGGTGCTTTGGGTGACCTATGGGGGCCTCACACCAAGATCCCATGTTTCTAAGTGGTTGGCCCAGGCCTGGAGAAGGAGTGGGTGGGAGAGGGGTAGGAGAAACTGCTCAAACTTGAAAGCCTCACCCCACCTGGGGTCAAACATGAACACCAGACACCCAGTCTTTCAGGAAAACTCTCACAACCTCAGCTTCCCAGTTAGAAACTAGTGGAAAGTCAGACACTCATGAGTGAGACGTGGGGACAGTGAACATTTGGATTTGAGACCAGCCCTTCATGCATCCCACTGCATAGGCTGGTTGAAGGGCGGCTGGTCCTGTGTTCACAGCCACATCTTCTTCCCCAGGCTGACTGGGAGGCGTAACTGCCTCCTTGAGTGCCTCAATCTGTGGGGTTGCCCACTGCAGCCCTTAGGACGGCATCCAAGGGCCAAGAGTACATCTTTCTACAGACTGGGTTCACGTCTTGCTCTGGCTTGCAAGGCTGAGGGCATGGCGGCTTCCTCCAGGGGCTCTGGGACCCTCCCACTGGCCAGCCTCTCTGAGAAGCCCTGCTTAGAAGGTGAGGGCTGTCATGGAGGTAGCTAGGCAGGATTCATCAAGACCCTAAAGGTCAGCTTGGGAGAAGACCCCATGTAGAGGGAGGGTTCATGCATTTAGCATTTTGGGCAGTTGCAGGGTCCACTGTTCCCCTTAGGGCAGACCAAAATCTGGGGAGCTGCTGGCCTTGGCTGGGCTATCTCCCATGTCTGGGCCTTGGTTGGGATGACTGGGCTCCGTACCATGTGGTCTCTCATCCTCCAGGAGGCTGGTCTGGGCTTGTTCTCACAGCAAAGGTTGGGGAGCAAGACAGAGCAGAAGGACACGAGGCCCGTGAAGGCTTCAGCTCAGAACCTGCATGTTTCCAGGCCATGGCAGTTCATTGGCCAAAGCGAGTCATGAGGCCAGCCCAGACTCAAGGAGTAGGGGAATGGATTGCAGCCGTTGATTCGGGGGCCACAAGTCACACTGCTGGGGGTGTGGAGACCATGTGGAGAGAGAACACTGCCTAGATGATTTTGATAGGACACATCAGCCTCTACCCCTATTAGGAGCCCTGGGTTAAAGGCAGGGGAAGGACATGGCAGGTTGCCCGGGAACTGAGAGGAGGAGGGTAGGGGTGCTAGTATGAGGACCAGGCTGGGCCCAGGCATGGCTGGGAAGAATATGGCAGCAGAAAAGCAGAAGATAGACAGGAAGGGGCCTCTGCACAGGGAGCTCGGGGTGGTCTCGGGCCCAGATGGCTGTGTCAGACCTCAGAGGCATCACCAAGTGACACTTGCTCCACTGCCACCGTGATGGACTCAACTATAAGCGGACCCTCTTCACAGGGGAATCATCCCAGTGACTGAGGCCCAGTCTGCAGGTTGTGGGGCCTGGAGTTCTAGAAGAACATGTCTGAGAGTGAGCTGGAAAATGCAAGTGGGTAGCCTCCTGGGGGCCTCCCTGAAACCTATGCCTTTGACTAGTGGTTCTCAAAGAGGGGGCTGTGGCTGCAGCCACAGGGAGCCCAGAGGCTCCTCCTACCTCTCACCAGCAGTCCAAGTGTTCAGGTGCCTTCCTAAGCTCTTAGCCAGGACAACATGAAATTCCTGGTCTTCCTTCATCAGGCCTCCTTACTGATACCCAAAGAGGCTCCAGGGGAATAAGCAGGGTCAGAGCTGTGATTCCAGCCCAAGCATCGCTGAACGACAGCCACCAGGGTAAGGCTTTGGGAAAGAGTAAGCCTCAGGGTAAGCCTCTCAGGTCTGACACAGCCATCTGGGCCCGATGATCCTTCGTTGATCCTTGGGAACCCAGGTCTGGGCAGGAGGGGGCAGAAGTGAGTATGAGTTTATGTGTGTCTAAGGATGTCATGGGGGCAAGCTCAAATCTGTCCCCTGCAGCAGTGAGGGACAGAAGCTGCAAACACATGTGCTCACATGTGCATGTTGGGTGGGGCTGGCTGAAGGGTACTTAATAGGGTCAGCCAAAGCCAGGAGAAGGTAGGTGGCTTGAGACAGAATTTGGTTTTCCAAGCTCTCCTTCCCTGCATCTCACCTGGGTACTTTCTTCATCAGGTCTGATCTCTGCAAGTGAAGAAGCATTTGCAATAAAGCCTTGTCCTGCCAGGCTTTGATTGTGCATTTCTTTTAAGTAAGTGAGATCACATCTTCCAGCTGCCATACTTTGGCTCCAGCCAACCCTACTATAGCTGAGTGACAACAGCCTGGCCAACATGGTGAAACCCAATCCCTACTAAAAATAAAAATAAACAGCTGGGCAGGGTGGTGGGCACCTGTAATCCCAGCTAGTCAGGAGGCTGAGGCAGGAGAATCACTTGAACCTGAGAGGCGGAGGTTGCAGTGAGCTGATATCATGCCATTGCACTCCAGCCTGGGTGACAAGAGTGAAACTCCATCTCAAAAAAAAAAAGGCCATTATTAAAAAGTCAAAAAACAATACATGTTGGTGGGCATGTGGTGAAAAGAGAACACTTACGCATGGTGGGAATATAAATTAGTACAACCCCTTTGGAAAATAGGATGGAGATTTCACAAAGAACTAAAAGTAGATCTACCATTTAATTCAATACTGGGTATCTACCAAAAGGAAAGAAGTCATTATATCAACAAGACACTTGCACACACATGTTTATTGCAGCACAATTCACAATTGCAAAGATATTGAACCAACCTAAGTGCCCATCAACCAGAGTGGACTTAAAAAATGTGGTATATATACACCATGGAATATTACTCAGCCATAAAAAAGAATAATGTCTTTTGCAGCAATTTTGATGGAGCTGGAGGCCATTATTCCAAGTAACTCAGGAATGGAAACTCAAATACCATATGTTCTCACTTATAGGTGGGAGCTAAGATAAGGGTAGGCAAAGGCATACAGAGTGGTATAATGGGCTGTGGAGAAGCCCATTATAGACTTAGAAGGAGGAGTGCTGGGTGGCTAGGGATAAAAAACCTACATATCAGGTACAATGTGCACTACTTGGGTGATGGGTATACCAACATCTCAGCTTTCATCACTGTACAATTCATCCATGTAACCAAAAAACCACTTCTACCCCAAAAGCTATTAAAATTTAAAAAAATTAAGAAAACACACTTCATATTAAATCTAACTTGCAAAGGCAGTGACAGGGACTCTGTCCTGTCATAATTGATGAAGGGTGTTCCAAGCAATCTGTGAGCCAAGAGTCTCCTGGCTGCCCCTTCCCCACTCCATGGTGGCTAAGGGTTAGGGCTTCTGCTGCTGACCCAGGGAGAATGGAAGCAGGGACAGCTGCTGGGGCTGTGTATGACTAAGCCACAGGAGCCTGTGCCTGCCTGGACCCCCATGCAAGGATCCCACAAGGAGAAGGCTTATCACACAGGGTATATCCTGAATGCAGAAACATGAGAGATCACCTAGCACCCAGCATCCCACTTCTAGCCGACACCCCGCCTGGCTTCTCGTCTAGCGAACACCGAGCAGCTGCAATACCCCTGTCCCTGGGTCTTGCTGTACAGTGAGGGGTTGGATTACATCTCATCCTTTGCACCTCCAAGGATGCCTGTCATTATTTCTTTTATGAACTCCATGCTTTGAAATATTTTATTACCCAAAAACTTTAGGTGACTGTGGCCTGAGCCATTTCATCATAGGCCGATGTGCTTTTTCCACTATGTTCCTTGCAATTTGGAAATAACCTACAAATCCCTTTAGTTTGGGGCCCAGGTAGGAAGCATACCCATTGCTTGTCAGGATTACCTGGGGAGCTTCTGAGACCCAGAAGGGAAGGGCCAGAGCAATCTCTGCTGGGCCCTCCTTCCCACCCATATCCATTTGTAACCACAGTATGCACTGTGCCTCTTCCACACGACACCTCTTCTCACCTTCCCACACTCCCACACTCCCGCCTCGCCCCCACCCTCACATCCTATGGCATATGTGCCAGCACACCCTTACCACCCACATCCACCCCACTCCATGAGGCCAGTCCACATGAAGAGACAGACAAACTGCAGCAAGGAATATGCGAGGACCGGAGGGGCTGGCTGCTCTATCACGCCATGTTGGGGCGACGCCTGGGATTTGGGCCTGGCTCTCATGATACTGGACACATGGCATTTTGCTGGGCAGCTGCTGCCACAGGCCCTGGCTGACCAGAGGCTGCACAGTTGCTGATGGTAGTTGGGGAGGCAGAAGCCTGGAAATGAAAGTGAGGGAGAAGGACATCAGAGGCGACACATTTGAGTCTCTGCTGCAGGCAAAGACAAGGACATGTGTGAACAATCTGGGAATTCTCAGAGATGTTCCAAGGGAGGGTGCTCAGAATCTTCCCTAAAAAAGACTCAGATTCCTGATAGTAGTATGGGGAGAGGGCTCAGAGCCATTCCATTTAGGCACAGAAGTGAATGTGACCCCACTGCCTATGGGTGGGAGGCACTGGGATGGGCAGCTTACACAGACACAGACCACACCTGTGCTCATCCTGTTTGGAGGGTCCTGTACAGGTCCCATCTGAGGCTGCCAAACCTCTCCTGTTTCCCACCGCCACCCCAGCAGGAGCTAAGCCACTAATGCATCCTCTGGCAAGCAGGCCTATAATTCAGTTTGTGTCTTCTTACCTCCCCATATATCTCAGTGAATAATTAGCAAGACTGATATTAAGGAAAATGAGTGTCTTCATGGATAATCTCAGGGCTCTGTGACTCAGACCCAGCCCTGGAGCCTTGACTCAACATTCTCTCTGTTGCTCCCCACAGACATCATGCTGCAAAAAGACTCTTTAGCGGTCACTGAGAATCCACCACAAGACATTGATAGGAAAATAACCGTGCTTCAGGGACACACTGTCATTAAGGCCTGTCCTGGTAAACTCCAACAAGATTGCCCATGAATCCCTGTTAACAGGGACACAATGGGCTGCAGTGACAGACACACCATGTTCTGAGGACGCTTGGAGGCCTGAGTTCAATTTTGGAAAAAGACCCAGATGAACTAGAATGAAGGGCCTAGAAACATGTCACTAAGAAGGAGTCCAAGAGACATGGGGATGTTCAGCCTGGAGAAGGCACACAGATCTATGGGGATCACTTTCAAAGCTGAGGGGCTGCGAGGTGGCAGCTGGAGCAGCCTTTAAAAGACTTACAGACGGGCCAGTGAGCAGCAGGTATCAGATGATAGGAAGAATTTTCTTGCACTTATGTGTTTCCAGAGTAGAATTCATCTGACTGGGGCGGTAGGGAGGTCCCAACGGCAGGAAGTATGTCATCAGAGGGGAGCTCGCTGGAGGAGGCTGTGGGTGCAGCTCCTGCACTGAGGGAGAGTTGGGCCTAAGGAACAGTTCAGAAAGTCCAGAATTCTGCAAATGTGGGTTTCAGGAAAGTAGCTGGCCCACCATTTTCTGATTTATTGCTGATGGAAGGCTATAGAATTATGATTTAGCTATTGAGGGCTTGTTACCTGTCACTATTCAGATTCAATTAATCAAGCAATAAGAAGGTTTGGCCACGTCTCCCAGGGATATTTCTCCAAATGGTATTTCATGTCATTCCACTCCATTCTCATTCTTCTTGCCAAAATACAGTCACTGCCTGGTCCTTGTGTGAGCGAGACATACTTGCTGTGTGGAACAAGACGGTGCCTTGATACCAGGTCTCCCTGGATTCTGCAAGCCCATTTGTGTCAGGCGCCCAGAAGCCCCTGCACACAATTTCGCTGTTAACTCTGGATCTCTCTTCACATCCTTCCCCGAGCTAAGGCTCTTTTCTCTCCATCCACCTTGATCTGCTCCAACATTTAAATCCATCTCGAGTAGTCATTTCCACTTTGAGGTCTGATAGAGATCTCAAACTTCATATGACCAGTTAGAACTCTTCATTCCACTGCCAGCCCAGGCCGGGCCTTTCCCAGGAAGCGAAACCACCATCAATCCAGTTACTGAAGCCAAAGTCATCCTTAGCCCCCTAACCCACTCTTCTTTACCTCTAATCTATTGCTGAATCCTATCAATTTGATTTCCAAAGCATATTGTATATCAGCCCATTTCTCTCCAACTTCTCTGCCACCATCTTATTCAATGTCCTCTAACCAATCTCCCTGCTTCTACTTTTGTTCCATTTTGAGTAATTCATTACACAGAAGACAAATTGATCCTTTAAATACATAATCAGATGTCATGCCCTAGCTGAAACCTCTCAATGGCTTCCCAGTACATTTAGAAAAAAAGGTTTTCTTCCTGTGGCCTCCTCAATCCTGCAGGACCTGATGATCCCTGCCTCTCCCCCTCCCTGATCATCCTGGCCTTTGGGCTAAGTCCCTTAAGGCAGGGAGAGAGAACAGGGGAAGAGCTTGGTGGATTCCAGGACTTGGAATTCCCCTCACCAGCTCTTCCCATCGTTGGCTTCCTTAGAGAGGCTTTCCAGAGGGTTCCTATCCTATAATCCTCTATGATAGCACTCTATAAATTCCTTCTTATCTCTAATCACAATATGTAATTATTTTATGCATTTGTATAAATGTCCATCATCTGTCCCTGTACCCCCACGGCTACAAGCTCCCTATGTTGGGCAATGGCTTTGACTGCCTTTCCATGGTTTTATGTCCAGTGCCTGGCACATGGTAGGTGGCCAGTAACTACTTCTTGAATGAATGACTGAGCCTCTCAATCCTGTTCTTAATGAACAGCTTTTGTATGGCTCTGTTCATGCTGGTGCCATGGGATCTGATGCTGGTCATCTTACAGGAAAAAGATTTTGGCAGTGGTGAGACTCTTCTCCAAGCAATCAGAATATGCCCCAGGTAAGACATTTCTGCTAAGATTTCACACGGACTAGCTACACAACAACGAATCCTGGTCAGGGACTGGTAAAAAGTTGGTAAGCAGGAAGTTGATATGAAACCTATGTGGCTAAATGACTACAGTCTTGTTATCAATTTCTGTGCTGATGGGGGCAAGGGACTGAAGCTCCAACCAGGGAACCGCTTCTGTAAGAAAAACAGCTCTTGTGAAAATTTACTCATTTGCACGGTTTTGGGGAGCTAAAAGCCTTTTCTTCCAAAGTTCCAAAACAGCAATGAGGATCCTGAATAAGAACTACCTCTCTTCTCCTGAGACCAAATGGCAGGCAATGGCCTGAGGGGTGGGCAGCCAGGGGGAGGTGGCACCATTCTTAGCTGCTGGCTTCAGCCCAGAGCAGACCTCTCCCCTGTCCTGCACCACAGAATGCACTGAGCCTATGGAAACATGGCTGCCCCCTGAACCAGGACAGTGTCAGTGTGAAAGGGACAAAACATCACTGCATCTAACAGTCATCTAAAACAGTAAGTGATGGCAAAAGCTAGAGGAATGCAGGATGCGGAGGTGGACTGCACATCTGAACCCCACCTGCTCAGCGGCAGGTACACCTGCCCACACCACCTGATGAAGGGATGTGGGAAATCAAAACATGATAGTAATTCTAACCCTACCTGCCCTGTGATGGGAGTCACTTTGCTCCCGGTAAGCATTGATTTGTCATGTCTGCATAGAAAGGACAGTCCCTGTGAATGCATGGGGAAGCAATGGAACCTCTTTACTCTCTTTTATTAAAAACATATTCAAAGGCTTCTAAAGATTGCTCCAGACAAAAAGACCAGTTAAAGGCTTGAAAACTTACTTTTATCACACAAAGTCCTTCAGAATGCAACTTTCCCTGATAGATTGTTTGAGTCTTGACCAAATTTGTCAACATGCAAAATAATTCCACTCCCTTCTGAAATCTCAAGCCCCAAACTTGTCAAAATTATTACGCTAGGCTACTGCTGGAGACAGAGGTGTTTGTGAGTTGCTCGGCCTTTTGAAACTCTGGGATCAAACTTCATAGCCGCTCAGGCCTAAAGAGTAGGGGAGCAAGACTCTGAATGCCTTGAGAAGCATGTGGTACAACAGTGACACTTGAGCCCACTGGCCGGGTCCTGGTTCTCCTTCTGGTACATCTTAGCTGTGTGACCTTGGACATGGTTCTTAATCTCTCTGTGCCTCAATTTATTTCTCTGTAGAGTTAACAATGGTATCAACCTCATAGGTTGTGGTAAGGATGAAAACAATTAATAGATGTAGAGTGCTTAGAATGGTGTCTGGCATGTAGAAAGTGCTCTGTAAATGTTGCTCCTGTTATATCATGACTCTGAAAGCAGGTTTTAATTAAAAGAGATCCCGTCCACTACTATAGCTCAAAGACCAGCTTACAAAAAGACTTTGATTCTAGCAACTATATGGAAGTCAGTATTTGGACCAGGAAATACTGGCTGCCACCTCCCTGCAAGGGCATCTTCCTCAGGGTCCAGGGAGGGTGTCAGCTGCTGTCCATCTTCTGTCCCAACTGCCCCACCCTTCAGTCACATGGGAATGCTGACTCCTCCAGCCTTGCAATTGCTCCTGGGGATGGAGACAACTTTTTATGCTGACTGAGGCAAGGCTTTCTTAACGAATAGCTGGGCTTCAGGATCTTGCCAACAGGGAGGTTTTGGTCCCCAAAGGGCAGGGAGACTTGTGTGGCCCCTGTATCAATGCCCTGGATATGGTCTGAAGATGCCACAGGACTTAGTTAGGAGAGGGACCAGCAGGAGCCTGGATGGAGGCAGGAGCTGCAGGGCACCTCTAGTCCTGTTCTCTGGGCCAGGACAGAACCTGATGCATGTTTGGAGGAGGTGGTCCAGGATCTGGCTAAGGTGCCTGGGCAACAGGAAAGGGGAGGTCCCTGAGAGTGCTGTGGTGACACTGCAAGGGTCCTGTGAATCTTCCTGATGGGGCACTGGTGGGAACCCCTGCCACTCCTCTGACAGCTGCCCCAGATTATTCAGGGAAATGTAGAGAACTGACCCAGTGAGCACAGAATTGAGCTGATTAGAGTAGTGACTGAAGAAGGCAGCCACAAAAATGCAAGACAGCTGCGAATGCAGCCTCACTTTGAAGAACAAAGGCAAAGAAAATTGGCTCACCAATGAGAATTAAGTGATAACAATGTACTGAACAGAAATCAGAATCAGTTCTCAGCCAGCTCACTCGGAAAAATGCAGGATCCTGAAGAGTACAAGTGAACAATGTGAGACCTTTGAATAGTAAAAATTTTTACCTTAAAATGTTTTTGTAAAGTGATTTTAGTGCTCGTAGTGATGAAGCAAACACAAAGCCCAGGAGGCGTCTTGTCTTCACGTTGCCTGTGCTTCCCGGGCTCCGTGGGCTCCCCTGGAAGCCCTTCCCTGGTCCCTCACTGGCAGCTGGCAGCCAGCATTGGGTGGCCTCCTCTCAGGTCCTCTTGGCTGTCACAGCAAAATGCTGTATTCCTTATGCTCCCAAACTTTGAGCCCAATTTCAGATTTCAGGTTCAATCGGGCAACGTTTGATGTATCTGGCTCTGCCTAGGTCCCAACCTCAGGAACATCTCCCCGCCACCCCTCGCCAACCCCTAGCAACCACCCAGGTACATCTCTTTTCGCCAGGAAGAACTCATTTCTGATTTTTGCCCTTTACTGTACTTTGGCAGGAGACTGGCAGCCAGAGACAAAACTACCTTGGCTCAGGAACAATGTAACACTCATAAGGAAAGGGTCTCAGTCACCTGAGTTGCAGGAGAAGACAGACGCTAAACTCAAATGCGGACACTGAGGGTTTAACAGAGACTGTTCATAAAGGCAACGGGAGGGCTTCGGGAAACTCACAAAGGAAAACATGGTAGCCAGGGCAATAGGTTGGTCTTGGCCTGCAGGGGCAGGGGACACAGCTGCAAGAGGGCTGTCCGACAGGAGCCATACCCACAGAAAAAGGCAGCAAATGCCCAGCAGCCTGGCCCAGAGCAGGGAGGCACCGGGGGGCGGGGGCGGGGGTCAGCATCTGGACCTGGCTCTCCCCTTGGTGCCTGCATTGACAGAATCCCAAAAAATCCAGAAGCCCAGGGAGCATGTTACTGCAGTCCCTGAAGATCAGCCTCTCTGAGCAGAGAGGGCAGAGCAGGCACAGTGGTTCTGGAGGGGCAGATAGAAAATATCCAGCCCAGGGTCATTTCCCAGAGGCCACAGCTCCTTGGTCTCTAGCCAAGCACAGCCATTATAAGACGCTACTTCCCTGGCCAATTTCAAAGCTCTTCTTGCTGCTGGGAATGCATGTTTAAACAAAGCCTTTATTCTCTGTTCCAACAGCAGGGCTGGAATTTAAAAAGCTTCATTTTCAAGACTGGTTGCTTTTGATCTGTCTAACCTGGAACTTACATTTTGGAGTCAAATAGAATTATTTAAAGAAAGCATTTCAGCGATAAGCACAAAATGTTTTGATTTTTTTTGGGCTGTTCCCCCACCCAGCCCCCGTAGCAGCATACAACATTCCACTCAAAAGGAAAGGAGGATTTTGTGGCTGACTCTTAAAATTTCAGCTTCTGTTTCCCTGGGTCTCTGTTTCCTCAGCCTGTGCCTTTATCTAGGTTTGCCTGTGTGCCGGCTGAGGGAGGGGCTAACTTCACCTCAGACCGGCCTGGAGCAAACAAATATTCTATGAGCGGAGCTTCCCTCCTCTCGCTCCAGCTTCCAGCTTTGGCAGAACCATGTGTTACCATCCTGTCTTCTCTATTAATTATAATTTATGTTCATTTTGCTTTACATATTCCCATTTTCCTTCCTTCTCCAATTTAAGGCCTTCTCTGATATCATCCTCTACTGTCCTCAAACGAACTTGTCCCCAGCTCGGCTGCATCTCTCTCTTTTTATCACATTTTGCCTGCCTTATCTATTACTCCAGTTGGAATGTTGATCACTACTTGCATTTCTTGAAAATAACACCTGCTCTGTGCTGTCCTAGACAGACTGTGTCCTGCTGGGTCACAGCAAAACCCAGCTCCCTTTGCAGGGAGCACAGGAGGTGATACAGTGTTTGTTATTCATTCCTTCGTTGGCCTTTCAGTCACTGAAAGTCAATCTGAAATGGGAGAGTGCCTTTTTTCACAGCTGTGAAAGCAAATGGAGGAGGAAGGCCCTATATCCCCAGAACTTAAAGAGGCACATCTGCTGGACAAAGCTCAGACATGGCCTGGTCCAGCCATGATCTACACAACGAAGTGACAAAAATACAACTAAGTATCAAAATGATGTGGAAATACTCTTTAGAAAAAGTGAGCTAAATTCCTATTAAAACAATTCCTACAAATCAAATGAACGTCTCAATGGAGGGGTGCTAACAGAATGCATCGTATGGCAGGCAGGGTGGTTGGCCTTGCATGGTCTGAGGTGGGAAAAGGTGAAAACACACTAATGTATTACAAAATGACTTCATCTTTTTGTTAGTGGTTAGTTCTAAACCTTTGCTCAAGCTTACTGAGCACAATCATTGATTTTTAGGGCCACGAGAAATGTTGATAGTACTCTATTTAACCACAGGCTCTTCTAATCCAAAAAGAGCATCACTGTGAAAGTAAGAGTATTTTGAATATAGAGAATATTTCATTTTCAGGCCCAGGGAATAGGCAGAATCAAACCCACCATCTTGGTTAGCTTTTCTGCAAGGAGACAAGCAGCCACTGTGCACTAGGTCCCAGCTTTTCCCTGCCAGAGGTGACAGAAATGCAGTGCTCATATCTGCCTTCTAGGATACTATCAGGGAAGGGACGTCTCCACTTAGCTAATGAGGCCAGAGTTCTCATCAGGTGAACAGAACACATCCTTTAAAGGCTGGCTCACTAAACCCTGAAAGAAAGCTTAAAGCTTGGGATATGGTTTATAGGCTTCTGATGTGACTGGAAGTAGTCATCAAGAAGGGAGGAAGATCTTGAAGCAGCTCTGTTCATGCCAGTTTAAAATAAAATACAGACAATTTACACTAGATCTGCCTTGATCAGCAGGTTCCCCAAGGGGAAGCACACTGAAGGTACTAAGAAAGTACAGGCAGAACCACTTGGGGCAACAGAGGCCAGTCTTGTCTTTGACTCATTCAGAATCATGTATACTGCTTTTTAGTCATCAAGTGGCTATAAATGCAACTAGTATATGCTCAGCTGGCCAGATGCGGGCCATTTTGGAGACCTAACTGACCATTCCATGGGGGTTTGGAATGGAACTAGGTTATGGCTTTATGAAGGTAAAAGCAATTGCAAATTCTTTCTTTAGAATTTTCTTGGGAAGAAAGAAAAGCAGGTATTCACCCAGTTTGACTTCAACTAGCAAAATTAGTTACTCAGGTGGAAAGAGGATGCCTATAATGCCAAGAGAAATTAGGTATCTTCCCCAAAGATGTACGCCGACCACTGCAGCAGTAGACCAAACTTATAATTTGCATCAAGGCTTAGAGGATCTTATCATATTCACCTCTTGTTAACATAAAAATTAATGTGCTGAGTAACATCTGTTTTTTATTGATTCAATCAATACATTGGGAATTTAGCAGCAAGTTAATGGCAAGCAGTTACAAAATCTATTTTTTTTACGTTTAAAATAAGTTGTCTTAAATCTATAGCAACCTAAAATCTCACAAACACAGGTGAATGACTGAAGCACTTCTGCTGTAATACCTATGGCAAGTTTATTAGTAATTTTCTAACAAACTCTTCTAGTGCAAAGTGCACATAATTATTTGGAACCTCCATTACCATATTTGGCCTCTTGTTTTCCCCTGTAAATAACTGTGCCTAAACATAAGAATTTGAAGTAAAAGTGAGCAATGTGCCCAGAGTCTTGAATTGAGGATATCTGCCCTCCTAAAAAACATTCGCATACACCTTGAATTGATTTCAGCTGCAGCCCACTGCCAAGCCCACTGGTGGCTGTCCTTTAATGTCGCGTGCAGCTTACACTGCTTTGGCAATGACTAGCTTCAATTTTAAGCTGATGCAAACACATGGCAGGGCTCTGCAGTGCTAACAGGCTACAAGCTCTTCCCTCCTACCCCCTCATCAGAGTACTAACAAGAGCAGTTTGTTTTTGTACTGTCCAGCTCTGGAGAGAACCTTAGAGTTTCTTTTTGGATCTAGACAGGACCGTGGATTTAGCAGTGTACTTGGTTGCTGTTCCTGGGCTTGGAGTTACACGGGTTTTCTCCAGTTCTTCCTTGAGTTCAGCTGGAAGGAGTTTGCTAGATGTGAAACTTGAACAGCACATGTCAAAGTTGTCCTTACTGGTCGCAGGAAATTGCTTTTCATAAGCTGTAGACTGCAAATAAAAGGTCTTGATTAATTTTCAGACACAAAGCAATGCACATCAATTCAAAGATTCAAGGAACTACAAAGTTGTCCAGGATCTGCCAGCTGGAGCACTCTCTAGACACAGGATACAAACTAGTCATACTGTAAAATTAGTATTAAATGCCAGAAGATCCTTTTGCACCTTTAAGAAAATGGAATTGTTTAGTGTTTGGTGTGGAGCAAACTCTACAGGCTCAATTTTGAAACCTCTGCCATCCAAAATGTAAGTACATGGTCTGGTAACATTTGGCAGGGAAGTCCACTTAGACATAATTGTACTCACTTCATCTTTACAGATTTCTACACAAGCTCAGACATTTGTATGGATACCCTGACAAGTGTAACATAATTATTCTTTCTAAGCTAGGTACAAAGTGCTGCATATGGCCTACACTCACATCCTCACCATTTTCCCACATTAATTCCAGAGACTGGCTTTTAATCCCAGTCACACCACTTGGGCAGGTCTGGAGACCTCTCCAAGCCTCTCTATTCCTTGCCCTTAAGTGGAGGCAAATAATATTTGCATATTTGCCACAAGAGGTTACCATGAGAATGAAGAGAAGTGTGGCCATGAAAATACTGTGTGAGCTTTACGGTAGATAGCAAGCAGATGGGGTTTTAACAGGCAACGGCATTTTCTCAGGTCGCCTCATTCCACAGTAAAGGAACAAGTGGTCTTCAATCCTGCTGTCATGAGGGAGGCAGGGTCCATATTGACTTAGGCCCATTTTTAAAGTGATCACTTTTAATTAAGTGAAGCTGGAACATAGAGTTCTAAAAGAGTAGAGATTGTCTCAGGAGACCCACCAAGCAGCGTAGAGGCCAAGCCATTGGGGTAGAGATACAGAAGTTCTGATTTAAATAGAATGATCGAGGAAAGGGCTCACAAGTTTAATATTCTCCTTACCTCAAAGTCACAGCACACTTGGGTTAAAAATCAGGTGAACAATTTTCAAAGAGTGTGAAAAGATGGCATGTAACACAAAATAAATGCATCTAGTGTTTCTTTGATCATTCAGGTTCTTGTGATGTAATGACCATGTTTTATATCCAGTAGTAGCACTTGATACATGTTTGCCTCGTGAATCCATGACTTCCCAGGGCTGCAGTAAAACTCTGGGTCCTGTAAGGCTTTCAACACCTATACTTCAAGAAACAAAATCTTCCTGATCTTTGTTTACCAAAGACAGCCCTTAAAGTGTACCTCTTCAGAACATCACTCATGTCTTATTTTATAACCAGCATATGCTAATTCTTAAGCAGGTAATACTTAAAAATCATCTTGTGCCTTAAAATTTTAATTTGTATAAAATTTGAAATGTAAAAAGGTCATTTTTGCTAGTTATTTCCCCCCAGAAAAACTTCTGGGTTGCTTCTGTGTATTCTTTTAAGCAGTAGAAAATATTTAAAATTCTTTAGTATTCCTTCACATAGGTTGTATTCTTAATGAAAACTCCTTAGGTTCGGTGATAAGGTGAGGATACAATACCGCTGATGTTCGAACACTGGCTAAGAACAAGTTGCTTTGTTTAGTACAGTGCTGGTCTCTAAGATATACACCCTATCTTGAAAATTTCAATTCATAAAGTTTAATTACCTTTACATACAAATCATATTATAAGGTGAATCTAAGTATAACCTTCTCTCTTTTGATATTTCTACTTGGATTTTCAGTTATCATCCACATTGTTGAGGAAGTAGTTTTCCACATGTCCACTACAAGTAATATTCCGCAGAGCAGGAATAAAGATTCATTTGCCTTTTAGTGTGCTTATATTCCTATCTGGCTTAACAGTTCCATTCTTCTTCACTCTCCATTTGTTCATGCAGTTGAGTCATTACAGTAGTCTCAGGAGTTGCAGTCACCAGGAAGAAATACTCAGAAACAGTCTCTGTGAATGGAATTATTGATGTAGAATTTTTTTTCCCCAAAAACTCTATAGGTGCTCATATTTTCTTCTTAAATACAACATCTTAAGATCATTATTAAAGTCTTCTGGCAAAGTGGAAGGAAAAGTCAAACCAAAAATGTTTAGTTGCTTTGGTGTAGAAATATGATATTTCTGTTTCATTTTGTAGTAAGATAAGAAAATGCTTTTCCTCAGCCATATTTATTTGTAATTTTAGTTATTTCTTAGATAGTATATCCCCATGATTTAATATTCACAATGTTCAAAATCTCCTTGTCCCCCTAGTTAACTGAGCTCTACCCCCAAAGACAACCAATATTGTCAATTATAGTGTATGCTTCCAGAGAGATTTTATCCATTAGGTGGGACCAAATGGAAGTGGTTGTCATTCCACTGTCATTTCTGTTGGTTGCAGGTCAAAAACAACAGTCTAATAATGGCAATTTCCTATGGTTCAATCTAATTCATTGATAGAGTTTGGCTATGTCCCCACCCAAATCTTGTCTTGAATTGTAGCTCCCATAATCCCTACATGTTGTGGGAAGGGCTCAGTGGGAGGTAACTGAATCATGGGGACAGGTTTTTCCTGTGCTGTTTGTGTGACAGTGAATAAGTCTCACGAGAGCTGATGGTTTTATAAAGGGCAGTTCCCCTGCACAGGTTCTTTTGTCTGCTGCCAGGTAAGGCGTGTCTTTGCTCCTCCTTTGCCTTCCGCCATGATTGTAAGGCCCCCTCAGCCATGTGGAACTGTGAGTCCGTTAAACCTCTTTTTCTTTACAAATTGCCCGGTCTTGAGTATGTCTTTATTAGCAGCATGAGAACAGACAAATACATTCATCTATTGACATGCTTTCTTCCCCCACTTTTACAGAAACAGTAGCCGACTATAAACACTCTTTTACACCTGGACTCCTTTCAACTAATAATTATCTTGAAGATCATTCCCAGTCAATTCATAGAAAGAAAAAGTCCTCATTCTTTTTTCTGGCTATGCAATATTCTTTTGTTTAGAAGTACCACAATTTATTTAACCAGTCCCTTTACAATAAACACTCAGGTTTGTTTCCAATCTTTTGCTAGCACATTTTGCACATGTCATTTTGCCATGTGTAAGTTTTCTACAGAATATGTATTTTAGAAGTGAAATTCCTGGCTTAAATGGGATATAAATTTGTAATTTTGAAAGATATCATCTCCAAGATCAAGGTGCTGGCATATAGAAAAAAAAAAAAAAAAAGAAAGAAAAAGAAAAGAAATCATCGCGTTGCCTTCCACTGCAGTTGTACCAATGTATAATCTTACCAGTAGCATATAAGAGTACCTGTTTTCTTATCTCTTTGTCAATTTGGTTTTTTAAATACATGTTAAAACTAATAAAAGTCATCCACATTTTAATTGAGCTCCCAAATCAGCCTAATGCTGGCTGCACCAAAACAAATCACAGTATTTGCTCCTTCACTCCATGGTAACATCAGTTCAAATCTACTTACCTTTATGCAAATGTTTATGCTTCTGCGTATATGGGTTTGCCTTGTAAAATACTGTATGTGTAGGTGTACCTTACCATTTCTCTTTGCTAAATTCCAGTTGTACAATGTTTGGGATGCCATTGTTTAGGAAGCAGAATTCTAATAATTTTTCTAAAGGAGTCTGAGACTCCCCTCAAATATCCCTCAATGCAACCATTCTCTGATGCTAACAGAACACAGATGCAGAATGGCCACCATGGTGCCCTCCAGGCCAGGCCATAGTTTTCTTCACAAAGAGCCAAGCCTCTTAGTTCCTGGAGTGGCCAAGGCAAATTCCAGCTTTCAACCTTTATCTAGAAACATGAAAAAAATCTTAATTTTTCAGAGATTTATTTTGTTAGGTTATAGATTACTTAAGTTTTGTGTTTCTCCTTTTCTTCTCTCAGAGCTGGTGGGATTCCTCAGGAATCTATTGTCACTGAGGCAATTTTATAGTTTTGTAAGTAATAGAACAGAGAAATGAAAAATTAAATTACCAAAGCTATAAGATCTTCCAGGTCAGGAAAAGCAAATAGAAGGTGATGAGTTCCCATAAGATTGTACAAAGAGGGTGAAAGATAACAGAGGAATTTCAATACTGAGTTCTAAGGAGAAAGATCCTAAATGATCATTATGAGACTGTTGGCCATATATTTGCCAATCCAAGAGAAGACCTAAAAAGCACTGTAGGCTGTTCTTTGAACATACTGGTCTAATGTACCATTGCACACTGGTCAGAAAAACCTAGCTATCATCAAAAAGCATTTTAGAAATCAAAGAAAAAATTTTCTATCCTTCTATAAAATCATGATGAATTCATACCTGAAACACTGCAACCAGCTTGAACAGATATAAAGAGACCAGAGAATGTTTACAGACAGGCTACTAATATGATTAAGGGGTAGAGGTTTCTCTTTAAGAGCACTCTTCAATCTAAAAGATAAAGAATAAGAGGCTACATATAATCCAAATCTATAAAATAAAGAAGGGGGCATATTTCAGCACTGTGGAGGTAGACAGCATCTCTGAGTGCTGCAGTCAGTCAGGATGGTTACATCAAGGGTTGCCGCAAGCAGCATTTCAATTGTTCTTCATCTCTGACAAATTCTTACCATTTGGTTCAGTTGAAGAATAGTCAGTTCTATTGGAGGCAGAATGATGGAAAAGATGACCTTACAAGCTTCCCTCCAGTTTCACCTTTTTGTAATTCAGTACCCTTGGCCTAATTTCTCTAGCTCATATTATTAATCTTTAAAAGGGGGCTCCATGTGTGCAAGGGGAGATATGTAACAAGAAAATTGGACTAAATATGCATATTTCATTATTCACTGGCATAGCTTTAACCTGATGAACTTATCTGGTGATAATGGATGCAAAACCTGTAAGCTCTAGGCATATCCCTGCAAGTTAATACCAGTGCATGATTACTAGAAACTGTTAGCATTTCTCTGAATTTTGAGTAAAATACATGCTATTTAAGTAAAGTGGTTTATCACCATAGCAACAATTTCTAGAGTCACACATTCAAATTATAGGCCTGCACAAGGTCCAAATGACAAAATTCTGATATAAGTTTTCTGCTATAGTTTTGTGTATAATGGCTACCCACCTTTTCTCACATCCCTGTGGTTTTCAGAAGGAAGGGAAAGAAAAGCTAAGAGAAGAAGAAAAATTGACTTCTAAATACATAAACTTCTAAGGTTACTTGCATAAAGATCTTGGTCTTGTGTGAAGTCAATGAAAATAAAACCTAACTTGCAAATTAGAGAAAAATATAAAGATCTTTCTTTTTAACTGAAGAATTTATATACAGTAGAATACACATATCTGAAGTGTAAAGTTTCATGAGTTTTGACAACACATAGGCCTGTATAACCAACATCACAATCAAGAAATGTTCAGAACAATTACCAAGAAAGTTCTCTCTTGCCACAACCCAGTCAACCCTCTTCTCCTGGGGGCCACACTGTTCTACTTTTTTCAACATAAAGTAGTTTTGCCTTTTCTAAACTTCATATAAATAAAAAAGAGTGCATGTACTCTTGTATTGGAGTTCTGCTTAACATTTTTAGTTGAATTTTAATTGAGATATTCGTAGATTCTCATGCTATTGAAACCTAAGTTTTTGAGATGTATCCATGTAACAGTAATTCATTTCTTTTTTCTTGCCAAGTAGTACTCCACTGTATGGATATACCACAATTTGTTTACTCATTCCTCTGTTAATGGACATTTGGGTTGTTTCCAGTTTGGGACTGCTTATATATAAAGCTGCCACAAACATACACTACAAATCTTTTTGTGAATTTGGGATTGCTGGATAAATGGTAAATTAATGCTTAACCTTAAAAGTAAATGCCAAACTATATTCTGAAAGAATGACACCATTTTGCATTCCCAACAGTGAGGTAGGAAAATTCTAGTTGTTCCATATCCTTGCCAATATCTGGACTTGTTAGTTTTTAATTTTGGCCATTCTAGAAAGTACATATCCTGGGGTGGCTTTAATTTCCATTTTCCTGATGACTAATGATGTTTAGCATCTTTTCAATACTTATTACTACTTGTATATCTTCCCATGTGAAGTTTCTGACCAAGTCTACTGACTATTTTAAAACGTGGATTGCCTTATTGTATTGTAGGAATTGTTTATATATTCTGCACACAAGTCCTCTGTCATATATATTTGTTGCAAATATTTTCTCCCTGTCTGTGGCTTCCTTATTTTTTAACATGCTTTTGATAAGCAAATGTGTTTTATTTTTAGGAACCATTTTACCAGTTTTTAAAAGTGCTTTCTGTGTTCTAAGAATCTTTGACTACCTGCTGGATGGAATATAGTCTCATGTTTTCTCCTAGAAACTTCATAGTTTTGCTTTTAAATTTAGTTCTACCCTTCTCAAACTAATTTTTGTGTACAGTTTTAGCTAGGGGGTCAAATTTCATTCCCCTCCATATATATCAACTATTGTTCCAGCATTATTTATTAAAAATACTATCATTTACCCCACCAACTTGCTTTGAAATCTCTGTCAAAAATCAACGGACTATAAACATGGGTCTATTTCTAGACTCCCAATTTTGTTCTACTGATCTATTTGTTTATCCTTACATCAGTACCACATTGTATTAATTACTGTATCTATGTAGTAAATGTTGAAATCAAGTCATATAAGTATTGCAATTTCGCTCTGTTTTTAGGTTATTTTGTCTGTCCCAAGTTTTATGTATCTCCAAATAAATTTTATAATCATCTTGTTAATTTATAACAAAAAAGCAAGTATTCTAGATTGCAACTGGGATTGGCTTAAATGTGTAAGTTAATTTCAGGAGAACTGATGTCTTAACAGCACCAAGTATTCTAAACCATGAACACGGTGTATCTCTCCATCTATTTCAGTCTTTTTCAATTTTGCTCAACAATATTCCATGGGTTTTGGTATAAATATTTTGCATATATTTTGTTAGATTTATCACTAAGTGTTTTATATTTTGTGACAATTGGTATTTAAAATTTTTATTTCCCAATTGTTCATTGCTAATATGTAAAAATACAATTTTTATATATAGATCTTACATCCAGCAACCTCCTTAACTCACTTTTTATAGATTCCTTGGGATTTTCTATGTATACAAATATGTCACCTGCAAGTAAAGACAGATTAATCTTCCTTTACAATATGTACATATAATTTTATTTCTTTTAATTGCCTTGTTGCATCAGCTAGAACCTCTTGCACAATGTTAAAGAGAAGCAGTAAGAGAGAATATCCTTCTCTTTCTCCTATCTTTAGCATGAAAATGCTCAATATTTTACCATTGACAATGATACTAATTGCAGTTTTGGATTTTTTTTTGTAAAATCTCTTACTATGTAACAGAAGTTCCCTTTTGGCCAGGTGTGGTGGCTCGTGCCTGTAATCCCAGCACTTTGGGAGGTCAAGGCAGGTGGATCGCGAAGTCAAGCGATCAAGACCAACCTGGTCAACAGGGTGAAACCCTGTCTCTTCTAAAAATACAAAAATTAGCTAGGTGTGGTGGCACACATCAGTAGTCTGAGCTACTCAGAAGGCTGAGGGAAGAGAATCGCTTAAACCCAAGAGGCAGAGAGGTTGCAGTGAGCCAAGATCACACCACTGTACTCCAGCCTGGTGACAGAGCGAGACTCTGTTTCAAAAAAAAAAAAAGGGGGGGGAGGACTCAAGATGGCGCTGTGAGAACAACCCAGGATTGGAGCTCTCGTTGAATCCGCAAAGAGGTGAGTTGGAGTTGCATTTCCAGACTGATCTTTGTTGCCCACAGAACGGGGAAACTCCCAAGTATAAAAAAGACATGGGACGCCAGGCAGTAAGTCTGCCTGGCGAAGCCGGCAGCCGGGGCGGTGGCGGCCGGCCCTACCCAGCAATCCCCACAGGGCGAGCTTGTCCGGGTGCCCTGTTGAAACGGCAACCTGAGACTTGAGAGGGCTGGACTTGAGACTGAACGAGACTTGGACAGTAGGCCAGCCCAGGGGATTGCAGGGACAGAGCGTTCGGGGTACCCAGTGGGACGAACAAAACCGCGATTTCAAACTATCCTGAGCAGACGGTCCGAGACGCTCTGTGGGGGAGGGGCGTCCACCACTACGGAGGCAACCCGCCCCAACTGATATACACGCCCACTGCTGACGCAGCCAGCCGTTGCCGAGGCAACCCGTCCCTACTGAGATACACGCCCACTGCGGACGCAGCCTCCTGTTGCGGAGGCAACCCGTCCCTACTGAGATACACGCCCACTGCTGACACAGCCTGCCGTTGCCGAGGCAACACACTACAACGAAGAGACTCCGCCGCAGGGCGTGGCGGAGACCACAGCAGAGCCTGCAGGAACAGGGCGAATCACACAACAGCAGGGCGGAGACTCGGCAGGCAAACAGTGGCTAGTCTGCCTCCTAGCTGGGCAGGACACGTCAACGGACATCGAAAAATAAAGCCCGAATCCCCCAACACAGAGCATTTGAGAAAAAAAGGGTTTTTTTAATGAGCTCTGTTGCAGCAGAATCAAACATAGCAGCCTAACAGCCCTGAAGGAACAACAGAGCTCACAGCTCAGAAATTGAGCTCCTAAAAAGAACAGACTGTCTCCTCAAGCAGCTCCCTGACCCCTCTATATCCAAAAGACTGACATTTGGCAGGCATCATCCTGGGACAAAGATAGCAGAAAAAGAAACTGGTAGCATCCCTCACTGTGCCGCAGCTGCTAGAGGTGCACCCCAGACAAGCAGGGCCTGGAGTGGACCTCAGCAGTTGTACAGCGAAGGGGCTAGGCTGGTAGAAGGAAAACCAAGTAACAGAAATACTTCATCATCAACAATCTGGGTGTCCACTCAGAGACCCAATCGAAAAGTCAGCAACTACGCAGACGACAAGCAGATAAACCCACAAAGATGGGAAGAAACCAGCGAAAAAAGGAGGAAAACACCCAAAACCAGAACACCTCGCCTCCTAGAAAGGACAAAAACTCCTCACCAGCAAGGTAACAAAGCTGGACGGAGAATGACTGTGACGAAATGACGGAATTAGACTTCGGAAGGTGGATAATGAGAAACTTTTGTGAGCTAAAAGAACATGTATTAAATCAATGCAAAGAAACTAAGGAACTTAAAAAAAGATATGAGGAAATGATAACAAGAATGGATAACGTAGAGAGGAATATGAATGAATTAAAGGAGCTGAAAAACACAATATGAGAACTTCGCAAAGCATGCACAAGTTTCAATAGCCGAATTGACCAAGCAGCAGAAAGAATATCTAAAGTCGAAGACCAACTCAATGAAATTAAACGAGAAACCAAGATTAGGGAAAAAAGCGCAAAAAGGAATGAACAAAGTCTCCAAGAAATGTGGGACTATGTGAAAAGACCTAACCTACGTTTGATAGGTGTACCAGAAGGGGACGAAGAGAATGAATCCAAGCTGGAAAATACTCTTCAGGACATCATCCAGGAAAACTTCCCCCACCTAGCAAGACAGGCCAACACTCAAATGCAGGAAATACAGAGAACACCACAAAGATATTCTGCAAGAAGAGCAACCCCAAGGCACATAATCGTCAGATTCAACAAGGTTGAAATAAAGGAGAAAATACGAAGGGCAGCCAGAGAGAAAGGTCGAGTTACCCACAAAGGGAAGCCCATCAGACTCACAGCAGATCTCTCGGCAGAAACACTACAAGCCAGAAGAGAGTGGGGGCCAATATTCAACATTCTTAAAGAAAAGAACTTTCAACCCAGAATTTCATAACCAGCCAAACTGAGCTTCAGAAGTGAAGGAAAAATAAAATCCTTTGCGAACAAGCAAGTACTCAGAGATTTTGTCACCACCAGGCCTGCTTTACAAGAGCTCCTAAAAGAGGCACTACACATAGAAAGGAACAACCAGTACCAGCCATTCCAAAATCACACTAAATGCTAAAGAGCATCAACATAATGAAGAATCTACAACAACTAACGGGCAAAACAGCCACTTAGCATCAAAATGGCAGTATCAAATTCACACATAACAATATTAACCCTAAATGTAAATGGACTAAATGCACCAATCAAAAGACACAGACCGGCAAATTGGATAAAAATCCAAAACCCATCAGTGTGCTGTATCCAGGAAACCCATCTCACATGCAAGGATACACAAAGGCTCAAAATAAAGGGATGGAGGAAGATTTACCAAGCAAATGGAGAGCAAAAGAAAGCAGGAGTTGCAATTCTCATCTCTGATAAAATAGACTTTAAAGCAACAAAGATCAAAAGAGACAAAGAAGGCCATTACATAATGGTAAAAGGATCGATACAACAAGAAGAGCTAACGATCCTAAACATATATGGACCCAATGCAGGAGCACCCAGATACATAAGGCAAGTTCTTAATGACTTACAAATAGACTTAGACTCCCACACAATAATAGTGGGAGACTTTAACACTCCACTTTCAATATTAGACAGATCAACCAGACAGAAAATCAACAAGGATATCCAGGGCTTGAACTCAAACCTGGAGCAAGCAAACCTGATAGACATTTACAGAACTCTCCACCCCAAATCCACAGAATATACATTCTTCTCAGCACCACATCACACCTACTCTAAAATTGACCACATAATTGGAAGTAAAGCACTGCTCAACAAATGCAAAACAACTGAAATAATAACAAACAGCCTCTCAGACCATAGTGCAATCAAGTTAGAACTCAGAATACAGAAACCAACCCAGAACCACACAGCTTCATGGAAACTGAACAACTGGCTCTTGAATGTTGACTGGGTAAACAATGAAATGAAGTCAGAAATAAAGAAGTTCTTCGAAACCAATGAGAACGAAGACACAACATGCCAGAACCTCTGGGACACATTTAAAGCAGTCTCTAGAGAAAAGTATATAGCAATAAGTGCCCATATGAGGAGAATGGAGAGATCCAAAATTGACACCCTATCGTCAAAATTGAAAGAGCTAGAGGAGCAAGATCAAAAAAACTCAAAACCCAGCAGAAGACAAGAAACAACTAAGATCAGAGCTGAACTGAAGGAGATTGAGACACGAAAAACCCTTCAACAAATCAATAAATCCAAGAGCTGGTTTTTTGAAAAGATCAACAAAATAGACAGACCACTAGCCAGATTGATTAAAAAGAAAAGAGAGAACAACCAAATAGATGCAATAAAAAATGATAAAGGGGAAATCACCACAGATTCCACAGAAATTCAAACCATCATCAGAGAATATTACAAACAACTCTATGCACATAAACTAGTAAACCTGGAAGAAATGGATAAATTCCTGGACTCCTGCATCCTCCCAAGCCTAAACCAGGAGGAAGCTGAAACGATGAATAGACCAATAACAAGGTCAGAAGTCGAGGCAGCAATTAAGAGACTACCACACAAAAAAAGCCCAGGTCCAGACGGGTTCACAGCCGAATTCTACCAGACACACAAAGAGGAGCTGGTACCATTCCTTCTAAAACTATTTCAAACAATCCAAAAAGAGGGAATACTTCCCAAATCTTTTTACGAGACCAACATCATCCTGATACCAAAACCCGGCAGAGACCCAACGAGAAAAGAAAACTTCAGGCCAATATCCATGATGAACATAGATGCAAAAATCTTCAATAAAATATTGGCAAGCCGAATGCAACAGCAAATCAAAAAACTTATTCACCATGATCAAGTAGGATTCATCCCGGGGATGCAAGGCTGGTTCAACATACGCAAGTCTATAAACGTAATTCACCACATAAACAGAACCAAAAACAAAAACCACATGATTATCTCAATTGATGCAGAGAAGGCATTTGACAAAATTCAACAGCCCTTTATGCTAAAAACCCTCAATAAACTCGGTATCGATGGAACGTATCTCAAAGTAATAAAAGCTATTTATGACAAACCAACAGCCAATATCATACTGAATGGGCAAAAACTGGAAGCATTCCCTTTGAAATCTGGCACTAGACAAGGATGCCCTCTTTCACCACTCCTATTCAATATAGTTCTGGAAGTTCTAGCCAGAGCAATCAGGCAAGAAAAAGAAATAAAGGGTATTCAAATAGGAAAGGAGGAAGCCAAATTGTCTGTATTTGCAGACGACATGATAGTATACCTAGAAGACCCCATCACCTCAGCCCAAAAACTCCTGAAACTGATAAGCAACTTCAGCAAAGTCTCAGGATATAAAATCAATGTGCAAAAATCACAAGCATTCGTCTACACCAATAACAGACTTAAAGAAAGCCAAATCAAGAACGAACTGCCATTCACAATTGCTACAAAAAGAATAAAATACCTTGGAATACAACTCACAAGGAACGTAAGGGACCTCTTCAAGGAGAACTACAAACCACTGCTCAACGAAATCAGAGAGGACAGAAACAGATGGAGAAACATTCTATGTTCATGGTTAGGAAGAATTAACATCGTGAAAATGGCTATACTGCCCAAAGTAATTTACAGAATCAATGCTATCCCCATCAAGCTACCATTGACTTTCTTCACAGAACTGGAAAAAACCACCATAAACTTCATATGGAACCAAAAGAGAGCCCGCATAGCCAAGTCAATTCTAAGCAAAAGGAACACAGCGGGGGGCATCACACTACCGGATTTCAAACTATACTACAAGGCTACAGTAATCAAAACAGCATGGTACTGATACCAAAACAGAGATATAGACCAATGGAACAAAACAGAGGCACCGGAGGCAACACAATATATCTACAACTATACAATCTTTGATAAACCTGACAAAAACAAGCAAGGGGGAAAGGATTCCCTGTTTAACAAATGGTGTTGGGAAAACTGGCTAGCCATGTGCAGAAAGCAGAAACTGGACCCCTTCCTGACACCTTACACTAAAATTAACTCCAGATGGATTAAAGACTTAAACATAAGACCTGGCACGATAAAAACCCTAGAAGGAAATCTAGGCAAAACTATCCAGGACATAGGGGTAGGCAAGGACTTCATGAACAAAACACCAAAAGCATTGGCAACAAAAGCCAAAATAGACAAATGGGACCTAATCAAACTCCACAGCTTCTGCACGGCAAAAGAAACAGTCACTAGAGTGGATCGGCAACCAACAGAATGGGAGAAAATTTTTGCAGTTTACCCATCTGACAAAGGGCTGATATCCAGAATTTACAAAGAACTCAAACGGATTTACAGGAAAAAAACAAACAAGCCCATTCAAAAGTGGGCAAAGGATATGAACAGACACTTTACGAAAGAAGACATATATGAGGCCAACAATCATATGAAAAAATGCTCATCGTCACTGGTCATCAGAGAGATGCAAATCAAAACCACATTGAGATACCATCTCACGCCAGTTAGAATGGCGATCATTAAAAAATCTGGAGACAACAGATGCTGGAGAGGATGTGGAGAAAAAGGAACACTTTTACACTGTTGGTGGGAGTGTAAATTAGTTCAACCATTGTGGAAGACAGTGTGGCGATTCCTCCAGGCCTTAGAAATAGAAATTCCATTTGACCCAGCAATCCCATTACTGGGTATATATCCAAAAGACTATAAATCGTTCTACTATAAGGACACATGTACACGAATGTTCATTGCAGCACTGTTTACAATAGCAAAGACCTGGAATCAACCCAAATGCCCCTTGATAATAGACTGGATTGGAAAAATGTGGCACATATACACCACGGAATATTATGCAGCAATCAGAAATGATGAGTTTGTGTCGTTTGTAGGGACATGGATGAATCTGGAGAACATCATCCTCAGCAAACTGACACAAGAACAGAAAATGAAACACTGCATATTCTCACTCATAGGCGGGTGATGAAAAATGAGAACACATGGACACAGAAAGGGGAGTAGTAAACACTGGGGTCTATTGGGGGGAAAAGGGGAGGGCCAGTGGGAGGGGGAGGTGGGGAGGGATAGCCTGGGGAGAAATGCCAAATGTGGGTGAAGGGGAGAAAGGAAGCAAAACACACTGCCATGTGTGTTCCTACGCAACTGTCTTGCATGCTCTGCTCATGTACCCCAAAACCTAAAATCCAATAAAAAATTTTTAAAAAAGCACCCTTTTATCCCTAGTCTGTTGAGGATTTTCTCATGTTTGAGTGCTGAATTTTATCAAATGCTTTTCCCAAAATTATTGAGATAATTATATAGTTTTCTCCTTTATCTATATATGGTGAATTTAATCTAAACCTACACTCCTGGAATATACCACACACTTAATTATGATATGCTATTCTCTTATACATTTCTGGATTCAGTTTGCTAATACCATTTGAAATTTTTATGTCTATAATTTATGAGAGGTATTGGCTAATAATTTTCTTGTAACATTCTTGTCATGTTTAGGTACTATTATTTATAAGGCAAGCATGCCTTATAAATGAGTTGGGAAATATTCTCAACAGTTTGTTGTAAGTTTTCTCTTATTTCTTCTTTAAATATTTAGAAGAATTAGCCAGTAAAATAATTTGGAATAAAGTTTTCTTTTTAGTAAAGTCCTTTATTACAGATACGATTTTAAAAATAAATATAGGATGATTCAAATTTTCTAATTTTGTGTAACTGTTTTTGTACTTTTAAAAGAAATTTGACCATTTCATATAACTTTCTCGATGTACTGGCATTAAGTCATTAAGAACCAGTAAGTGTGAAGATAGATAAATGGAAAGTATCCAATGTAAAGAATAGAAAAAAAAGAGGTTTAAAAAAGAGATAGTGCCTCGGGAACCTTTAGAACGATAGCAAACTGTGTAATGTATGAGTAATTGGAGTCTCAGGAAAAAAAAGGAAAGACAATGACAAAATTTCCAAAACGTGGCAAAAGGTACAAATTGATAGATTCATGGATCTCAGCAAACCCTAAGCAGGATAAATGTGAAGAAGAACATGCTTAGCAATTGCACTGTCAAACTGCTGAAAAATCAAAGATAAGGATATGACTTTGAAAGCATCCAGAGAAAAGTTACACAATACATATAAGCAAAGAACATTTCAAATTTCCACAGATACTTCATCAGAAAAAATGATCAAAAGAAAAAAAAAGAAGAGTATCAGAATTAGTAAGTATCTGGATAAATATAAGACAAATTTTCCTCTTAATTTCTTGAAAACATACATGACAATTTAAAGCAAAAATAGTATCATTATTCTGTGGGGTTTATAATTATGTAGATGTAATACATGTAACTTGTATAGCATAAAGGTAGGGTAAGAGATAAGTGGACCCAAATTAATACATTTGAAATTGAAGCAATACTTGTTATAACCTAACCACAATGGGTTGGTTCTCCACAGAGAAAGGATATGGGTAGCATAGCCAAACAGCCAGAAGCCCTAAGGGGAGCTGAGCAAAAGTCAGGCTTGAGAAGAGAGGAGAGTGATTTAAAGGATTCACTAATATGTATTTTAAACAATGGGAATCTGGTTAAGCCTGTGTTAAAACCTAAGCCTTATACAAAAAGCTCTTGTGTGGGAGTAAAAGGGGGGACAAAATATCTACTTAGAACAAAAGCCTTGTTTATGGGAACCTATGAATCCGAGCCAGCAACTCACAATGCAAACTCAAATACAGGTCAAGATTCATATTAATACAATTAGTTATTTGTACCTGTATTAGTCTGTTATTGCAGAGTTATTCAACTATGTTTGAGAGGTCCCCACAATCACCCCCAGGTCTGATGAGTCACTAGAAGGACTCAAAGGACTCCACATTTATATTCATACTCATGGTTATCACTTATTATAGTGCAAGGATGCAAAGTGCAACCAGCAAATCAAAAAGCACTTCAGGCTAAGTCCAAGAAAAACCACAAATAAGCTTCCAAGTGTCCTCTCCTGGGGCAGTTGCACAGGCTGTGCTTAATTCCCTCTGCAGTTAGTTGTGACAGCATGTGTGAAATGCTGCCAACCATGGAAGCTCACTGGAGACTCAGCACCTATGGTCATGTAGGCAGCCTCTACCTAGCACTTACCAAACTCCCAGACTCCCAGAAGGAAAGTAGATATTCAGCATAAGCCATATCGTTTGCACAGAGTTTAGACAAAATTAGCTCTTCTTATCAGTTAATGATAGTAACTGTCCAAAAATCTAAGTTCCCAGAAATGAGCCAAGGGTCAACCTTGCAAATAAATAGGTCTTTTGAAGGATGGCAGTTTAGGCTGCCTATGTTAACTATACAGCAAACAACTGCAAAAATCGCAGTATCTTGTAACAGCAAGTATTTACTTTTCTCAATTAACTGCAGAGTTTGGTTGTGCTAGGCTAAACATCAGGTATTAGACTGAATTCAGATGTGTTCCACAAATCTCCATAATTCTGAAACCTTTGGTTTTCTGCAGGCATGCTTTTCTCATGACAAGTAACAGAAATAGAAGAGAGCAAGCTACATGATGCAAACACTTTTGAGGTCTCCGCTTATATTACACCCTTTAACAATCCATCAGCCAGAATAACAACCAAGACCAACATTAGTAGGGTGAGAAAATAGCCTTCAAGAGTTCTAGTAGGGAGAACTGCAAAGTCATATGGCAGAGGGTGTCCATGTACAAATTATTTACAGGAAAGGAATAATTAATTGGAAATAAGAATCTGACCTATCACAGTACCCTAGGAATCTCACCAAACTCAGAGGGCAAATGAGGTTAGAAGCAGCACATTATCATTTTTGAAAATGAAATATCTTGGTTTGTTTACTAGTCTATGCCCACACTTATACCTAAAGGAACCTTGACACAGCCAGGAAAATACATGCAATTTTAGTAATAGTCTATATACACTTTTTAGTAATATAATAATGAAAGTAATAATAGCTAACATGAATGGGTACTTACCATGTGCCAAGAGTGTTACACGCATGATTTCACTTAGCTCTTAGTTGATGAGATCATTATTCCTATCTTACAGATGAGAAAATGGAGTCCTAGAGATTTGCCCAACATCATAAAGCTTTTAAGTGGTGAAGCCAGATCTGAATCCAGGCAGCCTAGATTCAAAGTTTTGCTTTTAACTATTATGATAGTTTAAGGGCTATGCTTAGGCACAGATGCCATGGTGCAATGCTTCAATACTGGGATATAAAAGTGTGCCACAATTGTACAAGTACCATCATATTTTCATATGATGGCCAATTTTCATGGACTCAGAGAGCTAAAATATAATTTTTAGGAAAAGAAAATTTTTATCCCTCTCAACTAAAATATCACAAAAACTTAAGTTTTCCTCACAGAAACATTGTCAATATATCAAAGTATTAAATTTCAATGTTATTTAAATCTCAACATTTCTTGTCTTTGAAAAAATGTTTTGTGAACACATCATTTATCAAAGTAATTTTTCCAAGTTTCTAAACCACCATGTCTTTCTACTTTCTAGCCTAGATAAAGCAACTGCTACATGTACTATCTCCTACAGTACCATAAAACTAGGTTTTCAGCCAAGGAAAAATGATCACAAAAGAAAATAATAACAAAAATCTTCTATTTTCTTTCTTTTTTTTTTTTTCTTTTTTGAGACAGAGTCTCACTCTGTCCCCCAGGCTGGAGTGCAGTGGCGCGATCTCTGCTCACTGCAACCTCCGCCTCCTAGGTTCAAGTGATTCTCCTGTGTCAGCCTCCCAAGTAGCTGGGATTACAGTGTGTCACCACGCCCAGCTAATTGTTGTATTTTTAGTAGAGACACAGTTTTGCCATGTTGTCCAGGTTGGTCTTGAACTCTTGTCCTTAGGTGATCGACCCATCTGGGCCTCCCAAAGTGCTAGGATTACAGCTGTGAGCCATTGTGCCTGGCCCAAAAATCTTCTATTTTCATTAAACAAATTCATTGTGTTAAATAAACAATTTTACAACTAAGAGTTCTCCATTATGAAGCAAGAATTCCATAATGAAAATATACTTGTATTGCATATGGAGGTTTCAGTCCCTCTATGGTTATGGGGAGGTACACTTTAATTATAGACATTCATTTCTCTCCAATTGTTTTCTGAGCTTATGAATAATAAAAGCATGATACCATTTATTAGGGATCATTAAGGGCCCAGTGTAAAAAGGCACACTACTGCAATAAGCACCAGTCTGCTGGATGTCTCATTGAAAGACGAGTGAATGCTATTACAGGAGTGAAGTCGAGTCTATCCAGTAAAGCAGATAAAGACTTTGTCTTAGGGAATTCAGAGGATTACGAACAGCACAAAACATTCTCTAGATGTCCTCAGCATGTGAGAAACAAGATATATGTGAGAGAACATTACTGTCCTCAGAATACCATAACCAAGCAAAGATAGAAATGAACAAAAGGACGTTGCCAAATACCAACTATTGAAAGCAAATTTAAAACAAGTGTAGTGTGATACCCTAGTCCAAATATGAACAATGAGGAGATGCAGACTGCATGTTTCCATCATGTCCAAAGCATTTGGAACTCAGGGACTATGACTTAGAGAAGGAGGAAGGTGCTGAGTTCAAGTGCTTTTGTTTTTAACACAACCTCACTTACTCTCTCTGCTAGTTTTCCAAGAGCTCTGCTACTTTTTTGAAAGGTGTGATTGCTCTGGCTTTTGAGAAATTCCCAAACCCAAGCATGGGAAAGTTTCTTAGAGGATGTCAAGGAAGGGCAAAGCTCCTACCCACCTTGCAAGAATTCCTGTTATGGCATTTGTAACAAGTAACCTTCCAGAGTTTGCTTGAACACTTCCAATGATGGGAGGTGGAGGGCTTGTTACCCATGGTCCAGCCTTTTCCACTGCTGGTGAACTCTGACCATGGAAAAATTCTTCCTGTTGATGAAACCTACATTCCTAAAATACCAACCAATATTCTTACAATTTCTATATTCTTAAAATGTCAACCCACTGGTATAGTTCTAGTATCCACAAACAATTCAAATTCCAATTCTTCTGTTCCCTAGTTGACCTAGTTGAGAACCACATAGCAACTTCCATTAATTTGTGACTTGCAGGGGCAACTGGAGAGTGAGAGGGGAAAGGTGTGACATGGAGATGGAAAAGGAGATGGAAGACATCTGATTCACAAGCATATTTTATGTTAGATTCAGTGACAAATAGAACTCAAGTCCACAAAACGTGTGTATAACTTTACAGATGTATTTGTAGATGATGTATAAGAATATGTGAGTATATGTGTACACGTATATATTTGTATGTGTGTGCATATGTATGTATGTGTATAAAATGCCACATCAGCCAACAAAAATGTTCAAACTATGTTCAATAAGAAATGCAAACATTGAATTTTATGATATTATTTTATGATATTATTTTATTATTTATTTAAAATAAATACAATAATATTTTATTTTTAATAAAATTTTTATATTATAATAAATATAATAAATTCATTATAATAAATATAATAAATTTATTTATTATATTAGCTCTTAAAATGATATTAAATAATATGATATTATTTTAAGAGCTAAGCATCACAGGAGTTGTTAACATACTAGAGAGGAAAAAGATAATTCAAGCTCATTGAATTATCTTTTTCCTCTCTAGTATGTTAACTTATGTTAACAATTTATGGTAAAAATATTAAAATCTCAAAATACCCGAATCATTATGTTATTCTTATTATTATCTAAACATTTGCTATAAAGTAATGAAGAATTCTCAACCACTAAACCAAAATCAGTGAATAGATCATGCTACCATGTCCCTTTCTGTAAGTCACTGAAAGGATTCCTGGCATGGAGGGGTGTGGGCCAGCAACGCTGCACCTCCCTGAGTCTGGTCCAGGATTTATCCTGGCAGTCCCTCTCCCCACTCTGCCTAATTCTAGGCATCTAAGAATCAGAAATCAGCAACTCCTCACAAGAAGTCTGGCTGCCCTGAGGTGAACACAGTCCCCGCTGGCAGGATGCTCATTTATTAAATAAAAGCTAACTTATGTTAATTAGATTTCAAGACAAGAAGGAGAACAAACACATACAGATAAATTTTCTGCAAATGCAGAAACAAAAAAAGAAAGCAAGGAAGGGGAGCTTTGGGTAAACTTTGTTAGGATATCCCGTTAATAGACTACAATCTGGAACTAATAAAAATGTCACTCAATTCTATTCATTAAAAACGATAAAACTGTATTCAGAACTAAAAAGGTAAAATAATAAACCTATATAAAAAGTTTTGGTCACCATTAATTCAGACAAAAATAACTGAATAATATAATAATTATCATTTTCTAAGTAATACATAGAGCCATTCCCAATTCTATAGTCTGGTAAAGTACAAAATTATTAATTTTGATCCATGGGCCAAATTTGGCATGCCATCTGTTTTGGGGGAGAAAAAAATAGTTGAGTTGGAACATGGCCATACTCATTCATTTGTTGTCTGGGCTGTTTTCACACTACAACGTCAGAGATGAGTCGTTGTGACAGAGACTACTATGGCCCACAAAGCCTAAAATATTTACTCTTTGTTTCCATATAGAAAAAGTTGGCAGACCCCTGCCCTACATAATCACCAATCTTAAAATAAGCATGTAGGCTATACTGCTAAATTGTGCTAGCCTATACGGCAGAAATAACTTTACTTGATGTATAATCCTGGGTCTTTGTTACAAACTAACAGCAGAAAGACAGATTTGTAAAAAAAAATGTTCCAGGTGTGGTGAGGGTATTTTAACACTTTGGAGAAAATGCAGCAATAATTTTTCCTACCTGTTTTTCCTCCTCTTCATCTGAAGTGTAATTGGCAACACGGACATTTCCCCAGGGTTGGTAACTTTTCAACTGTTTTCGAGTGGATGGATTATTCTTCTCTTCTGTTGTGTTTTCCTCATCACTTTCCGGGTTATTTTTCCATTCTTTCATCATCTCTAATACATTGGTTGGTCTCACTGAAGAAAGTGTATTGCCCTAATGTTAACAATGAATGTTTGGTGTTATAAAGAGCTTAGATAATTGAGACGATACCTACATCATTTAGTGAGATAGTCTCCCAAATTCAGTAACAGTCACATGGAAAAGATTATAATGCTAAATGAATATGAAAACTTCTGATGCCCACAGGAGTACACTCCCTGTACCGACATGGCTCACATCCCTTGCATGATATCACTTGTAATAGGTCCAAGTCGAGAGGGGAAATATTCAGGCTTGAAAGAACAATGCAGCATGCTTGTGCAAAGAACACTACACAGGGCAATTTCCTGGAATCCAAAACCCCCCTATAGCACTGTTCTTAGAAAACTGAGAGGGAGGCTAAAAGAACTAAAGGTATCCAAAGGCCAGTGGTTCCAGTGCTAAGGATAAGTCTATACAACATCAAAATATCTGGGCAAAAATATCTAAATTCAGTCAATTAGTCAAGCACTATGTCTAAGAATATAGATATTTAATTTGAAATCTCTTACCTGTCTGGAAGATTTAAATATAATGTGCTCACTGGACTATAACTGACTTGGTACAGTGTTCTTACCTCAGCATATGACTATACCATACCAAAATTGACCATTTTATATTAACCGTGTTTTCCCAAATATAATATCCCATTTAATATGCCAAGAAATAGTGAATGCAAGCTCAAATGGCCCCTGCTTGATTAGGTGTGTCTTAAATATTTTTGTTCTTACCTCAGACTGTTAGAGAAAATTTAGACAAAAAATTTGAATCACATTTAGATTAAAATGAGAAGTTCAGGTGTGGGCACAGCTATGAAGTGATTCTAAATGACTCTGGTATGTGGATGTATTGAAATGTTTAGCCTCCATGACACAGAAAACTATGAGGCAGGGTATTGAAGAGTACCCACTGGAAGACACTGTTGAGGACTTGTTGAGTTTAATGTATTTGTGATTAAAGACAGAGACAAACACTAAAGATGGAATGCTAATAACTAAATAAGGATCACTATGCAATTAATTCTCTGTGGTTCTGTCCCCTTGTTTTAAGAAGCTTAGTACTCCTATCACATTCATAGCATCCCATTACACCTTACACTGGTTCTGTACTTGTTCATCTGCAATCCCAGTCCTCAGTGGCTCCTCCCTGCAAGCCCTCCCTAGGTTAAGTCTTTGGAAACTGTGGTCATCACTAATGCTACTTGCCCAACATTTCTTTCTTCCAGGCTCATGGTAGAATTTCACTTTTCTACCCATGCTGGGACATGACCATGCACCTTACTTTGGCCAGTGATTCATGATGAGAAATGGTATGTATCACTTCTGGGTGAAAACTTTAAGAGATAGTAGGCAATTCATCATGTTTCCAATTCCTGCACTTGTCATTACAGAAGCATAGAGAAGCCTGTCTCAGCCGGGGTTCCTGAGTAAGGACAAAGTGAAACAGAACATCCTCCTCTCCTCCCAGCCAATTTCCCATGGAAGGTACTAAGACCACTGAGATTTGGATGTCATTTGTTATCACAGCATAATCTAGTTTACCTTGATATAGATAGCAAAGCAAACACTTACATTCTGTAAATCACCTCTAAGAAGCCAGACTTAAAGAGTGAGCTCATTGTAAAACCATCATGTACAACAAAATTATAATTACTATCGAACTCATATGCAACCAATATGATGTGACAGCCCATTTATTTAGGCAGCTCTTGCTCTGCACAGTCCTGATATGCCTGCATTTCAGTTATAATTTACTTAAACAGCATTAGTCCCCCAAGGGTAGAGTTTACATTTCAGTCAACATGGTATATGAACTAGAACTGCATAAAGTTCAAACTGCACTGCTACCTCTTCAGTCACAAAGCAAACAAACACATATCATGATCAGTGATCAACTCTTTCACTTCTCTCAAAGGCTGTTGGTGATTAGACATTGGGCATCCGCTACTCAGTTTACACATAGACAGCAAAGTGTGTAGTTGTGTTGCTTCCTTGTCCCCCAGGGAATTAGCCAACAAAGATGACAGCGCAGCAAAGAAAATAAAAGTGATAATGCTCAAAGTGAAAACTGAATAAAATATGAATGGAATAATAAAAGAAAAGCTGACTGGGAATGCTGACACTACTACCATTCAAAAGAGTATTTGCCAAGGCATAAAAAAGATGTTCCCTCTGTCTTGTAAGTTATATGGTAAGAAGAAGGTAAGCACTATTTAAATGAATCTTAATAAGTATTTTATTTTAAAAGATACTTTAATTCTCGGTATTTCTGACATTCTAAATTACAGCATACTAAATGAATATCAGCATTACTTTTGTCCCATTTCCCTATATATTTATAACCATCAGAGAGTTATTAACATTTTGGCAAAAATGTAAAAGGCATGTAACAACCATGACTTTTCACATTGATCACTGAGATCATTTTTTCACAGTTTCAACCTGCTCTGCCATTTTATTGTCCTACAGTGCTGTACAAAGCAAGGATTGCCTACATTATTTTGAATCTGCATCTCTAACAATCTTTCAAATGCTCGGTTCACATATATATACACCCAAGAGCTTGGTAGCTGATATTCTACATGTCTAAAGGAGAGTGTTTTAGTACTTGAAGAAATGACCCTATTTATCATTCTATAGAGATTGCAGAGAAAAGAAAAAGATCTAGAATAAGAGTATTATCCTAAATTTTTAGCCCTTTGCCTCCTATACTCTCTTGAGATACCAAGCCTGGACTGGGTGGTATAGAGTCCAGGCTTTCCCTGTTGTCTAAAGTTCATCTGATAACTTACTACACCACCTACTTCTTGCTTGCTAGCAGTTGAAAGATGAATTGTATCAGATACGTGGACTAACCAATAATAAGTGGCCCACAGCAATGTATCATGAGCCTTCTTTCAACAGAAATTACAAATGAAACAACCAACCAAACAAACAAAACTGGGGTAGAACTGTTGGGGTGGAGACCGTAGACGTATACATCACCTCACCATCAGAACACTAACCTCTGAACTCCTTTTACTGGCTACTTCTAGGTGGTCAAATACTGAACTCATCAATTGCAAAGTAGCAAATGGCAAGAAAGCAGCAGCAATAGTTTGATAATCTGAAGCTATCACAAGCAGAGATCCAGCCTTTTGGATAAATACATTTCCACTTGCTTAACCAACAGATGGCTGAGAGTATTAATTTAATGTTGAACAACTAGAAAAATGAAATGCATGGAAGAGAAGAACTGCTTAAATACTAAGATTTGAATTTAATCCCTTAGTAGACAGGCCCCATATTGGAGACCCAATCACTTTTCCTCATCTAAAAAACACTGCCTTTTAAAGGACAGTGTCTATCAGTGCTCTGTAAACAATAAGTACTTAGTAAGTACTTTAAAATAAATGAATGAATGACATGATGAGCTGTGGTGAGATGGTATGAATCCAAATCAACAAAGCTAAAGGAAACATTCTGCATCTTTAGCATGCGGTCATCATTCTCTATTTTTGCAAAGAGCTAGAACACTTTATTTTATCATGTTCCTAGGAGCAAATTTTTTCAATAGAAAAAATGGAATACTTTATTTAAAAACACGTAAAAGAATGGCCAACTTCACAAAATAAAATCCAAGTCAAAACAATTTGGTGCCAATTTTCACCTAAGAGATGGAGAAAAATTTAAGTTTGATATTCCCCGTGTTGCTGAGGGTGTGGGGGAACAAGCACTCTCACTTGCTTTTTATGAAGAGATAAATTAGCAATAATTGATCAAAATGTAAAATGCATATTCTCTCTGACCAGTAATTCCACTGTTAAAAATTTACCTTATGTAAACTGACACAGTATGCAAACACATATTTACAAGAACATCTGTTGTACTACTGATATAATAGAAAAGATCTGAAACAATTTAAATATTCACAGAGACTATTTACAAAATAGTACTTTATAGTTTGGGATACAATGTTGTTGGTTTTTAATTAAAAAAATTTTTTTAAACATTTTTTAGGTTTAGGAGTACATGAGCAGGTTTTTTATATAGGTAAATTGTGTCACAGAGGTTTGTTGTACAGATTATTTTGTCACCTAGTTACTAAGCCTAATATCCAAGTTACTTTTTTTTTCTGGCCCTTTCCCTCCTCCCATCCTCTACCCTCAAGTGGAAGTCCCAATGTCTGTTGTTCCCCTCTTTGTATCCATGAGTTCTCATAATTTAGTTCCCACTTGTAAGTGAGAATATGTGGTATTTGGTTTTCTGTTCCCACGTTAGTTTGCTAAAGATAACAGCCTCTAGTTCCAGCCAAATTCCCACAAGAGACATGATCTTGCTCTTTTTTAATGGCTGCATAGAATTCCATGGTGTGTATGCACCACATTTTCTTTATCCAATCTGCCAATGTTGGGCATTTAAACTGATTCCATGTTTTTGCTAATGTGAAGAGTACTGCAGTGAACATTCACATGCATATGTTTTTATGGCAGAATAATTTATATTCCCCTGGGATATATCCAGCAGTAGAATTGCTGAGTTAAATGGTAGTTCTGTTTTTAGCTCTTTGAGGAATTGCCACACGGCTTCCCACAATGGTTGAACTATTAATAATTTGCATTCCCACCAACAGTATATAACAGGAGAAAATGGTTTGAGAAATTAATGAATTTAACCTTATTCCAGAAGTACATTTCCAACTGCCTGTTGAGAATTTCTAGTTAGAGGTATAGCTGAGCCTTCTACTTAATGTATTCCAAACAATACAACTACACAGCAAGAAAACTAGAAAACAAACAATAACTTGCATCCATACACCTAGTTTTCCTCTATTTTGTCTTCCTGCCTTCTATCATCTGAGGTGACTGCTATCCAGAATCTGTGATTAACATTTCTTTGCTTTTGTTTTATATTTTTTATCACAACCATGTGCATTCAAAAAGGAGTATTAGCCAGGTGTGGTGGCTCAAGCTTGTAATCCCAACTGTTTAGGAAGATGAGGCCAGAGGATCCCTTGAGCTCAGGAGTTTGAGACCAGCCTGGGCAATATAGGAATACCCCTATGTTATAAAAGTATATATTTTTTTAATTAGCTGGATATAGTAGTGCATGCCTGTAGTCTCAGCTACTCAGGAGGCTAAGGCAGAAGGATCACTTGAGCCCAAGAGTTCAAGGCTGCAGTGGGCATGACAGACCAAGGCCTTATCTAAAAAAACAAAAAAAGGGGAATATTTTTTGTTTTAGTTGTGTTAACTTGATAAAAAGGATTTCACTCCTTGGGACTTCTTTCCACTAAAAATTACACTGTGAGACCATTTGGACATTGTTGTGAGGGAAACAAGTCAATCTTTACTCCTATATTTCATCATATATTTTTAAAGTATTTTAAGAAAGTATGCTTACATGCTTTTCCATTATATAAACATATATTATATATATATATATATTTCAATTACATATATGATTGAAATTGTTCATTCTCTGTTGCCCAGGCTAGAGTACAGTGGCACAATCATGCTTCACTATAGCCTTGATCTGCTGGGCTAAAATGATCCTCCCACCTCAGTCTCCTAAGTAGCTGAGACTATAGTGCACATGTATGGGAGTTTAGTCAGGGTGTTGGCAAAAATATTAAAGAAAAAATGTTAGAGAAAGTTACAAAATATAGTCTCAAACCATTTTGGAAGGCCTAAGTTTGTTCTAGAGTTCATGGCTGAAGGCAGCCTTGTCCTCTTAGTTAAATAAATTAGAGTAGAAACAAAGGAATGTGGGGAGTTTACCTAACTTGTTTACTCATGTGGTTCTAAAATTAACCTTTGATTATCCTGGATGGCTCTCTTGAGGGGAGGTTAACCAGGAATATTACCCACTAATGGTGTTTGTTTTAGGCCTCTGAACCTGTCCTTTAATCTATAACCTCTAGTGGTGCTGACTCAGAGTTTTTGTCATTTAATGTGTGCTGAATAAAGGCCAGCAAGGCCAGCATGTTAGGGCCAGGCTGTTATCTCTTATAACACTCTCCTCAAGTGCCTTTAAGTGGCCACAGGCACCCAGCCCACTCGTTCACTATATTCTGTGTGTGAGTGAATTTATTCATCTGTCGTGGAGTCAAGGTCTGCAGGACAGATCCCTACACGTGGCGACCCGGACATACGTGTGCACCACCACACCTGGCTAATTTTTTTCCAACTATAGAGATGGGGTCTTGCTATGTTGTCCAGGTTGGTCTTGAAATTTTGGGCTCCTGTGATTCTCCTGCTTAGGCCTCCCAAAGTGCTGGGATTACAGGTGTGAGCCACTCTGCTGCCCTTTTAAAAATTTATATACATTGAAACTGTTATGGGGTACAAATGTAATTCTGTAATTCTGTATAGTGGTGAAGTGAGGGCTTTTACTGTAACCATTACTTAAATAATGTACATTGTCTCCATTTAATAATTCTCATCACCCACCCCTTCTACTCTCTCACTCTTCCATGTCTCCATTGACTACCACTCTACACTCTATATCCATGTGTACACATTATTTATCTCCCACTTATAAGTAAGAATATGTAGTATCTGTCTGTGTCTAACTTGTTTCACTTAAGATAATGGCCTCCAGTTCCATCCACATTGCTGCAAAAGATGTGGTTTCATTATTTTTTATGGCTTAGTATTTCACTGTGTATATATGCCATATTTTCTTCATCCAATCATCCACTGATGAACACTTAGGTTGATTCCATCTCTTTGCTACTGTGAATAGTGCTGTGATGAACATGTGGGCATAGGTATCTTTTTATTAATATATAATGACTAATTTTACTTTGGGTAGATACCTAGTGATGGGGTTGCTTGATTTAATGCTAGTTCTATTTTCATTTCTTTGAGAAATATCCATACTCTTTTCTACAGAGGTTGTACTAATTTTCTTCCCATCAACAGTGTATGAGCTCCCTTTTCTCCATATCCTTATCAACATCTTTTATTTTTTGTCTTTTTAATAATAATCATTCTGAGTGGTGTAAGACAGTATCTTATTGCAGTTTTCATTTGCATTTCTCTGGTAATTAGTGATGCTGAGCATTCTAATTCTGTGAAAAATGACATTGGTACTTTGATAGGGATTGCACTGAATCTGCAGATTTCTTTGGGCACATAGTCATTTTAACAATATTAATTCTTCCAACTCATGAGCATGTGATGCTTTTCCATAGGTTTGTGTCATGTATAATTTCTTTCATCAGTGTTTTGTAGTTTTCCTTGTTACAGATCTGTCATCTCGGTGATTAAATTGATTCCTAGGTGTTTTATATTTTTGTAGCTATTATAAATAGGATTGCCTTGGCTCTCAGCTGTTACTGGTGTACAGAAACACTACTTATTTTGTACATTGATTTTGTATTCTTAAACTTTACTGAATTAATTTATCAAATCTAAGAGTTTATTCTGGTGGAGTCTTGAGGTTTTTCTAGATACAAGAGCATATCATCAGTGAACAGGGATAATCTGACTTCCTTTTTTCCAAATTGAATGCCTTTTATTTCTTTCTTTTGCCTGATTGCTTTGGCTAGGACTTCCAGTACTATGTTGAACAGGAGTGGTGAAAGCAGGCAACCTTGTCTTGTTCGGGTTCTTACAGGGAATGCTTTCAATTTTTCCCCATTCAATGTGATGTTGACTGTGGGTTTGTCACATATTTCTTTTATCATTTTGGGGTATGTTTCTTTTATGCCTAATTTATTGAGAGTTTTTATCATGAAGGGATGCAAAATTTATCAAATGCTTTTTCTGCGTCCATTGAGATGGTCATATTTTTTGTCCTTAATTGTGTTTATATGATATATAACATTTATTGATTTGCATATGCCATATGTAAAAATTAATTCATGATTTAACAAATACCTTAATGCAGGAAACACAGACCATTGTCTTCATTACCTTGGGGTAGGCAAATAGTTACTGGGCAGGACACAAAAATATTAAGCATAAAAGAAAAAATAATAAACTGAATAAAAAAACACCATTAAGAAACTGGAAAGGCAAGCAATAGACTGGAAAAAAATTATATACATATACATACATATGTATATGTATGGATTTGTGTGTAAATTTATATATTATATACTTATATATAAATGGCATATATACATATTAATATGACACATACATATATACACAAATGACAAAAGGTTCATATCCAGAATATATAACATATTATAATATACAATATGCAAATCAATAAGAAAAATATATTAAACCAAATTTAAAAGTTGGGAGATGACTTGAAATAGGCATTTCATGAAAGAGGAAATCCAAAAGGTCAATAAATAAATAAAGGTGATCAACTTCATCTGTTGTTTAGGAAGTGCAAATTAAAACCACAATGAGATACTATCACATGCCTACTAGAGTATCTAAGTTTAGAATATACCACTAACAAACATTAGAGGTGATGGGGATCAAAACTAGAACTCTTACACACTGCTGGTGACTGGTAACGATTGTTTTGGAAACTTCTTGGCAATTTCTAATTAAGTTAAATATAGGTCTACTGTTTCACACAGCCATTTCATTCCTAGATATATTATTCTTAATGGAAATGAGTGCACATGTCTACAAAGAGATCTGTATGAGAATGTTCATAACAACTTTATTCTAGTAAAAACTAGAAACACCCAAATGTCTAACAGGAAAATTTAATAAATGAGTCTGCTCTATTCATACAAAGAAATACAACATCTAAAACCCACTCTTCACACAACCACCTAAATTTCACAGGTATGAATTAAGTGAAAGAAGCCACAAAACAGCTTATATTATAAATGCCATTTATGAAAAGTTCATCAACAGATAGAAATGCTCAATGGTGAAAGAAATCAAATACTAGTTACCTCTGAGAGGAGGGTAAGGGGAGTTACTGACAAGAAAGGGAACAAGGGAACTCTCTAGGGGGATAGAAATGTGTATATTGTTCTGGGTGGTAGTTACACAAATGTATAAATATATAAAAATTCACCAGGCTATAATTTTAAAATCTGTGTATTTTACAGTAAGTAAATTATATCTTCATAAAATTATGATTGAATTAAAAATAACATTTCATGGCTTTATAGATTATATGTAATCATTTTCACTGCTTTTAATATTCTATATAGTTATAAGACTATATCACAATGCAGTCATTCTTGAATTAAAGGGCCATTTGGTTGATTTTGGGGTTTGCTCCATTAGATACTCCTATAAATATTATTGTGTCTGCCTCTGGTATATATATATATATATATATGTGCACATATATGCAAGACTTACTCGGGTATAGAAGTGAAATTCCTTAGTTGTAGGATATGGGAATGGTTAACTTTACAAGATAATGCCAGGCCTTTTCCCAAAGTAGTTGTGTCAAATAATAGCCTTGCCATCAATGATTAAGAGACACTCTTTATCCCCATCTTTTCCAACACCTGGTATTATCAGACTTCTTATTTCTTGGTTTCTTTCAATGAGGTCTTGATTTGTATTTCCCTGAATTCTAATGACATTGAACATCCCCTCACATGTTCATTAGCCAAATGTGTCCTCTTTTGTGAAATATCTGGCTCTGTCTTTACCCACTTTATACTAGGTTGTTTTTGTCCCCTTTGTATTGATTTTTAACAGTTACCCAAATTTCATGATATTATTCCTTTTTTTGCTTATTTGCAATACAAAAAGCCTCTTCCCAATTTATAACTTATCAACTTGCCCTCTGGTGTTGTTTTATAAACAAGAGTTCTTAACGTAGACAAGCTAATCCATTCTTTTATGTTAGTGCCTTTGGTTATCTTGCTTCTGAAATCCTTTCCTACACACCCCAAGATGTGGAATATATTCCCCTATATTTCCACTTAGAGTTTCAAAATTTTGGTTTTTAATATAAGTTTCTGATTCCTTTGGAGTTGATTTTTGTCTATGGTGTGAAATAGAAATTCAACTTTACTTTTTTTATATGGAGAAATATTGATTCCAGCTCCATTTAGTGAATAGTCCCTCCTTTTCCATCTCATCTTCCATATGGGACTGTCAGAAAGAGTTCCAGATACACCTGGATATGTTTCTGTACTCTTTTTTATTCTGTTTGTCAATAATCATACTGCCCTAATATAGTTTTATAAGTCTTAATATCTGGTAGAGTAAGACATTCAGAAATTTCTTGGCTATTTTTTATCCTTTAGTCTTCCATATAAATTTTATAGCCAGCATAGCTTATGAAATTTTGATTGCATTTACACTGAATATGTATATCAATATGGGAAAAATTAATTTTTGATATTAAGTCTCCCGACACATGATTGTGATATATCTTTATATTTATGTTAAGTAGTCTTCTATTTTTTTCAATAAAATGTTATAACTTTCCCCAAGGAGGTCTTATAAATCTTATGTCATATTTATTCCTACATATTTTATATTCTTTGCTACTATTTTACATATCTTCATTTTTATTATTTTTTTAATTAATTGCTAGTAAATAGAAGTGCAAATGACTTTTGTATATTAATCTTAAATCCAGCTACCCTTTCAGCTCTCCTATTATTTCTAATAACTTATTTGTAGATTACTATAAATAATAAATTTTATTTCTGCTTTTCAAGTCTCACATCACAGTCTTAAGCTGACTAAGATCAACAATGTTTGAGGAAAAAAATGCTGACTTTCTTGAATATTCTCTATTTTAAAGGAAATGCTTCTCACATTTTCTATTCAGAATGATTATTTTCTGCTACATTTTATCAGGTTAAGGAAGTTTTCTTTTTAATTATGAATATATGTTGAGTGTTATTACAAATGATTTCTCTGAAATGATCACATGCTTTTTTCCTTTAACATATTAATGTGAGGATTTATACTTACAGATTCTGAAATTAAATCATCATTGTATTGTTGGGGATTCTCAAGTTGGTCAACATGTATTATCTGTTAATATACACAGCTGCATCCAACTTGCTAATAGTATGTTTAAGGTTTTATAACCATTTCAATAAGGGAAATGGATAGTTTTCCTTTGTTATAATGTCTTGGTCTAGTTTTGTATTCTACAGTTTAGAAGGTATAGTTTTAGGATAAATTAGGAAAATTGTTCTCTTTCGAAGGGTAGAAGAAGAGTTGAGTTATAAGTTTAAGATGAAAGTATGATAGAACTCTGTAAAATCATTTGTGCCTAGTGTTTTGCTTGTAGAAGATTTTGAACTATTGCTTCAATTTCTTTAATAATTAGAAGACAATTCAAGTTTTCTATTTATTAAGACTGTTTTGTGTAACTACATTTTTCTAGGAAAAGAATTTTTCATTTTGACTGAGTTTGCAGATATATTCGTATACACTTGGTAGTATTCTCTTATCTTTCTAATCTCTCCTTTATCTGTGGCTATATTCCCTCTTCCATATGCAAGCTATTTTCTCCATTTCTTTCTCTCTTTTTTTTTTGAGACAGGGTCTTACTATGTCACCCAGGCTGGAGTGCAGTGACACAATCATGAATCACTGCAGCCAGCCTTCACTCTCCTAGACTCAGGTGGTCCTCCTACCTCAGCCTTCTGAGTAGCTGGGACTACTACTAAAAATCAGCCAGGCCTGGCTGATTTTTTTTTCTTTATATGTAGTATTTTCATTATCATTCAGTCCTAGGAATTTAAATTTTTTCTTATTAGGGTTTATTCTTTAACTTACGAGTTGTTTAGAAGCATGTGATTTAATTTCCAGATATATGCAGACATTTAATCTCATTGTTTACTGACTTTACCTGTGTATTATTAGAGAACATGATCTGTGTTAACTTTATTAAGACTTGCTTGCTTCATGGCCTAGGACAAAATCAATTTTGATAAATATTCCACTTGTGCTTGAGAACATGTATATTCACTAATTGCTGGGTACAGAATTGTGTATGTGTCTACTAGAATAAGCTTGTTAATAGTATGTTAAAATCATCCATATATTTTTGTTTCTTTGCTTCATATATTAATTTAGAGAAGTGCATTAAAATCTCCTAGTATAATGAATTTCTCCAGGTAATTTTGTCAATTTTTGATATATATTTTAAGGTTATTAGTTGCATACACTAAAGTTACCACATAATATTTTTGAGTTGAATCTTTAATCATTATAAAGTGCCCTTCTTTATCCCTTAATGATTGTCTGTGTTAAGGTGTATTCAATTGGTATTAATTCCACTATACAGGTTTTCTTCGTTGGTGTTTGCCTGATATGTCCTTTTCCATTCTTTGTTTCAATATTTCCATGTCTTTATGCTTCAAATATGCTTTTTATAAATAGTAGTGAGCTAGATTTTTAAAAAATGCAATTAGACAATACATTTTTAAACAGGTATTTTTAACCAATGTACTTGTAATTATTTCTATATTTGGACTTGTTTCTCCCATCTAAGCCTATTACTGAAATGGGAAAAATTCCATCATTTCCCTCGCTGGGCATGCGTGTGGGTGTGGCTCACTTCTGTGTCCACAGCATGTAGATGGGCAGGTTGTGGGGCTCCAACCGCAGGACAGCATCTAGGGGTGACTGTTTATAGCTCCAGAAGCCCCAGTGGGTGTGTGTTACGGGGTGTTTCTTTAGTTTAATTGTCCATAGGTGGCATGTGTTCGCTCTATTAGACCCCCTGCCTTATCGGAAGGACAGAGGGCTTTCTGTATCCCAGAATTTCTTGCCTTGGTTGGTGTATTGGAAGAATTTGATCACTTGTGGGCTTGGAGAATGAATGCAAGGTTTTACTGAGTGGAGGTTCTCAGCAGAAGGATGGGGAGCCAGAAGGAAGATGGAGTGGGAAAGTGGTTTTCCCCTGGAGTCAGGCAACTCAATAGCCTGGGCTCTCCTCCGATGGCCCCAGCCTAACTCCCTGTTGTTTAGCCAGTGGATGGCTTACAGGCCTGCTGGCTCTCTTGGTGTGCTCTTACACCGCAGAGTGCCTCTCGATGTCCGGCTGCTTGTGTGTCTGCCTGCTAGGGTCTTGCGGTTTTTATAAGCACAGGATGGGGGCATAGCAGGCGAGCATGGTCATGGAAAATGCAACATTTGGGCAAAAAAACAGAAATGCCTGTCCTCACCTAGGTCTGTGGGCACAGGCCCAGGGGGTGGAGCCCTAGCCAGGGACCATGTCCTCCACTACCCACTTTGGCCTCCCAAAGTGCTGGGATTATAGGTGTGAGCCACCATGCCCAGCCTGTTTTCTCTTCCTTAATTTTTCTAAAGATTTATTTATTTTGTTGTTTTTTTTCAAAGAACCAAATACTGACCTTGTTGATCTTTTCTATTCTACCTTTGTGTTCTATTTAGCTGATTTTCACTCTTAGTTTTATCTTTCCTACTACTTCATTTGGGTTTCTTCTGTTAAAATTCTGGAATTTTAAGTTAGATATCATTAATTTTCAGTCCCTGCCCCCTTCCATATCATTATTATTTTAGGTTATCCCACTCTTTATATGTTTTTCATTCCTTCCTGCTTTAAAAATCTGATGCCTCCACAGTCTCCTTTAGCACACTTTCACGAGCTGCTCCCGTGCTCTTGCCTCCTTCCCAGTGCTCATCATGTGGATATTATCGTGAATTTTAATTCTGGGTTGTTGTGAATTATATTTTCTCTTCTTCTCTGGTCTTGTCTTTTGTTTTTGTATTTTTTGCTACCAGCAAACTCTACCACGATATTTAAAGCTTCTTGCTGCGCATAGTTCTGGTGGCATCTTCTGGATTTGTTTTTCCTCCTATTAGGTACTTCTACCATGTGTTTTAATTGTAGGATTCTTGTGGCAAACTCTCCGAGCTCTTGTATATTTGAAAATATCTTAGTCATTCCCTTTCATATGAATAGCAATTTGGATGGATATAAAATTTTAAAGTTCTTTTTCCCTTAATCCACTTAACATATTACTCCAGTTATTCTTGCATCCAATGTTGCTGCTGAAAAGTAGGATATCAATGTGATTCCTGTTCTTTTTCCTATGATTTGCTCATTCTCTCTGGGAGCCTTTAGAATTTTTCTTTTTGATGTTTAAAAATTTCATTATGTCTATTTGTCAGTTTTTTCTTCTCTTTTATTTGGTAGTCTATCATCTCGTTAAAGCTAAGGTCCTTCTTTCTTTAATTCTGATTAATTTGTCCCCATTATTTCTTAAAAGATTTACTCCTCCCCCCGTTTTTTTCTCTGAGACTCCTACTATGTGGATTTTGGCACTTTTACTTTTAACCCCATATATATTTTCTATTTTTCAATTTATTTATCCTCTCCTGCTTCCTTCTGTATAATGTTCTACAATCTAATCATCTAGTTTTAATATTCATTCTTTAGCTGTATCTACTATTTATCCTATATCACTGCACTCTATATTTCAACTATTATATTTTTTATACCTACTTGGTTCTGTTTTTATTTCTTATTCTTGCTTCACATTATCAACATCTTTCCTTAGTTTTTCTAGTATGTTCGCTTTGCTAATTTTTAAATTCTAGGACTGCGTATTCTAAACTCTCCTCTAATGGTGTTTGAAACTTGGCCTCTGAGTTCCTTTTCCCGGGAAGCATGGGCACCTCAGAAGAACAAGGCATGGATCTAGAGCTAGTCCTGTCCCTTGGCCTCAGGAGATCAAGGAAGAGTATGGGGAAGAACCCCAGACACCAAAAACCTGCCCCACTAAGCAACTCCTCAGTTCAGGGTTTCACATTTACCCACCTCCTCCTGCCAGGAGAAATAGTCTGAGGAGGAAGCACTCCTAAAGTACACCAGAAGTATCACCCAGCAGTCCTAGAGTTTGGAGGCCAAGAGGTAAGAAGTCAATCCCTACAACAAGTTAATTCCCACCCACTTTCCTTGGCTTCTCATTCAGGCAGGGCTTCAGCGATGCTCTGATTTTATCAATCCAGACTCTTGTGAGGGGCTGAGGATTGGTGTCCCAAAGCAAATGACAAGAGGCAAAAGGGGAAACTGGGTTGTTTTATATTTCTGTTTTAATTCCCTGCCTTGGCTGCAGCCTCACCCACTATCCACACCAGCTCAAGATATCCCTTTATCTTCCCAGGGATTTCTCACTCTTCTCTGAATCCTGGTATCATGAAATTTCTCTCTAAAGTTAGTTCAGGTTTAATCTTCAAAGAAGACACAGTATCCTGGAAGGAACCAGAGCCTCCTCCAGCAGGCCCTTCAATGAGTGGTTTTGAAACATAACTCAAACAACTGTAATGAACTTCGTGACACTACTATGTCAAAACTCCTTCCCTTCCTAACCACTTATTTATATAAGGTTCTCAGTGTCCATAAAAACTAAAAACAACAATACAATATATGGAACATTGTCTCATTCTAACCATATAATATTTGATCATGTATGAATGAACTAATTGGGAGGAAGGCAGCCCTATCCATCCACTAAAGCATTTCTAATATAATATTATGTTTAATAATTCTAAAAAATTATAATCATATTCTCTTGATCAATTATATATTACTGATAATAATCATAATGAAAAGTCATTCTTAAATAATTTTTAGAAATTACAGAGTCTTAGATTCCCAGGAAATCAAAAATTTAAATATAAATTTGAACTTTCTTTATAAAATGAGACAAATTATAGCTGATTAATAAAATCTATTAAGGCAAAAATATTATTATATTAGGATAAAAATTCTGTAGTAGAAGTAGAATAGAAACACAAATTCAAAGAGAAAAATGAACAACCTAGCTTCTGTTAAAGAAGAACTTGTTCATAAATATCTAAAAATGAATGAGATGGATGTGCCATATGGGTAAAAAAACTGATATTAGCTTCATTTTAATCATATATGTTTATATGAGAAATTATATCCCTTGCAATTAATTACATTTATGGTAGAAATTTTTAAAGTTCCACCTAAAAATATCTGAGGAGACTCGCCATTTTTCAAAATTCTTTTTTTGGAATAATTCAAGCATGAAAGTTTGAACAGATTGTTCCAAAAACACTTCATTCTTATTCCAATCTACAAAACCAGCACTTCTAGACTTTATTTTGCCTCATACCACTTTCCTAGTCACCTAAGAGGCAGTTTTGACTGCTCTTACTCTCTTACCTAACACTTCTCCTTAGTTACATAATGTTTTCTTTCTGTCTTCTTTCTCTCTTCTTCTCTGTTCCCACTCACTGCCCTAGTTCCAGTCTTCATTATCTCATCCCAGTCCTACTTCAGTTCTCCAGTTTCTGCTTGCCACCATGCCAACCATACCACACACTGTTGACAGATAAGTCTTCCTGAAGTTCTGTCTGTCGTGGCCAACACTGCATCCACCAACCCACTAACTGATAGAGTTGACCTATGAAGAGTCTCAGACACTTGGCTACTTGTTCCCAACCTGTTCCAATGCTCATCCTGTTTCCATTTAGCTCCTGACTCTTGGTTCACCTCCTTGTTAAGACTCTGCTTCTACCCTTTAGCCACAACCTGTGTATATGGGCTCCCTTAAGACCTTCAACTCCAATTTATTTCTAGGAATCTTCCTAGATTCAATTATCTGAGATTCAGACTATCTCAGGCAAGATACTCCATTTGAATAAGAGTTCTTCCCTCAGAATCTAGTCACTATCTATAGCCCACAGACCTCATCCAAGTCCACTGACATAACCCTCTAAGGGTTACAGGGATACAAGAGAAAACTCACACAAGCACAGCAGTGATCGCAGCACTTGAGTACCTTTTAGCAGTAACTCACTGCCAAATGAGTCCAATGTAAACTCTTAGGGTCTAGAGGAAAAGGGCTCTTTTCAGCATAATTTCCCACTACTCTCTTATATGCCTTGTATGGTTATAGAAAAAAAGAACTACATATTATTCTCTGAATATAGTTCATATTTTTTTCTATCTTTATGAGTTTGAAAAGTTATTTATATCTAGAATTCTCTTACCTTCCTTGCCCTGACTCCTACATTAATTTCTATTTTTACCCATTTTTTTAAAGCCAGCTCACAAATTACCTTCAATCTTAAGCAATTTTTAAAATCCCCTAAAGCAGGGGTGCCCAATCTTTTGGCTTCCCTGGGCCACATTGGAAGAAGAATTGTGTTGGGCCATACATAAAATACACTAACAACAGCTGAAGAGAGAAAAAAAATAATAAATCTCATAATGTTTTAAGAAATTTTGTGAATTTGTGCTGGGCTGTGGGTTGGGCAAGCTTGCTAAAAAGAATAATAGCTCTCTTCTTGGAAGTTCAATAGTAGTAGTTATAGTACATGGACATCCTTGCGGATCTATCATTCTCTGCCTGTGCTTTTGTTTTAAACCCTTTACTAGGCTGTGGGCAACCTGTGGGCAGGAACCATGCCAGACTGATCCTTGTGTCCTCCACAGCACATAGTAGTTATCCAGTAAATATCTGTTGAATTATTGAGTATATACCAATAATTGAATATTGAGTAAATCTCCAAATTTCCTGGCTCATGAGCTTTTCCTTAACACAATTTTTATAGAAAGCTTCATTAGAGACTCAAAAATATATACATAAGATAATTTAGAATTCATGAATACTACATGTAGTAAAATAAAGGTAAGATTTAACATATTTAGGATGAAAATCTTCAGAAGGAAAATATAATCACCAATATTGGGCATCAGAAAATTTCCATCCTCTTATATAGGGGATGAAAATTTAGTTAAAGCTAAAGGTCAAAAGCTAATGATCAAAACCCAAATAACAATATGTAAATTAATGAACAAAGGCCCTGTTCAGAAATTAGTAAAGACTGTTCTGAAATTAGTCCCTACACCTTGATTACAAGTGCTTTTGCAGGGTTATGACTATAAAGCAAAGTACAGACTTACTTGTGGCAAATTAATTACTCGAGAAGAGGAACTGTTTTATTCATCTTTGTACCCCTTTAGTACCTGATGGATTAAATAAAAAGATACTTGCTCCAATCAATATAGACATTTAAGTGATTGATGTCCTATTTAAAATAAGCCACCTGGCAAGACTGATACGCTTTAACAATTCTTTCATTTCAAAGAGCATACAACTGTTCTTTACTACCTACTGAATAAAATTAAAATTGTAACCCCAGATTCAAGTCCACTCACAGTTTTCTTTTCTTTCTTAGTCTCACAATTTTCTTTCCTTTTCTGGTCTCATTTCTCACTTCTTTCCTTCAAGCTTCTTATCTGCCAGTCAAATTAAACTTTCTGACTTCATATTTGCTTGCCTCCATACCTCTTGTCATTCTGCAATTTCTTATGTCATTTATCATTTTCTTCCTTGCATGGAATCTTATACACAGGTTGTTTTCCTTACTAAGTTGTAAGATCCTTATGTCAGAAACCATGTCCTATGCATCTTTAACTGTATTTTATACCTAGCACCTGGTATCTGGTAGGCGCACGCGCGAACACACACACACACACACACACACACACACACACACACACAAATGTGTTGAAGGAATTAATGTTTGAATACCATTAAAGCTCAAAACTACATTTTGGCAAGACATAAAAGAAAAACTGACTTCCTTAATTTATAGCAGTGGCTTTTAAATATAAGTGAGCAGAAGAAATACCTGGGAAACTTGTTAAAAATGTAAATTCTCGGTGTTATTTGTCACCAGGGACTTGAAGGAATACCAAGAAGCCACTGCAATTACCTAATAAGAAGCAATTAACTCCTGAAGCACAGTTGACAGTAAAAGGAAACAAGGAAGAAATGAATGAAAAAGAAGAATCGGCATACTCCTGGCCATTAGAGTCAAACTCTTCCTTTGCAAGAAAGTCATTTCTTGGGTATTTTTCCTTACATGTAACCACTGATGTTTTACATCAGGATGACAACATATATGTGTTTATTTGAAATTCTCCCTTAAATGTATACAGAAATAGTTATTTTTCTTAGAATTGTTTTCAGATATTTACCATATTTCAAAATGCACAGTACATAAGCTAAACCATAGAGACTTTTTATAGAAAAAATGTTACTATGTGTTAGGTATTACAAAAGGTATAGGCTCTGGTTATAAAGCAGCAGGGCACTGAGAGAACTATTATGTTTTCTTTAGATTACTTCAAACAGAGGATATGAATTATAGAAAGTAAGACTTCAAGAAGAGTTTTGACTTTCAGAAGTTTGTAAAATGCCAGTATTCTAAATTTCATCCACTGAATTCCTTAGGACAATCTGATTTAGTACACAATATCTGTCACTTATCTATCCATTTGGCAAAGACTTCATAGAGACAAATGTGACAGAGGCTCAAAAATGGAGACTACTAGAAAAATGACCAAAGCCAGAAATAAAGTTGTGCTAATTAGAAAACAAATAATTAAATGGCCCAACCCGAATGTGTGATGCTGAAAAGAGATAAATTTCTAAGGCACACCATCTGTTTTACAGTTTATTTTGCTGTACTACAAATCTACTCAACATAGTTTTGCAGTGATCTAGCTGCTAACTCATTTGCACAATTACTTTAGGCCAGAAATAATTATTGCACAGAATCCTTTGAGAGAGCAACACATTGATTGAAAAGGGCAAATATAATTCATTCTTGGGTGAAGACTATTTTTTAGCCATTAAAGATAAAAAATGTTATTCAAAGAAATTTGAAATTGCCAAAGGAAAATTAGAAAATTAGGAGAGAGATCCAAGATGGCTGATTACTAGCAGCTCAGGATTGTAGCTCCTAGTGAAAGCACAGAGTACGAGAGGATGCCACACTTTCAGACGAATTTTTGTTGCTCATGGACCAGGAGATTCCCAGCGGAGGAGCCCCATGGGTCGCCAACGTGACTCTTGTTGGCCGGCACAGTGGTTCTTGGTGCAGAGTAAACAGGACTGGGTCCCCTTTTGGTCGACATTTGGAGCTCCCGGAAGGCAGAGTCACCTATTCAGCTGATTGAAAAAGGGACTCAAGAAGGAAGCCAGACTGGAGATTCCCAGGCAGAAAAGCACCACGAATCTTAACGCCATGTTTTAGCCAGTGCAGTGAGTTGCTCAGATTCCAGCACTGGGAATCAAGTTTGACGTCCACTCAGAGACCTAATTTGAAAGTCGGTAATTACAAAGACGACAGGTGGATACATTTACAATGATGGGAAGAAACCAGCGTAAAAAGGCTGAGAATACCCAAGATCAGAATGCCTCTCCCTCTACAGGGGATCACAGTTCCTCATCAACAAGGGAACAAGGACTGATGGAGACCGAGTGCATTCCATTAACAGATTTAGGCTTCAGAAGGTGGATAATAAGAAACTTCTGTGAGTTAAAAGAACATGTTCTAGCCCAACGTAAAGAAACTAAGAACCTCGAAAAAAGGTTTGACAAAATCCTAATGAGAATAGACAATCTAGAGAGGAATATAAGTGAATTAATGGAACTGAAGAATACAATATGAGAACTCCGTGAAGTATGCACAGGTTTTAACAGTTGAATTGATCAAGCAGAAGAAAGGGTATCAGAGGTCGAAGACCAACTTAATGAAATGAAACGAGAAGACAAGATTAGAGAAGAAAGAGTAAAAAGGAATGAGCAAAGTCTCCAAGAAATATGGGACTATGTGAAAAGACCTAATTTATGTTTGATAGGTATATTCTCTTCTGAATGTCATGAAGAGAATAAATCCAAGCTGGAAAATATTCTTCAGGATATTATTCAGGAAAACTTTCCTAACCTAGTAAGGCAGCACAATACTCAACTCCAGGTAATACAGAGAACACCACAAAGATATTCCTCAAGTAGGGTCACCCCAAGACACATAATCATTAGATTCACCAGGGTTAAAATAAAGGAGAAAATTCTAAGGGCAGCTAGAGAGAAAGGTCAGGTTACCCATAAAGGGAAACCTATCAGACTCACAGCAGATCTCTCAGCTGAAACCCTACAAACTAGAAGAGAGTGGGGGTCAATATTCAATATCCTCAAAGAAAAGAATTTCCAACCCAGAATCTCATATCCAGCCAAATTAAGCTTCACAAATGAAGGAAAAATAAAATATTTCACGAACAAGCAGGCACTCAGAGATTTCATCACCACCAGGCCTGCTTTACAAGAGCTTCTGAAAGAAGCACTATACACAGAAAGGAACAACCAGTATCAGTCATCCTAAAAGCTTACCAAAAGGTAAAGAGTATCTCCATTATGAAGAATCTATATCAACTAATGGGCAAAATAGCCAGCTAGCATTAAATGACAATATTAAACTCACAAATATCAATATTAATCATAAATTTAAATGGATTAAATGCCCCAATCAAAGACAGACAGGCAAATTGAATAAAAAGTCAAAACCCATCAGTTCACTGTATCCAGATCCATCTCATAAGCAAGGACACACAAAGACTCAAAACGAAGGGTTGGTGGAAGACTTACCAATCAAATGGAGAGAAAAAAAAAACACAGGAGTTGTAACTTTGGTCTCTGACAAAATAGACTTTAATAGTAACAAAGACTAATGCAACAACAGGAGTCAATGATCATAAATATATATGCACCCAATATAGGAACACCCAGATATATAAGACAAATTTTTAATGACTTATAAAGAGACTTGGACTCTCGCACAATAATAGCAGGAGACTTTGACACCACATTGTTAATATTTGAAGGATCAACAAGATAGAAAATTAACAGGGACATCTATGATTTGAACTCAGACCTGGAACAAGTAAACTCAGTGAATATTTATAGAATTCTTCACGCCAGGTCCACAGAACATACATTTTTCTCAGTATCACGTTATACCTATTTTGAAAGTGACCACATAATTGGAAGCAAATCACTCTTCAGCATACGCATAGCATTTCACAGCCTTAAATGAAATATTGGTTGGCTGTTTGTCATTTTCTTCCCTTATTCCTTCCTGTCTCCGCTGTTAAGCACAATTGTCGGCATAAAAGAGGTTTTTAATACCTATTTTTAGATTGCATTCCAGCCCGGGCAATAGAGCAAGACTCCTGTTCTCTCTCCCCCTTTCTCTTTCTTTCAAAAAAAAAAAAGAAAAGAAAATTAGTGAGTGACATCACTATATATATATGTATCTAAACTTCTCTGAGGTTCTTAATGTTTTAATACCTAAAGACATGTTGCTGGGGCCTCTTCTCTGTCTTTTCTTCCTTCAGCCCAATGGCTTTATGTGGTGTTTGTATATTCAATGATTCTCAAATTTGTATCTCCATCTTAAACCTTTCCAGTCTCAAACTCATATATTCAATTATCTGTTTGACATCACCACTTGGATGCCACATAAGCATTGCAAACTGATCCTATCTAACATAGAGTTCTTGATTCACCATCCCTGCCCCAGAAAGAAATCGATTTCTCCTACAGTCTTCCATATCTCAGTAAATAGCACTACCATCCAACCAGTTGCTAGAATAAAATCTAGATGTCATCCTTATTTCCTTTTTTATCCTCATTTCTCATGCAATCCATCATCAAGTCCTATCAATTATACCTCTAAAATATGTCTGATATTTTTCTCTTCATCTCTGTTGCTACCACCCTATCCAAGTCACTATCATCTCCCAACCGTTCAACTTCGATATCTATTTAATTCCTTATTTCCAAGTCACTCCCTCCCCCAAAGATCAGAGTGATCTTTTAAGAATATTATCATATGCTAATTTATATTTCAAATATAATTATATAATGTATCCCCAGTACCTAACATGGTGTCTAGTAAATAATAGATCTACAATTTTTAATAGATGAATACTCCCTAGTAACATCCCCATATATCTCTAATAATTTCTAATCTCATTTCTCAGAAAATTTTCTGAGATACCTACAGACCTATTCACTTACTGAATCATTCACTCATTCAGCAATTGTTTGAATATTGTATTAATTGAAATTAGGTCCAGCTGTACACTATAGGGTATCTTAACGATGACAGAAATCTGTTTCCGGTTCACATAAAAAATTCTGGAGGTAGGCAGTGAAGGGCTGACATGGTAGCTCTGGGAGCTACCTTGTGGTTCCTTGCATTTTGTTGCTCTGCCATCTCCAGATTCTACTTTATGATCTAATAGGCTACTGAAACTCACAACTGCATCTAGTAGGAAAGAGGAAGGATGTGAGAAATTCCATACCCTCTCCATTTAAGGACACTTCCCAGAAATTGCACCCACTCCTACTTGTATCTCACTGACCATCACGATAAGTAGCAAAGACTGGGAAATAGTCTTTTAACTGGACAGCAATGTTTCCAGCTAGAAGTCAGGATCATTATTAGAGAAGGAGAAGAATAAATACTGAGGGATAAGCAGTAGCCTTTTCCAAAGCTCCTCTTGTGACCAGGTAATGTTTGGGTGCAGGCATGCAAAAATCAGTAAGAAACAGGTCTGTGCTTGAAGCACTTAGTCTAATGGCAGAAAGCAATTGTAAATAAACAAAATTCCAAACCAGAAGACTGCCACTGTTTGGAGATCTTGGCTTTTCTGAGTCCCCAAAGATTTTCTACATCCCAAGCAGTGAAAGAGAGGTGAGTGGTTCCAGTGTTTTACATCACTGAACTATATAGACTGTCTCGATTTTCCACAGTTATAATATTGGACATTTTTCAGCTCTGTTCTATTGGACATGATACTTTCATGACACTGAGCAAAGACCATTTAAACCTCTATAAATATATAAACAACTGTGACAACAGTTTGAAAATGCCCATTTTCAGAAATCCGTCAAGACTCAATTTTTTTTAATTTGACAGAAAATCAAACTAATTGGCTGTTTTAAGACTATTCAGAAAACTCCAAAGCAAAAAGAAATGAGCAATGGTAGCAGGTCAGAAAGAAAGAAAAAAGTAATATTGTGACTTACTGTTAACCACTGGTTATCTAGTAGTTCCTTAGCTGTGATTCTGTGAGCAGGATCTACTTTCATAAGTTGTTTCAAAACCCTTTTAGCTAAAAATAAAGAAAAATCCTGAAAAAATCTTATTTATTTTAACTACAATTAATAGCTTACATTTTACAATCTTTTAGGATTAGGTGTGTATAACAGGAAAGAAAGATGCCAAGTATACACTAAATATCATCAGTATAAAATGCCTAATAAATATAGTTTAAAGCCTAAAGTGAAGTTTTATTGCCTGGATTACCTAGTTTAATGGTCTATAGTAAACATTAGCTAGAGGATTAGCAAATTTCCTCTTTAATTTTTACTGTTTTCTGTTTTTGAAAGTTTTGATGATGAACAATCACAGTGAAGATATTGCTATTTACACAAGTAAATTTAATGACTAGACAGAGATTTAAAATATTTTAACCACTGGCCAACTTTCTTATAATAGCTTTAGTAAATAATAACACACCTATACTTACCGCAATCACTTATAAAATTCCAGACTGGATTTTCAAAATGTAGTTCCCCTTTTCTTATTAATTCAAAAAGCTTCTCTTCTGAGCTTGCCAAAAAGGGTGGTTCTCCACATAATCTGCAACAAAGGCAATCACTTTGTTTAAATTTTTTTAAATAATAAAAATATGGCTATTAAAATTAAGTTTCTATAGGACTTGGAAGTAGTGTTGCTTCATATTTAAGGAAAGGGTGGGAAGAGATGGGTAACCCCCTGAAGTAAAAATGGAAGCAACAGGATCAGTGCTAGGCTCTTATTTCAACATTGAAAGAAAGGATCTGGTAGAAGAAGTATGCATGTATACATTAAAACCTCCAGATTTGCAAATGACCCAAAGCTCTTCCAGGTGGGGAAACACCAAGCTTAAATGAGGTTAAAATACAGGAAGGTGAGTGTAAGTATACAATAATAGTGGTAGCTAATGGAGGAGATACACTCTAGAGGGAGCAACAGGAAGGTAATACCTTAAGGTGCATATTACAAATTGACTCAACTGAAAAATAAAATGAGTTATCAGTCTAATTAGTTACCAGAGACTAATGACCACCAAAGGCTTTTATCCATGGTAAAATACTATACAAATGTTAATATTAATAAAAATAAACCAAGACTAACCCTGGATTTTTTTTTTTTATTTTTGAGACAGTCTCACTCTGTCTCCCAGGCTGAAACCTCTGCCTTCCAGGTTCAAGTCATTCTCTTGCCTCAGCCTCCCAAGTAGCAGGGATTATAGGCATGCACCATCACACCTGGCTAATTTTTGTATTTTTCATAGAGATGGGGTTTCACCATGTTGGCCAGGTTGGTCTTGAACTTCTGTCTCAAGTGATCTGCCTGCCTTGGCCTCCTAAAGTGCTGGGATTACAGGTGTGTGCCAGTGCACCCAGCCCTAACCCTGGGAATTTCTATAGGATCTGAGTCAAAGCCAAAAAGCCATTCAAATGGACATGAGTCTTCAAAAACTGTACATGAAATGAAAAAGGTCTGAATGCAGAAAAAGCAGATAATAATTTGACCCTTAGGCCTGAAAGGGTAAAAGCTGAGTATACATAATGACCAACATCAGTAAAACCATGAGCAGTGTATGTAAAGTAAACATGGGCTTTCATATTCTGTAATACAGAAACAATGTACCGTTAGACTCTAAACAGAACATGGTAAGCCTATAAAGCTATTACTTCAATAAGTGATCTAGGTCAAAACTACAAGAACATGCTTAAAAGCTGAGTTCAATTCTTCATAATACAATATCAACAAATGTCAGCCATCCTCATTACTGTCAACTCCAACATCTGAGGTCAATCCAGTAGATAACAATGAGATTTGCCCAATGACAACCAGACAGATGAAATTAGATCAGTCGCAGGGACAACTCTGTCTGTTCTTCAACTCTCAGTATTATATATTTATACTTCATTGATGAAAGAATAAAATGGCATAATTTCATAATACTTCCCAAACTGCCAGTCTATACTGTACATAAGTATAATAATCTCTACATCTTTTAACAGTTACATTTTTGCTAATTTTCTTTCTTTTTTTTTTTTTTGAGATGGAGTTTTGCTCTTGTTACCCAGGCTGGAGTACAATGGCACGATCTCGGCTCACTGCAACCTCCACCTCCTGGGTTCAGGCAATTCTCCTGCCTCAGCCTCCCGAGTAGCTGGGATTACAGGCATGCACCACTGTGCCCAGCTAATTTTTTGTATTTTTAGTAGAGACGGGGTTTCACCATGTTGACCAGGATGGTCTCGATCTCTTGACGTTGTGACCCACTCGCCTTGGCTTCCCAAAGTGCTGAGATTACAGGCTTGAGCCACCCTAATTTTCTTTTTATCTTTAATTATTTAAAAAATCTAACTGATGAAAATTTTCTGAATAAGTCAAAATTTGATTTTTTTATAATAGTAATGATGATGATGACTTCTGTGGGGAGAAGAATTGCTTTCATCCTAGTGGTTTATCAAACTAGGATGGACAACAGAGCTTTTTCGTTTACCAGTAGGTTCTTACTAAGTATTTATCAGTATAATATTGTTCTGTAAACTCTTATTTTAATATTCGTTATTTCTCTAGCTCATTCTGATTTCCTCTGTCTCATCCTATTTGCCTTGCTATTGTTTAGTTTTAAAATGCAATTTAAAAAGCTACGGAAAACAAAATATCCAGAAAAATGGCCTTCTGGACAATTACTATCTATTATAACAGTGCAGGCCAGCAAGGCCTAGTTCATTGAGCCTGCTAGCAACCAGTGATATGCACATCCACCAATTTCCTAGCTGCCTCTGCTCTGCCTGACTAGCATGCAACCATAGCTTAAGGGCTACATTTTAAAAATTTCACTTTTTTTCTGTTCTTTGCAATTTTACTTACATAAAAATGTATCTAATGGTTGGTCAATCAGCAGCATACAAAATTTTATGACAGCAACTTCCTGCACATCCAGAAAAGGGAATCCAAGACATGAAAAATGTCTCTTAAAGCTTCCTACTATTTTGTTGCATTCATAGAAATCAAAGCAGCAGAGGACAGTAACCATAAAGAATATTTACTTATGCTAATTTCACCTTAAGAAAGTATGTTATCACTATCTGATTAAATAGAAATGAATCAGAGGTAACTGATAAACAAGAAAATAACCCCCCTGGAGAAGGTAATATGTTTGTGCTCTTGATAAAGGAAATTATAACACCATTGGGCTCAGACAGATTAATGAATAGGCACTGTTTAGCTAAGTAAGAGTCTACTGTAAAGAAAATACAACGTCATTACGATAACATGCTGTCACAGTATGAAGCAGAAAAATTAAAATTATATTTTTAGGAAAGAGGGAGGTATTTAAGATTTAATACATTCTAATACATTCACTTTCCTTAGCACCAAGTTCAAACTAAAAGGGCAGCAAACATTACATGAATTGCATAATATCAGATTATATACAGGATGTTTGACTCAATGCTGTCTAGAAAGTCTTGAGAGTATAAAAGACTAATTTAAAAGTTATGTTTTAATTAAAGACTAGGGCTCAGAATTTTACTGTGATTTTAATCAGTGCAAAATGATGATCAAAAACTTTGTGAATACATTTATACTTTATGTAATCTAAGCAATGATGTGTGTTGACCACCTGGATTACAGCTACAATCACATCATCCAATTTCTACTGCCTGTGTATTCCGTTTCACAGAACTGTGAAAATGTAACTACTGTGAGGTCAATATTTAGAAATGATCTGGAAGAGGTAGTGCATTGTGAAATCTTCAATATGACCATAAAACTAATGTTGCATCAACATAAAAATGTTCATATTCACCAAGAGGCAGAACAATAGTCACTAACTTTTCAGAACACCTCTTAGACAATTCACTTTAATTCAATTTAACAAACACATTGAGCACTGAATATATGTCTATTATACCAGATACCAGGAATGCAAAGATGAATAATCTAAGAGCTCTGTCCTCCATGGAATTTAGAACAAAGAAAACAGATACAATATATGGTATTATAATACAGTTTTAAAAAGCTGTATGAGAATACATAAAAGGGAATAATGAATTCTATCAGATTTACACATATGCAAACCTTCCTGGTTAAATGTTCCTATTTTGTTATTTTTTTCTTTCAGCATTACCGTTCTGTATGCCACCTTAAAATCTTTTGTGGAATATGAGAAAGTATATACATAACAAATGTGAGCAATCTGCTATAGTGGGGTTAAGTAGGAGTAGAGGAGTAGAAGGCTTTAATGTTTGAGCTGGGTCCGCCCAGAAGAGAAGCTTATAAAGAAAAAGAACACACACATACCCAGACACACCCCAGAGGCATGCAACACAGGGTGTGTCTGAGTATTGAAATGTGACCCAGAATCACCACAGCACAGTGTAGGTGCACAGGCATACACATCCAGCCCCAAACTGGAAAGGCGTGCTGGAGTCTGGTCATGAAAGACCTGCTGTGCCATGACATGCCACGCCAGGATGTGCTGATACTTTTCTGTATACAAATTATACATATAATTTGTGTGTATATATATATATATATATATATATATATATATATACACACACACACACACACACACACACACAAATATATATATCTCAGAGGCTTTTAATCAGGAAAGCAGTATGATCAGATTTGTGATTTGAAAGGACACCCCTGGTAGCAATGTGAAGGACAAACTGGGGAGGATGACCAGAAGTAGGGAGAACAGTCTTTCTGTTCTGTATTAGTTTAGAAAAGGAATCATTAGGAGAAAAGATACAGGCGAAGAGAAATCAAAGAATAGGTGTGATATTTCCAAGGAAAAATGAACAGGATATGGAGTTTCACTGAATCTTGAGAATGAGAGAGAAGGGAGAACGAGAATGACTGAAGGCTTCAGCAGCATTAGCAGAACTGAGCACTGTAGAATACTCCCTAGATCCTGAGTGACCCTCTGCATAGTTAGTGCCCACTCCCACCTATGCTCTGCCTATATGGGCAGAATGAATGCCAGGCTGCAGTACCTCCCTAGACCTGATAAACTACAAGTGAATCCCATGAGAAAACACAAAGAAGCTTTTAGTTTGTAGCAAGGGATATGGAAGGTGTTTTTTCATTTTGCTCAGATCATATTGTTGCATTTATAGATCAATGAAAACCAGAGCTGAAAGTTATAAATTTGCAGTATTAAAAAATACCTGAGGGATGTATACCTGACAACTAATATGAGAGCTTTTAGAATGACCTCCCAATTGGTTTTCAAATCACTTTTAAAAAATATATATTAGTTTAATTTAAAGTCTACATCATTCTACTGTTAAAAACTACCCACTCATCTTAACGTGTACATTTAGCAGGCTACTTACAACATATACATTATGACGCCTATGCTCCAAATGTCACACTGCTGGCTATAGTCGTGGGCATTGATAACTTCAGGGGCTGACAAACAAGCAGAAATAAAATAATATTAATAATACAATAAATGTCTTTTAAATGCTTAAACACAAAGCATGAAAAATGTGCTGATGTGCTGTAATTTATTCCCCCATAGGGAAAAAAGAACCAACAGCAGATGTTAAATGAATAATGCACAGGCCTTAACAATTGATGTCACTGTATCCTCACTCCTATCATTTAGCTTCTAAGGGAACAATGGTGTAAACTGGATAACTAAATGCACTACTCTTTATTCCTTTAAATTGTTAAGAAATGGTTTTGCAAAGGTTGTGTAGTTATAGAAGACAACAATATCCCAGTCCCTTCCACATAATAGAATTAAATATATGCCTTAAGCGGATGTGACATGATGCAAGCCCAACATGTGGAAATCTAGATTCACAGAAAAACTAACACACATGGTTACAAATCACTTTGGTAAAATAATAGCAGTATCACTCCTATAACAGAATATAAACTATTTTCTGCATTTTCAAATAAGAAAGCCAAGACAAAGAGAGAACTCCTATATAACCAGATCAAAAAGCCAACTAGTCACAGGATATAGACTATACTAAATGTATATATATATATATATATATATATATATATATATATATATACACACACACACACATATTTTTTTCTCGAGACAGGGTTTCACTCTATTGTCCAGGCTGGTGTGCAGTGGCATGATCATGGTTCACTGCAGCCTCAAACTACTAGGTTAAAGGTATCCTCCCACCGCAGCCTCCTGAGTTAGACTATAGGTGCACACCACCACACCTGGCAAATCATATTTTTTAAATTGTTTCAGAGATGGGGTCTTGCTGTGTTGCTCAGGTTGGTCCAAACTTCTGGCCTCAAGTGATCCTTCTGCCTCAGCCGCCTGAACAGCTGGGATTATAGGCATAAGACACGATGCTGAGCCTGGCTGCCTTTTTAAAATGTCACAAATGACATTGCAGAAACATGTCTATTGTACCTCTACAGCTAGGAATCAGATACATTGCTTTAAGAAAAAAATTTTACAAAGTTGTAAGCATAAAAACAAAACATATGTATATATTTCAATAGAACTTTAAAATTTACAAAGTGTTTTTGCCTAAATTATTATTTGTATAAAGGATGTTAAGAATTCTGTGAAGTAGGTATGTGAGCATTTGACTCCCTTTGCCAATGAGGAAACTAACGTTCAGATATATTAAGTGTATATAACTTACCTAAAGTTATACAGCTACAGAGTGTCTCATATGGAAAAGGTATTATTTTAGAAAACAGTTTCAATCTCTTCTACCTACACATACCTACACCTACACCTACACCTACACACACACATACACACACAATCTTTTATAATAGTAAAAGCAGGCCTGGCACGATGGCTTATGCCTGTAATCCCAGCACTTTGAGAGGGCAAAGCAGGTAGATCACCTGAGTTCGGGAGTTCAAGACAAGCCTGACAAACATGGAGAAACCCCATCTCTACTACAAATACAAACAATGAGCCTGGTATGATGCTGCATGCCTGTAATCCCAGCTACTCGGAAGGCTGAGGCAGGAGAATAGCTTGAACCCGGGAGGCAGAGGTTGTGGTGAGCTGAGATCAGGCCATTGCACTCCAGCCTGGGCAACAAGAGTGAATGAAACTCCGTCTAAAAAAAAAGTAATAATAATAAAAGCAAATGAAATTTCATTTCCTCCTTTTTCCTCAGCTTAGTGTTAAAGAAATAAAAGCCAACAAAAAGGTCTCAAAAGATTAAACAGAAGAAAGAATGAGAAAAGGTAAAGTGCAGATCACTAACACTGAGCAATCTGTCTCCAAATGATTGAAAATTAAGTGATATTTTCCTTCAAGCTGTTATTTGTATTCGTTAACTCTATTTAAAATCTTTAAATATTGAATCTTTAAAGTTCCAGTTGCTCTTTGGCCACATGTCTGTGAAAGGGCAAATCCTGTGACTAGATTCAATGAAGGATTTCCACACTGGTGCAACACACAGCATGGGACAGGAATCCCTGGTCCTTGCTCTTTCAGAGTCACCTTAATTATCAGGGGCATTTCAATTTGCACTGTTATCCCAGCCCTCATAGGGATGTAGAGGCCAGAGTAACTGCCAAGAAGCCATTTAGGAAGTCAGCAAAGCTCCACAAACCATCTGTCTTCTCTCTTGTTCTCTCACTTGTTATCAGTGTAGACAACTAATAAGGAGGCACAAAACTCAGGGTGCTTGAATATATTTTCCCCATGTAAACTACAGACCAGCTATCTTTTGCCAACAGGGGGATATGAACAGAATCTAAAGTAGTCTTTTCCCAAATAAGATAAAATAATTTCAAAACTTTATGCATCAAGTAGACAAAAACGCAATGAACTAGACATACTCTTCAGCAACAAAAATGAATAAACCACTGATACAACAACATGGATAAGTCTTAAAAGCATGATGTAAGACAAAAGAAGACAGACACAAAAGAGTATGTACTGCATGATTCAGTTTATATCAACTTCTAGACAAGCAGAACTGAGCTGTGGTGATAGAAATCATCAGCGGTTATGGGTGGGGGACTGACTGAAAGGGACACAGAGGAACTTTCTGGGGTAATAGAACTGCTCTATATCTTGACTGGGGTGATGATTACACAAGCATTTGTCAAAACTTAAAATTTGTGTATCATATTGCAAGTAAATTATATTCCTAAAAAGTTGATTTTTAAAAAAAATCTACTAAAACTACAAACAGAATATGTCAAAGACCTATCTTGGTGAATGATTCTCTTAGAGATTGACAGAAGTGGCAAGCAAAAATAAGTCAACAATATGGAAGATCTGAATCACAAAAATAGCACATTTGATTTAATAAGCACACACAGAAATGTTTATGCTCAACAAACCAGGTATACATACATATTTTTAAAATATCCAATGCATCATTTGCAAAAATTGATCATGAGTTCAGTCACAAAGAAAATTCCTAAAAGTCGAAAACCTCTAAGACGCAATCACCTACCGCAAGAAAGAAAACCAGACAAATCAAAAGGCTAGGACAACTAACATGCATTCGCATGAGTTTCAAACACATCTCAACCACCTGGAAAAACTCTAAAAACACTTCTAAATAATTTTTCAATTGAGGAAAGAAGACTAAAATTATAGTATTTTAAGAGATGAATCACATTTAGAACACTGTATGGCAAAAAAAAAAAAAAAGTCAAGGTATTCAGAGGAAAATATACCGCTGTAAATGCATTTCATAGAAAATAAGAAGCCTGATAATAAATATATATTCAACTTAGGACATTATAATAAAAAACAAACAACCAGCCATAGTGACTCATCCCCATAATCTTAGCAATTTGGGAGGCCAAGGCAGGAGAATCGCTTGAATCCAGGAGTTTGAGACTAGCCAGGGAAACATAGTGAGACCTCATCTCTAATAAAATTTAAAAAAGAAAAAAGTTATCTGCTGTCTCTTAAAAAATAAACAAAATTTAATTAGCCAGGTGTAGTGGCATACACCTGTGGTCCTAGCTACTTGGGAGGCTGATGTAGGAGGATCACTTGAGCCCAGAAGGTCAGGCTGCAGTGAACCAAGATTATGGCACTGCACTCTAGCCTGGGCATCAGAGCATGATTCTGTCTCAAAACAAAAATTCATTTTAAGTCTACTAACTTACCCATATAGATGGGAGTCCCACATGTGGCCTGCAGCATGGCTTCCCTCCTGCTTTGCTTCTTCACCGCTAAACCAAAATCAGTCACCTAAGAGAAGATATTCAGTCACCTGTCTTCCTGGCCTAGAGCTCACTCATTCTGAAGATAAGACTTTCAGTACCTTGTACCTGCACTGAATTCTGGAGTTCCTGGGGTTGGGATGACTTTAATTGAATCATTAATAAACATTTTGCTTTTCCTTCCCCACCCACCTCTCTGTATAGAGAAGAAACTGGGTAAAGAGAAGCTTGCATTCTCAAATCTTGAGAGAATACTGTGATTTAACTGTCCTTGCCTTCCAATTACATTCACCAGTCTAATATCGGAAGCAGTATTTGAAAGAAGGCATTTAAACTTTTTTTCAGATTAAAAAAGGTTTTTTTTAAAAAAGTTCTTTCATTGTAAAATACATTTTGGGTTTAACATATTATCTATGTTTTTGATAATCAAGTTATGTTCCAGTTTAAAGCACTGTTGTAAATGCAAATCATTATCCCTGTCACAGCACTTACTGAAACTTCCTTTTTTAATAATTATTTATAATTGGTAAATAGTATATTTTCTTTACTATTATTTCCTTTGTGTTTCTAGTGTATACTAATTAAAACAATTACTACACTATTAAAAACTACAACAAACATATTAACAGGAAAAAATCACAACAAGAAAGTATTAACTACAAATACCCTGGTGGCCTAGTGCTGCAACTGTAATCTCTCTGTTCAGTTCTAAATCTTGCTCATTAAACATTTAGGTATTAAATATTCAGTATGTGCCTTTGGAATTATCTCCCAAGTTGGAAAACCTTGGACTGAGAGCAGAACAATAGACACATTTATTGATTAAGTAACCAAATATAGGCTCTTGGTCCAGAGACAATGATTACAAAGTTTCCAGTGGCTTATAGAGTAAGAAAATGCTTCTATTTACATGTGATATTACTATTTTTCTAAATAGATCAATCAATTTCACCATTAGTTTTCATAAATATCTCACTTGGAGCATATGATACATATCTTTCTCTATGGAAAATCCATCCAGACACATGAAATATACAAAGTTTCACAGTCCAACTTAGTTCTTTGGAGAGCATCTATTCCTTCCTTCATCAAATGTTAAGTGAACACATATTATGTTCCAGGCACTACTTCAGGTACTAAGTAAATAAGACATGCACAATTCCTGCCTTCATAGAGTTTACAATGGAACTGTTGATGAACATTTACTTGGGTAAACCAACAATGCTCTTAAACCTATTTCTACATAGGACTTAGCTTGGGCAACAGAGTGAGTTACAGACAACATTTTATTCCTAAATTAACACATTTATATATTTTGAAAGCAGCCACTATAATGGTGCTAAATAATGTATCCTATCATTTATTTGGCATTAGGGAACACTTAATTTAAATAAAATCTTCAAGAATAAACACTTGGCACATTAATTATACTTAGGACATAAATATTAATACACAGGAAAATTTTCAATAAGAAATATAGACTGTAGAATTAATTTGTTATCAAAAGCACAGGTAAGGTGCGCTTTTCTCGAAATCTGTAACACATTTACATCAAATTACCAGGCATAATTTTGAAATTAATTGTAATTCAGAGCATCTGTTTGCTTGCTATTAACTAATGATTTATAATTATTCAAATGAATGTGTACTTTAAAAACCCATTCAATAGCTCCACTTAACTTGCAAAATTATTCTTGTCAGTTACAACCTCTTATGAAATTTTTATTTTTTAGCAAAAGCCACTTATTTTCCGGCTTCTCAAAAGCCAGCAACATGTGTCTAAAAAAGAGGATGTACTTTGCCATTTTGCTATCAAACTGTTTATAGGCAAATATGTAGCACCATTGCTAATCTTACCTTTATGTTCAAGTTTATTTCGTTGTTATCATCAATAAGGCTGCTTTTAACCAATATGTTTTCCAGCTTCAAATCTCTGTGTGCAATATCTACCAAGAAAAGAAACAACAAATCAAATGAAATGAATAATGGAAAAACAGGAGAGACACATATAGAATAAATATATTTGACAAATTAATATCTACTGTTGAAAAATTTGAGGGCCAAGCATAATCTGTCCTGTCCTATTCTCTTATTTATAAACCCTTTCCCTGCATTTCTAACCTTAAGGAGCCATTTTCTTTGACTCCCTCACCTCTACCCATTTCCCTGTGGTCCCAACCGGCTGCTCTTCATGATGAGTGGCCTGGGGAGTGAAGGAGAATCCTATCCATGCTTAGGTATTCCCAGGAGAAGGGAGATCATCTTAGACACAAACCCAGCCAGGTTTCCCATATTCTTAGGTCTTTAAATAGAGGATCACTTCTTTACTTCTATGTATATGTTACTGTCAACATAAACATTTTAACACACTGTAACTTGGCTACATATATATAAACTATAGTTATTTCGGTATATTTTTCTATAACATCAACACACATTTTTCTACTCTTTATGTATTAAAATAAAAACCAAACAAACAAAAATCCTTGAGACACAAAATCTCCAGCTGAACATGTCAGAGCTCAGGTACAATTTTTATGTACATACAAATAACCATGTACCAAACACTTCCTTTGCAAATAATTAATTCAGTTCATATCCATTGCAATCATTTCCCTAGACTTAAAAAGTTATACACATAATTGCTAGAGGAATATATTGAATGAGTCCTGAACTGGCAATTATACCTAATCATTTATAGCTCTGTTACACAATTCCCAGGCTTTGTTTTTGGAATTTTTATTGTTTCAATTGCTCATCTTGTCCCTTTGAACATAAATATCACACGGCCTTAACAAATATATCATTACGTTGTGATCCTTGGCAGGGCAGATCTTCCTGTTGCCTCCATTGCTCTTCTTTTTCATTGTTGTCTTGACTATTTTTACCCATTTGAGAATAATCTTATCAAGTTCCATGAAAAATGCCGCTAAGATTTTGTTTGGAATTATACTGAATTTATAGCTTTTTAGGGAAGGACTGACAATAGCATAATATTAAGCCCTTGAAAAAATTGTTTCCCTCTGCCTGGAAAGCATGCCTTTTTTATTTTTTTTCTGAGTTTGTATTCCTCAGATCAAATATTGCTCCTTCAGCAAATTCTTTCCTGACTTTCCAAGCCAAACGAGGCACTTTGACTCCTGTAATCCTTGCGCTTTATGTGGCTTTCCATTAGAGAGATTATCATGTTGAATTACAATGTGTTTTCAATACGCAATCTCCCACAGCCCGAGTTCCTTGGAGGGCAGGGGCCTTGTCTTTTCATCTTTGTAATCTAGGATCAATTACAATGCAGTAGGTGCTCAGGAACTATCTGATGAATGAACCACTGGGTTACAGTACCAGCTCTGTCACACCAAACCATGTCACTGCACCTCTCTGGAACAAAGTTTTTGTTCATCTGCAAAATGAGATGGTTCTAACGTCACATGTAAGCCAAACTAACCTTGAAGGAAAAATAAAAATGGGGGAGGAGCAGCAGCAGTAACACCTAAGAATAGTAAAGTAATTTGAATAATTTTTAAATGTAGTTTTTAAAGTACCGTGAAACCACTCTGTATGATACTATAATGGTGGACAAATGACATTATGTATTTGTCAAAACCAACACCAAGAGTGAATTCTAATATAAGCTGTGAACTTTGGGTGACAATGATATGTCAACGCAAAATATCACTCTAGTGGGGAATTCTGGTAGTGGGGCAGGCAGGTTGTGTATATGTGGGAGCAGGGAAGTATACAGAAAATCTCTCTACCTTCTGCTCAGTTTTGCTGTGAATCTAAAACTGTTCTAAAAACAAAGTCTAAAAAGACAAAAAAAATGCCTAGAACATACAGATTTTAATGTTATGATTAATATATTTTTGGAAACTTCACCTTTACCATTGATTTATCTACTTTTGATGTTATAACATTAGCTGCTTTTCAAACTGTTGATTAAAAAGTTTATAATTTCATCTTCATTCATATATGATGTATTGTATACCTGCCTTGTTTCTAATTAAAATGTACCTACAAAGAAAGTTAAAAAGAAAACAATTTTTTAACAATTAAATCTTCTATATTAGCAGGTGTCTTTATATGACTATGAATCTGGAATACAATTACCCTTAAACAAAAGTGACATCAGTATTCATGGAGTCAATGAGCTGAATAACCCCCTTCTTACCATTATTGTGAAGATACGCTATAGCTGATGCAAGACTTTGAATGATCCACCTTGTCTCATTCTCTGAGAAATGCCCTTTTCTATCCAGAATTTTTTTGAGTTCTCCATCCTCACAAAGCTCCATCACAAGGTACATTTTCTGACATTATATATATAAAAGAGAGAGCAAATTATATATCTGGGGATCTTTAAAATGTTATATATCACATATACAATCACAGTCATAATCATGAATTTATTCATTCAAAAATATTATCTATCATGTGCAAGATACCCAAGAAGCTCATAAATAGTTATCATTATACTATCATGGGATAAGTGCTAATGGCTCCAAATGCCACAGAGTTACAGAAGAGGGGCAGCCTCTGTCTGAAGAACGACCCTTGAGAAGAAATATTAAGGCGAGGTTTGGATGTCTGAATACGAATTTATAGATAGAGAATGTGGGAAGGAATAGTCAGGGTACACGATATTTGCAAAGACTCCACAGCCTCAAATAGCTGTTAAAAGAATAATCTCAGTGTTAATAACATGGAGAGCTTCGTAGGGTGGAGAAGAATGATATGGTGAGGGGTGAGGCTAGAAAGAACAGGTTGGGGCCAGGTTGTAAAGAGTCCTGGATATCATGACAAGGAGTATGAATTTTTTTCCCATATGCAATAAGGAGCCACTGAAGATTTTTAAGCTAGTGCTGGGGTTGTAGGGGGGACAAGTATATGATATTACCAACTTTGCATTTCTAAATGAACACACCAGCAGTAATGTAGAACAGGGCTCAACAAACCTTCACTATAGAGACCAGACCCAATAGTAAATATTGGTTTTGCAGGCCATGGAGTCTCTTTCACAGATACTCAGTGCTATTCTGTAGCATGAGAAAGCAGCCATAAACAACACAATAGACTTGAAGATTTACTTATAGACTTGAAAATTTCAGGTTTATAGAATTTTCACCTCATAAAATATTACTCTTTTACATTTTTGCAACCATTTGGAAATGTAGAAACTTAGCTTATGGGCTATACAAAAACAGGCAGCAGGCCCAATGTGGCTCTCAGACTGTAGTATGCTGACTTTTGTTTATAGAGGATAGATGTGAGGCATAGAATACAGACGAGGAGGGAAATGAAAAGATTTTAAAATGCCAACAAGAAAGAAACAGTGGGACTTAGTGACTAATTGGGTATGAGTGATAAGAAGTCATGGCTGAAATGCCTCTTCCATATTTGCTGTTCAGGTAGAGGCATGTTAAGATCACTTGCGGTATTCTGACAGCCAAGTCATCTATTGAGTAAAAAAGATTCACAGACAACTAAGAAGCAAGTCTTTTTCATTCATATTTCTATTCAAACATAGAGTATCCTTTATGTCTCCATTATAACCTACGCTGCTAGATTTCTGTTGTTCTTAAGATCTTGGGGTCTGATTTGTTCTTATGAGCACTGTTAGTACAACTTCTGTGTTCAATCAGTAAGTATGAAAACAGGAAGTGAAGGCTAACATCCTTTCTTCCTATAGCGCAACTCAGATTCACTGTATCTCAGGCAGTTTTAGAATTTCAAAAGTAACTGTAAAATCTAACACAAAAATAAGCTTTTGAACTGGACTGTATTTTTTCCATTGACAAGACTGTACAGTTCACTGGTACATAAAAATGATAAGCAAACTATTTGGAAGGAAAAGTTGGATTAGCAGTACTTGAAATATAAATTGATGTCAATTTTAAATATGTAAATTGGTCAAAGTTATATAAATGTAAGTTATAGCCTTTTTATACTTATTAGAAATAACTGTGTAGACCTGGAGAACATTTAGACTCACAAGAAACCATAGCATAGTCAGTCTGGATGATCAGTACCATGGCACAACCAATCAGGTAGCAATTTCTATTAATACTTAAGATGGCTTCAATAGAAGGTCTACATTCTTGTGTGTGTTTATGAGGCAGAGGGGGACAGATCTGACCAACATGAATCAAGGGCAAGCAATACATTTGAAAAATAACAGATGATGGTTTCCTTTGCCTTCAAACTTATTCTAGATTTAGACTCCTGCTTGTGCCCGTAATGGAGTAACAAAGACCAGACTTATCTTCCCACCTGAAACAACTTACTGAACTATATATATAAAACAATAATTTTTAGACATAAACATCAAGCAGCATAAGGTAGTTATCCCTGAGAGAGAGGAAACAAATGAGGCAGTCCCCATGAGTACTCTGGCTTGCTGTCTGGAGAGTTTGTCCAGACCACAGAACAGGGAGAGGGAATCTAAGCAGAGCCTAGCAGCCTCCATGAGTAGAGGGCATGGAGCTGGAAGCCCAGGAAGGCCAAGACAATTAAAGTTCACAGGACAGAGCATCAAAGAGGAGAATGCCATATGCAGAGAAATCTTCAGAGACTTGCAGAGGATCCCTCAATTCTTCAGGAGAATACAAATCAACACATGTATGAGGAAACTACCCAAAGCTGGGGCAAAAATATGCAAAAGGGGTGAGGAAACAGTTGTGTTCCCATGGGCCAGAGGTAAACCTCGTATTCATGGAGCACTGAGGAGAGCGCTCAGTAACAGGAAAAAACTAGACCTAGACTAAAGGTTGCTCTGGTGCCACCTAATGAAGCTTAAAGGAAGCATCAAAAGTATCAAACTCTTTCCAAGTGACTTAACTATATCCTAGAATAAAGCTTAAGAATAATCATTAGAATATAAAAGTATCTAGCATCCAACAAGGTAAAATTCAAAACATTTGGCATCTGGCCAAAAATTAATAGGCATGTAAAGTAGCAGGAAAATAGAACCCATAATGAAGGGGAGGGAAATAATGAATTGAAACTGACCTAGAAATGACACCCATGATAAAATTAGTAAAAAAGGACATTAAAACAGTTACTATAACTCCATTCAAGAAGAATGAGGGAAGACTCAGCATGTTAAGTAGACACATGGAATATATATATATATATATATAGTTTTAAAAACCAAATCAAACTTCTACCAGAAGAGATTAACATCACATACAATGCTATAGACAGATATTACTGAATCTGAAGACAACAACAGAAGCTATACAAAATGAAACAAGGAGAGGAAAAAATGATTTTAAAAAATGAACAGAGCCATCAGTAGACTGTAGACAATATCAGGCAATCTAACTCGGAGACTACAAAGTGAGATGAGGGGAAGGCAAATACAAATTTGAGGAAATAATAGCCCCCAATTTCCTAAATTTGATGAAAACCATAAACTCACAAGTCCATGAACCCCAAACAAAAAAAAATGAAGAAAATGATATCAGGTACATTATAATCAAATTGTTTAAAACTGATGATAATAAACATAATTATTATTTTTTAAAAAACTTTTTTTAAGACAGGGTTTCACCATGTTGCCCAGGCTGGTCACAAACTCCTGAGCTCAGGCAATCCACCCACCTTGGCCTCCCAAAATGTTGGGATTACAGGCTTGAGCCACCGTGCCCAGCCTAAACAAAACTATTCTAAGAAGATTTGGGATAAAAGAAATCATAACTCTAAGACTGAAAAGGGCAAAGAAGACTTTTGGCATCAGTGCCATATACTGCTCTCATAAAGGATAACTGTGGTCTTAAAGAATCAAGCGTAATGCACAACCCGAATTGACTATTACTACCTTAGAGACTGGCCTAGGAGACAAAGAACAACAGCTAATATTTAATGATACAGATGCTTTATATCACTTGTCTCATTTAATCCTTCAACAACAACCAAGTGAGGTCAACACTATTATTAAGCCCATTTTACAGATGAGGAAACTGAGATATGGACAACCTGAGTAACGTCCATGTTCTCATGGATAATAAAGAAGTAGTAGAGCCAGGATTCAAATGCACAGGCAATATGATCCCAGAGTCCACATGCCTAATCTGCACATTATTCTTCTAAGAGAAAACACCCAAGCCCACAAGCATTAAACAATCTGGAGTCAGAATGGCAAATAATCCAGGCTTTTGAATGACTCTAAATACAAATTACAGGTAAAGAGAAGAATGACAACATCTAGGGAAATATGAAGATAAAACACATTTGAAAGACATAGATGAACAAATATCTTCTACACACTGTAGTGATAGATATACCCATAGCAATTTGATTATGTAGTTAACTTTGCAAAATTATGAAAATATTCCAATAAACTTTAATGAGAAACTAAGGATCAAAGCAAAAGGAAAGGCACCTCTAAGAAAGTTCTGGTCACTATTTGGTTGTGTATGAAGTTGTTGTAATTTTATAAACATTTGTTTTCAGCATGCCACCCAGAACATATTACTGAAGACATCAATCTAGTCATCAGATGTCTAATTATACAATCAATAATAAAATTCCTCCAGAATGTTCTCATCAATCTCCAGTGACAGACTCATGCCAAGGACATGAGCAACTGTGCCCCAAAGGGATTACTTCAGAATGGAATGATATTCATTTTGTAATAATAACAACTTTCAAAATGCAGCATCTAATACAGCTTTACCTTTGGCGTTTCAAATACTTGTTCCAGATGTATGATGTGTTCATGTTTTACACTTTTCAGAATGTTCACCTCTCGTTCAAGTAACTTCACAGCAGAGCTTCCAGCCTTAATCAATGAAGAAACATAGATTTCACGTAATGAAAATCACTCCTACATTCCTCGATACAAAAGTCAGTTGTTTTATATGTTTTCCTACTTTTTTCTATAACTTCGTATTTGAAGTGAATTCCTACATTTTTGAGACATTTCTTTTTCAAATGATATTATGCCATTTATTTCCATGATCAGATTAAATTATGCCCCTTCATTCCTTTTTCTAATTTTAAGCCACATATAATTTGGCCTCAAACCACAGCTGTTTCTTGAATTGTTTCTATAACTTAGCTACAACATGGTATCTGTCCCCTCACAAAATTAATAAAATTACTCTAATTTTTAATAAGCTTTTTGATATTTCCTTTAAAAATATGTTGATCCCTTGATGTCAGCATAATAAAAACAAAATCTACTTCCAATTACATAAGTTGGGGGAGATAAAAAGTTTTTCTTTTGTTTTGTTGTCTTGTTTTGATTTGATTATACAGATACACATACACACAGATATATATGAAAAATAATAGGCAATGAGATTCTACACTTGGCTCAAGGGTGGGGGAGAGAGAGAAAGAATTGCAAATAGGTATGCTATTATAAACCCCAAAACTGAGCCCCTAGCCCTACCTAACATCAAAGAAGCAAAGGAAATGACATCTCAGGTAGCACTTAGGATGCCTACCTGTAGTTCTGAAGAATTCTAAAGATTTATAGAAAGGCTCATAATCCCTTCTTTAAGACTGCCATGTTACCTTACTAATCTTTAGGGAGAAATGGTATGTAATTTGCTACAGTTTCTTTTAAATAATATATAGAGCCTACCATTTCATTTTTTAAATGTGATATTTATCATCACAAATCCAAGGGGGGAACACCATAATGTTGTTTGGTTTTTCCCAGGCACAGAAATGAAAAAGGATGATGAAATGATCACGTGTAAAGTCTGAGGTCTCAGATTTTACCTTCAAGAGAAGCTCACTCATTCCCCAGTTCAAGAGGAAATCTAGTGAGGAGTACAGCAGATACAAGAGTATAGTAGTAGACAGCTGGAGAAAAAAGTGGTTCAACATGAAAGAGCAGGCAGGATGAATAAACAGAATTAGCTAACAGTGAAGAAATGAAAGGAGAGAACAGGAGAAAAGTGTATCAAAACAACATCGCGAGAGAGTTTCAGCACTCCTAGCTAGGGTATCTCTAGCCCACAGCCCTACGCTTACAGATACTGAGAACCAGCCCTTATCTTCAGCATACTCTGGTAAAATTTACCTATTTTTTGCTATATTGGTTATGTTATTCCTTCCATTTGTTTTTTGCAGTCAGCACTTGGCTACTTGAGTTCAGAAACAAGTCCCTTTACAGGAGGTTAGAAAAATGCCACGCTTCTCCAGATCAGCCCAGGCCTGGGACCTCAGAGTGAGAAACAGCTTGTGTTCATGTGAAAAGTTGTACCGCCCACACCCACCCTGCACTAACACTGAGACCTCAGTAGGATGCTGCTAATGAGCCTTACCTTTTCTTTGTTCACTTTTTTAATTGCCCACTTTGTTTCTGTTTCCTTGTCTGCAGCTTCGATGACCATTCCAAAGCTCCCTTTTCCCAATATTCTTCCAAAGGTATAGATTTCCTAGAGAAAAAGAAAAAGAGTTCTTTGTCTCTCTGTGCCATCATCAGATATTAAAAATGAATATATAATATTGACAGATACTCACCCAAGGGAAGAGAGATTCTGCTCCAAAATAAAATCAAATAGAAGACACTACATATTTGCTTCAATACTAATTAACACATCTTAATTAACCAAAAATAAGTGTTGATGAATTTCATTAACTGTCCTTTGGAGGAAAACCATAAAAATCCTAATGGCAAAATGTGGAAAAACTCAAAAGTATAAAAATGAATCTCTTTCAGACTATATTAATAAAATATCTTCATAAGAAAAAGGACAAATAGAGTATTAATACATATATACATAAGTTTGTATATATATAAAATACACCCAACGAAAAAAATCCCAAATCTCTGAGAGCTATACTACCAATCAACACTATTAACTATTGAACAAATGTTTCCTTATTTAACAATTAATGCTTTTCCTTTATCTTCATTGTTAAAAACCACTTTTGTTGTTTTACTCCTTTTGCTTTAGAAAAGGCAATGTGTTTTTCATAGGGTTTTTGAAGGGTTTGAAGGGTTCAAAAAATCAATAAATCCAAGAGCTGGTTTTTTGAAAAGATCAACAAAATAGACCACTAGCCAGATTGATTAAAAAGAAAAGAGAGAACAACCAAATAGATGCAATAAAAAACGATAAAAAGGAACTCACCACAGATTCCACAGAAATTCAAGCCATCATCAGAGGATATTACAAACCACTCTATGCACATAAACTAGTAAACCTGGAAGAAACGGATAAATTCCTGGACACCCATGTCCTCCCAAGCCTAAACCAGGAGGAAGCCAAAACCATGAATAGACCAATAACAAGGTCTGAAGTTGAGGCAGCAATTAAGAGCCTACCACACAAAAAAAGCCCAGGTCCAGACGGGTTCACAGCCGAATTCTACCAAACACACAAAGAGGAGCTGGTACCACTCCTTCTGAAACTATTCCAAATGATCCAAAGAGAGGGAATCCTTCCCAGATCATTTTATGAGACCAACATCATCCTGATACCAAAACCCGGCAGAGACCCAACAAGAAAAGAAAACTTCAGGCCAATATCCATGACGAACATAGATGCAAAAATCTTCAATGAAATATTGGCAAGCCGATTGCAACAGCACATCAAAAAGCTTATCCATCATGATCAAGTAGGATTCATCCCGGGGATGCAAGGCTGGTTCAACAAACACAAGTCTATAAATGTAATTCAGCACATAAACAGAACCAAAAACAAAAACCACATGATTATCTCAATTGACACAGAGAAGGCCTTTGACAAAATTCATCAGCCCTTATGCTAAAAACCCTCAATAAACTCGGTATTGACGGAACATATCTCAAAACAATAAAAGTTTATGTTTTGACATATGTTTTGACTATTTATGACAAACCAACAGCCAATATCATACTCAATGGGCAAAAACTGGAAGCATTCCCTTTGAAATCCGGCACTAGACAAGGATGCCCTCTCTCACCACTTCTATTCAATATAGTACTGGAAGTTCTAGCCAGAGCAATCAGGCAAGAAAAATAAAGGGTATTCAAATAGGAAAGGAGGAAGCCAAGTTGTCTCAATTTGCAGACAACATGATAGTATATCTAGAAGACCCCATCGCATCAGCCCAAAAACTCCTGAAACTGATAAGCAACTTCAGCAAAGTCTCAGGACATAAAATCAACATGCAAAAATCACAAGCATTCCTATACACCAATAACAGACTTAAAGAGAGCCAAATCAAGAATGAACTGCTATTCACAATTGCTACAAAAAGAATAAAATACCTAGGAATACAACTTACAAGGAACGTAAGGGACGTCTTCGAGGAAAACTACAAACCACTGCTCAACAAAATAAGAGAGGACACACACAGATGAAGAAACATTCCATGTTCATGGTTAGGAAGAATCAATATCGTGAAAATGGCTACACTGCCCAAAGTAATTTACAGAATCAACACTATCCCCATCAAGCTACCATCAACTTTCTTCACAGAACTGGAAAAAAACACCTTGAACTTCATATGGAACCAAAAGAGAGCCCGCATAGCCAAGTCAATCCTAAGGAAAAAGAACACAGCAGGAGGCATCACACTACCAGACTTCAAACTGTACTACAAGGCTACAGTATTCAAAACAGCATGGTACTGGTACCAAAACAGAGATATAGACTAATGGAACAGAACAGAGGCATGGGAGGCAACACAGCATATCTACAACCATACAATCTTTGATAAACCTGACAAAAACAAGCAATGGGGAAAGGATTCCCTGTTTAATAAATGGTGTTGGGAAAACTGGCTAGCCATGAGTGGAAAGCAGAAACTGGACCCCTTCCTAACACCTTACACTAAAATTAACTCTAGATGGATTAAAGACTTAAACATAAGACCCAGCACCATAAAAACCCTAGAAGAAAATCTAGGCAAAACCATTCAGGACATAGGAGTAGGAAAGGACTTCATGACCAAAACACCAAAAGCATTGGCAACAAAAGCAAAAATAGACAAATGGGACCTAATCAAACTCCACAGCTTCTGCACGGCAAAAGAAACAGTCACTAGAGTGAATCAGCAACCAACAGAATAGGAAAAAATTTTTACAGTTTACCCATCTAACAAAGGGCTGATATCCAGAATTTACAAAGAACTCAAACAGATTTTCAGGAAAAAAACAAACATGCCCATCCAAAAATGGGAAAGGATATGAACAGACACTTTATAAAAGAAGACATACATGAGGCCAACAAACATATGAAAAAATGCTCATCATCACTGGTCATTAGAGAGATGCAAATCAAAACCACATTGAGATACCATCTCACGCCAGTTACAATGGCGATCATTAAAAAATCTGGAGACAACAGATGCTGGAGAGGATGTGGAGAAATAGGAACACTTTTACACTGCTGGTGGGAGTGTAAATTAGTTCAACCATTGTGGAAGACAGTGTGGCGATTCCTCAAGGCCTTAGAAATAGAAATTCCATTTGACCCAGCAATCCCGTCACTGGGTATATATCCAAAGGACTATAAATCGTTCTACTATAAGGACACATGCACACGAATGTTCATTGCAGCACTGTTTACAATAGCAAAGACCTAGAACCAACCCAAATGCCCATCGATGATAGACTGGACTGGGAAAATGTGGCACATATACGCCATGGAATATTGTGCAGCAGTCAAAAATGATGAGTTCGTGTCGTTTGTAGGGACATGGATGAATCTGGAGAACATCATTCTCAGCCAACGGACACAAGAACAGAAAATGAAACACCGTATATTCTCACTCATAGGTGGGTGATGAACAATGAGAACACATGGACACAGGGAAGGGAGTACTACACACTGGGGTCTATTGGGGAGAATAGGGGAGGGACAGCGTGGTGGGAGCTGGGGAGTGATAGCATGGGGAGAAATGCCAAATGTGGGTGAAGGGGTAGAAGGCAGCAAAACACACTGCCATGTGTGTACCTATGCAACTATCTTTCATGTTCTGCACATGTACCCCAAAACCTAAAATGCAATAAAAAATAAATAAATAATAAAAAATAAAAGTAAATAAATAAAATATAATAAAGAAAAGGCAATATGTGACAAAAATTTTAACCAGATCAGCACTGAGAAAAAAGTAACCACTACCCATAAAATCATCATCCAAACCAAGAAGCCATCCTCTTAGCATTTAACTTCTGCTTACAAAGAGAGAATTCACTGGTTTTGCCAACACCAGCATGTTGGTTTGCATTGTTAATAATAAACAGCTAACTCATTTACACTTTCATTTCTCATAAATTTGGTTTTGGGGGAGTCAGTCTCCCTGATCCAAATCAACTCCAGGGCATTAACAAGAGTTTCTGGACCCATCATCCATAGGAACAAGAACATGGGAGAGCAGCTGAACTAATGCCACTAGGTAATGCCCTGGTTGGGTCAGCTAGTCGAAGCCTTCCCTAGAAATGCCACTCTCTCTCTCTGTGTGACCACTTTCACATTCACCACGTGTATTAGTCCATTTTCACACTGCTGATAAAGACATACCCAAGACTGGGAAATATAAAAAAGAAAGGTTTATTGGACTTACAGTTCCACATGACTGGGGAGGCCTCACAATCATGGTAGAAGGCAAGAAGGAGCAAGTCACATCTTATGTGGATGGAAGCAGGCAAAGAGAGGGCTTGTGCAGAGAAACTCCCATTTTTAAAACCATCAGATCTTGTGAGACCCATTTACTATCACAAGAAGAACATGGGAAAGACCCACACCCATTATTCAATCATCTCCCACTGGGTCCCTCCCATGACACGTGGGAATTATGGGAGCTACAAGATGAGATTTGGGTAGGGACACAGAGTCAAACCTAGCATTCCACCTCTGGCCCCTCCCAAATCTCATATCTTCATATTTCAAAATCAATCATGCCTTCCCAACAGTCCCCCAAAGTCTTAAGTCATTTCAGCATTAATTCAAAAGTCCATAGTCCAAAGTCTCATCAGAGACAAGGTAAGTCTCTTCTGCCTATCAGCCTGTAAAATCATAAGCAAGTTAGTTACTTTCTAGATATAATGGGGGTATAGGCCTTGGGTAAATACAGCCATTCCAAATGGGAGAAATTGGCCAAAACAAAAAGGCAACAGGCCCAGTGTAAGTCCAAAATCCAGTGGGGCCGTCAAATCTTAAAGCTCCAAAATGATTTCCATGTCTGACATCCAAGTTACGCTGATGCAAGGGTAGATTCCCATAGTCTTGGGCAGCTCTACCCCTGTGGCTTTGCAGGGTACAGCCTCCCTCCTGGTTGCTTTCACAGGCAGACATTTTGAATGCCTGCAGCCTTTCTAGGTGCACGGTGCAAGCTGTTGGTGGATCTACCATTCTGGGGTCTGGAGAATGGTGGCCCTCTTCTCAAAGCTCCACTAGGCAGTGCCCCAGTAGGGACTCTGTGTGGGGGCTCCCACCCCACACTTCCCTTCGGCACTGCCCTACAAGAGGTTCTTCGTGAGGTTACCGCCCCTAGAGCAAACTTCTGCCTGGGCACCCAGGCATTTCCATCTATCTTCTGAAATGTAGGCAGAAGTTCCCACACCCTAATTTTTGACTTCTGTGCACTCATAGACTCAGCACCACATGGAAGCTGCCAAGGCTTGAGGCTTGCACTCTGAGGCCACAGCCTGAGCTCTATGTTAACCCCTTTCAGCCATGGCTGGAGTGGTTAGGATGCAGGACACCAAGTCCCTAGGCTGCATACAGCACACAGACCCTGGGCCTGGTCCACAAAGTCAATTTTTCTTCCTAGTCCACTGGTAATGGGAGGGGCTGCTATGAAGACTTCTGACATGCCCTGGAGACATTTTCCCCATTGTCTTGGGGATTAACATTTTCCCCACTGTCTTGGCTCCTGGTTACTTATGCAAATTTCTGCAGGTCAACTTAAATTTCTTCTCAGAAAATGGGGTTTTCTTTCTATTCCACTGTCAGGCTGCAAATGTTCTGAATTTTTATTCTCTGCTTCCCTTAAAAACCTGAATGCCTTTAACAGCACCCAATTTACCTCTTAAATGCTTTGCTCCTTAGAAATTTCTTCCACCAGATGCTCTAAATCATCTCTCTCAAGTTTAAAGTTCCACAAATGTCTTGGGCAGAGGCAAAATGCCACCAGTTGCTTTGGTAAACATAACAAGAGTCACCTTTGCTCCAGTTCCCAACAAGTTCCTCATCTCCATCTGAAACCACCTCAGCCTGGATTTCATTGTCCACATCATTACCAGCGTTTTGGTCAAAGACATTCAACAACTCTCTAGGGAGTTCCAAACTGTCCCACATTTTCCTGTCTTGCTCTGAGCCCTCCAAACTGTTCCAACCTCTGCTGTTACTCAGTTCCAAAGTCACTTCCACATTTTTCGTTATCTTTTTGGTAGCCCCCGACTCCTGGTACCAATTTACTGGATTAGTCCGTTTTCACACAGATGATAAAGACATACCCGAGACTGGGCAATTTACAAAATAAAGAAGTTCATTGGACTTACAGTTCCATATGGCTGGGGAAGCCTCATAATCATGGCAGAAGGCACGGAGGAGTAAGTCACATCTTACGTGGATGGAAGCAGGCAAAGAGAGGGTTTGTGCAGAGAAACTCCAGTTTTCAAAACCATCAGATCTTATGAGATCCATTCACTATCACGAGAACAACACAGGAAAGACCTGCCCCCATGATTCAATCATCTCCCACTAGGTGCTTCCCACAACACATGGGAATTATGGGAGCCATAAGATGAGATCTGGGTGGGGACAAAGAACCAAACCATATCACTACATAACAGCTAAATTAGAGGCTTGTCTTCATATTTTCTTTTTTATGTTTTTTTTTTTGACTGTTGAAAGAATTAAAACTTTTAAAATATATTTTAAGTTCTAGGGTACATGTGCAGATCGTGCAGGTTTGTCATGTAGGTATACATGTGCCATGGTGGTTTGCTGCATCCAACACCCCATCATCTACATTAGATATTTCTCCTAATGCTATCCCTCTCCTATTTCCCCACCCCCTGCTATCCCTTCCCAACCACCCCGCCCACATCCCAACAGGCCCTGGTGTGTGATGTTTCCCTCCCTGTATCCATGTGTTCTCAGTGTTCAACACACACTTATGAGTGAGAACATGCGGTGTTTGGTTTTCTGTTCTTGTGTCAGTTTGCTGAGAATGATGGTTTCCAGGTTCATCCATATCCCTGCAAAGGACATGAACTCATCCTTTTTTATGGCTGCATACTATTCCATGGTGTATATATGCCACATTTCCTTTATCCAGTCTATCATTGATAGGCATTTGGGTTGGTTCCAAGTCTTTGCTATTGTGAAGAGTTCCACATAAACTTACATGTGTCTTTATAATAGAATGATTTATAATCCTTGGAGTAGATACCTGGTAATGGGATTGTTGGGTCAAATGGCATTTCTAGTTTTAGATAATTGAGGAATTGCCACACTGTTTTCCACAATGGCTGAACTAATTTACACTACCACCAACAGTGTAAAAGCATTCCTATTTCTCCACATCCTCTCCAGCATCTGTTGTCTCCTGATTTTTTAATGATCACCATTCTAACTGGTGTGAGATGGCATCTCAATGTAGTTCTGATTTGCATTTCTCTAAAGACCAGTGATGATGAGCTTCTTTTCATATATTTTTTTGACTGCATAAATGTCTTCTTTTGAAAAGTGTCTTTTCATATCCTTCACCCACTTTTGATGGCATTTTTTTCTTGTAAATTTGTTTAAGTTATTTGTAGATTCTGGATATTAGCCCTTTGTAAGATGGGTAGATTGCAAAAATTTTTTCCCATTCTGTTATTTACTGGTTCACTTTAATGATAGTTTCCTTTGCTGTGCAGAAGCTCTTTGGTTTAATTAGATCCCATTTGTCTATTTTGGTTTTTGTTGTCATTGCTTTTGGTGTTTCAGTCATGAAGTCATTGTCCATGCCTACGTCCTGGATGGTATGGCCATTCAGTACTGAATGGTGTTCTTTTAGGGTTTTTATGGTGTTAGGTCTTATGTTTAAATATTTAATCCATTTGAAGTTAATTTTTGTATGAGGTATAAGGAAGGGATCCAGTGTCAGCTTTCTGCATTTGGCTAGCCAGTTTTCCCAACACCATTTATTAAACAGGGAATCCTTTCCCCATTGCTTGTTCTTGTCTGGTTTGTTAAAGATCAGATGGTTGTCGATGTGTGGTGTTATTTCTGAGGGCTCTGTTCTGTTCCATTGGTCTATATCTCTGTTTTGGTACTAGTACCATGCTGTTTTGATTACTGTAGCCTTATATATAGTTTGAAGTCAGGTAGCATGATGCCTTTAGCTTTTTGTTTGTTTTTGTTGTTTGTTTTTTGTTTAGGATTGTCCTGGCTATGTGGGTTCTTTTCTGGTCCCATAAAAAATTTAAAGTTGTTTTTTACAATTCTGTGAAGAAAGTCAATGGTGGCTTGATGGGGATAGCATTGAATCTATAAATTACTTTGAACAGTGTGGCCATTTTCAGGATATTGACTCTTCCTACCATAAGCATGGAATGTTTTTCCATCTGTTCATGTCCTCTCTTATTTCCTTCAGCAGTGGTTTGTAGTTCTCCTTGAAAAGGTCCTGCACATCCCTTGTTAGTTGTATTCCTAGGTATTTTATTCTCTTTGTAGCAATTGTGAGTGGGAGTTTGCTCATGGTTTGGCTCTCTGTTTGTCTGTTATTGGTATATAGGAATGCTTGTGATTTTTGCAGACTGATTCTATATCCTGAGACTTTGCTGAAGTTCCTTATCAGCTTAAAGAGATTTTTGGGCTGAGACAATGGTGTTTTCTAAATATACAATCATGTCATCTGCAAATAGAGACAATTTGACTTCCTCTTTTCCAAACTGAATACCCTTTATTTCTTTTTCTTGCCTGATTGCCCTGGCCAGAACTTCCAATACTATGTTGAATAGAAGTGGTGAGAGAAGGTATTCTTGTCTTGTGCCAGTTTTCAAAGGGAATGCTTCCAGTTTTGCCCATTCAGTATGATATTGGCTGTTGGTTTGCCCTAAATAGCTCTTTTTATTTTGAGATACGTTCCATTGATACCTAATTTATTGAGAGGTTTTAGCATAAAGGGCTGCTGAATTTTGTCGAAGGCCTTCTCTGCATCTATTGAGACTTTGGTTCTGTTTATGTGATGGATTATGTTTATTGATTTGCGTATGTTGAACCAGACTTGCGTCAATGGGATGAAGCTTACTTGATCATGATGGGTAAGATTTTTGATGTGTTGTTGGATTTGGTTTGCCAGTATTTTATTAGGGATTTTCACGTCAATGTTCATCATGCTATTGGCCTGACATTTTCTTTTTTAATTGAGTCTCTGTCAGGTTTGGTATCAGGATGATGTTGGTCTCATAAAATGAGTTAGGGAAGATTCCCTCTTTTTCTGTTGTTTGGAGGTGTTTCAGAAGGAATGGTAGCAGCTCCTCTTTGTACCTCTGGTAGAATTCAGCTGTGAACCCGTCTGGTCCTGGACTTTTTTTGATTGGTAGGCTATTAATTGCTGCCTCAATTTCAGACTTTGTTATTGGTCTATTCAGGGATTCAACTTCTTCCTGGTTTAGTCTTGGGAGAGTGTAAGTGTCCAGGAATTTATCCATTTCTTCTAGATTTACTGGTTTATTTGCATAGGGGTGTTTGTAGTATTCTCTGATGGTAGTTTGTATTTCTGTGGGATCAGTGATCATATCCCCTTTATCATTTTTTTATTGCATCTATTTGATTCTTCTCTCTTTTCTTCTTTATTAGCCTGGCTAGTGGTCTATCTATTTGGTTATCTTTTCAAATAACCAGTTCCTGGATTTACAGATTTTTTTGAAGGGTTTTTTTGTGTCTCTATCTCCTTCAGTTCTGCTCTGATCTTAGTTATTTCTTGTCTTCTGCTAGCTTTTAAATTTGTTTGATCTTGCTCCTCTAGTTCTTTTAATTGTGACATTAGGGTGTTGATTTTAGATCTCATTTCTCTTGTAGTCATTTAGTGCTATAAATTTCCCACTACACACTGCTTTAAATGTATCCCAGAGATTCTGTTATGTCTTCATTCTCATTGGTTTTGAACAACATCTTTATTTCTGATTTCATTTCATTGTTTATCCAGTAGTCATTCAGGAGCAGGTTGTTCAGTTTCCATGTAGTTTTGTAGTTTTGAGTGTCTTAATCCCGAGTTCTAATTTGATTGCACTGTGGTCTGAGAGACTGTTTATTATGATTTGAGTTCTAATTTGATTGCACTGTGGTCTGAGAGACTGTTTGCTATGCATTCACTGAGGAACGCTTTACTTCCAATTATGTGATCAATTTTAGAATAAGTGTGATGTGGTGTTGAGATGAATGTATATTCTGTGGATTTGGGATGGAGAGTTCTGTAGGTATCTATTAGGTCCTCTTGGCCCAGATTTGAGTTCAGATCTAACTCTTGGATATCCTTGTTAATTTTCTGTCTCGTTGATCTGTCTAATATTGACAGTGGGGTGTTAAACTCTCCTGCTATTATTGTGTGGGAGTCTAAGTCTCCTTGTAGGTCATTAAGAACTTGCTTTATGTATCTGAGTGCTCCTGCATTGGCGGCATATAAATTTAGGATACTCAGCTCTTCTCGTGGCATTGATCCTTTTACCATTATATAATGCCCTTTTCTCTTTTGATCTTTGTTGGTTTAAAGTCTGTTTTAACAGAGACTAGGATTGCCACCCCTGCTTTTTTTTTTATTTGCTCTCCAATTGCTTGGTAAATCTTCCTCAATCCCTTTATTTTGAGCCTGTGTGTATTGTTGCACATGAATTGGGTCTCCTGAATACAGCACACTGATGGGTTTTAACTCTTTATCCAATTTGCCAGTCTGTGTCTTTTGATTGGGGCATTTAGCGCAATTACATTTAAGATTAATATTGTCATGTGTGAATTTGATCCTGCCATTTTGATGCTAGCTAGTTGTTTTGCCCCTTAATTGATGCAGTTTCCTCATAGTGTCAACGGTCTTTACAGTTTGGTATGTTTTGGAGTGGCTGGTACTGGTTGTTCCTTTTTATGTTTAGTGTTGTTTCAGGAGCTCTTGTAAGCAGGACTGGTGGTGACAAAATCTCTCAGCAGTTGCTTGTTCATAAAGGATTTTATTTCTCCTTCATTTATGAAGCTTAGTTTGGCTGGATATAAAATTCTAGGTTAAAAATTCTTTTAAGGGTGTTAAATATTGGCCCCCACTCTCTACTGAGAGATCCACTGTGAGTCTGACGGGCTTCCCTTTGTGGGTAACTCAACCTTTCTCTCTGGCTGCCATTACCATTATCTCCTTCATTTCAACCTGGTGAATCTGATGATTATGTGACTTGGGGTTGCTCTTCTCAAGGAATATCTTTGTGGTGTTCTCTGTATTTCCTGAGTTGGAATGTTTGCCTGCCTTGCTAGGTTGGGGAAGTTCTCCCGGATAATATCCTGAAGAGTGTTTTCCAACTTGGTTTCTTCCAACTCAGTTTCATTTCCCGAGTTGGAAGTGTCACTTTCAGGTACACTGATGAAATGTAGATTTAGTCTTTTCACATAATCCCATATTTCATGGAGGCTTTATTTCCTTTCACTCTTTTTTCTCCAATCTTGCCTTCTCACTTTATTTCATTGAGCTGATATTCCATCTCTGATATCCTTTATTCCACTTGATTGATCTGGCTATTGAAACTTCTGTATCCTTCATGAAGTTCTCATGCTGTGTTTTTCAGCTTCTTCAAGTTGTTTATGTTCTTTTCTACTCTGGTTATTCTAGTTAGCATTTCATCTAACCTTTTAAGGTTCTTAGCTTCCCCTCCTTGCATTAGGTTAGAACATGCTCCTTTAACTCAGAGAAGTTTGTTCTGAAACCTTCTTCTGTCAATTTGTCAAACTCACTCTCCAACCAGTTTTGTTCCCTTGCTAGTGAGGAGTTGTGATCCCTTGGAGAAGAGGCATTCTGGCTTTTGGAGATTTCAGCCTTTTTATGCTGGTTTCTTCCCATCTTCATGGATTTATCTACCTTTGGTCTTTGAAGTTGGTGACCTCTGGATGACATCTTTGAGTGCACATCCTTTCTGATGATGATAAAAGTATTTCTGGCCAGGCGCGGTGGCTCACACCTGTAATCACAGCACTTTGGGAGGTCGAGGCAGGTGAATCACAAGGTCAAGAGGTTGAGACCATCCCGGTCAACATGGTGAAACCCCGTCTCTACTAAAAATACAAAAAATTAGCTGGGCATGGTGGCACGTGCCTGTAATCCCAGCTACTCAGGAGGCTGAGGCAGAAGAACTGCCTGAATCCAGGAGGCAGAGGTTGCGGTGAGCCAAGATCGCGCCATTGCACTCCAGCCTGGGTGAAAAGAGTGAAACTCCGTCTAAAAAAAAAAAAAGGTATTTCTTTCTGTTTGCTAGTTTTCCTTCTAACAGGCTTCTCTACTGCAGGTCTGCTGGAGTTTTCTGGAAGTCCACTCCAGACCCTGCTTGCCTGGGAATCACTGACAGGGGAAGGAAATACAGTCATAGTCTGCCTGCAGAGGCCTTGCTGAGCTGCTGCAGCTGCTGTATAAACTTCCTGGAGACTTTGTTTACACAGGCAAGGTTAAAGCTGCCTACTGGAGCCTCAGCAATGGCAGATACCCCTCCCCGACCAAGCTCGAACATTCCAGGTTGAGCTCAGACTGCTCTGCAGGCTACGAGAATTTCAAGCCAGTGGATCTTAGCTTGCTGGTCTTCATGGAGGTGGGACCCACTAAGCCAGATCACTTGGCTCCCTGGCTTTAGCCCCTTATTTCAGGTGAATTTCTGTCTCATTGGTGTTCCATATACCACTGGGATATGAGAGAAAAAAAAACTGCTGTGGCTAAACGACCACCCAGTTTTGTTCTGGAAACCTGGGGCACTGGTGTTGCAGGCACCAGAGGGAATCTCCTGGTCTGCAGGTTGTGAAGACTTGTAGGTAAACACAGTATCTGAGCCAGAGTGCCAGAGTGTCAGGAAAAGTCCCTAATAGCTTCCCTTAGCTAGGAGAGGGAATTCTCTGGCCCCTTCGCTTCCTGGGTGAGGCAACACCCCACCCTACTTCAGTTGCCCTCCTTGGGCTGCACCCACTGTCTAACCATTCCCAATGAGATGAACCAGGTACCACAGTTGGAAATGCAGATATCATCTGTCTTCTGCATCACTCTTGCTGGGAACTGCATACTGGAGCTGCCCCTATTTGGCTATCTTGATGGAAATCCCTGTCTTCATATTTTCTAATGTTTACATTCCTTTCTTTTGTAACAGAAGATTTAACACCTAATTACTCACCTCCTTCATGAAGGGCTTCCTTGCTTAACACAATTGTAACTGTTCTGTTATTTTTACTGCTTTCACCATGGATGCATTGGTCCTCAAATAGTATTACTTTTTTGTTTACAAACCTTTTGGCTCATTTTTTTTTCTTCCAAGATGGTCTAGAAGCTCTTAAAGGAGTTGTTTCTTTTGTATCTCTTAAGAAAACCTAGCTCGTCTCTCTTCCCTTGATACCAGTTAATAGCACTTAATAGAATTAAAGTTAGAAAACTTAGATAATTATAAAATAATACAAAACATAATTTTATTCTTATATTTATATGCAACTCTCAACTACATATAGAGATACCTTAGAGATATTGTGTAGTCACTTCCAGACCACCAACATAAAGCAAAAATTGCAATAAAGCATTTAAAGTCACGTTTATACTATATTATCATCTATTGACTGCAATAGCATTATGTCTAAAAGTATACACAAAATTGGTCAGGTGCGATGGCTCACACCTGTAATCCCAGCACTTTGGGAGACCAAGGTGGGCAGACCACGAGGTCAAGAGATTGAGAACATCCTGGCCAACATGGTGAAACCCTGTCTCTACTGAAAATACAAACATTAGCTGGGTGTGGTGCCACGCGCCTATGATCCCAGCTACTTGGGAGTCTGAGGCAGGAGAACTGCCTGAACCTGGAAGGTGAGGGTTGCAGTGAGCTGAGATTATGCCACTGTATTCCAGCCTGGCAACAGAGTGAGACTCATCTCAAAAAGAAAAAAAATGTACAAAAATTTTTTAAATACTGTATTGTAAAACTTGTTGACAATCATTCAAGCCTTCAGCGGTTGTAATCTTTTTGCTAGTGGAGAGTTCTGCCTCAATGGAGATGACTAATGACTGACTAGGGTAGTGGTGGTTGAAGACTGGGGTAGCTGTGGCAACTTCTAAAAATAAGACAACCATGAAGTTTGGGGCATCAATTGACTCTTCCTTTCATAAAATATTTCTCTGTAGCATGTGATGCTGTTTGACAGCATTTTGCCCACAGCAGAACTTCTTTCAGAACTGAAGTCAGTCCTCTCAAATCCTGCCACTGCTTTATCACTAAGTTTACATAATATTCTAAATTCTGTTGTCATTAAAAAAAGGTTCACAGCATCTTTACCAGAAGCACATTCCATCTCAAGAAATCACTTTCTTTGCTCGTCCATAAGAAGCAATTCCTCATTCATTCATGAGACTGCAATAAGTCGGTCCCATCTTCAGGCTCCACTTCTGGTTCTCCTGCTGTTTCCATTATATCTATAGTTATTTTATCCACTTAAGGCTTGAACTCTTCAAAGTCATCCATGAGGGTTAGAATCAACTTTTTCTAGACTCCTATTAATGTTGATATTTTGACCTTCTCTCATGAATCACAAATGTTCTTAATGGCATCTAGAATGATGAATCCTTTCCAGAAGGTTTTCAACTTAATCTGCCCAGATCCATCAAAGGAATCACTATTTGTGGCAGATATAGCCTTATGGAATTTATCTCTTAAATAATAAGACTACAGAACAGAAATCACTCCTTGATCCATGGACTGGAGAATGAATGTTGTGTTAGCAGGCATGAAAACAATATTCACCTTGTTGTGCATCTCCATTAGAGCTCTTGGGAGACCAGGTGCATTGTCAATGAGCAGCAATATTTGGAAAGGAGTCTTTTTTTCCTGAACAGTAAGTCTCAAATGTGGGCTTAAAATTTCAGTAAAGCATGCTGTAAGCAAATATGCTGTCATTCCGGCTTTGTTCTTCTATTTATAGAGTACAAGAAGAATAAATTTAGCATAAATTCTTAAGGCCCTAGGATATTCAAAATGGTAAATGAGCACTGGCTTCAACTTAAAGTCGCCAGCTGCATTAGCCACTAACAGGAGAGTTAGTCTGTTTTTTGGGACTTTGAAGCCAAGTATTGATTATTCTTCTCTAGCTATGAAAGGATTAGTTAGCATCTTCTTCACATATAAGACTTAAATCTATTGTTTAGTGTACCCACCTTCTATCAGTGGTCTTAGCCAGATCTTCTGGATAACTTGCTGTAGCTTCTACATCAGCACTTACTGCTTCCACCTCGCATTTTTATGTTATAGAAACAGTTACTTTCCTTAAACCTCTCGAATCAATCTCTGCTAGCTTCAAACTTTTCTTCTACAATGTCCTTACTTCTCTCCCCCTTCATAAAACTGAAAAGAGTTAAGGCCTTGTTCTGGATTAGGCTTTGGTTTAAGGGAACGTTGTACTTGGTTTGATCTTCTTCCAAATCACTCAAACTTTCTCCATATCAGCAATAAGGCTGTTTTTTTTTTTTAATCATTCATGTGTTCACTGGAATAGCACTTTTAATTTCATTCAACAACTTTTCTATTGCATTAAAAACGTAATTAACTGGTGCAAGAGGCCTAGCTTTTAGCCTGTCTTGGCTTTCAACATGCCCTCCTCCCTAGGCTTAATCATTCCTAGTTTTTGATTTAAATTGAAAGGCATGTGACTCTTCCTTTCACTTGAAATACTGCAGGGTTATTAATTGTCCTAATTTTAATATTGTGTCTCAGGGAATAGGAAGGCCCAAGGAGAGGGAGAAATGGAAGAATGGTCAGTCACTGAAGCAATCAGAACACACACAACACTTCTGATTAAGCATACCATCTTCTATGGGTGCAATTTGTGACACCCCCAAACAAGTACAACAGTAACATCAAAAAATCACTGATCACAGATCACAACAGATATAATAATGAAGAAAAAGTCTGAAGTACTATGAGAATTACCAAAATGTCACACAAAGGCACAAAATGAGCACATGCTGTTGGAAAAATGGCATCAACAGACTTGCTTGACACACTTGCCAAAACTTCAAATTTGTAAAAAAATGCAAGATCTGCAGAGTGCAATAAATCAAAGTGCAATAAGACGAAGTATGCCTATATTTTGTAAATGAGTTAATTCTCAACTAAAATGGTCATTTACTCTTTTCTCATTTACAAAATAATCTCTTCATAACCATTTCCCTAATTTTTCTTGTCCTTTAAAAGTTAAACTTCCATTTTCTGTCTAAATAGAACCATAATTTGAAGACAGTATTTCAATACTGTTTAAATAGGTTCTAAAATGAAGAATGGCCAACTAGTTTTTTATAATCACTTTCTTCAGCTAACTGCTTTGGTATTAACCCACAGTGATGAAAACAGGTTCTTATTTCTGATAATCGTAAAGGGATGTTATTAAAATGATAATGTGGATCTATCTTTATTGATGCAGAAGAAGTCCATGACATAGTGTACAGTGTGAAAAGCATACAAGATATGATTTCATTATGAAAATGTGTGTATGCAGAGGTGCTTACATGCATCTCTGGGAAAATGTTCATTTAAATATTAAGAGTAGTTATGGAAGGGTAGTAGAATGGTGGATGCTTTTAACTTCCTTCTTTACACTCTTCTGAAATGTTTCAAATATTTAAAATGAGCCTGTCTATCTTATGGGGGAACAGAAACTTCAACTTCAACTATACCAGGTTAATGTTAGTTCTTTAAAATATGTATATATTTGAAATAGACCCTAATTTAAAACAGGAAAAATGTTAAAGAATAATAAAGCATCACACTGCCATGTGTGTACCTATGCAACTCTCTTGCATGTTCTTCACACGTACCCCAAAACCTAAAATGCAATAAAAAAATAAATAAATAAAATTTAAAAAAATAGTAAAACGAAACTAGTACATGCATACAAAAAGTGAAGGTAAGAGTCAAATTGGTTATATCTGGTTGATTTTTATTTTCTCCAGACTTATATTTGCCTATTTTTTCACAATGAACACATTTCACTTTTATAAAAGCTCTTAAGACTAAATTTATTATTTATTTATTTATTTTATTGTTTTTGGAGACAAGGTCTCACTCTGTCACCCAGGCTAGAATGCAGTAGTGTGATCATAGCTCAATGCAGCCTCAACCTTCTGGGCTCAAGGAACACTCACATCTCAGCTCCATCCCCAGCAGCCAGGACTACAGCTGCATGCTACTACACCCTGCTAATCTAAAAAAAAAAAAAAATGTAGAGAAGGAGTTTTGCTATGCTGCCCAGTCTGGTCTCAAACTCTGGGCCTCAAGTGATCTTCCCACCTCAGGCTTTCAAAATGCTGGAATTACAGGCAGGAGCCATTGTGCCTGGCCCAAGACTAAATTTAAAACTTGGTAAATTTGTGTGTGTGTGTGTGTGTGTGTGTGTGTGTTGTTAAGTACAGGCCTTTTATTTAAAGGGGAGACATTTAAACTTTTCAAGTCAGAGTTTCTCAAGAAGCTTTCTTAATCACTTCAAGTAAGTTGCCAAATACCTTGTAAAACAAGTTTTAACATTAGGCTTGGGCAATCAGAACACATACATTTATTAAGTATGCCATCTTATATGGTGCCATTTGTGGTGCCCCAAAACAATTTAAATGGTAACACTAATGCAATTTTCTTCTTGTTGTGGTTGTTCTTACTGCAGTTCATTTAATGTTAAAAATAACACATTTAAATTTTTTCTATTGTTATAATATTTAATTCATATTTTATACAATAATTTGAATCCTGGAAAAATAATATTGGTATATATCCAATCGCAGGATTGAAAAGATGGAGGAGCTCATGAGGGAGATTCTGGCCTCACTATCAAGGAAGTGACAGCCAAACTAACTAAAATTATCTGGTCCTTCTCTGCATCGTGAAAATGTCTAAACAAAGACTCCATTATTGCTTTCGGCAATGGCCAAAACCTGAAGATGAAAATATCCTCATTTTATCTAATGAAAATGTTCTCTACTTTAATTAAAATCCACTTGGTCTTCCATAAACAGAAAATAATTAATCTATTTGTTTTAGGAAAAATGTTGCCATACTTGAAAACAGTATGTTTTCTCTTTACTTCCTTTCCTTAGAGATTTATTTTTAAATCATTTTTTCCATTAACCGTTGACTTAGAAGAAACCTGAAAGTTCACAGTAGCTTCCTTTGTTTTCTATATACCTCAATAGCAGCTCCACTGTCAATCCTTATGTGAGGAACTTTTCCTTCTGTAAAGTTGCCCCGACCCCAATGTTGTTGAGATGCTTTTCTCTCTACATTTGAGGTTCTTGAGAGCTGGTTCCAAAAAGAAATACAAAAAAAAAAAAAAAAAAAAAAAAAAACCTTTAAGATGCAATATTTTTGGTTGACAAAGAACCCTAATTTAGATAAAGATAACCTTTAACATGTGCCATGTTTACTATGCATAAGATTGTTTACTGTCTTTTTCAAATTCTAAGCCCTATATAATTCATTGGCTCATGAGGCTAAAGGAGAACTTAAGAAGTTACTCAATCCAATCCCCTGAATCTAGGAAAGTCTACATGATAACCAGCAGAGCAGATTCATCAAAGCTTACCTAGTGATTCTCTGAAATCAAAGAAGGCAACGTTAGCTTTCTCAATCAATCTCCTTTCACAGTGTAACAACCATCTCAAATAGCTTATTCATAAATTATTGCCCACTCAAAAAATATGCTTTGAGTGCAAATAACATAGTAACAACTCAGTCAGAGACATCCATATGACAGTAGCTACATAGCAATACAAATGGGAAATAATAGTCAAGGGAGAACATATGAAAAAGGTACAATTTTGAGGAAAGGGAACCTGACTTTTTTTAGACTTACTGCTCTCTGTCTCCAAAGTTGTACTCTATCAAATATAATCTTACATACTGCCTGCCTATTCTATATAAAGATGAATATGGCCGGGCACAGTGGCTCATGCCTGTAGTGCCAGCACTTTGGGAGCTGAGGCAGGTGGATCACTTGAGGTCAGGAGTTCAAGACCAGCCTGACCAAAACAGAGAAACCCCGTCTCTAAAATACAAAAAAAAAAAAAAATACCTGGGTGTGGTGGCGCATGCCTGTAATCCCAGCTACTGAGGAAGCAGAGGTAGGAAAATCACTTGAACCCAGGAGGCGGAGGTTGTGGTGAGCTGTAATTGCTCCATTCCACTCCAGTCTGATCAACAACAGCGGAACTCCATCTCCCCATGAAAAAAAAAAGATGATCAAAATCCATACAATTGGGTAGCCATAGATTTATTTCTAAATAATGCAAACTGATTTTGTAAAGTATAGTTAATATTCCACTTAGATAACCACAACTTAAATAACAAAGCCATAACCACCCTTTATTTAGCCACACCCATAAATCTCATTCTCTATCAGTTGAAGAAAATACTCAAAAATTCAGATTTAATTCAACTTGAAAACCAATTCATGTATCTATAAACCATTTAAAAAATAAGCTGGGATAACATGTTTTCCTTGTGTCCCGAGAAATAATTAATTTGAGTAGTGGTTGGAAATATCATAAAACAAGTTACTAACCAAATTTGCTCACCTCTTCTGTGAGAAAGAAATGTTTACTAGTTATGAAGGCAATGAATTAGCTAACAAGGACTCACGGGATATGGATGAAGCTAGGGGTGGCATTAGGGAATGGATGTCAACTTGTGCTTAGATGTGAAATCTTTGATATTTACCAAATCTTTCCCAGAGGTTATGTCTCTGTTGATATCTTTTTCTTTTTTTCTCTCCAGTGAAATTAAAGATTCTGAGGGACCAATGCTTGATGTCTGTGACATTTCCACCACCAAAACTGAAGGAACGCTTGTTTTGCTGGAAGATACACTAAGTGCATCTTCTTGAGAAGCAGATGAACAGTCAGGGCATTTTGTGGATTTTTTATCTAAGCCATTATCAGCCATTTGTTTAACTCTGCAACAAAAGCAGAGTTTCCACTGTTTAAGGAAGAAAACCAGACCAAAAAGGATAAGGTAGTTGATGGTGAAAACTGTAACTTTGAACTGGTGGAGTCCTTAGGTTAAGGATGCGCCAGACACATATTCACACATGAGAGCTGCAGAAAGAAAAGAAATCACCATTTAGAAAAATTCTTATCCTATTACTGCCCTGGAAATCAGAGAAAAGATAGCAACTAGCACTAGAAGCATCCTGTAGAGACATGAAAAGGACAAAATGGGATCACGAAACTGCTGAAAAGCATGGTCTGAAACAGTGTCTTATCAAACTGCTATAGTGGGTTATGAAATCCATTTTGTAGGTTGATACCAATCTTTAAAAATAAAGTAGAATCAAATAGATTATATAGAGTATTTAGCATACATCCTTAGAAATTTCTGTGAAACTTTTAATTAGACAGACATATACATATAGATTGTGTGTGTGTGTGTGTGTGTGTGTGTACTTGATCACAGTATGAAATATATTTCTTAATGTGGGTTGTGGTTGTTTTAAAGGCTTAAAATACTGGTATAAACTATACATTACTCTGGTTTCAAATTTTAAACCTTAATCTATTTATTATTAGAGCAAATCCTATTACATACTTTACAAAGGAGTGAATAATTTGATTTTTATAAAACTACCTAATCCTAAAATTTAAAGACAATATCGTAAGTATCCTCATTCTTATATTCAGCAAAAATAAAAATGAGTGGGTGCTATTTTTTCTTGAGTCTAAAATAGGTATGGTGGCATTTTACTTAAGTAGGACCATTGGCAGCTGCATGGTGGCAAGTTGGAAAGATCTCAGTTAAGGAAGAAAAATACGCTCTGCAGTACATATAAAGGAGTACCCTGAGAAACTTCCAGAAGTAACTGAGAGTACATTATTATGGTTTTATGCTATACAATTTCAGACAGTCTTTAAAAGTAGATTTTGTAGTCATAGATTGATAAAGCTGGGGATGTGTGCAATATACTTTTATCCTTTGAACTGGAATAAGTTTGACTAGAATAGGAAATTAGATATATTTATATCATTAAAAAAATATCTGGTTTTCTCGTTTTTTGCTTTTCTTTTCCTCCAACTCCCAGGTTCAAGTGATTCTCCTGCCTCAGCCTCCTGATTAGCTGGGACTACAGGCATATGCCACCACACCTGGCTAATTTTTTGTATTTTTAGTAGAGACAGGGTTTCACTGTGTTAGTCAGGATGGTCTTGATCTACTGACTTCGTGGTCTTCCCGCCTCAGCCTCCCAAAGTGCAATGATTACAGGCGTGAGCCACCACACCCAGCCAGAAATATCTGGTTTTCCAATCAGAAAGCTGTGATGACTTTTATCAAATCCTTATCTAATGTGAATGGCAGGAAAATCTGCCAGGCCCATAGGATTTTATAAAAAGATATTGCTAGTAGTTTATCTAAAAGTTGTTCTCCCATTCTTTCTTACTAACAGAATCCTGATTTCGTTTGGGGCAGCAATATACTCATTAATATCCTACATTTCCTGGCTTCTCTTTCAGATTAGGGAGAGCCATGTGACTTATGGCCATTAAGCTTAATAGAATGCAGGCAACGCTGCACTTAAAAGAAAATTTATGGCCGGCACGGTGGCTCAAGCCTATAATCCCAGCACTTTGGGAGGCCAAGGCGGGTGGATCACGAGGTCAACAGATCGAGACCATCCTGGTCAACATGGTGAAACCCTGTCTCTACTAAAAATACAAAAAATTAGCTGGGCATGGTGGTGCATGCCTGTAATCCCAGCTACTCAGGAGGCTGAGGCAGGAGAATTGCTTGAACCCAGGAGGCAGAGGTTGCGGTGAGCTGAGATCGCGCCATTGCACTCCAGCCTGGGTAACAAGAGCGAAACTCCGTCTCAAAAAAAAAAAAAAAAAAAAAAAAGAAAATTTATACTGTTAAACTTTTATTAAAATCAGAAAAAGGATAAAAATATACTAAGTGTGCAGTCAAATCTAAAAGATAGAAAAATATGACTAAAAAGCAAGATTAAGGAACAGAAATGACAAAGAAATTTTGTTGAATTTTGCCTATAAGGTCCCCAATAAACGGAGTCTTCATTACCTCTCAGCTTTCATATCTCTCTCTCAGATACAGTAGCCTCTTTCTGCTCCTCAATATGCCAAGTATACTCCCTGCTCAAGATTTTGCCCTTATGCCTCCTCTCTCTAGGATGCTCCTCTCTCAAACGTTTACACGGTCTGCTCCCGTGCATCACTCTGGCATCTGCTAATTTGAAAAGCTTTCCTAACCACCTCATCTAAAACAACAGGCCCATTCCCCCTACTCCCTTACCTTGCTTTGTTTTTCTTCATGACACTTATCATTTTACTCAGGAAGTTTCATAGCAGAGTCCTTTCCTATTTTTAGTTAACAGATGATTCCTATATAAATGGTTTCAGAGCATGCAAAGCCATCCAGTTCATTTTATTCAGTTAGAATAACCAAAATTTGACCATGGTAGTGTTTCCCAAAAAAGGGATTTATAGGCCAATCTCATTTGTGAACAGATTTTAAAATCCTAAATGTTGTATTTACATTTACCCCAGGTAATGTATACAGTGTATTACAAGATTATTAGATAGAATTAATAGATAAGTCAGCTCACTAAATATGACCTTTCATCAAAGTGGTGGGAAAAAAATTCTATTGTGATTAAAACTCATAATGGAGAGTATGGGGACAGGCATGTTAAAAGTGCCCTCCAGACAGGCAGAGGAAGAAACGAATGCAACTGATGCCACTGAAAACACACATACACGTGCGCACACGCATGCACGAGCGCGCGCACACACGCACACACACACACCCCTCTTATAAACACTTAACCTTGTTTTTCAAGAATATGTAGCAAGACAAAATTCAGAATGTACCTGCAACACTTTGCAAAATGATTTAACTTCAGGCCTAGAAGAAAATGTTTTGCATTTCAGGTTAAATATAAAACCTATAACCATCAATGACTCAGAGCAGTGCAGTAGATCTGTAAATAGTCCGCTTTCTGTTTAGGAAAAACAGTGCTTTCTCTCTGCAGGTGTAGAGAAGTGCCACATCAGATGTGTAAAACATCATTTTTTTGAACACATTAAGAATACTGATTTTGTAGTACATTTTATAAGAAACTGTAAGAAGTGTTTGTAACCTACATGTTTATTTAACTGCCATTGAGTTTCTTCATGATAAACAGTACTCCTAAAAGCATAATTACCATATCCTTCAAGGTTTATAAATATATATATTCACAAATTTTCAACAGAATCTTTAAATATTAAAATTTTCATTTTAAGATAGATTTTTGGGGATCTAAAAACAGCTATTCTTTTCTTAGCTTTGTTCAGAAAGCATTTCCTTTAATTTTTCATCAATTTTTCAATAAGTCATTATCATATCACTGTCATAGACTTCTGAGTACTTTCTCACTCCAGTCTTCTGATTTATCAGTTGCCTACAAGTATTTGGTAGCTATATTCAAAAGCATAGGAATTCTTCCTATTACTCACTGAGAAGTTTCATCTTTACTCTCCAGCCTACCAAGCCCTACACTTGCCAAAGTAATGTTCTAATTTCTTACCACAGCAATTCTAAAACAATAGGTTGAACAGCTGCATGCAAAATTTCTTGACAAGAATTAGATTTCAAATTTAACTTCTTTTTGGCTGGCTGAATTCTAATTATTTTAGCTTAAACAAAAACCAAGATAGAACAAATGTTTACTCACATTTATTTCTTTCTCATTTATGAATTGATCTGAAAGATTTGTTACTAAAACAAATCTACTATCTCACAGGACAAATGATGTCATTCATATTTTAGAGGCTTAAAATGAATCAAGTATTGCGAAGTTATGTAAACACAAAGCTTAATAGCTCTTTTTCTATAGAATCATGGAATTATGTTTAAACAGGACTTTAGATATAAAAATATGTATTAGAAAACCAAAGAATCTTCTAATACAATAGTGTTTCTTTGTGTCTCCAAAGCTTGGACATACATAGGTATTAGACATAATATAAGCAAATAAAATAAGTTCAAATCATGTCAGTATTTAACTAAGGCATGGGCCTTCCATTGGCTAAAGGCTTTCATTTTATTTTTAGAACTAAGGCAAGTCAATAAAACAACTCTGATACTGAAAATCTCTGAGCTTTTATTTAATCATAAAAAGGTCTCTTACATATTGGCCCTAGAAGATACACTTATAGCAATTTCCTCAAGAAAATGAACACAAGAATGGTTTTATAAGATATAACTACCTACAATTTTCTTCTCCAAAAGCAATTTTTTTTTGTTTTCTTTGCTAAGACTGTGTCTACAAGAAACCTAAATAGTCAATTCAGTGAAAAATGTGTTTTATTCAAGTAAAGGGAAAAAAATATGAATTCTCTGACATTCTGCAGACCAAGCCAAATGACTGACTGTTTTTGTAATATGTTTACAAAGCCTAAAGAAGGGCCCAAAGAGTTTTCTAGATCATATTGCTATATTTTAAGGAAGACTAGCACTTGTTTATTGCTTTCATTAAGGGAATGATTAAGAAAATGAGTCTGTATTGCCTTATGAAAAGATTTACAGTATATTTAAATTTTACATTATTTAAGAATTTAAAAAAATGTTTAATGATTGATGTTTGCTATTAATTTCTTTTTTCTATTTTAGTTTGCATGATGTTCCTCACTGAATAAGCTGTAATACGGAAGGACAGTCTTAAGTGTGGCCCCTATACTGACAGTTAAGACCCAGAACAGAAATTGCAGTTCAGAGACACTGGATAAACCAGGAAACCATCTCCCCAATTCTTCCCTGTTGATATCAGTCTCTCCTCCCTCTCCATTATAAGCAACCAGAAGCTGGCTGGGCACAGTGGTTCATGCCTGTAATCTCAACACTTTAGGAGGGAAAGGTGGGCTGATCACTTGCGGTCAGGAGTTCAAGACCAGCCTGGCCAACATGGTGAAACCCCATCTTTACAAAGAAATTCAAAAATCAGCCAGGTATGGTGGCTTGCTCCTGTAGTCCCAGCTACTCAGGAGGCTGAGGTGGGAGAATCACTTGAACGCAGGAGGCAGAGCTTTTAGTGAGCCGAGATCATGCCACTGCATGATCTCAGTGACAGAGCGAGACTCTGTCTCAAAAAATACATATAACAAATAAAAAAAACTAAGCAACCAGAAGCCAAGGACCTTTCTCCAGCACAGGCCCTTCCTTGTACATAATAGGCACTCAATGAATATTTCTGAGTGTTAATTTTGTGGAAAAGAGCCAGAATCACAAATCATTTAGTTAGAAAAACAGGCAGGTATATAGGAAAAGTCATCAAAGAAATGAGGAGATCATATAAAGAAGTGATATCTCCAAGGGAATGTGAGAGCTCTCTTTATATTTCTGAAGAGGATTGGGCATATGGAATTAGACTTCCATGTGATTTGAAGGGAGAACACATGCCAATTTCCATCTAATATAAAGGGCTTCCTAACATTTACAGCTGTCAAAGATAAAAGGAAAGACTATCTCAGTGACTACAAGTGTTTGAGTAGAGGCTGGAGCGTCAGTTGGAAAGGAAGCCATGGGGGGATTTAAGCATACACTAGGACCTGTTGAGGTTCCTTTTAGCCCTAAAATTATATGAAGATGAATCACTCCCAACAATCATCTGAGATGCAGCAGATATTTAAAGAAACCGAAGCGGCAATGTTCCTCACCTCCACTATGGAGGTTTCAGTATTATAATGGGGATCCAGATCAGACCAAACCAGTAACAACCCTAAAGTTCACCTCAGTCAACATGAAGTCCACCTGTAACAAAGCAGCATTATTGGAATTCACCACAGGATGGGGAGGGGTGTAGTGAGAGACAGGGAGGAGGTAAGCCAGAAGGCTGGATGTGCTGAGAAGCAGTGGCCCTGCCTAGAAAAGAAAAAGATTTTTAAAAAATCAGAAGAAAAAGGAAATTAAGTCCTCCTTTCCCTTCATGGAATCAGAGAATAGGTCTAAGAGTGAGCAAGGAGGCCCAAATGTAGCTAAGGCAGACAAAAATACAATGTTGCCAATAGATTCTTGAAGAAGTAAAACCACTGTAAGGATCGAAACAGGAAGGCTCTGCTGTGCTCCATCCAGGAAGCCGAAAAGAAAACAGTCTCTTCATACTCAGGAATCTTAACACAATAAGCAATAGATCAGTAAGATCAAGAATTCCATGATAAATCTGGGAGGTCTGCCAGCTGTGACTGTCAAGCCCAAATTAAATATTTTTCATTAATAAATATATAAACATAAAATTCTGCGGTTAGAGTACCTGTCCTCTATGTCAAACATTCTCAAGAGTACTGAGAGAAAGGGGCTGTCCAAAGCCAGCAACTTTCCAGGAAACACTTAGTGGAGGCTGTCCACCATTATAGAGGCAGTCTGCTATTAGTGAGACAGTCTGCCATTACTGAGGCAGTTCTCACTGTATCTCTGTAAACAAAACTGCAAGGAAGTTCACACAGCAGCTGGGCAGAGGCCATGGCAGCTCAGCAACGCCTCTGCTGGCAGACTGTGACTAGACTACCTCCTTACTGGGCAGGGGATCTCTGAAAAAAGGCAGCAGCACGTCAGGAACTTACAAATAAAGCCCCACCTTCCCAGGACAGAGTACCTGGGGAAAAAAGAAAGGTGGTTATGAATTCCACTACAGCAGACTTAAACATTACCTGCCCAGCAGTTCTGAATGGAACAACAGAACTCCCAGCTCAGCATTTGAGCTCCAATAAGGGACAGACTATCTCCTCAAGCAGCTCCCAAACCCCCGTATATCCAAAGAGACACCTCATAAAGAAGAGCTCAGGCTGACATCTGGTGGATACCCTTCTGGGACAAAGATAACAGAAGAAACCAGCAGCAACCCTTACTGTTCTGCAACCCCCACAGGTGATCCCCAGGCAAGCAGGGTCTGGAGTGGACCTCCAGCAGGCCTACAGCAGAGGGGCCTGACTGTTAGGGAGAACTAAAAAACAGAAATAAATAACTTCAACATCAAAAAAAGGACCTCCACTCAGAGACCCCATCCAAAAGTCACCAACTGCAAAGACCACACAACTGTAAATACACCAAGATGGGAAGAAACCAGTATAAAAAAGGATGAAAACACCAGAAACCAGAACGCTTCTCCTCATCCAAGGGATCACAACTCCTCACCAGCAAGGGAACAAGGCTGGAAGGAGAATGAGTCTGATGAATTGACAGAAACAGGCTTCAGAAGGTGGATAATACCAAACTTCTCTGAGCTAAAAGAACATGCTCTAACCCAATGCAAAGAAACTAAGAACCTTGAAAAAAGGTTAGATGAAATGTGAATGAGAATAAACGGCTTAGAGAAGAATATAAATGACTTTATGGAGTTGAAAAATGCAACACTAGAACTTCATGAAGCATACACAAGTTTCAATAGCTAAATTGACCAAGCAGAAGAAGGGATATCAGAGATTGAAGATCAACTCAATGAAATAAAATGAGAAAGCAAGACTAGAAAAAAAAAAAAGAGGGAAAAGAAGTGAACAAAGCCTCCAAGAAATATGAGACTATGTGAAAAGACATAATCTATGTTTGATAGGTATATGAGAATGTGATGGAGAGAACACTCTTCAGGATAATTTCCAGGATAACTTCCCAACCAAGCAAGGCAGGCCAACATTTAAGTTTAGGAAATACGAAGAACACCACAAAGATATTCCTCAAGAAGAACAACCCCAAGGCACATAATCATCAGATTCACCAGGGTTGAAATGTAGAAAAAAAATGCTAAGGGCATCCAGAGAGAAAGATTGAAATACCCACAAAGGGAAGCCCATCAGACTCACAGTGGATCTCTCAGCAGAAACCCTAAGAGCTAGAAGAGAGTAGGAGCCAAAATTCACCAGCCATAAAGAAAAGAATTTTCAACCTAGAATTTCATATCCAGCCAAACTAAGCTTCATAAGTGAAGGAGAAATAAAATCCTTTACAGACAAGCAATTGCTGAGAGATTTTGTCACCACCAGTCCTGCTTACAAGAGCTCCTGAAACAACACTAAACATAGAAAGGAACAAATAGTACAAGCAATTCCGAAATGTACCAAATGGTAAAGAGCATCCACATGATGAAGAAACTGTATCAACTAATATGCAAAACAACCAGCTAGCATCAAAATGGCAGGATCAAATTCACACATAACAATATTAACCTTAAACGTAAATGGGCTAAATGCCCCAATCAAATGACACAGACTGGCAAATTGGATAAAGAGTTAAGACCCATCGGTGTGCTGTATTCAGGAGACCCATCTCATGTGCAAGGACACACACAGGCTCAAAATAAAGGGATGGAGGGAGGAGGACTCAAGATGGCGCTGTGAGAACAACCCAGGATTGAAGCTCTCGCTGGATGCGTGGAGACGGTGAGTTGGGGACGCATTTCCAGACAGATCTTAGTTGCCCACAGAACGGGGAAATTCCCAGGTATAAAAGAGATGCGGGACGCCAGGCAGAGGTCTCGGCTGGTGTAGCCGGCAGCTGGTGCAGCTCCGGCCCGCGCCGGAGCACAGAGGTGCTCCACAGCACTCCATATAAAAGCGCACTGTTACGAGTGCCCTGTTGAACCGGCAAACTGAGACCTGGGAGGGCTAAACTTGAGACTGAACGGGACTTGGGCAGTGAGCCAGCCCAGGAAATCCCAGGGACAAAGGGTTTGGGCTAGCGCAGTGCGACAAACAAAACGGCGATTCCAAACCCTCCCGGTGAGGAGGTTTTCTTAAAGCGCAGCTCCGTGGGGGAGGGGCTTCCACCATTACCGAGAAAATCAGCCCCCACTGAGGTACACGCCCATTGCTGATGTAGCCTGCTGTTGCCGAAGCAACCTGGTACAACAGAGAGACTCCGCTACAAGGCGTAGCCCGTGGCAACAGGGCGTAGCCCGTGGGAACAGGGCGTAGCCCGTGGCAACAAGGCGGAGCCCGTGGCAACAGGGCGGAGCCCGTGGCAACAGGGCGGAGACCACAGCAGAAGGGCGAACCTCACACCAGCAGGGCGGAGCCTCGGCAGGCAAATAGTAATTTGACTGCCTCCTAGCTGGGCAGGACAGCAAGGCAGACACTCACAAGGAAAGCCTCAACCCCCCCCCAGACAGAGCATCTGAGGAAAAAAGGGGTTTTTTCAGCCTATCAGCCCTGAATGAACAACAGAGCTCACAGATCAGCAACTGAGCTCCCACAAAGTACAGACTGTCTCCTCAAGCAGCTCCCTGACCCCTCTATATCCAAAAGACTGGTATTTGGCACACATCATTCTGGGACAAAGATAGCAGAAAAAGAAACTGGTAGCATCCCTCGCTTTTCCGCAGCTGCTATAGGTGCACCCCAGACAAGCAGGGCCTGGAGTGGACCTCAGCAGTCGTACAGTGAAGGGGCTAGACTGGTAGAAGGAAAACCAAGTAACAGAAATACTTCATCACCAACAATCTGGGTGTCCACTCGGAGACCCAATCAAACAGTCAGCAACTACGCAGACGACAAGTGGATAAATCCACAAAGATGGGAAGAAACCAGCGCAAAAAGGAGGAAAACACCTGAAACCAGAACACCTCGCCTCCTAGAAAGGACCAAAACTCCTCACCAGCAAGGGAACACAGCTGGACGGAGAATGACTGTGACGAAATGACGGAATTAGACTTCAGAAGGTGGATAATGAGAAACTTTTGTGAGCTAAAACAACATGTATTAAATCAACGCAAAGAAACTAAGAACCTTGAAAAAAACATATGAAAAAAGATTTGAGGAAATGATAACAAGAATGGATAACTTAGAGAGGAATATGAATGAATTAAAGGAGCTGAAAAACACAATACGAGAACTTCACGAAGCATGCACAAGTTTCAATAGCTGAATTGACCAAGCAGCAGAAAGAATATCTGAAGTCGAAGATCAACTCAATGAAATAAAATGAGAAACCAAGATCAGAGAAAAAGGCGCAAAAAGGAATGAACAAAGTCTCCAAAAAATGTGGGACTATGTGAAGAGACCTAACCTACGTTTGATAGGTGTACCAGAAGGGGACAAAGAGAATGAATCCAAGCTGGAAAATACTCTTCAGGACATTATCCAGGAAAATTTCCCCCACCTAGCAAGACAGGCCAACACTCAAATGCAGGAAATACAGAGAACAACACAAAGATACTCCCCAAGAAGAGCAACCCCAAGGCACATAATCGTCAGATTCATCAAGGTTGAAATAAAGGAGAAAATACTAAGGGCAGCCAGAGAGAAAGGTCGGGTCACCCACAAAGGGAAGCCCATCAGACTCACAGCAGATCTCTCGGCAGAAACACTACAAGCCAGAAGAGAGTGGGGGCCAATATTCAACATTCTTAAAAAAAAGAACTTTCAACCCAGAATTTCATATCCAGCCAAACTGAGCTTCAGAAGTGAAGGAAAAATAAAATCCTTTGCGAACAAGCAAGTACTCAGAGATTTTGTCACCACCAGGCCTGCTTTACAAGAGCTCCTGAAAGAGGCACTACACATAGAAAGGAACAACCAGCACCACCCATTCCAAAATCACACTAAATGCTAAAGAGCATCAACATAATGAAGAATCTACAACAACTAAAGGGCAAAACAGCCACTTAGCATCAAAATGGCAGTATCAAATTCACACATAACAATATTAACCCTAAATGTAAATGGACTAAATACACCAATCAAAAGACACAGACTGGCAAACTGGATAAAAATCCAAAACCCATCAGTGTGCTGTATCCAGGAAACCCATCTCACAGGCAAGTATACACAAAGGCTCAAAATAAAGGGATGGAGGAAGATTTACCAAGCAAATGGAGAGCAAAAAAAGCAGGAGTTGCAATTCTCATCTCTGATAAAATAGACTTTAAAGCAACAAAGATCAAAAGAGACAAAGAAGACCATTACATAACGCTAAAAGGATCGATACAACAAGAAGAGCTAACGATCCTAAACATATATGGGCCCAATGCAGGAGCACCCAAATACATAAGGCAAGTTCTTAATGACTTACAAATAGACTTAGACTCTCACACAATAATCGTGGGAGACTTTAACACTCCACTGTCAATATTAGACAGATCAACCAGACAGAAAATCAACAAGGATATCCAGGGCTTGAACTCAGACCTGGAGCAAGCAAACCTCATAGACATTTACAGAACTCTCCACCCCAAATCCACAGAATATACATTCTTCTCAGCACCACATCACACCTACTCTAAAATTGACCACATAATTGGAAGTAAAGCACTGCTCAGAAATGCAAAACAACTGAAATCATAACAAACAGCCTCTCAGACCACAGTGCAATCAAGTTAGAACTCAGAATTCAGAAACCAACACAGAACCACACAGCTTCATGGAAACTGAACAACTGGCTCTTGAACGTTGACTGGATAAACAATGAAATGAAGGCGGAAATAAAGAAGTTCTTCAAAACCAATGAGAACGAAGACACAACATGCCAGAATCTCTGGGACACATTTAAAGCACTCTCTCGAGGAAAGTATATAGCAATAAGTGCCCATATGAGGAGAATGGAGAGATCCAAAATTGACACCCTATCGTCAAAATTGAAAGAGCAGAGGAGCAAGATCAAAAAAACTCAAAACCCAGCAGAAGACAAGAAATTACTAAGATCAGAGCTGAGCTGAAGGAGATTGAGACACGAAAAACCCTTCAAAAAATCAATAAATCCAAGAGCTGGTTTTTTGAAAAGATCAACAAAATAGACAGACCACTAGCCAGATTGATTAAAAAGAAAAGAGAGAACAACCAAATAGATGCAATATAAAATGATAAAGGGGAAATCACCACAGATTCCACAGAAATTCAAACCATCATCAGAGAATATTACAAACAACTCTATGCACATAAACTAGTAAACCTGGAAGAAATGGATAAATTCCTGGACTCCTGCATCCTCCCAGGCCTAAACCAGGAGGAAGCTGAAACTATGAATAGACCAATAACAAGGTCAGAAGTCGAGGCAGCAATTAAGAGCCTACCACACAAAAAAAGCCCAGGTCCAGACGGGTTCACAGCCGAATTCTACCAGACACACAAAGAGGAGCTGGTACCATTCCTTCTAAAACTATTCGAAATAATCCAAAAAGAGGGAATCCTTCCCAAATCATTTTATGAGACCAACATCATCCTGATACCAAAACCCGGCAGAGACCCAACAAGAAAAGAAAACTTCAGGCCAATATCCATGATGAACATAGATGCAAAAATCTTCAGTAAAATATTGGCAAACCGATTGCAACAGCAAATCAAAAAACTTATTCATCATGATCAAGTAGGATTCATCCCAGGGATGCAAGGCTGGTTCAACATACGCAAGTCTATCAACGTAATTCACCACATAAACAGAACCCAAAACAAAAACCACATGATTATCTCAATTGATGCAGAGAAGGCATTTGACAAAATTCAACAGCCCTTTATGCTAAAAACCCTCAATAAACTCGGTATTGATGGAACGTATCTCAAAGTAATAAAAGCTATTTATGACAAACCAACAGCCAATATCATACTGAATGGGCAAAAACTGGAAGCATTCCCTTTGAAATCCAGCACTAGACAAGGATGCCCTCTTTCACCACTCCTATTCAATATAGTACTGGAAGTTCTAGCCAGAGCAATCAGGCAAGAAAAAGAAATAAAGGGTATTCAAATAGGAAAGGTGGAAGCCAAATTGTCTCTATTTGCAGACGACATGATAGTATACCTAAAAGACCCCATCGCCTCAGCCCAAAAACTCCTGAAACTGATAAGCAACTTCAGCAAAGTCTCAGCATATAAAATCAATGTGCAAAAATCACAAGCATTCGTATACACCAATAACAGACTTAAAGATAGCCAAATCAAGAACGAACTGCCATTCACAATTGCTACAAAAAGAATAAAATACCTTGGAATACAACTCACAAGGAACGTAAGGGACCTCTTCAAGGAAAACTACAAACTACTGCTCAATGAAATCAAAGAGGACACAAACAGATGGAGAAATATTCCATGTTCATGGTTAGGAAGAATTAATATCATGAAAATGGCTATACTGCCCAAAGTAATTTACAGAATCAATGCTATCCCCATCAAGCTACCATTGACTTTCTTCACAGAACTGGAAAAAAACACCATGAACATCATATGGAACCAAAAGAGAGCCCGGATAGCCAAGTCAATTCTAAGCAAAAAGAACACAGCGGGGGGCATCACACTACCGAATTTCAAACTATACTACAAGGCTACAGTAATCAAAACAGCATGGTACTGGTACCAAAACAGAGATATAGACCAATGGAACAAAACAGAGGCACCGGAGGCAACACAACGTATCTACAACTATACAATCTTTGATAAACCTGACAAAAAACAAGCAATGGGGAAAGGATTCCCTGTTTAACAAATGGTGTTGGGAAAACTGGCTAGCCATGTGCAGAAAGCAGAAACTGGACCCCTTCCTGACACCTTACACTAAAATTAACTCCAGATGGATTAAAGACTTAAACATAAGACCTGGCACGATAAAAACCCTAGAAGGAAATCTAGGCAAAACTATCCAGGACATAGGAGTAGGCAAGGACTTCATGAACAAAACACCAAAAGCATTGGCAACAAAAGCCAAAATAGACAAATGGGACCTAATCAAACTCCACAGCTTCTGTACGGCAAAAGAAACAGTCACTAGAGTGAATCGGCAACCAACAGAATGGGAAAAAAATTTTGCAGTTTACCCATCTGACAAAGGGCTGATATCCTGAATTTACAAGGAACTCCAACAGATTTACAGGAAAAAAAACAAACAAGCCCATTCAAAAGTGGGCAAAGGATATGAACAGACACTTTATGAAAGAAGACATATATGAGGCCAACAGTCATATGAAAAAATGCTCATCGTCACTGGTCATCAGAGAGATGCAAATCAAAACCACATTGAGATACCATCTCACGCCAGTTACAATGGCGATCATTAAAAAATCTGGAGACAACAGATGCTGGAGAGGATGTGGAGAAATAGGAACACTTTTACACTGTTGGTGGGAGTGTAAATTAGTTCAACCATTGTGGAAGACAATGTGGCAATTCCTCAAGGCCTTAGAAATAGAAATTCCATTTGACCCAGCAATCCCATTACTTGGTATATATCCAAAAGACTATAAATCTTTCTACTATAAGGACACATGTACACGAATGTTCATTGCAGCACTGTTTACAATAGCAAAGACCTGGAATCAACCCAAATGCCCATTGATAATAGACTGGATTGGAAAAATGTGGCACATATACACCACGGAATATTATGCAGCAATCAGAAATGATGAGTTTGTGTCATTTGTAGGGACATGGATGAATCTGGAGAACATCATCCTCAGCAAACTAACACAAGAACAGAAAATGAAACACCGTGTATTCTCACTCATAGGTGGGTGATGAAAAATGAGAACACATGGACACAGGGAGGGGAGTACTAAACACTGGGGTCTATTGGGGGGAAAAGGGGAGGGCCAGTGGGAGGGGGAGGTGGGGAGGGATAGCCTGGGGAGAAATGCCAAATGTGGGTGAAGGGGAGAAAGGAAGCAAAACACACTGCCATGTGCGTACGTACGCAACTGTCTTGCATGTTCTGCTCATGTACCCCAAAACCTAAAATGCAATAAAAAATTAAAAAAATAATAATAATAAAGGGATGGAGGAAGATTTACCAAGCAAATGGAGAGCAAAAAAAAAGGAGGGGTTGCAATCTTAGTCTCTGATAAAATAGACTTTAAACCAACAAAGATCAAAAGACACAAGGAAGGACATTACATAATGGTAAAAGGATCAATGCAACAAAAAGAGCTAACGATGCTAAATATATACGCATCCAATACAGGAGCACCCAGATACATAAAGCAAGTTCTTAATGACCTACAAAGAGACTTAGACTCCCACACAACAATAGTGGGAGACTTTAACACTTCACTGTCAGTATTAGAAGATCAACGAGACTGAAAATTAACAAGGATATCTAGGACTTGAAATCAGATCCGGGCCAAGCAAACCTAATAGACATCTACACAACTATCCACCCCAAATCCACAGAATATACATTCTTCGCAGGACCACATCACACCTACTCTAAAGTTGACCACATTATTGGAACTAAATCACTCCTCAGCAAATGCAAAAGAACAGAAATCATAACAAACACTCTCTTAGACCACAGTGCAATCAAATTAGAACTCAGAATTAAGAAACTAACTCAGAACCACACAACTTCATGGAAACTGAACAACTGGTTCTTGAATGTTGACTGGATAAACAATGAAATGAAGGAAGAAATAAAGATGTTCTTTGAAACCAATGAGAACAAAGACACAATGTACCAGAATCTCTGGGACACATTTAAAGCAGTGTCTAGAGGAAAACTTATAAGAGTAAATGCCCACACAAGAAGCAAGGAAAGATCTAAAATCGACACCCTATCATCAAAATTGAAAGAGCTACAGGAGCAAGATCAAAAAAACTCTAAAGCTAGCAGAAGACAAGAAATAACTAAGATCAGAGCAGAACTGAAGGAGACAGAGAAACAAAAAACCCTTGAAAAAAATCAATAAATCCAGGAGCTGGTTCTTTGAAAAGATCAACAAAATAGACCACTAGCCAGATTAATAAAGAAGAAAAGAGAGAAGAATCAAAGAGATGCAATAAAAAATGATAAAACCACAGATTCCACAGAAATACAAACCACCGTCAGAGGTTACTACAAACAACTCTATGCACATAAACCATTAAACCTGAAAGAAATGGATAAATTCCTGGACATTTGCACCCTCCCAAGCCTAAATAGGAAGAAGTCGAAACACTGAATAGACCAATAACAAGGGCTGAAGTTGAGGCAGCAATTAATAGCCTACCAACCAACAAAGCCCAGGTCCAGATGGGTCACAGCCAAATTCTACCAGACATACAAAGAGGAGCTGGTACCATTCCTTCTGAAACTATTCCAAAGAATCCAAAAAGAGGGAATCCTCCCCAACTCATTTTATGAGACCAACATCATCCTGATACCAAAACCTGGCAGAGACTAAACAAAAAAAAAGAAAACTTCAGGCCAATATCCATGATGAACACAGATGCAAAAATCTTCAATCAAATATTGGCAAGCTGACTGCAATAGCACATCAAAAAGCTTATCCATCACGATCAAGTAGGCTTCATCCCGGGGATGCAAGGCTGGTTCAACATATACAAGTCTATAAATGTAATCCACACAGAAACAGAACCAAAGACAAAAACCACATGATTATCTCAATAGATGCAGAGAAGGCCTTCAACAAAATTCAACAGCCCTTTATGCTGAAAGCTCTCAATAAATTAGGTATCGGTGGAATATCTCAAAAATAATAAAAGCTATTTATGACAAACACACAGCCGGTATCATACCAAATGGGCAAAAACTGTAAGCATTCCCTTTGAAATATGGCACTAGACAAGGATGCCCTCTCTCACCACTCCTATTCAGTATAGTACTGGAAGTTCTATCCAGAGCAATCAGACAAGAAAAAGAAATAAAGGGTATTAATTAGGAAAGGAGAAAGTCAAATAGTCTCTATTTGCAGATGACATGACTGTATATTTAGAAACCCCATCTTCTCAGCCCAAAATCTCCTTAAACTGATAAGCAACTTCAGAAAAGTCTCAGGATACAAAATCAATGTGCAGAAATCACAAGCATTCCTATACAACAATAACAGACTAAAAGAGAGCCAAATCAAGAGTGAACTTGCATTCACAATTGCTACAAAGAGAATGAAATACCTAGGAATACAACTAACAAAGACGTAAAGGACCTCTTCAAGGAGAACTATGAACCAGTGCTCAAGGAAATAAGAGAGGACACAAACGGATGGAAAAACATTCCAAGCTCATGGTTAGGAAGAATCAATATTGTGAAAATGGCCACACTGCTCAAAGTAATTTATAGATTCAATGCTATCCCCATCAAGCTACCTATGACCCTCTTCACAGAACTGGAAAAAACCACCTTAAACTTCATATGGAATCAAAAGAGAGCCCACATAGCCAAGACAATCCTAAGCAAAAAGAACAAAGCTGGAGGCATCATACTAACTGACTTCAAACTATACTACAAGGCTACATTAATCACACTACCTGACTTCAAACGATACTACAAGCCTACACTAATCAAAACAGCATGGTACTGGTACCAAAACAGAAACATAGACCAATGGAACAGAACAGAGGCCTCAGAGGCAATGCCACATATCTACAACCATCTGATCTTTGACAAAACTCACAAAAATAAGCAATGGGAAAGGATTCCCTGTTTAATAAATGGTGTTGGGAAAACTAGCTAGCCATGTGCAGAAAGCAGAAACTGGACCCCTTGTTGATACCTTACACTAAAATTAATTCCTCATGGATTAAAGACTTAAACATAAGACCTAACACCACAAAAACCCTAGAAGAAAACCTAGGCAAAACCATTCAGGACATAGGCATAGGCAAAGACTTCATGACTAAAACACCAAAAGCATTGGTAACAAAAGCCAAAATACACAAATGGGATCTTATTAAACTCCAGAGCTTCTGTACAGCAAAAGAAACAATCATTAGAGTGAATCTGCAACCAACAGACTGGGAAACATTTTTTGCAATCTACCCATCTGACAAAGGGCTAATATCCAGAATCTACAAAGAACAAAAACAGATTTACAAGAAAAAAATAAACAAACCCATTCAAAAGTGGGCAAAGGACATGAACAGAAACTTTTCCAAAGAAGACATATATGAGGCCAACAAACATATGAAAAAATGCTCATCATCACTGGTCATTAGAAGAATGCAAATCAAAATCACATTCAGATACAATCTCACGCCAGTCAGAATGGTGATCATTAAAAAATCTGGGGACAACATATGCTGGAGAGGATGTGAAGAAATAGGAACACTCTAACACAGTTGGTGGGAGTGTAAATTAGTTCAACCATTGTGGAGGAGACAGTGTGGCAATTCCTCAAGGACCTAGAAATAGAAGTTCCATTTGACCCAGCAATCCCATTACTGGGTATATAGCCAAAGGATTATAAATCATTCTATTATAAAGACACATGCACACTTATGTTCACTGTGGCACTGTTTACAATAGCAAAGACCTGGAACCAACCCAAATACCCATTGATGATAGAATGGACAAGGAAAATGTGGCACATATATACCATGGAATACTATGCAGCCATAAAAAATGATGAATTCATGTCCTTTGTAGGGACATGGGTGAATCTGGAAACCATCATTCTCAGCAAACTGTCACAAGAACAGAAAATCAAACACTGCATGTTCTCACTCATAGGCGAGTGTTGAACAATGAGAACACATGGACACAAGGAGGGGAGCATCACATACTGGGGTCTGTTGGGGGGACTATGGGAGGGATAGCAGGGGGTAGGTAGGTTAGGGAGGGATAACATGGGGAGAAATGCCAGATATAGGTGACAGGGGGATGGAGACAGCAAACCACATTGCCACGTATATACCTATGCAACAATCCTGCATGATCTCTACATGTGCCCCAGAACGTAAAGTACAATAAAAATAAATAAAAAACAGTAACAAACAAACAAAAAACCAGATGCTGGTGAGGTTGCAAAGAAAAGGAAACATATACACTGTTGGTGGGAGTGTAAATTAGTTCAGCCATTATGGAAAGCAGTGTGATGATTCCTAAATGAGCTGAAAGCAGAAATACCATTTGACCCAGCAACACCATTATTGGATACATACCCAAGGGAATATAGATCATTCTACTGTAAAGAAATATACCCTAAAATGTTCATTGCAGCACTATTCACAGTGGCAAAGACATGGAATCAACCTAATAACCCATCAATGGTAGAATGGATAAAGAAAATGTGGTACATAATACACCATGGAATGCTATACAGCTGTAAAAAAGAATGAGATCATGTCCTTTGCAGAAACTTGGATGGAGATGGAAGTCATTATCTTTAACAAACTAATACAGGAACAGAAAATCAAATACTGCATGTTGTCACTTATAAGTGGGAGAGAAATGATGAGAACACATAGACACATAGAGGGGACTAACACATACTGGTGCCTTTCAGAAGGTGGAGGGTGGGAGGAGGAGAGGATCAGGAAAAATAACTAATGGTTACTAGGCTTAGTACTTGGGTGATGAGATAGTCTGTACTACAAACCCCATGACATGAGTTTACCTATATAACAAACTTGTACATGTACCCTGAACCTGAAATAAAAGTTAAAAAATTTAAAAAACCTTTTTTTAAATTAAAAAAAAAAAGATCATGTTGAAGGAGTGAAAGCACAATTGAAGGGTCAAGGCAACTTTCCCCTTGTAGCCAGAGCTCTGCAAACTTGACAAATCTGAATAGTCTACAACAAAACACCAACAACAGATTCCATTAAACCTGTCTTCAAGTTTTGGCAGAAATAATATTAATTTAATAAAACAGAAAACAACAACAAAAACTACTCTGAACTGCGAACACCTCCAGGGCAGGAACCATGTCATATATATGTTGCCATTTATGTCCAGCAAAAGGCCTCCATTAAATAAGAATTATTGATTGAAAGTCATTAACTGATTGATGGAAACAGTGTTTTGGAGCTTACAAGTATAATATACAAGGCACGTGCCTAGTATAAGGCAGCCAATGACCTGAAATGTAAATGAAGTCAGAATGTATCCATGAAGTCCGCAGGCTAAAAACTGCACCTGCACCATAATCTAGCCCTCACTCCATCTTGTAGCTTTCATTTCAGAGCAAAACGTCAAAACCCCTACACCTAGCCTGACTCCAATCTGGCTAAATTTCCACCTGATTCTGAAAGGCTCCCTATCAGACAAGATGCTATAAGTGCACTCCTATTTTATGTTCAACATTTTTTGTTTTCAGGAGTCTAGAAGGATATAAACACATTAAGTGTTTATTGTGGTGATGGATCATATTGTGAAACCCAAAGGGCTTTGGTTGCCCTTACCTATTCCCCAACAACTAGAGGCATTGATCATAATAAACCTTATTACTAATATCTTCATATTCAACAAAAGATCAATATTTTTGGCAGACAGTGTAACTAGCAATAACTGGTTTGTTTTTCTTTTATAATAAAACATGTAAGTCATAGCCAAGACCAAAAAGATTCATGTGAGACATACGATAACTTCCCAGGCTCCCTAGCCACATCATTTCAAGTATGGATGCTTATTTTCTGGGAGAGCCTGTTTCCTTCGATCCCAGTGATGAGCCAGTTATCCACAGCACACAAGCCCTAGTCTCATAGCCAGAACAAAAGCATTTAGAATGTCACAGCTGAGGAATAAATGTGGCATGGCTGTTGAATTCAGCAAAACAGGAAAGATAAGGGAGGAGTACATCTGGCACCAGCACTACCCAAGAAGACATCAAAGGCACTTAATGGCAAGTTTTCTGTAAATCTGATCAGTAAGAGTATCTAGAGGGCAGTTAGGAGTCAAGCAAAAAGCATCAGAGGCCCAAGAGGAGAACAGGCCAAATGAGAATCCAGTCATCTAATAGTTTATGTATATATCCAGAACATTCTTTAATACTTGTGATATACTAAGGACTGAATTAGGGATAAAGAGATTATGAATGCATAGCCTTCACTAATAATGAGTCTGATAATGCTAACAAATATGAACAAAGTATAAAGGTGATACAAAAGAGGGAGTGACAAGGGAATTAACATAATCTAGTTAGAAATACGCAGTTTTTAGAACAAGAGATGCCAGGATGTGAATTCCACTCCTATCACTGATTAGCTCAGTTGCCCCATATGTAAAGCAGAGATAATAGCAGTATCTTATGCAATTGTTGGGAGGACTAACTAGATGACACTTGTAAAGTTCTTAGTACTTTGTCCTTTGTCTGACACATATATCATTGCTTTTAAAATCATTATTACTCACTTGCTGAGGCAAAGTTTCATGGGGCAGGTAGCACTCAAACTAAGTCGTAAGGTGAACAAGTCAAGGAAAGGTTCTCCAAGTAGAGACACCAGCACATGCAAGGGCCCAGAGCCTGTGGTTCCAGATGAATTGAAGGAGGTGGCTTCCATTTGAAGGCAAGAACAACAGGAGAGAGAAAGTCGGCTCTCTCTCCTGAAATGAGAAACGGGAAGAAGCACTTCCAGGAAAAATTCGGGGTAAATAAGTGTTTTCATTGACGAAAAGGCACAAAAGATGGATGGGGTGGAGTGGGACATGAGGCTCTTGTTCTAAATAGCTGCAAAAAAGAAAAATCTGCTGTAATGGTATAGTCTTAGGTGGGCACTTCCCAAACAGACCCTAATCAGCCACAGGTTTTAGTGAACAGAGAGTGGTGAAATTCCCAACACTAACTCTTCAGCAAGCATTTGAAACTCTGCAATGGAGAGGGCACAGATCATCAACGTCTGCAGAAAATATAACCTGTAAAGCTAAAAAGTATGAAGAATAGGCTCCAGCCAGTACAATCAATCAAAATCCACTGCTGTATGAATGTATCAGAATTTAGTGACAAATTCACTATAGTGAAATGTTTCGATGTGACAGAATAAATTGCTTATTTCTAATTAGTGCCAAAATTACCAAAAAAATCAAAGGTTCTAATTAGTGCCAAAATTACCAAAAAAATCAAAGGAAGCTTCTCACCATAACTTCCACAATGAAATATTAAGTTCTTTATTTTACACATATACACATGCAAATGCCCCTACTCCAAATTCAGTACTATTGTCAATAAAGCTTTATCAATTTTTAAAAATAGAACACTAATGTTCTACCATTTCAGAGTCTAAAGACCCCAAGTTTCCAAACAATTATTGAACATTAAAATCTCAAAAGTCTTCTGAGATTATTTGATATCTATTTTTCATGTACACAAAATGTTTATACTCTTGCTAAAGCAGAAATAACCCAGGCTTTACTGTTAGACCAACACTCAAATTCCTCCCTGTAACTTACCTAGTCTCAGCCTCCACATATGCAACATATACAGACGGTATGTATATATCTGAATGGCAGATTTGTTTTAGGGCTAAGGTATCATGTATGTAAAGTCCTGATATGCTTTAAGATCCTAATAAATGGAGGCTTTTATTACTGTTGCATAACTCTGTCAAAATCCAATGCATGATAGCATCAGAAAATTATTTTAGCAGACATAATCTCTCAACCTAACGCTCCAAATATTGTTCTACGTGGATTCCAAGATACAAATTGCCATATAATTAGCTCACAGTTAGCTTAAAATACAACCCTATGGGAGCTTGCTCTAGATGTCTGCAGCTGAGTTGTAGAGGGAATGGCTTGATGGACTAGTCTACAAGAAACTTGTCATGCTAAATTCTGAATGCTACAAGGCACCCAGATACTACATTTATAAGAACTGTATATTTTAAATATGTAAATTATAAATAGCAAGAACATTTTAATTTTAATTTAGCCATGACCAAGGTCTATCAAATATGAATTACTAGTCTATATTATACCTTAACAACTGATTGACGAGGAATAGTATATATGATTAGGTTTCCAGAGAAAGGAGGCATCTGTATCCACAGATTTATTTTTTTGGTGAGTTTTTGAAACCTTGCAATGGAACTATAAAAACAATGTGATTAAAATTGATAGAGCACATCATTTGGTGATTCTGTTGCCCAAAAAAAGGCAATAAGCCTTAGGCATGTTATTAGTAAATTACACAACTTCACTGACAGGTTCAAGATTTTTAAAGGCAACTGAGAAGACAGAGGATTTCCCTCTTCGAGCCAAGGGATTTTTCTCTTCTAAAAGGAAAAATCATGTCCCTTTAAAAATGAAGATTGAAAGTGTCTTCTGTAACATTTGAAAAATAATATTGTTTTTCTTTATTTCCTAAAATAAAAATATATTGATGACTCTGATTAAAATTAAACTGAAATCTACTTTTGTTGAACTGTATCCAACCACATATCCATTTAACAAATACTAGAATAATTTGGGAAGTAGAGGTTATAAGTTTATTATTTCCAAAAAGTCCATGCAGAATAATATGAAAGTCTAAAAATAATGAGTTTTCAGATCTCTTCTGAAGGAAATATAAATGATTCTCTTTTCACCTATTAGTGATAAAATTATATATTTTTAAACAGGCCTTCAAATTCGAAGAATTTTGCTTCGAAGCACACTTTTTAACCAGAAAACAAAAGTTAGTCATGCAGACATAAATTTGTCTTATTAAAAAGTGACTAAGTCAAACTGAACCTAAAATCAGCAAGACTTTAATCAGATATTCCACTATACTGCAAACAGAAAATTGCCAAAATGTTCAATTAGTTGCTTTATCGTGAGAAGTCGAAAGTAGAAACATCTTTGTGTAGCCTGGGAAAACTAATAAGAATCAATTTTATGTAGCTTTATACTTACAACAGAAAAGAAAAAGTTGACTATAAAGTTGACCAGAGTTTAATCACTGAATCTCAATAGGAAATACAAGGCTGGACTCACAGAAATAAATAAGTTGACTCAGTCATTAGGCTGTATAGCTTTTACCAAATGAACAGTAAAGTTTATTTAGTGGAGCTTAAGTCTTTAGACTTACATCAGGCATAGATAATTTTTCAAAGAAAACTACAAAACACCACTTTCTTATTACTAATATGCATACATGAAAACATATAATAGCTTTATATTCTAAATAGCTATTGAAATAGACAACTTTATTAACTAAATAATGCCAACAATTTTCTTTAGCTTCTCCCTCTCCCTCAGTCTCCACATTCAACATTGACAAGCCCATTCTATTTCCAAAACACTTCTCAAACCCATCAGTTTTCTCTGTTCCAAATATCACATCCCAGTCCACACCACTATCATCTCTTGCCTGGATTACTGTAGGAGTTTCCTAACTGGTCACCCTGACTCCAACTAAGCCGTTTTTCCAAAGCATTTTCCATAATCTAGCCAGAATACTCTTTCTAATATGCAAATCTCATATTTCTTTGCAAGAAAAAACATTTCAATGGCTCCCAAAAGCACTGAGATTCAGGCTTAACTCCTACTACTTCCTTAACAAAATTTGCCAGCATACAGAATTTCTTTCATTTCTTGGAATCCAGTGCTTTCTTTCCGTTTATGTGGATCAGCCTGGAACATTCTTTCCCATTCCTCTCTTCATTTGCATAATTCCTACTCTTCCTGCAATCTTAGCTTAGACATCATCTCCCCTGAAATTCTCTTAAGATCTTGAGTCTCAGTTGAGTCTCTTCCTCTCCTATGTACATTTTGCTTTATCACACAATGAATGTACTTGATCACCCCCTTGTCTGTAACCTTCACTATACTCAAAGCTCCCTGAAGGCAGAGATGGTGTTTATGTTGTTAGTCACTGTTTATTCAGTGAGAGAATGACATAATAAAATATACTTTTTGAAAAGCACGTTCTACCTTCATTATAGAAAATGTATAGAAAGCAGGACAAGGCTAGAGACAGAAATATAGGAAATCATTACAATTGTTTTAAGCAAGATGAAATCGTTCCCTTAACTAGGAAAGCAGAATCAGGGATGGGGAAAGTATACAAATTCTAGAGATGTTTAAGATGTATAGTGGTAGAACTTGGTAACTTGGCCGTTATGACCTGATGAGGGAAAAAGAAAAGTCAATGCATTGAAAACTGAGCTAGATACAGCCATTTACTGAGACAGTAAAGGCAAGAGGAAGAACAGATCTGGAGTAAAATAACCAGTTCAGACTGGGATGTGCTACATTTGCTTTGTCTTTATTACACCAAAATGGAGTTGTAAGAGGTAGTGGATATTTAGGACCAGAGATAAGGAGAAATCTAGGTAGAAAACTTGAATTTAACAGTTATTTCATAGAGGCTGGGCACAGTGGCCCATGACTGTAATCCTAGCACTTTTGGAGGCAGAGGCTGGTGGATTGCTTGAGCCCAAGAGTTTGAGACCAGCCAGCGCACTATGGCAAGACTCTGTCTCTACAAAATGTACAAAAATTAGCCAAGCATGGTGACACACACCTGTGGTCCCAGCTACTCAGGAAGCTGGTGTAGGAGGATCACCTGAGTCCAGGAGGTAGAGGCTGCAATGGGTTGTGATCATGCCACAGCCTAAGTGATACAGTGAGACCCAGTCTCAAAAAAAAAAGCAAAAAGTGAGAGTGAGTTACTTCACAGAAAAGGCAACTGAAGTCATGCATATAGGTTAGATCACCCAGGAAGGACATGAAGAGCTGAAACAAGAGAGCCAAGAATAGAATTCTGAGTAACATCAACTTCTAAAGGATAATCAGAGGAATTAAGTCCACTGAAGAATGGAAAGGGTGCCCATAAAGGCAGCAAGGAGGTCATTTCTTGAAGGAAAGATTGGTCAAAAGTCAAATGGCTCAAAATTTTCAAATAAGATGAAGACTAAAAATTATATTTAAAAGTTGAGCTATGGAATACTATCAGCAAAAATGGCAGATTTGGGATCTCCAAAATTTTTCACATCCACAAAAGCAATGAAAAAAATGGCAAAAAAAACATAATAAACTTTTTCATAACTCCACATATTAACTAAAGGCTTGCAGTAACCCAAAAAGCATGCTGTGTGAATGTATGAATGAATGAATATCAGTAAGAACAACATGCTTTGTGGCATTTTAACTTGCCTTGGTCCCATCTCTGACTCTCTGTCTCCACAATAAACTTGAAAAGTAATAACCCACAATCCTGGTGCAGTGTAACAGCTACTGGGGAAAAGAAAATGGAGCTGGGGCTCTTTCAAATGTTCATTCCCAAGAACTGTCATTGTTTTATCATCTAGTGATTCCCTGGAACAACCCACTTATAAGTAACTCTGTATTTGGCCTAACTCGAGGTTTTCCAATACAAAATGTCTCCTTCCCAGGATTTGTAATTGTTGAAAATAATTACAAGCAAGTATTTTAACTTCACAGTTGCCCAAGGCAGTTGATAACACTTGGAGCAACAACAGACTAACCAAAAAGTTTAAAAGGAAAAGCTGGGGCCAGTCAGGGTGGCTCACACCTGCCTGTAATCCTAGCACTTTGGGAGGCCAAGGCAGGTAGATAATGAGGTCAGGAGTTCAAGACCAGCCTAACCAACATAGTGAAACGCCATCACTACTAAAAAATACAAAAATTAGCTGGGCGCAATGCCAGGTGCCTGTAATCTCAGCTACTCGGGAGGTTGAGGCATGAGAATCACTTGAACCCAGGAGGCAGAGGTTGCAGTGAACTGAGATCATGCCACTGCACCCCAACCTGCACGATGCAGTGAGACTCTGTCTTGAAAAAAAAAATGAGATGTCTGTAGGGGCTTCGAAAAGCTCCAACATATTCTGGGGAATCTAGGAGGCTACACACACACATAGGGCTATATGCATGCACAGGAAAGACTTGAGAAGCTCCTAAACTCTCTTCTCTGGCGATCTTGAAGCTCTGCACAAGTAGAAAATGAAGACTGAAGTGTGAAGACTAAGGTAAGTTGTCAACTACCTTGCTGAGTGTTGCAAGTGTTCCCCAATATGCATGTAGAGTTTCTCAGCAAAGAATGGGTGAATTCTTGCTTCTAAGCATTGGAGGAAATATTTTCCAATCATTAGCTGACCACCAAGATAAACAAGTAGACTTCAATAGTCATAAACAATATAGATTATAGTCTTCAGAAAGGTCACCAAATACTATTACTACAACCAGCAGCAACAAAACATCCTGGGGAGAGGAGAGTATCTGATTTCCAGAGTTTCCCAATTTAAAATGTCCAATTTTAAACAAAATATTATGAGATATGGGAAAGAAAACAAGCAAGCATGGCCCATATAGAAGGAAAAAGAAGCAATCAGTAGAAACTCCCCTAAGGAGGCCCAAATGTTGAACTTACTAGACAAAGACTTTAAATTAACTATTTTAAATGTGTTCAAAGTGCCGAAGGAAACCATGTCTAAAGAACTAAAAGAGGCTGAGCATGGTGGCTCATGCCTATAAACCCAGCACTCTAGGAGGCTGAGGCGGAAGAATTGCTTGATCCAAGAAGTTCAAAACCAGCCTTGGCAACATAGCTAGACCCTATCTCTAGTAACAAAGAATCAGCCAGGCATGGCGGCATGCACATGTGGTCTGAGCTACTTGGGAGACTGAGGTGGGAGGACTGCTTTAGCTCAGGAGTTTGAGGCTTCAGTGAGCTACAATCTCACTACTACACTCCAGCCTGAGTGACAGAGCAAGAACCTATCTCAAAAAAAAAAAAAAAAAAAAACCCTAAAAGAAAATATAAAAGTATAAATATAGTCTACCTAATAAAGATGATCAATAAATATATATGTTTTAGTCCTTTTCTGCTGCTATACAGAATACCACAGGCTGAGTAATTTCTAAAGAACAGAAGTTTATTTGGCTCATGGTACTAGAGAGTAGGAAGACAAAGAGCATGGCACTAGAATCTAGTGAAGATCATCTCATGGTGGAAGGTATCACATGGTGAGGAAGCATGTAAAAGAGAGTGAGGAAATCAGGCCAAACTCATCCTTTTATCAGGAGCCCCACTGCTATAATAACTAAACCATGATAATAGCATTAACATATTCATGAGGGTAGAGCTCTTATGACCTAATTACCTCTTAAAGGTCCCACCTCTTCATACTGTTACAATTAACTTTTCAGCACATAAACTTTTGGGAGACACATTCAAACCTTAGGGATATATAAATTATTTTTAAAATTAAATAGCAATTTTAGAGTTGAAAATCATAATAACTGAAATGAAAACTTCACTAGAGTGACTCACATGCAGTTTTGAGTAGGCAAAAGAAATAGTAAACTTGAAGACTGATTAATTGAGATTAGCTAGTTTGAAGGACAGAAAGTAAACAGAATTTTTAAAAACCATAGATTCAGAGATACCTTTAGGATACTATCAATATATCAATATATGCATAACCCAAGGAAGAGAAGGACTATAAAGGGGAAGAAAGACTATTTGAAGAAATAATGGCCAGAAATTTCTACGTTTAGTGAAAAACATTAGTCTCCACATCCAAGAAGCTCAAAAAAACTCTGAGTAAGATAAACTCAAAAAGAACATGCCAAGACACATATTATCCAAACTGCAAAAACCAAAAACAAATAGAATCTTGAAAGCAATAAGAGAGAAGCAACTCATCACCATACAAGGCATCCTCAACATCCTCCAAAAGATTAACAACTAAATTGTCAACAGAAACCATGGAGGCCAGAAGGAAATTGGATTATATGTTCATTTTTCTTTTTCTTTCTTTCTTTCTTTTTTTTTTTTTTTTTAGATAGGGTCTCACTCTGTCACCCAGGCTGGAGTGTGGTGGCATGACCACAGCTCACTGCAGCCTTGACCTCCCTGGGCTCAAGTGATCCTCCCACCTCAGCCTCCTGAGTAGCTGGGACTACAGGCACATGCCACAAAGAAACAAATGGAAACACCTTTTGTCTTCATGTATTGGAACACTCAATATGCCCCAAATTGATCTACCAATTCAATGCAATCCCTATTGAAATTCCAACTACCTTTTTGCAAAAATTGACAAGATAACTTAAAGTTCATATGAAAATGCAAGAATTTAGAATAGCAAAGTTATAGGACTCATACACCATGATTTTAAAGCTTACTTCAAAACTATAGTAATCTGAACACTGTGGTACTAGCCTACAATAGATACATAGATCAATAGAACAGAATTGAGAGTCCAGAAATAAGACTATATCATGTAAAAACCAACTGACTAATTAATTTTTGACAAGGATAGGTATCAAGATAATTCAGTGAGGAAAGAACAGTCTTTTCAACAAATGGTGCTGGGACAAGTGGATATCTACACACCAGAAGAATGAATATGGATCCATATCTCACACCATATATGAAACTTAACTCAAAATAGATCAACTACCTAATTATAAGAGCTAAAACTATTAAACTTCTAGAAGAAAACACAGAGTTAAATATTTGTGATGTTGAATTAGGCAACAGTTTCTTAGGTATGACACCCAAAGCATGACAACCAAAGAAAAAATAGATATATGAGCTTCCAAATAAGAAACATTTATGCTTCAAAGAACACTATCCAGAAAGTGAAAAAGATAACCCACAGACTTGGAGGAAAATACATGCAAATCATATAACTAATAAGGGTCTAGCATCAAGAATATATAAGGAACTCTTAAAACTCAAGAATAAAAAGACAACCTAATTTTAATATGGGCAAAGAATTTGAATAAACAGTTTCCCAAAGAAAATATACAAATGACCAATAAGCACATGAAAAGATGTTCAACATCATTAGTCATCAGGAAAATACAAATCAAAAGCATGAGATACCACTTCATTTTCACCAGGATAGCTATAGTAAAAAAAATAACAATAATAACAAGTGCTAGAGAAGATATGAAGAGATGTGGAAAACTAGAACCTCCACATACTGCTGGTAGGAATGTAAAATGGTATAGTCAGAAAACAGTTTGGGATTTCCTCAAAAAGTAAAACACAGAGTTACCATATGATCCAGCAATTCTACTCCTAGACCCAAGATAATTGAAAACATGTTCACATAAAAATGTACACAAATGTTCACAGCAGCATTATTCATAATAGCCAAAACATTGCAAACAACCCAAATGTCCATCGGCTGATGAATAAACAAACAAAACATGGTATATACATATAACACAATATTATTTGGCCACTGATATACATACAACATAGATGAACCTGGAAAATATTCTACTAAGTAAAAGCAGCTAGATACAAAGCCCATATATTACATGAGTCTATTTATATGAAATTTTCAGAATAGGCAAATCCATAAGAAACAGAAAGCAGTTTACTGCATTTGAGGGCTTAGGAAGTGACTACTAATAGGTATGAGGGTTCTTTGTGGGAAGATTAAAATGTTCCTAAATTACATAGTGTGATGGTTGTACAACCATGAAAATATCTGAAATGGTGAATTTTGTGGTATATAAATTATATCTAAATTTTAAAAAATTAAGTCATCCCTAAAAATTTACCAAGATTAGTGAAGCTTGTTAGGCAACTTCAAACTATACTACAGGGCTACAGTAACCAAAAACGCGTGGTACTGGGACAAATACAGACCAATGGAATAGAAAGCCCAAAAATAATGCCATGCACCTACCAGCACTGAACCTTCAACAAAGCTGACAAAAGCAATGGGGAAAGGACTCCCTATTCAATCAGTGGTGCTGGGATAACTGGCTAGTCATATGCAGAAGATTAAAACTGGACCACTACCTTACACCATCTACAAAAATCAACTCTAGATGGATTAAAGAGTTAAATGTAAAACCCTAAACATTTAGGGAAGACAACCTAGGCAATACCATTCTAGACACAGGAATTGGCAAAGATTTCATGATGAAGATGCCAAAAGCAATTGCAACAAAACCAAAAATTGACAAATGGGACCTAATTAAACTAAAGAGCTTCTGCACAGAAAATTTCAAAAAAAAAAAAAAAAGAAAGAAAGAAAACTATCAACATAGTAAACAGACAACCCACCAAATGGGAGAAAACATTTGCAAACTATGCATCTGACAAAGGTCAAATATCCAGAGTCTATAAGGAAATTAAATTAACAAGCAAAAAATAAACAACCCTATTAAAAAGTGGGCAAAGGACATAAACAGACATTTTTCAAAATTTGACATATATGCAGCCAATAAGCACAAAAAAATGCACATCACTAATCATTAGAGAAATGCAAATCAAAACCACAATGAGAAATCATCTCATACCAGTCAGAATGGCTATTTTTGAAAAGTCAAAAAATAACAGATACTGGTGAGGTAGCAGGGAAAAGGGAATGCTGATACACTTCTGGTGGGAATGTAAATTAGTTCAATCACTGTGGAAAGCAGTTTGAAGACTTCTTAAAGAACTTAGAACTGCCATTTGACCCAAAAATCCCATTATTGGGTATATACCCAAATGAATATAAATTGTTATTAATAAACATAAAGACACATGCATGCATATGTTCATCTCAGCAGCACTATTTACAATAGCAAAGACATGGAATCAACCTAAATGCCCATCCATAGTAGACTGGATAAAGAAAATGTGGTAAATACATACCATGGAATATTACACAGCCATAAAAAAGAATAAGATCATGTCTTTCATAGCAACATAGATGGATTGAAGGCCATTATCTTGAGCAAACTAATGCAGGAACAGAAAACCAAACACCATATATTCTCACTTATAAGTGGGAGCTAAACATTGAGTACATGTGAACATAAAGAAGGGAACAATAGACACTGGGGCCTACTTGAGGATGGAGGGTAAGAGGAGTGTGAGGATTCAAAAACCTACTCATTGGGTACTGTGCTCAATCCTGAGTGACAAAATAACATATACACTAAACCCCTCTCACATGCAAGGTATCTATACAACAAACCTGCACATGAACCCCTGAAACTAAAAGTTTAAAAAGTCCTCATCTTGAAACTATTAACCCTAAATGCTTTCCTAGCTTAAAGGATCTACATCTTTGATGGCATTTTAGTCAGTTCCACTTGGAATTCACTACTCTTTCTTCCTTGGGTGGAAAGTCCTTCATTTCTCCCAGTCTACACCTTCCAGCCTCTTATTACGATGATTTAGCATACTAGGTCTCATTCTTTTTACTGACTTGTCACCAATCTCCTTATCCATATAATAAAGGAACTCCAGAGGAGCTCTCTTCCTTTTCTTACATTTCTCCTGTACTTGAACTTGAGTTCTGTGTTTTAAATAGGTAGGACTCTTTTCTTCAGCAAGTAACAAACATCAAATGAAACACAATAGCTTTAAACAGAATTATATAGAAATTGTTTCACAATGGACTTTAAAACTGTACTCAAGTTCCCAGTGGCTAAAAATAGTAATTTGTTTGCTCTGCCAAGAACTCATATAAAATAGAAAAATTTTCTCCGCTCCATGTTTTATCTCCTCTACACAATAACAAATAAAATAAGTGCGACAGACTATGTTAGCCAGACATAAGCCTGGCAAAGCTGAAAAACAGGATTCAGAGGAAGGGGTAGATAGGAGCTTTTCTACTCCATGCCCATGAAACTGACAGCTGCTGCTCTTATGAACCAATACATCATTATTTACATTGTATATAGGAATATGTAAGCTTTGTATGAAGTGCAGAGAGCCCTTTGACAACTGGGTCAATTCTCATAATGCCAAGGCTCTAAGCAGCATTTCCAGGGGTAGCTGCTGAAATGTGCTGAAGCTGGCCTGCATCGACTTGCAAGAGCCAATTGTTAGATTTTCAGGAATATTGAGATATTGTTGTCAAATACAATTACTATTAAAAATTAAATTACAGGCCAGGTGCCATGGCTCACGCCTATAATCCCAGCACTTTGGGAGACCAAGGTGGGAGCATCACTTGAGGCCAGGAGTTAGATCAGCCAGGAGTTCAAGATCAGCCTAGCAATACAGGGAGACTTCATCTCTACAAAAATAAAAAATAAAATAAGAAATAATTAGCCAGACGTGGTGGTATATGCCTGTAGTCCTAGCTACTTGGGACACTCAGGAAGATCACTTGATCCCTGGAGTTCTAGGCTTCAGTGAGCTATGATCACGCCACTGTATTCCAGCCTGGGTGACAGAGGAAGAACCTGTCTCTTAAAAAAAAAAAAAAAAAAGAGGAAAATAAATTATATAAACTTATAAATTCTATAGAAACAAAGGTAATAAATATTCAAAATTTATCACTTCCTAATCATTTTATCACAGGTTATGCTATGCTTTTATAGTTCTTTGTGCCTACTGCATTTATGTGCTGAAAATACAACACAATGGTGTTTTCATGCACATTTCTTCCCAACTCCATAGCAGTGAGGGCAGCTTAAAATTAGCCATGGTAGGTGTGCTTATACCATGGAATTGGCAAACATTATAAATCAGGGCTTATTTTTTCTGGAAAGGTGGTTGTTAAATATTTACCAACACACCACTGGATAGCCATAAACTGTTTTTCTCCTGGAAGAGCCTATTGGTTCCACCTCGAAACTCTTATTCAGTGCTTAGCATCCTGATTTGCACCTATATATGCCTGATATATAAAGCTAATGATAAAAGTTCACCAAATGAAGCCATGCAGTCTGTTGGCTATTTAAAAATTTATATTTTTTCATATGTTTATTGAATGTTAAAGTTGGAAGGAGCCTTAGAAAACATTTTTCAAATCTGTTCAATAGTGGAAGGACTCTCTCCTCTGACATTCTCAGACAGCTGTCAATTTAGTTTCTCTCCTCTCTGTGCTTCCATGTGTGCTATTCCTTCTGCATGGGATGTTCTTCCTACCATCCTCCCCCTGCCCAAGATCATCTTTTTGTGGATCACTCCTCATCATTCTTAAACATCACCTCTTCCAAGAAGGCTTCCCTAACCTCTAAGGCTGACCTGGTAACCTTTCCATGTGTTCTTGGATCACTCACTACTTGCTCCTACACAGCATTAGTTATGCTCTATGAAATTCCCAGTTTCTCTTTCCTCAGACCATAAATGCTAAGGATAAGAAACACACTTACCTTGTTCATTACTTTACTCCTATTGCCCTATCCAGGTGTTTGTCAAAAGAAGGACTCTATAAATGTGAACAAATGAATGAAGGAATGAATGAAGGAGGCAGTAGGAAAGGCACTGGCCTTCAACTCCTAAAACACTCAACTCCCAACTCTGCCCTTACTAGCTAGCTGTGGACCCTTTGTTAAGCTACATTAAGCTCTGTTAGCCTCCATTTACTTACACATAAAATGAGAAAATTAAGACTAACCACACTGTTGAGGATTAAATGGGATGACTTATGAACATAAGGCCTTTGGTAAACTACAAAATGGCTTTAAAATGCCACGTTGTATTATTGCTGGGCACTTCCCAAGAAGGGGAGCTTACACTTTGCAATGCGACCAGTCTGATTTTGATAGCTATATTTGTCACAATTTCTATAACCTCAACTCTTGTCATAAAATTCTTCCAACTCGGTGGGAACAACCCAGGATTGAAGCTCTCGCTGGATGCACGGAGAGGGTGAGTCGGGGAAGCATTTCCAGATGGATCTTAGTTGCCCACAGAACGGGGAAATTCCCAGGTACAAAAGAGACATGGGACGCCAGGCAGAGGTCTCCGCTGGCGTAGCCGGCAGCCGGTGCGGCTCCGGCCCGCGCCGGAGCGCAGAGGCGCTCTACAGTGCTCCATACAAAAGCGCACTGTTACGGGTGCCCTGTTGAACCGGCAAACTAAGACCCGAGAGTGCTGAACTTGAGACTGAACGGGTCTTGAACTGTGACCCAGCCCAGGAAATCCCAGGGACTCAGCGTTTGGGGGAGCGCAGTGCGACAAACAAAATGGCGATTCCAAACGCTCCCGGTGAATAGGTTTTTTTTTTAAAGTGCAGCTCCGCAGGGGAGGGGCGTCAGCCATCACCGAGGCAATCAGCCCCTACTGAGGTACACTCCCATTGCTGACGCAGCCTGCCGCAACCAGGTACAACAGAGAGACTCTGCCACAGGGCGTAGCCCGAGGCAACAGGGCGGAGACCACAGCAGAAGGGCGGAGCCTGCAGGAAAAGGGCGAACCTCACACCAGCAGGGCGGAGCCTCGGCAGGCAAAAAGTGACTAGACTGCCTCCTAGCTGGGCAGGACAGTGAGGCGGACACTCACGAGGAAAGCCCCAAACCCCCCCCAAACAGAGCATCTGAGGAAAAAAAAGGGGTTTTCTTACGAGTTAGGTTGCAGCAGAACTAAACATAGCAGCCTAGCAGCCCTGAATGAACAACAGAGCTCACAGCTCAGCACTTGAGCTCCTACAGACTGTCTCCTCAAGCAACTCCCTGACCCCTCTATATCCATAAGACTGACATTCGGCAGACATCATCCTGGGACAAAGACAGCCGAAAAAGAAACTGGTAGCATCCCTCACTCTTCCGCAGCCACTACAGGTGCACCCCAGACAAGCAGGGCCTGGAGTGGACCTCAGCGGTCGTACAGTGAAGAAGCTAGACTGGTAGAAGGAAAACCAAGTAACAGAAATACTCCATCATCAACAATCTGGGTGTCCACTCAGAGATCCAATCAAAAAGTCAGTAACTACACAGACGACAGGTGGATAAATCCACAAAGATGGGAAGAAACCAGCGCAAAAAGGAGGAAAACACCCGAAACCAAAACACCTCGCCACCTAGAAAGGACCAAAACTCCTCACCAGCAAGGGAACAAAGCTGGACGGAGAATGACTGTGACGAAATGACGGAATTAGACTTCAGAAGGTGGATAATGAGAAACTTTTGTGAGCTAAAAGAACATGTTTTAAATCAACGTAAAGAAACTAAGAACCTTGAAAAAAGATTTGAAAAAAGATTTGAGGAAATGATAACAAGAATGGATACCTTAGAGAGGAATATGAATGAATTAAAACAGCTGAAAAACACAATACGAGAACTTCGCGAAACATGCACAAGTTTCAATAGCCGAATTGACCAAGCAGAAGAAAGAATATCAGAAGTCGAGGATCAACTCAATGAAATAAAGCGAGAAACCAAGATTAGAGAAAAAAGGGCAAAAAGGAAATTAACAAAGTCTCCAAGAAATGTGGGACTATGTGAAGAGACCTAACCTACGTTTGATAGGCGTACCAGAATGTGATGAAGAGAATGAATCCAAGCTGGAAAATACTCTGCAGGACATTATCCAGGAAAATTTCCTCCACCTAGCAAGACAGGCCAACACTCAAATGCAGGAAATACAGAGAACAACACAGAGATATTCCGCAAGAAGAGCAACCCCAAGGCACATAATTGTCAGATTCAACAAGGTTGAAATAAAGGAGAAAATACTAAGGGCAGCCAGAGAGAAAGGTCGGGTCACCCACAAAGGGAAGCCCATCAGACTCACAGCAGATCTCTCGGCAGAAACTCTACAAGCCAGAAGAGAGTGGGGGCCAATATTCAACATCCTTAAAGAAAAGAACTTGCAACCCAGAATTTCATATCCAGCCAAACTGAGCTTCAGAAGTGAAGGAAAAATAAAATCCTTTGCGAACAAGCAAGCACTCAGAGATTTTGTCACCACCAGCCCTGCTTTACAAGAGCTCCTGAAAGAGGCACTACACATAGAAAGGAACAACCAGTACCAGCCATTCCAAAATCACACTAAATGCTAAAGAGCATCAACATAATGAAGAATCTACAACAACTAACGGGCAAAACAGCCAGCTAGCATCAAAATGGCAGTGTCAAATTCACACATAACAATATTAACCCTAAATGTAAATGGACTAAATGCACCAATCAAAAGACACAGACTGGCAAATTGGATAAAAATCCAAAACCCAGCAGTGTGCTGTATCCAGGAAACCCATCTCACATGCAAGGATACACAAAGGCTCAAAATAAAGGGATGGAGGAAGATTTACCAAGCAAATGGAGAGCAAAAGAAAGCAGGAGTTGCAATCCTCATCTCTGATAAAATAGACTTTAAAGCAACAAAGATCAAAAGAGACAAAGAAGGCCATTACATAATGGTAAAAGGATCGATACAACAAGAAGAGCTAACGATCCTAAACATATATGGACCCAATACAGGAGCACCCAGATACATAAGGCAAGTTCTTAACGACTTACAAAGAGACTTAGACTCCCACACAATAATAGTGGGAGACTTTAAAACTCCACTGTCAATATTAGACAGATCAACCAGACAGAAAAATCAACAAGGATATCCAGGGCTTGAACTCAGACCTGGAGCAAGCAAACCTCATAGACATTTACAGAACTCTCCACCCCAAATCCACAGAATATACATTCTTCTCAGCACCACATCACACCTACTCTAAAATTGACCACATAATTGGAAGTAAAGCACTGCTCAGCAAATGCAAAACAACTGAAATCATAACAAACAGCCTCTCAGACCATAGTGCAATCAAGTTAGAACTCAGAATTCAGAAACCAACCCAGAACCGCACAGCTTCATGGAAACTGAACAACTGGCTCCTGAATGTTGACTGGGTAAACAATGAAATAAAGGCAGAAATAAAGAAGTTCTTCGAAACCAATGAGAACGAAGACACAACATGCCAGAATCTCTGGGACACATTTAAAGCAGTCTCTAGAGGAAAGTATATAGCAATAAGTGCCCATATGAGAAGAATGGAGAGATCCAAAATTGACACCCTATCGTCAAAATTGAAAGAGCTAGAGGAGCAAGATCAAAAAAACTCAAAACCCAGCAGAAGACAAGAAACAACTAAGATCAGAGCTGAACTGAAGGAGATTGAGACACGAAAAACCCTCCAAAAAATCAATAAATCCAAGAGCTGGTTTTTTGGAAAGATCAACAAAATAGACAGACCACTAGCCAGATTGATTAAAAAGAAAAGAGAGAACAACCAAATAGATGCAATATAAAATGATAAAGGGGAAATCACCACAGATTCCACAGAAATTCAAACCATCATCTGAGAATATTACAAACAACTCTATGCACATAAACTAGTAAACCTGGAAGAAATGGATAAATTCCTGGACTCCTGTGTCCTCCCAAGCCTAAACCAGGAGGAAGCTGAAACTATGAATAGACCAATAACAAGGGCAGAAGTCGAGGCAGCAATTAAGAGCCTACCACACAAAAAAAGCCCAGGTCCAGACGGGTTCACAGCCGAATTCTACCAGACACACAAAGAGGAGCTGGTACCATTTCTTCTGAAACTATTCCAAATAATCCAAAAAGAAGGAATCCTACCCAAATCATTCTACGAGACCAATATCATCCTGATACCAAAACCCGGCAGAGACCCAACAAGAAAAGAAAACTTCAGGCCAATATCCATGATGAACATAGATGCAAAAATCTTCAATAAAATATTGGCAAGCCGATTGCAACAGCAAATCAAAAAACTTATTCATCATGATCAAGTAGGATTCATCCCAGGGATGAAAGGCTGGTTCAACATACGCAAGTCTATCAACGTAATTCACCACATAAACAGAACCAAAAAAAAAAACCACATGATTATCTCAATTGATGCAGAGAAGGCATTTGACAAAATTCAACAGCCCTTTATGCTAAAAACCCTCAATAAACTTGGTATCGATGGAACGTATCTCAAAGTAATAAAAGCTATTTATGACAAACCAACAGCCAATATCATACTGAATGGGCAAAAACTGGAAGCATTCCCTTTGAAATCCGGCACTAGACAAGGATGCCGTCTGTCACCACTCCTATTCAATATAGTACTGGAAGTTCTAGCCACAGCAATCAGGCAAGAAAAAGAAATAAAGGGTATTCAAATAGGAAAGGTGGAAGCCAAATTGTCTCTATTTGCAGACGACATGATAATATACCTAGAAGACCCCATCGCCTCAGCCCAAAAACTCCTGAAACTGATAAGCAACTTCAGCAAAGTCTCAGGATATAAAATCAATGTGCAAAAATCACAAGCCTTCCTCTACACCAATAACAGACTTAAAGAGAGCCAAATCAAGAATGAACTGCCATTCACAATTGCTACAAAAAGAATAAAATACCTTGGAATACAACTCACAAGGAACGTAAGGGACCTCTTCAGGGAAAACTACAAACCACTGCTCAACAAAATCAGAGAGGACACAAACAGATGGAGAAACATTCTATGTTCATGGTTAGGAAGAATTAATATCGTGAAAATGGCTATACTGCCCAAAGTAATTTACAGAATCAACGCTATCCCCATCAAGCTACCATTGACTTTCTTCACAGAACTGGAAAAAACCACCTTGAACTTCATATGGAACCAAAAGAGAGCCCGCATAGCCAAGTCAATTCTAAGCAAAAAGAACACAGCGGGGGGCATCACACTACCGAATTTCAAACTATACTATAAGGCTACAGTAATCAAAACAGCATGGTACTGGTACCAAAACAGAGATATAGATCAATGGAACAGAACAGAGGCATCAGAGGCAACACAACATAGCTACAACCATACAATCTTTGATAAACCTGACAAAAACAAGCAATGGGGAAAGGACTCCCTGTTCAACAAATGGTGTTGGGAAAACTGGCTAGCCATGTGTAGAAAGCAGAAATTGGACCCCTTCCTGACACCTTACACCAAAATTAACTCCAGATGGATTAAAGACTTAAACATAAGACCCGGCATCATAAAAACCCTAGAAGGAAATCTAGGCAAAACCATCCAGGACATAGGAGTAGGCAAGGACTTCATGAAGAAAACACCAAAAGCATTGGCAACAAAAGCCAAAATAGACAAATGGGACCTAATCAAACTCCACAGCTTCTGCACAGCAAAAGAAACAGTCTCTAGTGTGAATCGGCAACCAACAGAATGGGAAAAAATTTTTGCAGTTTACCCATCTGACAAAGGGCTGATATCCAGAATTTACAAAGAACTCAAACAGATTTACAGGAAAAAAACAAACAAGCCCATTCAAAAGTGGTCAAAGGATATGAACAGACACTTTACGAAAGAAGACATATATGAGGTCAACAATCATATGAAAAAATGCTCATCGTCACTGGTCATCAGAGAGATGCAAATCAAAACCACATTGAGATACCATCTCACGCCAGTTACAATGACGATCATTAAAAAATCTGGAGACAACAGATGCTGGAGAGGATGTGGAGAAAAAGGAACACTTTTACACTGTTGGTGGGAGTGTAAATTAGTCCAACCATTGTGGAAGATGGTGTGGCGATTCCTCAAGGCCTTAGAAACAGAAATCCCATTTGACCCAGCAATCCCATTACTGGGTATATATCCAAAGGAATATAAATCGTTCTACTACAAGGACACATGCACACGAATGTTCATTGCAGCACTGTTTACAATAGCAAAGACCTGGAATCAACCCAAATGCCCATCGATGATAGACTGGATTGGGAAAATGTGGCACATATACACCATGGAATATTATGCAGCAATCAGAAATGATGAGTTCGTGTCGTTTGTAGGGACATGGATGAATCTGGAGAACATCATTCTCAGCAAACTGACACAAGAACAGAAAATGAAACACCGTATATTCTCACTCATAGGCGGGTGATGAAAAATGAGAACACATGGACACAGAGAGGGGAGTACTAAACACTGGGGTCTATAGGGGGAAAAGGGGAGGACCAGTGGGAGGGGGAGGTGGGGAGGGATTGACAGGGGAGAAATACCAAATGTGGGTGAAGGGGAGAAAGCAAACAAAACACACTGCCCTGTGTGTACCTATGCAACTGTATTGCATGCTCTGCACATGTAGAGGAATGTGCAATAAAAAGAAAAAAAAAATGTTATGAAAATGCAAAAAAAAAAAAAATTCTTCCAACTCAACATAATAATCGAATCTTTTTCCATATGATTGTCTTTTAAATATTGAAGATCAGAGCTAAACTGCCCTTACTAACTTTGCCTTCCCAAGGCTAAACAGTTTCAGCTTCTTTGAGCAGGTGGAAGGAAACTTACCTTCAGACAAACTCTTTTTGATAAGTTGGGCGGTACTAAAGAGCACTATATTCATTTTCTATTGCTGCTATAACAAAGTAACACTAACTCAGCAGCTTAAACAATATAAATTCAGTATCTTACAGTTCTGTAGGTTAGAAATCTAGCAGTCTCCCTGGGCTAAAATCAAGGTCAGCAGGGCTGCATTCCTTTCTGGAGGCTTTAGGAGAGAATCTGTTTCCGTGCTGATTCTCCAGAGCTGGAAAAGGTTCTCCTATTTTTAAGGACTCACATGATTAGACTGGGCCCACCTGGATGATCCAGCAAAAAATCTCCTCATTTCAAGATCCTTAACCCTAATTAATTTTGCAATGTCTCTTTTGCCATCTAGGGTAACATTTTTTACAGGTTCCAGGAATTATGACATGAACACCTTTGTGGGACCATTATTCTGCCTACCAGAAGCTCCTTTATGGCCATTTTCACCCTTACATAATTTACCCACATACACACTTTTACCTTTTTAATTTGATATAGTTACACATACATATACATATATATATATATATACACACACATATATGTGTACTTATAAATAATCCCTCTTTCCACTGCTTACTCTGGGTGTCTATTCACATGCTAGCCATGGGGCATCCTACATGGCAGAGATTATACTTCAGGTTTCCAATTCTGATTATTGCTTTTCAAACTAGATATGGATTTAACTTAAATGACATGCGGTCATTTACCTCAAGCTTTGTCCACATAGCATCAAAATGTTAAGCAAAAAGTGAAAATGCATTTTCCAGATTTGCCTAATTGCAGAGATCTGAAATACAAAAAAGATTAGGCGAGGCCTTCTAGCAGCCCTGCCCCCAAAAAGAGCCTTGATTGAGTAAAATTCCCTGAGCCAACCAGCCCTCTAGCCTACCTCTCTGCTCTTGGAAAGTGCTGTGTTCTTTCTACAATACCCAAGGATTGCCTAAGTTCAAATCCTGGCCATTTACTAAGTCTGTGATCTTAATCCACTTCATCTATTTGTGTTTTAGTTTACTCATCAGTAAATTGGAGATAACAGAGCACATTCCAGAGGCTTCTAATGAGGAGTGAATGAGTTAGTACACATAAAATGCTTATACTGCTGCCTGATAAATTATAAACACTCAAGGCACATTGTGAGTGGGGATGAGACAGGGAACGAGTCTAAATCATTACCAGATCCAGCAAAGATTCTTTGATGAGTCCTGTGGTAAAGGTGAAGAAGGAAGGAGGAAAGATAGAGCATGTCTTTGTCTTAAAACCCATTTATCTTAAAGAAGACTAAATAAGGAAGGCAGGGTGGTACACTTAAAGGCACCCTGATGAAAAACCTGTATCTCCACATAAGCCCAATCAGAAATTGATTGGGTAAACAAGCCCCTCATTTTTTAATACAAACTGGCAACTGAGGCAAATGTAATAATTACATAAGCATTTAGTGAGCACCTATAATGACTCCTATCACAAAGACCTGCAGTCTAGTTGAGTATTTCTCAAATGTTTTTCACCTGATCTACAATAACAAATACTTTTTCTTCTTTTTGAGACAGAGTCTCCCTGTCACCCAAGCTGCAGTGCAATGGCGCGATCTCAGCTCACCATAACCTCTGCCTCCCAAATTCAAGCAATTCTTCTGCCTCAGCCTCCCAAGTAGCTGGGATTATAGGCACCCACCATAATGCTTGGCTAACTTTTGTATTTTTAGTAGAGATGGGGTTTCACCATGTTAGCCAGGCTGGACTTAAACTCCTGACCTCAGGTGATCCTCCCACCTCGGCCTCCCAGAGTGTTGGGATTAGAGGCATGAGCCACCACACCCAGCCAACAAATGCATTTTTACATTATGACCCAACACACACATGCATGTAAATACTGAAACAAATACTCAAGCATTTTTATTTTTGAGATAGGGTCTAATTCTGTCACCCAGGCTGAAATGTAGTGGCACAATCATTGTTTACTGCGGCCTCAAACTTCTAGGCTTAATTGATCCTCCTACCTCAGCCTCCGCATTAGCTAGAACTATAGGTGTCCAGCTAATTTTGACATTTATTGTAGTGATGGGGTCTCCCTATGTTGCCGAGGCTGTTCTCAAACTCCTGGGCTCAAGCAATCCTCCCACCTTGGCCGCTCAAAGCACTGGATTATAGGCATGATCTGGCCTTACCTTCTATTCTAGTCTATTCTATTCCTCTTTTTAAAAATTATTGTCACAACGCCCCTCACCCCACTAAATTTATTTCACTATCCATTAATGGTCATGGTCCAAAGTTTGACCAAATCGGTACTGAAAAAAATATCAATCTGGACATGTGAGCAATTAACTTTAATTAATTAATATATGCCTATTTTTATACCAGTGACATGCTGTTTTGATAACTATAGCTTTTTGGTACAAATTGAAGTCAGGTAATGCGATGCCTCCAGATTTGTTCTTTTTGCTTAAGGCTTGCTTTGGCTATGCAAACTCCTTTTCGGTTATGTATGAATTTTAGGATTGTTCTTCTAGTTCTGTGATGAACAACAATAGTATTTTGATGGGAATTGCATTGAATCTATAGATTGCTTTTGGCAGTATGGTCATTTTCACAATATTGATTCTACCCATGAGGATGGGATGTGTTTCCATTTGTTTTTGTCACCTATGATTTCTTTCAGCAGTGTTTTGTAGTTCTCCTTGTAGAAGTCTTTCACCTCATTGGTTAAGTATATTTCTAAGTATTTTATTATTTTTGCAGCTATTTTAAAAGGGACTGAGTTTTGGTTTCATTCTCAGCTTCATCATTGTTGGTGTATAGCAGTCCTGCTGATCTGTGTACACTGATTTTGCATCCTGAGACTTTACTAGATTCATTTATCAGATCTAGGAGCTTTTTGGATAAATCTTTAGGGTTTTTTAGATATATAATCACATCACTGGTGAACAGTGACAGTTTGACTTTTTCTTTTCCAATCTGGATGCCATTCATTTCTTTCTCTTGTCCAATTGCTCTGGCTAAGATTTCCTGTACTATGTTAAATAGAAGTGGTGAAAGTGGACATCCTTGTCTTGTTCTAGTTCTCAGGGGAAATGTTTTTGACTTTTCCCCATTCAATATGATGTTGGCTGTGGTTTTGTCATACTTGGTTTTCATTACTTTGAGGTATGTCCCTCCTATGCCAATCTTGTTGAGGGTTTTTTACCATAAAGGGAAGCTGGATTTTATCAAATGTTTTTGCTGTGTCTATTCAAATGATCATATGATTTTTGTTTTTAATTCTGTTTATGTGATATGTCACATTTATTGACTTGTATATATTAAGCCACCCCTGCATCCCTGGTGTGAAACCTACTTGACTTGATATATTATCTTTTTGATATGCTGTTTGATTCAGTTAGCTAGTATTTTGTAGAATATTTTTTCATTTATGAAAACAGTGATATTTTAAGTACTGCCCTGAATATGTAATAAAATGGAAATTCTACAAAATGATTAAAGAAAGATACTTTAAAAGGATTAAATGTGCACATAATTTCTTCTGTACCAACTGTTATTACAAATAAAGCTCCAGATCAAAGTGTAGATCTTTTTTAAGTAAGTGGTGCTCATAGATAAAACAGACTAATGAATTTTACAGTAAAATAGTTTTCTGTTGGGTCAATAATCTATAGATTAAGTCTCCTTTATTTCTAGTGACTCTCCAAGTTTTCCTTGCTACTTATGCTTTTCTCTATAACTGACAGAAATTTACATAGTGATATACAATTTCTTTTTTTTTGAAGTTGTATTTATTGGGCATCTAATTTATATAAGATCTTGTGCTTGGTCTTGTAGAAGTAAAGGGTAGATATACAAAAAATTATCAACCAGAGTCTCTAATAAATACAATCTAACATAAAATATGACAGATACACAAAGTATACAAAGTGTTACTGGCTCAAAGAAGGGAGATGATCTCCAGCAAGGTTAAAAAAAAAAGCGAAGAGTCCATAAAGGGATTTAACTTAAAATTGGCAGAAGCTGGAAAGAAAAGCTTTCCTGTACAGTTATTATGGTCCTAAGACAACAGTGTTTGTGGAGACAGGAGGTCAAACGTTCAGAATTTTGTTGAAAGCTCACTTAACTTCTTATGAGCTTCTTAAGCTTATATTTTTATTTTTAAGTCTAATACATAAAATACTAAAGGCCTAGATCTTCTACCTTACCTTACTGTCTTTCTTAGGTTCTTGCTTATACTGTGCTGATTCAGATTTCTTCTTGCACAAGCTTGTTTCCCTTCTCATAGAGTCAGCATGACATCACTAGGGAAGTATCAAATTACTTTCAGTCTGATCAAATTTTGACCTCAGCCTTCCTCAGGTACCCCAATACCTAGTTTCCTGCTCTTTTTTCTTCTTACTGTGTCTTATAACTTCCCATTATATTTAGCATATTTAGCATCCCCAGGTTTAGCACTGAGTTGCTTTTCACATTAGATTACTCTTTTCACCTCACACCACTACACTTTCCAGCCTCTGGCAACCATCCTTCTACTCTCTATCTTCATGTGTTTACTTGTCTTAATATTTTAGATCCCAGAAATAAGTGAGAACATACTAAGTTTGTCTTTCTGTGCCTGGCTTATTTCACTTAACATAATGATTTCAGGTTCCAACCATGTTGTTGCAAATGACAGGATCTCATTCTTCTATATGGCTGAATAGTACTCCATTTATATATGCATCACATTTTCTTTATCCATTCATGTGGTGGTACCTCCAAATTTATGGTAACTTTTATTTTTTTGATAAATGACTATAACCATTTTCAACACATTTTCTACAATTTTTTTACTTCATTTTAACATAATAGCAGACTAAACCTTTGTGGGTTAGCCTGGAAACTTAGCAATCAGGAATAAAACCACTCTATAGAGGACAAAAATCTGAGTTTAAAAAAAATTAAACTAAAACTGATTTATAGATTCTATTTGAAGATGCGTAATTACCTAAAAACAGATAATGGCCTTGTGAAGTAGAGGCAAAAAAAAAAAAAAAAAAAAGTATGGAATATCTTTTGACATACCAAATTCAATTAAGGAAGTTACAAACTTGGGGGCTTTTTGGTGGTAGGGGAGTAGAGGGGAAGTATAACTAAAATGCACATCGGATTGTGATAGATGTTATAAGATGTATAAAATGCCATGCTAAAAGCACTAATTCGCCTAGGAGTATTAAAAAAACTCCACAAAGAAAGTGACATTTGGATGGTGCACTAGGGTAATTCAGACTAACCAGTCTGCTGACTACTAAAAATACAGAAGAAAAGAAAAGAAAGATCTGTTTGAAAGCATCAAGGAGCTACTATAAGACGAAAGAATTACCAGGCCAGGATAGGAAAAAGAATGGTAATTCAGGAAGCAGAGTGCTTGCCAATTCCCAAGGAAACAACAGATAGACTGAGTGGGATATTACTGCTAGCCTCCAGAAGTCATGAGGATAAGAAGTGGAGTCTAAAGTCCACCAAGGTTGAGTACCTCAGGAGCTTTATTACACTGAAGTAGAACTCTGAAGGATTTACAATCTATAACAATAAGCATCAAATCATCTCATTCTCTAAAACTGAGTTGATATGATCTTGGACTGGTTATACCCACAGGTGCTAGAAGGAGTAAACATAATCCTCTGAATGCTGACGACACCATCCTGGACCTCAGATTATCTCTACAAACATATCTGCAAATGTATAATGTATGGCAAACAATTTTATTTTTTTAAAAAACAGGTACATGAGTAGACAAGCAAACATGAATAAAACCAGGAATATAGGCTGGGCACGGTGGCTCATGCCTGTAATCCCAGCACTTTGGGAGGCTGACGCAGGCGGATCACAAGGTCAGGAGTTTGAGACCAGCCTGATCAACATAGTGAAACCCTGGCTCTCTAAAAATACAAAAATTAGCCAGGGGTGGTGGTGTGTGCCTATAATTCTAGCTACTCAGGAAGCTGAGGCAGCAGAATTGCTTGAACCTGAGAGGCAGAGTTTGCAGTGAGCAGAGATTGTGCCACTGCACTCCAGCCTGGGTAACAGAGCAACACTCTGTCTCAAAAACAAAATAAAAAATAAATAAATAAAACAGGAATATGAACTCACCAACTGAAGCTCCAAACATTAAGTTATCAGATACAGACTTTAACTGTCAGAGAAATACAGATGAGAAAATTATAATAAGTAAGCAAACATAAAAAATGAACAAAAGGAAATTTTTCTTTCTCTTTTTTTTAATTGCACTTTAGGTTTGCAGAACATGCAAGATAGTTGCATAGGTACACACGTGGCAGTGTGATTTGCTGCCTTCCTCCCCTTCACCCAAATTTGGCATTTCTCCCCATGCTATCCCTCCCCAGCTCCCCCCTCCCACTGACCCTCCCCTATTCCCCCCAATAGACCCCAGTGTGTAGTGCTCCCCTCCCTGTGTCCATGTGTTCTCATTGTTCATCACCCGCCTATGAGTGAGAATATGCGGTGTTTCATTTTCTGTTCTTGGGTCAGTTTGCTGAGAATGATGTTCTCCAGATTCATCCATGTCCCTACAAAGGAAACAAACTCATCGTTTTTGATTGCTGCATAATATTCCATGGTGTATATGTGCCACATTTTCTCAGTCCAGTCTATCATCCATGGGCATTTGGGTTGGTTCCAGGTCTTTGCCATTGTAAACAGTGCTGCAATGAACATTTGTGTGCATGTGTCCTTATAGTAGAACGATTTATAGTCTTTTGGATATATACCCAGTAATGGGATTGCTGGGTCAAATGGAATTTCTATTTCTAGGTCCTTGAGGAATCGCCACACTGTCTTCCACAATGGTTGAACTAATTAACACTCCACCAGCAGTGTAAAAGTGTTCCTATTTCTCCACATCCTCTCCAGCATCTGTTGTCTCCATATTTTTTAATGATTGCCATTCTAACTGGCGTGAGATGGTATCTCAATGTGGTTTTGATTTACATTTATCTAATGACCAGTGATGATGAGCATTTTTTCATGTTTGTTGGCCTCAGGTATGTCTTCTTTTGTAAAGTGTCTGTTCATATCGTTTGCCCATTTTTGAATGGGCTTGTTTTTTTCCTGTAAATCTGTTTGAGTTCTTTGTAAATTCTGGATATCAGCCCTTTGTCAGATGGGTAAACTGCAAAAATTTTTTCCCATTCTGTTGGTTGCCAATTCACTCTAATGACTGGTTTTTGTTTTTTTTTTTTTTTGTCATGCAGAAGCTGCGGATTTTGATTAGGTCCCATTTGTCTATTTTGGCTTTTGTTGCCAATGCTTTTGGTGTTTTAGTCATGAAGTCCTTGCCTACTCCTATGTCCTGGAGAGTTTTGCCTAGATTTCCTTCTGGGATTTTTATGATGCCAGGTCTTATGTTTAAGTCTTTAATACATCTAGAGTTAATTTTAGTGTAAGGTGTGAGTAAGCAGCCAGTTTCTGCTTTCTGCACATGGCTAGCCAGTTTTCCCAACACCATTTATTAAACAGGGAATCTTTTCCCCATTGCTTGTTTTTGTCAGGTTTATCAAAGATTGTATGGTAGTAGCTATGTTGTGTTGCCTCTGATGCCTCTGTTCTGTTCCATTAGTCTATATCTCTGTTTTGGTACCAGTACCATGCTGTTTTGATTACTGTAGCCTTGTAGTATAGTTTGAAGTCTGGTAGTGTGATGCCTCCTGCTGTGTTCTTTTTGCTTAGAATTGACTTGGCTATGCGGGCTCTATTTTGGTTCCATATGAAGTTTAAGGTAGTTTTTTCCAGTTCTGTGAAGAAGGTCATTGGTAGCTTGATGGGGATAGCGTTGAGTCTGTAAATTACTTGGGGCAGTATGGCCATTTTCACGATATTGATTCTTCCTAACCATGAACATAGAATGTTTCTCCATCTGTTTGTGTCCTCTCTTATTTCGTTGAGCAGTGGTTTGTAGTTCTCCTTGAAGAGGTCCTTTACATTCCTTGTTAGTTGTATTCCTAGGTATTTTATTCTCTTTGTAGCAATTGTGAATGGCAGTTTGTTCTTTATTTGGCTCTCCTGCAGTCTGTTATTGGTGTATAGGAATGCTTGTGATTTTTGCACATTGATTTTGTATCCTGAGACTTTGCTGAAATTGGTTACCAGTTTCAGGAGATTTTGGGCTGATACAATGGGGTCTTCTAGATATACTATCATGTCATCTGCAAATAGAGATAATTTGGCTTCCTCCTTTCCTATTTGAATACCCTTTATTTCTTTTTCTTGCCTGATTGCTCTTTCTGGAACTTCCAGTACTATATTGAATAGAAGTGGTGAGAGAGGGCATCCTTGTCTAGTGCCGGATTTCAAAGGGAATGCTTCCAGTTTTTGCCCATTCAGTATGATATTGGCTGTTGGTTTGTCATAAATAGCTTTTATTATTTTGTGATACGTTTCATCAATACTGAGTTTATTGAGGGTTTTTAGCATAAAGGGCTGATGAATTTTGTCAAAGGCCTTCTCTGTGTCAATTGAGATAATCATGTGGTTTTTGTTTTTGGTTCTGTTTATGTGGTGAATTATGTTTATAGACTTGTGTGTATTGAACCAGCCTTGTATCCCCGGGATGAATCCTACTTGATCATGGTGGATAAGCTTTTTGATGTGCTGTTGCAATTGGCTTGCCAGTATTTTATTGAAGATTTTTGCGTCTATGTTCATCATGGATATTGACCTGAAGTTTTCTTTTCTTGTTGAGTCTCTGCCGGGTTTTGGTATCAGGATGATATTGGTCTCATAAAATGATCTGGGAAGGATTCCCTCTTTTTGGATTATTTTGAATAGTTTCAGAAGGAATGGTAACAGTTCCTCTTTGTGTGTCTTGTGGAATTCGGCTGTGAACCCATCTGGACCTGGGATTTTTTTGTGTGGTAGGCTCTTAATTGCTGCCTCAACTTCAGACCTTGCTATTGGTCTATTCATAGTTTCGGCTTCCTCCTGGTTTAGGCTTGGGAGGACACAAGTGTCCAGGAATTTATCCATTTCTTCCAGGTTTACTAGTTTATGTGAATAGAGTTGTTTGTAATATTCTCTGATGATGGTTTGAATTTCTGTGGAATCTGTGGTGATTTCCCCTTTATCGTTTTTTATTGCATCTATTTGGTTGTTCTCTCTTTTCTTTTTAATCAATCTGGCTAGTGGTCTGTCTATTTTGTTGATCTTTTCAAAAAACCAGCTCTTGGATTTATTGATTTTTGAAGGATTTTTCATGTCTCTGTCTCCTTCAGTTCTGCTCTGATCTTAGTTATTTCTTGCCTTCTGCTAGGTTTTGAGTTTTTTTAGTCTTGCTCCTCTAGCTCTTTCCATTTTGATGATAGGGTGTCAATTTTGGATCTCTCCTTTCTTCTCATGTGGGCACTTATTGCTATATATTTTCCTCTAGAGACTGCTTTAAATGTGTCCCAGAGATTCTGGTATGATGTGTCTTTGTTCTCGTTGGTTTTGAGGAACTTCTTTATTTCTGCCTTCATTTCGTTGTTTATCCAGTCAACATTGAAGAGCCAGTTGTTCAGTTTCCATGAAGCTGTGCGGTTCTGAGTTCGTTTCTGAATTCTGAGTTCTAACGTGATTGACTGTTTGGGTTGTGTAGGAGTCTAAGTCTCTTTGTAAGTCATTAAGAACTTGCCTTATATATCTGGGTGCTCCTGTATTGGGTCCATATATATTTAGGATCATTAGCTCTTCTTGTTGTATCGATCCTTTTACCATTATGTAATGGCCTTCCTTGTCTCTTTTGATCTTTGTTGCTTAAAGTCTATTTTATCAGAGATGAGAATTGCAACTCCTGCTTTTTTGCTTTCCATTTCCTTGGTAAATCTTCCTCCATCCCTTTATTTTGAGCCTTTGTGTATCCTTGCATGTGAGATGGGTTTCCTGGATACAGCACACCAATGGGTTTTGGCTTTTTATCCAATTTGCCAGCCTGTGTCTTTTGATTGGTGCATTTAGCCTATTTACATTTAGGGTTAATATTGTTATTTGTGAATTTGATACTGCCATTTTGATGCTAGCTGGCTGTTTTGCCCATTAGTTGATACAGATTCTTCATTTTCTTGATGCTCTTTAGCATTTGGTATGTTTTTGGAATGGCTGGTACTAGTTGTTCCTTTCTATGTGTAGTGCCTCTTTCAGGAGCTCTTGTAAAGCAGGCCTGGTGGTGACAAAATCTGAGTACCTGCTTGTTCACAAAGGATTTTATTTTTCCTTCACTTCTGAAGCTCAGTTTGGCTGGATATGAAATTCTGGGTTGAAATTCTTTTCTTTAAGGATGTTGAATATTGGCCCCCACTGTCTGCTGGCATGTAGGGTTTCTGCCGAGAGATCTGCTGTGAGTCTGATGGGCTTCCCTTTGTGGGTGACCTGACCTTTCTCTCTGGCTGCCCTTAGCATTTTCTCCTTCATTTCAACCCTGGTGAATTTGATGATTATGTGCCTTGGGGTTGCTCTTCTTGCGGAATATCTTTGTGGTGTTCTCTGTATTTCCTGGACTTGAATATTGGCCTGCCTTGCTAGGTTGGGGAAATTTTCCTGGATAATATCCTGAAGAGTATTTTCCAGCTTGGATTCATTCTCTTCGTCACATTCAGGTACACCTATCAGACGTAGATTAGGTCTCTTCACATAGTCCCACATTTCTTGGAGACTTTGTTCATTCCTTTTTGTGCTTTTTTCTCTAATCTTGCCTTCTCGTTTTATTTCATTGAGTTGATCTTTGACCTCAGATATCCTTTCTTCTGCTTGGACAATTCAGCTGTTGAAACTTGTGCATGCTTCGTGAAGTTCTTGTGTTGTGTTTTTCAGCTCCATCAATTCACTCATATTCCTCTCTAAGTTGTCCATTCTTGTTATCATTTCATCAAATCTTTTTTCAAGGTTCTTAGTTTCTTTGCATTGAGTTAGAACGTGTTCTTTTAGGTCATGGACGTTTCTCATTATCCACCTTCTGACGTCTGATTCTGTTATTTCATCACACTCATTCTCCATACAGCTTTGTTCCCTTGCTGGTGAGGAGTTGTGGTCCCTTGTAGGAGGCGAGGTGTTCCAGTTTCAGGTGTTTTCCTCTTTTTTGCACTGGTTTCTTCCCATCTTTGTGGATTTATCCACCTGTCGTCTGAGTAGTTGCTGACTTTACAATTGGGTCTCTGAGTGGACATCCAGATTGTTGATGATGAAGTATTTCTGTTTCTTAGTTTTCCTTCTAACAGTCTAGCCCCTCTGTTGTAGGATTCCTGAGGTCCACTCCAGGCCCTGCTTGCCTGGGGAACACCTGTAGCAGCTGCGGAACAGTGAGGGTTGCTACCAGTTTCTTCTTCTGCTATCTTTGTCCAAGAATGATGTCCGCCAAATGTCAGTCTGATCAGTCCTTTGTGAGGTGACTCTTTGGATATATGGAGGTCAGGGAGCTGCTTGAGGAGACTGTACTTTATAGGAGCTCAAGTGCTGAGCTGTGAGCTCCGTTGTTCATTCAGGGCTGCTAGGCAGGTACGTTTAAGTCTGCTGCAGCAGAACTCATATAGCCCCTTTTTTTCCTCAGGTGCTCTGTCCCGGGGAGTTAGGGCTTTATTTATGAGTATCCGTTGCACTGTCCTGCCCAGCAAGGAGGCAGTCTAGTCACTGCCTGATTGCAGAGGCTAAGCTGAGCTGCTCTGGGCTCCGCCCTGCTGCCGTGGCGATGGTGGCCCGCCTCTGTAATGGCGGACTCTCTCTGTTACGGCGGGTTGCCTCAGCAATGGCAGGCTGTGTCAGCAATGGCAGAGTACCTCCATAGGGGTGGAGTGCCTCGGTAATGGTGGACGTCCCTCCCCACCGAACTGCACCATCCTGGGTTCAGCTGTGCTTGCTGTGAAACTCTCAACTCCAAGCATTTCCAATTGCTGTTTTGTTTGTTTTTGTCGGGGTTGGACCCGCCGAGCCTGATCACCTGGCTGCCAACCTCAGAGCCCTTTTTTTTTTTTTTTTTAGTTGAATGGTTGACTCTCTCCTAGGTGTTCCAGTCGCCTGCTGAAAGGGCACCAGGATCTGTGTGATTTCCCGTGCGGCAACCCACTGCGCCAGCTGAAACAACGTCACTGCCTGGGACTCTCCTGGCTTGGCTTACTGTTTAAGTCCTGTTTAATCAGATGAATGTGCTAATCTGCCATCCCAAATCTCAAATTGCCAGTTTAACAGGGCAACCAGACCAGTGTGTATGGAGTGCCGCTGTGCTGTGGCACTGGCCCAAACAGCCACACTGGCAGCCCGTGGGGCTCCTACACCTGGGAATCTCCTGGTCTGTGGGCAATAAAGATCCATCTGGAAATGCGGCATCCACTCACCCTCTGTGCTTTCACTGGGAGCTGCAATCCTGAGTTGCTCCTATAGTGCGATCTTCCAAAAGGAAATTAAAGTCCTGATAAGTGCAATTGCAAAAATTAGAAACTCAAAGGATGGTCATAACAGCAAATTAAACTCAGCTGAACTGGAAGGGAAATCAGAAAAATGAACAAATAAAAAATTTTTAAATGCATCCAGATTAAATCAAGGAGAAAATACAAAATATTGAAAAGAATACAAGAGACATATGGAATAAACAAAATTGACCAATTCTTAGCTATACTAAAAGAAAAAAAGAGAATACTCAAATAAAATAAGAAATGAAAGAAGAGATATTATAGCTGATGCTACAGAAATAAAAAGAATCATAAGAGACTACTATGAACAATTCTATGCCAACAAACTGGATAACCTAGAATAAACAAAAAAATTCTCAGAAACATAGAACCTACCAAGATAAATTCAGGAAACAGAAAGTCCAAACAGATTATAACTAGTAAGGCAATTGAATCATTAATCAAAAACCTCCCAACAATGAAAAGCCCAGGATTACAGGCTTCACTGGTGAATTCCAAACTCATTTTATAAGATCAGCACTGGCCTGAAATTAAGGCCAGATAAAGATACCATAAAAAAGGAAAACTATATGACAGTATCTCTGAGGAATATAGATGCAAAAATCTCAGCAAAATACTGGCAAACTGAATTCAACAGCACATTAAAAGGATCACAAACCATGACCAAGTAAGATTTATCTCTGGGATGCAAGGATGGTTCAACATATGAAAACCAATCAATGTGATATACCATATTAACAGAATTAAGGATAAAAACCACATGATTGTCTCAACAGATGCAAAAAAAGCATTTGGACAAAGGTCAACACCTTTTCATGATAAAAAAAGATTCTCAACAAACTAGGAATAGAAGAAAATGATCTCAACATAATAAAGACCATATATAAAAAGCCCACAGTTAACATCATACTCAACAGTGAAAAACTGAAAGCTTTTCTTCTAAGATCTGTGACACCAAAGATATCACATGTTCATGGATTGGAATAATTAATTTTGTTAAAATATCCACACTGCCCAAAGCAATCTACAGATTGAATGCAATCCCTACCAACATTCCAACAGAATTTTTTACAAAAAAAGGGCAATGCTAAAATTCAGAAGCAACCCCAAAAGATTACAAATAGCTAAAGCAATCTTAAGAAAGAACAAAGTCAGAAGCATCACACTTCCTGATTTGGAAATATATTACAAAGCTATAATAATCAAGAGTATAATATGCCATAAAGATAAACATATAGACTAATAAACAGAATAGAGATTTCAGGATAAATCAATGCATATACAGCCAAGTGACCTTCAGCAAAGATGCTAAGAATACACAATGGAGAAAGAACACTCTCTTCAACAAATGGCACTGGGAATACTGAATATCCACATGTAAAAGAATGAAATTGGATCTTTATCTAACACCACATACAAAAATCAACTCAAAATACATAAACTTAAGAAATGAAAATATAACATTCTGGAAAAAAACATAAGAGAAAAATCTTTCAATACTGGCCTTGGCAATGATTTATTGAATATGGCACCAAAAACACGGTAACAAAATCAAAATAGATAAGCAGGATTACATCAAATTAAAAATCTGCACTTCAATGAAACTATTCAACAAAACAAAAAAGGCAATCCACAAAACAGGAAAAAAATATGTAAAAAATATGTAAACCATATATCTGATAAAAGGTTAACATCCAAATTATATAAGAAACTCCAACTCAATAGAAAAAAATAAAATAATCTGATTTTTAAATGGACAAAGGAATTGAATAGACATTTATCAAAAGAAGACATACAAATAGCCTACAATATATGTAAATGTGCTCAACATCACAACATCACAAATTACCCAGAAAGTGCAAATCTAAACCACAATGAGATACCTTAATACAATGTTTAAGGTTAGAAGTGGTTTGGGTTTTTATTCAGTTTTATAATGTTTTTGTGACCAGAAATATGTCATAGGACCATACATATGCCATACAAAACTCTTATTTAAATCAATTTGCCATTTTGGTAAAATTGGTTTTGTTTTACTTCATTCACTTAAAGTTTCCAAGAATCTATCAATGACATTAAGTAAGGACTCACTGTACTTAAAACTTTGCCAGTACGGTAGATCTTATGTTAAATATCTGCATCACAAAAATAATAATAGTAATAATAAAGAGGCCAAGGGGAAACTTTTTGAGGGGATGGACACATTTATAGCATACATGGCAGTGATGGTTTCATAGCTGCATACTTATCTCCAAATTTATTAAATTGTACACATTAACTATGTACAGTTTTTTGTACATCAATTATACCTAAATAAACTGGTTTTTAAAAGGTGAAAACAAGAATAAATCTAACAAATAAATAAGAACTTTAAGCAGAAAACTGTAAAGCATTTTGAATAATGTAAAAGAATATTTAAATGAATGGAAGGACATATGATGTTCATAGATTGAAATATTCAATATTTTTAAATGAAGTTTCCCCTAAGCTGATCTAGGGATTCTGTGAGATCCCAATCAAAGCTCCAGTAGATGTGTATATGTTTATGTATTGAACAAGCTAATTACAAAGTGTATATGGAAATGCAAACTGTTAAGGATAGCCAAAGACAATCTTAAAGAAGGAAAAGTAGGAGGACTTTCTCAACCAGCTATCAGCACTAACTTAGCTGTATTAGGACACGCATTGGTTTAAGAAGAGCCAAACAGATGAAAGAAATAGAACAGAGACACAGAAACAGATTCATGTACATAGTCACTTGATTTAAAATAAATATGACATTGCAAAGCAGTGAAAAAAATACAGCCTTTTGAATAAATGGACACCCTAACATCACAATAAAAAGAACTAGAGGAGCAAGATCAAGCAAATTCGAAAGCTAGCAGAAGACAAGAAATAACTAAGATCAGAGAAGAACCGAAGGAGACAGACACACACACACACACAAAACCCTTTAAAAAAATCAATGAATCCAAAGCTGGTTTTTTGAAAAGATTAACAAAATAGATAGACTGCTAGCTAGACTAATAAAGAAGAAAAGAGAGAAGAATCAAATAGGTGCAATAAAAAATGATAAAGTGGATATCACCACCAATCCCACAGAAATACAAACTACCATCAGAGACTACTACAAACACCTCTATGCAAATAAACCAGTAAATCTAGAAGAAATGGAGAAATCATAGTCATGACGAAGTCGCGATTGCTGTGCAGATTTCATGGTGATCGGTAGATTAGCATTTAGGAAGGACAGCTTTACAAATGTTTACATTTGAGATTGAAATAAATTTTATTGATTGACTTCCAAATAACAGAGAATGTTTTGAAATTCCTTTTTTTGTTAACATCTTTTTCTTTTCTCTTTCTTTTTTTTTTTTTTGAGACGGAATTTCGCTTTTGTTACCCAGGCTGGAGTGCAATGGCACGATCTCGGCTCACCGCAACCTCCACCTCCTGGGTTCAGGCAATTCTCCTGCCTCAGCCTCCTGAATAGCTGGGATTATAGGCATGCGCCACCATGCCCAGCTAATTTTTTGTATTTTTAGTAGAGACAGGGTTTCACCATGTTGACCAGGATGGTCTTGATCTCTTGACCTCGTGATCCACCCGCCTCAGCCTCCCAAAGTGCTGGGATTATAGGCGTGAGCCACCGTGCCCAGCCAACATTTTTTTCATGTTCTCTCTAGAAATGGCTACAAATTCATCTTTCACCAAATAATGAACAGATTTTAACTGTGGCTGTGGTATAATAAAAGAAAATATGTACTGTGTAAAAAAGAAAAGAAAAACACCTGTTGGCCTTCTGTGGCCATATCCCTTTGTATCACATGCACATGCTTTTCAATTCAAACCTTTTACAGTGAGTTCTATGGTATGGCTGGAGTATACAGTGCCAGGAGGTGAGTCCAAAAAGGCACACAGAAGACAACCTGAAATGTCTGCATACCAGCCTATTTTAGTTTATTTAAGGAAATAATATGTGCCAGAAAGTGTACTGAGCACTTGCTATAAATTATAATATCATTTAATCTTTATAATCACACTATGTGAGTATTATTAGTATTATCATTATCCCCATTTTTAATAATAGTATCGTTATCCATTTTTCAGATGAGGAACCTAAGTCAGTGTGGCTATATGGCTTGCCCAAGATCACACAGGTAGCAAACAATGAAACTAGGGCTTGAATCCCAACAGTCTGATTCCGTGTCTTGTTCTTAACCATTAAACTATTTTCTCTGCTACAGTCTTAAACTGTTTAGTATAAAAGGCCATTTATCCACTAATATTTACACTGTAGAGAGAAAGATTCCAGGAACATGGCAGCTTGACAACATAATTACTGATGCTTCTCCTAACTCCAAACCAACTAACTCTATTAGTTGCTGGGCCAGTAGGCTGGTAGGGCCTAGAGAGTGCGAGCAGAACCTCTGCTCTTATGGGATAACAGGGAAAGCTAGTGTAAGACTTTTTCTCTGCTAAGTTGAAGGATATATTGAGGTCTAGTGGCAAAGAGCCATAGGACAAGAATCAGAATTCAAGGTTCCTAGGAAAAGCCTGGTCTTGAGAGACTTATGGGCCCCTGTGGTAGACATAATAATGCCTCCCTCCCCCCAAGATATCAAAAAGCTCATCCTATGAACCTGGGAATGTTTCCTTACATGGCAAAAACATGATGCTGATGTGATTATCTGATGGGACCTAAGTAATCACAAGGATCCCTACAAGAAGGAAACAAAAAGGGCGAAGGCAGCAGGAGATGTTATGATAGGAGTGTCAGAGTGATGCAGTATGAGAATGAACGACTTGTTGAAGATAAAAAAGGGACCATAAGCCATGGAACCGAGGTGGCTTCTAGAAGCTGAAAAAGGCAAGGAAACGAATTTTCCCGAGGAGGAACACAGGCATGTTGACACCTTCATTTTCACCCACTGAAACTGGTTTCAGACTTCTGACCCCCAAAACAGTAAAATAAAAAATTCATATTGTTTTAAGCCACTAAGTTTGTGGCAATTAGTTACATGAGCAATAGGAATATTGCTCATGTAATATATCCCTCCCAAAAAACAGGCAGAGCTGGACTTTTTTTTATGAACATGCTGGTCTTCCTGGCCCAGATGAGCTGGTGCGAGAGGGGCAAAAAAGGTGTGCCAACTGGCTGTCAACAGATGCTGGTGGAAGGCAGGAGCTGAGCTGGGAGCTTAGCTTGGCCTCTCAATGGGAATCCTTACATATGGGCTCTCCAGCATGGAAAACCCAGACTTCTTACATGGCAGTTGAGTTCCCCAGAGTGAGTCTCCCAGAGAACTGGGAAAAAGCTGCATAGCCTTTTCTGAACAAGCCTTGGAAATCAGCATCACTTCTGCCATCTTCTAGTGGCTGAAGCAGTCATAAGCCTGCCTAGACCTAGGAAAAGTAGGTATAAACTCACGTCTTGACAGGAATGTCAAAAAAAAAAATTTTTTTATTGCATTTTAGGTTTTGGGGTACATGTGCAGAACATGCAAGACAGTTGCATAGGTAAACACATGGCAGTGTGTTTTGCTGCCTTCCTCCCCTTCACCCGTATTTGGCATTTCTCCCCAGGCTATCCCTCCCCAGCTCCCCCCCACCGCTGTCCCTCCCCTATTCCCCACAATAGACCCTAGTGTTTAGTACTCCCTTCCCTGTGTCCATGTGTTCTCATTTTTCATCACCTGCCTATGAGTTAGAATATGCGGTATTTCATTTTCTGTTCTTGTGTCAGTTTGCTGAGGATGATGTTCTCCAGATTCATCCATGTCCCTACAAACGACACGAACTCATCATTTTTGATTGCTGCATAATATTCCATGGTGTATATGTGCCACATTTTTCCAATCCAGTCTGTCATCGATGGGCATTTGGGTTGGTTCCAGGTCTTTGCTATTGTAAACAGTGCTGCAATGAACATTCGTGTGCATGTGTCCTTATAGTAGAACGATTTATAGTCCTTTGGATATATACCCAGTAATGGGATTGCTGGGTCAAATGGGATTTCTATTTCTAAGGCCTTGAGGAATTGCCACATTGTCTTCCACAATGGTTGAACTAATTTACACTCCCACCAACAGTGTAAAAGTGTTCCTATTTCTCCACATCCTCTCCAGCATCTGTTGTCTCCAGATTTTTTAATGATCGCCATTGTAACTGGCGTGAGATGGTATCTCAACGTGGTTTTGATTTGCATCTCTCTAATGACCAGTGATGATGAGCATTTTTTCATATGTTTGTTGGCCTCATGTATGTCTTCTTTCGTAAAATGTCTGTTCATATCCTTTGCCCACTTTTGAACGGGCTTGTTTGTTTTTTTCCTGTAAATCTGTTTGAGTTCTTTGTAAATTCTGGATATCAGCCCTTTGTCAGATGGGTAAACTGCAAAAATTTTTTCCCATTCTGTTGGTTGCCGATTCACTCTAGTGACTGTTTCTTTTGCCGTGCAGAAGCTGTGGAGTTTGATTAGGTCCCATTTGTCTATTTTTGCTTTTGTTGCCAATGCTTTTGGTGTTTTGGTCATGAAGTCCTTGCCTACTCCTATGTCCTGAATGGTTTTGCCTAGATGTCAAAAATTTTACAGAAATGTTTTAAATCCACCACACCAACAAATATGAAGACTAAAGGAAATAATTTTCTAGCAAAATGTAAATTCCTAATCATAACCTAAGAAGTAGAAAACTTGGATAGATCAAATGCCATAGAAGAGATAAGAAAAGTGATTAAAGATCAGCCATTAAGTAAATGCATCAGTTAGTTTCACAGCGGAGGTCTATGAAACTTTTAAAGAAGAGCAGTGTAATATTATTGAAACCAGGGACTTCCAGATTTTAGTGAGCTTCTGAATCACCTCACCAGCTAATAAACACACATTCCTGGGCCCCATCCCAGATTGATTCAGTAAGTCTAGAGGACAGCATAGGGATCTACATTTGTAACATGCATACAGGTGATACTACCACCACTTATTCACATAATCCATTTTGAGTAGCCCTGATTTAAACCAGGAGCTAGCAAACTGTGGCCACGTGGCCAAATCTGGCCTGTTGCTTGTTTTTGTAAATAAAGATTTATTGGAATACAGCCATGTTTATTCACTTACTTATTGTCTATCTTGCTTTTGCACTGTGATTGCAGGTTGAGTACATATGACAGAGACTATGTGGGCCACAAAACTTAAAATACTTACCATATCTGGCCCTTTGCCAAGAAAAGTTTGCCACCCCTGCCTAAACCACTAGCTGTTCTACCTCATTTATGACTCATTATATTTTCCCTTTTCCAAACTTAAGTGGACTTTTTGGATATTCTGCTGACATATTCACTCCAATGGTTAAGGTACAAAACTAATATGACAAATCATTTCCATGGCACAGGCTATCTGCACTAAGCAACAACCAGATCACTATGTTGAAAAGAATGTGAGACTGCCCAAGCTCAGCAGGAAACAACGTTGCAATTAATGAGAGATGTCTCCTACATACATTGAAAGGGTAACTTGCAGCATGCATGCTGTGTATTTGCTAACCCTGATTATAAAATATGTAGGGTTTAAGATTATTTTCAAAATCTGTTGGGTGACTACAACAAAATATGAATGTAATGCACCCATTTTTAACTGCACTATTTACAATCTATCAGATTTTGCTCCAAAGGCTGTGGAAGTTATTGTAATAATATGCAAATGCTTCACACTCATAAAAAAGTGGAAAAATAAAACCATTTTGTGATTTTTATCAGAGTATAATACAGACCAATTCTGTCATGTTTGTACACAAGATTTCTGAGATTGATGTCCGCTCTTGAAGAAATACTAATAATGTTTCAAATGTTGTGAACCAATATTTTATCAGTTGAAAATGTCCTTATTGTCAAAACATCTTTCAAAGATCCTAACTCTAAACTCTGAGGTAATTTTTGCACATTAACACCATTTTCCCATGATGTCAGTTCTAAAATAGCAGCCCAGACATATCAAAAGCAGAAATTAGATTTTGTGATTTGCATATTTATATTATTATTTAAAAGAAAAAAAGTCTGTTGTTCTAGGCAAAAGAAAAATGGTACAAGAAAATACAAATACATGTTTGTTACCTTAGGCAGAAGAAAAACTGCGGGTAGAAATTTCCAGTGTGGGTAAGCAACAGTTAAATACCAAAATCCAGTAAAGCCAGAAGCAAGCGGCAGAGCTGCCACAGAGAGCACTGAAGGTGGCACTAGAGAACTAACCCCAAAGGAAGGTCCTAAAAGAAAGAGGTGAAGATCAGCCAGGCATGCCCAGACATGGAGTTTTTCTCACCATTGTAGTCCCACATGAACAAAGCCTGGCACACAGAAAAAACACCATTAATATTTATGGAAGGAAAGACAGAAAGCATGAAAAGTAAAAGGAAGGGAAGGCAGAAGTTCACAACAAAAAGCCAGGGTCTTCCAAAACATGCCAACAGAGTGGTGGCTTCATTCTAATTACCAGATGGTGGTATACAGAGCAATTAGGAAAGGTGACTGGTAGTAAATAAATTTTTCCACCGAAAATGAAGATAACTGAGGAATCAGCCTGCAGTTGCTAAAAGACTGACATGCCAAGAACTGGAGCAGTTCTGCAAAGGACACAATGGCTCCTAATATATTATAAGGAAGTCTCTCCCAGTTCTATGTGCACTGAACCCAAATATAAAGACAACTATACATCCAGGAAAAATAAAGACCCCCAAGAATGTTAACCTTGATATGCAAAATAAAGTTTTATTTATTACATGGTTTTGTTTGTGGTTTTATTTATTATGTGGTTTCTCTGGTAACCCTGTATTAATAATCCATAGCAAGAGGAAAGAAGGGCAGAATACCTGCTGTACAGTTGATGATATTTGTCCAGGCATGCTGGGTGAAATGTATCAACGAAGCAAGATAATTCCAAATTTTATCTAGCATGGAAGTATTCAAAACTAGGTAGTCCATGTTTATGCCCCAAACTGTGAATCTCCGGAAGACATACACAAAAATGTTTGTATGGGCTGGGTGCAGTGGTTTGCACCTGTAATCCCAGCACTTTGGGAGGCCAAGGCAGGTGGATCACCTGAGGTCAGGAGTTTGAGACCAACCTGGCAAACATGGTGAAACCTCATCTCTACTAAAAGCACAAAAATTAGCCAGGTATGGTGGCAGGCACTTGTAATCCCAGCTACTCAGGAGGCTGACACAGGAGAATTGCTTGAACCCGGGAGGTGGAGGTTGCAGTGAACCGAGGTCACCCCACTGCACTCCAGCCTGGATGACAAGAGTGTGACTCCGTCATTAAAAAAAAAATAAAAGTTTATATGTGCATTTTTCTGAGAACAGATTCCAACACATTGATCAAAGTCACAAAATGGTCCAAAGCCTAACCCACCCTACTCCCCAAAACTATGAAGAACCACACGGCAATGTTTTACAAACTATAGGTCATTTTGTTGTGCACACATTTTTAAATTAAATAGAATAGGAAGTATAAGAGTGTAACACTGATTATAAGGGTATTATTTCTTCCAACTTGTTCCAGCAGCTATATATATGTTTCTCTCTCTCTCTCTCTCTCTCTCTCTCTCTCTCTCTCTCTCTCTCTCTGCGTGTGTGTGTGTGTGTGTGTGTGTGTGTGTGTCAAGGTAAATTTTTCATACTGAGGCCTGGGTCAATAAATTTGGAAGTCACTGAATCTAAGGTATAAAAAACAGCTAAATTCAACTTTGTAATGTATTAAATCATCATCCATTGAAAACAATTAGGTGATCTGTGATTCCAGTGGGCATTATACTGTTTTGAGTGGCATAAGACACACCAAAATGAAATTGCCATAATTAGAGAACTGCAATCTATAATACTCATAAATAAAAGTATATCTCTATAAAGTCCTATTGATCTACAAAATCAGGGGCTACAAAAAGGTTTTCATTGAAAGGATTTTATACTGTCTCTGGGAAAATGTTAAGTTCTAAGTAAAATATTTAGGAATGAAAAGAGTTAAAATATTCCCCTGGGATGATAAAGTCCTCTAAGCACCTTAAAAAGATGTCAGAGAAGGGGAGAGAGCATACGGAAAGTCACCCCTAAACCTTGTACAGAGATGGGTTTTAGGAAAAAATATTTCCTTTATACAAAATAAATGAGAGAACATGGAAATTTTGCCATGACTGCTTGGGTATGATGGTGTCACCACAGTGTCTGGTACTGTCTTCTGACTTCTTCTAAGCCTCAGTATGAGAAGCATAAATGGTCCAGATATTGAGTTATTGGGCTTATTTCTAAAATGTTACCAATGTACTTTACAGGTTTGAGTTCTCCCAATCAACACAAAAATTTCAAAAGCATCACTAGGTTCTACATGGCCAGACCATTACCCATCCCCACACTATTCATTCAACAGGGGACTAATATGCAGAATATAGAAGGAATTCAAACAATTCAACAGGAAAAAAGGCAATCCCATTAAAAGGTGGGCAAAGGACATGCATAAACATTTCTCAAAAGAAGAGCTACAAATGGCCAACATATGCGAAAAAAAAAGGTCAATATCACTAATCATCACAGAAATGCAAATCAAAACCACAATGAGATATCATTTTACCCCAATCAGAACGGCTATTACTAAAAAGAAAACAAAAATAATAGATGCTGACAAGGATGTAGAGAAAAGGGAACTCTTAAAAACTGTTGGTGGCAATATAAACTAGTACAGCCACTATAGAAAGCAGTATGAAGATTTGTCAAAAACTAAAACTGAAAAAGAATTACTATCAATGCAGTAATCCCATGACTGAGTATCTATCTACCCAAGGGAAAAGAAACCAATATATCAAAGGATACTTGCACTCACATGTTTATTGCAGAATTATTCACCAGAGTAATGATATGGAATCAACCTAAGTATCCCTCAACAGATCACACACACACACACACACACACACACAAACATATATACATACACACACATACATATATATACACTGGAATATATATATTTCTAAAATGTTACTAATGCACTTTACAGGTATGAGTTCTCCCAATCAACACAAAAATTTCAAAAGCATCACTAGGTTCTACATGGCCAGATCATTACCCCTCCCTAAACTATTCATTCAACAGGGGACTAATATCTAGAATATATAAGGAACTTTTTTATTTGGCCACAAAAAAAGAAGTCATATCATTTTGTAGCAATATGGACTAGCTGGAGGTCATTATCATAAGAAATAAGCCAGGCACAAAAAGGCAAATATCACATGTTCTCACTTACATGTGGGGGCTAAAAAATGTGATCACATGGAGGTATACAGTGAAAGGTAGAGAACACAGACTGGGAAGGGTGAATGCGGGGAGGAGGGAGGATGAAGAAAACTGAATTAAACGGTATAAACATACAGTTAGATAGAAAGAATAAATTCAATGTTTGATAGCAGAGTAAGGTAATTATAGTTAACAAAAATGTATTGTGCTCAGGTGATGGATACCTTAAATACTCAGACTTGATTACTATACATATTATATACATGTAACAAAATTTCACAGGTATCTCATAAATCTGCACAAATTTTTTAAAAGAACATGAATTTCCAAAGTGAAAGAGCCCAGAGACTTCATAGCAAAATTAATTTTTTTTAAAAATCCACATCAATAATCACTGTAAAATTTCAGAACACCAAGAATAAAGAGAAGATTGGTCAGGGAGCTTCACAATGGAAGGAATAGGCTGATACCACCTGAATGAATTAATCACTATTAGCCTCACTTTTTAAAAGTAGGACAAACAGAAACTGTTATGTGCTCATGATATAATACAATAGGAAATACAAAGAACCAGCTATGAATTTTTATAGTGACACGAACTCAGTTCGCTGCGATCTCCACCTCCCACATCCAAGTGACTCTCCTGCCTCAGCCTCTAGAGTAGCTGGGATTACAGGCACCTGCCACAGCACCCAGCTAATTTTTGTATTTTCAGTAGAGATGGGGTTTCACCATCTTGGCCAGGCTGGTCTCAAACTCCTGACCTCAAGATTCGCCCGCCTCAGGCTCCCAAAGTGCTTGGATTACAGGTGTGAGCCACCACACCTGGCCTGTTTGTTTTAAGAGACAAGGTCTCACTCTATTACCTAGGCTGGAGTACAATGGCATGATGATCACAGCTCACTGCAACCTTGAGCTCCTGGGCTCAAGCAGTCCTCCTACCTCAGCCTGCCAAGTAGCTAGGATTATAGGCATGCACGACCATGCCCAGCTATTAAAAAAAAAGGTGGGGGGGTGTTTGTTTTTTGAGACAGAGTGTTACTCTATCACTCAGGCTGGAGTGTGGTGGCTCCATCTCTGCTCACTGCAACCTCTGCCTCCTGGGTTCAAGTGATTCTCCTGTGTCTACCTCCCAAGTAGCTGGGATTACAGGCACCTGCCACCACACCTGACTAATTTTTTTATTTTAGTAGAGATGGGGTTTCACCATGTTGGCCAAGCTGTTCTTAACTCCTGACCTCAGGTGAACTGCCTACCTCAGCCTCCCAAAGTGCTGAGATTACAGGCATGAGCCACCCCACCTGGTGGGGTCTTGCTATGTTGCCTAGGCTGGTCTTAACTCCTGACCTCATTACCGGCATGAGCCACCATGCCTAGACCGCCATTTTTAAAATTTTGTTTCAAGTGTGTTCGTAATTGCTCACTGAAGCATTTTTTACCATGGCTGCTTTAAAGTTCTTGTCAGATGATTCCAACACTTGTGTCATCTCTATATTGGTGTCTGTTATTGACTTTTCTCAATCAAGTTGAAATTTCCCTGGTTCTTGGTATGGTGAGTGATTTTTCTGTAGTATACTAAACATTATTGTTTAGAATAACATGAGATTATTAAAATGGACATGTGCTGGTCACAGTGGCTCATGCCTGTAATCCTAGAAGCACTTTGGGAGGCCGAGGCAGGTGGATCACCTGAGGTCAGGAGTTCAAGACCAGCCTGGCCAACACGGGAGGCTGAACCTGGGAGGCGAAGCTTGCAGTGGGCCGATATCATGCCACTGCACTATAGCCAAGGGAAAAGAGTAAATCTCTGTCTAAAAAAAAAAAAAAAAATTAAATAATAAATAAATAAAATAGATATGCAAATCATAGATCAAGGAAGTTTTCTTGAGTTAAAAAAAAATTAGGGGCAGGCATGGTGGCTCATGCCTGTAATCCTAGCACTTTGGGAGGCCAAGGCAGGAGGATTGCTTGAGTCAAAGAATTCAAGACCAGACTGGGCAACATGGTGAAACCTGGTCTCTACCAAAAATACAAAAAATTAGCTGAGGATGGTGGTGTGTACCTGTATTCCAAGCTACTCAGGAGACTGATGTAGGAGGATGGTTTGAGCCTGGGAGGCAGAGGTTACAGTAAACCAAGAGCGTGCTATTGCACTCCAGCCTCAGTGACAGAGCCAGACAGCCTCAAAAAAAAAAAAAAAAAAAAAAAAAAGGAGTAGAAATAACAAAAGCTAACACTTAAATAGCCTGATGTGTCAGGCGCTATAATGAGTATAGTATACATATTAACTCATTTAATACTTAAGACAACCCTATGAAGTAGGTACTATAATTATCTGAATTTTACAAATGAGGAAACTGAGGTTAAGTAATTTGGCTGCAGTCACACAACTGGTAAATGGTAAATCTAGAATATGAATCCAAACCATCTGCCTCCAAAGTCCATGCTGTTGAAATCACTATGCCATCATGCCCCCAGTAATGTATTACTGTAGTTTTATTTGTGCAAACATGTCACTGTGTTCCTATACAGGAAACTTTTAGGGTGAATCTTGTCATTTTAGTCATCATAAGTATCATAAAAGATTACCTTGTTGCCACTAACTAAAGAAAAAAAGCCAATAGCAGGAATTTTTTTTAGAAAAACAAAAGGCTTAAGAAGATAGGCAGTTTTACATGAATTTGGCAGAGAGACCTAACCTAACAAGAGGTATTCTGTCCTACACCAGTGTCTAGTGCTCAATGAATGCTTGTTGAATGAATGAACACACAGATACATGCATGTCTCTAAAGAATGAAATAGAAACAGAATGTCAGCTCTTTTTTTAAATGTCAAAAAGGGAAAGAAAATAGAGCTATGATCTCCTAACAAGAAGACTTCCTAAAAGTCAAGGGTCAAGAACTTGGTGTCTCAGATGATAATTATACACTGCTATCTGGCTAATTAACCTTTCTGACAACAGGAGGCTATCTAAAAACTAAGAGAAATGTTTTCAAATATTACTGATAATAGAAATTGGGTTTTATAAATTTAAGATTTGTCCAGAATCTGTTCATCCCTTGACATGCAACCTATCCAAAAAATATGATATCTAACCAGAAGGATTTTACGATTGTCCAACCTGTAAAGTTTACAGAAAAGGCATTCTGAGGGAGTAAAAAATAATGTCTTTCTGAAAAAATAAAATTGTAGATAATTTTGTTAAAAAACAAAGATGCAAAACCAAGTAAAAATTAAGATTTTCACCTAGTCCATTATCATAGAGACTTACATTGCTATCAAGCCAGGTCCTCTAGAGGCTTAAAGGCAATCTCTGACATTGTGCTGCATCTCAAAATGTACTATCAGTGAGGTGATGAATCTCTCTTGCCCTGGTCTCCAGGTCTGATGAGGCCATGAGTAATCATTTAAGAATCAGCATATCAGGGCCCAGCGCAGTGGCTCACACCTGTAATCCCAGCACTTTGGGAAGCCAAGATGGGCAGATTACAAGGTCAAGAGATCGATCGACACCATCTTGGCCAACATGCTGAAAACCCATCTCTATTAAAAATACAAAAATTAGCTGGATGTGGTGGCATATGCCTGTAGTCCCAGCTACTCGGGAGGCTAAGGCATGAGAATCACTTGAACCCAAGATGTGGAGGCTACAGTGAGCCGAGATCACACCACTATACTCCAGCCTGGTGACACAGCGAGACTACATCTCAAAAAAAAAAAAAAGAATTAGTGTATCAGTGAATAAGGTAAGGGAGCAAGCCAGCTGGCCATCATGAAGATGAAATACTTGACCTGGAGACACCACAACCAAAGTCTCAGCAAAATCATGCTACATCCTACAAACAGGTAGGAATCTTTTCACTTTCAGCCTGAAACAATGAAGCACCCCCAAAACATCAATACCAATAGATAAGAGTAAACTCCTGAATACTTTTGGACTGCAAGAGGATAGCAAAAGACTTAGAGAATCTACCTGAAATTGCTTCTTTATCATAAAGAATGCCCCTTAGCAAATGTTGCAATAATTACTTGGCATTAAGATAGTCATATGATCTTTTTGGCATTTAACTATCATGAATATGCATAAAGGAACTCAGTGAGGTTACATTATGCCCTTAATAGCTAACTCATAACTTAACTGTAGTACACAAATAGGAGCTAATATAAATGCTAAGCTTCTATATATAAATAAATAATACTTGATGTATCATCCTTCAGTGAGCCAAAAACTGAAAGACTGTATGATCAATTTAGGCCCAAAATCCTTAGCGCACTATTGGTGGGAATGTAGATTGGTACAGCCATTATGGAAAACAGTCTGGTGGTTCCTGAAAAAATTGAAAATAAAACTATCATACAACCCAGCAATCCCTCTTCTGGGGGTATACTCAGAAGAGATGGCCTTTTGGTCACCTCATAAATACATATGCACTCCCATGAATTACAGCATTATTCATAATAGCCAAGATATGAAAACAACCTAAATGTCTGTCAGTGAATAAATGGATAAAGAAACAGTTGGCCAGGGTGGTAGCTCATGCCTGGAACCCCAGTGGTTTGGAAAGCCAAGGTGGGAGAATAGTTTGAGGCTAGAAGTTTGAGACCAGGCTAAACAACATATTGAGACTTCATCTCTACAAAAAAAGGTTTTTTTAAATTATCCAGGTGTAGTGGGGTGTACCTGTAGTTCCAGTTTCTTGGAAGGTTGAGATGGGAGGATCACCAAAGTCCAGGAGTTTGAATGAGCTGTGGTCATGCCACTGCACTCTAGCCTGGGTGACAGAGCAAGACCCAGTCTTTAAAAAAAAAGACAAATAAAATTTTAAAAAGAAACAGTAGTGAACAATCCAAGATGGCCAAATAGGAACAGCTCTGGAGTGCAGTTCCCAGAGAGAATACAGAGGGTGAGTGATCACTGCATTTCCAAACGAATTTTTACTGCCAAAGACCAAGAAATTCCTGGGTGGAAAAGCACCACAAGTCTCCAGAATGGCTGTTTCAGCTGGCGCAGCAGATCTCCTCACAAAAACTCATACAAATCCAGGCACCATTTCAACTGGTGCCTGGAATGCCTGGGAGACAGAGTCACCCATTCAACTGAAAAACGGGGGGCTGAAACAGGGATCCAGGTGATCTGGCTCAGCAGGTCCCACCCTACAAAGGCCAGCAATCTGAAACACTCTGGAATGAGTTTCACAGCAAGCACAGCTGGACTCAGGATGGTCCAGCTCTGTGATGGGAAGGGCGTCCACCATTACCGAGGCAGTCCACCACTACTGAGGCAGTCTGCCATTACTGAGACAGTCTACCATTACTGAAGCCGTCCACCATTAATGACGCAGTCTGCCATTACTGAGGCAGACCACCATTACCGAGGCAGTTCTAACTATACCTTTATAAACAAAACCACAAGGAAGTTCACACAGCAGCTGGGCAGAGCCCACAACAGCTCAGCAACACCTCTGCTGGCAGACTGTGACTAGGCTACCTACTTGCTGGGCAAGGCATCTCTGAAAAAAGGCAGCAGCACATCAGGAAATTACAAACAAAGCCCCACCTTCCCAGGACAGAACACTTGGGAAAAAAAGGTGGTTATGAGTTACACTGCAATAGACTTAAATGTAGCCACCCAGCAGCTCTGAAAAGAACAACAGAGCTCACAGCTCAGCACTTGAGCTCCTATAAGAGACAGACTGTCTCCTCAAACAGCTCCCTGACCCCGTATATCCAAAGAGACACCTCATAAAGGAGAACTCAGGCTGACATGTGACAGGTATCCTTCTGGGATGAAGGTAACAGAAGAAGAAACTGGCAGCAACCCTCACTGTTCTGCAGCCCCCACAGGTGATCCCCAGGCAAGCAGGGTCTGGAGTGGACCTCCAGCAGTTCTACAGCAGAGAGGCCTGACTGTTAGAAGGAAAACTAAAAAACAGAAATAACTTCATCATCAACAAAAAGGACGTCCACTCAGAGACCCCATCTGAAAGTCACCAACTACAAAGACCACAAATATATAAAGCCACAAAGATGGGAAGAAACCAGCACAAAAAGAATAAAAACACCCCAAACCAGAATGCTTCTCCTCCTCCAAAGTATCACAACTCCTCACCAGCAAGCGAACAAGGCTGGATAAAGAATGAGTCTGAAGAATTGACAGAAACAGGCTTCAGAAAGTGGGTAATAACAAACTTCTGTGAGCTAAAAGAATATGTTCTAACCCAATGCAAAGAAACTCAAAACCTTGAAGAAAGGTTTGATGAAATGTTAACAAGAAAAAATAGCTTAAAGAAGAATATAAATGAATTGATGGAGCTGAAAACACAACATGATAACTTCATGAAGCATGCACAAGTTTCAATAGCCAAATCAACCAAGCAGAAGAAAGGATATCAGAGATTGAAAATCAACTCAATGAAATAAAATGAGAAGGCAAGATTAGAGAAAAAAAAGAGTAAAAAGAAATGAACAAAGCCTCCAAGAAATATAGGATTATGTGAAAAGACCTAATCTAGGTTTGATAGATGTACCTGAATATGATGGAGAGAATGAATCCAAGGTGGAAAACACTCTTCAGGATATTATCCAGGAGAACTTCCCCAACCAAACAAGGCAGGCCAATATTCAAGTCCAGGAAATACAGAGAACACCACAAAGATATTCCTCAAGAAGAGCAACCCCAAGGCACATAATCATAAGATTCACCAGGGTTGAAATGAAGGAAAAAATGCTAAGGGAAGCCAGAGAGAAAGGTCAGGTTACCCACAAAGGGAAGCTCATCAGACTCAAAGCGGATCTCTTGGCAGAAACCCTACAAGCCAGAAGAGAGTGGGGGTCAGTAATGAACATCTTTAAAGAAAAGACCTTCTAACCTAGAATTTCATATCCAGCCAAGCTTTATAAGTGAAGGGAAATAAAATCCTTTACCAATAAGCAATTGCTCAGAGACTTCATCACCACCAGGCCTGCCTTTGAAGAGCTCCTAAAAGAAGCACTAAACATAGAAAGGAACAACCAGTACCAGCCACTCCAAAAACATGCCAAATGGTAAAGAGCATTGACACAATGAAGAAACTGCATCAACTAATGGGCAAAACAACCAGGTAGAATCAAAATAGCAGGATCAAATTCACACATAAAAATATTAGCCTTAAATGTAAATGGGCTAAATGCTCCAATCAAAAGACACAGACTGGCAAATTGGATAAAAAGTCAAAATCCATCAATGTGCTGTATCCAGGAAGCCCATCTCACATGCAAGGATACACAAAGGCTCAAAATAAAGGGATTGAGGAAGATTTACCAAGTAAATGGAAAGCAAAAAAAAGGAGGGGTTGCAATCCGTCTCTGATAAGATAGGCTTTAAACCAACAAAGATCAAATAACACAATGAAGGGCATTACAAAATGGTAAAAGGATCAATGCAACAAGAAGAGCTAATGATCCTAAATATATATGCACCCAATACAAGAGCACCCAGCTACATAAAGCAAGTTCTTAACGACCTACAAAGAGACTTAGACTCCCACGCAATGAAAGTGGGAGATTTTAACACTTCACTGTCAATATTAGACAGATCAATGAGACAGAAAATTAACAAGGATATCCAGGACCTGAACTCAGATCTGGACCAAGAAAACTGAATAGACATCTACACAACTCTCCACCCGAAATCCACAGAATATACATTATTCTGAGTACCACATCACACCTATGCTAAAATTGACCACATAATCGGAAGTAAATCACTCCTCAGCAAATGCAAAAGAACAGAAATCATAACAAACATTCTCAGACCACAGTGCAATCAAATTAGAACTCAGGATTAAGAAACTAACTCAGAACTGCACAACTTCATGGAAACTGAACAACTGGCTCTTGTATGGTGACTGGATAAACAATGAAATGAAGGCAGAAATACAGATGTTCTTGAAAACCAACAAGAATGAATACACAATGTACCAGAACCTCTGGGACATATTTAAAGCAGTGTCTAGAGGAAAACTTATAGCAGTAAATGCCCACACAAGAAGCAAGGAAAGATCTAAAATCGACACCCTATCATCAAAATTGAAAGAGCTATAGGAGCAAGATCAAAAACACTCAACATCTAGCAGAAGACAAGAAATAACTAAGATCAGAGCAGAACTGAAGGAGATAGAGACACAAAAAACCCTTCAAAAAATCAATAAATCCAGGAGCTGGTTTTTTGGAAAGATCAACAAAATAGACCACTAGCCAGATTAATAAAGAAGAAAAGAGAGAAGAATCAAATAGATGCAATAAGAAATGATAAAGGGGGGCCAGGCATGGTGGCTCAAGCCTGTAATCCCAGTACTTTGGGAGGCTGAGGCAGGCGAATCATGAGGTCAAGAGACTGAGATCATCCTGGCCATAGTGAAACCCCGTCTATACTAAAAATACAAAAATTAGCCAGGCTTGGTGGCACATGCCTGTGGTCCTAGCTACCCAGAAGGCTGAGACGGAAGAATCACTTGAACCTGGGAGGCGGAGGTTGCAGTGAGCCGAGATTGCGCCACTGCACTCCAGCCTGGAGACAGAGCAAGACCCCATCTCAAAAAAAAATTTTTAAAAGAAACAATAAAGGGGATTATCACCACCAATTCCAATTCCAAAGAAATACAAACTACCATCAGAGATTACTACAAACACCTCTATGCACATAAACCAGTAAACCTGGAGGAAATGGATAAATTCCTGGACACTTGTACCCTCCTAAGCCTAAACCAGGAAGAAGTTGAAACCCTGAATAGAACAATAACAGAGGCCGAAGTTAAGGCAGCAATTAATAGCCTACCAACCAAAAAAGCCCAGGTCCAGATGGGTTAACAGCCTAAGTCTACTAGATGTACCAAGAGGAGCTGGTACCACTCCTTCTGAAAATATTCCAAACAATCCAAAAAGAGGGAATCCTTCCCAAATCATTTTATGAGACCAACATCATCCTGATACTAAAACCCAGCAGAGACTCAAAAAGAAAAGAAAACTTTAGGCCAACATCTCTGATAAACATAGATGCAAAAATCTTCAATCAAATACTGGCAAACCGATTGCAATAGCACATCAAAGAGCTTTGAACAAGGCTATTGATGTGCTATTGAACAAGGCTGGTTAAACATATGCAAGTCTATAAACGTAATTCACCACATAAACAAAACCAAAGACAAAAACCACATAATGATTATCTCAATAGATGCAGAGAAAGCCTTCAACAAAATTCAACAGCCCTTTATGCTAATAACTCTCAATAAACTAGGTATTGATGGAATGTATCTCAAAATAATAAAAGCTATTTATGAAAAACCCACAGCCAATATCATACTCAATGGGCAAGAACTGGAAGCATTCCCTTTGAAATCTGGCACTAGACAAGGATGCCCTCTCTCACAACTCCTATTCAGTACAGTACTGGAATTTCTAGCCAAAGCAGACAAGAAAAAGAAATAAAGGGTATTCACATAGGAAAGGAAGAAGTCAAATTGTCTCTATTTGCAGATGACATAACTGTATATTTAGAAGACCCCATCGTCTCAGCCCAAAATCTCCTGAAACTGATAAGCAACTTCAGCAAAGTCTCAGGATACAAAATCAATGTGCAAAAATCCCAAGCATTCCTATACACCAATAACAGACTTAAAGAGAGCCAAATCAAGAATGAACTGCCATTCGCAATTGCTGCAAAGAGAATAAAATACCTAGGAATACAACTAACAAAGGATGTAAAGGAACTCTTCAAGGAGAACTACAAACCACTGCTCAACAAAATCAGAGAGGACACAAATAGATGGAGAAACATTCCATGTTCATGGTTAGGAAGAAGCAACATTATGAAAATGGCCATACTGCCCAAAATAATTTATAGATTCAGTGCTATCCCCATCAAGCTACCTATGACCCTCTTCACAGAACTGGAAAAAAACCACCTTAAACTTCATATGGAATCAAAAGAGAGCCTGCAGAGCCAAGACAACCCTAAGCAAAAACATAAGCAAAAAGAACAAAGCCGGAAGCATCACACTACCTGACTTCAAACTATACTACAAGGCTACAGTAATCAAAACAGTATGGTACTGGTACCAAAACAAGAGATATAGACCAATGGAACAGAGCAGAGGCCTCAGAGGCAACGCCACACACCTACAGCCATCTGATCTTTGACAAACCTCACAAAAACAAGCAATGGGGAAAGGAGTCCCTGTTTAATAAATAGTATTGGGATAACTGGCTAGCCATGTGCAGAAAACATAAACTGGACCCCTTCCTGACACCTCACACTAAAATTAACTCCAGATGGATTAAAGACTTAAACATAAGACCTAACACCATAAAAAACCTGGAAGAAAACCTAGGCGAAACCATTCAGGACATAGGGGTAGGCAAGGACTTCATGACTGAAACACCAAAAACATTGGCAACAAAAGACAAAATAAACAAGTGGGATCTAACTAAACTCCAGAGCTTCTGTACAGCAAAAGAAACAATCACTAGAGTGAACCAGCAACCAACAGAACGGGAAAAAACTTTTTGCAGTCTACCCATCTGACAGAGGGCTAATATCCAGAATCTACAAAGAATGAAAACAGATTTACAAGAAAAAAAATGAACAAACCCATTCAAAAGTGGGCAAAGGATATGAACATACACTTTACAAAAGAAGACATACATGAGGCCAACAAACATATTAAAAAATGCTCATCATCACTGGTCATCAGAGAAATGCAAATCAAAACAACACCGAGATACCATCTCATGCCAGTTAGAATAGTGATCATTAAAAAATCTGGAGACAGGCCGGGCACGGTGGCTCAAGCCTGTAATCCCAGTACTTTGGGAGGCGAGGCAGGTGGATTCCAAAGTCAAGAGATCGAGACCATCCTGGTCAACATGGTGAAACCCCGTCTCTACTAAAAATACAAAAAATTAGCTGGGCATGGTGGCGTATGCCTGTAATCCCAGCTACTCAGGAGGCTGAGGCAGGAGAATTGCTTGAACCCAGGAGGCGGAGGTTGCAGTGAACTGAGATCGCGCCACTCTAGGTAACAAGAACGAAACTTCGTCTAAAAAAAAAAAAAAATCTGGAGACAACAGATGCTAGAGAGGATGTGAAGAAATAGGAACACTTTTACACTTCGTGGGAGTGTAAGTTAGTTCAACCACTGTGGAAGACAGTGTGGTGATTCCTCAAGGACCTAGAAATAGAAATATCATTTGCCCCAGCAATCCCATTACTGGTTATATGTTCTAAGGATTACAAATCGTTCTATTATAAAGACACATGCACACATATGTTCATTGTGGCACTGTATACAACAGCAAAGACCTGGAACCAACCCAAATGCCCATCGATGATAGACTGGACAGGGAAAATGTGGCACATATACACCATGGAATACTATGCAGCCATAAAAAATAATGAGTTTGTGTCCTTTGTAGGGACATGGATGAACCTGGAAACCATCATTCTCAGCAAACTGACACAAGAACAGAAAATCAAACACCACATATTCTCACTCATAGGCATGTTGAACAATAAGAACACATGGACACACGGAGGGGAGCATCACACACTGTGGTCTGTTGGGGGGACTATGGGAGGAACAGCGGGGGGTAGGGAGTTGGGAAGGGATAACATGGGGAGAAATAAGAGATATAGGTGATGGAGATGGAGGCAGCAAACCACATTGCCATGTATGTACCTATGTAACAAACCTGCATGTTCTTCACATGTGCCCCAGAACCTAAAGTGCAATAAAATACATATATTATATAATATATATCATATTATATAATATATATTACATATTGTATATAATATATATTACATATTATATATATTATATATGTATATATATTACATATACTATATGTATACATAAATATATAAATAAAAACAAAGTAACCAAAAAAAAAGAAACAGTGGTGTGTATACACACACGTGCACACATACAGCAGAAATATTATTTAACCTTAAAAAGGAAGGAGATCCTGCCATTTGCTACAACACAAACCTGGAGGATATTATGCGAAGTGAAAAAAGCCATATACAGAAAGAAAAATACCAGAGGCTCTCACTTATACATGGAATATTTAAAAAGAAAAGAGCTCAAATACACAGTTATAGCACAAAACAGTAGTGACCGTGGATGGGCAGGGGCGGGAGAGGAATGGAGGAGATGTAAGTCAAATGATACGAAATACCAGATAGTAGGTTGAACAAGTTAGAGATAATATACAACATAAGGACTGACGTTGAACAAATTATATTGTACTAGAGATTTTTGTTAACTAAATATTATATATTATACAATATATATTATATAATATATATCATATTATATATTACATATTGTATATGATATATATTACATATTATATATATTATATATGTATATATATATTACATATACTATATGTATACATATAATATATAAAAACAAAGTAACCAAAAAAAAAAGAATGTAATATATAATATGATATATGATTTTAGTTGCTCTTGTCATGAAAAAGTAATTAGGGGAGATGAGATATGTGAATCAGCTTCACTATACTACCCATCTTACTATCTATATATATCTCTTAACATTATGTTGTAAACCTCAAATATATATAATACATTTTTTTAATTTAGGTTTTAAACAACATTTTACAATGAAAAATATATGAAGCAATTAAGGACCTCTAAAGAATTCAGATATTATGCCTTTAAAATATGAATTGAATTAAATTATCATTACTTAAGAAATGTGTACATTTCAATGAACATATTATTTAAAAACTGACTTAATTTACCAATAAAAGAACAGGAGGCTTTTCATTTCTCCTTTTCTATAAAGGTTTTTTAAAAAATAGTTCTGTTTCTTAACTCAGTACTATTATACAGTTTTACATTTCCTGCTTTATCTATTGAAGCAAGATAACTCAATAGCTATTGTCCAAGTAGATTTTCATTTCATCCAGACCACAGTTTCATACAAAGTAAATTTTCTAACTTCAGAGAACTTAACAACTACTCCTAATCAGAAACTCTTTAGGCAATGCCAAGAAAAATATCCAATGAAAGAAATTCTGTTTAAGTACAGGATGAATAATAACCCCTTACTAAATAGCCTTTCCTCCAAATCCAGTGCATAAAGAATGTTCCATACATATCTTTATATCACTATATATTTTGAAATTAAAAATTTAAAACTATACATTCCTAAATTAGGTGCTCTTTTACTTTTCATTTATTCAAATGTTTCACAACTTACACCTGTGGTACTACAAGCCTCTCCAAAAATCTTAAATTGTATTAAAATACAACTGTCAATCTAAAGAGCAAAATATCTGAAAAATTAAGGTCACAATGTTAGAGAGACTAATGGAGTACAGATTTCTGCTTGAAGTACTTCAACCAGAAACCTCGGCAATCTTAAATCTGTCTCTCCTGGATAAAATAAGTTTTAAAGCTTTGAATGAATTTTCAGACTGTTTCACATCTCTCATAACTTCAGAAGAAGATGCAACAGAGAAGCAAAGAGAACCGTCTCTATAATAATGGAATTTTTATGCAGTACCAATAAGTTACATGGCCTTTAAAACAAAAGATGAATAGGATCATTTTTAAAGGAGGAAAAATAAGCGTTAGAAGATTTCTTTGTAGGAATTTGCTCATAGGTACAAAGTGCTTTTCAAAAGATCAAGAAATCACAGGTTCTTTGATTCAGGATGTCATAAATGTTACAGAATCACAATTAAATCAACTATTGGTTTTTAAATATATGGTTTTTATTACAGTATTTCTAATGATAAATGTGGCTAGTTCCATATGTCATTATGAAACCTAAGCTAATTTCAGATTGGGCACTGCCCAGGAAATACTGACAGACAAAATCACATGGAACATGTATAAATCTGAAATAGGGAAACAACACAAAATGCATTTCAAAAACAAATTGCTTTTAAAATGTTTGTCATCTAAAGCAATGGTTCTCAACCGAAGTGATTTTGACTCCCAGGGGATAGCAGACAATGTCTGGGGACAGTTTTAGTTGTCACAATTGGGGGAGTGCTACTGGTATCTAGATGGAAAGAAACCAAGGATGCTACAAAACATCTACAATGCATACGACTGCACCACAAGAAATAATTACCCACTCCAAAATGTCAACAGAGTCAACAGTGAGAAACACTGACCTACAATAATACAAAGCACATGATCAAATATGCTTGAACGACACAAAAATACTTTCTGAATGAATCAATGAATTTTTTTTTTACTTTTAGTATTTTTTAAATTTTGTTTTGTTTTTTATTGCATTTTAGGTTTTGGGGTACATGTGAAAAACATGCAAGATTGTTGCATAGGTACACACATGGCAGCGTGATTTGCTGCCTTCCTCCCCATCACCTATTTCCGGCACTTCTCCCCATGCTCTCTCTCCCCAACTCCCCACCCCTGCTGTCCTTCCCCTATTTCCCCCCAACAGACCCCAGTGTGTGATGCTCCCCTCCCTGTGTCCATGTGTTCTCATTGTTCAACACCCACCTATGAGTGAGAGCATACGGTGTTTGATTTTCTGTTCTTGTGTCAGTTTGCTGAGAATGATGGTTTCCAGGTTCATCCGTGTCCCTACAAAGGACATGAACTCGTCGTTTTTGATGGCTGCATAATATTCCATGGTGTATATGCGCCACATTTCCCTTGTCCAGTCTATCATTGATGGGCATTTGGGTTGGTTCCAGGTCTTTGTTATTGTAAACAGTGCTGCAATGAACATTCGTGTGCATGTGCCCTTATAGTAGAATGATTTATAGTCCTTTGGATATATACCCAGTAATGGGATTGCTGGGTCAAATGGAATTTTTATTTCTAAGGCCTTGAGGAATCGCCACACTGTCTTCCACAATGGTTGAACTAATTTACACTCTCACCAACAGTGTAAAAGTGTTCCTATTTCTCCATATCCTCTCCAGATTCTGTTGTCTCCAGATTTTTTAATGATCACCATTCTAACTCGCATGAGATGGTATCTCAATGCATTTTGATTTGCATTTCTCTAATGACCAGTGATGATGAGCATTTTTTCATATGTTTGTTGGCCTCATGTATGTCTTCTTTTGTAAAGTGTCTGTTCATATCCTTCACCCACTTTTGAATGGGCTTGTTTTTTTCTTGTAAATCTGTTTTAGTTCTTTGTAGATTCTGGATAATAGCCCTTTGTCAGATGGGTAAACTGCAAAAAGTTTTTCCCATTCTGTTGGTTGCCAATTCACTCTAATGACTGTTTCTTTTGCTGTGCAGAAGCTGTGGAGTTTGATTAGGTCCCATTTTTCTATTTTGGCTTTTGTTGCCAAGGCTTTTGGTGTTTTGGTCATGAAGTCCTTGCCTACTCCTATGTCCTTAATGTTTTGCATAGACTTTCTTCTGGGTTTTTACGGTTTTAGGTCTTATGCTTAAGTCTTTAATCCATCTGGAGTTAATTTTAGTGTAAGGTGTCAGGAAGGGGTCCAGTTTATGTTTTCTGCACATGGCTAGCCAGTTTTCCCAATACTATTTTTTAAACCAGGAATCCTTTCCCCATTGCTTGTCTTTGTGAGGTTTGTCAAAGATCAGATGGTCGTAGATGTGTTGTGTTGCCTCCAAGGCCTCTGTTCTGTTCCATTGGTCTATATCTCTGCTTTGGTACCAGTACCATGCTGTTTTGATTACTGTAGCCTTGTAGTATAGTTTGAAGTCAGGTAGTGTGATGCTTCCAGCTTTGTTCTTTTTGCTTAGGTTTTTGCTTGGGGTTGTCTTGGCTCTGCAGGCTCTCTTTTGATTCCATATGAAGTTTAAGGTGGTTTTTTCCAGTTCTGTGAAGAGGGTCATAGGTAGCTTGATGGGGATAGCATTGAATCTATAAATTACTTTGGGCAGTATGGCCATTTTCATAACATTGCTTCTTCCTAACCATGAACATGGAATGTTTCTCCATCTGTTTGTGTCCTCTCTAATTTTGTTGAGCAGTGGTTTGTAGTTCTCCTTGAAGGGGTCCTTTACATCCTTTGTTAGTTGTATTCCTAGGTATTTTATTCTCTTTGCAGCAATTGCAAATGGCAGTTCATTCTTGATTTGGCTCTCTTTAAGTCTGTTAAGGTGTATAGGAATGCTTGGGATTTTTGCACATTGATTTTGTATCCTGAGACTTTGCTGAAGTTGCTTATCAGTTTCAGGAGCTTTTGGGATGAGAAGATGGGGTCTTCTAGATATACAATCATGTCATCTGCAAATAGAGACAATTTGACTTCCTCCTTTCCTATTTGAATGCCCTTTATTTCTTTTTCTTGCCTGATTGCTCTGGCTAGAACTTCCAGTACTATATTAAATAGGAGTCATGAGAGAGGGCATCCTTGTCTAGTGCCAGATTTCAAAGGGAATGCTTCCAGTTCTTGCCCATTGAGTATGATATTGGCTGTGGGTTTGTCGTAAATAGCTTTTATTATTTTGAGATACGTTCCATCAATACCTAGTTTATTGAGAGTTATTAGCATAAAAGGCAGCTGAATTTTCATCAAAGGCCTTCTCTACATCAATTTTAGAAAATACTCACTGTGATTCTGTCATTTGTAACAACATGGATGGAACTGGAAATTATTATGTTAAGTGAAATAAACCAGGTACAAAAAGACAAACATCACATGTTCTCACTTATTGGTGGTATCTAAAAATCAAAACAATTGAACCCATGGACATAGAGAGCAGAAGGATGGCTACCAGAGGGTGGGAAGGGTTGTGGGTGTGGGGGGGAGATGGGAACAGATAATGGGTACATGAAAAATGGAAAGAATGAATAAGATCTACTATTTGATAGCACAACAGGGTGACTATAGTCAACCATAACTTAATTGTATATTTTAAAATAGCTAACACTGTAATTAGATTGTCTGTAATACAAAGGATAAATACTTGAGGGGATGGATACCCCATTCTCCATGATATGAGTATTACACATTGTATGTATCAAAATATCTCATGTACCCCATAAATATATACACCTATGTAACCACAAAAATTAAAAATATAAAAGAAAACACTCATTGTGTGAAAAATACAACTAGAAAAGGTTAAAATGTCCGAGTGATGTTTTAAAATAGAAATACACAATTGTCAGTTCAAAAGAATACTAAAGGATTTTTTTAAGACTCTGACACTCCCAATTTAATCTAATATGAAAATATCCCAAGTGGAAATCATCTATAAAATTTATGCACATTTACATGTATCCTTAACTGTCAGGGAGCTACAGATTGATTTTATTAACAAATACTTAGAAGAATAATTACTGTTTCTCAAAAGAAAATTATGAGTATTAAAATATCTGTAGACAACAGATGATGGAGAGGATGTGGAGAAATAGGAACACTTTTACACTGTTGATGGGAGTGTAAATTATTTCAACCATTGTGGAAGAGAGTGTGGTGATTCCTCAAGGACATAGAAATAGAAATATCATTTGACCCAGCAATCCCATTACTGGATATATACCCAAAGAATTGTAAATTGTTCTATCATAAGGACATATGCACATGTATGTTCTTTGCAGCACTGTTTACAATAGCAAAGACCTGGAACCAACCCAAATGTCCATCATCGATAGACTGAATAAAGAAAATGTGGTACATATACACTATGGAATACTATGCAGCCATAAAAAAACGATCAGTTTGTGTCCTTCATAGGGACATGGATGAACCTGGAAACCATCATTCTCAGCTAACTGACACAAGAACAGAAAACCAAACATCGTATGTTATTACTCATAGGCAGGTGTTGAACAATTAGAACATATGGACACAGGAAGGGGAGCAACACACATCATGGTCAGAGAGGGGGGATAGGGGAGGGACAGCAGGGGTAGAGAGGGTGGGAAGGATAATGAGGAGAGAAATACCAGATATAGGTGATGGGGATGAAGGCAGAAAATAACCTTGCCAAGTGTGTACCTATGCAACAATCCTGCTTGATCTGCACATGTACCCCAGAACCTAAAGTAATATAAAAAAATTAATTAAAATATAAAAAAGAAAATTATGAGTAAATTTTATTTTTTCTTTATAGCTTTTTAAATTTTTCAACTATTTTACTATCTACATAATAATTTTATAAGGAAACTGAACCATATATTCAAAAAAAAAAAGAGCCTCTGCTAATTCACATATACTCACTGTTTTCTATAGAACCATATATTACTCCAGGGTTAAATTTTAAGAACAACAGTTAATCATAAAGAGATGGAATTCTCAAACTATTTCCCTTTAAAGAACATACTACTTGTGCATGGGTGAAAACAATATAACTAAAAGAGACTTATTTTTTAAATGCTTCTAGCCAAAATAATAATGTTAGATAAATTACAAGTACTAAGTCAAACATTAAATGTTTACACATTATTCTGCTACTGTGCTTTGTTTTAGTTGTCCTTAGAGACAAATGTTTCTGTAATAAATATATCACTCCCTCTTATATTTAAGTACTGCCCTGAGATAATGTTATTACAATAAAAAATATTCTAAAAACTGCATCAACTAAAACCATGACATGGTCCGACTTACAGTCACAGATTGAAGAGCCATCCAAAAGCTTTTCAAATGTTTATTCAGAGAGACATGAAGGGCACAACTTCTCAAAGGAAAATGGTTTTTAATAAAAGCTTACAAATAGGAAGTTGTCTATCAAAAGTATAAGTCCAAATGAACCAATAAGTAAGGAAATTCTTCATGGGATTATTCCAACCTCATCTGAAGCCACATGCATTTGGAAAACCCGAAACAAACCAAATAAGTACATTACCTAGACATGCTTTCAAATCTATTTCTCTCTAGTGGGAATCAACAACCAGTGAGGGTGTTGATCTGTTCTTTTCATCATTTTTTACAGCTAAATGAGCATGCAAACCTTTAAAAGAGAGACAAAAATAGAAATGACAGCACCATTTCTGAATCTAAAATAATCTCTGTGAATCAGCATCACTAAATTGGGCAAAACAAAATATAAATATCCCAATCAGTGGTATCCCTTTGAAGGAAAATACATATTTAAGATTACTAATGTTACAAAGCATTTATATGTATGTCAGTCCCCTGATGCATTTATTTAAAGATTACTAACTACTTTTTAAGGGCAATCTAGTCACCAACAATTAACTTATATATTAATTTAAGAAATTTTTACTAAGAGCCTACCATGTACAAGGGACTGTATTAGGCACAGTAAAAGAAGCAGACTCATCCTTCACATGCTTTGGTCTTAAAACATACAAGTCTAGGTAGGAAGATAAGACAAGCCTAGAAGTAACTTTAAAACAAGAAAGGAGATGAATCACCAACACAATCTTAAGCAAAAAGAAGAAAGCTAGAGGTATCACACCTCCTAATTTCAAAATACAGTCATGTGTTGCCAAACAATGAAAATATATTTGAGAAATGTGTCATTGGGTAATTTATCATTTTTCAAACATCATAGAGTGTGCTTACACAAACCTAGATGGTACAACCTACCACACACACAGGCTACGTGGTATAGCCTCTTGTTCCTAGGCTACAAACCAGTACAGCATTTTACTGTATTAAATACTGTAGGCAACTGTAACACAATGGTATTTGTGTATCTAAACATAGAAAAGGTATAGTAAAAACACAGATAAAATATTTCTTAAATGATACACCTGTACAGGGTGCTTACCACAAATGCAGCTTGCCGGACAGGAAGATAATCTGGGTACAACAGTGAGTCAGTGGTGAGTGAATGTGAAGGCATAGGTCATTACTTCATACTACTGTACACTTTACAAACACTTGTTCACTTAGTCTACACTAAATTTATTTTTTAAATGTTTTTCTTTCTTCAATAATAAACTAAGTGTAGCTTACTGCTAACTTTTTTTTTTCTTGAGACAGAGTTTCACTCTTGTTGTCCAGGCTGGAGTGCAATGGCGCAATCTCGGCTCACCACGACCTCTGCCTTCTGGATCGCCCAGCCTCCCAAGTAGCTGGGATTACAGGCATGTGCCACCAGGTCTGGCTAATTTTTTGTATTTTTTAGCAGAGATGGGGTTTCGCCATGTTGGTCAGACTGGTCTTGAACTCCCTACCTCAGGTGATCCGCCCACCTCGGCCTCCCACATTGCTGGGATTATAGGCGTGATACTGTAACTTTTTATTAATACTTATGAGGTACCTGTGAGATTTTGATACATTCACACAATGTGCAATGATCAAATCAGAGTATTCAGGCTATCCAATTCCTCAAACATTTATTATTGTTGGAAACATTCCAAATCTTGTCTTCTAGCTATTTTGAAATCTAAAATAAATTACTATTAATTACAGTCATCCTACTGTGCTATCAAGCACTAGAACTTATTCCTTCTATCTAACTGTATTTTTGTACTCACTAACCAATCTCTCTTCATCCCTCCTACCCTACCCTTCTCAGCTTCTTGGAACCATCAGTCTACTCTCTACCTTCCATGCCATTAACTTGCTTATCCCCCATATATGAGTGAAATGATGCAATATTTGTCTTTCTGTGCCTGGCTTATTTAAGATAATGAGTTCCAGTTCCACCCAAGTTGCTGCAAATGACAGGATTTCATTGTCATTTATGGCTGAATAATATTCCACTGTGTCTATAACCACATTTTCTTTATCCATTCATCCACTGGTGGGCACTTAGGTTGATTCTATATTTTGGCTATTGTGAATAGTGCTGCAATAAACATAGAAATGCAGGTATCTCTTTGATTACTGATTTCTTTTCTTTTGGATCCCTATCCAGCAGTGGGATTGCTGGATTGTGCAGTAGACTATTTTTGGTTTTCTGACGAACCTCCATACTGTTTCCATAATGGATGTACTAATTTAAATTCCTACCAACAGTGCAGTAGCTTCTCCCTTTCTTCCAGTCTTCACTAGCATCTGTTATTTTTTTCTCTTTTTGAGAATAGCCATTTTTACTGGGGTAAAATATCATATTGTGGTTTTGACTTGCATTTCCCTTATGATTAGCAACAAGAATTTTTTTCATATAGGGTTGGCCATTTGTATAACTTCTTTTTTTGTTTGTTCGTTTCTTTTGAGATGGAGTTTCACTCTTCTTGCCCAGGCTGGAGTACAACGCTGCAATCTCAGCTCACTGTAACCTCTGCCTTCCAGGTTCAAGTGATTCTCCTGCCTCAGCCTCCCTAGTAGCTGGGATTACAGGTGCACACCACCATGCCTGGCTAATTTTCTATTTTTAGTATATATGGGATTTCACCATCTTGGCCAGACTGCTGGGATTGCAGGCATGAACCACTGTGCCTAGCCCTGTATGTCTTCCTCTGAGAAATGTAATTCAGATCACTCACTCATTTTTAAAATCAGATTATTCATTATCTTGCTATTGAATTGAGTTCCTTATCTCTTCTGATTATAAATTCCTTGTGGATGTAGAGTTTGTAAATATTTTCTTTCATTCTGTAGGTTGTTGCTTCATTCTGTTAACTGCTTCCTTTGCTGTGCAGAAGCTTTTATTAAACTTGATGTAATCCTATTTCTCTATTTTCGCTTTCGTTGCCTGTGCTTTTGGGGTCTTATCCAAAAAAATCTTTGCCGAGACCAATGTCCTCAAGTATTTCCCCAATGTTTTCCTCTAGTAGTTTCATAGTTTCAGGTCTTACATTTAAACCTTTAATGCATTTATTTTGTCTTTGTACATGGTGAGAGATAGGGATCTAGTTTCATTCTTCTGCAGATAGATATACAATTTCCCCAGTATCATGTATTAAAGAGGCCATCCTTTCCACAATGTATATTGCTGGAGCCTTTGTTGAAAATAAGTTGGCTGTAAATGCATGGATTTATTTCTGAGTTCTCTATTCTGTTCCATTGGTTTATGTGTCTATTTGTATGCCAGTACCAAGCTATTTTGGTTACTATATCTTTGTAGTATATTTTGAAGTCAAAAAGTGTGATACCTTCAACTGTGTTATTTTTGCTCATAATTCCTTTGGCTATTCAGAATCTTTTGTGGGTGCATACAAATTTTAGAATTTTTTTTCTATTTCTGTAAAAAATGTCATTGGTATTTTGATAGGGATTGCATTGAATCTGTAGATCACTTTGGGTAGTATGAACATTTCAACAATATTAATTCTCCCAATACATGATCATGGGACATCTTTCCATTTGTTTGTGTCCTCTTTGATTTCTTGCTTTTTATTTTATCATTTTCATTACAGAAATAGTTTACTTCTTTGGCTAAATTTATTCCTAGGTGGGTTTTTTGGTTAAATTTATTCCTACGTGTTTTACATTTTTGTAGCTGTTATAAATTGGATCATTTTCTTAATTTTTCAGATTGTTCATTGCTGGTGTATAAAGATACTACTGATTTTTGTATGCTGATTTTCTATCAAGGACATCCAAATTGGAAAGGAGAAAGACAATTTATTCTTTTTCACAGATGGCATGATCGTATACATAGGAAAACCTAAAGACTCCACCAACTGCTATAACTAATAAATTATTAGCTGTGATTTGGTCATATACAGTCTTTATTGATTTCAGGTATGTTCCTGGTATACTCAATTTGTTCAGAGTTTTTAATCACAAAGAGATGTGCTGGAGAGGCTGTGGAGAAAAAGGAACACTTTTACACTGTTGGTGAGAGTGTAAATTAGTTCAACCATTGTGGAATACAGTGTGGCGATTCCTCAGGGCCTTAGAAATAGAAACTCCATTTGACCCAGCAATCCCATTACTGGGTATATATCCAAAGGACTATAAATCGTTCTACTATAAGGACACATGCACACGAATGTTCATTGCAGCACTGTTTACAATAGCAAAGACCTGGAATCAACCCAAATGCCCACTGATGATAGACTGGATTTGGAAAATGTGGCACATATACACCATGGAATATTATGCAGCAATCAGAAATGATGAGTTCATGTCGTTTGTAGGAACATGGATGAATCTGGAGAACATCATTCTCAGCAAACTGACACAAGAACTGAAAATGAAATACCGCATATTCTCACTCATAGGAGGGTGATGAAAAATGAGAACACATGGACACAGGGAGGGGAGTACTGAACACTGGGGTCTATTGGGGGGAAAAGGGGAGGGCCAGCGGGGGGGGGGAGCTGGGGAGGGATAGCCTGGGGAAAAATGACAAATGTGGGTGAAGGGGAGAAAGGAAGCAAAACACACTGCCATATGTGTACCTATGCAACTGTCTTGCACGTTCTGCACATGTACCCCAAAACCTAAAATGCAATAAAAAATAAATAAATAAATAAATTTTATTGAATACTTTTTCATTATCTATTGAAATGGCCATATGGACTTTGTTCTTGATTCTGTTAATTGGATGTGTCACATTTATTAATTTACATATGATGAACCATCCTTGCATCCCTGGTGTAAATCACACTTGAGTGTAATGAATCTTTTCAGTGTGTTGCTGAATTTGGTTTGCTAGTGTTTTGTTGAAGATTTCTGCATCTATGTTCATCAGGGATATTGGCCTGTAGTTTTCTTTTCTTTTTTTTCTTTATGGCTTTGCCTGGTTTTGGTGTGAGAGTGACACTAGCCTTGTAGAATGAGTCTGAAGTATTCCCTCCTACTTAATTTTCTGGAACAGTTTGAATAGAAAGGGTATTGGCTTTTCTTTACTTGTTTATTAGAATTCAGTGGTGAAGACACTGGGTCCTGAGCTTTGCTGGGAAACTTTTGATTGCTGCTTCAATCTCAAAACTCACTATTAGTCTGCTCAGGTTTTCTGTTTCTTCATGGTTCAATTTTGATAGGTTATGTACATAGGAATTTATTCATTTCTTCTAAGTTTTTCAATTTGTTGGCATACAGTTGTCCATGAGATTCTCTACTGATCCTTTGCATTTCTGTGGTTAACAGTTGTAATGTTTTCATCTCTGATTTTATTTGGGTTTTCTCTCTTTTTTCTTAGTCTAGCCAAAGGTGGTTGATTTTATATTTAAAAAGACTACTTTTAAATTCATTTTCAAATTTTTAAATAGATTTCAAATTTTTAAAATCAGCTTATCTTTACTTAAAAGTCACTGTTTCTATAACATGCTTTCAAATAGCTGTCAAATATTAACTTTGTACTTTGTATATCCATAATTACAAACATCACTCTGAACAAATCATGGCTCTCAGTGAGATATTAGCATCTTCTGCAAAAGTTTTATATAATTACTGAAGAAACAATTACTGTAACAATTTTGAAGAAATATTATTTGATGATAGTAATAATTCTTCTTAAAGAAATACTTTTGTTTGAAATTCTACATCATATACAATAAGGTCCCAGTATACATAATTTAAAATAGCCATAGATTCAGAGTGATCTTTTGTATTTTTTTTAGTCTCAAGTGCATTTATTTCTGCTCCAATGTTTATTATTTCTTTCCTTCTGCTAATTTGGGGTTTGGTTTGTTCTTGTTTTTCTAGCTCTTTGAGGTACATCATTAGTGTTACTTACATGAAATCTTTCTATCTTTATGATGTAGGTGTTTATTGCTATACACTTCCCTCTTAGAACTGCTTTTGTTATATCCCATAGATTTTGATATATTGTATTTCCATTTCATTTGTCTCAAGGAACTTTTTTAATATATATTTTATTGCACTTTAGGTTCTGAGGTACATGTTAAGAACATGCAGGATTGTTGCATAGGTAGATACACGGCAATGTGGTTTGCTGCCTCCATTCCCATCACCTATATCTGTCATTTCTCCCCATGTTATCCCTCCCCAACTCCCTACCCACCACTGTCCCTCCCTAAGTCCCCCCACGACAAACCCTAGTGTGTGATGCTCCCCTCCCTGTGTTCATGTGCTCTCATTGTTCAACACCCACCTATGAGTGAGAACATGCGATGTTTGATTTTCTGTTCTTGTGTCAGTTTGCTGAGAATGATGGCTTCCAGATTCATCCATGTCCCTACAAAGGACACAAACTCATTGTTTTTTATGGCTGCACAGTATTCCATAGTGTCTATGTGCCACATTTGCCTTGTCCAGTCTATCATCAATGGGCATTTGGGTTGGTTCCAGGTCTTTACTATTGGTTTACTATTGTAAACATTGCCACAGTGAACATACATGTGCATGTGTCTTTATAATAGAATGATTTATAATCCTTTGGATATATAGCCAGTAATGGGATTGCTGGGGCAAATGGAATTTCTATTTCTATGTCCTTGAGAATCACCACACTGTCTTCCACAATGGTTGAACTAATTTACATTCCCATCAACAGTGTAAAAGTATTGCTATTTCTCCACATCCTCTCCAGCATCTGTTGTCTCCAGATTTTTTAATGATCACCATTCTAACTGGCGTGAGATGGTATCTCAGTGTGGTTTTGATTTGCATTTCTCTAATGACCAGTAATGATGAGCATTTACTCATATGTTTATTGGCCTCATATATGTCTTCTTTTGAAAAGTGTCTGTTCATATCCTTTGCCCACTTTTGAATGGGTTTATTTTTTTCTTGTAAATCTGTTTTCATTCTTTGTAGATTCTGGATATTAGTCCTTTGTCAGATGGGTAGATTGCAAAAAATTTTTCCTAGCATTTCTTATAAGACATGTCTGGGGAGGGGACTCAAGATGGCGCTGTGAGAACAACCCAGGATTGGAGCCTGCGTTGAATTCGCAAACGGTGAGTCAGTGCTGCATTTCCAGACTGATCTTTGTTGCCCACAGAACGGGGAAACTCCCAAGTATAAAAAGACACAGGACGCCAGGCAGTAGGTCTGCCTGGCGAAGCCGGCAGCCGGGGCGGCGGCGGCCGGCCCTACCCAGCAATCCCCACAGGGCGCGCTTGTCCGGGTGCCTTGTTGAACCGGCAACCTGAGACTTGAGAGGGCTGGACTTGAGACTGAACGAGACTTGCACAGTAGCCCAGCCCAGGGGATTGCAGGGACAGATCGGTTGGGATACCCAGTGGGACGAACAAAACCGCGATTTCAAACTATCCCGGGCAGACGGTCCGAGACGCTCTGTGGGGGAGGGGCGTCCACCACTACGGAGGCAACCTGCCCCAACTGATATACACGCCCACTGCTGAGGCAGCCAGCCGTTGCCGAGGCAACCCGCCCCAACTGAGATACACGCCCACTGCTGACGCAGCCAGCCGTTGCCGAGGCAACCCGTCCCTACTGAGATACACGCCCACTGCTGACGCAGCCTGCCGTTGCTGAGGCAACACACTACAACGGAGAGACTCCGCCGCAGGGCGTGGCGGAGACCACAGCAGAGCCTGCAGGAACAGGGCGAATCACACAACAGCAGGGCGGAGACTCGGCAGGCAAACAGTGGCTAGTCTGCCTCCTAGCTGGGCAGGACACCTGATCGGACATCCAAAAATAAAGCCCAAACCCCTCAACACAGAGCATTTGAGAAAAAAAAAAGGGTTGTTTAATGAGCTGTGTTGCAGCAGAATCAAACATAGCAGCCTAACAGCCCTGAATGAACAACAGAGTGCACAGCTCAGCAATTAAACCCCTATAAAGTACAAACTGTCTCCTCAAGCAGCTCCCTGACCCCTCTATATCCAAAAGACTGTCATTAGGCAGGCATCATCCTGGGACAAAGAGAGCAGAAAAAAAAACTGGTAGCATCCCTCGCTGTGCCACGGCTACTAGAGGTGCACCCCAGACAAGCAGGGTCTGGAGCGGACCTCAACAGTCGTACAGCGAAGGGGCCAGACTGGTAGAAGGAAAACCAAGCAACAGAAATACTTCATCATCAACATTCTGGGTGTCCACTCAGAGACCCAAACGAAAAGTCAGCAACTACGCAGACGACCAGCAGACAAATCCACAAAGATGGGAAGAAACCAGCGCAAAAAGGAGGAAAACACCCGAAACCAGAACACATCGCCTCCTAGAAAGGACCAAGACTCCTCACCAGCAAGGGAACAAAGCTGGACGGAGAATGACTGTGACGAAATGACGGAATTAGACTTCATAAGATGGATAATGAGAAACTTTTGTGAGCTAAAAGATCATGTATTAAATCAATGCAAAGAAACTAAGAACCTTGAAAAAAGATTTGAAAAAAGATTCGAGGAAATGATAACAAGAATGGATACCTTAGAGAGGAATATGAATGAATTAAAGGAGCTGAAAAACACAATACGAGAACTTAGCGAAGCAAACGCAAGTTTCAATAGCCGAATTGACCAAGCAGAAGAAAGAATATCTGAAGTCGAAGACCAACTCAATGAAATAAAACGAGAAACCAAGATCAGAGAAAAAAGCACAAAAAGGAATGAACAAAGTCTCCAAGAAATGTGGGACTATGTGAAAAGACCTAACCTACGTTTGATAGGTGTACCAGAAGGGGACGAAGAGAATGAATCCAAGCTGGAAAATACTCTTCAGGACATCATCCAGGAAAATTTCCCCCACCTAGCAAGACAAGCCAACACTCAATTGCAGGAAATACAGAGAACACCACAAAGATATTCCGCAAGAAGAGCAACCCCAAGGCACATAATCGTCAGATTCAACAGGGTTGAAATAAAGGAGAGAATACTAAGGGCAGCCAGAGAGAAAGGTCGGGTCACCCACAAAGGGAAACCCATCAGACTCACAGCAGATCTCTCGGCAGAAACACTACAAGCCAGAAGAGAGTGGGGGCCAATATTCAACATTCTTAAAGAAAAGAACTTTCAACCCAGAATTTCATATCCAGCCAAACTGAGCTTCAGAAGTGAAGGAAGAATAAAATCCTTTGCGAACAAGCAAGTACTCAGAGATTTTGTCACCACCAGGCCTGCTTTACAAGAGCTACTAAAAGAGGCACTACACATAGAAAGGATCAATCAGTACCAGCCATTCCAAAATCACACTGAATGCTAAAGAGCTTCAACATAATGAAGAATCTACAACAACTAACAGGCAAAACAGCCACTTAGAATCAAAATGGCAGTATCAAATTCACACATAACAATATTAACCCTAAATGTAAATGGACTAAATGCACTAATCAAAAGACACAGACTGGCAAATTGGATAAAAATCCAAAACCCATCAGTGTGCTGTATCCAGGAAACCCATCTCACATGCAAGGATACACAAAGGCTCAAAATAAAGGGATGGAGGAAGATTTACCAAGCTAATGGAAAGCAAAAAAAAGCAGGAGTTGCAATTCTCATCTCTGATAAAATAGACTTTAAAGCAACAAAGATCAAAAGAGACAAAGAAGGCCATTACATAATGGTAAAAGGATCGATACAACAAGAAGAGCTAACGATCCTAAACATATATGGACCCAACACAGGAGCACCCAGATACATAAGGCAAGTTCTTAATGACTTACAGAAGGACTTAGACTCCCACACAATAATAGTGGGAGACTTTAACACTCCACTGTCAATACTAGACAGATCAACCAGACAGAAAATCAACAAGGATACCCAGGGCTTGAACTCAGACCTGGAGCAAGCAAACCTCATAGACATTTACAGAACTCTCCACCCCAAATCCACAGAATACACATTCTTCTCAGCACCACATCACACCTACTCTAAAATTGACCACATAATTGGAAGTAAAGCACTGCTCAACAAATGCAAAACAACTGAAATCATAACAAACAGCCTCTCAGACCATAGTGCAATCAAGTTAGAACTCAGAATTCAGAAACAGACCCAGAACCGCACAGCTTCATGGAAACTGAACAACTGGCTCTTGAATGTTGACTGGGTAAACAATAAAATGAAGGCAGAAATAAAGAAGTTCTTCGAAACCAATGAGAACGAAGACACAACGTGCCAGAACCTCTGGGACACATTTAAAGCAGTCTCTAGAGGAAAGTATATAGCAATAAGTGCCCATATGAGGAGAATGGAGAGATCCAAAATTGACACCCTATCGTCAAAATTGAAAGAGCTAGAGGAGCAAGATCAAAAAAACTCAAAACCCAGCAGAAGACAAGAAATTACTAAGATCAGAGCTGAGCTGAAGGAGATTGAGACACGAAAAACCCTTCAAAAAATCAATAAATCCAAGAGCTGGTTTTTTGAAAAGATCAACAAAATAGACAGACCACTAGCCACATTGATTAAAAAGAAAAGAGAGAACAACCAAATAGATGCAATAAAAAATGATAAAGGGGAAATCACCACAGATTCCACAGAAATTCAAACCATCATCAGAGAATATTACAAACAACTCTATGCACATAAACTAGTAAACCTGGAAGAAATGGATAAATTCCTGGACTCCTGTGTCCTCCCAAGCCTAAACCAGGAGGAAGCTGAAACTATGAATAGACCAATAACAAGGTCTAAAGTTGAGGCAGCAATTAAGAGCCTACCTCACAAAAAAAGCCCAGGTCCAGATGGGTTCACAGCCGAATTCTACCAGACACACAAGGAGGAGCTGGTACCATTCCTTCTAAAACTATTTCAAACAATCCAAAAAGAGGGAATCCTTCCCAAATCATTTTATGAGACCAACATCATCCTGATACCAAAACCCGGCAGAGACCCAACGAGAAAAGAAAACTTCAGGCCAATATCCATGATGAACATAGATGCAAAAATCTTCAATAAAATATTGGCAAGCCGATTGCAACAGCAAATCAAAAAACTTATTCATCATGATCAAGTAGGATTCATCCCAGGGATGCAAGGCTGGTTCAACATACGCAAGTCTATCAACGTAATTCACCACATAAACAGAACCAAAAACAAAAACCACATGATTATCTCAATTGACACAGAGAAGGCATTTGACAAAATTCAACAGCCCTTTATGCTAAAAACCCTCAATAAACTCGGTATCGACGGAACGTATCTCAAAGTAATAAAAGCTATTTATGACAAACCAACAGCCAATATCATACTGAATGGGCAAAAACTGGAAGCATTCCCTTTGAAATCTGGTACTAGACAAGGATGCCCTCTCTCACCACTCCTATTCAATATAGTACTGGAAGTTCTAGCCAGAGCAATCAGGCAAGAAAAAGAAATAAAGGGTATTCAAATAGGAAAGGTGGAAGCCAAATTGTCTCTATTTGCAGACGACATGATAGTATACCTAGAAGACCCCATTGCCTCAGCCCAAAAACTCCTGAAACTGATAAGCAACTTCAGCAAAGTCTCAGGATATAAAATCAATGTGCAAAAATCACAAGCATTCGTCTACACCAATAACAGACTTAAAGAAAGCCAAATCAAGAGCGAACTGCCATTCGCAATTGCTACAAAAAGAATAAAATACCTTGGAATACAACTCACAAGGAACGTAAGGGACCTCTTCAAGGAGAACTACAAACCACTGCTCAATGAAATCAGAGAGGACACAAACAGATGGAGAAACATTCCATGTTCATGGTTAGGAAGAATTAATATCGTGAAAATGGCTATACTGCCCAAAGTAATTTACAGAATCAACGCTATCCCCATCAAGCTACCATTGACTTTCTTCACAGAACTGGAAAAAACCACCATGAACTTCATATGGAACCAAAAGAGAGCCCGCATAGCCAAGTCAATTCTAAGCAAAAAGAACACAGCGGGGGGCATCACACTACCGGATTTCAAACTATACTACAAGGCTACAGTAATCAAAACAGCATGGTACTGGTACCAAAACAGAGATATAGACCAATGGAACAAAACAGAGGCACCGGAGGCAACACAACATACATACAACTATACAATCTTTGATAAACCTGACAAAAACAAGCAATGGGGCAAGGATTCCATGTTTAACAAATGGTGTTGGGAAAACTGGCTAGCCATGTGCAGAAAGCAGAAACTGGACCCCTTCCTGACACCTTACACTAAAATTAACTCCAGATGGATTAAAGACTTAAACATAAGACCTGGCACCATAAAAACCCTAGAAGGAAATCTAGGCAAAACTATCCAGGACATAGGAGTAGGCAAGGACTTCATGAACAAAACACCAAGAGCATTGGCAACAAAAGCCAAAATAGACAAATGGGACCTAATGAAACTCCACAGCTTCTGCACGGCAAAAGAAACAGTCACTAGAGTGGATCGGCAACCAACAGAATGGGAAAAAATTTTCGCAGTCTACCCATCTGACAAAGGGCTGATATCCAGAATTTACAAACAACTCAAGCAGATTTACAGGAAAAAAACAAACAAGCCCATTCAAAAGTGGGCAAAGGATATGAACAGATACTTTACGAAAGAAGACATATATGAGGCCAACAGTCATATGAAAAAATGCTCATCGTCACTGGTCATCAGAGAGATGCAAATCAAAACCACATTGAGATACCATCTCACGCCAGTTAGAATGGCGATCATTAAAAAATCTGGAGACAACAGATGCTGGAGAGGATGTGGAGAAAAAGGAACACTTTTACACTGTTGGTGGGAGTGTAAATTAGTTCAACCATTGTGGAAGACGGTGTGGCGATTCCTCAAGGCCTTAGAAATAGAAATTCCATTTGACCCAGCAATCCCATTACTGGGTATATATCCAAAAGACTATAAATCGTTCTACTATAAGGACACATGTACACGAATGTTCATTGCAGCACTGTTTACAATAGCAAAGACCTGGAATCAACCCAAATGCCCATTGACAATAGACTGGATTGGAAAAATGTGGCACATATACACCATGGAATATTATGCAGCAATCAGAAATGATGAGTTCGTGTCGTTTGTAGGGACATGGATGAATCTGGAAAACATCATCCTCAGCAAACTGACACAAGAACAGAAAATGAAACACCGCATATTCTCACTCATAGGTGGGTGATGAAAAATGAGAACACATGGACACAGAAAGGGGAGTACTAAACACTGGGGTCTATTGGGGGGAAAAGGGGAGGGCCAGTGGGAGGGGGAGGTGGGGAGGGATAGCCTGGGGAGAAATGCCAAATGTGGGTGAAGGGGAGAAGAAAAGCAAAGCACACTGCCATGTGTGTACCTACGCAACTGTCTTGCATGCTCTGCTCATGTACCCCAAAACCTATAATCCAATAAAAAATTAAAAAAAAAAAAAATAATAAAATAAAATAAAATAAAAAAAAAAAAGACATGTCTGGTGTTGATAAATTCCCTCAACTTTTGTTTGGAAAAGTCTTTATCTCTCCACCATGTTTGAAGAATTCCTTTGCTAGGTACAGTAATATTTATTTGCTGACAATATTTTCCTTCAGCATTTTCAATACGGCATCTCTCTTCTGGCCTACAGGATTTCAGCTAAAAAATCTATTGAAAGCTATATTGGATCTCCAATGAATATGACCATTTCATTTCTCTTGCTGCTTTGAGTATTCTTTCTCTGTCTTTGATTTTTGCTCATTTGATTATGATGTACTTGGGCAATTTCTCTTTGGGTTTAACATGATTTTTTATTTTTAAGCTTCCTGTGCCTGAATGCTGGCATCTTTCTCCATATTTGAGAAGTCTGCAGCCATTATTTCCTTAATTATGCTTTCTAGGCCCTCTTCTCTCTCATTTCCATCAGGGATTCTAATTATGTGATGGTTAATTCATTTATAGGTGTCCCATAATTCTCACAAGAGTCCCATAATTCTCACAGGACTTCTCTCTCTTGTTCTTTTCTCTATTTGTTCTTCTGATTGCCTAATTTCATATGTTTTTTCTTCAAGCTCACTAGGTCTTTCCTATTTGATCCAGTCTGCTGTTGGAGCTTTCTAATGAGTGTTCCAGTTCAATTATTGTATTCTTTATTTCTAGGATTTGTTATAATTTTTTTTTTTTTTTTTTTTTTTTTTTTTTTTTTTTGCCAATCAGTTTTGAGCTTATGAGGTTGCTCAGGTTAGCCTTGAACTGATGACCTCACCTTCGCGAGCGCCATGACCTCCGGCGGGAGCCACTTTGGACCCCGTTGTTATAATTTTTTAAATTGGGTCTATTTCTTTGTCACATTTCTTATTTTGTTCCTGGATTGTTTTCCAATTTTCATTTGGTTTTCTATCTGTATTTTCTTGTGACTCCCTGTATTAATCTGTTTTCATGCTGCTGATAAAAACATACCCAAGACTGGGCAATTTACAAAAGAAAGAGGTTTATTGGACTCACAGTTCCACATGGCTCAGAGCCTCACAATCATGGTGGAAGGCAAGGAGGAGCAAGTCACATTTTACATGAATGGCAGTAGGCTAAAAGAGAGCTTGTATAGAGAAAACTCCGCCTTATAAAACCATCAGATCTTGTGAGACTTATTCACTATCATGAGAACAGCATGGGAAAGACCTGTCACCATAATCCAATCATCTCCCACCGGGGTCCTCCCATAACACAAGAGAATTCAATGTGAGAGTTGGGTTGGGGACACAGAGACAAACCATATCATTCTACCCCAGCTCATCCCAAGTCTCCTGTCCTCACATTTCAAAACCAAGTATGCCTTCCCAACAATCCCCCAAAGCCTTAACTCATTTCAGCATTAACTCAAAAGTCCATGGTCCAAAGTCTCATTTGAGACATGGTAAGTCCCTTCTGCCTATGAGCCTATAAAATCAAAAGCAAGTTAGTTACTTCCTAGGTACAATGGAGAACAGGCATTGAATAAATACAGCCATTCTAAATGGGAGAAATTGGCCAAAACAAAGTGGCTACAGGTACCATGCAAGTCTGAAATCAAGCAGGGCAATCAAATCCTAAAGCTCCAAAATGATCTCCTTTGACTTCAAGTCTCACATCCAGGTCATGCAGACACAAAAGGTGGGTTCCCATGGTCTTGAGCAGCTCCACCCCTGAGAATTTGCCAGGTATAGTCTCCCTCCTGGCTGCTTTCATGGGTTGGCATTGAGTGTCTGCAGCCTTTCCAGGTGCACAGTGTAACTTGACAGTGAATCTACCATTCTGGGTTCTGGAGGATGGTGGCCCTCTTCTCACAGCTTCACTAGGCAGTGCCCCAGCAGGAACTCTATGTGGGGGCTCTGACCCCACATTTCCCTTCTGCACCGCCCTAGCAGAGGTTCTCCATGAGGACCCCCACCCCTACAGCAAACTTCTGCCTGGGCATCCAGGCATTTCCAAACATCCTCTGGCATCTATGCAAAGGTTCACATGCAGTGCTTCAATTCTGTGCACTTGCAGGCTCAACACTATGTGGAAGCTGCCAAGGTTTGAGATGGGCAGTCTCTGAAGCCATGGTCTGAGCTCCACATTGGCCCCTTTCAGCCATGGCTGGGGCGGCTGGGACACAGGGCACCAAGTCCCTAGGCTGCACACAGCACAGGGACTCTGGGCCTGGCCCATGAAACCAATTTTTCCTCCTAGGCCTCTGGGAGGGGCTGCCATGAAGACCTCTGTCATGCCCTGGGGACATTTTCCCCATTGGCTTGGGGATTAACATTCAGCTTCTCATTATTTATGCAAAATTCTGCAGCCAGCTTGAATTTCTCCTTAGAAAATGAGATTTTCTTTTCTATTGCATTGTCAGGCTGCAAATTTTCTGAACTTTAATGCTCTGCTTCCAACTGAATGCCTTTAACAGCACCCAAGTCACTTAAGTGCTTTGCTGCTTAGAAATTTTTTCCACCTGATACCCTAAATCATCTCTCTCAGGTTTAAAGTTTCACAAATCTCTAGAGCAAGTGAAAGAAAAATGCCACTGGTCTCTTTTCTAAAACATAAGAGTCACCTTTGCTCCAGTTCCCAACAAGTTCCTCATTTCCATCTGAGACTGCCTCAGCCTGGACTTTGTTGTCCATATCACTTTCAGCATTTTGGGCAAAGTCATTCAACAAGTCTCTAGGAAATTCTAAACTTTCCCACATTTTCCTATCTTCTTCTGAGTCCTTCAAACTGTTGCAAACCCTGCCTATTACAGGATTTGCAACAAAAACTGCCTATTACCCTGCCAGTTCCAAAGTCACTTCCACATTTTCGAGTATCTACAGCAGCACCACAATCTACTGGTACCAATTTATAGTGTTCATCCGTATTCACATTTTCCACACTGCCGATAAACACATAACCGAGACTGCAAGAAAAAGAGGTTTAATGGACTCAGTTCCACATGGCTGGGGAGCCCTCCCGATCATGGCAGAAGGCAAGGAAAAGCAAGTCATATTTTACATGGATGGCAGCAGGCAAAAAGACTCCCTGAACTTCTTCTTCTTCTTCTTCTTTTTTTTTTTTTTTTTTTTTTTTTTTGAGACAGAGTCTTTTTCTATCACATAGGCTGGTGTGCAGTGGTGCAATCTCAGCTCACTGCAACCTCTGCTTCCTGGGTTCAAACCTCTGCTTCCTGGGTTCAAGTAACTCTCCTGCCTCACCCTCCCAAGTAGCTAGGACTACAGGTACCCACCATAACACCTGGCTAAGTTTTGTGCTTTTAATAGAAGCAGGGTTTCACCATGTTGGCCAAGCTGGTCTCATACTCCTAACCTCAAGTGATCTGCCCACCTCAGCCTCCCAAAATACTGGGATTGCAGGCATGAGCCACCATGCCCGCCCTTATTTTGAATTCTTTATCAGACATTTCATAGATCTTCAATGCTTCTGGGTCCATTGCTAGAGCTCTGTTAGTATCTTTTGGTGTTATATTTCCCTGAGTTTTCACAATCCTTGTGTCTATGTTGATGCCTGCACATTGAAGGAGAAAGCCACCTCTTTTAGTTTTTGAAGGTGTTCTTTGGTGGTGTTAGATCTTCACTTCATATCAGAACTTAAAAATGTGGGCTTGTCATTGTTTCCCATTCTGGGCAGAACCTGTAGTGAGCATCAGAACTAAAACTTTGCCCCAGAACTATATTGCTGCCCTGTTATTGTTTCCTAGTCTAAGGAAAACTTAAATGGGCACAAGAACCTAACTCCAGCCTTTTAGTTATTTCTAGGTCAGGGGAAGGCTTTATTCAAATGCCTAGGCTTTGTGGAAAATGCAGCCTTTGTGGTATTCCAGCCTTTCCATGAATTGTGCCCCTTGCAGCACTATGGCACTGGCCAGTCTTTTCAACAGGGTGTCCCTGCTGATTGGAGAGCTAAAGAGCCACCAAGATCTGCACACCAGTCACTGTGATCAGTGCCCCCATGTACCCCCAATCCACCCCAGAAGGTATATCCTCCTGGCATTTCCAATGGTTCCTATGGAATGGATCTGGAGTAGGCTTCTCACAAAGATTCCAGACCAGTGGGGAGAATGAATGTCCACCTCTTATTCCCTCCTATCACCCCACAAGCCATAGGTCTAGAAAAATTCTCTGTGAGTGGCATTATGCCAGCTTGGGGAAGGAAGTGGCACAGACTGAAATGACCTCTTCTCTTACCAGTCATTGCTTATCTTGATTCTGTGAGTCTATGGGGTTTCTCAGCTTCTCCTCCAAATTCTGGTATATTCAGGGTAGTATTCTTATTTTTAAATAGTTTCTAGTTGCATTTTTGTAGGGAGAGTGATGCCAGAGGCTCTCTATTTTGCCATTTTGCTGGCATCACCTTGTTTGCTATAACTTTTCTACTTTATAAACTTTTTACATTTTTTTAACTTTCTGCTTCTTTTTAATAACACATAGCTTAAATGCAAACACATGTTCAGCTGTACAAGAATATTTTCCATCTTTATACCTTATTCTATAAGCTTTTTTCTGTTTTTCAGCTCTTTTATTCATTTATCTATTTTTTCACTTTTTAAACTCTTGTTAAAAACTAAGACATACACACACACATTAGTCTAGGTCTACACAGGATAAGGAACATCAGTATCACTGTCCCCTTCCTCCAACTTTTGTTCCTCTGGAAAGTTTTCAGAGGCAATAACAAGCATGGAGCTGTCATCTCCTGTGATAAAAATGCCGTCTTTCGGATACCTCCTGAAGGACCTGCCTGAGGCTGCTTAACAGTTAACTTTTTTTTTTTTTACTGTTGTTGAAATGGAGTCTCACCCTGTCACCCAGGCTGGAGTGCAATGACGTGATCTCAGCTCACTGCAACCTCCACCTCTCAAGTTCAAGCAATTCTCCTGCCTCAGCCTACTGAGTAGCTGGGATTATAGGCACGTGCCACCATGCCTAGCTGATTTTTTATATCTTCAGTAGAGACAGGGTTTCACCATATTGGCCAGGCTGGTCTCAAACTCCTGACCTTGTGATCCCCCTGCTTTGGCCTCCCAAAGTGCTGGGATTACAGGTGTGAGCCACTATGCCCAGCCAACTTGTTTTTAATAAGTGAAAAGAGTAGACTCTAAAATGACAAAGAATATAATATAGGCTGGGTGATGGATTATGTCTATAATCCCAACACTTTGGGAGGCCAAGGCAGGAGGATCACTTGAGCCCAGGAGTTCAAGACCTTCCTGGCCCATACAGTGAGAACTCATCTTCACACACACATACACACAAAAAAATTAAAATTAGCCAGATTGTGGCACACACCAGTAGTCCCAGCTACTCAGGAGGCTGAAGTAGGAGGATTGCTTGAATCCAGGAGTTCAAGGCTGCAGAGTAAGCTATGATGAAGCCACTGTACTCTAGCCTGGGCAACAGAGGGAGACTCTGTCTCAAAAAAAAAACAAATAAACTAGACATATAAACTAGTAAATATATAAACCAATAACATGATTGCTTATTTTAATTACCTAGTATTATGTACTTTACATAAGTATATGTCCTACACTTTTATACAACTGGACATACAGTATGTTTGTTTACAATAGCACCAACACAAACACCTAAGTAATATGCTGCCTTACAATATTACAACACCTACAATGTCACTAGGCAATAGGAATTCTTTAACTTCATTATAATCATGTGGGACCACCACTGTATATATGATCCATCATTGACCAAAATGTTGTTATATGCTGTATGACTGTATACTTTAAGGCTATCATAATCAATACAGCATGGTACTGGCATAAAGATAGACACATTGACCAATAGAACAGGATAGAAATCCCAGAAACCCACACATTCAACTGATTATTTTTTGACAAAGGTGCCAAGAACACCCAATGGCAAATAGACAACCTTTTTAATAAATGGTACTAGAAAAACTGAATCTCCACAGGCAGAAGAATTAAATTGAATCTTTATCTCATACCATATATAAAAATCAACTCCAAATGGATTAAAGACTTAAATATAAGATCTGAAATTATAAAACTACTAGAAGAAAACACAAGGGGTAAGCTCCATGACATTAGACTGGGCAATGATTTTCTGGATATGATCCCAGAGGCACAGGCAACAAAAGCAAAAACAAAGAAGTGGGATGACATCACCTGAAAAACTTCTGCAGAGCAAAGGAAACAATTTAACAAAGTGAAGGGAAAACTCACAGAGTAGGAGAAAATATTTACAAACCATTTATCTGATAAGGGATTAATATCCAAAATATGTAAGGAACTCAAGCAAATCAATAGCAAGAAAACAAATAATCTGATCAAAAAAGTGAGTGAATTGGCCAGGTGTGGTGGCTCATGGCTGTAATCCCAGCACTTTGGGAGGCCGAGGCAGGCAGATTATAAGGTCAGGAGATTGAGACTATGCTGGCTAACCTGGTGAAACCCCATCTCTACTAAAAATACAAAACATTAGCTGGGCGTGGTGGCATGCACCTGTAGTCCCACCTCTTTGGGAGGCTGAGGCAGGAGAATTGCTTGAACCCAGAAGGCAGAGGTTGTGAGCTGAAATCACACCACTACACTCCAGCCCAGGCAACAGAGCAAGACTCCATCTCAAAAAAAGAAAAAAAAAAAAGTGAATGACCTGAACAGACATTTCTACAAAGACATACAAATTGCCAACCAGTTCATGAAAACAATGTTCAACATCACTAGTCATCAGAGAAATGAAAATTAAAATCACTACGAGATGTCACCTCACACCTGTTAGAATGGCTGTTATCAAAAAGATGAAAGATAAGCATTAGTAAGGATGCAAAGAAAGGGAACACTTGTATACTATTGGTGGGGATGTAAATTAGTACAGCAATTACAAAAAACAGTATGGAGGTTCCTCAAGAAACCTAAAAGTATCACTACTATATGATTCAGCACCAGCAATCCCACTCCTGGGTACACATCCAGAGGAACCAAAATCAATATGTCAGAAGGAGATCTGCACACCCATGTTCACTGCAACATTCCTCACAACAGCCAAGATGTGGAAACAACCTTGGTGCCCATCAACAGATGAATGGATAAAAAACGTGTTATATATACACAATGGAATACTATTCAGCCTTTTTTAGAAGGAAGTCCTGTCATTTGCAACAATGTGGATAAGTCTAGGGGACATTATGTTAAGCAAAATGACCGAGGCACAGAAAGACAGAGGACCTCTCTCCCACAGGGACATATGCGATCGTTTTTCTCTTCAGCCAGGGCTGGAGGTCAAGACAGCCCTTGAAAATCACCATCAGGACTGCTGAGAGCTGGGCAGCCTTGTTTACCTCCCTCGGGCATTTGAAGAAAAAAAGACAAATACCACACAATCTTACTAATATGTAGAATCTTAAAAAGTCAAACTCATAGAAGTAGAAAGTAGAATGGCGATCACCAGAGGCTGGGAGGAACAGGAAGGAAGGAATGGAGAGCTGCTTGGTTAAAGGATAGACAAGAGGAATGCTTTGAGTTCTACTGCACAACAGGGTGACTACAGTCAATAGTAATGTATTGCACATTTAAAAATAACTAAGAGGCCGAGTGCGGTGGCTCATGCCTATAACCCCAGCACTCTGAGAGGCCAAGGCAGATGGATCACCTGAGGTCAGGAGTTTGAGACCAGCCTGGCCAACATGGCAAAAGCCTATCTCTACTAAAGATACAAAAATTAGCTGGGTATGGTGGCAGGTGTCTGTAATCTCAGCTACTCGGGAGACTAAGGCAGGAGGATTGCTGGAACCCAGGAGGCAGAGGTTGCAGTAAGCAGAGATCATGCCACTGCACTCCAGCCTGATCAACAACAGCAAGACTCTGTCTCAAAAAGATAAAATAAAATAATTAAGAAAGTGGCTGAGTGCTGTGGCTCATGCCTGTAATCCTAGCACTTTGGGAGGCCAAGGTGAGTGGGTTGCCTGAGTTCAGGAGTTCAAGAACAGCCTGGGAAACGTGGTGAAACCCCCATCACTACTAAAAACACAAAAATTAGCTGGTTGTGGTGGTGAGTGCCAGAATCCCAGTTACTTTGGAGGCTGAGGTGGGAGAATGAACGTCGGAGGCAGAGGTTGCAGTGAGCCAAGATTGCGCCATTGTGGTGCAATCCAGTATGGGCGCCAGAGCAAGACTCCATCTCAAAATAAAATAAATATAAAAATAATAAAGAAAGTAAATTTTAATCCTGCCACAAAAAATAAGTGAGGTGATAGATATGTTAATTAGGTTGATTTAAGAACTCCATGCTGTGTGCATGTATCAAAACATCACATTCAAAACATTCTACCCCATAAATGTATACAATTATGATGTCCATTAAAAATAAATTTTTAAAAAGCAAGAAGGGAAAAGTACCTAAAGAACAGTAAAAATTAAAATGCCTAAGAAGTCAGAAGATAAAGAAGTGACTTCAGCCAAGGTGATCAAAGAAGACACTGAGATCAAATGTGAACATCTGAAATGGGCCTGAATATATACATGGGATCTGGGGAGTCTAAGAAGAAGGGAAACAGATTGTAAGGACAGAGAAACAGTGCAAGTAAAGGTGGGCACAGAAGAAAGCACCATGATCATCTAGAAGTTATGTTGGCTAATGCAGGGTACTTCAGAGAGAGGAGTAAAGTTGAAGTAGAATATTGAGACTAGGGTCAGTGGGGGAGGGCCTGACCGTGAGGCTAAGAAGTCTGGATTTTATTGGGTAATTGGGGAGCTGGTAAATATTCCTGAGCAGAAAAAAGCATCATCAAAGTTGTGCTTTAGAAAGATCAATCTAGCAGTAATTGAAGTAACTGAACATCAATCAAATGCAGATGATATAGCACAGTAAGTATAATGTAAGCCTGCAGGAATTCAGGAATTCATTTATAAAAATGTAATTTATATGCATCTTTTTAGTAACATAGCTCTATAAACTGTCTTGCTCATAGACTAGTACCTAATTATATAAGCATCTAAAAAGGTCATAAGTACTATAAAATGGTATCACAAAACCTCTTGCCTCTGCCTGGAAATCCTTCCACCCCCTTTCCCTTCCAGTAAACTCCTTATCCTGTAGACTTCAGTTTAAATGTCACTCCTTCAGAAAGGTCCTTTTTAAATCACTTATCCAAATTGGGTCCCCTTGTTTTTCTCTTTCAAAGGAGCTTGCACACTTTCTCCACAGCACTTATCACAATTTGTAAGTACATATTTTGGTCATTAATTAAAGTCCATTTCCCCCACTAGACTGTAAGAGGAAAGACTGTATTTTTGCTAATCATTATATTCTCTGGCACCTAAAATGATGTAACACATTTTAGGCACCCAACAAATATTTGTTCTATGAAGAATGAATGAATGAAGAAGAGAAGAACTGATTTTAGGGTCACCATGGTAATGCCCCTCTTTCCTAGATGCATGTACTATTGACTAAGATACTTTCTTTCAAAGAGAAAATTAAAGAAATCTTAAACCAGGCATGGTGGTTCATGCCTTTCATCCCAATGTTTTGGGAGGCCAAAGCAGGACAATCACTTGAGCCCAGGAGTTCAACACCAGCCTGGGCAATATAGTGAGACCTCATCTCTACAAATAAATCAAAAAATTAGCTGGCCATCATGGTGCATGACTGTGGTCCCAGCTACTTGGGAGGCTGAGGTAGGAGAATCACTTGAGCCTGGAAGGTCAAGACTGTAGTGAGACATGTTTGCGCCACTCTACTCCACCCTAGGCAATAGAGGAGGACCTTGTCTAGAAAAAAGAAGAGAAAAGAAAGGAGAGGAGAAGGAGAAGGAAAGGAAAGGAGAAAAGAAAGAGGGAGTCAGGAAGTCTTAAGTTTCAACTTAAAGTTGAATTCCTATGTGCCAAAATCAGAATAAAAATCTGTCCTTACACAAGGAAAACCTCAAAGCAAATATCCAAGTCAAAATATACATTCCTGTGTCTCATATTTTTACACAAATAATTCCAAGTGCAATTACTGAGTAAACTAGAATAAGGAACAGAATCTAGGCACAAGAAAACATTTTCAGTCAGATGTAAAGACGGCAATTATAGATTTGTAACTCCTTTATTCCTGCATATCATGTTAGAACCTCAAAAAGGAACTTCAGCATTCAATGAAAGATTTACTTTAACCTAAATCATCACTGGAGTAGACAAAAATCCTCAAAAAAGATGAATAAGCTTTTTTAAAACAGGTTAATTCACTTCCAAATAATACTTGGTTTTCAATCACATGCTGTTTATACCTATGTACTTACTTCATGCTACAAACTTGGTGCAAGGCTTCCTTCATATAATAATAAACACAGATGATTAGCAATGTAATGAACCTTAAGTCACAGAAGTCTAGAGAAGTCCAAAGGAGTTCGACATAAGGCATTTGGGACCTTATCTCAAGATGCAGTCCTTCACTAAAATTTAACTTAGAAAAATCACCCAACGCACTAGGACACATGAAGGCCTAACCAACTGCCGATAAGGAACTAGAGACGTTGGTTTGAGTTGGTACAATGGATCACCTGCAACAAAAGGAAAAATAAGATTTCCATTATTCATCTGTCTGGGGGCAGGGTGTTTGTTCAACTATTGCAAATCAGATGCACTATAGAAACTTAAAATGAAAAGGAAAAAGACCAGCATAAATTTGTTCCAAGAGATATAGTCCGTTTTACTATATACCTCAATTCCTAAAAATCACTATATTATGCAAAAATTGCACAAACAAGGACTTATGAGGGAAATGTAGTTAGGGACACAAAACCTCAAACCTTTGTCAGTGATACACACACACACACACACACACACACACACGCACACACACTAGAAACCTAATAAATGGTTAGGAAACATAAATATGGCACCTCACCTTGAAAAAACCCTGAAATGTACTTATAGATATAGGCATTTAAAAGACTGTAGCTTTTTAGTTAATCATGGGTGCTTGAAAGATGGCGATTTGAAATCAGAAGGAAAGGTATGACACAGATGCATGGGGGTGTAGCTAATAACTTGCAGCGAACTGAGGTAGCTGGTAGATATTCCAGGTATGTACACGTGTCCATTTTGTGTGCCCTTCTGGGTTCAGTACAACCGTGTATAGTATTCTGTGTTCACCTGGTGTTTCTTGCTGACAAAATCATGGATAACGCAAAGATGAAATTCATTTATGCTCAAATTGCTTCCTAATATATCAATGGCATCACAATAAATTCATGTTTTTAAAACAAGTATTAATAGCACAACTAACTGTATGGGTATTCACATTCAAACAGCTAATGCCAACTGGATACTGCAGTTATTTCCCATTCCTCAAATGTCTTGAGCTCAATGAAATCACAAGATTTTGAAGAATCACAGACTGTCTAATAGAAAACAGCCACAATTCCTAAGTAGATTGGTATAATTCACATGGCCAAACCCTAGAAAATGTAGGGGTCTGCATGCCTCCATGAAACTACAATCTTCTTCATAAAATCACTGCCTTTGAAGTAACAAAACATAAATAGCACTGGTAAATATGGCATTTGATCAAATCTAGTTTTTGCTCAGGAATACAGGATCTTCTGTCATCATGAGCATTATCTCACATATCCCCAAGACCTTCAGCAGCTATATTATGACATCCAAAGCACAAAGCCAACAAAATGGCGTAGCCAAATTCACAAACCTTAGCATTTTTTCCTGCGTCTGGTGCTAGTTTCTAGGTTGATGGCATAACAATCTTGTAGCAAAAACAGTGTTCACCAACAGACTTCATTTCACCTGGTTTTAATTAAGAACATTTAACCTTTAGCAGAAATGTCTGAACCTCTATTTTATCAGGTATTACCTGTTCCACAGGCTAAGCTCTCAGCTTAGTACTTCATGCGAAGTAGGAGCATCCTAAATATTTGTTGAACAAACATTAGTTGAACCCACTTGTTTTGTTTTACTATTCTGCCCCATAATTTTATTCCCAGAATATTATATTCCATTTTCAAAAGCAACATATTCACTTTTTTAAAAGATTATGTTTGTTTGCTTTTAATTACTATAAAATTAGAAAATAATTGCTGTAATAAAAATTGAGAGAGTCCAGAGCTATCTCAGAGATACTCATTTTCAATGGTTCTGTGTAACATTCTAGAAATTTTCTTTGCACATATACAGCATAAGTATAAATCATACGTTGTAAATAAGCCCATACTTTACCTATTCTCAGTAACTTACTCTTTTTCTAAATGTTATCACTTAACCATTTTTTCATTATCAGTATATATATTTATACATCTTTTGTTTTAATGGCTATATAATATTCCAATATATAAGCCTTCTAAATTATTTAACAAGCCCATATCAATAGTCAAGTAAGTTGCTTCCAAGTTTCTATTATAAATGATGCTATATGCAATAACCTTTTACATATATCTTTGTACACTAAGATGAATATATTTGTAGAATATACTCTTAGCAGTAGCACTGCAGACATAAATGTGTGAGCATTTATTTTGATGTCAGATTGCCCTCAGGAAAGGATATGAGAGTACATTTTACCACATGCCATCATTAGATGTTTTTTAACTTCATCTTTGTCAATTTGATAAATGAAAAATAGTATCTTATTTTAATTTCTACCTCCTTAATTATAAATGAAGCTACGTATTTTTCAAATTTTTATTTTTTCTGAAAAATATCTGTTCATATTGATTTTTTCCCATCTTTTTCTTGTTGACTTATCAGTGATCCCTAAATATTAATGATATCAATCCTTCTTCTGTCAAATACATTGCAATTATTCTCCCCCACTTGGGTATTTGTTCATTGATTCTTATCATGGTGATTTTGTCATGCAAAAGCTTTCAGTTTTTATGAAGTCAAATAATTAATCTTTTCTTTTATGGTCACTAGGTTGAGAGTTATGCATAGAAAGGGTTCCTCTGCCCCAAGATTAAATAATTATCTACCCATGTTTTTGCCTTAAAATAATAATAAATAATTGGTAATTTTTACTGAATGTGTACTTCAGGCCAGGCACTGCTCTAAGTACCTCACATACACTATTGTATTTATCTTCACAACAACTCTAGTAGGTGAGTAGTATCATTACCTCTAAGATACAGATGAGGATTCTATACCTCCTTGTGAGATCTAAACTCATTTGCGAATGCATATCTGGTATGTGGCAGTGCCAAGATTTCAACTCAGATTAGCAAATTCATCAACTACAGGCTACATCTACTGACTCTCTCTCCACAAAGATAAATGGGAGTTCATACTCTTTTACAATCCTCTACCTATTCTACCTTCCCCTCTTTATATCTGTTATATAAACCCTTTATTCAATATTAATTTTAGAGCCTTTACATTCTCTTCTATTTTCACAGCATGCAGTTATCCAGACCTTACTTAGTCTATGTTTAAATAGATTCCATATGCCCTGTCAATCCTTTCCTATTTCTGCTTCTTCATTCCCAAGTTCTTTCTGTTTATCACTTAGATGATTAATTTTACTCAGGAGGCAATTTTTCAGAGACGAGGTCCTTGAACGTTTGAGAATATTGGTTGTTATGTTTATGCATAAATAAGAGCTTGAGCAGGTATCAAATCTGTGGATCACACTATTCCCTGCCTACACACATTCCACCAACATTCTAGGGACACTATTCAACTGCCTCCTGCTTTGGCTATTACCATGATGTCAGAAGCCAGTCTCATTCTCCTCCTTTTGGTGACTTGCTTTTTCTGTCTGGATGCTTGGGGATTCTTTTTCTTTAATCTTGAAGCACAACTAACTTTACTTACTTGATATTGATAATCTTACTTGATATTGATATACTTGCTTGATATTGATAATCTTGTTTCAATTTTTTTAGAACTCTGTTCTTTGAATCTGCAGATTACTAATGCCTTTAATCTCTGAAGGTATTTTCCCCATTATCTATCTGAAATTGTTGTCCATTTCTTCTACTCTCTATATCAGGCACACCAATAACACATATGTTGGATCTTCTCTGCCTGTATTATCTACGTATTATACAGAATTCTTAGTTGAAAGTCTATGGCATAAGCCTAACTTGAAATAGTTTAGATAAAAATAATTTATTGGAAAGACAATGTAGTAACTCATATAACTCTTGGAAATGTACAAAGTGTAACTGGGCCTCAGGGATAACTGGAACCACAGACTTGAACACCACCAAGACTGCTTATCTCAACTAAGGCTATTTTTCTCTTGTCACTTATTTCTGCTTCAATGTGTTGGCTTGGTTGTCACTATCACAGGTAGACCAACTTCTCCTACAAGGCACAGAACATGGCTGCCACCAGCTATGAAGCCTCACATCCTGTGACTGACCACCAGGGAGGGATTGCTTTGCTTTCCTTAATTCCAATTTTTAAAAATTCTATGTTCCCCTACAATTTCTTTAAGTGAATGCAGATGTATTTTTCTTGAATTTCTGTTTTCTGAAATAATTCTTAATCTGAAACATACTTCATTCCGCATGCTTAGAGTCAAGCAGTTTAACCAGTTTTGGTTTGCTAACTTATTAGTTATTCATTTCTGTTCATTTGATTCAGTTAACTGCTGAATAACTTACTGCCATTTCTTTTCTTCCTCTCCACTTCACTGTAGGTTAGAAATTAAAAGATACTGTCCTCTTGCCTCTCTTTCCTCTCTCTTTCTCTCTCTCTCCATTTTGAGATATTGTACTGGACTCCTTGCAGATTTTCCTGGTTTTCCCATGGCCTGTCCCAACTCTAAAACCTTACATGATGGGGCACTCATGGCCCCCACTTTCAGTGAAATCTGTACTCTGTTTACAATCTGAAGAAGTGTATAACAGATTTTAGCATCCTCTTTTGGTTTTATCCATATTTCATTATACTCTTAGATTCTAGTCCGCAGCTAGGAACTGAGCCATTCCTAGTTTCATGGATTTTTTTTTCTTTGCTTTTTGTTCTTTTTGTTGATTCTGAATTAGTTTCATAAAAGGGAATATGGTTAACATGCCTTTACTTTTCTGAGTATCTTCTGAATTCCTCGAAGTAATAGATACTATTAAAATTCTACTTTGGAAAACTTGAAATTCATTCACTTATCAAATATGCATGGGATATTAACTATGTGCAAGGCACTTTGGGAGGCACTGAAGATACAGCAATGTAGAAGGCAAAAATAGTTCCTACCCTCTTGGAGCTTACAGTATAATGTGGAAGACAGACTATCACTATTTTTAAAAATCACAGGAATAGCAGATCAATCAGTAAGTAAAGGGGTAGCTGTTTAAGTAGAGATTAGAATACCCAAGAGTTATGGATTAGAGTATTTTGGCTAAAGAATCTCTGAGTTGCTTCTCAGTTCAAGGAGAGACATAAGTCTCCTTGAAGCTCACTTTTTATTTTGGGAAGAATCACTTAAGTTGCCTCCCATAGATTGCAAAAATAAGTAAGTACCTGTATCTGGGTAAATAGGGCCTTCTTTGGGCATACAACCTAGCAATAACTATCTTTTTTCTTGGGGTATAAAGCCCAAAGTCCTTCTAGAAGTATTCCTTGGGATTCAAAGTTAGCTGTTGGAGTAAACCTAACATTGCCCTGACCAAAATCTTCTGGCAAAAAAGGATATATATAAATGGCACCAAAAGAATACTCACTAGGGATGATTGGGACTCAAGATGGCGCTGTGAGAACAACCCAGGATTGGAGTTCTCGTTGTGTCGGCGGAGAGGTGAGTCTGAGCGGCATTTCCAGACTGATCTTTGTTGCCCACGGAACGGGGAAATTCCCAAGTGAAGAGGAGACGCGGGACGCCAGGCAGATATTCCGCCTGGCAAAGCCGGCAGCCGGGGTGGCGGCGGCCGGCCCTACCCAGTGCTCCCCACAGGGCGCATTTGTCCGGGTTCCCCGTTGAACCGGCAACCGGAGACGTGAGAGGGCTGGACTTGAGACTGAGCTAGACTTGGACAGTGGGCCAGCCCAGGGGATTGCAGGAACAGAGCGTTAGGATTGGCCCAGTGGGACGAACAAAACCGCGATTTCAAACAAGCCCCGAGCAGACGGCCTGAGACGCTCTGAGGGGGAGGGGCGGCTACCATTACCGAGGCAACCCGCCCCAACTGAGATACACGCCCATTGCTGACGCAGCCAGCCGTTGCCGAGGCAACCCGTCCCTACTGAGATACACGCCCACTGCTGATGCAGCCAGCCGTTGCCGAGGCAACCCGTCCCTACTGAAATACACGCCCACTGCTGACGCAGCCTGCCGTTGCCGAGGCAACCCGCTACAACAGACAGACTCCACCGCAGGGCGTGGCGGAGAACAGCAGAACAGCTGAGCCAGGGTGAGCCTCACAACAGCAGGGCGGAGCCTCGGCAGGCAAACAGTGGCTAGTCTGCATCCTAGCTGGGCAGGACCTCAACGGACATCCAAAAATAAAGCCAAAACCCCTCAACACAGAGCATTTGAGAAAAAAAAGGGTTTTTTTAATGAGCTCTGTTGCAGCAGAATCAAACATAGCAGCCTAACAGCCCTGAATGAACAACACAGCTCACAGCTCAGCAATTAAACCCCTATAAAGTACAAACTGTCTCCTCAAGCAGCTCCCTGACCCCTCAATATCCAAAAGCCTGACATTAGGCAGGCACCATCCTGGGACAAAGATAGCAGAAAAAGAAACTGGTAGCATTCCTCGCTGTGCCACAGCTGCTAGAGGTGCACCCCAGACAAGCAGGGTCTGGAGCGGACCTCAGCACTCATACAGCGAAGGGGCTAGACCGGTAGAAGGAAAACCAAGCAACAGAAATACTTCATCATCAACATTCAGGGTGTCCACTCAGAGACCCAATCGAAAAGTCAGCAACTACGCAGACGACCAGCGGACAAATCCACAAAGATGGGAAGAAACCAGCGCAAAAAGGAGGAAAACACCCGAAACCAGAACACCTCGCCTCCTAGAAAGGACCAAAACTCCTCACCAGCAAGGGAACAAAGCTGGACGGAGAATGACTGTGACGAAATGACGGAATTAGACTTCAGAAGATGGATAATGAGAAACTTTGGTGAGCTAAAAGATCATGTATTAAATCAATGCAAAGAAACTAAGAACCTTGAGAAAAGATTTGAAAAAAGATTTGAGGAAATGATAACAAGAATGGATAACTTAGAGAGGAATATGAATGAATTAAAGGAGCTGAGAAACACAATACGAGAACTTCGCGAAGCATGCACAAGTTTCAATAGCCGAATTGACCAAGCAGAAGAAAGAATATCTGAAGTCGAAGACCAACTCAATGAAATAAAACGAGAAACCAAGATTAGAGAAAAAAACTCAAAAAGGAATGAACAAAGTCTCCAAGAAATGTGGAACTATGTGAAAAGACCTAACCTACGTTTGATAGGTGTACCAGAAGGGGACGAAGAGAATGTATCCGAGCTGGAAAATACTCTTCAGGACATCATCCAGGAAAATTTCCCCCACCTAGCAAGACAGGCCAACACTCAATTGCAGGAAATTCAGAGAACACCACAAAGATATTCCGCAAGAAGAGCAACCCCAAGGCACATAATCGTCAGATTCAATAGGGTTGAAATAAAGGAGAGAATACTAAGGGCAGCCAGAGAGAAAGGTCGGGTCACCCACAAAGGGAAACCCATCAGACTCACAGCAGATCTCTCGGCAGAAACACTACAAGCCAGAAGAGAGTGGGGGCCAATATTCAACATTCTTAAAGAAAAGAACTTTCAAGCCAGAATTTCATATCCAGCCAAACTGAGTTTCAGAAGTGAAGGAAAAATAAAATCCTTTGCGAACAAGCAAGTACTCAGAGATTTTGTCACCACCAGGCCTGCTTTACAAGAGCTCCTAAAAGAGGCACTACACATAGAAAGGATCAACCAGTACCAGCCATTCCAAAATCACACTGAATGCTAAAGAGCATCAACATAATGAAGAATCTACAACAACTAACAGGCAAAACAGCCACTTAGCATCAAAATGGCAGTATCAAATTCACACATAACAATATTAACCCTAAATGTAAATAGACTAAATGCACCAATCAAAAGACACAGACTGGCAAATTGGATAAAAAGCCAAAACCCATTAGTGTGCTGTATCCAGGAAACCCATCTCACATGCAAGGATACACAAAGGCTCAAAATAAAGGGATGGAGGAAGATTTACCAAGCAAATGGAGAGCAAAAAAAAGCAGGAGTTGCAATTCTCATCTCTGATAAAATAGACTTTAAAGCAACAAAGATCAAAAGAGACAAAGAAGGCCATTACATAATGGTAAAAGGATCGATACAACAAGAAGAGCTAACGATCCTAAACATATATGGACCCAATGCAGGAGCACCCAGATACATAAGGCAAGTTCTTAAGGACTTACAAATAGACTTAGACTCCCACACAATAATAGTGGGAGACTTTAACACTCCACTGTCAGTACTAGACAGATCTACCAGACAAAAAATCAACAAGGATATCCAGGGCTTGAACTCAGACCTGGAGCAAACAAACCTGATAGACATTTACAGAACTCTCCACCCCAAATCCACAGAATACACATTCTTCTCAGCACCACATCACACCTACTCTAAAACTGACCACATAATTGGAAGTAAAGCACTGCTCAACAAATGCAAAACAACTGAAATCATAATAAACAGCCTCTCAGACCACAGTGCAATCAAGTTAGAACTCAGAATTCAGAAACAGACCCAGAACCGCACAGCTTCATGGAAACTGAACAACTGGCTCTTGAATGTTGACTGGGTAAACAACGAAATGAAGGCAGAAATAAAGAAGTTCTTCGAAACCAATGAGAACGAAGACACAACATGCCAGAACCTCTGGGACACATTTAAAGCAGTCTCTAGAGGAAAGTATATAGCAATAAGTGCCCATATGAGGAGAATGGAGAGATCCAAAATTGACACCCTATCGTCAAAATTGAAAGAGCAGAGGAGCAAGATCAAAAAAACTCAAAACCCAGCAGAAGACAAGAAATTACTAAGATCAGAGCTGAGCTGAAGGAGATTGAGACACGAAAAACCCTTCAAAAAATCAATAAATCCAAGAGCTGGTTTTTTGAAAAGATCAACAAAATAGACAGACCACTAGCCACATTGATTAAAAAGAAAAGAGAGAACAACCAAATAGATGCAATAAAAAATGATAAAGGGGAAATCACCACAGATTCCACAGAAATTCAAACCATCATCAGAGAATATTACAAACAACTCTATGTGCATAAACTAGTAAACCTGGAAGAAATGGACAAATTCCTGGATTCCTGTGTCCTCTCAAGCCTAAACCAGGAGGAAGCTGAAACTATGAATAGACCAATAACAAGGTCTGAAGTTGAGGCAGCAATTAAGAGCCTACCACACAAAAAAAGCCCAGGTCCAGACGGGTTCACAGCCGAATTCTACCAGACACACAAGGAAGAGCTGGCACCATTTCTTCTAAAACTATTTCAAACAATCCAAAAAGAGGGAATCCTTCCCAAATCATTTTATGAGACCAACATCATCCTGATACCAAAACCCGGCAGAGACCCAACGAGAAAAGAAAACTTCAGGCCAATATCCATGATGAACATAGATGCAAAAATCTTCAATAAAATATTGGCAAGCCGATTGCAACAGCAAATCAAAAAACTTATTCATCATGATCAAGTAGGATTCATCCCGGGGATGCAAGGCTGGTTCAACATATGCAAGTCTATCAATGTAATTCACCACATAAACAGAACCAAAAACAAAAACCACATGATTATCTCAATTGATGCAGAGAAGGCATTTGACAAAATTCAACAGCCCTTTATGCTAAAAACCCTCAATAAATTCGGTATCGATGGAACGTATCTCAAAGTAATAAAAGCTATTTATGACAAACCAACAGCCAATATCATACTGAATGGGCAAAAACTGGAAGCATTCCCTTTGAAATCTGGCACTAGACAAGGATGCCCTCTTTCACCACTCCTATTCAATATAGTACTGGAAGTTCTAGCCAGAGCAATCAGGCAAGAAAAAGAAATAAAGGGTATTCAAATAGGAAAGGTGGAAGCCAAATTGTCTCTATTTGCAGACGACATGATAGTATACCTAGAAGACCCCATTGCCTCAGCCCAAAAACTCCTGAAACTGATAAGCAACTTCAGCAAAGTCTCAGGATATAAAATCAATGTGCAAAAATCACAAGCATTCGTCTACACCAATAACAGACTTAAAGAAAGCCAAATCAAGAGCGAACTGCCATTCGCAATTGCTACAAAAAGAATAAAATACCTTGGAATACAACTCACAAGGAACGTAAGAGACCTCTTCAAGGAGAACTACAAACCACTGCTCAACGAAATCAGAGAGGACACAAACAGATGGAGAAACATTCCATGTTCATGGTTAGGAAGAATTAATATCGTGAAAATGGCTATACTGCCCAAAGTAATTTACAGAATCAATGCTATCCCCATCAAGCTACCATCGACTTTCTTCACAGAACTGGAAAAAACCACCATGAACTTCATATGGAACCAAAAGAGAGCCCGCATAGCCAAGTCAATTCTAAGCAAAAAGAACACAGCGGGGGGCATCACACTACCGGATTTCAAACTATACTACAAGGCTACAGTAATCAAAACAGCATGGTACTGGTACGAAAACAGAGATATAGACCAATGGAACAAAACAGAGGCACCGGAGGCAACACAACATACATACAACTATACAATCTTCGATAAACCTGACAAAAACAAGCAATGGGGAAAGGATTCCCTGTTTAACAAATGGTGTTGGGAAAACTGGCTAGCCATGTGCAGAAAGCAGAAACTGGACCCCTTCCTGACACCTTACACTAAAATTAACTCCAGATGGATTAAAGACTTAAACATAAGACCTGGCACCATAAAAACCCTAGAAGAAAATCTAGGCAAAACTATCCAGGACATAGGAGTAGGCAAGGACTTCATGAACAAAACACCAAAAGCATTGGCAACAAAAGCCAAAATAGACAAATGGGACCTAATGAAACTCCACAGCTTCTGCACGGCAAAAGAAACAGTCACTAGAGTGGATCGGCAACCAACAGAATGGGAAAAAAATTTTGCAGTTTACCCATCTGACAAAGGGCTGATATCCAGAATTTACAAAGAACTCAAACAGATTTACAGGAAAAAAACAAACAAGCCCATTCAAAAGTGGGCAAAGGATATGAACAGACACTTTACGAAAGAAGACATATATGAGGCCAACAATCATATGAAAAAATGCTCATCGTCACTGATCATCAGAGAGATGCAAATCAAAACCACATTGAGATACCATCTCACGCCAGTTAGAATGGCGATCATTAAAAAATCTGGAGACAACAGATGCTGGAGAGGATGTGGAGAAAAAGGAACACTTTTACACTGTTGGTGGGAGTGTAAATTAGTTCAACCATTGTGGAAGACGGTGTGGCGATTCCTCAAGGCCTTAGAAATAGAAATTCCATTTGACCCAGCAATCCCATTACTGGGTATATATCCAAAAGACTATAAATCGTTCTACTATAAGGACACATGTACACGAATGTTCATTGCAGCACTGTTTACAATAGCAAAGACCTGGAATCAACCCAAATGCCCATTGATAATAGACTGGATTGGAAAAATGTGGCACATATACACCATGGAATATTATGCAGCAATCAGAAATGATGAGTTTGTGCCGTTTGTAGGAACATGGATGAATCTGGAGAACATCATCCTCAGCAAACTGACAGAAGAACAGAAAATGAAACACCGCATATTCTCACTCATAGGTGGGTGATGAAAAATGAGAACACATGGACACAGAAAGGGGAGTACTAAACACTGGGGTCTATTGGGGGGGAAAGGGGAGGGCCAGTGGGAGGGGGAGGTGGGGACGGATAGCCTGGGGAGAAATGCCAAATGTGGGTGAAGGGGAGAAGAAAAGAAAGCACACTGCCATGTGTGTACCTACGCAACTGTCTTGCATGCTCTGCTCATGTACCCCAAAACCTATAATCCAATAAAAAATTTAAAAAAAATAAAAAAATAAAAAAATTTAAAAAAAATAAAAAAATAAAATAAAAAATAAATAAGAATACTCACTAGGTAGGAGCTGTCTGGGTTGGTGTCCCAAGCTCAATCCAGCCCAGGGCATCATGAGGAAGAGTGACTCTAACTCAGTGTTTAATCACCATGACACAAGATTACGCTTTGAGAAACAATGACTAAGTGTATGAGCATAAGTCTGTACATAAATAAATGTAAAATGTACACTCTGCATCTTGAGCAGGTCATCACAAATAATCAGTCCCTTTGGACTGTGCAGGCTCATTCTTCAACAGCAACAGTGTTTATCAGCAACAGCTATATTGTACTTCTTGGATTTTGAGTTCATCCTTGATGTGGTAGATGAAACTAACCTTTTGGAACCCCCAGTTCTTACACAATACACAGCGAAGGAAGAGTCCTCAAGAGTGAGCCACTGAACTTCCTGGTAATAAAAACACCTGGAAAATAATGTAACTAACATAATAATTAGGACAGATAGGACTGTATTGGGATTTCCCAGAAAGAGTAACACAAGCAGTGACCTGAAGGACAACAATCAGTTAGCCAGGGAAAGTAAAGAATGCATTCCAAAAGGAGGAGCCAGGAAGAAACTTGACAGATTTTAGGAAATTAAAAGGGATCAGTATGGCTGACCTGTGGGGTAAAAAAGGAGCTACAATGCTGTCAGTCAAAGATGGTGAGGCAGGCAAGGGGCAATATCTACAGGGCCTCAAAAAGTATGTTAAAGATTTGAGGCTCTATCCTACAAGCAATGTAAATAAACACACTTTCAGTATGGGAGTGGCATGATCAGATTTTTGTTTGTAAAATATGGTTTTAGAGGCGGGATGTAAGAAAATCAAGAGTGGAAAGTAGCAGGCAGGCCAGCTGGAAAGTTACCTGAGGAAGATGGATGTAGGTATATAGATTTGGTTGTAGGGATTTTAGGAAATTCCCATCAAATGGCTTCCTTCTCTATGAAATAGCAAAAAAAGAGAGATATGACTTTGAGCAATGATAGATTAAAAACACAGACGAGTACATTTAATCCCAAAACCTTATGGAAGAAAGAAGGCACTCTTGCCTTACACAATTCTGCTGAGCCTGCTCTGCTGAGAAGAGTATGGCCCTTATGAATCTGGTGTTACATTATACTGCTAGGTTAAGAATTCGGTATCATTTTGTCAAAATAAATCAAAGTTTCACCCAAGAGATAAAAAGCTATAGAAAGAGAACTTTCCATTTGCTTGCCCTTGTATAGCATGTGGATGTACTCTTCCTAAGTATCACCTTCAAGCAACTTCAGAAGAAAAGACTGAAGGAACTTGGGAAATACTTGTTGCAGTTAACCATAGATGGTCCCTGGCTAACCCACAAAAAAGAGGGCCTTATTAAAAGCATTCTTAGCTGATGGACCTTTCACCATTAACCAGTCACTTAGGTCAAAAAACAAAAGATAAATGCTATTCCCCAGGTCTAGCGCCACCATCAACACGGAGAAAATGATGAAAGTCCTAGATTACAGGGGAAATTCAACAACCGGTGCCTTTGGGAGAAGAAAGCTGACATTCTGTCCTCATCCCTTCAAAAACATATCCTAAGCAGAAAGAGATCTAGGATCAAAGCTATCTTTAAAGGACTAAAAGGTCTCAGAAGCACTGCTGCCTGCAGGTATAAAAATAAAGTGACAAAAGTACACTTGACAGACCAAATTAGTAATCCCTAAACTTCCTTTTAGGTTTGCCCACTACTCTTCCATTATGGAAAGCCCTTGAGAGGGCATCTCCAGGAGTGTCATTTATGAGATAAGCCAACAGAGAGAACACCTAGTAAGATAATTAGTGGATTTTAGGAAAGAGGAAAAAAAAACAACAAAGTAGTGAAAGTACAAGAGATGGATTCGCCACCATCTAATCAGCGCTACATGGAGAACACAGGTTTTTCACTGTGATTTCTAGTCAAAGGTTAAAAAACTTCACATTTTTAACAAAAATACCAACTCCTGCCCCCTGGAAGTTACAACTCTCTGCTTTTGTTGTAATTGGGGTTTACCCATGGCATTAATTTCACATTAGGTATAAGCCTATGACCATCCCTACACTGCAGACAGCATAAAACTGGGGCAAAAAGGGGTCCAAAGTGGCTCCCCCCGGAGGTCATGGCGCTCGCGAAGGCAAGGTCATCAGTTCAAGGCTAACCTCATAAGCTCAAACTGATTGGCAAAAAAAAAAAAAAAAAAACTGGGGCAAAAAAAGAAATACCTTCTGTATCTGAAAGCAGAGTTTCATAGCTAGAGTCATAGCCTTGAGTTCTAATATCAGTTCTGCCATTTACAAGCAGTTTGACCCAAGGCAGGTTATTGAAACTCATTCAGCCTCAGTCATCTTGTCTGTGAAAATGGATTAGAACCTACTTCACAAGCTTAGGATAAGGAGAAAAAGAGATAATGTACATGAAGCTCTTAGTACAGTACCTGGCACATAAATAAGTACCCAGAAAGGGATAGGTATGGTTAGAAATCATTAACTCTCACCTTCACGTTCATTTGTTCATCTCTGCTTCCTCTGAAGACTTCTTAGGACTTAGGTGCACCTTGTTTACCTAGAACCCAAATATCCTATCTGCTTCTGCCTATCTCTATCTGCAGGACTCCCTTGTCCCTCCACCAACAATCTCCTGGGTTAACTTATTACCCAACCAAAAAACTTACAAACTCTGGGGATCCACCCCTCCTGCATAACTTCCTCCTTGTCCTGGCCTGTTCCGCATGTTGCCATTCATTTCCAGTCTGACACATCTGAAGTCAAGTCACATTGTTTCCGTTAATTTGAAGGCTGCCTAAAAGGTTTTATTTAACCTACAGAAGCCAAAATCATCATTTACATATAAATAACATCATTGGTCAACTGATTAATAACTTTATACTCAGGACTATGCTAGACTCTCCAACTATATTTAATCCTTCCAAATTAAGACTCTAGTTAATTATTTAATTATATTTAATCCTTCCAAAATATGACTGTATTTACAAGCAAAGAAGTTACCTGAAAATGCAGCTTTTAAATAGACTCTCAGTTTCTGCATCTTAATTCCTTGTTATCTCCAAAACTTGAGAGTTTAGAAATAAAAGCCTCTAGGCTACTTTTAAAAAAAATCTTTGACTCATATTGCCTTAAAATTACCAGGGTATCTCTTAGTGAACACTTAGTCTTTTCACTATTTCATTTCTCTCCAGGTACATTGTAACTCCTTGAATGAATTAAATGAGTCAAGAAAAAGAATCTGAAGTACAAGTAACACAAAATTGGTTTAATATTTAATGTTTAATGTGTGGTTCATTTAGAGGCAAAAACTAAAGATCAGGGTCATTAGCCTTTCCTATGCCAGATGGCATCTCACAGGATATCTTCACTAAATTCTGCAAATACAGTCAATTGAACCAATATTGTATCTTGCAACAATTATATATGCTTTACTACTATAAAGATAACTTTTTGATTATGTTTCTAATTCAAAATTTATTCTGCTACCCAAGTCTCTTCCATAGCATACTTCTTTGATTTAGTAAATGAAAGTCTGCACTTCTAAGAAAAGCAGAAAATATTTATATTGCCAAGTGATAGACTGACCTCTAGTGGAAATTTTTTAAACTACTGGGTGAGCTTCTCAGGATTTTAATACAGTTATAACTGTCTAATCTATGACTTTGTTAAAATAATGTTTAAGGCTAGACATGGCATCTCATGCCTGTAATCCCAGCACTGTGGGAAGGTTTGAGACAAGCCTGGGCAACATGGTGAAACCCTGCCTCTACTGAAAATACTAAAAAATTAGCTGGGGTGGTGGCATGTGCCTGTAGTCCCAGCTACTCGCAAGGCTGAGGTGAGAGGATTACTAGAGCCCAGGAGGTAGAGGTTGCAGTGAGCCAAGATCAAGCCACTGCACTCCAGCCTGGATGACAGAGTAAGACCCTATCTCAAAATAAAAATAAAAATAAAATAATAATAATAACAATGTTTAAAACATTACTATAAAATTTACTTCTTAAGTCATTTCAAGCTAGGAAGCATAGACTAGGGTTAACAGCAGAGACTCTAGTTCACAGCTCACCTCTGTCACTTTCTAGCTGTGTAATATTTATCTGGCTCCCCATCTGTAATGAAAAAATGAATATTACCTACTACATGGGGTTATCAGGAAAATCAAATGAGCCAAAATATGAAAAGTATCTGGAACACAGTGTGGTATACAGTTCAGTGCTAAAAAATTTTTAGTTATTACTATTTGTGACTGTAAGAAATTATGGCTGGAAGAAAATCATAATTTCAGAGGATATAAAGAAAAACAAGATTCTTTACAGGAACACATTTCTTTAGGGATTGGCTATAACAAACCAACAGAGCACCAATACAGCTATTCCTCCTATTTCCAGAAATACATGAGCTATGCCTATATAAACAGAACAGGGAAAATCAGAAGTATGCAACTATACCTGGATAACATTTTATAGGAAATACTGGGAAGTCTTTTCATTATCCCAATGTGGGCACGATGAAGAACACCAGATTCTATCCTTTAAATCAAAACAAACTTACAGCTCCAGCCCATTCGGATCTTTCCAGGCTTGGAACTCCTTTTACATTTAATGTCGGTGGCTCACACCTGTAATCCCAGAACTTTGGGAGGCCAAGGCAGGTGGATCACGAGGTCAAGAGATGAGACCATCCTGGTCAACATGGTGAAACCCGTCTCTACTAAAAATACAAAAAAAAAAAAATTAGCTGGGTGTGGTGGCGCGTGCCTGTAATCCCAGCTACTCAGGAGGCTGAGGCAGGAGAATTGCCTGAACCCAGGAGGCGGAGGTTGCGGTGAGCCGAGATCGTGCCATTGCACTCCAGCCTGGGTAACAAGAGCAAAACTCCGTCTCAAAAAAAAAAAAAAAAGAATATCCACAGCACACACAATTAGCCCCTAGCTACACACTAAGTTAGTCATCAGTCTCTGATTATCTGAATCATACAATGTAGCACTTTTCTACAACTATCTTATTCTTTCATTGGGCTTATATTACAAGATTCTGAACTTTTTAAAACAACATTCAACTGCTTCTGCAGCAATATATCTGATTAATGACTAAAAAATGCCTCCCTACAAAGTTAATAATATAATTTCCACCTCTTTTTCCAAGGAAAATCCAAATCAGCAATTATTTTCAGCTGACAGGAATGTGCATAAAATTGAAAGATGGTCTATAATTCCACTTCCTTAGTATAAAATAATTGCCATCCTGAGCAAAATAGCTTATTTTTATCATAAAACAATATGATCACTAAATAAAATATAGTTCTTAGTTCCTTCCATCACAGTCCTGAGGTGCCCAAACTCATTTTAGTAATTCACATTTTTTATTCTGGGAACACTCCACGTTGCAATTCAGTTATTCAATGCAAACATGAACTCATTAAAATGGCATAAAAGTTCCTCCAAAATATTATTCATAACATTTACATGTATTTACTACAAGAGATTAAAAAGAACTGATTTATGTAACTGGGATCATAAATTGTGGATAATGAATTACATATGTAATACCACAATTCAAAAATAATTACAAATGTGAATCAGACATAATATAATTCTTTCTGCTATTAAAAGTCACTAATAAGCATGGTGTTATTAAAGCATGTATTTCAAGATAACAGCAAAAATTAGGCTGTTTGAAGTTTTTTGAAAATTTGAGTCTATCTGGAAATATAAAAGCAAGAAACCTAATATAGTATTTGATACTTCACTAAATATAGTTCCATAAAACTGTGTCCCTGAACATTTCCCTAATAACTGTCTAGGAAATGTAATGCAGCAGAAGGAAGATCAATTCTGATACTACAGAGAAAAAATCTTATTCTCTTACACATCCTTTGTAGGCAGACCTTAATGGATTATGAGCTATATTACCTTCTTATTTTTCTTGTACTAAAGCAATATTTATATTTTTAAGACGGAACAGTAACAGCTCAGTTCTACCAAAGACACTAAAGTTGAAAAGGAAACTATGTACCTAGGCAAAGACCTAAAGAAAAGTATGTATTAGCGTACATTTCCTTCTTAGGAGTTATAAGACATAGGCATTCAAACAGAATAAAGCCCAGTGCTTCCAGAATATTATCTGGAGAAGGTCCTCAAAATGACTTCTTAAAAACATCACAAAGCATGAATTTACCAAGGTCTATTATACAATTCTCAACTTGGCTGCATAGTTTATTGAGATTGGCAAAGTGATTCTAGCATGTATTAGTAAAGGCAAAGGTTCCAGAAAAGCCAAAACAATCTTGAAAAATAACAAAATTGGAACACTCACACTACCTTGTTTTAAGACCCACTATAAAGCCACAGTAATCACGACACTGTGGTATTGGTGTAAGAATAGACACATCAGTGCAAACGAAAGGAAGTCAACTGATTTTTGACAAGGGTGGCAAAGCAATTCAACAACACAAGAAAAGTCTTCAACAAATGATGCTGAAACAGTTGTATATCCATAAGGGAAAAAAAGAAATTCAACTTCAACTCCTATATCACGCCACCCCACAGATATTAACTTGAAATGGATCGCATACACAAAAGCAAAGTTAAAACTAAAACCTTCTAGAAGAAAACACAGAATGTTTTTATGACTTCAGATACGTTAAAGATTTCTTAGAAAGAACATGGAAGACATTAGCCATAGAAGAAAAACTGATAAATTAAACCTCATCAAAATGCAAGACATCATTAAGAAAATCAATAGGTGGCTGGATATGCTCACTCACATCTGTAATCCCAGCACATTGAGAGGCCAAGGCAGGCAGATCACTTGAGGCCAGGAATTCAAGACCAGCCTGGGCAACATGGCAAAACCCTGTCTCTACAAAAAATACAAAAATTAGCCAGGCATGGTAGCACACGCCTGTGCTCTCAGCTACTTGGGAGACTGAGATGGGAGAATTGGCTTGAGCCCAGGAGGCCAAGGCTACAGTGAGCCATAACTGTGCCACAAAAAAAAGAAAAAAGAAAATGAATAGGCAAGCCACAGGCTGGGAGAAAATATTCACAATACATATCTCTAAGAAGAACTTGTATCCAAAATTAGAATTTCTACAACTCAAAAATAAAAAGACAAACAACCTGTTTTCAAAAAAATGGACAAAAGAACAGATACTTTACAAAGGATACGTGAGTGTTCAATGAAGAGATAAAAAATTTCACAAAATTATTATTCATTAGATAAATGTAACTTAAAACCACAATGAGACATCCCTACACATCGTCCAGAAAGATTAAAGTTTAGAAGACTGAGAAAACCAAATATTAGGGGCGGCTGCAAGGTTCTTGAAACAAGAACCCTGATCGGTTGATGGTGGGAATGTAAAATGGTACAACCACTTTGGAAAACAACTTTACAGTTTTCTATAAGGTAAACATATATCTATCCTATAATTAAATAATTCCAATCCCAGGTATTCACCAAAGAAAAATAAATACACATGTCTACAAAAAGCTTTATCCAAATATATAACAGCTTTGTTTGTAGTAGTCAAAAGCTAGAAACAATGCAAATGAATGTCTATCAACATATGAATGGATAACTCGATTGTGGTATACCCACACAATGCAATACCACTCAGCAATAAAAATGAGTAAGTTATTGAGGCACACAACATAGTACTGTATTATTCCATCTATATAACATTCTAGAAAATGCAAACTAATCTACAGTGACAGAAAAGTGTTCAAAGGTTACCTGAGAATACAGAGGAAGGCAGAGAGAGGCAGGATGGAGACATTAAAAAGGACATAAGGAACTTTGAGGGGTGGATATGATCATTATCTTGATTGTGTGATGGTTTCATGGGTGTGCACAAATATAAAAATCAAATTGTATACTTTAAGCACAGGTAGTTTATTGCATGGCAATTACATCTCAATAAAAGCTGTTATACACTGTCACACACACAGAGGAGAGTTCTGCTTCTCATCAAGACAAAATAACAGGGGGACAAATCTTACCCTTCTGCCATAAACTGCTAGAAAACTGGACAAAATACATGATACAATGGTTTCTGGACAATCACACAAGACACAGAACTGTAATACTGGTGAGAAGGAAAACAAACATGATGAGTTCCACAACTGCACCAGTTTACCACCTAGAAGCAGTTTCTAGAACGCAGCAAACTCCCCAAATGCCCAGCAGTTTAGCTTACTTGAGGGAAAGAGCTATACAAGAGACAGCTTCCAAGATCTGCAGAAGGATACGTGTGAGTCTCTTGGTTAAGACCTGATACAAGCATGTGTGAGGCCAAAACTACCCAAGGTGGAAAAACCTTGAAAACAGTATGCTAACTAGAATAAGCCAGATACAAAAGAGCAAATATTGTATGATTCCACCATGTGAAGTATCTAGAATAAGCAAATTCATAGAGATAGAAAGTAGATTTAAGGTTATCAGGGATAGGCGAGGCGAGAATAAGGAGTTACTAGTAAAGTTAACAGAGTTTCTGTTTGGAGTGATAAAAATGTTTTGTAAATAGTGATGATGGGGGCTCACACCTGTAATCCCAGCACTTTAGGAGATCGAGGCGGGTGGATCACGAGGTCAAGAGATGGAGACCATCCTGGTCAACATGGTGAAACCCCGTCTCTACTCAAAATACAAAAGATTAGCTGGGCATGGTGGCGCGTGCCTGTAATCCCAGCTACTCGGGAGGCTGAGGCAGGAGAATTGCCTGAACCCAGGAGGCGGAAGTTGCGGTGAGCCGAGATCACGCCATTGCACTCCAGCCTGGGTAACAGGAGCGAAACTCCGTCTCAAAAAAAAAAAAAAAAAAAAAAATAGCGATGATGGTTGTAACAAATTGTGAATATAATTAATGCCACTTAATTATACACTTAAAAATGGTTAAAATGTCCATTTTTATATGAATTTTAGCACGATAAAAAAATTATTTTTTTAAAAAAACTCTCCAAGGCTTGTGTTGGGGTGGGAAAGGAAGGAGAACTCCCCTTCAAGAATAAGATAGAACAACTCCCAGATCTTATACAGGGTTTGGGAACAATTCTTGTTCCTGCCAGACAGAGAGGAAAGGTATCTTAATACATAATTCTACAGCAAGTAGAATTCTCAGAAGGGTTTCATCTTGATAACAGAGATAAATTAGCCCTAGACTAAAGACCGCTCCAAACCTGTCCTACTTAAGCTTAAAAGTAAGTCTCAAAAGACTTCAACTGATTTCAGGCAGCTTAACTGCATGCCAGAACAAATCCAACACTAAAGAAGTAAACTAAATCCACCAATCAACAACATAAAATTCATAATGTCTTGCAACCAGTTAAAAGTTAGCAGGCACATACAATCTGCAAAAATAGGGCCAGGCACGGTGGTTCCTGCCTGTAATCCCAGCACTTTGGGAGGCCAAAGCAGGCGGATCACCTGAGGTTGGGAGTTCAAGACCAGACTGACCAACATGGAGAAACTGTGTCTCTACTAAAAAAAAACACAAAAAATTAGCTGGGTGTGGTGGTGGGTGCCTGTAATCCCAGCTACTTGGGAGGCTGAGGCAGGAGAATCACTTGAACCTGGGAGGCAGAGGTTGCGGTGAGCCGAAATTGTGCCATTGCACTCCAGCCTGGGCAACAAGAGCAAAACTCTGTCTCAAAAAAAATCTGTGAAAATATGGTCCAGAAATGACATAACTAGCAGATAAGAATCACATGAATATGCTCTACATGTCTAACAGGGTAGAGAAATATGTAAACATGATGAAGAGAAAAATGAAAGACTTTTCATTTATTTTGTTTTATTTTCTTTAGAGATAGGGTCTTACTATGTTGCACAGGCTGGTCTTGAACTCCTGGCCTCAAGCAATCCTCCCACCTCAGCCTTTGAAGTCACTGTGATTTATAGGCATGAGTCACCATGTCTGGTGCCTGAAGGATGTTTTTTAAATAGCCAAAATTGAACTTCTACAGATGAAAAATACAATACATAAAATGAAAAATACAATGGGTAGAATTAACAGCAGATCAGATATTGCCAAAAAATAATCAGTAAAGGTATAGCAATAAGAACTAACCAGAATATAAGAAAGAAAAAAAATGGTCAAGGAAAAAAGGAACAGAGCCTCAATGACCTGTGGGACAGTATTAAGTATTCTAATATATATATAAATATTAAATGGAAGACCAAAAGCAGAAAAAAGAGGTGAATTATTTCTCAAAAATGACAAAAACTACACACCTACAGATCCAAGAACTTCAATAAGCTCATTCAAAACAAAACAAGTAGAAAGGAAAAATTGGTAAGCTGGACTTCATCAAAATTTAAAATTTTTTCTCTGCAAAAGACTCTGTTAATTATTAAAAGACAATTTACAGACTGAGAAAAATGACTGCAAATCACATCTGACAAAGAGTTTGTATCTAAAACATACAAAGAATGTCTAAAACTCAACCTTAAAAAATTCATCTAGAAAATGGACAACATATACAAATAGATTTTTCACAGAAGATACACAATGGCAAATAAGCACATGAAAAGATGACCAATATCAGTAGGCACTGGGGAAATGTGAATTAATATCACAATGTGGTATCATCAATCAGAAAGGCTAAAATAAAAACAGTGGCAATACCAAACTCTGGTGATGAAATGGAGAAAATGGATTGCTCCTACACTGTCAGTGAGTGTGTACAATTGTACAGCCACTCTGGAAAATAGCTCAGCAGTTTATTTTACAATTACAAAGGACTTATCACATGACCCAGTAATTGTGTTCTTGGGCATTTATCCCAAAAAATGATAACTTATGTTTACACAAAAACTTGTACACAAATAATCATAGTAGCTTTATTAGTAACAGTCAAAAACTGGAAACTATTCAAATATCCTTCAACAGGTGAATGGTTAAACAAACTGTGGCACATCCATACAAAGGACTATTACTTAGCAATAAAAAGGAATATGCAACAGACTTTGATGAACCTCAAAAGAATTATGCTGAGTGAAAAAAGCCAGTCTCAAAAGGTTACATACTGTATGATTCCATTTACATAATATTCTTGAAATAAAATTATAGAAATAAAAAATAGTGGTCTCCAGTGGTTACAGATAGGAGAGGGGTAGGTATGAATATAAAGGAGCAGGCAGGGGAGACGTATGGTGATGGTGCAGTTCCGTATCTTGATTACAGTGATGGTTACACAAAGTTTGTGGTTACACAACACCTACCTTGAAGTTGCCCGTGGACCCCAATGCCACATGCTGGAGTGCTGCCAGTCCCTCAGTCACCCCTCTCCCTCCCTCTCCACCCCCACTCACCCCAGAAGAAGTGGACACTTAGAGACGGAGCTAATGTGAGCCTCAGGCATAAAACTGCATAGAACTATATATACACAAATGAGTGAATATATAACTGGACAAGTCTGAATAAATTCTGTGGACTGTGCCAACCTTGATTCCTAGTATGATACTATACTACAGTTATACAAGATGTTAATATTGAGGGAGGATGGTTGAAGGGTACTCAGAGCCTCCTGTGTATTTATTTGCAAGATTTTGTAAATCTGCAATTATTTCAAATTAAAAGTTAAAAGAAAAGTTAAAAAAAAAGATAATCAGAATAGCCCTAAATACTTTTTCTTTTTTAAGTAACTATAAATAGTAAAGAAATTAAATTCTTAGTTAAAACTTTTCAACAAAGAAAACTCTAAACCCAGATAGCCTTGCTGGTGAATTCTATCAAACATTTAAAGAACATTTAAAGAAGAAATAATACCAATTCTATATAAACTCATCCAGAAAATAAAAAGGAACATTTCCCACGACATTACCATGTTAGCAAAACCAGACAAAGACACTGTGCAAGAACCTATAACATACCAATATCTCTCACAAACCTAGATGCAAAAATTCTTAAGAAAATGTTAGCAAATTGAATCCTCTAATACATAAAAGGATAATGAGGCTAGACCTGGTGCCTCATGCCTGTAATCCCAACACTTTGGGAGGGCAAGATGGGAAAACTGCCTGAGGCCAGGAGTTCAAGACTAGCCTGAGCAACATAACGAGGCCTCATCTCTACAAAAAGTAAAAGTTAAAAAAAAAAAAAAAAATTAGCCAAGTGTGGTGGCATACACCTGTAGTCCTAGCTACTGAGGCTGAGGCAGGAGAATCACTTGAGCCCAGAAGTTTGAAGCTGCAGTGAACTATAATCGTGCCACTGCACTCCCGTCTGGCATGGGAGCAAGACCCTGTCTCAAAAAAAAAAAAAAGGAAAAAGAAAAAAAAAGGATGGGAGGAAAGGATAATGAAATTCCTTTATTTTTAATTTTTTGTGAAAATGGCAAGTGTTGGTGAGGATGTGGACAAAACTGGAACCCTCATACATTGCTGCTGGGAATTTAAAACTGTGTAGCTGCTAGGCCAAGTGTAGTGACTCATGCCTGTAATCCCAGCACTTTGGGAGGCGGAGGTAAGTGGATCACGAGTAAGGAATTCAAGACCAGCATTACTAACATGGTGAAACCCGGTCTCTACTAAAAATATAAAAATTAGCTGGGTATGGTGGCGCACTCCTGTAGTCCCAGATGTGCAGGGGGCTGAGGCAGGAGAATCGCTTGAACCCAGGAGGCAGGGGTTGCAGTGAGCTGAGATCACACCACTGCACTCCAGCCTGCATGACAAAACAAGACTCCATCTCAAAAAAAATAAAAAATAAATGGTGTAGTTGCCATGAAAAACAGTTTGGTGGCTTCACAAAAAGCAAAATATAAAATTATCGCATAACCAGCAATTCTACTCCTAGGTATACATGCAAAGGAATTGAAAGTAGGGCCTCAAACAGATACCTGTACACCAATAGTCACTCACTGCAGCATTATTGTAAATAACTAAATGGTAGAAACAACCCAAGTGTCCATCAACAGATGAAGAGATAAACAAACTGTGGTTTACAGACACAAGGGACTATTATCCAGACACAAAAGGAACAAGCTCTGATTCAACATTGATGAACCATGGAAACACTATGCTCAGTGAAATAAGTCAGACACAAAATGACAAATACTGTTTAATTCTGTTAATATGAAATATCTAAAATAGGCAAATTCATAGAGACAGAAAGTAGATTAGAGGTTATAAGGGGCTGGAGGAAGAGGGAAAATGGGGAATTACTGCTTAATGCTATAGCATTTCTATGTGGCATGTTGAAAAATCTTGAAAGTAGTAGTGATAGTCAGCTAATGCCACTGAATTGTACACTTAAAATGGTTTCGATGGCAAATTTGATCTCATATGTATGTATATAGCACCACAGTAAAAAGGGGGGTAACATATCACGACCAAGTAGGGTTCATCTAAGAATATATGGTTGGGTTAACGTTTGAAAATCAATCTATCTAACTTACCATAGTAACAGACTAAAAAAGAAAAACTACATGATCATCTCCATAGATGCAGGCTGAGGAGAGTGGGAGAGGTTAATCATGGAATATCTTACCAGTCTTAACACGCTTACACTGTATTCTAAAGACTACAGATTCCCCCCAAGGGATATTAAGGAGACTTAATTATTAAGAAGACTAACTCAATCTAGTTAGGCAATCAATAACCAATATTTGTAGATAGCAGAGAAAATGTTTATAAGATGCTGTGCCAGAGGGCAGCAAATAGAAACCCGACATCTGAGATGGGGAAAATGAAGAGAGAGGTATGAAGGGGAGCGGAAAACAAACAGCAGAAGCTTCCTAATCCTCATGACTGGCTCTCACCACCAGCACTGAACCAATGTCTGGGAAACGCATATTAGTGATCATACTTTGCATGGACAAGAACAGTCCAGGTCCTAAGGTGACTTCTTTCATTCAAAATAAGAATTACAACCAACAATCAAGTCAGTGTGCTCATAGGCCTTTAAGACTTCATTTCCTTTTGGCACTTTCCAAATGATTTCATGTTCATGAAACCATCTAATGAATAAGAAGAAATGAATAAAACTAACATCTATTTTTAGGTTGTAGATAAAATTTTACAATATATTACTATCTATCTGGCTATAAATATATGAGACAAATTTCATCACTTCAACTGTGAATATACCAGATATTAACTTTCTCATATTGAATAACAGCTAACATTTACTAAATACCTTTTTTGTGCAAGGAACTGGCCTAAGCAATTTGGGAATATTTTGTCACTTAATTTTTGTAATAATTCCATAAAATAGTTTCTAAACCACTTTACAGATAATGAAACAAAACACAGAGAGATTTGGTAATTTACACAAGGCCCCACAGCTAATAAATGACAGAGACAGGCTTCAAAACCAGAAATCTGCTAACACGTCAAACTCTTAACAACAATGCTGTAAAATGAAGCAAGTGATAGATGTTCCAGAGTTTTCTCATTTCGCAAAAGACTACTGGATGACTTTAAACAACCTTGAATAGGACATGAAAGAACTGCTCTACTTCCCTGGGATTTAATGTTCCATAAAATAAATAAATTGTACACTATCAGTGATCCTCCTGTCTTGGCCTCCCAGCATGCTGGGATTACAGGCATGAGCCACCATGTACTGCCAGGGAGATTCATTTAGAAGAAAATTTGGGAGGATAGGAGATCCTGAAAGGTGTCTAGTAAAAAATTAGCAGAGGGCCCTATGGTATCTAATAAAACTACCAGAATATAGCAGTATCACTCTTTTATATTCAATTATGCCTCAGATACAATACAAATAAATGAAAAAGCTATATTTCTGGATAAAATATTTTAAAATCCTCATAAATCAAAGTGACTTTAAACTGTATTCTAAAGTTTGTTAACTATAGATGCTAAGAAGTAAAAATAGCAGAAGGAAAAGTCGAAGATATTTCATTAATAAATTAGAATATTAGGAAAGCAAACCAAACTAAGTCTTAACTCAAATTTCAAAAGCCTAGATGACTTTTCATAAACCTTACTTATTGTTAACTATTTATGCTACATGCTATAAGCAGAATAATCTTAGATTATGTTTCTTGATTCTGCAATGTCACCTTTATTGAGCTTGTTTATCTTGGCATATAAATATTTTATTTTTCTTTACTATACATATTCTTTTTAAAATATCTAGAACCACTTCTGGACACAGTAATTACCCACTCAATAACAGGAAAAATGCAGAGTACTGTGTAAATTAACATTTATTTTCATATTCACTTTATACTCTACAAATGTAGACGTTATGAAGGTGTAAGTACATGCCATTTATACTCTATTCTATCTCACTGCTCTGTAGTTCTTTATACACAAGATTACTTTGGTTCTCTTCATTTTATATATAAATATTAAAATTTTCCTTTTGCCCATTTTCTGGATATACTCAATGGTTACAGAGCCATTATAACCATTTTTATATGATAACTTCCCTGAGCAAGAATTATACCATAATCCTAATAAAGGTCAAATGCATCAGTGCCTCTCTGGGGAAGTTCTTCCATGCAGCAATGAGTCATTTTTCTTTAGGAATGAAAGTTTCACTCTGTTGAGTAAATGTCTGCTCATATGCAGATATCTCTCACTGCAAGTCAGTCAACTATGCCATAATCTTCTTTTCCTCATTTTGAAATCTACAAAGCCATATATACATATGATTACAGTGCCTGTTACGGAGCTCTGCTGATAGAAAAGCACTCGCATATTTATGATTTATCACACACCTGTACTTGGAAGAAAAACCTTCTATATTACTGAATTTCACCATGTTCATGGTAATCTCCTAGTTTCTTGTTTAATATACACAGTGAATTTACACATGTACAAAATAACCTGAATGAAAAGTTATTCATTATAGCATCACTTATAATAGCACAATACTAGAAAACATTCAAATATCCTTCAATAGGGAACTAGTTAAGTAAGCTGTGGTACATCCATACAGTGGAATACCATGCAGCAATTTTAAAAATGCAGAGGAGTTTTTTTTAACCACAATAATAAATCAAGATATTTTTAGGCAAAAAAAAAAATTCAAGGTACAAGATAGCACCTACAGTATACTACCACTTGTATAAAACAAGGGTAACATTTTATTTATATATACTATACATGTACCACACATGTACATTTTTTATACATGTAATTCACAAACACACACACACATACACATACACACATACCATCTCTGAAAGCATACTCATTGTTACTTGGCTCCAAGAAAATGAAATGGGTATCAAGGCCACAGACACAAAAGGAAGACTATTTTACTACATATACTCTTCCTTTTAAAAATTATATACCAACAATCTTTGATAAACCTGACAAAAACAAGCAATGGGGAAAAGATTCCCTGTTTAATAAATGATGTTGGGAAAACTGGCTAGCCATGTGCAGAAGGCAGAAACTGGACCCCTTCCTGACACCTTACACTAAAATTAACTCCAGATGGATTAAAGATGTAAACATAAGACCTGGCACCATAAAAACGCTAGAAGGAAATCTAGGCAAAACCATCTAGGACATAGGAGTAGGCAAGGACTTCATGAACAAAACACCAAAAGCATTGGCAACAAAAGCCAAAATAGACAAATGGGACCTAATCAAACTCCACAGCTTCTGCACGGCAAAAGAAACAGTCACTAGAGTGAATCGGCAACCAACAGAATGGGAAAACATTTTTGCAGTTTACCCATCTGACAAAGGGCTGATATCCTGAAATTTACAAAGAACTCAAACAGATTTACAGGATAAAAACAAACAAGCCCATTCAAAAATGGGCAAAGGATATGAACAGACACTTTACGAAAGAAGACATATATGAGGCCAACAATCATATGAAAAAATGCTCATCATCACTGGTCATTAGAGAAATGCAAATCAAAATGCATTGAGATACCATCTCATGCGAGTTAGAATGGTGATCATTAAAAAATCTGGAGACAACAGAATCTGGAGAGGATGTGGAGAAAAAGGAACACTTTTACACTGTTGGTGAGAGTGTAAATTAGTTCAACCATTGTGGAAGACGGTGTGGCGATTCCTCAAGGCCTTAGAAATAGAAATTCCATTTGACCCAGCAATCCCATTACTGGGTATATATCCAAAGGACTATAAATCGTTCTACTATAAGGACACATGCACACGAATGTTCATTGCAGCACTGTTTACAATAACAAAGACCTGGAACTAACCCAAATGCCCATCGATGATAGACTGGATTGGGAAAATGTGGCACATATACACCACGGAATATTATGCAGCAATCAGAAATGATGAGTTCGTGTCGTTTGTAGGGACATGGATGAATCTGGAGAACATCATTCTCAGCAAACTGACACAAGAACAGAAAATGAAATACCGCATATTCTCACTCATAGGAGGGTGATGAAAAATGAGAACACATGGACACAGGGAGGAGAGTACTAAACACTGGGGTCTATTGGGGGAAAAGGGGAGGGCCAGCGGGGGGGGAGGCTGGGGAGGGATAGCCTGGGGAAAAATGACAAATGTGGGTGAAGGGGAGAAAGGAAACAAAACACACTGCCATGTGTGTACCTATGCAACTGTCTTGCACATTCTGCACATGTACCCCAAAACCTAAAATGCAATAAAAAATTAAAAAAATAATAATAAAATAATAAAAATTATATACCAACTGCAACTATTATCTATCTAAAAAATAATTAAACTTTAAAGTAATATATAGGGTAATAATTATATGCAGAGGCTCTGTGGATAAGAAAATCTGGGTTTAGGCCATGCGTGGTGGCTCACGCCTGTAATCCCAGCACTTTGGGAGGCCGATGAGGGCAGATCACCCAAGGTTGAGAGTTTGAAACCAGCCTGACCAACATGGAAAAGCCCCATCTCTATTAAAAATACAAAATTAGCCAGGCATGGTGGCACATGCCTGTAGTCCCAGCTACTCAGGAAGCTGACGCAGGAGAATCACTTGAACCCGGGAGGCGGAGGTTGCGGTGAGTGGAGATTGTGCCATTGCACTACAGCCTAGGCAACAAAAGTGAAACTCCATCTCAAAAAGAAAGAAAATCTGGGTTTAAGTCCCCATTCTTCCATTGACCAGGGTGTAACCTTAGGTAAGTTCTCCAAGCCTGAGTTTCCTCATCTGTAATATGGGAGTCATGATTGTTACTGTGAGAACTAAAACCCATCAAGCATATAAAGCAATTAGCACAGTGCCTGGCAATTATTATTATTTAGTGCTGTCTTTTAAATGGTACTGCAGACTTAGAAATCACAAAGTTACAGTCATCACCAATCCCTTTTTCCCTTTCTTCTTATTCTCAACAAAAAAAAAATCTCCAGTTCCTTTAAAATGTGTGGCATTCAATTATTTCTGTCCATTTTATAACCACTAGAAATTGGCCCAGACCCTGAAGAATCAGAGCATGGATTTGGTGAGCAAAGCAACTAGGAACCATCGTACATTTGGTATAAGTTTTTGATTAAATCTAAACCTTTCCATCCATCCCTTATTGCCACTATATATAGGCATATCTACAGAGTCTCTACTACACTAAATACCAAATGCCACCAATTTTTACTTGTATTCCTACTTAACAATTTATAAGGCATTTTCAAACACTTAGTTCAATTCCTAGAATAAAAATCTCAGAAATGGAAGATCCTTTAAAATACAATGTAATTTTTTCAACAATGATGAGGGAAGCAGAGCACATAGTTTTCTCTCTTTTGTAGACAAACATTTTTAATTTAAGGGCAACCTGTTAAATATGAATTTAAATTATTTTAAATAATGAAATAAATAAATGAAATGAAAGCCAAAGAAGAGAAGTGACTTGCCAAAGACCCATATGCTTTACAAGGAAAAAAAAAAAAGCTGCCTAGAATTCACATGTTCTCATTTACTGCTCATTTCATTCATATTCTTACCAGGAAGTCATCAAGAATGCTATTTTGCCTCATCGAAAGGCTCCTATATAACCTAAAACCCCATTTACAGCTAATAATGTGATTTTTTTAATGGGCAAAAGATTTGAATAGACACTTCTCCAAAAAAGACAAACAAATGGCAAACGGGTATATAAAAAGGTGCTCAACACCACCAATCATCAGAGAAATCAAATCGAACTACAATGAGAAATCATCTCACCTCAGTTTAAATGGCTTTGATCCAAAAGACAGGCAATAACAAAGGCTGGAGGAGATGTGGAGAAAAGGGAACCCTCATACACTATTGTTAGGATGCAAATAACTACAACCACTATGGAGAACAGTTTGGATGTTCCTCAAAAAACTAAAAACAGAGCTACCATATGATACAGCAATCCCACTGCTGGGTATATACACAAAAGAAAGGAAATCAGTATGTGGAAGAAATATTTGCAATCTCATGTTCGTTGCAGTACTACTGTTCACAATAGCCAAGATTTGGGGGCAACCGAAGTGTCCATCAACAGAGGAACGGATAATAAAAATGTGGTACATATACACAGCGGAATACTATTCTGCCATAGAAAAGAATGAGATCTGGTCATTTGCAACAACATGGATAGAACTGGAGGTCATTATGTTAAATGAAATGAGCCAGGCACAGAAAGAAAAATATCAAATGTTCTATTTGTGGGATCTAAAAATCAAAACAATTGAGAATGAAAGGATAGTTACTAGAGGTTGGGAAGCAGAATGGAGGAGGGCAGGGGGAGGGGGATCATAAATGGGTATGAAGAAATAGAAAGAATAAGACCTAGTATTTGATAGCACAACTGGGTGACTATAGTCAAAATAATTTAATTGTACATTTTTAAATAACTTAAAGAATATACATGGATTATATGTAACATGAAGGATAAATGCTTCAGGACATAGATTTTCCATGATGTGGTTACTATGCATTGCATGCCTATATCAAAATATCTCATGTATCCTATAAATATATATACATACTATGTACCCAGAGAAATTAAAAATTGTACACTGCAAAAAAAAAAAAGAAAGAAAGAAAACTTTCTTCACAGAACCTATCTTGAATCTGGTAGCCGTAAGTATCTCCCCTCTGAATTCCGGCTACTACCGTAGCAACAACTTAGCACTTTATCATGGGTTAGCTGCTGTCTTCATGTTGGTATTGACTCCCCAGCTGTAAGCAATCTGGGAGCAAGTTGGTCTGGTAAAAAAGACACTATAATCATCACCATCTACCCTATCTCCCCCTCAGCCTATTATCCCTAACACTTGCCTCCACTTGGAAGCTCAGATTTCTCAGCCAAGCAAAGGTATCTGCTGCTCCATTCATCACTCCCTCTAAATTCCTCCTGGGACGCCTTTTCCTACCTCCCCACCAACTCACATTCCTCATCTTGAGCCAAACCTTAGTCTAATCCCTCTCACACAGAAAGCCTTAATTCAGCCCATCTCCTTAGAAACCTTTCTGCAACCAATATACACAGTGTTGTACAATTTTCCCATTCACATCTCACAATATTTCTGCATATATGCTTAGAAATATATATTTCTGCATATGAGATAACTTAGCCTGGGCAACACCGTAAGACTCCCATATATGCAAAAAAAAAAAGTGCTGAGGCATGGTGGTACATGCCTGTGCTCCTAGCTACTCAGGAGGCTGAAGCAGGAGGATCCCTTGCATCTGGAAGGTCGAGGCTATAGTGAGAAATGATTCCACCACTGCACTCCAGCCTGGGTGACAAAGTCACCAGGGAAATTCTTCCAGCATGATGACTTTTGGTTTCATGATGCCAAATCAAAGAACCTACGCCGCGCTAAGGCTCATCTCAGAAAAGAGATCCCTCCATTGACTTAGGAAAAGACACCAAACACTTACAGGGAGGCTTCTAAGTGTTTGGAAGAAAGTCTGTCCTGAAAGAGAACTCTCTGTCCATGAAGAATGACATGTAACATCTTCAGTGAGAAGACATGTAACATCCCCTATTTTATTAATGTATTGGCATGATAACTTGCATCAGTTTAAAGTCATGTCATCCACAATGAGCACAAGCTAAATGCACTAAATCATCTTCCATGGGATATGTATTTTTTGAACTCTTAGTGGTTTGCACTTAATTCTTTATTTTAAAATCAGACTTAATCATTTCATATAACCAGTACTTTTTCAGGAAGATGGATTTCATTTTACCTCTACATCTATTACCTCAGGTCAGAATTGCAATGAATTGTAATGCCATTTGAAACCACTAATACAGCACTCAACAATCCAATTAGTAAGGGAGTCTGAAAACACAATTTTCCAAAATGACTACAGTGCTCCCACTTCCTGTTCTTAAATATTAAGAAACTAATTGAATGTCCATACTATTTTATTTATAGATCTTTCTCAAGTACTTTCACAATAAAACCACCAATTTTTAATTCCTACTTCCATAAAAGCTCTTTGTTGGCTCTATTTTGAAGAGTTAACAGAGCTGTACTTTTTTAAATCAATTTGATAAACAAAAAACATTTTCTTATGATATTCAGAGATCTCTACAGCATATAGCTTGATATTTTTTTAACAACAGGAACAAAGGACAAAACTAAATATAGTAATTCTCAATTATACAAAACAAATCAGTGTTGTATTAGCTTGTTTTCATCTGGCTATAGAGAACTCCCCAAGACTGGGCAATTTATAAAGAAAACAGGTTTATTTGACTCACAGTTCAGCATGGCTGGAGAGGCCTCAGGAAACTTACAACCATGGCAGAAGGCAAAGAGGAAGCAGGCACTTTCTTCACAAAGTGGCAAGAAGGAGAATTGCCGAGCAAAGGGGGAAGAGCTGCTTATAAAACCATCAGACCTCATGAGAATTCACTCAGCATCATGAGAACAGCATTGGGAAAACCATCACCATGATTCAATTACCTCCACCTGGTCTCTCCCTTGACACGTGTGGATCATGGGGATTATGGGAATTTCAATTCAAGATGAGATCAGTGTGAGGACACAAAGCCTAACCATACCAGGTATATACGTGGATAAGTATATATGTACATGGCATATATCCCCTTAATTATCTTTTAAAAATTTAATGTCAGATAGTTTTCATCCACATTATAGCCTTCTGGGCTACAGTATGTTCAGGAATATAAAACAAATGACATAAGTCACCAAAGCAAACCCTACAGTGGAGAAGTGGCCACAACATAGCATCAGTAGTAAAGAGGCAACCACAGAATCTAGAAATTACAAAGAATATCTGAGGACATCTGGCATAGTGTGGAATTTCTTTCACAGAAGATCTGAGGGATGCTGACATGGACACTGTTTAAAGTTATCCAATGACAGGGAGCCCATTCCTTAATTTCCTCAAGAAGCTCATTTCACTGGACACCACCAGACTGTTTTTCCCCAAAACAAGCCAAAATTATCTCCTTACAAAACTTCTTACAGGTCATATATAGTTATGTCCTTCTTACAGATATGCCTAGTCCTTCTTTAACAGGTTTCTGCCTTTCAGATATGAAGGAAATGAGCATGTGTCCCCTTGGTCATATCTCCTAGAGGCCAGCTGTCTTTTCTACAATACCAACACCCTTGGCTGTCCTTCATATCATTTAAAGGTCTTCACCAGTCTTCACCATCCCAGTCCCTTTACTTCTGGATGAAATCCAATTGGCCAATATTTCTACTGAAAAATGGCATCTGGTACTAAAAATAAAACTCCACAAATTATTGTTAACATTATTAATGAGGAAGCAGATATTTAGGAAAGGATCAAACTCAAGAACCCTCTGTTTCATAGGGAGCAAGTCTTGACATGCACTATGGAAATGACTAGATGAACAGAAAATATAAATCAGTGCTATCCAAAGACAATGATAAGAAAGATGGGGGAGGGTAGTAAAAAATCATGTCATCAAGCTATTCATTCTGAAAGAAGTTAACCCCCCTATATGCTAGTCTGAAGCCTAAATTAACTAGGATAATGATAATGTGGGTGTAATAAGACCAAAACTTTCTAAATTTACAATAAGCATAGTTACGTAGAGAATAATCACATCCTCTGAAATAAGTTACTTTTAATCTATCTAAAGAATCAAATCAAATAAAAAAAAACACTAGATGTAATTAAGACTGTTTAGTTTCTCTGGAGATTATAGCAATCAGACATTTTAAGTATTCTAGGAATGAAACATTTGAGGCAATTAAGGAAATCCTATTGAAAAAAAATTAGTCTGTAAAACAGAGATAATATGGGACTAAGGAATGGCTTATTAATAACATTCAATTCTGAGTATAATGAATACAGCTATTACAATTTCAATTCACTGGTGGCTGAGCTCAAAAAGTTAAAATGCTGCCACTCAATCTGCCTCGAGGATCCAGATGTAATCAGTACACTCACTGCCTGTTACATTTATTGAATTGCAGAATTAGTTTAGGCTGAAAGGAATTTACATAAAAACAAAACAAAACAAAACAAAAAACCAAAGCTAGTAAATGGTAGGGCCAGAATCCAAGACCAAAATCTGGGACTTTGCTATACTTGAGCAACTCTTCGAATATTTGGAAACAGCTACCATACCTTCCCTTCCCACCTCTAACCAGTCTTCTTTTAAGACCAGTTTCTTCAATGATTGATAACGTAGGGAGGATTCCAGAACAAAGTCCCACATAAGTGACTTCTGGAACTTCATACATATTCTTTCACGTCTTAAGTGTCAGCTTGGTCTGTATCTTGAGAGAATGAATACTGTAAGTATGACTGCTCAACAAGACTAGAACTCCTAAGCTGCTCGGCCACTCCTCAACCCTCCGTTATTAATACCACAAAGAAGGCAGGGCAAGAGAGGCCTGAGAGATACAGCCTTGGAGCAAGGCCAGTCAGTGAGAGACTATGGGAGATGATCAGAGGAAGACTATGACAACGCCAACATCAGAAGCACCAGAGGATAAACCTCTGGTTTAGGCGCCTTCCACCTAATACTTGGCCCTTCTCCATCAACTCTCTCTCTACCAGGTCTCAGTCATCCTAATACGATAGGTCTTTGCTGTTACTAATTGCCCGGGCAAACAGGGGATGAACCCTTTCAGACAAAGTATACACCCACAGAGGGAGCTCTCCAAGAACTGAAAGGTCATACCCTAAAGTAAACAGGCAATTAACCTATGCAGGATGCTAGAAGAGAATCAGGAAGGCAAAAACCCAAAATAGCAGATTCTTAGAGAAAATGCTAAAGACAAAAGACAATGATTTTTTAAATCTAGCCTTAGAAGAAGAACAAGTCCAAGACAGACAAATTGTGTTTCTGTCTTATCCATCAAAATGGACCTCAGGCTAGACTCGGTGGCTCACAACTGTAATCGCAGCACTTTGGAAGGCTGAGGCGGGAAGATTGCTTGAGCCCAGGAGTTCAAGACCAGCCTCAGCAAAATGGCAAAACACTGTATCTACAAAAAATACAAAAATTAAAAATTAGCACTAGGTGCAGTGTCTCACACCTGTAATCTCAGCACTTTGGGAGGCCGAGGTGGGTGGATCACTCGAGGTCAGGAGTTCTAGACCAGTCTGACTAACATAGTGAAACACTATCTCTACTAAAAATACAAAAATTAGCTGGGCATGGTGGCAGGTGCCTGTAATCCCAGCTACTCAGGAGACTGAGGCAGGAGAATTCCTTGAACCCGGGGGGCGGAGGTTTCCATTAGCCGAGATTGTACCGCTGCACTCCAGCCTAGGCAACAGGGTGAGACTCTGTCTCAAAAAAAAAAATTATTGGCTTGTTTCCTTCCACAATAGATTAAGAGCTCACATGGAGTGTATCTTTTTATCTTTGTATCTCAAACACCTAGCATAGTATTTGGCTCATAATTTGGTAAGTGAATAACTCAAATGAGGGAAGTGAGGATGAGTGCAGTGGCAACCACATGTCATGAATATCTGGCATCTCTCCCTCAATGATTTGTGACAGACAGAATGGTATCTGATACCTAGTAGGTGATCAACAAAAACTGACTGAATAAATCAAGTGAACAAACATGGAAAGAGCTATAACAGATTCAGCAAAGTATTATTTATGACAACAAGTATGAAGATCCCCTCCAACTCTAAGAGTCTATGGAGTTTTTTTTTAATTGCATTTATACAAATTTACTAGAAAATTTGAAAACAGGCTGGACACGGTGGCTCATGCCTATAATCCCAGCACTTGAGAGGCTGAGGTGGGTGGATCACAAGGTCAGGAGTTCAAGACCAGCCTGACCAAGATGATGAAACCCCGTCTCTACTAAAACTACAAACATTAGCCAGGTGCGGTGGCAGATGCCTGTAATTCCAGCTACTCGGGAGGCTGAGGCAGGAGAATCACTTGAACCTGTGAGGCAGAGGTTGCAGTAAGCCAAGATTGCACCACTGCACTCCAGCCTGGGCAGAGAGTAAGACTCCATCTCAAAAGAAAAAAAAGAAAATCTGAAAACACAGAGATGGGAAACTAGCATTTATTGAAGGGCTACATATTTGTTAGGCACTTTACATATGACATTTGGCTTTTCATAATTCTGGGAAATGTTACCTGTAAGCCCCTTTTATAGAAAAAGGAACCAAAGCTAGAACTGCAGGACCAAAATTTGAACCCAGGTGAGCCTGAGCTTACCAATTCTAAGCTTTCCCACACTACACGCTTGAACCTCTGGGAAGAACACAAGGGACACCTCCCTATCACTCCACTCCAAGAAAAGGAGTTCTGAACAAGCCATGGCTCAACTGGATCACAATTCCAGAGGAAGGAGTTTTCAACAGAAGGTTAAAAAAACAAAGGTGGGCCGGGCACGGTGGCTCAAGCCTGTAATCCCAGCACTTTGGAAGGCCAAGGCGGGTGGATCACAAGGTCAAGAGATCAAGACCATGCTGGTCAACATGGTGAAACCCCATCTCTACTCAAAATACAAAAAATTAGCTGGGCATGGTGGTGTGTGCCTGTAATCCCAGCTACTCAGGAGGCTGAGGCAGGAGGCTGAGGCAGGAGAATTGCCTGAAGCCAGGAGGCGGAGGTTGTGGTGAGCCGAGATCACGCCATTGCACTCCAGCCTGGGTTACAAGAGCGAAACTCCATCTCAAAAAAAAAAAAGGTGAAAAGTTCTTTCTTCCCTTGAGGATCAGCACCTTTTCTTTGTGGAAAGTTTCATATGGCCCCTTCTGTTTCTCCCATGAGGCTGTAAAGAAAATCTTAAGGCCTCTTCACCTTGGTAGAGGGCAATCCTTCCTTTGCTCTTCCCTTTCTCCAAGGGTCAAGTGGGAATGAGGTTATGATCCAGAAAAAAAAAAGATGGCAAAGAGGCATCCATATGGGTCTACTTAGAGGCCTTAAGTGAGATTAGAGAGGGAAGCAGCCTGGAAGCTTATATCCTCAGCAGGCCAATTATCTTAGTTCAGGCTGCTCTAACAGAATACCATAGACTGGGTGGCTTAAACAACAAACATTTATTTCTCACAGTTATGGAGGCTGGGAAGTCTAAGACCAAAGCACCAGCTGATCTGATGTGTGGTGGGGGTACTCTTCCTGGTTTGCAGATGGCCACCTTCCTGCTGTGTCCTCACATTGGTCTTTCCATTCCCTTATAAGGTCACTAGTACCATTCATGAGGACTCCACCCTCATGACCTAACTACCTTTGAAATGCCCCCAAATACCAGCACACTGGGGATTTAGACTTCAACACATGAATTCTGACGGGACACAAACACTCAATCCATAGCACTAATTCACCAAATTATATCCCTACTGGAAATTTGGAGCCAAAGTCCTGTTAGCAATATAGAAAGTTTCTTTGCCTGGAATGTCCTTTATGTAGGATGGTGGCATTAACTGGAGTAACAAGGAATTAGCCAAATTTTGTCTCCCCAAAACATGCCTAATGATTGACTTTAACAAGTGAAATGAAGTGTACAACAAACAGGACAACTGAATAGCTACACATAAAAGAATGAATCTGGACATCTACCTCAAATCACAAACAAAAATTCATTCAAAATGGATCCAGAACCGAAATATGAATCTAAAATTACAGAACTTTTAGAAGAAAACATAGGGGTAAATCTTTATGACCTTGTATTAGACAGCAGTATATTTTAGATATGGCACCTAAACCAAATAAATATATATTGGGCTTCATAAAATTAAAAATTTTTGTGCTTCAAGGAACACTACCAAGAAAGTAAAAAGACAATCTACAAAATGGAAGAAAAAATTTGTAAATCAATTATCTGAGAAGAGTGTAGTATCCAGACTACACAAAGAACTCTTAAAACTGAACAAGAAAAAGACAACCCAAATTAAAAATGGACAAAATATTTGAATAGCTATTTCTCCAAAGAAGAGATACATATTGCATATCTTCTGAATTAACACATGAAAGTATCCTAACATCATTAGTTAGGAGTAATAATGTTACTGATATTCAGAAAATGTAAATCAAAACCATAATGAGATACCACTCTACACACACTAGACTGGCTATACTCAAAAAGACAAGTAACAAGTTCTAGTGAAGCTATGGAGAAATGAGAACCCTCATACATTGCTGTGGGGAATGCAAAATGGTACAGCCGCTTTGGAAAACAGTTTGGCAGTTCCTCAAAAAGTTAAACATGGAGTTACCATACGAACAGCATTCCACTCCTAGAGAACCCAGGAGAACTGAAAATATATGTTCACACAAAAACTTGTACATGAATATTCACAGTAGCATTATTCAAAATACCAAAAAAAATGAAAATAACCCAAATGGTCATCAACTGATGAATAGATATACAAAATGTACATAAAGATGGAATTCTATTTAGTCACAAAAAGGAATAAAGTACTAATACATACCACAACAGAAATGCACTTTGAAAACATCATGCTAAGTGAAAGAGGCCAGATACAAAAGGCCACATACTGTATAATTCCATTTATACATTTCCATAACAGGCAAATCTATAGAGAAAGAAAGATTCGTGATTGCCAGAGCTCGGGGACAGGGAGAATAAGGTGTGACTGCTTCTTGGGGGTGATAACAATTTCTGAAATTAAATAGTAGTTATGATTGCTAGCGCCGTTGCTATTTAACCTGTGTGTACTTTAAAAGGGTGAATTTTATGTTATACAAATTATATCTCAATAAAAAAGTGAGGTGCATCTATAAAAAGAAGCCAAGTATACACATTATATGTACCATCAAAGAGTTATGACAGAAAAGCAATAAAGAAGTTAACTTGAAAATCACTGCTGGATACTGGTGTTTACTTTTATAATAACAAATATGAAAAATATTAAATTTTATTGCCATAAACTGAAAACCAAAATAAAAAAGATTGAGAGCAAAATTAATTGGATTTCCATGAAAAATATCCAAGAATAAATATTTGCTTTCTTCCCAATATTTCAGCTGTTTGGAAGCTGAGCTCCTTAGAGCAGATATACGAGCCTCAATGTTAGATTTGCTAGCAGCAAACAAACTTGAAAGAATTCAAGTCTAAGACCCTGAGCCTCAGATGCACTGCCTTTGGTAAACGGTAAATGGATTCTCTCCCAGTGAGCTCTGTCATTGTAGACAAGCATTCCACCATGATAATGACAAAGTAACAGAGTATAACTTTCAATTACCAACATCTCAACCTTGGAGACTGCATGAACATTTGACTTAAAGCTTTTTTATAAGCCTCTGATTAATATGTGTGAGACCAAATGGCCAGTTTTTCCAAATAATCATCAGCTCATGTTAAGAATACTGAATCATAAGCAAACATTTTACACATATGCTATAAAAGTAGAGACATAATACAATATTCTAGAAATGTGCCTGGTATATGATCAGTACCCCATAAATATTTATTGAATGAATGTTTATAATAGTCAATATTGTTTACGAAGTAACTTGATCAAAAATAGGGATCGGTAATAGTATTCCTAAATCAAGTTTATCAATAGAAAATTGTTTTATTTATTTATGAGATGGAGTCTTACTCTGTCACTAGGCTGGCGTTCAGTGGCGAAATCTCAGCTCACTGCAACCTCTGCCCGCCTCCCCCCCACCCCCAGGGTTCAAGCGATTCTTCTACCTCAGCCTCCTGAGTAGCTGGGACTTCGGGTGCATGCCACCACGCTCAGCTAATTTTTGTATTTTTAGTAAAGACAGGGATTTCACCATGGTGGCCAGAATGGTCTCAATCTCTTCACCTTGTGATCCGCTTGCCTCAGCCTCCCAAAGTGCTGTGATTACAGTCATGAGCCATCGCATCTGGCCTCCTTAATTTATTTTTAATGTAATACCACATAATACCACATCCTTATTGATCTTCAAACTGACAAGTCAATGGTTATTAAGAAAGGTAATTAGTCCATTATATGTAAAAAGGACATTCTAATTCTTAAAATTACTGCCCCTCACCTTGTATACTTTTTTTTTTTTTGAGACAGTGACTCACTCTGTCACCCAGGCTGGAGTGCAATGGCTGGATCTCAGTTCACTGCAACCTCCACCTCCCAGGTTCAAGCAATTCTCCTGCCTCAGCCTCCCAAGTAGCTGGGATTACAGGTGCATGCCAGCATGCCTAGCTAATTTTTGTTTTGTTTTGTTTTTTAGTAGAGATGGGGTTTCACCATGTTGGCCAAGCTGGTCTTGAACTCCTGATCTTGTCATCTACCTCGGCCTCCCAAAGTGCTGGGATTACAAGCATGAACCACCACACTCAGCCAAACTTTTTAAAATAAAACAACTTCAGGTCAATAAAACTGCAGGGAGTTGTGAGATGAGTAATTTCTTATGCACTCTACAATTTATTTTAGTTAATAAACTAAGAAAATATGTATTAATAAAGCTGAACAATGAGGTGTCCATTCTTCACATTCTAGAGCTCTGAGATAAATCCAAACAAAACACAATTAGCCTCACTCATATATATTGGAGTTCAGCAGGAAAGGAAATTCTTTCTCAATCACATCTTAAGGAATACCAATTTATCAATGCCAAAAAAGTCAGCAATTAATTTTATATGGCATTTTCCATGTTGTAAGCCTTTTTTTAAAAACAAGAAAGTTATTTCTCAGTATTTAACAACTATAGGTGTTTGAAGTACTACATAGTATCATCAGATGAATAAAAGTAGAAAATAGCTCCAGAGAACACATCTCCTCTTTCAGGATACTTCTTCTTTAAGTCTTTAAGGATAAGCTTCTACAACGTTTGACAGATAAGTCAATGGTTGAAACAGCCATCAGTTCAAACAACTGTCAGAAACTATCTTCCTCAGTCTCCCTTACAGTAGTATAAGCTCTTCTCCTTGCTTCAAGGACACATGAAGACACGAGTACCCACCTTTGTTTCATCCTCTATCAGGTTTTTTATTGGACATCACACTGCTCAGCTTTCTTGTACTTACTTTCTTTACCTCTTGATTTGCTGACATTACAAAATAACATTTTTAAAGCAAATGCAGATAGATAGCTGGTCTCTACATGGGAAGAACTTTCTAAGCATAAAAGTGATGAATCATAAAGGAAAAGATGAACAGGCAGACAACATAAAATTGTTTTAATTTCTATAAATCATAAGCCATCATAAATTAAAGGGCAATTGTGGGGAAAATGCCCCACTTGAAGAAGGGTTAATACCCTCACAGGGTTCAGTGCGTGGCCAAGACAGTGCCCCCAGCATTCCCTCATCCTCTATACAGGAAACTGCAATGTCTCTCCAAAAATAAAAAAGGTTGCAGCTTCTCTCCTGCAGCTTTGAAAATTACTCTGCCTTTCCTTGCCTGTCTTGATCTTTGCCTCCTACCTGGATGCTCTCTTTCTTCCTAGCCCTATTTGACTTAAGTTCACATCAACAGGCAATCAGCCCAGTCTTGATTCCAGATTTTCCCCAAGAAACAGCTTCTGAAACAGTTTTCTACCTTGCTCTGTAGCCTGCAGGCAAGTAACAACTCGTCCCAGGCTCCAGGGATACCTTATCCAACTAATTCCAGCCAAAGCCAAGCAGAGCTTGGGCTGGGGAAGATAAAAATCAAACAATTAAACAACCGCTAAAAAAAAAAACTAAGACTCCAATACAAAAACCATCAAAGAGCTTCTGCAGGTAACTCACAAAAAAGAAATAGCTAATAGCTAACGATAAGATTTCTTAACACTTAAAACATTTAATAATGATAGATGTGGGTCAAAATCAGGAGGTGCCATTTTATCTGTGAAATTAGCAAAGTTTTTAAAATAATAATGCTAATATGGGTGTCATAAAACTGATGGTGGCAATGTAAATTGGCAAATCTTTCTGGAAAACAGTATGACAATGTTTCGATATGTTTTGAGAGCTTCACAATCTTCCTGCCCTTTGACCTCCCAATAATTTCATTTTTGGGAAGTAATCCTTTTTTTTTATTTATTTTGAGATAGGGTCTCACTCCATTTCCCAGGCTTTGAGTGCAGTTGCAAGTTCACTGTAGCCTTGAATTCCTGGGTCAAAGAGATCCTCCCATCTCAGCCTCCTAAGCATTAGGGGCTGGCTACAGGTGCATGCCACCACACCCGGCTAATTTTTTAATTTTTTTGTAGAGATAGGGTCTTGCTATGTTGTTCAGACTGGTCTCAAACTCCTGGCCTCAAGTGATCCTCCCACCTTGGCTTCCAAAACTACTGGTTTTACATACATGGGCCCCCATGCTCAGCCCAGGAACTGATTTTAAGTAATCAAAAAAATGTAGCGAAAAGATCTAAGTGTAAAGACATTCATTACTAAATTTTGTACCTGAGGTCTAAATATTCAATAATATGTAAATTGCAAGTAAATTAAGTTTCATCCATGGTGTGATTATGGAACTAATAGAAATGATATGAGAACTGACCCTTGTATAGTACCGACGAAGGACCATTCCCTGTTCTACGGTTAACTCGTACTAACTCATTTACTTCTCAAAACAGCATGACATGGAGCCTGTGACACAGGCAGGTGCTTGTATCATCTCCATTTTACAGTTGAGGAATCTGAGACCAGAGAAGTTAAATGATTGGCTCAAGGTTACACTAAAGCAGAATCACATATCCTCATCTGAAATTCCAAAACCCAAAAATCTCAGAGAATCAAGTGTTTTCTCTTTTTTAAAAAATTTTCTTTTCTTCAGAGACAAGGTCACCCAAACTGGACTGCAGTGGCGCAATCACAGCTCCCTGCAGCCTGGGGTTTGCTTTGGGGCTCAAGAGATCCTCCCAGCTCAGACTTCTGAGTAGCTGGGACCACAGATACACACCACCACGCCTGGCTAATTTTTAAAACTTTTTGTAGAGATGGGTCTTATTATGTTGCCCAAGCTGGTCTCAAATTCTTAGCTTCAAGTGATCCTCACACCTCAGCCTCCAACAAGAGTCAGTGTTTTCATTAAACTTTTGGCAAACTCATTTGCAAAACCTGACTTAAACTGACAATGAAATCATGTGTTATCCTTATCCTACTTAGAGAAAATTCATTTTACTAAAGAAAAGTTCATGTGTTTGATTACAAAGTTCTGCCCCAGACCCCACCAGATGTGATGCAGTGTCTATACCATGGCATCTTTCCATAAAGTGAAAATTCTGAATTTTAAAACACAACTAGCATCGTTAAGTTTTCAGATAAAGAATTATGACAGAGCTGTGCCAATTCTAAGCCATCCACCTGTGCTCCTAACCACCATGTGATCTTTTCAGAGCCTGTTTAATGACATAGGAAAATGCTTATCATTCAAGTATTTACACAGACACACCTTAAATTGCAATTGTGGTAAGTGCTACTAAGGAGAAATCATTGGCATCAGAAGAACCTATGTTAAGCAGGTTTGTCCTAGACAGTCAGAAGCAGATTTCCTGAGGAAACATTTGACCTGAGATGTGAACAAAAGTTAGGTAAAGAAAAGAGGAAAGAGCACATCTGGCAGGGAGACTATCATATGCAACAGCCCTGTAGTAGGAGGGAAAATGGCACACAAGTCTGAGAAGAATCCAATGTCGGCCAGGTGCGGTGGCTCACTCCTGTAATCCCAGCATTTTGGGAGTCCGAAGCAGGTGGATCACCTGAGGTCAGCAGTTCGAGACCAGCCTGGCCAACATGGAAAAACCCTGTCTCTACTAAAAGTACAAAAATTAGCCAGGCGTGATGGTGGGTGCCTGTAATCCCAGCTACTCAGGAGGCTGAGGCAGGAGAATCGCTTGAACCTGGGAGGCGGAGGTTGCAGTGAGCGGAGATCACACCTCTGCATTTCAGCCTGGGCAACAAGAGCGAAACTCCATCTTAAAAAAAACAAAGCCAATGTAGAATAACTATTTGCCTCAGTTTGCCTGACAGAGCCCCAGGTTAGATCTTTTGTCCTAGTATATAAATAATAACATTCTTTTTTTTTTTTTTTTGAGATGGAGTCTCACTCTTGCCCAGGCTGGAGTGCAGTGGCCCAGTCTTGGCTCACTGCAACCTCCACCTTCCAGGTTCAAGCAGTTCTGCTGCCTCAGCCTCCTGAGTAGCTGGGATTACAGGCACACGCCACCACTCCTGGATAATTTTTGTATTTTTAATAGAGGCGGGATTTCACCATGTGGGTCAGGCTGGTACTTTCTTTTACTCTCAAAAATATCTTGGACTGGATGGTCAAGCATATATATGGTCACCCAACTTTTAGGCCACATTAAGAGTTCTGTCTTTATCCTAAGAATAATGAGAAGCCATGATGGATTTTAAGCTAGAGGAGGTGGGCGGGTAGCATAATCAAATTTTAATTGTTAAAGCAGTACTCCTGCTGCAGGGCAAAGAATGGATGGAACTATTGAAAGGAAAGGGTTAATACCTTTAGTTAGGGGGCTACTACTGGACAACAGATAATGGTGGGTTGGTCTAGGATGATAGTAGCAGAGACAGAGATACTCAGAAGGATCTGAGATTTCGTATGAAGATAAAATGAATAGAACTTGATAATTGTTTGGATATGGAAAGGAAGAAAGTGTGAGGTGTCAAGGATGAGGCCAAGATTTCTGATTTGCAAACTAGATAGAGGTTGGTATGGCTCATTGAGATAACAACAGACTTACATGAGCTAAAAATTTAAAAGTGGGATATATCTGCCTATCCATCACAGTCTAAAGGCACGGGCCTGGAAAACAAGGAGAGAGTTTAGGTTCAAAACTTGTTGATATTCCTTTCCATTCACAGAGCCCTCCTCCAAGGCAGGACCATCCTATTTTCTGGTTACATATTAGAGTTATTTGGTGGTCAGACAAAAAGAAGGTCCTCCTTAGCTGGTGATGTGAGATGGGAGCACTAGACAACTTTTAGCATGCAAACATCCCTTACCACTAAGCTTTTTACATGTACTGTTCACAAAACAGCTTCACATACAAGTTCACTGAAACTCACAACCTTGTGAGAAATTATCATCCACATTTAAGAAACTGAGGGAGAGCACTTAAATTACCTGTCCACAGAGCCAGTACGGGGCTGCTTTATGTCAGCCTATCACCTCCTATGTGCATCCTCTAGGTGCAAGAGACTATCTTAAGGGCAACAAGAAACCTGCCATATAATGAAGTCATACTAGGTACCAGGCTCTAGGAGAAAAAAGAAACTCAACTTCAGAACTTCTAAGGATGTTTCTCACACACTTACCCTACAGTAAGTTCGCTTTAAACTTTCAAAAAGGTTCAAGTCCCAAGATGGGGTGGAGGTGTGAGACAGTGGAGATGAACCCGGGTAGACAGAGACCACCCTAAATACCGGACCGCGGTGGGGGGGAATGAGGTCGCAACGGCTGGGCCCCGGGAGACACTCGAAGGGGTCCGTGAGCTCGGCCGGGTCCCTCTCTGGGGGGCCGTCAGCCTACCGGCAGCTGGAGGCCCAGAGGCCCGTTTGCCCACCGCGTTGCCATAGCAACAGCCAGGCCCGGCTGCGCCCCGGGGCCATCCTCCCCCTCCCGCGGGCCCGCCCTGAGCGGCGACTCCGGGGACCACTCACCGCGGCCGGCAGGCTGGCGGGCCTCCGACAGGTGCGCACACTTCGCGCAAGTTGTAGACAAGCCCGGAATTCTGCACTGGGAGAAACTTTTCGGCCGGCACAGCAGCCGCAGGGCGTGGACGGGGGCCGCGCGGGGACAAACAGCGCAGCGGGTGCAAAGCCCCTTTCCCAAGCCGCCGGGCTGGCCGGGAGGTGCCGGCTGCACGACGCCGCCCATGTGCCCCCGGTGCAGCCCCAGGCGCGTCCGCGGGCGGCTCCCCTTAGGGGCGGACCGAAAATCCCGTCTGGGGCACAGAGGAGCGGCCACATGTATATAAAATACAGCTTTGTTGCAGGAATATCACGGTACTGAGGTGATTGATGCCCAGGCCACTCTTCTCACTCCGGGTCAAACCCTCAACCCCCAGCCAGTTGGAGCTAAGGCTGCAAGCCTTGAAGTGCAGTGCGGGTGTGTGTGGTGGGGGAGTTAGCCTAAAAGCATGTGGAAATGCTGGGGGGAGGGTGTTTGTCCCCACACAGGGGCTGAGAAGACTCCTGACAGATCACATGACGATTCTCACGGAAATATTTTAGCTACAAACCTAGGAGGAACCATCTGAATGCCTGTCCCCGGCAACAGAGGGTCCAGCGGTATGCTAATGGATTTATTGGCCTGAACTAGGAATGGCTTCTGTGGTCCTGGGTCCTACTCTCTAGCAGCTGAGGGGAAGAAATTCAACTCTCCTAGTGCTAGCCTAATTATTTAAGGCAGATATTCTCTAAAATTCAACTGATTGATAGCCGGTAAGTTGACAGGCAGGTGGATTCATTGCATTGCTTAGGGGGAGGTATATTTGGCAACTAGTTCATCCAGTCCTGTTCATCAAAAAACTCAAAATGGTCATAATGGGTAACTGGTAACTTCAAACCACTGGACTAGGCCAGGCGCAGTAGCTCACACCGATAATCTCAGCACTTTGGGAGGCCAAGGCAGGAGGATTCTTCGAACCCAGAAGTTTGAGACCAGCCTGGGCAACATCAGGAGATCCCCATCTTTACAAAATTAAAACCTCCCTGGCCAGTAAAGGGCTACAAGAAATCTACTATATAATGAGGTCCTACTAGGTACCAGGCTGTAGGAAATTTAAAAAGATCTCCTAGGAGAATCTCCCCATCTTAAGGTCCTTAACTTAATCTCATCTGTAAAGTGCCCTTTGCATATAATGTAACATATTCACAGGTTCCAGCCTGGGCAACACAGCCAACCCTGACTCTAAAAACAGAACAAAACAAAACAAAAACTGCCACTGGACTACATTTTGCCCTGCATTAAACCAGGCCATCAACAAACTGTATGTTTGTACCATTGTGTCTTCCCCTTGCAACATTGCCTGTACCAAATCATGTTCAACACTATGCCATTTGCTTATATTAAGAGATGCTGTTTAAGAAATATTCATGATACCTCTGCCTTTACTAGAGGGATTATTTTAAGAATGCTGTTTATTACATCTCTGTAGCAGAATCCTACCAGCTTGTCCCGCCCAGAGCTTTTCAAACTTTTTTGAGCACAATCCACCAAAATATGTTTATATTATCACTCAATACACATGTACTCATATATTTTGTAACTGAAACAAGTTTTATAAAACATTACCCACATCTCATGTGATGCACCCTGATACTTTTAATATCTTTTTAAGGCTGGTTTCTACCCACTAATGGTTTCTTGACCTTCAGTGCAAGTTGCAGTTTAAAAACAGCAGTATAACCAGATGTCTTTTTCTGGAAACTAGCCCTGGATCCTCAGACAAGGTAACCAGGCCAACTGGCTACAGCTGATTGTTCCAGTAGTAGGGATCTGAGTCAAGATATGCCGATCATATCCCTCTCCCAGGAATTTGGAATTAGGACTGAGAGATTTCTTTTTTACTTTTTTTTCAATTTAAATTTTTTTTTATTATTATACTTCAAGTTCTGGGATACAGGTGCAGATCATACAGGTTTGTTACATAGGTATACATGTGCCATGGTGGTTTGCTGCACCCATCAACCTGTCATCTACATTAGGTGTTTCTCCTACTGGTATCCCTCCCATAGACCCCATCCCCGGACAGGCCCTGGGGTGTGATGTTCCCCTCCCTGTGTCTATATGTTCTCATTGTTTAACTCCCACATATGAATGAAAATATGCAGTGTTTGGTTTTCTGTTCTTGTGTTAGTTTGCTGAGAATGATGGTTTCCAGCTTCATCCATGGCTCTGCAAAGGACATAAACAGGACTGAGAGATTTCAGTCTTTCTCTAGGTAGCTAATGTGGAAACACAGAACATCTTTAAAATAGAAAATCAGGGGTCAGGCATGGCGGCTTATGCCTGTAATCCTAGCACTTTGGGAGACTGAGGCGGGAATATCTTTTGAGGCCAGGAGCTCAAGACCAGCCTGACCAATATGGAGAAACCCTGTCTCTACTAAAAATACAAAATTAGCTGGACATGGTGGCACATGCCTATAGTCCCAGCTACTTGGGAGGCTGAGGCAGGAGAATTGCTTAAACCTGGGAGGCAGAAGTTGCAGTGAACTAAGATCACGCCATTGCACTCCAGCCTGGGCAACAAGAGCAAAACTCTGTCTCAAAAAACGAGAGAGAAAATCAGAAGCTGTCACCAGACATGCTTTCTCACCATGTGGCCAAAAGAAATGCAGAAAGCCAGGCTGCAGGGAAAATGGGAAAAGAACAGGAAGGATGAAAAAGATACACAGAGAGAAGAGACCAAAAGAGTTCTTATAGCTTTCCATTCCTAGTCATGGTATTTTCTGAAATGAATTGTTCCTGCCTTTGAATTCCATGTAGAATTTCCAGCTCTTTATAATAAAGTCCACTCTTTTGCTTAGCTAGTAGTTCCGGTGGGGGAATTTCTGTTATTGCAACCAAAGTCAATCTAACTATATTGGTGTTATATGGCTGTAATAACAATTTATCAAAACTTGGTGACTTAAACAATAAAAATACCTTCTCTTGCAATTCTATAGGTCAGAAATGCAACATAGGTTTCACTGGGCTACAGTCAGTGTTAGCAGGGATGTGTTCCTTTCTGGAGACTCTAGGAGAGAATCAGTTTTTAGATTCTTTCCAGCTTCTAGAAGCTACCCACATTCCTTGGTTAGTGGTCCTCTTCCTCCCTCTTCAAAGCCAGCAACACTGCATCTTTCTAACCATGCTTCCGAGGTCATGTCTTCCTCTGATCCTAGCTGAGAAAGGTTCTTGGCTTTTAAGGATCTATGCAATTAGATTAGGCCCACCAAAACAAATCCAGGATAACCTCCCCATTTTAGGGCCCTTAACTTAATCACAGCTGTAAAGTGCCCTTTGCATATAATGTAACATATTCACAGGTTCCAGGAATTCAGATTTGGACATCTATGGGAGGAGAGGCCTATCACACTAATACAATGACTTATATGCCCCATATAGGAGGGTCCATGCAAGAAATATATTTCAATCCTGAGTGCCAGAGAAGAATATTTTTTCCTAGAGAAGTTGACATGACTTTTCTTTATAAAGAAAGCAGACCATGAAATTGATCACATTTCCCTTTCACCTTGGCTTCCAGGAAGACAGTTCCCAAATTTACAACTCAATTTTAATAACTTTGTCAAACTACAGTTTTCATATCTGCATCACAACTTTCTCCTGTTCTCTTTCATTTCCCCTCATTCCTATTTTTTGTCTGTTTTTGTTGTATTGACTGTTATTTTAAACTGCTTCAAATATTTTACACTTGCTCTTTCCTCTCTGTAAGGGTCTGCCCCTATAGCTCCTCAAGCCTGGTTCTTTGTCATCATTGAGATCTCAGCTCACTCACCACCTCCTCGGAGAAGCCTGCTTTGATTTTCCTGCCTAAAATAGCCACACCCCACAGTCTATCACATCTTCCTGCTTTGTTGTCTTAGAGCACTTAACACCATCTAAAACGAACTGTTTGTTTTCTTTGTTTCCTAGCCAGAAGCTAAGCTCCAAGACAGTAGGGACCTGGCCTCTTTGATTATTGCTTGTTCCTAGTGCCTGGAACCTAGTAGCTAGTTAGTAAACATTATGGAATTAATAAATAAAAGAATTAATAGAAGAAAGGAAGGGAGGGAGGGGAAAAAGGTAGGGAGGGAAGAAAGGAGGGAGGGAGGGAGGAAGAAAGGAAAGAAGGAAGAAAAGGGAGGGAGGGAGGGAAGGAGGGAAAAAGGGAGAGGGAAGAAAGGAGGGAGGGAGGGAGAAAGGAAGGGAGGGCGGGGATGGTGGGTTGAAGGAAAGAGACTTTGTTGAACATGGTAAGATATAGATGGATAGGTAAATAGGTAGATAGATAGACTGACAAATAGACAAATATTCATTTCCAGTGTGCAAATGTCACTAATATTTATAGAGAGGAACCAGAGGAACTATACAAAAAGTAAAACGTACTTGATTCCCTAAAACATATACATGGAGATCCTCGGTTTCCTTGGGTAACCCTTGACATAATGCCTTAGACAATTTTTTTAAGCATTGAAGTGGCTCAGGGCAACTACATTAAATATTAGGGCTAGTAACCATAGCTGAAGTCATCAATTCTCAGTGAGATAATGGATTACAACACCATGACCCTAACATGACAAATTCTTTTTTTTTTTGAGAGTCCAGCTTTGACCTTTATTCAAGAGACCAGATGGGGTTGCCCCCAGGATCCGGCTGCCAGCCCTGAGGCCAAGCACGGCTGGAGCCCCATGACCTGGCCTGCCGGTGCCCTGAGCTGCAGCCTCAGCCCCAGGATCCTGCTCACAGCCCCCGAAGGTGCAGGCAGGAAGAAGCCCTGGGGGATTGTACGCTGCTATTAATTCATTAAAAAAAAAATACACCAAGGATCCATGTTCCCCATGACAGGTGGGCCTGAGGGGCTGGTGTGACACCCGCCCCCACCATGGCAGCATGATTTCTGTACAATCGATCCATCATCTGGGGCATGGGGCGGTGTGTGGGGGCTATTTCTTGGCTTTGGCAGAATTTCGGGGCGGGGTGATGGGTCGGCCTCCAGGGTTCAGGCCACTGAACTGCCAGTACTTCCTCTTGTTCTTGTCGGCGGGCTTGAGGATCTGGAAGGAGCACATGAGGGTCTCGTCCACGCTCATCATGGCACCAGCATTGTCAAACTCGCCACAGTAGTTGGGAGCGGAGAAAAGTGTCACCAGCTGCCGCTTGGCAAAGAACTCATAGCCATCTTCTACCACCTGGTGCGCCCGGCAGATGAGGTCCAAGTCATGCTTGTGCAGGAACTTGGCCACCACCTCGGCTCCAAAGGTAAAAGAGACGCCACGGTCGTTCTCGCCCCAGCCTTGCACGTCCTTGTCAGGGTCAGACCACAGCAGGTCACACAGCAGGCCCTGATCAGGCACGTCTGTGGGCCTCATGATACGCCGGATCTGCTCCATGGATTGCAGGTCTGGGGACAAGCCTCCGTGGCAGCAGAAGATCTTTTCATCCACGATGGCTACGATGGGCAGGCAGTTAAAGCAGTCAGTGAAGGTTTTCCACAGTTTGATGTTGTAGCGTCTCTTGCACTCATCGTAGAAACCATAGATGCGGTTGATGCTGGCACACTCGTGGTTCCCACGGAGCAGGAAGAAGTTCTGGGGGTACTTGATCTTGTAGGCCAGCAGCAGGCAGATGGTCTCCAAGGACTGCTTGCCCCTGTCCACATAGTCCCCCAGAAAGAGGTAGTTGCTCTCCGGAGGGAAGCCCCCATAGTCAAATAGTCGCAGAAGGTCGTAGTACTGGCCGTGGATGTCACCGCAGATCTTGAGGGGTGCCTCCAGATCCAGAAGAATGGGCTGGCTCAGGAAAATCTCCCTGGATTTCAGGCACAGACCGCGAATCTCGTTCTCAGTCAGCTGTACAATCTTGCCAGGCTGCGAGCCCTGCACTTCCAGCAGGCGCCCAATGATGGAGTCCAGGTTGAGCTTCTCGCTGTCGGACATGGCTGCGCCACCACTTCAGCCCAGCAGCTCCGAGCCCGCTCCGGTCTCCCGCCCTCTGGCCGACAAATTCTTTACACTGCCAAGGAACTCAATCTATTCTAGGGGTCATTACTACACAACAATCTGCTCTCATTCTATTCCTGGAATTATTAATGTCACCACTGGCAACAAGTGTTATATGTTATTTACTTAAACACGCTGTGGTAACGTTATTGTTATAATGCAATATCAAACTGCTTGACATTTAAGGAATAGAAGTCAGAATTGAAATTTGTCACTATAACAAAACATAGAAGCAATTAGTACAGTTTGTCCCAGGGTTTGCTAATCCTGTTGTAAAAATATCAGAATTTGGGGGAATGAGTGGGAGATTTCAGTTTTCTTAAATCAAGAAGCAGTTGATTTATACATGTAATAAGGCTATCTCTGCTATTCAAAAGATTTTAAGAGACTGTATAACAAAAAAAACCCTATAATTTTATGGTTCCATAAAACAAATTGAGATGTTTAGATTATTATGTATTATATTAAGATTCCTTCCTTCCTTCCTTCCTTCCTTCCTTCCTCCCACCCTCCCTCCCTCCGTTTTCTCTTTCTTTCTTCCTTTCTTTCCCTCCCTTCATTCATTACTTTCTTTCTCTTTCTCTCTCTTTCTTTCTTTTTCCTTCTCTTTCTTTTCTTTGAGACAGGGTCTCACTCTGTCACCCAGGCTAGAGTGCAGAAGCACGATCTTGGCTCACTGCAGCCTGACTTCCTGAGCTCAAGCAATCCTCCTACCTTAGCCTCTCGAGTAGCTGGGATCACAGGCATGCACCACCTTGCCTGGCTAATTTTTGTATTTTTTATAGAGACAGAATGTTGCCATTTTGCCCAGGCTGGTCTTAAACACCTGAGCTCATGCAATCCACCCACATTGGCCTCCCAAAGCGCTGAGATTACAGGTGTGAGCCACCATACCTGGCAAGATTTCTTAAATGGGAACATATCTTTGAAAAGTAAATAATGCAAAGTTTAACTTTTTCCTAATAAGATCTGTCTCTGATTACCGATAGGCTCTACCAATTTATGTCTTTCCATTTGCTCTCTTCCCCTACTTTAACAAAATAAAACTATACTTTATCCACACAGCTCAAAAATGAAGTAAACATTTGACAATTAACTCAGTTTATCTCATCAGTTTTGGCTATCTGACCTAGCTTCCTTGTCAGATAATAATTAGAGTTCAAGTTAGTGCACACCGAACATTCATGGATTGGAAGACTTATGTTGTTAAGACGGCAGTGCTCCTCAAACTGAATCACAAGTTCATTACAATCCTTATCAAAATTTCAGTGGCCCTTTTTGCAGAAACTGACCATCTGATCTTAAAATTTATATATAAATGAAAGGGACCCAAAACAAGCAAAACAATCTTAAAAACAGAAGCAAAGTTGGAAGATTCACACTTCCTGATTTCAAAACTTACTACAAAGCTACAGTCATCAAGACTAGATCATTCAGTGATATAAGACAGGGCAAGATGGAAAACAAAGACTGGGCCATACTGGCATAAGACTAGACACAGTCAAATAGAATTGAGATTCTGGAAATAAACCCGCTTACCTATAGTCAATTGGCAAAGATACCAAGGCAATTCAATAAGGGAAAGAGTAGTCTTTCTAACAAATGGTGCTGAAAAAACTGGATATCCACATGCAAAGAAATAAATTTGGACTGTACCTCACATCGAATATAGAAGTTAACTCAAAGTGAATCAAAGACCTAAATATAAGAGCTAAAACTATAAAACTGTCAGAAGAAACGTAAGTATAAATTTTCATGACATTGGATTAGGCAATGGTTTCTTAGACACAGCACCTCAAGCAAAAGCAACCAAAGAGAAAAATAGACACATTGAACTTCATCAAAATTAAAATTTCCATGCTTCAAAGAACACTATCAAGAAGGTTAGGAGACAATCCACAGAAAAGGAGAAAATGTTTGTGAGTCATATATCTGATAATGGTCTAGTACCTAAATTATATTTTTTAAAATAGTCCTACAGCTTAGCAGTAAAAAAGACAACCCAATGTTAAAATAGGCTAAGGATTTGAACAGACATTTTTCCAAAGAAGATATACCAATGGATGTCCAATAAACACATGAAAAGATGCTCAGCAACATTAATCATCAGAGGAATGTGAATCAAAACCATAATGCGATACCAGCTGGCATACTGGTATATGCTATCCCAGCCACTTGGGAGGCTTAGGCAGAAGGCTTGATCAAGCCCAGGAGTTGGAGTCCAGCCTGGGCAACATAGCAAGACTCCTTTCTCTAAAAATATAAATAAATAAAATTAAAACACTAATGAGATAATCACACCCACTAGGAGGGCTATAATCAAAAATCTAGACAGTAACAAGTGTTGGTGAGGATATGGAGAAGTTGGAACCTTTGTACATTGCTGATAGAAGTGTAAAACAGTACAGCTGCTTTGGAAAACACCCTGGCAGTTCATTAAATGATTAAACTTAGAGTTATTATGAGGCCACTCCCTTGTATATGACCAAAAGAATAAAAAACATCTGTCCACACCAAAGCATGTACATCCACATAAAAGCAGCATTATTCACAATAGTCAAGAAGAGGAAACAACCCATGTCCAGCAACTAATGAATGAATAAGCAAAGACAGTATATCCATACAATGGAATGTTATTTGGCCATAAAAAAAAATGAAGCACTGACACATACTACAATATGGACAACCCTGACAACATTATGCTAAACGAAAGAAGCCAGAGGCAAAGGCCATATACTGTATGACCCCATTTATATGAAGTGTCCACAACAGGCAAATCTATACATGTAGAAAATAGATTAGCAGTTGCCAGGACAGGGAGGATGGGGAAATGGGGAAGACTGCTAACAGTTATATAGTTTCTTTTTGGGGGTGAAAATATTCTAAAATTAGACCATGTTGATGGCTGTACACCTTGTGACTATTCTAAAAGCCACTGAATCGTGCTCTTTAAAAAGATAAATTCTGGTCAGGCGCAATGGCTCACATCAGTAATCCCAGAGCTTTGGGAGATGGAGGTGGAGGACTGCTTGAGGCCAGGAGTTTCAGACTCGCCTGGGCAACATAGCAAGACTCCATCCCTACAGAAAATTTAAAAATTGGCTGATGCACATGCAGATGATGGTGTGAATTTGTAGGCCCAGCTACCTGAGAGACTGAGGTGGGAGGATCATGTGAGCTCAGGAGGCTGAGGCTGCAGTGAGCTATGATCGTGCCACTGCACTCCAGCCTGAGTGACAGAGCAAGACCGTCTCTTTAAAAAAAAAAAAAAAAAAAGTGAATTGTATGGTATATTAATAAAATTTCAATTGAAAAAGTAAAAACAGCTAAATAATGCTTCATATTTTACAGATTCTAAAACCACAGTTTTTTTCACTTTTTAACTTCTTGGAAATTGGGTTGCCTCTGATTACAATTACTATTGCTGTTAGGCAGGTAGCAGTCCTGATATTGTGGCATAAAAACTTTTTGTTGACACCTTCCTGAAGAACCAAGAAAGTACTTACATTTATGTGCCTTGGTTTTAATAAAATAAAGGTACTACTAACCCACCTAATAATGTCACCAATTCTGTGCCAGGCACTGTCCCAAATTCTTTATGTATTTTAATTTAATTCTCACAGAAACTCCACGAGGTGGGTACTGACGAAGAAACAGAAGTACAGTCTATAGGATCGACTTGTCCAAGACCACACAGCTAGTATGTGTGAGTCCAGGGTGGGCCCAGGGGCTGTGCTCCTGACCATTTGGCATCACTGCCTCCCTTACCTGTAACAGACTTTAAGGTTTCCAGAGGCAAAGTTGGCCAAGAGAGTAACTAAAGCTAACAGTCCTGCAATGGTTTCATGATACAAACACCATTCACTTGGAAGTTTGATTCATTCATTGAAACATTGTTTGGCTATGTCCAAAGAATTTCATGGTCCAGAATTTTGTTTGCTGAGTGCAGATAAGGGGAGTAATCTTTTTCTCCTTGGCTTTCATGTGAGTAAGGGGAGCTGGAGGAGACTTAGACTAGACTCTCGTCATTTTCCCACCAGCTGACTGCAGAGATTGACCTCCCTGTCCTGTGAGAAGAGCTGAGTGAGGGGCAAACCCAGCCAGGCTCAAGCATGGGAAGAGACCAAGTTCTTTTACTCACATGTGAAGGACATAGACACAGAGGGAAAGCCACCAGAAGTCATCACAGGAAAGAATGCAGGGTCAGATCTGGGGCAAACGTTCTACTGCTCTGTCACTGACATTCAATGTTGATGATTTAATGCAAAGGAGATCATAGGAAGATTGGAAGGACTCCTGAGGTTTCGGGGTGTCTGGTATGCCCAGGCTTATGAGAGAAGATGGATTATGCCACCTCCAAGAAACTGTAAGCAGAGGGAAAAGATAGCAAAGCCCTTCCAGTCCCCATACTGCCAAGGCTCTTAACACACCCAGGCCTGCTGAGTCCCCTCAGACAGCAGATTCAGGTTCAGAATGGTTGGGGAAACCCAGCTGGAGCCTGACTACTTCCAGTGGACTTAGTTTCTTGAGGACAGAATGGGGTGAAGTCTGGACTCAGAGGCCTCCACTGCCTCTGCACATCCTCTTATGAAATCTTCAGTGGCATTTTCCAGCCATAGACAGTAGTGGCTCTAAGCCAAACACAATCCTATCAGAAGAGAAATGATGGAAGCAATGAGGACAGCTGAAGACACACTAATGAGGCAGGACACTGGCTCTGAATTGTTTAGCAGAAAGAGGCATGGGCAGAGGAGCTACCCAGGATCACTATCGTTTCTTTTTTTTCTTCTTAAATTTTTATTCGGAAATAACTTCAAACTTTTATAGAAAAGTTACAAAAATTAAAGTAGTTAAAAAAATGCCCATATATCCTTTCTGTTTGTTGGTTTTTGTTTTTTGTTTTTGAGATAGTCTTGCTCTGTCGCCCAGGCTGGAGTGCAGTGGTGTGATCTTGGCTCACTGCAACCTCTGCCTCCCCAGTTCAAGCAATTCTCCTGCCTCAGCCTCCCGAGTAGCTGGGATTACAGGCACCTGCCACTATGCCCAGCTAGTATTTTTTTGTATTTTTAGTAGAGACGGACTTTCACCATATTGGCCAGGCTGGTCTCAAACTCCTAACCTCATGATTCACCTGCCTCAGCCTCCCAAAGTGCTGGGATTACAGGAGTGAGCCACTGCGCCCAACCTTTTTTTTTTTTCCAATAGAGACAGGATCTTGCTCTGTTGTCCAGACTGGAGTATGGTGGCATGATCATGGCTACTGCAGCCTCAACCTCCTGAGTTCAATCTTGGAGTCCTGCTATGTTGCCCATGTTGGTCTCAAACTCCTGAGCTAGAGTGACCCTCTCACCTTGGCCTCCCAAAGCTGTGGGATAAAAAGTGTGAGCCACCGTGTCTGGCGCCAGATGTCCTTCACCCAGATTCACCTATTAAGATTTTACAACAGCCAGACCCAGTGGCTCATGCCTGTAATCCCAGCACTTTGGGAGGCCAAGGCAGGCAGATCACGATTTCAAGAGATCGAGATCATCCTGGCCAACATGGTGAAACCCTATCTCTACTAAAAGTACAAAAATTAGCTGGGAGTAGTGGTGCGCGCCTGTAGTCCCAGCTACTCAGGAGACTGAGGAAGGAGAATCACTTGAACCAGGGAGGTGGAGGTTGCAGTGAGCTGAGATCACACCACCGCACTCCAGCCTGGTGACAGAGCAAGACTCCATGTCAAAAAAAAAAAAAAATTTATACCATATGCTTTATTTATAGCACTCTCTCCTCTGTGTGTGTGTGTGTGTGTGTGTGTGTGTGTGTGTGTGTGTAATTTAAGAAGATATACATCTACAGTTTTGTTCTGTACCATTTATGGGTGAGTTACACACACTAAGGCCTTTTACTTCTAAATACTCCAGTGCATATTTTCTAAATATGAGGATATTCAATTATATAACCACAGTTCAGTTATCAATTTTAGTACATTTAACATTGATACAATAATCTCATCTGCTCTCCATATCCCCATGTTGTCTGCTGACCCAAGAATGTCCTTCATGCTACATTTTCCCCACTCCACTACAGGACCCGATATAGGGTCAGGTGTTGCATTTAGCTGTCATGTCTCTTTAGCCTCCCTGAACCTGGACATTTTCCTAGCTTTTCTTTCATGACAGGGACATTTTTTAAGAATCCAGTCCCCTATCCCCTGCCTTTACTTAATATAACATTTTTCATTCTGTGTTTGTCTGATGTTCCTCTGTGATGAGATTCAGGCTCTGCATTCTTGGCGGTAATACTGTACTATGGCTGACAGCATGTCCTTCTCACGGCATTACATCTGGGGGCACAGTATATCCACCTGCCCCTTATTGGTGATGTTATTTTGATCACATGATCAAGATGTTATCTGATTTCTCCACTGTATAATACTCCAATTGCTGTATATTTTTTTCCTCCCTTACAACTTTTCCTGCACAACAATGAGCAGTCAGTGGAGAGACAATTTAGGACTATGCAAATATCCTGCTCCTCATCAAAATTTCCCCCTAGGGTTAGCCCTTACCAAGTTTTTCTGATGTTCCCCAGTGCTAACTGAGTGCCACCTATGGGGTTTCCCGCACACTGCAACATGGGGAATGAACCTCGGACCTCTTTCATTCTGCCACTTGTCTGGAGTCCAGGAGCTAATACAGTCCTAGACATTTTGAAAGACCCTGTAGAGACCTGAGTCACAAGCCTGAGTTCTGATCCGGACACCACCAATGACTCATTAAAAATTTTGGACAAGTCTTCTTAAGACTTGTGTTCCTGCCGGGTGCAGTACGTCATGCCTGTAATCCCGGCACTTTGGAAGGCCAAGGCGGGCTGATTACCTGAAGTCGGTAGTTCGAGGCCAGTCTAACTAACATGGAGAAACCCTGTCCCTACTAAAAATACAAAATTAGCCAGGCGTGGTGGCACATGTCTGTAATCCCAGGTATTGAGGAGGCTGAGGCAGGAGAATCACTTGAACCTGGGAGGGAGAGGCTGCAGCGAACTGAGAGCTTGCCACTGCACTCCACCCTGGGTGACAGAGCAAGACATCATCTCAAAAAAACAAACAGGCCAGGCCCAATGGCTCACACCTGTAATTCCAACACTTTGGGAGGCCAAGGCAGACAGATTACCTGAGGTCGACAGTTCAAGACTAGCCTGACCAACATGGAGAAACTCCATCTCTACTAAAAATACGAAATTAGCCAGACATAGTGGCACATGCCTGCAATCCCAGCTACTTGGGAGGCTGAGGCAGGAGAATCGATGGAGCCTAGGAGGCAGAGGTTGCAGTGAGCCAAGATCACACCATTGCACTCTATCCTGGGCAGCAAGAGCGAAACTCCGTCTCATCCATCTCTCTGCTGGATTCAAACTCACTTCGTCTGAACCCAACATACTGTATACTGTTTTTTCCTATATAAACATTCCTATGATGAAGTTTAATATACAAATTAGGTACAGCCAGAAATTAACAATAACTAATAATAAAATAGAAAAAGCGTAACAATATACTGTCATACAAATTATATGAATGTGGTCTCTCCCTCAAAAATCTTACTGTACTGTACTCACCCTTCTTCTTATGATCTGTCAACCTAATAACCAAGAAGGCTACTGAGTGACTAAGGGTGGGTAGTATATACAGTGTGGATACACCAGACAAAAGTGATGATTCATGTCCCTGGTGGGACAGGGTGGGATGGAGGGGGTGGTTAGAGATCTCATCACACTTCTCAGAATAGTGTGCAATTTAAACCTCATGAATTGTTTATCTCTGGAATTTTCTATTTAATATCTTCAAATTGCCATTTGCCACAGGCAACTGAAATTGAAGAAAGCAAAGCCAAGGATAAGGGGAGACCACCGTAGTTCACATGCCCATGCCTAGCTCGCCCGCTCTTGCTTTCTCTCTCTATCCCTCTCCTCCTCCTCTCTCCCCACAAGCTTTGGTGGAAAAGCCACATTCTCATAATTTTTTCCCTGAATCTTATCCAGCGAAAAGATTTTACTGGGCATGATATTCTTAATTTGATATGTTCCCTGAAGTACCTTAATACATTCAAAGGTTTTAACAATGAATATTATGCCCATATTTTTAATATGATTCTTACCTTGAGGCTGAATTTTAATGGGCCTTCAATTTTAAATTTTATCTTAGTCTTCAGCGTCAAGAAGCAATTACCTCTTCAAAACCCTAAGTCCTTCGATTTTTGCATACTATTTTCTTTCACTCCTTCTTAAAAACAGGGCAATTCTTTTCTGAACTCATGTCTCTTTTGAAATACCCTGATAAACAGAACATCAACCAACATAGGCTACTCACGTTGTTTTTCCAATCTCTTCCCCTCTATTGAAATTCATTAAGTACACGATGTGCCTCCCAAGTTATCTCAGACTATAGTTTTCAGCAAACGTTTTTCCTCTGAGTAACATGAATCATTGTCCCTCTAATCACCAATATCAATTTCCTTGCTACCCACTTGCTAGGCCAGTGCCTGGGATCTTAGTGTTTTGTTATTGTTCGATTTTTTTCCCCAAGGAAGCCCAAGCTTCTTTGTGTTATAGGCCAGCTTATGCTGCAGTGATGAAAAACACACAGTTCTCACTGACTTACAACAAAAGTCCTCATTCATGCAAAATTTGCTGTAGATATGGAAAACATGGCAAAGCATATATTAACCATGTATCAGCACAGCACACCAGACTGGTTGAGGCTTAAGCATCTTCATGTCAGTGCATGCTCTCTGAATCACCTCAGTAAGGGAAGAGAGAAAATAGAGAATCAAGCACTGGCTCTCATTCAACCTAGTAACGACCTACATCACTTCCACTCTCATTTGCCAATTCAAGCCTCATAAACACACCTGAAGTAAGTAACTGGTGTGCAGTAGTGCAATCTTCCCACACACTTAGAAGGAGAAGAGCACTAGAACCACTGGAAGGTAACATTTACATCTTCCCCTCTGCTATGAGTAGGATCTTCTCTGTCTTTGGTGTTCTGCAGTTTTGCTCAATATATTTCAAGTTTCTTTTTATTTTTCAAGTGTATTTTGTTCAACATCTTATAGCTATGAATTCAGTCATTGATTACTTCTGGACAGTTCTCAGCCATTATCTCTTCAAATGTTCTCAACTGTCTTATGGTATGTTTAGTGTGTTTAAACTCTGCAAATAAGTTCTATATATTGCAATTGGTTTACATGATTTTTAAGGCTCTTGAAGCTTTCCCCTCCATCTCCCTTTTTTCCCCCTTACAATGTAAACCAAGTCATTTGTCCCATTGGTCCTAGGAGACTGGATTTTGCTAACTGGATCCTTGTGAAGTCATTTAAAGTGTTCTTCTATTCTCTGCATTTCCTGTCAACTAGGAGTTAATCTGTAAATTGGTAGATGTAGAGACTTGTTTAGGTTCAGATTCTATTTGTTTATAAATGCTTTATGGGTAATGTTGTGTTCTTCAATCAGGAGACACATAATGTCTGATTGTCTCTTTTTTAGTGAAGTGAGCAGCCATGGACGGTCATTGCCTAGATTCATTAGTTCACCGGAGACTGAAAAAAAAGGTGATATTCCAAATCTATCAGTCCTTCTTCAATTACTGTGGAAAACTTCTTAACAAGAAACTTTCCCTCATCAATTATTTGGTTACCAGAGATTCAGTTTATACAGGAAAGAGAGGATGAATGCTTTATTAAGCTAACTAATAAAATTTACTTTTTATTTTTTCACTGAGACAGGATCTAGCTCTGTCACCCAGCTGTAGTACAGTGACACAATCATGGCTCCCTGCAGCCTCGACCTCTTAGGCTCAAATGATCCTCCTGCCTCTGCCTCCCAAAATGCTAAGAATGCAGGTGTGAGCCACCATGCCTGGCCCTAATTAGTAAGTTTCAAAAGTCACAGAGGCACTGTCCTGGCAGAATCTTTAACATGAAGCAACACTGTCAGTGGGCTACCCATTTGGGAACCACTGGAACAAATAAGGAGCCCTAGATACAAACACTGCTTACTCCAGCATCAGGCCTTAGCCCTTAGGCTGCAAGACCGAGGCTGTGGTGTTCCTGTTTACAAGCATGAAGCAGATCCTTATTTTCTCCATGAATGAGGAGCTTGGCTTCAGCAGGTCAGGTCTTACATCTCTGACATAGCTGGAAGCCAAGGGTACATCAATTTCCAAAAAAGCTTAGGAATATCCTCCCAGCCTGGTGAGCAAATAAAGCACTGTTTTTGTAATATTGGTTAGAATATAGAGTCAGCTGCTGTAAAATAAAATAAAACAACAAAAACAAACAAAAAACACCCCATACTGGATGCTCACACTCTATAATCCTAGCACTTTGGGAAGCCAAGGCAGGAGGGTCACTTAAGCCCAGGAGTTCAAGGCTGCAGTGAGCCATGATCATGCCACTGCACTCCAGCCTGGGTGACAGATCAAGAACTTGTCAAAAATAAATAAATATATAAAACAAGAAAATAGATACTGGCAACAATTAGCAGTCTCTGCTACACTTGCAGAGCTGTCACTAAGGATTGGTTACACCCTCTCATTTCCTAAAGCATATTCTGTGCAAGGCCTTCAGGAGTGATGTTTATAGGACAAGGGGTCCCCCTCTCCAACCTGGGCATTAACTGCAGGGCCCATGGATGAGAGTTCTTCCCAGACAAGAACTTATTCTAGGAAGCCCTACATCAAACATGACACTACACCTACAGCCTGTGGTAAATATCATTTTTACTGCAAAGTTTTGCAATTGTTTTTTATAATTTTGCTTTTTAAATTATTTGGCTAGGAGTAATTCATTTAATTTACACTGGACTCAGGTTTCTTGGCAATTGTCTTGTGTATATAGAATTTCTTATGAATTGAGAAATTATTACTCTAACTTACAAATTGTTTTCAGGTATAACAGTTTTTACGCAACTTTATGAAATTGTTATAGAATTAACAATTATAGATTTAACATGATATGTAGACATTTAATTATATATTTATGTATGGTTTACCAATTTTCATTTTATACTGTTTCAAGACTTTTCTTTTTTGAGACAGGGCCTCACTCTTTCAGTCAGGCTGGACTGCAGTGGCACGATCATGGCTCACTTCAGCCTCAACCCTCAGGCTCTAAGTGATCCTCCCACCTTAGCCTTCTGAAAAGCTGGGACTACAGATGTGCGCCACCACACCTGGCTAATTTTTTTTAAGAGACAGTGTCTTGCTATGTTGCCTAGGCTGGTCTCAAACTCCTAGGCTCAAGCGATCCTCCCACCTTGGTCTATGAAATTGCTAGGGTTACAGATGTGAGCCACAGTGCCTGGCCAGGACTTATCTTTATAGGCCTTTGAAAAGCTCCTAGACCCTGGATACTATGCCTCCACTGCCTAGTGGATAAAATAATCCACAGGCCAGGTGAAGAGGAAGAGGAGGTCAAATGCTGCCCTGCCTATGAGGGCAAGACTTGCTCCAGGGAGCTGGCCTAACTAGCAGCTTGACATGGAACCCTAGGAGTAGCAAGTAGAAGGGCTGTGTCCCTGGAACCTAGAGAAGGACTGGTACTAATACAATTAGTAAGGCAAGTCAGTGTGGTGGTATGAGCCTGTATCTCAGCTACTTGGGAGGCTGAGGCGGGAAGATCACAGAGTAGGCAGGGAAATGCTTCAGGTACTTAGGCCAGTCTGGAAAGGGGTGGGAGGTCAGAGAAAATTTTTCAGGTCTCATCTGAAGCATTAAAACTGACGATTATCCTTCCTTGAAACACAAACTTCCTTGGCTTCTCTGATACCACATCCGTCTGGTTTTCTTCCCACATCCTGGCTGCTGAGACAGAGAACATAAGAGGAAGAATCTGTTAAGGGGGTGCCTAGTGTGCCAGGCAGCACTGAGACATCCAAGGGAAGGTGTTCACAGACCACAGGATAGGTGAGTCTGGAGCTCAGAAAAGTGGATTCATGACTTTTATCTCCAGATGTCAGATTGTTGAGTTGCAAGTACCAGAAACCATTTCTGGCTGATGTAAGCAGGAAAATGAATGTATTATAAGAACTTTTTAGGCAGTTCACAGAATTGTCAAGAAGGCTAGAGAATTATACTCAGAGCTATGCAGCCAGGAACAATTCCTGAAATCATGTGCCAAATTGGTATGCTGAAGAAACTAGCAATACCATCGGGCTGCAGGTGCTTTACCTTGTACCACTGCTACTGCCGCCATGGAAATCCCACCTGCCTGCAGCCAACACTGTCACCAGAGAGCAGGCTCTAGGCATTTATTTATTTATTTATTTTTTGTAAATCACTACCACTAGGCCTGTACCTTGACTTCAACAGATGCTGGGAAATCAAGATTCTAGTATGTTTAGCTTCTGTAGGGAGGAGTGAGCTGTGTCTCCCAAGACTCCTGAGGTGGGAAATTCACCAAAAATAGGAAAGGGGTTCAGAATTTATGCAGCCTAAATGAATGACAAATCATTACAATGTCCTTGACCCAACAAAATGGCTAGAAACCAGAGCATGGAGAAAGCAGAGAGGACAGCTAAGGATAGGTAACTGGGGAGCATCACTATATAAAGGACATTCTTGAAGTGTAGAGCACTTGGAAGTTAGGCTTTCATATGATTCCTTTTCCCTAACTCCACCTCCACTTGTTGCCTGTGTTTTGAGAAAGAGGCTGTGTTCATGCAGTGAGAAACAGAGACATGGTGGCATGTGCCCGTAGTTTCAGCTACTCAGGAGGCTGAGGTGAGAGGAGCACTTGAGCCCAGGAGTTTGGGACCAGCCTGGGCAAAGAAAATTATCTCTAAAGAAAATGAAAAATAATAAAAATAAGAAGAATAAGAAGCAGAGAGCTGAGTTCTTCCCTAGAGAGAAAGGCTTCCCAGGCTATTCTTTCCCACCTTGAGTTCTTATGATGTAGTGAACTAGCAGCAAGAAGGCCATGCGACAGGTTCAATCATCTTCACTGAAAAACACTCCAGGACACAATTGGTAAAGAAAAGTGCTATTTTTTATTTGTTCTTGAATGTATAGGTCCTTAAAATCCGTGACATTTCCCTTTAAAATATCCTCCCTCATGCCCCAACTGCTTTGGATCTAATAGCCACTCCTAATAGGGGCCTAGGGGGAACTCATCCTACATATCTGAGAAAGGGATGCAGCTTGAGGAATGGGCATATGGCTCAGGAAGCAGCACCAGCTGGTAAGAACATTCCTCAAAGCAGCTCTGTTTGGCTTGTGAGTCCCCTTTTTCTGCCCTGCTCTGGACTCCTCCAGCGTGTCCCACCCCGGAACTCCCCTGTTCCTTATGTGGCCTGAGCTCTACAGTTAAAATCATAATGAACAATATCTTTACCACTGGAGAGCTGAGAGATCACTGTTCTCAGCCATTCTCTCACTGCAGCTTTATAGATGAGGAAACAGTACCCAAGGTCACACAGTTCATGATAAAAGCCACAAATTTAGATACTCAGACTCTCAAATCAGATGTCTTTCTAGTATATACCTCCTTACCTCCAAGAAAGCCACCAATAGCTGCCTCCAGCTCCAGAACCAACTGGAGCAAGCAGGTGGTGATGATCAGCACAAGTGGGAAAGACCCTGATATAGGAATCATGCTGACTCCAGCTGAGCCGCAGAAAAGCGGGAGCCACCACACTCCCCAATCTCCCTCCATCCCAATGTCATCAGCAGCAGGCACCCACCTGCCAGCTTCTCCTGATTAGCAGCACTGACATGCATGGAAACATGTCTTACCACAATCCCAGGCTTCTTCTCAACTGCAGCAGGCTCTAACTGGTGCAGGATCATCGTGAGGAGCTGCCTACCAGCCTAGTAATCCAGTTTAGCCAGACTGAAACCTGGATGCTATAAGACCTAATCCACACCCTTGGGCTGACTTAGATGGGGTCTCTTAGCAAACAAGGCTAAAATCTGTCTCTGTGTTGTCTCGGAGAGACAGAGAGAAGGACTCACAGATGCTGTCCTCCCAGAAGGAGCTCATAAACATGCTTGGCATGAGGAGAACTGAGTTCAGGAAAAAGAAGGGACTCAGGAAATAGAGACAGGGAAGCAGGAGCAGCTGTGATTCTTCCTGTCTACCCAACTTCTTAAAAGAGGAGACCCCAGACAGCCACAGACATGTACCCCTGTCTAGGTTTCAAGGACGGCTCAGCCTATGTGGCTAAGAGGTAAGAGGAGAGAATCCAGAGACTTGTGGTGTCATAAAGCTAAGGGAGGAGGCTGTTTCACTGAGGGTTGGTGGATGGTGTGAAATGCTGTGGAGAGGTCAAGACAGCTGAGCACAGAAAGGTATATTCTATTTGGCAACTGGGCAGTCACTGGTGACTTTTATGAAAAAGAATAGAGGGCTGAAGAACAGCTGAGGAAGAATCAATTTAAAAAGATTCTTGTTTAAAGTAACTTGACTAACAAGGAGAAGATGTAAGGGGTAACATTCTAAGAAATGCTGTTTTAATCTTGGCGAGAACCAGTTTGCAGACTGTGTGGAAATAACCAATGGAGAGAGAGGCTGGAGACTCCAGGAAGCGGGAGCAGTGGGCTAAGCAAGGGAGCAGTCTTGGAGGACATACAAGAGGATTCAAGACATAAGAACTAAATAGGAGCAGAAGGGGAGGGGAGGGGAGAGTTACAAACACAGATGAATGAGAGGGGAGAGAGGAACAGCAGGCAAGGACGCTCTTGCTTTAGGGGCTCTCTTCTGGGAAGTAGACAGTGAGCTCAGTTATTTGTGGAGGGCAAAGATGGAGGCATGGATGGGAAAAAAAAGAATCACAAATTAAAGAATTTCCAGTCAATACTGAGAGCCCAACTGAGGCTGCCGACTGTGAATTTGTCATGCTCAGCAGCCCAGGAGGTGGGAGCAGAAAATATGATGATGCCAAAAATGGAGAATGGCTGATAGTTTCAACAAAAATTGCCTGGCACGGTGGCTCATACCTGTAATCCCAGCACTTTGGGAGGCTGAGGAAGGCAGATTGCTTGAGCTCAGGAGTGTTGATACCAACTTGATCAACATGATGAAACTCCATCTCTACCTAAAGTAGAAAAATTAGCCAGGCATGGTGGCATGCACCTGTAGTCCCAGCTACTCAGGAGGCTAAAATAGGAGGATCACCTGAGCCCAGGAAGCAGAGGTTACAGGGAGCCAAGATCATGCCACTGCACTCCAGCCTGGGTGACAGAAACTCTGTCTTTTAAAAAAAAAAAAAAAATAGGCCAGGTGTGGTGGCTTATGCCTGTAATCCCAGCACTTCGGGAGGCCAAGGTGGGCAGATCATGAGGTCAAGAGATCGAGACCATCCTGGCCAACTTGGTGAAACCCCATCTCTACTAAAAATACAAAAAAAAAAAACAATTGGCCAGGCAGGGTGGCACACGCCTATAGTCCCAGCTACTCGGGAGGCTGAGGCAGAAGAATCGCTTGAACCCAGGAGGCAGAGGTTGCAGTGAGCTGAGCTTGCGTCACTGCACTCCAGCCTGGAGACAGAGCAAGACTCTATCTCAAAAAAAAAAAAAAAAAAAGTTGAAGGAGTTAAGAAAGTTCAGAATGTTGATAAAAACATCAGTGTGTGATAGGCTCTGGGTTCAGGCTGGGGAGAGGAAGGAGTCCAGGAGAAAGCTGAAAGGCAAGGAGAGGAGAGAGAGGGCCAAGGTCATGGAAATGGACTAAAGGAGTGGACAATTTTGGCAGTACTGATGGAGGGAGAAGAGGAAGCCCAGGAGGTGGCAATCCAGGAGCAAAGGCTCTCAGTTCAGGAGGTCAGAAAGGAAGACTCTAAGTGACCCCATGGAGTGAGAGAGGGAGCAGAACAGAGCCCAGGAACAAAAAAGGAGGCGCCACGGTCTTAAGAGCCAGGCAAGGAGCTGTTGCTAGAAATGGGTAGAGGCAGAGAGCCAGAGTCTGCCAGGGTAGATGGCAGAACCTGCCATGGAACAGAGCCTATCGAGTATCTGGTGGCTGCCACTCAGGTAGGGGTACTAGAGGCAGGCAAGGTGTATAGTTAGCAATTGCTGGATGTCATGCAGGGCTAACCTACCCATGTTCTGTGGAAGAGTGCTCTGCAGTTCATCCTGAACCAATTTTTTTTTCCAAGACGGAGTCTCATTCTGTCGCCCAGGCTGGAATGCAGTGTCGCAATCTCGGCTCACTATAACATCCTCCTTCCAGGTTCAGGCAATTCTCCTGCCGCAGCCTCCTGAGTAGCTGGGATTACAGGTGCATACCATCACGCCTGGCTAATATTTGTATTTTTAGTAGAGACAGGGTTTCACTGTATTGGCCAGGCTGACCTCAAACTCCTGTCTTCAGGTGATCCACCCACCTCAGCCTCCCAAAGTGCTGGGATTACAGGCGTGAGCCACCATGCCCAGCCAAAAAATGAAATAAAAATTTAAAATCCTGAACCAATTTTTAACTAAAATCTCCTTTCCATTAACTGAAGCTACTTTACTGTCTTATTTCTCAGCACACCAAAGAAGCCAATTTCTCTTATGGGACCGCATGCTGTCCCATAAGAATCTAGAACTCACCTTATTTCCATTGCATGATATTGTCAATAACTAAAGGACTTGGCTGACTTCAAAACTGGGCTATTATGGGAATAAGTCAAAAGCAGGATCAGCCCAAATGTTAGCAAAGAGCCAAGGTAGTCACTTGGCTGCAGGTAGTCACTTGGCTAGAAGGATTTTTTTTTTTTAATTTCTAAGTTATGTTCTGGTTTTTGCATGCAAAAACAAAACAAAACCATGACTCAAAACACTGGTGGCTAGGTCCAAAGGAAAAGCCAGGGCGAGGGCAGTGCCAAGGGATAGCTAGTGTGGGGATGGTGTGATAGGCTTTGGCCTCAGCCCCACCCACCCAACCCTGATCAGGTGTCTAAAGGGAGCCTCTCTGCATGCAGGCTCTCCATGATGAGAAGGGAGCAGGTATCTCTCCAGCACATTACTAAGACCCCCTAGCCCAGCAAGCTGATCCTTGAGCCCAGCAGGTCACACCCAAGCTGGGAGCCTCACTGATATAAGGAAAGCCAGGCTTTTAACAGGCATTTCTGCTTTAAATTTGTGGTCTCCAGTTGGTCCTGAGGAAGGATCAGGTCTGAGCCTATCACAGCACTCACCAGCTGCCCAACGCCAAGTACAATAAAGCTCACAGGGATGGTGGAAATGTGGGCCGCACAAAGCAAAGATGACCTAGAGCAGGAATCAGTGAAACGAGAACAGAGGGAACGTTGTCAAGCCAACCAAACAGAGAACAAGATTCAGACATTGAAAGGGAACTGGCGAGACCCCAAACCAGAAAGTCATGTGAGTCTCAAAGGGCAGAAACCTAAGTCCAAAGATTGCTGGATGGTAAAGCGTTGAAAACTTAGTTTCTGAACCAGAAAACGGGATCATGGGAGCCTATCTGCTTAGAAGAACATGGCACGTGCTGCTGAAAGAATGGCAAGCCAATGGGCATGGTTTGCTTTGAAGTGAAGATGATCTCTCAGCTTGGGTAGAGAAGGAAATGGGCAATACCATCAACTCACAAAGAGAGAAGAAATATTTTCTGATTTAAAAAAAAAAATGCTTTTGGGAGGCCGAGGCGGGTGGATCATGAGGTCAAGAGCTCAAGACCATCTTGGTCAACATGGTGAGACCCCGTCTCTACTAAAAATACAAAAAATTAGCTGGGCACGGTGGTGCATGCCTGTAATCCAAGCTATTCGGGAGGCTGAGGCAGGAGAATTGCCTGAACCCAGGAGGCGGAGGTTGCGGTGAGCTGAGATCGCGCCATTGCACTCCAGCCTGGGTCACAAGAGCGAAACTCCATCTCAAAAAAAAAAAAAAAATGCTCATTAGCAAAGGCCCTACAAATTAAAACATCCTTGAAGTGTGTCTCTTAACAAAACCAAAGCCATGACCTAAGACTCCCCTGAAATTAGCCATTTGATGGAAGGACTAAGGAGAGCTCTCTCAGTCCTGGCCACTGAAATGTCAGGTTCAGAGCTGCCCCAACAGTATCAGCAATGAGTTCCTTCTCAACCAAGCCCTTGCTTGGGAGGTAGCCTGACCTCCAGTATCCTCACAAACACCTGGTGAGGACCATGCAAATCCATTCAGGATGCAACCTTGAGTTCCTGTTCCCATGGCTTCCAGAATGCTTCTCTCTGCATTCTAGGAGAACTAAGGCTCTGAAGTTGCTTCAGGGTCACCAAAGGACACTGGATTTTTGCCTCTTAATTTTTCCCGTCTACCTTAGACAAACTTCCCCTAGGAATGTCTAGATCTGACTCCTGTTGGTCCCTGAGGCCTTCTCTAACCTCCAACAAAAAGGGCTGCCAGTAAAGCTTTTTCAGGGTGGTAGACAGCCTGGGGGCAGGCTAGTCAGAAGAGTCACTTCTGATCTTTGGCTCATGAACTTGGAGAGGTTGAGAACTAGAATCTCTAAGCAGGAGGAGAGACCCAGAGGAGTGAGCTGGTTGTGGGTTATGCTCTCCACCCATGGAACTCTGTACCTGAAGCAGACAGCAGCTGCTTCACAGTATTCACAAGCCGAACTCAAGATCCAGACCTCTGAATAAGGATGATGAAGGGTGTGCCCACTGACAAGCACCAACAGTCACTTCTAGGAAGGCAGGTTCTCACACTAAAGAAGTGCGATTCGCCCAGAGTAAGGAGTACAGAGGGCGGGCTCGGAAGTGGACATCTTTTTAAGTGTGCAAATGAAATCTGAACCAGAAGATGTTAGTGTCTCTGCACAGCTGCCCAGCTCAATCAAGAATGTCACACCAGCCACAGCATTTTCACAGCAGCCACTTAAGTCAGCATCAGAAAAGTGAGTATGTAAAACAAATACCCTGAAAACCGTTAGAACCCAAATAGGCACCAGTTGAGACCTAAGGCCTCTAGAAGCCTCCACTAGTCTGCACACGGCAAATGTCTCTGTCCAGACAGGACAAGCAAACGCAAACAGTGACAGTCTTTGGCTGTGCTGAGCCAGGGACCACAGTCCTGCCATATGTCTAAACTTCTCTCCCTTCTTTTACTCACTTCTGAGCCCAGGAGGAGTTCAGATATACACATGGCTCCTGAACCCTGGACACTAAAAGGTGAGACAGGTCTGCTTTCCTAGGCAGAAAAAAAATTCACCAAGGAAGGTAGGTCCTCCCAAGCCTGACCAGGTGTGGTCTTGTCAAGTGGACCCTATACAGCCGATTACTCTGATAACAACCAATGCCTTCCTCTTTCCTGTTTATTACTGAAATCTTCTCTGTAGTGGACGCACTATGGTTCTCAAATAAATGCTGTAGATGCAAATGGCAAAGAAGAGCACTACACAGTTCAATGAGACTCATCTACCACCCCCATTCTGAAGAGGATAAGCTGCAAGATGGGAAGGAATGGTCGACAGGCTGGGACAACAGCTGCCAGCGTACGCAGTCTCCTTCTGGCTCTCACACCTGAGGGATGCTGTTGGCCAGACGAAATGACATTTTCTTTGCTCTTTCATTCTCCTGAAAGAAAAATACATATTAAAATAGCCAAATGTAGGCTATGTCAAGATTGCAGTGCTGCAGAGTCAAAGTATTTTATTTTACCACAGGAATGCTGCAATAAAGCTTTCTGAAGCCACTAAACATTGCTTGCTGAGTATGGTAAGCAACTGAGGGTGGCTGGTCAATCCCTGGCAGACAGGAGGCAGGCAAAACATTTCCATGGAATTAAACAGCCCTGAATGGACGTTTCTGGTCTATCCAGGTGGGACCAGCCCATAGATCAGAGGAGCTCTTTCTGCTGCAAGCAATATCTCTCGTTCCTTACCTACACCAAGGGACTAAGAAAGATCTCTTCCTTTCTCCCTCAAATCCAAGTAGAAACCAGGCACTGAGACCAGGTAATTCCCTTCTTAAGGGCATCACAATCACAGTATAGTGTAACCAGCACCAAATTGGCAATTAGGACAACTGGTTTCTCAGCCCTGGTCTGCTGCTAAATGCTGGGTTACCCTGGGCAGGTAGGTACCTTTCTGAATTTTAAGTCTTGTTAGTAACTGGCATTGATGAGCCCTGTACTGCCCTGCCTTCCTTACAAGCTAAGGGGCTGGAAGAGAGGATTCACTGTCATCACTGTCTTTTGTGCCACCTGAACAGCTTCACCTTAGGTTGCTGCTTGGGTGCCCTTCTGCTTGCCTGATCACCCACCCACCTGCTACCACTATGGCAGTAACTTTTTACCATATGTCGTCGCCGCCTCTTGGGTTGGATGCCCTCCTGCACGTAGGGAGGCCATGGGAAGCCCTGTGGAGTGGTGCGTCCACTCTCACTAGACACCTCTTCGGAGTCTGAGTCCTCCTGTCTTGGCTGGGCAAACCGTTTCTCTGGGTAGATCTCCTTCAACCAGCCCTCAAAGAATACTTCCAGGCAGCGGCCAGCTTCTGCAACCTCTGAGTCAGGCTGATGGAGGAGAGCAATGATAGTCTAGCCTGTGTCTACTAGTCCATCTCTTCCAGGTCCCTCAAGAGCTACACAGAGCACAAAGCCTGGCAGGGTCTCCTGAGGTGTCTGGAACTGGGCATTTTTTTTCCCCCTAGGACTCAGGATAACTAGTTTGGTAGTGGATCTTAAGGCAGAAGTGACCCCAACAGGCAGGCACAGATGGCTGGTCACTAGTACCTCCCCTTTTTCCTGAGTCCATGCTGAGGCCTGATATGGGAGAGAGCTTTTAAACACCCACCACAGCAGGCCCCTGGAATCTGCTCCCCCCATCCTCATGGCAGCCCAGACCAAACCTAACCTCTTACCCCACCCAACCATGACAGTCCTGGGGTTGCAGGGAAATAGGAGAGAGGGAAAAAGATAAGACATACATAATTAAACTTAGCACAGTTCCAGAACATAAGGTGCACATCCGATACCACCTCCTCTGGGGTGGTATAGTGAGCCGGGTCCTTCTTTTGCAGCTTCCTCCGGATGATTGACAGGTCCATGGGCCTCTTGATAATCTGGTAATAATGCCGGGCCTTGTGGGAGGAGACATGAGGAGAAGGAGGCCAATGGGGGTGAGAGAAGAAATGGAGATATGGATAAGAAGGAAGAAGAAATGGACAATCAGTTGAAATATACGTAAAAAGAATAGGAGGAGGAATGATGAGAAGCAGCAGGAAAAAAAGGATGGAGAAAGAAGACAAAGAGAAAGGGAAAAGGAGGAATGTGTCACTTGTCAAGTCAGATCTGATACAGCAGCAGTTGTGGTTGGGAAGGCTGGAATGGCCGTGACCCCACAGTCCCTTGGACTATCCACAAGCTACTACTGTCACTACTTCCAGTGGCCATGCTCTGAGCCCAGCCAGGGAACCCCTGTGCTCCTGCCCCCTGGTCTAGACCCTCTGAGCAGAAGAAACAGTAGCAGGCAGAAACAGCACAGCCTTCCTTACCAGGGGGCTGACAGGTTCATGGAAGGGCAGGCTGAGGTTATTGCAGCACAAGGACAATACCAGCTTCTCACACTTCTGCAAAATCAGAATTGGCAACAGAGTCACTTTGTTCTGCCCTCACCTCAGTATGAACCAAAGATGCTGACCCTGATAACTCCCTGGCTCTGTCTCACAGGGTACCAGCTGCCATACTAAGGCAAAGCTCCGGCTCCCAAGCCAGAGGAAAACAGCCGGGAGAAGGAAAAGCATCCAAACACCCCTGGCCCAAGCTATCAGGCACAGCACAAAGAAAGGTATCCAGAAAAGCCCCTCATCCCCTCTGAAGGCCTCAGACCCTGTAGGCAGAAGGGGGCTGCCAAGGGCAGGGAACCTTGTTTCCAAAGACCCCTCCCTACCTTCTGGTCATATGTGCTTAGACCAGGAGCTGCCCGAATTCCAGGCTGGTTATAGCGGGCGTTCTCACAGTCATACTCCATCTCGGGCTGGGTCAGGCTGCGGCACAAGGTACACACCCATTCTCCCCTGCAGGAGCAGGTGAGGCCATATTAGGCCTCCACACATTGCCCAGAACACCCTTCCTTCTCCCTCTGCCCTAGGGCAGGCACTGGGACAATGACATGGGAAACTGAGTCCCTGGCCTTGCCATGTAAGGAATGGCTTCCTAGCCACAGGCTTAGAAGAAATTCAGTAACTCAGAATTTAGTGAACCTAGAAAAATAGGGGTTGGGGAGGCTGGGGTAGGAGTATAGGCACAAAATCACATGCAAGAGGAAGGCGAGTAAAGAGGTGGAAGGGAAGTCAACCAAATGTCAAGCATCCACCTGTCTGTGTGCAGAAGACACCCAGGCCCATCAACTCCTAGACCTGTAATTCAGGCAGGCCCAGAAGAGGGGAGTAAGCCCATCCTGGGAGCTCTGTGGGCCTGGCCTGGAATAATCATTCCCGGAAGGTAACCCTACTAGCCAGGTGATGGTCCTGGCATGACTGGCATGACTCACCCTGGAAAGCTGAGCAAGGCTGGCACATGGCAGGACAGATGGAACACTTTGGGGCAGCGGTCACAGCACAGTAACTCTCCCCCATTGAGGCAAACAGCACAGAAGTCCTCATTCTCTATTGGGGCTGGGGGGCCCTTCTTGGCTCCTGGAGTTCGAGGAATGAGTCTGTGTTCTTCAGATGTGCCCTCCACTTCTGGTGGCCGCTGCCCAGCCAGAGAAGTGACAGTGACCTTTCTTCCCTCAAGACCTGGGGCCTGGGTGGCCTCAGACAGTCTGTCCTGGCTGACCTTGGGGAAGAAGTAAGTCTAGGGAGGCAGAGCACAGCACCAACAAGCTCTTGGGGGAAGAGAGGGAGGGACTGGCAGGCCCTGTGCATCTAGGAGAGCCACTTATTCCAGGACCCCACACCAGCAAGCCCCATGAATGCTGGGACACCTCACTCCTAATATGCATCTCACAGGCCCTCTGAAGCAGGGAACGATGTCTGGCAAAGCTGCAGCCCCATCAGAGACTCAGGAAAGGTCCCAGAGCCAGAATTCTGGCAGTAGCAGAAAGAATAAGCTCTTAGGCTGGGCCAGGGTTTAAGGCCAAAGCAGAGGAAAGTGGTACCTTAATGGACATGCTGGAGGACTCAGTGCCACACTTGATGATCAGCAGGAAGCTCCCATCCTGATCATTCTTCTGTGGCTTCAGCTTGAACACAGGCATCTCTCCCGAGGATCCAGCACAGATCTTGAGTCGCTCTAGTCGCACATAGGGAATCTTAGGCTCGCTATTGAAGGCTCTGCAGCAAGACAGATATCCCGGGGTCTTGGGATCCTCCTCTGGCCCCTAACTCTAAGTCAGAAACAGCCATGATCCCTGTGATGGTTAATACTGAGTGTCAACTTGATTGAATTAAAGGATACAAAGTATTGATCCTGGGTGTGTCTGTAAGGGTGTTGCCCAAGAAGATTAACATTTGAATCAGTGAGCTGGGGAAGACAAACCCACCCTTAATTGGGTGGACACCATCTAATCAGCTGCCAGCAAATATAAAGCAGGCAGAAAAACATGAAAAGGATATAACTGGCCTGGCTTCCCAGCTACATCTTCCTCCTGTGCTGGACGCTTCCTGCCCTCAAACATTGGACTCAGTTCTTCAGTTTTGAGACTCGGACTAGCTTTCCTTGCTCCTCAAGCTTGCAGACAGCCTGTCGTGGGGACTTGTGATCATGTAAGTTAATATAAACTCCCCATCATATATATATATATATATATATATATATATATATATATATATATATATGAATCTCCCACTAGTTCTGTTCCTCTAGAGAACCCTGACTAATACAATCCCCAACTGAATGGCTACTCTAGATCCTCTCAGACCTGGACTCTGAATGGGGACTCTACAGGTTCATATTCTGCCCTGCTGCCCAGCTCTGCATGGCCAGGCCCTGTCAGCCACTGGGAAGCCCTTTGGTATAGTCCTTCCTAGTCAAAGATGGGAGCTCCCTGACATGCAAGAACTGCACCCAGAGTGCATGCCTCATGGTACAGGAGCCAGGACATCCTCCCATGACCATCCCAGATGTTCACTTGAAGGTCAAGGGGTAGAAGAAGACAGTTGCTGACAAACTTCTTCCACTTGCATTTAAATCGTCAAGGTTGCTTCTTCCCTATACTAACATCTCAGGATGTGAAGTCATGGGTGGGAGGGGAGATTAACCAGGAGTCTGTTACCTGATGCTTTGGTTCTCTTTTGCATCCAGCTCTAGGGTTCCTTGTTCAAAATTCTCACACTCTAAGGCAAAACACAAACAAATACCTGTGACACACATTTGTGACAACAAACCCTGTCATGCACACCTTCTACTTATATCTGTTATTCATACCTTTGGCCACACACCTGTCATACAGTTGTTACCTAAACTATAGTCATTCATAGTAGTGACAAATCTACCATGGATCTCCTTCTTGAAAAGAGGAAAGTCACCTTCTTTTAAAAAAGATGAACATAAATAACACTCAGAGGCTGCCTACAGGTGAGTGTTGGGTCAGGTACTGATGGGCAGTTTCTCACCTTCAACATGAGCTCAGAAATCACCTGTTCTCAGTACACTGCTGTTGCCCACTCTAAGGAGTCCTTTTGTCTGGCTTCTGCCCTCTCAGCCAAGTGCTGGGATTCCAGCACTGCTTGAGAATCCAGCTCACACTCCATGGACAAGGGGTTCCCAGGGAGTCCTCCCCTGAGTATTCAGTCTATGGATATGGGCAGGAGGCAGTGGTGAGGCAAAAGGAGGAAACTAGCATCCAGTCAGCACCAGGCATGGTTCTGCTGTACATGGGCAAGCAGGATCTAAAAAGTTTAATTTTAATACATAAAATGCAGAGTTACATTATTGTGTGTAAGAACAACCAATAATTTTTCAGTTGGTCTTTCAGTCCATGTGAGGAAAGGGAGAAAAACTGTTTCTTTCATTTTCATTTATTACATGTATAGGAAAGAGACTGATCATTACAAATTAAACATGCATCATACATTGAACTGAAAAAGTCCCAAATGATCACTAGGGAGTCGCTTCTGACTTCCCAACTAGCCCTCACCTTCCACAGAAGAACAAACAGCCTAGCCTGGTTGGAGAAGGGGCATGGGAAGCTAAGAAGCAAATCAGAACCAATCTCCAAAGGTCCAAATTCCCTTCACTATGAGGCACAACACAAATCCACATTACTGTCAGGTACCAGGAAAATCCTTGCTACTCAGAGTAAGTTATCAAATTATTTTCACTATACTTACTTGTCCCAGTAGCCTATGAAGTAGGTGCAATTAGCCCCATTTAGAGAGAAAGAAATCAGTTAAAGGTTAAGTCTCTTATCTGGGATTAGAAGGAGAGAAAACTGGTTTCCTAACTTCCATCTGTCAGACTCCAAAGTCGGACATGCTCTTTTCCCTATAACATGTTGCCAAGGGTTGTCTGTTTCCCCCTATGAATAATGCAGATCCCAGGACTTTTTTGCATGGAGAGTGTTACAAACAGAGTAAGTGTTGGCCATGCCTAGATCAGCCATGGCCACAGTGAGGAAAGCAGAACAGGTGTCACTAAGACAGTTTCAGAGGAGAGAAGTAAATTCAGCCTCAGAGAGATGCACTGCTTCCCCAGCTTAGAGTTTGTCTGCTGGCTTCTATCTCACCTGGAAGTGCTGTGTCCATCTGCTCAAGTCTGTGGCCAACATGAAGGGCAGGCTGCTTGAGTCTCACCTTTTTGGTTCTGGTACTGCTGCAGAGCTGTAGATGTGCTGACCACTGGTGCCAGTGGAGGTTTCTTCACAGAGAGGTTAATTGGCTCCTCCAGTTCTGAGGGGATGGCCAAGTCCTTGCGAGCATCCAGACCAGGGGCTATGGGACTTTGTCCCAGTGAGTCAGTGAAGCGAGTGGAATCCTCCTCACTTTCCATCTTTCAAAAGTGAAATGTCAATAAGAATCAAAGAACTCAGACATGGTTGCCATTGGTGGTCAAAGGACTGTTAAGCTAAGGTTAGAACAAGGGTCTTAGTGGCCAACCTTTTGCCCATTGTTGAGCAAAGGAAGTTTGAATGCCATCTTCCCAGGACTTACCTTACACAGAGCATTCCCCAGGGAGGGATCAGCCCCATCTCTAGGGCACAGGCTCCCTGAAGTTGGGCCAGAACTGGAGCTGGACCCGGTTTCTGGCTGCATGTCAGACACTGAAGGGATGCTCTGAAGAGGACAAGTTGCCAGACTTGGCACAGCCTGGGTGTGACCAGACACTAGGCTGGGCCCAGCCTGAGAGTGATCACTTGCCAGGCTTGCCATAACCTGGGGGGAGTCACTCAGCAAGTTGGGCATGGACTGGAATGTGCTACGCACGAGGCTGGGCACAGTCTGTAGGTGACTAGTTGTCAGGCTGGGCATGGCCTGGTTTTGAACACTTGTCAGGCTGGACACTGTTTTGGGGGGAGCACTCAGCAGGCTTGGTACTGCTTGGGAAGCACCAGCTGTCAGGCTGCTCACACTCTGGATCTGTGGCTCTAGGGTCCTCTCCAACCTAGCAGATGACAATTCCATCTCCAAAGTGTTGGAAAACCCCATGATGCTCACTGAGGTGGAGTGCTGGGGGAACAGAGACAAGGGTAGAGTCAGGCTGCTAGCTGGGAATGGAGGGAGGGAGAGGGAGACCCAACCCACAGGAGCTCCCATACTCCAATTCCACTCTGGCTTCAGAGTCTGGTAGCTGGCAGGAACTTAGGCAATGCATGAAGCCCTGTTCCTCTTCCCAACACTGAGGAGGCTACTAAGCTATGACACAGAGAGACAGGCACAGACAGAGGACAGTGAGTGTGTGTGTGTGTGTGTGTGTCAGCAAGAGTGAGAAAGAGAATTTACTGCCTGACCTGAGGCATGTATACACAGAGAGAGAGAGAGAGAGAGAGAGAGAGAGAGAGAGAGAGAGAGAGAGAGAGAAAGAGAGAGAGAGAGAGAATCAGCCACATCCCTCACCTCAGTCCTGTATCTAAGCAAAGGGTCAGGCTGTGGGACTGTCCTCTAATTTCAAACTCCCCTCTGACTATACCACCAGTGGCTTCTCTTCCCTTCAAGGGGTGCTATAGAATAGTTTCTGCTATACAAAAGTACCAGGGGGTTGAGAAGGCTCAAACTCTTATCTGCCTCAAACTTGCCTTGAGAGAATGCCATCAGAACGTTCCAATCAGTCCTGGGGAACCTGGGTCAACTCCAGGGCCTTCTTATGAGCTTGTTCAAATCAACTCCAAGCACTACCAGCATTTGATGTAGGCTTTAACCAAGATATCTGAAGGTCTTTTCTGTCCCTAGTATACCTGCCAAAGATATTCCAAACCAAAGGCAGAGAACTTCAAAGCAGCTAAATCTTAATATCGCCTAGTCTGTACAATCATTGGATAAGGCAGTAATGTTCTGACTCCGAAATTATTTTCTTATATCTAACTACCTTGTGACCTAAGGAGGAGATGTAAGAGGCTGATAAAAGAAGTTGAACACATAGATTTATGTACTGAATCCACTCTGCTTTTCAGATTGAAGAGGCAGATTTAGGAAAAGGGAGGGAGACTGGCTCTAAATGTATAAAGAATGTATAAATGTATCAGGAATGCGTAAGTTTCATATTCCTGCCCTTTAAAAAAAAGACTAAATATCCAACAATTTGACATCTTTTGAAAAACCAAGGGATAAAGGGATAACAGGATTAGACATATCTATCTAAGTTTCCAAAATCAGTATCTTGAACCTGTCATTTCTTTCCCCATTCAAATTTTCACAGGAAAATAAATACTTCAAATACCTTCTCAAGTTTCAATATAAAGTCAGTAAAGCCATTTTGCCATGAGGACTGTCCTCATCTCAGTGAAAGTCACTCTGAGTCATCCAGTTCTGCAAGTCAGATCCTATGAGGGAGGCATCAGTGAAGCATCCCTCCTGCCACACCCAAACTAATACCCAGCCCCATCAATTCTACCCCTTACACAACTCTCAGATATACCCACTAATTCTTCCCTTTATTGATGGTGCTCTAGCCTAACCTACTTTCACATCTCCCTGGACAATAGTAGTAGCCTCCTCAATGGAGAAATATTTTCAAAACATGGACTGATCACATCATTTCTTTTCATAAAACCCCGCAGTGCACTCCGTTCTTCTTAGAATAACTGCAAAAATCCTTAACAAGATTCCCGAGGCCCTGATGACCTGTCCTCTGTCCTTCTGTCCTCCTTTGTAGCCATAGCTCATTCATAACCCTCTCCTCATTCTCTGAACTCCAACCATTTTTTTCAGTTCCTGCAACATACCAAGCTCTCCTTCCATCCACTACCCTCACCCCTTCAGATGGACTGCTTTGTCTGCATAGAGGATGCCCTATTCCTGCCCTGTGCCACTTATCCTTCAGAACCCAGCTCAACAGACATTTTTTGCCACAAAGCCTTCTTTCATTCTCTAGTCCAGACCAGGTTCCTGCTTTCATCCTCTCATACGCCTTATACTTGTACTTTCAGCCTCATACCACAATCCATGATATCATTTGATTAATGTCTGTTTCCCCTACTAAATTGTAAACTCCATTAGAGTATGGATTTTTATCTATTTTGCATACCCACTGTATTCCTAGACCCAAGAGCAGTGTCTGGATGAATAAATGAATTAGTGAGCTATTTGAAATTTTGAAACAACACTAATACAGGACTGTTTATTCTACAAATCTTTAGCTAAATGAACAGCAGCTTACTTAGGTCTACTGACAACTTTGGCTATGCGTCTCTCTAAAATAATGCTTTATTTATACAGCTAAAGTTTATTGAGAATTTATTATATGCAAGGCAATGTGCTAAATGTTTTACATATATTACTTTATTTAATCTTCACAACAACCATTAAAGGGTTGTTAGAACGTTAAAAGAAAAAGTCCATGTGAACATTTAGAACAATATCTGGCATACTATAGATGCTCAATAAACCCCAGTTGTTTCTACTGCTGCTGCTATTGTTTTTATTGCATTATTGTTGCTGCATACCTACGTTCACGCTTGATGAGGCTCAGGAGGGCATCTTAAGTTTTTTCTTGTTATTGTAAAACACAATTTTGTAGATTTCCATTTTTATTTATTGTGTGTGTATTGTATATAGAAATACAATTAATTTTTGAATATCGACTTTGTATAGTCCTTGCTAAAGTCATTCTGAGATTTTTCTTTTCTTTTTTTTTTTTTTTTTTTTTTTTTGAGATAGGGTCTCACTCTGTTGCCCAGGCTGGAATGCAGTGGCACTATCTCTGCTCACTACAACCTCCACCTCCTGGGTTCAGGTGATTCTTCTGCCTCAGCCTCCTGAGTAGCTGGTACTACAGGTGCACGCCACCACACCCGGCTAATTTTTTTTGTATTTTTAGTAGATATGGGGTTTCACCATCTTGGCCAGGCTGGTCTCAAACTCCTGACCTGGTGATCCACCCACCTCAGCCTCCCAAAGTGCTGAGATTACAGGCATGAGCCACCACACCCAACCCATTCTGGGATTTTCTTTTGGATTTTCTGTGCACACAAATCATGTCCATCCATGTATAGTAAGTTTTTGTTTTGTTTTTCCAGACAGGGTCTTGCTGTCACCCTGGCTGCAGTGCAGTAGCACAACCATAGCTCACTGCAGCCTTGACCTCCCAAGCTCAAACAAGCAATCCTCCCACCTCAGCCTTTGGAGTAGCTGGGAATACAGGTGCATATCCCCACACCTGGCTAATTTTTTATATTTTGTAGAGACAGGATCTTGTTATGTTGCCCAGGCTGGTCTTGAACTCCTGGGCTCAAGCCATCCTCCCACCTTAGCTTCCCAAAGTGCTGGGATTACAGGCATGAACCACCATGCCCATCCTGAATGGTAAATCTACTTTCTTTTTAAATTTACATTTGTTTTTCTTGCCTTACTCCACCAGCTAAGACTTCCAGTACAAGGTTGACTGGAAGTAGTGATAGTAGCCATCCTAGTCTCATTTCTGATCTCAGAAGATCCTTGCAACACTTCATCACTAAGTAGATTTGATATAGGTTTTTTGTAGATTTAGAAGCCATATCGTGGTCAGGCATGGTGGCTCACACCTGTAATCCCAGCCCTATGGGAGGCTGAGGCAGGCAGATAGCTTGAGCCCAAGAGTTCAAGACCAGCCTAGGCAACATGGTGAAACTCTGTCTCCACAAATAATAGAAAAATTATCCAGGCATGGTGGCATGGGCCTGTGGTCCCAGGTTCTCAGGAGGCTAAGGTGGGAGGATTGCTTGAGCCCAGGAGGTTGAGCCAACAGTGAGCCAAGACTGTGCCACAACATTTCAGTGTGGAAAAAAGAGCAAGACTCTGTCTCAAAAAAAAAAAAAAAAAAAAGAATCCAAATCTTTGGTACCAAAGCTACAACTTAATTTTGACTTGTCCCCCTCTATACCTCTCTGGGCTTACTCCTCTTCACTATCTCTCACTTTCTTTTCTATTTCTTTTCCTTCCCTCTCTTCTGCTCTCTCCCCCTCTCTCTCATGAGCTCTTTCTCTCTCTTCCACTCCTGCTTTCTTTTTATCATTTCTTTCTCCTCTTTCCCCACCTCTTTCCCTTATTATTTAACTGCTTTAGTAAGGCTTATATTTTCTATTTGAATTTTAAACACAGATGAGTTAAATAACTTTTGGTCCTCTCTCCAAAGAAAACTATGCTTTTTATATTTTCCCTAGTAGTTTAATAGCGTCCAATTTTTTTAAAAGCTTCAATTTCCTCTATAGTCTAAGGGCCAAGAAAAAAAGCCTGAAGAGAAGCAAGGTGGAAAGAATATTCAAACCAAATTGGGTAAACTAGGAATGGAGCCCAGCTTAAGGGACCAAGGCCAAAAAGAAAATGGCTACCTCAAACATGCCCAGGCCTGCATCCCTTAACGTCTCCTTGTTGTCCTGTTTATGCACTACCATAGGGTTATAATATTCTATATTTCCTTATCTATAAATGAGAATACCCAGTGACTATTTCATTCCATTTCCAATATATGACAAACTAATCCTTTGCAATAGATTATTTCCCCTTTCCCCTATTTGACATGTATATTTAGTGCAGTTCTGGTATTCATTTCATCCACCCATGCTGGGCATTGAGAATTACATAGATGTCTCTTTTTAGTGAGATCCTTGCTACCAAGCAGTAAGAGGACTAAAATCTACATGAGACTACCTAAATAATAATGGTCAGATGCCATATGTCACAAGATATACACAAAATAAAATCCTCAAGGACAAAACTTTCCAGATTAGGGGTAGAGATCACATTTGTAGGATATCATCTCTCCTGTCCTAATTACTTATTGCATATGTGAGTTAACATAATGATAGGGGAGAGGAAAACAGGCAGACTGAGCTGTGGAAAAATTGCAGAAACTCCATCGCAGTTTATTTTGAGGTGAACCTGATGAACCTAGTCCCATAATGCCTAGAAGATAATATGGGTCAGCAATACATCCCAAGATATTGCAAACTTGACTGATTTCTTTCCTTTCCACAATCACAGCCAATCTCAAGGAGGCCAATGCTATTAGGAGGAGGGGTGAAGCTCTGGTAGTTGTCACAAGAACCTGGGAAACTTCCATGGGGGCTGGGAGAAAGCCAGCCCAACCCATTTTCACAGGCTATATAGACACAATGGCATTTCTGAAACCTATATATGCTATGTGTTAGTTACTTTTATACTTCATTGGCTCCCTAAAGGATTGTAAAATATTAAAACAAAAGATACTTATTTCATGTACAAAAAGGAAAAGAAGAGCTGAGAGCCTCCATTCTAGTCTGTTGCCAGTGCTACAAGATGGGTAGGGCAAGGGTAGAGCCAACTTTCAGAGCAAGGAAAGCAGGCTGAGTCTCCAGGGCCTGGGAGGAGGGGAAGTGCTTCTTGAGAGCATGATGGGATTGGAGAACAGCTTAAGAACGTGGCCAGGCGTTCTGACACTTAGTGCCTCCCATATAGAAGGGAGCTCACCTGTCAATAGAGATGATATCACCTGTCCTCTAGACCCCAGAATTGTTGAGAGGTCAAATGACAGGAGGTAAAGGTGTATTTCTAGCTACAGAAAGTCTGTAGAGGATTATCACTGAGGTTTCTAGGCTGTCAACTATGCAACTGACACCTTGACTTCATCTTCACATAAAAAACCTCCAGATTTCATGAAGGAAAGTGTGTGTTTTGGGATTCACAACTGAAAATAAACTATTTTCTAGTTCAGAGAGGAAGAGTCAAAATGCCAAAACACATTCACTCTGATAATCTGCTCAGGTCATCTTTGGATGAAGGGAGACAACCCTGAGGCTACAGAGCCCCTCTTACCTCCCTTAACTAGCATCTCCTCTCGCTCCTCATCTCCCTTCCCCCAAACTGTTCCTATCCCCATCCCTCTCCTCTTCTTGCCTCTTAGCCGTTTGTCTCCTTATCTTTGTCTGCCACCTGTCTGACTTACCTGAAATTACCTCACCTATTTATTTAAGAGATTCAATTAACCTATTTAACCTACCTGTTTTTATCACCTGACTTGACAACTTGCCTGACCTACAACCTCCCTGAATTATCTGACTTTGAAACTCTGCGACTAGTCACCTATGTGACCCTGCAGCTGTCTAACTTGACTTCTGCTTGATCTGTGCTCTGTTAACTGATGCCTTCTCTCTCTCTCTCCTTACCCTTACCACCCAGATGCATTTCTAGAGTCCAGTGTGTTAACATTATTATTCTAATGATCGCCACATGGTATTGTCAAAGTTCGGAGTAAACATTGCTCTTTCATTTTAACAGGAAGGGAAATTGAGACACAGAGTGATTACCCAGATTTCCAAAGCTCATATAGGTCCAAGACTAGGAATCTGGGCCCAGCCTTGAAAACCAGCTGGCTGGTCTTGATTCTCTGCCAGTAGTTAGAAAGCTAGTGCCCTAGTAAGCAGTGATTTAAAAAATCAATAAACAGACACTTAGTGCACATGCCCTGAATTTAATATGAATTTCAGGTTCTTACATAAAGATAATATTGCTGGGGATAAAGTAGTGCAGATAGGGTGGTGTTCCACATAAATTAATTTTCCATTTATCTGAAACATACCTCTTTCAATAACAAAATGCAATTGGCTTAAAAACATTATTTCAAATGGGAGTACTTCTAAAACACTTTACACACTCTTCTGTCTTATTAAACAGAGCATAAGGAGCCTAAGGAGACATTTCTTAGTGATATCAAGGAATTTTGATGAACAAGTAAGCAATTCAGTGATGCTTTTGGGAACTTCTAAGGACGTAGGGCTTAGCTTGTTCTTTCAGAGAATGATCTCATCCTGTGGCACTTTTCCAGGTGATGTTTCTTGTCTTCTCCCTTTTTAGCTGCCTTTATGGAAATCTTGACTCCCTGCTTCTACTCTCCTTACTACTATAATGAAGTTAAACGAAAATTTTCCCAAGAAAACCATATATTTAACCATATATGTATCTCCTACAGAACATAATGCGTGGGTTTTGTGATGGGCTGTTTTTGTTGCTGCTCCAAAGCTTTGCCTGGTCACTTCTGGTTTCAGGTTTTTGTCCTAGTGGTTAAAGTCATCAGAAACTGACCACTGTGTAAATATGCAATAGAAAAAGAGACCAAAGATTTGGGAGTTATGTCTTGGAAACACACTGAAGGCCTTCACTCTAGCTAAGGAAACAAGAGAGAGGAAAACAGATTTATGAATTAAATCCTCAAAATATGTGAATATGCCAGGTGTAACACCTGAGGTCAGGAGTTCAAGACCAGCCTGACCAACATGGTGAAACCCTGTCTCTACTAAAAATACAAAAACTAGCTGGGTGCAGTGGCCCACGCCTATAATCCCAGCACTCTGGGAGGCTGAGGTGGGCAGATCACAAGGTCAAGAGATCAAGAACATCCTGACCAACATGGTGAAACCCCCTTCTACTAAAAATACAAAAATTAGTTGGGTGTGGTGGCACACACCTGTAGTCCCAGCTACTTAAGAGACTGAGGCAGGAAATGGCTTAAGCCTGGGAAGCAGAGGTTGCAGTGAGCTGAGATTGCACCATTGCACTCCAGCCTGGCAACAGAGAAGACTCCGTCTCAAAAAAAAAAAAAAAAAAAAAAATGTGAATGCTTCAAAAGCTTCAAGACTAAGTGGACTGGTTTAACAGTAGCAGATCTTTAAACAACAGTATCAGATGGCTGAGGAAGGGACAAATCTTTCTAGTAAGTAGTTTCACTTTTTTTTTTTTTTTTTTGTGACAGAGTCTTGCTCTGTCACCCAGGCTGAAGTGCACTTGGGCAATTTCAGCTCACTTTAACCTCTGCCTCCTGGGTTCAAGTGATTCTCCTACCTCAGCCTCCCAAGTAGCTGGGATTACAGGTGCCCACCACTATGCCCAGCTAATTTTTGTATTTTTAGTAGAGATGGGGTTTCACCATGTTGGCCAGGCTGCTGGTCTTGAACTCCTCACCTCAAGTGATCTGCCTGCCTCAGCCTCCCAAAGTGCTGGGATTACAGGTGTAAGCCACTGTGCCTGCCCCTCACATGTTGATTTTTAATGGCAAAGTTCTTGCTCTTGCTGACAATGAGTGTTCCTCATCTCAACAGAAAGCGCTTGTACTATTTAAAGCTGTCACTATCGATGTAGCTATGTAAATATATGATAACTTAGCAAAGTCAAATGGGAAAAGGTTCATGGGTGGTGAAGAGAGAAGAGGTGAAGAGTGCCCTGTACCCTGATAATCCAGGGAGGACAGAAAAGCAAAGAGGATCCCAGAGTCTGAGGCTGAAGAAAGAGGAAAAGAGTAAATGGATTCTAGTAAGTCTGAAGTGAAAGCCAAATGAGTGGAATCCTCAAACCCCAAGGCTGGAAGACTCAGGAGAATTTGGTCAGAGGTATTTTTCCCAGGCCAGTGTAAGAAACTGACTTAAAACATTATTTTGAATGGGAGTACTTCTAAAACACTTGACACACTATTCTGTCTTATTAAACAGATAGGAGCAAGAACTTGATTTCTCATGGGCCAGGAGACCTAGACAAAGATCTTAGGTTTGGATGGTGAATGAAATCAGGATAGAAGTAAGGAGACAGGCTTCTTAGAGTATGCTAAGTTGAGGAGCCAGATTTGGGGAATGTTTGGCCTGACTCCTGAGTAGAAAGAGTGTACAATTCAGCAGACGCTGACCAGGATACAGGCTGCACCCTAAGAAAACTTCACCAGGCTCCGGGAACACGTGAGCAAATGCTGCTGTCAGGGCTAAGCGATTGTTCCTGAGGTTGAGGATCCACAATCTGATCCATAGCAGTAGCTTTGGAGACTATGGAGGCAGGATGCCTGGTATTTCCTCACAGTTACCAGAGTTTAATGAGTTTAAGCAAGTCATTGTCCAGCTCTGGGTTTTCATTTCCTCCTATACAGGTTAATGTAAATCTCACTGAGTTTTTATAAGACTCAAATTAAGAGATCAGGAATCAAAATGCTTTGATAATGGTATAAATATTATCTGCCTAAGTCATTATCCTTTACTCCTCTGTATCACTGTTAATAATCTAGATCACAGGAATGCCTACTGCTTCTGTATCATTTACAGGAAATACATCTCAGACTCCTAAGCCATAAGCAGCATGCTGGTGGCTTTGAAGTCCTCTCTTGAAGATCTGGGGCTATGTTACGAACAGCAGAAGAAAAGTCCCTCTTGAAGGTGAACTGGGACTCAGATAGGGCTTTCTGTGACACCTACAGCTTTGTCTCCATGAGAGCTTTTTATTTTTTTTAAACAGTCTTGTTCTGTTACCCAAGCTAGAGTGCAGTAGTGCGATCTCGGCTCACTACAACTTCTGCCTCCCAGACTCAAGAAATTCTCATGCCTCAACCTCCTGAGTAGCTGGGACCACAGACATGCACCACCATGCCTGGCTAATTTTCTTGTGTTTTTTGTAGAGACTGTGTTTCACCATGTTGTCCAGGCTGTTCTTGAGCTGTTCAGCTCAAACAATCAGCCTGTCTCAGCCTCCCAAAATGCTGGGATTACAGGTGTGAGCCACCGTGCCTGGCCAGTTCCTTTAAGGAAATGCTTGTGTGTATTTTTCAGCAGTTGACTGGTTCAGAAGCATGAAATGAAGCCATCAAAATGTCTCCCAGTTTCACTTGAGATGTACGGGTTGTTGTTGCAGGGTTGTAGCCACGGTCTTTCTTTCAGAGTGGCTGGACCAAGATTAGGAAGCTTAGGCAACAGCGGGTGCCAGACAAATGTCAAAATGCATCCAAAAGTGGTTGCAGAGCTTAAGCCACTAGAAAGAGTTCCTAGGACCTTTGCTAACCCCATTGCCAACTTGCAGTCACACGAGAGGGCAGCACCCCTTGCTGCCAAGAAAACCCTGTGGGCCATTCACACAGGCACAGTTTCTAGAACTTTCACATCTCATTTTCAGCAGCAATCTGAAGACCAGACTAGCACCAGCTCCAAGGTACTTGTGCACAGATGCTCTGTTTCACCAAAAGTCCTCTTATGGTGATATACAGTCAGTGTAGAACTCTTAGAAAGGTGCCTGATGCCACAGGTTCTTCTGGTCTGTGACCTTCAAATAGATTCTTCTGACTTTCCTGGCACTCACAAGCCAGTACAGGTCAGGAGTGGGCTGGAGGCCAAAACACCTTTACTGGATAAAGACAACCGATACCAAACTAGTCTGGGTCCTAAGACCTCTCCCCAACAAGGCCTCAGGCTACTTCAAGAATTATGAAGACAGGACAATACAGCAGGTGAGAGGCCAAATGGAGTCCTATTTCTCCCACTGTGGTGCAGAAAGAAGAGCAATTTAACCTAGTCATTGAACACAGAGCCGTCAAGGATGTGTGTTTTGGTCCTAACATTGTCCAATGGGTTGGCTGCATAACTCTTAGGTGGATCACTTAACCTCTGTGTCTCAGTTACCACATCTTTCAAAGGGGAATGAGAAAGAGGCTTCCTCATAGCATTGCTAGGATAAAGAGATAAAATTAAATAATCCATATAAAAATGTATGAAAAAATTAGAACGATACTATACAAAGTATTATCAAAATGTTGTTGGCTATCCTTGAGCTTTATGCCCTCCACCCTGCCCAATCTCAGCTCCAAGGCAACAAATTCCCTCAAATACAAAGCCCTTTTCCTTATTGCAGTAGTTTTGTGTACAACCAGTGGCTCTCACTGTCAGGGTTGATCTCTCTCTGCCAACCCAAAGGTTCCTCTAAGCCAGGATGACAAACTTGAGGATCCTTTTTCTGGGAGTTCAAGCCATGAAAAGCCTATGAAACACCTGAAGAATGCCAGGCCATCTGACCCTCCAAACCTCTACAGGAACCTCTTTTAATAAGGGGCAGGAGAAGCTCAAAATGAGAAGTTAGAGTTCCTAGGACCTTTGCTAACCCCATTGCCAACTTGCAGTCACACAAGAGGGCAGCACCCCTTGCTGCCAAGAAAACCCTGTGGGCCATTCACACAGGCAGCATTGACTCCATGCATGTGACTCAGCTCCTTTCCTCTGCTCTGTGTATAGGAACAGAACTTAACCTCATCAAATGAGAAGCAGCATTTTCTGCATGGCTTCCACTACAACTAAGCACTGGCAATGAAATCACCTTTGCAAAAATGATATAAGTGAGAAAATTATGACAGTGAAAAAGATCTGATCTAACCTACCCTCCCCAACCCTTGCCTTTCCCTTAATCATTCCTGGGCCTACTGTAGATTGGCCTTTTGAGATATCTTTTCAAGTTCTGAGCATGTCTGACATCCATGGCTTTACCCAGACCCATCAATCCCACTCCTGTGGCCCACCCAGAAGCAACTTAGCTGAAGTGGACAGCTTTCACCCACAATTTCATCTCCATCCCAACCAATCAGCAGCAAGCACCCATTTCTAGCCACCCCTTCCCCAAACTGCCTTTTAAAAATCCCAGCCTCACATCAACTAAACTCTTTCTCTACTGCAGTGCCACAGTCTTCATTTGTGCAGCAGGCAGGAAGAACCTGTTGGCTGGTAACAGCAATTCTCATGCTTGCTTCTGAACTACTGACATCTAGAACTAGCTGCCTTCAGGTCATCTTCTAATGTGTCCTCTATAAAAGAACATCAATAATTCAAAACTTAACTTCTTCCCCTAAATATGCCCTTTTCCCCATGCTCCTATCCCAGTGGGTCAAGACAAATCCACTGGGATGGGAACATGGGGAAACACCCGGGTAATAAGCCAAAGGGCTTTGTCTGCCTTACCTATCATCAATCAGACACTGAGACTAGGACTAATATGATCTGATATCTCTTGAAATATTTGCTTCCTCTTTATTCCCACTGCTACTGATTTCATTCAGCCTGCTGTTTCTCCTCTGTTCTATTCTGGTCTTCCTTACTAAAGCTAAAGTGATCTTTCCAATTTAATTCAAACCATGTTCCCCCTTTCTGGAAGTCCTTTATTTACTCCTCACAGCCCCCAGGACTGAATCCCAACCCCAAATTATAATTTATAAGGCTTATAACCCCTCTGGTTTCAATCCATCCCATTCCTCAGTGCATCTTGTGATCCTATCAAGTCAAATTAAAAATTATCTGAAGCCCCCCTAATTGCCCCAGGCTTTCTCTCACTCCTGAAGCTTCCTAGTTGCCATTCCTTTTGACTCTTTGTTCTATCCCTCCACCCTTTACTAGACCAGCTTCTCCTCTTTGAAATGTCAGCTTAAAATAATGTCCTCTAAGAAATCTTCTGTCAACAGCCCCCTCTCCCAGAGCTTGGTGTTCCACTGGGGTATACCACAATGACTATGACAGCACTTTACCACAATTTATTATTGTTGCTTAACTGTTTCTTTCACTAGCCAGTAATCTCCAGCATGGGACAATCTTATTCACCAATGTATGCCTGGCACCTAGCAGAATATGCGGCACATACTTGGAGATTAATGTGTATATACATATACATATATATGTATGTGTGTATGTATACTATATATATAAAACGTTCAATGAATAAACAAATGGATGAATGATTAGGTGGCTGGCCCAAATACAAGAAGTTAAACATCTAAGAGCCACAAAGGGCCAATCTACAGTACCTCAAGGGCCTCTACGCCAAGCCATTTTCAACAGGGTAGGACAGGAACAGACAAAAAGCCTAGAGAGTCACTAGCAATTTCCAAGTTGACATTTCATTTTTGCCATCCCATCTTTTTTCTAAACTCTTCTCAAATACTATTGAGACTGACTGATTTAAGACATGCACTGCAATGGTATAGTTAGGCAAACTTGGTGAGGGGCAGGTACACTGAGCAACCAGCATAGCTGCGCTGCAGGGCCAGAGGGATGCAACAGGGCTGAGGCTACAGGCAGAGAGGGTTCAGAATATCTGACAGAGCTTCAAGTCCAGGGCTGGGTGGAGGCACTGGAGGGCTGAGGGCACCAGGCCACAGAAGGCAATAGGGTAAGTGGAACAGGACCAAGGGGCACTAGATAAAATAGGTGGAGGACATAGCACAGCACTGAGGCTCCGGCTAGACATATGACAGGGGTTGGGGGTGAAGGGGCAGCGGTAAGAATAGACAGTTGAGGATTTGTAGGGTTCTGGGTTATGTCCAGAGTAAGCGAACACTTTTAGCAAGCTGTAGGTGGGTGGACAGAAAGGTCTCCAAGTGCTCATCTTCAAGAGATCTCAGTGTCTCAGCTACTCATCTACCTCTGCAGAACATCCCTGCAGACCACTCACCCAACAAATTTCACTGAATCAAATCTTAAGGTCAGTTAACTCTGGGTTGTGGTGGCCACACAAAATATATTCCCCATCTTCATTGCAGAGGGAAGTTCAAGCTTTGGATTCTAACTGATCTGTTTTAAAACCTCAGCTCTCTCTTCTACTAGCTGTAGGGCCCTGGACTTCAGTTTCCCTAGCTATACAATAGGGGATGCTCACTTCCACAACTGTTGGAGGTGAGGTGAGTTAATGCTCGTGAAGCAGCATACACAGTTCCAAACACAGAGTATGTGTTTAATAAATTGGCCTTCTTTCCCTTCCCCCTTCTACTCTGCACAAAGCCCAATAGGCCCCATTGTGTGTGGGGGAGTAGAAATGGGTGATGAGGAAGATCTATGTTGTTGACTCACTAGGAGAGAAGGCATGAATCAGAGCTGTGTAGCATCCAGGGATGGAACAGAGACACTCCTCCCCCCACCCTATCCTCCTCCTCCAGGTGCCCAGGGCCTTGGCCAGCAGTGGGTTCCATGTGGTCAGGGAAAACAGGCTCCTTTAGTACCTTTCTCACCATATTTGGAGAGGAGTTCTGGATGGTGCTGTCCACTTGGGGGACACTGGGAGGGGCTTCTTCCCCAGACACCTGGGGCAAGGCAGCAGTAGTATTCTTGTCAAGAGGGAGAGCCGATTTTGAGCCCTCGGATATTGGGGGCTCATCTGTAGCCTGGAGAAGAAAATAAGAATTTGGGTGGGTTTTACTGCAGAGAGTGTAGCAGCAGTACTGCTGTTGCAGCAGCAGTGGCAACAAAGGCTAGAACCCACCCTGCCCTGCCCATCATAACCACCTACATACTGTGGACTGCTTATTTTCCAAAAAGAAAAATACTCTTATCCCAACTCTTCCAAAGACTACATGCTAGTGCAAAAGTCTTAGGATAGAACTTTGAGCTAATTTTGTGATGTTCACTTTAGCAATCATAACCTACTTTTGACTTACATTTTAGCTTGTGGCGCTCTATGAACCCTAGACCCTTCTCTGCCATCACATGGATTATTCTATATCTCCTCAAAAGAACTGGGCCTCAGAGGAAGACACTGAAGCATGATCTGAAGTTGCCAGTACTGAAGCATATATGTGAGGCCTTATATTCTATAATAAAGTAAAAATCTGTAAAGCTGCTTTGAAGATAAAAATGTGATTACAGATTTAAAGGGGATACCACTATAGAAAAGGTGAGAGAAGGGTAGAGAGAAGAAGATAGAACAGGTGTTCTGGGGGTAAAAAAGAAAATCAAGAGCTAAGAATGAAGACGTGAAAAGCAGCAAAGATCCCAGGGTACAAACTGCACCTCTTCAACTGTCTTTTGGCTGAGAAAAAGAGGAGCAGCATCCAATATCCTCCTACAGAGAGAAGAAGACTTCTTATGTGGCATTACAGAAATGTCAGCAGACCTGGATCCAAGTCTTAGCTCTACCTCTCAATGTTGTATGATATGCAGACAGACTGCTAGCCTCCTCTACCTCTCATTTATACACCTATAAAGCACAGATGGTAATGCCTACCAAACAACATTGTTGATAGGATAAATGATATGGTGCATATAAAAAATACCCAGCTTAAGGTCAGGCACAGTGGCTCACACCTGTACCCAGCACTTTGGGAGGCCGAGGTGAGCCAATCACTTGAGATCGGGAGTTCGAGATCAGCCTGACCAACATGGAGAAACTGTGTCTCTACTAAAAATACAAAAAATTAGCCAGGCATAGTGGTGGAGAATCACTTGAGCCTGGGAGGCGGAGGCTGCGGTGAGCTGAGATCACGCCATTGCACTCCAGCCTGGGCAACAAGAGTGAAACTCTGTCTCAGAAACAAACAAACAAATAAACATTCCCAGCTTAGTAGAGGTAAAAATGTTTAAGTCTATACCTGTGCAGTATTATAAAATACTGCACAGCATCTAACATGGATCCTCACTCTACTCCTTAAGCTCTGCCCTTCCCCCTGTCTGGGATTCCTAAGGTCTGGCAAGGGATCTAGGGATATGACAAGAGACAGCCTCCCTTCTGCTCTGGCACTGGCAGGAGTTCAGCATGGCTCAGAAGGTACAATCGGTGGGCAGGTTCCCTACTGTCATCCAGGAAGACAGGGCTAAGCCAAGCTACTCTGGAGAGCACTGAGCCTAGATCTAAGTTGGGACTGGGTACTATGCTCTCTAGAGCTTTTCTGAGATGGGAGGTTGAGCCCAGGGTAGTTTTGAAATGTGAGGGTTGAGCTCAAGGCTGCTCTAAGGTGAAGTAACTGTATTCCTGTATACCGCCCTGTTTCCAGGGAGGCTGTGTTCCCTGATTGATCCTGGGATGGGCAGAGTATTTATGCAAAGTCACCCTGATGCTTACCTGCAGGGTCTCCTCCTGGCTCTGGGACTGGACAGGTGCTGGCTGCCTCACTATGTAGTTGATCTGCCCCACAATGGTTTGCTGCAGATGCTGAGGAGATTTGGTCTGACTCAGTTGCAGGCTGGGCTGTTGAGCCTGGAGAAGAAGCTCCAAGTCCTTCTGCATTTCCTCCAGCTCAAACTTGTGATGCATTATGTCCACGTTCTGAGAACAGGCAGGCCCAGGAGGGCTCTCATGCTGACTAGAAGCCAGATGCTGGGATGGAGGCAGAGGTGGGGGTGGCTGTTGTTGGGGAGGTAGAGGAGGTGTTGGAGGTGGCAGCTGCTGCTGTGGCTGCTGCTGAAAGTGACTGAGCTTCAGCTTCTGGTGGTGGCCAAACTGGACTTGGATAGTGGGTGTCTGTAAGGTGGGGTGGGTATGGGCTCCTTGCTGAACATCCTGTGGGGGAACAATGCACACGGGCTGGGAAGTCAGCTGCTGCCCCATCCGCTGGGGCATGCTCTCCTGCTCCACAGGGGGCTGGGTTTCCAGCCAGGGCTGCAGCAGCTTTGGTGGATGAGGGCTGCAGGCCAGCTCTTTCTCCCTAGGCAGCAGGGCAGAGCACTGCAGAGACCCCAGCTGCTGGGGCACCATCTCAGAGGGCTGCCTAAAACTGTGGGCTGGGTGCATGCTGGGTGGGGGGACCTGGCCTTTGAGGGAAGGTGAGACTGGGGAGCAGTGGGAGCAGCACACAGATGAGGAGCACACTGCTGGAGACTGGAACTTGTGTGGAGGGTGGCTAAGAGCCTCTTGCTGAGCCACTGGAGACTGGTGGCTTTGATAAAAGGGTGATGGCCCCTGTAAGCCTCCATAAGCAGGAGCATCTGCCCGGGACAGTTGTCCACCTTCAGTAGTTATGCAGCCTGGAAATGCAGAATAGAGAGTTTTTCAAAAGTTTTTCAAGTTGCTCCCACCTTGCTACTTCCTTCTCCCGGGACAAAAAGACCTCATTCAACAATCCTGTACCAGGCACAGAGATTAAGAAATTCAAGCCCTGATCTCCTAGACTCAGTCTAGAACACTGCCAGTAATAGCACCTGTATGGAGCTGCTTTGGGGGTACAGGATTTTTGAGAAATTAGCTCAGCTTTCACCAGATGTTCTGTCGTGACTCTGTTTCTGTCCCACTAGGAAAATCATAAGCTCCCTCAAACAGCACCCACTCGTTTTTTTTTTTAACAGAATGGCCCAATCAGAGTCTGACAAAAAGAATCAACTTTAGGGTGGGGAAGGAATATGCTGGAAAGTAGCAAAGGGTAGAGAGTGATGTCTGGGACCAGTGAACAAGTCCCCAGATACAGGTGTGGGGAACTGTGTGTTGAGCAAGTAGGATGGAAGAGAGTAGGGAAGCTCTAATACCAGGTAGTACAATTTGGATCTGCATCCCCACTCAAATCTCATGTTGAATTGTAATCCCCAGTGTTGGAGGTGGCTCCTGGTAGGAGGTCACTGGACCACGGGGGCAGATCCCTCATGAATGGTTTAGCACCATCCCTTAGGTGCTGTTCTTGTGATAGAGTTCTCATGAGATCTGATTGTTTAGAAGTGTGTAACACCTCCACCCTTGCTCTGTTTCTTGCTGCTCTGTCCATGTGATGCGCATCTTCAACTTCTGCCATGACTATAAGATTCCTGAGGCCTCCCCAGAAGCTGAGCAGATTCCAGCATCATGCTTGCTTTACAGCCTACAGAATTATGAGCCAATTAAATCTCTTTTCTTTAAAAGTTACCCAGTCTCAGGTATTTCTTCACAGTAATGTGAGAACAGACTAATACACCAGGTCAGTGCCAGGCACCAGCACTGCCCCCTGAGGTCTCTAGGTCCCTTGTGCATGAGTGGATCTATGGCTAACTGAGTCTAATGAGTTAGCTTCTTCAGTCTAATGAGTTGGCTCCTTCATCTCATTATTTTGATGAGGCTTACTTACAGGAAGTCTGAGGTCCTTAAGGAAAGTGTGTTTTATTCATCTTTCGTTCTTTAGTGCTTAGCACGGGGCCTACACAAGAGTAGGTGGCTATCAAAGGTCTGCTGAGTTAAATCAAAGGAAAGAGGGAAGCAGAAAATAAACCTACATATCATTTGTCACTTTGCCAAGTTCAACAAACTTTCAGTAAGATTAACAACAGCCTCAAATGAAGGCAGCAGCTGGCGATCAGTTTAACAAACTCGTTAGTCTGTCAACACAGGCACAACTTCAAGCTGTCTACATTCTGCCTAAAGACTGAATGCCAACTAATGATTGCAGCAGGGAAGTAAAATGCACAAGGCCATGAATTATCTGCTTTACATCTCAACTCAAAAGGATATGTCTGTGTAACACACCCACATGCACACACAGTCTCACTGTTGCTGAGATGCCCCTGCTTGTGCCCACACATGTGTACTCTTGTGTGACCACAGAGACACACATCCATCTGTACTGCCACACAGCATTCTGGAGAGCAGGGTGACTGTCTTGTCTCCCCCTCAGCAACAAAACCAAGGTAACAGGACATTTATACAGAATGGTAAACTCAGATTTCAACTGGTCCTGATACAAAAGCCTATAATGCCATTGTTATTTAAATTCCTCAATCTCTCCTCCTCCCTTTCAAAAAAAAAAAAGGTTTGCTGAATGATTCCACGACCACTGGCAGTCTCAGGGAGTGCTTTCTCTTCGGCATATACTGACCTACCCAGTAAGGTAAATAAGCAATTAGGACAAAGCCCACAGGGTGAGTGGGCCTGGGTGGGTGGGCATAAGCTCACCAAGAGAAGCTAGCTGCTTGGTCCAGAAGTTAGGCTCCCAGGTGAATCTGATACTCCAAGGGGAGCCAGGATCTGTGTTACAACTTGTCTCCAGCAATCGCTGCATCTGAAACACAATCTGACAACAGGACCAAAGGTCATTTACTTGGGCATCTTGCACCTAAATAACAACTCCCCTTCCCTTACTCTTTGGACAGGCTGAAAGGCTAAGTCGTGGCCCTTTAACCTCTTGTTATCCTCCATATTCTCATTCTCATGCACCTTAGCGCCCACCCATCCTCCCAGCTGATCCCTTTTCTCTTATCAAGCCTTCTGCAACACCTACATTCTTATCCTTTTCAGGCCTCAAGTGATTTGTCATTCTCCTTCACGACAACATTGACTGGCAGCTCCATTTATTCTACCATCACCTCAATTTAAAAGCCTAGTGGGGGCAGACATTTTCTGAGCTCCCCATTGCTGTTCTTCCACTTACAGGTAGAACACCCTTCTGTCCTATTCAATAGCCCTCTTCCCCTCCCATCACTTTCATCTATTTCCTGTCACTAACTCTCCCATTTATCTAGGGCTTTGGCAAGTTTCCAACATACCCTGCCATCCTCTGGTTAACTAATGTCCCAACTAACATCTTGGCCTCTTATTTCATTGATCTCTTGCATGCAACCACCTTCACTTGTTTTCAGTTTAGTCACCATACCTAGACCCTATTCGTCATTTAGAACCATTCTACCTATGAGACCTTTGAACTCCAACAACCCACCCTGGTCATAACAAGTTTATGCTCTTTCAGAGTATGTTCTTCAACCTCTCCAAGCCCTGCTCCTTCAGTCCACAGTACCCCTCAGCTTCCTGTCATTTACAGTAATGATATCACTAGTGTCCTAATTCCCTCCCCATTGCCAACTCCTACCCTTAGGCAATCCAGCCATACCAAAGTCATGTTATCTGTGGCCATTTCAGTGATCCTTAATTTCAGCAGCCCCCCTCAGCCCTTTATGTTGTCACTCCTTTTCTTGTCATCTTTCTCTTCCACTTCACTCAATGACTGTTTAAAATCCTTACTTTGGTGCTACTTACCAATGTTTTAACCCTCTTATTATCACCTTCCATTTCACAGAGAAAAAAAGACACCATAAAGGACAAATTACCCCAAACTTGTATCCCTTCTACCTCAAATTAACTACAACATTGTCCCCTTCCTGTCCTCCCATCTTAGACAAAGGGACTGTCCTTGTGTTTAAGGCCACCAGTTCATTCTAGATCCTTCCTCCTGCTTTTTCAGTGTACTTACCCCACCACATACCCCTTCTCTCTATCTTCACAGCCTCTTCTCCCATATACATGTGTACAGATGTTTTCCAATCTTAAAAAAAAAGTTTCCCCCAACTCTGCCATCTTCTCAGGCTACATTTTTATTTTTCTTCTTTTTGCTTCCATCTCTACTTCCTCACCACCCATCCTCAGTCTCCTGATTCTAGCTTTTGACCCTTCTACTTTGCTGGAGCTTCTTTCAGACAATAGCCTCATTCCCAGATCTGAAGCTCTTCACTATTCATCTTCTTTCACCCATGCAGCATTGACATATGGGCCACTTAAAACTGGAAACTCTGTTCATTTCTGTATATCACACTTTTTTTTGCTTCTGACCTCTGACCATTGCTTCTTGCTATCCTCCACTCATCTTCTTTCTCTGTCTACGCTGAAAATGATGGTATTCCCTGGTATTTCTCTCTTTTTGCTCCACACACTCTTCCAAGGTGATACCACTGATTTCCTGGTGACTCCTACATCTCCTTCTTCAAACAAACTTTTCTTCTGACTTCCACACACATATATTAAAACAGTTTTTTAATGGTAGGTAGCTTAGAGTTGGTTTTGGATGTTCTATAGGCACCTGAGATTCAAAGTATCCTAATATAAACTCCATCAACTTCTCTCAAAATTCTTGCTCCCTTTCCTAGGCACTGCCATCCTCTCAAGTCTCACACTTCAACCTTATCTCCAACTCCTTTTCTCTTAGCTCCCCATGTAAGCCCCAGTAACTTTCTATGAGATGCCCAGCACATTGCTCATGTCCAGGATAATGTCTGAATCACTGAACTACAACAAAGAACTACAGACTTTCCCAACTGAGCTACCTTCAGGAGGGCAGGACAATTTCAGCACCTGCGTCCTCTTTGCACTGTGGCATTTGGTTAAAGATACTGTTTACTTACTAACCCAAAAGCAGTGATTGAATTTGAAGGATGGATGGAGCCACTATCTTATTCCTCCTTCCATCCTAAAAAGAAAAGGCACTTCCAAAGACTGCCTCATTGCCCTTATGACAAAGGCGGTGCTCTGATAAGCTTCAAGAACAGGCTGAGGAGTTGGGAGATTCCTCTTACCAGCTCTTTGCTGAAAAGAAAAGGGACACTGGTTTTGCTGCAGACAGCCCAGTTGATGAAATTCTGCACATGCTCAAACTGACGGTTGAGAACCATGATGCTCTGTAACTGTTGTTCCAGCTTCTGCTTTCTCTCATTAGTAATGCCCTGGGTACAGAGAGAAGACAGAGTCCTTGATCCTGTTATTGGACTGTAGTCTACCTGCTTGGGAAGTCTGGTGGCCTGTGTGTCACTGATGGGATCAGATGAGATGATAGCCCTGAGATGACAGTAGGACAGAGTGCTGCCATGGGCTGCTGGATGATGGAAAAGGAGAGGGAGAGATGGTGGGAGATTGTATGGTGTAAACATAGAATGAGTAATAAATGAATGAGGAAATGAATAAATGTCTATATCTCTTGTGCATAAATCAGTGGAGAAGGTGGTTTGTTTTATGACTTTCTCTTCCAAGACTATAGACTATAATAACCCTGTGTAGTTAAGGATGAAAGACTGCCTAAGAGACATAGCATCAAAAATCAGTTTGAACTGATTTTCCAGCCCTTCATGAGCCACCCTCCTAAAATTAGACTGACATTTTGAAATACAGGGAGCAGCAGACAGCTATGGAAGCTGCACATCTGAATTATAGCCTAGGCTTCCCTGGGTCCTGGGACTAGTTTGATATGTGCATGGTTTCTGAACCATCTGGTCCCTCTGTCTATACGTACCTCCAATTCCTCTATAAGCCCATTGGCCTGTTTGTTCAGCTCATTCATCAGAACCATCTTGGCCATTTTGATCTGGTTTTCCACCTTCCTATGCTGATGCTTCACTTCAAAAATCCTGTAAACTCAATAGGACAAACCATGGTAAGCTTTCCTCATGGCCTATGAGGACCAAGAGACAGCAAACATAAGAACCAACCTGGAGGCTGCCTATTGAGATCAGGGCCCAGCAGACACCAAATATGTATATATATATATATATATATACACACACACATATACACACACACACACACACACACACATATACATAGAGAGAGAGAGAGAGAATCTTCCTTCACCATCCCCCCTTTTGTACGACCCAGCGCACTTGATCTAAGTGAGCCAATGGCCCAAAGTTCAGCTTGGTTTTCTCTAGGTAAACCTCAAGTCTATACCCAGGTCAACCAGTAGCCTACCAGTTGACACAGCACTAGAGGTAGGACTAAAAGAGAAAGTATGGGAATGATTTATTTTAACTTGTTGTTATCTTTAAATGGAGGATGCTTCAATAAATGTTGCCATGAGGTAAAAAGAGACAGAAAGTAGACTAGTGGTTTTGAGGGCCAGGGGGGTGTTGGGGGAATGGGGAATGACTAATAATGTTTATGTGGCTTCTTCTAAGAGAGATTAAAATGTTCTAAAAGTAGACGGTAATTATGTACAGTTGCACAATTCTGTGAACATACTAAAGGCCAATGAATTATACATTTTAAAAGAATAATTTTATGACGTGTAGATTATATCTCAATGAAGCTATTTTTAAAAACTTAAAAAGCACGGGCTTTGAAGTCACCACAGACCTAACGTCCAAACCCAGCCCAGTCACTGTCCAGTTGTATGATCTCAGACAAGTTACCTATCCTCTGTGAACCTCAGTCTCCTCCTTAGTAAAATGGAGATAATCCCTGACGGAAAGAATGGCAAGAACTGAACAAAATAATGCATACATAATACCCAAGCCAGTGCCCGCCACATAATGAGCTCTCTCTTCCTGAGTGTCTGCTTGGTACCCTTGTTCTCAAGCACTGACTTCCGGCTAGTTCATAAGGTGTATGCTTTGGGCCAGCTCACTCTGATCATCCTGACCTAGCTTGGCCTCAGTCACCAAGTGATGACTTGATGACAACTCCCTGGCCCTCAGACCTCTAAGGCCAAGACATATGCCTTTTAGGACATATGTCTACATCTGCTTAACCACATGTGCTCTTCACAGGCACTACATCTGATGGCCTGGTGTTGGAACTCCAGGTGTGAACGAACAGAGCATTTCCAGCACTGGCAAGGCACTAGCTGTACTACCTGTCCTCAATTTGCTTTGCAGATGTCTGTAGACTGGATTTCTTATGTGCCACCTGTGTAGTCACACTTTCCAGAAGCATCCTCTGGTTTTGCAAAACTTCTTCAACATGTCTGCACCTAAGGGATGAGGCAGAGAAAAGGCTGAGAAGGGCTGAGTCCTACTTTGAACATGCCAACCAAGCAGGAATCTCCACAGGGCACTGTCTCAGCCAGACCCATGGAAGCTATGATGGCTTCTAGGGGAAGTCTAAGGCACCACAGGCTCTTGGCCCAGTAGGCCTTTTCCAGAGAAGTCCCACAATAGGAGCAGAGAAAAACTTCAGCCCAGGGGCTGCAGGTTGTCTTGGGCAGAGAAAAGATTTTGATGAATGGGGAGCCCCAGAGCTCTCACAAGTAAGAAGTCCAGAGCCCTCCCCAGCCCATTTCAGGCAGTCTGTCAGCCCCACCTGTGTTCTTTATGTTCCACCATTAGGCAGCTATGGCATGTGAGCATATCACATGTCTCGCAGAATAGCTTGAGCACTTCCTGTGTGTGTAGAGGACAGTACAAGATGAAGTCTCCAGAACCACCATTCACTCCTGCCAGAGAAGATGGAGAAAGTGGGCCTCTCTTGCTCAGGTAGACAGACCTCTCAGTTAAGCTTTGCTGCACAGCCCTCAGCCTTCAGAAGACACTGCAGAGACACAGAACTTGGGGGAAGGTGGTAAAACAGATGCCTTTCCAGAGGCACAAGGAGAATTTTGGGCTTAGCTTGGCTGGATTTGCCCAGTTGTCCAAAAGTAGTACACCATCAAGGCCCAACATCCCATTACCTGGCAGAGGTTAAAGAAGGCACTTGCTACTACTCCACATAGATCTCCTGCAGAATAATGAATTCTTCACAGTTAACCTCAACCTGTTCATTAATCAGGATTTTGTTTTTAACGGAGCTGAAACCAGCCTTGCCAGGCTCCAGGCTAGATCACATGGATCATGAACTCTGGTTCCTGTGGATTTGACAGATGTAGAACCCCTCCCACAATTCAAGGGCCTTGAGAAAAGACTCTCAAGAAGATTGTTATTAAAAACAGATGGTGGCCAGGCGCAGTGGCTCACGCCTGTAATCCTAGCACTGTAAGCTAGGGTGGATGGATCACCCGAGGTCAGGGGTGCAATACCAGCCTGGGCAACGTGGAAAAACCCCATCGCTACTAAAAATACAAAAAGTACCCAGGCATTGTGGCTCATGCCTGTAATCCCAGCTACTCAGGAGGCTGAGGCAGGAGAATCGCTTGAACCTAGGAGGCAGAGGTTGCAATGAGCTGAGATTGTGCATTGTACCCCTGCTTGGGTGACAGAGTGAGACTCCATCTCAAAAAATATAAAAATAAAAATAAAATAGATGGTGCTGGATAGACAAATGGACAAGCCCTGATCCAGACTAAGTTAACTAAGTAACTAAATTAGAAGTGTGGCATGATTGCTCTAGAGGTGAAATCTCAGCTAGCTTCAACAATAATTCAACACTTTCCTCCCTGTACCATTTTATCCACACTCATCCACCCCTGCCCCCAACAAGGAGGGACTAGAGTGAGTCACTCCAACTCTGAAGAAGACTTCCTTTGGGAAAGGCTCTGAGACTGTCTCTTCTTTCTTTCCCAGCAGGGAAACAAGATCAGAGAGTTATTCTCCAGGGATCCTAAGGTTCAGCCCTGCTTTAGAGCATGGAAGTGGGTGGGGAGAGGTGAGATTAGTACCTGGAGATCCTTTTTGGGCCCGAGGAAAGAACGGGCCCCCAGGGACAGGGCTGTGTCGGTGTTCCTCTGTGCAAGAGCTACACAGCCAGCGATTGCAGTAGGTGCAAAGGATATGTGCTGTCCTCTTCTCCTTGCACTCGGAGCAGTTCTGGAAGCAGAGAGTTCTGGAGTTACTGGCAATATTCTCATTTAGGTCTGCCTACACAAGTGGCAAATGCTCTAAAAACTGGGGTCCTGCAGGCCTATTCCTCTACTATTTTGGAGTGTAGTCTATTCTGGAGAGCTATCTGGGAGTAATATGTCAGGGCTTGTGAAAGGAAGCATCCTTTGTGAGCAAAAGAACAGTGGCTACGTCAGGTATGGTGGCTCATACCTATAATCCCAGTACTTTGGGAGGCCAAGGCAGGAGGATTGCTTGAGCCCAGGAGTTTGAGACTAACCTGGGCAACATAGTGAGACCCTATCTCCACAAAAAATACAAAAATTAGCTACTGGGGAGACTGAGGTGGGAAGATCACTTGAGCTTAGGAGGTCAAGGCTTTAGTGAGCTGAGATCATACCACTACACTCCAGCCTGGGCAACAGTGGAAGACCCTGTCTCAAAAAAGGAGGAGGAAGAAGGAAGAGGAGAAGAGAGGAGGACGGGGAGGAGGGTAAGGAAGAGGAAAAGAAGGAGAAGGAGCAGCAGCAGCAGCAGCTGTCTCGGGGGCTGTTCACACAAGTCCTGTGACGAAGCTAAGGATACCCAGATGCATAAGCCAAGGAACTGACCTCACACTATCTATAGCACACAGGATGGTATGCATTAACTGTGTAATGCTGTAATAAAAGGGATGCAACACATGCTAAGGAAACCAAGGTAGGCTTCCAGAAACTCAGTCTAGGAGTAACCAGGTAAGTTTTTACAAAGAGGAAACATTTGAGTTGGATACTGAATGACAAGCAGGTTCACCAGGCAGACAAGGGAGGAAAATGTTATAACAGAGGGAAAGCACAGGCAAAGGCAGGAAATTCAGTGTGCTTCAGAGAGGAGAAAGCCCACATATGGGAACACACAATGAGATGGTCAAATGCAGCCAAGAAAGGGCAAGTACAGACCAGCATTCAGAGTTGTGCTCCCACACTTGAGGTCTGCCTGATCTGAGAGTACCTAGGCCTCTCCTAGTCCAAATGTTAATTCATTTAGTAAGCAAATATCTTGCCAGAGCTGATATAAAACCTCAGGAAAAGGGGAAATTTGGAAAAGTTGGCCTATCTGTGCCTGAATCACACAGGTCACCAAACTAATACGAATTCTGAAAGTTTTACTAATTAAACTATGAATTCCTTGAAGGTAGAGTACATGGGTCTATCTCCCTAACACCCAGCACAGGGCCTGGCACAGGCCCTGTGAGACATCCAACACAAATCAGACACAGGAACAAGTAAGTAAATTGGTGAATTAATACAAAGTGGTGGCAAGGATACCCTAGTGGAAAGAGGAACAGAAGGGCTGCCAGCTGTAAGTGATAAAAAAAATTAAGGAATTCAGGAAAAAGTGATAGTGTTTAAATACAGGCAAGATTAATAAACCCATTTAATCCAGGCTGGGGAGACTGAGGTGGGAACATGAATTTCAACTCAGGAAGATAAAAAATAAAACAAAAGCCTAGTACTGGTATTTTTCAGTAAGAGCTATAAGAGAGAGCAGAATAACTAGAGCTACAGTAAGCAATTCTTAATATACCTTAACTCACATTCACCTGCTGCTAAAAGGATTAACAGCAAAAAAAAAAAAAAGTAATTTTTACTTAATAGAAAACCCACTCTTTGCTTTCCCCAACTCACACATTTTTATTTTCTTCTAGATGGATGATTAGGAAAACTGACGGAGAAGTAACAAATCAGATAGAGTGATGGGTGGATAAACAGACTTATGGACAGGGGCCTCACAGATTTTTGAAAAAGATCAGGGGCTTCTTTCCTTGTCCTGACTTACCCTGGCCATCTTGGGTTGCTCAGTAGGAAGACACCACAGGAAAAAAATGTTCAGTTACATCCTTGGTAAGATATACTTGTTTACACCCAGGAGAGGAGATGAGCTCTGTGTGGGAAAGAAAGATAGCAGAGTCAGGGCAACATGGCTGATTATACCCAAGGCCTGGACATGAGGCTTTCTAATACACAACACCAAGATATGTGGCAATAACCATGTGTGCCAAAATGAGCTACATTTGATGCCATAGCCTGCATTTACTATATGGGTACCCTGAACATGACCATCCCATTGGAGCCTTCCCTACAGACCATCTGGGCTCCTCACATCCTTGTCTTTACCTGGTCCTACCTTCCTCCCCTCCCCATAAGCCATGCTACAAGAACAACCCTGCTTTGGTTTTGACAGTCAGGTGCCTTCCTGCTGCTCCCATTCCTCATTCCACATCCCTGAGAGCATAGCTCCCATTACTAGCCAAGATCCAGAGAGTCAGTTTAGCCCAGAGCAAAGCTCCAGTCATTAAGGTTACCATGTGGCAGGGTGACTTGGAAGATCTTGAGCTACAGCCTCCAGAAGGCTTTAGTCAGAGAAAGGCAAGGCCTCCCTGCCTGCTCATCTAGGAGGTATTTTTCTCTTACTACAGCATATACCAGTCAGTCTGCCCCTGAGGCTCTGAGGTCTTTTGGAGGGCTCTCTCTCCCTAGTCCTCCATGTTGGGTATATATACATATATATTTTTTACCTATGAACAGCCTGACCTACTCTCTCTCCCCAGAGAAATACATCCGTTTCTAACACATTCTTCAGCATAGTGGGCTTCGGGACTAGAAAAGCAGCAAAAGACTCCCACCCCAGAGACTATAGTTATTCTGCTGGCCCACCCCAAGAGCAGTTAAGCTACTGGGAACAAGAAAATGAGCCTCTGGAGTAGGGCAAGGTACCTGTGTCCAGGAATGAGGGTGATCTGGAAAGGGGTTGGCTATGGCAGTGAATGCAGCAGTACCACTACAATCTTCTCTGCCTCATCTCTTCAAAATAGGAAAGAATGTTATGATGGCAGTTGCTCCAAGTTACAGTCAGACAAATATAAGTCCAAAGACCAGGCTTACCGGCCTAGGCAAGACACTTAATCTCGCTTAATTGCTCTGTGCCCCGTTTCTTCATATGTAAAACAGAAAGGGAAAATAAGAGTTGCTATCAGATTAAATTAGATAAAACTTCAGAAATCACATGGTCCTCCACGACTTTGGATTCAAAAGTTCCTCATATTTTATTCATAGTAAGGCAATAAATTCAATTATCAACTCTCTGGTGATGAAAGTTAGAATGGTAGATTCAAAAAATGGCTACGAATTCTTCCCCTCCCTCATCCATACCCTTGCAATCCTACCATCAAAAGGTAAGACTCTCCATGAGCTTCAAGTCAGTGATGAGTTTTTTCCTTTTTTGAAAAAGGTAGAACCCTTCACCCTTTGAATCTAAGCTTACCTCATGACTTTCTTTGACCAACAAAATGCAGCAAAAGTGACAAGTTCTCCAAGCCTAGACCTCAAGTGGCCTTATATAATTCTGCTCTTGTTTTTAGAACTCTAAGACTGCCATGTAAAAAATCTAACCTGGTGTTGAGATTGCTGGAAGATGAGAGATCATGCAGAGAGAACTCAGTTGTCTCAGGTATCCCACCTGAGGCCATCACAGATCAGCTAGCCCCAACTAACCCACTAGCTGAACACAGACACAATTAGCTAAGCACAGGCCAAACAAGAAGAATCACCCAGAGAATCCCAGCCCAAGCAGCCAAACTGTAGAATCATAAACTAAATAAAGTTTAGTTGTTTCAACCACCAAGTTTAAGAGTGGCTTGTTATCTAGTAAAAGGTAACTGATACATCCTGGGAAAATCAAAATCCACAAAATCATAAAAAATAATTGTTTAATACTCTCCCACCCCACCAAAAAAAAGAGAAAACCTTTCTGAGTCGTTGCGGAACCACGGGTGTTAATGACAGGACTGCATCTGGAATGTACTGCATGTTCTCCTACCTCTCAAGAATAACTACCAGAGGTGGAAAAGGATGCTCTCCACAGGGAACATTATCCAGGGGAATAAGGGGACTGTCCCTCCTTTCACTTGGCTCACCCTGGGGAGACCTCCTCACTATGCCCAGGACAGAAATGCTACTCTAATTGTTGAAAATGACTTCCACAAGACTTCCCTGGTATCAGATGCCCAAACATCAGTCATCATAACATAGCCTCATAAGCAGAATGAAAAAAGAGAACTGAATAGGTCAGACAAGGTCTCATCACACATTCTCTCCTCCCTTGACCTTAAAGCCAGAGTCCTCAGCTTGGCATTCAAGGCCCTTTGCAAATTGGCCTTATCTCTCTCTAGTCTCATCTTTAGCTTCACCTGCCACACACCCTGTGTTTTTGCCATGCCCAACATCTCTGCTGTCTCTTGATACACCCAACTTTTGCATGATTCTCTGTCCATGAGAAATGCTGTTTCCTCTTCTGAAATACTCTTTCTTGCCCCTCTCCTTTTCAGATAAACTCCTATTCATCCTTTCATACCTGTTCAAATGTTCCACCTTTGAGAAGCAGGGTTAATTTCCCCCAGGATGAGTTAATTAGTCCCTCTTCTGGGTTCCTGCAGCGCCCTGAACATCATTCTAGTACAATAAATATCACATTGCATTTTAACTACCTGTTCATATGTCTGCTTCAAAAATAAACCACAGTTGGTATTAAAGGTTATTACCTGGTTTTTAGCAGATTGAACAATTAGACAGTAAGTCTTCACTTAATATCATTGAGAGGTTCTTGGAAATGGCAAATTGAAGCATGATGACATACAATGAAACCAATTTTTTTCATCATTATAACAAAAGGATGTTTACTTAAGGACTTGCTGTACATTGTTTTTCTTAAAATCACAGTTTCTAAGAATCCAGTTGATGATGGTAAATGAGGACTACATTTCTCTTTTTCTTTCTTTTTTTTTTTTTTAAGATGGAGTCTTGCTCTGTCACCCAGGGTAGAGTGCAGTGGCACGATCTCAGCTAGCTGCAAACTCTGCCCCCCAGGTTCAAGCAATTCTCCTGCCTCAGCCTCCTGAGTAGCTGGGATTACAGGCACCTGCCACCATGCCCAGATAATTTTTTTATTTTTCCACCCCCCCAGGTTCAAGCAATTCTCCTGCCTTAGTCTCCTGAGTAGCTGGGATTACAGGCACCTGCCACTATACCCAGATAATTTTTTTTATTTTTAGTAGAGACGAGGTTTCACCATGTTGGCTAAGCTGGTCTTGAACTCTTGACCTCAACTGATCCACCTGCCTTGGCCTCCCAAAGTGCTAGGATTACAGGCGTGAGCCACCATGCCTGGCTGAAAACTGCATTTCTTTTGGGTTTGTGAGCTCCACGTGTACTCATTGCACTCACAGCACTGAAAGTACTAAGAAGAAACCTGAAAGTTTTCTGGAAAAAAAAAAAAAAGCCAGTGCAGGTTGATAAGGAAAGCAGAAGGTGGGGGGCTTGGGAAAAACTATGAATTTAAAAATATGGGTTCTAGGGCCAGGGCTGGCAGTATCTAACTACGTAACCTTGGGTAATACCCCCTTTCACTCAACCTGACTTTCTACACCATTAAAATGAGGGGAATAGGAATGCAGGGAAGTACAAATCATCCAACCCATTTACTCTGCCTATCGTAACCAGGCTTTTTTTTCTCCTGGAGGCCAGACATGGTAGCTCACACCTGTAATCCCAACACTTTGGGAGGCCAGGTGGAAGGATCACCTGAGGTCAAGAGTTCGACACCAGCTTGGCCAACAAAGCAAAACCCCATCTCTACTAAATATACAAAAATTAGTGAGGAGTGGGGGTGGGTACCTGTAATCCCAGCTACTCGGGAGGCTGAGGCAGGAGAATTTCTTGAACCTGGGAGGCAGAGGTTACAGTGAGCTGAGATCCCGCCACTACACTCCAGCCTAGGCGACAGAGTAAGACTGTGTCTCAAAAATATATATGTAAATAAATAATAAATAAATTTTTTTAAAAAAAGAAATATTCTCCTGGGCAAGATGGGATGGAACAGACAGCCAACTGGTACCCTGGCTATCATCCTTGTCAGAAAGTCAGGGAACAAGCTTGTCATTGAAAGGAAGCCTGAATTTAAGAGATCAGCCCTCTAAGAGGGGTTGTGCAGCAAAGAGCAGAGATGGAGAATCATTGCAGTGGTGCAGGCACTGTCCCAGGGAGGCTGCGGGCCCCAGGGTGGACCCAAATGACATGTGCTCTCTTTGTGTCACAGCACCTTTGTCCAGAAATTCTTCTCTTCCCTCAGAAGGTCCCTAAACCATCAAGCTGTATCAACCTTGACTTTTTATTTTTTTAGAAGATTCTCCATCTTTCAATGAGGATACCAAAACAAAGTTTTACTTTAGACAATTAGAATATATCAACTTTTAGAGCTGTGTAAAATCAAACATCTACTTAACAATATTTAATATTAATTAGTTATAAATAATATTTAAATCACATTGCACATAAAATATTATTTAGATATCATTTTTTCTATTATATTCAGTTAATAATTATTATTCATGCAACAGTCCCACTCTTGTATTTCACATACAAGAACATCAATTCTGAGAAGTAGAGAGACAGGACCCCGAGTTCACGATTATCCCCATGAGATATGGGGCTTCTGCTTCCAGAATGAGGAAGTCACAGACACCAGAGATGCTCCTGAGAGCCTAGGAGCCTAGGAGAGTAGCTCTGAAAGCTGAGGACATTCAGTCCATCAGTCACAGTGCAAATACTTCTGGTCCTTGAGAGGCATGAGACAAATTTACATCTGTATACCACCGCTCTCTGAACCAGACACTTTACATGTGTAAAAAATTCCCCAGGTGAGGACAGGCACTGTGGCTCACGCCTGTAATCTCAGCACTTTGAGAGGCTGAGACGGGGGTGGTGGGGGATCAAGAGGTCAGGAGTTTGAGACCAGCCTGACGAACATGGCGAAACCCTGTCTCTATTAAAGATACAAAAATTAGCCAGGCATGGTGGCACGTGCCTGTAATCCCAGCTACGCAGGAGGCTAAGGCAGGAGAATCGCTTGACCCCAGAAGGCAGAGGTTGCAGTGAACCGTGAACCGAGATCGTGCCATTGCACTCCAGCCTGGGCAACAGAGTAAGACTCCCTCTAAAAAAAAAAAAAAAAAAGAATCCCCAGGTGAATACAATGTACAACGAAGTTTGAGACCCAGCGCCTTTCAGAGAGCACTCCCTTCTCCCTGTGGCTGAGCCTGATAGCTGTCTCCTGTATCAGGCATCTGAGAAAGGCAGGCTAGCTCAGTTTTAAAAAGAAACTCTAAGAAATTAACAAAGACTCTGAATTCAGCTGTGATGTAGTTCCCCTCTGGCAGAGAAAAGGGCAGATTTCCAACAGACGGGTAGTGACCTGATACCCCTGTGCCCTGGCTGTTGGCACTGAATTGGGAGCCAGACTCCCAGCTCAACTGCAGGACCCATAAGCAGGCCTAGAGTGCAGCCTGAGGCTTAGCACTACAAGGACCGCTGCTAGGACCTAGAACATGTGCTGAGCATAGGACTTAGTGAGGCAGCAAGGAAGTGGGGTCCATATTGGGTAGTCTACCTTTCAGACATGAACAGCAGGGCCAAGGCAACATGGACACCTCAAGGTAGGGGAGGAGAGAAATCCCAAAGAGGCCTCAGAAAGCTGGTATCAGGTTAGTTTAGGCCAACAAGTGAGGACACATACATTGCATAAGCCTGACACCAATGCCAAGCAACCCCCTGAGGGTTGGGAAGCCCTTCATTCCACAGCTTTTGTCCAGGGCTCCAGGTAGCTTGGAGCTGGGGTCCAAGCTCTGACTCCAACAGAGCAATTGCATCCTCTGGAGGAGCCTGATGTTCCTCTGCTAGTTCCAACCTGCAGATTCAAAGCTAGACAGAACTTCACTGTTCATCTAGCCAATACCCACCACGCAGATGACGACATGGAGGCCCTGAGACGGAGAGGGGCTTAGCTAAATCCACATGGCCCTGGTATAACATAGGTGATGCCTTGAACCACTAAGCAGTCCTTGATTACCTCTGTAGCCACAGGGAAGATGCTCTACCTCCCTACACCTCTGTCAGACACTAAGCAATGAGAAAAACCACTCTAGGTGTATCCTCTGGCAGGCTGCACATCCTCACTAACGATTTTGCCCTCCCAACCCCGGGGCAGTCCCATTCTACTGAGCACCAGTCAAGGCCCCCACCACACAGCCCCCGAAGGCTTCCTCCAACCCACCACTGAGAGCAGCACCACCTTCAAGAAACATGTTGCACCCAAACCCCAAATACCCAAATGTCCCTGCTAGACAGACAAATTTTTATCCAAGTCACCCCTAAAGTGACTGGTGCTTCTGCCCCAGCTGTCAGCAGGCTTACCTGTGGCCCTGCTGCCATGATTAAACTAACACCTGGGAGAGAAGTCAGAAGAGCAACAGGTGAGGCCACCACAGGTCCCAGAGGATGGTGCTTACCAATCGCCCAGGAACACCCACCCTGCATGCTGCAGCCAAGCCAGGCTGCAAGGTGGAAGCCTCGGGGAGTGAATACTGGATAGGGTAAGGGGAGCAGTCTGGATCCTCTCCTCCCTTCTCTGATGCATCCTCAGCCAGGGCTGCATTTGTCTAGCTCACCTGAGATACTCCTGCAAGAAAGGGCTTGGTTGACTCCTCCTGTTTCTGTTTATCTCGAAGGCTCTGCAGCAATTTTCCCAAACTGAACAGCAAGAGGGAGACCTCAAAGAGGCGACTCTCTTCCTAGCTGCATCTCCTTCCTAATCCTCTGGGTGCCTTGGAATAGAAGCTCAGAAGGAAGAAAACGACATTTTCAACTTTCAGGAACTAGCTCTGTCGCCCTCGGCACAGCTCGGGAGACATCACTCTCAGCCTTTTAGGACTCCATCCAAAAATCCTTCAGCCCTCCATGTTCCCCAAAATGACAGTGCTCATGTGTGGCTGGAACCTGCCCCGATCCGGCAGCTCATTTAAATAGAGCTCATCACAACAACAGTGTTGGTGGAGAAGTGAGTAGCTGCAGGGCCCTGGGGACCCCCTGTTTATACGTAGGAAGAATGATGCAATCTGGGTATCAAAATAGCAATCCAGAATGGAATAACAGGCTCACGCAGCAGCGGTGCCTGCACAGCCAGAGCTCAAGTTGACACACTCTGTCAGACCCACACTGCTGCAGCACGCAGATGCCAGGCACACACTCTCACCGCATCATTTTAAAAAACAGCAGGAGCCCGAGATATCCCTCCATGCCCCCAGCACTGAAGGAGGGTGTGGGGGAGCCTTCAACAGACATTGAAATCTGTCTCCTACATACTCACCTGCTCCTGCCACTTCACCTGAAGTCCTTATCCTGTGACGTCACAGTCAGTTGCCATAGTGACCAATTGTCCGTCACAAGCAGAGGATTAGGACTTAGGATGGAGAAGACACACATTTATGATGTATGATGCACAAAGGTCCTGGGAGGTGCCCCTTGGCAGCTAACTCTACCCACCAGGAAGATCCAGTCACATACAAGCAGGGAAGGAAAAAGGGAAGGATGAACAGAACTGACTGGAGGAGATATTAGGATGGGGCAAGACTAAAAGTACAGGATAATTTCAAAAGCACAGAGCAATCAGATGAGGCGGAGTGGCAGGGATGTGCTTGGAAGGACGGGCAGAAGAGTAAGCTCCTCAGGGGACCTGAATGCTAAGCTCAGGAGCTTGACCTTCATCCTAAGATAAAAGGCAGCCTAAAAAGCTTCTGGAGAGTGACTTAGCTGGGCTTTATGATTATCGTGATAAACTGGACACAGAGAGGTCAGGATAGCTGAGCATTAATGGGACCCTAAATTAGGTTAGAAATGAAAAAAAAAAGGAAGAGAAGACTCATTCCAAAGAGAACTGACAGGACACAAGCAAATTATGATGCTGGCACTAGTGGTGGTGTGTGAAGAACATGAAGTCAAGTGGAGGGGCTGTCATGAACAGAGCTAGGTAACAGGAGGAAGAAGAGAGCAGTGGTCAAATCCCATGTTATCTATGCTTTCCTTTCTCTGGCCTCCTTGCCCTCTTAAGATCAGGCCTCATTCTGTCTTGTCTGGACCACTGATGCCCAAATCTGGAGAGCTTGTTAGAAATCCTGAATCAACCAAATCCAAACATGTTGTGTTTGGGTGTAGCACTGGGAATCTGTATTTTTAGCTAGCAACACAAACAATTCTTAGGCATCCAGACCAGCACTGGTTCAAGGCCCAGCAATCAGGAACCAATGGCCTAGACAGTCGCAGTAGTCCAACAGGTCTTCCTGTATCCAGTCCTGTCTCCTCCATTAGTTCTTCTCACTGGGCCAGCATGACTGTTTTTTTCTCGTTTGTCTGTCTTTGTTTTTGCTGTTTTGAGACAGCGCCTCATTCTGTCACCCAGGCTGGAGTGTGGTGGCATGTTCATGGCATTGCAGCCTCAACCTCCTAGGCTCAAGTGATCCTCCTACCTCAGCTTCCCAAGCAGCTGGGACTTACAGGTATACATCCAGCTAATTTACTTTTTATTTTTTGCAGAGACAGGGCCTTACTGTATTGCCCAGGCTCGTCTTGAACTCCTGACCTCAAGTGATCCTCCCCTCTTGACCTCCTAAAGTGCTGGGATTACAGGTGTGAGTCACCGCAGCCAGCTAGAATGACTTTGATCATATTCCCAAGTACAGATTTGACCATATTCTACTGACCAAAAACCTTCAATGGCTCCCCACTGTCCACAGAATATCTTAATCAAGATCCTTCACAATTTGGCCCTAAATTTCCTTTTTGAACAGAATTCCCACTTCTCTCCTTCAAGCATCCTATATTCCAGCCAAAATTTACTCCCTCCTGTTTCTAATATTTGCCCTTCCCTCCCCTCCATGTGCCTCATCCTAACACTATTCCCTCCCTGGGAGTCCCTTGCAAATTTTTCTGACTCTGCCTGGTTCCTGCATAGCTACTCCAACTGGGTGTCACTCACAGATTCAAAGCACCCAATTTCCCCAGACAGAACCTAAAATAGGGGTCAGAAAACCATAGCCTGCCTGTTTTTGTAAATAAAGAATACAGTCATGCCCATTCATTTCCATATTGTCTATGGCTGCCTTCTGCTTTTTTGCTACAATGATAGAGCTAAGTAGTTGTAACAGAGACTGCATGAGCCACAAAGCCTAAAGTAGTTACTGTCTAGCCCTGTGCAGAAAGTTTATGACCCCTGGCCTAAAGCAACAGCTCCTTTAATTGTACGAGCCTCACCCTTTGGGGTTTAATTCTGATTACAGGGATTTTGCTTGTTGCCAAGCCCACACCCATCTTTGTGAACTCTCATTCTGACAACTGGGACACACCTGAGCTGGACCCTCATGTTTGGGTAGGATGTTTCAAGCAAGAAAAAGTATTTCAGGAGGAAGGAACATCATAAACAGAATTATAGATATAAAAATGTGAGGCCTCTTTGGAAAGTCTTGTAAGGTTAGAACATATAGAGAAATGACAGGAGATGAGGTTGGAACATTAGTTTGGGACCAGATTAAGAAAAGACTTGGAGGGCATGCTAGGTGTCTTTTCTGAAATCCAAGCAATTGGAAGCCTTTAGGTAGCTAGATGTGCAGGCCCAGAGTCAGAGCGACTGATCAGGGTCAAAGCTAGAGGGTTTGGGAGCATAACCGCAGTGGCAATAAGTAAAGTGAGGTCAAAAAAAATATCACTATAGGAAAAAATAGGAAATAAACTGAGGTCAGGCAGGTGTCCAGGGACTGTGAGGAAGAGTCGGGCAGCAGATGTGAGCCAAGACTCAGAATCTGGCAATGAAAGCCAGGTGACTGGTGAGGCTGGAGATGGATGCATGAGCCACAGCCTTCAGAATCCACGCTCCTAGGAACCACCTGGCTGTGAAACAGGCTTTTTGTACCAAGAAAGTACCCATAGCATGATGCAAAAAGTACAGGTAGGATGAGTCCGGGCTCATTTCATTTGATAGACCCTCACTGACCCAGGTAGCACCTCTGTCTTTTTTCATCCCACATCTTCAGAGTCGATCCAAAAACTGATGCACTGACACATTCCATGCAAAGCCACTGATCCCATTTCCATCTGGGCCTGCAGACAGAGAGGCAGTTGGGGAACCAAGGGCAGCATCCTATTCTGGGTCTGTAGTTTCTATTGGCCCTCAAGCCCAGGAAAGCCCTGGACTGTCAGGCAAGGGAGTTGGATTTTTTTCCTGACTCTGAAAGTGACCAATTACGTGGTTTTCAGCAGGATCCGAGCCCTTCCTGGACTCCTGATGCTTCACCTATGCAGTGAGGGGTTCGAGATTAAGGGCCTTCCCTGCCTTCTGGCCTCCACAGCACTCAACCCTGACTGGACCCCCTTAAATCAGACAGTTCCAGCAGACAAGAGGCCCCTCTAAGACCCCGTTCATCAATCACAGCCATCTCGAGTTCTCACCCTCAGCATATCTGTTCTAGCTATAGCCTTCCAAGCAGCACTGGCAGCAGCAAGCACCTCCCCCAAACCACAGCCTGCCTCCTTTCTATTACCAGGGGAATTGCTCTCCCAGTAACGGGTCCTTTTCTGGGGTGCGAGTGCTACTCTCAGGGCCCTAGAGAGCCAATTAAAATGAGGAAACTGTTCATGAACTAAAAAGCCACTCCACTGATAGGGCTCCGGGATCCAGCTTCTGCACCTGCTGCATACCCAACTCAGCAACCTGCCCTCCACCTGGGAGACTTCAGTCACTGCCCACAACAGATCCCACAAGGCTAGACACACTGTGCAGCACCTGGAATGAGCAAAGAGTAAGTTAGTCACCCATCTCCCAGGCTCCTGTAGCTGAGATCTCACCTCCAGCCTCCTGTTCCCCCCCAAGACCATTAGAGCCCCTCCAGCTGAGCTGCTCATTAAGAGAAGCATCATTTCCATCACTGACTCTAAGGTTATAGCATCTTGCATCAGCTCCCTCTCCTTGGATAGTCCTAAAGTCCCAAGGCCTGCCCACCGAGGGACTGTGATTGCTTCTCCTTTCAGCATTAGTAGTATTCAAGGGATGCTGTCACCCTTCACTAGCTTCAAGAAGCATGGGGCTATGGTAGTTATTTAGTGTTCTTACATCTCATTAAGTCTAGCCCTGAAAGCCAGAGAGGCCTAGGATGCCCAGTCAATTAGTGCTAGAGTCCAGATGAGCTCTAGGGGCTGTGACTTCCAGATCAAGGTTCCACATCTCAGCTGTACCCCAACTTTGAAAATGGGAAAAATAAGACACTAAACAAGTAGATTCTGGAATCTACATCTCAGTATCAGTCTCCCAGCCACGATTTGTCTTTAGGTTGATTTAAAGAGAAAAAATAAGTAATGTTCCTTTTCCTTACTTGGGGAAGGAAATATCCAATCAATTCCCTCTTCCCCTCCCTAAAATGTCAAATAAAACCACAGAAACTTGAAGAAGGATGAGGCAGAAAAACAAAACAAAACAAAAAAAACAAACAAACAAAAAAAAAAAAAACACGACAGCAACTCTGAGAACCTTGAAGGCAGAGCCAGCCTATGGTAAGAGTCAGTTGCTGGGATGTTAGCTCCCTTCAGAGCTTGTTATATTTACATAAAGTATCACTTTGGTACTCAATGGCCAACTTTCCAGATAGAATTTGACCTGGGATCATTTTTAATTAGGCTTAAAAGCAAATAGCCCCAAGTAGATATTCTCATTGGCTGAGAAAATCCAATTCCAATAGCTAGCATTTCTGAACCAGCCATCCCACTGCATGGCTAAGCCACTGCACACTCAGCACACTCCTGCCTGTGCTCTGGTCCCCATCACTAGCTTTTGATGATCTTGCCCAGCTGGTCTCCTCAGTGCCTGAGAGGTGATGCAGACTCATTTTCTTAGTAGCTGGGGAGAATCCCAACTAGGCTGTGTCTGTATTAATCAAAGATTTGCACTTTATCCAGCAATTCCAACACTGAGTACACAGCGGCCCCCTCTTATTCAAGAGGAGGTAAGTTCCAAGATGCCTGGAACAGCAGATAGTACCAAACCCTACATACACTATATTTTTCCTATGCATACATACCTATGATAAAGTTTAATTTGTAAATTAGGCACAGTAAGAGATTAATGATAACTCAATAAAATAGAACAATTATAACAATATACTGTAATAAAAGCAACATGAATGCAGCCTCTGCTTGCTCTCTCTCTCTCGCCCTCCCTCCTCCTCCCACCACCTATTTCTCTCAAAATCTCTTAATATTTTCAGGCAGTGAATAACTAAAAACTTGAAAAGCAAAACCTTAGATGCCGGCTGGGGGGTGGAGAGGGAACTACTGTGTATCCAAAGAAAATGAAATCAGCATGTCCCATGTCCCTGCACTCCCATGTTCATTGCTATATTATTCACAATGGCCAGGACAGGGAATCAACCTAAGTGTCTATCGATGAATGGATAAAAAAAAATGTGAGATATATATATATATATATATATATATATATATATATACACACACACACACACACACACTACCATTCAACCATTAAAATAAAAAGGAAAATCTGTCATTTGTGAAAACATGGTTGTATCTACAGCACATTGTAAATGAAATAAGAAGCCAGGTACAGAAAGACAAATACTGTATGAGCTCACTCATATGGAATCTGAAAAAAAAATGGATTCATAAGAGTGGAGAGTAAAAGAACAGCTACCAGGGGCTAGAGTGGTTGGCAAGGGACAAGGGTAGTTAGGGAGATGTTGGTCAAAGGATGGAAAAACCCAGTTAGAAAGCAGGAATAAGTTCAAGAGATCCATCGTACAGCATGATAGGTATGGTTAATAATAAACTGTATTCTTGAAAGATGCCAAGAGAGTGGATATAAAGTGTTCTCACCACCAAAATGGTAACTAAGTGAGGTGATGCGTATGTTAACTGGCTAGATTTAGTCATTCTGCAATGTACGCATACGTCAGAACACCATGTTGTACACTGTAAATATATACAGTTTTATCTGGCAGTTAAAAACTTTTTTAATTAAAAAATATTTATATTTGAGGCTGGGCACAGTGGCTCACACCTGAAATGCCAGCACTTTGGGAGGCCAAGGTGGGCGGAGCACAAGGTCAGGAGTTTGAGACCAGCCTGGCCAAAATGGTGAAACCCCATCTCCACTAAAAATAATAATAATAATACAAAAATTAGCCAAGCATGGTGGCAGGCACCTGTAGTCCCAGCTACTCGGGAGGCTGAGGCAGGAGAATCTCTTGAACCTGGCAAGCGGAGAAGTGAGGTTGCAGTGAGCCAACATTGCGCCATTGTTCTCCAGCCTAGGTGACAGAGTGAGACTCCATCTTAAAAAAATACACACACACACACACACACACACACACGACAGCTCAGGCTGCAGGGTTTGTTCTTTCTTCAAAGACTCTCCATGGACTCTCCTCATCAGTTTGGTATTCTAAGTGAGTGTGAACTTTTCGAAGCAAAGTGCTACAATGTAGATCATAAGCTTTGAAGACAGGTGAACCTGAATTCAACCTCACCAGGTTAACCAGAGAGTAGTTGTTAACCTTAGTCTATAAATATCCCAATCCCCATATTTTTCATCTATAAAATGGGAATACCAGTATCTACTTTATAAGTCTTCTGTGAAGTTTACAAAAAATAATGCCTGTACCGTGTCTGCCAACCAGTATGGGCTTGAGAACTGTGTTTTGTACCTCCCACTTGAAGAACAAAAAGGGACAGTATCACAAGTGGAAAAAAGCCTTCTACCCAGGCTTTATTAAGTAATTTATTCAATAAATATTCATTTAAGATCTCCTCTCCTGTATCACATTCTGTGTTGGTCTGTGGGGTTATAGACATGAAAGGCACTGTCTGGTTGAAGAAAAAGATGCCCACCTCTTACCATCCCCTCAGTTCTAAGCCCCAGAGCAGGAGTACAGGCCTGGGGAGGCTCTGTTGAAGAATTAGAGTTGAAAACCAGCTGGACAGACCCTGAGCCCCGGCACAGCCCCTTTCCACTCAACATAGCAACTGCCTGGCTCTGCCCAGCAAGCAGGAGAAACAGGTTTATGGAAAAGAACTCATCCCCATGCAGTATGGCTCCATCTGGTTGGAGGCACTGAAACTCAGAACCTGTTTATTCCTCAGCCTCTATCCACTTTCCCTGCCATCTCTCTACTGGCTCCCACATTTTACTTTAAAAAAAAAAAAACGATTTCTGCCCAGATTCCCAGAAAGAGGATAGACCTTCCAGAAAGCCTGTGTTCCTAGTCTGCTGGACAAAGTGACTACACTAAAAGCTCTCCCAAGCATGGCTTCTCAAACTACAGACTAGAAATCTAAGTGCAGGTATTGGGTATCTCACTAGGCTAACCAGAGATAGGTGATAGGTCTGACTTTTATCAGACAGCTGATTTGGGAGCTGTTCTTTTGGTCCTTCAGAAAATATTCAGTGGGTAACTGATATCTACCAATCCTAGCACATGGAGAACTTACTAGAGTTAATGATTCTTTGCTTGAACTTTAAACAATCTTCTCCTCACTGTATTATTATCACCTCTTTATTTAGCTGTCATTCATTGGACTATGAGCTCCTTGAAGTCAAGGGCTCTGTCTTTTCATCTCTGCATCCTAAATGCCATAGAGCCTGGCACACAGTAGTTGATAAATACCCACGGAGGAAATAGACATATAAACAAACCAATACCACACCACATAGGGTCCTAATAGTTCCAAGTAATAAATGCAAATGTGAAGGTAACAATGGCCTAGCCAGACCATAAGACCTACTAAAAAATATAAGATGCCACATATTATACAATAAATTGCCTGTCTGGTTCCAAATTAAGCATGTTTCCATCGAACAGGCTTTTTTCCCCTCTATTTTACATGTTCTCAAGTTCTAAATAATAGCTTTTTTTTTTTTACATTTCTTACCTTCTTTCTATAAATGAGGCTATAGAAGGCTTTATGTATATATCCTCATTTAATCTTCACAACAATCCTATGAGTTAGTTACTGCTACCATTAACCCCATTATACAGGCGAAAAGAAAAAAAACCTCTTGGCAGAGACATGAAGTAACTTGCCTAAACTACACAACTAGTAATGGCAGGCAGATCAAGACTGACACTCAGAAGGCCAAATATACTGACACCAAACTTTTGTTTTTACTCTTCATTGCAATTAGAATAACTTGGCAAGGCAACAAACACTATAATTCAGGTAATTGTCATTTATATATATTTATTTTATTTTATTTATTTTTTTGAGATGGAGTCTCACTCTGTTGCCCAGGCTGGAGTGCAGTGGCACAATCTCAGCTCACTGCAACCTCCACTCCCTGGGTTCACGTGGTTCTCCTGCATCAGCCTCCTGAGTAGCTGGGACTACAGGTGCCTGCCACCACACAACTTTTTTTTGTATTTTTAGTAGAGACAGGGTTTCATCATGTTGACCAGGCTGGTCTTGAACTCCTGACCTTAGGTGATCCACCTGCCTTGGCCTTTCAAAGTGCTGGGATTACAGGCATGAGCCACCACACCCAATCCATTAATATGAATTTAATGTGCTCATTTTAGAGTCAAACACAGCCTTGACACATGCATAATTTGTTCACATTAAAAATCTTAATGAGATCAAAGACCTGAACATAAGAGCTTAAACTATAAAACTGCTAGAAGAAAACAAAGGGGAAAATATTTATGACATTGGATTTGGCAATTATTTCTTTTTGTTTTTGTTTTTGTTTTGTTTTTTCTTTTCTGGCAATAATTTCTTGAACGTGACACCAAAAGCACAGAGAACAACAAAAAAACATAAATAAGTCTTCATGAAAATTAAAACACTTTGTGTATCCCAGAATGCTATCGACAGAATGAAGAAACAACCCACAGAATGGGAGAAAATATTTGCAAATCATATATCTAATAAGAGATTGATATCCAGAATGTGTAAAGTTCTACAATTCAACAATAACAATGACAACCCCATTAAAAAATGCACAAACTGAAACTCTATACCCATCAAACAACTCCCATTCTCCCAGCCCCTAGCAACCACCATTCTAGTTTCTATCTCTATGAAGCTGACTATTCTAAGTATCTCATGTAACTGGAATCATACAGTACTTGCCCTTTTATGACAGGCTTACTTCATTTAGCATAATGTCCTAAAAGTTTCACCCATGTTGTAGCATGTGTCAGAACTTCCTTCCTCATTAAGGCTGAATAATATTCCATTATATGTATATACCACACTTTGTTTATCCATTCATCTGTTGATTAACATTTAGGTTGCTTCTACCTTTTGGCTATTGCAAATAACGCTCCTGTAAACATAGGTGTACAAATATCTCTTCAGGTCCCTGCTTTAAATTCTTTTAAGCATATATCCAGGAGTAGAATTGCTGGATTGTATGATAATTCAACTTTTAATCTTCTGAGGAACTACCATATTTTCCACAGCATCCACACTGGTTTTTTTGGTGGTGTTATAGTTGTTGTTTTTTTGAGACAGAGTTTCCTTATTTTTGCCCAGGCTAGAGTGCAATGTCATGATTTTGGCTCACTGCAACCTCTGCCTCCCGGGTTCAAGTGATTTCCTGCCTCAACCTCCCAAGTAGCTGGGATTACAGGTGTGCACCACCACACCCAGCTATTTTTGTATTTTCAGTAGAGACAGGGTTTCTCCATGTTGGTCAGACTGGTCTCGAACTCCTGACTTCAGATGATCCACCCACCTCAGCCACCCAAAGTGCTGGGATTACAGGAGTAGGCCACCATATCCAGCTGCCACACTGTTTTATATTCCCTCCAACAGTGCTCAAGTACTCCAATTTCTCCACATTCTTGTCAACATCTATTATTTTCTGGGATATTTTTGGTTTGTTTGCTAGCCATCCTAATTGGCATGAAGTGGTTTCTCATCATGGTTTTGATTTGCATTTCCCTATGATTAGAGATGAGCATTTTTTCTTGGGCTTATTGGTTATTTGTACATCATCTTTGGAGAAATGTATATTCAAGTCTTTTGCCCATTTTAAAATCATGGTTTTCTTTATTGTTGAGTTGTAGGACTTCATGTATTCTAAATATTAACCCAACAATGCTGGAACTTTTTTTTCATGGCTTAAAACATCAGAAATTTATTACTTTCAATTATTCCATGGGTTGACTGAGTAGTTCTTCTGCTTCAGTGATGTCATCTGGGATACTGGGATGGCCCAGTCCAAAACAACTTCACTCATGGCTGGCAACTGGTACAGGATGTCAAGCAGAAACTTCAGTTCTACTCTCCATGTGGCTGCTTGGGCTTCCTCACAGCATGGAGACTGGATTCCAAGACAGCATGTCCCAACCAGCAAAGTTAGACATTGCAGATCTCCTGAGGACCAGCCTTTGAAGTCACACAACATTTCTGCCACATTCCAATGGTCAAAGTAACTCAAAGGATCAATACAGATTCAAGGAGAACAGAAATAGACTTTACCTCTTGGTGGGATGGGTGGCAGAAAACAATTGTAGCTATCTTTAATTCTCTGTAGTAATGAAGGGGACCATCACCAAAGCTGGCAAAAGGTACCACCACTGCTACAGAGGCCCAATATCATTTCTTTTTTTTTTTTTTTTTGAGAGAAGGAGAGGAAGAAAGAGAAAGAAAAAGAGGGAGAGAGAACAGGAATATTGCTTCATTCTAAAAATGGGTATTAATAATGGCCGATCAATATTTTGTGTATTTAAAGTGGACAATGTATATTTTGTGTATTTAAAATGGAGAGCTCTATAAATATTTATTGAGTTTACTTGTTCTGGATCTGAGTTCAAATCTTGGCTATCCTTATTAATTTTCTGTCTCGTTGAGTCTAAATCTCATTATGGGTCTTATGTATCTGGGTGTTAAGATCTCTTATTGTTGCATTGATCCTTTTATGATTGTATCTTTGTTGCTTTGATATCTATTTTATCAAATGTGAGAATTGCAACTCCTGCTTTTTGTTTATTTATTTTTGCTCTCCATTTGGTTGGTAAATTTTTCTCCAACGCTTTGTTTTTAGTCTTTGTGTATCTTTGGATATACCGTTAGGTTTTGGCTGTATCTTTTGATTGGGGGATTTAGTCGATTTAAATTTAGGGTTACTGCCATTTGATGTTAACTGGCTATTTTATCCATTCGTTGATGTAAATTCTTCTTTATGTTGATGCTCTTTACTTTTTGGTATATTTTTAGAAAGGCTCATACTGGTTGTTCCTTTCTATGTATAATGCTTCTTTCAGAAGTTCTTGTAAAGCAGGCCTGGTGGTAATAAAATCTCTGAGTACTTGCTTGTTCATAAAAGATTTTATTTTTCCTTCAATTGTGAAGCTTAGTTTGGCAAGATATGAAATTCTGGGCTGAAAGTTCTGTTCTTTAAGTATGTCGAATATTGGCCCCCACTCTCTTCTGACTTGTAGGGTTTCCACTGAGAGATCTGCTGTAAGTCTAATAGGCTTCCCTTTATGGGTAACTTGATCTTTCTCTCTGGCTGCCCTTAGTATTTTCTCCTTCGTTTTGATCCTGGTGAATCTAATGATTATGTGCCTTGGGGTTGCTCTTCTTGAGGAATATCTTTGTGGTGTTCTCTGTATTGCCTGGGGTTGAATAGTGTCCTGCTTTGCTAGATTAGGAAAATTTTCCTGGATAATATCCTGAAGAGTATTTTCCAGCTTGGATTCATTCTCTCCATCACATTCAGGTACACCAATCAAGCGTATATTAGGTCTTTTCACATAGTCCCATATTTCTTGGAGACTTTGCTCATTCCTTTTTATCCTTTTTTCTCTATTCTTGTCTTGTTGTTTTATTTCATTAAGTTGGTCTTCGACCTCTGATATCCTTTCTTCTGCTTGATCAATTCGGCTATTTAAACTTGTGCATATTTCACTAAGTTCTCGTGTTGTATTTTTCAACTCCGTTAATTCATTTATATTCCTCTCTATATTGTCTATTCTTTTCAGCATTTCGTCTCATCTTGGATGAGATCCAAGATGGCTGATCACTAACAGCTCGGGATTGTAGCTCCCAGTGAAAGCTCAGAGAACGAGAGGATGCCACACTTTCAGACGAATTTTTGTCACTCACGGACCAGCAGATTTCCAGTGGAGGAGCCCCACGGGTCACCAGCGCAACTCTTGTGGCCGGCGCAGTGGTTTTGCCGGCGCCTCAGTGCAGCAGCTCTTCATGCAGAGTAAACGAGACTGGTTCCCCTACTGACAGGAGTTTGGAGCTCCGGGAAGGCAGAGCTGCTTGTTGCAGACTTAAGAAGGAAGCCAGACCAGAGATTCCCAGGCAGAAGAGCACCATCAGTCTTATCGCTGCTATTTTGGCTGGCACAGTGGGTTGCTTGGATCCCAGCACTGGGAATCAATAAATTGGATGTCGACTCAGAAACCTTTAGAAAGGCAGTAATTGTAAAGATGACAGATGGATAAATCTATAATAAAGGGAAAAAAACAGCCTAAGAAGGCCAAGCATACCCAAAATCAGAACCCCTCTCCCTCTACAGGGGATTGCAGTTCCTCATCAGCAACAGAACAAACCCTGATGGAAAAGGACTGTGTTCCATTATCTGAAGTAGGCTTCAGAAGGTGGATGATAAGAAACTTCTGGGAGTTAAAAGAACTTGTTCTAACCCAATGTAAAGAAACTAAGAACTTTGAAAAAAGGTTTGACGAAATGCTGAAAAGAATAGCCAATATCATTTCATCCAAAGCATAGACTGCCTTATGCTGATGCACTGAGATTGCCCTCTCCTGTTGCTGCTAATACCAACAGTGCTATTTACCATTACTGAAGAATTATGGTAAAGTCACAGGCACCATCCTTCATCCTATCAATTCTGCTGAAATCAATGGTACCCAATACCTTGCATCCTCATTATCCAACACTATTTTAATAAAACTCCTTGAGGGCCAGGTGCAGTGTTTCACACCTGTAATCCCAGCACTTTGGGAGACCAAGGCAGGAGAATCACTTGAGGTCAGGAGTTCGAGACCAGGCTGGCCAACATGGTGAAACCCCGTCTCTACTAAAAATACTAAAATTAGCCAGGCATGGTGGCATGTGCATGTAGTCCCAGCTATTCAGGAGGCTGAGGCAGGAGAATCACTTGAACCCAGAAGGCCGACGCTGCATTGAGCTGAGACTGCACCACTGCACTCCAGCCTGGGCGACAGAGCAAGACTCCATCTCAAGAAACAAAACAGTGGCGTGTGTGTTTGTTTCTCAGGTAAAACATGGCTAAAAGCTTGCCGAGCAAGTGAAAAAGAAACATGTGCGCTGAAAAGAGAAAAAAGAACGCCCCAAAGGAGCTCAGCAGGCTTAAAACTATTCTCAAACTAGACGGCGATGTTTTAATGAAAGATGTTCAAGAGATAGCAACTGTGGTGGTACCCAAACCCAAACATTGCCAAGAGAAAATGCAATGTGAGGTAAAGATAAAAAAGATGACATGAAAATGGAGATTGATATTAAGAGAAACAAAAAGACCCTTCTAGACCAGAATGGGCAGTACCCAATATGGATGAACCAAAGGCAAAGAAAAAAGCTGAAGGCAAAGCAAGACAGAAGAAAGGGGAAAAGTAAAGCAAAAGCAGTGAAAGTGGCATAGGGTTTGGTCTGGTAGACTCTTAAAACCTTGGAAAATGCCACATGGGACAGATGATGGATTAGAATGTATACACATGTACACTTTGATTTCAACTCCCACCAAATGAAAACTATTTGTTTTCCTATTTTAACTTGGCCTTTTTTCTTCAATTCAAACCCAGCATAACTCCTCAAGTTTGTTTTGGGAACTTGAAAAAAATATTTTGTTTCATACAAAAAAAAAAAAAAAAGAAAGAAACCAAACAAATAAAAAAACTCCTTTTGGGATTTTATTCACAGCCCCCAACGGCAGCCACCTATCACTCAGGCCTCAGGTTTGTCCAAGGGCCGTAGGGCCAGGGTCAGAGAATGTTAAGTAACAGCATTAAGCCTGAGGGACTAACACAGTAAGCAGCCCTCTCGTCTGCCCTTAGGCAGTGGAATTGAGCCAAACCTGACCACCTCATGTTTAAGTTTTATTTTAGGCTCGGGGTACATATGCAGGTTTGTTATACAGGTACATTGTGTGTCATGGGGGTTTGGTGTACAGATTATTTCATTACTCAGGTAATACAGTACCGGATAGGTAGTTTTTTTGTTTTGTCTTGTTTTATTTGTTTATTTATTTATTTTTTGAGACAGAGTCTCTGTCACCCAGGCTGGAGTGCAGTGAGTTGTGCAATCTCGGCTCACTGCATCTTCCACCTCCCAGGTTCAAGTGATTCTCATGCCTCAGCCTCCTGAGTAGCTGGGATTACAGGTGCATGCCACCAAGCCCTGCTAATTTTTGTATTTTTAGTAGAGACAGGGTTTCACCATGTTGGTCAGGCTGGTCTTGACCTCCTGACCCTGTGATCCCTCCAAAAGTACTGGGATTACAGGTGTGAGCCACCATGCCTGGCCAATCCAGACTAATTTATAAAACTTTATCACAATGAAACACTAATTTTTAAAAAGTGGTGGACAGAACTCATGAAAATATGTGTGTGGACCTCAGCTTGACAACATTTCACTAATTAAGAATGTGGGCTGGGTGCGGTGGCTCATGCCTGTAATCCCAGCACTTTAGAAGTCCCCATTTTTAGACAGTGCTATAATGCCTTACAGAGAGCCTAGATTTGTGCTTCGAATCACTTGGGAAATACTGCAGAGAACAAAACAAACAGAAAAGATCAAGAATGATGTATCTAAGTGTTGCCAACTTATTTGACTTTCTCACTGAAGAATTTCATTCAGTAGATACTCACTGTACCTCTGTGACATGTCCTGTGCTAGAATTAAAATGAAGGGACCTGGTTCCCATCTCCAGTGACTTCACAGTTCCCAGAGACTGTTTCCTAGGAAACCTGACATTCTGGAGCAAGACACAGGCTCCTCCCTGCTGGGCAGCAGCTTAAATAGTGAATAGTTCACTAGTCAGTGTGATTCTATTCAAAATCTGTTCCTGACTAACCCTAGGAAGCCAGCCAGTCTCTCTCTGCCTTGGAGTTTTAGTGATTCAGAACACATCCTCTCTGTCTGGGGAGGCAGCCAAACTTTGAATCAAAACCTTCCCAGGCTTCTTAGTCTGCCACCAATTTAAGGAAATCCCAAACATGAAAAGTTCCAGCTTACAAAACAGATATATTAGGCATCAAGAGGATTCGCTCTGTCTCACAGATTCCCCCAAAGATTGCTTTCAGCAATGAGTGTCCCTTGGGCATTTAAATTCTGATTCTTTTTACACCTGAAATTCTGTTCCTATGAAACAGGAAAAGACCTGTTATGCAGCAGGTGAACTTGTGGTGCCTTTTTACTTACCATCTGCAATAGTCTTGTGAGCCTTGGCAATTTGCCCTAGCTCCTGTATCAAGCCCTAGAAGCAGTCCTTACAGAGCAAATGCTGGCAGGGTAGGATTCGAGAGCCCACACCTGGCAGTTCCTGATGGCATAATGAGCAGGTCATTGCCATGACCTCTATCTGTCCACTCTTAGTGCAGTGTTTCTGGCCAGCTAGTGGCAGCCCCATAAAGCTCATGCCCATGTCCACACTCATGCCTATGCCCAGGACGGGGGCTTTTCCACTAATATCCTCAGGTGAGAAGCAGTGTGTAGAGCAAGCCAGCTCCACTCTCTGTAAGTGAAGCACAAAGCAGAGTGATCTATTTCTTTTCTTTTTTTTTTTTTTTTTGAGAGGAAGTCTCACTCTGTTGCCCAGGCTGCAGTGCGATGGTGTGATCTCAGCTCATTGCAGCCTCTGTCTCCCAGGTTCAAGCGATTCTCCTGCCTCAGCTTCCCGAGTAGCTGGAATTACAGGCACCTGCCACCACAGCTGGCTAATTTTATTTTCTGTGAGATGGAGTCTCTCTCTGTTACCCAGGCTGGAGTGCAGTAGTGTGATCTTAGCTCACTGCAACCTCTGCCTCCTGGGTTCAAGTGATTCTCCTGCCTCAGCCTCCCGAGTAGCTAGGACTACAGGCATGTGCCACCACACCAGGTAATTTTTTATTTTTAGAAGAGACGGGGTTTCGCCATGTTGGCCAGAATGGTCTCAAACTCCTGACCTCAGGTGATCCGCCCCCTCAGCCTCCCAGAGTGCTGGGATTACAGGCGTGAGCCACCGTGCCTGGCTGTGATCTATTTCTTTTGGGCAGAAAAAAAATTCCTGGACATGTGAGAGGGGTCTTGAAGAACAAGGCCTCAAAAGTCCAGGCCATGTCCCTCCCCAGAGCTGATGGCTCATACCTCAGCCTCAGTTCCTCACCTGGGACCAAAAAGAGAGTCTAGCCATCTCTGCCATGAAAAACAAAGCCTGGAGGTGTCTTCTAGGTTGTGTGTTTCTTACAGGGTTTGTTTGCCTTCAAATGTGTCCCAGACCTATGCCTCTCATTGGAGACAAGCTTGACCTAAGTTTTATTTAGAAATAGGAAGAAAATTGTATTATTAATTGAAAAGTTTATAACAGGCACTTTACATACTTTATTTCAAAGGGATTATGACACTTTTAAAAATTAAATAAAACCACAAGGGTCAGGCTGAGGAAACAGGCATAGAGAAGTTGAGTCACCCACAAAGATATATGGCAAAGGTCAGTGTCCAAATTTGAATCCAGGTCAGTCTGATTCCAAACTCCGCAGTCTTTTTGTTTGTTTTTTGAGACAGTCTCATTCTGTGGCCATGTCCACACAGTGAGACATGGCTAGAGTACAGTGGCACAATCACAGCTCACTTAGGTGATCCTCCTACCTCATCCCACCTCAGCCTCCCAGATAGCTGGAACTACAGATGCATGCCACCACACCCAGCTAAGTTTTTGTATTTTTAATAGAGACAGATTTTCACCATGTCACCCAGGCTGGTCTCAAACTCCTGGGCTCAAATGATCCACCTGCCTTGGCCTCCCAAAGTGCTGGGATTACAGGCGTGAGCTACCTCCACCCGGCCCACACTCTTAATGAGTGAAATGTTCTCATGCTGAGGTCCACACACATTTTTTCATGAGTCCTGTCCACCAATTTTTTAAAATTAGAAACGAGGATAGTCTCTATTAGAACGTTCAAGTATGCCTGAGTTTATTTCATTGGGCCAGTAGTTCTCAAACTTTTTGGTCTTGGAATCCTTTTACATATTTTTACTTATTGAGGACCCCAAAGAGACTTTATCTATGTGAGTTATATCTATTGCTATTTACCACATTAGAAGTAAAAGCTGAGAAAAGTTAAAAATATTAATTTTTATAAACCTGTTGGCCGGGAGTGGTGGCTCACGCCTATAATCCCAGCCCTTTGGGAGGCCGAGGAGGGCAGATCACCTGAGGTCAGGAGTTCGAGACCCGCCTGACCAACATGAAGAAACCCCGTCTCAACTAAAAATACAAAATTAGTCAGGCGTGGTGGCACATGCCTGTAATCCCAGCTACTTCGGAGGGTGAGGCAGGAAAATCACTTGAACCCGGGAGGCGGAGGTTGTGGTGAGCCGAGATTGCACCATTGCACTCCAGCCTGGGCAATGAGAGCGAAACTCTGTCTCAAATAATAATAATAATAAGCCTGTTATATGTTAACATGAATAGCATACTTTTTAGGAAGAAACAACTATTTTCTTTTTTGAGACAGGGTCTTGCTCTGTTGCCTAGGTTGGAGTGCAGTCCTGTGATCATAGCTCAGTGTAGCCTCAAACTTCTGAGCTCAAGCAAACTTCTTGCTTCAGCCTCCTAGGCAGCTAGCACTAAAGGCATGTGCCACCACACCCAGCTATTTCATTTTCATTTTTATTTTTGTAAAGATGAGGTCTTGATATGCAGCCCAAGCTGGGCTACATTTTTGTACATTTTGTAGAGATGAGGTCTTGCTATGTAGCCCAACCTGGCCTCAAGTGATCCTCCACCTTGGCCTCCCGAAGTGCTGGGATCATAGGCATGGCCACTGCACGCAGCCAAAAAAATAAATTAACTACTTTCAAAAAAATTAATTACTCAGAGACGAGGTCATAAAAAACATTAATTCAATGAGAAGAGTCACATTGTTTCTTGTATGTGCCAATCTCTTTAACATCTGGCTTAATAGATGGCTGGATTCCCATACCTGCTTCTGTACTCAATCTGTTATATGTTGTTTTGTTTATAGTATATATAAAGAAAATCCAGCCTCACATAGACACACAGTTAGAAAAGATAGGAGTACTTTAATAGCCTTATCAGGTAATTGGGGATATTCTTTGATACTACACCAAAATTCAACCAGTGGTAGTAGTTTCTTAAATGTTATTTATAAAGTAGACTCTGAACCATACTTTTCTTATTCTGTTATATTAAAATCTGCTGATCTTGCACTTTGAACTACTCTTTTCCCCAGGCATAATTTTGTAACACCAAGCATTGGTTGGTCATTCAGAAAATACCAGTTCAATGACTTATACAGATGTTCCAAATATTGACACATTTCATTACACAATAACAACAACAAAAAACACATAAACATATTCTTTAGAATCCCCTCTAATCTCCTCAGAAATTTCTGTAAGCATTGAGAAGCTGCCAAACTAATGGAGGCAGCAAACACTGTACAGAATTCTAACTTTTGCTTGAATGCTTGAATTTTATCATTGGCAACAAATACTGGTCACTTCATTTTTGAGAAAATATCTAACAGATTTCCAAGCCTAAATAACCACAGTTTGTCTGCCAGTTGTTCTTTCATGTAATGCTGATGTTTCATTTTATTTTTTTTAGTATTATGTTTTGAGACAGAGTCTCTCTCTGTTGCCAGGCTGTAGTGCAGTGGCGCGATCTTGGCTCACTGCAACCTCTGACTCCCTGGTTCAAGCGATTCTCTTGCCTCAGCCTCTCAGGTAGTTGGGATTATAAGCACACACCACTAATTTTTGTGTTTTTAGTAGAGACAGGGTTTCACCATGTTGGCCAAGATGGTCTCAATCTCCTGATCTCATGATCCGTCCACCTCAGCCTCGCAAAGTGCTGCGATTATAGGGGTGAGCCACCGTGTCCAGCCATGATGTTTTATTTTTTAAAAGGCTAGTTTAACTTGCAACTCAATAGCACAGTACAGTTTCTTACTTTAATATGTAGCAGGAGTACTTTTTCCTCACACAGAATATCAAAAAGAAATATAAAAAAGTACTTAAGAATTTAAGGATTGAGATTTAATAAAAATTTTTACCATTTCATCATGGAAATTCTTAAGGTAAACTACCTTCTTTTTTTTTCATTGGCAGATGCCTAGTGGCAAAGAACGTAATGTTTTATTCCAGTTTGGTGCCCAAAGCATCACCAGTTTGACATAACACTGCTTTGGCACCATCAGTGCAAATGTCAACCCAGTGAAAAGATCAAATAACATGTTAGTTTTATTATTAAAATTTTTTTGACCTTGTGGACCCCCTGAAAGGGTCTCAGGGATTCCCCCCAAGCACCTCCTAGGGTATACAGACCATACTTTGAGAACTACTGCGTTAGACCTTGCATCACAATCCTGGGAAAGCAGGAAGGTGGCATGGCTTTCCACCACCAGTAAGTACTACACAGGGTAAGAATATAAAGAAATAGGCATCTCATTTATGTCTTATAAGAGCAATTGAAGTAACTCCATGAAAGGAAAAGGTTAATTTAAAGGTACATCCACGAACTGAGTTTCTGATTTGAGAAGGGGAAAGAGTCAAATGACCCCATTTCTGCCCCCTTCCTATGGCTGCTTTGGTCATAATTTAATTCTTCCCTCTCCTTCTTATCTTCCCTGACCTAGAAGGGTGGAGGGGACAGAGTTTGGAAGACTGTACTTAAGCCAAGGTAGTAAATTCAATGCCTACAGGGGCTGGGCAGTCTATATGAATAAAGTGCTTTACTTAAAAGAATGTGGGCCCAGTGTTTCCAAATCTTAGTTTTCCAAAACCCTGGAAATTCTTATTTAAATTTAAAAATGTTGGCAACAAGTTAAATTTTAAAACACTACCTTGCCACAAACCACCTCCTTTTAACATCTTAACACATCTGTAACTAAGAAAAGGAAAATATTTACTGGAGTACTTTAAGTCTGCCAAGGAATGATGGAACAAGCTATTCCACATCACATTGGGAGTAAAAATTTCAAAGATTGTTTGCATGAGGAGTACAGAACAAATTATCAGAAAAACAACACTCATTTTAGGGAGAAAATGTGAGGAAGAAATGAGAGCACCTACTTTTTGCTGGGCTGTGTTACTTGTGATATACTATTTGTTTGACTGTTTAATGCATGTCTTAGACATAGTCTTAGGGAAGGACTTTTATTTGTTCACAATTGTACCTGCCCTTCACCTGCCTAGCACCTAGTGCAAGAACATAATACACACTCAATTAACATTTATAAAATGAATGAATGAATTTCATTATTTTTTTATTATACAGAGAAGAAAACAGATTCAGAGAGAATATGCTATTTGTTTAATGTAATTCAGTTAGTAAAGACAGAACTAGGAGGCTGGGCATGGTGGTCACAACGGTAATCCCAGGGCTTTGGGAGGTAAAGGTAGGAGAGCTGCTTGAGCCTAGTAGTTTGAGACCAGTCTAGGCAACATACAAGGCCCTATCTTTAAAAAAAAAAAAAACCCAGAACTAGGAAATGAACTCAACTTTCTGTGTTCTTATTAATTTTATCCTCTGAAATTAAATTAAAACCCAAATATGTAAGTCCTTCTTTTTTCTGCTATTGTATAAATTGCTTTCAAAGACTCTAGAATTTCTCTTTTCACATTTTGTTATTCTGAGTTTAATGGCAGCAAGGTTTTCCACCATAGTTTCCAACAAAGCTTTAGGAATATAATTGCCACATAGAACGAAGCATCCAACACAGGAAAGAAAGACTCCTAAAAATTCCTAATCTTCCAATTAGATTATTTTTACTTTGTGCTGAAGAAAAACCTGCCTTAATCCTATAGATTTCCTCTAAATGCCATATATCAAAAAACTACCGATAAAAGCAAACAAAAACCTCCAAGACTAGGGAGACTGAAATGAAACTGGAAACTGTACATATTGCCGGTACATAAATTGGCACAATCCTTTTGGAAAAAATACATAACAACATAAAATGAATTAAAAACTGTTCACATCCTATAATCCAGCAATCTCACTCCTGGGAATTTATCCTAGACAAGTTATTCAAAAGGAAACGAAAAATTATACACAAATGTTCATTGCCTCATCGTCTCTAAAAGCAAAGAATAAGAATTTTTTTCAAAAACAAAACACACAAGAAAGTGGCTTAATAAATGATAGTACATGCTGAAAATAAGTTACTCTTCAGACTAGGTAGTGATATGGAAAACTGCCATGGTATTAAATAAAAAGGAGAATACAAAGGGATTTGCATACTACGATCGTTAACTTTGCAGACAGCTATGTCTCCATGTATATAAGGGTTGAAAGGTGAAAAGAAAACAGCATCGTGGTTTTCTTTTGATTTCAGTTGTTTATACTTATATTTTTTTCAAAATTTTCTTTAATGCTGTACTTTCTTTTCTTTCCTTTTTTTCTTTTTTGAGATGGAGTCTTCCTCCTGTTGCATAGGCTGGAGTGCAATGGCGCAACCTTGGCTCACCGCAACCTCCGCCTCCCAGATTCAAGTGATTCTCCTGCCTCAGCCTCTCGAGTAGCTGGGATTACAGGTGCCTGCCCCCACACCTGGCTAATTTTGTATTTTTAGTACAGATAGAATTTCTCCATGTTGGTCAGGCTGGTCTCGAACTCCCGACCTCAGGTGATCTATCTGCCTCAGCCTCCCAAAGTGCTGGGATTATAGGCATGAGCCACTGCACCTGGCCAGCGGACTATTTTCTATTATGTCTAATTTTTCAATTCTTTCTGAAATAAATTGGGATTCCTGAGTTTTTCTGTAATTCTCACTTGGAAAAAAAAAAGCAGAAACACTGCTTCTTCTCATCTTAACAGTGTTCTACTTAAAAAAGAAAAGAAATATATTTCCAAATTTCCACTCTAAAGATGGAGAGTAAGAAAACAGAGCTGGATCCATCCAGGACATTGCTGCTATTTGAAGGACTGATGTCGAATTCAGGAACCCAGCAAGGAGAGAAAGGAAGAGGGACCTGGTGATGCTGTGTTTCCAAGGCCACCTGGGAAGAGGCCTGTGGCAGCAAAAAATCAGCACACTTGCCTGCCACACCAGGCTGCTGCCTGGTGTCATCTCTTCTGTTCATTTCTCAGGGATTTTCTGAGGCCCTCATGCTCTGAGGAGGCCCAGATGCCTGAGATGTCACAAGGCCATGCTATACTTCAGAAGAGATGTCCCAGATGACCCCTCAGGAGTCATGGCCAAGGGTCATGACCCATGTGCCTAGTTGGGAGGGACAGGTCACCTAATGCCAAATATCTGGCTGCTACTCTACTTTGCAGATAGAGAACTTTGTCTGCTCTCTCAGACCTCTGTCAACCTAGGAAAAGGCATGCACAATGAACAAGCCCCACATGAGCTGTGGTTTAAGTCACCTGGTTGCCTTGTGAAGGAGAGGGAGCTGGATAGAAAACTGGGTTGAGCCAGACAACTACCCAGGGTACTCCCTCTACAACCAGGAGATCAAACCATTGATGAGAAGAATGTTAGGTGAGCACATAACCCAACAGGGAGTGCTGGGTCCACTCTGGGAGGCCTTCTGTTCAGCTGGTGGCCTGAGGGACAGAATGTAGCTTCTCCATAACCAAGGAACCTGGCAAACTATCCGGAAAGAGTGTCTCAACACCCAGAACCCCACCTCAACCCTTGCTGTCATGGTCCTCACTGTAGGCCCCAGCTCTAATACCCTGATGGTTGCCTTCCATTCCCAAGGCTCTGTCCGGCTTACCTCCATTGACAGATTATCTTCCAAGGGTAGTTTCCAGGTAGCCGAGCTCATTTGTGCACTTACTGGCCAGTGTTGATGACAAATGGAGGATGATCTCTTCTTTGACCTCGCCTCCTACTCTCAAAACCTCTCTTCCTGCTGGAGTCACATGCAATATGTGATTAAGGTTGAAGGAGAAATGAAGACCGTAATTGCTGTGAGATCAGAGAGGGAGTGGTCACTGAGACAAAAGCAGGGGATCTGAAGAGAGAAGACGAAAGGCTAGGCCCAGGCTCTGTATTTGACAATCTATGCAGCATCTGGCAAGTCACCCAGTTCTTCTGTGCCTCGGTTTTATCACCCATAAAATGAGGCTGGCAGTGCTGAACCCTAAGGCATATGCATTTTGTAAACTGCAAAGTGCTCTGAAAATGTTGGCCGTTATCCTTGTGGACTGAAGTGTCCTGGGAAGAAGCAGAATATAAGGTGGGTCTCAAAGGCTGAGGAAGATTCAAGACACGTGGTCAGTAAGAGGATGGGCACTCCGGAGTGGCAAATGGCATGAGCAAAGGCAAAAATGCAGATGGGATATAGCAAGCATCACTGCAGTAGAAAGCTTGTGTAAGGGAGAGGCTGAATTAAGGTTGGAAAGGCATGTGGGCTATATTCTGTTGGTCATAAGGCGCTATTGAACTTTTGATCAATTAAGTAAAAGAATGAAATTCATGTTTTTGGAATAATAACCTGGTGGAGGTGTGAAGGATGCAAAGATTGGAGGAGGGTTAGAATGCAGGCAGAGTGAACAAAGGAAGGTGTTGTAAACTCCAGATCAGAGAAATGATGAAGGCCTGAATGAAGGCAAGAATACTAAGGCTTAAACAGAGGAAGCACACTGGAAAGATATAGATACAAAAGGATAGAGTGGCAGTACAGTAGAAGAGAAGGCTTGGGGACAATTTTCATTATCTAGGTGGACAATGGTGCCACTCACCAAGATAAGAGAATAAAGGAGAAGGCACCAGTGAGCAGGGAAGATTGAGTTCTTTGATATGTTTACTTTGGTAGAATGTCCAAGGAATACTAACCAGTAACTAAGTGATCATAAGGGTGCTGAGCTCAGCAATAGGGATGTGAATGGAAGCCACCCAAGAAGATCATGTACTGTGAAAAGGTAAGGACAAGAACAGAAGGCTGAGGAACATCAACATTTAAATGGTGGACCATGCTGGAACCTGCAAAGACTGAGAAATGACCAGAGTAGGAGGAAGGCGAGAATTTCTCTAGAAAAAGATGCCAACAGATTAAAGCACAACAGAAAGAACAAGTGGTATGAAGAATAGGAAAAATTCAATTTGGCAATTGGTTCATTAATGACATTAGTAAGAACAATTCCATTGAAGTTGCAGGCTGCAAGCTAGATTGCAGTAAACAATGGATGGGAAGGTGCAAATGGGCAGGATTTGTGGACTTTCGGGAAACTTTGCTATGAAGGAAAGGGCAAGGGTAGTAGAGACATGGGAGAGTTTAGGCTATTTTAGCTAAAATATATTTTAGCTGAAGGGGACAAGACAAAGAAAAAATAAATGCGGCCGGGTGCGGTGGCTCAAGCCTGTGGTCCCAGCACTTTGGGAGGCCGAGGCAGGTGGATCACGAGGTCGAGAGATCTCCCGATCCTGGTCAGCATGGTGAAACCCCGTCTCTACTAAAAATACAAAAAATTAGCTGGGCATGGTGGCGCGTGCCTGTAATCCCAGCTACTCAGGAGGCTGAGGCAGGAGAATTGCCTGAACCCAGGAGGCGGAGATTGCGGTGAGCCAAAATCGCGCCAGTGCACTCCAGCCTGGGTAACAAGAGCGAAACTCCGTCTCAAAAAAAAAAGAAAAAATAAATGCACACACATATACAGAGAATAACTAAGGTGATGGGATTTTTCCCATGGGATATATTAACAGACTAGTGAGGGTATGGGATCTTGAACACTAGTTGAAGGAACCGACTTAAGGCAGAAGATATGCTATTAGTGAAGACAGGGAGGGGAGGGTAAGTTCATTTATTCACTCGACAATCACTAGTTGAGCATGGAAAAAAGCAAACAATTCTTGAACACATAAGGAATTAGGTCTAGTAGGGAAGACAAACATAGGTCAATAAATTACATAAGAGCTGTACCAGATTGTGTTCCTTGTGTGGTGGTACAGGAGGGGAAGTGAGCAACTATGTCTGCATTGTCCAGGAAAGGGTCACAGGCGTGTTAGGTAGATTCTGGAGAAAATTCGATTATGGCATTTACTTTTACTTATTTACTTTGTATGTAGAGACGAAGGTCTGACTATGTTGCCCAGGCTAGTGTTGAACTCCACGCCTCAAGCAATCCTCCTGCCTCAACTGCCCAAAGTGTTGGGACTACAGGCGTGAGCCACCGCGCCTGGCCTAAATGCAGCATTTAGAAAAAGTATTTATAATGTCTGGGTTTAAAGGACTATAAAGCGACCAACAGGCATCTAAGTCCCTGAAGCATAGCAAGTTGCTCAAACTTGAAAGGACAACCAAGATGACAGCAGAAGAGCAAAAGAGAAAGGAAGCCGAAGTGCCACTCAGGAGGGTGGGAGGGGGAGGAGGCATTTCGGGAGCCGCCCGAGACTTAGGAAACTGAGCGAGACACCAGGTGGGCACATTGAGGGTTAAAGGGCCTCGTGGTTCCGCACGCGGCCGGGAGACAAACTAGCAGCCACTATCACCAGCCCCGGGCAAACCACTAAGAACTGGGGCGACGCGAGAGGCGGCTCAGGGCTGGCGCATGTGGTAAGGAGGTGAGACACTGAGGCACTTAGGGTAGGCTTAGGCGGTTCCCCAGCCAAGGCGCTAGGACAGGTCCTGGCTCAAGCAGGCACAGGCGGCGTGCAGCACAGCGCCCCTAGCCCCGATTCTTCAACAGTTCTCGACCTCCAAGCCTGGCACAACAGGCTGCGCCGAAACCGTTCGCCGCCACCAGGCCACGGGGACAGACTTTGAGACTAACCACCCCCCGCAGAAAAAAGCGAAGAACAAGAGAGGAACCCCGCGAGACCAATAAGCCCCACCCGAAGACCGGCCTCCCTGGCCGGAAGTGAGGCACTTAGCCCCGCCCCCCCGTGCTCGATACCTCGCGAGACTTGGATAGGCCTTCCTCTTTCGTCTGGGCCGCCAACATGGTAGGTGTTTCATTTCTTGCCTCCTCTTTTTTGCCGATATGGACCCCCCAAGCTCTATTTCCATTGCCCCTAGTCATCGACTCCCGACCATGGTCTGGGCTTCCAGACTGCGCAAGGCCGTCTGCAGGGCAGGGTGGCCAGGGCGGAACTCCCGGAGTCTTGTGTCCGGCCCGCGGTTTGGATTTATAGGACACGCGGGCCCCCGCGCTACCGCGGTGAGGCCGCACGGCCCTGGGCGGATCGGTATTCTCAACTTTGCCGAATGCTCCAGAAGTTAGGTCCTTGATCCACAGGCCTACAGGCCCATCTCAGCTGGCAGGCATCACCTTCTACCCCTAATTCTTTAGGCCTTACCACCAAGCTTTTTCCACGCAGCCATCCAGACTGAGGAAGACCCGGAAACTTCGGGGCCACGTGAGTCACGGCCACGGCCGCATCGGTAAGTGCTAGCTTCCCTTCGGGGTGGGCCTTTGGCTCCCTTCGGGTGCTTAGCAAGTCAGGAGATAGGTAGCCTAGTAGTGGGTTAGAGTAAGACCTTTTTGTGGTCAAGTCGGACAACTATTGATTTTTTTCCTGAGGATCCTCTAGTGTTTCAGTTCTAGGGAATTTCACATCAGTGGAGTGATGGGAATTGAGCAGGCACAGTATTGGGTTAGTTGAAGACATGGAGTACTGTGGGAATGCTCAGCCTCCCGAGTGGCTGGGATTACAGGTATGAGCCACCACGCGCGGCCCCATGTAGCTTTGTATTTCTGCAGGCAAGCACCGGAAGCACCCCGGAGGCCGTGGTAATGCTGGTGGTATGCATCACCACAGGATCAACTTCGACAAATAGTAAGTGTCCTTGGAGTGCTTTTACTGACACAGCTTGGGACGTAGGGGCAGGGCTTAAAACAAAAAAGTTTAGAAGCAAGTCTTGCCTACTGCTTTTACCAAGTTAACACTTGGTGTGAACTGAGACCTGTCATCGAGGCAAGAGTCACGCTTGGGTATCAGCTATTGCCTGAGTGTGCTAGAGTCCTCGGAGAGTAAACTGCTGACCTTATTCACTGGCTGTGGGCCTTATGGCACAGTCAGCCACCAGGTTAGAGACATGCTTCACATTCACTTACCCACAAACCAGTGGATGATAAATTTGGGCTATTCAGAAGACCTTTATTATAGAAGTATGTAGATTTTCCATAGAGCACTGTTAGGTGAATTGAATTTCAGTCTCATCCCTGCTTCTGACTTTGTCAGTTACTTATCCTCTAGGAAATAAGAATAGCCTTTTCCTCTTGATAGTCTTTGGTGGTTTTTAAAACATTTGTTTAACTCAACAGGTATATCATGTGCCTGACACCAGTGAATAATTTACACTGCAATGGGGGGGTAACTGTAAAGATGATAAACATAGAATGTTAATTGGAATGAGCATGAAGGTGATTGTTATCTCTTTCTAGCCACCCAGGTTACTTTGGGAAAGTTGGTATGAGGCATTACCACTTAAAGAGGAACCAGAGCTTCTGCCCAACTGTCAACCTTGACAAATTGTGGACTTTGGTCAGTGAGCAGACACGGGTGAATGCTGCTAAAAACAAGACTGGAGCTGCTCCCATCATTGATGTGGTGCGATCGGTAAGTTTTGGATGTTGTTTTTATATACTTGCAAAACCCTGGCTTAATCTAATCCACTTAATCTCCTACCTGGAATATAACCTGTGCTCCCAGTTACCTACCAGACCTTGATTCTACCTTTGGTAGAATTATAGGTATTTCCCCATCAGTCGCAGTGCCTACTGTCATTACCCAGTTGTATCACGTTTGCATTTCCTGCTTGAACTATAGCTGGTTCTGATCGAGCACAGCTCTTGAACCCTTCATGTTTCCTGCAGAATAGAATCCTAATATATTCCACTAATACCCGGTGCTATACATTATCTGAAGAGATTCTCCCCCAAAACAGATGTTTTGTCTGTCCTTGTGGGTTCTGGTCCTTGTGTCAGTTTTAATGTCCATAAATATGGGGGTAGTCTTAAGAGACGAGAACCCTAGAGATGCTTTAAATTCACTTCCCAGCCTATTTAATGTCCATAGAGCAGTTTTGGTGGTCAGGAATGTGGTTGTGTTCTTTTGCTTTAATATTAGGGGGTATTTTAGCAGGAAAAGGAGGATTATGCTTTGCCGAGACTAGAGTCACATCCTGACATAACTCTTGTCCTGGTGTGCTAGAGTACTCGGAGAGAATCTACTGGTCTTGATTCACTGGCGGGGGCCGTCGGTGCCCCCGTTAGTGCCCAGATCAGAAACATACATACCCTCCGTAGAGTTTTTTAGAAAGTGGGTTGGCAGTGTACATTCCTCATACCCATCAGGCAGTTGGTACCTTCCACAGTGTATTGTGAACTTTTTTTTCTCTGTTCTAGGGCTACTATAAAGTTCTGGGCAAGGGAAAGCTCCCAAAGCAGCCTGTCATCGTCAAGGCCAAATTCTTCAGCAGAAGAGCTGAGGAGAAGATTAAGGGTGTTGGGGGGGCCTGTGTCCTCGTGGCTTGAAGCCACATGGAGGGAGGTTCATTAAATGCTGAGTACTTGTTCCTTGTGGTGTGAGTAGGTCATTCAGAGGCATCTCTACATCATCCTATGTATATTGGGAGCCCAGGTTCTAGTACTTAGGGTATGAAAACATGGGCTCCTCTGCTGACTTAACCTCAGAAAGTATATGGTTAAGATAGGACCAACACTTGACAGTGATTGGCCAGTTAAACATTTCTGTTTATAAAGTCAGAATGATACCTGTTGATTATTGAAAGGCCTGCATGTATACTCTGAAGTTTACAGTGAATGGGAGAATGTACCCTAATTGTTTGATGAGGGTCAAAAGGAAAGTTTCCTTTTTGATGGATCACTTTCTAAAGAGGGGCAGTGTGATAGGATTGAGGTGGTCCTTCAAGATTTAATTCCTCAGTGCAAGGTTTTTCCAGTGGCTTCCTAATTTTTTTTTTTTTTTTTTAATTAGAGTCTTGCAATGGCCTGGTCTTGGCTCACTGCAACCTCCGCCACCTGGGTTCAAGCAATTGTCCTGCCTCAGCCTCCTGAGTATCTGGGATTACAAGCTGGTGCCACAACCCCCAGCTAATTTTTGTATTTTCAGTAGAGATAAGATTTCACCATGTTGGTCTGGCTGGTCTCTTAACTCTTAACCTCAAGTGATCTGCCCACCCTGGCCTCCCAAAGTGCTGGGATTATAGGCATGAGCCACTGCGCTCAGCCTGTGGCTCCTTAATTTTGATCCTAATTCTTGTTTCATCCAGAGTATGATGAATCAAAATCTCAAGATGGAAGTCCAGCGATCTGAAATTTAAATAATGCCAGGGCTTTTCTGTATGTCAAAGTGGGTTTAAAATTGTTAATTTTTCTTCTAGTCTGAAATGCATCTTGAGAAAGCAGGGAAGGCCAGAAACTGAAATAAGGTTTTCTAGGATTTGTGTCTCTTGCTCTGAAAACTGATGGTGACCAGTGCATGTTTACAAATAAGATCCTCATAGATCTTTGGGTAAATTATAACTTGCTAAGTTTTATGGTTCTTCCTGACTTGTGTACTTTTTTGACCCTACATGATGCAGTATAAAACGCTAGGCAAATAAGATGGCACTTACACTCATGGGTTTTAGTTAGTGGAGGTTTCCTTAGTGCTCTGTGGGGTCATAATATGCAAGAGCTAGGAACCATGGTTGTCTGTGACAGCCTTTAGAGGATGTTTGGGATCAAATATAAGGCACAGAGAAACACTGAATTGGCTTACATAAGAATAGGAGAATTACAAAGTAATGTAGTGAAACCCCAATTTAGTTGGACGATTTTATAACAAATGTATCATTTGGGTTTGCATCTTCCATTGTGCTAGAAAAGATTAGAAATAAGCACTCTCCATTAGGACCCATAGAGGACTCTTTATATGGAACCTGAGTTTAAGGATCCCACACTAAGTGGTTAGTAATGATGAATTAAAAGACTCAATTTAATTCTTGGTCTCTACCCAATACCTATGTGATTTAGGCTTAATCCAATTTCCTCATCTTTAAAATTTAGGTGGAACTGCCTACTTGAGGACTACATAGATTAAAATGGAAACCATGCACTTAATTTTTGTGTTTGACTTAGTAACTTAAGTCCAAACTCTTATGGGAGCAGATAGGAGTCAGTCAGTCTCCATGGGATTGTCAGTGGGAAGTTGGTCCAAGCAGAGGGAATAGCAAAACGAGTTCAGGAAACTGATTGGGGAAGGTTAGGTAAATGGCAAGTGCTGTGGTGGTGAGAGAATACTCTGGCCAGGCCATAAAGGACAACTACAATGGGAGTCTGGAGGCAGAGCCAAGGAAATGGGAGTGAGTATGGAGAAGGTACGATTCAGAAGGCATAATGGACGAGAATTGGAGTGGGGCCGACCACAAAATGATGAGGCAGGGAAGGAGGTAAAGTTTGGGAGGAAGGATCGCTGGTCCCTTAATGGCTACCTTCTTCCCCAGGAGTTTGTTAGCATCCAGAAGCCATCCCTGGCCTAGGAAATAAATGCTGATTTCGTTGCTGGCTTGTTCATTCACCAGAAGCTATAACTAATAACAGTTCTAAAAACTTTGTTCTATGTGCTGAGGAATCAGACTAAAATAGTTTTGAGCCCTAAGTCCACCGATGCCAGTGCTTTCTTGAACCCACATTTACTAAAATTTTTTCATGACTGCTAAGCTTTGAATAGTCTGCTCTGTATTCGTAGAGGCTCATACTAGCGATCTCTAGTGGCTGGCTAAAGCTTGAATTGCAAAGGATATAATTTCTGGTCTAATGTATATATGTTTTAAATGTAGTTGCGTTCAAACTTGGGAGCTGCAGGTGCAACTTGATTTTATGACAAATGTCTGCTACATAATTTGCAAAAGCAGTCTTCATCAGGGGCAGCTAAATCAGGCCAGTTTAATTCAAATAAATGTACCGCTAGACTACTGAGCTGTTAACTAGTCCGAGAACACACCTCAGGGGCCGACGGCAAGTCGAAAGCGCGGGCTGAAGCTGTGCGGTGCCCGCCTGGCGGCTCCATCGACCTTTTTCATCAACTCAGCGACGTCCCCACGACACAGACAAAATTTGGGGTCTTTCCTCGGCTCTTGAGAACCACTTCCGTTGTCAGTTTTTACTTCCGGAACACCTCCGCGCCCCAAACCGGAAGCACCGCAGCGGGGATGTCTCTGGGCTCGCTCAGCCACTTCCGGCAAGGGTGGGGCCGGCCCGTGGTGCGCGAGCGCAGATACCTCCCCGGGCGAGGCGGGAGGTTCAGCTCCACCCCTGGTCGCTGAGCGGCCGTGGATCCCCTTCCAAGCGGAGGAATCGGCTAACCTCGCGGCACATCCAGCTTCGCTTGGGGTGCGTTTACCTTTACGTAAACTTTCAAGATTGGAGCCTCCAGACTTTGTCTAAAAGGTAGTGAGCGTTAGCCACGTTCAAGGGCACTTCAGGCGAAAAAAGAAGGTGCTTGTACACGAATGGAAATATTCTAAAAGAACACAAAAGGAATTTCCTCTTACGACCTTAGGGAAATGAGGGAAACGATGTATGTTTTGGTGCAATTTCTTTTTTCAACCCAATGCATATTTTCCTATTAAGAGGCTATATAAATGGAGGGGAAAAAAGCCTACCAGAAATTGCCAATGCTGAAAAGTAGAACTTTCTCTTTCGAGAGTTTTCATGGCCTTTTAAATCACACCCCCATCTCCACAGGCAAATTTGTTTTGGAATGCATACCACATTATCTGGCTCTAGAAACGTATTTTGTGTATACAAAATATATACAAAAACGTATACAGCACCCCTGGCAAGAATATAGGTTAAAGTGTATATTTAATTCCTGGTTCTATTTTACATCCCAATTTTTATTTTCCTCTCATTCCCACCTTGTTTCAGATACCCAGTTTGTGTATCCCTGTAAGTCATTTTGGGTACAAAGTAGGATATAAGTATTCATATGAAAAGCCATATTGTAACAAAAATTTAACTGAGCTGTGACTGATCACTTTCTCGGGTCGTGCTATGGTGCGGATGTGGTTTGAAATCTGGCCCACAGTGTGGCAGTGTTGGGAGGTGCAGCGTATTGGGAGGTATCTGGGTCGTGGAGGTAGATCTTTCACAAATTAATGCTTTCCTGCAGGTGGGTGAGTGTGCTCTCACTCTGCTGGGAATGGAGAGCAGGTTGTTTAAAAGGCATCTGGCTTCCTCAGTTTCTCTCTCTTGCTTCCTCTCTCACTACCTGATCTCTTTGCACACACCCAGCTCCCCTTCTGCTTTCTGCAGTGAGTTGAGGCAGCCTGAGGGCCCTCCCCAGGTACAGCTGCCTAATCTTTAACTATTCAGTCATCAGAATCATAAACCAAATAAACCCTTTTTCTTTATAAATTACCCAGGTCCAGGTATTCTGATATAGCAACCCAAAATGGACTAAGATGGGCCCTGATTCCAAAGATTGCAACGTGAACCAGAGATTGACTAATACTGTTAAAGGGCAACTCTTCACAATGCTGCTTTTTAAAAAGCCCAGAATACTTATTTCGAGACTACAGTTTATCAGAGCATTTAGAACAGTGTCATGGGGCAGCCTGCCCTGCATTAGAAGAATTAAATTACAGAATAGAAGAGGGCTGACACTCCTATAAGTGAGGGGACTTCCCTGCTTGGTAGAGGGGACAGCACTGTCGTCCCTGAGCAATTGCCCCAATGTTTTCAGAAAGCCACTGTTGAAGGACAATTGCTCTCAATGGCCACAATACCATCTTTTACGGGAGTGTTTTAGAAACAGTGGGGCTTTTTCTTTTCTTTTAATTAATAGAAATGAAATCTTTACTATGTTGCCTAGGCTGGTCTTAAACTCCTGAGCTCAAATGATCCTCCCGCGTAGGCCTCCCAAAGTACTGTGATTATAAGCATGAGCCACCACACGTGGCCACGTTGGGGCATTTTTGTCACAATCATGGAGGGGAAGTGACCAGGATGCTGAATATCTTGGAATGGATGAGTTGGTCCTACACAACAAAGAAAAATCCACCTTAATGTCTAACTTCATATACAGATAACCCAAAAGTTGATTTTTGTTTTTGCAGTTTTCATATACTTCTCAGTTGTCTGGGATTCTAACTACTGTTTAAATCAGGGGGAGCTCATACTTTGTTTTGTTCAGAACATTACCAAAAATCATTCATTGCAGAAAAGTCACCAATAACTACTCAGTAGGATCTGAGTTCCTGATATAACACTTTCTCCATCTGTATATGTAGTACAGGCATCTGATGATCCAGTACAGCTGTACAAAAACATTTCCATATTTAAATATTATAACAAAATTTTATTTCTCTCCTTTCATATTACAGTTAAGGTATATTTAAGTAGCTTATATTATCTTTAAATTTCATTTCAGGGTAGTAAAGGAGGGAGTTACAAATATTTGCTATTAAAAGAAAATTGTTGGATCTGATAGGGTTGAAAATCATTGGTTTAAAAGACGTCCAGAGATCATGTGAAAGAATGTGGTATGGAAAGAAGCCCTGCATTACTTTTTGTGAACCCCAAACCAGGCCCACTGTACAGAGCCTCCTCTCCCATAAGGCTGCCGGGGCTTGACCATGGCAATCACTTTATAGGCCCTTGCAGCTTATTCTAAGCCGTTATATGCCAGTATTGATTTTCCTGATTGGAACGAGAGCTGCAGCCACAGTGAGGGGGAAGGAGACATACCACTCTTGGATTCACACAAGAGTATACTATATTTTAAAGGTACATAAAAGTGGCAACATTTATGAGTAAGGCTGGATGTGGTGGCTCATGCCTGTCATCCCAGCACTTTAGGAGGATTGTTTGAGTCCAGGAGTTTGAAACTAGCCTGGGCAACATAGTGAGACCCCATTAATACAAATTAAAAACAACAAAATCTACAAATAAAGAATTTACACATATACATCTTGTGATCTGATCACATGTGTAAAGGTTCTTCGGAGCTACGTTGAAAAGCGGGTGGAGGAGCATGGGGGAGGAAGGTAGAGAGAGAGTGCACGTACCTTTTAGGAATGAAATCCATATTTTTCTTAAGGAATCTGCTTCTGTGACTGTGCTAAGCCCAGGCTGGGTTAACAGTGATGACTTCTGGAGGGAACTACATCCCACTCTGAGTCTTCTGGTTGTAATCCTGTCTTCTCTGATCTCAACTGAAGACTCAAAAGGTCTCTCAATCCCTGTCCTCATCTCAGCAAACGGCAGAGCCAGAAAATGACTTTGCCTTATCAGAAGACAAACCCTCCAGTTTATTCTCCGAGACTGACAGCAGCCCCAAATGATGGACAGGTTGGGGCTTGTGCAGGCCTCAACGGAGATAGGGAGAGGGAAGAGGGGAAGGAAACAGGATGGGATCATCTCCTGTTTAAACCAACAAAGGTGGAAGGACAGGAAAACTTTACACCATGGTTCAAATCCTATCAGACCGAAACACAATACCAAAGAAAACAGTTGCAGCTGAATGCCTCACTTAGGAGTTTGCAAAGTCTCTGCTCTCCCAAGGCCTTGGTGGGTAAAAAGCCTAAACTATCCTTATTTCCCACCTTGTTTCTCTCCTTCCTCTTCCATGGAATGCAGAGCTTTCTGTATGAAAACCTAGGGTTCCCATGGAAAAACAATTCACCAAGTGACATGGAAAAGTCACAGGGAAGTGGGTCAGGGCTCTGCCACGCCTGGGTTAGCATTAGCTGGGCTTTACTCCACCAATGTCAGGACACCCAAGACATCTTAGGGGCTGCAGGCTAAAGAGGAAAATGTTAAGATTTCCCTAAAAATGGGGCCTAAGGGGAAAGAGCATTCTTTCCAACACTGGAAACGCTTAAGCACAGCCTGAACAGTTGGCTACTGGAGAGGAAAGCTGACCTGCTGCAACGACTGGGTATCTTCTAACTCTTAAGACCAGTCACGCAACTCAGGCTGGAGTGCTCCATTTCGGGGAGGTCAGTGACTCACACTGAAGCTAACCCCTTCATCAAGTACTCGGTTCCCTGCGTGATGGTGTTTTGTCCCCGAATGGCCAGTCTCAGCCTGTTCCCAGAAGAGAGAACTCTAGATAACAAAGCCAAGGAACACATGAGGCTCTGGGCCCAAACAACTGTACACTGTTTATTAAGAACACCCGTAGATGGAAAGGAGGGATGCCCTGTACCGCATTGTGGCCACAGCTGACTGGGAGCCAGGCCCAGAGAGCAGCGGCAGAGCTGGGGGTGGGCTTCCCATGACACACTGACCATCTCAATGAGGAATGACAGGACCAGGCCTAAGAGCCTGGTACCATGCTACAAATGGGGACTGACTGGCCTTGGCCTTTAAAAACAGAGGGTCTGGGTATGGGGACTACCAGAAAAAAATAGAAAATCTAAGGTTTTTTTAAAAGGTCCTCCTGTACATAACAAGACAGCATCTGCTCTCCGGGGCCCGAGACTGGCAGCAGGGACCTCAGGCAGGCAGGCAGGCAGGCCGAAGGCCTCCAGGGAAGATCAGTGGTTTGGTTGAGACAGTCAGCTGCACAAAACTGGCCAGTCACGAGCACCCAGCAAAACTTCATCCATGTTCTGGCAGGACAGGAAAGCACCTGGCCCCTTGGGAATATACAGATATTTACCATATTCTCTTTGCTTGTTACAAAAACAGTTAAGAAAGCTTACAGCAGATTATTTACAAACAGTATCCCAAGATATAATGAAGGCAGAGGTGGGCTGGCTTGGAGGATGGGATCTGTGGGGGCGGAGCAGCCATAGCAGCCCAGAGGGTCCCGGGCTAGGCCGTCTCCCTAGGCTTCAGGCTCTGCAAGGCACTGGACTCTGCTACTGAGAAGGGGGCTTAATTCTTCTTGTGGAGGAACTTCATTTTGTTGCCTGTGGACCAGAGAGGACAAGAGAGAATGTTCAGTGTTATTCCTTCCAACCTCTACTCCCTCTACTCCTTGTAGCCCTGGCCCTTTCAGTGGGAGAGGAAGGATTAGGAAGACTGGATTATAGCTGTGATCTGATCCAGGGCAGTGAAAACACGTGAGAGCTGTAATTAGGGCACTGGTATTAATCGCTGTGTGGTTTTGGGCAAGCCACTTAACCTCTTTGGTTTCAATTTCTCTTTAAATAGAGACATGCTATGATTCTACGATCTGGCTGGCTGAGCTCCCTGCAGGGACAGGAGGTTTTTGCAGGAAGGGCACTCCCAATGCTGCGTCTGCAGACCTGTTATGGTCTAGAGGAAAGCTCACTGGCTCCAACGGCCTTCATATTTACTCAAGAAGGAGTGCGCAAAGAAAGACCTGATGTATGTGAGGACCTGTGATTCCTCTTTGTAATGCAACTTGGTAAATATAGCTGGCCCTCCATATACATGAGTTCTGCATCCACGGGTTCCACATTTATGGATTCAACCAACTGGAGATCAAAAATATTTGGGAGAAAAAATGGATGGTTCTGTCTATACTGAATATATATAGACTTTTTTTTCTCATCATTATTTCCTAAACAATATAATATAATATTTATTTGCAGGTGGATGTGGTGGCTCATGCCTATAATCCCAGCACTTTGGGAGGTCAAGAGGGGAGTATTACTTGAGCCCAGGAGCTTGAGACCATCCGGGGCACCATAGCAAGACCTCATCTCTACAAAACAAATTTTAAAAATAGCCAGGTGTCATGGCACACGCCTGTGGTCCCAGCTACACAGGAGGCAGAGGAGGGAGGATCACATGAGCCCAGGAGTTTGAGGCTGCAGTGAGCTAGGATTACACCACTGCACTCCAGCCTGATTGACAGAGCAAGACCTTGCCACTAAAATAAAATAAAACAATTTACATTATATTAGCTAGTATAAGTAATGTAAAGATGATTTAAAGCATATGGGCGGATATGCAAAGGTTATGTGCAAACACTGTGCCATTTTATAGAAGGTACTTGAGCATCTGTGGATTTTGGTATCCTTGGGTATCCTGGAACCAATCCCCTATAGATATTGAAGGACAACTGCTGTACAAAATGCCCTTGGAACTCTGGCTGGAACCTTCTCTTCACTATAGGATGTCTATATCCTTCTCTGTCTTCATCCAACATATGTTATCCCCAGTATAACATATGTTGACAATGATTTAGAGTATTTTGGGGGGCACAAATTCCCCAGCCCCTCCCTTTTTGCTGAACATCTATCTCATCAGCAACAAGGCTACTTACCCAAACCTCGGAGAAACTTATTCATTCCACTCTGCTCAGTGTCTGGGAGTTCCTCTAAGTACTGCTCCACTCGCTGCTCAAAAAGGCCTGGGTAAGAGAAACAGGCACAGCAAAGAGAACAGTCACTGGAAGAAGGGAAGGAGAGGCCTATATGAAGGGAACCATGGAGCACAGATGCCAAAAAAGGAGAACGCAAGCATCTGGGGTGGTGATCTGTAAGAGCATCTTACTAGAATTCGGACTGGCTCATCAAAGTGATCATTAGTGACATCTCACAGGCGTTCGCTGCTGCCACCCTGCCTCCCATACACATTCCCAAGCTGCACTAGGGTGAGGAGGCTGCTTCTCAGTTCAAAACTGCCCCAGGTGGACATCTCGTTTCCTTCAGACCACTCTACCATGTGTTCCAAAAAGGTTGTTATACCAAATGGATAGTATTACAGGACAGAAGAAATACCCTGAAGTTAGACAGAAAGATTGTGATGAGATGAAAAAGCCCTAGAGCGAGCTGACGAAAGAACAAAAGACGAGATAACGACCTGCCTTAAGTGAAGACTGCCACCAACCTATGACACTGGCCCAGTGCTCTCTAAGGGACTTCCCAACCCTGGGTTCTCAGAACCCCCAAAATTGCTCCATCTGCTACTTTTCTCTGTATAGAAGGGCATTTGAGGAGGGAGTGGGCCACCAATGGCATGCTGCTCCTAGGTGGAGATGAGTCCCACCTCTAGCCGTGCAGCTCAGCCTGTGCATGGCCTTGTGAAGGCATTAACTGGGACAGGGGAAAAAGGATGCTCCCTTGGAAGTTTCTAACAGAAGTGAAGGGATGTTAAGAGGCCTGGCCCTAGCTCATGTCCAACAGCTTCCATCACAGTACCTGGTTCTTCAGCCCTGCTGTGGGTGAAAAAGAAGAGAGGCGATAATCAAGCCTTACCCTTTGCCCGACACTTTCTTAGCTCCCTGTCTTGGATGAAGCCAGCAAACATCTGAGACTCCATAAAAACCTCAAGAAAGCGGCGGATGCTTTTGGAGGCCACAGATTTGCGGAAAGCCTCTCGCTGAAAGGCCCTCTCCCCCTTCTCACTCTGTGTCAGAAAAAGGGAGTAGTGCCCAACGGTCTCCACAAAGAACCGGATAAACACCTCTGACACCAGCCCATTGAGGGTATTACATTCTGGAAGGGAAAAGAAAATATTCGAGTTTCAGGTCAAGAGCCTGCAAAGCCTTCCTCAATCTTCACCTGGTGTAATCTTCCTCTCCCCAACAAGACTTCCAGCCAATACCACTCTTCTTTTCTGGAAGCTTTCTCTCTTGTGCTCATGGCCTTGTAACTAGTCTACGAGCTGCAGAAGGCCAGAAACTGTGTTCTGAACATGGAAGTTGAAACATAATTGCTGGATGAATTAAAGCAGAAACCAGAGCACCACTTTCCTCACATCCCTCACCCTACGTGATTTTTCTGACTTCCAAGGGACAGCAAGTTCTTTTCATCTCCTGCAACATCTTGAGGCAAGGCCTGAGAGGGAGGAATAATTAGCTTCCCAACAGGGGAAAGCATCTTTGGGGTTGCCACATGTCTGAGTTTTCCTTCCCAAACCTCCTGGGCTAGAAGAGGTGCTACAGTGAGACCAAGTTCTTGCTAATACCCAGAGCCTCATCATCCAGAAAGGGTCTGGTGCACAGAAACAGAGTTCTGGCCCTGCGGGTCCCAGAGCTGACTGCCCAGGCACCATCCTCACCATCGTCGGAGTCACTGTCAGAGTCCTGGGAGATCAGCTCATTCTTCCTCTCCAGAGCCTGCTCCAGAGCCGCCTGTAACTTCCTAGGTAACAACGTGTCCTCGTCATCCATCTGCAGGAGAAAGAAAGCACAGTGACAATAATCATAGCTAACACTGACTGAGCACTTATTATGTGCTAAGACCTGTCTGAAGAACTTGAGTAGATAATCTCATTTATTTCTCCCAATAACCCTGATCACTATCATCAAGCTCATTTTAACATGAGGAACTGAAGCACAGAAAGGCTGAGAAACTTGCCCAAGGTTACAGAGATTAAAAAATGGTAGAAGGCCAGGCACAGTAGCTCACACCAGTAGTTCCAACACTTTGGGAAGCTAAGCAGGAAGATCACTTGAGCCCAGGAGGGAGTTGGAGACCAACCTGGGCAACTTTGCAGGTCCCTCTATCTACAAAACACACACAAAAAAACAAATTAGTCAAGTATGGTGGCATGCACCTGTACTCCCAGCTACTTAGGAGGCTGAGATGGGAGGATCACCTGAGCCCAGGGAGGTCAAGGCTGCAGTGAGTCATGACTGTATTACTGCACTCCAACCTGGGCAACAGTGAGACCCTGTCTTAAAAAAAAAAAAGGTGGTAGAGCCGGTGTGGCATTCACTGGCCTTTGTGACCAGTACTAGCTAGGGCTTCCTGATGAAGTCTCCCCAATTCCTCCATCTTCAGCTCCAGGTGGGAGGCACAGTTGGCTTGGAGCAGGGAGACTGTGGCCAGCCTGTGTTTCAGGAATGAAGTTGGACTGTTGTTTCCGTCTCTACACTGTTTCCATGTCCATATCACTATGCCTGGTACCCAGGGTGTCGCTGGAGTGGAACAGACAGTAAGTACATTCCCACAGGGGAGAGCACTGGGTTGTGCTCCTTTGTAGAGAGCCAGGAGGATTTCCATGACTAACAAAGGCTTTTTGTAGTTGACAACAATGATTGCAGACCTGTACATTACATAACAATCTATAGTTATTTGTGTAACCTCCAGCAACATTTCAAGGCAGGTGTTGTCAACATCTCTGTTTTAGACCTCAGAGGAATTTAGAGGCCTGTCCAAAACTATGTGGCTCAAAGCAGGCAAAGCCCAGTGTCAAGTCTGTGGACTCCCAGGCTGATTCCCAGGCATGCTGCATTCCAGAAGCTGATAATGCCACTGCAAAGGCAGACCCTGCTGAGGTCGAGGATTCCAAGACCAGCTCTCCCACCCAACTAGTCTGTGAGTATGGAACCTAGAGAGCTCAACAAACAGGTTGTGAAGGCTGAGTATTGTGTGTGTCAGCACAGGGTGGTCAGGAGCCCGAGTCTAGCAAGTACCCACCGTCTTACCTGTCGGATGAATCGGTCAGATCCCAGATTCACCATCAGCGCCTGAAAAAAGGAGTCATTAGCGGAGTAGCTCAGGGCTGAGTCCCGCAATGCCCGCTGCCAGGCCTCCAGACCTCCCAGGTTCCCAGGGTCAGATAACAGGAAGAACTCCCGCCAGGGACAGACCTCCCAGGGAGAAAGGATAAGAGCCTGGTAAAGAGGCCCAGGAGCCACAAATAAGATCCCAGCACCTGCTTCCCCCCTACCCTTCCTCCCAGCTGGTTTCCCTAGGTGGCCCACCTCCTCCACAGGCAGCTCCTTCAGTTTGGGGAGGGAGCTGGAGAGCAGCCCAACCAGGAAGGGGGTAGGACAGCAGACGATGTCAATCATGGAGGCCGGAAGGACAGGAATGAAGGTGTGCTGCCAGGAGAAGGGGTAGAGCAAGGCCACCACCGCGTGGGAGCAGCTGGAGAGGGTACTGATGGGCAGACAGAGAGAGACAGCGCACCTGAGCCCAAGCCCAGGACCTTAGAGCTTGCTGGAGGCTCAGGACAGCCTTTAATCCTGAACCTCCCAGTGCAACAAAAATGCTAATGGGGGTCAGGGACCCTGCAGACTAGTGAAGTCCCTATCTTCCCACTGTGGAGGGCCTCAAGGACAACACTGCTACTCTCTTTGGGAACTGTACCTACAAACAGCCATGAAGGTATGCAGCAACCCGCAGGCCAGTCATCTGACAAAGATCTGGAAAAGGGCTGTCTTGGGTTTGGGGGGCACACCAATGGGCCTGTGGCTGAGGAGGCAGGAGGTTTTGTAAACCCCTGGGGCCAGTGAATGTGGATCCTGGGTACCTGCCCCCATCCCACATCAGAACTAGGTGAGAGGGACAAAGAACTTGTGGAAAACCTAAAACATCAGCAACGGAACATGAGCTGGCTGGACCTACCCCTCCCCTCTCCAGCCAGAGGCAGACCCCAAGCAGAACAGGAAGGACATCTTTTCTAAGACCCTAAATTGGCAGAACTTGAGTACCCGGCCAGGACAAGAAGAGGACAAGAACAAGACCCTGGGATCTTCCCTCCCAGAATGGTCCTGCAATGTGCTCAGAGGCAGCTGCAACCACAGGAAACAATAGCTGTATTCACAGTCCCATGGGGGCTGGGCTGGGGGGGCGGGGTGGCAAAGAGGAGGCTCAGCCCTGAATTAGAGGGTAGAACCTTCAAGAAAAGAAACCTCATGGTCCAGGCTCTCTTAGGAGCCATTAAGGTCAGGCCAGGCCAGGCTGAGGCACCAATGCTGGGCAGTCAGGGGCTTTGTTGGCTGACAATGACCATGACTGGCACACAGCAGGGACCTTTTGGAGCTGCTGTACCCAGCTCATTCCAGCTGCTGGGCTGGATTTCTTCACGAGGGCCTGATGGGCCCACAAAACTGTGAGACACAGAAGCACTGAGCCTGTGATGGGAACAAGTGAGGGACAGTTTTCCTTTCTAATCCCTGGCACTCTGGAAAAGTCAGCAGCCCTGGTTTTTCTTCCTCCTTTCTTATTCTGGGCTGAGGATGGGCCTGGGTTCCTGCCCCGATGAGGGCAATCGAGAGTTCCTTTTCAGGGCTCCTATCAACTACCCTCTCATACATAGGGAAGGAAATACCCCAGGGATTCAGGACTTAGTGGAGGATAAACCAGAAGGGGGATTTTCCTTCACTGCCCTCCTCTCAGCACCTGACATTAAGGTGGCTTAATGAATAACCAAATGACCACTCTAGAGAAACCACTGCTTGGGATGGATTATTCTTTGACCAAAAGAGTATATAACATGTTGCCAGGAACCCATTTTGTTGTTGTAGGAGTTAATAAGAAATTATTTTAGGCAGATAAAGAGGAAAAATTTTTGTTTCTTCCCCCCCCACCCGAGATGGAGTTTTGCACTTGTTACCCAGGCTGGAGTGCAATGGCGCGATCTCGGCTCACTGCAACCTCCGCCTCCTGGGTTCAGGCAATTCTCCTGCCTCAGCCTCCTGAGTAGCTGGGATTACAGGCACGCGCCACCATGCCCAGCTGATTTTCTGTATTTTTAGTAGAGACGGGGTTTCACCATGTTGACCAGGATGGTCTCCATCTCTTGACCTCGTGATCCACCCGCCTCGGCCTCCCAAAGTGCTGGGATTACAGGCTTGAGCCACTGCGCCCAGCCCAATTTTTGTTTCTTTTAAAGCAGCTCCAAAAACGTTTCTAGTCTAGAAGGAAAGCCCCCAGCTCTTAGAGTTGGGCACACAACCTTTGATATGCAACTGCAGACCATCAGAAACTGGGTCCACCCAACATGGACCCACTGCTGTCCTCTTGCCCTTGCCCCCACATGTGCCAACAACATGGCTGCCCTGCACATCCCCATGTGTGTAGAACATCATGGCACCCTGCTTTTGCATATTCTTTTTTCTGTTTCTTTTTTTCTACCCAACCAGTGTACTAAACATTTGCATATTAAAAGGCTAGGGTGGGAGGGCCAGCTTTTTCCAGGGTCTCCGTGAATGACAGGCCTGGTCAAACCAATCCCTAAGCCTTATGCAAATCAAACACCCCCTCCTCCAGCCTTCTTACAAAACTGGCTGCTGGTATCCCTAGCACTTGGGGTTCCCTCTCTCAGCTTTGGAGCCCCCCTCCCTCTGTCTCTACACAGGGGAGCTTCTGCCGTCTTCTCATTTTCTTCATGCCTGTTAAACTCTCTGCACCTTAAAACCACTCCAAGTGTGTCTGTGTCATTTTATCTAAAGCGGCATAAGAACCAAAAACCCTCGTGTTCCTCTACTCGTCGGAGGCATATCACTGCCCTGCCTGTCTCACCCCCACCTACCTGACATAAGCTTTGTTTTTAGACCTTGGCTGTATAGAAGAGCTCCGACTTCTTCCTTCCTAGAATGCCTCACATCCAGTGACCGTCACTTCTGCCACCCCTCTCATGGCCACAACCAGACCTTCTCAACACCTCTACCTCTAAAATCCTAAATGCCAGCATTTCAGATCAACACTTGTGACCCATTCAGCTCTTTTCTTACTCCTCCTAAACCAGCTCCCCCACTGCCCTGGCACCTCCAGGCCCTTGCACACCGTCTATTTCCCCATGTGGGCTGGCCAGCCTTCCTCACCCTCTCTCCTCTCTGCACCTCAATGCCCACACCACATCCTTCTCCCCAGCCCTCCCAGTGCCCAGCCCTGGGCCACTGCAACCAGTGCCTTCTCCAGCGACACCCTCCACATGACCCTCGCTGGCCGGCTCAGCATTGCTCACACTGTCCCAGTCAGTGCCCTTGCCCCTTCCTCACAGTGGCTCTTTCCTCAAACTCAGCATCCCACAGGGATGGCTTTGCCTCCCCCTCCAGAAGAAATGCAACTATCTGCCAAAAATCTCACTCAGTTTCTTACCTTTCCCCTGTACATATACCAGCACCTGCTCAGTCTTGGATATTACAAAGAAGAAACACCCCTCCCTCTTCCCTCAGGCCAAGCCCTCCACAGAGTTCTTGATCCCACCATCTGTGTGCTCCCAAACCCGGCTGCCTCACCCACCCATGGGTGCTACCTTTCAATCTAGTCTTTATCTCCATACACACAGTCCCACGCCAGCACAGGTCTCCAGCAACGCTAAGCCTCCTAAACACTTGCTGATTCACTTGTGGGCGTGCCTTCCCCCGCTCCGCTCTTCCTTGCCCATCTGGGCCCTACCTGAGCTTATCTGCCACAAAAATGACCCGGCGCTCCAGCAGCAGTGAGGCAAAGATTCGGATGAGCTGGCGCACACTGAGGCAGGTGAAAAGGCACTCAAAGTCCACGTGCTCCAGCCGAGAGTCCATGGGCCGCCGCAGCTCTAACACCTGCGGGAGAGCGATGGGAAAGCGGGTTGGGCCTGGCCAAGTGGGTGCCGCCCTCCGGCCCTCCACAAAGCACCTGGAGGCTGCTTCCCCTTCCCATCTGCTCTTTTCCAGGTCTCTCGTCTACCCTGCTATGCAGTGAACCCCTCTTCTCCGCCCTTCGGACTAGGGCTCTGCTCTCATAACACTCACACACCTGGCCTCTGGCTGAGGGCTGCCTGTGAACATGAAGGCTCCAGAAGGAAGGGGTTGAGGGACTATCCATCAGGAACTCAGGAAGGGAGGAGAGCTGACTGCTCTTAGAGAGAGGGAGAAGCAGGGAACCACACAGCTACATCGCTAGGGTCCTCCTGCCCCTCTCCCCAGACAAAGGTCTAAGCCCCCAATGCTGACTAGACCCCACTGCTCTCTGGGTCACAAGAAGAGCAGCATCTCTGCATCTCGGGATCTATTCCCGGCCACCTCTGGAAAGGAATGCTAGTGTCCTTGCTGCCATGTCCCCTCCCTTTCCGGCTAGAGTTTCCTTCCCGAGGCGGTTTGTCCTGCCATCTGGCCTTTATCTCCATCACCTTCAGTCCTGTGCCAGGCAAAAGGAAAACATAAGCAAATGGCTGGCCATTCTGCACCCTTGCCAGGAAGCAAGACTGTCTAATCAGGGCCGGGCCTAGCCCTCTTCCCTCCAAAGGCTGCTCCCAAGGTCAGCAGTAAGGTTCAGAGAGCCACTTCTCCGGGGGCAGTCACAGGGGTGGAAGGTAGTGAGTGACCCCAGCGGTGAGGGCAGGAGGGACTGCTGACACTCAGGCTGTGCCAAAGCAGCTGTCCCTGGTGTCTGCCTGGCCTCATCCTTGGTCCCACAGCAGGTGTGTCCAGCATAGATGTACAGGTCCTAAAAACTGGGGGAGACACCAGTTCTCTCTCACTGTCCTATGGCGTTAAAGGCAATGCCCCCACCTCATCTCACTTGTTCCTCAGAGTCTAAGCAAGTGAAGGAGTTCTAACTCCTAACTCAGCATGCATCCTTCTGGGCCCCAGAGAAGCATCAAAATGGGCACAGGGCACCGTGACTCTGTGTGCACTGTCTCTCCCACCTGATGGTGAACTCCCAGAAGGCCCAGGAATCCACCCTGGGTACACCCCAAATGGTCAGTGAATGTGGGCTCAAGGAATGCAGTACCACATGACACCAGAGCCCTTTATACCTGCTCCAGGCCCTGTCCCCACCCCAAAAGTTGCAAGCTCCCTGCATGCAACCCAACAGGCTCTGCTCTCCAGGACCCAGCCCCTGTCCCTGGGGCCCAACCCTCTCCTTCCCCCAGGGATTGAGAATTCACACAGGCTGCTCCCATGCCCCTGCCTCTTTCCATGCATCCCTGCCTTCAAAGAGATCAAGCCTGGGGGCTGAAGGAGCCGAGCAGTCACAGCCTGAGAGTCTGGTGTCAGGACAGAGGCAGGTGTGACCAGAATCTGCATAGGGGCAGGCAGGACATCTAGGAGGGCAGCCAAGCTCATGTGGGTGGGGTGGGGTCAGGGGAGCCTCTCAGCACAAGGTACTAGACTTCCCAAAGAGAAAAGAAGGGAAGTGTCTTCTGGGCGAAAGGAAGTAGGGCTGAGGGAACGGTGTCAAGTCAGCATGACGAAAACCCAGTGAGGTGGCCAGGGCCAGACACGAAGATAACCCAGGCATGATGGCTGGCTATCAGGACAGGGTCACCTGTGCTGCACCACACCCACCATGAAGCCAAAAGTTTCTCTAAATAAAGGGGAGAAAAGAGGCAAGAAGAAAGCCTCAAGCTAGGATCTGCCGCTGCTCAGCAAGTCTGGTATGCTTTTTTCGGTCAGTCTCCCTCCCACTTGCTACAACTTACTTATTTCTTCTTCTCCTAGAACCCAACATCCACCTCTTACTTTCAAAGGTTGATCTTTCCTATTTTGACTTTTCTTTTGAGATGGAATCTCGCTTTGTCACCCAGGCTGGAGTACAGTGGTGCGATCTTGGCTCACTGCAACCTTCACCTTCCCTGTTTGAGAGATTCTCCTGCTTTAGCCTCCCGAGTAGCTGGGATTACAGGTGCACGCCACCATACCTGGCTAATTTTTTTTGTATTTTTGGAAGAGATGGGGTTTCAACATGTTGGCCAGGCTGGTCTCAAACTCCTGACCTCAAGTGAACAGCCTGCCTCGGCCTCCCAAAGTGTTGGGATTACAGGCGTGACCCATGGCACCCGGCCTGACCTCTTCTTTTTTTTTTAGATGGAGTCGTGCTCTGTCACCCAAGCTGGAGTGCAGTGCAACCTCTGCCTCCTGGATTCAAGTGATTCTCCTGCCTTAGCCTCCCGAATGGCTGGGATTACAGGTACCCATTACCACGCCCAGCTAATTTTTGTATTTTTAGTAGAGACAGGGTTTCACCATATTGGCCAAGCTGGTCTTGAACTCCTGATCTTGTGGTATACCTGCCTCAGCTTCCCAAATTGCTGGGATTACAGGCATGAGCCACCGTGCCCAGCGTGACCTTTTTTATTTTGAGAAAATCAAAGCTATCAGAAGATAATCCAAAATCTACTAAGTCACTTCCTCCTCTCCTAATAAAAGCCAAGCCCTCTGTGGAGCGTAACACCCACATCTTCTCACTACGCTCTGCGAGCCCCTCCTTTTCCTGCATGCAGCTCGAACCTCTTCCTCTGGCGGCCACTCCCACCAGCATCCAAACAACCATCCCTAACAAGCTTCCCTGGCTCCGTATTTCAATTCCTGCCCTCTTCCCTATTTCTCTCCACAGCCACACAGTCCTGAGAAGATGTCTACACAGGCTGTTTCCACTTCCTCGCCCCCATCATTCTCAACTCGCTCCAGCCCAGCTTCTGGGCCACTGCACTTGTCAAGATCTTGCCACGCCTCATCCAGATCTCTTGGTGGTGCCTAATCACCTTGGTCACGGCTTTCTTTTTGAGGTGCTCCTGAGCCACAGCCCTCTCCCGGTGTTCCTTCTCCTCAAACCTCAGGGCTGCAGCTCCTCTTTTGCAGGGCCTCTGCATATTGGGGTCCCCAGGACTGAGGACCTAAGCCCATAGTAGGCTCTCTTCTCTTCCCTATTTACACTCTTTGCTACTAAGTATCTTCTCTTGGGGGTCTTGTGGGTGCCTCAAACTTGACATGTACTCATTTGGACTCTTCCTCTTTCTCCTTACTACCTGCTTCTCCTTCATGTGCTCCTGTCTCAGTACATGGCTTCATCATCTACCCGGTGATCCAGTCAGAAAACTGGGAGTCAGCCTTACAGTCTCTGTGATGACTCCCTATTTCCAATCAAACGCAAAATGCTACTGGTCCTAAAAATCCAACTACTTCCCTTCCCCTGTTCTGCCACATCTTAATCGAAGCTGCCATCATCTCTTGCCTGTACTGCCGAAATAGTAACCTTGCTGGTCTCCCTGTTTTCACTCCAACCACTATCTACATGGCAGCCACAGTGGGCTTTGAAAACATCTATCAGCTGGCCACAGGTGGCTCATGCCTGTAGTCCCGTCAGTTTGGGAGGCTGAGGTGGGAGGACTGATTGAGTCCAGGAGTTCGAGACTAGCGTGGGCAACATGGTGAAACCCTGTCTCTACATAAAAGACAAAAATCAGCTGAGTGTGGTGGTGTATGCCTGCAGTCCCAGCTACTCAGGAGGCTGAAGCGGGAGGATCGCTTGAGCCGGGAAAGTGAGGCTGCAGTAAGCTGTGACAGCACCACCGCACTCCAGGCTGAGCGGCAGAGTGAGGCCCTGTCTCAAAACAAAAGGAAATGAAAACATTTATCAGACCTTATCATACCCCTGCTTTAGATAAAATCCCGGAATCCTTAACTGGGCCTAGCAGGGACATTGTGACTGAGTTCTTGCCTGACAACCCACCCCTGCCCCCACCCTGTCAGCCCTCTGACCAGCACGTGCACTTGCCCAACTTTTGCCTTTGCAGATGCTGGTTCCTCTACTTGGAATAATCTCCCATTCATACCCTTCTCTTTGTCTTCCTCCTCCCACTTCATGTAGTTGCCCCCACTCACCACTTAGGTCTCTGGTAACATGTCACTTTCTCAGAGGAGACCTTCCCTGGCCCCCTAAGTTAAAGCAGACCCCTTGTTCCACACTCTCATAGGGTCCTGTGCTTTCACTTGGCTCTTAACACATTTAGGAATTATGTATTTACATGTAAAAGTGTTTATTATTATAATATCAGTATCTCCCACTAGACTACAAACTCCATGAGGACAGAGCTGTGTCCTTCTAACTCTGACTCTGCACTGAGGTCTGGCACAGTCCCTGATTGAGATGGCACACACTCAGTAACTGTTCAATAAAAGAACAAAAGGAAGGCAGGTGGAACGCAGTGTCATCCATATGGGTCAGAGAAGGCCCCTGGGAGGAGCGGAGAGCTGGGCAACATGTACATTCCTATTGTTCGCTGTTTTAGTCCCTAGTGATTAGGTACGCCGACATGGTTGAGCAAGGAGGGGCCACGATTTGCACCCCGCAAAGACTGCGAGCTTGGCTAGCCAGGTCCCCCTGCCGCCCCAGTCCGTAGCCTGAGAGAAGAAGTGGCAGAAATCCCTACCTCATTGCCAGCACCTGGCAGGAATGTCTTCACTTTGATGGTCTTCCCAGGGGCTGGGAAGGGCGACTCCATGAGACTTCTCATGAAAGGATAGACCAATGCAGCGGAGATCCCACGGCGGCGCTCCACCTCGTCTAGGACCTGTGCCCACCGCCGGCAGCCCAAAGAGGAAGACTGTCAGGGAAGTGCCCTTCCCCTCCTCCTGGGCAGAGAAGAGGGCAGCCAAGCATCTGACCAGGGTGGCCCAGAAGCTGGGAGAAGGGAAGGCAGTCTTGCCAGGATCTGCACACTCTACCCTTCCCATTTTCCTTGGCACTCAGTGACTACTCTGTTCCCTAACTGGCTTTGCTTCAGTCCCCAAGGGTGGAGTAGCTGGGCAAAGGAAATACCACCCAAGAGTCAGCTCTCTGAGCGCTCCTGCTTCCCCAGGGACTCTGGCTCTGCTCAGGGCCCAGGGTGGGCTGTGACAGGGGCAGACACTGCCAGCACAGGAGCTGCGGAAATGCCAGCTGGCTGGGTAGGGAGCCAGGCTGGGGAATAGGAGGGTGCCAGAGGCTCGCTGGTACTTGCTCCTACATTCTCTCTCCTGCTCACTCACACTCACAGGTGGTTTTCTCATCTAAGCTGGCTGCAGATACTCCTGTGGGAGCTGTCAGCTGGGGGAGGGGAGGGAAAGGGGGAAGGAAGGGGAGAGGGAGGGGAGGAGAAGCAGAGGGGGAGGGGAGGGGGAGAAGGATGAGAAGGGGAGGAGGAGGGGAAGGGGAGTGGAAGGAGAAAGGGAGGGGGAGGAAAGGGGAGGGGGAGAAGAAAGGGAGAGGGAGGGGGAGGGGGAGGGAGAGGAGGGGGAGGGGGAGGTGAAAGGGAGGGGGAGGGAAGGGGAGGGAGAGGAGAAAGGGAGGGGGAGGGGAGGGATAGGGGGAGGAGAAAGGGGGGAGGGAAGGGGGAGGGGGAGGAGAAAGGGAGGGAGAGGGAAGGAGAGGGGGAGGAGAAAGAGGGGGGAGGGAAGGGGAGGAGAAAGGGAGGGGAAGGGAAGGGGAGGGGAAGGGGGAGGAGAGGGGAAGGGAGGAGTGAAGCCTGCCAGAGCCTCTTACCTTGGAAAACAAGCCGAAGCAGCCAAGGCGGCTGATGACACAGTACACCTCTGGCAACCGGGGCCCTTTCCCACTTGGCTGGGCCAGGACAAGGAGGAGGAGAAGAGAGACAGACAACAGACACAGAGAATGCATGATTACCATTTCTGGCTCCTTTTCCCTGGGAACTGAGGAGGAAGGACTGCCCTTCTAGTGGAGGAAGACTCTAAGCCTCCTCTAAACCTCTCTGCAACCAGGGCCCTGAGGGAAAAGCTGCCGCTCTCAGGTCAGGCCTCAGCTCTGCAGGGATTCCCAGCCCAAGGTACCAGGCACCTGCCAGGCTCCACAGGCTCTGCCGTTCCTCCCAGGAGGACACTGACAGGGGCTGGCAGAGGGCAAAGCAGTTTGGCAGAGGCTACAGGGCAATCTATGGATGCACATCCCTGAGGCTGGGACCCCAACAGATGGGAAGGACTAGGGTACATCTTTAGGAGCAAGCCATTGTAGCTTTTTAGTGCCATAGGGCGCATTCGGCAAAACATCCCCTTTTTTGGTTCTTTTCTCCCTTTCTTGATCCACCTCCACTCTGAGAGCAAACTGAAAAGAGACAGGAGATGGGAGTTACTATTTACTGAACATTTGCTAAACCTGACTCCTGGGCTTGGAATTTTACAAGAAATTTGTGAGAGAGGGATTATTATCCCCTTTATAGATGAGGCAACTGAGTTTAAAAAGATTAAGCCATTGCCTAAGGCCACATATCTGCAAGCTGTGGAGCCAGGAGTTTGCTTTGGCCCTGTTTGGCTGTCTTACCCTAAAGCTGGCTGATTTCTGGCAGGAAGGAAGGGAAGGAAGCAAAGACACTGGGTGGAGGTTTGCTATGGAGTAATGGAGCACAAAGAAGAACGGGACTTAACAGGTGGGCAGCTGAAGGGGAGACAGGCACTGAGAACTCCCATGCAGGCTGCACTGCCTTCTCCAGCAGGCTCGGCAGGGCTCAGAGGCCTGAAGGGCCTGGCAAGGCTGAGTGGGGAGGGAGCAGAGCAGCAGGTGCTGGCCCCTCATGCAGGCTGCTAAGCAAATGCAGATGGGGCTATTTCAGTCTCCAAACCTGCTGGCCACACGTCACAGATCTAAAGAGAGGGCAGAAGCTGTTTTTGTCCATATTAGGCCTGAAACTCACTCTTGTCTCTTTCCCTCTCCCCCGCCTCCCCTAAAGCCCCAAGTGATTAAATCAAGTATGTGGGATTTGGGTTAGAATCATTGTGTCCAATCTGCAGGAATGCCGAGCTAGTGCCAGCCCCCTTGGCAGGGACCCAGCCCAGGCCCAATCTGAGCACGCCAGGAGAAACATGCTCTTCCCTGGGGGCAGCAGCCCCACTGCAAAGGAGCAGCTCTGCTCCATCTATGCTCCAGCAAAGGCAGCCTTCGGAACACTCCTTCCAAGCCCAGGAGGCCCAGGCAGCCAGAGGCATGCTGGTTTCTGCCTGGCTCCCCACCTGGCATCACTGCTGTGCAGATGACCTTTGCCCCTCCCTGGGCATTCTACTTCTAAACACCCCCTCTCCCCAGTCCACCCTCTCGGGCTGATCCAAGGGTACCAGATTGGTGACAGGACCTGGAATCCCTTCTGGCTCTGTATGACCGTGGGCAAGTCATTCTCCCTCTGAGTTTGGACTTCCCAATCTGTGGATCAGGGATTATAATACCCCATGGGCTACTATGATAATTTTTTTTAAAAAGACATACTTGAAGCATCTAGCTTGGAATGTGACCAGTCCTAAACTAAAGTTCATTCTCTGGGGCCCTCCCTCCTGTGTTGAAAGTTCAGTCTCCTGTAATAGGCCATCTACAGTTCCTCGAGAGGAGGATCCATGTCAAACTCATCTTTACATGTGCTTAGCACGTGCCTGACTCTCAATAGGTCAGGGCTTCCGATAAGGGATGATAAGTGCTTCTAAATGAATGAATGAATGACTGGCCCCAAATCCATGGTTTAAGGCTCCTGCCGTACACTGCCTCTGCCCCCTTCATCTGCCTCTAGAATGGTATCTGGGGAGGCTTTCTCTCGCTAAGGTGGAAACCCCCTTTGCCAACAACTCGGTGCTCCAAGCAGGGAGTGCAGCAGGGGCCAGGCTCTGGGCCTCTACCCTAGGACTAATGGGAAGGGAGATGGTAAAGAACTTCTCTTTACAAAACGGCTAACATTTTCTTTTTTTTTTTTTAAACCGAGACTTGCTCTGTCATCCAGGCTGGAGTGCGGTGGCGCGATCACCGCTCACTGCAACCTCTGCCTCCTAGGTTCAAGCAATTCTCCTGCCTCAGCCTCCCAAGCAGCTAGGATTACAGGCATGCACTACCATGCCCGGCTAATTTTTTGTACTTTTAGTAGAGACGGGGTTTCACCGTGTTAGCCAGGAGGGCTGCGATCTCCCAACCACGTGATCCGCCCGCCTTGGTCTCCCAAAGTGCTGGGATTACAAGCATGAGCCACAGTGCCCGGCCTACGGCTAACATTTTCAAAACCCAATCCCTTTCCCCTAGATTCAAGGTATCTCTCTCAGATTCCCAGAGAGGGTATGTCTCTGTCCCTGCTCAATTTCCAGCCCTACCACACCACAGACAGGCCTCCTCCCCACTTCAGGCTGGCCAGGTATAGGGGTGAGGAAGGTTGTCCCTCGCCTAATCTGATGCATATATACATACTGCTGGGGGTGATTCGATCCTGCAACCAAAGACCAGCAATCAGAGCCCACGATCCCAAGGGAAATGAAGGAAAAGTAGAGAAAAACTAAAAAGATATGAAAACCTAGCAGAAGGTGATCCACTCCCTCCCCTTAATCCAGATCCTAAGGCCCATTGGAAGCACCACTCTGAGCCCTGCTCTCCCAGAAGGGCCTCACTTGTGAAAGAGTGTGTGTTGGCAGGGGGGTACGGAGTGGCCTCAGGGAGCAGAACACAGGATTTCATACAAGTTAAATTTGCAGAAAGGCACGCACGCGCGTGCGCATGCACACACATGCACGCACACGCACACACACTCAGAGCAGAACACAGGATTTCATACAAGTTAAAATTGCAGAAAGGCACACGCACACACACACACAGTCTGGCCTACCCTCTGCCTGCCAGCCCCTGAGGACCGAATGGCCTCACTCACCAATAAGCGCCTGCAGTAGCCAAAGCGTCTGCTGCCATCTTCCCCAGTCAGCATGAAAGAAAAGGTCTCGCTGGAACAAAGAGAAGTCTGGCATCAGAGAGGTGTAAGAGGACCTAGGAAACAGCCCCTAAGCATAGGAACCGTCATCTCCAGGGTAGGGTGAAGGGCCAGGTTGCTGTAGGAGAGGAGGCTGAAAGCAGGCCCCACTCAGGTGCCCACTGTCATAGGGGTAAAGAAAGCTATGCCCCTTCCTCCCTCTGGCCAGGCCAGGCCTCACCTGCTATACTCTGACACAGGGAGCCAGTCCTTGGCATCAGGGAAACAAAACTGGGGAATGGCTTTGAGCCTCTCCTCTGCCTCTCGCATCTGCTTGGTAGGTCGGTCCAGCTGCAGGGAAGAAGGAACCAGGAGATGACATGGAAACTGAGGGCAGGGGGTGGTGACTGAGAAGCCCCTCCTCCCCTGAGGGCCCTAGATGCCCCCTGAGGGCCCTAGATGCCACTGACCCACGGGCATGATCTCAGCAACCACTGTCCCACTCTGAATTCTTACAGAGGTCTGAGTCATCATTCATTCATTCAATAAATGCCAACGGAGTGCTTTCTATGTGGCATCTGACGCAGTGCTGTGCGCCAGAGCTCTCGATGGAAAACATAGGGGACAAGGTCCCCAACCCTGCGCATTCTGGTTAGAAGAGTGAGATGGTCAACCACAACATCTCAGAAGGGGGCATTAAAAAAATAAGCAGATAATGTGACAGAGCGAGCTGGGCATGAGAGGGGCTCCATGCAGGCGTCCCTGACAGATCTCCTGAAAGAGGTCCTACTTAAGTGGAGACTGAGAAATGAGGAGTCAGCAGCCATGAGAAGAGAAAGCACATTCCTGGCAGAGGCAATGGCAGAGAGAGAGGTGCTGAGACTGAGAGGAAGAGGAGGGAGGCCAGGCTGGCTGGCAACAAGCAGGGAAGACATGGTGAGAGGCAGGGTAGTGGGAGAAGTGTGGAGTGACAGCTAGTGGGTGCAGGGATTCTCTCTGGGGTGATAAAAATGTTCTAAAATGGATTGTGGTGATGACGGCACAATTCTGTGACTATACCAAAACACGGAATTGTATACATTAAGTGGGTGAACTGTACAGCATTTAATGGTTTTGGATTTCATTCTAAGCACACTGAGAGGTTCTCTCTCAGCCCTCATCCTTTGAACAAGCACTGGTCTAAACTCACCCCTTTGCAGCCCTGTCTTTCCTCTTAGCCAGGAGGAAAGGCTCAGGGCTGTGGCAGCTGGGTGAGGAGCTATGGCAAACAGGATCTCTCTCCTTCCCTAGATGGGCCTGGCGGGTAGAGGATGGAGGATATGGGCAAGGTGGGGAGAGGGAAGGGCCTCACCTTGGGAAACTGGTAGGAGACTTCGGGGAGGTAGGTGTTTCGCGATGGCTTCTTCTTGAGGGACACCACCACAAAGTACTCGAAAAGCTCTCGCTCCTGCCACTCCAGCAGCTCCAGCTCCAGCGTGCGATAGCTGGGTGCGCGCTTCAGCATGGACTGGATGTGGACCAGGCGCTGTGTGTGGGCTGGGGATGGGTCACACATCAGGGAATGGACCCTCACAGGCCTCACATTAGCTCCTCCACCCCTGGCTCAGAGTTCATTACTGGTGAGCACTTCTAAGTGCATGAGCCTAGTCTGTCAACACCCCCAGCCTGGAGTTGGGGAGGACTGGCAGGCACACGGTGCCAACACCTGCACAAAGCCTCTGCCCTGGCACGGGAAGCTGCGGGCCTGGTCCTCCTGGAGCCTCTGGAGACTGAGCTGGGGCAGGACTGCTGAGGCCAGGCAAACCCAGGGATGTATCTCAGCACCCAACTGGTCCCTGTACCAAAAGGACCAGAATTTATGAACATCCACGAAGGTTTCACCCTTGGGCCTCTAGCAGGACGTGAGCCTTGTCCATGCTCCTAAAGCCAAAGTCCACGTGCCCATTTGCCTGGGGGTGAGAGGATTATCCGGGAAGGCCGAGCCAGGGCCTCCCAGTAGAGAAAGCACAAAGATGTATCCAAGGACCCCGGAATGTGAAGGTTCTAGAACCTTTTCAGGCTTCTCTCCTAGGACAGGGGACACAGCGGGCTGAGGGCCTCCAGAGGAACAGTTTTCCTCAGTCTACAGCACATTTCTTGCCAGAAGAGGTCCTTGAAATCTTCTGTACCCATCTCTGACCCTCCAGATCTACATTTCTTTTTTTAGACAGTCTTACTCTGTTGCCAGGCTAGACGGCAATAGCGCAATTTCGGCTCACTGCAAACTCTGGCTCCCAGGTTCAAGCGATTCTTCTGCCTCAGCCTCCCGAGTATCTGGGATTACAGATATGTCCCACCACGCCTGGCTAATTTGTTTTGTTCTGTTTTGAGACAGAGTCTTGCTTTGTCGCCCAGGCTGGAGTGCAATGGTGCGATCTCAGCTCACTGCCACCTCCGCTTCCCAGGTTCAAGTGATTCTCTACCTTAGCATCCTGAGTAGCTGGGATTACAGGCGTGTGCCACCAGGCCCAGCTAATTCTTTTTGTATTTTTTAGTAGTAGAGACGGGGTTTCACCATCTTTGCCATGCTGATCTTGAACTCCTGAATCATGATTCACCCACCTCGGCCTCCCAAAGTGTTAGGATTACAGGCGTAAGCCACCAAGCCCAGCCTAATTTTTTAATTTTTTTAGTAGAGATGTGGTTTCACCAACTTGGCCAGGCTGGTCTCGAACTCCTGACCTTGTGATCTGCCCATCTCAGCCTCCCAAAGTTCTGGGATTACAGGTGTGAGCCTCTGCGCCTGGCTGAGATCTACATTAACCAGGCAAATCTAGCACCCAATTCCCATGGACAATTGTGACAGTTTAGGCAGGTCACCACCCTTACGTTCGGCAAAGGCAAACATCTGGATTTAACCTTGCAGGGCTGAGCTCACGTGTGTGTAAGGACAGACTTCCCTGTGGCTCCCTGCTCTGCTGGTCTGGCATCTGGCCTATCTGTCACTTCTCCACATCAGGCCAGTTTAGGGACACTGGAACCACACATGCATTGGAAGGGAAGGCTGATTCCCTGCAGCCCTGCTGGGAGGGCTTCTGTGCTTGTGGGAGCCGTGCCTCACCTTTGAACCTGTCATCAGAGTCGCTCTCGCTCTCACTGTTTTCATCTGGAAAAGGAACAGCAGAGTGCATGCTCACTGGACCCCACAGCCAATGTTTTCTACTCTCCCACCACCCCAGCTTTTCTCCCAGTGGATGGATCTCTACTTCCTCTGGGCTACTTTGGGGCCATGGTCAGGCATCTGCAGGCAGGGAGCTGAGTGGCCTGGGGCCAGGATCCCTCAGAGCTCACACTAAAGTGCCAATCTATATTCAAACCTCAGAGGGAAGCTGAGGGTCTGAGTTGGAGGCTGAGCCAGAAGAGGGGCCTACAGGCCTGGAACAGAAGGACCCTGCCTCCAGGAGGCCAAGATTTGAAATGGGAAGCAGACCACAGTGCTCAGTGAGTCTGGCCTTTCCTTTTGCAGAAGCTGATTCCCACACCCACCTCCCCACTCAAGGCCTCATAGCCCAAAGCCTGAAGGAACCCATCCCGGAACTTTCTTCCCTCTCTGCTCCTCCCTCCTATGTGGTCATTTCCTGGCACGGCTCTACCCTCCACGTGTAAATTGATGCCTCTCCCATTCCTAATGCCCAAGGGCCCCAGACACCTGAACCAGCTCCGGCATCAAAGCCTACCTCTCAGTGATGCTGTCTCAATGCTGGACATAGACAACTTTTTTAACCTCTTCTTTCCTCTCTTGGCATTGTAGATGGAGTTAATTCTTTGGACAAGCTGGGTAAGAAAAGCAGAACGGGTGAGGTAACCTTAACATCGGCTGCCCCACTTCTAAGAAGGCTGAGTAGGAGCCCGTCCCTGCTCTTACTCGTGCAACCATTCTATGCCGCTCTAACTGCAGAAGCTCATCCCAAGCGGTGACTCATCAGCACTCCTGGGGGACTAGGTATCTGGAGAACTACTCACCATGCCTGGTAGTTCTCCAGATACCTAGTCCCCTAGGAGTGCTCCCTGCCCCAAGACAAGGACACTAAACTAAGGTCCCCAGAGGAAGGAACTGTGATCAAACTAGACAGGATGGGAGCTCCTGGGTCCCCAGAGTCTTTGAACCAACTGAGACAAAGAGCTTCTGAGAGGCAATAACAGGAACAAGGATTCTAGCCTTTCCCCTCTGGGCCATAACCTGGGGCCGGGACAGGAAGAAGCTAAATTCCCAATATACCCAAGCATTGTTTGCAGGCTAAAAATACCATTTGGCTAAATCCTGGATTTGGGCCTGGCTGCCTATGTGTGAAAATCATTGCTGAAAACTCTTCAATGCTGGGAGTTATAGGACGAGCCCTTGTTTTGAGTCCTAGGTCCCTGAAAGCCTGGAAATGCTTATGCGTGCAGAGACCCCAAAATTTATCTACCACACTTACTAATGGGGAGACTCGGCGAGCCTTTCCTTCCTCTCACATCTAAGCACCAAGAATCAATTAATGCAACTTTATTGATAAGAAAGGGGAATTAATCGGATGAAAAAGAGGCCAGGGCATGGACCCAGAATGTATTCAAAGGGAATGGAGGAAGCAGTCCAAATTAGAAAAGGAAGGAAGCCAGGAAGGAGAGAGAAAGGCTGGCTGCCTGCCCGCCCACCTGCCTAGCCCTAGTGGGCTGCCTCTGGGGAGGGTACCTTGGGAATGCGGCGGGCCCGGCGGCTGGACAGCAGCTCACTGGTGGTGCTGAGGCTGTCTTCGTTGAGGCTGGAGGGTGAGGACGGCAGGCTCAGCTGAGCCAGCAGCAGCATGTCGTCATGGCTGTGCCGCTTGGGTAATCGTGGCAGCCGGTGGCTCTTCCTTTCTGACCAGTTCCCACTGCGCAGGGACTGGCTGTTGGGTTTCAGGGAAAGCTGGCATGGGGGAGAGGACATGCCAGAGGGGCTTGCCACAGAGGCCTTGGCCCGTGCCTGTCTGCTGGGACAGGGACACAGAGGCCAAGGGCCAGCATCCCTGGCTCCCGGCAATCTTGCCCTGGAATGTCCATCCCTCTCTTAAGACCTTAGCTGCTCATCAGCCAGGTCAGGGCTAGATTAGATACTTGCCTTCCCTAAAAGAAGCTTCACTACTGCCAGCAAAAAGGAAAGCAGAGGCTAAAAACACCTGTGTTCTCATCTGACTGGAAAAAGAAGGCAAAGTGGGAATTCTGGGGGCTCTTCCTAAACTTTGGGACAAGGATTACTGGGCCTGGATGATAGAACGTATTCCGGACCTCTGCCCCTGAGCCAATCCTAAAAGGTTTCTGATAGCAGAGGCCATAACCTACTGGCCAGGCTGCTTTGCTGGGAGAGCCCGCAGCATGGCCTTCCTAACTTCTCCCTTGGAGAACACAGGGACTCTGGGCTCTGACCACCAAAGCTGCATCTGGCAGGCCTCACACTGAATTGGCTCCCACACCCAGAAGGCCCTGGCTGCCCTCTCCCAGCCCTGACCTACTCTCTGCCTCTCTCCATGTACACTGACCTCTCAGCTCAGGGCACCATCCTTGCTATGGACCCTGTGGGAAGGCAAGTGGGGAGGCAAGTATCCCACAGACACCCAACCGCTGTCTGGCTCTGGAATTGCCTCTCCTCACTCTTCAGCAAATCCTCCTTCCTCCACAGCCCCCAGTTTCCTGTTTTCACCCAATCAATCTGGCAATGCAAAGTCAGGGGAAGCCTGTTTGAACAGAGCCTTAATTAGAGAGTAAACCTTTTATGAAAACAAAAGCCTTATTCCAAAGCCAGAATAAATCATTTTTATTTTCTCTGGCCAGTGCCATATAATTTCCAGGTCCTTCCATTTGCAAAGAGAATTAGAGTTCCCTGGGGAGGTCACAGAAGCCTCTCCACCTGCCTCCTGTCACCCTGGACAAGGACAGAACGAGCTGAAGTTCTGGAGCTTCCTTTGGCCTTTCACCTTTCCTCTTGTGCTGCCTCCCCCCTGTCCATTCCTTCTAGATTCATGCTAACTCTCTCCCACAGGAGTTACTCCAGGTGTCACAGACACCTGTCTGGCTCTCCAAATCTGGTTTTGGGGCCTACACCTGGCCCCTTAATGTCAGTCCTGAGATAACTTCTGGCAGAGTTGCAGAATGCCAAGACTCCCACCAGGGCTTTGTCTTCCTATTTCCCACAGAAGGGGAGATAAATGATGAGACAGGAGACTGCAAGGGCTCCTGGCTGAGTTTTGCAGCTCAGGGCTCAGGTCGGAAGGGAAAGAAGATAGGACAGGATGCCCCTCAGAGCAGGTGCCAATTGTCCACAGGGGTTTCAACATGGCGGACGTCCCTGAGTGCAGAGCCCATTGCTGAGGCAACCTCCTTTATCAAGTACTAGTGAGGGTAAAAGCCTGAAAGGAAGCTGGGCCCAAGCCTTGGAAGGACAGCCCCTCACTGTGGCCCCACGCTAACCGTACAGGCTGTTACCTGTGTGGGTGGGCTGTTGTACTTCCTGTCCTGAGGACTCCACATCCTGTGCAAAGAGTCCAAGGAGTTCTCAGACAGTTGCTGGGATTTTCGTCCTGCTCTTCGGCTCTTTAAGTCCACATCCTCATATGGATTCTCCTTGGGCAGATCTCCTGCAGAGGAGGAAGAGTTAGAGAAGGAGGAGAAGGGAAGAAGGAAACACACGAACTCACACACACAAATAAACAAGCAGAATTCCTGTGAACCAAAGAGAATGGCTTCTGCCTGGCCCCTCAGCTCATGAGTCATGCAGCTGCCCGTCTGCAGTGGGGAGGCTACAAACAGATCCTGGCTCCAAGTCCAGCAGCAGAACCCCCCCACCCCCACCCCCAGCCCAGCTCAGCCTTGCCTGGCCTCTGCTTTATAAATTCAGGGATTGCACAAGACTGGCTTAGCCACCCCTGCCTGTGCCCAGCCAGAGGACAAAGCCAGCACCAAGAGTCTTTCCTTGGCTCCTTTCCCTCAGCTGCAAACACCCTAGAGATGACATAGTTCAAGGTAGGAAGGGTTTTCAGGTCACATGGCTGTCCCTTCACCCAACTCTCAGGGGATCTCCCTGGGGACCTACTTTGGAGGGTGGGCATGGAGGAATTCACAGAACTGTATGGAGCAGGGCTTCATCAGGCCCCCCTCTCACCTATGATGCCATTCAACAAGTCTTTTAGGGCAGGGTTTTGTGCTGTTCACGGAGGCAACCTCAGAACAGAACAGTGATTAGCAAGGAGGAAGTGCTGGGTAATGATTTGTTCACTGACTCTCTTACTTCAGTGTCAGTCTATTCCCTCAACTGTGGATCTCAGCACAAAGAGAGCCATCATCATTCCCCTTTTGGGACAAACTCCCCTGCTGTGACACAGGGGAGGTGTGAAAGGCTTGGAAGGATTCTGGGCTAACGGGTGGGAGTGAGGGGAGGTCTTCCTTCTCAGGACTAGTTCTAAAATCTCTGGCAGCTGGCACTGTATTGGCATTATTGGAAAATCTCAGAAAAGTACAAAACACTATCTGCCCTTGAAGATTTGAGAGACATTCCTTTCCACAAGCCATATCTCCTGCCCCCACCCATCCAACATATCCCTTTTTAAAAATACAGTAACACCATGCACTGGGTCAGTCCTAGCTCAATCCTGGCGGCAGAATCCCAGGGGTGAACAGGTCCATGGGGAACTCAGAACACAGCCCTCTCTGCTCCCCTTTCCCTTGTCTTTTCCTGTCTTCCTGCTGCAGAGCAGGACTCACTCCAGCACCTCAGCTCAGCAGCAGGATTGAGCCTGGGTGACCCCTGAGACCCACACTTGTCCTACAGATGCCTGAATGTGCCTGACGCCCCAGTGGAGCTCAGACCCCACTCCCCAGGAAGCAGGCAGTAGAAGGAGCTGGAGGACAAGAACAAAGGCTGCTGAGAGCAAAGCTTTCCTAGAGAGGGCATGGAAGAGGAGCCAACCCTGGTATGTTTGCAGATGCCTACATTTCCAAAGCGGAGCTCCCTCCACATTGTGGCATCCACTTATTACCATCATGCAAAACCACAGCGAATTTAGGAAATGCTTTTACAGAGTTAGGGGGTGGGTGTGAAGAAAGGATTTCAGTGACAGCTAAACAGACTGCAGTGGGAGCAGCATAAATCTCTGTAAACTTATGAGTCAAAGATGGGTCATTGGGATTTGGGACTGGATTAAGTGATTCCCAACTCCAAGCAGAGTCCCCAGCAATTGAGCAGACCTTTTCCTGTAACACAGTCATGCTATTAAAATGACTCGTCTCCATTCCAGAGCCCTGACTAAGCGGAGCTGGCCCAGCAGCCATTGCAAGAAGCCAAATAGCAAACCTGGCACCCCCTGCATCTTTTCTCCAGCCTACCCCACTGTGGGGCACTTAGGGGGGTGCTGGGGATGGATTTTCTACTTCTTGGTCCTCCCCAACATATGTCCTGCAGGAGTGAGGGTGTGAGGGTATAAGAAGTGAGAATGCCAGGACACAGTCTTCCTGATTCCCTAAAACAGGACTGGAGCATCACTGTCGGCATCAGGGCAGGGAGAACATTTATGCCAAGCTCATCAAATCCAAACTGCTTGGGCTGCATGATCAGCCGGGGTCTTTATTATCATCCCCAACCTGTAGGAAACCTTATCTCAATCCCAGGGGTTTCTCCAAGCCACTGACATTTGGGGTTGAATAATTCTTGCAGTGGTAGACCGTCCTGTCCACTGTTAGGATGCTTAGTGGCAACCTTGGCTTCTATCCACCAGGAGACATTCACATCTCCTTAGTTATAACAGCCAAAAAATGTCTCCAGACACTGCCAGATGCTCCCTGAGGGGGAGAGAGGGAAGAAAGGAGGAAGGGAGAGGGAGGGAAGCAGCAAGGGAGGGAGGGATGAGTGAAGTTGCCCCCCTACTTAGAACCACTGCTTTAGATAGAGCTTTCCAAACTTCCTAATGGCTTCTGAGTACATGACATGAGTCCCAAGACTAGCCCTCTTTTTTCCATACTTCCCTCCTTCACCTCACTCCCTCTTTCCTTCCTTCTTTTCCCTAGAGTACGAGCTTTGAGTATTGATAGAAATCCAAAGCTCCAAGAAAAAGACGTAGGATACTGAGGCCCAGGAAAGTAACAGATGCACAAGGCCGGTGTACATCACTGACAACCTGGGGGGAAAACGGCCAGCAGCATGAGGTTCTCAAGATGGTCCTGTCTCTGGATTTCAGGAAGGCCTGCTCCTCCTGCCCAGCCCTTGTGCCAGCCTCTCTTCTCAAGCAATGTTTAACGTCCTCTCTGATGTAAACAAGTCACAAATCAGTTCTCCAGCAAATAGCCTGCCAGCCCCAGCCCATACCCTGCCTCCCCAGCCTCAGCTTGGTCCCTTCACAGCCCTAACTCATCTGCTACTCCCAGCTTCCTGGACCATTCCTGACTGTCCTTGAGGAGCTGTCTCAAATAGATACTCCCAGTCATCTCTCCAGGCAGACAGGGGGCCAGGGGTTGGAGATGTACAGAGACAAGGAGACCCTGAGTCCTAGACCACTAAACTGAACTAGTTAAGAGCAAATAAATATCAAAGCAACGGCTCAGAGTTGGAGGAGACAGTAGGCTGGGAGATGGTGCGTAAAACGTGCTACTGGGGACAGAGCTAAAGGAGCTAGGGCTGAATGGGAGATTCAGCAGGGGCATGAATGGGAGACAGGAAGCCTGGCAGACTGCAAATTTTCACCTGCGTTCCTGCCTGCACAGCTTTCTCGGGACAGTCCACGTGACCCTTGGAGAGGGACGAAGAGGTAGACCCTCCTCCCTGAAGGCCTGGCCCTCAGCAGCCCCAGCTCATCAAGTCCAGCTGGAGAAGCCAGAAGTCTCAACCTTTCCCAGCTTGGATGATGAAATAAGGGACAAAGGCATCACCAAGAATTTCTGCTTTACACTATTCTAAAAGGGGACTTTCAGTCAGAGCTGAAAGGCATCATACTGATCCTCTTGAAGTAAGAATCCAGCCCCTCTGGGTCCTGCTCCCACTCCTCCCCACAACCCCTCACTCCTCACCAAAACTCCTTTGGTCTTAAGCACACATACAACACTGCCTTCCCCTCTGCCTCCGCAACTGGAAAAACCAGTTAGGAAAGCCGTGCGTGTGTGTGCATGGTGTGTGCGTGTGTGCGTGCGCATGTGTGTATGCGCACAGGCACTGAGAATTTGTGTGTGTGTGTGTGTGTGTGTGTGTGTGTGTGTGTGTGTGTGTGTGTATGTATGCACAGAGGCACTGAGAATTTCTCCAAACACAATCCTAAGCTTCCTGGACCACACCCATCACTAGGGTCCTGGGTCTGCAGCTTCCCTCCCCAACCTCCTCCGGTTCCAACCAGCTGTTTTCTCCTGGTTCTCAGCCTTTTTCCCTCTCTCACACAGGACAGAAAGGGCCAGACTAAGAGCCCAACTCCCCTGGCAACAGATCGTATTGGGACCTCTCAGGGGCTGGCTGTTGCCCACCCTCCAAGCCTTGACAACATTGCTCGACAGCCCCAGCCCCAGCACCTTCCCTGGGCTGCACCTCTTGGCTGTTTTGTTTCCCTCTGCAACCTCCATCCCAGTGGGTACCCTCTGCTCCTTACTGTTTCCCAGCCTGGAGGCAAATGAGGGAAGCAGCCAGAGAGAGTGGAGGCTCAAAAGGCTTTGCAGTCCAGGCCGACTGGCTCGGTCCCCAGCTTGCATCCCACTGAAGTTCCTGGAAACGCTCCCTCAGCCCAGGCTAGCTGATGGGAGTGGGAATCTGCAGGAATGCAGCCCAGGCGCCGAGGCCACTCCACATAACTCCTTAACAAGCTGCTTCCTTGGGTGCATTTTTAAGTGTCAGGCTCAGAATGCAAACATAAGGCTTTGTAGAATGGCAGCATCTTCCAGGGGCAGATGTCAGACAGGACAGGCGAGAAATAGCCCCCAGGAAACAGCAAGGCAACTCCTTTTCTGCAAGTTAGCAGGGTAAACCTCAGTATGTTTGGGAGTACTGCACCCCAGCTCCTCAGGCTTCGTGTCTACTGTAGGCAGGAGGCCAGTAGCCCCCCACAACCCCCATTAGAGTCCACTGATCACAGCAAGGGTGGGGGTTGTTCATCTTGGGGCCAACTGGCCCTCCACCTCTGACAGGACTCTAGTCCAATCGCCAGGACCCAAGATGGAGACGAGCCCTGCAATCTCTGCCTCCAACAGCTCCATCCCAGCATGCCTGCAGGAGCCTGATCCAGCAGGGTCAGAGTCAACATTCACCCTGCAGAGCACAGGCTGTGCTAAGACCAGAGAGCCGGCTCCCAGGAAGTCAGAGCCACTGATCAGTTGGAGGCAAGACAGGAAACTGCCATTCCAAGTTCAGCAATAAGACACCCCTGAAGCCTTGGGGGGAGCTCCAAACTCCTGGGCCTGTCTCCAGGGAAGGAAAAAGAAATAAACCCATCAGAATCTAAAAGAAAGAGAATATTTTCCCTTGAATTTCCCTCTAGCCTCCCTAGTCAGGTCCCAGATATTCCGACAGGGCTGCTGTGAAGACCTAAACAAGGAAAACATGCCCAGGGCACTGTCCTAACTGCAGACTCTAGACACCACCCCCACCTGCCCCATGAGGCCAGAGCAAAACCCAAACACCCAATATAGTGTATTTCCAAACTGGTACCTGGGCTGCTCCCCTCCCTTTCTCCTGCATCTTCCCCCTCTCTTCTTTCCTATTCTCTAAGTGCCCCAGAGATCCAGGCGCCAGGTGAGCAGCTACCTCCACCTTTCGCCCACACAGTGCTGAGCACTAGCTGTACTCAGCCACCTAAGAGGCAGCCAAGCTGCTCCCATATTTTTTTTTAACTCCTCATGCAACACCCAGAGTGGAAGAGAGTCCTCCCTAATGAGTGGGGAGGCAGCTCTGTGGTCTCACCCCCTCCCTACCTCCTGTTGCAGGGTACATTCTAATTCACTCTAGTTTGGCAGAAACTGTAATGTATCCCTAGAAGCACCTAGTGTGGCTGTTGCCATGGGCAGAGAGGGCCGTAGTTTTCTGATGTCCCTTAATTATGCCAGGTGCTAGCAATCCTGTGGTCCTCCCATCTTCTGTTCTCCGAGAAGGATTTCCTATGGGGATATGTTCTTGTATCATCTGAACTGAAGTAATTTGAGAAGGTGACAGCTTCAACCATTTCTCCCTGTCCAGAGTTCCACCATCCAGGGCTCTGTTCAGGATTGTTTGGGGCAGTGTCTTGGGGGGGACAGAACTTTGAAAGAACTGTCCTGGGCAACAGAACTGTTCCCTGGGCCTTCTCAGGTCAGGTTTGAGAGAATGGAAGAGGACAAGCGTGTCTAGGCCTCTGTCTACTCATCATTCGGGAGGACTTTCCTCCACTCTGGGATGCTGGTCTTGCCTAAGGAGGCGAGGAAGTACAGGAGTAGCTCTGGCTGCCTCTTGGGTGGCTGAGTAGAACTGGGGTATGGGCTGGAGTTGGGGCATCTTCCTTAACTGCCTACACCTGGCTTCTGCATCTTTAGTTCTGATGCCCATAGCTCTTGACCTCTGCTCTGGGTGGCCTGTGGATACAAAGCTAGCTTTTCCCCAGTGGTAAGGGAAAGGGCCTCCCTCCCCAAACTCTTTTGCTGTTCTAGGGATCTCACTCCTACAGTCTTCCTGCTGTGACCCAGTTTTGCATGGCTACATACTATACACTCTGTTCCTGGGAAAGCAGTATCCCTGAGGGTCCCAGCATTGCTGTTCTCTCTCCAGAAACGCTGGCCCAGCAAATGGTAAGGAAACAGCTACGAAACCGATGGCTCAGATCAAATTAGGGAGCAGATGGCCCTCGCTTCATAAGATTCCAGGCTTCTGAGAATCTGGAGGGTTCTCTCTACTCCGGGGCCACTTCTCTCTGTCATGTGTTAACCAAGACCACGTTCTTCAGCTTCAAGGCCCAAGACAGCGGCAAGACAGAGACACAGAGAGGAGCCAGAAAGCACATAGCCTCTCTCTTCTCACTGACCTACACTGACACGCACGCTTCACTTGAGTGGGAATCAAAGTCCCTCACTGAAGAGGATGCTGATGGAATCGAAATGAATGTCAAAAAAAAAAAAAAAAAAAAAATGCAACCCAGGCTAAAGCATCTATCTTTTGTCTGATCTGTGAACATAAGTTTGCCAATACCACATCCTCCCACCTGTTGGAAGACAAATCTCAATGGAGTCTTGCATTTCTGCCCTTCTTCTAAGCAAGAGGAACTGACAGTTCCAGACTATATTTCGAGGGTATTTATACAGCAAACAGCCTTGGAAGTCAGAGGTAGTATCTCCCTTCAGGGCAGAGGCAGATTAGTTTCCTAATCAGCATGATAAAGACAATGTCTCCTCCAAGGACAAGAGTTGGGCAAGTTTGTCAGCACCCTCTGAAAAGACTGGGGTTTCCTAAGCTTGGGATCCCCAGCTGGGACACGGACCCACAGTGTGTGCAGCTTCTACCCGGGCCTTCTCCACACCGCCCCATGGGACTTATGCACAAGGGAAAACCCGGGTGAACATGCAGCTCACGCTGCCTGCTGTGCCATGAGTAATAACGTCCTTTGTGGCACAGGGATCTCGTGTCTTCTGCTAGCATGCATGAAACTGGGGCAATGAAACCTGTTAGCTTGTACAACAGTGTGTGGCCCTCCCAAAATTCCTATGTTGAAACCTAATCCCCAACGTGCCGGCATTTGTAGGTCATGCCTCTGGGAGGTGATCAGGTCATGAGCACAGGGCCTTCGCCAATTAGGACCCTTTTAAGAGACCCCAGAGAACTCCCTCCGCCCCTTCCACCATGAAAGAACACAGGAAGAAGATGGCCATCGCAGACCAGGTAGCAGGCCTGCACCAGACACTCAATCTGTGGGCGTCTTTTTCTTCTTTCACTCTAACAACAACCTCGTGAAGTCCTATTACTATTATTGTTAGTATTAGGAAGTACCATTACTATTATTGTTACAGTTAATATGGTCACATCATCATTTCATAAGAGAAAAACAGAGTCTTTACAAAGGTTAAGTGATTTGCCTAAGGACCTACAGCTAAGGAAGAGTGCCTGCTGGACTTCAAAGCCTTCCAAAAATAAAGGAAAGGAATGATGTAGTTTTCTCCTTCTCATGTCCCCAAAGGTCCTTTGAATTTCAGTTCATTCAAGAGCCAGGCTTTTAATCACAAAGCTGCTCTGTCTTTGTTCAGGTGCTTCCCCTGATGCCCATTTCCAGGAGGAGTTCCAGAAGGTGGGCCCATGCCTGCCTACAGTGAATGAGGTAAACCTAGGTGTCTGCTCCTGCTCCTGCTCCTCCGCAGCCCCAAGATGACCCGGTCGCCACCTCTGCCATTGCTTACCCACAACATCTTCATATGCATTTTCTTCTAAAGTGCTTTTGGATCCAAACTTGGGTTGGTTCTCAGTACCATTCTCAGTGGGAGAAGAGGGGTACAGGGACTGCAGACTGGAGGCATCCTCAAACTCGAAGGATTTTCTGTGGATACCAAGAATAAGAGTTATTCATGCTGAACCAGATCTCCGCTGCCTTGCTGGGGAATGTCCATGGCAACAGCAAAGACCACAGGCCCTCCCCATAAAGCCAGCTTCTGAAAGAGCATCAAAGTGGATCCGAACTTACCATTCAAATAAAGAAACAGATGGTCTGAAAGGCCTGGGTGCCTGCAATGTGCCTTATTGTGAATAATGCTAATATTAGGTAACAACAACTACCCCAACTTATAAGCATGCTATTCCAGGTGCTGTGTCAAATGCACCTTTACATGTGTCATCTTGTTAATCTTCATAACAGTGCCACCAGTATTGTGGCATTTTGCAGAGGAGGCATTTCCATCTGGAAATGACAGAGGCAGGGTTCTCCCAGGCGATGTTTGACTCCAGGGCCTGAGCTCTTAATTATAATTGTGGCCTCAAGCCCTAGAGAATGTCCTCCTTGAGAAGTGTCTGTGATTCCAATGGAATTGAGTGCCTGGTCTGCCTCTGGGGACTCACATCTTCATCTGCATTCTAGCTGGGGACTCCTGCTGCTGCACTAAGCAGGTAGGAAGGCTCCACACTGGGAGAGTCCTGCTCATGGCTGTGTTGTGGGGGGGCGGGTTGGAGAAGCAGTTGGTGCTGGGTGGTTTGTTGAAGCAGGAAGGGTGGAGCCCTTAAAACAAATGAGACCACTGCCAAGGCGGAGCTGGAAGGACAACTTGCAGCCAGAAGCTCCTTCCAACACCTAGCTTCCCTTCAGCTAGCAGCTTGCTTCTTTCCATCCCTTGGACAACCTTCTTCTCTACTGTACAATTTCAAGACCACAGCTTGTTGTCTCCTAAGACACCCTGAGCCCACAGCACTCTCTGCTCCTCTCCTTCTGAGACCCCAACTGCATCCTCTCCTCCCCAAGGCTCCTGGGGAAGGAGAGAAGGAAAGACACTGACTGGATCCCTCCTCCCACCCATTAACACCTCCCTCTTCTTTTGGGCACCATCAGACCTTTCAGCCAATGGAGTCCTTTTTCTCTTGTTTACTGAACAACTTCTCCTGAGAGTCTTAGGGTGCAGGTAAAGGGCTAAAAGTGTCCTGAAGGCTACAGCTTGTCTTAGCTTGCCTGCCCCACCCCCTAAGCACTCAACACAACCGAACACTCTTTATATTGGCATCTCCTTGTGCCTCTATGACACATTCCCTCCTGGCTTTCAACTAACTCTCTGGCCACTACTTTTCAGATTCTTGTGAGGGGTTCTCCTTTTCCATTTGCCTTTTAAGTGCTAGGGTCTCTCACAGTTCTGTCTTAAAAACTCTTTCCTACTCTGCACTTTCTAGGGACCCAATATCCAGGGGCCATCGCCATACCTACCATCTGTATCTTGATGACTCCCAAATTTCTGTCTTTGGCCCAGATTCTCAACTAGTTAAACATCCAATGGCTGAGCACAGTGGTTCGCAAATGTTAGCCCAGGACCAGGGTTCCTGTGAGAGTAAGTTTTCTTTGGCATTTACAGTAGAGTCAGCATCTCATGCAGGTAGCCCTCAAATCAGTAAGTAAGACACAAATCATCTTCAGTCAAATTATCCTTGAAAATCCCCATGGAAGGTGTCATACTGAGGACCAACATGCTGTCTCTTATTAAAACTAACAGTTTCTCTCCAGGTTTTTGGTTTTTTTGTTTTGTTTTGTTTTGTTTGCTGAATGCCAGAAGAAACAGTTGGGCTGGCTTGCATTTTACACACAACACACACATGTATAGATACATAATTTTTTTGAGAGACACTGTTGCCAGGCTGGAGCGCAGTGGTGTGATCATACTCACTGTACCCTCAACCTCCTGGGCTCAAGCCAGCATCCCTCCTCAGCCTCCCAAATAGCTGGGACTACAGGCACATGCAACCACTCAGCTAACTTTTTAAATTTTTTTGTAGAGGTGGGGTCTCACTATGTTGCCCAGGCTGTCTTGAACTCTTGGTCTTAAGCCATTCTCCCACTTTAGCCTCCCAAAGTGCTGGAATTACAGGTGTGAGCCACCTCACGTGCACTGCATTTTTTTTTAATAAAAAAGTTTATTAAATATAAGAATCATACCTGGTATAAAGACCAAACTTACCATTTCCACTACTCATGGAACACGCTCACTGTGTGAACCAGCATACAGAACAAACCGCACTTCTGGAACTGTTTCTCTTTTTCCAAGAGCACAGATTTAAGTTTGCTAAGTTAATTCTTACATGAAGGGACTCCTCCATATACGGCATATGTGTGTATATGTTATATATAAATGCAGTGTGGGGTGGAATATGCGTAAAACCTTCAGGCTGATGAACTCTCCCCCACTCCCTTTGGTCACCTAGTCAACTGCTTTTGGCTCTTCTAAATTTAGCTCAGCAACTCCCTGTAAGAGGAGCCTCCCTTCTCTCCCCCGTCTAACTCAGATGCTTCTTCTCTGGGTCTCTGTAGCCTCCTGCACTGCCAAGGGTCACGTTATCTATGATTTATCTGTGCACCAGACCACAAGGTCTTTGACTGAAGAACCATGTCCTATTTGCCTCTGTGTCCTCTTGACCAGCACACTCTTAGTGCACAGCAGGCTCTAGATGAACGTTTATAGAAGTGGATGAATAAGGACAAAACAAACACTCTTGGCAGGCTGTTTAAGAATTAAAGAGCCAGTGGGCATTCTGGGGTGGACTCAAACACAGGATTACCCTTAGCCACAGGCAGTTCCGGCTCAGGGGTCTGAACCTTTGGGATTTCTTCCTTTCTGCACAACGCAGGAAAGCTGATATATGAGATGGGATATGTTAGATGAAGCCTGAATATGGGAGCAGACTAAAGAATCCCCAGAAGTGAAACAAACCTGAATACTCATCTGATGTGGGGTTAGGTGAGAAAGGCAATAAGGTGTGAGAGGGTGGGTCTTCTAGAGGAAGCTCACTCCCAGCCTACCCTGATTCAGAGCACAAGGCACCTGCCAGCCTTCACCAATTCCAACAGCCCCAGCTCCAAGTTACTAGGGAGACCGCCCTTAATAGTCTGGGGTTAGAAGTCCTGAGACTGATGGGAAAACCAACAAGAACCTCAGAATAGGTCATTCCTGCTTTACTACTTTTTTCATCAATCTTCCCAATAATTTCCTCTTGTTATAGGCCCAGGGTTCCTATATGGCCAGGAGGCCTCAGGAAAGAGGAAATTGTATTAAATTTGCCGACACTACCATGTAAATGATAAAATGCAGTATTCAGATAATCTTCATTCAAAGAAATTAATTTCTAATGCTGGTACTTCAGGTGGTGGGGAGGCTAAGATCCTACTAGTCCTCAAAGGACTGCCTGCTTCACCTACTCCCGAGAGAGGACTGAGGAAGCTCGGACAGGGGTGGGACACAGCCCAGCTCTACCCCAAAGGCCAAACCCAACCAACACCTTCAGTGACCAGCACTCAGGTCCCACGTATCCTGTAAGCACTCCCACTCATGTCCAAGTATCTTGTAAGAGCAGAACGATCTCACTTTTCACTACCACAACTACCATCTAACAATTCTTCAGTACTTCACACTTACAAAGTACTACTGTGACCCACCCTCCATTCTGGGTTTGCACTGTCCACTGAAAAGAAAGCCACAGTACTCAGCTACAAGACACCGGAGGGGCACGCGTTACCTGCTCTGGGACTTGCGGTGACCACGAATGTCCTTCTTGGGTCTCCGGGTGACCGGTGGGGCTGGGGTGGAGGGCAAGGGGGGTGGAGCAGCAGGTGTGGGCGAAGGAGGTAGACCATTGCTGGGCTTACTCTTGGGGTTCTTGTCAGCCTCGTATTCAAAGGTGCGCTTGGGTTTGGGGACAGGGTTCACAGCAGGATCAGGGGAACTCTTCGATGGCAGTCGCTGGGAGCTAGGACTATTTCCAGGGGTTCCGGGCCTGGTGGAACCACTGCCTTCCCTCTCTGGGGGTGGGCCCGCCTCCCCCCCAACTCTAGCCACTCCTGCTGCCTGGCTGCCAGCGCTCACACTCGCGCCCCCTGCCGGCTCCTCCAAAGCGCCAAAGGTTCCAGTCTTCATTTTTCCCCGGTCCACGCTGTAGCAGCTGCTGGGGAGCTGGGGGAGCCCCCGGCCTGGCTGCTCCTTCAGGGCCTGTTCAATTTTCTGGATCCGGCTCAGCACTGCTGAGCTCTCCTTCCTGCTGCCATGCCCCCTGAGGAAGGCGCTGGCCTCACTCCGGCCCAGCCGCTTCTCCAGCCGGTAGAAAGAGTCCCGGACAGGGAGCGCCTCTCCTTCCTCCTCAGTCTCTGGGTAGGAACACTCAGAGAAGGTCCTGCTCATCCTCCGGAGGCTCTTGAAATCAAAGGTCTTTTCTGAGCTGCAGGGGGACGGCACCACGCTGGGACAGCCCAGGCTGGGGCAGCCCTCACTGGCCGCCCACTCGCCCCCAGAGCCCTCCGGCTTCTCTCCGCACATGCTCATCCTGGGCGATGCCTCTCGGCGACCTTCCCATGCTGAGATCTTCTCCCGAATACCCAGGCTGTGGGCACGGGTGCTGGCACGGGTCAGCAAGACGCCCCGTGGGCTGGCCGCTGGCCCCGGGAATGGCGTGCTCTGGGCAAGGGGGAGGCAGGCAGCTACCCCCGTTACATCCTGGGCTTCTCTCTTGCAAGCTGAAGAGCTTCTGTCCAAATAACTGAAGCTGGCAGTCTTGAGGGGACAGGTGGCTGGGGAAGTATCTGGGGAGGGATCTTGAGGATTCTGGGGTGAAGGAGTGTAGGGGTGCCAGTCCTTGAGGAGCAGCCGGGAGCTGGAGTGGCTGGGGTACTTGCAGGCTGAGGTTTCACTATCACTGAGTGGATAGATGGGACTCCTTGGTGGGGAGAGAACTGGAGGTGGAGAGACTGACTGAGACCTGGGAGCAAAACAAAACAAAGGAAAAGAAAATTGCAGTGAGTGGCTGACCAACCAGTGGCATCCTCTTTTATTTTTACAGAGCTCAGCATCTTTTTCCTGGAGGACCCTCAAAAAGAAATGTACCTTCAAGGCTGTCTTCAAGGAGAGCAATATCCTTAATCACAGCAGGCCAAACTCAACAGGCCTCTCTGCCCAAACCATCCCCAGACACCCTGAGTAATGTGTGAAACAGAAACCTGTTCTGTGACAAGTGAGAGCACCCCAAGAGTCTACATCTGCCTACAAGAGCACAGAAGCCCAGGGTGGTGCTGGCACATGCTTAACAACCAGTTCTCAGCATGTTTGGTGGCTCACGCCTGTAATCCCAGCACTGAGGGAGGCAGAGGCGAGAGGATCGCTTGAGCCCAGCAGTTCAAGACCAGCCTGGGCAACATAATGAGACTCTCCATAAAAAGAGGGAAAAAGGAACAACAACAGAAAAACAAGTTTGAACAACCAGCTCTCTGGGAAAGAGCAGATTTGTACCATTTGCCACTTTTGGTAGCATAAATGTTCCTACCATGACTGAGCTACCAATGTGACATCATTGGCTGGGGAGCTGAGAAGAGACGCCACTGATGAGCTCTTGTGAACTGGTGGTTCTCGCACACCACTCCCTGAAGTAGCCCCAAAATACTCTCAAACCCTTTGACTGTACCCCTTAACAAGCTTCTGTCTCCCTGGGACTTCTGCTACTAGACATAAGATCTCGCTTCTTCACGGCAAGTTCTGACCAGAACTGGAATCCCTGAGGGCCTCAGAAAGGTCAGAAGAGCCCCTCAGGAAAGTCTTTTCCACTCTGTCAATGAGGAAGCCGGTGAGGTGATAAGGCCACCCCTCAGGCAGCTCCACCCTCCAGCAGTGGCATCACATCCAAGAAGCATCCACCATGTCCCAGCTCCAAATCTATATGCAGATCTTGGCAAAGGCCAGGAACAGCTCTGAATAAATGTTCTGACATAAGTCAACTCATTTAATCTTCCTGAAAACTCTATGAGGTTATTATCATGTTTATTATCTTCATTTTACAAATAAAAAATACTAAGGCACAGAAAGGTTTAATACCACATCCGAGGTCACTCAGCTGCTAAGTGAAGCCAGAAGAACAGGAACTTCCACTATACTGGGCTGCCTCTCTGAAGAGGAAGCAGTGGCTCTTCCACTTTCTGAACTGCCAGGGCCATACGGAAGCTCAACAGAAATCCCCACAGCACTGGACACACTTGTGTCACAGCACTTGTAAGTATCAAGGGACTTCTTGGTCTTCCCTACTAGACTACGATTTCTTCTAGGCCCAGGGACAAACAGCGTCTGGAAGGTGCTTGGTGAATGATGAACAGAAAAGGGAAGGAAAAGGGAAAGGTGAGCTCACTGAAGAGAACCATGAGCATACTTCCTCTTGGGCACACTTTTCTAGTTGTCTAGTAAGGTAACCACTGTCAACTTTCAGAACTCTTTCCAAACAGTTTCAGTTCAAAAACAGCAGGATTTGCCAACACTGCACAGTAAAAGGCTGACCTGACCCTAAGGCCGTGGCCCTCCGCTCTGGGCTGCCCAGCCTCTCAGGCTCCAGAATGCCATGCCATCCACAGGAAGGCAGCCAGCTGCCCCTGAGCCAGGCTGCTGTCACTGTTCGCTCACACACAGAAAACTGGAGCTCGGGTGAGTCAGGCATTGGCTGACAATTCCCAGTTGGGTCACAGGCCTCTGGCTGCCCCCAATCAACAGGAAACTTCAACATGCTTCAAGTTGTTTTTCAGTGGGCAAGTCAAACAAGAGCCATCCCATGTGTACATGGGCACAGATGAGAGAAATTCAGTGCCCAGCCAAGCCAATGACCAAAAAGGCTCTGCTCAGGGAGGAAGTGTGAACAGACTAAGCCCCGGCCCTCCCTGGGGTGGGGAGCGGCAGGGCAAGGCGCCAGGCTTCAGCTGAGAGCAGGGGAGATCCCAACTTCCTCACAACTGATGGAGGCCTTAAGTCTCTCTTATGTGATAGAACCATAAATAGAAGGTCATCAGTCCAGCCCCCTAAGCGAATGAGTGCCTGTGCTACATAAAGGACTCTGTTTTAGTTCTCAACTGAAGATGCATTTCACAGAGGACAATTTCTATTTGTTTACTCATTCAACAAATACTTAGTGAGCACCTACTCTGTGCTAGGCCTATTCTAAGTGTCAGATAGAATAAACAAAATAGACACAAATTCATGTCCTCATGAAGCTTACATTCTACTAGGAGATGGCAGGCACCTAATGAAACTCACAATCTCTCGGAAAGCCTTTTTAAACTATACATGCCTCACCCACTCCAGGCTCTTTGATATGTGGTTCCCGAGAGCTGTGTCTCCCCAGCTGCCCAAGAGAGAATTCGCCAGCCCATGGAACCACTGTTACTGATGGTAGTATGAGGCATGGCTCCTTGGGACAGGAAAACAATTCAGAGCCTCTGGTCCATCTGATCCCAGCACGCTTTCAGAAAGAATGATTCTATAACTTCCCTTAGTAGTTCCAGGACGAATAAATGCCCACAGGTTAAGGACTTTCTCTCAATGCCTACCCTGCTTCCCTGCTTGAACTGAGGTATCATTTCTCCCCTCATGCGGCATAAAATAGAGAGTAGACTGGCCCTTTCCTCTGAAGGTCCTGTCCTTGGTGTCACTGCTGACCTGGGGCCCATGGCATCACATGCTGCCCTTGCCCCAGCCTCCCCACACAGGCCACGGCCAGTGTACTGCACCACAGAGGGGCCTGCCTGTGCCAGCCTGGAGCCTGGGACCCTGGGTTCATCCCAGAGAAGGCAACAGCCACTCACTCCAAGGTCTGGTAAACAATAAAGAAAAGGCTCTGCCTTCCTGGGGGTGACATTCTCACTTGAGGGTAGAATGCTCTGTTAGCTGTCCATGTATTTCTGATTCTACCTCTTATTAGCAATGGACTCATACTCTGAGCATCCAGCTTCATTTCTTCGAAACTGTCCCACATTTCACATAACAGCGTTGTCATACTGAACAAATAAGACCATGGATGTGAAATGCTAATTATCATTAGAACTGTTTTTTTAAATGAGGTTATGGCTAGCTAGTCTCAACAGAGGGTAAGAACATCACAGCCTTGGAGTTCAAGTTTCAGTGTAGCCACTTATGAGCTGCATAACTTTGAGCAAGTGATTTTCTCTCCCTCAGCCTCAGTTTCCTTTACCATAAAATGGGTGTTGAAAGATCACATATCTCAGAGAATCACTGTGAGAAACAGAAATAGTAACTGTCGAGTGCGGAGCTTGGGGCCTAACACACAGTGTTCCAACTTAGCTTGATCATTACTAATATTCACAAGGGGCTGACTCTTCAGAATAATCACCTGGGAAACTCGGTCAGTTTGCCACTGTCCATGGATCCTGAACAGTATCAAGTGGGTTAGGGGAGTAAATTAAATATGGCCATGAATTCTCAGCAGCTCAGGCTATGGAAAGCTGGAGTCTATTTCTCTGCCCTCGAATCTGGGTTGATCTTGGTGATGTGCTTTGAGTATAACACAATGTGGTGGTGGAAATTAAAAGCTGTCCAAATTCCACACTTGAGGCCTCAAGAGGCCTTGTAGTATCTCCCTTCACCCACCTGGAGTGCTGCCCTGACACCGTCATATAAGGAAGCCAGTCTAGTCTTTCAGAGGACGACAGATCTCATGGAATGTGACCAAGGCACCTCTGTCAACAGCCAGCCTACAACTGCCTGACTCGTGAGTGAGGCCACCTGGGACCCCGCCAGACACAGCTACATGAGTGCACCCAGGGGAAAGCAGCAGAGGAACCACCAGAAAACCACAGAAATGTCAGAAACAATCAACTGTCTCAAGCCACTAAGTTTTGGGGTGATTTGCTCCAAGGCAGTAGCAAAAAGATGCAGGTGGGAAAGGCCACACCTGTGTATCATTGGCCCATCCCATCCCAGTGCCGAGTCACTGCCCTGGCCTTCCTTCCCCACTTCTTCACTGGTCAGCTTCTATGATGTCTGGACTGGATCCCTCTCTCACTACTACAGGCTCTGATGCCCTTACGGGGGTATTCCCTGGAAGTGGAGCTAGTTCAGCCACCCTAAGAATCGGGGCTTCCATAGTCTTTACTCCCAGGCTGAAGGAGGGTCAGGAGAGTCTGTCACCTGGAGAGGGGACACTAGGGAGGCTTCAGGAGGGACACAATGGGAGCTGGGTATCAGGGTGCCTGGATCCCCATAACAAGGACTTTGCACAGCAGGTGGCATCCCCTGGCATAGATGTGAGAGGGTGCTCATTTCTGGCATCCCCTGGCATAGATGTGAGAGGGTGCTCATTTCTGGGCTTCAGTCCCACTCTGTATACTTGTCTCTTAGTTCCTCAAACTGAGACTAGGAGGGAAATTAAGATTATTCTGTTGGGCAAGAGGAGACCACGGCCAAGAGAAAGGCAGAGGCTGGACCAGGCTGCCTCCGGATGCCACCATGGGAGCAAAGCCACTCAAAGTCTCTATCTTCACTCCTTCCCAGTTTCTAGGCCAACTCCTTGCTAGCCTTCTCTGCATCTGAACAACGAACCTTGTCTGCATCTGAACAAAGGAAGCCACCTACCACCCAGACCACAGTGTGCAACAACCCCACCAGGCCGGAGATACATTTTGGCTCTTCATCCATTCAACCAGATATACTGAACACAAAGTCTATTCCAGGCACTATTTTAGGCTAGGGTGGGAGGATTGCTTGAGACTGGGAGGTCAACACTGCGGTGAGCCATGATTGCACCACTGCACTACAGCCTGGGCAACAGAGTGAGACCCTGTCTCAAAGAAAAAAAAAGGATCAGCAGAGGCTGAAAACAAAGTCTCTTTTTCTACAGGTTACATTCTAGAGGAGGCATACCAAATTGCCTTATTTGTTTAGAGTGCGCAGATAATAAACAAAACAACTCTGTGACATGGTTTAGGGGCCAATACAGAAGAATAAAGAAGGGGAAAGGGTTTAGAGGTGAGCAGTGAGGATGAGTTGCTGTTTTACGTAGGGAGGTCACAGAAGCCCCTCTTGCCAGGAGGACACATGAACACAACCTGAAGGAAGTGAGCAATGTGTCTATCCAGGCGAGGAATGTTCCAGACAGAAAGTGCAGTAGAGCAAAGATCACCATATGCCTCCTGTATTCCAGGGGCAACAAGGAGGCCAGTGCGGCCAAAGTGGAAGGAGATGACAAAGTATGGGCTGGAGATGAGCCGGAGAGACACCAGAAGCCATACCATGGAATGCCCCATGGGCCACTGGTAAGACTTGGGCTTACACTCTCAAAGAGAAGGAAGCTCTTGAAGGGGTGTGAGCAGGTCAGTGACAGGATCTGACTTCACATCAGAGGATGGCAGGCAGGGGCACAAGGGTGGCAACAAGGAGACTATTTAGAAGGCCACTGCAGGAATCCAGATAAGTGATTATTATTATTTATTTTATTTTATTTTTGAGATGGAGTTTCGCTGTTGTTACCCAGACTGGAGTGCAATGGCACAATCTCGGCTCACCGCAACCTCCGCCCCCAAGGTTCAGGCAATTCTCCTGCCTCAGCCTCCCGAGTCGCTGGGATTACAGGCGTGCACCACCACGCCCAGCTAATTTTTGTATTTTTAGTAGAGATGGGGTTTCACCTTGTTGACCAGGATGGTCTCGATCTCTTGACCTTGTGATCCACCCGCCTTGACCTCCCAAAGTGCTGGGATTATAGTCGTGAGCCACCGCGCCCAGCCCAGATAAGTGATTATTATGATGACTTGGGTCAGAAGGGTAGTGGTGGAGATGGGTCTACTTGGAGGGCTGGGCCAATGGGATTTGCTGATGGATTAGATGAGCGTGAGAGAGACAGGGAGGCGTCTAGGACAGCATCAGGATATTTGGCCTGAGCATTGGTAGAAGAGAGTCTGGGTTATAAATTTCAGTATGGGAGTCATTAGTGGTATACAGAGATATTTAAAACCAAGTGGCCAAATGAGACCCTCTAGAATGTGTAAGTAGAGCTAAAGAAGAAGTCCAGGCACTGGGACGTTCCAGTGCTCTGAGGTCTGAACAAGGAGGAAGAGATAGCCAAGGAGGCCGACTGAGATGAGCATTTAGTGAGAAAAGAAAAACCCATGAAGAGTGATGTCCTGAGATGCTCGAGAAACAGGGAGTGATCAACTGAGTCAAATCTGCCAGCAACTGAGCACGAGAAGGAAATGATCTGAAACATGCAGGTCACTGTGGCCTGACGAAGAGAGGTTTCGGTAAAGATGGGAGAAGGGAAGCCTCGCTGCAAAAATTCAAGAAAAAGGGAGGAGAAGCAGTGGAGACAGAGAGTTCAGACAACTCTCTGAGAGTTTTCCTAAAAACGGAACAAAGAAATGGGACAGTAGATGGAGAAGAATATGGTATCATGGAAGCATTTTTCTTGTTAATTTTCCCTCCTTCCCCTTCCTTCCTTCCTTCCTTCCTTCCTTCCTTCCTTCCTTCCTCCCTCCCTCCCTCCCTCACTCCTTCTTTCCTTCCTTCTTCTCTCCTTCCCTCTGCCACCTTCTCTCTCTCTCTTTCTTCTTTCTGACAGGGTCTTGTTCTGTCACTCAGGGTGGAGTGCAGAGCTCAATGTAAACCCCAAAATCCTGAGCTTAAGCCATCTTCTTACCTCAGCCTCCTGAATAGCTGGGACTACAGGCTCAGGCCACCACATCCAGCTATTTTGTTGTTTTTTTTTTTTAGAGATGGGCTCTCACTATGTTGCCCGGGTTGGCCTTGAACTCCTAGCTTCCAGTGATCCTCCTGCATTGGCCTCTCAAAGTGCTGGGATTATAGGTGTGAATCACCACACCAACCTTGCTACTGTAATTGGAATGATCCAGCAGAGAGTGAAAAGTTGTCAGTGCAGACACAGAGGACACAAATGCAGGAATAACATCCTTGAGCGGGCAATGAAGAGGTGGGGACCCAATGCCCATCTGAAAATGCTGGCCTTACACTAGCATCCTCTTTCCCATCTGCCTGCGCTGGACGTCTTCTCTCACAGTTTCATCCCTATGCTGCTTTATGCTTCCACCTCCCCTGGCTTTTACTGCTGTGTGTTTTCTCCAGCTCATTCCAGAGAGGGGAGGAAAGGTCAGAGTTTTCTCCCCTCCTGCCTCAAGCATCGGGATCCAGACCTCTCTCCAGACACACTGATCTACTTGAAGACTATATCCTATCAATTCTACTTCTTAACACCTCTCAGATGTGTTCCCCACTCCCCATCCCTACAGCTACTGCTACTTCTTTGGTCTCTTAACTCCTCTTTCTGCCTTCAATTTTAAATCATTTCTGGTCCGTCCTCTCATCTTTTGACATTTTTCCAAAATGCAAAACTTATCATGTTTGAAACTCCTCATATCTACAGAATAAAATGCAAACTCACTGGCATTGTTGCCAAGGCCCCCACCATGAGCTGGCCCCTACCTGTTTTCCCTTCATCATCCCACGCTGTTATTCCCTCCATCTCAATCATGTATCCCACCCGCAGGCACATCAAACTCTTAGCTTTTTCACACCCTACCCCCTTGCAGGTAGAGATGGCCTATGCAGAGGCCTCCACTGGGGAAATGTCTGTGATAGCATGTGTAACACTTCACTCTGCCATGCTGTTTCCTCTCCCTTACTAGGTGATGAGTGAACCCACTTGAAGGTGGTGACAGTATCTCGTTAAGCTGATATCCCCTGCAAAGTGTCTAGAATTTAAAACGAATTGTTATTTGTGTTGAATGACTAAATGAATGAAAACACGGTTTAAAACCTAGGCCTCCTGTATGCCTGCTCACGACACTGTCTATACAGACTTGCCCACCTCTCTCTTTGTGCTGTAGGAGCGGAAGAACAACAGAGAAAGGTACACAAAGCACTCAGGGCAGCCTGGTGTTGCCGTTAGCCCCGGAGGCCCTCTCCCACAGGCGCGAGAGCGACGCACTGACTGGCCCATCACTTTCTGGGTGTGCTCCTGGGCAAGTCCTCTCAGTTCTCTGAGCCCAGGTTCTTTAACTATAAACACAGACAACACTTCCTCTGAGTGTCCCCCTGCACTAGCTGTATGGCTAAGATGACGTAAATCTCTAACTATGTTTGAACACTATAAATCATCCATAAAGGTAAAAGAAATAATTTCTTTAAGTAAATACAAAGCAGCCACCAGACAACCAAGACTCCTCTTTTCATCTCTCTGTTATTCTACAATCCCAGAGGATGCCCCTGGGAGGCAGACACTGTGGAACTGGGCACTTGTGCCACAGCCTTGTCATCAGGCCGCCACTTCAGTAGCTCAGCACAGGCATGGATGCCAACACTGCAGCATGCAACTGGCCAAAACCAATATTTAAGGAGAGATGTAGTAAGATAAACAGATAAAAGCAAGCAGGGGAGAATGCAAAGGAAATTTAAAAGAAACAGAGAACCATAAATGCACGCACATGCGCGCGCACACACACACACACACACACACACACACACAGAGATATTTAAGACACATCATTATGATGGAAAGAGTATGACCTAAGATATGGAAAGAGAGATAAATTCAAAGAAAAAATATTGTGGACCAGGTATGGTGGCTCATGCCTGTAATTCCACCACTTTGAGAGGCCAAGGTGGGAAGAGCACTTGAGCCCAGGAGTTAGAGATCAGCCTAGCCAACATGGTAAAACTCCATCTGTACCAAAAAAAAAAAAAAAAAAAAAAACTTAAAAATTAGCTGGGTGTGGTGGCAAAAAAATACTTAAAAATTATTTTTAAGCATTTAAATAATTTTAAATTATTTAAAGTCTGAGGCAGGAGGATCCTTGAGCCCAGGAGGTCAAGACTGCAGTGAGCCACGGTTGCACCACTGCACTCCAGCCTGGGCAACAGAGTGAGACCTTATTTCAAAAAATTTTTGATAAAAGAAACAAGAAAAGAAAAAGCAGCCAGGCGCGGTGGCTCACTCCTCTTATCCCAGCACTTTGAGAGGCCGAGGTGGGTGAATCATGAGGTTAGGAGATAGAGACTATCCTGGCCAACATGGTGAGACCCCATCTCTACTAAAAATACAAAAAATATTAGCTGGGGGTGATGGCATGTGCCTGTAGTCCCAGCTACTCGGGAGGCTGAGACAGGAGAATCCCTTGAACCCTGGAGGCAGAGGCTGCAGTGAGCCAAGATCGTACCACTGCACTCCAGCCTGGTGACAGAGCAAGATTCCATCTCAAAAAAAAAGGAAAGAAAAAGCATCATGTATATGTGTGCACATACATGTAGGCAGAAAGTGAGAGTGAAAAGTGTACAATATTCCCTCTGGTACTGTCTCATACGAACATGCCCCAATCCCTGGGTTAGTGACACAGGCCCCTCTTCGGTAACACAACAGGAAGTATCTGTGCTAAGGGATGCCCTACAAATTGTCAGGTGCCCTGAGGAACTTTTTTGGAGGAAAGACTATCTTTAGTCTTTGATGAACTTGGCATGCCCCAAGGTGCTCTGCTTTTTCTGGTCACAGGGCTACTACAAGTGTTAGTAACAAGGAGGGACCAAGCTGGAGCTCGTTGGGAAAAAGTCCTAGTAGTCCTGGAAACAGCCTCAGAGGCACCAGGATGTGCTATGAGGGCCCTGAAGTGAGCCTGTCTACAGGTGACGGTTCTACAGGGCTCAGTATCCAATACGCTTCCAACCCTACTACGCTATGTCTAGCTTGCTTCAAATGAAATGGCCTGGATGGTGGCCTGCCATTCAGCATTCTCGGGCTTCTCAACAAAGGGCCCTGTTGGCTTAGCGGCATCACCATTCTCCTGCCACTCAGTGACTGCCCCAACTCTGGGGATGGCATTCTCACTGTGCTACCCTAAGGCCACATGCTGAGCATGAAGGAGGAGAAAATGGAGAAGGCTTCCTGAGTCAGAAGTCCAAGAGTTTGTTCCCCAGCCTACAGCAGCTTACCCAGTACCAAGACACAGACATCCCACTCCAGAAAAGTCCTGCTAGAAAGCCAAAGGGGCTGGGCGTGGTGGCTCATGCCTGTAATCCCAGCACTTTGAGAGTGCTAGGCCGAGGTGGGTGGATTGCCTGAGCTCAGGAGGTTGAGACCAGCCTGGGCAATACAGTGAAACCCCTTCTCTACTAAAATACCAAAAAAAAAAACCAAAAAAAAAATTAGCCGGGTGTGGTAGTGTCCACCTGTAATCCCAGCTACTCGGGAGGCTGAGACGGGAGAATCACTTGAACCTGGGAGGTGAAGGTTGCACTGAGTGGAGATTGTGCCATTACACACCAGTCTGGGTGAAACAGCAAGACTCCATCTCAAAAAAAAAAAAGCCAAAGGACAGAGTGATACTCACAACTTGGCTTTCTTGCTCCCAAAGCAAGCATCTCAAATAATTGCGAGCCTCCAACAGAGTCCAGGGCAGCCTCAGCCCCCAACTGGGGCTGTATCTAGGCCACCATCTATAGTAATTCGCCAGGTCCCTACAGCTTGTCAGGAGAAGAGAAAGGTAGTGAGAGTCACAGCATAAATTTAGTTGCCTTTTCACCTCCAGAAAACACATCTAAGAATCTACGGAAGCCACACCTATCTGCCCCTAAGCTGATTTCTAAGGAAGTGCCCAGTAGACTGCTGAGCTCTTCTCTGGGAGGAAACCCTGAGCCCTCTAAGTAGCAGTGGCAGTGAACACAGAGAGAATACTGACACTGCAAAAGCCCTCCCTGAGGGCTTACTGATGCCTGGCAGGAACATCCCCAGTGCCCTCATCCAGTAAAGACTGGGCTGCTGTATAAAGCAGAGCCAGGCATTAGACAAAGCCAAGAGGGAGGCAAATCCAATTCCAGGAAACCCAGTGGCACTCGTGGTGGTTTTAAAACGTGGCCCCCAAATTCTTTGACATGCTTCTTATCAAAATCCCTCCTCTTAAATCTGGGCACATTATTGGTATTGTATGCTATCAATCAAGCATACAATACCAATAATGTGGTGCTACTTTTCAGGCCAAGGCCTAAAGAAGTCAGCAGCTCCTAATTCCTGTCTCTCATGCTAAGAGCAAGCCCAGGCCATGTGGAAAGGTTACATGTAGGTGTTCTGGCTGGCAGTCCCAGGTAAACTACCAGCAACAGACAGCATCCCCGAGACGTGGGGTGAAGACATCTCCAGCTGATTCCAGTCCCTAGCCATTGAGCCACCCTAAGCCTTGAAGTCTTTTTTTTTTTTTTTAAGAGACAGTGTCTCACTCTGTTGCCAGGCTGGAGTGCAGTAGCAAGATCTCAGCTCATTGCAGCCTTGAATTCTTGGGCTCTAGTGAGCCTCCCACCTCAGTCTCATGAGTAGCTGGGACCACAGGTACCTTCCAGCACACCCGGCTAATTTTATTATTATTAATATTTTTTGTAGAGACAGGGTCTTTCAGCGTTACCCAGTCTGGTCCTGAACTCCTGGGCTCAAGTGATCCTTACACCTCAGGCTCTCAAAGTGCGGGGATTACAAGCATGAGCCACTGTGCCCAGCCAGCCTTGAATTCTTTTTAGCCAAGACAGACATCATGGAGCAGGGGCAAGCCATCCCTGCAGTGTTCTGTCTGAATTCCTAATCCATGGAGTCTGGGAGCATGAGAACATGGTTGTTTTATGCCATTACATCTTTTTTTTTTGGTAGGGGGTGGATGGCAGTAGATGTCTGAAATACATTTTGGTACCTGCAAGAGAGGTGCTACAATGGTGACTTCCTGGCTGTCAGTAGGGGCTTAATGGAAAGTGAGGAAATGCTCTTGGAAGCTAGAGGAAAGGGAACCCTCATAGTATTGAAAAGTTTGTCACCTGTGGTTAACACAGATAATAGGAAATATAGCTAATTAATCTGATGAACTAGCTCAGGGGATTTGCAGGCATAGTGCTGAAAGTGCCATCTGACTTGCTCTAGCTGCCTTCAGTAAAAGAGAGAAAAGAGGTAAGCTAGGAAGGAGCTGTTTCATTGCTAAAATGTAAAGGAATCACAAATAAGAAAGGGCCTGTTGGGTCAGAAAATAAAACTGTTTTTCACTGCCAGTCTCTTCAGGCAGGAAAAAATTCGCAAATTAAGAAATGGCTTCCAGATTGTGGTTTTGGTTTTATTGAGAGAGAGAGAGAGAGAGAGAGAGAACTGTACACTTTAAATTACACAATTTATTGTACTTTAATTGTCCCTCAATAAATCTGTTAAAAAAAACCTAACGTGAGATTGAAAAACCCTTTGATAAGACCCCCAAAATTGGCCAGGCATGGTGGCTCATGCCTATAATATCAGCACTTTGGGAGGCCAAGGTGGGTGGATCACCGGAGCTAAGGAGTTTGAGACCAGCCTGGTCAACATGGCAAAACCCCATCTCTACTAAAAATGCAAAAATTAGCCAGGTGTGGTGGCTTACACCTGTAATCCGAGATACTTGGGAGGCTGAGGCAGGATAATCACTTGAACCTGGGCGGCAGAGGATGCAGTGAGCGGAGATCATGCCATTGCACTCCAGCCTGGGCAACAGAATGAGACTCCGTTTCAAAAAAAAAAAAAAAATTACTTAAATACAAACATTAGCTGGGCGTGGTGGCACACGCCTGCAGTCCCAGCTACTCAGGAGGCTGAGGCAGGAGAATTGCCTGAACCTGGGAGGCAGAGGTTGCAGTGAGCCAAGATCATGCCACTGCACTCCAGCCTGGGCGACAGAGTGAGACTTTGTCTCGAAAAAAAAAAAAAAGTGTTGCCTCATAGAACAGACAGACAAAAGGCCTCCTAAGTATCTTATGAGTGGGTCATGCAAATACTCTCTGAAGACAATAAGGCTCCTAAGAATCTTAAAAACCTTTGTCCCATAGCAATCTCACAAGAAATCCAAGTCAAAGTAAAGAGAGGGATATCTGTTTGTTTGTGGTTTTTTTTTTTTTTTTTTTGAAACAAGGTCTGGCTTCCAGGCCAGAGTAGTGGCTCCATCACGACTCACTATAGCCTCACCCTCCCAGGCTCAGGTGATCCTCCAACCTCAGCCTCCAGGGACTACAGGTGTGCACCACCATGCCTGATTATTTTTTTTGTAGAGATAGGGTCTTACTATATTGCCCAGGCTGGTCTCAAACTCCTGGATGCAAGCAATCCTCCCAATTCAGCCTCCTAAAGTGCTAGCGTTACAGGTATGAACTACTGCACCTGGCCAAGGGGCTTATCTTAAAGTGATTTGCATGTTTGCTTTTTGCTATTATAATGGATTATAAAATGATTCATAAGAAACTTGTAAAATGTTTAAAGGTAGTATATCAGCTTGGAGTAAAAAGAACAGAGTCAGTACAAAATGAAGAAAAGACTTTGGACCCTTAATGTATTATAGGCATGAAGCAGAGGGAGAAAACTACTTACTTGTAATAACGAGCTACTTTTTTTTTGAGACACAGTCTTGCTCTGTTGCCAGGCGCCAGGCTGGAGTGCAGTGGTGCAACCTCGGCTCACTGCAATCTCCGCCTACTGGGTTCAAGCAATTCTCCTGCCTCAGCCTCCCGAGTAGCTGGGACTACAGGCACATGCAACCATGCCCAGCGAATTTTTGTATGTTTTAATAAAGACGGGGTTTCACCATGTTGGCCAGGATGGTCTCAATTTCTTGACCTTGTGATCCACCCACCTCAGCCTCCCAAAGTGCTGGGATTACAGGTGTGAGCCACCGTGCCCGGACATGAGCTACTTTTATGAAAAAGAAAAGATGAGTTAGAGGGCAGAAGCAAAAGCCCAGAGGGCGCAGCTAGAAACAAGGTAAATGAACCAACACCTAGTCAAAGAATTAGCAACAGATGTCCTGCTGAATATGAGAGATACATCAAACCAGTGACTGTTGGGTGCCTCTTGTTTTCCCCTTTTTGAAAAGAAGCATATTCAGTGGTAAACTTAGGCCTGTCATACCAGTGCATTTTGGGTAGCAGATATATATTCTGTTTAATTTACAGGTCTTCACAGCAAGAAGCAACACTCAAGGAGCTGCACAGAAGGAATGAACCTCTCAAAAGTCTCATCTACATCTGAATCTGATTTTTTTTTTAGACGGGGTCTCACTCTATGCCCAAGCTGAAGTGCAGTGTAATCTTGGCTCACTGCTACCTTCACCTCCCAGGCTCAAGCAATCCTCCAACCTTAGCCTCCAGAGTAGCTGGGACTACAGGCATGTACCACCATACCCAGCCAACTTTTTTATTTTTGGTACAGAGAGGGTTTCAGGCTGGTCTTGAATTCCTGGGTTTAAGTGATCCTCCCACCCCAACCTCCAGAGTACATGGGACCACAGGTGTGCACCACTATATCCAGCTAATATTTGTAATTTTTGTAGAGATGTGTTTTTTCCATGTTGCCCAGGCTGGTCTCAAACTCCTGGGCTCCAGTGATCTGCCTGCCTCAGCCTCCCCAAGTGCTGGGATTGTAAGTGTGAGCCACTGCACCTAGCCTTTTCTGGAGTTGATTTTGGCAACAGAGTCCATTGTAACAGACTTCAAGCTGATGCCACGAATAAGATGAGACCTGAGATTTTAGGGGAGAGATTGAGTATATTTTGCATCTGGGAAAGACATGAATTGTTGTGCCCAGAGGGCAAACTGTGGCAGACTGTATTTTCCAAATATAGGTACCACAAGCTATCCCATTCCACATACCGTCTTATAAAGAGATGCTGATATTCCTCTCATCAGGTGGCAGAAATTCTCTTCCCTTCTCTTGAGCTTAGGCAGCCCTTTGTTACTGTTTTAACAGTACAATAGAAGATAGACTATCTGACTTCTGAGGCTAGGTCACTAAATGCCATGCATTTTTGCTCTGTTTTCTTGGGATTCTTACTCTCAGAACCCAAATATCATGCTACGAAGGCATGCTGCCAAGTGTGGAGGTGTTCCCAGCTGAAGTCGCAGCTGACTACCAGCATCAACTGTCACACATATAAGCCTTCAGATGACTTCAGCCCCTAGCCATTGAGTCACCCACAACTTTCAAGCTACCCCAATTGATGCTGCAAAGAATAGACACAAGCTTTCCCTGCCGAGCCCTACCAAAATGCCAATTGGTGAGCAGTAAATTTTATTTTAAGCCACTAAGTTTGGGGTCATTTGTTACACACAAATAAATAAACAGACCAGCACTGACAGCATCAAGGTTGGATTCGAGGCAGCATCTCGGGTAACAGGGGCTGTGACCACAGGTCCTCCTGAGAGGGGCCTGCCATAGCCAGGACAGGCCCTGAAGCATTATCTTTTACTCAGAGCTACTCAGAAGATTATTCTCTTTAAGCTTTTAGCTTCTCCCTGATCCAATGTTACCTACATTGGCCATGGAACCTCAAGACATCTCTGGATTTCACCATATCACAAACTGAGGCCACCCTCTGCATAAAAACCTGCAAATGTGAGTTGAAATTATGGCTCCACTGCCAATTAGCTAGGTGAGCTTCAGCTTCCTCATTTTAATATAAGTTACTGAGCCAGACATATCTCAAGATCCCTTCCAACTCTAACATCCCAACAAAGAATGTATTGGGCCGCCAAAGAGTTCCGAGTAAGGGAAATAAGATCCACACAAATATCGACCCTATGAGATACTATATGATAAGTGTTATTTGGTCATTTTAAACCAAAGATTCTGAGTGAATGTACAGGGGACAGGGATTTGTCTTAGCTGGGTGGTCAAGAGAAGCACTGGAAGAGAAGTGAACATTTGCATCTAGACCGGAAGAAACGTAAAGTTTGCATAAGAGAACGGTGAACTATTAGGCAGAAAGAAAGACCAGGGCCAGATCCTGAAAAAGCCCTACAAACCAGGCTAAGCTTGACTTTATCATGATAGCAGTACTTTTGGGGCAGGAAGATCCCAGGAATGCTCATAGGAAGGGAATGTGGTGGGATAATAAAACAACGGAAGGATCAAGAGAGGCAGGCTTGAGTTCCTCTTCCTATTAGTTCTATATCCTTGAGGAGTACCTCCTCTTTTCTGTGCCTCAGTTTCCCAATCTGTAATTCAAATGGGTTAGACTGAATGAGCTCTAAAGCCTCCTTTCAGCTCTGCCTTTCGAAGAATCTGTAGACTAGATGAAGAGTCCAAAGTTGAGATGACCCATTAGGAAGGTACCATAAGGACTCACGTAGCACAACAGACTATGCTCAAAGAGGCTGCTCTCCCATCTATCTAGTTGACTAATCAACAAATAGCCAGTGCCTTCTGTGCCAGGCATCGCTCCAGGCTCTAGGAACATAGAAAGACATCGAAGCCCTTGTCCTAGAATTATCTATTCTTACGGACCCTCAGCACCTACCACAAGCAAAGTTCCCAAACTCGAGGCTGATAGAGGCTGTTATTTCCAAGTTGCAACAACCCAGGTGCTAGAGTCACAGTGAAGAAGCTGAGGAGGAAATCAACAGGTCTTCTGAGAAGAGCCCCTGCAGGCTGCCAGCTCTTCCTGCACAAGTGAAATCTCCTGAGAGCAGTAAGTGGCATAGGTCACCCCATCTACACAGCTGAATTAGCTCTCAACATAATACTTCCTTTTTCGCAAGTTACCAACCTGCTTCCAGTCCCATCCCAGGTCATCAACACCAACACAGTAAAGGCTGACCTCTAGAATTAAGAAGAGGGTTGAGAATCCCAGCCCCGAACCCCAGAGCTGGATGCAGCCATATCTTGTGAGCTGAAGTGGGAACAGCCTTGGGGAGAGTGTATCTGACAGGTAAGGATGAAACAGTATGCCTATTCAACCTCACCAACAAAAACAAAGACAAGGAAACCTACTTCAGGAGACCAAGACACAGCTAAGAACAAAACTGAGGCGGTCACATGAATAGCTTAGATTTCTTCCTCCTACACATTCCTGCCAAATCAAGACTAAGCTGTAAAGGAAAAGGAAGGAATAAAGTAGCAACACACCTGTGAAAACCGACAGAAAGGAATCCAGGGTCTTTAACCCAGACTGGCTTTGTGGTAGCACCAGGTGAAGTCTTATGCAAATTAAGGGTACAGTCCTTCAAATACACACCTTGACAGTTACACAGGGTCCCATCTGCCCACCCCCACCAGTTTTCCTCACCTAGACCTCCCTCTTCCCCTAAAGCTAGATACAAATGCCTCTTAGAACCACTGGACTCCTCTGCCTTCATGTGGATGATGTGGAGGTCCCCAAAGTAGCCAAAGTGTCAATGGCCCAGCTTTCCAAGGCCCCAGCACCCCTCCCCTCCCCAGCCAAAGCTCTGGTCACACCGAGGAGTCGCCTCCTCCTTGGACTCATGTGCTGACAATGATAAAAGGACCCCAGGTCACCACCAAACACCTGTTGAAAGGTCAAACTAAGAAATTCAGGTGCCAAGATCCTCACTCCAAGTTGTAAATACCTTGGAGAAAGAGAATGAATCGTCCCTCTTTGCCCTCCAGTGCCCAGCACAGAGCGTGGTGCCTAGGAGAACCCTCTGATTTCACCAACAATGCCTTCCTAAACGAACTGGTGATTTACTGTTTTACTCAGTCCAAAGAACACAACCAGATGTGGCCAGGGGTGAAGGCAGCCAACGAAATCACCAGATCACAATGTCTAAATAATGCCTACACTCCAGGGGTAGTCTCTGAGAGAAGGGTATCACTAGCCACAGAGGCCTGCAACTTCACACCAAAAGCCAGACTCCCAGGAAAGAAAGGAGAGAGGGAAGGAGAGAAGCGGAAATGTGATAGGAAGGAAGTGAGACTTAAAAGGGAGGCAGGAAAAATGCTTTTTTTAGGCACATCTGAGGCTCAGATATTTACAAACACCATCTAGCATGTTTTGATGGCAAGCATGCTGAGAAGCTAAAGGAAGATCAGTTTCTGAAAACTTAGAAGTCAGGAGGCAAGGCTGGGCATGGTGGCTCATGCCTGTAATCCCAGCACTTTGGGAGGCTGAGGTGGGTAGATCACAAGGTTAGGAGTTCGAGACCAGCCTGGCCAATATGGTGAAACCCCGTCTCTACTAAAAATACAAAAATTAGCCGGGCATGGTGGTGGGTGCCTGTAGTCCCAGCTACTTGGGAGCCTGAGGCAGGGGAATCGCTTGAACCAGGGAGGTGGAGGTTACAGTGAGCCGAGGGCCAGGGCACTTCAGCCTCGGCGACAGAGCGAGACTCTGTCTCAAAAAAAAAAAAAAAAAGTGACACCACCCTTTTATAACTCAATCAAGACAGCTGCAGGTGGGAAAAAAAAAAAAGGAAGAAGAACAAGGCATTTACTCCAAATAGAAACTGGAGCACCTGTCAGAAGTCTTGAGTCTGCTTTGAAACTTGATGAAAATACTGCCAGCTCCCACCTCTCTACCCCATTCCTGCATGGTGAAAATTAGAAGGAAAAAAAAGAATATTTAAAAGAGTTGAGAATTGCTGGGAATGGTAATCTGCATGTCAGGTCCTAAATACTCAATTTCTTTAAAATTAACAATTAAAATGACAAGTTGCATAGATTTGTTTCACTCCTACAGTCGTATGATATTCTAAAAAATGGGAACCTTAATTCCCAGCTCCATCTGCCAGCTCATGGTAAGAATGCCACCAGGCTGACAAGAACCCAGCAACATGGTTCCCAGGAGCAGGCTGGGAGACAGAGACTCTGAAACCTTGACCTGTTTCTGCCTTGGACACCAACATGTTCTGGAAGAGGTCAGTTTCTCCACCTGCTTTGCCCAAGAAGTTGTTCCTTACCATTCCCAGCCTCACCCAGTCCAGGAAAGCTGCTATGTCACCAAGCCAAGTCTAAATTAGAGGGATTGCCTGGACAGGGGGTGTTCCTATCAGTCTTGATGCTGCAAAGTGGAAAGTCAGTTTCCTTGGCTAAGTCCCAAGGTCTTATGTACTTAACAAGTCAGAATCCATCAACCCCTGTTTGGCATAGTCCATCCAGACTGTTTCTACTGGGACAAGGCCCTGTATGTATGGTGTGGGGAACTCCTGCCTCCTTCAGGACAGTCACTCCCCAGGGGTTATATCCATGCACTATTATACCAACTATATCTGGACTCCAGCTCTGAATGAACCAAACATTTACCACAACCTCTGACCAGACCCTGTTAGACTCAGCCTAGCACTGCACAGCCAGATATCCAGGAAGGAGCTAGCCCTGTGCAAACCAAAGCTGAGCATCCTTTTCGCAGCTATCCAACCTAGAGCCAGAGGCCCCACAAGCCAAATCTGTCCACCTGAGATTCAGCAGAAAGGGCTACGAAAGGTACACAACTTTAATAAAAGAGACTAAAGATTCTTTTAGGACATCAGCGTCCAGCCTTGGCCAAGATCAGAGAAGCCCTGGTGAGAGTAATGTACATCTATCTGTGTATCTGTGAGTTGCAGAAGCTTTGATCTCATCCTAGAAAGGGGGCTAAAATTTATTGAGTAGCTTTATGTCAGCCATAACCCTAAGCACTGACTTACATTATCTCATTTAATCCCCACAGAAACTCTGTAAGACAACTACCATTATTGTTTTACAGATAAAATAATGAAGATTTTACGGGGCACAGGAAAACATTCTAAGAGCTCACTATTTGGTAAGTGGTTGGAACTTGGATTTGAACCAAATCCATATGATCCCAAAATCCAGGGTTTCTCTAAACTCCTATAAAGCCCAGACTGCTACTTGGAGTTTGTGCTAATATGCATAACTGCCTATCCACCCTTACCCCAGTGCAGTCAGCCTCCCTCACTACAGTGCAGCTTAGCTTAGGCACAGGCCTCAAGCTCTCCCCACCACGGGAAAAAGTTACAGCCAGAAGAACATCAGCTGCTTCTTGCTGCCCATCCTTGGAATGCTAGGCACAAAGCAAAGCTGGTTTTAAGGCTACCGTTTGCTATCTCACATGGAAACTTCCAGAACTAGAAAATATATTCTGCCTAATGGTCGGCATAAGTTGGCCTAGACCAGTCACCTGGATGATTTTCAGTGAAGATTATGATTATTTACATTTTGGAGGGATTCCACCCAGAACCGAGGTCCCCTGACGCCACCCCCCACAAGCGCTCCCCAACCCACCTGCTCAGAGTCCCCCGAGGGGCCTTAGTGCCTCCGGCTCCGCGGGTGATGCTGGAATTCTTGTTGGCAGTCATGGTCATTTCGGCTCTCTGCAAACCCAGAGCCCTGCAAAGAAGACATTGCCTGTAAGCCAAGTTTCCACGGGCAGACAAAAGCACCCTGAACGTCTTGCCGATGACTGCCAGAAGTGCCGAGAGGGTTTCTGTGGCAGGTGGTAGAAACCACTTTCCCACGTAACGTTTAACTCCATGTGTTACAGCTTCAGAGCCCCAAGAAACCCCTGGCCTGGAATAGGGAAGACTGTGAGCTAACAACATCACTTCACAGAAAAAAAAAAAGAAGCCCAAGAAACTCCACCTCCATCCATCTCTCCTCATTCCTTAAAGTTTCCTCAGCTTCTATCATTCCATACAGTCCATGGTTTCTGCCATATTTGCATAGCTCCTGACATACTATTTATTCAATATTTTTCTTGAATACATTTGAAACTGACTTCCTTTTCTTAAAAAAAAGTAACCTCATCCTAAACAATAAACTATTCATTCAACAAATATTTATTGAGCACCCATATCCAAGGCAAATGCAATCCAGCAAAGAGTAAATACAAAGTCTCTAACTTCATGCAGCTTACTTCATGTTTCCAGTGAGGAAACACAGACAATGAGCACACATGAATTATCATGGGTGTGATAATTATTGTACATTTGCATATAACATGTAAGGTGATGATAAGTAGAATGAAAAAAAATTAGGCAAGGTAGAGCCAGGCATGGTGGCTCACATCTGTAATCTCAGTACTTTGGGAGGCGGAAGCAGGTGGATCCATTTGAGGTCAAAAGTTCGAGACCAGCGTAGCCAACATGAAACCTTGTCTCTACTAAAAATAAAACAATCAGCCAGGTGTGGTGGCAGGTACTTGGGAGGCTGAGGCAGGAGGATACCTTGAACCTGGAAGGAGGAGGTTGCAGTGAGCCAAGATTGCGCCATTGAACTCCAGCCTGGGTGACAGAGCAAGACTCTGTCTCAAAAAAAAAAGGAAGAAAAAAGAAAAAGAAAGGAAGGAAGGAAGGAAGGAAGGAAGGAAGGAAGGAAGGAAGGAAGGAAGGAAAAAAAACGTAGAGGGAAAGAGAGTATCTTATTTTAAATAAGATGTTCAAGGATAACCATTATGATAAAGTAACATTTGAGTATACATCATGAAATTGGGAGCTAGAAATGCTAATCATGTTTTTTCTAATACATTAAAATAAAAGTTATATACATTAAGGTATTTAAATATTTACACAGTAAAAAATATCTGTTCATGTACCATATATTCTTAGCTAATATATCACCAATGGTAAAAGCAGTATCCTTTTGGGAACACTGTTTTATGCCAAATAATAAAAGGAATAGGAAGATTAAAGTCTAAGGGCACATTCAGATTGAAAAGAAGGAAGTAAAATTATCTCCATTTGCAAATGGCATGATTCTGTATGTAGAAAATCCTAAGGATTCCACTAAAAAACCTATTAAGCTGGTGAGCGAGTTCAAGAAAGTGTGCAGGATACAAAATCAATATTAAAGATCAATTCTGAGCCAGGCGCAGTGACTCACACTTGTAATCCCAGAACTTTGGGAAGCCAAGGCAGGCAGATCCCTTGAGGCCAGGAGTTTGAGATCAGCCTAGACCTAGACAACACGGCAAAACTCCAATCTCTAATAAGATACAAAATTTTGCAAAGTGTGGTGGTGCATGCCTGTAATCCCAGGTACTCAGGAGGCTGAGGCACAAAAGTAACGAACCTGGGAGGCAGAGGTTGCTTTGAGCTAAGATCATGCCACTGCACTCCAGCCTGGGTGACAGAGCAACACTCTATCTCCAAAAAAAAAAAAAACCTCAATTTTATTTCTATATACTAGCAATGAATAACCTGAAAATGAAATTAAGAAAACAATTCCATTAACAATAGCAGCAAAAATAATAAATCACTTAGAAATTAAAAAATCAAAGAAATGCAAGACATATATACTGCAAATTATAAAACATCATTGAAAGAAATTAAAGACATAAAAAATGAAAAGATATACCATGTTCATAGATCAGAAAATTTAATATTGTTAAGATGGCAATTCTCCCTAAATTGATTTACACACTCAAAAGAATATCCATCAAAATCCTAGCTAGCTTTTCAGAAATTGACAGGCTGATCCTAAAATTTTATGGAAATGCAAGGGATACAGGACAGCCAAAACAATCTTTAAAAAGAAGAACAAAGTTGGAAGTCTCTGACTTGCCAATTAAAAAAAAAATACTACAAAGCAACCAAGTCAATGCAATACTGACATAAGAATAGAAACAGAGATCAATACAACAGAATCCAGATTCCAGAAATAATTCCTTACATTCATGTTCAATAGATTTTCAAGAAGGATGCCAAGACAATTCATGGGGAAAGAAGTGTCTTTTCAACAAACTGTGCTGAAAAAACTGGATATCCATATACAAAAGAACAAAGTAGGGTCCCACCACATACCATATTTTAAAATAAAGTAAAAATGTAATGTAGCCCTAAATGTAAGAGCTACAATTACAAAAGCAAAGCTAGAAGAAAACAGAAGTAAATCTTTATGACATTGGATTACACAACAGTTTCTTAGATATAACACCAAAAGCACAAAAAAAAAAAGAAAAGAAAAATGTCATGAATTATATTATGTCAAAATAAATAACTTTTGTGCTGTAAGCAATACCATCAAGAAAGTGAAAAGACAGCCTAAAGAACGAGAGACATTTTTTGGAAATCATATATCTGCTAAGAAACTTGTATCCAGAATATATAAAGAATTCTTACAATTCAGTAATAAAAAAGTAACCCAATTAAAAAGTAGACAAAGGATTTGGCACAGAAATTCTCCAAAGATATAAACTTGGCCAATAAGCATATAAAACAATGCTCAACATCATTAGTCATTAGGAAAATACAAATCAAAACCACATGAGATATTACTTCACATCCACTGTAATAAAAAAAACAAAAAGGCAGATAAAAGCAAATGCTAGTAAGACTGTAGAGAAACTGGAACTCTCATTCCTTGCTGGCAGAAATGTAAAATGGCACAGCCATTCTGGAAAATAATTCAGTGGTTCCTCAAAAAGTTATACTCAGAGTTACCATATAAACCAGCATGACCCACTCCTGGGTATCTGTTCAGGAAAAATGAAAATATATGTCCGCACAACCACTTGTACATAAATGTTCCTAGAAGAACTACTCATAGTAGCCAAAAAGTAGAAATAACCCAAATGTCCATCAACTGATGATAAACAAAATGTGGTATATATTTATACAATGGAATATTACTCAGACATAAAAAGGAGTAAAGTACTGATACATTCTTACAACATGAATAAACCTTGATTCTGCTTTAGTAAAATGTCCAGAATAGGCAAATCTATAGAGACAGAAAGTAAATAAACCAGGGGCTGCCTAGCACTGGTTGAGGGTGGCAGAATGGGACATAACTTATAGGAGTGTGGGGTTTCATTTTGAGGTGATAAAAATGTTCTGGAATTAGATAGTGGTAATGGTTGTGCAACTCTTGTGAATATATTAAAAACCATTACATTATATCAATGAATTTTACAGAATGTTAATTACATTTCAATATAGATGTTGAAACTTAAGAGCTAAATAAATCATTTTTAAGTGCCTTGGAGAGCGGGTGTGAGAGACAACACAACCAACACATCAAGCACATTTCCGATGTCAATGTGCACCATAGCCTAGGCAAACACCACCATCACGGAAGCTGAACCATTCACAAACAGTAGTTCTTTCTCTCACTCTGACTGGAATTCTCACATCACATTGACCAAAATGAAGTATATCTGGGAGTGAAAGTTAAACAAATTTATTTATGGCCACTGATGACCTTCATCCTGGAGACCATCTTATTTATTACCTTGGTGCAAATAAGTGATTGGTTTTGATGATAAAAATAAGTCAAATCCTAATTCTTGATACCATTTATACTTCTTTCCTAATCTCAGTGTGAAATGTACTAGCTCTAATTTCTTTAACTTTGCATTAGCAAACAGTTGTGGTTTTGGTGATGGTGACAGGGAGTTGTATGGTTGCTGGAAAGAGAGGAAGCAGCCAGTAGGCAGGGAATGATCATCTGATGGTGACAGCAATGAAACATCCCTCCAAGGTGAATACAGCAGAAGCTTCTGGAAAAAGGAAACCAACTCTGAGCCTCACTTCTACCCTTCAGAATATAAGAGTCAGTCCATCTAACTTTTTTCTTTTTGATAGAGATGGGTTTCTCTATGTTACCTAGATTGTTCTCGAACCCTGGTCTCAAGTGATCCTCCCACTTCGGCCTCCCAAAGTGCTGGGATTACAGGTATGAGCCACTGTGCCTGGCCCTATACATTTAAATCTATATTAATAGCATAACATTTGTGATGGTGATGATGACAATGATAAAGTCAATCTTGTCCCCAGGGCATCTATGCACACTGGCTCTAGTGGGATACTCTCTACCTGCGCCAGCCCAGTGCCAGGTTAAGTGCTTGGCATATCATATGGCTATACGTGCAATAGAGAAGGGAGAGAAAAGGCAACCTCTGGACGTTTTCTCAGGCCATTTCTCAGGGTCCTCAGGAAGCACAGTACTACAGGAATCAACTTGCTAAGCATCAGCTTTCAACTGTAGCAATAACCATCACCACCCACGAAAACAACACTTGACCTGCTCCAACAGTTCCAGGGCAGGCCCTTGGAGAAAAGGCAAAGATTTGTGGAATGACCAGAAACTGAAATATGTGGGGAAAAAAAAATTATGAAAAACATATTCCTTCTTTCCCTGAATTTCTGCTTTTGGGAGGGTAGACTCCCTGCTCTGAAATGCTATCATGTAGTTGCATATGAGAACACAGAGCCAACTTACTAAGAGAAATGTAGCTGACTCTGACATCTGGGTGGGCTAAGAAGAAAAATCCTGTGAAGATGTAACCAAGAAAGAAGCAGAACAAAATTGCTTCCAGGCTCACGACAGGGACTCTTAGTCACATCTCTCCAAGGGTGCAGCTGCCATTCTCAGAAGTGGCCTGGGAATTCAGGCATCTTGAGTCAGCACTGCTGAGAACCTCAGAAGGGCGCACTAGGTTAGAAGGACAGAGATGCCTGCTTAGCAACCTCCCCACCTGGGCCAGATGGTCTCTCTGGCCCAGGTCTATCAGAGTCAGAGAATCATTTGGGACTTGAGGAGCTGAAGGCCAGGCTAACCCTTTACACCCAAATCTCAGGCTTGAGCACTCTCAGCATTCTGGCTTTGTGGGCCACACCATTTCTCTCCACTTCCTAAAAGCAGTCCTGGGCCCTGATCTATGCTTTCAGCCTGATACCCTGGCTAGTCAGGATGCAGGGAGAGAAGACACTCCTGAAGCAGAGGAAATGCCATGGGAATGAAGCAGAGACACAAGCGTGACAAGAGGCTCCTTTACTAGTTCCCAGGCCCATCAATGGCAAAGTCCAGGCAGAAACTGCATGTTTAGAAAAGGAAATCGTTCAATTAGCATATACCATCAATCCAAAGTTCCTCAAAAACACAGCTCTGACAAATTATAGACAACTATTTATCTGAAGAGTTATGATCCAGAGAAAGGAATTGAATAAGGTACCTCTAGAACTTTTCTACAAAGTGCATCTAGGCAAAGAGGCACAGACGCAGGGCCCAAGGGGCAGTGGGAAAAACACCTGCCTTGAGTCCAGCCATGCCTCTGACAACTGCTAGTTATGTGACCTTGCTCCAGTGAGTTTCAAAGACTCATTCTGTTCACTGTAACAGCCATAGTAGCAACATGACCTACCTTCCATGATTGCCCTATCTGACAACAGAAGCTTAATAAATGTTTGTTCTTCCAGATCATGCTTCCCCAGGTATTTGGAAGACAACCTCTCCATTCCCCAGTCTGAGTCATTTTTCAGACCCCCTAGTACTATCATTCACGTCACTGACTCTACATCAGGCACTGTGCAAGGTGCTAGGATATTAACATGGAAAGTACACAGTCCCTGCCCTGGAGAAGCTAACTATGAAGGGAAATGAGAAAGTAAAAAGTGGATTCCAGGAAGACCTCATCAGGAGGTGACATTTGAATTTAGCCTTAATCTGTTACCCACAGTAAGAGGACCTAAAGAAAAGCAAAGGAGCATTTATTAATTGACACGCTGCTAGACTTTTTATACATGTACTGATTACAGCTAAAGTTACAAGCACCTCATGTGTATTAAGCCATTTAACCCTTTAACAACCCTGTGAAGTGGCTACCATTAATATTTCACAGGGCTAGTTACACTTTATCACGGAAACCAAGACAGAGAGCAGTGAACTAGCTTGCTGCAAGTCACATGGCTAGACAGGGGCAAGGCAGGGATTTGTGCCTAAGTGACCTGCACCAGTACCCTGACTCTGAGCCAGGACTCTGTACTGCCTCCGACTGTCTTCTAATTTAGTACTCACCATTCTACAAGGTAGTGATAATACAGTCTCATTTTTCTGATTAGGACATTTAAATTCAGAGAAATTAAATGACTGGCCCAAGATCATTCACCTAGTGAAGGAAGAGAGCAGGAACGTAGACCCAGCTCTGTCTCACTTCACTGTCCACTACTTTAACATTGATGGGATGCTTTAAAATGCATAGCCTCAGGCCCCACCTGCCGAATGGGAATCTGTAGGGACAGGGCCTAGGAATCTGCACTTTAGTAAGCACTTTAAACCAAGCTATGTGCCCTTAAGTGCACGTTCTCTAGGGACTTAGAGGGGTCACAACTCACCATCTTCCCAAGAATCTGCCTAGCTATGAACAGTTAGAAGATGGACACTCAGCCCCTCTATCTCCTCCCCTATCCCATTGGCTTCTTCCACCACGCAGAGAACCACTGACTCTCAACCACAAAAAAACACGCATACCACAGGATCCCACGAAAGCACTACCAATGGCTCGTCTAAGCTCTGTTCAGTCTCCAGGTGTGCTCCATCTTCCCATATGTCAAAATGACTCTTCCTGCCACACGCCATGGTAGCTAACGATCTCTTTGCTTGCTTTCTCCTCATTTCTAAACTCCTGGGAAAAAGCGTTTATACCAGAATCCATACACTTGTGGTCTGCAGAAGCAAAAACACATCTCATTTGGCCTTCCTTTAATTTTTAAATAATTTGAATTAGTTGTCAAACTTTAGAACGCAGGTGAGTACAAAGAAATATTCAGATTCTAGCTTCTTTTGAATAATGAGAAAATTTGCCATCACTGTGTGTGCACTCCTGTATGACAACAGTTGGCCAGAGCTGAGCACAAGTGGCCCAGTTAGATGTAGCGGGCCCCCGCCACTGCAGCACTGTGCCTCTTCATCCATGGCCTCCTCCTGGTCCACTCCACTCAGCTGCAACCTGACCTCCCAGCCAACAAGTAAGTGTCACAGCTCTCCAGCCTGCGTCCCAGCAGGAAGGGTTAGGAGGCACGGTGTTGGGAGCAGACACACAAAACCTCCTGGGTGGCCGGGCAAGAGCAATACAGGGCACAGCATCCTTGCTGCTTGAAACCCCCATCAATTCCCCTCACTGCCACAGGAAGAAAGACCTCCTGGAAGGCTGACAGCTTTTGCTCAGTCCAGCCTTCACCTGGCAACTCTCTCTAGCATCCTGAGTGCTCCTTCTCCCTCTGACCCGAGCCCATCACCTGATCCACAAAAGCTCTCTCAAAAGTCCAAGGAGGGACCAATGAGAGGTCAGTCACTGAAGGGAGCTCTTTCTGAGGGGTGCCCCACCTCTAAGAGTGAAGCTTCCTATTCTAGAGCAAAAAACCTAACTGTCCTTGTTTAGGTGACATTTCTAAATGGCTATTGGATACTCTTCTGCAGGCGTAACCATGGATGTGACAGTATGCTTTGCTCTTGAAGCATGAGACACTGATCCCTGAGCGATGAGGGAGAAATGCAAGCATCTGGAGGAAAGCCTCTCATTCTGCTGAGGTTCAGGTCAACACTAAGAGGAAATGTAAGTATTGCCCAGCACTCTGCTTTATAGCCCAGGTAAGAAGTCAAGATGCCCGAAAAAAAGGAAACTTCTCAACCACTTGAGAGAATTTCTGCTACATCTATGTTCCACTACTTTCCTAAGCAATTCTGCTCACATGGAAGTCAAAGCTTAGGCAGCAGCCTAAAGGGACAGAGAAGGCAGGAAAGGGGGCAGGGCTCCTGGGTGTGTTCTGAGAAGCTGGTGAAGGCCAGGAGACTGCCAGCAGTACAATGACCCTACCGTGTGCAGCTGTCAGGGGCCAACCTGCCTACTCATCCTGCCCAGCAAACACCACCTCAGACCCTCTTTACCTTCTTGCTTACTCCTTCCTACACCTCTCCACATCCATGGGCCCTGGCCAAGCACACGAGGAACAGACTGACAGGTCCCCAGAGGAGGGCTGCCAAGAGTCTCAGCAACCAGTACTGGCACTCAGATTCTAAGAGGCTTAACAAATGCAACTACATCGGGATGATCCTTCCCCCCACGGGACTTCAACCTCATCCTCAGCACTTGTATCTTCTGAATCCTCACATCAGCCCGTTCCTCCTGAAGCAGCGAGGCCCCTGCTAAATTGCTGTGGAAAAGCTCCCCTACTTCCTAGAAAGAGCTAGACACACCAATGCCATAAGCAGAAGGCACAGCCCCTCCCAACTGATCCACTACTTGCCTGGTTCTCAAAGGGATAAAAGGGCTCCTAGAAACAAACTAAGAAAGACCCTAAGAAAGAGAAACAGTTATGTCCCCTTTCATTCTATCTTCCTGGTGCTGCCTCCATTCTCTCCCTGCCATAGCTCCCTTCCCCCGACCTGCACACACAACCCAGAGCTGCTGCAAACTTCAGTGATCTTAGATTATGTTCCTTTTAAGTATCCAAACCAAGGTTCTCAAAAATGTGAGCTTTCACCTGTAATCCAAGCCCTTGAGGAGGCGGAGGCAGGAGGATTGTTAGATCCTAGGTGTTTGAGACCAGCCTAGGCAACAGAGAGAGACCCTGTCTTTATTAAAAATAAAAAACGAGCAGGGCATGGTGGCACACACCTGTGGTCCCAGCTACTTGAGAACCTGACGTAGGAGGATCACTTGAGCCCAGGAGTCCAAGGCTACAGTGAGCTGTAATCATGACACTGCACTCTAGCCTGGGTGACAGAGTAAGACCTTGTCTCTATAAAAAAGAAGAAGAAGAAGAAAAGGGTGCTAGGAAGGATTTTCTCAAGACAGTCTCATTCCCTACAAAACAGCAACCCTCTTTTCTCCTTCACTACGTCTGTACACCTCGTATCTTAGATCTTTTCCATTCCAGCCCCAGGTCCACAAAGTCCTTCAAGCAAAAATGCAGCAGGGCTAGTGAGCCTGGTCAAGTGGAGAGGAACCAACACTTGTTTTGCTGGGAGGTCAGAGGATGGGTGGGAGTTTTCACAGGTCCCTGTGAGGCTGAAATCTCCCTCAATCAGCCTCAGGAAAAGACAATTTTTTGTTGTTGCATAATAATCAGAAAAAAAAGCAAGAACGTTTTCCATCTCTTCACTGTCCACTTATCATTCCCACATCCTCTTTCCCAACCCTCCTCCTCAAAGAAAGCCCTTTAAGTCTGCTTTTTCAACCTCAACCATTTTTCAATCCCTTTTCCTGCCAGATGGTCCTTCTCCACTTCAGTGCGGATCCTGCAGAGGTTTAAAGCTGGGTTTAAACACTTCCTGAAAGCCTGAAGTGGAGTGAGGCCTTCTATAACCAAAGGAAATCTGGTTGTTTCTCAGATAGTTTTAAAAACCTAGGCATGCTGTGTCTGCCATTCTGGAAACTCAGCCTCTCAGCAAGTGGCTTATCCTAGCTCTGTCAGGACAATGGCACCTACTCTGCCCAATGTCTTGTCAGTACTTGGAAAAAGAAGGCAGATTGGAAGCCTGACGCATAAAAAGCCCTGCTCCTGGGGACCAACCACTGCTCTCTTTCACTCTGACAAGGAGAACGTGGTGGGTCCTGTAATTGTGATGATCCAGAGGCCACAATCCTATCTCGTGGCAGCGCCCTCCCCCCTCTGGCCAGCCACGTCTCACTGGATGACATCTCCTGCACATGCCAGGAATGTTCATGCCTCCAAACTTTTGTTCAACCAATTCCTTCTATCTTCAATGTCCTCTGCCCCCATTCTTTCTTAAATGCCCAGTTCAAATGTCAACTTCTTCCTGACCCTCAGTCCTGACCTCCTCACCCTTCCCACGTTCTCTAGTCTAGCTAAGCTCAACCTGACTGATGACAAGATGCCTCCTCTGCTCTAAAGGAAACATACCATCCACAAGCTGCACCTTCTCTGAGGAAAACCAGGAAATAATAAAGGGTAAAGGGACTGGGCAAAATCCTAATACCTATGTTTCCCCACTTATAGCTTAGGGAGACTACCCCACCTCTATAATGAGAACATGAAGACCAGTGAGAAGCCATCTACAAAGAATGGCAGGTACTCAGAGCCCAGGGGCACTGGAAGTCTCTGGGCTGGGGATTTAGCTTTCCTTCCAGCTCCCAACTTCAACACCTCCTCCCTCATCCTCACTCTTTTAGCTGCCTCTGCTTCCAATTTCACTAAGACCCCCAACGAGCTACACCCATTACATGTACTCCCTACCAGCATCATGACTCCCATCACCTCGTCTGCTCAACTCTCAAAACCATAGCTCCCATTACTCAAAGTAAAAGCCAAAGTCTTTACAATGACTTATGAGGCCCTCCATTGTCTGGGTCCCTTTATCTCTCTGCCCCCATTTCAACTACTCCTTCTCCCTCACTCTCTCCACTCCAGCCACACTGTCTGCTTACCAGGTGCTCAAACACACCAGGTACGTTCCTACCCCAGGGCCTTCACACCTGCTGTACCTTGTAACTGGAACTGCCTCCGTAGATAGGGTGAACAGCAGTTGGGCTCAATAGTCCAGGCCCATCTCTAGTCCCCTCTGGCCTTCCCAGTGAAGGGTCTGACCCACTTACACAACCATAACCACTCAGAAAATTCAAAAGGGGGCCACGCCCTGTGAAAACCCAAACGATTCTGGGCAGGAGTGGCTTCAGCCCAAGAACTCAGCTAAAATTACTCTCTGAAAAGCTTATGAGGCCGGGCGCAGTGGTTCATGCCCATAATCCCCAGCACTTTGGAAGGCTGAGGCAGGCAGATCATCTGAGGTTGGGAGTTCAAGACCAGCCTGATCAACATGGAGAAACCCTGTCTCTACTAAAAATACAAAATTAGCTGGGCGTGGCGGCACATGCCTGTATTCCCAGCCACTCGGGAGAGTGAGGCAGGAGAATTGCTTGAAACCCAGAAGTTGCAGTGAGCTAAGATCACACCATTGCACTCCAGCCTGGGTGACAAGAGCGAAACCGTCTCAAAAAAAAAAACATTATAATGGTTTTCCTATTATGCAGTGCAAAGGTGCGTTCTCTGGGCTTAATGAATTCCAGCACCTTCCTTCCATGATGTCTACTGTTTTGGACACTGCTGATCAGCCCTCCCTGAAACATTGTAATTGTAGTTAACTCTCAATCTGGAGCCCATTCCCAGAGTGTGAAAGATCTTCACGTTCACTAAAAGAGGGAGTAAGTTAAGAGAAGCTGGAAAGTAGTGTAGGAGTAGAGAAAGAGAGATAGGTGAGGGCATTTCATTTACTTACTTACTGGAACCTTTTGAGGGGATCTTCCCAGCCAGGCCCCTATGCTGCTGTGCCATGCTCTCTGGTCCTTGGCCCTGTTCAGCTCCCCACCCTATCTGAGATGGATAAGTAAAGATTCTGGTACAATGTAACAAGAGCTGTGATAGAAGTATGAACACAGAGCTCTGGGAGCCAGGAGAAAAGCACCTAATCAGGTGGAAGAGTGGATGCTGGGGAGGACTTCTAGAGGAGAAAATTACACTGGGCTGAGTCTTGTAGAACTGGAAGAGATAAAGAAGGCAGAAGAGGGCCGGGTGCAGTGGCTCACGCCTGTAATCCCAGCACTTTGGGAGGCCAAGGCAGGTGGACCACGAGGTCAAGAGATCGAGACCATCCTGGTCAACATGGTGAAACCCCGTCTCTACTAAAAATACAAAAAAAATTAGCTGGGCATGGTGGTGCATGCCTGTAATCCCAGCTACTCAGGAGGCTGAGGCAGGAGAATTGCCTGAACCGAGCAGGCGGAGGTTGTGGTGAGCTGAGATCACACCACTGCACTCCAGCCTGGGCAACAGGAGCGAAACTCCGTCTCAAAAAAAAAAAAAAAAAAAAAAAGAAGGCATTAGAAAAACCATGAGAAAAAGTCAAGGAGATCTTGGAGCAAGCACAGATTTCTTAGAAGGAAACAGAAAGTGATAACCATAATGAAAAACATGGACAAATTAGATGACATTACATAAGAATTTTGTTCATTTAACGAATGCCATACAGAGAGTGAAAAGCAAGCCTACAGAGTATAAGACAATATACCCAGTAGATCATCCAAGGACTCATATCCAGAATACATCAGGGTCTTCCACAAATAAATAAATAACAACGCAAAAGAAAAATGGCAAAATAATAGAACAGATACTTCACCAGAGAGGATACCCAAACAGTGAAGAAATATATGAAAAGGTATCCAACTTCAGTAGACATCAATGAAATGCAAATTATAACTGCAGTGTGATACCATTAACATACCCACTGGAATGGATAAAATGAAAAAGAAAATACCTATGGTTGGCAAGGATGTGAAGCAACTGGAATTCTCAAACACTGGCAGAGGAAGTATAAATCAATACTACCACTCGGGAATAAAGCTGGGTACTATATACTAAAGCTAAATACATGTATGCCCCATGACTCAGCGATTCCTTTCTTAGTTTTATACCCATCAGAAATGCATACACATGTGTACTAAAACAAGCATGAGAATGTGCATAACAACACTATTCATAATGGCTATAAACTAAAAACTCAAGTGCTCATAATCAGAAGAAGAGAAGGTAAATTTTGGTATTTTACATAATGATTATTACACAGCAATGAGAATGAACATCTACAGCCACACACAACAACATGGATAAATCTCTCCATTATTCTGAATAAAAGAGCCAGAAACCAACAATACATACTAGATGAACCTATTTATTTAAAAAAATTAAAACACAAAAATAGCTAGGTGTGGTGGCTCACACCTGTAATCCCAGCACTTTGGGAGGCCATGGCAGGTGGATCACGAGGTCAGGAGATTGAGACCATCCTGGCCAACATGATGAAACCCTGTCTCTATTTTTTAAAAATTAAAAATAAAATTTAAAAAACCCACAAATAAATCTATGCCACTAGAAGTCAGGAGAGTGGTTACCCACAGGAAGACTGGAGGGAGATTCTGGGATATCGATAATAGTCTGTATCTTGATCTGGGTGTTGGTTACACGGGTTTAGTTGTAAAAATTTGTTGAGTTGGATACACATATACATTCATGTTGTATTATATACTTTAACAAAAAGTTTTAATATAGCAAACAGGATGCAGAGCTCAGCAGATTTGGGAACATTAGATCCACAGAGCAAATTATTAAGAAGCAGTAAAGGCTGGGCTCAGTGGCTCAAGCCTGTAATCCCAGCACTTTGGGAGGCTAAGGCAGGCAAACCACTTGAGGTCAGGAGTTCGAGACCAGCCTAGCCAACCTGGTGAAACCCTGTCTCTACTAAAAATACAAAAATTAGCTGGGCATGATGGTGAATGTCTATAATCCCAGCTGCTTGGGAGGCTGAGGCATGAGAATTGCTTGAACCCAGGAGGCGGAGGTTACAGTGAGCAGAAATCACACCACTGTACTCCAGACTACGTGACAGAGACTCAGTCTTAAAAAAAGAAAAAGAAGCAGTAGAGGGTAACTCTGGAACTGCAGATCTTAGATCATTAGGGTTCAACTTCCCTTTAGAGGAAAGCCCTTTGTTCCTCAAATTTGGAAGGTAGGAGAAGAAGGCACACCTATATAGCCAGGCTCAGTTGGTTCTATGCATGTATTTAGCTTGTTTAATCTTAGTTACAACTACATGAAATAGATGCCATTATCTCCATTTTATGGATAAAGAAACTGAGGCTGACAGGTTAAGTAATTTGCCTAGAGTTTCGTAAGTAGCAGACCCCAGAGTCTGGAGAGGTTGGCACGAGACTCTATTAAGTGATACCAGAGTCCTTTGGTCTCTGTCACATCTTGTGGCAGGAAGCTACCTTCCATCTCAAGTACACCCCTGCATCTGGATAAAGAACCCGTATCTGGATAAAGAATTAGAAAAGAGGCAGGCATGGTGGCTCATGCCTATAATCCCAGCACTTTGGGAGGCCGAGGCGGGTGGATCGCCTGAGGTCAGGAGTTTGAGACCAGCCTGTGCAACATGGTGAAGCCCCACCTCTACTAAAAATACAAAAATTAGCTGGGCGTGGTGCTGGGCACCTGTAATCCCAACTACTTGGGAGGCTGAGGCAGGAGAATTGCTTGAACTGGGGAGGCAGAGATTGCAGTGAGCCAAGATCACGCCATTGCACTCTAACCTGGGTGAGAGAGAGAGACTTTGTCTCAAAAAAAAAAAAGAATTAGAAAAGGATATTAGCAGAAAGTCCAATGCCTGGCCCCTGAATTCTGGTTGTCAAAATCCCATTTTTCTTTAAGCCGTCTAGTTCATAGGGCTCTGACTCAACACCAAATAAGCATAAGCAATGTTCATTATCATTCTTCCCCATCTAGGAAAAGGCGCTCACACACACAAACCCTGGTTAGGAAGACCTTCCCCCAACAATACAGTCCTTCTGGAGCAGAGACTGCTGAGAAGGAGAGTCTGTCCATCCACCTGCCCAATGGCTTTAAGGGCATGATGACGACAGAACTTGCCTCTTCCTCCTTCAAACAGAGCCAGTGCTGCTTGGCAGTTTCAGGCCTGTGCTTCTCACACTGTGGGCTGAGGTGCCCCAGAGCACGAGCACCAGCAGCAGAGCGTGATGGTGAACTTACAGGGATGGTACAAATTTTAAATTTTTGAGGGAAACAGAGCAACACTCAACATTTGTTGGACACCCCATGTGTTCACGGTTTCAACAACAGACTGCATTACATTCTTTTGGTTGATGTCATTTCTTTGCAAGGCTGGGTTTTCAGCAGTTGCTGAAATAAAAAACAAGAACCATGTGAACAGCAATGTGGAACAGGAAATGAGGATGGTTCTAATCAATCTGGTTCCAAGATCTGATATGCTATGCAGTACCTAGTATATCCCATTAGTAAGTAATTGTGGTTATTTAAGAATGGAATATAAATACTTTTCCTTTCTATTTCTGCATTATCTTTTTTTTTTTCAGATGGCTACTCTGTTGTTAGGATATAAATACTTGTTTAAACCTACTTAAAGCCAGGCACACTCCTCTAATCCCAGCACTTTGGGAGGACAAGGCAGGTGTATCACTTGAGGTCAGGAGTTTCAGACCAGCCTGGCCAACACAGTGAAACCCCATGTCTACTAAGAATACAAAAAAGTTAGCCAGGCGTGGTGGCACGTGCCTGCAGTCCCAGCTACTCAGGAAGCTGAGGCAGGAAGATCACTTGAACCTGACAGGCGGAGGTTGCAGGGAGCCAAGACTGCACCACTGTACTCCAGCCTGGGTGACAGACTCCATCTCAAAACAAAACAAAACAAAACAAAAAACCTACTTTATAAAGAAAACTTAGGTATTTCTTTTGGGCTAAGGACACTGTAAAAAAAAAAAATTACTGAACCACTAAGGAAGTTTGGGAGCCTCTGCAGCAGGTATTTTTAAGTCTCTGTTCAGGGAGCCAAGAGGAGTTCCCAGGGCAGACCCAACCCAGCTCCAGCAGTGGGCAGCAGTCAACATTCAGGTCTGTGGCAGCACACTCGGGCTTCCCAGAGTGGCTGGCAGAACAGCCTTTCTGCCTGAACAGAAGTGCCTGCACACCAGTTATCTCTCAGCCCAGGCGCCTGCACATCCACGTCAGCCTCACCCTAGGCTCCCAGGCTCCCCTCTGAACTCCCTCCCAGAAAAGCTGTATTCAGCTCCAACCTCATGAATAAAACCCAAAGCCAGCCCAGAAGTCTGCCGACCAGCAGGGGCCTTCCATGCACACTCAGACTTGGGTAATGTCCACAAGCCAAATCATTAATCCAGAGAGACAGGGAGTGATGGAACCAAGGAGAGGGCTTCCACTGACAGACCATCCACTGAAAGGCCAACTCAGGCTTTCTGGGTGAAGATCTGCATGAAAATACCTCCTTTGTTTCCCACAGGGTTTAGTGCCAGCTACACTCCCTCCCTCCATCCCTCCCTCCCTCCATTCTTCCTGAAGTCATAATCCTCTGTTGGTGACATCACAGCTGTTGATACAATAGCTAACTGTTGTGATGTCACAGGACTCAACTTTTGTCATTTTAGGTGGGGGTGCTAGGGTGGAGGATGTGACAAAGGACAAGAATAGAATACAATTATAGAACTGGAATTTGCTTTTTCATGCTAATTTCCCTGGTAATGAAGGGCAGTGACTCAGAAAAGGAAAGGCAAGCCTCTGGCAGCAAAGCTTTGTGTAGATTTGTCTATACCAAGGGGAGAATGGTGGGGAGGCAGGGAGGAGGCAAAAGAGGGGAATTTTCAATTCCAGGATTGGCCAAATATGAAGATGCTGTCAGTTTGGCCAAATCCAGGACTTTATCTGTCCCTTACCCATAGCCTAAGCCCAGAGGAAAGAGAGGCTCCAGGCTGGAACACTCCCTGGAAATTAATGTGGGGATGGTATTCCATTATAGACTTCAAACTGGCAGAGGGACAGACTATCAGTTTGGGCTGCATCCTAAGGACAGTGACCAGGATGGAAAGGGAACAGCAGCATGTCACAGGAGAAATGACTGAAGGAACTGAGAATGTTTACCCTGGAGGAGACAAGGCTGTGGAGTGGGGAGGGTGATAATTGGCTTGGGAATTTGGAAAGACTCTCGTGTGAAAAAGGGATTAGATGTGTTTTCTAGGGTCCCCCAAAGAGACCCTAGACAATGAAAAGACCCAGAAAGGCCAAAATGAAGAAGTTTTCATTCTTAAATTCCAATTGGAGACTATAATTCTTTTTAATTCCTTATTTCTCAATTACAGAACACACTCTAGAGGGCAAGGACTGTGTTGTTCATTGCAGTGTCCCAGAACTTAAAAGGAACTGGCACCTGATAGGAGCTTACTAATAATCATCAAAGACATGAGCAAATGAGGCAATGGAAAAGGTCTTGTGAAGCTGCTGCTATGTACAGGGACTCCCTCATTCCACAAGCATTTTTTGCAACCCTGCCACACTCTACTCAGTTACATGCTGGGAAGACCACAGAGAAGGCCGGAAAGATTAGTCCATCCCCTCCCCTTTGAGGTGGGCATGCGTGGCACCTAAGGTCGCTTTCAATATTGAGATTCCTAGATTCTTTTTTTTTTTTTTTTTTTTAAGACTATGTCTCGCTCTATCACCCAGGTTGGAGTGAAGTGACGTGATCTCAGCTCAATGCAACCTCCGCCTCCTGGGTTCAAGCTATTCTCCTGCCTTAGCCTCCTGAGTAGCTGGGATGACAGGCATCCACCACCACACCCAGCTAATTTTTGTATTTTTAGTAGAGACGGGATTTCACCATGTTGGCCAGGCTGTTCTCCAACTCCTGACCTCAAGTGATCCACCCGCCTCAGACTCCCAAAGTACTGGGATTACAGGTGTGAGCCACCAGGTCCCAGCCTGAGATTACTAGATTCTTAGAGTTGAATAAAAAGTTTAAAACAGAGAGGAAAGAGATTGGGCACAGTGGCTCATGCCTGTAATCCCAGCACTTTGGGAGGCTGAGGTGGGAGGATCACGAGGTCAAGAGATCAAGACCATCCTGGCCAACACAGTGAAACCCCGTCTCTACTAAAAATACAAAACTTATCTGGGCATGGTGGCATGTGCCTGTGGTCCCAGCTACTTGGGAGGCTGAGGCAGAAGAATCACTTGAACTCAGGAGGCGGAGGTTGCAGTGAGCCAAGATTGCACCACCGCACTCCCACCTGGCGACAGAGCAAGACTCCGTCTCAAAAAAAAAAAAAAAAAACAGACAGCAAAGAGTACCCCAAGGGCCATAGATTAATCCTCCCTTCCACCATCACCACTAAAGATATGGTAATGAAGGGCAGTGAGTCAGAAAAGGAATGGCAAGCCGCTGGCAGCAAGGCTGTGTGTAGACTTGTCTATACCAAGGGGAGTTGGGAGGACAGGGAAGAACAAAAGAAAGATCTAGATTGAGCTATTGCTTCTTTCTGAGCTGGGAGAGGCCTCTTGGTGAGAAAGCACTGTCAGACCAGATCACAGCAACCAGACTGGGCATTTATCCAAGTATCCCTCCTCACCTGGAAACAAACTGGGCTTCCTCAACCCAGCAATAAAATCTGTATGACCCAGTTAGGTAATATAAGGGACTACATAGGCCCTCACTTCCCTCAAGGATCATTCATACATTCATTCACTTATTATTTAGAGACTAGATCTTGTTCTGCCTCCCAGGCTGGAGCGCTGTGGCACAATCATAGCTCACTGTAGCCTCAAACTTGGGCTCAAGTGATCCTCTTGCCTCAGCCTCCAGAGTAGCTAGGACCACAGGTATGTGCCACTATACCCAGGTCAGTTTTTTAATTTTTTGTAAAGATAGGGGTTTTGCTATTTTGCCCAGGTTGGTCTCAAACTCTGGGCCTTAAGTGATCCTCCCGCCTCCCAAAATGCTGGCATTACAGGTTGAGCAACCATGCCTGGCCAAATGTGCTATTTTCTAATGTGGTTTGTAAACAGGTCAGGGAATAATTCCCAAAGAGGAGTCAAATCTACCATCAGCTGGGCTTTCAGCTGTGAAACTGCAGGCAGGACTAGAAGCTATGGTCACGGCTTACACTTTCCCCCTTTTCCCAAAGTCCTCAATCTCCCTGTAGAAAGCTTAGGTATTGTGCCTCCTGCCCTCTTCTGGATCAACCAGCATGCTCACCAAGCATACTAAAGCCACCCAAGTCACAGCTGACTCAGGCCATTGCTCTTTGTAATGAGGTATGACATGTTTCTAAGCTCTTGTATATTTTCATATTTGTAGCCTACAATTAGGCATTTTTGAGGGATGTAGCTGACTAGGGGTTCTGTTCAGTGACCTATAATTATGCACTCAGGCATCATGGTCAATCCAGGCAACTCTCAGGCCTGCAGGCACTGTGAGTTACAACCTCATGGAGGAAGCCACTTGGCTCTAAGCAGCTCCAGAGAATACTGTAGAAATGTGCTTTAGAAGGCCACACTGCCCCTCCTTGTTGCTCCTGGAGGCGCTAACCCTTATGTCCTCCTCATCCCCCTTCTCACTGCCTGGCTCAGCAATGCCTGTCAAGCCCAAGTGCTAACACATTTGTGCATCCAGTGCCAGCAGAGGACCACTTTGAGGGACACAGTCTCCACTGCCAAGGGTAATGGCAATGTAAAGCAACTTTTTTTTTTTTTTTTGGAGACATAGTCTCACTCTGTCACGCAGGCTAGAGTGCAGTAGCATGATCTCAACTCACCACAACCTCTGCCTCCCAGGTTCAAGTGATTCTCCTGCCTCAGCCTCCTGAGTGGCTGGGATTACAGGTGCCCATCACCACACTCAGCTCATTTTTGTATTTTCAGTAGAGACAGAGTTTCACCATGTTGGCCAGGCTGGTCTTGAACTCCTGACCTCAAGTGATCCACCCACCTCAGCCTCCCAAAGTGCTGGGATTACAGGCATGAACCACTGCACCCGGCTGTAAAGCAGCTTCTAAAAACTCCCCACATCTCATCTTATAAAAAAGGGGTCACACACCCCCAGCTCATGGGACCCTGCAGTCAGCTGCTCTGCCTCTACCCTGAGCCAGCCTTTCTGCCACCAATTGCAGGAGCCACACTGATCCTAATCCTCCCCCATGCAAATGCGTACCACCCACCTTTACACTATTTCTCTGGCTGGGAGAGAAGGGCTGGATTAGCACAAAACACCTGTTCCTGTGACATTTCACATATACATTTGGCTCCAATAAAACTCATTTCTTGGGCCAGATGCAGTGGCTCATGCCTGTAGTCTCAGCACTGTGGGAAGCTGAGGCAGGCAGATCTCTTGAACCTGGGCGTTCAAGACCAGCCTAGGCAGCATAGTAAGGCTCCATCTCTACAAAAAATAAAGAAAGAGGCCGGGCGCGGTGGCTCAAGCCTGTAATCCCAGCACTTTGGGAGGCCGAGGCCGGTGGATCACGAGGTCAACAGATCGAGACCATCCTGGTCAACATGGTGAAACCCCGTCTCTACTAAAAATTACAAAAAATTAGCTGGGCACGGTGGCGCGTGCCTGTAATCCCAGCTACTCAGGAGGCTGAGGCAGGAGAATTGCCTGAACCCAGGGGGCGGAGGTTGGGGTGAGCCGAGATCACGCCATTGCACTCCAGCCTGGGTAACAAGAGCGAAACTCCATCTCAAAAAAAATAAAATAAAATAAAATAAAGAAAGAAAGAGGGAAAAAAAGATTTCTTGATTTTTTAACAGCAGCTCAAATCCTGGCACTTAATCAAACAGACTGCCACTAGCCACCCCCCCCACACCACCATGTGGCTGTGAAGTGCAATTGTGGCCCATGCTCAGTGCGGCATCCACAGTAATTATGAGCCCAGTATCTAAACCACAATTACTTTGCAAGTTTCCTTTCTTCCCCAGTGAGAAGTACTTTAGAGTACTTTATACTTTTCAAAAACACTTTCACATATTATCTCATCTGAGTCTACCAATAAACCCAAGAAGATTAAATGCAAAAGGTATCTTCTCCGTTTCACAAAGAAGGCTGGGGCTCAGAAAATCTATATGTCTTGCCCTCAGTTCACTCATTAGTAAGAGCAGAACCAGGTCCAGAAGTGCTCTGCAGTCTTCATAAGTCAACAATTAGTAGTCACTGCTTCAAAGAGTCATTGTAAGGATAAATGAATTAACATCGGCTAAGTGTCTGGCTCACAGTTAGGGCCATGTTATCATTATAATTAACAGTATAATCACCACCATCCAGAATCTCAATTCCAAAGCTACAGCGCTTTTCCTTCTATCCTGCTGTCGTTTTGCAAAGACTGCTGACAAAGTAGTTTCATCTCACCTTGAGTGAGTCCAGACCTAATCCCTATAGTCAGTCTATAGAACCCAGGACTCACTGGGCTTTCTTTTTTCTTTCTTTTTGATTTATTTTAAAAATGTTTTTATAAGCAGGCTCTTGCCCTGTCACCCAGGCTGGAGTGCAGGGGCATCATTATAGCTACTACAGCCTTGACCTCCTGGCTAGAGTGATCCTCCTGCCTCAGCCTTCCCAAGTAGTGGGATGACAGGTGTGCACCATTGCACAGGCTCCCTATCTTGCCACCCCACAAATGACTCCATACCTGGGTGTACAGGGAAGTACACACACCCGCCTTTTCTGCCAGTCTGACACTCGTCTCCTGGCCTCTCTGATGGCACTTATGCCCTGTTAGACACCTTTCCGTGGTTTGCCCTGCTTGCAGTACATGACTCTCACTTAGATCCAACTCTTCATTCATTCAGTTTCTTTCTTCAACAACCATTTCACAAGCACCTACCTTTTACTAAGCCCTGCACTAGAGGCTTTTCCTCTAAAACATAAACGAGACATGCAGGAGCAGCGGGATACACAAGGAGCAGTGACAGCACAAAGGTGCCACAAAGTAAGCGTCGGCGGGCAGCACAAAAGGTTAGAGGAGGCAGAGCTGAAATGGGTTTTGGAGCAACTAGAATGCTCTCAGCAGACAACGGGAGAAAAGGACCATGCTATGGGGAACAGTGTGTACACAGGGATACAAAGCAGAATCATGTAGCGTATGGGGTATACATTCTCACATTACCAGCATATATATATATGGAGAGAGAGAGAGAGAGAGAGAGAGAGAGAGAGAGAGAGAGAGAGAGAGAGAGAGAGAGAGAGAGAGAGAAAGAGAGAGAGAGAGAGACTGACTCCTTCCCAGTTCTGAAGACAGAGCTTCAAAAACCCTTGGCATTTCCTGAGGAATGGAGGTGAGAGGAGCCTATTTTGTGATTCATAACAAGTCCCTCTACCATACCTGAGTTTATGCTAATAAGGTGGGAATTTATTCTTATGGTTCCAGAGGCTGGGAAGTCTTAAGACTGATGGCTGAATCTGTTGGGGGCCTTCTTGCTGCATCATCCCATAGCAGAGAGGCGGAAGGGCAAAACAGCACACACGAAAGAGAGAGGGCAGGAGGGGGCTGGACTTGTTTTTATCAGAAATGCACTCTAGCAATGACAGCACTAATCCATTCAGGAGGGGAAGATTACTCCCACAACTGTCCCCACCTCAGATACTCCCGATCAGCGTCTGAAGTGGGGACAGTCTTGTGGGAGTAATCCCTCAAACTGTGGGGACTGCGCTAGCTCCATGTAGTGTCAAAACTGAATTAAATTGTAAGAAACCCCAGTTGGTGTCCAGAAAGTTTGGCAAATTGGCTGATGCAAGGAAAAAAAACCCCACACCTTTGGTGTCAGGAGTGTTGTGGGTAGCAACAGCAGATTAAGTGAGAGTGTGAGTATGTACACAAGAGAGAAAGAAACACACACAGAGAAAAATTAGATTAGATAAGGGATGGTGCAGAATGAGGCTAGAAAGGCAGGGATAGGCCTTGAGTGCCATGACCAGGAGACACCTGGGCGGCTCCAGCGTTCCAGCAACTTTACACACTGAAGCCTCAGGGCATCTCCCACCAAACTGCCTGTGGGGGGTGGTGGACAACAAACATCAAGCCAGCCTTCTGGGTATGCTTACAGTGCACCAATTTTCTATGCAAAATCCTTTAACAACTGTTTTCTCTCTCTTTCCGTCTTTGCTTCCCCTCCTCGTAAAAAAGAGCTGTTTATCCCTCCTCTCATTTCTGCCCCGCTCTGAGCCCGGAGTTTTAGTGCCAGTGCTTTTACACAAATCCAGCTTCACATCTCGAGTGAAATATAATTTCATAGGAATGTAATTCTGGAATGATCTCATCTTAAAAGCACATCCAGCAAAGGCCATGAGCAGACTTCAGGCCAGCCCATTCACACTCAGAGCCAAGAAGATTGCAGACCCCTTTCCCTTAAATGGAGAATGTGCCTGGGACCCAAAGCAAAGCATACCAGCTACCTAGGGATATTCTCCTGCCTACCTGTAGACCATGGCCGGGACCTACAGCAGTGACCAGTGACTACCATGAGCCACTCTGGCACCATACAAGGACAGACTCAAGAGAGTATCCAAGCAAACGGGCTTTATCCCAGAGATGTTGCCTAGCCCTTGAGAGCTCCATGCCATCAAACATCAGCTGAAAATATTAACACTCCCATCAGAGACAGAAGAATATCTAGAAGCCCAGGTGCTAAAGATCCTCCCTATACCTACCTGCCTTCCTAATTCTCTGAAACCCAATTACCATCTGACCCTATTGAAAGAGTCAGACAGTGGAGCATTTGACTCTGAAACTAGATGTCAAAGCCAGGCCCAGCCCAGTCCAGCAGAGCTGAGGCAGAGCAGAACTGAGGACGAAATAATATACTCAGATGGACGCTCAAAAAATCTTACTGAAAAAAATCACTAAGTTGGAATCTCTGGAAAAAATGTCCTCATTCCAAATCTGTTCCCTACCCCCAATAAATTCTCATAAAATGGACCAGAAAAGGAGGGGGAAAAAAAAGGCCTGCAGGCTCTATGGGAACTCTCTGTACTATCTTTGCAACTGTCCTGTAAATCTGAAACTATTCTAAAATGTAACATTTATGAAAAATAATGGCTTATCGTGGTTTCCTCTATGAGAAACAATGGGAACTCTGCCTGTACCAGCTATGAAGCTTTGGATGTATTGCCTACCCTTTCTAAGCTTCAGTTTCCTCATCCGTAAAATAGGACAGTTCCAACCACGAAGTATTGTACGGATCAAGTGAGACAGTGCATGCAAAGGACTTACCACTGCTAAAAGTGCTTTCTGTCTGGGCAGCAGCAGTTTCTCCGCTCAGTCGGCCTTCACGTTGGGTTCTGGACAACTGCAGCTGGAGACCCTACCTCTACTCTTCAGCCCTACCTGTCTTTAGGACTGGCAGCCTCTTCCAGAAACAACAGGACACTTTAATCCCAAAGCACAGTAATCACCCAAAGGGCTGAAGGCTGTCTGACAGCAAGTTCTGACTAGTGAAAGCACACCTTCATTGACAGAAACATGTTCTCCTTCCTGCTTTCCTTTCCTCGATTAGAATCCGATGTCACTGCCATCAGCTGAATGACCTTCCTAAGGGTTACAGGAATCCATCAGAAGGAAAGCCAGAGGCTGGCAGAGTTGGGCTTCTGAGAGGAAGTATGCTCTCAAAATCGCCACAGAAGATTCTTCCCCTTTGGTAGCACCCACCATCTCATCACCACCACCCCAACACCTGGCTGTGCCCTGCTCCTCATCCTGGCCCCACATGAAGCTGGGCTGATAAACTACAAATCCATAAGTCAAGGGGCACAGCAAGTTCCCCAAAGCCAAGACATATGTCCCAAGGCCCTGGAGCCAGACCCGGAGCCTCAGCCACCTTGCCTCTTGTTTCCATGATAGTGTTACTTGCTTCTCCCTTGGGGAGACTGAGGTGAGTGGGCAGTCCAGGAACCCTATCTGGGTTTTTCCCCCCATTTATTTATTTATTTATTTTTTTGAGACAGAGTCTCGCTCTGTTGCCCATGCTGGAGTGCAATGGCACGATCTTGGTTCACTGCAACCTCCACCTCCCATGCAGCTGGGATGACAGGCACCCACTACCATGCCTGGCTAATTTTTATATTTTCAGTGGAGACAGGGTTTCACCATGTTGGCCAGGCTGGTCTCAAACTCCTGACCTCAAGTGATCTGTCCGCCTCGGCCTCCCAAAGTGCTGGGATTACAGGCATGAGCCACCATGCCTGGCCCCCAACTGGGTCTTGTAAGTAGATGGACTAGAGACCAAGGGAAGAATCAGGTGAAGAAAGGTATAGCTGTATTGTTGTGTTATCTCCTTGAAAATCTCCCAAGAATGTCAGATACTTAAAAAACTCTCCCGAGACAAAGGAGAAGTTCAATCTCACCCTGAAAATTTACTGTCCAAATAAGGGAGCAAACAGTCAGTGCTAGAAAAGTCAGGCTGTTCCAACTCTGAAAAGCCCTGGGAGAGAGGCAGTTCCGGGCTTCAGATTCCACTGACAGGTTGTAACCCCTTGAAGCACTAATGGGCACATTCTAGTGGCTAATTCCTCTGACCTTCCAGATGGCTGGGTTGGGGACACACCCCAGCTGAGGCCCAAGGACATCGGTTTCTGGCAGGGAGTATGCAAAATCTCAGTGGCTCCAACCAGACCAGATAACAGCCCCGCACTCAAGGACGAGCGCAGGAACCAGGACCCAGGAGGAAGATGTCCTTGGAGCCATTTCTTCTTTCACCAAGTAAGAGCCAAATATAGCCAAATATGAAGAAACAATTCATCTTCTTTGCAATTTTTCTCCAGTTCATCACCTCATACCTAGTTAACTGCAATGGTCTCTGGTTATATAGACAGCACGTTTTCCAGTGCCAGCACATAGGAGGCACTAAGTAAATGTTAAACAGTATTATTATATTACAAACTCCCTTTATTCTTCTACCTCCAGTCCCCTCTGCTCACAAGTGACAGACGAAGCATCCTGGAATGTCAATATCATCATGTCATTCTTCTGGACTCCTTAACTGCCAATCACACCAGACCCAGGTTCCTGTAACTGCTTCCAACCAATCTCAGTTTCCTCTTCTTCCTTCTCTCTCCAGCCAGCCCTGGCCCTGCCACCCTCCCCAGGCCTGCCCACACAGAGATACACAGACTTGCATGTGCACGCATGTGCGTGCACCCACAAACAAACACACCCCTCTGCTTCAAACATGTCCACATGTCCATTTCTGCCCCATGTTTCTGGGCTCAAACCACTGGCAGGCTGGAGAGCTCTCCTTCTTCCTCTCTGCTACCTAATTCCTATTGTCCTCCAAGGCCCAGTCCAAGGTCCCCTGAAGCTCAGGCTGAGAAACTATTCAATCCACAATGACCAAGCACCTGCTCTGTTCAAGGCACTAGCCCAGTCACGGAGGACACAGGAAGAAAAATGACACAGTCCTACATGCTCCTGACTGGTGGGAGAAGCTTCAGCATGAACTGCCCGGCTCACTTGAACCACGCCGGCAGCAGAGTCAACCACCAGACCTCACAGGCAGCTTGCTGTGATGACGGCAGCACATGAAGCCCAGCTAGATGGGGTCTTGTTACCTCGAGACTTCAGCCCTTTAAAGAAGCCACCAGGGCCTAGTGGCTTAGAATATATTCTATTATAAGAGCCTTCATTCTCTGTGACCACCTTGGGTAGCACTGCCCCCCTGTCCTGCTTTGGAATTTTATCAGCTAAGCTGGGTCCAACCTCATTCAACAATAGCCCTGGTCGACCACGCCTCCTTAGGGCCAGGCACAAGCCGCACATCCCTGTCCTAAGCCAGGGAACAGAGAGAGAATGACCAATGCTCTCCTTAGTGGTTTCTAGGCCTGACGCCACTTGACTACAGAGCTGATGGGGGTCACAGGGGGGCCAACCCTTAGGCCTCTCCAAAGAAAAAGGGTAAGGTGCAAGTTTCAGACCATAGGAGTAACTCCACCCTTCTCTCTCTTCTTCAAGAAAGCTTATGAGAGTGGGAGCCTGCTTGCTATTATTATAGGCATAATCTTGCATACCTTCTAAATTACAAAAATAGGTAACCCATTCACGTTTACTTCGGTCCTTACTCCTGTAGTAACAAATACCATGTGATACATGCCTCACATCTAGTCCCAAGCCACTAGTGAGTTACAATGCCTGGAGAGAAGCAGCTACTGTGAGCTTCCAGTGGGCCACCTCCCCCCAGGTGCCCTACCTTGGATAGCCAAGAGGGCTACCTGGATAAAATCGAGATCCTAAGACAGATTTGTAGGCTCAACCCAGAGGGCAATCCTAACTCATTTCCCCCTACTCATGGGGAGACAAATGCTGCTATATCAATGCTTGGGGAAAAGGTCCACATATTTTTCATGTCCCACACTCAGACAGGAGTGGAGTCTCACTGCTTCTAGAAGACTGGAACTGTAACTGACTTGGTATTGATATGGACCAAAGGTACTTCCTGTTGGACATTCCTTAGGCCTGTCACACGCAGTCCAAGAAAGCAGTAAGATGGCAAAGAGAGACCAGCTAAGAGCTACTCCAAACACCCACACCATCAAATGATCATTCCAAGTGTCAGATAATCTGCGGACCAAGTACTTAAAGCTATGCCCATTGGGAATGCTCTAAAATTCCTATCAGTACAGTTATTCTTTGCCCCAGAACCAGGAGAGGCTCTCTTGATATAATCTTAGATACCAGGGAATAGAATGTTCAACCCAGGGGAAAAAAAGAGAGAACACCTAACCCATCCCTACTTATATTTTCAGTAGTGGAGACTTAAGTCTTCCTCACATCCATCCTCCCTGTAATCTATCTGAACCTCAAGTCTCTGAATAAGCTTATCGTACTTGTGACTTAGCTGTTGCTTTTTACAGCATCAACTATTCAGCCTCCTACTAAGGGTACCCTTTCCAGAATGGCTGAATGGGTCTCAGCCTCTACTAAGGAAGCTCACCTCCTTCAGGAGCTTACATAATTAGGCATGCTGGCTTGTATAGGTCAGGTCACCCAGAAAGGCCACAGCAGCTGCTGACCAGTATGCCGCACGTGAGCACTAACAGGGATCAATGAATCAAGCCTTAAAAAAAGGGCAGAACAGAAGGAAAGAAGCTGCCATTGGCCTTTGGATCACCAGCAACTAGCTCAGAAGAGTATGCCTGATGAGGACTGCATCCAGCTGTGACGAGCACCTAGTCTTTGAAACCTGCGGCATCCAGGCAGTAGCACTTCCTGCTTCAGAGGGTCCTCCCACACAGCCACCCTTACACTACGCCCATCTCCAAGGCTGGAGAGAAGACCTAGGCCACACTATCTGGAGAGGCTTAGCCACACATTTTTAGTCCCCATCCACCTCCACCCTCCCCCTGCCCCTGACGGCTCAAATATTCAGCCTCCACATATGTGTCTCTGTGCCTGTGTGTCTGTGTTTTATTTATACTACCCACGTCTGTTGTTAGCAACAGAAACAAAGTACTTCAAAGCAGAAAAGGCAAGTCTGCCAATTGGCTTGCTGCTCCTGCCTGCTTCCAGCTCAGGGAAGGGGCTGGTAAAGGATCCTTCCAGCTCCAATCTACCATGTGTGCCTATAGCTCACATGTACCGGGGGCTGGGAGGCATGGCACCAGTTTGCCTCACATTAGTCACTGCAACATCAGGTGCCAGCCATCACCTCTCTTCTTCCCTGGAGGCCACACCCTGAATACCTGATTCCCTCACCTGCCTAAATGCTGATTACTGTTGAAAGGCAGGGCATCAGAAGCCAGAATCTGAGAAACCCACTCACCTCCCTTGGGCACCAGAAGAGTGGGAAAGATGAAAGGGCAGTGCCTCCCCAGATTAAGACGCAGGAGAACTAGCCCGGGCTAAGTTTTACTTTCACGTCCTTCCATTCCCACTTCAGCTTTTCTGCTACTGATAATCTTCCACGTTCCAACAGCAGACTTCCTAATAACACTGACAGTAATTACTGATCGCTACTTTGTTTCAGCTGACAGAACAAAACATGAAATGTGATTCTTGCACGTGGGGAGCTCACAGATGAATGTGGGGGCAAGAGACACAACAGCAAGCAATCCAAGTGTGGGACACAAACCAGAAAGACAGGACAATGCGGTGGTGGAGGGGCTAGAGCAGCTCAGGATGGGGTTTCTGTGGGAGAGGAAATGTGAGCCAAGCTGTAATGGACAAACAGTAGTTGGACAGAATGAGACAGATGGCTGTTTGAGATGAAGAGTTAGACTATGACTCAAGGTCCCAAGACAGAGAGTGGCAAATATCACCACCCATAGTGTTTTCCTCATATTCAATGGAGGCTTAGCCCTGCTAGGTATGGAGGAAGGAAAGTCGCATGACTTGGTAAAAATCAAACCCTCCCCTCTGGGTCACCATGCTCTCCAGCCCCTCTGCACCCACCTATGCCAAAAGCATGCTCAGCGTTTCCTTTTTCTGTGCTACTCCGAAATCCTCTCCCCTGCACGGCATGGAATGCAGCCAGCCTAACTCCCTAAACCCAAAAACGTCCCGATGAAACTCCCGGCATTCAGGGCTCCTGCTCCCACGGTAGGACAAGCTTCAGGCTCCCGCAGGTGCAGTGTGGGCCAGGAGCTTTAACTCTTCCTCTGTCGGCCTGGGTCAAGTCAAGCTGTGAGTCTGATACTTTACTCGCTAGAGCAGGAGAAGCGGGGCAGTTTGAAATTTCAAGTACGGTTCCTGGGAAGCCAGGACAGCCATCTTTCCTCCTTCCATTCATACTTACAGTCATGCAGTTATTCAACTAATACACACCAAACACCAACCATGCATAAGCCAATATGCTTACTGCTGGTTGAGACACCAAATGCATCAGATGTGGGTCCATGCTCAAGGAGTTTCCACTCTGTAGGGTGAATATAATAGACAAATAAATCTCATAAATACCAGGAAGACTATTTTAAGTGCCATTAGAAAGATGAAATTAAGTGCCACTAGAACAAAGCCATTAGAGAGATGCAATGCTGTAACTTAGGTAGAAGAAGATTACTTCCAACTAAAGGTTCAAGAACACTTTACAGAGACACTGGCCCTTGAGCTAGGCCTGGAAGATCAAATGGCAAAAGAAGTAAAGGGTATTCCTGGGCAGATGGAACTACATGCACAAAGTCTTGGAGGCAGGAAAGCAGAAGACATATAAAGAACAACAAAGTGTTTGTCAGTCTGATGGGAGTTTAACTGAAAGTAGACCAGGGAGAAAGAGAGTTGGAAAGAAAGAGACTTGTTGGCTCTTAAAGCCAAATTAGGGATCTTAGTTTTTCTCTGGGGAATCACAGAGGTTTTCTGAGAAAAGAATGATGGGTTAGAGATTATGCTTCTGAAAGATGAAGCAACACTCAGAGGTCTAGGGGCTATGGCAGAAAAATCTGGTCAAGTGGTCCACGAGGGCTGAAGATCACAGGAAGGACAAGGGAGAGAGAGAACTGAGGTCAGCAGCAAGTGCAGGAGGAGAATTTCTGCCTTTGAGGTTCAGGCTGAACAGAAAAATCAGCAGGCAGTGGCCACGGTGGCTAAGAGCTACACAGGCAGAGAAAAGCTGGAGAACTAGCTCTTGGGAGGGGACAGCGAAGGAGTGGGAGATGGAAACAGACAGGAGACTGGGGAAGGGAAGGGAATCTCAGAGTTCAGGATCCTAAACGCGAAACTGTTCCAAGTGATAAAGCCAAAGGTTTTATCCTGAGAGGAATGAAGAAAAAGTCCTTAGAGTTGAAAGGACTGAGGGGACTGTGAGGCCAGCAATGATGGATTCTCAACTCCCCAACTCCTCAAATCCTAACTATGCCAGAAAGAGGACATGTGAAGAAGGTTGTAAACAGCCTGAAGTCAATAGGCAGGTAAGGGTACCAAGAGTGAGCAGAGGAGCGACTAACTTCTTGCGGGAAAGGTTGCCAGGCAGGGCTTGGCAGCAACGTCGGGAGTTCAGAGCGAGAGTTGGGAGGAGGTGAAGTGGCTTCATCGGAAAGGGTCACGAGGAAAGCAAGATCTTCAGGGAAAAGTCAGCTTTTGGCTGTAACAAAGAGGAATGTTCTAAGAAAAGGCACCAAACGAAGGGCAATACCACTTTTTCTCTATTACACTGGGAAAGATGATAAAACTATTTCCAGAGTCAGGCAGGGTGTGGCAAGCTGGGCGCTCTCACACACTGTTGGATGTTTTGTAAACCAGTACAATTTTTCTGGAAAACAATTTAGGAATACACACACACACACACACACACACACACACACACATATCCTCACAAGGATACCCTATTCAAAGTTAAAAGATAAGGACAGGCAGGAAGAAAATAATTACAAAGCACATAACTTACAAATGATTAAAAATCAGAATATATTAAAAATTCCTAAAGGAAAAAGACAAAAACCCAACTGAAAAATAGGTAAAAGATATGAATAGGGAATTCAAAGAAAAGAAAATAGTGCTCAATTTCTTTGATAAATTGAGAAAATGCGAATTAAAGTGATGAGATATTATTTCATACTCATCAGACTGGAAAATACTGAGAAGCATGGTATCTCCAAGTGTTAACCAAAAAAACGGGGAAATGAAAACTTATTTACACTGCTGGTAAACATACACCCACTATAGAGAGCAATCTGGAATTAACTAGTAAAGCTAAAGAATCCCCACAACATCGCTTCCATTGCAAGGTAGCTAGTGTACACAGACTCTTGCATAGTCATTACAAAAGTGTCTGTAATACACAAAAATTAGAACGACTAACCATTTCTCATTGCCATACAAAGATGACGAAGAAGAAAGGGGAGGGATGCAGTCCTTCACCTGGTCTCTCAGCACTGAGCCAGCCTCTCATTTGTACATGCAAGGAAAGGCCAATACCTGATACTTCAGAAATAATTAAATCTTAGGTCAACCCCTTCCCTCCCAGGGCTCGTATAAGGATTAAACAAAGGAATGTTCTAATACAAGCAAAAATACAAGTTACTTGGCTCCAATTTCTAGCTGGTAGGAAGTCAACCCTTTCATCTGTTTTCCAAAGTCTATGGATCTGCCTTTAGTTGGAAATACAGAGTTGAGTATAGAATATATTATAGAACTCAGGGCCTTGAGTTACTGTCCAACTCTTCACAAAATTCCATCTGAAAGAAGTGAGATTTAAGGAAGACTGCCCAAGGGGTATGATACAAATCCTACAATTTAGGCTCTGTGTATTTTAGGCTCCATTTTCTAGCAGATCACCTGAAAGCTACATAGATGTCCTTAGCTCAGCTCCTCACAGAGTGGCTTTCACTGAGTTGCAATTTCATGTAAAACATTTGCATTTTATCTGCAGCTTCTACGAGAACTATAGGAAACCAAGACTGCATAAGCACTGGTTGTAAAAATAGCAGAAGAACTGTCACTGTAGTGGTAAAAACAAGAAAAATAAATAAATAAATCACACTTCTTGGTTTTAAAAAAAAGTAAAAATTACTGTTAATATTGCCTTATATATCCATATAAATTTTATTAAAATATAAAACTAATTTTAAAAACTTTGTCCTTTGAGAAACTGGTATGTTGACTGCCAAGGAAAAGACCATTCATAGCAATCTTGTTAACGAACAGGATTAGGAAGGCCAGGCATGGTGGCTCACACCTGTAATCCTAGCACTTTGGGAGGCCAAGGCAGGAGGCCTCTTGAAACCAGGACTTTGACACCACGCTGGGCAACATGGCAAGACCCAATCTTTACAAAAGGTTTAAAAATTAGCTGGGCGTGGTAGCGCATATCTGGTGTCCTAGCTACTCAGGAGGCTGGGGTGGAAGGATCACTTGAGCCCAGGAGGTCAAGGTTGCAAGGCCGCAGTGATCTAAGACTGTGCCACTGCACTCCAGCCTGGGCGACAGAGCAAAATAATGTCTCAGAAAAAAACAAAATAAACAAAAAAACAAGATGAGAACAGCTGCATGCTCTTTTCTTTGGTGCTGATGATGTTTCTATGTTATTAACATTATTACAGCCTCTCTTTACCGGTTATCTGCTGTGTGTCAAGCATTGTTCCCAGGTGTTCATTACGTTAATTCATTTAATACTCTAACACAATTCTATGAGGTAAATGTTACCAGTTCTATTTTACCAAACGAGAAAACCAAAGCCCAAGTCATATAGCTAGTAAGAGGAGGAGCCAGAATTCAAAACAGGACTGATTTCAAAATTCCCATTCCTTCCACTGTGCCATGGAAAGTACAGGAGGGTATGGTTTTCATGTCTACTGCAGCCAGACATCAATTTTCTCTATTGAGAAGGCAGTATATAAATCTGAAGAAACAATGTATATGAAAATATGGTATACGCTATAAGCCAGTATTCATATGTAAATAACTATCATTATCCTCCAGGAAAAGATGTGTAAAGCAGAGCTGACAGGTTTTTTTTCTTTTATTTTTTAATTTTTTTTTTCTTTTAGAGACAGGGTTTTTCCATGTCGGTCAGGCTGGTATCAAACTCCCGACCTCTGGTGATCTGCCTGCCTCAGCCTCCCAAAGTGCTAGGATTACAAGCGTGAGCCACTGTGGCTGGCGATAGTTTTCTTTTTCTTTTATTTTTAAGAGACAGGGTTGTGCTATGTTGCCCAGGCTGAACTTGAACTCCTGGGCAAAGCGATCCTCCTGCCTCAGCCTGCTAAGTAGCTGCGACTTCAGGCACATGCCATCATGCCAGGCCAGAACTGACATTTCTACTGCACGCACACCAGCAAAATCAGCAGGAAGTGAACTCTAAACATAGCCTAAGAGGAGAACTTTTCTCTCAACACTAAAACTCATAAAACCATGTAAGCAAGTGTGTGGGTCACTTACTTCCTTAAACACAGGTGTTTTGCAAGATAGTGAGAAATCATCCCACATCTAGTGACCCCGGGCATAGACTCCTGTTTGCTTCAGAATCCAGGAGATGCTGGTATTTGGGCAGGTAGGCCTTCTTTTCTCTCAACTCCCTTTTAATCTCATCTTCTTCAGTGATGATCATTCTCAAAGAATTATTTCAAGAGATACTATCTTTGAGAAGAAGAATTATTTCAAGTTTTCATTTCTAGCTCATCTACAAATCCATAACTTTTGGAGATCAAAGCTCTCCAAAACCCTGAAACCTACAATGTGCTTCTTTCCTGTAAGTTTGATGGCTATTACATAGGAGACATGCATGCTTTCCCTGGTAGTTTAGAGAAAAAGTTTGGAATATTATGAGCTCAGAAAAGGGGTCATTCTACCTCTAGTCCTGGGCATCAAGGGTTTTCTAAATGTTTAAGAGCCAAGTGGTCACCAGCAGCAAGAAAATGCTAGGGTGGGTTCTCTGGACACTGCTTCACCCAGGGACAGCCACCCCTTCTCTACTCACCTCCATCCAAACCCTGGAGGTGAAGTGTAAATAATGCAACACAAATCTTCACAAAGACTACCTACCAAAACAAACCCCAGCCAGAAAAGCACTGGCGTTAAAATGCAAAGGGATAAAACAGGAAGAGGGACTCACTGTGACTCCTCTCAAGGACTCCTGCTTCAGCCCCACCTATGTATCACAATTCTTTTCCTCTTCTGTATTAACCCCCTACCTCATTACTTTCCTCCACTCCAACCAGGCGGCAGCAATGTCCAACAGAGCACAACAGATTTAAAACTGTTTAAAATGGGTGTCTTGCATTTTTCTCACCTTGTCTTCTTCCACCACTGGCTAAGCTTTCAACCGATTCCACAGTGCCCCAGCTCTGCAGTGAAGCAACTACCCCACATCTTCAAACTCTTCACAGAATCACACACCATCCCCTGCCCTAACACACAGCAGGCTCTCCCTCTACCCTGGCAACTTCAATAGCTATGTGCATAGATCCACTCAAAACCCTTATCTCACAACTGATTCCCTGACGTCAATGCCACTTCCACTTGAGTCACCCACACTTCTGGACAAATCCTGAACCTTGTACTGCCCATCTTAAAACCATGCCCTCTCTGTGACCACATTTCCCTTCCTGTCTATCTTTTGACCACTTACTACCCAACAGCTGCTCTTTGACCTTGACTAGGCCTCTCTTCCCTTAAGCCTTTTTCCTAGTGAATATCAGCCACCTCCTGGCCTTTCCTTCTGCCAATCCAGGCTGGAATCCATGATTCATCACAAAAGGATCCATCTTAAATCCACAGCTCCTTTCTCTTTCCCCTGTACCCTCCTAAAAAGTCCTAACTATGCTATTCTCCATTCCTTTGTCAGCACACCTAAAAATTGCTATTCAGATACCACACATCCAGTACACTTCTGAAAGGTCTTTCGAAGATATATGCCGAAGCATTAATGGATGAAATGGTATGACACCTGGAGTTTGCTTCAAAAAATTCAGTGGTAGGCCAGACGCAGTGGCTCACGCCTGCAATCCCAGCACTTTGGGAGGCCGAGGTGGGTGGATCACCTGAGGTCAGGAGTTCAAGACCAGTCTGGCCAACATGAATAAACCCCATCTCTTAAAAAAAAGAAAAAAATTCAGTGGTTAAAAAAGGAAGAGAAGTGGACAAGAATAGAAATAAAACAAGCTAGTTCATGTGTTAATATTCATAGCTATTAGTTAACAGTTATATATAACAGTCGAAGCTGGATGATAGACACAGTGGTGGTCATCTATTTTACTTCGGTTATGCCTGGGGTTTTCCATAATAAAAAGTTTGACAATAAAATTAATTAAGTGAAAGATTAATGGGGAACAATGCCAAAAGTCACACACAGATCACCTGCTAGTCACAAAATGAAAACTATCATTTCACAACGGAGAAATTTAGCTGATCCTACCTTAACCAGTAATCAAATTTAGCATCAGTAATAATGGGCCAGCCAAACATCATGTGCCTCTGATCTGCCGCATCATTTATAAAGGGTTGTTTTCTTCACGAAATGCTTAACCTCCTCAGGCCTCTAGATCTAATTTATAGTTTATAGAATACACAGGGGAGAGAGGAACAACCTGAACAACACTCCAGAAAGAGAAAACAATCAGGTGAATCCATCATGTGAAAAGTAAATTATGTTAAGAAATAAGAAATGTCTAAAACTGAACTCCCAGCCTGGGCAACACAACAAGAGCCCCATCTCTACAAACAATAAAAAAATGTAGCAGATACAGCAGAGTGTGGTGGCACATGCCTGTAGTCCCAGCTACCCGGGTGGCTGAGACCCCAGCCACCATCTAACTAAAACTACCCAAGAAGACCCCAAGCAAGAACCCCAGAACCATGCAAGTATTGTGGTCTGAAGCCACTGTGTTTTGGGGTGGTCTGGTAGGCTGGATTGGACACTAGCAGATCTAGCCTTTCAAGAGCCATCCCTGGGATCTGTCTCTGGAGTCTTATCTTGACACTCCTCACTCTACCCTGCCAAGGACAACAAACAGGACCAAGTGGGACTTCCCTGAACTCTCTGTACTTACAGCTTCACTCCTGTCTTTGTGCATGCAAATCCTTCTACCTGGAATGCCCCTCCCTGTCCTGTCTCCTTACAAAAGAACTATGCCTCCATCGAACTCTACCAGCACCGTTTCCTCTGTGAAGCCGTGCCCTTCTTTTCCCTGCTCTCCTCCCACCAGCAACTCAATTAATCCTTTCCACCCAGTGAAATATCTAGGGTGGCAAAAGTCGCAATGCAGTATATTGGTTTTTCACATGTCTTGTTCAACAAACTATTAAGTACCTTGAGAGTAAGTACTGTATGTCTGTGCACTGGTCCTGCAGGGGCCTAATGAATGTATGCTGATTGAAAGTGGTTTCTCCTGCTTCCTTACTTAGCCTATTTTTATTAAAAACCTTTCTGGGCCAGGCACAGTAGCTCTCACCTGTAATCCCAGCATTTTGGGAGGGTGAGGTAAGAGGATCATTTGAGCCCAAGAATTCAAGAACAACCTGAGCAACATGGAAGGCCCTCCTATCTCTACGAAAATTTTATAAATTAGCTGAGCATGGTGGTTCATTCCCACGGTCCTAGCTTTTCCAGAGGCTGCAGTGGGAGGATCGCTTGAGCCCAGGAGGTGGAGGCTGCAGTGAGCTGTGACAGCGTCACTGCACTCCAGCCCATGCAACAGAGCAAGGCCCTATCTCAAAAAAACATTCTATCTAAACCCCTGGCTGATGGAGCAGAAATGATGCCAGTTAAATCCTGCTTTTCTCAGTCTTCTAAACTCTAACTTGAACGAGGCTTTCTTTTCTGAGTTTGCAAATTCACAACCCTTAGGAACAACAACCCTAGGTTGATCCAGCACTAAAAACTGCCTTTTAAAATACAGTTATGGGATCTGACTAGCTTAGTGTCTGGGACATAAGTAGGTACTCAATGAACATTATTTCTATTCCTTCTCTTACTTCAAAAATCTTGCTAAATCTGTCCGCAAAGCAGCCCCATTCCCTCACAGGTTTCAGGCTGCTCCTCTCCCAAAGCCACGCCCTTTCTGGGTCTTAACACCTGCTTGGTCTTTGACCTGCTGCCTTTCCTTAGTACCAGCTGCTCACCCACTCCCACCTCAGCCAGGGTGAGCTCATCAAAGCAGGTATAATTTTTAAGGGCAAGGCTTCTATGTGACAAGATCTATACCCAGCATGTCAATATAATTGCACATAGGTTGCACTGGAAAGTTTTACAAATGGGATTCATGCAATTATCCCCAAACATTAACAAAAGAAATCTGACTGTGTTGTATATAGGATAAGAGAAAACAAACAAAAAACAGGATTAGGAACCAGAAGACTTGGGTGATAGTTTTAATCTGCCTCTCTCACTAAAGGCTTTTTTTTTTTTTTGTAAACTTAAATCAGAAATATTATTTTAGGCCAGACACGGTAGCTCATACCTTGTGACCCCAGTAATTTGGGAGGCCGAGGCAGGCAGATTGTTTGAGGTCAGGAGCTCAAGTCAGGACCAGGAGTCAGCCTGGTCAACTAGTGAAACCCCATCTCTACTAAAAATACACAAAATTAGCTGGCTGTGGTGGCACATGCCTGTAGTCCCATCTACTCAGGAGGCTGAGGCACAAGAATCATTTGAACCCAGGAGGCAGAGGTTGCAGTGGGCTGAGATCATGTCACTGTACTCCAGCCTGGGCTACAGAGCAAGACCCTGTCTAAAAAAAAAAAAAGAAAGGAATATTTTTTTAAATGTCACAGAAATTTTTTGTGTATGCCTTAGGCAATCCTCTGGCCTCCGCCTCCCAAAGTGCTGGGATTACAGGCATGAGCCACTGCTCACGGCCAGAAAATGTTTTTAATTGTTATGGTACATCCTAAATGAGAAATATTACAAGAATTTGAATGTACGTAGCTTCAACTCACTAAGCAGTTAAGTGAAAAGAAGTTTATAAATTTTACATAAAGAATAAATTTAATAGAAAAAAAGGTTATCTTAGGTTTTCTTATCAACAAAATTTAATTCCTGCCGGGCACAGTGGCTCATGCCTGTAATCCCAGAACTTTGGGAGGCCAAAGTGGGCAGATCACCTGAAGTCAGGAGTTCAAGACCAGCCTGGCCAAAATGGTAAAACCCCATCTCTACAAAAATACAAAAGTTAGCTGGGCATGATGGCAGATGCCTGTAATCCCCAGCTACTCAGGAGGCTGAGGCAGGAGAATCACTGGAACCCGGGAGGCAGAGGTTGCAGTGAGCCAAGATGGTGCCATTGCACTCCAGCCTGGGAGACAGAGTAAAATTGTCTTTAAAAAAAAGACAGAGAGAGAGAGAAAATTTGATTCCTACTTCTCTCCTTACAGCAAAATTAATTAGAGTTTAAGTGTAAAAACTGGAACACTAAAAGAAAACATGAATGAATTTTTTTTGTGTGCTTCTGACAAGTGAAGATTTTTCCAAGCATGAGACAAAATTCAGCTCAAAAGCCAAGAAGAGGGATGGGGGAAGTGCCTTGAAGAAAAATATTTGCCTAAATAAAAATGTAAAACATGTTAAAGGCAAATAATTAGCATAAACAAAGTCAAAAAATTTTTATATTGGGGGAAAAATTATCATCAACACCTATGGCAAAGAGCCCTAATGTCATATATATGTAAAAGCTCTCACAAATTTACAAGAAAATATAATGACCAAACAGAAAAATTAACAATGTATTTGAACAGAAAATTTACAAAGAATAAAAACCATCAGAAAGATGAAAAGATGCTAATTTCATTAATAACTGAAGACATCCTAAATAAAGTAATGTGATATAGCTGGCCTAGAATTAGAACCAGTACAATGCCATTTTAAAATGGGAAAACTGTTTCCATTCTCCTCACAATGACTGCTAGCCATGGCTTCCATAAACTACTAAGATTACCTTGCAAAATGCAAAGAGAGGACAAGCTGCATACTTTCTCTTATCTGTAACTGCCAGAATTGCTGGCCTTTGTTTACCAAAGTAAGCACCCCCAGATAATTCCATCCTGGCGCCAAGTAACCTAAAATTATGTGGACCCCACACCTGTCCAAATAATGTATAAACTAATGTTTACCTTGACCTCTGTAAACCACTTAGATGGCAATCGGAATGACAAAAGTCCCCTGGCCCTTGGAATATCTGGAGCCCCCTCACCCTCCTCTCAGCCTAGGAGGTGATTGACAGCTTTCATTCCCATCTCTGCTCCTCACCCCCACTCCCAAGGTGGTTTTGTGGGTATAAAAAGGTCTTGTCACTCTTCTTTCTCTGCCACGGGTTGGAGAGACGTGAGTCCTCCGTGGTCGCCGGCAATAAACCCTGTAATTTGGCATTCTTTTGTTCTGGTGTTGACTTTCTGTGCTGAGTGCGATATAACAGTAACAATTAAAAATCATTTTTCATCTACCAGATTGGCAAAGAGTGAAAAGATGTATTACACATATAACACCCATGTTGGCCAGGGTGTGGTGGAAACAGGCACCTCCATACACTGCTGATGAGAAGCACACTGATGCAACTTCTTTGCAAGGCAGTTTGGCAATATTTATTAACATTTATAATGAGCACACCCTTTGATCAGCAAATCTTTCCTTCTAGGAATTTTGCCTAAGGAAATACAAGAACTAGGACACGTGGGCAAAGACAGCTGGATACTGCTGTTCATTACAATATTGCATATAATAGGAACAACTGGGAAACAATTCAATCTTCCGTTAAAAGGGGCTTGGTTAAATAAATTATGATACATCCCTCTGGAGAAACGCAATGCTGCGCCATAAAAGTGTATCCTGAGGTGGAAAAATGTCCTAGGTAAATTATAAGTGAGATGTTTTTCAGTATAGTATAATCTTTTCTTTCCATTTTTTACTGCAGGAAAACATAGGAAATGCACCATTTAAAGTGTACAACTCAGTGGCATTAAGTATGTTCACGATGTTGTACAACCATCACCACTATTTCCCAAACTCTTCCAAACAGAAACTCTGCAATAACTCCCCATTCTCCCCTCTCACCAAGCTCCTGGGTTACCGCTAATCTATTTTCTGCCTCTATGAATTTGCTTTTTCTAGATATTTTACATAAGCAGAATCACAAAATATTTGTTCTTCTGAATATGGCTTATTTCAGTTAGGGCAACATTTCCATTTCCAAGGTTCATCTACATTGTAGTATGCATCAGCACTTCCTTTCACAGCAGAATAATATTCCACAGTACGTATTATTGTGTTCATACATTCTGTTCGTACATGTTTTGTATGTTTTGTTTATCCATTCATCCGTCGGTGAACACTTGGGTTGCTTCCACCTTTTGGCTGCTGTGAATAACACTGCAATGACACTGGCATGCAAGAATCTGAGTCCTTGTTTTCGATTATTTTGGGCATATACCCAGAAGTGGAATTGCTAGGTCATATGGCAATTTTGGGCTTTCCAGGGAATAATCAAACTTTCCCACAGCAGCTGTACCCTAACACTCCCAGTAATGATATATGAAGGTTCTAACTTCTCTACATTCTCACCAACACTTTTCACTTTCCATTTTTTAAATTAGAGTATAAACTTTTTGTGTAAAAAATAAACGTATATACAAATGTAACATTTAAAGAATCTGTTATGGCTCAAGGATGTTAGTTTAAAAATATAAATAAATAAAAACTCTGGTGTTACCCAACTGTTTAACAATGACTATTTTTCTGGGGCACAGGTTTATAGGAGATGCTCATATTCTGCCTTACATATTCCCCATATTGCAAAAGTTGTTAGAACACATGGTGTTGCTTTTTAAAAAATGTCTTAAGCAAAAGTTAGCCTGAGATGGTTTAATGTCTGCCTGCTAATCTAAAACACAATTTCGGTGTTATATACACAGCAAGGCCCTAAATCAGCAGAAGTGAAAAGACCTGAGTCCCAGTCCTCACTCAGCCACCCTGGGCACAGGTGTTCTCACCTCACATCTCCCAGGCACCTGAGACTGAATCCAAGTTCTCAGCCAGTACCCCAAAAATAGACGACAGCCGTATGGACCCACCCACTCCTTCCACCCCAGGGACAGCACTCAGGCTATGGGAGTTCCAGGTGGGTTGTCTCAGGCTACGTATGGGTTTGTTCCTTACAAAGATTAAGCTGGGCAGCACTGTGCCAGGCAGTCTGTAGTATCCCTTCCCACACAGAAAGAGAATTCTATTGAACTTAGAAGGAAGCTAAGAAAAGGAGAGCTTAGAGAAAACCTGGGAATCACAGAGTATGAAGGAAAATGAAGACCTTCCCCACACAGAGAGAAGCAAGCCCAGAAAAGGATTCAAGAAATGATGATGACAAGGAGGATAGGGCAGCTGACATTTACTAATGCAAGTGTCTCACCCAAAGCCACAGGTGCTGAAGCAGACAGCAAGCGGCAGTGCCGGAGCCACGCTGCTCTGTGGGAAACATCCCAAGGTCACCTGCTTGGGCAGCAACAAGGAGAAAACCCAGCCTCTGTGGGAAGAGGCACTGAGGCCTGGGGAGTGAAAGGCATCCTTCCCCTCTTCCAGGTGTTCTCAGCCTTTCTGCTGCCAACTGTGGACTTTGCCCTTGAAATTCAACTCCTGGCCTAAAGAGATAATCTCCCAGGCATGTCCTGTGTAAACTTGGCTAATCAACAGAACACACTCAGTGCAGCACCTGCTGGCTGTCTATGAAACAGCCCTGCCAGGCAGGAGTAGTGCTGACAGGTGGGGGGGAAGCTTTTCCTGGCATAAATGCCACCAATCCTAATGAAATCAAGTGACCAGGATGGGCATCTTACAGAAATTAGACAAGCATCTGTTTAAAGATGAGCATACACCTGGAAATCTCATCCGGAAGTGATACAGATATGGTGAGAAGGGTCATTGAGAGCATGGACCTTTACCAGGCTTTGTTGATGTTTTAGAGCAAGCCACCTAAGAAGATCTAAAGTAAAGCTTTGTAGACATGAAATTCTGGGTTGGTAAAAGAAAGCAAGCCAATTAACATCTGGCCCTCACACCCTTAGCAGCTTCTCAGCTCCCAAGCCTCTTAAGCAATGGTTCTCAAAGTAGGGTTCCCAGACAACAGTAGAAGCATCACTTCCGAATTTGTTAAAAATGCAAATGTTTACTTAAAAAATTCTACTAAATTGGTAACAAGCTTTCCAGGTAAGTCTGGTGCACGTTCAAGTCCAAACACCACTGCTCTACGGCTCCAGAAAGCTCTGCAATCTGGAGTTCTGATCCTGCCCACCCCGAGACTTCCCTTACTTTCTGCTCTAAATGAATTTTGAGGGACTGGAATATCACCTCGCCAGTTACAGCCAGTAAAATTGGCAGGTTCCATCCCACTCCAGTTCCATCTTCCACGTGGTCTCCTAGGTTTCTTTTTCACAGACGACATCCAATTGTGTTTCCTTCCTGCTTCCTGGGGAAAGTGATTCCCCACTTTTTGGATGGTTCAATCCCTTAAAGATCTGACCTCAGCCAGTCTTCTCAGCCTCACCTCCTAACCCATCTGTGTGTCCCTGCACATGGCAGATGACATTTCATGTCTGCTCAGCATGAATCAGTGCTGAAGATCATCTGAAATACACCCTCTGAAGGAATCTCTCCCAAGTATGTTATCTTTCCCTTCAGAAGCAAGTCTGTTACTGAAACAGACTGGGATGGGGGAGACAGAAAAACAGAATCCAATTATGTACCAAAGAAATTCCTCTGTGTTCTAGGAATCTACACTAAATCTGAAATTCAGTCTCACCCTGCTCTGCCCTTCACAAACTATTCCATCTAAGAGGACTGATTAGGCTGACCACAGGTCTCATGAACACCGAGGAATGACAGCTTATAAACACCGCATATGTTTTCATTTCAGAATCCTAGGCCTTGACTACTTACAGAATCTAAACAGGATCAGACCTTTAGAAAAAGAAGTATAGGCTGGGCGAGGTGGCTCACACCTGTAATCCCAGCACTTTGGGAGGCCAAGGCAGGTGAATCACCTGAGATCAGGAGATCAAGACCAACCTGGTCAACCGTCTCTACTAAAAATACAAAAATTAGCCAGGCATGGTGGCACCTGCCTGTAATCCCAGCTACTTGGGAGGCTGAGGCAGGAGGATCACTTGAACCTGGGAGATGAAGGTTGCAGTGAGCCCAGACCATGCCACTGCACTCCAGCTTGGGTGACAGAGTGAGACTCCATCTCAAAAAAGAAAAAGAAGTATCAACCAACAGAAACTAGACAATGTTCAATTTCCAAGAAGTGAAAGCTGTGGCCTGATACATTTCTTTTCTCAAACATTTCCAATAAACTTGAAGACTACAGAAGAGATCTGTACACTAGGAAATCAGGGTTTATTTACAAACCCTAGTTTACTGACAAATTACTTACTTTTCCAAAAGCAAATTCCATCTTCTTATACAATAGGGAGAACGGCAATCTAAGACATCTAACTACTTACGGAGCGTTAAGGAGAAACGCCATCTTTCTTCCTGCCCAGATGAAGAGATGTAATTCAGGCTAACTTCTTTCAAGTCTAGCCACAGCCCCACCCTCCCCAGTTGTTTATATGGACTAGCATTCTCAGTATTTAACGAGGCACCCCTTTGAGAGAAAACGGAAAAAAAAACCTCATTCAATTCCACAAACTTGATTCAAAATGTGACCATAAATAACACATAATGATTCAAAGGAAAAAACTCATTAGATGTTCTAGGTAAGTAAAGGGGAGCTGCATTTGATACACCAACCAGAGTGACCAGAGTGAAGGTGTGGCAAGAACGCACGCTTGGAATCAAACAGCCTTAGATTCAGATTTCAAGTTAGCTACTCCACGTTCCTGCAGATGTCACGACATCAACAAATCAACTCAAAGATTTACTAAAATAATGAAATAAAAATGCCTAGTATAACACAATGCCTAGAACAAAGTAAGCATTACACTCATGTTTTACCATAAACCTAAAATCTGCAGAAAATTTAAAAACACATAGTGCTTGATCCCAAGAATTATGCAGACTACAGTCATTCAACTTCCTGTGGCCAAGCAGATACAGTCTCCGCCCACTCCAGATCCCCTTTGTTTCCTCATATTCTTTTTTTTTTGAGACAGAGTCTCACTCTGTCACCAGGCGCCAGGCTAGAGTGCAGTGGCGCGACCTCAGCTCACTACAACCTCTGCTTTCCAAGTTCAAGCAATTCTCCTGCCTCAGCCTCCCAAGTAGCTGGGACTACAGGTGCACACCACCATACCCAGATAATTTTTTTGCATTTTTAGTAGAAAAGGGTTTCACCATGTTGGCCAGGATGGTCTTGATCTCTTGACCTCATGATCCGCCCGCCTCTGCCTCCCAAAGTGCTGGGATCACAGGCAAGCCACTGTGCACAGCCTGTTTCCTGATTTTCCCCTCCCCTCCCCTCCCTTCCCTTCCCCTCCCCTCCCCTTCCCTCCCCTCTCTTCCTCTCCCCTCCTCTCCCCTCTTCATTCTCTTCTTCCTCTTCTTTTCTTTTTTTAGAGACAGGGTCTTGCTCTGTTGCCCAGGCTGGAATGCAGTGGCATGATCATAGCTCACTGAAGCTTCAAATTCCTGGGTTCAAGCAATCCTCCACCTCAGCCTCCCAAAGTGTAGGGGTTACAGGCGTGAGCCTCCCCCACCCAGCACCATACTCTTTTTCCTGATTCTTCTCAATCAGATTCAATGTTCCCCTCTCTCCCTCTCAAACTTTCCATACCTGATCCCAAGTTGCACCACATCTTCTACCAGACACCCCCTTGGCTCCCTATAGTCAATGATGACTTCCTAGGTGTCATTTCTGCATGTCGAGCTCTTTCCTACCTCAGGGACTTTGACCCTACTGTTCCTTTTTCCAGAAATGAACTTTTGCCAAAACTGCACATTCATGGCTTCTTCTCATCCTTGAGCTCGCAGCTGAAATGTCATTTTCAGAGGCCTTCTCTAACCTTCTCAGGTCCCTGTTACTCTCTGTTCTACACCACCATTATTGCCTTCATAGCTCACAGCACTATCTTTATCTCATCTACTAATCTGTTTACTTGTTTACTGAAATGCTTCCCCACTCACTATAGCTCCAGGACAACAAGGACTTCAATGTCTTAGCTATCTCTACCACCCCAGCATACAGAACAAAACCTAGAACAGAAGGAATGCTCAATAAATATTTACTGAATGAATAAATACATTCAGTTCCTAAAGCAAGAGAGGCAGAGTTAGATTCCCCCTCACTCCTTTGCTTTCTCTAACTGGTAACAGTAGAAGATAGAATCCCAGGGAAAGATTGTAAATTAAAAAGAGAAGAGACAGGCCGGCTATGGTGGCTCACACCTGTAATCCCAGCACTTTAGGAGGGCAGAACACGAGGTCAAGAGATCATCCTGGACAACATGGTGAAACTCCATCTCTACTAAAAATACAAAGCTTAGCTGAGCATGGTGGCTCACACCTGCAGTCCAAGCTATTCGGGAGGCTGAAGCAGAAGAATCTCTTGAACCCAGGAGGCAGAGGTTGCAGTGAGCCAAGATCACGCCACTGCACTCCAACCTGGCGACAGAGTGAGACTCCGTCTCAAAAAAAAAAAAGAGAGAAGAGACTAAGGATTAACTTTTGGAGAACACCAAAAAATAAAGCCATCCCAACCCCCACGATGACTGAACAGTAAGGGCTACCACACAGGTGTTACAGTCTCCATCGCCTTCTTTTTCTGTTTCTACAGCTTTCCAGAAGAAGCTCAGCTTCCTCCCACAAGGTCATGCAGACATCTACAAAAACGCCATAGATATTTTTCAGATGAGAAGAAGTCTGGATAGCACTGCTTTCAAAACTCAGCTGGGCACCCAAGCAGAATAGGTACCTACATCTAAATGGAGGGAAAAACATCCACCTGGGTTTACCAAACAGTTGTGAGTCCTGAATTTGAGGGGGTGGGAAAGAAAATAAAAAGGTTTTTCTATTTCCATTTAATGAGATTTAAATAAAAGAAAAATTTCCAGTTGCTTTCTTTTCTTTCTTTCTTTTTCTTCTGTAGCCTTTAGATGAGAGATTTCTTTTCTTACTTTCTTTATTATTCTCTTTTTTGAGACCGACTTTCACTCTTGTTGTCCAGGTTGAAGAGCAATGGCATGATCTCGGCTCACTGCAACCTCTACCTCCTGGGTTTAAGCGATTCTCCTGTCTCAGCCTCCCAAGTAGCTGGGATTATAGGCATGAGCTACCATGCCTGGCTAACTTTTTGTGTTTTCAGTAAAGATGGGGTTTCACTATGTTGGCCAGGCTGGTATCAAACTCCTGACATCAGATGATATACCTCCATCAGCCTCCCAAAGTGCTGGGATTACAGGTGTAAGCCACCGCACCGTACCCTGGTTGCTTTCTTTCTAACCTGGACCCCTGCCATTTCCCCTTTGGCACTTAGAGTTGACAAAACCAATAGCCCTTCTTACCTCCAGTATCCTTACAACAGGCTCTCCCAGCACAGCCAAGCCAAGAGCAAATGTTTTTTTTTTTTCTTTTTTCTTGAAGAGACAGTGTCTTGCCATGTTGCCCAGGCTGGAATACAGCACATATTCACAGGTGTGATCATTGCACAGGACAGCCTCAAACTCCTGGGCTCAACCAGTCCTCTTCCTCAGCTTCTGAGTAGCTGGGACTACAGGTGTACACACCCAGACCACATTCCTTTATAGTTGCTGGGGTCATTCAGGTTCTTTATTCCTTTCCCAACTGGCGTTCCTTTTTGCCAGTGACAAAATATATACACACGAGTCAGTCCTCTTTGTCCTATGTTTTTGCAAATGAGTACAAAGTTCCACACGTAGTTTTTACAGTCCTCGGTCTTCACCATTTTTAATTTTATTATTATTTTAGAGACAGGGTCTTGCTCTGTCACCCAGGCTGGGGTGAAGTGGCACAATCATAGCTCACTATAACTCTGAACTCCAGGGCTCAAGCAATCATCCCACCGCAGCCTCCCAAGTAGCTGGGACTACAGGCATGTGCCACCATGCCTGACTAATTTCATTTATTCTGTAGATATGGGGTATCACCATGTTGCCCAGGCTGGTGTCAAACTCCCGGCTTCAAGCAATCCTCCTGCCCTGGCCTCCCAAAGGATTAGGATTATAAGCATGAGCCACTGTGTCCAGCCTTTCCCATCTTTTAATTACTCCATTAGAACACTTACTAGGTTACAAACTGCTAATAAACTAAAGGGGAGGGAGATTCCAGCATATCTCTGCCAAGGAAACTTACCTTCACTAAGGAGTACAGGGCACAGTTTTGGGAGCTCTATGCACCATCAAGGCTGAGCTTCTCCTGATTCAACAGGGAGCTACTGTCGAATCTGAGCCCCTGCCTGTGGGAGCCAGCAGAAGTAAAAAAAGCTGAAGAACAGCATGTCTGACCATCACCTACAGAGTCTGGTCTTCTGAAGCAAAAATAACCTTAAATTGTAAACAGCCTCACTCAAAGAGAAAATTTGTGAAGCCTCAACTCTTAGGAACTCCCCACTCTGCCCTAGGCCTGTCTGGGCTCAGCAGGCTCATAAATTGGCACTGTTGATATGACCTTTCCAGGCTGTATTTCAACAAGAGATAACAACAAAGCTCAGAGCTTTGGTAGCACTCAAAGGAGATTTGAGGGACTTAAAACACACTGCTAAATTTGGCAGCAAAAGTTCCTGTTCCCTGAAGTTGCAAAAGAAAATCTCTTTATAATTACACTTGTAGATAAGGAGCTACTCATTCTCTTTAGAAACAGATTAGAACCTCCTCATCCCAATCCACCACTCCTCTATAAAAGGAGTGAGACTTCTGGGGCGAGTCTCACCTGGCGCTGGGATCAAGCTATCTCTCGAAAAGATAAAGTTCCAGAACTTACCTTGATGCCTCTTACTGCCTTAGCCACAACCACGTGCCCAGAGACATTCGTCACTCTTCACCATCTAGAGCCCTCTCTGTTGCCCTCACCTTTCCATTAGTCTTCCCACTTCCCATCCTACTCTTTGACACTAGGCCTGCCATGTCCCTATCCCCGTTGTTCATACAACACACATTATTTCTCAGAGAGGGCCCTCTGTCTAGAGGCTCCTTTGATTCAGCCAGATTCCCCCTCTGGTTTATAATTTCTTTACAAAAACAAGGTATAGGAGCTCTGATCTATATGCTGATTGAGGGTCGCTTATCACTGCTCTGCTGATACTGTCTGTCCAACACACAGAGGAAGGGATATCGCCTGGCATTTCTCAGCAAAACAAACCCAACAGACAAGCCCCAAAGAAATAAACACTGCTGCCTGGCGCGGTGGCTCACACCTGTAATCCTAGCATTTTGGGAGGCTGAGGTGGGTGGACTGCCTGAGCTCAGGTGTTCGAGACCACCCTGAGCAACGTGGTGAAACCCCATCTCTACTAAAACACAAAAAAATTAGCCAGGCGTGGCAGTGGGCACCTATAATCCCAGCTACTCAAGAAGCTGAGGCAGGAGAATCACTTGAACCTGGGAGGCAGAGTTTGCAGTAAACTGGGATAGTGCCATTGCACTCCAGCCTGGGCGACAGAGTGAGACTTTGTCTCAAAATAAATACATAAATAAATAAAAAGAAGCCCTGCTGAGGCTGGGTGCAGTGGCTCATGCTTGTAATCCCAGCGCTTTGGGAAGCCGAGGTGGGTGGATCACTTGAGCTTAGGAGTTCGAGACCAGCCTGGGCAACATGAAGAAACCCTGTCTCTATTAAAAAAAAATTACATAACTTAGCCAGGTGTGGTTACTCCAGAGGCTGAGGTGCAAGGATCCCCTGAGCCAGGTAGGCAGAAGTTGCAGCGGGCCCGTAACACACCACTGCACTCTAGCCTGCATGACAGAGTAAGACGCTGTCTTGGAAAAAAAAAAAAAGGGCTGGCCCCAGTGGCTCACACCCATAATCTCAGCACTTTGGGAGGCCTAGACAGGCAGATCACCTCAGGTCAAGAGTTCAAGACCAGCCTGGCTAACATGGCAAAACCCCTACTAAATCTCTACTAAAAATACAAAAACTAGCAGGCATGGTGGTGCACACCTGTAGTCCCAGCTACTCAGAAAGCTGAGGTAGGAGAATCACTTGAACTCAGGAGGTAGAAGTTACAGTGGGCCGAGATCATGTCACTGCACTCCAGCCTGGGTGACAGGGATACTCCATTGCTGCCCCCAAAAAGGAAATAAATAAACACTACTTGCTTTACAAGATAATAATAAACATAAGAATAACTGCAAACATTTTATTCAGCAAGGAGGCAGGAAGCACTATTCTAGGCACTTTACATTTAGCATTTAGGCTTCATTACAACCCTATGAGGGAATGCTATCACTGTCTCAAATTTTACAGAAGAGGAAGAACTGGGTCAGGGACAAGCTAAGGAACTTGTTCAAGGGTACAGAGCTATTAGGTGTTACAGCCAGAATTTGAACCCAGTCTGACCCCAGAGCCCAGGCTCTAAACATTACTCTCCCACTGGATGGCTCTTCACCTAAGACATAGATTTGTCTCTGGGCACCAACTAGCTTACCCTGAACTCTAATGGGGAGAGGACTGGGATTTTTCCCCACTGAGAAAAGGAAACAGTGATGGCGGTATTTATTCAAAGAACTGGTCTAAGGCTACAGCACAGAACAAACAAGTACCCCAAACATCTGCTGACCAAAATTTTCCCAGGGGACCAAGAGAAACTTACCTTGTTACTTACTAAAGTCTAGGTCCTCCTTGTACTACCCTATGCATCTGAGAACAAGTTTCCTGCCTCCAAGTTCTAAGAACCAAGTCAAAATGCTTCCTAGAATCTAGTTGATAGTTGATAGGGTTAAAGAAAAGTTACTCAGATATCTTTTAAGCACCAACTATATGTGTTGGTCATTTGGGGAAATAAATAGTATAAAATATTATACTTTATTTTATACAACTTCAAGGAATCTAGTTGAAAACACAAGATGTACACACTTGAAAAGTCAAGTCAGGGCTGGGTGCAGTGGCTCACACCTGAACTCCCAGCATTTTTGGAGGCCGAGGCAGGCGGATCACTTGAGGTCACGAGTTCAAGGCCAGCCTAGCCAACATGGTGAAACCCCATCTCTACTAAAACCAGGCATGGGAGAATGCGCCTGGAGTCCCCCAGCTACTCAGAAGGCTGCAGCAGGAGAATTGCTTGAACCCAGGAGACAGAGACTACAGTGAGCTGAGATCACACCACTGTGCTCCAGCCTGGGCGACCAGGTGAGACTCTGTCTCAAAAAAAAAAAAAAAAAAAGGTCAAGTAAAGATGTTAATGAGAACACTCAATCCATGCCTTCTATTTTCTGTAAGAGGAGACTAAAGCCTAGAGAAGCCATGTTACTTCCCCAATCACCTAGGAAGTTAGAGACAGAGCCAGAACTAAAATTCAAACCTGCTGACTACCTGGCTGGGACTTTCCACTGCTATATGAAGGCAGAGAAATTCACAGGAGGGATGAATTACTAACAACAGCAGCAGCTAACATTTATTGACAGCATATCTGTATCTAGAACTAAGTCAAGTGCCTTACATAAATTAACTCATTAAAACTTTACAATAACCCTTTGAGATGGGTAATACAGTCACCCTCAATTTACAGATGAAGACATTGAGGCTTACAGAGATGAACTCATCACACATCCACAGATAGAGGCAAAAACAGACTATGGACCCTCAGAGATGGCTGCAAAGCCTGTTCTATGCTCTAAGCTGCATCTGGAAGGATAAGAACAGTATTTGCGGAGGTGGGGGTGAGGCGGGCTGGGGCAGAGGCCGGGGTCTGGAGCACTGAGGGCAGCTTTTGAAGGGCCTCCAGTGCCACCTGAGAGGGACCGCAGGGGCCCTACCTAGGCTGGACAGCAGGAAAGGGGCAGGCAAGAAGCAGTTCTAGATGGATGGGTCTCCCCTGCCTGTGAAGGGTGAGCATTGCACAGCAGGAGGAAAGAGCTGACCCTGTGAGGATGGGTTGAGAAGGACTACCTCACACTCAGGATTTCTGGCCTCTCCAGTGTGAGCGGCTGCTGTGTCCTCAAAATCTCATTGGCACCTACTCCTTCCTCTTAAAGGACACTCTCAAGTAACTGGCCAGGTCTGAAAGGGCAGTCCTTCTTGGCTGCTGGTGACTTTCCAAAGCAGCTGTCTTTCCCTCCTTACCTTGCCCATGGCCCCTTGTGCCCTTTCTTTGATCTTTCTGCCTGATGTAGCAGCCATAAGACAAGGGAGCTGTCTGTTAAGTGGCAGGACCCGAACACAAGCAGCTTAGGAGGAAATCTTGTGTTATTAGGAAATCTCATGTTATTACACACCCAGGACCACACAGATCCCAGAGCAGACTACCTGGGGTCTTGATAGAAAGATGAATAAGATGCAAAGTAGATGCTACTTCTTTTTTTTTTTTTTTGAGATGAAGTCTTGCTCTGTCACCCAGGCTGAAGTGCAGTGATGCAATTTCAGCTCACTGCAACCTCCACATCCCGGGTTCAAGCCATTCTCCTACCTCAGCCTCCCAAGTAGCTGAGATTACAGGTGCATATCACTACACCTGGCTGGTTTTTGCATTTTTAGTAGAGACACAGTTTAACCATATTGGCCAGGCTGGTCTCGAACTCCTGACCTCAAGTAATCCACCCACCACCCACCTCAGCCTCCCAAAGTGCTGGGATTACAGACGTGAGCCACTATGCCCTGTAAAGAGCAGCTAATTCTAAAATAAGAATCTGGTTTGTTCCCACCATAGTAACATCAACTTGATTGAGAGACACCAGCCCACTCTCTTCAAAATGCTGCTCTAAGTTGATAATAATACTGGGAAGCATTGAACATTTACTATGTGCCAGGCACTGGCCGATTTACATGTATCATTTCATTTAATCCTTCCACAACTCTACTGAGTCAAGTACTATTACCTCCACTCTACAGATGCCTCAAAGAAAGCCTGCACAGAGAGATTAAATAACTTGCCCAAGGTCACACAGCAAGGTCAGGTTCTAAAGCTAGACCTCTAAGACCCCTGAGCTATAGCTCTTAATCACTGCAATCACTGCACTGCACATCAGGGACTCATATTAAATGCAAATGGTTCCATCAGAATTGCTCTAAGGCAGCACCATGCACTCACTGAGAACCTAAGAGTCACGGAGAGTTGAACAAACACACCACAGGCTAGTTCATTTTAAAACAATCTATTAAATTCAGTTGTCAGAACTCCACAAGGTAGCCTGCGTTCAAGTCACAAGCACACCAAAATTCAGCTCCTCCAACAAAACTAAAGAGTTTTAAAAATAGCTGACTTCATAGGTTTTTTTTTCCAACTTTCCCATTTCCCCTTTCCTATGACTCCCTCCCACATACCCCAACCTTTGACACTGTCAGAGAAGCTTCGACACAGGCCTAGAACCCTCACCCTTCTATTTCCAGTCCTTTAGCTGGCTCTCTCCCTTCATTCGAATAGTGCTTGAAATCCTCCTCCTCCCAGCCTAAGAGCATGAGATGGTCATTAACCCTACCATCAAAACTCAGAACTGCAGCAGGTCTATGCTGCTTCTCTCTTAACCATACTGACAGAGTGTGGGAGAGAGGGAAAGACACAACTACAACACAACATCTATTATAGCACGACACAGACGGGAGGAAGGCCCACACTCGACACTTCTGCGATCCTTCCCAGCTCTTGGCCCAGACACTCTGTATTCACTGACTAAACGGGTGAACAGACCAACAGCGCATATATGGGTGCCAGAGATGCCTCTGAGCCAAGAGCAAACAAACAGAGGTGTCAAGCCCAATGCCAGCCACCCCTATCCCCTCCAGTGCTTGTTAGGGCCTGTGCAACACTGTCCCTGAGTGCCCTGGGGGCAGTCTGGCCTTCTGCTAAGATGTGTAGGCCTCTGAGGTCAGCCCTTCTCTCCATCACCACCTGCTGCTCCTGAGAACTGCCTCCTCCCAGGGTCCCTTGCCCAGGGCCTCACTCCTGCTTCCTTCCAATAGTCTTCCTCCTGCCTCAGATCTTGTCTCCCGTAACCCTCAGTTTATCTCATTTTTCCCAGTTCCAAACAATCCTCCATCCACTAAGTGGTTTCCGACAATCCATCTCCAGCTCACATACAACCCCTTCAGTGATGACAGGTCACACAGAGGAAGAGTCCGGAGCTTTGAGAAACTGAGCTGGTTTCATGACAAGCCTGAAGGAATAGGTCTACTCTGGTTAAGAAAGTTTCATAAGCTCACTGCATATAACTCGCTCTTTTATAAGGACAGTGAAATCTAACATTCAGGCGGTTTTCGATGAGAAGAGTATAGTGATAGTTTCAACAGCCTCCCAGCAACAGTACATTCATTACATCAGAGCCAAAGAATATAAGAGAAGGGGGTCTTTAGAGAAATTCTTCAATAAGGTAGTCTAGACTTTTTTAACACCCTCCTTCCTCTTCGTTACACACACACACACACACACACACACACACGTGCACACATGAGAGATTTCTGGGGCCTATGGCTAGAAATCGAGACCTCAAGTTTTTTCTATTAGCACACTACTATGTGGCATGTTCCCTAAGACAGATGTACCCAGTAGCTTCCCCAACCTACCTACTGAGGCAGACGCACACAGCACCTCCCCTCCAGGATGAAATGAATGCCCAGCCTCCCCAGCCCCCGCCTCCCCAGGAGAAGGATACACTAATGCAAGTTTTCCCACAGGCTTTAAAGACAAATCTCTACAGACTACGCCAGATGGTCTTTTTTTTTTTCCTTTCATGCCCTCCTGGCCCCTTCTCCACTTTCCAGGGTCCCTCTAACTCAAAGAACTCAATTATCTGCCTCCAGACTTCCCTTTCCCTTCCTTGCAGCCTGGCCTAAACATACCCTCCTCCCAAGCCCATGCAGAGGCAGAAGGGAGGCCAAGCCAGACCTCAGAGGGGCTGCTGCCAGGCCTCCCCCAGCCTCAACTATATGTTCCCTGGGCTTGGCTGCCTGAGCCAACTCTCTTAGGCCCAACCGGGAAAATGGGGAGCAGCCAGGGCTGACAGCTAACAGCTAAGAGAAGTGACCCCTGCTTCCGATGGCCCAGGCCTCAGACCCTCGCATCTCCCCAAGGTGCCAGGACCTCCTGCAAAGCAGTTCTTAGAGTCAAATGTGGCAGGGAGTGGGGCACAGCCTCTCTTAGGTCTAGGCTACCAGTGGGGCCACAATACTTGGATTGCCCTCCTGAATCTGTACACCCCTCATTCCAGGGAAAGAGGCTGAACCAGAAGAAGTGAGGGTGCCCTTGGCCTGTTCTCCAGGGTATTTCAAGGTATCATCTTCCCTGGGTGACTGATAACTAATTTTAGAGGGAGGGAGCCCAAGAGGAGAAGGTACAGGAAAGGGAGTAGAGGATGGAGGAGAGAGGGAGTGAGAACAGGAATGTTACTTTTTAATCCTTAAGGAACACAGATGATCCAGTTTGTGACTCAGCTCCGGGAAGCTGGGCTGATGTGAGTGGGGAACAGCTTCTCCTTCGGGCCTTAGAGGCTGCTGTAACATGACTCACCTAGAAGGGGAGCTGCCTGTTTTGTTTTGTTTTTTTAATCTGCCTACTATGGGTCTGCCCAAGGCCTTCGCAGACACCACTCTGGGGCATGGCTGGCAGGTTTTCCCCATCCTACAGTAAAGCTGGGGCTGTGGGTGGGGCACCCTGGTATGCCATACGCCCTATCGACTCATGGAAGACAGAGTTGGGACTCTCCTTGCCTGGAGTCTCCCTTTCTCTGCTCTTCCATTCCTTGGCAAAGTCCCACTGCATATCAAGTAACTCTGCCCTTGGAATTCCCACTTCCTTGTTTCTTTTTCTTTCCCCATGAGCTGTAGCCTTACAAGTTCCTGAAAGACCTGCCCAGCCCCCAAGAAGCCTTTCAGAGCAGTAACACTTTCTCCCAGTTAGAACCCTGCCTTCTAAACCCAGAACGGAGGAGAAAGGCCCCACTGCCCACTGGAGAGTCTCCCCAGCAGGACCCAGCAGGATGAGGGAACCAGGCCTGGCACTCACAGCCTCTTTTCCAGCTGCTAAAGTGTATGGTGCCACAACTACAGACAGCTGAGGGACACAGGAAAAGGGAAGGGTCTTTAGGAATACCTCTCCTCTGTGCTTGATATAAACATATGAATCAGATGACCAAGGAACACTTCCTCTCTGCAGGACCGTCTAGGAGTCTCCAGGTCTACGGCGAACATCACCCTTATTAAATGATCCAACCCAAGGAAAGCACTATTTGTTTCCTTAAACATTCTGAAAAAGTCTTTTCAGATTTTTCTCATTTTCACTTATAAATGCAGAAAGGAAGAAGGGACTTTATAAATGAGAGAACCAGAACAGAGAGGCAAAGCAACTTAGTGACTTTGCAGAGAGGTGGGTCATTCCTCAAGCTTCAATTCACAACATGATACATTAGCTAGGATGTGACTTGTTTCAAGCTACTTTTACGGAAGTTATTCCACTGGCCCCTCCCAACAGTCCTGTGAAGTTGTTTTTATCATTATCTCCATCTCACAGCTAAGAGTCTGAAGCTCCTTTTAGTTAAGATACTTGCCCAAGGCCACCCTATGGGAACAGAATCTGGCCGATGGCTCAAGTCTAGCAACCCAAATCCATGACTCTTTCTGCTATACCAAAAGAAAGAGCACCAGCTCTTGAAACTGGGTCTCTGCTAGCCCTCTTCACACATGCTGGGCTGGTAAAATTGAAGAGCCCAACTACATACATGAACAGAAAAGAAGGCTGAGGTTCTGGATATACACTGCCCACTGAAGGACCCACTGGCTCAGTGCTATGCCACATCCCTCCAGCAAAATGTAGGTTTCAACTAAGCAGAGGACCCCTGGAATGCAGCAAAAGGAGGAATAACTTCAGAGGTGGCCCATCTGAGGTCCACGGCCAAGGAGTTCACCCTTGTGGACCCTCAGGCCACAACCATGATGCATACATGTACACATTTAGGGAGCCAGAACTGGGGACATGGCCAGCGCTTGCATTGGCAAGCTGACCCGAAGTTAATCAGAATGCCCCCTCATTGTTTGCCAGAATACAAAAGACATTCTGTTCAGAAAGTTCAAGAAGAAAAACCGAAGAGCCAGGACAGCAGCTGTTCCCTCATCCCACAGAGAAACTAAAGGCATTCGCAAAGGTCCCTGAGGCCAAGAAGTGAATTTCAGTTATAACCGGGCTTAAGTGGAAGCACATCCCCTGATGGGTCTCCCCCACAGGGAGTGTTTGCTGCCTTCATCCTCCCAATAATATTACTGACGATGCTGCTACCCTATCACCTATATAACTGCCTTTCTGGGAAGGTCTCCTTCCCTGGGTCTGAGCACACCATGTGCCACTCCACTAGGTCAGAACAAGTTTTACCAAAATTTAGGACAATCAATGAAGGTGTGCATAGCATGGACACTGTGTGCGCTGAGATTTGGTCAAAATGTAACCAAAGAAATCGACCTGGCACAACTACAGTGCCTCATGCCTGCTCCGCACCCCCCCCCCCCAGCAGCTGTTCCTGAGAGCTCACTGTGGGACTTCTGGATGAGAAACCTGTTTGCAGGCACCCCCCCCACCTCAAACCAGCCCCCTCCCCCACCTCTTAGGAAAGTCTGTGATCGACCTTTTAATGTGGGAGGACAGCTTGATTCTTACCAAGCTGCCTGGAAGACAGAGAGTGCAAAACCCCAGCTCAGGCATCCCTGTGACAGTCCCTCTGTCCTAATAAATGCTCCAGAGGGACTTGGAACTCACCGCAGGCTCCTCGCTGAGCTTAATTACCTTTTGTTTTTTCATTACAGGCCAGACATAGCAGCACCAAGAGATAAAACAGACAGTGTTCACTAGGACAAACCAAGAGGCTCAAAAGGCGCTGGAGTTTCCCTCTAAGAGCTACAAACACCGTGGGAGTGATGTTAACTCGGTTTTTTTCCATATAAGATTCTTCCTGTAAAAATATCCTGTGCTTTTGTACAAAATAAAAGTAAAGTGATGCTTTTTAGAGTGAAGTCTAAACACCTCGGATTCAGCAAGCGTGAGATCAGCTAGATTTGCAAAGTCAAGAAAATTGGCTGTTTCCCTCTTCCTTAAGCTAATGGGATCCAACTGTTGGAGCATGACATCATTCCTGAGCCCCAAACCCCGAGCAGAGACACTCGCCTGCCTCCCAGAAAGCAGCCGGAGAGGAGGGCCAGGAAAGGAGGCCAAACGATCCAAGCCCGGAGCTGCTCTTACCTCAAAGTCCCGGTGCTTTCCTGCCCACTCCATGCTCACCACAGCCGGCTAGGGAGCCCAGGGCCCCCAAATCCACTGGCTTAGGCTCCGATACCTGCTGCGAGCTTCCCACAGCTCCTTCCTCTGACCTTTCGTGGCGCTCCTCACAGCCAAGTGAGCAGAGCCCTGCTAGCCGGCCAGGCCAGTTGTCATGGAGACCCTATCCTCGCTAGGCAGGCGCGCGCGCACACACGCGCGCTCTTGGCCTAGCGCGTGCACAAGGGCGCGCTCTCTCTCTCTCTCTCAGTTCTGACTCGTCTCTCTCTCTCTCTCTCTCTCTCTCTCTCTCTCTCTCAGTTTTGAGAGGCTTCCATGAAACACCACTGTCTTTTGATCAGCTCGGTTTTTGTACGCATTCCACTCCTCCTACCTCCCTTCCAGTCCAACAGGGGCTCTGAACTGTTCCTGGGAACTTGCTTGAACAGCTCAGAGGGGAAAAGGGAGAAGACAGTGAGTGGACTTGTTTTCTTCCCCTCCAGTGTCTCATTTTTTATAACTTGGAAGAATCCCCGCGGCGGGAGGGGGGGAGGGAGCTAGCTGAAGCGCTTGGAGGGGAAGCAAGCCCTTCCTCTGGGTCCTGGAGCTCGGGCAGGAGGGACCCTGAAGCACTGCCTTGACTTGTTTGCACTTGGGATTTTTCCGGGCAGCAGTTGGGGCGGAAATGCACTCACATCCCAGGAGCTCGCCTGGACTGGCCTCTCTGCTTACCTTGCTGCCTGTCCAGGTTGTGGCGATGGCTTTAACCAGTGCAGGGACTCATGGTACTAGTGTTGGCGCCTAAGCAGTCTCTCATCTTCCTGAAATGGAGAGGAAAGACACTTGGTCAGGACCAGGAAGAGTCCTGGGCAAGTCGAGAGTCACAGCCCAGACAACAAACCTGATACAAATACAGCCTTGTCTCTGCCCTGCTCAGGGCCTGCAGCTAAGGCGCAGGCTTCATAGGAGCTGCTGTCACAGTCAGTAATATTGCTCCTGTCAGAAAATGAGCACAGTGCCTGGGACACAGCTGGCCCCGAGTTTAGTCCTGTCCCGCTTCTGTCCCTTCCTCTCCCCACTCCCCAGAGTACATTTCTGCTTTGTAACATTCTTTTTACATGTATCATTTTGTTTGATCCCCATAACCTTTGAAATACACTGCACAAATATTTTTATGACTATTTTTTCAAGTTTATTTATTTTAAACAAATTTTTTTAGAGACAGAATCTTGCTCTGTTTCCCAAGCTGGAGTTCAGTGGTGCAATCACAGCTCACTACATCATCAAACTCCCGGGCTGAAGTGACCCTCCTGCCTCAGCCTCTGCAGTAGCTGGGACTGCAGGCATGCACTGCCATGCCTGGCTACTTTTTTTATTTTTATTTTTATAGAGACAGGGTCTTACTATATTGCCCAGGCTGGTTTTGAACTCCTGGCTTCAAGCAATCCTCCTGCCTCAGCCTCCCAAAGTGCTGGGATTACAGGCATGAGCCACTGTATTGGCCTTATGACCATTTTATAGATGGGAAAACTGAGACTCTGAGAGATCAAACATTTGACCTGCACTTACACAGTTAGGCAGTCAAAGAACTAAGAGAAGAGATCGGCCAAGTTCCCCTAGTCCAGCAACACTTTCCACTAAAGTATATTACCACCTCGTCTCAAAAACTGTCAAGTTTTTGATAGTTGGTTATGAGGTAACACTGGGCTCCCAAGGGAATGTGGAGAATCTTTGTAACTTGTGGTGAAACAGGCTGACTGCCAACCTTTCAGTCTAAAGACCTTAAGACAGCATCTCTGAGATGTAAAACATCCTCATGCACAGATCAGAGAAAAAGCCCTACCCTATAGCTATATATGACCTTACACTTTTCTATACTACTCTCAAAATCTTGGCCCATTCAACATAACAGGTCTGAATGTTAGGACTGGTATTATTATACTAATGTAACAGATTTTTTTTTTTTAATTCTAACACAGGCCAGGCAAGGTGGCTCATACCTGTAATCTCAGTACTTTGGGAGGCCAAGGCAGCAGATTATGAGGTCAAGAGATCGAGACCATCCTGGACAACATGGTGAAACCCCGTCTCTACTAAAAAATTTTTAAAAATTAGCTGGTCATGGTGGCACACGCCTGTAGTCCCAGCTACTAGGGAGGCTGAGGCAGGAGAATCACTTGAACCAGGGAGGCAGAGGTTCCAGTGAACCAAGATCACTCCACTGCACTCTAGCCTGGCAACAGAGCGAGGCTCCGTCTCAAAAAAAAAAAAAATTCTAAAACAGAAGTAAAATTACTTGCCCCAGGTCACAGAACCAGGAAATAAAATCTATAAACAGTGTCTAAGCCTTTCAACTCCTTTGAGTACATTAAACACAGTGGTTGCAACAGCACCAGGTGGAGCAGGAGTCAGAAGATCATGGCAGTGCCTGACTCCACCACTAACTGCCACGTGCCATTGGGCAAGTCACCTGACTTCCCACTTTCTACCTACAGAGCCTACTGACAGGGCTGGGGATTCGAGTTAAAAGAGATGCTATATGTGAATGCACTCTCAAATCAGTCACTGAAGTAAAACTTCACTCCTCCCAGCAACTCCTCACCAAAAACAAACAAAAAACAGTGGGGCAGTTAATATCCTCCCCAGGATGAGGACACTGAGGATTAGGTAGATATTTTCCAATGTTGCTCCCAAACAGTGCGAAAGGTCTTGATGCTAACTTTTTCTTTTTTTTGACATGGGGTCTTACAATGTTGCCCAGGCTGGTCTTAAACTCCTGAGCTCAAGCAATCCTCCCGCCTCAGCCTCCTGAGTAGCTGGGATTATAGGTGTGTACCACTATGCCCAGCCTGATAGAATCTTTAATGCAACATCCTATGCAGAATCCCGTGGGTTTTTTAAAATTAATTTCCAGCATGTTGCAACATTCTCAAAACAAGACTCTGATTGACTTCAGTTTAAAAAGTAAATATATACCAGAAGTTAAGGTAGGAGCAGTGTTACAAAATCCAACAGGAAATGATAGGGTGGCACAAATCCTAAATGGTGGGCACTACTGCTTTAGTGAAGCAATCAGAGCTTCAAAGGGAGTGAACCCAATCACCCACTATAAATGCCCAACCTCACCCAAGCCCCAGCTGAAGAATCCCAAGTCTATGAAGAAAGACAAGGTAGAAGGGCAAACGCAGTATCATCCAGTCACTAGACTTCCACCTCTTCTTTGTCCAGAAGGCATTCCTCTGCTCTCCTCCTGATCCTCAAAATGCATATCCCACTTGCCCAGTCTCCATCCTGAGAAAGAGGTGATCCCACCCCTTTCTACAATAAGATAATATTAGTAAGACAGTAGTAACACCAGTGAACACTTAATGAGCACCTACCATATGCCAGGCATTCTTTCAAGCAGTATGAGGGGCCAGGGGTCAGGACTGAGTACTAAAGCTAATATGAGTCAGTCCCTGAAGTAATCCAAACTTAAAAAGCCCTCCAAGACAGACCCAGAATGCGGGCCATGCTCCCCCTAGTGGCATGCTGGAGTCGGGGAGGTTCCTTAGGGCCTTGTCCTGAGGGCAGGGACAAAGGAAGAGCCCCATTAGTGAGAGAACTAGAATCCCTGCTTGGGTGATGCTACTGTGTACACAAGCCCTGAACTGGGCAGAGCCAGGGACAGCTGAATCCCACCAGTGCCTCTGCAAGGCTGGATTTAGACCAATCCCACCCGGCCTTTCCTGAAGGATAAGGGTTTGACAACCTTATATAAGCTCCCTGGTGTCTGCTGACAGGCCTGCATGCACGTATGTGCCAGAAACCTGGGAGACATCCTCCACTCTCCCTTTTACTTTCTCCCCACCTCCAACCCATTTCCCAACTGCGAACAATTCTACTGCCAAAATCTATCTTTTATCTGTCCACTTTTCTCCACCTTTGATGCTACCCATTTCTCGCCTTAATTATTGCAAAAACCTCCTAATTGCCCCAGTTTCCACTCTTGCCCTCACAAATCCCTTCTCCATAGAGCTGTCTGAATCACCTTTTTACACTAGATCAGGTCATTTCCTGCTTAACACACTTCATTGACTTCCACTATAGGATAAAATCTAACTTCTTACCAGGACCTGCAAGGTCCAGCATGATTCTCCTCCTGTCTTCTTTCAACACACTTCCTGCCCTTCCCTGTCTGTGCGTCAGCCACATACAACTGCTTTTAGTTCCCCCAAAGTGTCATATTTTTTCCAGGCTGTTTCCCTTTACTGGGACACACCCTACCAAGCAGTCTTTGCCTGGATAGTTCTTATTCACCTTGCCTCACCTTGACTCTCCTGTCTCTTGACTTGCACAATCCTCCAGTCTAAATGAGACTCTCACACTTATCCTTCAGAGCACTCACCATGCTGTGTAATTATGCATTTGTGCAACTATTTGCTTAATCTCAGTCTCCCTTCGTGAGTTCCTAAGGAGCAGAAACCTTGACTATTTTGCTAACCACCAATATTCCCTGCACTTAGTGCAGGCCCAGCTCATAGCTGGTACTCAGTAACTATCTGCTGAATGAAATGCATAAAAACCCACTTCTTCCTGTCCGACAGGAAGAAGAAACTTAGAGCAGCTATTTCATGTCACTCACTGCCTCTTTTCATAGACTTACAAACTATAATTACATCTTTTTTTTTCATGTGCCTTGCCTGTGGGTACACCAAAAATTCCTGTAAAGTCTCCCTGTGGTTTGTTTCCCAGAACTTTCCTGGTAAGGTCACTCTCTGGGGACTGCCCTCCAGGGTTTAACAGCTGCTCCCATTACCAGTGCCCGCTCACAGGCCTCCACCACCACTGGGTCATTGCCAGACCACTGTGCAGGAATGGCCCAGCTCCCATGATGACAAGGTTCTCTCAGGCCAGCAGCTCCACAGACAAAAACACCTTCTCTCCCCTCCATGGCGCAGAGCACTATGCTTGTAAAAAATACATTTTACTAAAAAAAAAAAAAAGTCTCGCCAGGCGCGGTGGCTCAGCCTGTAATCCCAGCACTTTGGGAGGCTGAGGTGGACAGATCATGAGGTCAGGAGATCAAGACCATTCTGGCTAACACATCTCTACTAAAAATACAAAAAAATTAGCTGGGGGCGGTGGCAAGCACCTGCAATCCCAGTTACTCAGGAGGCTGAGGCAGGAGAATTACTTGAACCCAGGAGGCGGATGTTGCAGTGAGCCAAGATTACGCCATTGCACTCCAGCCTGGGTGACAGAGTGAGATTCTGTCTCAAAAAAAAATCAAAAGTCTCATATTTTATAATTTAGAAATGAGTGTAAAAAGTTCAGAAAAAAAGGGTTCTATTACTATAAATAATTTTGAACACTACTGTCTGGGGGAAAATGAAGGTCTAAATAACAACAATAGCAGTGTGACTACGTCCTCTGTTCCCTCTTCTGGCCTACACTCCCACCAAAATCTGAAATCCTCTGGTTTGTCTCATGCCCACACCTCCCTCCCCTGCTACCCACCAGCCCATTACAGGCACAAGCACAGTGCACTGCCTGGTTCTTTGAACACTGCCTGTATCTTCCTCTCCCTCCTGCTATGGCTCATGCCGTTACCTTGATCTGAATGCCTCTCCTTCCCCGACTAAGAAAATCTTACCGCTTTCAAGGTTATCACCTCCTCTGTAAAATGTTTTTCAATCTCCTGACAGAATCTGTTTGTTTCTTCTGCAAACCAACAGCAGTTTAAAGATGCCTTTATTAGTGTTGATATCACTTTATCACTGTTACTTGCACGCCTGTCTCCCCCACAGACCTGAGCTCCTCAAGGTGTATTTCATTCAATGTGTGCAATAAATGTGTGTGAGATAAATGAATCATTGAAAAGACTTTCCAAACAAACAAACAAACAGAAAAGGCTATTTCCTCCCTAGGGTGAGGGAATTTGAGTGAATGGACCTACACTGTACAAGAAATATACATGTAAGTGGAGCATCGTGGCTCAGGCCTGTAATCCCAGCACTCTGGGAGGTGGAAGCAGGCGGATCACGAGGTCAGGAGATAGAGACCATCCTGGCTAACACGATGAAACCCCGTCTCTACTAATAATATAAAAAATTAGCCAGGCATGGTGGCATGTGCCATGCACCTGTAGTTCCAGCTACTCAGGAGGCTGAGGCAGGAGAATCGCTTGAACCTGGGAGGCAGAGGTTGCCATGAGCCAAGATCACACCACTGCACTCTAGCCTGGTGACAGAGTGAGACTCCATCAAAAAAAAAAGAAAAGAAAGAAAGAAAGAGAAGGAAGGAAGGAAGGAAGGAAGGAAGGAAGGAAGGAAGGAAGGAAGGAAGGAAGGAAGGAAGGAAGGAAGAAATATATATGTAAGTGATGATCAGATTCCAAAGTAGGTCACTAGAGGGGTTTATAGTACTTTCTTGTCTCTTAAAAGACAACTGAAGTTCTGAACCTGAAAACACAGGAACAGAGTAAATCTTTTAAAGTCACTCCTTACTTTGGGATCAAAGAAATTCAAGTAAAATGGGCTATTGTTTCAATATTATTGGTTAGATCTTAGCATGCCTAAGAGATGGCGGTCTAATTTCAAATGCCTCTGAGAAGCCTAGTTCCTAATGCTCACCAGACTGGGGTCCAGTGGTACTGCCACTGAAGACATCCAGTTCTATCAAATTAATGGGTAATTAGGTCAAGCACACCTGTAATCCCAGCACTTTGGGAGGCTGGGGCAGGAGAAATGCTTGAGCCCAGGAGTTTGGGGCAACATAAGGAAACCCCCCTCTACAAATAACAATTTTTTTAAATTGGCTGGGCATAGTGACACACGGCTGTGGTCTCAGCTACTTGGGAGGCTGAGGTGGGAGGAACACCTGAGCCCAGGAAGTTAAGGCTGCAGTGAGACATCATCCCATCACTGCACTCCAGCCTGGGTGACAGAGTGAAACTCTGTCTCAAAAAAGAAAAAAAAAAAAATGAGGAATCAAACATGTTCCCCTCCACCAATTCTCCTACACTGGGTTCTAGCTGCCATTTATGGAAGAGCCCTTAAGGACTTTACAATTTTCCTCTTCTGCCTGTGAATGGCAATGTGGTAAGAAGGGAAGCTTTTAAAATTCAAGAGTAGACAGCTAGCAGGCTGGAGCCCAGTCCTAGCTTCCAGCTTTCTGGAATGGTAAAATCCTGGGTAAGTCCCTGTCTCCCTTAGGGCCTTTGCTTTTTCCTCCACATGAGAGGGCAGGACTAGCTGCCCAAGCTCCTTTAGCTTGACTGTCCTACTGCAGTCACCCAGTCCTACTGCTTTCTGAGTAAGTCCGAAGCAGCAGAAAGACTTCTTGCTTTCAGGGGCTACAATCTTTACCCAGCTATTTCAGCAAAGCCCCAAGCCTGGGGCTCTGGGATCAGAAAGAGAACCATCACCAGTGAAAAGTAGCCTTTTTTGGAAGAAAAAAAAGGGAGATTCAGGCTTCCTGCCTAAGGAGAGCTGGACAAAGAAAAAAGGTGCTAAATTACAGGATGGGGAAATTAGGCAATGGCCTGGGAAGTGCCTGGAAGAAGACAGGCTCCTGCTGATGCCCCTGCTCAGACTCACTGCTACCCATAAGTCTGAGGCAAAGTTGCCTTTACAAAGCAGATATTGGCAGTTGGCAATATCTAAGTTCTCTTGGAAGACCAACTGTCTGCGGCAAATCAAGCAGTCTCTTCTTGGGTGCTACTAGGGCCTTCAGACCAACAAAACAAATGTCTCCCTCCAGATGGCAATTCCAGGCCCCCTCCACCTGGAAGCCACATGTGGCAGGACCACCACTGTGATGGCCACTGCCACACATACTTTGCTTACACAGCTTTCCTAGGAAGGCAGAGAAATACCCATATTGTGCTCAGGTCCTAGTGTTTTATGATAGGAAGTTTTCCCAGGTCCTTACTCCTGACCTAACTCCTTCTGCCCCTCCCACCACCACCACCCAACCCCTGACCTTAAGACTCTTAACTAGAGAAGTGTGGAATTCAGCCTATAATTCTCCTAGACACCACAGCCCTGCAGTGAAGCAGCAACCACACACCTTCACACTGGGTTGTGCCCCGTCTCCTTCAGCCTACCAGCCGTCTAGTCATAGTTCACTTCCACTCAGCTCACAACCCTCTGTATAAAGTTTGATGTTCAGATACTCAAGACACAGGTGCTCATGGCTTGCTCCAGTTTCTTGGAATCTCTGTGATAACATTCATATATGAGCCAATTTTCTCAAATCTCTCAAATCCACAAGCCCCTGACCACTATCTCTCATTAAGTCGGAGCATTTTAACACTGGGCCACATACACATAGGCTTGGGGCCAGGAAAGACTGGACCAAGGAAGCAATACCCTAGACCCACCCCCACCAAAAGCATCATTTTACCATCCTAGAATAGGCTATCTGGCCAGGTGCGATGGCTCACGCCTGTGTTCCCAGAACTCTGGGAGGCCAAGGCAGGCGGTTCACTTGAGGTCAGGAGTTTGAGACCAGCCTGGGCAACATGGCAAAACTCCGTCTCTGCTAAAAATACACAAACTAGCCAGGCACATGCCTATAATCCCAGCTACTCAGGAGGCTAAGGTGGGAGAATCGCCTGAACCCGGGAGGCAAAGGTTGCAGTGAACCGAAATCATACCACGGCACTCTAGCCTGGGCAACAGAACGAGACTGTCTCGAATCAATAATAATAATAATAATAATAATAGGCTTTCCAAGCTTAGCTGGCTCAGAACTTTGAGTTCAACAATGATTTTAACCTATCATGATTAAAAGCTTCAGGATCAGGGAGGCAAGATGCAAAGTGGAGGGAAAGGGAAGAGATGGGGATTAAGAAGAATGTGGACCCAAACTGCTTTTCCATGATCTACCCAAGAAAATAACTTGAGCCTGGGAAAGAAGGACCCATTGGAGTAAGATCAAGGCAAGGCTGTGTGGGAAGTGTGAGCCCAAACTGTGCCAAGCTCCTCAATTCTAGCTCCCCTAACTCTCCCTGGCTAGACTGATTCTCTAGTCCTATCCCCAGTACTCCTCAGAACAGGCTGCCACTCCAGCGCCAACCCCACCCCACTGCCTTGTAGGTGACTGCACCAAGGCTCATTCAGCTTAATTCACCTGATAGCTGTAATATTCTTTAGAGAAAGAATTATGTCTTAACTCCAAATTCTAGCTTAGGACTGTGTACCAAGTACAATAATACATTTTTTAATGAATGTGTTAACAAAACCAACTTAAAAGGCTATCAACAATGTCACCACAGAACCTACACCATTTGGTGCTTACACCTCACAGAAGTCCAGAGTTTCCAAGGTAGGGTGACAAGCTGGGTGACAGAGTGAGATACTGTCTCAAAAAAAAAAGTGTTTAGGAAAAATGAGATATTTGTGTAACCTCAAAGTATCTCTCCTAGAATATTTATTAATCACAAAGGCAGAAATAGTAGTTAACCTCATGGTGGAGAAATGGGCAGATATCACCTTAACCAAGTGATCAATGTTAGCACTACATGCAAAAAGACATACTGACACCATGTACCCCTGATACCATGCACTTTGAGAAGGGCATTTCACCTCTGTGGTGGTCTTCCCAAAACTCCATGACCTTGATCTAATTATGAGAAAACATCGGCCAGGCACGGTGGCTCACACCTGGAATCCCAGCACTTTGGGAGGCTGAGGTGGGTGGATCACAAGGTCAGAAGTTCAAGACCAGCCTGACCAACATGGTGAAACCCTGTTTCTACTAAAAAAAAACACAAAAATTAGATGGGTATGATGGTGGGCTGTAATCACGGCTACTCGGGAGGCTGAGGCAGGAGAATCGCTTAAACCCAGGAGGCTGAAGATTGCAGTAAGCTGAGATCATGCCACTGCACTCCAGCCTGGGTGACAGAGCAAGACTCCATCTTAAAACAAAAAAAAAAGAAAAAATAGGAAGGCCAAGGTGGGGGGCTCATGAGGTCAAGAGATCGAGACCATCCTGGCCAACATGGTAAAATCCCATCTCTACTAAAACATACAAAAATTAGCTGGGCTTGCTGGTATGCGCCTGTAGTCCCAGCTACTCGAGAGGCTGAGGCAGGAGAATTGCTTAAACCCAGGAGCTGGAGGTTACAGTGAGCTGAGATTGCGCCACTGCACTCCAGCCTGGCGTCTGACAACAAACAGAGCAAGACTCTGTCTCAAAAAAAAAAAAAGAAAAGAAAACATCAAGTAAACCCATCCTAAGGGATATTCTACAAAATACCTGACCAGTACTTCTCAAAAGGGCCAGGGTCATGAAGGACAAGGATAGATGGAGGAATTGTCACAGATTAGAGGAGACTAAGGGGACACAGCAACTACATATAACACAGGATCCTGGATTAGATCCTGGAATAGAAAATGAGTTTAATAGGAAAAACTGGCAAAATCTCAGTTAAGTCTATATCAATATCAATTTTACTTTTGATAATTGTACTGTAGTTACACAAGATTAGGAGAAGTTTTACTGCCATTGCAACTTTTCTGTAAGTCTAAAATTATTTAAAAGTAAAAAGTTTTTAAAAGTCAAATTTAAAGATAGGTAAATAAAAGTATATATAGTACATGGTTATAGGAAAAAACCATAAAGGTAGATAAGACTGACTCAAGTTTGGGAAGCACTAAAGTAAATTACCCTACACTCAAGAAAAGTCACCCCCCAGAATGAGAATCGCTGCTGCTGTTGAAGAATATTTAGTAAGATAGGGAAATGTCCACTTTATATTACTTGGGGAAAAAATTAATATATCATCCCCTTCAGCTAAAAAATATATATCTCACATATCCCATAGAAAACAGTGTGTGTTAAAATAAAAATAACGTTTGCCTAATAAAGCACAGATGACATTTATTAAATAGTAAATGGGATATGGTTTTTGGAAAGTAACTCATCATCAGTTAGAATGCTCACAGACTTTGACTCAGCAGCCTCACTCTGGGAGAGTATCCTAAGAGAAAATCCCTAAGTATGAGGAATAAATGTGTGTTCACAGCATTATTTATAACTTTAAAAATCAAAAACAACCTCCATATCAGTCATTCCTAGATTAGTATTTTTTTAACCACAACCCACTAAAGAATATTTTACATTGTAATCTGGCATATGCATGTGTGAGAGGGCGCACGTGTGTGTAAAAAAACTAAACCACAAAGATTTCTCAAAATAACACTATTTTTATTATATGTGATGCTCTCTGCTATTTTCAATCTTAATCTGTTATTAAGAAAACAAAGTATATAGAGCCCCACTAAACTGATTTCTTGACCCACTAATGGATTATGGCTCTTAGTTTGAAAAACTGCACTGGGTGAAGTATTGTGCAGCCACTGTTAAGAGATAACTATGGCAGGGCTTGGTGGCTCACACCTGTAATCCCAGCTCTTTGGGAGGCCAAGGTGGCCACTTGAGGTCAGGAGTTCGAGACCAGCCTGGCCAACATGGTGAAACCCCGTCTCTACTAAAAATACAAAAATTAGCCAAACATGATACCATGTGCCTTAATTCCAGCTATTTGGGAGGCTGAGGCATGAGAATTGCTTGAACCCAGGAGGCAGAGGTTGCAGTGAGCTGAGATCGTGTCACTGCACTCCAGCCTGGGCAACAGAATGAGACTCTGCTAAAAAATCATAAATTAAATTAAATTTAAATTCAAAAGAAATTTTAAAGAGACTACTATAAACCATAAAGTGGTAGCACCAATTGGGTTCTAAGGAGAAAAGACGGTGGGAGGAAAACTTGCTTTTCACTGTATGCCTTTTTGTACCTTTTGAATTTATAACATATGTTTTTATTTAAAAATTAACTAGCTGGGCACAGTTATTCCGGCACTCTGGGAGGTAGAAATGGGAGGATCACTTGAGCAAAGGAGTTTGAAACCAGCCTGGGCAACATAGAGAGACCTCATCTCTACTAAAAATATAAAAATGTTTAAAATAGCACCAGCCTGTAGTCTCAGCTACACAGGAGGTTGGGTCAGGAGGATCACATGAGCCTGAGAGACAGAGGCTGCAGTGAGCAGTGACTGCACCACTGCACTGGAGCCCAGGTGACAGAGGGAGATCCTGTCTCAAAAAAAGAAATTAACTTTAAATGGCAGTGATGAAGACTTTAATAGCATGACAGACAATGCTAATTATGCATAATAAAGCTATAACTATACTAAAATGTAAAGACACGTGCAAGTGAAAAAGAAATTTATACCAAGCAGTAATCATGTTAGCAATTTTTTTCCTTTTTACTAAATTCTACATATTCTAGTGTTGCTATTGGAGTTTTTTTGTTTTTTTTGTTTTGTTTTGTTTTGAGACAAGGTCTGGCTCTATTGCCCAGGCTGCAGTGCAGTGGTAAGATCTTGGCTCACTGCAACCTCTGCCTCCCAGGCTCAAGCAATCCTCCCACCTCAGCCTCCCGAGCAGCTGGGACTACACATGTGCACCACCACACCCAGCTAGTTTTTCTATTTTTTGTAGAGACAGGATTTTGCCATGTTGCCCAGGCTGGTCTCAAACTTGTGAACTGTTTTACTTCTACATTCAACATATATTTATTTTCTTAAATTAAATCAATTATTTATAAGGACAGAGGAGATTTTAAAGTTAATGTTAACGTTTTCTTTCTTAAGCTAGGTTGTGGGTACATGAATATTAACACTTAAACTATACATATAAAAATAGATATTCTACATATTTTAAATAATTTCTCAATTTTTTCCAGCTTTACTGAGTCATAATTGACAAAAGTTATATATACTAAAGATGTACAGCATGATAATTAGATATACTAATACACTGTGAAATGAGTATCACAATCAAATTAACACATTCATTACCACAGACAGTTATCATTTTGTGTATGCATGTGGTGCGGGGAGGTGAGGACACTTGAAGACCTACTCTCTTGGCAAATTTCAAGTAAACAATACAGTATTAACTATAGTCACCATGTTGTACATTAGATTCCCAGGATTTATTTATCTTATAACTGAAAGTTTAGCAACATTTTTAAAGAAAAGATTTCAAAAGTGGAATCCTTCCCGCGACCTGCCTCCTTGACCTCAAACTCACGGAGCCACTCCAGCAAGGTACTGAGATAGGATTTAAAACTGTCAGTCAATTGGATGCATTCCACCTCTGTGAAGAGAATCTAACGTGTACTGTACCATCACCAAGGCTTCTAAAGGTTTCCATGTAGAACTTTACAGGTGGGAGGAGAATCTAATGTGGTCTGTACCATCACTAGGGCTTCTAAAGGTTTCCATGTAGAGCTTTGCAGGTGGGAAGAGAATCTAATGTGGTCTGTACCATCACTAGGGCTTCTAAAGGTTTCCATGTAGAGCTTTGCAGGTGGGAAGAGAATCTAATGTGGTCTGTACCATCACTAGGGCTTCTAAAGGTTTCCATGTAGAGCTTTGCAGGTGGGCTAGTTTCAGCATTCCATTCACACTCAGGACTGTTCTTTTGTTTTTTCTCTTTTCCCCACCAAGCTACTGTTCATTGCCTTACATTTTCAATTATATATAATCTCTTCTGAGCATATTCACCTTTGAATTTCCAATAGGCTATTGTGCGGTACTTTCTTTGTATATAGCAAATGCTCAAAAAATATTTCTTAAACAATATCATAGGAAACTCCAGAAAAGAATATACAAAAAAGGGCAAGGACTCAGAGAAGGAGTACTGATCCCTGGAGATTAAGTACAAATTGCATCAAGAAACATCATTACTTTTAGTTAATGAGGTTATTTTATAATTATTGTAGAGAATAAAATAGATAATACATGTAAAACATTCAGCAATAGCTAGTAAGTGGTCCATAAATAACAGATTGGTGGCTTAAAAATATCCATACATATTTACACAAAATGTATTTGTATATAATATAATACATATGTCATATAAATAAATACACACATATGTACATACATTTAGCAAAGAATGTCAGAGATATAATCTGTACCTCAGAAAAATCTCTCTTAATCTTGTAAAAAAAAAAAAAATCAGAGCTACACCAGCAGCTGGATGGACTGGTATCTCAGGACAGGACAGCTGGGTCCAAACAATGCTATGAAATGAATTAGACACATCCCATTTGTTTTATCACATTCATTGATTTGCACATATTGAACCATCTGATATAGTATGGCTGTGTCACCACCCAAATCTCATCTTGTAGTTCCCATAATCCCTAGGTGTCATGGGAGAGACCCAATGGGAAGTGATTGAATCATGGGAGCCACTTTGCCCATCCTGTTTTCATGATAGTGAGTGAGGCTCATGAGATCTGATGGTTTTATAAACATCTGGCATTTCCCCTGCTTACACTCATTCTCTCTGCCACCCCATGAAGAGGTGCCTTCCACCATGGATTGTAAATCTCCTAAGAGCTCCTAGCCATTCGGAACTGTGAGTCAATTAAACCGCTTTTCTTTATAAATTACCCAGTCTCAGGCAGTTCTTTATAGCAGCATGAGAATGGGCTAATACACCATACTTGCATCCCAGGGATAAATCCCACTTGATCATGGTACATGAAACTTTTTTTTCTTTTTATGTGACCTGAGGCCACCATTCAAGTTCATTCTTCTTTTGTTAAATTTAACTTTTATTTTAACAGGGGTGCATGTGAGGGTTTGTTATACAGGTAAAATTGTGTCATGGGGGCTTGTTGTACAGATTATTTCATCACCCAGGTATTAAGCCTAGTACTTATTAGTATTTTTCCTGATCCTCTCCCTCTTCCCACCCTTCACCCTCAAGTAGGCCTTGGTGCCTGTTGTTCCCCTCTATGTGTCCACGTGTACTCAATGTTTAGCTCCCACTTATAAATGAGAACATACAGTATTTGGTTTTCTGTCCTGCATTAGTTTGCTAAGAATAGTGGCCTCCAGCTCCATCCATATTCCTGCAAAGGATGTGATTTCATTCTTTTTTTATGGCTGCATAGGATTCCATGGTGTATATGTACCACATTTTCTTTATCCAGTCTACTACTGATGGGCATTTAAGTTGATACCATGTCTCTGCTATTGTGAACAGTGTTGCAGTGAACATATATGTGCACATTATCTTTACAATCAAATGAATTTTTTTTTTTTTGAGACAGGGTCTCACTCTGTCACCAAGGCTAGAGTGCAGTGGTACAATATCAGCTCACCTCAGCCTTGGTCGCCACCTCCCAGATTCAAGCAATTCTCCTGTCTCAGCCTCCCAAGTAGCTGGGACTACAGGTGTGCACCACCATACCCAGCTAATGTTTTGTATTTTTAGTAGAGACAGAGTTTCGTCATCTTGGTCAGGCTGCTCTTGAACTCCAGACCTCAAGTGATCTGCCTGCCTCAGCCTCCCAAAGTACTGGAATTACAGGCGTGAGCCACCCCACCCAGCCTCTTTATAATCAAATGATTTGTATTCCTTTGGGTATAGATCCAGTAATGGGATTGCTGGGGGGAACGGTATTTCTGTTTTTAGGTCTTTGAGGAATTGCCACACTGTCTTCCATAATGGTTGAACTAATTTACACTCCCACCAACAGTACATAAGCGTTCCTTTTTCTCCACAGCTTTTCCAGCATCTGCATTTTTTTTCACTTTTCAATTATAGTCATTCTGACTGGTGTGAGATGGTATCTCATTGTAGTTTTGATTTGCATTTCTCTAATGAGTGATGTTGAGCCTTTTTTCATATGCTTGTTGGCCATGTGTGTCTTCTTTTGAAAAGTGTCTGTTCATGTCCTTTGCCCACTTAAAAAAAAATTTTTTTTGTAAGTTTGTTTAAGTTCCTTATAGATGTGGATATTAGAACTTTGTCTTATTAGATTCAATGTGTAGTTGAATTCTATTTGCTAGTATTCTGTTAGGGATTTTTGCATCTGTGTTCATCAGAGATGTTAGCCTGTAATATTCTTTTCTTTTCCCATTTGTTCTAGATCCCTGTAATCATGGCTACCCCTTTTATCAATGACTTGGATGAGATACGACTATCAAATATGCTTATGATAAATTAATTGGGAGGGATAATTGATATACTAGATATAATCAGAGAAAAAAAGCCTCCATAAACTGGAACCACAGGTTAAACATGGCAAGATAAAAATTTTAAAGGGCAAAATATGTAATTTTACACTGAAGTTTAGAAAAATACTGCATGACAACAGGATAAAGATGATTATTACTGAAAAAGACCTGAGGAAAGGTTCAGTATGAGTCAACTGATGAGCAAATGTGATTTTGAGTTTAGCTGACAAAATACAGGGACCATATCAAATGAGGTTAATGTCCTACTCTGCTCCATTCTGGTTAGAACAAAAGCGTTTCCAGGGGATGTATACTATACTTGCAGCCCCAGGGGCAAATAGAGTCTTGAATAACATTTCAAACAAATACATTGAAAGAAAGAAAGGAAATCAAGTCTTTTGTAGCCCCTTAAACTGAGAAGTAAGATAATATGCCTGATTCATGGGATTGTAAGTTCTCCTGTAGAACAGGAAGATAGAAAACTACTACCTTTATCCCCATGTCATCTCCAGGGAGCAAGGAACACTCATGGAAAGAAGAGATGGCTGGGCCCTACCTGACCTGACGTTTGTCCCTCCTGCTAGTCACATCAAAACCTTCTAGTTGGGGTACTGATCATCTGAGCTTTAGCAAGGACATAGAGCAGCTCAGGAATCCCAACAATTCTTACCCATCATCTCCCCAAACCACGGTTCCCTACAAGCAGAATCACAGTGATATTTTTAACTATCACAGTGAATTCTTGTGGATCTTTAACCTTCTATACTAAGCTGTCATCTGATAGCTGTTGTGAGCAAGGACTCAGATTTAAATGTTGTAACTCAAACACAAGATGGTAGGAATGTAGCATTTCACCTTCTTCAGGGACTGCTGGGATATAGTCATACCAGCTTATCTCCTGTAAAGGGACCCTATGATGCTGCTTCTAAGGACCTGAGGAGAGAGAAGAACAGTGGCCCTTCAATATTCAGTTCTTATCCTAGGAACACGGAAAGCAGCCCTGATCTACAGATAATTCATACTGAACAAACGTCAACATCCTACAGGAGAAGGTGCCATTTTTTAAACCATCTTTTTTTTCCCCAAGCTTAAGAACTTAGAAGTTCCTAATGTATGCAATGATTAGCTCCTTTCTTAACAAGACATGCAGTGGGCCCATCCTATGTTTACGTGGAAGAGAGCTAGTTTGCCTTTGTGTAATAAGAGGTGTTTATGAATGTTCGTTTACTTAGAGATCAACGTTAAACAACCTGTGTGATAAAGAAATCAATTAGACCCCAGGATGCAAGGAAGGGAAGATGGGTGGGATGATGAAAGGAAAAGCAGGGGAATGTGGAGGGTGGGGGGTGGAAAGGAGAAAGCAATTTAAGATCCTGAAGCACAGAAACAGGAGGAAGCTTGTTTGAAAGTCTCAGAGTGGCAAATTTGGGGGAATTCCTGAGCATTACTCCCAGGGATGTCAAGGAACATACTTAAGCACCACTTAGCCTTTTGAATTTGCAGGAAAGAAAGAATTCAGAAAGCCTGGGACTCCTCACCCTGGGGTGATGCAACTGCCTACACCCCACTTAGCTGGTTGGCTGAGCTCTGAAAGACTGAGAGGAGGAAGGCAGAGTGAACAGAACAAAGGGTCAAAGACTACTGTCCCCAGCACAGCCAGTGCCAGCAGATCACTCCCTTCTCACAAGAACATGGGACTCCAAAACTGGTCAATGCTAGCTCATCTCAAACCCAAGCAGATAAAGGATATCAATGATTTCACAGGCCTCCTGTAGCCACTCATCTCCAATGCAGATAGCATCTGCCATCAGTAATACATGACACACCTCTACTAAGGAAAGGGTTCACAGGAGGTGACGAAGGGGTGCGCACTCTGGGAAAATCTGTCAAGACGGGGCTTGACTCTCCCTGCGTGCTCCCGAGACAGTTACCAAGTTACCACGGCTTTAATTATGTCACAGAGGGTCCAAGACCCAGAGAGATGTGAGAGTTGTCAGAGGCAAAGATAGAGACTTGTGTAGCTGGGATTTGGGGGCTTGAAATGGTTTTTGTTTTGTTGTTGTTTTAGTAAATAACTGTCTCGGCAAGCTTCTGAAGAGTGAACCCTGTTTCTATTTTATCAAAGATGGCTAGAGAGACAGCTCGACTACATCTGACTTCACCTGCTGCTCTGAGGGTGGGAGAGAATGGGACAGACGTTCCAGACAAAATAACAATTTGCCCACCACAAACTTCCTTCTTCTACTATCCAGGTAGTCCATTTCCCCCTTAAATCCCTAAAGCACCAGACTGGACGGGGAGGGGGCATGGGGGTGGACTGTGGCAATGTGGATAAGACAAAGACAAAAATGTGAGATATGGACCCAACTGCTGGCTATGGAACTTGGGATGGGCCCCAAGGCCATTCAGACTAAACTAAGGGCACAATGATGCTTATCACCTTGATATCTAACCTCTCATTAGAGAGCTGCTCCTGCCTACAGTGGCCAGGGCAGAGAGGGAAGCAAGTGAAGGACCAGATGTGGGGGTATGTGTAGAGTGTGTGTGTGGTGTGTCTGTGGTGTGGTGTGTATGTGTGTGTGATGTGTGTGTGGTGTGTGGGTGGTGTGGTGTGTGTGATGTGGTGTGTGGTGTGTGCTGTGTGTGGTATGTGTGCTGTGCATATGTTTGGTGTGTATGTATGGTATGTTTTTGTGTAGTGTGTGTGTTCACGCTGAGAACCTAGAAGGAGCACACAAAGCCTGATTTAGCCTCATGACCTATGACCCCTACTTCCTCCTCCAGAAGGGCCTGGACACAGAGCATGCACCTTCAACAGAACAACTCAGCCGTTAGGCTGCACCAAAGTTCATTCAGGAGCCCAGCCCTGGGCAAAGCAACGCCTCCTGCCTGCCAGGATGTAGCACTTCTCTGGTTTGTCTTCAGGGACTCCAGCGCAGCTGTATCTGTGGGGGAGCTGGGGGCAGGACACAGACCGCAAGAACCCACTCTGGGAGGGGTCACTGCTTCTGAGGATACCAAAGGGGACCCTTGTCTCTGTGTTCCTTTCTTCCACCGTGATCCCTCTCGGCTCCCTCCCCCGCCATGTGGGGCGGTGAGAATGGGGACAAGCAGGGAGGGACAGAGCACTCTTGTAGGAAACAAGGACTCAGAGGGTGACCGGCTGCAGAGGTGAGCAAGGCGCCAGAAGGACTCCAGCTTCTGACCCAGATGGCTGAGTGCCATCACCACCTCAGGAAACAGTGACCAAACAGAAGATTCACGCTGCTTTGCTGTGGTCATGTCTGAGTTTACCCAAGAGGGGAAGCTGCTCTAACAGAGGAAATTAAGACAACAAGCAGGGAGCAGAGATGGAAGACAGGGATGAGGCAAGAAAGAGTGGAGGAGAAAAGTAAGAGGAAAGGAAGGAGGGAGGCAGGGAAAGGGAGGAGAAAGCGCGTGTGTGTCGGGGGGGTATGTGTAGAGTGTGTGTGTGGTGTGTCTGTGGTGGGGTGTGTATGTGTGTGTGATGTGTGTGTGGTGTGTGGGTGGTGTGGTGGTGTGTGGGGTGTGCTGTGTGTGGTATGTGTGCTGTGCATATGTTTGGTGTGTATGTATGGTGTGTTTTTGTGTAGTGTGTGTGTAGAATGTGTGGTGTGTGTTGTGCATGTGTGTGGTATGTGTGCATGGTGTGTTTGTGTATATGGCGTGTGTGTGGCGTGTGTGGTGTATTTGTGTGTGTGGTATGCTTTTGTGTGTGGTATGTGTGTGTCAGTGTGGTGTGCTGTGTGTAGTATGTGTGGTGTGTGCGTATGGTGTGTTTGTGTGTATGTGAGGGCTGTGTGTGGTGTGTATGGGTGTAGGTGTGGGTGTGTGCACACACAGGAGACAGCGTAGGTGTAAGAGGAGGTGGGAGAGGAAGTGTGTGACATCAGAGCCCTCGCTACAATGCTAAGTCCTTGGCTGTGGTGATGACTGGCCACAGCACAATGCAGCAGTGGCATCCTCACAGTCAGCTTCCATGGTCAGCATGAGGCAAAAATCACATGGAGTCAAGTTATCCTTAAAATTCCCTTAGAAAGGCACCACAATGGAGACCCGCCAGTCTCCGGGGAGCCCCACTCAATACTATTCATATACATTATTTTTGCACATTCCTAAGAATCTCGGAACAAGAAGGACCCAAGAAGTCCATTTTCCTTCTCTGTGGTTCTCAAAAACAACTCTGAGGAGCAGAACCACTGATATGGTCTGAATGCTTCTGAGTTTATCATCTAATGTTATCCAGACAGACAGACTTTCTGCCAACTCCACACTCTCCTCCATGCTGCCATTGTCTTAAAATTGTCTTAGGAGGGAGAGGCCTAGATCATGGGTCCTGCTCCACCACTGAATAGCTGTGTGCGCTGGGAACAGTCACCTCCCCTTTCTTCCCCAATCTCCTGTTCTATAAAACAGAGCCATACTAGATGAACTAAAGGAATCCAGACTATGCCAAGATGCTTGCTGAATGAAAAAGTGCAGAGTACTCTTCATTTCACAAACAGAACGTGTCACTACTGGCCAGCTCTCACAGGTCAGAAATGTCGGCATGTTCCGTCTTTCCCCTCAGGTTCGTCCTCCATGTCCAAGTCCTGCCTCATCTACTCTGGAATATTCTGTAGGACTCACCCTCTTCCTCTCTCCTGGGGCTGACCTGCCATAACCTTTAGCAGGCCTCCTTACTGCCCTTCTCTGGCCTCTTCAAAGTTACCCTATTTTCATCAACAGGAGAGATTTCCACAAAAGTCCACCTTCACTGCATCGCTTCCCATCTCCTATGTACCATGGCAGAACTTCCTGAATTCAAGTTCCTGGCTCTGCTCTGCCAAATCTACTCCTCCAAGGTAGATCATCCTCATCATGCTGGAGTGAACACCTCTCCTTTGCTTATAAAGTTGGCCCAGCTATAAAAATCAAAAAAATCCTGCCACCTCCAAGAACATTTTTCTGTAGTTGTAAGATACAGTTCTTGTTCTGAACTATAAATTTATCCATGGTTAGTAAACCAACACAGTTAAAATCTTAGATATTCTCTACTTATTTAACAAATACTATCTCTCCCATTAGCTTACAAATTCCCTCAGGTCAGAAAATAAGCTTTATATAATATTTGTATCACAGTGGCAGTGGAGCTGGAAAATTCAGCAAGGGCTGCATTGCCTGACTGCCTGATGGTGGAAAGCAAGATCTTTATCTCTCCAGCCCTTGACAACTCACAGGGAATGTTGGGGTGCAGAGGAAGGAGAGAAGAGGTAGAATCAGTACCCTCCCAACTCCTAAAGTACCTTCCCACCTGTCCCTCTCTGCTTTCACCCACTCTGCTGGAGGGAAAGGAGCCCCCATCACAGGCTGCAATCCACCTCCTCTCTGAGGCTGAGCCTGTGCACATCCAAGCAGTGTGCAGACAGTTCTATTTAGCTCCATTCTTCATGTTCTGATCCGCCTGGCCTGACAGTAGTGGGAAGATAAAAGGAAGAAAGAGACACACGAGGAAGGAAAACCAAGACTAGTAGTTGCCTTCTAATACATATTTTAGATCTAGACCCTGGAGGGAAGTCTACTTCAAATTAAGCCCCATCTGTTTTCAAGACCCCAAAGAAGCAGAGCACCCATGAGAAGGGCTGTATACCCTGCCAGGGCACAGACACCTCTGCAAGCTGAGCCAGTGAAGACTGAAGGCTGCAAAGAAGGATGGCATCCATGAGGCAGCCAACAAACTGGGAGGTGGAGTCTCTGGCTGGCCGGCCCATTCTCAGACCCAGAGCCTCTACTCCAGAATACACAACCCCAAAACCTCCCTGATAGGTAAGAATCACTTAAGAATGTAAAGGGTGTAAAATGGGAAGGGTTGTCAGGAGATCAGCCCGATTCCCAGGCATTGCCGGCCACCAAACCCAAGGTACTCAGTAATGCAAGCATAACCTAGCATGCCTAAACCCACCTTCCCCAACACTCCTGGCTTCTGGCCACTTTGGAACAAACACACCTCTGCAAAAGTCCCAGCTTTTGTGTTCCCCACAGCCAGCCTCCACCACTGACTCTCCAGATCCTCTCTTATTTATTAGATGCATTCACTCCTACTCTCACTTCCAGATACACACACACACACACACACACACACACACCCCTTGGGTAGACACAGGGCAATGAGCCTCCCTCTCAGGCTCAACTTCTGGGTTGAGCACAGTAGGATGGCTCACACCTATAATCCCAGCACGTTAGGAGGCTGAGGCAGAAGGATCATTTGAGCCCAGGAATTCAAGACCAGCCTGGGCAACATAGTAAGACCCCATCTCCATAAAAAAAAATTAAGGAGAAATTACATTTAATTCTCTAGGATTCACTCCTTTAAAAATTAAAATTTTTAATTTTAATTTTAAAAAATCAGGCTTAACTTCTACCCAGTGTGTGTTCATGCTCCCTTGGGTCCTTTCTGCTTGCAGGAGCTGGTGATGCTGGGTGCACTCTGAAAGATTTTAAACCAGGGAAGGATGGCACTGCCTTCAGAAGTCAAGGGATGCCTTCACAAACCATTCAGAGTGTCAACACAGCCAGACTGGGGAGACACCCCGTTATGCCAAGACCAAGAGGCAGATTCACCTCTAAGCTCCCTTCTCACAAAAGATATCTGCCATGCCCATCTCAGTGCCAAAGATGGACCAGAGCGAACCAAGCCTACTCTTTCTCCTCCTACCCCTCACCCCCACCTTCCAGAGAGACGCGAGACAGGAAAGCAAGCTGGAAATTTTTTAAAAGAACCAACACCTCATTACAGTCCATGAAAAGCTAGCTCCTGGCTCCACGACTGAAAGAAAAGGCAATTCCACCTTCAAACTCCCGGTTACCTTCGGTGGCTGGTCTCAGTAGAACTGCGCTAGCATTCCTCCTCACGGAGCCACACCCCACACAGCCCCAGAGGCAGAGTTGGGCAGAAAGGAATGCAGATAGTTTCCCAGAAGTGTCCAGCTGAGAAGAAAACCAAGAGCTTACCCACAGCTTCCTGGGCCCCGAAAGGGAGGCACTGCGTTCTCAGAATAAGGACTCTGGCAACTCAGGAAAAGTGAGGCCCTCAAATGTGCAAGCCCACAGGAGGCGAGAACACAGCGGGTGGGAAGAGGCCCCGACAGAACAAGCCTGGGCTGGCCCCACATGGCTTCCAGTAAGCAGCGGCTACACTTGAATGTGAGCAAGGGTCTTAGGGAGAGCCAAAGCAATCCAGTCACAGAGAAGCCAGGACAGGCCCAGGGATGCAATGTCAGATCATCTTAGCATAGCTTTGGCATCACCTGCTTTCCAGGCAGCAGGCTTCATTTCCTAACACATCTTGAGGGAGAAGGGCAAAAGAACCAGAGAGGGCCATCTGACAGGCCAACAAAGCTGGTGAGCAGATGGGCTCCAATGCCTCCCAGCTCGATTCTCTCAGTCATGCTCCAGAGGTCATAAGGCTTTTTCCAGTCCTACTGTCAGCTGCAGGCTTCCCAGGAAGCTCCACCACAGCTACAGAGGCCGCACGCAGGCGAGGCTGAGCAAAGGGAAGATCTTCCCTGCAGAATAGCCTTCTCCAACTTGTGCTTCCTCTAAATGATGACCCTGTAAGGCTGTGTTCTAGGATAATCACAGGAGGAGGAGCAGAACACAGAAAGGAACGAGGAACATATTAAAGATGCCTTTCTGTTATATATTAAGGGTCCACGTGAAGGATATCAAAATAAAATCATAAAACAATTTTTTTTTTGAGACTGAGTCTTACTCTGTCGCCTAGGCTGGAGTGCAATGGTGCAATCTTGGCTCACTGCAACCTCTGCCTCCCGGGTGCAAGAGATTCTCCTACCTCAGTCTCCCAAGCAGCTGGGACTACAAGCGCCTGCCACCATCCCTGACTAATTTTTGTATTTTTAGTAGAGACAGCGTCGCACCATGTTAACCAAGCTGTTCTCAAACTCCTGACCTCAAATGATCCATCCGCCTCAGCCTCCCAAAGTGCTGGGATTGTAGGCGTAAGCCACTGTGCCCAGAAAGTAATTTTAATTCAAAAGTGGCTTAAATCATTAACTGATTCCTTTGCAATAAAAGGGCAATTGCTAATACAGATTCCATAAAACCCAGAAAATGCTTCCCCATCTCCTATACAACCTCGACTTTGCAAACCTTAATCAGTTGCTAGCATTAACACAAAATACACACAGAGACACACGTCTGTTTGTTCTTCAAAGCTCTGTTCCCAAAGCCAAAGATATAAGAGCCCTTCCAACTTCAGGTCCCTATGGGACAACAGGAGGCACAGAGTTAAATACGGTTTTCCCCAAGCAAAGGCCTTGGCTGCTAATAGGATTACGGTTGGCTCTGGACACCCCCACATGCAGGAAGAAGGCTAAGCACCTGGAATCTCCCCTTCCTCCACAGCACCAGTAAACGAGCTGATGTCATCTCTCTGGTAGCCACACATGTCTGTCTCCCAGCCCCTAGGATTTCACCCATCCTCACCTCAAAATTGCATAATAAGGGTCTGCAGCTGGTTAGTTCAGTTACTCACAGCCTGGTGCCAGTGAAGCAAAGGTAGTAACTCTGCTACTTAGAGCCATTCGTTTCACCTTACCCTGTGGCCACAGATTTTAACTGTTTGAACCCAGATCAAAATGCTTGCTGCTTTTTTCAGAGAGACAAGACCAAAATGAACTCAAAAAGAGCATCCCTGGGTACCAGAGAAAGAAGGATGAAGATAAAATCAGCAGTAACTATACTTCTCTGGAACAGGATGACACATACTGTTCCCCAAGCAAGAACATCTGGATAAGCTTTCCCACCCTATCGGGAAATTTTCAGTCACCTGGAACCTAGCACAGTTTGGAAAGTCATTCCATTTTCCTGAACTGCTCATTTCACAAGGAGATGCTGCAGTTTACACACAGTGCACTGGGACAGCTTCAGTTTTCATAGATCAGCAGCATATGCACCCTACAGGAAAGGCCCGTAGCTTTAAATTAGATGCTTTCCATCCTAAGACCTGATACAGAATCACAACAAGAATGTATTATTTCCTCGTCGAAAATCAGAGGCGGTAACTCCACTAACCCCACTAAACAGTATGTTCAAAGAATGTGATCCTGGCCGGCCATGGTGGCTCACACCTGTAATCCCAGCACTTTGGGAGGCCAAGGCAGGCAGATCATGAGGTCAGGAGATCGAGACCATCTTGGCCAACATGGTGAAACTCCATCTCTACTAAAATATAAAAAATTAGCCAAGCATGGTGATGTGTGCCCATAGTCTCAGCTCCTTGGGAGGCTGAGGCAGAGGAATCACTTGAACCCGGGAGGAGGAGGTTTCAGTGAGCCAAGATTGCGCCACTGCACTCCAGTCTGGTTACAGAGCAAAACTCTGTCTTAAAAAAAAAAAAAAGTGATCCTGTCATAATTACATCATGATTTTCAAAGTGGGGGAGCTTCACTGGGTTTTAAGCTCAAGTATGTCCCATTGTGACACACAGTGAGAAAGAGAAAAGAGCTTAGGCAAAGTTGGGTATGGCACATTCCAGCTCCTCCAGCCTAGAGACTAAAGAGGACAGACCCAGCTTTCCGGACATAGCTCCCAGCATCCCTTGGAAGCACTTTTCTTCCTCTTCATATGATGGGAATAGAGTCAGTGCCTTTTAGAGCAACATCACTAGCAGGGGCCAGAGGATGACCAGACCGTGTTTTTACTAAACGCTCCTTTTTCAGGCAGTCGCCTTTACAGGCTGAAGACAGTCTTCCACAGAAACAACACCAGACATGGCAGAAGGATGCCGAGACAAGCTCATTAATGAAGAACAATGGATGAAATACTGTTTACACATAATAAAGACACAAAACAATACCTCTATAAATACTAGCAATAAAACAAAACCCAAGAGAAATAAAATTAAATCATTTTTGGCCAGGCACTGTGGCTCACACCTGTAATCCTAGCACTTTGGGAGGCCAAGATGGGCGGATCAATTGAGCTCAGGAGTTCAAGACAAGCCTGGGCAACATGGGAAAACCCATCTCTACAAAAATTAGCCAGGCGTGGTAGTATGTGCCTGTAGTCACAGCTACTAGGGAGGCTGAGGTGGGAGAACTGTTTGAGCCCAGAGGGCGGAGGTTGCAGTGAGCTAAAATCACGCAACCACACTCTAGTCTGGGTGACACAACGAGACTCTGTCTCAATCAATCAATCAATCACATCAATCAATAACTTTTACATATTTCAAATTGTGGTTAATTAAAAGATGGCTATCTGGGGGGATTTTTAAAGGCATTCTCAAGAACAATACTGATAGCACACTGATTCTTCACACCATCTACTTTCATTCCCAAATGCCTGACTGTCCTTTCAGAGGTATTCTTGGTTGCACGCTTTTACCAGCTATGATCAAGGACAGCTTTTATCCCATAGGCAGAGAGAAAGGGGGATAGGTGTTTCCTGCGGCAATTAAGCCAAATCGGAAGGACAGAAAGAGAAGCAAAGATGAGGATTAAAGAGGATGTGAGTAGGATCTGAAAAACACTTACCTGAGAGAGACCTGAATTCCCTGTGATTGGTGAGAGATATAGAAGCCAGCTGGTTGGTTCATGAGTACTGACAACTGGAGTGGCAGGGAGGACACACTGGATATTATGTGACAGTTACCAGTTGGGTCACCTGCCTAGGACAACTTGGTTTAAGATCAAAGAATGGGGGAAAATACCAAATGCCAGACACAGGCTCACAACTCTGTGAGCCCCAGATCAAACAATTAGTTCAACCAGACATTGCTGGCATTCACAAGGAACACGTGTACAGGGCCTTCAGGGAATGCTCACTGCCTATTCTTCTGAGCTGGCTGCCTGGGAGTACGGATCTATCTAAAGAAAAGGAGCTACCCCAGAGTTCTATGTCACCTAACTCTAACAGTCTCAGGAAAGTAGGAGGCATCCTCATCGGTGATATAGGTCACCGATGTATGGAGTTAGGGCTTATGGAATACATAAAAACATGTCACAGGGGCTCGAAGATAAATAAAGAATTACAAAATAGCAGAGAAGGCCTACTTGAAAGTATATGGAGTCAATTATGGAGCTCTTCTGCCCAGAACTATTCTACTTAGCTCCATGACCTTCTCTAGCAAGTTTCAGCAGCCCAAGAGCCTCCCAGGGTTGGGCACAGCAACTATGAGCATGTGTCCTCATCCTCATCACTAACCCTGCAAAGACAAGCATCCTTCTGTACTTTGTACTTTTTTTTTCTGAGATGGAGTCTTGCTTTGTCACCCAGGCTGGAGTGCAGTGGCACAATCTTGGTTCACTGCAACCTCCGCCCCCTGAGTTCAAACGATTCTCCTGACTCAGCCTCCCAAGTAACTGAGATTACAGGCACGCGCCACCATGCCCAGCTAATTTTTGTATTTTTAGTAGAGATGGGGTTTCACCATGTTGGCCAAGTTGGTCTTGAACTTCTGACCTCACCAGCTACCCACCTGGGCCTCCCAAAGTGCTGGGATTACAAGCATGAGCCACCACGCCCAGCTACTTTGTTGTGAGACAGGGACTCACTCTGTCACCCATGCTGGAGTGCAGTGGCATGATCTTGGCTCACTGTAGTCTTGACCTCCCCAGGCTCAGGGGATCCTCCCACCTCAGCCTTCTGAGTAGATGGTACTACAGGCACACACCACCACACCTCGCTAATTTTTGTATTTCTAATAGAGCTGGGGTTTCACCATGTTGCCCAGGCTGGTCTCAAACTCCTGGGCTCAAGTGATCTGTCCACCTTAGCCTCCCAAAGTGCTGGGACTTACGAGCATGTGCCACCATGCCTGACCCTCAGTACTTCTTTAGGAGAATTTCTGCCTTACAAAGGACCACTGAGGAGCAAAAGACTTTGGAGACTGTCTTTGTCCAACTCATTCTGTACTGGAAGAAGCCAATGCAAATCTTTAACTGGAACAAAAAAAATCTAAACTATGCAAGATCTGATTAAATCTCAGTCATTTCAGAAGGATACAGGGATAAGGTAGAAATGTAGCTCTGCCTATCAGAGTATGTGTATTTGGGGAGGAGGAGGGCTGGAGTTTACATAGGCAGAAGTTAAACCATTTTGTTTCTTCTTCAAAGGCCTGCCTCTCAGGAACACCAAGAGGGCATCTACTCAATTGTTTTTCTTTCTTTCTTTTTTTCTGAAACAGAGTCTCACTCTGTTGCCCAGACTGGAGTGCAGTGGCGCAATCTTGGCTCACCACAAACTCCGCCTCCCGGGTTCAAGCGATTCTCCTGCTTCAGCCCGAGTAGCTGTGACTACAGGCACGCGCCAGCAAGTCTGGCTAATTTTTGTCTTTTTAGTAGAGATGGGGTTTCACTGTGTTGCCCTGGCTGGTCTCGAACTCCTGACCTTGTGATCCTCCCACCTCAGCCTCCCTAAGTGCTGGGATTATAGGCATGAGCCACCACGCCTGGCCATTTCCCTTTATTTCTTAGTTCTTGATGATAGGGTCCCCCAAATACCCTCCCCTTCCTTGCTGGAACCAAATCATACCACTCTCAGGGCACAGGAACTGGAACAGAGCCATGAACAGAACCAACGATCAATAAATGTAGAACTTGGACATGTTAGCAAACCCCAAAGGTTTCTGGAAGCTACAATTTCCAAGGACCAATCTCCACGTGACGGGGAAATCAAAGCCAGGTGAAGATCTGGGCTGAGTTTCAAATATTCCTGAGTTTATGAAGGAGGTGGAAGGTGGGAGGAAGAATTCTGGAAGTGAACCCACAGAAGGCCAACCCTCCCAAATCCCAAGGGTGACAGCAAACAGGTGTGGACCCGCAGCAAGCTGAGGGATGGACAAGGCAGTTATCTCCTAAAGTGATCCTCATCAGAGAATTTCCATCCGTTTTTCTTACCATGTCTTATGCTTTTCCAGTGACTACAGAGATTACTTTGACCTGTTTGGAGTCATCTGTGTTCCCCTCCAGTTCCACTAAGGCTGCTCATGGTAATGGTTCTCTGCCTCTTGCCTGTCTAGCCTCTCCTGGATCTCCCAGGCTTACTCTTCGGATTCCCATCTCATACCCAGAGTCCTGTCTTCTTCATCGTGAAATAAGGTCCTCTCTAACAAAAGGAAATTCAGACACAGAAATGTGCCTTGCGCAAGATCCCACCACAAATTAGTAACACTGCAGGGATTAGAATCCAATTCTCTGAACTCAAGTCCACCACTCCTTCCAACTGACCACAACACCTCCGTTATAGGAGAAACATCTGCCCTAGAGCACCAAGACCAAGAATCAAAACAGTTTACTGCATGTCTTCTTAAGCAAAACAACACAGCCAGAATGTTTGGCAGGGAGTAACTAAATATTTCCTCTGTGACCTACGCTGGAGAGGAAAACTGTGGGAGTTGGGTAGGCACAACACAGAGGGAAATCGAAGCGACCACTGCAAAGGCCAGCAGATGGGTGACTACAGAGGAAAAATGCGATCCTAAGGACAAGCTGGGAACAAAGGAATCCGACTTTAAAAAGTGATTCAGATCTAAAGACAGGAGTCTAGGTCTAAATGAGAATGTCATCTAAGAGCAAAAGCATTTAGAGAAAACTTAGGAGGACTATCTTCATGACCTTGGGGTGGGAAAAGAATTCTCAACGGACACAAAAAGTGCTCACCAAGACAAAGCTTGATCAAAAAGACGTGAAGCTAAAATCTCAGCACAACAAAGAAGCAACCACTATTCTTAGGCCTACAACAGAGACGTATGCAGAAGCAGCATAACACAGGAATCCAAGCCTACTCCCAGAACCAAGGTCTGAACTGAAACCTGGCTTGGAACAAAAGCTAAAAGGCAAAACATTAACTTTCCAGCGAAGAAAGAAGGAGGGAGAGAGAAAGGGAATGGATACTAATTTGGCCTAACAAAAGCTGGAATAAAGTTTGCAACGTGGTAAGGTAGACAGGAATCTATGGTCATAAGATGGAAGCCCTGGGAAACAGGAGCATCATCTGTGGAACTGGAAGGAAATCAAGGGATCTGAACAAGGATCTTTGCTGCAGGGGACTGAAGAAGTCACTGTATGGAACTAGGTCCACTGATTTAAAAAACAAAACTTAAAAACTTACCTGAATTATCCAAGAAAGAAACCCTCCAAAGGGTGTGAAATCTGTGAAGAGTGGAAAGGTTGTTACCACCAAGTAAAATTCACTTACACTTTCTAGTAATCTTTAAGAAAGGGCTTCAAATAGGATCCTTCAATTGTATCAGAGGTTTTGATATCAAGACTATTCAAATGAACAAGAAAAGGTGGGGGGGGGCCTTCCACAGAAGAGCAAAGAGGTCTGAGGCCTCACCTCTGAGGTGACCACACCAGCAAATTGGGCCGCCAGTGGTCACCCTCCCCAGTGACCCTTCCTCTCTTCTCACAGGCATTACATACAGAGCTGGGGAGAGGGAAGGAAAAAACCTGGAGCTCTTAACCTCAAAGGGTTTCCATTCCACTCAAAGAGCCAGGGCGCACGTTCCTAAGATCCAGAACCCTTGCATCAACACCTCAGCTCAACAAGCACCCAGGAGCAGGCCGGGCTGTGGGCTAGGAGGACTGTTCGTTTTCTTGAAGGAGTGCTGACAACTACAGCAGAGACAGGACAATGAGAAAAGGTCTAAGGGAACCAAGGGGAAGGGAATTGCAGAAGACAGATGAATTGCTTCCTGATGATGAACTTGATCCACTTACTGCACAGTCTATGAGACAAGGAGTTAAGCTAAACAGAGTTTTGGGTTTTTGCTTTTTTTTTTTTTTTTTAAGGCAGCTCTTCCCCAGGTGGAAAAATTGAGAGTGCAGACAAAAGGAAGGAGTAACCTCCCTGGAAGCAGGGAAATCCCCCACCCAATGCCTCATTTGTAATCAAGGGCAGTGAGGATGAGACTAAAGTAAACAGGCCAGGGAAACTAGCATGCCCTTTCCCAGAGAGGCCAGCACACACACTTCCCCAGCAAGGCCCCGGGAAAGGCAGAGGTAGGTATTCCCTTGAACAAAAGAGAGGAGACTTGGGGAGTTCCCAAGGTGCTTTCAGGCTTTTCTGTTCCCAGGAACTCAGCATTCACCAAAATTCCAGGGCACCAAGACCACATACAGGGTGAAGCTAAGATTCTGCTGCTTGGAGGAAAACGGAGTTTGCAGAGAGTCCCCACAAGAAAGGCTCCAAAGAAAATCATCGGGCAGAAGAGCAGGGCCACTCCTACATCTGAGCACCTAGGCCCTGAGTCCTACAAGCTTCCCACACCCCTCCCAGCACCAACACAAGCAACAGCTGCCCTGGAGAAAACAATGGGCCTTTGTCTGTGCCTGCTCCTGCAGATCTCTTTTTGGAGAACCAAACGGGATTAATTCCTTTACAGGAGGGCCTCTCCTAAACGTCAGTCCAGGCCATGGAGAGCGTTTTTACCATCCACAGCATCCCTCTCAAATAGACTCCCACCTGCTCCATATCAAGCACTGAGGGTGCTGTGCAGCCTCCAGCCCCGACCCATATATGAAGCATGGGCAGAAAGGTCCTTGCAGCCCCTTCCTGGAGCCCTCACTAGTCAGACACCAGAGCTGCTACTCCTGCTTTCTTCCTGCCCTGGCCACAGAACTGAAAGCCTAAAAACTGTTCTGACTCCCCTTCTTGCCATCCACTAGAATATTCCATATGGAGTGAAATCACAATGATGGTTGATACTGTTTTCATCAAAAGCTGTCAAAATGGACTCCCAACAGTAGCTATGATTTTTTTTTTAAAAAAAGCATGAAACACACTGGACAGTCAAGCTCCTAATATTACACTACTAAATAAAAATTCCCAAACTGACAAATACCAAGAAATTTACGCTGTAAATTGATTCAAAACATCTTAAATCCAAACTAACTGTATAATAGATAAGGAGAATGTCCTTTTTGTGCTGTCTTATTAGTCTATTTTATTTGTTTTTAATTTATTTATGATTTTGATTTGCAAATGTCTCTTCTTATATGTTGTGAAGATGATAACAGGTTTGGGGTTTTTGTTTTTAGTCCCTTTCCCTAAAAAAAAATCAAAATTTTTCTTAAGTTGGTCCAAATTAAAAAACAAACAAAAAGTGTGTTTTGCGAGGCCAGGTTTCGAGGCTCACACCTGTAATCCCAACACTTTAGGAGACCATGGTTGGAGGATTACTTGAGCTCAGGAGTTCGAGACCAGCCTGAGCAGCATAGTGGGACCTCATCTTTACAAATTTTTAAAGTTTAAAAAATTATCCAGGCATGTTGGCACACACCTGTATTCCCAGCTACTCAGGAGGCTGAGGCAGGATGACTGCTTGAGCCTGGTGGTGGGCGGGGCGGGGGGTCAAGGCTGCAGTGAGTCATGACTGTACCACTGCACTCCAGCCCAGGTGACAGAGTAAGATCATGTCTCAAAATAAAAGAAAAACATGTTTTGTGAAATCCCACATGCCACATTTCTCCCATTTTCCTTCATTGGGTATCTGGTACCAGATGAACTCAGGACCCCACTTCTTCCAAACCACCACCAAGGACTAGACATGGCACAAAATTCCCTTTCCATGAAACAGAGACAGTCTGAGCACCTCCTGGTATTTTTCTCCTCTATTCCTCTGTGCTAACCAGCATCACTCCTCTCCCCAAATGCCTCCAGATCAAGGGTACTGAGGTCTTCAGGACAGTTAGCTGGATACCATGAGTTCCCCAATTCAATCCGGAATATCCTTCATTCTCCATGATTTCAGGACAAGAAGGCATCACCAAGTAGTAGAAAGAAATCTGGAATCAAATGAACCAAGGTTGAAATCCTGGATCTTCAGTGATTTACATAATCTCTCTGAGTCATGGTTTCCTCCTCTCTCAGACAATCCATTGAATAAAGTATCAAGTTGTGAATGGCACCTAGTAGGTCCCCTATGCTAACTCAGTACTTTCTTGACAGGATTCTCTCCTGTCCTCCCAAAAAAGATAGCCTTTTCAGAGACTTCTTTAATAACAGGGAGCTGGAAATACTGATATCAATAAGACATTGTTCCACAAGAAATCAAAGCCTTGCCGTGCTGGTTGCATTCTGATGACTGCTCTCAATTCCTTTCCAGCCTCTCTTAGGAAAGGCCCAGGACATCTATTTAATGGTATTAACCTCCATTTCTCCCTCTCAAGAGTCTGGAGTTATGAATTATTAGGTGCCTCAGGGTTCTCTAAGGGCAAGGCTTTCAGTGTCATCCTGGAAAATATTAAAATGTGGAAAAACCACTCATCCCACCACCTCGTGTTCTGTGTGGTGTCGACTCAACACTTGATGGTTTCCTTTTGGAGCGCGTTCAATCTGCCCTGCGCAAACACCACATCAGGTCTCTATCACTATGCTAAACAAATGTTCCAAATGGGAAAAAAATTGTCATCAATGTTTTTCAGGACTGCTCACAGTCTTACTTCACAGCACTTATCTCAAGTCTTTCACTAATTTACAGTCTTATTTCACTTATTTCTCGATGAAGACATCATGAAAGCCAAAGAATTCCCCGAAATTCCCTGTACCAGAAAACTGTCATGCATGCTACCTTTCCTGAGACCACAAAGAGTTTATACAGTTAAATTCTTCACAGTAAGGGTGATTTAGTAAATGCATACATTCACTTTGATTTAATGTTTAGAGCTCTGTAAAGGCTTCTCATGTAAACAAATTAAAAAATCAGGACAACAATCCTGTACTGGTTTAAGGATCCCAAATTTTGGCTCCAAAATTAGAGTAACTTTTCTCTCGCTCCACTTTTTTTTAGACGAAGTCTCGCTCTATCACCCAGGCTGGAGTACAATAGCGCGATCTTGGCTCACTGCAATCTCCGTCTCCCAAATTCAAGTGATTCTCCTGCCTCAGCCTCCTGAGTAGCTGGGATTACAGGCATGTGCCACCACATCCAGCTAATTTTTGTATTTTTCATAGAGGTGGCATTTCACCATGTTGGTCAGGCTGGTCTCAAACTCCTGAACTCAGGTGATCTGCCCGGCACTCATCTTAACAACAAGCTGAAGGCCGGGCACAGTGGTTCACACCTGTCATCCCAGCATTTCGGGAAGCCGAGGCGGACGGATCGCAAGGTCAGGAGTTTGAGACCAGTCTGGCCAACATAGTGAATAAAACCCCATCTCTACTAAAAATACAAAAAACTAGTTGGGCATGGTGGCATGCACCTGTAATCCCAGTTACTCGGGAGGCTGAGGCAGGAGAATTGCTTGAACCCAGGAGGCAGAGGTTGCAGTTAGCCAAGATCACGCCATTGCACTCCAGCCTGAGCACCAGTGTAAGACTTCATCCTAGAACAAAGTAAAGTAAAATAAAATAAAAACAAGCTGAGGGCCCTAACAAAGCATGTGACCAATGTGGAACCTTGAACTGCAGCATTAAGCCCAATCTGCCTATTGCTACTAAGGTACAAAACCTGCAAGAGGAGCAGACTCTCAGTGGGCCTCATCTCCCTCCCCTAGCAGAATGTAAGTAAGAATCTCTGCATTTGTAAAAATGTTCAGAAGATTACTAAGATGGAAAACAGTCACTGGGAAGGAAGCACCCTTCGGGGGTCACTTGCTCATGCCTGGCTCTTGGCAACAGCTACTTCCACAGACCTCCAGCCCCACTGCCTCTCCTTTCCGAGCCCTCCAATCATATGGAATACACAAATCCTGTCATAAATAATACGCTGCCCTGCTGCCGTAAATCACCATCCTGCTCATGCCACACTGTGCTTTCCCCAAGGTTGATCCTGATCTTCTCTACTTCCAGACCCTTCACACACACCGCTCCCTCTTCCCAGAACGCCTTTCCTCCTCTGTTTGCTAAGCCAACTCCAACAGCCCCTCAAGATACAGCTCCCACAGTACCTCCTTTGGTTGCTTTCCCTGGCCATGGGCTTCTCTTGCATCTTCTCCTCAGCATTCTTTGCTTTCCTCTGGTCAAGCATCTGTATCATACATACACCATTGAAAATGTCTGTTTATCTTATGTGCCCTGAAAGAATGTTACATTATCCTCCTTACATTTAATATTTAATTTTTTTGCATAATAACAAGTAGTAAAGATGTACTTTCTGGCATATTCCAAATATTGGCATTTTATAAATATTTACAGGCCTGGCATAGTGGTGCATGGCTGCAGTCCCAGCACTTTCGGAGGCTGAAGTGGAAGAATGGCTTGAGCTCAGGAGTTCAAGACCAGCCTAGGCAACACAATGAAACCTCATCTCTACAAAAAATTGAAAAGTTTGCCAAGTGTGGTAGTGCATGCCTGTAGTCCCGGCTACTAGGTGGGAGGATGGCTTGATCCCGGGAGATCGAGGCTGCAGTGAGCCATGATTGCACCACTGTATTCCAGCCTGGGTGACACAGCAGGACTCTGGCTCAAAAACAATTCTTTTATTAAAAATAAATAAATATTTACATTTTAAAATTAAACTATAACATTACTCTCTTAAATGAATCTAAATGACCCAAGAGAATCTAAATGTCGGTGGATTATCTATTTTAAAAATATACATTTTATACTATGCCTTTTTATAACTTTTACTTTCTTTTATTTTCTCTTTAGAATTTTATACTAATATTTATGCTTCAAAATCTTTTATTAATCAACCTATACTTCTCTGCAGCATATCTATTAATATTACATATACATATGTATACATATGAATACATAAATTGTTTAATTCTGCTCTGATTATAGCCTCAATTTTTTATTATATTTATTTTTTATTTTTTTAGAGACAGGGTCTTGCTGTCACCCAGGCTGCAGTGCAGTGGTGTAATCATAGCTCACTGCAGCCTTAAAGTCCTGAGCTCAAGCAATTCTCCTGCCTCAGCCTCCCAAGTAGCTAGAATAATAGATGCTCACCACATTGCCCAGCTAATTCTTTCTATTTTTTATTTTCGTAGGAACAGAGTCTCGCTTTGTTGCCCAGGCTGGTCTCAAATTACTGGCCTCAGGTGATCCTCCCAAAGTGTTGAGATTACAGGTGTGAGCCACCACATCCAGGCTATAATCTATGAATGTTAAAAAAAAAAATTCTTCTTTTGGATTGGGTTTTCATTATCTTTATTGTTAATATAAAAATGATCAAAACATAATTACGTTAGAAATTGGTACTATTAATTAACATAAAAGGTAAAATTTTATTCAAAATGCATTAATTTTTCATTTTTATAGTGGTAAGCACCAAGAAACCTGGTTCACATAAATACTAGACAAAAGTGAGAGTCTACAGCCACAGTACCCTCAACGTGCCATCTCATCTCATCTCAGAAGCTAGGCAGGGTCAGGCCTGGTTAGTACTTGAATGGGAGAAGTGAAATAAATTCTGCCATAGCAATCAATATCAGTATCCTTAGAATTACAAGTCAAAATCATGTCATGACCTATAATCAAAAATTATTTTTAATTATCTGCCAACTGACAATGCCTTCAATTTTGTTGAAAGCAAGAATGGGAAACCGTCTGACTTAGAAAAGGATTTGCTACTCACAGTCATTCGCTTTCCTAATAATAGTCCTAATTGTTCCTTTGCTTGTTAATCTGGAGGTTTTTCACACATGAGGCACACAAATACTAAGACTCAGGATTAATAATGACTATGTCTTGTCTTTGTAAAGTGGGAGAAGCGTGACTGAGAAAGGAAACACCTTGAGTGCAACTGTATTCTCAGACAGATCAAACTTCGGAAAGTGGACACAGAAAGTCAAGATCTGGAAAATATCCCCTGTCTGAAAACTACTAGCTTATCTGCCTCTCCCACCAAAATGGTAGTTTTATCAAAGTTAATATTAAATTATGTTTATTTGTGGATAGTTCCTGTTACATTTTAACAGAAAGAGACTGAAGACAACCTAAATGTGTTTCAATAAAGCACAGAAATATGTGATTAAATAAATTACAAAATGTCTAAAAACAAAAATACATGGTTTCCCTTCAGGACTGAATCAAGTCCCTTCAAAATCAGGGCCCACACTTTATTCCCACAGCCTCGGCTCCTACTAGCCCTTCTAAGGTCCCCAAGTGCATGATTCCCCACTGCGAGCGACGCTTTCTAGGCGGGAGGCCATGGCCCACAGAGCAACACAGAGAGTATGTGCCAGAGGATATAAAGACAATACGCCTAAAGCGTACTGCTGAGGCCTGTTACTAACACTCAGGGAGTTGCAACCTAGAAACCCAGGTCTGGGGAGACCGGGAGGGGACAGTGTTTATGCTGAGACAGTAAGTAGCAAGGACCCAGAGGAAGGCTGAGCGTGGTATGAAGGAATCAATACTCAAGAAGCTGGTAAGGTTGTTGACGTTGGAAGGAAGATCCGTCCACAGGTTGCTGCCCCCAGAGGTCAGGGCCCTACCTATCCTTGGAAGAAGACAAGTAGAGGACAGTATCATCCAAACCAAAGCAGAGCCCAGGCTAAAGGGCCCACTGGGCAGACACTCCATGAGAAGGCTCATGGTCATCACGAAGGGGAGGAGGGGAGAGGAGGAGTGAGCCAAGACACGGCTGCTTTAGGGTCAGAACCTAAGGATGGAAACAAATGAATCTGGTTTCATAAAACAGCTTCCCTCCTCTGTGCCCCAGAGTAGTCCTCCCAGTTAAAGTCCCCTTTCCCTTCCTCTTCACCAAGTCAATCCTGCCAACCTGTCAAGGGCCAAGATGATGCCCCTTGTTCTCCATGCAGCCTCCTCAAACCCTTCTGCTTATAGTCAGTTCTACTACCTCTAAACCCTCATCATTCTCTGTTTATACCACAGGCAACCTGGATTATTTCTAAGCTACCCCATGAGTCCATTTGTATTTGGGTATTAATCTTCAGCTCTTTGCTGTAGGTGTTTTATGCCTCTCTAAGCATAAGGCTTGTGACTTAGGTGTCTTCCTATCCCACAGGGTGAGCCCTCAGTGCTTTACTGTGCAGGACACCTACTTGCTTACAGTTCTGATGGACACACTGTCTCCAGCCACTCATCCCAAATGTCTACCTCTTTCACAAAATTAAAGGTTCGCTATATACATGTGGATTCTGAATTCTTGGGTCTCTCATAGTCTTTAGCTTAGGGCTTCACACTTGCTAAGCACTCAGTGAAACTTTGCTGGAGTCAGTCATTCAGGTGCTGCTCTACCTGAGGCTGTAGCACCAATGAGCCAGCTCTCCAGAGACACACCCATATGGTGTGTCTCTCAGGTACAAACCTCGTCCTAATGGAGACCATTCTCCCATCATGGGAGGCTCTCCTTTCAAGCTAATCTCTTTTTTTTTTTTCTTTCAAGCTAATCTTAACAAGAATGAAATGAGAATTTGAATTTCATTTCATTTATACAAAGTCATTTCCTAAAATAGGGGGATTATAATTTAGGTGATCATTAATTACACTAGCCATCACATAATTCAAAATACCTCAATTCCTTTACCCTTTATAATGAACCCACAGTGGGATCTTGATAGTATATTAAAAAGGACTTCTCACAAATCTCAGTAAATACAGTACAAATAAAATAGTTTGAAACTACAAAAGGAAGACCAGCAAAAACAATGAATACATAGGAAAAAGGTATAAGCAGTCAAAGAATACAAAGTTAACGGTAGAAAAGCAAAGCAAAGCTAATCCCTGTAATGGAATGCCTTCCTCACAGTAAGCACTCGATAAATATTTGTCATCAAATTTACAGAATAGCTAATATTGATTCTCAAGGAGATGAAATAGACTATCATGACTACACAAGTACGGACTGCAAAAGAAATAGAAATGTAAGGTCTGTATTAAATCAATGAATTGATGAATGCAATAAAAACAGAAGTGATGCTACAGAAAAAGCTAATCAGAAAAAGAAATAAAATACAGAAATATATTTCTCAATAAAAGAAACAGATTCAAAGAATGTACCAGATAATAAGTACGAGAAGGAATGCAGCTCAGAGAACCACCCTGCAAACCACCCTGAACAAATGGCCTCAATTCTAAAAAGCTTAACAGAAAAAATATGCTATCTAAAAACAACAGAAGGATTTGTTCCGAATACGAAAGATTTACAAAATCAACAACCAAAGACTACCACTATGACATTCTTATATTTTTAAGCATAAGAAAAAGAAAAAACTCAGCATGTAGAGAAGATCCATATCCAAATGTCTTCCAACTTTGCAGAGGATACAATTAAAGTCCAGAAATGCATGTAAAACTCTCAGAGAAGGTATTTTTGCCTCCAATTTAACAAGGTGAATAGACTCCTTGAGCAAGTGAAAAAGAAATGTCTCTTAGAGCTTTGATCATACCTGAAGAAATCTACCCAGCACATACCTCACTTTAAATTATGTCCAAGAACAACTTTAAATGAGATTTAAATGTTTAAGTTTTACAAATAAGACCAAAGAACCAAAGTCGACAATTTCCCACTTAAAAAATAAAATGTTAAATAGGAAAAGATCATTTGCCAAAAAGACGTTATTAATAAAATAGCACTACAGGCACGTGCCACCATGCCCAGCATTTAAATACCAGACAATGTTGAAACAATAGAGGACATTTAAATATGGCCTGAATAACAAATGATATTAAGGAATTATTAACAATATGAAATTATTCCTTACAATATTAAGGAATTATTGTTTAGTTAAATGTGACAGAGTGGTTACAGATTTTTAAAGTTCTTATCAGATACCCTTCCTGAAATACTATTGGGTAAATAACACAATGTTGAGGAATGGAGGAGACAGATAGAATTGGCAAAATGTTAACAATATTTGAAGTAGATAAAGAATATATGGAGTTCTTTATACAGATGGGAACAATGGCTATTATTATTCATAACAGCCAAGACACTGAATCAGTTCTCCTGACTTCTGTGCATATTTTGAAATAAGAAGTGTTTTAAATTAACATATACTGGGCATCTATGAGTACCAGGTATTGCTTAGGTATTTGACACAAAAATAAAATGGCTTCGAGGAAAAAAAAAAAAACAGTAAAGCAGATTCTTAACCCAGGGTTTATCCAGGGAAATATCCACGATTTCTTTGGGTAACTAAGTCACAGGTACTGCCATTACTACTGTGTTTTATTGCCTATATTCAGAATAGAAAGAAATACTAAATTTCAGTCACAGGTGGATGAAAACAATATAATTTTTTTTTCTATCCAAGTTGTAAGCCCTTCAAATTCTACCCATGGACCTGCAAAGGCTACATCATTCTACAAATATTTGCTGAACTTAAAATAAGACAGTTACTGCTAGGCACTAGGGATACCAAGGTAAAGAGAATACGACAGGCAAGGTGCGTTGGCTCACGCCTGTAATCCCAGCACTTTGGGAGGCCAAGGTGGGTGAATCACAAGGTCAGGATTTCGAGACCAGCCTGGCCAACATAGTGAAACCTTGTCTCTACTAAAAATACAAAAATTAGCCAGGCATGGTGGCAGACACCTATAATCCCAGCTACTCAGGAGGCTGAGGCATGAGCATCGCTTGAACCCAGGAGGCAGAGGTTTCAGTGAGCTGAAATCATGCCATTGCAGCCTGGGAGATAAAGTGAGACTCTGTATCACATACACACACAAAAAAAAAAAAGACTGATAAGGCCAGGCATGGTGGCTCACACCTGTAATCCCAATCCCAGCACTTTGGGAGGCTAAGGTGGGCAGGCAAATCACTTGAAGTCAAAAGTTCAAGACCAGTCTGGCCAACATGGTGAAACCTTGTCTCTACTAAAGATACAAAAATTAGCCAGGTGTGGTGGTGGGTACCTGTAATCCCAGCTACTTGGGAGGCTGGGGTAGGAGAATTGCTTGAATCCAAGAGGCAGAGGTTGCAGTGAGCTGAGATCACCCACTGCACTGCACTCCAACCTGGGCAACAGAGGGAGACTCCATCTAAAAAAAAAAAGACTGATAATGCTGGGTGTGGTGGCTCATGCCTATAATTCCAATACTTTGGGAGACCAAGGCAGGCAGATCACTTGAGCCCAGGAGTTCAAGACCAGCCTGGGCAACATGGTGAAACCCCAGCTCTAGAAAAAATACAAAAATTAGCCAGATGGGGTGGCATGTGCCTGTAGTCCCAACTACTCAGGAGGCTGAGGTGGGAGGACTGCTTGAGCCCAGGAGGTTGAGGCTGCAATGAGCTGTGATCATGCCACTGCACTCTGGCTTGGGTGACAAAGCAAGACCCAGTCTCAAAAAAAAACAAAGTTAAAAGACAAACCATGAAAAACATATGTAGTATATATGATATGAGTTGTTCTTAATATTTTAAAAGTTGGTAAAATGCATTAAATAAAATATAAAACTGCTTGATCTGATAAGTGGTTAATATCCAAAATATATAAGGAATCAACTCAATAGTAAGAAAACAACTTATTTTAAAATGGGCAAAGGACCTGAATAGACATTTTTCAGAGGAAGACCAAATGGCCAACGGGTACTTTAAAAAATGTTCAACATCACTAATCATCAGGGAAATACAAATTAAAACTATAATGAGATAACGATTCACACCTATTAGAATCGCTGCTACCAAAATGAGAAAAGATAACAAGTGTTGGAGAGGATGTGGAGGAAGAGGAACCCCTTGTACATTGTTGATGGGAATATAAATTGGTACAGCCATTCTGGAAAACAGCATGGAGGTTCCTCAACAAATTAAAAATAGAACTATCACAGGATCCAGCAATCTCACTACTGAGTACATATCCAAGGATATAAAATCAGTACGTCAAAGAGATATCTGCAATTCCACGTTCATTGCAGCATTATTCATAATAGCCAAGACATGGTGTCAGCCTGAGTGTCTATCAACAGATGAATAAAAAAAGAAAATGTGGTTTACATACACACAATGGAATGCTAGTCGTCCATAAAAAAGAAGGAAATCTTGTCACTTCCTACAACATGGATGAACCTGAGGACACTATGTTAAATGAAATAAGCCAGGCACAGAAAGAGACACACCACATGATCTCACTTATACGCCAAATCTGGAAAAGTTGAACACATAGACACAGAGGGGAAAATGGTTACCAGAGGCTGGGAGATGGAGGGATGGGGAGATGCTGGTCAAAGAACACTAATTTCTGAAAGACAGGAGAAGTAAATAAGCTCAAGAGAACTCTTGCAACTACAGTTAAACAACACATCACATACTTGAAAATGCTGAGTAGATTTTAAGTGTTCTTACCACAAGAAAAGCATAAGTATGTGAGGTAATGTATATTAATGAGTTTGATTTAGTCACTCTACATATACATAAATCAAAACAGCACATTGTACATCATAAATATACATAATTTTTGTCAATTTAAAAATAAAATACATGAACATGTAAATCAAAAAGAAATAGAAATTAAATGGCCATTAAATATATAAGAAAATACTCAACCTCTATAGAAATCCAAGAAATGCAAATTAACAGAAATGCAGTACCATTTTTATCTTATCAGATTTGCAAATACTGATTATCTTCATTCTTTTTAGTTTGGCAAGAATGGCTGGAAACAGGTACTCTCTCCCACCCTAGTGGAAGTGGACACAGTTAAAGACTTTCTGGAGGGCAATTTGGCAAAGCACAGCAAAAGCCCTTAAAAATATTCATCCCTTTTACTTCTATGAATCCCCAAAATAATCAAGAAACTGCACTAAAATATAAGCATAAGGATATTCATGACAGCATTTCTGTAATAGTTTAAATAAGTAGGGGGAGAAAAAACTAAATATTAATAACAGAAGATTAAAGTAGATCAAATATTTAGTATTTTATGAATGTATATTTTTAATTTGTTTTCAAGTACTCATATATATTTTGGTATATATATATAAACAATGATTATCTCTGTGTAGTAAGATTATGAGTGATTTTTTTCCTATTTTCCAATTTTTCTAGAAAGACCATGAATTATTTGTGTGAAATTCAACTAACCAATTTGGGGGAAATGCCCCATCATCCCTGGGCTCCTGAAAGCCCAAAGTCACAAGTAGAAGTGAAAGATTTTACAGGTACAAAAGCAACAACCTATAACAACTGTTGCCTCTGCAGTGCAGAGAAGGCCTTGATTCTGCCTGGAGCTGAGTTTTGAAGGATTAATTTGCCAAGGAATAAAGTCAAGAGGGCAAAAGAATATCAAGTACAAAAAATGGAAGTGCCTACCATGTTGACAAGCTACATGAAATTTCTGCACAGCAGGAAGGGCAGGGTGAGAGTGGAGGATTGAAGAAAAAGCCAGATCACAAAGACTTCTGAATGTCATGTCAAAGGGTGGAATTATCCTGTCAAAGAAGAATCAATATAGACCTTTCGTGATTCATTAATACGAGGATCAAAGAAAGGTAAAACAGGCTGGGTTCAGTGGCCTGTAATCCCAACACTTTGGGAGGCCGAGGCAGTAAGATGGCTTGAGACCAGGAGATCAAGACCAGCCCGGGAAACATAGCAAGACCTCGTCTCTACAAAAATAAATAAATAAAATAATAAATAAGTAAATAAGAGAAAAGAAAAACAAATAATAACAGAAGAGTGACTGGGATAGGAATGTGGATACTGTCGGGGAAGAGGCATCAGGCAACCTTCTGAGAATGCTAAAAATGTTCCACATCTTGATTGGAGCGGTGGTTATAAGAATGTGTATAAATGTTGAAATCCATTAAGCTATCCCTTTAAAATTTGAGTACTTTACTGTGTTATCCCTCAAAAAGAAAACAAAGAGCTTTTAGCAAAGAAGTATCCTAAATTATTCTAGAAAGCTCACTCAGCAGCTGGGGAGACTGAACACCCTGAGGAAGCACTCTGAGCCATGAAAGCTCCATTCTGGCAAAAGACAGTCAAGGCTTTGGCTGGAGTGGAGGCAGCAAGACAGTAAGAAGGACGATTCATGACACACTTAGGAGGTGGACCTGATAAGCTTTTCTGAGTGTGATTGCTAATGAAACTTCATGATTAAAATTCATGTGAAAATCTAACCCCAAGGCAGTGGCAATAAGGGGTGGGGCTTTGGGGAGGTGATTAGATCACCAAGGCTCTGTCCTCATAAGCAAGATTGAGGTCCTTATGAAAGAAGCTTCCACGCAGTGGAGCTCCCACCTGTAATCCCAGTCCTTGGGGAGGCCAAGATGGGTGGATCACCTGAGGTCAGAAGTTCGAAACCAGCCTGGCCAACGTGGTGCAACCCCACCCCTACTAAAAATACAAAAATTAGCCAGGCATGGTGGTGGGTGCCTATAATCCCAGCTACTCAGGAGGCTGAGGCAGGAGAACCGCTTGAACACAGGAGACGGAGGTTGTAGTGTGCTGAGATCGTGCCACTGTATTCGAGCCTGGGCAGCAAGAATGTAAAACTCCATCTCGGAAAGAGAGAGGAGAGAAAGAGAGAGGTGAGAGAGAGGAGAGAGGAGACAGAGAGAGAGAGAAAGAAGGAAGGAAACAAGGAAAGAAAGAAGGATGGAAGAAAGAAGAGGGAAGGAAGGAAGCGGGGAGAGAAGGAAAGAAAAAGAAAGAGAGAGGAAGGAAGGAAGGAAGGAAGGAAGGAAGGAAGGAAGGAAGGAAGGAAGGAAGGAGGGAAGGAAGGAGCAAGCCAGCTTGAGGGAGGCTGTTAGCCCCCACTGCCAAGTAAGGACACAGTTAGAAGGTCCTACCTCTGAAGAACAGGCCCTCACCAAACACCACACCTTGGGGTTCCCAGCTTCCAGAACTGTAAGCAATAATTTCTGTTGTTTACAAATTACCTAGCCTAAGGTATTTTGTTATAGTATCTTGAATGGACTAAGACAATTGGGAAATCTGAATATAGTCTGAGTATTAGTTAAAATAAAAAGTTACTGCATTAGAAAAATGGAGGTAATTGAAAAATAAGAGAACAAAAAACAGTATGTATAATACAATCTTACTTTGGTAGAAGAATATAAATATGTACATCTGCGTGCCTAGAGACAGACCTTAAAAGGAGAGCACTAAGACTTTAACAGCAGAAATCTCTGAGTGTTGGGAAAGTGAGGTTTTTATTTATTTAGAATGTAGTGTAAAGCATACATTATTTTTAATTTTACTTTTTATTTTTAGAGAAAGGGTCTCACTCTGTTGCTCAGGCTAAAGTACAATGGCTCAATCATAGCTCACTGCAGCCTCTAACTCCTGGGCTCAAGCAGTCCTCCCCACTCAGCCTCCCAAAGTGCTGGGATTATAGGTGGATGCCACCGTGCCCAGTTTTGTTTTTTTTTTTTTTGTAGAGATGGGGGTCTAACTTTTTTGCCTAGGCTGGTATTGAACTCCTGGCTTCAAACGATCCTCCTGCCTTGGCCTCCCAAAATGCTGGAATTACAGGTGTTAGCCACCACGCCTGGCCATATATTACGTTTTTAAAAGAACCTATTTATTTATTTGAGACAGAGTCTCACTCTGTCACCCAGGCTGGAGTTCGATGATGCAATCTCAGCTCACTCCAACCTCCACCTCCAGGGTTCAAGTGATTCTCCTGCCTCAGCCTCCCAAATACCTGAGATTACAGGCATGCATCACCACAACCAGCTAATTTTTGTATTTTCACTACAGAGAGGTTTCACCATGTTGGCCAGGCTGATCTCAAACTCCTAACCTCAAACTCCTGACCTCAAGTGATCCACCTGTCTTGGCCTCTCAAAGCATTGGGATTACAGGCGTGAGCCATGGCGCCTAGCCTAAAAGAACCAATTTAAAGTTGAAAGTTGAACATAATTTTCTATTCTGTAGTTTTCTACTAATGGAGCTCACAAAGAAAGTAGCAGCCATGAGCATGATGGCTCACGCCTATAATCCCAACACTTTGAGAGGACAAGGTGGGAGGATCACTTGAGCTCAGGAATTCAAGACCAGCCTGGGTAACATGGCAAGACTTCATCTCTACATTTCTTTTTTTCCCGGATAGTCTCACTCTGCCACCCAGGCTGGAGTGCAAAGGCACAATCTCCGCTCACGGCAACCTCTTCCTCCCAGGTTCAAGCAACTCTCGTGCCTTAGCCTCCTGAGTAGCTGGGATTACAGGTGCCTGCTAATTTTTGTATTTTTAGTGGAGAAGGCCTTGTTGGCCAGGTTGGTCTCAAACTCCTGGCCTCAAGTGATCCATCTGCCTCGGCTTCTCTACAAAAAAAAATGTTTTGAAACAATTAACCAGGCATAGTGGCCCACGCAGTGGTCCTAGCTACTGAAGGAGCTGAGATGAAAAGATGACTTGAGCCCAGAAGGTCAAGGCTATAGTGAGTTGTGTTCATTCACACCACTGCATTCCAGCCTGGGCAACAGAGGGAGACTCAGTCTCAAAAGAAGAAGAACGGAGAGGGAGACTCAGTCTCAAAAGAAGAAGAACGGAGAGGGAGACTCAGTCTCAAAAGAAGAAGAACGGAGAGGGAGACTCTGTCTCAAAAAGGGGAGGGGAGGGGAGCAGAGGGGAGTGGAGGGTAGGGGAAAACAGGAGAAGACAGGGCAAGGCAGGACAGGACAGGGGAAAGAAAGGGAGGGGAGGGGAGGGGAAGGGAACAGCAGCAAACCTCAAATAGGTAGTGTACAAGCTGGCTCCAGATGCCAAGCAAGAAGGGGAAGACTATCTCACATAGGCTGGCAATCTAAAGGCTCAGTAAAGCACTGCTCTTCTGTACCCATCTTATTTATGTTCCTCTCTTTTGTTCCGAGCAGCAGCCTCTCTGGATGATGGGAAAATTTAGCATGATAGATCAAGCTAAATTTTCCCATCATCTAGAGAGGCTGCTCATCTGCATCATTCATTCTAAGAAAACAAGACACCATGCCACTGCCAGCATCCCCAAAGTGAGCAGACAGATGGGAAGAAAATAACAAGCACTGCACACCCTGTATCCACAGAGCAGGTAAAAGCAACTTTCATAGGAAGTAGGAAACAGCACACCAAGAAGGCTCTTCTTTGGGATTCCAGGGCAGCAGACATTCTCCTGGAAGGGTTTCTAACTTAGGGGATCATCAGGGAAGTGCTGTCCTGACGAAGTTGCCCAAACTTAATACAAAGGAGCTAAGTTTCATTTGTCTTAAATTTAAAGACAGGGATAAGGGAGAAGGTGTAAAGGGCAAAGGGGAGGGCCCAGTATAGACACAATAAAGAAAAGGGATACATTGTTGCTGACTATATTCTCCTCTGGGAGGAATCACAGCAAACTGGGCAGCTGCCAGATTTACCTGGTAACTTCCAGTCAACCAGCTAGAGAACTGGAGAACCCTCTCCAATTCTATTCATCTTCAAAACTGTCTGAGCACCCAGAATGCTGCCTGTTACATGGTAAACATTCAACAACTGAACACAAACATAAGTGAACAGCCTGAACCAACTGAAGGTTTATGGACCAAGCTGTATAACCTTCGGGACTAAAAGAGCTTAAGATGAAAAAGAATCACATGTTAATATCCCATTTGTAACATTTGATGCAATACTGTCGCTCCAGTACCTAGCACAGTATCTGGTGTTTAGGAGGTACTCCTCAATCAATATCCGTTGAACTTTTTCTTGCAACCAAAACTTTCAGATCCAGTAGACGACATTATTTAAGTCTATGTTCTCACTTTTATGCTGACTTTCAAAGTTTTTTGTTAGAGATGGAAAAAAGATTTCTGGGTATGGAAAAATTTCTAAAGTATCATACTCTGTGCCAATTCCATGGCCTGGGAGGAGGCTGTATCAATCTATTCTCATCGGCTCGTATGTGGACTACATGAATGGGCCTAGGCTTGAGCACAGCTTATCTGTCCAAAGCATTTGTGGGCCCAGGAGATAGGTTTTACTTCCACTGGTCACCCGTGTCCTAACACAAAATGTGTAAGGTTGGCTGGGGTCCCCGGATGCCTGACTACCCAACCACTATACTGGGCAGCTCCTCTGATAGAGAGGCAGGCCCAGGCTCTCTCTGGGGAGCTGCTCCCATTCATTTTCCATCTGTTCCTTCAGTCCTCCCTCACTCCATCACTAATTTCTTTCTTTCTTTTTCCCTTTCTTCTGATAAATCTCAACTGTCACCCAGGCTAGAGTGCAGTGGTACAGTAATGGCTCACTGCAGCCTCAAACTCCTGGGCTCAAGCGATCCTCCCACCTCAGCCTCCCAAGTAGCTAAGACTACAGATGTGCGCCACTATGCCCAGCTGATTTTTTACTTTTTGTAGAGACTGGGTCTCACCATGTCACCCAGGCTGGTCTAGAACTCCTGAGCTCAAGCAATTCTCCCACCTCAGTCTGCCAAGGCACTGGGATTACAGGTATGAGCCACTGCACTCGGTCCCATCACTATTTTCACACCAGTATAATGTTACCTTCTATCTCTCCTGTCTTAATTTCTTAAAATTATCATTTGGATACTAAAATATCATTTACAGCCACATACAGAATGAAGGCAAAATACCAGGTCTCCTTCTTATCCCCAAACTCTATTAGAAAGCTGAGTATACACATTTTACCTGAGAATTACATGTCATCTTCTCCAAAAACCACCACAAAGCTCTAAAAACAGAAACAGAAATCACTGAAATGATACTAGTCCCTTAGCAATAAAACCTGTATTGTTCCAAGGGCCTCCTAACTCCTCTTAGCCTCTAGTTTCCTCCTCAATTCCAATCCATTTTCTATACTATCCATTATGTCACCGTATCTGTGAAAAGACAGAACAATAGTCAAAGCGTTTTCACATGCCTCCCTCTCGTTTCAAATTCAAGATGACAGTCAAGATCCCGCAGGATCTGATTCACTTTACACAGCCTGCTCTGTCTCCCACGGGCTCCTTTATAAACCTGCTGATTCTGACAGGACCATCTATTTCCAGCCCACACAAGCCAACATCTTTTCTGCCTCTGGGCCTTTGCTCATGCTGCCCCTAGTTACTCTCCAACCCCCAAAGAGTCCTCCTGGATTCTGAAGGCAGCACTGTGTGGAAGAAAGGGAACTAAACTAGGAGTCGAAACACCTGGATGCCAGGCGTGGCTCTGACATCAACTAGTTGTGTGCCTCTGGACAAGTCCTACACTTCTCTGGGCTCAGTTTCCTGTCTATAAACAGAAAGGATGGACTAGTTCATCCTAAGAGTACTTCCACCTTCGAAAATCAATTATTATTTGATTCCCATATGCTGGACCAAATCCACTCTCTCCTTCAGAGTCTGCAAGTCCTCCAAGAAGTTTCTCTGAGCACATTGGCCCACACTATTCTCTCCCTCTGTGTGGAATCCAGAACAAATTACACAGTGCATTCATTCAACCAAGATTCCTGAGCATTTTCTTGGCCACGTTATGATGGCAAAGTCTTAGAAATAAACATAAAGCCAGTTAGGACCCAGCCTATAGTTATCACCTGTACATCTTTCCTCCCCACTGTTTTTACCCAAGTGAAGTCATGCGAAGTCGTGGACGGCAAATGAATGCAACAGATACCATTTATTCGTTTATTTAACAAATAGTTAAAGAAAACCTTCCATGTCCTATTCTAAACAGTAAAGGTACCAGTAAACAAATGGATCAAGTCCCTAACTTCATGGAATTTATTTATTTGGGAAAGCAGACAGGAAAAACACAGAAATATGTAATGTAATTTCAGGAAGAAAAACAAAGGAGGGGATTAAAGAGTGACTCAGAGCAACTTTACATAGGATGGGCAGAGAAGGCCTCCCTGTGATGATACACTAGAGCCCACACTCAAATGAACTCAGTGACAAGCCAGCAATATTCAAGGAAAAGAGCATCCCAGGAGCAGGCAAAGGCCCTGAAACAGAAGAGATGGGAGGAAGGCTGGAGCAGACGGGAGAGCTGGGGCTTAGACCACACAAGGACTTGGTAGTAATGTGCATTCTACCTCTAACTGTGATAGGATTCCATATGAGGGTTAAAAATATACATAGTCACATTGCTTATGTGGAGAAGAGACTGTAAGGACAGGAGCAGAGGAGCCAGGACCAGCTGGAGATGGCTGTACTGAACCCATAGAGAGTCTGGCTGATGCCCCAGCCTAGGTCACTTCCTGACTCTCCAGCTTACAAGCTGTGGGAGCTCAAGAAAGTCCATCTCTCGCCTCAGTTTCTATACCTTTAAGTGAGGATAATAAAAGTACCTACATTATAATGTTGTCTGGAAGGTTAAATTCGTGCACATAAAACCCTTAGAACAGCCTCTGGCAGACAGTAAACATTTCATGAATGCTAGTACTTTAAAGCCAGAGGATCACCTAAGAAAACTGAAGACAGACAAGAAGCAGGCTGAAGACTGAGCCCCTAGGTCAATCTAAAAGCTCCAAAGGCCTCCATTTGGCCAAGATTTGCCATAAGCCTGCATGTCTTATGGCAACTCTGTTTGGGACTCCAAACCCCCTCTATGTATTAATAACTCACAATTTAGAGCTTGATGATGTAATGCTTTATATAGGTCTTTAGGTAACAATTATATGGTCGAAGTTCAGCTGTCTTGTATACCTACTATCAGGCTTGGCGTAGAGTTAGATAAATGCTAAGGTGTTCTGCAAATACTCATTCATGGATTATATCATGTGTATTTCAAAGTAATCAATGTAAGGCACTATACTTTCTTTTAAAAAAATAATCTTCTCTTCAAGGAATTATGTGACTCATAAGTTATATCCTCAGCACCAGCCCACTACCCCCACTATCCCACCAGTCCCATCTTGGCAGAGACAGATACGCTGACCAAAGAAATTACACTATCTGCCATTCCATTTTCCCGCCTGACTTCCTGTCCACATGCTTTGTAACAAAGTTTTCTATCTCTTCTTTCCTGGAGATTTCTTAAGCTATGAAACCCTTCTATATCTAGCGACATTTCAAACTTGCCTCCTGTCCCCAGAATTCCCACGGCCCTTAAAAAAGCCTAAACAATGAAGCCAGAATATTCCCAGAAAAACAGGAGCATCAAAACTTAGTAAGAAAAGAGGGAAAGAAAATGGGCATAACCCAAATAAACACCTAGAAAATCATCAAGCAGGGTTCTTCCTGACAAGGTACAGGAGTCTCACTCAGTGCCTTCAACTAGCTACTATGAATATTTACAAAATGACCTTAGGAAGTCCTAGCCAGATCAAGCAAGAGAAAGAAATAAAGGACATCCAAATTGGAAAACAGGAAGTCAAACTATCTCTGTTTGCTGATGATATGATTGTATACTTAGAAAACCCCAAAAGATGCCTAGATCCTCAAAAGACTCCTAGATTTGATAAATGAATTCAGTAAAGTCTCAGGTTACAAAATCAACATACACAAATCAGTAGCACTGGTATATACCAAAAACCACCAAGCTGAGAATCAAATCAAGAACTCAATCCTTTTTAATACCTTCAAATACAAATAAAATACCTAGGAATATACTTAACTCAGAAGGTGAAAGAGCACTACAAGGAGAACTACAAAATGCTGCTGAAAGAAACCACAGATGACACAAACAAATGGAAACACACCCAATGCCCATGGAACCAAAGAATCAACATCATGAAAATGACTATACTACTCAACGCAATCTACAGAGTCAATGCAATTCCTATCCAAATACCAACATCATTTTGCAAAATATTAGAAAAAGAAATCCTAAAATTCATACGGAACCAAAAAGGAGCCCAAATAGCCAAAACAATCCTAAGCAAAAAGAATAAATCTGGAGGCATCATGTTACCTGACTTCAAATTATACTGCAAGGCTACAGTAACAAAACAGCAACGGTACTGATACAAATGTAGATATACTGACCAGTGAAACAGAACAGACAACCCAGAAATAAACCCGAATACTTACAACCAACTTATCTTCAACAAAGCAAACAAAAACATTAACTGGGAAAAGATCCCCTATTCAATAAGTGATGCTGGGAAAACTGGCTAGCCACAGGCAGAAGAATGAAACTAGATCCCTATCACTCACGGTATGCAAAAATCAACTCAGGATGGATCGCAGATTTAGATCTAAGACATGAAACCATACAAATTCTAAAAGAAAACCTAAGAAAAACTCTTCTGGACATTGGCCGAGACAAAGAATTTATGACTAAGACCCCAAAAGCAAATGTAACAATAAAAATAAATAAATAAATGGGACCCAATTAAACAAAAAGGCTTCTGCACAGCAAAAGAAGTAATCATCAGAGTAAACAGATAACCCACAGAATGGGAGAAAATACCTGCAAATTACGCATCTGACAAACAACTAATACCTAGAATCTGCAAAGAACTCAAACAATTCGGCAAGAAAAACACAAATAATGCCATCTAAAAGAGAGCAAATGACATGAATAAACATTTCTCAGAAGAAGATACACAAATGGCCACAAAATGTATGAAAAAATGCTCAACATAACTAATCATCAGGGAGATGCAAATTAAAACCACAATGAGATACTCTACCCTGCTCCAGTCAGAGTGGCCATTAAAAAGTCAAAAACAATAGATGTTGGCATGGATGTGGTGAAAAGTGAACACTTGCACACTGCTAGTGGGAATGTAAATTAGTAGAACCTCTATAGAAAACAGTATGGCGATTTCTCAGATAACTAAAAGTAGATCTACCATTCAATCCAGCAATTGTACTACTGGGTATCTACCCAAAGGATAATAAGTCATTATATCCAAAAGATACTTGCACACGTTTATTGCAGCACAGTGCATAACAGTAAAGATAAGAAACCAACCTAAGTGCCCATCAACCAATGAGTGGATTAAAAAATGTGGTATATATACACCACAGAACACTACTCAGCCATAAAAGCAATGAAATAATGTCTTTTGCAGCAATTTGGATGGAGCTGGAGGCCATTATTTTAAGTGAAGTAACTCAGGAATGCAAAATCAAATACTGTATGTTCTCACTTATACGTGGGAGCTAAGCTATGGGTATGCAAAGGCATAAAGAGTGTTATAATAAACTATGGAGACTCAGAAGTGGGAGGGAGGGAGGGAGGGAAAGGAAATGAGGGATAAAAAAATACATATTTGGTACAAGGTACACTTCTCAGGTTACTGGTGCACTAAAATTTCAGACTTCACCACTATACAATATAATCTAAAACCACTTGTACCACAAAAGCTACTGAAATTCAAAATACATATACATATTTTTAAAAATATAGTAACAATGAAACATTTAAGAAATAAGGGTTTCCAATAGAACAAAGATCGAAGTCAGTGAGGGGAAAAAAGATTAACTTTTTCACTTTTTTTTTTTTTTGAGACAGGGTCTCATTCTGTCATCCAGGCTGGAGGTCAGCACCGCAATCTCAGCTCACTGCAGTCTCAACCTCTTGGGCTCAGGTAATCTTCCCAACTCACCCTCCTGAGTAGCTGGGACCACAGGTGTGTGCCACTGCACCTGGCTTATTTTTGTATTTTTTGTAGAGGTGGGAGTTTACCATGTTGCCCAGGCTGGTCTCAAACTCCTAAGCTCAAGAGATCTAACTGCCTTGGCCTCCCAGAGTGCTGGGATTACAGGTGAGTGCCATAGTGCCTGGCCAATGTTTTCACTTCTTTATTCAGTTTCCATAGAACTATGTGTCCTTCTGTTTTTCTTCCCTGTCCTACCCACCCATGCTCCCACATGCCTAGCGCTGGTGATAAGCCACAGAAAATAATGCTGACCCACCAGGACCAGGTCTTGATGTGGTTTCAACAAAGTCTGAGCCTCATATCCTGAGATCTACCCCAGCCCTCCAGGGACCAGAAACAGTGACAAATACATGGGAACTATGTAGGCGACTCAAATGTGGACAGAGATGGGCACATCATACTGCTCCCAAATTGGCTTTCTTCCACAAACCTAACCTAAAATAGACAAAGGCTGCTAGATGTTATTTTGCCAATACCTTTTGGCAGAACTATTTCTAGCTAATTCTGATTACTGAACTACTTATGGAGGTTTTAAAAATGGTCCATCTGTAATCCAACCATTTTGGGAGGCAAAGGTGGGAGGATCGCTTGAGCCTGGGAGCTTGAGACCAGCCTGGGCGACACATGGGGTCCTGTCTCTAAAAATAAATAAATAAGTAAATTTAAAAATTTTTTACATGGCCCTCTGAAACAAGAAATAAAGTGGCCTCTACCCACGCCCCGTAACTCTTATGGCACTTTCTATGCAAACACTGTGGTCCTGAGTGCTATTCTAATTCGAAAGAGTGACCTGTCAATACACAGATGGGGGATAAAATAGCAAAACAGAATCCTCACAACTGATATTGCTGATTAACTGGACATGAAGGATTCAATTAAATACACTTTGACCTTAAGTGCCATTTTTTTTTCCATGCTAACCCATAGCACCAAATATTCATTTGCAAGTTGGGTTTTCTTTACCTCTAGGTCTCTGTATACAGATTCTGGCGACCACTGAAGAGCTCTGATTCCCCTCCCATACAATTATACAATTTTCAAGGGAACTTCCATTCCCCTGGGATTTGGTCCCAGTGGAAGAAGCCTTTTGGGCCTAAGTACTTAGAATCTACCCATCCCTGGCTCAAGAGGCAAGACCAGACTTTCATGAAAAGCGTCTCCAGGCAGTCCTGGAGAAAGACAGCTATTGAATGGCACTTCCTAATTCAAGGGGAAATTATGCTAACTGGAGTTCCCAGCAACAGTAAATGTAATTCAACATGACTAATAGAAAAAATAACTGACTAGGCCGTTTGCTCACTAGAAAATATATCCCCACATGTTGAGCCTTATCAGAGGTCATCTCAGCACCCAGAGCAGAGACCAGAGTGATGTAAAAACAGTCGCTTCCCAACAGCAATATTTGGATCAGGAGGGACCCAATACTCATATCCAAAATTAACTTCCCACGGAATTTCTTTTGTTGTTACTGTTTTCAGACAGGGTCTCGCTGACACCCAGGTAGAGTGCAGTGACACAGTCTCAGCTCCCTGCAGCCTTGACCTCCCAGGCTCAAGCAATCCTCCCATCTCAGCCCCCTATTTAGCTGGGACCATAGATACACACCACCACACTCAGCTAATTTTTGTATTTTTTCATACAGACAGAGTCTCACTATGTTGCCCAGGCAGGTCTCAAACTCCTGGCCTCAAGCAATCCTCCCACTTTGGCCTCCCAAAGTGCTAGGATTATAGGCGTGAGTCACAGGGCCTGGCCTCTAATTTCTTAACTTCATCCATTCATTGATTCATCAAACACCTAACATTAAGCATATTCACTGAATAAAAAGATGCATGAACGCACCCCAGTGCGTTTTCCACAGAAGATATTCAAAAACTGTTGGACACAAGGAAGGCAAAGTGTATAAACGACAGTGATACAGAGCACTTCCCAGACACCAGTGTCTGACAGTCTCAGGACACTGACTCTGATTAAAGGCACTCTCTACCCCACTCTAGTTAGTTGCCTCCAAAAGGAAGAATGAAGGAAGAGGGAAAAAATTCACACATATCTAGATTCAAACTTTTTAGCTAAACTGACATCCAAGATCCCAAGTTCAAATCAAAGAAAGACAAAAAGCCACCCAAAGTGACCTGTGCCTATGCAAAGGAGCTTCCAAAACATTAACAAACAGGGACAAATTCCCAGCATATTCTAATCACTATGACCTTTTATCATTAATAGGTCCATAAAAAAGGGCTTATTTCTTATGCTACTAACAAAGGGTTAAGCAGATATTTCTTTTTTTTAACCGCAATTACTTTTGCAAGATTATTTCTATCATATTTGTGTGGAGATCCTACATTCCAGTTTAAACAAATGATTCCCACACTTCCAGAGAGGCCTTAATTGGGCTAATCTGTTACTTTTAGTGCAGTCTTGCAAAGGCTGAATTCTTCTTAAGCCATTAAAGGACTTGAGCAAAATTCTTTTGATGATAACTTTTTTAAAAGATAATCTCCAGAGCTTACATATATTCTACAATTACTTATGCTAATAGAAAAATATATATATGTTCCAAAAGGCTCCTTCCAATTTGAAAGCTCTAATGGCCAGCATATCTGATATGAACTTCCTGCATATAACAAAACACAAACCAACAAGTATAATCATAGGTCTAAAAAGAGAGACTGGTAAACAAAAAGAGTAAAAGCTCAGCCTGCTTAGCCAGAGGAAGGGAAGGGAAGGATGAGTACAGATGGGACAGTCTGTACATTTGGTAGCTGCCTTTGGAGTCCAGGAAAGACAATTTATTCACTCTGTGAACATCTGTGCATTGAAGAGGGATAGGAAAACGGTAAAAGTAAGAGACATTAAAAGAAAACTTAGGCTAACTACAAGGAGACAACCTGTGATCATCCACCTGGAAACCTTCCTTAGAAAGTGTTTCCCAGGGAAACTGTGAAAGCTCTCTGAAAGAGATTAAATCTCTTCAGAAAGATTTAAGGATATTTGTAGGTTCTACCATACTAGAAGATTATATCTGAGTATGAAAGGGATATTCCAGTTCCCAGGAATTGTCTAAATGTCATTCCCAATAAAAAATAATTTAGAGAATTTTTAAAGAGCATATTACAGTCCTGTTTTCCTAAGCTTTTAGCTATCTTAGATAACCTAAATCACCTTTTTCTTAAATTATTAAAATGCCAAATACATATATAAAAACATTAACCGTGCAAGCAATGCATCGAAAATGCAACCAAATATTTCTGACATTTAAATAAGAGCGTTCCCAAAGTCTCTTTTTGAGGTCCCAACTCTCAAAACTAGGCTCAAGAGCATTCTCCCAGGAACACATACCAAAGGATCCCCAACTAACAATAAGCTTTACCATTCTCCGGAGGAATGACCACGTAACCTATAACCAGAGGCTGCAGAGAAAATAAAATGACTTTCAGGTGATACAAAATATAAACTGGGAGAAGGAACCAAGGTACTAACCACCGTGCGACCACCTCTGTCTGGCCCTAAGGGATTACCCTGGTCTAGAACTAGAAAAACTGAGCTCAAAGATCCTTCATACATCAAATGCCAGGAACTTCTGAATAAATGGTTTATTTAACCCAGGTTTTTCTACTCCAAATCCCCTACACTAAGAGGGGTCACATTCCTCAGAGGTCAAAACCCAAGATGAGTCATATCCTGACCCATTTAGAGGTGCTGGTGATAATTTCACCTATCAAAGATCCATTCCGTAGGGCAAGCTTTCCAACGTGTAAGAGGGTCTTAAAGGTAAAAATGGGTGTGGAGAACTGAAATCATATTTTGGTTTCACATTTTTTATTTGACAAAAAACCATGGGTGACTCTAATATTAATTAAAAGAAAACTTCTTTAGTTGACAAACTTCATTTTTCTGCCTGTCAGCTGCCCCTCCTTAGTGAGCCCTCCTGCCACGGGATAATCCCTGGCCAAACAACCAAGTCTCCAGAGCACTAATAAGTTCAGAGGAAAAGGCGTACAAGTTGCACAAGGAATACCAAGAAATCCAGATTGTATTCAAAGTGGCAGACTAATTCTAGTAAAATGTCTCCACCCACTGCTGCCCTTCCTGAGCCCATTATCTGCTGAGAATCAAAGGGCCTGGCTATAAATGTGACTGTCCGATGTCCTTGTGAGCTCCCTAAGCTGTATACATGAACAATACAATTAACTGGTGAGAAATGTGGAGGGATAGGAAGGCCTCTGCACATCTCTAAATCCTGGCTTTCTTATCCCTTCTAAATCCCCACACATGAACTCTACAAAGGCCTCCTGTTTTTCCTCCAAAACAAAAAGTAAAATAAATGTACATTTTCTGTTAGTCTGTCTCATAATTAAGAAACGTAATCTAAATTCACTTTTACCTTACTAGTACCAAGTTTTAAAATTCAGCTTTTTTTTTTTTTTTTTTGAGACAGGGTCTCACTCTGTCACCCAGGCTGCAGTGCAGTGGTGTGATCATGGCTCACTGCAGCCTCACCCTCCTAGGCTCAAATGATTGATCCTCCCACCTTAGCCTCCTGAATAGTTAGGACCACAGGCACACACCACCACGTATGATTAATTTTTGTATTTTTTCTAGAGATGGGGTTTTACCATGTTGCCCAGGCTGGTCTCGAACTCCTGAGCTCAAGCAATCTACGCGCCTCTGCCTCCCAAAATGCTGGGATTACAGGTGTGAGCCACAATACATGGTCAAAATTCAGCATTTTTAAGAAATAAGAGAATATGAGGGGAAAAGGCACATCAACTAATGTAAGATGTTTAGGGCGAGGAAAAGCGTTTAAACAAATTACAACATTGATCTACCTCTCAGGGTAGTTGTGAAAGAAAAAAAACAAAGCATTGCAAAACATGGGGGAACATGAAGGCAAAGCAGCAGTGGCGCTGATCCACATACACATTCCATTTCCGCGTGTGCCCTTTCTGATCCAAAGCAGCTCTGTGGTCACTACAACTAGTTCGTTACCGAGTGAACCACGCTACTCACTGCAGGGTACGGTAAGTGAGACAGGAATTGAAACACCCAGATATCTTAGCTACATTCACTTTTGTAACCTCCTAACTGGGAATGATGACTTGCACACGAATTGTGATGAGCATATCACATTACTATACATAGATGTCACCTTAATCTTCTAAAATAACTGCTTTACCCACAGCTCCTTTTCTCAAAAATCTTTAAAACCTAGACAGTGTCTATAGGATCAAGTTCTAACCCTTGAGCCAGAATTCAAGCTGACCACAGTCCGGCTTCCACTGGACCTCCCACTGCTCTTTGGAGAAGGCAACTGTGAAAGCACCCACATTAGTCTGAGAGCCAGGCATTGGAATTCCGGCTCTGCCACTTCACCACTGTGTCATCCTGAGAAGGTTAGGTATCTTTTTTATCTTCACTTTTTAAAACAAGAATTCCCTCATCTTTAAAACAAGAGCAACCATACCTATGTCACCACACTGATGGATGAAAGAGAGAGCTGGCGGTGGCACAGAGCAGACGCCGACTATTACTTTTCTCTCTAGGCCCAGCAGTCCAAGTGGTCTGCTCTCCATTCTCTTGAAAGCTTTCCCCAGCAACTCTCCACCAGTTTCAGAAGCACACTTTGCTTCAAGGCCCTCCTCTCTTCTACAAAACCTCCCTGCCTCAGAATCATTTTCTCTTAGAGCTTTATAATTATTAGATTCTAAGCCAAGTTTGTCCAACCTGCGGCTGGGCTGCCCAGGATGGCTTTGAGTGTGGCCCAACACAAATTTGTAAACTTTTTAAAAAATATTATGAGAATTGTTTGCGATTTCATTTTTTTAAGCTCATCAGATGTCCTTAGCATTAATGTATTTTACGTGCAGCCCAAGACAATTCTTGTTCTTCCAGGGTGACCCAGGGAAGCCAAAAGATTGGACACTCCTGTTCTAAGCCAAGTGATCTGAAATCATCCTTCACTCATGTGTCACTCCTCTTTCCCCAAGGAGTCCACAAACTCAAGAGCAAGGGTTTTCCGAATTACCAAGTCAATCCAATCTAAGCGTTCAGTAAAAAATACTCTGAAGATAAGAGTTGCCTTGGAGTTGTCTACCAAAAATGGGTGCCCTTCTGGCCCAAATAGGGGATAGTAACACTTCCCATACATACACTTGAACAATTTTTCTTCCCCCATAGCTTGGAGAGTTTTTCCAAAGGTACTATTTGCCAGATAGGCTGGGCCCAGTGGCTCATGCCTGTAATTCCAGCACTTTGGGAGGTTGAGGTGGGTGGATCACCCGAACTCAGGAGTTTGAGTCCAGCCTGGCCAACACGGGGAAACCCTATCTCTACCAAATACACAAAAATTAGCTGGATTTGGTGGCTAGCGCCTATAATCCCAGCTACTCAGGAGGCTGAGGCAGGAAAATCACTTGAACCTGGCAGATGGGGGATGCAGTGATCTGAGATTGCACCATTTCACTCCAGCCTGGGGGACAGAGAGAGGCTTCCTCTCAAAAAAATAAATAAGAAAAGAAAAAAAATTTTTAATAAAAAATATTTGCCAGATAAATAAAGGAGGGTTAAATCTATGTTAGTCACCTGGGAACTCTCTGCCAGACCAGTAAAATTTAAGAAGCCTTCACTTCATGCATTCAACAGGCTCTTCTTGAATTCTGGCCTTGTGCTGTCCTTAATTCAGCAAGGGAGACAGACGGTTAACAATTCAGTCTCTATCTTGGATTAGCTTTCTGGAACCTACACTATGTCTGATCCTTTAGGAACCCCTAATTCTGCCAAAAAAAATCAATTAAGGGATTCACCTTCTGAAAAATATTAAAACAAAACAAATAATGCAGCCCTTTGGGTTTTAACCCTGTGGGCCCATCCTAAAACGGCCAGTCAAAGTGTGTGCAGCTAAGAGGTTGCTGAACAGTCTTGCAGATGGGATAATGACCTCTTCGCCATTCCCAAGACCCTGCTATCCAAAAAGCAGAAACACCTGGTTGGGAAAAAAAAGCAAGAGTTGGAGTAAGGCAGTACTAAGGCAAATTTTCTCACTTAGTGAAGTTGTTTTATTCATATTCAAGTAATCACCAACTACCTTCATATAAAGATCCCAGGAAAATGCAATAAGCCCTCTTTAGAAACACATGGAAACACTGTCTCTTGAATTCTTCTCAGTTGCTAAATTCTTGGATAAGGTGCCATAAACGTTGACTACAGTGTGGACCCTGGAATACTCATCGAGCATCTGAACAAGGGCAAAAAAATGAACGATCCACAAATAAACAGTTTAACTTGTTGCAGTAATAGCGTGCAAAGTTAATTTTCCTTTGTTTGAGTTCCGTGTGTGTGTCTGCGTGTGTTGTGCTTGTGTATATGTGTGTGCTGTGTGTATATATTTGTGTCTGCTGTGTATATGCGTGTGCGCGCGTTCTTCAAGGAGCCTGCATACAAGCTGCAACAGCTCCAGATTGGAGCTCGAATGCCGCCGCCGAGGGGCAAGCGAGGCGCAGAGCCCGCTCCCAGGGCGTCCCGAAGTCGGGTCTCTGCTCTGCAACAGGCAGCTCTTCACCGCCCGACCCTCGCCGAGGTTCCCCACCCCCAACCGCGCGGACCTCGCCGAGCCGGAAAGCAGAACCGGCTGCTACTGACCGCCCGGGAGGGCGGATCCCACCGGCCCCGCTCCTCCGCGCCTGCGGCGACCCCCACGCGCGTACTCACGGAGCTGGACACCGTCGCAGAGACCGGGAGTCGGGAGTAGCGGGGAAAGGGCCGGCAGGGCAGGGGCGGGACCGGGCGCGGCACGCGGGAACCCGGGCCACCCAACCCGGAGGCGCTTACCTCTGGGCTCCCCAGTCGGGCCGGGCGCGGCGCCTTGACTGGGTCTCGCTGGGAGCCGCGCGGCCCAGAGGAGGAGCCGCTCCTGCAGAGAGGACGGGCAGCAGGCAGGCATCCGCGCCCCGGGCTGCGGCCGGACTGCAGGGAGAGAGAGGGGAGGGAGCGCAGATTTGAGTGGAGGGGGCGTGGAGGATGTGCGCCTCCACCCAAGACCGAGAGGGTGGGCTGCCGGAGCCCGGTGGAGGGGAGCGCTCGGAGGCGCCGGAGGGAGCGAGGAAGCCGCGCCGAAAGTGTGAGAGGGAGGGTGGGGGACAGGGGTGAGGAAGGCGGGGGCCGGGAGCAGCCGGGACGAGAAATTGGCCCCCAAGCTGGACGGCCCTCACCTCCGCACCATCCGACTAAGAGTTGTCTGGGTCTGGAGCAAAGCACAACGGGGTCTGAAACTTTATGTCATTTTCTCATACACACGTGATCCCCCTGCAGTCCAGATGGTTTCAATCACTGGAGGAAAAAAGCGGCTCTTCTGGTATGCGTGAAAAGCCGGAGCTGGGAAAGTCTGGGAAAAGCTGCCTGCACAGCCAGCCGGCCTTCAAACAAACCGATGAGCTCTTTCCCTTCTCCCAGTTCTCTGCCTCAGGGGAGCCCTACAAAACCCAAACGAAATAGAAAGAAGCTACTTTTGGTACTGCAGCAGTAGCAGAACTCCCAAAGCACTAGGGTTCCAAGGAGCCTAGTCTGAACCAAAAGCTCCAAAAGGGATTCTGAAAATTTACTTTAAATACTCCCATGGTTTGCAAAACCAAAACTAGAAAAGGGTGCCATTGAATAAGAAAGCAATGGAATACCAGCATTAAGAATCTGTGATTTATTAGTGGAATTCTGAAGGAAATAATTAGCCCAGTACAACAATCAACTTGGAAAAGAATAATGTAAATTACTTAAAATCCAAACCCATACATACTTAGATGTTTAAGCCGTGTAATCCATTGTTTACTTACGTAAATGACTGTAAATAAAATTTGATATCGAAATGCAAAACTGAGCAGTAATGAAAATTGACTTTTGAAGTTTCAGTTTTACACTTACTTTACAAATTTACATTTCGAAGGAACCAGTGTGTATGGACAAAAGCAGGCTCTAAGTCCAGGACATATTTCAAAATCGAAGCCAATTCAATTGTCACATATCCTAAAGAGGTATTTACTCAGCTGCAAGGCAAGCATCAAAAATAATGAGTTTAAGATACATCCTGGCCGGGCGCGGTGGCTCAAGCCTGTAATCCCAGCACTTTGGGAGGACGAGGCGGGTGGATCACGAGAGATCGAGACCATCCTGGTCAACATGATGAAACCCCGTCTCTACTAAAAATACAAAACATTAGCTGGGCACGGTGGCGCGTGCCTATAATCCCAGCTACTCAGAAGGCTGAGGCAGGAGAATTGCCTGAACCCAGGAGGCGGAAGTTGCAGTGAGCCGAGACCGAGCCATTGCACTCCAGCCTGGGTAACAAGGGCGAAACTCCGTCTCAAAAAAAAAAAAAAAAAAAAAGATACATCCTGAGGCTGGGCGCGGTGGCTCACGCCTGTAATCCCAGCACTTTGGGAGGCTGAGGCGTGTGGATCACGAGGTCAGGAGTTCAAGACCAGCCTGACTAACATTGTGAAACCCCGTCTCTACTAAAAATTCCAAAATTAGCCAGGTGTGGTGGCGCGCGCCTGTAATCCCAGCTACTCAGGAGGCTGAGCCAGGAGAATCGCTTGAACCCGGGAGGTGGAGGTTGCAGTGAGCCAATATTGCACCACTGCAGCCCTGCCTGGGTGCAGTGGCTCACACCTGTACTCCCAGCACTTTGCGAGGCCAAGGTGGATGGATCACTTCAGATAAGGAGTTCAAGACCAGCCTGGCTAACATGGTGAAAACCCATCTCTACTAAAAATATAAAATATAAAAATTAGTCAGGAGTGATAGCAGACACCTGTAATTTCAGCTACTAGGGAGCCTTCAGGCAGGAGAATCCCTTGAACCCAGGAGGCAGAGGTTGCAGATCACTTCACTGCATTCCAGCTTGGGCAACAGAGCAAGACTCTGTCTTTAAAAAAAAGATACATCCTGGAAATAATTTAACTTGGTCAAGATGGAACACAAATAATGGCAAGAACCAAACTAATCAAGTCTACTATTCCTTTGCCAAAAAAGGATATTACACATGAATTTCTAGTATTAACTCTTTGTCTCCAAAATACTGATGCCAAAGGACCCCAGTTGGGCCTTTATAGCAGAGGGCCTTATATACGGTGTGATGCAGTGTGCACGTGAAAAATAAATCAATTCCTGGTTGAGTTGGTTCTACACCTGGGAAGCTCAAGATTTCAGCTGTTGCTGAGGCATACTGGAAAGCACAAAGGCCAAAAATCAGAACACTTTTACTTTAATCAGAACAGGTTTTACTCCAAACTCACAATGTAAGTGAGTTTCTAGTCTATTTCACTGAAGTGCTTGAACACTTCAGGAGACCTGGGCCATATTCGGATGAACTTAACCCTCTTCAGTCTTTTCCAATCTCTCCAGTTGCACATTAGGGTGGTTCCTCTCCAAACGTGGAACAAGAGAACTCTTGAATGTGAAGGCAAGCCACAGAATTTAGCAACCCTCCAGGCAAATTCTACCTGCAGCTCTTTGAGCTCTGTAAGGAGGTTCTTAAGTCTCCCATTTTCAAAACTATTGGAACTTCTAAAGTCCCATTTTTCTTGTAAGTAACATCTGCAAGGAAAGACAACAAACAGCATCAAGATTTTCTCTATTCCTACCCAGGACAATAATTATTTTCGTCTTTGGCAGCTACTGCTGCTGCCTCTTATATGTGCTGAAGCAATGTAAGAGGGCCATAATGAGATATAAATACTTGTTCTTTTTGTTTGCCAATTCCATTGCAAGTTATGCATGGAACTGTTTTAATTCTTAGGAAAAAACCTTCATTAGATCTGCTTTCTCAGAAAGAAAAGTAACATCCCTTAAATGTTCTAAATATAGTCTAAATATAGCCTTGAGTCTAAACTTCACATATATGACTATTAGTTCATCTTAATACTGGCCAAATTATGTCTTAGAGACACTGACATCAGAAATGTTGTTAGTGCAATATTTTAAATAGTAATTTAGTAATCTGCATTAACCTAATGTTCACATCACTTGACAAACAAGGTCAACTATATATAAGGTACTAAAAGAGATGGCAAGCTCTTTGAGGACACCAGCCTAGCCTGTCTTGCTAATAATTACATCCTATCTACCTAGCACAGTGCCCAGCATGAAATAAGCACACAGTAAATACATGCTGTCTGAATAAATGAAAACACTCCTCATAAGGCTACAATCCTGTTGTAGAGACATGTGACTTATAAACAACAGAATGAAATAGCCATGGGAGGATACTAGCAACAGAAAAGAGGAAGGGATCATTAGCATTAGCCATCTTTGGACTTTAATCACAGCATATATTCAGAAATGTGCAGAGACTGCTGAAAATAGGAAGCGTTTGTAGGAAGAATTTGGTAAATTTACTGCCTAATTTAGGGGTCTGAAATACACTTTCCCATGTTCCCATTATTCAGGCCCCTCAACACAGAGCCAAGACAAGATCTGAGCATAAACATCCTGGCTCTAATTTGGATAGTATGAATACTGTTCCTTTCATCCTCTCTCATACATCTCCTCCACCCCCAAGCCATTTCCTCTGTACTGTCTTCTGTCAGTCTAATGAAAGTTTCCTAATCTTTAGAAGCAGTAGCTTTGGTTCTCTTTGTGCAGAGAAGTACAATATGCCCTGATTACATGGTTTTATTCCATACAGATGCCTGGCAACACATCTTATAGCTAAGGGTCTGTTTAATATTTTAACTTTGAGAGCCTTATAATTCAACTATTTTGTTATATACCAAAATAGAACTTGACATCACAAAGATGGGCTTTGCTTCCTTTTGCTATATTAAATCGTGCACTTAAGCATGGTAAGTTGTCTGGGTTTTCTGGTTCGTGGATTTTGCTTTGGCATGTTTTGTTTTTTTTCCTTTGAGGGACAGAAGGATTAAGATTTTCTAGAAATTTTCAGGTTTGCAGGTCTAATACACATGAAACAATGATTTCCTTCTAGGTGCTCTGCCTGTAATATCATATGTGTTCATTAAAGGGGCAATGAGGGTCAGGTTCAGTGGCTCACTCCTATAATGCCAGCATTTTGGGAGGTCAAGGCAGGAGGATCTCTTGAGCTCATGAGTTCGAGACCAGCCTGGGCAACATGGTGAAACCCCCCCTCTTCTAAAAAATATAAAAATTAGCAGGGCATGGTGGCAGGCACCTGTAATCCCAACTACTTGGGAGGCTGAGGCAGGGAGAATTGCTTGAACCTCAGAGGCGGAGCTTGTAGTGGGCCAAGATCATGCCACTGCACACCAGCCTGGGCAAGAGAGCGAGATTCTGTCTCAAAAAAAAAAAAGAAAAGAAACGAGAGAGAGAGAGAGAGAGAGAGGAAGAAAGAAAGAAAGAAAGAAAGAAAAGAAAAGAAAAAAGCAATAAGACTGCTTAACTGCTGATGCTGGGCACACTGGGTCTGTGAGTAAATGAGATGAGATGTCAGGTGACTTTCAGATGGACAGGAGACAAAAACAAGCTCAGAAAGGTTCATCCAACCTGGACGGTCCCCTCACTCCTCTGTCTTGCTAAGTCATCCTTCTTTCTTCTCTCATGGGCTTGAAGATACTTTTTTTTTTAAGGCTAGTCAAATGAAGAAGTGGAGTGGAGAAGGAACACAGAAATCTGTAACTGGTTGTGATCAATTAGCTGTAAACATCACTGAACTTGGAGCAGCCTGAAGATAATTTTTCACTGGAGAAAATTAAAATCTAAAAATTTACTCCTTTGAAACACTAGTTACCAATCTTTGTTCTGATGGTATCAGTCTTAGATTTAATGAATTATCTCCAGATAAAATAATGATTTATATTTGTCACTGAATTCACTGAATTTTACCCAACATGCATCCCTGAAACCAGAATTTGAAATGTAATATTATCTTGTCATTCTCCATCTTACTGGCAAAACAAAAATCCATAGCTCGCCTCCCCCAAAAAAAATCACCATTGTATCTATAGCTCCTTATTCATTCATTTATTCATTCAATAAGCATTTATTAAACATCTGCAAAAAACTGTTTTTTGACTCTGGGGGGAATAAAAGAGAAATAAGTTGTGTAAGCAAATTTAAAATCTGGTGATAAAAGCATTAATAAATAACTACTCAAAAATAAATAGCATACAAGAAATAACAAGGAGGAAATATGGGAATTTGCAGAAGTAGTAGAGACTCTTACTAGAATTGAGAGAAAGAGAGTTGGACCTGAACCTTCAATGACTATTAGAATTTCTACTTCAATCAATAGAAAAGAAGGGGAGAAAATTTTAAACCAAAGCAATTGCCTGAGCCATGAAAGTGAGAAACTAGCTGTAAAAACAGTGACTGGTCCTCATTTGACTGAAGTAGCAAGTTCAAAAGGTAAATTAATTGGGGAACAGCTTGGTGGTTCCTCAAAAAGTTAAACACGGACTTACCGTATGACCAGCAATTCCACTCCTGGGTATATACCCAAAAGAACTGTAAACAGGTATTCAAATACTTGTACACAGAAGTTTGTAGCAGCACTATATACAGGACCCAAAGGTAGAAATAATCGAAGTGTCCATCAACGACGGAATTAATTTTTTTTTAGATGGATTTTCACTCTTGTCACTCAGGCTGGAGTGCAATGGTGCAATCTTGGCTCACTGCAACCTCTGCCTCCCAGGTTCAAGTGATTCTCCTGTCTCAGCCTCCCAAATAGTTGGGATTACAGGAATTCGCCATCATGCCTGGCTAATTTTTGTAGAGACGGGGTTTCACCATGTTAGCCAGACTGGTCTTGAACTCCTGCCTTCAGGTGATCCGCCTGCCTCAGCCTCCCAAAGTGCTAGGATTACAAGTGTGAGCCACCATGCCTGGCTATGAATGGCTTTTTTTTTTTAATGTAGTGTATCTATACAGTGGCATATTATTCAACCATAAAAAGGAATCATATCCTGATATGTGCTATGGGGGTGAGCCTTGAAAACATTATACTAAGTTGAAAAAAAGTCAGACACAGAAAGTCACATATTGCATGATTCCATTCATATGAACTATCTAGAACAGGTCAATCCATAGAGACAGCAGATAAGAGGTTGCCAGGGCTCAGGGGGAGAAAGAAATGGGAAGTAACTGCTTAGTGGGTATGGGATCTCCTTGACAGTGGTGAAAATGTTTTAGAACTAGATAGAAGTGATGGTGGCACAATATTGTGACTATAATTGATATCACTAAATTACACACTTTAAAATGGTCAAGTTTTATGTTGTGGTAAATTTCACCTCAAACATTTATTTAAAAGGCAGACTCACTAGGGCTCACTGTTAGACTTCCCAGTCAACAGAAGTCTACCGTCCCAGTCACCGTGTAGTTAGGCAGGGCCGTGTGACTGTCCAACCCTCATCTAGCCAACAGGCTGTGAGCAGAAGTGACATGTGTCACTTCCAGGCCAAAGCATTGAAGAATATGTGAAAGATGTCCATGCCTCTCTTCTCTGCCACATAAATCCAAAGCCATGTGAGACTGAGGCAGACTGGGTCCCTAAATAAACTAGTACCTCCCTACTGAGTCATGCTGGGCATGTGGGATATATACAGAATATCCTCATTGTCTTAAGTCACTGAAATGTTAGAAGCTGTTATTACAGCATAAGCTTAGTTCCTACTGACTGATACAGGATCAGATCCAGGAAGGCCGAAGGCAATATGAAGGAATTTGAATTTGATTCCGAAGGACGTGGGGAGACAATATTTTTGAGAAGAGTGACATGATGTGCACTTGAGGAAAATAACTCTAAAAACAAAAGTAGCTCATAACCTTTGGTGCATGTCAAAAATCACCCAGAGAAAATTACAGTCATCTTCCAATTTCTTTATAAATTCTTTAAAGAATACAATATTTGTCCTCTGGAGAAAAAAATCACCTGAGAAGCTTTTCAAAATGCAATGCTCTGGTCCAAGACATCTCCAGAGATCCTGAATCAGAATCTCTATGCAAGGCACACATAGGAAAAAATTACAGGAAATTCTAGACTAGAGGTTTGAGGCAAGGAGGAGATGCCAAGTTCAGAGATGACCAAATTCACATGCTTAGTAGATTCAAATATGCATTCCAATAAAATAATTATTCTCCCGGCAAATGGAACAATAAATGCTTAGAGAGTTTCTACTGAAACAGTGAGTTATGAAAAGGTCAGTCACACTAACATTTGTACAGTCAGAGTGATGACTTTGAACATTTAGGTACCGATAGAATGGTGGTGGTAGTTTTCATGCATCTACTCTATTGCTAACTAAGCAGCAGTCTACCCCAACATTTCCATTATGCTGGGGAATGCGGTTGACTGGTTGACATACCACAGAGAGCAAGGCCATCTTCAGTCTCCTGGAAGGCCAAGCTTTTACATCTACTTTCCTTCTTTGCTTCCTTTTCCTTTGGTTTTGTTTGTTTGTTTTAGGATAATTGGCATTCCATGCTGTTATTAATTCCTTCCTCCTAGATACTCATTAGTCAGCTTTCAACTAATCAAGACTTGAAGAGCCAAAACATTTAAGAGCTCAAAAAGGCTAAGATATGGATGCATTGGAAGCTGTCACTTTGAACTCTGTGTGTGTGTGTGTGTGTGTGTGTGTGTGTAGTTTTTACTACCAAATTTGATTTATTATATGTAATTGCTAAGAGCCTCAGCTTTCCAGAATAGAGACTTCAATACTGTGAAGAAATAAATCCTTTACTGACAATAATTCAGTTTGTGTTGCAAAATGCATCTTCAGAGCATCTCAGGAGAAGTGATCTCTGATAAATTGCATGAAAGCTGACTGACAGAAAAACTATCTTCATTTCTAAAACTGACAGGCCTTGAGGCTGGAGGACAGCTTGAGGCTAGGAGTTCAAAGTCACAGTGGCTATAATTACATGTGTTATCTCCTGGAGGTAGCAAGACTTCGTCTCTAAAAAAATAAGACATAAAATTGACAGGCTTCACTACAAACCTCCTCCCAATACTGAATACTGCTCAACAATCCTTTCATTCCTAGTGATTTTGATCCTCTTCTTGTTCCCCACAGCGACTGTCCCAAGCCTGTCTATTCCCAAAACATCCAAATGTTCACTGTCAGCAGGTAACCCTACCTTCACCACTGAGAAATGAGAAGTGCAAATTCCCTCAACTTTTCCCTACCATGTCCAAATGTATCTTCATTCCCCCACCTCCTGTCTCAGAAGCATGCTTACTCTACTTCTTTTGAAGAACGAGCCTTACTATGTTGAATCTCCTGTTTCTTTCATCTCCTGTCTTTCTCTTTCCTGTTCTTCCCCTTCATTTTTGTGAGTACCTTCTCCAGTGGTTTCCTGTGAAAGGCTGCAGAGGAGGTAAATTTTTTTTTATCAGTTTGGAAATATAATGTATATATTTTTTGTCTTTGGAAGCTTGTAGGATCTTTTCCTGAAAATTCATAGTGATGTGCCTTAGTATGGGTACTTTTTCAAACATTGTTCTAAGACGCTGAACTTCCAATTACCTTGTGGATATTTGCACCTGGATGTTCCACAGACACCTCAAACTTTACAATACATTGCTGGCTTCTGGCATCCTATGCTTCAATCTCATAAACAACTTGTCATTTCCCAGAAAATATTATGAAAGTTAACATCTCTGTTAGATCCAACTCAAATGTCACCTTTTTAATAAAGCCCTCTGACTTCTTCCTACCCGCTGGCAGAATGGATTACTCCCTCCCTTGGCACCTAAAGCTCAGTTCCATAGTGCATAACAATTGTTCCTAAGTATTGCTCACCATGACCCAATCTGCTGACTGCTAGCTTTCGAGCCTCTTGAAAGCATGGCTTATTTATCTATCAGTATAAGCTCCATCTTTATTCCCTAGCAAATGGCTGTTACTCAACAAATAGCTGTTGAATTGCAATAATTTCAGGTGACCATACAGTATGAATATTTGACTATGTCATCATTAATTAAGCATAGAATGTAACCAGAAACCTAATCCACTAGAAAAATATTATGTAAGTTTCAAAATACATCTATGGTTTTTATTTTAAAAGATTATCATTTTTTGGTTGGGCACTGTGATTCATGCCTGTGATCAAAGCACTTTGGGAGGCCAAGGTGAGTGGATTGCTTGAACCCAGGAGTTTCAGATCTGCCTAGACAACATAGCAGGGCCTCGTCTCTACAAAAAATACAAAAATTAGCCAAGCATGGTGGTACATGCTTGTGGTCCCATCTACTTGGGAGGCTGAGGTGGGAGGATCACTTGAACCTAGAAGGTTGAGATTGTAGTGAGCTGTGATTGTGCCACTGCACTCCAGTCTGGGCAACAGAGTGACAGTCTGTCTCAGTCAATCAACCAATCAATTTTTAAAGATTATTATTTTTAAAATAAACATTCCCAATCTTATCTAAAGCACATTCTTGTTTTTTGTTTTTTTGAGATGGCGTTTTCCTCTTGTTGCCCAGGCTGGAGTGCAATGGCACAATCTCAGCTCACTGCAACTTCGCCTCCCAGGTTCAAGCGATTCTCCTGCCTCAGCCTCCTGAGTTGCTGGGATTACAGGCACATCCCACCATGCCCAGCTAATTTTGTATTTTTAGTAGAGATGGGGTTTCTCCATATTGGTCAGGCTGGTCTCGAACTCCCGACCTCAGGTGATCCTTCTGCCTCAGCCTCCCAAAGTGCTGGGATTACAGGCATGAGCCACTGCACCTGGCCCAAAGGCACATTCATTATTGTCACTTGCACACACTTATTTGCACAGAATTCAAAAAACTAATTCAGTTTTGAATCATCTGCTCACCCAGGTGAGCATATGAACAGCTCTTAGAATACAGAACACATTTTGTTGTTGTTTTCATTTGGGATAACTACAAATAAAACCAAAGAAAAGGCAAAAAGATCTCTTTAGAATATATGACCCATACAAAATATTAATAATGGTTAGCCAATAAGCATTCTGATAACCTTTTTTTCAAGAAATGTCAAGTGATTGAAGAGCGAAGAGAAGAAAGACACTCCTGAACTCTAACTGGAACAGTGCTACTAAGGCATTACAAGGCTAAATGAAGAATGTTCATTCCTATGCAGGGATTCAGTGTCATTAGGGGCTTTTTGTTTACTTTAGTTTGGTTTGATTTTCTTTTTCAAACTAAGCCCTAATGCCAAATCTTACATTTTTTTTCCTTTTCCTGTTGAACTGATGCTATGTTAAGATATAAGCACAAACATCTCGTAAGTGTTTTAAATCCATCCAATTGTTTGAGAAGGCATACGTGCTGGGCCTATGAAGCCAAAACATTAGAGCTAGGAATTTTGATGAAGATAATAATTGCTTACAGATCAGCTTGTTTTAACTTGCTGAACAAAGAGTACAATTTTATACCACATCTTCATCAGAGGCTTTTTCTCTACATAATCACTACTATAATGAGCACTTTAAAAAGGGAGATTATCTATAGGTTAAGGAGTAAGGAAGTTATCAATTAGATTCCATCATCTTCAAAATTTCACTTACTCAAACTTTAGATTAATAGAAAAACTGTTTTGGCTGACTTAAGCAATGTTTTGAATCTTTAAAAACCATTTGTTTAGTGTGCACAGCATAAAATCTAGGAATGGAGACACCCCACCTGTATAGAGATACAGTTCTCTCTCTCACATCTTAAAAATGTGTTCAGGCTCTATGGCTGTGTCAGAAGTTGCTCTCTCACGCCTCTCATGCAGTTACTTTGATCAATTGCAGACCCTCTAATTCACTATTTGACCAACATTTATTAAGGGCTTTCTCCATGACACGCAATTCAGTGAAGGTGGGGACGAGCTCAGTCCCTAAAAGGATATTAATACTAGTTTACTAACAGAAAAAAAAAAAAAAATCCACCCATCCAATCATTCTGTTGTTTCACCCTAACTCTTTGGACTTCCTTTTTTTTTTTTTTTTTTTTTTGAGACAGGGTCTCTCATCCAAGCTGGAGTCCCGTGGTACAAGCATAGCTCACTGCAGCCTCAAACTCCTGGGCTCAAGCAATCTTCCCACCTCCACTTCCCAAGTAGCTGAGGTTGTAGGCACGAGCCACCACACCTGATTAAGATTTTCTATTTTTAATTTCCTCTAGAAATATTTAGCTAGAAATCCTAAGAATTAAGTTATGGTAGGTGTACAGGATTGGATTAAGGCAGTAATTCAGTGATCAGATGGTTACAATACCAGGTAATCTAGGAGTCAACATGGTTTCAAAACAGAGATAAGACAGAATGGAGCAAAGTCACCAATTTCACAAGATAAAGATAACTCTTCATGCATGGTACCAATGATGACCCTTGGTTTCCTGGATCCTTTGGCCTTATAACTCTACCCTTTAAGGCAGAACTCTCTAGACCTCACTCTGCAAGCTATGTTGACTTCTGATTCCCTTAAACAGGGAGCCATTCATCTCAGCCCATAAGCCTTCAATATCAGTGTGTTAAACCCAGAGTCACGTCTTCCAACTAAGTCTGAAACCTGTAAGGAGAGGAAAGGAGGGTGGGAAGTAAGAGATCTATGTTGTCCAGAAGTACTAAGGGGCCAGATTCTAATGGCAGAACTTAAACTTAAGACTTCCAACTCTGGATATTTGCTTAATCTTTCCTATCAATCCCATTGGTACTTGTGTGACAACCTCCTCCACTCTGTCTCTGACCAGTTGCTTGCCCTGATCCTTGCCATTCAGAGGCCATGTGGCTCTGATCCAAGATCTTTGTTCTAATCTTGTATCACGAATATGCTAACAATCTGAAATGCTTATCTGGTTCCTGACCACTGTCCTAGAACTGATCACAAACTAGATTATTCTCTTACTACCTGTCCCATGCCATGCATGTCAGTCTCATGACAGTTTCTCATCCTGCTTCCCAACCCACTGCCGCCTATAGTTCTAGTGCTGGCCAAAATTATAGAAACTTTTTAAATTCATTTTGGAAGGACAAAGGAATTAAGTGATAATTAGTTTATGTAACAACACTATGCAGAAAGGATATAAATTTGCTCACAATTAACTGTAGTACATTCATCAAGTTATTATATCTTTCTACACCTCAAGCTTTCAATCTCTAAATTAATACATTTGCTACCACATTCTCTCAAAAATATGTTTATACATATGTAATTAAATTAACATGTACTCTGGGAGTACAATAAAGCTATAATACACTCCTGCATTGCTAACCATATAATGAATATTTAAAATATTTAGAAACAAATTGGCTCCCTGTAAGAAATAAAAATGTTGAGTAACTTATTTCTCAAATATAACACCTATACCACATAACTGAATATTTCTGAAATGTTATATAAAAAGAAAAATATTATAATTGAATCAAGAAAGGCATACTATTCTGAAGAAAATCAGTGGTGGGTTCTTTTTCATGGTGAAAAAGGGTTTTGGAAATGTTGACAACTATCCCATAATGAACAAGTTTTATATGTTCAGCTATAATTACACTGAGTTTTCTGAAAGAGACTAATCTTCACAATATTATAAGAAAAGAATTTTTTTCTAATTTTTTTTTTTGGGGGGGGGGAAACAGGGTCTCAGCTCTGTCACCCAGGCTGGAGTGCAGTGGCACACTCATGGTTCATTGCAGTCTCGACCTTCCAGGTTCAAATGATCCTCCTGCCTCAGCCTCCCATGTAGCTGAGACTACACGTTCACGCAAGGCTAATTTTTGAAAAAATGTTTGTAGAGAGACAAGTCTCACTACGTTGTCCAGGCTGGTCTAAAACTCCTAGGCTCAAGTGATCCTCCCATGTCAGCCTCCCAAAGTGCTGGGATCACAGGCATGAGCCACCATGCCCGCCCTAGGAATATTTTTCTGAGTACATTTTATTCGGTTAACTCATTTTAAGTCTTCACCTTTTCTACTAGTGAAGCACTAACACATATGCATTTTCCTTTTAATTTAAAGACACGAAGATTTTCAATGCTCTTACATGAGAAGCATTCTAAAGTGTTAGAATAAAGTATACTTCTAAAATGTAAAAAAGTTAAAGGAGATTCCTCATCTCAACTCTTAGCAGATACTGTATCTGGGAAGGGTAAACAGAAGCAAACAGTTTCCTGAAATTCTGCCAAGGCTGCATATCAACTGCCTGGCAGGAAATGCTTCAGAGGACCTAGATAAAGAGACTCATCTTCCTCTGGCTTCTTATAAAGCAAATGTACTGAGTTAAACTAGCATCAATACAATAAGCAGAAAAGGGCACTGAGAAACTTTAAATGATGGTACCTTGTAGGATTTATGACAATTAAATAAATGGTTTGTCTGTCACTTTTAATATACATGAACCTCACTTCTCAACAAACGTACTCAATACAGGTCAGTTGGATTTTTGCAGTAAATTAAATCTTATCTTTCCATTAACTTCCATCATGATTTGGTGAAGTTATCTTACGAGAAATTTTCATTTAGCAGCAGCTCTTAATATTTTAACATAGGCCGGGAGCAGTGGCTCAAGCCTGTAATCCCAGCACTTTGGGAGGCTGAGGCAGGTGGATCACGAGGTCAAGAGATCGAGACCATCCCAGTCAACATAGTGAAACCCCGTCTCTACTAAAAATACAAAAAATTAGCTGGGCGTGGTGGCGCGTGCCTGTAATCCCGGCTACTCGGGAGGCTGAGGCAGGAGAATTGCCTGAACCCAGGAGGCGGAGGTTGCAGTGAGCCAAGATCGTGCCATTGCACTCCAGCCTGGGAAACAAGAGCGAAACTCCGTCTCAAAAAAAATACAAAAAACAAAAAACAAAATATTTTAACATTATAGAATAACGCTTTCTTACATTTATATAGCAAATAATTTTTCAAAATATTTTGCATTATCTTAATTTTTTTCTAACATCTCATTTCATAAGTGCTAGCAATAATGTTCAGGCAGGTTAAATAATTTAGTTGTAGTCAAAGTTTAAGCTAGTCAGAGAACCAGGTTTAGAATCAATATGCTGGAAACATTTTCTAGTATTTTCCCTCTGTCCCCACTATATAACAGAAAATAGATTTGAAAATCCCAATACTATCTTTACCAAAATAATCCTCCTACCTCACCTCATTTTATTTTATTTAACTGCAAAAAGGATGATAATCTATGTGTTAACTGAGAATGCCTACTGTCAACCAAAGAATTCTGTCTTGTATAAAGCCTACTCAGCCTTTTCGTACCTCTTTCTCTCCCCACCAGCTGCATATTCTATAGCTCCAATCCTAACCACCCATCTTATCTTTCTCCTTTCTTACACTGGAAGCATTCTCTGCCCCACCCACATGATTTCCAGTCTTTCCTGGTCACAATAGAAAGCCAAACTTCCCTAATCAAAGTAACAAAGTAATATAAAAGGTGACATACCTCTCTACCTTCTACATTCTTTAGCCAAGGCTCCCCACAGAACAATTTGAGCTACCTCAACGCTGGGGTCCTTCCCCATGATCCACAACCACCATCCTTAACTTCCAGTGCACACCCAATCTGCCCCTTCTTCCCAAATGGAACATCTTCGCCTTCATTACTATTGGGGATGGGGAGAAAATAATAAAGAATCTTTGTGTGGAGGCCAGTTATGTTCTCTAGACAAAATGTGGAGAAGGAGAGAGCATTTTGGTGGAGTAGGAAGCTGCAGGAAGCTGCTGTCTCTCCCCAGATAGACAACATGTGCACCAGCAGCATCTGTCTGATATAATTATTTTGGAACTCTGGAGTCTATTGAAGGTTTGTGACTTCCAGGAAAAAGTCTGGACTTAAACTGTGGTTAATTTTGGTCAATTTCAGCTCTTAGTGTAATAGAAGCTATCCATGCCCCACCCCCATGGCAGGCAGCTACACACATTTCCTGAAACAGCTTGCTGGAGCCAGGATGGCAAAAATGACCTTGACCTTCAAATGTCAGCGGTCTGTGCTTTGTATGCTGATTGCTGCTTCTGATTATCGATGTGCAGAAAAAGAGGCAGGTGGCTGTTGTTGCAAGAATGATCTTAAACCCTTACCTACTAGCTATACAAAAATTAAAATGAATCAAAGACTTAAATGCAAGACCTAAAACAATACAATTCTTAGAAGAAAACACAAGACCAGCTTCAAAACATTGAATTTGACAATCATTTTTGGGACATGACACAAAAGCACAGGCAACAAAAGAAAAAATAGATATACTGGACTGCATTAAAATTAAAAATTTTTGTGCACCAGACAATACTATCAACAGAGTAAAAATGCAACCCACAGAATGAGAGATAATATTTGCAAATCATATATCTGATAAAGAATTAATATCCAGAATATGTAGAGAATTCCTAAAACTCAACAACAAAAAACAAGCAACATAATTCAAAAATGGGCATAGAACTTGAATAGACATTTCTCAAAATAAGATATACAAATAGCCAATAACAACATGAAAAGATGCTCAATATCATTGATCATTAGGGAAATGCAAATCAAAACTACAATGAGATACCATCTTATACCCATTAGGATGGCTACCATTAAGGAAAACAAAGACAAAATAAAAACAACAAATGTCAGTGAGGATATGGAGAAATTGGAACCCTTGTGCACTCTTGGTGGGAATGTAAAGTGGTATAGTCATTGTGGAAAACAATATGGTGATTCTGCAAAAAGTTATAAATAGATTTATCATATGTTCCAGCAATTCCACCCTGGGTATATATCCCAAAAGTTGAAAGCAGAGTCTCAAAGAGATATTTATAAGCCCATGTTCATAGCAGCATTATTTGCAATAGATAAAATGTGGAAGCAACAAAAATGTCCATCCATGGATGAATGGATAAGCAAATGTGGTATATCCATACAATAGAATATTATCCAGCCTTAAAAAGGATGGACATTCTACAGTATACTACAACATGGATGAAACTTTACGACATTATGCTAAGTGTCATAAGCCAGTCACGAGAAGAAAAATACTGTATGATTCCCCTTATATGAGGTACTTATAGTAGTCAAAATCATAAAGACAGAAGACAGATTGGTGGCTTCCAGGGGCTAGAAGTAGGGAAGAATAGGGAGTTACTGTTTAATGAGTACACAGTTTCAGTTTTACAAGATGAGAAGAGATGGATGGTGGTGATGGTTGCACAACATTCTGAATACATTTAATACCACTGAAGTATACACTTAAAAATCATTAGAAAAGTATATTTTATTTTATGTGTGCTGTTTTTTATGTTTTGTTAAAAAAAGATTTATTCTTTTAGCAATGGGGTCTTGCTATGTTGACCAGGCTGGTCTTGAACTTCTGGCCTCAAGAGAGCCTCCTATCTCGGCCTCCCAAAGTGCTGAAAATACTGAAGTGAGCCACTATGATTGGTCTATTTTATCACAATTTTAAAAACTGGGAAAAAATGTGGAGGGCATGGTATATTACTAGAAAAAGCTGTCACAAAATGGACAGATAAAAATATTTGAATGCAAACAGTATATCTTCAGTAATGTAATCACTGTATAACTTAACATTTCTTAAAATAGGGTATACCTATAATTTTTTTTTTTTTTTTTTTTTGTGACAGAGTTTCGCTCTTGTTACCCAGGCTGGAGTGCAATGGCACTATCTCGGCTCAATGCAACCTCCGCCTCCTGGGTTCAGCCAATTCTCCTGCCTCAGCCTCCTGAGTAGCTGGGATTACAGGCATGTGCCGCCATGCCCAGCTAATTTTTTGTATTTTTAGTAGAGACGGGGTTTCACCATGTTGACCAGGATGGTCTGGATCTCTTGACCTCGTGATCCACCCGCCTCAGCCTCCCAAAGTGCTGGGATTATAGGCTTGAGCCACCCCGCCCGGCCTAGGGTATACCTATAATCATAATTAGATTAACTTAGTATAAGCTAGGAAATATAAAATTTTCTCTAGAACTGGTATAATACTAACCTGGAGATATGGCTACCTACTCTACTTGTAAGAGCTTCCTGGAGTGAAAATACATTTCCAGTATCAATACACAGATAACTGTTCACTGAACAAATAAATATTGATGGAAGGGATACATATAAGCTTTATCCTAAAATGATATATAAAAGTAAGCCTTAAGAGAGTCCAGAATTACATTACAAAATGGCTAGGAGGAATATAAAATTGGAAGGGAACAGGATGATCAATATATTAATCTTTGAAAACTGCTGGATCTGTCAGGAAATATTGTGACCTTTTTTAGGATACTAAAACTCTACACAAGGGACACTTCCAGAATGGCAGAGTGAGGAGGTTGGCAAATCGTCTAACAAAAAACCACAATAAAACTGTACAGGTAGTCTCCAACTTACAATGGTTTGATTTAGGTTTTTTCAACTTTATGATTGTGCAAAAGCAATATACATTCAGTAGAAACCATATGTTGAATACTCACACAACCATTCTGTTTTTCACTTTCAGGACAGTATTCAATAAATTATATGAGATATTCAACACTTTATTATAAAATAGGCTTTGTGTTAGATGATTTTGCCCAACTTCAGGCTAATGTGAATGTTCTGAACATGTGTAAGGTAAGCTATGTCAAGATATAATGTCTGCAGATATGTGTATTAAATGCATTTTTGACTTACAATATTTTCAACTTAGAATGAGAAATGAGTTTATCAGGACATAACTCCTTCCTAAGTCAAGAAGCATCTATACAAAACTGTTAAAACAATCATTTCAGGATTTTGAAAACTGAGACTGGACACGGTGGCTCATGCCTGTAATCCCATCACTTTGGGAGGCTGAAGCAGGTGGATCACCTGAGGTCAGGAATTCAAGACCAGTCTGGCCAACATGTCAAACCCCATCTCTACAAAACACACACACACACAATTAGCTGGGTGTGGTGGCGTGTGCCTGTAGTCCCAGCTACTCAGGAGGCTGAGGTAGGAGAATTGCTTGAGCCTGGGAGGCAGAGGTTACAGTGAGCAGAAATCACACCACAGCACTCCAGCCTGTGCAACAGAGCCAGACTCAATCTCAAACAAACAAACTGACCAGAGGCATACAACAAATTAAAAATCATTTATAAAGGAAAAAATCAAACAAAGTATTGAATCTTGGTAAGAAAAATACAAATCTATGGTGCTTGGGTTTTCCTAACCCCTACTCTCCCTACCCCCAGCTCCAACATAGTAGTTCTATCAGGACAGAAAAATCCATAAAAATCAGCAGCCCTACAATGTAATTTGGTGCCTAGGATATTGTCAAAAACAAGTGATCATGGTGGTAAACAATCAGGGAAAGTCAATATAATCACTGGTTGAAACTGCAGTTTGGGTTGGGACAAGTAACAGACCAGCCAGCAATTTAACAAGGAGATCTAGGGTATAAGACAGTCATAGTGGAACGTAATATCCTCGGTGGTCTGGAAGGCTGTGTACAAGTGTGTGGTTATGCACGTGCCCAGGAGAGACCCCAGTGGGCTACAGATGTCAATAGCTGAATGTGAAGCCTTGCATACACAGAAATAAAATTGGGGCAGACTTGACTGAACTTTATTTCTTTGTTTTTTTTGTTCTTGTTTCTTTAGAGATAGGGTACTTGATTGCTCAGGCTGGAGCACAATGGCATGATTACAGCTCACTATAACCTCGAACTCCAAGACTCCAGCAATCTTCCCGTGGTTAGGGCTACAGGAATGCACCACCATGCCCAGCTAATTTTTAAAATTTCTTGTGAAGACAGGGCCTTGCTATGTCACCTGGGCTGATCTCAAGCTGTTGGTTTCATGCAGTCTTCCTGCCTCAGCCTCCTAAAGCACTGAGATTATAGGTATAAGCCATAGCCACCTGGCCTTGATTGAACTTTAAATGTGTTCCCTAAACCATACACAGATTAATTAGCAAAGAGTAGAGCCTTACAAGGCTCAAGATGTTTAAGTACAATCTTTTCCCTATTATCAGCTGACCACTAGCTATGTTGACCCAGGGGCAATTCCTAGGAATCAGACTTAAAAATAAAAACAAAAATTGGGCACAGCAACACACATCTGTAATCCCAGCTACTCAAGAGGCTGAGGAGGGATAACTGCTTGAGCACAGGAGTTCAAGTCCAGCCTTCACACATAGTGAGACCCCATCTCTTAACAAATAAAATAAAACAAGATAAAAACAAGAATCAGAAGGGAAAAAGTTAAGGAGAGATGTCAGTAACTATACACTACAGGAGAGAAAGACTACAGAATTAGCCCAGGCAACTCACTAAACAAATAAACCAACCAACAGCAGCAATATCAACAATCCTTAGGTAGGGCAGAAATCAGAATCTGGAGGTGCTGTCATATATTATTCATAACAGCAATCAGCTAACTATAGCCCATGGTCCAATTATGGCCTACTGTTTGTTTTTAAAATAAAGTTGTAATGGAAGACATCTATATTCATTAATTTACATATTGTCTACTGCTACTTTCACATTACAACAGAGACCACATGGACTACAAAGCCTAAAATATCTTCTATCCGGTCATTTATAGAAATAAATTGTTGACCTCTGATCTAAAATGTTTAGTTTTCAACAAAAATGGCAAGAAATACAAACAAATAAAAAGTGGGGCCCATATACAGAAAAAGGTACAGTTAATAGAAACTTTCTCTGTAGGGGCCCAAATGTTAGACTTAACAGGCAGACTTCAAGGCAGCTGTTGTAAATATTGTCAAAGAACTAAAGAGAACCAAATCTGAAAAATTAAAAGAAAGTATGGCAACAGTGACAATAGAGAATATAAATAAAAAGAAATTACAAAACAAACAGAAATGACAGAGTGAAAAAAAAATTGAAATGAAAATTCACTAGATGGGCTCAACAGCAGATTTGAGATTACAGAAAAAGAATCAGTAAACTGGAAGATAGATCAATAGAGATTATTCAATTTGAAGAAAAGAAAGGAAAAAGAATGAAGAAAAATGAACAAGCTTCAAAGATTTTAGAGATACTACCAAACATACTAACATATGCATAAGGAGAGTCCCAGAAAAAGAAGACAAAGAGAAAGGGACAGAAAAAATTATTAAAGAAAAAAAATGGCTGAAAAGTTTATAAATTTGAGGAAAAACACAAATCTACACATCCAAGAAGAACTCCAAGTACCATAAACACAAAGAGGTCCATACCTAGAAACACCAAGGTTAAACTGTTCAAAGGCAAACACAAAGAGAAAATCTCATAAGCAGCAAAGAAAAATGGATTATCATTTACAAAGAAACAACAATCAAATTAACAGATGACTTTTTTATCAGAAACAACAGAGATATAATATCAAAGTGCTTAAAGGAAAGAAAATTTGCCAACTAAAAATTTTATATCCAGCAAAAATAGCCTTTAAAGCCTTGAAATGTGAAGGTGAAATAAAGACATTTGATAAACGAAGACTGAAAAAATGTGTTGTTGCCAGCTTGCCTTATAAGAAATATTGAAGGAAGTTGTTCAGGTTGATGGAAATGGATTTCAGAGTTACTCAGATCTAGAGAGAGAAATGTAGAACATCAGCAATAGTAAATATGTGGGTTAATATAAAGAACTTTATATATATTTGTCATTTTTTATCTTAACTTCTTTAAAAGCCATAAGAGCATATAAAGCATAACTATAACACCATCTTGTTGGATCTGTATTATGTGAATGTAATATAACAGCACAAGATGGGGGGTTATGGAGTTATATTTGAGAGAAGTTTCTATATTTTACCTAAATTAAGCTTCTATCAATCAGTAGCTTGTGGCTAGCCATAGTGGCTCACATGTGTAATCCCAGCACGTGAGGGGTCTGAGGCAGGTAGATTGTTTGAGCCCAGGAGTTAGAGGCCAGCCCAGGCAACATGGTGAGACACCATCTCTACAAAAATACAAAGATTAGCCAGGCGTGTTGGCATGTGTCTGGGGCCCCAGCTACTCAGAAGGCTTAGTTGGGAGGATCACTTGAGCCCAGGAGGTAGAGGCAACAGTGAGCTGCACTTGTACCACTGCAGTCCAGCCTGCGTGGCAGGGCAAGATTCTGTCTCAAAAACAAACAAACAAAAAAGAAGTAGATTGTGATAAATGAAGATGCATATTCTAATTCCTAGAGCAAACACAAAAAAGTTTTTTTAAAGGCCAGGTGCAGTGGCTCATGTCTGTAATCTCGGCACTTTGGGAGACCAAGACAGGTGGATCACTTGAGGTCAGGAGTTCAAGACTAGCCTGGCCAACATGGTGAAACCCTCTCTCTACTAAAAATCCAAAAATTAGTTGGACATGGTGGTGTGCACCTGTAACCCCAGTTACTCAGGTAGCGGAGGCAGGAAAATAAAATCAATCACTTGAACCTGGGAGGCAGAGATTGCAGTGAGCTGAGATTACACCACTGCACTCCAGCCTGGGTGACAGAGTGAGACTCTGTATCAAAAAAAAAAAAAAAAAAAAAAAAGTGAGAGAAGACACAAATTACTATAATCAGATCTTAAATAAAAAAAGATTGTGAGGGAATATTATCAATAGCTTTTTGTCAAGAAATTAGACAACTTAAGCGAATGGGCAAATTCTTAGACACCAAGTATTGAAACTGACTCAGGATGGAATATAAAATCACTTGAGCTCAGGAGTTCAAGACCAGCCTGGGCAACATGGCAAAACCCCATCTCTAATGAAAAAGTACCAAAAAAATTATGTGGGCCTGGTGGTGTGCATGCCTGTAGTTCCAGCTACTCGAGGGGCTAAGGTGGGAGAATCACCTGAGCCCAGGGAGTTGAGGCTGCAGTGAGCTGTGATTGTGCCAAAAGCACTCCAGCATGGGTAATAGGAGTAAGACCCTGTCTCAAAAAATAAAAAGAAAAGAAAAAGGAATAAAAAATATAAGTAGACCTAAAACAAGGAAAAAAGTTGAATTAGTATTTAAAAATCTTCCCACAAAATAACAAAATTAAGCCCAGGCCCAGATGGCTTCAATCAAATGCTTAAGAATAATATCAATTCCACACACTCTTCCAAGAAATAGAGAGAACATTCCTAAATCATTCTATGAGACCAATATTATCCTAATACCAAAAGAGACAAAGACCACAAACAAGAAAACTAGAGATCAATATCCATCATGAATACACACACAAAAATCCTCAGTAAAATACTAGCAAACCAAATTCAACAACATATAAAAAGAATTATATATCATGTAGTGGGATGCATTCCAGAAATGAAAGATTGGCTTAATATCCAAAAATCAAGTCCGTCAACACATCATATTAACAAAAGATAAAAGCCAAATGATCACATCAATGGATGTACAAAAAGCATCTGACAAACTTGAATAATAATTCATGATTAAAAACTTTCACTAACCTGGGAATAGAAGGAAACTTCTTCGCAACCTGAAGAAGCTAATTAAAAACATATTTTTTTGGATAATGATAACTTCTTCAACCTAATAAAGAGCATCTACAAAAAATAAATATCATACTTAACGGTAAAAGGCTGAATGTTTTTCCTCTAAAATTGGGAACAAGGCAAAGATTTTTCCCCTTGCCACTTCTATTCAACATTGTAGTAGAGGTTCTAGCCAGTACAATTAGGCAAGAAAAAAAAAATCCCAATTGAAAAGAAAAAAGTTAGCTTTTCTTTATTCACAGGAGATCTGATACAGTATGTAGCAAATCCTAAAGGATCTACAAAAAAAATTATTATAATAAGTAAATGAGTTTAACAAGGTTACAGGATACAATATCAATATGAAAAATTCAACTATATTTCTATACACTAGCAATAATTTCATCTGAAAACGAAATTGAGAAAACAATTTCATTCACAACAGCATAAAAATACTTAATAAATCTGTTAAAAGAAGACCAAGATGTACACTAATCACTATACAACATTGTTTAAAAAAAAAAAACGGAAATAAATGGACATTCCATGTTCATAAATTCAAAAACCCTATATTACGATTGTAGTTCTTCCTCAATTGATCTATGAATTCAATATGATCTCTATCAAAACATCAACAGTTGTTACATAGAAGTTGACAAACGGAATTTAAATTTTATGGAAATATGACTTAACTAGAAAATAAAAACAATTTTGACAATGAAGAACATAGTTAATGCAAATTTAAACCACAATGAGATACTACTTCATATTCACTAGAATTACTACAATAAGAAAGACAATAACAAGTACTGGGGAACATGTGGAAAAACTGGAACCATCATACATGGCTTGGGGGAATGTAAAATGGCACAGTCACTTTGGAAAACAGTTTGGCAGTTTCTTAAAATGTTAAACATATATTGATCGTACTACTCAGCAATTCCACTCCTAAGTATCTACCCAAGATAAATGGGAACATGTGTCCACACAAAGTCTTAACAGTCAAAATAGCCCCAAACTAGAAACAATTCAAATGACCATCAACAAGTAAATAGATGAACAAAATGTAGTATATTCACATAACAGGTAGTATTCAGTCATAAAAAAGAATGAAATGCTGATACATGCTATGACATGTGTGAGCCTTGAAAACATTATGCTGATTTTAAAAAGCCAGGCAAAAAAAAGGTCACATATTATCAGATTCCATTTATATGAATTGTCCAGAAAAGGCAAATTCATAGAGACAGCAAGCAGAGCAGTGGTCACCCAGGTCCAGAGGTAGGAGCTGAGAACTGACTGCATATGGTGTGAACTAGGGATTTTTCTCAGGTAATGACAATGTTCCAAAACCGCATTTTGGTAATGTTGACAACTCTGTAAATTTACTAAAAATTATTGAAATATATACTTAAAACAGGTAAATTTGATCATATATACATTATACCTCAATAGTCTTTTTTTATAAACTCTATATGAATTTCAACTGTTTATATTAAATATCTTCCAAATACTATTTCTTTAATCTCTGACTTTTAAAAATGACAAGATTTGAATCATTTCTCCTCTATAACCAATTTTTTTAACTCCCATTCAATTTTAAACAGATTATAAAAATTAATTCTCAGAAGTTTGATTCATTTTCTTTAATCTACATCATCAAGATGACAATTTTGGTAATGAGTTTCTTTCATTCCCCAATAACCCAATGAGTTGATGTAATCAGGCTAAATGAATGATCTAATGACTCAGACTGCAACACTACTTTACAAAGCTGTGATGATTCCAAAGCTCCTAAGTCTGCTGGAGAAATAACAATACCGTGTGTCAAATAAATAATTTATACAGTTTCTGTTATGTACAGTATAAATCATTGTCTAACTCTGGCCCAGTACCCACTTTTGCATCCTAGGTTTTTAACCCTTTTTGGCCCCCTTCACATGAAGAAAAGGAATTTACATTGCTCTTCACTGGACTTGTTTTTTCTCCTCACAAAGTTCCAAATACAGCACCAGTCTCTTTCCTCATTTCGCAATTAAAGACCTCTTTCAACTCATCTACCCCAAAACATAGAATCTTGACAACTTTTATCTGTTCTCCATAGTGAAATTACCCTTGCAAAGCTAGAGGTCATTAAAAAAACTCCCATCAACAGTTTATTTCTCTGTCAATACTGACAGTTTATTTCTCTGTCGACCAAGCACATTCCTAATTAGTTGCCCTCTCTCCATTTACGATTCCATTTTCAATTCTCACCAATGGCTTTCATTTGGGGTGGGCTGTATTTGATCCACAAGGGACCTCATGCTAGGTCATGTTCTATCATTACTCCCAGGTAATCTTAAAAAAGATAAAAAAGGAGTCTTTCAAGTCTCTCAATCTGTGGTTTACAGGATGAACCTTAAAATTATAAATATGCACATAAATATATTTACAAATAGAAAAATAAAGATAAATGCAAAGATTTAATTTAGAATCAGTCTTTTGGCTTCAGTTTCATTCCAAGCATCTTCTTTCCCATAGATTTCTTAAATGTTAAATTCTGAGAAATGTAGTTACAACTGAATATTCATTACATTCATTAACGTGCATATAGGTAGTTTTTTTTTTTTTAATAGAAAAGCCAACTCTTTTTTTTTTTTCCTTAAGACAAGGTCTTACTCTGTTGCCCAGGCTGGAATGCAGTAGCACGATCATAGCTCACTGCAGCCTCAACATCCTGGGCTCAAGCAATCCTCTCATCTAAATCTCCTGAGTAGCTGGGACTACAAGATGTGAGCCACTATGCCAGGCTAATTTTCAAATTTTTTAAAAAATAGAGACAGGGGTCTTACTCTGTTGCCCTGGCTGGTATTAAATTTCTGGAATCAAGTGATCCTCCCACCTCAACCTCCTAAACTGCTGGGGTTATAGGTGTGAACTACCACAAAGCCATCTCTTTATCTGGGCTAACAGAGGTCTATTTAACTTAAAAGTTAAATCAGAGTAATTTTAACAAGTATCTATTGAACACCTACTACTTAACAGGCCCTGGAATGTTTAGGGACAAATAAGAAACAGTTTCTCCCTTCAAGGAGTTGATATTGATAGGCTGTTGGGAGAGAAGAAAACATAACTATACATAATTTAAATTAGATTGGGAAAGGACCAAAAACAATTTTTTTAAAGGCTATAGCAACAGAGGTGGCAACTGGGAACCACTGGAAAAGGTTTCAAAGAGCTGACCTGCCAAAAAGAAATGGTTCAACTGGAATGACTAAAATAGAACGGGGAAGAGACAAATAAGATGAGGTGTGGCTGTGGTACTGGGTCAGAGTGTATTTTGGGAGGCAAGGCTGAAGCTTGATTAAGATAATAATAGCTAATACTTACTGAGCACCTTCTATGTGCCAAGTACTATTAATGCACTTTATATATATTAACTTACTTTATCCTCACAATAACCCTATGAGGAATGTGCTATTATTATTCTCATTTCATAGGTGGAAAAATTGAAGTATAGGATGGTTTAAATAGCCAGTTCTTGGTTACACAGACACAACTAAAAGCTATGGCGCTAAAACCTTGAAATCCATAAAAAAACAGAGGACCAAATTCCATCCCACTCCAACCACATTTATTGTAAAAGCAACTGAAAGGTATCTTATCCACCTCTTCTCTCACGAATGCCTAGGCCATCCTTCAAGGCCTAGCTTGAAAACTGTATTATCTGCAAAACCTTTCTTGATCCTCCCAACTGAACGTAGTCTCCTAAGCATCACAGCATTTTATGTGTGTCAGTCTTATGGGATGTCCAAATATTTTGTTCTTGGCATTACAGATTTTACGTGCATTCTTTCCTTTTTTTATTCTTCTTTAGTCTGATCTGCATTCTGTTCTCCACAACTTCTAGGACAGTGACTGGCACATACTAAAGCTAGCTAAGTCTATGGAGCACTCACTCTTTGCAGGGCACTGTGCTCAGCATTTTACAGGAATTATCTCACAAAATCCTTATGGCAACCCAATTCACACATGCAAGAGCTATTTTTAGCCCTTACTGTGACAGACAAAATAGTAAATACTAGATGCACCTTAAACTCTAATTAAACACTAGGGATACAGTCCCTGCCCTCAAGAAGCTCAGTCTAAAGAAGTTGGTTCTAATTGAAATCCCCAGATATAGAGATGAGGAAAAGTGAGGCTCAAAGAAGTAATGTGTTTGCCCAGAATCACAGAGCAAAAAAGTGGCAGAGAGCCTGGGCAACATAGCGAGACCCTGTCTCTACAAAAAAATGTTTAAAAATTTGCGGGGCATGGTGGCTAAAGAAGGAGAATCGCTTGAGCCCAGGAGGTCGAGGAAGCAGTGAGCTGAGATTGTGCCACTGCACTTCAGCCTGGCCGACAGAGGGATACTCTCATTTCAGAAAGAAAAGAAAAGAAGGAAGGGAAAAGAAAAGAAAAAAACATTTATAAGAAAAAAATGAAAAAAAAAAAAGGTGTCAGAGCCAGAATTCAAACTAGCTCTCCGGAGTGGATATACAGGACCCCATGCACATATAACCACTATGTTCTACAGGAGGCACTTGATAAACCCTATTGAAGGAAATGTTTTGGAATACCAGTAAAATGAAAAAGCATCTTAAGGATAATGAAGGGTTTCAGTCACTGTTTTTCTCTTTCATGAGGGGAAAGCAGGAAATTTGCAAAAGTTAAATAGTACAGAGGTCGGAGGTCGTATTGGTCGCCTACTACTCACCTGGTACCTCATAATTGCTCATCAAGCCATCTGTTGAGACTAGCTGAGGATGGAGGGTTTCTTTCTTTCCTTTTTCATGAACCACAGAGGAGACTTAAAGGAGGATTACTTTGTGTCCCTTAAAGTGATCCCCATTGAGCGTGTCCCTCAAACGGGACCTTCCTAAGCATCAACGCTTTGCTGTGCACTGGGTGGTGCGGCTGAGTCACTAACACTGAGTCTGGGCTGTACCTCCTACCAAATAACCAGCGGAGTGGAGTGACAGGTAACGATTCACAGTTCCTTACTTAAACATGGTGCAGTCTTCCTGAAATATGGAGTCAGACCCCAAGAGAACAGGTCTCCAAAAATGTGTGAATCCGTACTTCCCAGTGGACGGGCGAGAAAGTCGCAGTGAAGGACTACGAGAGACCCTGCAACTCCTCAGGCGCCCCCTGCCCCGGGGGTCAGGAACAGCTGCAGACAGCCCCGCCTCCGTTTCGCCTCCATCCGGAGCTATTCCCTTCTCCAAAGGCCACGTTGGGAGCCACACAGTTTGGCCTAATCATCTCCTCAAACTAGAGTAGCGACACCCCAAAATGTAAACCAAGCAGAAGGAGGCGTTGGAGGCACTTGTCGTATTCCCGCGATGTTTTGAAACAGTCTCGCTCTGTCACCCAGGCTGGAGTGCAGTGGCGCGATCTCGACTCACCGCAACCTTCGCCTCCCGGGTTTAAACGATCCTCCCGCCTCGGCCCTGCCGAATAGCTGGGACTACAGGTGCGCGCCACCACTCTTGGCTAGTGTGTGTGTGTACACAGGTTCTCGCTATGTTGCCTACCTAGCTGGTACCCAGTGTGTGTGTGTGTGTACACAGGTTTTCGCTATGTTGCCTACCTAGCTGGTACCCCAAAATTTTTAGCCCAACAGGAGACCGCCTGCCTTTATACCCCAGGTTCATCAAGTTAAGCAGCGCAGCAGCCCTCTAAGGGCCAGTCCCAGGCCCAGGGGCTCCTCCGACAGCGCAGACAGATGTCCTGGGCGGCTGGCTCGACTCAGTCCCCGGTCCCCGGCCCGGGGCCACCGGCCACCCGCGCCCCGCCCACAGCTCTCAGCAGTTAACCAGGCAACCGCGCACAGAAGCCACCACCGGGACACAGAAAGCGTGTTTGGCGCAGGGCGCGCCCCGCCACCCCGCCTATCCGGCCTTAGCCAATGGCTTGCTGCGCCGGTGCCTGGAGCGCAAAGCCTGTTCTTCTTCCTGGGACAGCGCTGTGCGCATGCGCCTTGACGAGTGGGCGCCGTACGTAGCGGAGGTGGGAGACGGAAATGGAAGGGGCGGGCGCGCTAGACCCCGCCCTGGCTGGGCTCTGGCTGGAGAGCGCGTTGGGGGCTGGCTGAGAGTGGTGGGCCCCGGGGAGGTCGAGGTCGGGGCTCCTACCCGGATTTGGAGCAGGGTCGCGGCGGCCCGGCTGACCCGCCGGCGTTTGTATGTTATGTGCCCACCCAGGGAGCCATGGACAACTGTTTAGCCGCTGCGGCGCTGAACGGGGTGGACCGACGTTCCCTGCAGCGCTCAGCAAGGCTGGCTCTGGAAGTGCTGGAGCGAGCCAAGAGGAGGGCAGTGGACTGGCGTGCGTTGGAGCGTCCCAGAGGCTGCCTGGGGGTCCTTGCCCGGGAGGCGCCCCACCTAGAGAGACGGCCCGCAGCCGGCCCACAGCGCTTTCTCCCGGGAGAGGTGAGGGTCGCTGTGCGGGGGACCGCCCCAGTCATTCGCGCTGCAGTGGCCGGCTGGCAGCCAGGGGCAATCTCAGCGCAAAAGCACCTGAGGAAACCTCCCATTAGCGGAAGCTGGAAAGGATCAGGACAATGAATGGAAAAGTCCTTTCAAAACGCTTTACATTTGACAGATTCTTTTTGGGTAACTGTAGAATAACGGTAGTATTCAGCTCTGCTTGATTACTTTTTTTTTTATTATTTGAGACGAAGTCTTGCCCTGTCGCCAGGCTGGAGTGCAGTGGCGCAATCTCGGCTCGCTGCAGCCTCCGCCTCCTGGGTTCAAGGGATTCTTCTGCCTCAGCCTCCTGTGTAGCTGGGACCACCGGCGAGTGCCACCACGCCTGGCTAATTTTTGTATTTTTAGTAGAGACAGGGTTTCACCATGTTGGACAGGATGGTCTCTATCTCTTGACCTCCTGATCTGCCCGCCTCAGCCTTCCAAAGTGCTGGGATTACACGCATGAGCCACCGCGCCCGGCCGATTACTTTTTAAAAAACAAATCTTACAGCTATCTTCTGATAAAAGAGGAAGGCCCGTAAACCTCTCTCTTAGGTCCTGGATAAACTGCATGTCTATCTTTTAGAGTTGGAATTCTTTCTCAGTAACATCCTTCTTTCTAACATAAACTTGCAGAGTCTTTTCATAAGTAAAAACGAGGCTATTCAAAATGGCTTCATTCTCCAGCAGGGAATCCTAGATCTAACCTGTGACTTGCCATTTATTCAAATAGAGAGAAGAGAGACCCCCAACCCTTAGTGCTTTCTTCAGAACAATGGCTGAATTCATGGACTATACTTCAAATCAGTGTGGGGTAAGTTGGTGTGAACCAAAGCTATATCCCATCACCTGCTGATGGACCACACTATGGATCTTTCTGGAATTTGGAAAGAATCTGGAGACTACCTGTTTCACCTGCGCAGCCTCCATGGGCAGACTGTAATCAGTCAAGGACTTAAACCAGGGCATAAATGCAAGTTAGAATTCACCCAACAAATTTTTATTGAATGCCTAACTCTGTAGTTGACAATACAGCAATGAAAAGTCAGAAAAGGTCGTCTTCCCTCAGTGATTTTAAGTCTAGTCGGGGGAAAAATAGATTATTTGCTGAATTCCGTAGCAAGTAAGTTCAATATTGGGGGGGGGGGTTTGTTTGTTTTCTGTTGCTGTTTTTTTTTTTTTTTTTTTTTTGATAGAGTCTCCATCATGCTGGCTGGAGTGCAGTGGTGCAATTTCAGCTCACTGCAACCTCTGCCTCCCAGGTTCAAGCAATTATCTGCCTCAGCCTCCTGAATAGGTGGGATTACAGGCACCTGCCACCACGCTCACCTAATTTTTATAATTTTAGTAAGAGATGGGGCTTCACCATCTTGGCCAGGCTGGTCTTGAACTCCTGACCTGGTGATTCACTTGCTTCCACCTCCCAAAGTGCTGGGATTACGGGCATGAGCCACTGTGCCCAGCCTCTACATGTTTTTTAAGAATCCCTGACTCCAAGAATAGGATTCCAACCAATGAGGAATAGCTCAGGGAATATTTTTATCTTATTTTTATTGTTCAGTGGTTTTAGAAAAATCAATAACTTCAGCTCTACTGTGATTAAACACTTGGTTCACGGTTCAGCAAAAGGAATGATATTTGTCTTTGGTTTGAGGTTTAGCAAATTGCTGTTACTCATTTTGATTTTCAGTTCATGCATCCGTTAGAGTCTCCATTATGAAATGGAGCCTCAGAACCTCTTGACTTTCTAGAGATAGAATTAAGAATTGTGTCCTGGGTTTGCCTCTACAGTTTGAAACAGTCACTAAAATACATCTTTAAGTCCGTGTCCTCAAGTGCTTTCCCCAGCTTCTCATTCTTTTGGTCACATGTTTTTTAGACAGTGTCTCTACCCTGTATTCAAAACAAGCAGGCCTGTGATGGCCTCATCATTAGCCATTATCAAGGGCAAGTCTCAGACTAACTTCAAGGGGGAGGAAGGAAGCAGTCGAGAAATGTAATTGTTTTCCCATCCTTTGGAAGATTCTTCAATCAGAGAATTCTCCCTCCACTCCCCCACATGCCGGAAGCACAGAGAAAAGGGCTGCAGACTTCTTGGGTTTATGTTTCATTTTCTGCTGTTTCTAAATCTCAAGAAAATGTACCCCTCCCTTCCCGTGTCCTTGTCTGAGACTTAGACAATAAACATGGAACTGTTCACAGTTTTTAGGGGAGGAAATGAAAGGATATGTGTATTTGACATGGGGCAAAGATGTGAAATTTGTTTAACCTGGCAGAGAGCATGGTCCTGCCCACCTTTAGTTGGCGAACATTCTTGCCCTATGGAGGCAGCAGGTGGCAGCACGGTGATGCCAAATGCACTTCTTTCTCTGCAGCCACTTTGGGTGGGCTGATTTGCTGCATGACTTGAGAGGCCTGTCAAGAGGGCAGGTAATTCACCTTTGCTCTCTTGCCTCCCTTCTTCACCGTACTTTGCCCAAATACCAGGGTGTTTTGAAAATTTGACTATTTGGTTACCTAACATCTTTGACATTACTTCTCTAGAAATATTATTTATCTATGCCAGAGGAAGGAGGGGCAACACATGTTTATCGTTATCACAGAGGCAAGTCGAAGCTGCACTTGTGTTCGGACAAAGGTAATGGTCAGGTAAGTGTCCTCAGCTGCCCTGCAGTATGCCTTCAGTCTACCAAGATTCGACACCCTATATTCAAGAGCGCTTTGCTAGATTTTGTGTCAAAGGATGCCTGTTTGACTTGGCATTACAGTGCTTAATGGAAATGTATAAATTTATCACCTTAGAGAACTTACAGCAATGAATATGAAATAGGAGGTTGTCAAAAACAGAAGATTGATGCCACTGTAGGATCTTCAGTTGAACCTCCAGTCCTGGGCCATGGGATTCTCCAGCAGGTTTAAAGAAAAGAGCTTCCAAGCCTGGAACATGATGCATGCAATGATCACCCCTGCGACTATCCTCTGCACTCTCCTGGGCAACACAGATTCTTTCTCTATTTTTTTTTTTTTTTTTTGAGACAGAGTCTTACTCTGTTGTCAGGCTGGAGTACAGTGGTGTGATCTTAGCTCACTGCAACCTCCACCTCCCGATTCAAGTGATTCTCCTGCCTCAGGCTCCAAAGTAGCTGGGACTACAGGCATGTGCCATCATGCCCAGCTAATTTTTGTATTTTTAGTAGAGAAGGGGTTTCACCATGTTGGCCAGGATGGTCTCGATCTCTTGACCTCATGATCTGCATGCCTCAGCCTCCCAAAGCGCTCTGATTACAGGCATGAGCCACTGCACCTGGTCCCTTTCTCTATTTTTTATAAAAGAGCTCCAAATATCCTCTTCTATAGGGACAGAAATTTTTTTTTTTTTCTCTTTTCTTTTTTTGAGACAGGGTCTTACTCTTTTCACCCAGGCTGGAGTGCAGTGGGACAATCATGGCTTACTGCAGCCTTGACTTCCTGGGCTCAGGTGATCCTCCCACCTTAGTCTCCTGAGTAGCTGGGACTACAGGCTCATGCCGCTACACCCAACTAATTTTTAATGTTTTTAATAGAAATGGGGTTTTGCCATGTTGCCCAGGCTGGGGGAGAAGATTTTTAATAATTACATTTTTTACTTAAGGTAAGTGATAACTGTTATCACTTTGGTAATTTTTTTTTTTTTTGAGAGGGAATCTTTCTCTGTCACCCAAACTGGAGTGCAGTGGCGTGATCATGGCTCACTGCAACCTCTGCCTCCCAGGTTCAGATAATTCTCCTGCCTCAGCCTCCCAGGTAGCTGGGACTACAGGCACACACCACCACGCCTGACTAATTTTTGTATTTTTAGTAGAGATAGAGTTTCACCATGTTGGCCAAGCCAGTCTTGAACTCCTGACCTCGGGTGATCTGCCTGCCTTGGTCTCCCAAAGTGCTGAGATTACAGGTGTGAGCCACAGTGCCTGGTCTTTCATAATTTTTAAAAAGAAAGTAGAAGGGAAGTGTGGAGACAGGGGTCTCTATTAACAAAATACTTTCTGTAAAGGTATATAACAATTAAAGGTCTCTCACTACAAACTTACCTTTACCACATGTCATTCTGGGGATGCCAGCGATCCTCCTTACTGAACTGATTCAAAGGAGGAGGTGGTGGCAGTGATTTCTGAGGAGACTAGGTTTTTGCTTTTGTACTTGCACTCAAAGATAGCAAACTGAAGACCAGAGTCTAATCCACAGTCGAAGTTGGATTCTTGACTTCTTTGGTCTGTCAGCCATTTTAGGGTATTAGAGGGAGGAAGTTTAGGAAAAGGATGGGAGAGTGGGCACAGGGACATGAGCAAGGGCTGAGTGCACACTCGAAGCACCTCCCGCACACCTCCCCTGCCTGCAAGGTGGAGGAGTGGTGCCAGAGCTTGAGTTCTGAGCTTCCTTTTCTGGCCTAGCCTGAACTCTTACTTAAGTACAGCTCACCCTAAAGGGTGACATGTGGGGAAGAGTCATTTCCATCTCTCCCTTTAAAACGTAAGTTCCCTCTAAGGGAAATTGGTTTTGTAAGTCAGCCTTTATCAGTCGAAGTGATAAAGGTGGTCGAAATTATCAGGTGGTCCCTTCTAGGACCACCCCCACTCCTAGAAAAAGCACAGAAGAGAATTACTGAGAACCTAAGTGTCAGGCACTTGTACATTTTAAGTCTTCCCTGCGATCCAAGAGTCACATGTTACAGACTGGAAAACCAAGGCCTAGAGAAGTTAATCTCTCTTAGTAAATAGCAGAGATATGACTTAAACTCAGGTGTGTCTGACTCTAAAGGCTTGTTGGGATGAAAATTATAGTTAACATCTGACTAAAAATACCTCACAGAATTTACTAAAAAATGCCTTAATAGCTTAGATGACAACTTAGAAAAAGCTGACAGAGCAATTACTAACTCCTAATAAGGTAGAAGAAAGCTGCTTTTTATAATCCAAAAGTCAAAGCTTGGGCACAAATCGGTGTTCTACTTGTCTCTTCAGAGAAAAGACAGACGAAAGACATCCCTTGGTCCTAGAGACATCTATCAAGTGTCAGAGCATGCTCCAGAGGCATCCCAGACCGTGAGTGTGGAATTGCTCAGGCTTTGAGTTTCATCACCATTACAACTCCATGAGCCAGTTAACATGGTTCTTAGAGGGCTGTTTGTCTATAGTATTTTTAAGTTGAGGTGTTCTTACACTTAAGAAGGGTGCACAAAATTTTGGTTCAGGGTAAAATTAGGTTTTCTTGGTATTCTTCCTTCACTCGAAGCTTCAGGGATACTCTTTTGCCTGAATTCATAGTTGTGGTTGGAAAGAATGTGAAGTATTCACATCTCAGTTCCTACAGCTCAGCTGGGCTGGCACCGGGTCCTGCTGGAATTCCACCATCTGTTCAAGCAGCAGGAGGGTCCTGATCCTCCTGCTAACACAGTGAAAATCATTGTTGAAATTCTGAAACATCCACATTTGGCGAGATCAGGTTCCAAAACATTTGAAGGCATTTGTTCTCATTTTCCACAAATGTTTTTCTATAAAAACATATAATGAGTTTTTCTTTTTTAGGATGAAGTACTCATTAGTTCATGAAGCCAGGGGATCTTTTTGGAGCTTAGAAGGGCTAGAATTCTGAGGAAAGGAACTTCAGCATGGTGCCACAATACATTTCTTACTATTTGTTTGTATACAGTTTGATACTAGTCAGGGATTTGGAGTATTCTGGAGTTAGTAACAAGAATATGCTGCTCCTAGTACAAATGTAATATAAGTTGCTAAGGCTTAGACACCTCTCAACACTTGCTGACATTCCACAGTATAATAGTCACACAGGGCAGTGTTACCTCCCATGTTTCCTTATTGCAGACAAATGAAGCATCCTGGGCTTTCTGCATTCTGATAAAACCATATTTTCTAAAAATGACTTTTATTTACATGGTTGACAACCAATAAATAGTTATGACATTGTCATACACATTTACATCAGGTAAAGAATTATAGACTTCCAATTTCGAAGTAACTAGACAGGCATGAAAGAATATAACAAAACAGCTTTGGAAAAAATTGGCTTCTAATCCATCTGCAAGGTGGAAGGAGTAGGGGAAATTTCATAAAAATGTAAACATGATCATTTAGTCCTCTGAGTGGAATTTGCTGGCCCATAGTTTGGCTTTTCCCATGTGTGGTAGTGGAATTGACAGCTTTTGCCTATGGCCCCTTCTCAGCATTGAGTAAGCATGTAATGGCATCTCAGCTATCGCTCTGGCCCTTAATTACAGGCTCTTTTCCGGTTTGTGACTCTGTCCTTTTGCCATTTGAACTGAGACACATCCTCTGCCTGCACACCTGCTATGACTTGCCTCCCAGCCATAAGTGAAGTCTACCCTTGGAAGACCGTGCTCAGTTCAGCTCTAAATAAAAATCTTTCCATTAACTCTGGCTTCCAATATTTTGTACTCTGGGAGAACCAGTTCTCCAAGGGAGAGTTTTGTCATCCAGCTGAATTGCTGCTTCAGTAACAAAATGGAATCCACTCATATTGTTCTGAGCTTTAGGATGAAAGAAATGCCTATCATCTTCCTGATAGTGAACTTAGCAAAGCACAATTTGAAAGAATGGCTCTCATTACTTCTGAGTACCTTGCCATTGCTACTTATCTGAGTTAAGTGCCACTGTCTACTTCTGATCCTCAGAACAGTGGCCTCTAGCCTTTCCCTCTGCCTAACTCCAAGTAGAGTGTTCTTTTTATAATCCTTCATGTTCCTGTAACACTTAGCATTTACAAAGTGATTTCACATGCTTATTTGTGAGGTAGGTATTATCACAGTTCTAGAAATAAGGAAAGGCTGAGACCTCCTAAAATGACAGTGTTGTACGTGAGCAGGCTGAGCCTTGAAAGCAGGACCTCTGTCTCCCACGAGTGCTTCATTCCATCATACCTCTGCATGCACAGGTAGCCCGGTGGGGGGCCATGGTGGCACTGGGATATAAAATCTCTCAACTGCTAATATCCTCTTTTCCTTCCAGGCTGAGAACATCTCTAAGGACCTCTACATAGAAGTATATCCAGGGACCTATTCTGTCACTGTGGGCTCAAATGGCTTAACCAAGAAGACTCATGTGGTAGCAGTTGATTCTGGACAAACTGTGGACCTGGTCTTCCCTGTGTGATGTTGACCATCACCTTTTTTTAAGCAGTAAGAATAAAGCCACTGTATGATTCTCTTAATAGCTATACACTAATCGTGTTTTTAGTGCTGACTGGCTCAGCCTTCCCGGGAACTGGAATCTGTCTCTTTCAGTGTGCCTTTCTTGAGGGTGTAGAAGTCCTCCATCCTTGTTTGCCTGACAGTAATATAATGATGCTGTCTGAACAGATTTTACTTCTTGCTTTCCAAGTAAAGGTTAATTATAATAAACAGATTTGGAAATGAAGAGAATTCAAATTCATTTTTATTGTTATTAAAAGGTAATACAAAATGTCACTCATGTACAACTGTAGGCTTTATGGAAAAGTGGCAGAGTAGCTCTGGACACATTTGCCCAAAGTAGGCTGACCCCCTCTTCCATGGAAGAGGCATCTTAAAGCAGCCTCACCAGGGCCCTGGCAGGAAGCCCCAGGGCAGGGCCCCCACACTCCTGTGCCCCTCACAGCAGGTGCCTTCCTGCTGCTCATCTGTAGGGAGGTCTTCATGGGGTAGAGATGCTGCTGGTTATTTGACTATTACTGTGTCCTGTCCTCTGCCTCCTTCCCTTGAAGAAGGCCTTGGCCACTCTGTATAACTGTCCTCAAGTATTTACTGTCTTTATTCTTTACCTATAAAAGGGGGAAAGAATCCATAGATTGTTATGCTGACTGCAGTTTTAAGAACCAAAAGTCGGCCGGGCGCGGTGGCTCACGCCTATAATCCCAGTACTTTGGGAGACCCAGGCGGGTGGATCACAAGGTCGAGATCAAGACCATCCTGGTCAACAAGGTGAAACCCCGTCTCTACTAAAAATACAAACATTAGCTGGGTGTGGTGGTATGCGCCTGTAGTCCCAGCTACTCGGGAGGCTGAGGCAGGAGAATTGCTTGAACCCAGAAGGAGGACGTTGCGGTCGGCCGAGATCATGCCATTGCACTGCACTCCAGTCTGGGTAACGAGCGAAACTCCGTCTCAAAAAAAAAAAGAACCAAAAGTCACTGATTTTAAATGGTCATTGATGTGGCCGAGTGTAGTAGCTCATAACTGTAATCCCAACATTTTGGGAAGCCAAGGCAGGAGGATCACTTGAGCCCAGTGATCCAGACCAGCCTGGGCAACACAGTGAGAACTTACCTCTACAAAAAGTAAAAAATTTAGCCAGGTGTGGTGGCATGTGCCAGTAGTCCCAACCACTCCGGAGACTCAGGTGGGAGGCTCACTTGAGCCCGGGAGTTCAAGGCCATAGTGAGCCTTGATTATGCCACTGCATTTCAGCCTGAGTGACAGAGTGAGACCCTGTCTCAAAAAAATTAAAAAACAGTCATTGCTGTGGCCCAAACTTCTTGTAGCTGCCACAGCAGTACTATGACATCTCCCAGTTTTGTTGCCTGGTGATTCTCTCATTTTGAACATAAACTTTTCCTTGGGAAAGGTGCCAGTATTCTATATGATGGAAACAAAGTTTTAAGTAGGGCTGTATTATTCTTAGTCAGGAATCGACTCCATATTCCTAATATGGGGGCCTAATAAAGGAGGCCCCAACCCAATACCATAGTACGGAGGGTCATTTAAATGGGGATCCTTGTACCACCAAGAAGCCTGTGATTAAATTCATGGGTTCTGTAAACCTTGGGAAATTACATGCAAAATTGAGGGCATGTGCATTCTTCTGTGAAAAGGAACCATAGGTTTTACTGTTCTCAAAGGGGATGTGACCCAAAAGATCTACGACCCATGTGAGGAGTCTTTAGGAAGTCCATTTCCAGCCATTCTGCTTTACCTAGATCCTCAGCGCTCTTAGTCTAAGGAGAATTCTTGTTCCACTGACATATTGCAGGGCTCTGACTCCACCTTCGATGTTCAGCTTTGCCTGGCAGGGTCTGCGGTGGCTTCGTGTTGGTTGCTTTCGAGACCAGCTCCCTGGTAGTCCCCAGTACTACGGTTTGTACTCTCTGCTGCTTGTGATCCTTTTCTTCTTTCCAGATGCTGGAATATCTTGGTCCTAAATGCAAAAGTCAGTTACTTAGGTTGAATATGCCACCATTTTAATGGGATAAATAGAACTAAAACAAGGGTCACTGAAGAATCTGTCAGTTCACATCACTGTTTTCTTTTCATTGACTTACTATATATTTGAGACAAAGTCTTGCTGTATCACCCAGGCTGGAATGCAGTGGCGTGATCACAGCTCACTGCAGTCTCGACTTCCTGGGCTCAAGTCATCCACCCCTTCTTCACCACCCTAGTAGCCGGGACCACAGGTGCACACCACCATGCTTGGCTAATTTTTTATATTTTAAAGAAATAGGCTGTACCCCAGGCTGCTCTTGAACTCCTGGGATCAAGCAACCCTCCAGCCTTAGCCTCCCAAAGTGTTGTGTTATCTTAAATTTAATGAAATGTGTTAACATTTCTGGCCATTATGGTTTGGGGAAAGATTACCTGATACCCAAGATTTGTGGTTGTGAAGAAGTTATTAGATGTGTTTTTTAAACTGCCAGCAGGGCAAGCAAAGGTAACTGACTGCCACCCGTTAAAGGAGCTTCGACACATTCACTGATCCCTGATAACGCAGACCACAAAGACGACACTACAAGCTATGGAAAAACAAGTTTTAGGCCAGGTGCGGTGGCTCACGCTTGTGATCCCAGCACTTTAGGAGGCTGAGGTGGGCGGATCAAGAAGTCAGAAGTTTGAGACCAGCCTGGCCAGCATGGTGAAACCCCATCTCTACTAAAAATACAAAAAGCCGGGCACGGTGGCGGGTACCTATAATCCCTGCTACTAGGGAGGCTGAGGCAGGAGAATCATCTCTTGAACCTGGGAGGTGGAGGCTGCAGTGAGCCAAGACCATGCCATTGTACTCCAGCCTGGGCAACAGAGCAACACTGTCTCATTAAAAAGGAAAAACAAGTTTTAAGAAATTAAACTGGGTACATTGGTGCACTGGGAACATGCTGATGATGATGCTCGTGGGTCAGCCCCAGGAACTTTCCCTAGAGCATAACACAAGATTCAGTACCTAACGGGCAAGTCAGGCCAACTACCTGAAAATACTATATTTCTCTTCTTTATAGTCAGTTATTAGAATTTATTTTGGGGGAGAAGATAACTTTGGAGTGGATCTGTTTAAATGCGGTGCTGGAGAGAGACTGTAGGTGTAAGTGGCTTTGGGCGGTAGTGGTAAGAGCTGTGTAAATGTAGGGCCAGGGGAAATTTGTTTGTGTTTAATCAGGTTTGGAATCCTTCTAGAGATTGCTATGAAGCAAGCCACAGCAATGGGAACACAGACACGGTACCTGGGGCATGTCTGGCCCCCACGGCCCCTCGGGTTGTTCCTCTCCCCTGTGCTGGTCTTCACGCTGTCTCAGTTGCTCCCCACGGACCCGTCTGTTGGGTAGGTATAGCTTTCTTTCTCCACGCTCTGCTGGAGCAGGAGGCATTGGGAGCTATGGAGAATTTAGCATGAACACTCTAGAGTTTGGTATCATTTTCTTTATGCCCTCTCTACAAGTGATAATAAAGTGGGCCCAGTGTGGGCAGTGCCTACAGATCTAAGCCCTTAGCAGTGGTGTTTCTTCACCTCACAGCCTCCCTGCCCTGGATACTCCACTGAATATTCAGTGACCCCAGGGCCCCTGGAATCTTGTCAAGGGCCAGACTTATCCAGGCCACCTCCTTCACACAGCTCTGACCAGCTTCTGCTCTTTCCGGGCTCCTTTGAGAATTTAGATGGGATGGGCTCCCTGAACCTAGCAGGGCACGCCACAGTTCTCAGTGGGAGGTGATGCGGTGTGGGGCCAGCTGCAGGCTGCCAGCAGCAACAGGACATGGCTGCCCTGTCCTGAGGGGTGAGCAGCACATGGCAGTGCTGGGTCCTCCCTGCTTACTTACGGCGGGGCCCAGCGGGAGAGTGGGGCCTCATGACCAATGCTTAAGACCAGTTTTTAATGCCTCAGTGCATTGACTCTCATCAACACCTGGAGGTGTTTAGACTGTTCATCTAGAGAAAAACCAAGGCCTCCAAGAAAAAAGGAGGGGGCTAAAAACAGAAATGGCAGCGCCCTGTCAGTAGAGACTAGTAAAGAAAGAAAAAGGCAGGTATTCAATAGGCATACAACCTTAGCACAAAGATTCGTTCATCCTTCTGCTTTTTGGGCCTCATAGCTGAAATGGAAACCTGCTATTTCCCTCTTTCCACAGCCTCCTCTTCAGCATGACCAGACTCCCAAGGATTACTTCTGGTCTTAACAGAGTGGACACATGCATCAGATTCCTAAGGGACATGGAGGAAAGGGAGCAGGGGCCTCAGCCCCTGCCTTAGAAGGCAAGCCCATTCCCCTGGTATACCTGGCTTCCCAGGGTGCGGCTCAGGCCCATTTCTCCTCCAGTACTTCCATCCAGGCCGACAGAGGCCACTCTGCCTCAGAGGTGTCTCAAGAAGGATAGGATCTGTGTTGACTGCACTGTTCACCATCAGTCTCTGGGGAGGGCCCATCTCCAGATAATTCTCCACATCATCTTGTTCATGGGAGGAGGACGAGGAGGAAGAAACAGCCAGAGGAGTGTGCCTTGCTACTTTCTCCTCTTTAGGACCTTCCAGGGGCAAAAGCTGTGCTGTGGGCTCCACCTCCAACTCTGGAAGTTCTTTGGCTGTGACTTCTGAGGTCCCAGTTAGAGGCCACCAGGTGGTGCCACATGAGGGGCAGCCACAGAGGCCGGCCTGGCACAGCAGCTGGCAGCAGGCATGAGGGTGGCAGAGAGGTTGCAGGAATGGAGTGCCTGGAGGAAGCTCGCTGGTCAGGCACCCAGTGACTGGCCCCAGCACAGAGCAGCAAGGGGCCCAGTGGAGGGGCCTGGGGTGCTCCCTGGTGAAAGGCTTGTGCAGCCTCTCCACAGCCTTCTTCCAGATGGCCGGGGACACCCACTGGACCCCACCTATGGGCACTTTAGCGGTTTTGCCATTCCAGAAATAAACAGTGATTTCTTCTCCCTTTGATGCTACGTAACAGAAAACAGCAACCTTTCATTATAATTATATAATTATCTCCATTTTTTTTCCCAAGACAGGCTCTGGCTCAGGCTGGAGTACAGTGGCACAGTGATGGCTCACTGTAGCCTCAACCTCCCAGGCTCAAGCCATCCTCTTGCCTCAGCTTCCCAAGTAACTTCCACTTCCTAATCGTAGGATAAAGACTCTTCTATCTGCATAGGCAAAGGCAGAGTTTTAGCCCGGCCCCTCTGCTCTGGCCGCCCGGCTCCTCACATGCACCTCTCTGTGGAGAGCCTGCCAGGAACATCCTTCACTGGCACGGTCGTTACCTCCATTTCCCGAGAACTTGCCTGAGCCTCCCTGACTCCTGGACTACCATGGCCCACAGGGGCTCACTTTTCTTGTTGAAACCAAAATGCATTCTCAGAAGCCTCATCCTGTCATTCTCTGAATCACAATGGTGCTAACTGACCCAGGACTGTCCAGTCCCTGGAGGACCTGGTGAGTGATGGGTCATGAGTAGCTAAACCATGGTTAGCTAACCAACACAGACATGAGAGTTTTAGGCCACTTTCCCTTATTACAAGTTTTTTAATAATCTGAAAGATACAATGTGCATCTTAAGGGATCTGTTGCTGCCTCAAGATTAAGCAGCAGGCAAGCAACAAAGTTTTCTTAATGCCTTAGAAATCCCTAAGCTGTAGACGTACCCTTGGCTCTCTCCTCTGGCCTGATTATAGCCTGGCTCCTTCTAGGGACTGATGGGTCACAGCAGCTTTTCTTACCTCTCTGGGGACCTCTGGTCTCCAAGCCCAAAAGAACAGTGCCAGGGCCATACTGCTGTCGGCCTGGCTCCCAGAGTGCCAGCACTGTGTCCCCTGGTCTCAGTGAGTATCCTACAGATGGTGAGAGTGGAATGACATTCTCTTCTAAGACCACGCTCTGCTGCTGGGCTGGCAGCTTTGGGCCTGCGACAAGAGGAGCCTCAAATTCCACAAGTAGGGCGCCCTGCCTCTCCAGCTGTGGGAAAGAAAACACTCAATAAGACCTGGCATTACAAAGTACAGAAGGGAGCACCCAGGTTCCCTACGATGTCCCCAAACCAGGCCCAGGGGCTGCCTTCCAAACAGTGACAGGCACCTAAAGAAGGGACGGAGCAGATGCTGGTTTGAGTTAGTCATAGCTGAGACAGGCAGGCCGTGGTGCGGTCACAGTTTCCTGAATCTCTTCCTGCCACAGGCAACTCTTGTGGATTGCTTCCTGCCTCTGCTGTTCCATTCCCTTCCTTTGCCTGGTTTTCTTTCCTTCTACCAAATTTTTGACCTGCAATTGCCAGAAGTAAGCTGGGTCTTCCCTGGACCTTTTCTCAATGCAGTCTCCTCCTTGCAGCACCCCCAAGAAGCATCATTCCTGTGTCCAAGACCAAGCAGGGATGGATGGTTTGTCATTCACCTGTGAGGCTCGTGTGAGTGAGGAGTGATTGTGGCCACAGAGCTGCCCTCAGCACTGCCCTTAGGGTTAGCTAAGCAAATCAATAGCGAAAGAGCAAGAACAGTACCGGAGCTACTTAAGCTGTTCCAAGTACTTGGTATGATTTAGAAAAGAAATACAACCTGGTAATAAATGATTTTTACCAAATCACTGGACAGAACCTATATTTGAGCAAAGCTTTGCTAGCATTTTATTTTAATTCCCATACTAGTTACTTGAAAATTTGAAAACTGACTTTTTTTTGAGACAGAGTTTCGCTCTTGTCACCCAGGCTAGAGTGCAATGGTGCAGTCTCGGCTCACCACAACCTCTGCCTCCCGGGTTCAAGTGATTCTCTTGCCTCAGCTTTTTGAGTAGCTGGGATTACAGGTACACGCCACCACACCCCACTAATTTTTGTATTTTTATTAGAGACAGGGTTTCACCACATTGGCCAGGCTGGTCTCGAACTCCTGACCTCGTGATGGGCCTGCCTCAGCCTCCCAGAGTGCTGGGATTACAGGTGTGAGCTACTGCACCTAGCTGAAAATTGACTTTTTATTGGAAATTCTGAAACTCGTATTTTTTGAGAATTTACACTAGTCTTCCCTTCATGAATCTACATTCACAAAGTCTGACTCTGAAAAAAAGAAAAATAAAATAACAAGAAGTGAGTAGCAACTGAAGTACATGCCAGGCCTGGCCCCCAGCGTGGCGGGAGTGTGCGTCTGTGAACCAGCACATACCAGTGCACGTGAGCAAACACATCTCGCCCCTCTTTCCCTTAGGCTGGTGTTCATTCAACACACTGAATTTTCTTCAACAAAGTACTGTTAAAGTGAATTTTCTTTTCTGTTATGCATTGAATGTGTCCCGTTCCCCACCTCCACCCTATTCCCACAGGCTGGAGTGCAGTGGGGCCATCAGTTTGGGGCTCAAGTGATCCTCCTGCCTCAGCCTCCCAAGCAGCTGGGACTACAGCCATGTGCCGCCACGCCTGTCTAAACTTTGGGTAGAGACAGGGTCTCACTATGTTGCCCATGCTGGTCTCGAAGTCCTGGCCTCAAGTGATCCTCCCATTGCCACCTCTCAAAATGCTGGGATTACAGGCATGAGCCGCCATGCCTAGCCCCCTGCCAAATTCATATGTTGAAGTCGTAGCCTCCAGAATGTGACCTTATTTGGGAATAGGGTCATGGGAAATGTAATTAGTTAAGATGAGGACTGAATATGGCAGGTCCCTAATCCAGTGTGGTTGATGTCCTTATAAAGGGGGAAATGTGCGCAGACACACTCAGGGAGAAAGCCCCGTGAAGGGAAAGGCAGAGATCAAGGTGATGCTTCTATAAGCTGAGGGACACCAAAGCCTGACAGCAAGCCATGAGAAGCCAGAAGCGGGACATGGGAATGGTTCTTCCTCACAGCTCCCAGAAGGAAACAACTCAGCCAACCCCTAGACCTCCAGCCTCCAGAAATGGGAGATGATAGATTTCTGTGATTTAAGCCACTCTGTGGCACTTTGCTATGCAGCCCTAGCAAACTAATATACTCACTGGTATTTCATGTTCACTTCTACAGCATGGCAATGAGAGAGCGGTGCTTATCCAAGTAACCAGCCTGTGGGATGCACACAGCTAAGACGTGCCGGGTATGACAGGGCCACCCAGAAGAGCATGCCAGAGAGATGCTGGGGGTCAGGGACTTGCCTCGGGAGCAGCCTTTATTTGAGCCCTGTAGTAAAAGCTGTCTGCTTCCCTTCTTGCCAGGACCCATGTGTTGGCAGCATCTCCAGCTCTTCCCAGCCAGCCAGGCCCCTCACATGCTGGGTTGGCAATGTGGAGACACGGGCAAGAAGAGGCGTAGCTGGAAAAAAGCAATGGAAGTAATAGATGGAGAGCAACAAGCTCTAAACACATCAAGAAACACATTTCACAGTTAGATCTGAGGCGCACCACAGCACACGAGGCAGGTGGAACAGAAATCCACATAGAAAGTGACAATGTATGACTTCTGGAAGGATAAGGTAAACCTCTGGGAGGGGCAGAAGGAGAGGACAGTGAGAGGAACCATCCTTGGTGGATTGGGAGTTGGTTCAAGGCAACCAAAAGGTAATTCGCCTTGATATATTCAAGTAAATTAATACTTGTTCTGACTCTAGACAACAGACTGGAAAAGTGTGGCTCACACCTATAATCCCAGCACTTTGGGACGCTGACACGGATGGATCACTTGTGCTCAGGAGTTCAAGACCAGTCTCGGCAACATGGTGAAACCCCATCTCTACCAAATACAAAAAAATAGCTGGGTGTGGTAGTGCAAGCCTGTGGTCCCAGCTACTTGGGAGGCTGAGGTAGGAGGATTGCTCGAACCTGGGAGGCAGAGGTTGCAGTGAACTGAGATGGCACCTACTGCACTCCAGCTGAGTGACAGAGACACCCTATCAAACAAAGAACAGAGTGCCAGGAAAGTAAAGCCTAAGGTGGTGTGTGGGGTTCCAGGATGAGGCGTGGAATCTTGGATGGTAATACCAATGGGGCAAAATTGTAATGCCTCTTGGTGCTGTGGGGTTTGAGGGATGAGGAAGTGTTTGGGGAGGGACAACCCAGAGGAGCTAAGGGGCTGTGGGACAGAAGAAGGGGATGCTACTTCTGGAAAATGTGGTCAGGGCCAGTTGACCTAGGAGAGTTGTTGAATCAGGATTTGGGTTTGGAAGAAGCCGTTTTATTTTGTGGGCATGGCTGAATGCAAAGGGGGCCTGTCTGCCTCCTGCTGCCATCAACAGGCCGTCACAGCACCCCGGCCATTGGTGCCAAGGAGCCGCTGCAGGCCCATGCTGAGCTGCCTTCAGCCCCCCTCAGCCTCCTTCCTGTGCTCATTGGCATCTAACGTCCAGTGCTTAACTCTGGCCTTGAACAGGATGGTCCACCATGTGAATCACGAAAGAGACCCATTAAGGGTCATTCAAGCTGGCACATCCCTCAAGTGGGCAGAATGCATCAGGCAAATCAAGGTGAGTCCCTGGAGATTGCACACTCCACAGGTGCGTATAAGCTGCAGTGCCTTTGCCCTCTTGTATCCACCTTTAGTAAGTGGACCGAGGATCCCACTCAGGAAAATCCTAGGCAAAGGAGGGGTACTGAGGGAACCTGAAGAAGGGCCTGGAGATCCCACCTTAGCTGATTTCTCACATGGTGCAGAGCAACTCTCATTGGTTTTTTGTTTGTTTTGAGACGGAGTCTAGCTCTGTTGCCTAGGCTCGAATACAGTGGCGTGATCTCAGCTCACTGCAACCTCAACCTCCACCTCCCGAGCTCAAGCGGTTCTCCTGCCTCAGCCTCCCAAGTAGCTGTGAATACAGGCATGCACCACCATGCCTAGCTAATTTTTTTGTATGTTTAGTAGACGGTGTTTTGCCATGTTAGTCAGACTGGTCTCAAACTCCTGACCTCAAGTGATCTGCTTGCTTCAGGCTCCCAAAGTGCTGGGTTTACTCACAGACGTGAGCCACTGCGCCCAGCCAAGTCTCATTGTTGATGGTAAAATGTGCTATAACCTTGGTAACTGGCCATCCTTAACTGCCTTCTCGCTCATGCCAACTGCAGCCTCTGCAGCTCTGCTCCAAGTGGGACAAAATCCAGGTCAACCCTGGAGGGTTCCAGGAGCACCAAGGAGGCTGGAGTGACAGACCCCACGCAGATAGGGCAATCACAGGCCAAACAGTGAAGACCCCTTTCCGCCTTCTCAGGAAGCAAGTCTCTCCACCAAGGTTTACCACCAGCAGCCAGGAATGAAGGAAGAAGGGGCACCTGCTTCCTCTAAGGGAGCAGAGACAGGTACCTTGCAAGGGGCTTGTGCCCGGTGAGCCAGGGCGCTTGGAGGGCAACAGGGTAGGTGAAGGAGAGGTCCCAGGGTGGAGCAGCACTGTCCCAGCCAGGGGCCTTGAGGCTCGTGGCCACACTGCAGTATTTGAGCAAAGGCATCCTGGACCCTGTGGAGGATTCCATGGCCTTCAGAGGATCCACCTGAGAACAGGCACCACCATTACCTCAGCTGCAGCTCAAAGCCAGCGGCAGCCGCCTGGGCGAGGCAGGGCTCAGCTCTGCGGTTAGCTGCCTCTGGGGACACCTGAGTCCATGCATGGCCCCACCTGCTCCCACAAACTCTCATAGTTTCCTCCTTGAGTCACCTGCTTTGGCAACCCCCACTCAGGAAACAGGGAAGGGATTGTGAGAGCAGGAGAGCAGCCCAGCTTCAAATCCTCCTGAGGCTGCCTGCTCACTTAACCTCTGCCCTCCAGTTAACGCAGGATAGAACACATAGAAAGCACCTGGTGCATTCAGCAGCTCAACTTCTATTAGTGTTTTTTCCTCCTTCCTCCTCCCCAGCCTCGTTCTGGCCGCAGGTGAGCTGCGATCTCAGGGCCGCCCACCCCGTTTATAGCCACATTCAGAGGAGGCAGCTGCTACCCGGGGCCCAGGATCAAGCCGTACTGCCGCAGCCTGCCAGAGCCCGGTGAGGGTCTGCCCCTGCCCACGGCCACAGGTCTGACCCCAAAAAGGACTTACCCACAGCCCCAAACTCCCAGCCTCTACCTTAGCCTCAGGCACCTTCTGATAGTTGGGGCTCAGAGCCTCAGCCCAACAGACCAACTCCTGGTTGTCATGCCGGTTGCCATGGATGCAGCCTGGGGACGCTGTAGTCTGTGGCCAGTGAGTGCACTGAGCATGTGGAAAGGGGGGCAGGAGGCCTTGGGAGGCAGGTGGGGGGACAGACGGGGAGGGGGTGTTCTTCCGGTTTCCCTTTAAAGAGAGGAGGAAGAGGGAGAGAGAAATGCCAGCATGGCCTCAGTTCTCCAAAGCTCTGTGTGCCCACTGCTAGAAGAGTCAGTGGTGGTGGGAAGCCCTCGTGGATTCAGGGGACTCCTGTGTGGGAAGAGCCACCTTTGCAGAAACTTAGGGCCTCCTCCCTGTACATACTAAAGGTGGGGGTGAGGGAGCCACTGGCGGCCTGGGGACTCTAGAATTTGTCCCTCATCTAAACCAAAATAACCAAATGTGTAGGCCTGTTTGTCTGTAACAGGCAGTACTCCATTGAGGAACTGAGGTGTTGGGACCATTTGGAGTGAGAGGCGGGGACACTGGTGGCAAAGGAACAGAAATCCAGACTCCACTCGTGGGAGGGGCTGGGACGTGGAGGCCTCTGACAGTCTTTGTGCACTGATTATGTGCCTACTATGCAGGCATGTTTGGAGGTGTCTCCCCAACATCCATCTCTACCTTCTTCCAGGTCCTATTTGGGTTGGCAGGTCCATGTGGATAGGGAGGCCAGGGCCAGCTCCAGGAGTAGAGTGGGTGACAGCCACCCCTTCCATCCCCATCCAGCCCCAGCAGTTGGTTAGACAGGGGCATGTTCCTGGTGTTCCTGAACCTCTCCAATCAGCAGGAATCTGGAGACTTTGGTTGGGAATCCTGGGATACAGCCTCTCTCTTTCTTCCTATTGCCTGAGAGCCTCTGACAGGCTTTTAGGGACACTGAAGCAATTCCCAGAGAAAGTCAGAGAGGATAGACCTCAGAAAATTGTTTGTTTTGAGACAGGGTTGCCCAGGCTGGCCTCAAACTCCTGGGCTCAAGGGATCCTTTTGCCTCAGTCTCCCGAGGTGCTCAGACCAGAGACATGTTCCACCACGCCCAGCTGAAATAGATTCTCAGTGACAGTTTTGAGTCTTGCCTGCAGGCAGTACTGCTGCGCTAGGCCTCAACTATGCAAGCCAATCATTCCCCTTATTGATTATGCCACTCTGGATTGGGCTTTTTCTTACTTGTAACTGAAAGCTTCTTAACTGATGAGTGCCCTCCCAGAGCATGACTTCATAGTCGGGAGAACGACTGCTGCCCAGGACCGTACACCAAGGCCGAGTTATTTGGCACACAAAGTTAGAGTTTAAGAAAGACCCACAAAGTCTCTGGCTGTGAGAGAAGGATTCTTGAATGAGACGGTGGGATTTCAGTGGAGGCGGGGAAAAAGAATATTCCAGTTTAGGTAGGAAGCAAGAGAGAAGGATACATTTGCAAGACTGTGATTTTATGTTTGGGGAAATGGGTTCAATACGTTGCAAAATCACGTAAAGCAGACTCACATCAGGGTTTGGATGTGAGAGTAATTCTGGTTACAGATAGAGTCATCATTGCTAACTCCATCAGACGTTATAGTATGTATAGGAAAAGGACAAAACTCAGGCCTTTTATCTTTTTTTTTTTTTTACTTTAGATGTATACTATATCCAGCATTTCTCACCATGTTATCCCTCCCACCCTGCCCCCACCTTGCTGTCTCTCCCCTACCCCCACCAACTGCCCCCAGTGTGTCATGCTCTCCTCCTTGAGTCCACCTGTTTTCATTGTTCAACACCTGCCTATGCGTGAGAACATTTGGTATTTGGCTTTCTGTTCTTGTGTCAGTTTGCTGAGAATGATGGCTTCCAGATTCATCCAAGTCCCTACAAAGGACATGAACTCATCATTTTTTATGGATGCATAGTATTCCATGTTCTTTTAAGGAATTTAGCAACTCAGATAGGAGAAGGGGTGGAGGAGGGAGAGGGGCGTGTACTATGTCCTGTTGTGTCTGCAAAACATCTTTCCCAAGAGCGAAATTGCTGCCCGAGGTAAGAGTCAGGGGCTTTGTGAAACATTTGTGAAATGTTGCTGGCAAACAGATGAGAAAACGTGGCTTCTTATGTTTGCTGCTTCGTTTTGCAGTAGGGAGCTTTGAAAACTAAGCTGATAAATTTAAACAAGGTGGCATTTAGAAGTCATCAGGCAGCTTAAGCGACAAAGTGACATGAAATACTTTCAGAGAGTGAGGGTGGAGCTTGTTGAGAACACAGCCCAGGAGGCCAGACTGCTACCAATGACCCAGACACAGGTGACGGGACTGGAGTAAGAAAATAGTAACAGATAATCACCAGCACCTTCCTGATTCAAGGCGCTTTGCTGGGTACTAGGAATATGAGATGAATAAGGCTGGACGAATCATCTTCAAGGAACTTGCAGTCTACTGGAGAAGACAGAGCCAGGTGTGTAAAGTGTCTAAAGATAGCAGGATAACAGCCACAGGAGAAGTATTTATACGAAGTAAAGGAACAAGTAACAGCTGGGATAGAAAGTTGGTGAAGACTTCACAGAAGCATAGCAGTAGAGGTGAGTGTGATAGACAGTGTGTGATAGGTTCTTGACTGGGCCTGGGGACACATGGGACCTGGGAGTTAAAGGAGAAGGAAGAGCTGAAGCTGGTCACGGAAGCAGAAATAGACACATTTTGAAAGCAGACTCCAAGATACCAGGCAGGGACTGTCCTTCCCAGGTATGAAGGAAAGGCCTGGCAGCTCCAGCTTTTCTCGCTTAGAGAACCTAGAAAATGATGATGGTATAGACAGGACAAGATAATGATGATAATAATAATCAGTAATGATGGCCAAGCACAGTGGCTCACACCTGTAATCCCAACACCTTAGGAGGCAGGGGTGGGAGGATCACTTGAGGCTAGAAGTTCGAGACCAGCCTAGGCAACATAGCAAGACCCCATCTCTAAATAAATGTTTTTAATGATTATGAATACTTACTATATGTCAAGTTCTGTTAATCATCATCATAAACACATGGGAATTGCTGCTGTTCTCATTTTGTGAAGAAGAACCGAGACATAGAGAAGAGGCAGCAGAGTTATACTGCAAACGCAGGCCTGCCTTCTTAAACCTTTCACTAAGCTGCCTGAGGAATTCTACATGCAGGAAAATGATGCATCTGAAATAATTTCAAATAACAAGGTTTTGTAAACTACTTTTGCATTAGCCCCAAGACACTTTGCCATGGTGGTGACTTCTTGTCGATCCCCAGTAAGTAAAAATCTCTGGGGGCTCCAGGCTGACTCCTTCCTGGTGGGAAAGGAAAATGCCTGTCCTCTCCATGGAGGACCCCGGGCCCTCATCGCAGGCAGCAGTTTGGGTTTTGAAAGGTTACTGGGTCCCTTCCTTGGGATGTGTTCTTGATGGTAAGAAAAGTGTTGCCCACAAAAATAAGATGCAGAACATACTCTTTAAAAAAATCTCCAAATGTTGACATATGAAGAGGGGGTTCATTGTGATTGCTCAGCATGAAGCCTCAGTGAAGAGATGACCAGCACACACTTTAAAGGCTTCCACAAAAGCTTCTCATACCTGAGTCCCTGGCCAAGCGTGTGAGATGGGCAGGGTGAGACATGCAGAGTCTGGGGCCCCTGTTCCCCTAGAGTTCATGAAAGACATAAAGCAGCTCCTCAATCTACATGAGATCATGTTTAGTACTATTGGGTAATTCCCAGCATAGGTTAGCATTTGAGCTATTTCCTGCCTACACAGAAATTACATTCAGGAAAAACTATCAAATGGTGCTGTAGGAGACCCCGTTTTGTGATCTTATTCATTTCTATTTGGAAACACTCAAACAATTCTGAACATAGAGTCAGCATGGCGGCTGGTGGTTGCTATCATGGAGGAACATTTTCCAGGGTTATTCTTGGTCTCGGCTTTATCAGGGTACAGAAGAGACTGCAGGTAGTTAATGTACTTGATCGCAGCTCTGAGGGTTTCCACTTTGCTGAGTCGTTTCTCCAAATACTCCTCTGGCAGATGGTGGCGGAGCTGGGCGTAGCCTTCATTGACACATTTTACCCGCTGCCTTTCCCGCTCATTCCTTTTCCGGATGAAGGCTGGTCCGTAGGAGTACTCACACCTTCTGTAATTTGGATAAGGCATTGGGAAAGAGAAGGGGCAGGGTTCACCATAATTTCCCATGATGAGGGAGTCACTGGGAAAAGGCAGCAGTGGCAGCTCCTCAGAATAAGGGGATGGCACCGGGGCCTCCGGGTGCAGGTGGAAAGTGACCGTGGGCTCCAGATAGAAGGACCTGCTCATTGGCAAGCAGGCAGAATTGGAGAAGATAGGAAGTTTGTCAGGCAGACTAGAGTTGCTTCTGTTGTCCATCATTTCCTCTTTAACCTGCAAAAATAACCAAGTGTATCAATTTGGTCAGACTGAAAGAGCAGATATGATCTACTTTCTTGGAGATCAATGTTTCAAAGACTTTTCTGCTCTGATGACTAATTTCTGAGTTCATGTGGTCAAGATGGTGTTATAATACGCTGTGTGTAGTAAGGATTTTTGTTGGTACACAGAAACAGCACTAAATACCATTGAATCACCTTGCGAGAGTTATTCTCCTTCAATTCTCTTTCAATCCTTGTGGTTACAAAGATACAACCTTAGTCTGCTGCAAATGTGTCTTCCACACCACACTGCTAGAATTCTTTCTTTTTCTTTTTATTTTCTTCTCTTTCTTTCCTTTATTTTTATTTTTGAGACAGGGTCTGGCTCTGTCGCCCAGACAGGAGTACAGCAGTACAATCATGGCTCACTGGAGCCTCAGCTTCCCAGGTTCAAGAATTCCTCCTGCCTCAGGCTCCCAAATAGCTGGGACCATAGGCAGGCATCACCACACCTGACTAAGTTTTACATTTTTTTGTAAGGACAGAGTCGTGCCGTGTTGCCGAAGCTGGTCTCAAACTCCTGGGCTCAGGCAGTCTACCTCTCTCGGCCTCCCCAAGTGCTGGGATCATACACGGGGAGCCATTTTGACCTGGCTTGGAACGCTTTCTAATCCTCCTAAAATCAAAGCCATGCCTTTGACCTGGCTTAGAATGCTTTCTAAACCTCCTAAAATCAAAGCCTTCAACAAGCAATAGCATCCAGCTAGAATTCAGTATCTTTACTAACTTCTATTTATTGTGAGTTCTAATAATTTCACATTTATGATGGCGATATAAAACTTTTTTTTTTTTTTTTTTTGAGACAGTCTTGCTCTGTCGCCAGGCTGGAGTGCCGAGTCATGCTCTCAGCTCACTGCAACCTCTGCCTCCCTGGTTCAAGCAATTCTCCTGCCTCAGCCTCCCGAGTAGCTGGGATTGCAGGCACCCGCCACCACACCCAGCTAATTTTTGTATTTTTAGTAGAGACAGGGTTTCACCATCTTGGTCATGATGGTCTCGATCTCCTGACCTTGTGATCTGCCGGCCTCAGCCTCCCAAAGTGCTGAGATTACAAGTGTGAGCCACTAAGCCCAGCCAAAGTTCCTCTTAAAACTAAATCTTCTTGAGTAAGAAAACGTGATTTGATTTAAAGAAAAAGAGTGAGTAGATAATAGTACAGATGGAACACTGGTATAATGGTGATCGTGAAGGCAGGTGCAAATAAAAAGATGCGGGAAATAGTGAAACACCACAATATTCAAATACATGCTAGGGAAATTAAGAGCTAGCTAATGATCATGCAAACCTCAGAGGCATAGCCTTCTTAAATAATACCTGAAGTGCTAGAGGGAAAACCGAAAACACAAAAAAGGAATCATTTGCTCTTAAATGTTCACTGTGGGACTTCCTTAGGTGAGAAATTTCCCCTACACATTTAAAACAAAGTCAATTTACAAATTTTTACATATGTAGAACTGTAAATATTTGAATAAAGTGCATCTATATTTATGTTTTTGAAAGTTTTTACTTATTTTATATTTTTATTTTTAGAGACTGTCTTGCTCTGTCAGCCAGGCTACAGTGCAGTGATGTGATCATGGCTTACTGCAGCCTCAAACTCCTGGGCTCGAGTGATCCTCCTGCCTCAGCCTCCTTGATACCTAGGACTGCAGGTGTGCACCACCATGCCTGGACATTTTTTTTTTGGTAGAGATGGGGTCTTGCTTTGTTGCCCAGGCTGATCTTAAACCTCCTAGTTTCAAATGATCCTCCCAAGTCAACCTCCCTCAGCACTGGGATTACAGGCATGAGCCACTTCACCCTGTAATTAGGTTTTGTTGGTTTGGTGCGTCTGTGTTTTTGTAGAACTCAAGGATGAAGCCGTGTAACCCAGGAGATCCCACCCCAACGCATTTCTTCTTTGTGGATAGGTCTGCATCCATCTCCTGTTTTAAACCACCGTTACTGTTCGCCTTTCACCCTAATCACATAGCAACAACAGATTTTACGGAGGCACTGCAGTGTAGCCAGTTAACTGGGAGGCAGAGTAGCGGTGTAGAAAAAGAGCTGTTTCTGTCATAACACCCTCAGGTTTCAATATGGCCTTACCCTGTCCTAGCTATGTGTCCTTAGGCAGGTGTCTTAACCTCTCTGTGCTTTTGCTTTTCCCCATGTCCAATTGAGCTAGTAACTGTTCTGGAGGGTGGTTGTGAGAATAAAGTGGGGGAAAAAACAGTTGAACCTCCATATCGGTGAGTTCCCCATCTGTGGATTCAACCAACCGTGGGTGGAAAATATTCAGGGGGAAAAAAGGGATGGCAGCATGGGTAGTGAATACACACAGACATTTTTTTCTTGTCATTATCCTGTAAAGAATATAGTGTAACAACTGTTTGTATAGAATGTGCATTGTATTAGGAATTTATAAGTACATAGAGATGATCAAACGTGTTTGAGAGGTGTATGTAGGTTATATGGAAGTGCTACGTTATTTTCCATAAGTTGGACCTCTGTGGATTTTGGTATCTGAGGGGAGTCCTGAACCCAACCCCCCATTTCAGACAGGTGACTGTGCATATATTGCAACCAGCATTTGCCTCTTTCCTTTCTTTAGAGATGAATGAATGCTTACGCGGCATTCCTTTCTAAACTGCACCTTATAGAAAACCTGGTTTATGTTTTCCTTAACACTTTAGAGTTGCAATGCTGATCTGTCCTAAACATCTGTGTTGAGAGTTGAAGAACCTACCTAAAACAGAAGAGGAAAAGCATCTTGAAGTCTAATTGTGGGCTTCCATCAAAAAGGAAATATGGCATTAATTTCTCAGCAAGTTAATTTCTCAACATCTTTAGGAGTGAGGGGTTATCTGTGATTGTCATACTAAACACACACACACACACACACACACACACACGTGCACCAAACAGTCCTAATGTTTAGGGCAAGATTACATAATATTGGCACTTATTCCTCTACCGAAGTACAGCAAAACCTGGGCAGGCTGCACTGTGTAGTGGGTGGAGAAGCCCCTAAGACCAGAATTCAAGTAGGAAGGTCAGGGGAGTAGGGAAACAGCCAGGGCCACAGGGGCAGTGGTGCTGGGAGGGAGGAGTGGTCGGGGTTACAGGGTTATCGTAAGTCACGGTGAAAGAGGCTGGAAAAGAAGTCAGTGCCAGGAAAAGCTCTTCTTAAAAGGGATGGGGCTGGGGAGATGAGATAAGTGGGATAGGTCCAATTTAAATCAAAACAGAGGAGCAGGAAATGAAAGATTCCAAATTACTGACCAAATGACCTAAAATCACTAACAAAAATCTCTGGAAAATGAAGAATTAGCCAGGATTCTGTCAAAAAGGAAAAGTTGCTGAGAGAAACACATTAGGAAATTCCCAAGCCAGGAATTCTAGAGAAAGAACGGGTATGGCAGAAGCTGCAAAATGGTGACAAATGGGTGTACAGCCTGTATTACTGCACTTCTGACACCAGCACAGCCGTAGTTAACAAGCCAAAATGGATGAACAGGTTACCAAAAAGTAAAGCAGGTGTCATCAAACCTAATTATACAAAATCATTATTGTAGTGATGGTTTTTTTTACCCTAAAAGATCATGTAAACAATATCTTAAATCTTGACCCAGATGAAATCTGAGTAATTTGTATATGCCACAGGTAATTAAAACTTGCTAGGTTTTAACAATACTCTGCACAATTCTTGAGAAAAGAGCATGGTGTCTCTGGAGACACATTGATGAGAAGTTTTTTCTGTCAAGCCTTTCCAATAAGTTCACCAATCAATGTGATAGCATTTAAATATGATCAGCTTTTATTCAAAGAAGAAAATTTAAGACAACAGAGTAAGAAAATGAAATAAAATGCAACAACTAGAGATAGAAAGCCTAGAGGGGTCTGGATATGTTTGTAGGAATTGAGTATAATCTTTTTAAAAAAAAGCAACACAGATTGGTAGTGCTGGGGCTCCATGGTTCCAGATACAGGTACAGCTAACAAACACATCTATCTTGGGAAAATCTCGGGTTCTGTCTTAGAGCAATTATGGGAAATAAATAATCTTAATGATTAAATCCTAAAGGATTCTGGATGCTCTGCTGAGCATAAAGGCTTCAAATTTCAGAGATACAAAAGATATGTAGCATGTAAGAAATAAACAGCTGTAACTGCAGATGTAATTGAATTATGGAATGTGAGAGCTGGGAGGAAGCTTAGAAATTCCTCCTAGGTTGTGGTCTGTTGCTGAGGTTACAAAGCTAGTAGCAGAGCAGGGGCCAGTGTCCCGACTTCCAAATCAAAACTCCTTCTGTTCTTCCAGATGATTTAATTGCCAGCAAAACCTGGATCTTCCACTATATGGCCAATAATTGGGTTTAAGATAATGGAATAATCAGATAGCTGACAAAATTCAGTATTTATCAACTGTGCCTAGTGATTTTCTTAAAAATCATGTTCTTCAGAAAACTAAACACCACATGTTCTCACTCATAAGAGGATGTTGAACAATGAGAACACATGGACACAGGGAGGGGAACATCCCACGCTGGGATCTGTTGCGGGTGGGAAGGTAGGGGAGTGATAAGATTAGGAGAGATACCTAATGTAGGTGATGGGGGATGGAGGCAGCAAGTCACCATGGCATGTGTATACCTATGTAACAATCCTGCATGACCTGCACATACATGTACCCCAGAATTTAAAGTAAAATTTTAAAAAAATCATGTTATTCTTCCCCAAGGGCCACTCTGGAGAAAAGTCTCTTACCTGAGTTTTGTCGTCAGGATGCTGTGTTTTGGGCTGAGTTAGAGTTAACCTGATTTATAGGTGATCATTTAATAACAATATGCAAAGTAGCTTATAGTTAAACAGAACTGCTCAGTTCTGGTTTGGCTGTTTTTCCTACGCAATATGTAGATATGACAACACAGAACAATACTAAATAGAAAGGTTTGCTTACAAAACTGGATAGTTGTAACAAATTCTTTTGTTTAAAGAATGTCCCCCATTCTTCTGAGTTATATCAAAATGATTTATGGAACAATAGTCTCATAATGTGCAAATACTGTTCAGTATTCTTTTAGACAGAGATTAAGGCCAGAACTGGGAAGGTCAATATGAACTTATATCTTTTTTTTTCCCACTGTTTATTTCTTTAAAGCCAGTCAAATTCAGCAGTGGGACATTGGTGACATGAATGTGGATGTTAAATTCTGATAACTCAATATCATAGGAGCTAGCCAATATCTTTTTTTAAATAGCCATTTTATTTTTTCTTAAGTATATTTTATCTTTTAAAAAATGTAAATATTAGAAGCATTGTTTCTTTATTTCTTTAGAGACAAGGTCTCACTCTCTAGCCCAGGGTAGAATGCAGTGCCATGATCACAGCTCATTGCAGCCTTCACCTCCTGAACAGCTGGGACAAGTGTGAGCTACCCTGCCTGGCTAATTTTTGTATTTTTTATAGAGATGAGGTCTTACCTTGTTGCCCGGCCAGTCTTGAACTCTTGGGCTTAAGCAATCCCACCCAGAGTGCTGGGACTGCAGACCACTGAACCTGCTGACTTTAATTTTTTTTTTTTTTTTGAGACAAGAGTTTTGCTGTTTTTGCCCAGGCTAGAGTGCAATGGTGTGGTCTCAGCTCACTGCAACCTCTGCCTCCCGGGTTCAAGTGATTTTCTTGCCTCAGCTGCCTGAGTAGCTGGGATTACATGCACGTACTACTACACTCGGCTAATTTTTTTTATTTTTTATTTTTTAAGACGGAGTCTAGCTCTGTCGCCCAGGCTGGAGTGCAGTGGTGAAATCTCAGCTCACTGCAACCTCCTCCTCCTGGGTTCAAGTGATTCTTCTGCCTCAGCTTCCCGAGTAGCTGGGACTACAGGTGTGCCCCACCATGCCGTGCTAATTTTTGTGTTTTTAGTAGAGATGGGGTTTCACCACTTTGGCCAGGCTGGTCTTGAACTCCTGACCTCATGATCCACCCACCTCAGTCTCCCAAAGTGCTGGGATGACAGGCGTGAGCCACCGTGTCCGGCCTAATTTTGTATTTTTAATAGAGATGGAGTTTCACCGTGTTGGCCAGACTGATCTGGAACTCCTGACCTCTGGTGATCTGCCCGCCTTGGCCTCTCAAAGTGCTGAGATTACAGGCGTGAGCCACCACGCCCGGCCCCAACTTTAATTTTTAAAGCAGTTGTAGGGTCACAGCAAAATTGAACACAAAGTAGAGCCAATTCTCATATACTCCCTGCCCCCAGGCCTGCATGACCTCCTCTGCTGTGCACATTCCACACCATTATGGTACTGTTAGAACTGATTAAGCTGCATTCACACATTATCACCCAAAGTCCATAGTTTACATTAGGGCTCACCCTTGGCATTATACATTTAAATTCTGTGGGTTTTGACAAGTATTTAATGACAAGTATTCACCATTCTGGTATCATACAGAACAGTTTCACTGCCTAAACAGCCTGTGCTCTGCCTATTCATCCCTCCTTCTCTAACCCCTTGCAACCACTGATTTTTTTCATCAATAATTATATTTTACTGTGTTCTGAATTTAAATGAATTCCTCTTAAATATTAAAATTGTGTATGCTTACAATATTATTCAAATTTGCAGTAAAAATAAAAAAACCTGTCTTAAGTTGTATGAAACCTCTGCAAAGCCTCTAACATTTTAGAGAATAAAGCAAATACAGCTTTTATTTAATAAGGAAGCTCAAAGATAATTGGCAGATTTATTTCACAAATGTTTCTTCTGGAAAGGCCCATATTATATTTGAATACATGTGGTTGCTATAATAGACACTTACTTCTTTATATTGCAGTGTAAGAAATAGCTATTTTACCTTACAAGTAAACAGCTTACATGATTTTAGGTCACATCTATCCAAGTAATAGATACCATATTTTAGCCTAGATAGAAAATATTCTATAGTGTAAAAGTGTCAAGATAAGCTGAATAATTTAGATCTTTCTAATTCAAACTTGCCTGTAACACAGCATATTTGGTTTTCAGTATTATTCTGTAGAATGTGCTATATAAGCAAATGAAAGATTATAATTTTTTTGAATTCTGGTTTAAAAGATAGTTTTGTTTTCTGTGTTTCTGTGATGTAAGGCAAAAACCCTGAACAATTTGTAACAGAATTCTTTCAGCATGTACCATCTTTTATCTCTTTAGTATATGTACACTTTAAACTAACATCATTTTAAAATGAATACAAGTCCAATGCTGTTTTCTTTAATTGTAACATATTATCCACACAAGAGATTAAAGGGGCTCATTGATTTTCATGATGAAGACTATACTCTGTCCTTTAGACCAGTACTTTTCAAACTTTAATGTACATATGAATGAATGTAAGAAACTTGTTGAAATGCAGATTCTGATTTAGTATGCCTGGGTAGGGATCAAAGATTCTAAACTTTGAAGCAGCTTCCTAATAAAACTTTTAGATACTGCTTGTTCAAGAACCACACTTGGAATAATGTGAGCCACTGCAATTAATAGGGTCATGATGTGTGCATGGGGAGGAAGAGTAGAGGAAGGGGGGTGTTAAAGGAACAATACAAGGTAAACAATTAAAAAATGTTACAGCTTTCACCTGACAGATACAGATATTGACCTGATTTTCATTCTGTGATTCGTTGGTTCTTTTTTTTAATTAATTTTTTCACATATATATTTTTTATTCTGTTTTAGTTTTGGGGTACATGTGAAGAACATGCAGGATTGTTGCATAGGTACATACATGGCAATGTGGTTTGCTGCCTTCCTCCTCATCACCTATATCTGGCATTTCTCCCCGTGTTATCCCTCCCCAACTCTTCACCCACTGCTGTCCTTCCCCTAGTTTCCCCCAGCAGACCCCAGTGTGTGATGCTCCCCTTCCTATGTCCATGTGTTCTCACTGTTCAACACCCACTATGAATGAGAACATGCGGTGAATGATGGTTTCCAGATTCATCCATGTCCCTACAAAGGACACAAACTCGTCATTTTTTAGGGCTGTATAGTATTTAATGGTGTATATTTGTCACATTTTCCCTGTCCAGTCTATCATCTATGGGCATTTGGGTTGGTTTCAAGTCTTTGCTATAAACAGTGCTGCAATGAACATTCATGTGTATGTGTCCTTATAGTAGAATGATTTATAATCCTTTGGGTATATACCCAGTAACGGGATTGCTGGGTCAAATGGAATTTCTATTTCTAGGTCCTTGAGGAATCGCCACACTGTCTTCCACAATGGTTGAACTAATTTACACTCCCACCAACAGTGTAAAAGTGTTCCTGTTTCTCCACATCCTCTCCAGCATCTGTTGTCTCCAGATTTTTTAATGATTGCCATTCTAACTGGTGTGAGATGGTATCTCACTGTAGTTTTGATTTGCATATCTCTAATGACCAGTGATGAGCATTTGTTCATATGTTTGTTGGCCTCATGTATGTCTTCTTTTGTAAAGTGTCTGTTTATAACCTTCGCCCACTTTTGAATGGGCTTGTTTTTTCTTGAAAATCTGTGTTAGTTCTTTGTAAATTCTGGATATCAGCCCTTTGTCAGATGGGTAGATTGCAAAACTTTTTTCCCATTCTGTTGGCTGCCAATTCACTCTAGTGATTGTTTCTTTTGCTGTGCAGAAGCTGTGGAGTTTGATTAGGTCCCATTTGTCTATTTTGGCTTTTGTTGCCAATGCTTTTGGTGTTTTAGTCATGAAGTCTTTGTCTAGGCCTATGTCCTGAATGGTTTTGCCTAGGTTTTCTTCTAGGGTTTTTATGGTGTTGAGTCTTATGCTTAAGTCTTTAATCCATCTGGAGTTAATTTTAGTGTAAGGTGTCAGGAAGGGGTCCAGTTTCTGCTTTGTGCACATGGCTAGCCAGTTTTCCCAACACCATTTATTAAACAGGGAATCCTTTCCCCATTACTTGTTTTTTTGAGGTTTGTCAAAGATCAGATGATTATAGATGTGTAGCGTTGCCTCTGAGGCCTCTGTTCTGTTCCATTGGTCTATATCTCTGTTTTGGTACCAAGTACCATGCTGTTTTGATTACTGTAGCCTAGTAGTATAGTTTGAAGTCAGGTAGTGTGATGCCTCCCGCTATGTTCTTTTTGCTTAGAATTGACTTGGCTATGCAGGCTCTCCTTTGGTTCCATATGAAGTTTAAGGTGGTTTTTTTCCCAGTTCTGTGAAGAATGTCATTGGTAGCGTGATTGGGATACAGTGTTGAATCTGTAAATTACTTTGGGCAGTATAGCTATTTTCACAATATTGATTCTTCCTAACCGTAAACATGGAATGTTTCTCCATCTGTTTGTGTCCTCTCTTATTTCTTTGAGCAGTGGTTTGTAGTTCTCCTTGAAGAGGTCTGTTACATTCCTTGTGAGTTGTATTCCTAGGTATTTTATTCTCTTTGTAGCAATTGTGAATGGCAGTTCATTCTTGATTTGGCTCTCTTTAAGTCTGTTATTGGGTATAGAAATGCTTGTGATTTCTGCACATTGATTTTGTATCCTGAGACTTTGCTGAAGTTGCTTATCAGTTTCAGGAGTTTTGGGGCTGTGGCGATGGGGTCTTATAGATATACTATCATGTCATCTGCAAATAGAGACAATTTGGCTTCCTCCTTTCCTATTCGAATACCCTTTATTTCTTTTTCTTGCCTGATTGCTCTGGCTAGAACTTCCAGTACTATATTGAATAAGAGTGGTGAGAGAGGGCATCCTTGTCTAGTGCCCGATTTCGAAGGGAATGCTTCCAGTTTTTGCCCATTCAGTATGATATTGGCTGTTGGTTTGTCATAAATAGCTTTTATTATTTTGAGACATGTTCCATCAATACCGAGTTTATTGAGGGTTTTTAGCATAAAGAGTTGTTGAATTTTGTCAAAGGTCTTCTCTGCATCAATTGAGATAATCATGTGTTTTTTGCCTTTGGTTCTGTTTATGTGGTGAATTTCGTTTATAGACTTGCATCCCCGGGATGAAGCCTACTTGATCATGTGGATAAGCTTTTTGATGTGCTGTTGCAATCAGTGTGCCAGTACTTTATTGAAGATTTTTGCATCTATGTTCATCATGGATATTGGCCTGAAGTTTTCTTTTCTTGTTGAGTTTCTGCCAGGTTTTGGTATCAGGATGATGTTAGTCTCATAAAATGATTTGGGAAGGATTCTCTCTTTTTGGATTATTTGGAATAGTTTCAGAAGGAATGGTAACAGTTCCTCTTTGTGTGTCTGGTAGAATTTGGCTGTGAACCCATCTGGACCTGGGCTTTTTTTGTGTGGTAGGCTCTTAATTGCTGCCTCAACTTCAGATCTTGTTATTGGTTTATTCATGGTTTTGACTTCTTCCTGGTTTGGGCTTGGGAGGAGGCAAGTGTCCAGGAATTTATCCATTTCTTCCAGGTTTACTAGTTTATGTGCATGGAGTTGTTTGTAATATTCTCTGATGATGGTTTGAATTTCTGTGGAATCTGTGGTGATATCCCCTTTATCGTTTTTTATTGCGTCTATTTGGTTATTCTCTTCTTTTTTTTTGAGACGGAGTTTGCTCTTGTTACCCAGGCTGGAGTGCAGTGGCATGATCTTGGCTCACCGCAACCTCTGCCTCCTGGGTTCGGGCAATTCTCCTGCCTCAGCCTCCTGAGTAGTTGGGATTACAGGCACCTGCCACCATGCCCAGCTAATTTTTTGTATTTTTAGTAGAGATGGGGTTTCACCATATTTAGCGGGATGGTCTCGATCTCTTGACCTTGTGATCCACCCGCCTTGGCCTCCCAAAGGGCTGGGATTACAGGCTTGAGCCACCACTCCCGGCCTCTCTTCTTTTTTTTTATTAATCTGGCTAGTGGTTAACAAAAAAGATTTTGTTGATCTTTTCGAAAAACCAGCTCCTGGATTTATTATTTTTTTTTGAAGGGTTTTTCGTGTCTCTATCTCCTTCAATTCTGCTTTGATCTTAGTTTGATCTTAGTTATTTCTTGTCTTCTGCTTGGTTTTGAGTTTTTCTGATCTTGTTCCTCTAGCTCTTTCAATTTTGATGATAGGGTGTTAATTTTGGATCTCTCCACTCTTATCATGTGGGCACTTATTGCTATATATTTTCCTCTAGAGACTGCTTTAAATGTATCCCAGAGATTCTGGTATGATGTGTCTTTGTTCTCGTTAGTTTAGAAGAACTTCTTTATTTCTGCCTTCATTTCATTGTTTATCCAATCAACATTGAAGAGCCAATTGTTCAGTTTCCGTGAAGCTGTGTGGTTCTGAGTTAGTTTCTGAATTCTGAGTTCTAACTTGATTGCACTGTGGTCTGAGAAACTGTTATGATTTCTGTTCTTTTGCATTTGCTGAGGAGTGATTTACTTCCAATTATGTCGTCAATTTTAGAGTAGGTGTGATGTGGTGCTGAGAAGAGTGTATATTCTGTGGATTTGGGGTGGAGGGTTCTGTAAATGTCTATCAGGTTTGCTTGTTCCAGGTCTGAGTTCAAGTCCTGGATAACCTTGTTAATTTTCTGTCTGGTTGATCTGTCTAATATTGACAATGGAGTGTTAAAGTCTCCCACTATTATTGTGTGGGAGTCTAAGTCTCTTTGTAAGTCATTAAGAACTTGCCTTATGTATCTGAGTGCTCCTGTATTGGGTCCGTATATGTTTAGGATCATTAGCTCTTCTTGTTGTATCGATCCTTTTACCATTATGTAATGTCCTTCTTTGTCTCTTTTGATCTTTGTTGCTTTAAAGTCTATTTTATCAGAGATGAGAATTACAACTCCTGCTTTTTTTTTGCTCTCCATTTGCTTGGTAAATCTTCCTCCATCCCTTTATGTATCCTTGCATGTGAGATGGGTTTCCTGGATACAGCACACTGACAGGTTTTGGCTTTTTTTTTTTTTTTAGACGGAGTTTCACTCTTGTTACCCAGGCTGGAGTGCAATGGCGCGATCTCGGCTCACCGCAACCTCCGCCTCCTGGGTTCAGGCAATTCTCCTGCCTCAGCCTCCTGAGTAGCTGGGATTACAGGCATGTGCCACCATGCCCAGCTAATTTTTTGTATTTTTAATAGAGACAGGGTTTCACCATGTTGACCAGGATGGTCTTGATCTCTTGACCTCGTGATCCACCCGCCTCGGCCTCCCAAAATGCTGGGATTACAGGCTTGAGCCACCGCACCCGGCCTAGATTTTGGCTTTTTATCCAATTTGCCAGTCTGTGTCTTTTGATTGGTGCATTTAGCCCATTTACATTTAGGGTTAATATTGTTATGTGTGAATTTGATACTGCCATTTTGATGCTCGCTGGCTGTTTTGCCCGTTAGTTGATGCAGATTCTTCATTTTGTTTATGCTCTTTAGCATTTGGTATGTTTTTGGAGTGGCTGGTACTGGTTGTTCCTTTCTATGTGTAGTGCCTCTTTCAGGAGCTCTCTTGTAAAGCAGGCATGGTGGTGACAAAATCTCTGAGTACTTACTTGTTTGGAAGGATTTTTTTTTCTTCACTTATGAAGCTTAGTTTGGCTGGATATGAAATTCTGGGTTGAAAGTTCTTTTCTTTAAGGATGTTGAATATTGGACCCCACTCTCTTCTGGCTTTTAGGGTTTCTGCTGAGAGATCTCCTGTGAGTCTGATGGGCTTCCCTTTGTGGGTGACCCGACCTTTCTTTCTGGCTGCCCTTAGCATTTTCTCCTTCATTTCAACACTGGTGAATCTTACGATTATGTGCCTTGGGGTTGCTCTTTTTGAGGAATATCTTTGTGGTGGTCTCTGTATTTCCTGGACTTGAATATTGGCCTGCCTTGCTAGGTTGGGGAAATTTTCCTGGATAATGTCCTGAAGAGTATTTTCCGCTTGGATTCATTCTGTTTGTCACGTTCAGGTACACCTATCAAATGTAGATTAGGTCTTTCACATAGTCCCATATTTCTTGAAGACTTAGTTCATTACTTTTTTTGCTTTTTTCTCTAATCTTGCCTTCTTGTTTTATTTCATTGAGTTGATCTTCGACCTCTGATATCCTTTCTTCTGCTTGGTCAATTTGGCTCTTGAAACTTGTGCATGCTTCACGAAGTTCTCATGTTATTTTTCAGCTCCATCAATTCACTCATATTCCTCTCTAAGTTGTCCATTCTTGTTATCATTTCCTCAAATCTTTTTTCAAGGTTCTTAGTTTCTTTGCATTGATTTAGAACATGTTCTTTTAGCTCACAGAAGTTTCTCATTACCCACCTTCTGAAGTCTGATTCTGTCATTCCATCACACTCATTCTTCATCCAGCTTTGTTCCTTTGCTGGTGAGGAGTTGTGATCCCTTGTAGGAGGAGAGGTGTTCTGGTTTCCGGTGTTTTCCTCCTTTTTGCACTGGTTTCTTCCCATCTTTGTGGATTTATCCACCTGTCATCTTTGTAGTTGCTGATTTACAGATTGGGTCTCTGAGTGGATGTCTAGATTGTTGATGATGAAGTTATTTCTGTTTCTTAGTTTTCCTTCTAACAGTCTGGCCCCTCTGCTGTAAGACTGCTGAGGTCCACTGCAGGCCCTGCTTGCCTGCAGATCACCTGCAGCAGCTGCAGAACAGTAAGGGTTGCTACCAGTTTCTTCTTTGGCTATCTGTCCCAGAATGATGCCTGCCTAATGTCAGTCTGATCAGTCCTTTGTGAGGTGACTCTTTGGATATACGGGGGTCAGGGAGCTGCTTGAGGAGACAGTCTGTCCTTTATAGGAGCTCAAGTGCTGAGCTGTGAGTGCCATTGTTCATTCAGAGCTGCTAGGCAGGTATGTTTAAGTCTGCTGCAGCAGAACTCATAAACCCCCTTTTTTTTCCCCCCAGGTGCTCTGTCCCGGGGAGTTAGGTCTTGATTTATGAGTTTCCCTTGTGCTGCTGCCTTTTTTTCTGGGCTGCCCTGCCCAGCAAGGAGGCAGCCTAGTCACTGTCTGCCTGCAGAGGCTTTGCTGAGCTGCTGTGGGCTCTGCCCTGCTGCTGTGTGAACTTCCCTGCAGTCCTGTTTATATGGGTGTGGTTAGAATTGCCTCGGCAATGGAGGCCTGCCTCTTTAATGGGGCACTCTCTCTGTTATGGCGGGTTGCCTTGGCTACAGCGGGTTGCCTCAGCAACAGCAGGCTGCCTCAGCAATGGCGGACTACCTCCGTAGGGATGGAGTGCCTCGGTAGTGGCAGATGCCCCTCCCACACAGAGCTGGATTGTCCTGGTTTCAGCTGTGCTTGCCATGAAACTCGCAACCCTGAGTGTTTCCAATTGCTGGGGTTTTTTTTGTTCGTTTTTGTAGGGGTGGAATCCGCCGAGCCTGATCACCTGGCTCCCTGCTTCAGAGCCTTTTTTTTTTTTTTTAAGTTGAAAGGTTGACTCTCTCCCAAGTGTTCCAGTCGCCTGCTGAAAGGGCGCTGGGATATTTCCCATGTGGCGACCCACTGCACCAGCTGAAACAACGGCACTGAGATTTGTGGTGCTTTTTTTTGCCTGGGAATCTCCTGGCCTGGCTCCTTGTTTCAGACCCCTGTTTAATCAGATGAATGGGCTAGTCTGCCTTCCCAGAGCTCCAGTTGCCAGCTTAAAAGGGCAACCAGATCAGTGTATTTTGTATGGAGAACTGCCACGCTGGCGACCTGTGGGGCTCCTCCGCCTGGAAATCTCCTGGTCTGTGGGCAATAAAGATCCATCTGGAAATGCAGCGTCCTCTCACCCTCTGTGCTTTCACTGGGAGCTGCAATCCTGAGCTGTTCCTAAATGGTCTTCTTGCTCCTTCCATGCATATAGCCTTTTCATATTGGTTCTTTCACTTAGTAGTATGCACTTAAGGTTATCCCATGTCTCTCATGGCTTGAAAGCTCATTTCTTTTTGTGCTGAATATTCCATTGTATGGATGTATCACAATTTGTTTATCCGTTCACCTACTGAAGGAAATCCTGGTTGCCTCCAAATTTTGGCAATTATGAATAAAGCTGCTGTTAACATCTGCCTGCAGGTTTTTTGTGTGAACATTAAGAGTTCAACTCATCAGGTAATTATTATGGAGCACAATTTCTGGATCATATGATAAGGGTATGTTTAGTTTTGTAAGTTTGTGGAAACATTTTGCATTCCCATCAGCAATAAATGAAAGTTCCTGTTGCATCACATCTGTGAGAGCATTTGATGTTAACAGTGTTTTAGATTTTGGCCATTCTGATAGGTGTGTATTGGTATCCCACTGTGGTTTTAATTTGCATTTCCCTGATGACATATTATGTGGAACATGTTTTCATGTTTATTTGCCATCTGTATCTCTTCATGAGGTGTCCAGGACTTTTGCCCATTTTTAAATCAAAATTTTTGTCTCTTGAGTTTTTTTTTTGAGGTGGAGTTTCGCTCTTGTTACCCAGGCTGGAGTGCAATGGCACAATCTCGGCTCACCACAACCTCCACCTCCTGGGTTCAAGCAATTCTCCTGCCTCAGCCTCCTGAGTAGCTGAGATTACAGGCACGCGCCACCATGCCCAGCTAATTTTTTGTATTTTTAGTAGAGACGGGGTTTCACCATGTTGACCAGGATGGTGAATTTTAAGTGTTCTTTGTATATTTTAAATAGCAGTCCTTAATCAGATATGTCATCACCACCATCTAGATATTCTGTTACCTTCTAAAAGTTTTGTAGTTTTGCATTTTACATGTAGGCCTATGATCTACTTTGAGTTAATTTTTGTGAAGGGTATAAGGTATGTATCTAGATTTATTTGCATGTGGATGTCCAGTTGTTCCAGTACCGTTTGTTGAAAAGAATATTTTTACTCTATGGTATTGCTTTTGCTCCTTTGTCAAAGATCAGTTGACTGTATTTATATGGACCTGTTTCTGGGTTCTGTATCCTGTTCCACTGACCTTTTTTGCCAGTAGCATACTGTCATGATTACTGTAGTTTTACAGTGAGTCTCAAAGGTAGAGTTAGTTTTCTGACTTTGTTGTTATCCTTTAATATTGTGTTGGCTATTCTGTGTCTTTTGCCTTTTTATACCCTTTAGAATAAGTTTAATATCCACAAAATAACTTTCTAGGATATTGATTGGGATTACATTGGATCTATAGATCAAGTTGGAAAGAACTGCCATCCAAACAATATTGAGCCTTCCCATTAGTGAACATGAAATCTCTCTTCATTTATTTCTTTGGTTTACTTAATCAAAGTTTTACAGTTGTCCTCATATAGATCTGGTACACATTTTATTTGATTAATACCTAAGTATTTCATTTTGGGGCTGCTACTATGAATGGTATTGTTTTTAATTTCAAAATCGGTTCATGGCTGGCATATAGGAAAGTGATCGACACTTTTTAGAGACAGGGTCTTGCTGTTTTTCCCAGGCTGGAGTGCAGTGGCTATTCATGTGGCAGTCATAGCTCACTGCAGCCTCAAAACTCCTGGCCTCAAGAAGTCCTCCTGTTTCAGTCTCCTGAGTAGCCGGGACTGCAGATACTTGCCACTGCACCTGGTTTGATTGACTTTTGTATACTAACTTTGCATCCTGAAACCTTTTATAATCACTTATTAGTTCTAGTCTTTTGTTATTGTCAATTCTTCTGGGTTTTCTACATAGACAACCATTGCATCAGTAAACAAAGACAGTTCTCTCTTCCTTCCCAATATGTACACCTTTTATTTCCTTTTCTTGTCTCATTGCATTGGCTAGGACTTCCAGTACAATATCAAAAAGGAGTAGTAAGAGAAGACATCCTTGCCTTATTCCTGATCTTAGGGGGAAAGCTTCTAATTTCTCATTATTAAGTATATGATGTTAACTGTGGTTTTTTTGGTAAGCTCATTTTTTAACTAGTTGAAATTCCCCTCTATTCCTAGTTTCCTGAGAATTTTTATCATGAATGGGGTTATTTTGTCAACTTCTTTTTCTGCTACTGATATGGTCATGTAATTTTTCTCCTTTAGATGTGATGGTCTACATTATTTTCAAATGTTGAACCAGCTTTGCATACCTGGGATAAATTCTACTTGGTCGTGGTTGAACTTAAATCTTTTAATACTAACAATAAAATAGATAATTTTAGTTATATTTGTGGGTGCTTAGAAACTAAATTTTACTAAACCCCCCAAACCCCATTAACAGTTCCTAAAACCTCACGTTCATGAATTTAATGTACTTCTATTTTTTTGCCAAGAATTTCTCAGAACACATACTCCTTCAGGAACTTAAAAATCTCCCAATTTATCAAAATATTAGTATACTTTTCAGAAACCCACCCCAAAATTCATATATCCTGTCTCTCTCTACATGTACACACAGATAATTTACACCAATGTTTTAAGGTTAGGTTGGTATTAAAACAGTAGTCTCAGAACAGGGTACAAAATATCTTTATATCTTCAATCTCATACAGTAAAAGAGGTAGGAGGAAAAAGCTAGGAGATATAGATACACTGATGGATGTTTCAAAAATTATTTTTATTGTTACATTTCAAAGAGGACATAGGAAGAAAAAAGCCAGTTATCCAATAACTGTTATACCTTTCAGAAGAGGCACCAGCAACCCCAGCCCTAGTTCAAAGCTGCAGACATTGGAGCTCAAACAGCTGCCTCTCAACGCGACTGGAAATGCTAAGCATGTATGTATTATCAATCCAGGGAGGCTTGGGTTTAAAATAAAATTTCTTTATTGCAAGTGTCCAAGTCCTTAGGATCTGTCCTTAAAGATACTAGAAGAAGATGAGTGAGACCACACACACCAAGGCTATGTTTAGTCTTTAGAGTAAACTAGCAAATGGCCAGTTTGTTCTAGGATGCATTGCATCAGACATCACAGTACATGAAGAAAATCTGCTTTCTGTGAAAAGCCACCAGGCATTTCAGATCCAGTTTACCATGAAGTGCAGACACAGGAAATACCCAGATAATACAGTCAGTGCAAAAGTCAAATGGGTAAGTCAGCTCTTTGATGAGGCTGGCTACACTGCAAAATATAAATGAAACTCAAAAATAGAAGGTAAGGTCTATTTACAAAAGTTTGTTTAGTAAAGTGACTTGAAAAAGTTGTTAACCACTTCCCAGGCATCCCTCCCCTCTCCCACCAAACAACAACAACAAAAAAAACAAAAACCCTGAAAATTATCTTGAAAATCAAGTTAAAACTATGTGGTGAAAAAGAGAGTGCTTATTCCAGATAAAGGACTTCAAGATAATTTACAGGCAGATTTATTTTTAGTAAAAGTCACAAATAAGAAAAGACTTATTGGCTTACTTTGAGCTGTGTGCTTTTAAAGATGTCTCTATTATTACATTAACAAGAAAAAAAAAAATCAAGCATATTTTTGCTTCCAGTTTTGAATCATCCAGTAATAGTTGGTGAAATCAACAGGGTATTAAAATGAAACCCAGCGAAACCCAGTCAATTTCTTCGAATTGTCTGCCTGTTTCTTTCTAGTCACCTTGAATTCAATCCCAGTTAGCTGAGGACAACATGTCGGTCAAAGACAGACTTTCGCTGCTCTTGAACTTGAAGCTTCCAGCGCTGCTGGGCATATTCTACCTTGTTCAGCACGTTGGCTCGACTGCGGGAGCGGGCTAGCACATCATGGGCATTTGCAAAAGGCTGATGATCCTAAAAGTCCAGGCATGGAGAACATCAGAGATGGCACAGTCCGTGTAAAACACAGGCATAAAACAATCACTAGCCCACCGCAGAGACAGAAGCAGGTGAACTTTTCAAACAACAGAGCATCTATTTGGCTAAGTGCTCAACTACTAGATACAGTATGAACTCAAGCACAGACCTAGGTGGTTCAAGAAACGTAAGTGATGAGGGAATATTTGTGAAACGTTCCCATGAACCGTCATTTCCAAAGATATTTCCCTTAAAGAAGTGGAGACTAAGCAAAGACAGTGGTCATTTGTGTTAAAAAGAAGGCTTCCCTAACTGGTAGGGAAAACAAAATCTATTTTCATGTTAATACCTCTCCATGTTACAGATATGGAAAGAAGTAGGGTCTTTCCTTGCTTTATTCAATACTCTATTGCTAATCTGTGGCAGAGGAAAGATCTGTCTTTTAATTTCCTGTCTCCATTAGAATTGTTTTCTTGCCAGCTTGGGGCCATATTCACTCTGGGAGGGTAAGCTGACAGAATCTTATCTTGGTTGTTTTTAATCTGTCCCTGTACCCTCAACACATACACTAACCAGACTAGTTTCCAAAAGCTTCCTCATTTCCCAGCTTCCCCAATGTAATGAAAAGAGACACAGCTCCAGTGCTACAATCACCCTCTATTACCAAGGATAGTAGGAAATCATTTACTTAGCATCTCTATTCAACAAAGTCTTGAATCTTCCATTGTTAAGCACCCGGTGGCTTCCATGTAAGTTGCCACCTAAGGAAAGAGGCTACCGAAGGGTTGCCCGGGTATGAGTCGAAAACCTACCTTTCCTGGTCAAAGTAAGCCAGTGCAACTGGATGTTTGTGGTCATTACACAGGAAACCACTATGCTAATCTATTTATGAATGAGATATAAACACAGCTGTCTAAATGACAAAAAGCATTCAATAGTAATTTATTGCTTTTGTTTGCCTTTTCCTTGATCTCTTTTTCCTGAACCCCATGCTAGCAAAGCTTCTAAATGTTCCAACAGAAGATCCAAGTCACAAGTTGCACCTCTTACACTAAACTTTGCCTCTAGGAAAGAAATGACATTATTTTGCTGTGTGTGTTTGAAAAAGCTCTATTATATATCCAGGGCAGGAGTCAGCATGTATATGGAAAGCTATGTACATAAACACATAACTGTAGTTATAGTTAGAACACCTGGTCTTGTTTTTAAATAGCAAGTTATTTTATACAGTGTCTACATTTGAAAGACATCAAAGAGTTTCCTATAAAGAATCTCCTCTTTTTTGCCAAAATTCCTTCACCTTTTCACTTAATTTAGGTAATGGCTTATATAAATCCTAAAACTCTATTTAAAAAGTGGGTGTGTTTTTTTTTTTTAGGAGTTTCGCTCTTGTTATCCAGGCTGGAGTGCAACAGCGTGATCTCGGCTCACCGCAACCTCCGCCTCCTGGGTTCAGGCAATTCTCCTGCCTCAGCCTCCTGAGTAGCTGGGATTTCAGGCATGCGCCACTATGCCCAGCTAATTTTTTGTATTTTTAGTAGAGACGGGGTTTCACCATGTTGACCAGGATGGTCTTGATCTCTCGACCTCGTGATCCACCCGCCTCGGCCTCCCAAAGTGCTGGGATTACAGGCGTGAGCCACCGCGCCCGGCCTGTTTTTTTTTTTTTTTTTAAAGAGATGGAGTCTCACTATATTGCTCAGACTGGTCATGAACCTATTTTTTTTTTTTTTTTTTTTGACGTAGGGTCTAGCCACGTTGCCCAGGCTGGAATGCAGTGGCTATTCACAGGTGTGATCATAGCTCACTGCACCTTTGAACTCCTGGCCTCAAGTGATAATTCTGCCTCAGGCTCCCAAGTAGCTGGGACCTATAGCCTATTTTTAAACTTAACCTTACAAATGAAAATAATAAAGGCAATTCCATGAGGCTTAAAATGTTTTAAAAATGTAAGAAAAAAGCTAAAAAAGAAAAAAAGAGTCAGGCTAAAGTTATAGAATTGCTTGATTTCCCATTAAGGAAATAAATCCAAGGTCATTTATTAGCACAAAGACTAAAACTTAGCCTCCTAACCCTGACTTGGTGTTATATTGTCTCAAAACAGATTTTGGTCAGGTAGAATAGGATGACACCATAAGAATATGGTGCTTCAATGAACTTGTGTATAAAATAGCTTCCCCTGAGTCAAGGACCAGAGGAAGAAAATATTATCACCACTGGTTTGTTTTGACCTAAGCAATGCTGGGAAGGAGGATGTACTTGATCAGCAGAGGACCTCTCCATTTCCTAGTGCTGTTATCTATGCTTCAAGGTAGGGGAGAAAAATCTTAAGGAACAAGTTCCAAAGACTAAACAAATCAGCTAATCCTTTGAGTCTGCTCTCTACCTATCAGAACGAGATTGAACTAGCTGCTCATGGTCATGGATGCTGGCGGAATGCAAATAGAGATTTACCCTTTTTATGTTTGTTCTTTTACACCTGACAAAAGTACAATAAATACAAAACATGTTTTAGTGTAATGCTTTGGTAATAATGATGGTGTGTCATGGATATATGATATAGTAAATATTGTGACTACTTGCAGTGAGCTTAACTATTTGTACTCTTATTTGCTTTAAAATGCTCTACACTGAACAAAAACAAAAAATGAAAACTGAGAATTTAACAAACATTTTTAAAGTACATAGTGAAGAACTCATATCTTGGATAAGCAACAGTTTTAATAATTAAAATGCACTTATTTTTGTAGAGTTGTTACCATAAATTCACAGCTCTGATCAGAAAACCTCTCTCTGCCTAGAATCAGTTTAAAAGACATTTGAAACTCAGCCAGGGTTTCCACAGACAACGTTGTCCAATAGTTAACACACAGAATCAACCACTGGTGGACAAAACGATTACTGAGCATGTGGCCCCACCATTAAATGCCTGCCCTACATGTTTTCATCTCTGTATCCATTTCTTTTATGTTCTGTGTTACCTGTTTCTGAAATTAGGGACAGATATTTAATGCTGTAAAGGAAGGATGTAGTTTAAGTCAGACTTACAATGTCTGTACCTATAGATCCACAGGCATTCCAGGGTAAAAAGACTTTTGACTGTGGTTGGCAAGGGCTCTGGTTTGGCTTTTGAATTGTCTTAAAACTATTTTAAATTTTATCCATTTTAAAATGGAACACAGTCCAATGTAATAACCCACAAGAAAAAATAATTTCTAAAACTAATTCAGAAACAATTCCATTCAGGATAATGATGAGAAGACATTCAGCCAGGCATGGTGGCTCATGCCTGTAATCCCAACACCTTGTGAGGTAAGGCAGGTGGATCCCCTGAGGTCAGGAGCTCAGGAGCAGCCTGGCCAACATGGTGAAACCCCATCTCTACTAAAAATACAAAAAAAAAAAAAAAATTAGCGGGGTGTGGTGGTGCACACCTATAGTCCAAGCTACTCAGGAGGCTCAGGCAGGAGAACTGCTTGAACCCGGAGGCAGAGGTTGCAGTTAGCTGAGGTCACACCACTGTACTCCAGCCTGGGCAACAGAACAAGACTGTCTCAAAAAGAAAAAAATTCTCTAAGCTATACTGAATAACAAGTTTGTGGACTATCCATTTATGGACATTTGTGAATAAACAAAAAGCCCATGAAACAATTTATACCCTGATTATGCCAACCATATATATATATACACACACATACATACACACATATATATACTACATATTTGCACATATGTACATGTATGTGTGTTTTAAAGCTAGAAAGATAATCTAGAGTGATGGTTTTATTTTTCTCTAAAGATCTCAAGTTTTGTTTTGTTTTTTGACAGGTTTCTTGCTCTGTTGCTCAGGCTGGAGTCCTATGGTGTGATCACAGTTACTACAACCTCGAACTCCTGGGGTCAAGTGACACTCCCGTCTCAGCCTCCTGAATAGTTCAGACCACAGGCATGCACAATCATACCCAGCTAATGTTTTATTTTTTGTAGAGATGGGGTCTCACCGTGTTGCCCAGGCGAGTCTTGAACTCTTGGGCTCAAGTGATCCTCCCACCTTGGCTTCCCAAAGTGTTGGGATTATAGGTGTAAGCCCCCACACCTGGCCCACAGATTTTTTTTTTAAGCAGTAGAAAAAAAGGAAATATAAAACATCAGCAGGTTTGCAAGCTGTACTTCATTAAGAAAAGAACATCATGATCTTCATATGCCCCTTGACTAAATAAAACCTTTGTGCCTTCTAAAATATTTGGTGATATTGACAGGAAAAGTGTTTTAGGCAGGAGAGCTTGAAGAAAAAACGGTCTCTGATACTTTTCTCAATGTAAACAGGGAATGGCAATAAAATTGTGTCCTTGGTACTGAAAGCAAGGCCCTGTATGCATGCTTACCGAAGATCATCAGTTTAAATCATGACATTTATGGCTTCATCAAGCAATTTCTTCATAAAGAGATATATACTGAAATCAGAACTGTTTTTAGCTTCTCTAGCTGAGGATCTGCTTCAGCACGTGAACATCTGTATGTGACTATTTTTCCTTTGCACCTCACATCAAATGATGACAGAGACTGGCCATGAGCAGCTAGGGCAGGCTGAGAACTTACCCCAATATCATCATCACTCTGTATCAACTGTGAGTGTCCAAAGAGGCGCCTCTTCAGTATGGGCTCAACCAGAGTAAGATATACCATGTACAGAAGTAGAAGGCCCAAAATGGAGAGATAAATTATAATGGTAACCTAAAGGAAATTGAAAATTAAGTTACATCTCTGTTCAAGCCCATAAATCAGAATTTCGTATGATAATAGTAAAGCTGACTGACGTAACTGCTAAGCATATAGGATTTCTATACAAACCAGATAGCAATGTAAGAAAGAAACTCAACTATTCACCAAAGTAGTATTCAAGGAAAAAGAGGAAAGATCTTTAGAATCTTTTTGCAAGTCTTCAAGACTTCATCTTCACCTACTGCTAATCACTTGTCACCACTGCTAGCACAGCAGTTTGTTGTTTTTCCCAGCTGAATATAATCTCCTAGATTCAGCTAGAACATTATGTTTGGACTGCTGCCAAAACAACTTAAACCCCCAACAGAAAATGTAATTCAACAGAATACTCTTTAGATCAATTTAGATATACAAAAGTATTTTCTAGGCTGGTGATTTTTTTTTTTTTTTTTTTGGAGATGTAGTCTTGCTCTGTAGCCCAGGTTGGAGTGGAGTGGTGCGATCTTGGCTCACTGCAACCTCCGCCTCCCAGGTTCAAGTGATTCTCCTGCCTCAACCTCCCAAGTAGCTGGGACTATAGGCAGGCACCACCATGCCCGGGTAATTTTGTTGTGTTTCTAGTAGAGACAAGGTTTCACCATGTTGGCCAGGATGGTCTCATCTCCTGACCTCATGATCCACCCGCCTTGGCCTCCCAAAGTGCTGGGATTACAGGCGTGAGCCACTGCGCCCAGCCGGCTGATTTTTCTTGTGACTTTAATTCATGTACTGACAAAAAGTACAGTGTGACACACCCACTAGAAGGACTACAATCAAATAAATGGACAATGACAATATCATGTGTTGGCAAGGATGTGGAGAAACAGCCCTCATACACTGTGGTAGGAATGTAAAATGGTACAACCTCTTTGGGAAACAATCTGGCAGTCTCTTATAAAGTTAAACATGGCTGGGCAGAGTGGCTCATGCCTGTAATTTCGGCATTCTGGGAGGCTGAGGCAGGCGGATACAAGGTCAGGAGATCAAGACAATCCTGGCCAACATGGTGAAACCCCATCTCTACTAAAAATACAAAAATTAGCTGGGTGTGGTGGCACACACCTGTAATCCCAGCTACTCGGGAAGCTGAGGTAGAATCGCTTGAACCCAGGAGGTGGAGATTGCAGTGAGCCAAGATCACACCACTGCACTCCAGTCTGGCAACAGAGCGAGACTCCACCTCAAAAAAAAAGTTAAATATAATTTAACCATTCTATGGAATTAACCCAGGAGAATGGAAAACATATATATCCATACGAAGACATTTATGTAGATATTCATGACAGTATTATTCATAATAGAAACTCAGAAATAATCCAAATGTCCAACTAATAAGTGCATATTTATATAGTGAAATACTATTCAGTGATAGAAAGAAATGAAGTACTGATACATGCTACAACTTGGATAAACATCAAAAACATGCTAAATGAAAGAAGCTAGTCATGGAAGACAATACATTGTATGATTTCCATATACATGAAATGTCCATGTATGTAGAGACAGAAAATAGACTAGCGATTGTCTGGGGGTGGAGCTAGAAATGGGATTAACTGCAAATGGGCATGAGGGATATTTTTGGGGTGGTAGAAATGTTCTGAAACTGGATTTTATTTATTTTTTGAGACAGTCTCACTCCGTCACCCAGGCTGGAGTGCAGTGGAACATCTCAGCTAACTGCATCCTCTGCCTCCAGGATCAAGTGATTCTCATGCCTTAGCCTCCCAAATAGCTAATTTTTATAATTTTAATAGAAGGTTTCACCATGTTGACCAGGCTGGTTTCGAACTTCTGACCTCAGGTGATCTGCCTACCCTGGCCTTCCAAAGTGATGGGATTATAGGTGTGAGCCGCCATGCCTGAAACTGGATTTTAAAATGTTTTAAATCTATTAAAGTTTATAGAACTGGATACTTATAAGAAGTGACTTTTGGCCAGGCGCAGTGGCTCACACCTGTAATCCCAGCACTTTGGGAGGCCAAGGCGGGTGGATCACGAGGTCAAGATTGAGACCATCCTGGCCAACATGGTGAAACCCCATCTCTGCTAAAAAATACAAAAATTAGCTGGGCATGGTGGTGTGTGCCTGTAGTCCCAGCTATTCAGGAGGCTGAGGCAGGAGAATTGCTTGAACCTGGGAGGCAGATGTTGCAGTGAGACGAGATGGCGCCACTGCACTCCAGCCTGGCGCCTGGCGACAGAGCGAGACTCTCTCTCAAAAAAAGTGACTTTCAGGATACATCAATTGTATATTTTTTACAAATCTGTTGAACAATAGTAAAGTGAGGATTTCTCTACAGTTCAGCACCCTGCTGGAGCAAGAGCTCTTCCACAGGGTCAGTCACAGCAGAAATCTTTGTGGCTATTATGACTAACCAACCCAGATTCCCCACAGGGCTTCTTTGGGGGAAAAGGAATGGGAAATGCCATGTAAAAAAATTTACTATAATAAAGTAACTGAACTCATTAAAGATACAAAATGGTGATGAGAGTTTTCTACATTCCATTTACTAAAGCAACAGTCCACAACCTTTTTGGCACCAGGGACCAATTTCATGGAAGACAATTTTTCCAGGGACTGGAGGTGGTGGGGGATGGTTTGGGGATGATTCCAGCACATTTATTGTGCACATTATTTCTATTATTATATGTAATGAAATAATTATACAATTTACCACAATGTAGAATCAGTGGGAGCCTTAAGCTTGTTTTCCTGCAACTAAATGGTCCCATCTGGGGGTGATGGAACACAGGGACAGTTCATCAGGCACTAGATTCTCATTCTCATAAGGAGCACACAACCTAGATCCCTCACATATGTAGTTCACAATAGTGTTCACACTCCTATGAGAATCTAATGCTGCTGCTGATCTGACAGGAGGTGGATCTCAGGCGGTAATTCGAGTAATGGGGGGGCAACTGTAAATAAGATGAAGCTTCGCTCACTGGCCCACTGCACATTTCCTGCTGTATGGCCCTGTTCCTAACACCACAGACCGGGCAGTGGCCTGGGGGCTGGGGACCCCTGTCCTACAGATGATAATAAAGAAGGGAAATCTTTATTCTGGCACACATGGTGTACACAGAAGCTGGGATATCTTTCTGGAATATGCTAATTACACATAGGGCATTTTTGTGCCATTTCACATATCTATCTAACATGTCCTAACTAATCCACAAAACATCTCAGTAAGGCAGGCAGAACAGGCCCATTATTTCTTTTGGGGTAGGGGTCCAAAATTTTCTGTCTTGTCTAGAAACCATCCAGAAGCAGAAAAGAGGGAGACAGACAGATATATATTTTACCTTGATTGTGACGGAGCTTCTTTCTTCGTATTTGCATTCACAGCGTAGACAGTATGCTTCTACATCAGGCCCCCGCACAGGCATGGGCTCCACAACATGAAGGCAATCACTGAAAACACAAAGATAAAATGCAACTTAAGCCCAGCTAGCTCTTCTGCTTGCTCTGATCAAATCTTTCCTGAAATCCAGAATAATCATTAAACTTAATGAAAGAGCATAAAAAACAAATAATAAGTAAAATAATTTCCTCTCACAATATTAGCATTTTGGTAACATTTAACCATTTAAGAAGCCACAGACACATATATAGTAATGTGTATTATCAAAGTTTATCAGTTAGAAAAATACACCGGAAAAATCCCAAACGGGAAGAAAAACTACTTAACAAATCAAGTCATCTTTAGACTTGCTCAGTTACTAAGCAAAACTACTTTAAATGGGTCACAGTGATGTGGGGCATTGTTCAGTAAACAATGATCTCTTTTTTGAACTAACATCATTCTTTTTTGTTTTTTAAGAGATTAGGTCTCGTTCTGTCACTTGGGCTGTAGTGCAATGTTGCCATCATAGCTCACTGCAGCCTCAGACTCCTGGGCTCAAGTGATCCTCCTGCCTCAACCTCCAGAGCAGCTATGATTACAGAAGCATGCCACCATGCCTGGCAAATTTTTAAATTTGTTGTAGAGATCAGGTCTCAGTTTGTTTCCCTAACATGTCTGGAATAACTGGCCTCAAGTGATCCTCCTATCTTGGCCTCCTTAAGTGCTGGGATTACAGGTGTGAGCCACCATACCCAGCCAACATCATTCTTAACTGCCAGTGTGGTAAATAAATGACTTATCACATCTAATAGAGTGGTAAATTCTGAAACTCTGGAAATTGAACCCTCAAAGCCACACACAGGAAGAAACAATCACTTTTCTTAATGAGCAAATATACTGAAAAAGCAAGGAGAAGTAGAATGAGAATAAAAATATTTAAAAACAAAAACTGGTTATTCCAAATAACTAAATAAAAACAAAAAGATCAATGTTTTTGTTGAATGTTACTTATTTCCCCTGACCCCATTTTCAAGGCTATTTATGGTTTATGTAAACACAGTGCTATCAGACTTTTCCTAGGAATCTGTCCATTCTAAATAAAAGCTAAGTTATTATTCTCCTCAACTATTAAGAGTCTACTACTCTGATCACCTTCAGCAAAAGTAGGGCAAGCCTTCCTGTCCTCCTGCCAGCTGTTGGACAATTCTCTTAGCTTTTGGTATCTCTTAAGTATTTCTGGCTGCCTCAAGCACTTTACTACACCATCCTATCTTACCCATTCTCTTAGGGATACCCAATCCTCTAGGCTGATTCCTTCTCTTTCCCTACCAAAATGTATTTTTTGGAAACAAAGTTACAGCTTGGTAGCAGGAATAAGTTCTAATGTTCTACACCATTGTAAGATGACCATAGTTAATCATATATATTATAGTTTCAAATGGCTAGAAGGAAGATACTGAATATTTTCAACACAAATAATAAATGTGTGGGATGTTAAATATTCTGATCAAATCACTGTATATGTATTGAAACATCACTATGTACCCATACATATGTACAGTTACTGTGTCAAAAATTAATTTCTAGAAATTCATCTTTCATGTTCTGTTGCCTCTGAACTGTGACATTAGAAAAAATAACCAAAAATTGTACATGGTAAAAGTTGTTAGGTTATCCTTAACAGGTAATTTAATTCTAACAAAGACAGTAATGAAAAATTAAATTTCCACTGATAGTATTTCAAATACGGGTAAAGACCACAACTCTCACCATAAATGTGTGTGATATCTGTTCCAAATATACGGAAGACCGGGTATGTACCTAACTGGATGCAGGCACAAAACAGGCAGAGGGAACTATATCCCATAACAGGGGTTATCTGAGGATCAGAGAGCTCATCTAGCCTCACACTTAGAGAAGGTCAGAGTAAATTCGTATTTGAAAAAGGATCAGGCCACGTACAGTGTCCTTATAATTCCAGAGTTTTAGGAGGCCAAGATGTGAGGATCACTTGAGGCCAACTTGAGACCAGCCTAGGAAACACAGTGAGACCCAGTCTTGACAAAAATAAAAATTAGCCAGGTTGATGGTACACACCTGTAGTCCCAGCTACACAGGAGGCTGAGGCTGGAAGACCACTGGAGCCCAGGACTTCAAGGCTACAGTGAGCTATGATTGTGCCACTGCACTCCAGCAATTAAAAAAAAAAGGCAGGACCAGAATCAGAATCCAAGACTCCTGCTTCCTATATCAGTTCTTTATCTCTGAACTTCAGGAAAATGAAACTTATCTCCTATTTGGTTTCCTACTTCCACTTTAGAAGCCTTGGCAACAATACCTAAGAATCACTTGGGAATTTTAAGTGTTAAGTAAGTATTATTTCTTTTGAAGGACACACACACTTTAATAACAAAAAGATATTGAGTGCTGTGCAAAAGTTGTGCCCGGCCGGAGAGGAAGCAGTAAGGTTGATTCTGGCTGACCTGTCATCATCACTAAGAGCTAGACCTAGACAGAGCTTAACCACTTAAGGAACTAGGCTACACCTCCCCCTAGTGCCAAAAGGAACACATTATTAACTTTAAATCACACCCCAAACACAAACCAGAGCACTCCAAGATTTACGTCAGCTACCGTAAGTCAAGACATAAAGAAAAACTGGACAAAATGAAAGTCTTAGGAAACAAAAGGTAAAACTATATCTAGGGCCTCACAGATACTGGAGGCCTGATACTGTAATGCTGTAATTCTGGTGAATCATAACTTGCCTGCCATCGTAAAGTCAGTTAAAAATTTTTAGTGTCAGTTGGGAACCTATCCCCAGAAAAATGCTAAGCTGCAGGAAAGAAACAAGGAACAGTGGGAGGGAGAGAAGAAAACCCCCAAGCAAGCCTTATTCTCAACTGTTTGTTTTCTTTCTTTCTTTCTTTTTTTGGAGACAGAGTCTTGCTCTGTCACCTAGGCTGCCAGGCTGGAGGGCAGTGGTACATTCTCAGCTCACTGCAACCTCTGCTTCTGGGGCTCAAGTGATTCTCTGCCTCATTCTCCCAATTAGCTGGAATTACAGGTGTGTGCCAGCATGCTCAGCTAATTTTTGTATTTTTAGTAGAGACAGGGTTTTGCCATGTTGGCCAGGCTGTCCTTGAACTCTTAGCCTCAAGTGATCCACCTGCCTTGGCCACCCAAAGTGCTGAGATTACAGACGTGAGCCACCGTGCCCTGCCTCTACTGTTTTCAAAGCTATTTTACTAATAACGAAGGATGAATGACCTATGGTCTTGTCTGAGCCTGAAATAACAAAAAGTTAGTGAAAAGATTAGTGCTAAACACTTGAAACGTGAGTTCATTTGCTACTTAAGAGACAGGCATCACATTTCATTACTGATAATAAACTGTAAGCGCTGAATAAATTTGGAAAACTTATAGACGTAACATTAAAGATTTATTGAACATTCTTGTATCATATAAAGTAACTTCCTGATATAAAACCTATAAGAATATATACCCAAACCACTTGGTTAATATGACACCACTTAAAGTGGAACATGGAGGTTCATGGGAAGTTCTCAAGAACACACTTACCAAATATGACTCTGAACCTAAATGCATATCAGGGAAGAACAGACAATGGCATCAGAGAAACTAAACATACTTGAAGATGGCCTTTTCTTTTTAACAGGTTGGAATACTGCTAACTGAATGAATATAATCTTGTTTCTAACTCTTTGCTGGTTATTTAGCTATGAAATCAGGTTCATGTGAAAGTTCCTACCATTTGGAAGTATTTTTCTTAAATTCCTATCCCATCAATCATCTATTATGGTTACAAACCATAAAACATCACAATTCCGTGGGAAGGAACACATTCAACCTGCTGTAACACAACTGCATCCCTACTGTTTCATGGCACACATAGAATAAACTATAATTTGTCAGGTCTGCTGGGACAAGCAGAGAAGGCTGCTGGTGGCTAGTCAGTCAGGATCCCCCAGTCATCACAGGCCTGCCTGACTGCCCAAGGGATGAACAGGTAATATCTTGACACACCTATAACTTCATCATTTACACCAAATCGGAAACTCTGACATATATAAGAAACTCATTTTCGTTTCGTCTTGAGCCTTCTGACACTTGTAAACATAGCTTCACATACTTGGCAATATATCATCAAAACCTACAATTTGTAAAAATTATAACCCAGATAAAGGAGGCTCGCTAACTTTCCACTGAAAAAGCAAGAGGGAAAAAGGTCCCTCACCAAAACTTAAGGGGGTACAGGAAGATAGCTATGGGTAGTTTAGGTGCCACAAACCCAGTCATATGCCCCCATGAAACTCTGCCTACCTGGGTCTTAGTGTTTTGACTGTATACCTTTAGGCCTGCATCATGCGCTTAGGGCCTTACTCTCACTTTTTCAAATGGAAATATAATTTTACATTTTTGCTTCAAAGGAAATACTTAAAAAGAAAACTATGCATTTGATGAGCATTCTGGTATAACACAACCACAGAAAGAAATGTGACAGGTTAATTCAGTAATCCAGATACTTACCAATCTTTCTGAGATATGTTCTTATTATAAATATGCCCAGAATTTTCTTTATAGGGAGGGCAGATACATTTACATCTGACATCCTCGAAATTCTGTAACCAAAGTGGAAACAGTATAGTGTGTTGACAGTTCATCAATATTTTTTAAAACTGTACCATATACATTTTGCCAAGCATCATCTACAAAATATTCTAAAATCATTCATTTAAAACTTTAACTTTGACAGATACAAGTTTTTAAAAGCCACAGTCCTTTGTGGTAATACAAATGAATCATTATATATTACATGTAGTTATTTTGAAATAATACCTAATACATGATCTAAGACTTATTAACCACATTTATGGGTCACATGACAATCAAATTATGCTAATGTTATTACCGTTTACCTGCCACTAGAAAGACACATAGTAAACAGATAGTTGTGCCTGTAAATAAGAATGTTCATTACTAAAGGCTGGGAAAGAATCAAACTAAAAATGATTCACAAAAAAGTCACAGTTCTTCTACATATCATCCTTTCACCCCTTGGTAAAAGGCACTGACATGGATAAAAGGGGTTGGTTGGGCCAGAGTCCCATAAAAGGGATGAAATATTAAAGGCACCCAGCCACAACTAGAAAGGAAGTGCACACAGGAAATAGCCTGACTGAGATCAGTTTGGTATATGTTCCCAGGAAATTTTGCTTCTAATTCCAGGTTGACGGAGAGAACAACTACCAACAAAACAAGTTTCAAGAGGTGGAGGAACAGGTGACTAAGTATCTGGATAGAGAAAAGAGGATATGCTTCCTCAGCAAAGGGGAATGTATTTGAGAAGGAAGTGGCTCATCAGTCCCCAGAGGACCTTGCCCACTCCTCCTACATACAGTGATACTTCCAGCAGAGCTACTGACAATTCACGAATGTATTCAGCAACCAGTTAGTGAGCATTTGCTCTGTCTTAGATCTTGTGCTCAATGAGGTGAATTCAGATAAGCATAAGACATGGTTTCTGCTGATAATCAGGACACACCCTAGTAAAGGAGACTGGCAAATAAATACAAGATCGCAATATATAGAGTTATGAGGCAAGATATGCAGAGGGTGCCAGCAATGTTTTGAAAGTCAGGAGATGTGCTGCTGTCCCTGTTTCTGGTAGGAGGTAGAGAAGGTTTCAAAATGAATCTCTGAATCAAAAACATTTGCCTGCCTGTAACCTTTCCCCACTCCTACATTTAAAGGAATTAGAAATTAAAGCTCTTATTTTTAAAACTGCAGTATCATCCTGTTTTCCTATCATACTAATGTGAATCCCTTCTGTTTACCCCAATGATGAGCTAGCTCATCAATGAGGAAGCACAGGTATGCTTGGAGCCAGGGCAGGTCTGGAGAGCTGGGGCACCAGCGAACAGCATGAAGGGACTAGAAGGTCAAGAAATCCAACCAGGGAGGCCACACCCTCACCTCTCTTGTAGTTTAGTTCTTCCCTTACCCACTAAATTATCAGAAAGAGAGAAGGCAAGAAAGGAACCGAGGGGCTCCTGGAGTTAGGTGAGAATATGAAGCAGGTGAGAGATGCTCCGTAGATGCTCTTGGGAGGGAAGCAGGCCAGGAGGGGCAAGTTCCCACCACAGGAAGGGAGGTGTTAGGGGTGAGCTGAGCTGAGTCGGTCCTTGACAGGGAAGCCTTCTGTCAGATGGATGCTTCCTATCATTCTAACTTGGGGCATGAGGGGCCTGTGAGGCTGGCGGAGAGCGCGGGTGGGCTGTCAGAGCGTAAGGTGGAAAGCTAAAGGCTCTCGGAAGTGAAAAGGTTGTCAAGTGAAAGGAGCCTTTGGCCGGGGCTGGGAAGGCAAATGTCAAGGCGGGGAGGGACTGTTGTTCGGGCTGTGGGCACTGTCGGGGCTGGGGACGGCTGTGGGACGCTGACTGCCAGGCAGTCGGGAGGCGGGGGCTATGAGGCTAGGGGTCTGGCTGTCAGGAATGGGCTGGGCAGCAGGTTAGCAGACCCAGTTTCCGCAAGGCCGGTGGCAGGGGAGGAGCTTTCGTCAGCGAGATTGGGCGGGACTCACCTTGGCGGCGTCTGACAGCTGCGCCAGCAGGAGCAAGAACAGCGCCAGGCATGACAGACTGAGCAAGGAGCCAAGCCGAAGGAGGCCTCCCCATAGGGTCGCCATTGCTGGGGGCCCGGCGGTCCCACAGCTCAGAGCCCCCGCGACTGGCTCCCGGCTCCCGGCTCGGGCTCAGGCTCAGGCTCAGGCTCAGGCTCGGGACCCAGCTGGGGATCCTCCGCCCTCACTTCCGCCTGGACGCTAAGGCGTCACCGGGCGCGCTGGTTCAGATGCAAAAAGCATCCGTCCCGGAAACGGTTTCCAGTGCGAAGGACCCGGAGGTTGCGCGGTCCCGGCGCCGGTCCCTGCCTCCCCTCGGCACTGGGACGGAAGGGGACTTCTGGAGTGGCAGCCTGGGCCCAGTAGAGCTTTGCAGCTCTTGGATATCCTCCCCGGGCGCAGAAGCTGCGGATTTATGGAGTCGCCATTGCGCTGGAAAAGTCCTCCCGGCACGGAGACCCCAGTAAACTCCGGGTGTCACACAGGGGCCTCCGGCTGCCCATGTGGGCCAGAGCTGTTCGTGCACAGGCAGGGCGGGTGCTGAGCGTGGAAACGGGACTGGAACTGGCCGAGCCATGCTTTTCTGGGAAGCCCACCCCCAGTCAGAGGGTTGGGGGTGGTCCCTGCACCTTAGGTACTAACCTGCTGCCCACTCGCCTCCTGGACACAGTATCCCGTCGGCTTTCTAAGTCAGTGAGCTGCCCTCGTGGGTGTGGCCTCCCGTTGGAGCTCCCCGCTTGCCTCCCCTAGGTCCAGCCTGCAGCTAGGAAGTGGGTCACAGCGACGGGGCTAGGCTGGGCCGGGCCAGGCTCCGGGAGATAGGGAATTGGCGAAAGAATTGCTCCAGTAGTATCCTCCGCCTAGAACTCCTGGAGGTGGCGAATTGGGGCGCTACGCCCCGATAAGGCAGTAACTGTTCAGGGCTGCCAACTGCTCTCCCCAGAGCCGTCATTCTCAGGAAGTACTTTAGATTGGCACAGTCTTCCACTGAAATATTTTTTAGTGGAGAAAATGGAGATAGTGGCAGGGATGCAGGGATCATCACAGCCTCTACGGATTTATTAAATGACCTTGGGCCGATCACTTCCCTTCTCTGGGCCTGTAGTTTTTGGCTCAATATGAGGGAGTGGATTTCAATATATGCTCCATGTAATACCCGTGTTTTAATCTCTAAACGGATTTGTAAAGATAGTCTTTTTCTAATTTCTGGAAATGTTTTAACAGAATGTTTCACTATTTTTCGCCCACGTGATTCTTAGATTCGTGTGAATCTAGCACAAGATGTCTGATATTGTTCCCAACAGGAACCAGAACGGCAGGGCTAGATGTCCTCTCACAGGTGCCTAACACCACCCTGTGAAGGTGCTGTTACATTGATGAATGATCAAGGCTTTATAGTGGGTGTTCTGCTGGCCAGAGGACAAACTGGAGACTCCCTGGTCAAATGTGTCAGTGAGGCACTGGATCTGATTGCTAAAAGGTGATTCAGTTGCAAGTTAGGGATCAGTTTAGGGTTTTCTAGACTTGGCAGCTGAAGGGAGTGCCTGCTGTATGAAACCTCATAGGCCTTCTCTTCCTTCTGAATGTTTTCAAGGCGGGGAAGGTACTGAGGCTTAGAGAAAATACATAGTTGTGTGTCAGTCTGATGGGCCTCATCTGTTTAATGGAGAAACACTAAGCACACCCAGTCTGGGCAGAATTTTAAAGGTGCATGGTATAACCACTAGCTAGCTACATGTGGCAGTTGAGCATTTGAAATGTGGCTAGACCGAATTGAAATGTGCTGTGTAAAATATACAGCACATTTCAAAGACAATATTTAATTTCAAAGACAATATTTTTAAAATGAAAAAATTTCAATAATTTTATGGTTTAAATATTTTAGAAATATTAGGTTAAATAAAATATATTAGTAAACTATTTCACCTGTTTTTTAACCTCTGAAATGTGGCTACTATAAAATGTTATAGAGCTGTTAGGAAGTGCTGTTCTCGAATACAGAATGAGGCTGCCATGAGTGGAGTGTGACTATGAGATAGGTGCCTAACTGGAGACAATGAAGGCTTAAGCCCAGGTAAGGAGCGAGCTGACAAGGAAGAACTGGCACAGCTAGAGCTGAATAAAAATGAATGTAATTTCAGGTGACTCAACAGACGTGGAGGGGTCAGTTTCTCTTGTTCTGCCCTGCTCATATCTAGATAACCCTTACTTTTACTTTAGGTCAGGGGTCTTCTAAGCCAGAAAAACCTTCCCTAAGTGCATTCCTTTCTACGTTTGCGTAGATCTCTTCACTTTACCCATTGTGATAAAATTAAGTTTTCACATTTGCCTTTATACTCCAGCCTCCACCAAAATATTGTGAGTTCTCTGAGGGTAAGGACTTTGTCTTATTATCGTTATACCTGGAGACAGATTAATATGATGTTTGTAGGGACCAGGGAAAAGGTGAATAGGACAGGCTCCTCTGGTTAGTTTAAAAGAAAAGTATCCAGCACCTACTTGAATCCTTATTTGATTTCTTTCTGACCATGAGAGGGGATGCTGAGATGCCTAAAGATATGCACATGGGAGTTGTTCTGTTTATAGATAGCACTGGCCTTACTACCTACTCTTCTCTCTCTCCTTTCCTTGCTTCCTTGAAATGAGTGACATAGGTCCAGGTGTAACCTCCCACCTGGCCTGGGTCTTCTCACTTCTTTGTAAGGCCTGAAAAATTTCCTGGTGGGGCATGGTTAGAAAAGGAAGAGGAACCTTTTTTTATAAGTGTGGAAGTCACAAAGGGAGGGAGCAAAGTGACAATTTATGTATCTGGAACAAATATATCTTGGACCAAGGTTTTGTCATCTGTCTGCATCCCCCATGTCCTTTCCCCTCCAGTGATCAAATAGCTCTCTGGATGCCCCTTATTCTTCCACCCCATCCATTCTGATCTACCCAGTACTTACCCAGGCAATACCAATCCAGAACAAATGGAGTTATGCACAGCATCAGTGATTTCATTGTATTGTGCCTCCAGTGATTATGACTAGGGACACACATACACACATCCTTCCAGTTATTTCTGAGCATTCCCTGGAAAGATCTTATGAGCCCTTTTCTTTATTGTGTGCACCCACTAGGATGCTCCCTCCTACTCAGCCCTGTTTAGTGGGATTTTTCAGTCTATTGCTGCGTATAAAGCCACCGAAGTGCATCACTTGCTGGTGTTCACCACGATAACAACAATATATGGGGATAGAATATTATGTTTCTAGAGCTACTGGTACCAATACTGCTGACAAGTTACTGGTGTCCCTAAAATAACAAAACACCATGGTGCAGATCAGTACTAAAGTGGGGAGAATTTTTAGTTCCTTTTAGAGGTGCCAATCAGTATTGTTGATTTCCCAGTATCTTAGAATACTTAATGAAAACAGGCCCAGTGTGATGGCTCACGCCTATAATCCCAGCACTTTGGGAGGCCAAGGCAGTTGGATCACCTGAGGTCAGGAGTTCAAGAACAGCCTGGCCAACATGGTGAAACCCCATCTCAACTAAAAATACAAAATTAGCCAGGCATGGTGGCAAGCGCCTGTTAATCCCAGCTACTCAGGAGGCTGAGGCATGAGAATCGCCTGAACCTGGGAGGCAGAGGTTGCAGTGAGCTGAGATGGAGCCACTCCATTCCAGCCTGGGTGACAGAGCAAGACTTTGTCTCAAAAAAAAAAAAAAAAAAAAAAAAATGTAGAAAGGGCCAGGCGAGGTGGCTCACACCTGTAATCCCAGCACTTTGGGAGGCCGAGATGTGTGAATCACTTGAGATCAGGAGTTTGAGACCAGCCTGGCCAACATGGTGAAACCCTGTCTCTACTAAAAATACAAAAAGCCAGTTGTGGTGGTGGGCGCCTGTAATCCCAGCTACTTGGGAGACTGAGGCAAGAGAATCACTTGAACCCGGGGGGCGGAGGTTGTGGTGAGCCAAGATCGTGCCATTTCACTCCAGCCTGGGCAACCATACTGAACTCTCTCTCAAAAAAAAAAAAAAAAAAACCTTAATGAAAACAGTCCTTTCTCCTAAGATTTTCAAATAAATGAAATACCACATTAATCAGATTCATTTTTATTATTACATTAATAAATCAAATACTATCACTAGGTTTATAATGAAAAACAGTAGACTCTGCCCAGCCCTCCACAATCAGTTTCTACTCCCTAGATCTAATCTTTTTTCTTCCAGCTATCTCTTTTGGGATTTATCTCCATATTTCTAAATAGCATGCTTATACTACTAGTTCTTAATTTTTCAGTTTGGGCCATTATTTTACTTTTTGTTACAGGAAATAAGATATATATTTATACTCTAACGACTGCTAATACACACATACATTATTTCTTCATCTTCCATCCTTCAATTTGCATCACCCTATATAGGTAGAGTACTATTCATTATACTATTATAAAGGTGTATAATTGGTCCAACTAGCATAGTATGATTACATTTCCTTTATTTGAGGTTAACCATTGCCTCTTTCTCCATGCAACTTTCTGAAGTACCTAGCATTCTAGTGTCTATAATCAGTTTATCTCAAACTCTCCTCTCAAAACATTGAAACACATCAAGTAGTCTCTCAGTTTCTTTTTAAAACTGGAGACAACTCTCTAGGAGTCCATCATCCTTCACTCTGGACTAATTGTTCTCTAAACCTATTGCACAACTTTTGTCCTGAAATAATTTTATCCCTTCTTCTCTGTTTTCTACTTCTTTTTGTTTTTCTGAAAGATTTCCTCCTGGCAGCTTTTCTTTTGAATTTGAAAATTTTTGTTATCACGTTTTAAATGTACCAGAGCACTTTTTTGTCAACCTCTCTTGTAATTAAAAAACATTTATTAGTTTTGTAAACCTCTATTGTAAATGGACAAGTACAAATTGGATATATTTACGGGGTACAAAGTGATGTTATATGTATACATTGTGAAAAGACTAAATCAAGCTAATATATCCATCACCTCAAATACTTCTTTGTGGTGAGAATACTTGAAATTTGCCTTCAGCAATTTTGACATATACAATAAAGTATTATTAACCATGCTATACTATTTATCTGAAAAAATGTATTCCCTTTGTCTAACTGAAACTTTGTACTCTTTGACCAATGTCTCCTGGTTTCTCCTAATATCCCCTCCCTCTACTCTCTGGTAACCATCACTCTATTTTATGAGTTTGTTTTAGATTCTACATTGGGAATCATGTGAAGTTGTCTTTCAGTGCCTGGCTTATTCCAGATAGCATAATGTCCTCCAGGGAAGCACTTTCTTGTCCACCTTCCCCTTTTTAAATAGCAGTCTGTTCCATTTGGTGGTTGCAGTATCTGATTACTCTAAAATTATTTTTAATGTTTTCTTTTGTTTCTTGAATTGTCTGTGTTGAATTTTAAAGTCTTTGTTTCTGTTTTGTGTTGGAAGCTTTTCTTAAAAGTCTGGAGATCCTTGGCTATCCACTAATATGTAAGAGTTGGGCATTAGAAAGTTGATGGAAAGTTCTGTTTACATTGGCCAGTGAGGTGGCTCACACCTGTAACCCCAGCAGTTTGGGAAGTTGAGGCAGGCAGATCACTTGAGGCCAGGAGTTCAAGACCAGCCTGGCCAACATGGTGAAAACCTGTCTCTACTAAAAATACAAAAATTAGCCAGGTGTGGTGGCATGTGCCTGTAATCCAAACTACTTGGGAGCCTGAGGCATGAGAATCACTTGAACCCAGGAGGCAGAGGTTGCAGTGAGCTGAGATAATGTCACTGCACTCCAGCCTGGGCTGGAGACCAAGACTCTGTCTCCAAAAAAAAAGGTTCTGTAATTAGCTCAGGACTTGTAATTAGCACAACATACTGCAGTATTTTTCAAACTTCTGATAGTTTGTGAAATCAATCTAATCAGTTTTATTTCCCCTAAATGACAGAACAGAATAGAAAATACTACCTCAGAATACATCATACATGGAAAGGGAATTACTTTGTGAAACTTTGGTTTCTTACACACACATATCATATATACGTATTATGTACTGGTTTGATCCCATAAAATGGGAGTTGTTTTTTTTTAAATTGTGGGTGTTTTTTCAAAGAAATTTGAAAAAGTACCACTTAGGATAATCAAGGAGATCTCAAACTGTCAGGACAGGTAGCTCTTTTCTCTTAGAAAGAGAGGTAAGTTCTTCTGGAGTAAAATTCTCTATACTTTTGCCTGCCTGCTAGTCTGATAGACAGTATTCATTCATTCAGGTATTTGTTGAGCACTTACTATGTGCCAAACATGGTTCCAGGTTCTGGGTATATATCAGACAAAACCGTCTCCTGGGACTAGATTCTAGTGAGGGAGAAAAACAGTTATGTAGTATTTAGGCATTGTGCAAGGTAACACAGCAATGGAAGGGAAAGCTGAACATATGCATATAGATGCTGGTAAGTAGGTAGATGTGAGGGATGAATGAAGTGGATAGCAAGGTCATCATCTGAGAGTAAAAATGGTGAAGGAAGTGTTAGAAGAAAAGAGAAGGTATGAAATAATTTAGGACATAACACAGCAATCTATAGCCTGTGACCAAATCCAATTTTGGTGCAGTCCACAAGCTAAGGATACTTTTTTACTTTTAAATGGTTGGGTAAAAATTTAAGATGATATTACATCATGACATGTAAAAAAATGCGCCTCAAATTTATTTACATATTGCCCCTGGCTACTTTCATGCTACAGTTGCATAGTTGAATAACCGCAAAAGACACTATGACCTGCAATGCCAAAAATGTTTATTTGGCCCTTTACAGAAAAACTTGGCTGACTCCTGATCTAGGAGAATGGGAAGGTAAACAGGGAAATACAATTGTCAGGCAGCATTAAAGGCCTGAAGATTATGGATATGAATTTAAAGAGAGACTATTCAGCATAGTTGCTGCACAGAAGTAGGTATAAAGTAGGCAAAGAGCTGGATTTAAAGTTGTGACTTTACAAAGTGAGTGTGACAAAAAGGGGTAAACTTACATGCAAGTTGCATGATTATAATGATTGCTCCTGGGATTTAAGTTGATTATGATGGGAAGAGACAGAACCTGGAGATGAGAGACAATGAAAAGGTAGTTATGAAAGGAGTGTTCGAGTTAAGTTACCAGATGTCTGGAAGACAGACAGTGGTAGTCAGATGAGATAGATTATGGAGGGGTTACAGTTTTTGGTAATAAGACAGATCTAAGGAATGACTGAGAGTGAATGGATGGAAATAGAGAACAAGATCAGTGGAAAACTACTATTCAAAGAATCTGTAGTCAGGTGTGGAAAGGATTATCCATATGTGTGATTAAAAATTGCCAAGAATTAAATCAGGAGTAGTGTTGCAGGAAATGAAATGAGTAACAAGCTAAACTTACTGAGAAATGAGAGGGGATGACCCACGGGTTTGTAGATTCTGTAGATGATAGCAATGAAGAGAAGAGATATAATTTGATGGTATGGGAGTTTTTAAAACTGAGAGTTTTAAAAGATAGAAGACATGTCTGGAAGTAGTAATGAGGAACAAGATAGGAGATACCCCATCTCCAGGAACAGTAATAGGACTGTGGGAGAAAAAAAATCACCTTGAGAGGGCTGCAGTGAAAGCAGTATCCTAAGGTAACAGCCAAGTTTCAGAGTTCTGGGATCCAAGCCAAGGAAGGGTTTCCAACTCTTCAGAATGCTGAGGTTTAGGCTGGGCATACTGGCTCATGCCTGTAATCCCAGCACTCTGGGAGGCCGAAGTGGACAGATCACTAGAGTCCAGGAGTTCAAGACCAGCCCAGGCAACGTGGTGAAATCCTGTTTGTACACAAAATATAAAAATTACCCAGGTGTGGTGGTGCATGCCTGTAGTTCCAGCTATTCGAGAGGCTGAGGTGGGAGAATCACTTGAGCCCAGGAGGTTGAGGCTACAGTGAGCCATGATTATGCCACTGTACTCTAGCCTGGGCAATGAAGTGAAGACCCTGTCTTAAAAAAAACAACAGAATGCTGAGCTTTAAATCCCTATATTCAGTAGGATGTCTCTCCTCAGCTCCCAGTTTTCTTGGTGGCTCTGACTAGTTCATCTTCCCCAGGAGATAATGAATGAATGAATTTATAAGGGGTGAGGATCTCAGGGCTAACTTTATAGTCTTTCAAGTAACCATCTTGTTTTTAAGCCCTCCATCTACTACCTCTTGTTTTCCAGATAACTGATGCCTCCAATTCCTAAGCCTTTTCTGGGGTTCTATGGTACAAATGTGCTTGCTTATTGCTGGTAACACTCCTCCAGCACCTGTCCGACTTCTGCTTTCTGTGGTCTACTCAGTTTGTTCCTTGTTTTTTGCTTTCCAGATTCAAAGGTTTTGTTGACATTGCCTGGATGCTGCCATAATTTCTCTCATGTTCTTTGTCCTTATATCATTTAACATTCCTTTACTGTCATTTTATTGGCATTTCAGGAGGAAGCTATGTTTCTAGTCCACTGTATTTTTGTTGTTGTTTTTGAGACAGAGTCTCACTCTGTCACCCTGGCTGGAGTGCAGTAGTGCGATCTCAGCTCACTGCAACCTCTGCCTCCCGGGTTCAAATGATCCTCCCACCTCAGCCTCCTGAGTAGCTATGGGTCAGGCATGCGCCGCTATGCTTGGCTAATTTTTTATTTTTAAGTAGAGATGGGGTTTCTCCATGTTGGCCAGGCTGGTCTTGAACTCCTGGCCTCAAGTGATCCACCCACCTAGGCCTCCCAAAGTGTTGAGATTACAGGCGTGAGCCACCACACCAGGCCAATCCACTGTTTTTTTAAAAGTTGTAAACAAGAGTTTCGTTAAGGGGTCAGATATGTCTGACTAGTTCACTTTTCTCAGAATGCTGCTTAGTCCCTCAAACACACAAATTCCTGATGGGTCCACCTACCAGGCTTCTGGTATACACAGACAGATGTGAATCCCAGTGGTGGAAACAACTTAGGCTAATTATAAGTTTTCTATTGCATTTCTTATTCTAATGGTCACTCTTTTCCATTCCTGTCCTTTCCCTCATCCCTCACCTGCTGTTACTGAACCTTATCATTTCTAAAATTCCACTCTCCTGGGGGCATCCACAGCTGGATCCTTTTCTTGGCTATCATTCTTCAGGCCTTAGAACAGGTTGCCTTCATACACAATTGTGCTCCAACTGGTCTTTATGAAACCCGTTCATTTCAATATACTTTCAGGCCAGGCTCATACCTGTAACCTCAGCACCTTGGAAAGCCAAGGCTGGTGGATCACTTGAGGTCAGGAGTTCAAGACCACCGTGTCTGGCCAACATGGTGAAACCCTGTCTTTACTAAAAATACAAAAAAAAAAAAAAAAAAAAATTAGCCAGGCATGGTGGCATGTGCCTATAGTCCCAACGACTCAGGAGGCTGAGGCATAAGAATCACTTGAACCCAGGGGGCGAAGGTCACAGTGAGCTGAGATTGTGCCACTGCACTCCAGCCTGGAGGACAGAGCAAGACTCCATCTTCAAAATCAATCAATCTATGCATGTCTACCTATCTACTTTCAGTTCCCCAATTGTTCCTACATACCACTGAGAAACTTATGAGCTCAGTTTCTGTAGGACTTATAAAACAGAATAATTGCCTCTTCATTATGGTCAGCTCCAGCATCATTCAAATTCTCATGTCCTTACCTATTTCCAGAACAAGCAAGATGAAAATCACTTATCACTATAGCACTCACCTCAAGCACAAGTTTATCCAATGTATTCAAGGAGCCCAGCATTTCATAACAGAACCCCTCAATTAGTTTGCTAACTGATGAAAGCAGTTAAATTCCTCTTATGCAGGCTTAGAGTATGTCCCTATTTGCTCTGCTCCCCAATCTATCCCTTGGCACACAAGTACCTCTACTAGAATAACCATACTCCCTCTTCCCAACCCACTTCTCTTGTTTAAGGCAACTGGCAGTGTTAGTGTATGTCAACATGGGAGTATCTTGATTCCCTGGAGAGTTTGATTTTCTGTATTAATTACAAATTGGGAGGTTACTCTGGTACCAGTAAAAGCAACACCAGGATTGAAGTCCCCTCTCTGATTACTATGGTGGCTGGAATTTGTCAGAAGAGGCATAGGTCCATGAAAGAATGTAAAAAAAGTGCTGGAAAGAAAGAATAAGGCCTATGGCCACCAGGTTGCTAGAACTTTTGGACAAGTCACCATTTAAAAGCAGGTGAAGACCTACCTTTTTGTCCATTCTGGTGAAGTACCTGGTGGCCTGAGTCTTTCAGAACATACCAACCAGGCGGTGGCTCACGCCTGTAATCCCAGCATTTTGGGAGGCTGAGGCAGGTAAATCACTTGAGGTAAGGAGTTCCAGACCAGCCTGGCCAACATGGTGAAACTCTATCTCTACAGGTGTGGTGGTGGGGCACCTGTAATCCCAGTTACTTGGGAAGCTGAGGCAGGAGAATCAGTTGAACCCAGGAGGTGGAGGTGCAGTGAGCTGAGATTGCACCACTGCACTCCTGTCTGGGTGGCAGAGTGAGACAAAAAAAAAAAGACAAAGGTAAAAAAAAAGAACATACCACAATCCTTTAATAAGAAGGTCCCTGAGAAAACAGTTGTCACAATGTCCGTGTGCTTATCTCAAAAAAAAAAAAAGAAAAAAACCATACCACAACCCTTTAATAAAAAGGTCTCTGAGAAAACAGTTGTCACAATGTCCATGTGCTTGACACCATGTGAGAAATAGCCTCCAGTAGGTCAGTGGCCAGACAGGTGAGTATGAAATAAGACAGCACTGTACTATATAGCTCAGGATGCACTGATAACAGAAGTTTGAAGCAACAGCTGACAGAAGAGTCTAAGCAATAACACAAAGACTAGTTTGTCTCTGCTTCTGGAGAACAGCAGCCTGTTCAAACAAGCTCATAATACATGAATCAACAAGAAGCTACATTTGATATGTCATTTTAATAAAGATATCCTAGAATCAAAGAATTTGGCACTAGAAATTATGCCCAGGCTGGGGTGCAGTAGTGTGATCATAGCTCACTGCAGCCTCTGAACTCCTGGGCTCAAGGGGTCCCCCTGCCTCAGCCTCTGGAGTAGCAGAGACTACAGGCACACACCACTGTGCCCAGTTAATTTTAAAGTTTTTTGTAGAGATAGGATCTCGTTATGTTTCCCAGGCTGGTCTCGAACTCCTGGTTTCAAGCGATCCTCCCACCTTGGACTCCCAAAGTGCTGGGATGTGCTCAATATTAAATGTCATGAAGATACTATTAAAATAATAATTGTGCTCAATTGTTGTTTATTGATACTATTCTAAGCCTTAGTTTTCTCTTCTGTAAAACTGAACAATACCACCTTCTTTGCAGGGGATAGCATCATCCTTGGTATATGTAAATGTTTTCCTCCAGTTGAGTTGAGTCAGGATATACCTCTCTGCTACCTCCATTTATTAGAAATGCTTGCCTTCAGCTGGGCACGGTGGCTCACACATATAATCCCAGCACTTTGGGAGGCTGAGGCAGGTGGATCACAAGGTCGAGAGATTGAGACCATACTGGCCAAAATGGTGAAACCCCATCTCTACTAAAAATAAAAAATTAGTTGGGCGTAGTGGTGCACACCTGTAATCCCAGCTACTTGGGAAGCTGAGGCAGGAGAATTGCTTGAATCAGGAATCCATGAGACTGAGGTTGCAGTGAGCTGAGATCATGCCATTGCACTCCAGCCTGGCAACAGAATGAGATTCCATCTCAAAAAAAAAAAAAAAAAAGAAAGAAAAAAGAAAGAAATGCTTGCCTTTGGTACCAGAAAAAAAAGCTACTTTCCAATGACAACTCTGAAGACAGTAATCATACTACCATTGTGCTTTTCTGGATGTGCCACAAACTGTATACATGTCCCTGTCTTGCAAATGACATCTCCTATACAAAGAGTCCTAGTCCTTAATTTTTCTACATACAATGTGTAATCAACTAAAACATCAGTATCATTTTAACATGAATTTCTGTTAATCCAAGTTCTCCCCCACTATGCAAGTGCAATAAATATTTTAAAATGAAGGTAACAATATATATTCTTAACTCTGGGTAAAACTTAATTTGTTGGTTGTATTCTTCTGAGATGCTTATGAATATTGATTCTGTCACTCATTGCTTAAGGACCTAGTAGGTGAAATACTTGACGTTTTTTATCATTAGAATAAATTGGCAAAAACAAAACAAAATCTTTTGAGGTAGAATGGTAGTATATTCTGAGTAGTAGTAAAACCATAATGGTGATAACCATTGTCATAATGAAAGCATGTTGCCAGTTGACTATTTAACCATGTTGTTTAAGTTATATTAAAAACATCAATACTTAAAAGGTAAGTTTCCATCATCTTTAAAACACATTTATTTGGGATGCCATTTAGACAATGACTTTAACTATATATTAAGGTTCATTCAACCATTTCCCTTCTCAAACCTCTTCCATTTGTTTGAACTAAATAAATATTTCCTTTTTTTTTTTTTTTTGAGACAGGGTATCACTCTGTTGCCCAGGCTAGAGTACAGTGGCTCAATCACAGCTCACTGCAGCCTAGACCTCCCGGGTTCAAGTGATTCTTCTGTCTCAGTCTCTTGAGTAGCTAGCACTACAGTTCCATGCCACCACTCCTGACTAATTAAACAACAAAATTTAGAGATGAGATCTCACTGTGTGGTCCAGGCTGGTCTTGAACTCCTGGGCTCAAGTAATCCTCCAGCCTTAGTCTTTCAGAATGCTGGGATTACAGGTGTGAGCCACTGTGTCTAGCTATATTTCCTTTTCTAGAAATGTTCTCTCAAACACTGCTGACTGACCCACCATAAAAGATTGTTCCCATATATGAAGCTCTGAGTGACTACCATATGCCAACCACTCTATATGGATTTTCTCATTTGATACTGCGAGGTAAGCACTATTACTTCTGTTTTATAGATTACAAAACCAAGTTCAGTGAAGTTCACTAACTTGCCCAAGGACATATAGTCAATAAGAGACACCTGAGGGGCCAGTAACAATGGAGGAACAGAAGATCCTAAGAGAAAAACACTGATGCAATCAGAATGTACCTGGTTTCCCCCACCTTCCAGACTGGGGCCCGGACACAAAGACTTTGTCAGACAAGCACACAGAGGGGAAGATTTCATTTTATTGTTACATCAGTCTCACAAATAAACCCAACACAGCCAGAAACACTGAAAAGATAAAGTGCCAATGCAGAGAGGCCTGGCAACAGAAGGAGGGAGGAATCCAGTTCATCTCCTCCATGTCCGCAGCCTGGAAATACATTTCTATTACACATGAGTGAGGGCAGCTGACATACCAGGCAATCCATTCTATAGACACTTTGAGCTAAGAAATAGAAAATTGTACCAAGTAGGGTCTGTGCAGGGCACGAAAATAGAAAAAAGTCGAAAAACATTATTTTCCCAAATGAGTCCAGGCATGGAAATACCAAATGATAAAAACAATATTTTCAAACTCCCTGTATTTGAGATGGACATCTAATAAAGTATTAGATAGGTTTGGTACTTCATGCTACTGCCTATTTTCAGAACTATGACCTGGATAGACACCTTTTCTCCCATACCCTCAATCTAAGGTACTAGAATTTTTAATACTCTGGGAAAAACTGACCTCACCTTCTTACCTTGCCAGCCCACCCCCAAAATTAGACCTAGTGCTTCCTCATACACAACAAGATGTAGGCTAGGAGAGTAATCAACTTGGCAGCATTCAAAGGTGAATAAAGCTGAAGACTTCCCATAACTGTCTCAAGACATTTTTTAGAGCCTCTATCAAGGCTGGGGTTTAAAACATAATTATTCGGTTAGAAAATTCAAATGTTTTGACTGCATTACATGAGATTATATCCTAAGCCAAGTTCACCCCAAACATTTCAATTCCAAAACTAGAAAATTATTGACTGATATTCAGAGGCCAGAAGGATCACTAAAAGTCATCTAATCATCCCCGATACCATATAATCATAAACACAAAGGTCCAGAAGCATCTTTCCAGAACTTGAGAGTTCCTGGCCTCACATGGTCCATGGGGAATCCAAATAAGAATAAACCAGAAGGAACCTTCAACATGCCTCACTGTGGCCAAGAGTCAAGGCTCAGAGTGGAACTTTCAAGTAGGGAAGTAAAGGGTGAACTTTACTTTAACTTAGTACCAGGATAAGAGGCAGGCCACGGTATTGCCATGAAAGGTAGGGAAGGAGCATGGAGAGGCCTCAGTGGAAAGGTGCAAATCACCCCTTGGTAAGAGAATGGGGTATTGCTAGAGGAAGTGCTGAAGACGGGTAACCCCAGGGTCACCCCTGCTGAGCTTCAGATGTAGCCTCCCAACTGTGGCTGTGCTTAGCTTTCTATCTAGCTTCCTTAGGTAGAGGCTAAAAGGAAGGGGGCCATGACAACTGACTGCAATGTGGGTGCCTAGTTGTTCAAATGATTGTCGCCAAGTTCTTTTTTTTTTTTTTTTTTTCTTGAGACAGAGTCTTGCTCTGTTGCCCAGGCTGGAGTGCAGTGGCATGATCTTGACTCACTGCAACATCCACCACCTGGATTCAAGCAATTGTCCTGCCTCAGCCTCCTATGCAGCTAGGATTTTAGGTTCCTGCCAACACACCTGGCTAATTTTTCATATTTTTTTCTAGTAGAGACAGGGTTTCACCCTGTTGGCCAGGATGGTCTCAAACTCCTAATCGCAGGTGATCCACCCACCTCGGCCTCCCAAAGTACAGGGATTACAGGTATGAGCCACCACACCTGGGCCCAAGTTCCCAGTCTTTAGGGAGGTTCTGTGAGGCCCAAATCTTTCAGAGTTCCAAAGGGTTGTTTGGTAGGGGCAATTGCTGAACACCAGACAAGTTAGTTGGTGGTACTTGGGAAAGTTCAAAGTGGGATCCATTAAACAAAACACTCTGAGAACTACTACTGTGACACAGGGTAGGCTTGGGAATATCTTAAAGGAATGCCCACAGATATCTATTTTTCTGACTTGTCCAAGCACTTCTATGACCAAACTGAAGGGGAGATTTCATTACAGATACCTGTGTGCCTAATGTGACACCCCAACCAAAAACTTCAAAAAAACCCTATATTCTCCTCAAATTTTGAGAAAGGTCAGGAAATAGTGGGCAGTTATAAAACGTTGTCCTTAACACTGCTGGCTCCTGCTCTGCCTCTTTCCTTTACCAGGACAGAACTGAAGATCTCAATTCCCTGCCTGAAAGTTCCATTCCCTACCTCCCAGAAAGATTTATCTAGGTAGGCCTCTCCACCAATTTATTCTACTCAGTCTACTCCCTTCAATTCTGGTCTTGCTCCCTCTCTCTTTTTTTAAATCTCTTTTTTCTACTCCTGGTTTCCAGCTACTTAAGTCCTTGGCAGAATCATAACAGGATGGGCAGGAATGCTGACTGGATCTTGGGAGTAATCAACACCTGACAATGACATTTGATTTACTTAAGCCTTCAATTCCATCTCAGAGAGGGATTAATATTCCTCTATCTGTGGTTCCTCCTTTCCTCCAAGAGGTTCCCAGTGAGAAACCATTTCATTCATCTTTGTACTCTCAGTTTTTAGGCACCAAGATGAGGGCCTCAATGTGACAGTCTGGGGCAAGGAACTTTTAGTGGGCTTGGCACACAGGAGGGAGAGCTACCCAAATCATCCTAGCATCCAACTCCAGAGCATATTCCTCCCCTGTTCTGCCACAACCCCAATTTTTTTAAACACTCTCACCTCTTTGCCCTCTTGTTAAGGCTTGAACACAAACAAGGTAGCATGGGAGTCTTGGCTTGGAAATCTGGTCTGTGTTCTAGGTCCCTTCAGTCACTGACCTAATATATGAACTTAGACAATTCACTTGCCTCGCTGGACCTTTAAATAAAAGAGTTAAACTATAATAGATGATCTCCCTGGGCTCTTTCACATAATCCATACTTGAGAAATCAACAAATGAATTTGAAGAAACTCTAATTCCAAGACATAGGTATCCTGGCACCTGTTTGAAACAGCTGAAAAGAGGTTAGGGTCAGGTTCCTGTTTATTATACATTTAGCTATAGGAAAAGAAGTAAATACACCTATGGAGACACAGAACCTGGCAGCCCCTATACTTGACTAATGAAAGCAAATTCCTGGAAGAAGCAGAGAAATAGGCCACAAGTGAGACTGGCAGTGTCAACAAAGGTCTATAAATTAATTGATCAAGGTGTAAAAAACAATGGCTATAACCAGACAAGATCTCTAAGCGTAGACTACAGTCTAAGAGGTCTGAATGGGAAGGAGCCCCTGGAGCTTCTATTAGATGGAAGGACTTGGTCCACAGCAATTTGCTACTGCATTTGGTTCAAACCCAGTTTTCTCAATCTGTCAACTCAGTGTATGCACATGTGCAGACATGCTGCAGGCTGTAGTTATGCTTCTGAAGTGCTGAAATGAGAAATAAGTATCAGAAGAAATAATGCCAAATTCAAAAAAGTCAAGCTGAAGACAAGCAGAATTATAGTTTAAAAGCTACTCATTTCCCTACCACTCTGTGTGGCATCACCATTGCTCATTCTGATATGTGCGCTACAGAGTTTGTGGGATGGTGAACTTTGGGTGTGGGGAAGGGTGGATTTGTAGCATGATTGAAAGCCAAAGACAGGATACAACCCCATATCCTGTCTGAGAACCTCTACTACCCACCCCAGCTCATGACAAATGGATGTGACTTGATCTGACCCATTTGGGTACTCACTTGTCTTCATTCAAAAAGACTGTCTCCACAAAAGGGATTTCTTCCTTGTCTGTCTTCCCCATGATCAGCCGGTGCTTATCCAAGTTTATGATACACTAAAAACAGGAGAATCATTGGTAACTTGCCAGTGATACCACTATGAGTTCCCACGTAAGAGGATACCTGCCTCAGAGAGGAAGTATCAAGGGATACGTGGAGTCAATCTTACCTTCAGAGATCGGAGAGTCTGCAGACCAAGGGACAAGTTTTTCTCATTGTCATCTAATAAGAACAAAAAGATGATTAAGATTTAGCCATTTCCATGTTTGCTTAGAAGTCAGCCTAATCACTATTAGGTTCCATCCATCCATCCATCCATCCATCCATCTAGTAACATCCAATAAATATATATTGAGCATCTGTTGTATTAAGTAATATTCCTAGATCATTAAAGTTACAACGCAATAGAGCCAAGATTCAAACCCAGGTCTTTTTTACTCTAAAGGATAAAGGCCTTTAGACAAAACCAAGAACTTAGAGTAGCCAAGAATAAAATATATGAGAAGTATAGAAGGTGGTGGGAAATTATCAAGGGATTTATGGCAAAGGAGTAAGTAAGTTGCCCTCTGTCTCTAAATAGTTCATGGAAAGCTCTCAGGGGACATTTTCACCTGCACATAAAAAATGTGTTTTCTTGCTTTTTTTTTTTGAGACAGAGTTTTGCTCTCTTTTTGCTCAGGCTGGAGTGCACTGGTGCGACCTTGGCTCACCACAACCTCCACCCCCCAGGTTTAACTGAATCTCCTGACTCAGCCTCCAGAGAGGCTGGGATTACAGGCATCTGCCACCACCACACCAGGCTAATTTTGTATTTTTAGTAAAGACAGGGTTTCTCCATATTGGTCAGGCTGGTCTCAAACTCCCAACCTCAGGTGATCCACCTGCCTTGGCCTCCCAAAGTGCTCGGATTACAGACTTGAGCCACTGCACCCGGCCTCTTGCTCCTTGAATTTTTTTTAATCTGACCTCCACATTGGTTTTACTGATTCATTCTCAACATGTCTTGAATGTAGCTCAGGACCCATCTAGTACTTTGGAGAGCAAAAATTCGGACAAGGTTTATAGTACAGGAAAATGGGAACCATTTTGAGTGTCAATATTTACAGGCATGAGATTTCATGAAGTTTTGTTGAGGGTAGGGAGAGGGTTTATGTTAGGGTCCGTAGGTCCAGCCCTCAATTCTGCTTACCGACCACAGCTGCTGGGCAGTCCAGACGGAGGGAGCCCAGTGTGATCACCAGGTGCTCAATCTGGCCCACAACTTTGAGATGCCGGGGTAGAGAAAGCTTTTCTCCTTCATGCTTGTGGGATTTGACATGCTCCTTGAGTCTGCACCAAAGAGGAAGATACAAAAATCCCCTTGACAGAGATTCCTGTAAAATCTGGCAATGCCTACCTTCTGACCTGCAATTGGAATTCTCCAGGGATCTCCCGGGACTAATTTATCAAAAAGCCATCCCATATTTGTAGTTTCAGCACTTTGTCCTAAACATGCCAGGGGGATAATAAAACACTAAAGTCTCATTTCCTGTTCTCAAAAACTTTACATCACTTATGTGTACTGGTGAAGAGAGGGGAACTAACACATTCAGAGAATCCTATTCTGTACTCTAATGCCCCCACCATTGTGTGAGGCAAATGAGTTAACATGTCCTTTTACTCATCTGTGAGTAACAGATACTAGAGAAGTCAGATTCATGCTAATTTTAGAAGGTCTTTGTTCACTGTCTAATTTTCTCTTTGTCTATTCTATTTCATTCTGTTTTCATCAGTCTGTCTTAGACTATAATGTTTGTGGGGGCAAGTACTTATTTGGTAAGTACATTGGTATTTGTATCAGCAATGAATATCATGGAGAAAGTCCTTGTTAATTTAACTTGTCTGTGCAAGGGAGGAAGGAAAGAAACAGTACCAACGTTTCACATAGTTATGTAAGCTGATTGGAATAGCAAGCACCCGAGCTATTATGGGTTGGTAGATAAATACTTAATTATGGACTTTCTGTGCCAATACTTCCGCTTTTCTCTATTTCTTCTCTTTTGGTGTTATGGCCCATCCAAAAGAAAAATAATTGCAGTTTTACAGATGGTTATTAATTCCTCTGGAATCATGGCAGTCTGCTGCCTAATTATGCAACAGGACATTATTCGTCTTTCTGGAACCAACATGTTACACTATACTTCATCTCTTCACCACATAAAAAAGCTCAAGGCTGGCACAGTGGCTCATGCCTGTAATCCTAGCACTCTGGGAGGCTGAAGCAGGCAGATTGCTCGAGCTCAGGAGTTCAAGACCATCCTGGGCAACATGGCAAAACCCCTCTCTACAAAAAAATACAAAAAATTAGCCAGGCATGGTGGTACACACCTGTAGTCTCAGTTATTCAAGAGGCTGAGGCAGGAGGATCGCTTGAGCCCAGGAGGCGGAGGTTGCAGTGAACCGAGACTGCACTCTAGCCTGGGCGACACAGTGAGACTCCACCTCATGAAACAAAAAAAAAAGTAAATCATCTTTATGATGGCCCAGGCCCAGCAGCAACTGCAATCCTATTCTCAGTTCTGAAGCATGTTTCTTGGGGATAGGCAGTGCCTCCTCTAGAAAGACTCTGAGTAAGCTAAAGCCAACCACATCCCTACTTTTACTCATCTAGATGGAGTACACCAACAGGACAGCTCCTTTTAATTTGCTGTCTAGTGGATCAGGGCAAGGCACACAATGAGCCAGAGGTCTCAGGCTCTCTCATTCAAGTTTAGAGGTCTTTGCTCAAAACTTACTAGGTGGGAGTTAACAGAAAGCCGAAGGTTTCCCTGCTCACTGATTTCTCCCACTTGCCTGATAATCCACCACTCCTCCACTCTACTAAGGACTCTGGTTCCAACTGAGATCTGAGCTCTGCATACTTCTCTTCAAGCTGCTATGGAGCCCCTCACTGTCTCTAACCATAAAATAGAGTCAAAGAAGTACACTCACATGTAAGTTCCACACAGCACAAGTGGCTACTTACCCCAATCTATCCACACAGGCCGAAGAGATGAGATTATACAGACAGCCTGTGTCAACCAAGGCTTTCACATCCTTTCCAGCACACTGTGGGGAGGAAATGTACTGTTCAGCAAGAGCCAGAGAAGCAAAAGGGAAGGGAGATGCAGACAGCAAGCAGCAGATGTCATATGAAAGGCAGGGTTGGAGAGCATCCTCCCCATTATGGGTTGTAGTGTCTCATCTTTACCACTGCTAAGTCTGCCTTTGACTGGCTCTTGTTCCTGCTGAATCCAGGGCTGACAGAAGATCCCAAAAAAATCTCTAGGTGTTTCATGCTATATACCAAATATCTCTTAATCTCTCTCTCTTTTTTTTAATCACATACCCGTTTGTAAATCTGATGAAAGCTTTGCTCCTTCTTACCATAAAAACGCAGGTGCATATAAAAGTTGTATACACTTCCAGTGTTGCATGGAGTGTCCCTTTTAAAACTCATTTATGAATTACATGAGACTCATACTCTGTTTCTTTTTTTTTGAGATGGAGTTTTGCTGTTGTTACCCAGGCTGGAGTGCAATGGTGTAAACTCCACTCACTGCAACCTCTGCCTCCTGGGTTCAAGCAATTCTCCTGCCTCAGCCTCCTGAGTAGCTGGGACTACAGGTGCCCGCCACCATGCCCAGCTTTTTTTTTTTTTTTTTTTGTATTTTTAGTAGAGATGGGGTTTCACCATGTTGACCAGGATGGTCTCGATCTCTTGACCTTGTGATCCACCTGTGTCGGCCTCCCAAAGTGCTGGGATTATAGGCGTGAGCCACCGCGCCCGGCCAAGACTCATACTCTTTAAAGTCAGGAGGAGAGGGCCCCACATCATACTTTCCAGAAACCCCTGGAAAAGCTGTTCTCAGAACATTACCTGGCAAGAAACCAAAATCATGTCATCCTCCTCAGACTTCTTTAGCCCCTCAGACTTAGCCTGATTGACTTTGTTCGTCTTAGAGGCCCAAGGGACACGGCTGCTTCGGAGCTTAGACAGGTTGGTTTCCATGAGGCGCCTCTGCAGAATATTATGAGGTTGCTTGAGGAATAGAAAGCAGAGACTTCTTAGTGACAGGCCACATCCTCTTTCCCATTGTCCCTCAAACACCATGAAAATAATGAAGGAGCCTCCCATAACTGAGCTCTACTTTTGCTTCTTATTATACTTCCTTCATGTGAGGACTTCACTGGGATTGTCAGAGCAGGTATCATAAACCAATTTGCAGGAGGCCACCCTGAATGAATGAAAATTCAAGACAGGACACTGGGAAATGTAGACAGGGCTGATAAGTATTTTAGGGCTTAAGAGAAGTGAGGGCCCTTGTGATTTGGACTAACCTAGCCTTGCTGCCTTTCTTCCCCTTACAAGAACATTTCAAGGGAAAAGAGGTCTTAGTTTAGAATAAGTGATCTCTATATTTTCACAGGCGACAGTAAATTAGTGCCTTATAGAAAGGGCAGCTCATTTTCATAGGCTGAAGAAACTTAGTTAGCGCAGGTATTCAGAAGCTCTGCCTACTTCTATGTCAAGTCTCACTCTCTTACAGTCTTATCTTTCAGATACAGCCTGCAGATGCCTTAGTGGTTGGTTCTCCTGTGGGCTGATTCACCCATGGATGGATAGGGTGAAAAGACAGGAATTCACACTTGCTGAGCAAGCCTCTCAGCAGACACACTTTGGAACCTGACAGAACACACAGGAATCATCGTTGCTGGCATCCCCTGGATGCCTCAAAACACTGGTTTCTCCTGCCCTATCTTGTCATACATTTCCCTTCAATTGCCCAAAAAGTAGGTGTATGAAAGGGGAAGACACTGACCAAGAAGCCAGGGACTTAATTAGACCTTATATCCATGCCAGGATACCTAATGTTAAGAAGCAGAATGAGAAGTGTGAGTTTCAGTCTGCACTTTGATAGAGCTTAGGAGAGTTCCTAGGGAAGACAGAGTCATGCTCTACTGTTCCTATTCAAAGTGGCCTCCAGAAAGTTTAAGATATCTCTTGAAATCCTATGACTAGAGAAATTTGTATACACAAACATTTATGCCCTGGTTACAATAGCATTTAAAATCCCTCAAAGGAGAGTGTTTCACCCCAAGTTTCTATCTAACATATACCAGATGACACTCTGATTCCACAGGGAGGGAAGTCACTCTTAGAAGCCCAGAGCCTAGAACCTTTCAAGGGGGAGGGGGTAGCATTGAAGGTCTTCAGTATCTGCCACCTTACAGATTCCAGAGGAAGAATGGAGTCACAGCCATGACTCATTGTAACCCTAGCGAGACGAAGAAATGGATTCCCAAAATACACTGATTCTTGGCAAAGCACATTCTAAATTGGTATCTTTGGGAAAAGTGGAGGGAGAGGCACTTATAAAGAAAAAGAGAGCTTCTTAGCTTGACAAGGAGCTAGAGGAAGTGCTAACTCTCTCAGATTTTGTGATGCAACACTGGGAGAATGCTTTGCTTCTCAAAAGAAACAAAAATGCTTCATTCTAATCTGTCTCACCAATAAGACTGGATTCTTGGCTCAAGCCATACTAAAGCAGGTGTTTGTTTCTGTTACATTCATGCTTACCAGAACCAACTCAGATAAAACTAGACTTGCAGAAGTGAAGATTGGGGGGGTTTCAAAGACCATCTAAACAAAGCCCTCTTACCTAAAGTCTGGGGATGTCTTCCCATATTGGTCTTGCTAAACACTTTATCTGGTTCTTAATCTTGCAAAGGAGCTTAATCATTAGTGGACAGATGAGACAAATGAGAGAAGTTCTAAAATCATTCTGCTTGAAGTCTTCCCTCTTCCATATTTTCCTTACTTTCTACTGGATTCTTCTTCCACAAGGTATAAAACATACTAAAAATTTGTAAATGGGAAGAAAACTCCTCTGCAAAACATCAGCTCCTGCTTCCTTGACTCTACAGACTCTACAGCCTCCTTTAATCACCCTCCTTTATCTGGAATAGTCTTTTTTAAAAAAGCCTAAACCATGACATCTATTTCCTGATATCCCATATTTTCTTCACTGAGATCACTTTTGATCCCATACCAGTAATGATCTCTGATTTCCAAATCCAGTAGACATTTTCAGCCTTAATTTTACTAGACTTTTCTAGTGCATTTGGCCCTGCTGACTTGTTCTTTAGTAACCAAAAATGGTTCAAACATATGCTCAATGTAAAATATTTAAGTATCACTGATAAGGTGGCTCACACCTGTAATCCCAGCACTTTGGAAGGCCGAGGTGGGAGGATCTCTTGAGGTCAAGTGTTCAAGACCAGCCAGGCCAACATGGTGAAACCCCATCTCTACTAAAAAACAGACAAAATTGGCTGGGCGTGGTGGTGTGTGCCTTTAATCCCAGCTACTGGGAAGGCTGAGGCAGGAGAACTGCTTGAACCTGGAAGGCAGAGGTTGCAGTGAGCCTAGATCGCACCACTGCTCTCTAGCCTGGGGAACTTGCTCTGTTCCAATGACTTTGCACTGGCTGTCCCCTGTGCCTGAAATGTTCTTCCCACAACATTTCTAATCGTTAGGTCCCTCTTATCTTCCAGGTATCTGTTCAAATGTTACTTCCTCAGAGATACCTTATCTGACCATACAACTTAAAGTAGGTAGGTCACCTGTTTAGTTACCAACATATCTATTTCTTTAATAGTAATTATAAATACAAAAGTATTTTACTTATTTACTTGTTTACTATTTCATCCCTGCCCTACTCGCATGTTAACGGCACAAGGGCAGGGACCTTGACTGTCTTGATCTCAGCTATAACCTCAGCTCTTTACACAGTACTGAAAGAAATCTCTACCCTTTCTTTCTTCAAAAAAGCTTTTTATTTCTCACCTGAGATGGAGTCTAGCTCTGTCTCCCAGGCTGGGATGCAGTGGTGCAATTCTGGCTCACTGAAATCTCTGCCTCTCGGGTTCAAGCAATTCTGTTGCCTCAGCCTCCCAAGTAGCTGGGACTACAGGTACACACCACCACACCTGGCTAATTTTTGTATTTTTAGTAGAGATGGGGTTTTACCATGTTGGCCAGGCTGGTTTCAAACTCCTGAGCTGAAGTGATCCACCTGCCTCAGCCTCCCAAAGTGCTGGGATTACAGGTGTGGGCCACTGCGCCCAGCCAAAAAGTCTTTCTTGATTAATATCATTGAATTCTTTATTTCAGAATCCCTTCAATACTTAAATATTAAAGAGTTTGTACTACTTGTATCCCTACTCTATGACTGTTTTATAAATGTGCTTAAGTGGTTCTCATTTGTTTACTGACATATTGGCTTTCCAAGGGCTGTCCAAACTATCTTTCATGATACACAATACCGGCCAGGTACACTGGCTCATGCCTATAATCCCAGCACTTTGGGAGTCTGAGGCAGGACTGCTTGAGGCCAGGAGTTTGAGAGAAACCTGGCAACATAGTGAAACTGTGTCTCTACAAAAAAAATTTTTTAATTAAAATTTTTAAAAACTTAAAAATTAGCTGGGCATGATGGCACATGCCTGTAGTCCCAGCTACTCGGGAACTGAGGTGGGAGGACCACTTTAACCCAGAGTTCAAGGCTTCAGTGAGCTATGATCACACCACTGCACTTCAGCCTGTGTGTCAGAGTGAGATCTTGTCTTAAAAGAAGAAAAAATGATACACAATACTAATTTGCTAGATTGGTGCTACAGGTACCCTGGTAGCCATTTAGACATTTTTTTTTTTTTTTTTTTGAGACAGAGTTTTGCTCTTGTTACCCAGGCTGGAGTGCAATGGCATGATCTCGGCTCACCGCAACCTCCGCCTCCTGGGTTCAGGCAATTCACCTGCCTCAGCCTCCTGAGTAGCTGGGATTACAGGCACGCACCACCATGCCCAGCTAATTTTTTGTATTTCTAGTAGAGACGGGGTTTCACTATGTTGACCAAGATGGTCTCGATCTCTTGACCTCGTGATCCACCCGCCTCGGCCTCCCAAAGTGCTGGGTCTATAGGCTTGAGCCACCGCGCCCGGCCCAGACATAATTTTTAAGTTATCTTTCTGACATGAATTCTGCTTTATGCTAAACCTTATCAAGGCAGCTACTAACTTAAGCAGTCCTTGCTTCTCTACTCTTCCTGAAATGTGGCTGCTAGAGGCATCTAAACTCTAACCAGGCAAGTTCAAATTTTCTGCCTCCATCACCATCAAGAGTTTCTACAGGGGGTACGATCCAAGATGGCCGATCGCTAACATCCCGGGATTGCAGCTCTCGGGGAAGGCGCGGAGAACTAGAGGACGCCACACTTTCAGACAAAGTCTGGTCGCTCACGGAGCAGAAGATCCCCCAGTGGTGGAAACACACGAGTCGCTAGCGCGACTCTCGTGGTCGGCGCAGCGGTTCCGCCGGCACCTCAGCGCGGCAGCGCTCGGTGCAGAGTAAACAAGACCGGTTCCCCTTCTGACCGAGGTTTGGAGCCCCGGGAAGGCAGAGTCGCCTACTACAGAAACAAGAAGGAAGCCCGACAGGAGAATCCTGGGCAGAAAAGCACCATCAGTTTTAAGGCAGCTGCTCTGGCCCTGGGAACTAACAACCTGGACGTCCACTCAAGAGACCTAATCTGAAAGTTGGTAATTTCAAAGATGAGAGGAGGATAAATTTACAATGACGGGAAGAAACCAGCGTAAAAAAGCTGAGAATACTCAAAGTCGGAACGCCTCTCCCTCTAAAGATGATCACAGTTCCACATCAACAATGGAACAAGGCTTGATGGAGAACGAGCGCCTCCTGATGACAGAATCACTCTTCAAGGAATGGATAATAACAAACTTCGGTGAGATAAAAGACCATGTTGTAGCCCAACGTAAAGAAACTAGGAACTTTGAAAAAAGGTTTGACGAAATCCTATTGAGAATAGACAACTTAGAGAGGAGTATGAGTGAATTAATGGAACTGAAGAATACAATACAGGAACTCCGAGAAGTATGCACAGGTTTAAACACTCGAATTGTTCAAGCAGAAGAAGGGATATCAGAGGTCAAAGTCCAACTTAATGAAATAAAACGTGAAGAAAAGATTAGAGAAAAAAGGATAAAAAGGAATGAGCAAAGTCTCCAAGAAATGTGGGACTATGTGAAAAGACCAAATTTACGTTTGATAGGTGTACCTGAATGCGACGGAGAGAATGAATCCAAGCTGGAAAATACCCTTCAGGATATTATTCAGGAAAATTTTCCTAAACTAGCAAAGCAGGTCAACATTCAACCCCAGGTAATACAGAGAACACCACAAAGATATTCCTCAAGAAGAGCAACCCCAAGGCACATAATCGTTAGATTCACCAGGGTTGAAACGAAGGAGAGGATACTAAGGGCAGCCAGAGAAAAAGGTCAGATAACTCACAAAGGCAAGCCTATCAGACTTACAGCAGATCTCTCCGCAGAAACTCTACAGGCCAGAAGAGAGTGGGGGCCAATATTCAACATCCTCAAAGAACAGAACCTTCAGCCCAGAATTTCATATCCAGCCAAACTAAGCTTCACAACTGAAGGAAAAATAAAATCTTTTATGAACAAGCAAGAACTCAGAGATTTTATTACCACCAGGCCTGCTTTACAAGAGCTTCTGAAAGAAGCATTACACACAGAAAGAAACAACCAGTATTAGCCTTTCTAAAAATACACCAAAAAGTAAAGAGCACCAACATAAAGAAGAATTTATACCAACAAATGGATAAAACAGCCAGTCAACATCAAATGGCAGTAACCCTAAATTTAAATTGACTAAATTCCCAATCAAAAGACATAGCCAAAACCCAACGGCATGTTACATCCAGACCTGTTTCACATGCAAGGATACACAAAGACTCAAAACAAAGGGATGGAGAAAGATTTACCAACCAAATGGAGAGCAAAAATAAATAATAAATAAATAAAAAGCAGGAGTTGCAATTCTTGTATCGGAAAAAATAGATTTTAAAGCAACAAAGATATAGTGGTAAAAGGATCAATGCAACAACAAGAGCTAATGATCCTAACACCCAGATAGGAGACTTAGATTCAATGAGACAGAAAATTAATAAGGATATCAAGGACTCGAACTCAGATCCAGAACAAGTAAACTTAATAAATATTTATAGAGCTCCCCACTTCAAATACACAAAATATACATTCTTGTCAATACCACATCACACCTACCCATTAGTTTAAATGAAACATTGATTGGCCATTATTAATACCCAATTTTTTTCAAAATAAAGCAATATTTCCATTTACTCTCCCTCTTTCTCTTCCTCTTTCTTCCTCTCCTTTACTTATTATTTTTTTTCTTTCCTTCTCTCAAAAAAAAGAAATCAACTTGTAAACCTCTAGATCCAGGTCGGCAATGTCTCTTTCATTGCTTGATTTCCTTTCTTCCCTTCCCTCCCTCCCTCCCTTCCTCCCCACTTCCTCCCTTCCTTCCTTCCTTCATCCCTTCCTTCCTCCCTACCGTCCTTCTTCCCTTCCTTCCTGCCTTTCTCCCCCCCCCCAAAAAAAAAAAAAAAAGAGTTTCTAAAGGAAATGAACACTATGGGAAGTGCTGTATTATGAGTGAAAATAGCTTACAGTTCCTCAGTCTGGCACCCACGCTACTTAAACATCTCTTCTAACCAAACTATAGAATCTGAAGAAAAGAGAGGTGAGAGGAATCAGACTATAGTGCAGGATACCATAGAATCATAATTTGAGCATAATGCCACTTTCTCAATCCCTTTACCCAAGTTACCCAGAAAGAAACTAATGGATTTCTGTGGTCCACGGAATGAACCAGACTACAAAATGGGAAATGACAGGGGTCTGCTTTCTTTGTAGCATTTATTCCCAAGAGAGAAATCCAAGGTCACTAGCTAGCAAAAGAGCTAGAACTAGAGCTTAGTTAGAACAAGGATACCATTCATTTTTTCTTTTTCCCCTAAAAGGGCCTGAACTAATCCTACTCCATTATAGTCCTCATACACAGTCTATAGATAAACATAGACTCCTAAGTCAAGCCCAGTATACATGTCTCTATCTCTGACCTTGGAAATCCAAAAGATCACCAATATCTGTGCCTCCTCTTTGCTTACTAGCTGAAAATGTGTAACATGTGACCCATTCTACCCCACGGAAACACAGATTGTTCTTTGGTTTGCAGTTGCTCAAAAACACAAGGCAGGCTGTTACACTGCCCCAGGCCTTCCGTGTTCTATTTCTTTGCCTTTGCTCATGACCCAACAAACAACTACTCCTCATTGTCATCTGTTTTGTGAATTAGTCTGAGATAGTAGTTTCTCAACTGCTCATGAAGGCTGCATTTTGTTAGAAAGGATTCATAAATGGGCAAGGATAGACCAGATAACCTGTTAAATTCTTCTTACTCTGAGGTCCTACAAAGTATGCTCTAGAGGCAGCCTTCTCTCCATACCATCTCACAGTTAGCTGGATTAAAAGGAATGATAAAGCTGTAATTAGATGCTGGTCTCCATCCTTATCATCATATCAAGCTAGAGTAATCACTTCTTCCACTGGACTCCTCTAGCACATTTGACTATTACATCTTGGCAACTAGCATAGGCTTTCTGGTGGCGTTACTTATCTTCTAGAATTGTGTATTCAGCATATACATTTAAGTAACTAATTGGGACCCTAAACCTGTTCAAAAATCAAACTCTTGATTCTTATTCTCCATCCTCAACCTGCTGCCCCCCAAGTCTTATCCATTTCAGTAAGTGAAAACTCTATTCTTCCAATGGCTAGGTTAAAAACCTCATGAACTTCTTTGATTACTCTTTCACTCTTTCATTGAGTTGATCTTTGACCTCTGATATCCTTTCTTCTGCTTGGTCAATTTGGCTGTTGAAACTTGTGCATGCTTCATGAAGTTCTTGTGTTGTGTTTTTCAGCTCCATCAATTCACTCATATTCCTCTCTAAGTTGTCCATTCTTGTTATCATTTCCTCAAATCTTTTTTCAACGTTCTTAGTTTCTTTGCATTAAGTTAGAACATGTTCTTTTAGCTCACAGAAGTTTCTCATTATCCACCTTCTGAAGTCCGATTCTGTCTTCATCACACTCATTCTCCGTCCAGCTTTGTTCCCTTGCTGGTGAGGAGTTATGGTCCCTTGTAGGCGGTGAGGTGTTCTGGTTTCGGGTGTTTTCCTCCTTTTTGCGCTGGTTTCTTCCCATCTTTGTGGATTTATCCACCTGTCATCTGAGTAGTTGCTGATTTTATGATTGGGTCTCTGAGTGGACATCCGGATTGTTGATGATGAGGTATTTCTGTTTCTGTTTTCCTTCTAACAGTCTGGCCCCTCTGCTGTAGGACTGCTGAGGTCCACTCCAGGCCCTGCTTGCCTGGGGAACACCTGTAGCAGCTGCAGAATAGTAAGAGTTGCTACCAGTTTCTTCTTCTGCTATCTTTGTCCCAGAATGATGCCCGCCGAATATCAGTCTGATCAGTCCTTTGTGAGGTGACTCTTTGGATATACGGGGGTCAGGGAGCTGCTTGAGGAGACAGTCTGTCCTTTATAGGAGCTCAAGTGCTGAGCTGTGAGTGCCATTGTTCATTCAGAGCTGCTAGGCAGGTACGTTTAAGTCTGCTGCAGCAGAACTCATAAAACCCCCTTTTTTCCTCAGGTGCTCTGTCCCGGGGAGTTAGGGCTTTATTTATGAGTATCTGTTGCACTGTCCTGCCCAGCAAGGAGGCAGTCTAGTCACTGACTGCCTGCAGAGGCTATACTGAGCTGCTCTGGGGTCCGCCCTGCTGCCATGGGCTCCACCCTGCTACCGTGTGTAATTCCCTGCAGTGCTGTTTATATGGGTGTGGTTAAACTGCTGTGGCAATAGTGGCCCGCCTCTGTAATGGCAGACTCTCTCTGTTATGGTGGGTTGCCTTGGCAACAGCAGGCTGCATCAGCAATGGCAGAGTACCTCCATAGGGGTGGAGTGCCTCGGTAATGGTGGACGCCCCTCCCCCACCGAGCTGCACTGCCCTGGTTCAGCTGTGCTTGCCATGAAACTCTCAACCCCAAGCATTTCCAATTGCAGTATTTTTTGTTTGCTTGTTTTTGTGGGGGTGGGACCCTCCGAGCCTGATCACCTGGCTCCCTGCTTCAGACACATTTTTTTTTTTTAAGTTGAATGGTTGACTCTCTCCCAGGTGTTCCAGTCGCCTGCTGAAAGGGCGCCAGGATCTGTGTGATGTCCCATGTGGCGACCCACTGCGCCGGCTGAAACAACATCGCTGCCCGGGAATCTCCTGGCCTGGCTTTATGTTTAAGTCCCATTTAATCAGATGAATGTGCTAATCCATCTTCCCAGATCTTCAATTGCTGGTTTAACAGGGCAACCAGCCCAGTGTATTTTGTACGGAGTGCCGCTGTGCTGCAGCACTGGCTGAAACAGCCGTGCCAGCCGAAACAGCCGCACCGGCTGGTGACCCGTGGGGCTCCTACACCTGGGAATCTCCTGGTCTGTAGACAATAAAGATCTGTCTGGAAATGCGGCATCCACTCACCCTCTGTGCTTTCACTGGGAGCTGCAATCCTGAGTTGCTTCTACAGTGCCATCTCTACTCTTTCGCTCTTAATCCAAACCATCAATTACATTTGTCAGCTTTGCCTTCAACATGTACTCAGAACCTGATCCTTTCTTGTTTCCTTCATAGCTTATCACTCTGCTCTGAGGTACTATCGTCTCTCACTTGGATTACTATGGAATAGCTTCCTAATCAGTCTTCCTGCTTCATCTACTCTTGCCCTTCTACAGTGTACCCCACATAGTAGCCTGAGTAGTCTTTTTATAAAATAAGTCATATCATGTCATCCCTCTGCTCAAAATACTCCGCTGGTTTCCAGTCCCAGGTTAAAACCCAAATGTGTAGGTATGAGCTGAGAAGAGTGGGAAATAAATGAAACCCAAATGCCTGCACAATGGCCTCCCACTACATCTCTGATATGATCTTCTATCACCCTCCTCCTTGCTCATTTTGCTCTAACTACAGTGACACTCTTATAGTTCTTAAGTTATATCAAGCGCAGTGATGCCTCAGTCCTTTGCACTTGCTGTTCCTTCTTCCCTGAGACACTTTGTTCCTTAATTTCCTTCAGTGTTTCTTCAAATGTAAACTTATCAGATAGGCCTTCCCAGACAACCCTGTACAAAATAGCAAGGCTCCACCCCACCCCAGCCTCTGCCTTCCCTATTTCCCTTACCCTGATTTATTTTCTCCATAGAAAATATTTATTATTATTACCTGATATATATTTACTTAATTTTACTTTCTGCCTCTTCCTTCCACAAGAATACAAGTTCCATCAAGGCAGGAACTCTGTTTTGGTTTACTATTATATCTCCAAAGCCTAAATTATTACATGATATGTGTAATAGGTACTCAATAAATATTTGTGTAATAAATTAACTGATCTGTACTGACCTGTCCCCTAACCTCCTCATAATGAGAAACTTTTCTATCTTCGTATTTGTGGTCCTAGCCTCTAGACTGTGTTGTGAACACAGCAAGTATTCAAATAATGTTTGTTGTTAGTAGGATGCAATCACGACTCTGCAGATTTTCAGTTTGTGCCAGATCTTGGTATTATACTGGTATTTCATGCTCCTCTTCTAAGCTTCCGAAATTCTCTAGCCCATGACATGTGGCGCACTATAGGTGGTTAATCTGTAGGGCACACCACACAGGCCTGCTCTAATAGAGATTCTGTTCAGGTATTTTACGGTAAGTTTGCTTCACTGTGTTCTACCATCTTTCCCCCAGTTCATTCCTAATTCTAGTCAGTTTTGAAAAAGCATTTAGCTATAATCAGAAGCAATCATATGCATGAAAGAAAAACTCTCTATTGCCAGACAAGAATATGGTCTAACGCATACAGGTAAGTAATAATATCATTTAGGAAAGACAGCATATTATCATATAACATGAGTGTTTTTAAACATTAAAAAGCCTTTAGCACAATGAAAAAACTTTTGTGAATCTGGTAGCTAAAACAAGATAAATTACAATAGGCAAAGTTCCAAGAATGGAGATATTAAAAAAAAAAAAAATCAGGGCTGAGTGTGGTAGCTCATGTTTGTAATCCCAGAAGTCTGGGAGGCTAAGGTGGGCAGATCTCTTGAGCCCAGGAGTTCAAGACCAGCCTGGGCAACATAACAAAATCCCATCTCTACAAAAAATTCAAAAGATAGCCTAATGTCGTGGCATATGCCTATAATCCTAGCTACTCAGGAGACTGAGGTGGGAGGATTTCTTGAGCCTGGGAGGTCGAGGCTGCAGTGAGCCGTGACTGCAGCTGCATTCCAGCCTGGACAATAGAGTGAGACCTTGTCTCTTAAAAAAAAAAAAAATCAAATAAAATATTATGCATATCTCTGGTTTTAGTTCTTAATCTAATACAGAATCAACAATACAAGATAAAAGGATAAAAGGAAAAGAGCCAGACAAAAATATAATTTCCACAGAGGACTACACAAGAATAGGCAAAGCCACTTTCCTGGGGCCAAGAGAACATGATCCCCTTTGATTGCCTATGGCTGCCTTCTGTCAATTCTAAAAGGGCTGGCAAGTTGGTATCAAGCAGTGAACATTACAGAAACAGCATAGTAAGAGGTAGATAATTCAGAAATCCCAGCAGCATAATTCAAATATAGGTTACTAGTATGACAACCTACCATCTTCACAAACCCAAGTCAGTTACAACTAATTTTTCCTCTCTCCCTTATCTCCCTTTGGTGCTATCCCATCCCTTTTCTTGGACCCATTATGTCAAGATTATACTATAAACTACTTCAACTAAGAACTATTCAATTAATTTTCCCATCCTCCAAATTTCCCTTGCAGTGAGAGAAAATGGAGTCAACACTGGTCTATCCCAGATGTATTTATAAAGTAAAACTATAAGAATGTACTTCATAGAAAATGATTTTTGAAGTTAATTTACATATAAAAAGAAAAAAGAAAAATAAATGCACTTCTGAGATCACTTCTAAGATTGTACTGAGGCTGCAACAACAGGTCGGAGAGTTTAAGCATGCTGCCTCACTCCAGCGCTTGCAGCTCTCCTAGCCCTACCTCAGTCTGCCTTGGTTTCTGTAACCTGGCTGTTCTGTGCAATCACTTGCACATCATAGGTGTGAAAACAGTGAGAGGGAAATCAACTCCACGACGATGGGGTACAGAAAGCATGAAGCATGATTCAGAGCCTCACAGTCAACTGGCATGTGTGAGTGTGTGTCATACTCACGGCAATATCCTACTTCTTGAGGCTCCTTCCTTTTTGCAGCCTACTGCCTGTGCTCTATGCTATCAGCCTTTCATGACTCAACTGAGACAGACTGGAGTCAGAAAAGTGGATGGAATTCTTACACAGCATTAAGTAGTCTTATAAGAAATCCTAGACGGAAGGAAGCTCAGGTAGTTCTCAGAACCAGGAAACTCCTTGACAACCCGGGACAACCAAATTCCAGCATTAAAAAAATTCCGTATTTTAAATCATCTCTTAATTTAATACTTCCTTCTTTATTGGCTTTATTGATTGCTGAGCATTCTAGGAACTAGGAGAGGATTACTTGGCCTGAAGGAAATAATACTTCTTGAACCTGATTTGTTCAAGATTTGATCTAGATTTGAATCTAGATCGCTTTAAAGTGAAGGAAGGGAGAAAGAGAGTTATCTCTTTCACAGGAGCACATTTCAATCACTTATCACTCTGGGTTAGCATAAATCAGATAAACTATCCTTTGGCTTGTGCAAAACACACACACACACACAACTTTTAAAAAACAGAGCAAGATAACTGAAGTAGACAAACCCTGCACAGAAGTAACTAATGGTGGCAGGGAGGAGACAGATGATATTGGTACCTGTGTGTCATTAGAGCTGTTAGATTAAAAAAAAAAAAAAAATGGATGCAGAAGCTCTGCCCTCCTGGCACCAGAAATGGCAATTTCGTGAACTAGGGCCAACAACCACATCCAAAACTAAACATTTCAAAAGCTTAACATAAAAAAAAATACTAGGAAAATTAGGCAGAGCACCTATTTCATTTGTTAAAGACATTTAATTAGTGTTTTATACATTACCACACAAATGCATAAAGCGATTGAGAAATTCAAAAAAACAATCAAACTACAAGAAAACTCCAGATAAAACTATAAAGCTAAACATAAACTTGGCTCAGGACCACGACAGTGGCTGAGGGATGACAAGATACAGTTCTTTATATCGGTAATCCTTAGCCATCCATCCCATTCTATAGAAAGAAGACAGTACCATCTTTGACCCCTGTCCTGGGCTGCTTCTACTTAATGCCAAGAACAGCCATACTAGAGGGGAAAAAAAGAAAAACCAAAACACTGCACCCACCCCAGCTCCAAATGCACACATGAGCTGATCGGTGAGATGGAGCAGCCTGGCTTCCTCTGTCTACCCACTCCTTGGGGGCGGGGCTGGAAGAGAAGAAAATGATGAAGAGATGTTGGGGGTTCAGGAAACCTTCACATTCGACCCCTTTTCTCTCTCCCCACTCAGGATGGAAGATCAAAGGCAGACAGGACCAAAACTAGAGAAGTAGATTTTGCCTAGGGGGACAATGGACTCAACAAAACCTCTGGATCTGGCAACTGTCAAAAAAAAAAAAACAAAACAAAAAACAAAAAAAACCCTTTCCACTTCTGTCTCTCCTCACACAGCCATTAGGAATCACCTCTGTCTTGGTCATAGGACCAGACACCTAGCGTGTGAGGCACAAGCCCCATGAACAAAATTCAGGGTATTAAGAATAAGGGGAGAGAAAGAAGACCTGAGGGAAGGAGGGAAGGGCAGGAGGGCAGGGCAGGGCAGGGTCTCTTCCTTCTACTGGAGAGGAGAGAGACACCCAGGGAGGAGGCACAGCCGAGGGGAGCGCTAGAAAAGCCACGACGGAATCCCCACCGAGACCGCAGCAGGGGTGCTGGAAGGGGAGGAATCCGAGACCCAGCGAGAGTCAGCCAGGGACAGCGGCGGGCCGGGCCGTGACTCAGTGAAAGCCGCAGCGGCAGGGCCTCGGGAGACCGCGGGCGCGAAGCCGCCGGGGCCCGGGCCGGGGCCGGGGAGCTCACCGTGTCCTTGGACGAGCCCAGCTTCTTCAGGCCGTCCAGGGGCAGCAGGTCGGCGGAGTCCTTGTGGATAAACTGCACCGCCTGCTTCATCCGGCGCTGCTGTCGCAGCGACGCCGCCTCCCGCATGTCGGTCTCCTTGCGGCCACCCTCGGTGAGGAGCCCTGAGTAAAACATCGCTGAGGCGCCTGCGGCCCAGCGGCCGGGTCGCCCGCGGTTCCCCTGCAGCCTCAGCCTCGAGCTCCTTCAGCACCGCAAGGGCCGCGCGCCGCGCCTTTTATAGCCGAGCGTGACGGCGCGGGGAGCAGCCAGTGCGCGCGCGGGGGGCGGGGCCGGCACAGCATCCACGCCCCGCGCGGCTCCCGGACTTCCCCCGTACCCTGTTCAGGTCGGCGCTTCCCAGCCCACGGCAAAGAGAGCGAGGAGGGGGCGGCGCTGGCAGGACCAACCTGGAGGGCCGAGAGTCCAAAGCGGCCGCTTCGTCCAACCGCCTCCTCCCGCATAGAAGCCCCGCATCCCCTGGACGGCCGTGGGCTCTGGGGTCCGATGCCCTGGCAGCCCCGGCCACCTCCGCCTCTGGCCGCGGGTCCCTGCTCACCTGTCCACGCTGTGGCAGACCCGGGGATCACCGACAGCCGGGCCATGCCTCGATTCCCGCCGCCCGCGCCGCTGCTCGGCCTCTCAGAAGCACACCTGCACGCCGCCAGAAGGGGCTCCAGCGCCCACCGCCTGGGCCAGGAGGACTGGCGACTCCCTCCGAAGTTGGGAGTGCTCGGAATTTCTCCAACTTCAAGTCGGTCCCCACCCACCGGGCCACGTGACTGGGGAGGGGGCAGCCGCTGCGGGCGTGTGGAGGAGTCTGTCGGGACCTCCTAGCCCGAACACCCTCTGCCTGCAGCCCGGCACCTGGCCCGCGTTCCCGAGCCGGGGAAGCAGGTGCGGTTCCCTACACCTGCTCTCCGAACGGAAAAGCACCTTTATCAACAAGTGCTAGGGCTTACCGTCTGAAGGATCTTTCACCATCTCTCCAGCGTCCTTAGTAGGAGCAATTGGAACCCGTTTTTTTTCCCCTGAATAATCCATACTTTTAATCCATTCTAATCGGGCCTTCAGGCCTCCTGGATTCTGGTCTCGACGCTGTGATTTAATACAAACCACGTTTCCACTCTGGAAACCACAACTACCCTCTTCGCCCCATCACACAGGAGCAGACCTGGATAAGAAATATGTGCACTCTGCAAAGAACCATTGAGAAAAGTAACAATATCGATGCTTACTGAGCCTTCACTATGTGCCAGGTACTGAAATAAACACTTAAAATGCAGTGTCTCATTGAATCCTGGCAACAGCTTGTAAGATAGTATTCTCATTACCCCCATTTTACAGGCAAATACCCGATACCTTCTGTCTGGCCTCCTGAATGCTCCTGGTTCCATTCCAATCCGGTGTTCACTGTGCTGCTGGAGTAATTTTCTCAAACGACAACTGTGATCGTCTCACTTCCCTGCTAAGAGTACCTCAAAAGGCTTCCTACTGCTCTTAGGAGAAACCCACATTTTTGCATGGTCTGCCTAGACCCTGTGTATCCACTCTGCACTTCAGCCTCAAGCCTTCTTCCAGTTCCTTTCAGTCACCTTTGCCAAATGACCTGCCTTTGACTGTCCTGTTCCTTCTGCGTGTAGTGCCCCCTCCTACCCTCTTCAGGAAACTCCTATGCTTCGTCCAGATCTCAGCTCCATTATCATTTCTTTAGGAAAGCTTTCTCTGACCTTCCAGAGAGCGTGAAGTCTCTCTAATTATATATTATGTCTCATGGATTGCACTTTCTGTGGGGGTGGAGATAGGGAGGTACTGGTTGGTTGATTAATATTTGTCTCCCCCACTGATTGGAACCTCCAGGAAGGTGACTGAATCAATTTTTCTGCTTAGCATTGATGCCCTAATATGAGGGCTCTCAATAAATACTAGTAGAAGGATGGCAAAAGGTTAAGGTCATACCAAAGAAATCAAGTGGTAGAGCTGGCATCTACTCCCAGAACCTGTGCTGGGCATCCTAGACCTGGAGAGACTGGGTTTGACCTCATGAAGTTTCTTTTCCTCTGTTCTGCCTTCAACACTTGCCCCAGTTTCAAAGAACACAGACTGTCGGAAAACAAATACAGAAGGTTGCTCACTTGGCTTCAAGGAAGCCCCAGGGCTGGATTCCTCCCTGTGTGCCCACCCTGTACTCTCCCCTACACACACAAGACAGGGTCTCTAGGAGGCAGGTGGGATTACCGCTCACCTTCCAGTCCCCTGGCACACTTTCACCAGTGAACAACAGTGGCTCTTCTGGCCCTTTCTGTTCTGTCACCTGGATCCCTGCCTGATCACTCCTCCAGGTGCGGGTCACCCAGGGAACAGTGAAAGACAGCTTTGCCTTGTCTATCTAGGACAGGTGCCTCTGAGCTTGGCAAAGCATCAGGATAGGTCCAACAGTGAGGGCCCCTAGGGAAAGAAGCCAGGCAGGTAGACACTCTTGAGGGGGAGTTGGAATCCTCACTCTCCAGGCCACTCAGTTTAGTCCTACAGCCTTTTTGGCTGAGGATGTCCTGACAAAAGAAAGGGGCTCTTTTCACAGCTGGATCCTCCTGGGAACACCAGGAAGCTGAATCTCTCTAGTTTAACTGGAATTTAGCCATATCAAGTGTTGCTGAAAAATAAATGGGGCCTGGCTGGAACTGGGAATGTTTTTGTGAATTCAGAGCTCTTTGCTGTAGTGGGATTTGTGTTCTGTAGTTGGGTCTGTGGCTGCAGTACCTATTGGTCCCCTCACCTGTCTGAGACCGTCCTTGAACAGACTGATACCATCACTGCCCTCAAGCATGGTTCAGTGTAGTGAGGCCAGCTCCTCCCTTCCCCCACATACTATGAGTATCCGCAGACTAGACTGCTTAATTTAAGGAGAGTTATCTCTGAGTGGTTATTCCTGTTTGCACAAATGACTGAGTAGGTAGGTCACTTCCTACCTCTAGGTCTCAGTTTCCATATCTGTAAAATGGATGTAGTGAGATTGCATATACAATTGTGCTTGTAAACTCTCTAGGGCCACACCAACAGAAAAGATTATTATTCTCCACATAGCCAACCAACCTCCCCTGCCTCATTGACCCATCTTGGAGGAAGTAACATACAACATAGTTATTAAAAACACAGGTGTTGGAATCTAATACACTACTTTTGAATCCCTGCTCTGCTGCTTACTAGCTATGTGACTGGTTACCTCACCATTGTGAGCTTTCAGTTCTTCATCTAGAAAATTGTGCCAATATCTCTATTTCTCAGGGCTGCTGTGAGAAATAAAAAGATAGATAGTATAATACATCGGCCATGTAGCATAGGCTCAGCAGAAGGTAGCAACCATCATTACCTGGAACAACTTCAGGAAAAACTAGGTTGCAGGACCCTCAGATTGGGGCTGGACTATCCTTTCTCCAGGCTTCCCTACAGAGTTTCAGACACAAAGCCAGACCTGAGAATCTTACCTTATCCCTAGAGTGGAGGCCTGAGACAGGGGCTGGCCAGCTCTCTTCCTCTCCAGTGTCTCCAGATTCTGGATTTTCCATGTCCAATGGCTCTATCCTAAAGTTCTCTGCATCCTCCCTTGGCTGTTAGAGAAGATGTGTAATTGAAAATCATACTAGAAAATCCAGTGCTGTTTCAAGTTAGAATGGTATTCATGTTATTCGTCGTATAAGTGACAGAAGCCCAGCTGAAAATTCCTTATGTGAAAATGCAAATTTTTGGTCCCCTTAATTAAAAAGTACAGGGGCTTCAGGCATGGCTGGATCCAAAGGTTCAAATGGCATTATTACTGTGTTTCAGCTCTGCTCTCCTCTGAGCTGAAGCCCCTGTAGGCAGACCCTTCCTGTCTGATGTCTATTTGCAGCTCTAGGCTTACAACCTATTCTCCCAGCAACCCTCTTTTGGGTCTTCAGCTAATAGAGAGGACATTAAGAATGAGAAACAGGATGAGTACTGAGGTGGGAGACCCAAAAAGTAGAGGAGGAGAGCAGAGGATAAAGGGGAGACTGCCAAGAAATTTTCCTCCCCATTCCCTTCCTACCCATGCATATTGCCCTTGGCCATACCCTGAAGTTAGAATGGCCACTCCTAGGACCCTCTTCAGGTACCACCCCATCCTTATAGCTGTAGGATCCCTTTCCTCCTCAGATGTCCTCACCACTACCCCAACTCCCTTTGGCAGGAAGATTCTTCAAAAAGCTATCCAGATGTGTGCCAAGATCTCTGGCTACATGATACCCCTGACTTGGCACCCAGCCCTCAAGACTGTGTCTGCTTTGGCAGGTTAAAGCAAAAATAAGAGAGATTTCTGTCCTGTTCCTTCAGAGTGATTGCCAGCATCACCACAGCCTCAAGAAACAGGGCTGATGGCAGCCCTGCTGGTGTTTTCCAAAGGTGTCTTGGTCATTTGGATCCATTCCAGTCAGCAATGATTTGCTTTCATTTCCTGGGATAAGAACAGGCTTTGACCTCAAATTAGACAGCAAAACAGGAGAAACAACGGAAAGAAAAGAGAAACTCAGTATCTGAAAGAAGTGTGTCTGGTGGAAGTTGGGAAGTGGGCAGTCTAGGCTTGGCTTTGAATCTGGTTCCACCCCTTGCTTGCTGTGAGACCTTGGCCAAATTACTGAAACTCTCTGAGCCTGTTTACCCATCTTGCAGGGCTCTGTCTCATCTGAGTGAAATAACATATAAAGCCTGGCACAAAGTGGGCTCTCAATAAGTATGTCCTGTTTCTCTTTCGTTCCCCTTTCCAACATAGGTAGAGAACCCAGAAAAAGAGTGACCCTTCTAAGCCCAGTGGGAAATTCTTCATATGAAAACAAGAACTCTGAAGTTGGCAAGTCTCTCAGATACAGCAAAGCGTAGGCCTAACCCACCTGCTCCATATCTCTTTATGTCAGCCTCAGCCAGAGGGGACAATGCCCGCAGAGTGGCTCACACTGATAAGTAACCTCTGTCTACCTCAGGAGCACCGAGGGCTCTACCTCCTTCCCCCTAGGTAACTAAGCATGTTGCTTGGATGTGATGGTGTGCATGCTGGACAAGCCACAGGGCCTGGGGGCAATGGCAGCAGAGCGGTGAAGTGCCCTATAGAACATGTGTAGACTCCCAGGTATGCAAACATGTGCACATGCTCATGCACATAGTGTTTACAATCACCAGTTTTCGCACTGCTCTACACTGCCCAAAGAGATAAGTCATTCATGATTATTTAAAAACTTTTAATTTGGAAAAAAATTGAAACTTACAAAAAGTTGTGAACATAAAAATAACAGAAATAACACCTGTATATCCTTTTCACAGATTACCCTTTAATAACATTTTACTCCATTTGTTTTTTGGGTGCTTACTGGCCATTTGTTTGTCTTCTTTGGAAACATGTCTATTCAAACCTCTTGCCCATTTTTAAATGAGTTATTTGTCTTCTTATTATTGAATTGTGAAAGTTCTTTATATATTCTAGCTACAAGTCTCTTGTCAGATATGATTTGCACAATTTTTCTCCCATTTTATGAGATGCCTTTTCACTTTCTTGATGGCTTCCTTTGACTCATAAAAGTGTTAATTTTTATTGGCTTCCCTGCAACACACACAGACACACTTTTTTCTGGACCATTTTAGGATAGATTACATATACATTATGACCCTTTACCACTAATACTTCATCGTTTATTTCCTAAAAATAGGGATTTTTTTTGTTATGTAGCCACAATACAGATAGAAGTTTGATAAATTTGCATTGACACAGTACTTTTATCTAAGCTACGATTCACGTTCTAATTTTGTCAGTTGACCATTTGTAACACATTCCTCCATTACAGGATCCAGGCTAGGAGCAGGTGTTGTATTTGGTTGTCATGTCTCTTTAGCCTCCTTTAATCTGGAACATTTCCACAGCTTTCCAGGACACTTCATGACACTGACATTTTTCACATTCAAATGACACTGACATTTTTCACATTCAAAAATGTCAGTATCATTAAAAAGGGTTAACTGGTTAACACAAAAACCAGTTAACCCTTTTTAGTAACTGGTTTTTGTGTGTGATATAATTCACATACCATACAATTTACCCAATTCATACCATTGTACCTAATGTGTACAATTCAATAGTTTTAAATATATTCAGAGAGCTGTACAACCATCACCACAATGACTTCTAGAGCATTTCATCATCCCAAGAGAAACTTGGTGCCCATTAATCACTCCCAATTGCCTACAAAATTCTCCAGCCCTAGTCAATTAACTTGTAATCCACTTTCTGTCTCTATGAATTTGCCTATTCTGGACAATTCATGTAACTGTAATCATACAATGCATGGTCTTTTGTGACTGGCTTCTTTCACTTAGCACAATGTTTTCAAGTTCATCCCTACTGTAGCATGTATCAGTACTTAACTATGGCCAAATAATATTCCATTGTATAGATATACCACATTTTGTCTAGCTGTACATTAGTTGATAGATATATGAGCTGTTTCCACTTTTAAGCTGTAATGACTAATGTTACTATGAAATCTCATGTAGAAATCTTTTTGTGCCCTTTTATTCATCTCCTAGAGTAGAATTGCTGGGTAGCCCATGTGACCTCTGAGGAATTAACAGACTGCTCTCCAAAGCAGCTGCACCATTCTGCATCTTCACCAGCAGTTTGAGGGTTCCAATTTCTTCACATCCTCATCAATACTTGTTACCATCTGTCTTTTTTATTATAGCCATCCTAGTGAGGTTGAGATGGCATCTGATTGCGGTTCTGATTTACGTTTCCCTGATGACTAATGACATTGAGCATATTTTCATGTGCTTATTGGCCATTTGTCTTCTTTGAAAACATGTTTATTAAAATCCTTTGTCAATTTTTAATTGAGTGATTTCTCTTATATTGACTTGTAAGAACCCTTTATATATTATGGCCATTAGTCTCTTGTCAGTTACATGATTGCAAACATTTTCTAGCATTCCATGGGCTGCCTTTTCACTTTCTTAATAGTGTCCTTTGAAGCACACAAGTTTTAAAATTTCATTGATGTGCAAGTTATTTGTTTTTCAACTTCCCTCCCCTTTTTAAAATACATCATTCTTCATTCTTCATTTTGTGTTTGTCTGCATTTTTCTTGTACTGAGATTGAGGTGATGCATTTTTGGCCTGAGTACAGTATAGGTGATAGTATGTTCTTCTCAGGATATCACATCTGCAGGCACATGATATCCATCTGTCCTTTGTTGGACATGCTAATTTTGATTCTCTGGTCAAGGTATTGCCTGATTTCTCCACTGTATAATTACTGGCTTTTTTCCTCTCCCATTCATGATGTATAAAAAGATGAAATTCACTATTCTCAATCTGTCTACACTCCATTGCACTTTGAGTTCAGTGCTCTCCCTGGCACCTGCTGCACACTGGTCAGACGCACCGTGGCCAGGCCTGTGTCCTCATGTCTCAAAAAAGGGCTTTGTTCCACTGACCACAGGTTTTATGCAAATTATTCACACCCTGCTACAGTGAGTGTCTTCATTGACTTTGCTTGCCTAGAGACCTGAGCACTGCCTTCTTGGACTTAGAAGTTGGATGTTGCCATGCTGGAAACATCAAATAGAAATAGGCAGTTCTGGAAAATGTGATTCTAGGCTCAGCAAGGAGATGTACTGTGATCCTCACACACCGGGGGCTGAGGAGTGGAACTCAGAAAAAGATGAAGGACTGAGAGGCCATCCTGGGTTTGTGCATTTGTGTCTGTGCTGTCCTTGACCTAAGAGAAGCTCAGGAGATTGAAAGAATTCATTTCACCTTCCAAGCTCAGGAGGATAGGGGTGTTTGGAAGGCGTAGTGTGAGAACCCAAATCAGGCATCATAGCCTTTCATTCCTACTTCAAGCTTTACCTCTTCTGTTGCTAGGACACACTCTACTAGAAAACCTGTGACTAAAGAACTTTCCATTTCACTGAAATGGAGATAACCAGCAGAGAATGAACCCCATTAAAGAACATATCTTGGGTTTAACTTCTAAAGTCTCAAGAAGTGAAAGGTAATGATGAGGAATAGAATGACGTTAACATTTATTGGGCCTTTACTATGTGCCAGGCAATGTTTCAAGAGTTTTCCAGGTATTAACTCATTTAATTCTCAAAACAGCTCTATCTGGTAGGTACTATCATTACCTTTATTTACCATATGAAGAAACTGAGGCATAGAGAAGTTAAATAACTTCTACAAGATCACATAGCTAATAAGTGGCAGAAATGGGACACCCATCCAGATACTCTAAAGGACATAATGGGAGTCTTGGAGAATATGAGCATTATGAATCATAAATATTAGAGAAGGCACCTGCAGTGTGATAAATGTATAGAATGCATTTTCAGAGAAGTACATTAGGAATACTGGTGGAGATGGGGGGGATACTGGGTGAATGATGCTCCTTGAGTCATCCCAATTCCTTATGGGTAGCCTTAGTGATTGTTTATCAAGACTTTTTTTTTTTTTGAGACAGTTCTCACTCTGTTGCCCAGGCTAGAATGCAGTGTGGCACGATCTCAGCTCAATGGGATCTCTGCTTCCCAGGCTCAAGTGATTCTCCTGCCTCAGCCTCCTGAGTAGCTTGGATTACAGGTGTGCGCCACTACCACCCAGCTAATTTTTGTATTTCTAGTAGAGACAGGATTTCACCACATTGGCCAGGCTGGTCTTGAATTCCTGACCTCAAATGAGCCACCCACCTCCGTCTCCCAAAGTGCTGGGATTACTCATGTGAGCCACCACCCCAGCCCTATAGAGCCTCCTATACTCGACACCTGCATTACTCAAAACTCCAGTTTAGGTACCTGATGTGGCTGCTAAAAACTGCCTTCTTCAGGCTAAGTCCCCTGGAAGTAACATTTGGGTTTCAAAGTGCTACACTGTCCACAGTTTTATAGCATGATCAGGCATCACACACACAGCTGCATTGACTGTGTATGCTGATGACCAATTTGTGGTCACACACAATAGGTTACCCACAAGGCCGCAGAGGGCTGCACATAGCAGGCTTGGCCAAGGTTCACCACAAGCTCACACTCCGTACCTCCATGCTTTTCTGCTGTGCACGCTGCTTCAGACATTACTGGGCTCTGTCTTCTCTGGGGTATTGGTTCCAGTTCCTGCTCAGCAGCTATTAATTTTTTTCAACTACCACACATGTAATAAGGCAAAGCCAGCATCAAAGCTCAAATTTGAGTTAGGCTTGTATTTCTACTTTTTGTATTTTGTAGAAAAAAGACAGAAAACTTCAGACTATGGCCCAAACTTATCCTTTAGCCCCAGGACAGCATGTAGCATCAGAGAACAATCTGAATCAGGGGAGTGTGGTAGGGAGCTTCTGGAACTACAAAGTGGTAAAACGTGAGATTATAATCGATGGGTAGATTTTTTTCACCATCATTCCTTCCACTCCTTTTCCCTTCTGAGTCAGAACTATATATCCAGCCTACCCTGGTGCCTAGATCATAACAATGAATGAATGAATATGCTGTGTGTGTATATGAGATTCAGAGCATTTTGTTGATAATTTGAAATGATCTAGATCAATGACTTTGGACTTGGTCGCTAGTTTTTCTCTGCCAAGCAAAGAAAAGGAAGAGATATAAACAGATAAACTTCAAGGGCTGTGTCAAACAACATGCAATCAATCAGTTGTGAAACCACAGCCCTAGTCCCCAGGGCCCCTTGGGTAAGATTTTGTCATGAATTATGGGCATGTAAAGTCTCAGGCAGTGGGATGGGACACAGAAACACAGGTCGACTCCATGTTGCAACCACTAGGTGGCACCTGTCCGAGGAACTGCCCAATGGCTTGTTCACAACTTGGAGCACTGGTCAGCTTGACTTGACGTGAAATGCCAAGATCTTACTGGGCGGATACAGGAGTTTGCCAGGGCCAGTGCTGACAGGCTTGGTTGGAGGAGACAGTGCTGTAGGAGGGACCTGGATTCATGACTCTAATGTTGAGCTCATCCTATCTAAGACAGCAGCGCCCTCCCATCCCCTCTTCATTCTCAGTCCTTTCGCCTTTCCTTATTTATAACACTCATCACTACTTGACTTTACAGTATATGTTCATTTGTTTATTGTCTGTCTCCCCAGACTGGAAGCTAAATTCCACAAGGGCAGAGACCTTCTTTTGTTCCCTGCAGTATCCCTAGCTCCTACAATGTCTAGCACTTAATAGGCCCTCCATAAGTATATATTGCATAAATGAATGAATGAGCAAATACATAATAAGAAATCATTAGTAACTAAGGTCTGTAGTTGCATCCCCTTTTTGAGATACTCTGAAAACCAAGCACTACCGGGTTACTGTCATTGTTTGCACCAGGTAGGTTTAATTTGTATCCCTTTATTCAACTAAGGCAAACTGACTATATTACAGTGGTTTCATTTTCTGAATCTATTATGATGCTATTGTGTTCTCTGGAAAGTGTTCCCTGCTGAGTACTGATACATCTGTGGCTGTAACACTGACATGGATCACAGGAGCAGCCTTGCTGGGTTAACAAGCCCCTGAGGATGGTCTCCTGGAGGCTGATCAAGACTGCCTGAAGGGAGAAGGAGGCAGGTTACTACAAATATTAGGACACCCCTGAGCTGGGCTCACAAGACCCTGGAGTGGAAGATGGTCACAGAAATGAAGCTTTATCAAAGTCTCTAAGTTTCTGTGAATGGGCCCCTACTGGGCCACTCCCAGGACCTTAAATTGTAGGCACCTGATGGCTTGTCTGCTAGAGAGCCATATGTAACAAGCGTCCCTCAACTTGATGAGGAACTGCTTTACTCCAGCCTAAGCTAGTCCATTTGCCTCCCAAATGCTGGCTAGAAGTAGTGTAGACTTAGGTAAGGCTTTCAAGACCTATCCTGCTGTGTGAAAAGAAACAGAGATGCTGACAGTAAGAGGCAGCTCTTCAGGGCTGTGAAGAGTACAGCTGGGCCCGGAATGACCCTGGGTTTTCCAGCACGTGGGCCCACCAGCTGTGGTGGTCTGCTGCAGGCAACAGCCCCAGTGCATTTTCTTGCAAAGATTTGTCAGAGGATAAGCAAGTCCTTACACTGTGCTGTGTGCAGCCACTGACTTTCCCAAGTTGCCACATGACATTTTAATATCACCTGCAAAACTAAATCCAGTGAGTGCCTACAGACGACACACTTAACAGCTCAGGGAATGATTCAGAGGAAGCAATTTCCAAAGTGAAGATAATTGTCTGTTGGTGTGAAAGACAAACACTTTTTTATTAGCATTGGAAATTCAAGAGAGATGTTGTTAAATCCATAGATGTATCACTTCCGTAAACGGCTAAAGAACAATATCTACAGCTGGAAAGAAGGACTGTACAGATCACACCCACTCCGAGTTCACCCATTGAACTAGCTCATTTGGAGGGAAGATGGAAGCTCAGCTCTGACCGCTTCCTGTTTACTTAATATGCAGCTCCTCTAAGTCCTGGTTCCTGTGCCCACACAGGAAATTCCAGAATTAAGATATCCCTGGTCTTCTTTTATTTACATGTTTCCCGGGTGACCTTAACCTGGGTAAGGTCTCAAGCCTTTACTCTGTGACATTAAAACTCAGATTCCAGCCCTGACCTCTCTGGAGGCTTTGTATAAACACTTGCCTATTTGAACCCTCCAGGTGGACATGTCATAGGCACCTAGAACCTGGAATGGCCAAAATGGAACTCAACCATCTCCCCTTTTCACTGTTATATTACTGCATAAGAAGTCATCTCAAAACCTATCATTTAAAACAGTAATCATTAATTTTGCTCACAAATCTGTAATTTTTCTGTGGTTCAACGAGGACTGCTCCATGAAGCATCAGCTGGGGCAGCTGGAGAATCCAAGATGGCTTACTCACATAGCCAGCAAAATGGCTGTCACCTGGGAGCTCAGCCTGGCCGGTGGGTGGAAGGACTGTGATTCCTCTCCACACGGCCTCCCACAGGCTGCTATGGCTTGCTTCCTCACGACATGGTGACTGAGTTCCAACTGTGAGTATCCTAAGGAGAGGAAGTGGAAGCTGCTAGTGTCTTAAACCCTGTGCCTGGCAACTTACAAAGCATTACTTCTGCCATGCTGATACTGATCAAGCAGTCACAAAGCCCAGATTCAAGGGGAGGGGACATAGACCCCAACTGTCCATGGAAGGAGCCTCAAAGAATTTGCAAACATGTTTTAAAACTGCTGCATATCCCAAACCTGTTCCTCCTCTTCTAGTCTTCTCCATCTACCAGTTTCTCAGGCAACTAGGAGTCATCTTTGACTGCCTTCTTTCCCTTAGCCCTTCCATACAATCCCCATCAGCAAATTCTGTTGACTCTCCCCCAGACATGTCCAGAATCCTTCTGCTTCTCTCATCTCCACTACTGCAGCCTAATCCAGACAATGCCTTCATCTGCCACCTGGATGGCTGCTTGGTCTGTTGCAGTAGTCTGTGAATGACTCTCTCTGCCTTCATGCTTGCTTCCTATTCACACAGCAGCCAGAGCTACCCTTTTAAAACATAAATCAGATTATCTCACTCCTCTGTTTAAATCCATTCAGAAGTTTTGCAACATATTTAGAACTAACTCAAACCCCTCATTATAGATTCCAAAGCCTGACATGATCTTGCTGTGTCTGGTTCTCTGGCCTCATCTGGTACAACCTGCCTTCTCACTAGACTACAATATACACAAATGCTTGCTCCTGCCTGATAGTCTTTGCACTTGGTTTTCCTCTATCTGCAAAGCTCTTCCCCCTAATTTTCCCAAGGCTAGTTTCTTCTTGCCATTTAGTTTTCAGTTGAAATGTAATTTCCACATAGAGGCCATCTATAATCCCCAATCCTAAAGTAGCCACATAGTCATCTGTTACAGTAACCTATTTTAATCTTCAGCATAGCTCTTACCACTAGAGGCTACTTTTCATGTTGATTTGTCTGTTCTTTGTCTGTCTCTTCCCTCTAATATGTAAGCTCCATGAGGGCTGGGACCTTGTCTGTCTTATCACTGTGCATCCCCAGGGCCTAGAAGAGTACCTGGCTGAAGTTTGATAAATATTGATGTGGCAGGTAGAAATAGTATCTCCAGAAAGCCAGTCCCCTGACAGGATCACAGCATGTCTTAGGGTAGTTGATGGTATAGAGAGGAAGTTCCTCTCTATACCTCCTGGGATCCAGTGGCTTGCGCATGTACTAGGAACACAGCTCTGGGGCATGAGGCTGCCCCATGGAGGATGCTCCACAGTGACCGGATTTACGCAGCCTCCTTCAACCCCCAGAGTATTCTCATCCCTAGCCTTGTGAAATCAGCAAGACAGGATCACACAGTCATGAGCACAAAGCTATTAACATGCTTGGACAGAATGGTGCAGCTCAGCTCACCTCACCTCCACATCAGTGCGGTCACTAACTCGGGTTATGTGACATTTGAATTTTCATCTCATGGTCAGACTCAGAAATATAGGCCAAGTTCCAGTATAACAAAGTCCAAATGCTTGTTTTAATGCTATTTTTTTTTAAATGACGATATTCAAACTTTTGAAGAGAAATCTGAAAATGAATATTTAGGGCCCATCCGAATAAAGAAAAAAAGTTTGATTAGGGCTTTTTAAGAATCAATGTTGTTAACAGGTTAAAAAAGCAACATTGAGATGAAAAGCAAGTTCAACCATAATGAAGTTGTCTTTGTTTTCTTCCAAAATGCTTGTTAGACATTTTTTAGTACTTTGGTATAGAGAATTCGACTGCATAGAGTTGTTGTTGAAATATATATAATTGCAGGCAGTCCATCCATTAGGGAAATGGTGGCTTGTTTGATTGGATTCTTTTTTATTCACTGTAATGAGATTTTTGCTTGGGGATTTAAATGTTTAAAGATTCAGTAACACTGAAAATTCAAGTTCAAGAAATGATCGTGAGGCCCCACTGGGCTGACCCAAAGTGAGATGATGATGTGGCATTTAGAGGGTATTTCGGCAGTGCTGTTACTGCTAGAGAATGAGACCACCCTTCAAGGGGCTGCTCAGCTCCAATGAGCAGAGTCCATCTTTCACATTTGAGAGTGAGGAAGAAAGGCAGGCTGTGCCTATGTGACAGGCTGGGTCTCACCATACCCACCTGGACCTCAGATCCCTTGTGATGGGAAGCCCACTTGGGGAGTAGAACCCTTGGCAATACTGACTTGGGGCTCATGAAATCTCCTTTTCATGACAATCAATGATTCTCATCTGCAGAGGAAATCACATTTCACCTGAACTTCCCAATCCCACAGGCAGTGGCCAGCAGAGTGTCCAAGGGCACAGCTGAAGGTACAGAAGTTGGCACTGTGCTTTTGCTGCAGGGTGGAAGCTGGCAATGAGAACTAGCAATAAATGTACATTATTATGTCTCCAGAAGTGCTTAGTTTTTATCTTTTTATTTCTAATTCTTTCTGCTTTAAGTATTTTTTTAATGATCACTGCTTAGAACTCAAGCTCCTGAGATCAAACTTGTATCACACAGGCTGGAGAAGGCTGTGGAGAAAGTGAGCCCTCCCAGGTCTCAAGGTAAGTGGAGGGAGCCTGCAGGGGTCTCCTTCCCTCCCCTCTTGCCTGTTCTGCCTGGTCAGAGCCTGCACACGAGTGCAGAGGGCTCTCTCAGAGAGGGCCGGGCTAGAGGAAGCTGAAGTTTCAGAATAAGCAGCCTCCTCTTCTGCGGCCTCCTTTCCACTACAGATTCCTTGAGGAGGAGTGAGACCCCAGAAGGACAGGTGAGTCTCACCTAGGCTGACTAAAGTCCAGCTCAGTCAGCCCTTGATGTATCCAGGACATCCATCCACAGCACTGAGAAGCTGATGCCACTCAAAGCCATTCTCAGTCTACATCCACAATGCTGAGGAAAAAAACCAAGTTCAGTTTACCAAAACATCTGTATTATCTATAAAAATTGAACTCTAATGAGTCACTGATACTGGAGGCAGCAATATCCAACTGTGCTGACATGAAGAAAGCAGACAGCTCTGTCCCACCAACCCTACAGAAGAACATTTGTACTGAGTGGCACCTGGGCAGAGTCATTTGTAAGGCCTCAAAAACCTGGACACTTTGGAACGTAGCAATCGGATGAAAGATCTTGGAAACATCTCTCGGGACTCCTGGGCTGTGTACTTGAAATAGTTCTGGGGATGGGCCAGGACATCAAACAGAGCCTTGATAAGTTTCTTATCCTAAAAAGAACAGAATTTTTGTTACTGGGTCAAAATATTTAAATATGCTGATGTTTTGCCCATGGAACCATGATGACCCAGTGTTAGGCAGTAGCTTGCTTAGCTGAAAAAAACTTGCAAAAATTGTTTCCTCTGATTTTTACCTTCTTTCCAGTTATTTTTCCTAATTAGTTACAAGAAGTATGAATTACTTTTATAAATAAAAATTTAATATATAAAAAACCTGTTTTCTTTTTCCCAGCCAGATGAGTGCAACACCAGGATTTGGGAATATTTATAAGATTAGTGAAATCACAAGTATTTATTGCTAATTACTTATAAGTATTTACACTTTGGTGAATTTTAGGCTTGAAGTATACATAAGGAGTCAAGGATCCTCAACTATTTGGAATTAATATAAAAACATTATTTGCTGCTGGTTTGGATTTATAAGCAAATTTCTCCCTGTTCCTCCACAAATTTCCAAATTAAAAAATACAACTTCATTTGACAATACTAAAAACAGCAATCTGATTTTTTTAAAAATTAAGTGTGGTGAAGATACAAAACTGACCTTGGCCCAGCACAGGCTCTGTGTCTGAAAGGTGGCAACACAGAGCAGGAGGAGAAGCTTCTCCAATAGTACTTGGGAAGCTCTGTGGGTAACTGCCATGTCTACCTGAGTCACACACTCACCTTAAGTATTTCCTGATGGTTCTCAGATGCATAGAGCCTGCCATCTCGAACTATGTCTTCGATGAGTTCCTGGTAGTCCTCTGTTGGAATAAAGAATATGTTTTGCATTCTTATGATTTAGTTACTTCCAAACTTGCTCTTTCACTTTTTAATAAGGCTTTGAGAAATGTCCCTTCTGTGGCTGCTGTCACTTACCATTCTGCTACTGAGAAGGCAGTCAGAAGAGAATTTCCAGACTCCCACCACCACCTCTCTTCATCTACCAGCATCTGCACCCATCTTCCCTGTTCCCTCTTCCCTCAGATGAGCCTCTGTGCATCCACTCTAGGCGCATCCCTCCACTTAGTATGCCAGGCCCGTCTTCTCTCCCCAAATCAACAGCATTGTTCTAGTAATTCTGCTGTTTCTTTCCTTCATGATACATTTTTCTCTCTATTGGTCTCTCCCACCAGCATGCAAAAATGCTCTATGTCTCTGACTTTAAAATCCCTCCCTTGACTTCATTTCTCCCTCTAGCTTCCATCTCATGTATCTGCTCAAAAATCCTTTAAAAAAAATTGTCGGCACCCACTATCTCTGATTCTTTTCCTTTCTTTCTCTCTTAAACACTGTTGAATCAGCTTTGGCCCCCATCACTCCTCCAAAACTGCTTGGTGAGACCAGCCATGGCCTTCATGTTGCTAAATCCCAATGGTCAGTTCTTGGTCTTCATCCTCCTTGATGCATCAGTAGCTTTTGACCTGGCTGGTTACTCCTCCTCCTTGATCCAGTGCTTCACTGAGCTTCCAGGACACCATGCGCTTTGGTTTTCCTCCTACCTTACCAGTTACTTCTCTGAGGCTTCTTGGCTTTTTTTCTTCTTCTCTCTGAGCTTTTACTGAAGGAGGGTCCCAGGGCTTAGTCCTTGGTCTTCTCTTTTCTGTGGACACTCACTTCCTGGTGAGCTCATGAGGCTTTCCTTTCCCTCTCCACCTCCTGCCTCCCCCTTTTTTCTCTGTCCTTGTATTATGTAAAACAATCAAGTTTCTTATCCAGCGAGAAAGACTATTCTCTCCTTTATTTGAATGGAGCTGGAGGGTGGAGAATTTGGCTGGTTGGGGAGGAAGAAAGCTGTGTATGCTCTCTCATTCATATTTTTTGTCCTGATATACACATTAAATGCAGTACATGCTGTACTTCTCCAAACGCCACTCTTCCCCCTTTGACATCTAGCTTATTTCCTATAGTCATCATTCAAATCAAGCATATGCAAAGCACAATCTTTTCCAAATTCCAGACACAGAAAAAATGCCTCTTTGTATGCATATCATGTTCAACAAAGCCAAACACATTATAAGAACATCATTGAAATTGTGTGAGAGGAGCTCTTGAAAAGTTTCTCTCAGTTAAGGGATAGTAAATGGAAAGTAATGGTATAATAGTCACAATGACTAATTTGATATGTTTGTCATAGCACTGGTCCTCTGTTATTGTGGTGTCTTATTTGAGCTAATATAAAATATGAGAATACATTTTCTTTTAATCTTGAATTCCTCTGCAGCAGTGTTTCTCCTCTTTTTGATGATGGGAATTTACCATTAAGAATGTCAGTTGCTGTGCTGCATTCTGCTGTACTAGAAAACTAGACAGCTGTTTGCCACTCTACCAAATGCTTCCAGACTGCTAACATTTCAAAAAAATAATTATTCTGCTTTTAAGAATTACTGTGTTTCCTTACTTGCTCCAACTCATTAGAAATACAGCAAATTACAGGTAAGAATCCAGGTTCTGGAGTCCCAAAGACCTGGTTTAAACCCTCCCTTGCAACCTTGCCATGCTGGGACCTCAGCCAGTTCCTTAAATCTCCAAGCCTGAGTGGCCTCATCTATAAAATCAGGAAATAATCATGTCTACTTTATGGAACAATTGTGAGGAAAGCAGCATGTAAAAGGTACTTCAGCGTGTACCTGGCAGTCAGTAATGCGTGTTAGCCTCAACTACGGTTCTCACCATTCTCTAGCACTCAGAGGGCCAGTCTGCAGCAGCCTCAAGTGCACCTTCTAAATGTGATTTCTATGCTTCTGGGTTTGCAAAACAGATATCGAACTTTTTGGAAATAAATGTTTAAAAACAACAACAACAATGGACTCTGAGTGAAGGCCTCGGGAGCTTCTCTGTGGGGAAAACAGTGGTTTCCAACTATTCTCTACTGTGACACGTGAGACACACTCTTGTTGGCCTAACCTGCATTATGCGTAATTTTCCCCAGTTGGAGCTATAACTCTTTTTTAATTAAAAAAAAAACAACAATAACAAGATGTTTTCATGTGTCACAAAGGCAGCGTTGAGAACAGACATATTGATTTCAGAGTCTCAGTGTCTTTGTGCCTTCTTCCTGATTCCAGATAGGAGTGGTTGCCAGCTGGTTGGTTTCGGGTAGGTGAGGTTCTCTGTCTCTCTCAGCAGAGCCATGTGGGAGGCATTTGCGTCGACCCCAGGAGTCAGATACTAAAACTCCTTGTGTTCGGTGTTTGACATAATTTCAGGCAACTATAGGACAAAGATCATGATCCTTGCTTTCATTACTTTTTGGGAAAGCCATAGAATATTGTCTTCCCAAACACTTTTGGCACTTGTCTGCCTAAAAATCTTTGGTGGCTTCCTCTAAGATTAAGTCTGTCCTCCAGAGCTTGGCCCTGAAGACTCTTCACAGTCTAACCCCATTCCCTTCTAGTCTTCTGTCTCAATGCCAAGCCACACATGCCCTACCCACTGGCCAAATAAGACCATTCATGTCCACGATACACCAGATACTTCATCCTATGACTTATGTCCTTCCCTCTTTCTGAATGTTCTTATTCCCCATTTATGCTCAAAATGTGTATGTTCTTTCAAGACCCACATCTCTCAAGACTTTGCCCTATTCCTTCTAAAAGCTCATGTCAAATTAACTGCTGCTGCTTCTTCTGGGCTCACACAGGGCTTAGTGCTGTTATAGCATCTTTGACAATATATGTGTTTTGTGTTTCTCTCACTAACTGTGTTAACTCCAGCACTTAGCCCAATGCCTGACATAGTAGATGCTCATTAAATATTTATTGAATAGGTGAACAAATACGTTCATGAAGGAACAGATGACTCCTCTCCTACAGGACTGTGTGGTCCTTCAGGACAAAGGTCCAGTTCATTTTCTGCTCCTAGTAAATGTTTGCCAACCAAGTCTCAGAGCTAGGTAGGGCCCCAGGACTCGGATGGGCCACCCCTTCATCTAACATGAAGAAAATGAAACCAGACGTCATCTGATTTGCCAAGATCACATAGCGAGACAGTGGCAAAGCCAGGACCAGAACTCAGGTCCTTCCCGCCTCAGGATTCTACCTAATAAAAGCCACAATCATAATAAATTAATATTTACTGAACAATTACTATTTGCCAGGCACTGCCTCAAGTCCTTTAGGAACTCTCATTGAACTCTCAAATAAGTCTAATAATTATCCTCATTCACACATTAAGAACAAGAGGATTAGAGATGGTAGCATACACAGTCACAGAAGAAATCATAGCCAGGCTGATCACAGTCTGACTCCAGTGCCCATGTTCTTACTCACCAAGCTATGCTCACTTTTAATATATTTTCTAAAACATCTTTTCCTCCTATTGTCAGTGTCCCCAAATGCCTGTGAAAATTTGGCATATGTGAGTCAGCAATGTCTTTTCCCCTCATCCTGCCTGCCTTTCTGAGCATGTGTGCTTGTCAGCAGTCTGCCAGCTGGCTCCAAAGTTGGCTCTGTTCAAAGCAGAGAGGCTCTTTCCATGTGCTGCAGGCTGTGCTTACCATCATACGTCACGTATGGGACCTGGAACCCTCTGGCACTGTTCCCTTCATTGGACTTAAACTGAATCCACAACTTCTTTGACCTGGAGGTGAAGGCGATGGGGCGTTCATAGGTCTGGCAGGTTTCATATGTTGTCACAGAATTGGATGAAGCTGCCAAGGGAAGTTGGAGAGGGGTGGGGTTCAAGACTCATAGCACTGACCAGGCATACAATAGACACTCATCTTTCCAAACACTCAAACGTACAACAAGTTATGCTCAAGAGCTCTTCAGGCCCAGCTGAGCCATCCTAAGTCAAAAGTCCTGGAAACAGAATAGCTTCAGCTGGTGATTGTGGGCCCCTAGGGAGGCTATGCCTGAAAGGCCTGGGGCTTGCCAAGCAGCAGCAGCCCAGGCTGTGCCATCCACTGTAAGAGCTGGGTGAGGGTCTCCTGTTCAGAACTGACCTGCTGTCATCTAATCATCATCACCACTATTTGCTGCCTAAGACCAGGCAGTATGCTAGGCAATTTATGGGCTCATTTAATCTTCTGAAAACCACAGAAAGTTGGTGTAACTGTTATCTTTTCGATAGAGAGATTAAATACTTGCCCGGGGTCATATAGCCAGTAGGTGGTAAAGCAAGGATTTAAACCTCTACTTGACTTCAGACATTGTAACCACTAATAAAAAGAGTAAACATTTATATAGTGGCTCCATGTGTCATCATCATCTTTTTTTTTTTTTTTTTAAAACAAGGTCTGGCTCTGTTACCTAGTCTAGAGTGCAGTGGCATGATCACGACTCACTGCACCCTCTACTTCCCTGGCTTAAGCAATTCACCCACCTCAGTCTCCCAAGTAGCTGGGTCCACAGGTGTGCACTACCAGGCCCAGCTAATTTAAAAAAATTTTTTGTAGAGACAGGGCCTCACCCAGGCTGGTCACAAACTCCTGGGCTCAAGTGATTCTCCTGCCTCAGCCTCCTCCCTCAGCCTGGGATTATAGGCGTGAGCCAGTGCCTGGCCTATTATTCTAAGTGTTTCACAACTGTGAACTCCTTTAGTCCTTATAATAACCCTATAAGCTAGCAACTGTTATTAGCCCCATTTTAACAGATAAGAGGACTGAAGTGCAGAAAGATTCAGAATGTGTGCCTGAGATCATAGAACAACCAAAAGGTGGAACTGGGACAGAGATCCAGGCAGCCTGGCTGCAGAGCCCCTCATTACACTCCCTCTAAGCTGTATTGACAGCAGTCTTCCTTTATGGACACTGGGCCCTGAATCAGGATAGGAGGACAGGTCCCCACCTGGCCAGGCTCCGTCAGTCCCCAAGTCATCAGTTGCTACTCAGCATGAGGGAATGTCTGTGGCCAGCACTGCATGATCCTCACTGACTCTCTGTGTCCTTGTGGAAGAGGGTTCAACATACCCCAGTGAGCACAGCGGGGAAGACTGACCTGCAGGATCACTACCTCTGGGTTCCAGCAAGATGTTTCAGTGTGTGGCTTTTGTTTACATTTGTCTCTCACCAACTCTATATCATGTTCCACCTCTGTTCTAACATGGAGGTGACATTCTAGGCCTGCTCCCCACATGGAAAGCCTAGGAAGCAGGTCATCAGGCTCCCCAGCAGGCCTGAGGGAGGGAGGGAGGGAAGCAGGGAGTGAGACGCACAGGTTTTCCGCATCACCAGATAGTCTCCACAGTCGTCCTCTATGGGCAGGAAGATCTCAGGGACCACGATCAGGATACGGCGCTTCGGGGGCGGATTAATGGTCCACGTACACTCGGTGTTGGCTGGGTAATTGCCTGGGTAGTTTGGGGATTCAATGTATCCAGTGAAATCTCCCAGCTCCCCTCCACATCTTCTGTCTGGAAAAGAAAATGCCCTGAGTTATGGCACGACACTGTCATCTATGTCCTGACCACTGCTAGTTTGCTGAGCCCTGCAGCATCCCTGTCACCTCCCAGGAATGGGGCATGAAAATGATACCATCTGGGAATGAGTGTGTCCTATAACACCCAGGTTCCCCTGTGGGAACCAAACCATTACCTCCCCACAGGGAGTCTACCCCTCTGAGTTCTGGAGGCACTGTTTTCTCATTAGCCTGAAAGTGTTCAAGGTCAGGGCAGGTGTTTGTGAACAGAAGAATAAATTTAGCTTTCAATATTTTGTTTACCAAGTCCAAGTGTCAGAGGAACCCATGAGCCAGAACTTCTAGGTCTCTCAAAATAGGGGGAACAGAGCTGATTGCTCTGTAGAGACTATCTGACCCTTTTTCAGACCTTTGTGAAGATAACTCAGACATATTTTTCACTTTTCTCTCTGGTCAAGACCACATTTTATTTTTTATTCATTTTGAATTTTAAATATTTTTAAATTTTTTTTGAGATGAGGTCTCTCTGTTGCCAGGGCTGGAATGCAGTGGTGCAATCATGGCTCACTGCAGCCTTGACCTCCTGGGCTCAAACCTCCCAAGAAGCTGAGACCATATGCAAGTGCCACCAGGCCGGGCCAGTTTTTTGTTTGTTTGTTTTCTTTTTTTTTTGTAGATACAAGGTCTATGTTGCCCAGGCTGGTCTTGAACTCATAGGCTCAAGCTATCCCGGCCTTGTCCTCCCAAAATGCTGGGACTATAGGCATGAGCCACTGTACCTAACCTATATTTTATTTTTAAAGAAGGAAGAAAACTCAAATGAGTTATCAGTAGATACAAGGCATGCTGGATACTTATATATGGCACCAAAGGCAGAGGCTGCACACACACATGCATGTGAGCACAGACCCCTCCCTCACCCACAGTACCCAGCCGCATCTTCATTCATCCAATCCCACTCATTGCAGAAATGTCACCCAAAGCTCTGAGGGCTCAGAAATGGGGAGAGACACAGTCTTTGCTCTCAAGGAGCTCATTACTTAATACTGTCAGGTAAATCTATGCAAGAAAAGATGTTGAAGGGATTACTTTTCCCTCTCTAGTTACAACTGGGATTTATTGTTACTAGTAGAAAAAAAAAATCTACAGGCTTTTCTTCTTGGAAGAAAAGAGGAGGAAGGGGGAGCCATGGAGCTGAGAACTGCCTTCAGTCCTGAAGGGCTGCCCTAGGAACTGTGCCATAAGGCTCTCACGGGGCCCCACGGGGCCAAGCAAGGGCCAGGTGGTAGAAGACAAGGGAACATTCATCTTGGTATGGGGAAGAATTTTCTAACACTGTGAACTTTCCAAAGTCTAATTTACCAATGAGCTAAGATATGAGGTAGTGTGCCTCCTGTCTTAGCAGGTATTCAAGAAGAGACTTGATGGAAGGCTACTTACAAAGATACTATTCAAAGGACTTCCTTGGCATAGAAAGAAAACCAGATGACCTTTCAATCATAAAGTTCCAATGATTCACTGCCTCCCTCAGTTCCAAGCTCCTCCAGTTTAGGGGGGCCTCTTTGCTCTTCTGATTGCTGTCTTAAAGATTAGCTGGGATTTACTTTTAGCCTTTACTACAGAGTTTTTGTTGTAATTTTGGTTATAAATAATGGCTTAAAAAAAAACCCCTCCAGACAGCAAATCCTTAAATGATTTGCTTCCCCCTTCCTATAAAACACAAATCAGTCTCCTCAATGTCCATCCAAGGCTTCACCTCCTGGTCTGCCTGAGACTCCCTTCAGCACATTCTAGCCTGAGGTCCAAGGGTCTCCTCCGTCTGTGCTTCCCTCAGCTCCTCGCTCAAACATAAGGCTCTTTCTCCTGCTCTTTCCCCATCCTCTCCATGAAAACCTTCTCACACCCTCCAGAAGTCTTTCCTCATCTCTCAAGACAGTCAGTCGCTCCTTCCCCTACAGTCTCACCGGCTGAGCTCCTTGCAGAGTCAGTGATGCTGACTTATTCTGCTTGGTATCAACCAAGTTCCCAGCAGAATGCCAGACACCTAACAGGTCCTCAAACAACGTGTGCTGAATAAGGCTGGGGTGAAATTATGCCCCAGGGAGGACATTAAGGTGAGTACAGCTGGTAAGTGTGCCCAAGGAAGTAGCCAGGACCAACAAAGATGAGTCACTCTGCACGGTCAGGCCCTGCTCTCTCTCCACATTGGTCTGCACGGCTGTGAGCTAGGCTCATAATATCTATGTGGTTCCGAATGAACTGGGACCTCTGCCCCGTGCCCCTGCTCTGAGTTGGACCCAGACACATATCTTCTTAGCCAGGACTGTGAAAAGCCTTAGAGAGAGACCTACTTTTACACTGGGTTATGTTTGTGGAGCCATCAAAGTCAGTCATAGTATTTCCTGGGCAAGAAACACAGCTATTTTTTCCAAATTCAGGCTGGTATGTTCCCGCTGGGCAACGAATACATCGGTGAGTGGTGGTGTTGTAGAAATGTCCAGGTGAACACTGAACTGTGGGCGAGGGAGGGTGAAAAGAATGGGGAAAAAAGACTACTTTTAATCAAATGCAGCACAAAAGATTTTAAAGTCTGTGAAATAAATTTTTATGTGCAAATAAAGTAGGACTTTCCTACCAATCTGGAGCTAATCAACAGTTAATTCCCCAAACAGGCAGTTTGGATGGGGCTCATGAAACCGAGAAATACAGAAGAACAAGATATGTGTGTATCTCCAATGAGTTTATGGTTCATGCAGATTTTCAGGCATCAATTATCACAACTCAAGTCTTCATACAGAACATGTCTGTGAGTATGGGAGGCAGGCAGTTGCAGAACCGAGGTTGGGTTTAGAGTTGGGCTTCCTGGGAGAAGGCAGCTGGTGTGGGGTTCTGGAGAAGGAGTATTGTGGGGAAGCTCTATGTCAGGGCACTGAGATGGAGGAGGGCTGGAGGAAGGAACCAGGGGAACCTGTGTACCAAACTGGCTCATCAGTGCTTGATTGTCCCTTGTCAGCCTGTCCAAAGGGGGTAAGGTGTCTGAGGACACCTTGTCCAGTGAATTCCAGTGCCCCCTGCACATCCTGCCAGGGGTGAATGGAGCTGGGATCTGAACCACCAGCCACTGAGGCACTGCGTCAGCCTGGGCTTGACTGGAGCCTCACCAGATTCCCATGGTACTTAGAAGGGAAATCCAGCCCTAGAAAAAGGCAAACTGCCAATGCTTACCTCTGGTTTCACAGTCCTGAAAGGAAGTAGCTCCCTGATGTTTGGTGGCAAGGCCTCCTCCACAGGGGAAGCAGGAAGTTCGGCCAGCTTCAGGCTGGAATGTGCCCAGGGCACAGAGCTGGCAAGGTGCAAAGCCATCTGCAGAATATTCACCAGGTTGGCACAGACCTGGAAGGACCAATAGATTTAGGTCTGCCCCCAGGCAGACCCTTGCCCCCACCTCTCCAGATGAGATCAACTTCAGTCCTGTTGCCCCATGCTGACCTCAGTTCCCACCTCAGTCAGAGAGCATACAGTCAATGCTGCCCTGCTGCTGACCCTGAGGCAATGGCATATGAGTGCCTGATGTTTACACACAGAGCTGCACAGCAAAGCTGTGCAAAGCTGGAAACCAGGAGTCAAGTGTCAACTGCTTCCAAAGTATGGGAAGGCCTGGTAGTTCTCAGGCTTAGGCCTACACACTGCCCAAGCATCCCCTGCAATGCAGGAGAGAGAGTTCTCTGCCCTGGAATCAACTTACTAATCAGACCCAGAAGTACTCCCTTACCTAGTTGATTACATCCTAGTGATATAAAGAGTGACCCAGCCTGGGCTTGATGGCTCATCTCTGTAATCCCAGCACTTTGGGAAGCTGAGGAAGGAAAATCACTTGAGCCTGGCAGCTCAAGACCAGCCTAGGCAACATGGCAAAACCCAGTCTCTACAAAAAATTTTACAATTAGCCGGACATAGCAGCACATGTCTGTAGTTCCAGCTACTCTGGGACTGAGGCAGAAGGATCACTTGAGCCCAGGAGTTCCAGGCTGCAGTGAGCCATAATTGTGCCACTGCACTCCAGCCTGGGTGATCCAGCAAGACTTTGTCTCTATCAAAAAAAAAGAAAAAATAGTAGGCCGGGAGCGGTGGCTCATGCCTGTAATCCCAGCACTTTGGGAGGCTGAGGCGGGTGGATCACGAGGTCAGGAGATGGAGACCATACTGGCCAACATGATGAAACCCTGTCTCTACTAAACACACACACACACACACACACACACACACACACACACACACACACACAATAGCTGGGTGTGGTGGTGCATGCCTGTAGTCCCAGCTACTCGGGAGGCTGAGGCAGGAGAATTGCTTGAACCCAGGAAGCGGAGATTGCACCACTGCACTACAGCCTGGGGGACAGTGCAAAACTCCATCTCAAAAACAAACAAACAAACAAAAAAAAACAGGAAAAAAAAAAAGAGTAACTCAGAGTCTCCCCTGTTTTAACAATACTATTTACTAAGTTAGATCTTATACATGTTACACCTGGGATAAGAAACACAGCCAAAAACAAAAGGATTTCTAAAAGCACATGTTCCCCAGGTATTAGTCACTGGCAAGATACTATCAAAATCTGCTGTCTCTTATATTCTTAATCATCTCTCCTCCATTCATCATAGTGGTCTTATTTTCCCCCATAAGTTATAGGTATGATAGCATTTCAAGAACACACACCCTTGGGAGGAGCCTGGAGCCTGTCAGACCTGGGTTCTGATTCCACATCCTGCCATTGGCTGTGTGACCTTAAAAGACTCACTTTAGCCTCACAGAGTTGTAATGATTCTATGAATTATTCATAGTTCATAATTCATATAATATACTTAGCATAATGCCTGGCATAGGTAAATATTCAACACGTTAGCTATAATAAGCATTATTACTAATATTCTTATTGCTATCATTTTTTTTTTTTAGATAGGGTCTCACTCTGTTGCCTAGGCCAGAGTGCAGTAGCACAATCACAGCTTAGTGCAGCTTGACTTCCTGGGCTTAAGCAATCCTTGCACCTCAGCCACCTAAGTAGCTGGGATTACCATGTGCCACCATGCCCAGCAAATTTTTTAAAACCATTTTTTTCTACAAACAAGGTCTCACTATGTTGCCCAGGCCAGTCTTAGGGTTAGGGTTAGCCACCTGAGCTCAAGTGATCCTAAACCTGAAGTGCTAGGGTCACAGGTATGAGCCACCATGCCTGGCCTAAATTTTTCTTAATAAGGTGCTGAGGGTGGCAGTTCATGCCTGTAATCCCAGCACTTTGGGAGGCAAAGGTGGGTGGATCACCTGAGGTTGGGCGTTTGAGACCAGCCTGGCCAACATAGCAAAACACCATCTCTACTAAAAATACAAAAATTAGTGGGGTGTGGTGGCACGCACTTGTAATCCCAGTTTCTTGGGAGGCTAGGGCATGACACTCATTTGAACCCAGGAGGTGGAGGCTGCAGTGAGCCAAAATTGCACCACTGCACTCCAGCCTGAGTGACAGCGTGAGACTCTGTCTCAAGAAAAAATTAAAATAATAAGGTCACGTACAAGGGTGAGCGGACGCCAAAATGTCCCTCCTTATCAACATTGCAGTTAGTTTGGAGTTTTATAACAGGCCAAAGATATGACAGGAGTCACACAATCAATATGAGGATTTGATTTTTAAGCCAGAAACAGCCTTGCAGTTGAGTCTGGTGTTATTTGGGTGGGAGTCACTCTATGGACAGCCGCAGGAGCAGCACAGGGGGCCTTGTGTACTCTGCTGTGGCCATCAGATACAAATCGCCATTCAGATCACACCTGCCATTGGAGCCCACAGAGTGTCAATACAGCCAGCCATTCTCCCGTTTAATAAAAGGCAGAATTTAGCAATAAAATGAGTAGGAAAGCCCACAGAGCTTGAGATTGACTTCAAAGTTAACATTTTGTAAGAGATTATTAAAGCTCTTCACAGAGGAGGTCCCAGTTTTAACAAAATAAACAGATTATTTGTTTTAAATAAAAAAGCTACAAATTTGATACTAAAGATAGAAAAAAACCCAGACTTCCTCTCATTTTAACACTTTCAAACAGTGCCTATAGACACAGAACTCACTCAGGTTGCAGGTGTACGTATTTCCAGTGACTAAAGCACCCAGTTGCAACACTTACACACTTCTGCTAGTGTATTCTGCCCTGTCTTCATCTATTTGCTCAAGTGAGTATCTGCCCAGCATGTGTCAGGCACTGACCCAGGCACCGGTAAGCCAAAGATGAATCGAACCAACATGGTCCCTGCTTGTAGGAAGCCCCAGGTGAGTGTGCATGGTCTGGAGTCCTTGAGATGCCTCTGTCTAAACAATGACATCAGAGATGGGAGGAGTAGGAAGGAACAGACAGCATCCTTACCTCCACATTCAGACACATTCCAAGCTTCTGGGGTCTTCATGGCCCCAGAATTTCCTGGTCTTGGGCATGGTTCACAAATAATTTGTCCTTCCTCATTTTGGAAGCTTCCATTTGGACATAAAATGCAGCGTTCTTGTGCTCCATCATAATAGGTCCCAGCCCTGCAACTGACTAGCCAAAAGGGAAACAATCTGGTCAGTGTGACACAGAGGCCAAGGAAGGATGATGTGAGTTCTAGAGATGAAGGCAAATAGATGGCCCTGACCACACCAACCCTCATGCAAACTCCCTGGATACAGAGCGTGCCCTGCCTCAGTTCTCTCTGCACACCTCTGCACAGCATGATCCCTATCACCCCTGTTAGAGGTGTTTACAGGTCTGTCTCTTTTCAGACCATAAGCTCCTTGAGGACAGGGATCACAGGGGTTCTAATTATTATTTTTGTAGCACAAGCACTTAATGGTTGAAGAGAGATTTTAAAAATCCTGGATCTCCCTACTTCACAGGGCTGTTGGAACCATTATAGAGGTGAAAATCATTCATTGAACATAGGTCTAGTGCTAGAAGAACAGAGTGTTACTAATTCTTTCTGGTGGCATCCTGAAAAGTGTCCTAGAGAAGGTCACATTTGTGTCAGGCCTTGAAGGATGAATAGGATCTTCCCAGGCAGGAAAAGGGGGCAGGTTCTAAAGGTTCATGCATTAAATAGGGAGGAGAGGACAGAAAAGGTGGGAATAGACTGCAGAAGTTCTTATGTACCAGGCATTTGGATTTTATTCTGCAGGTAAAGGAATCACTGAAAGGACAGGAGCCAGGCATGGTGATGTATGCCTGTAGTCCCAGCTACTGGGGAAGCTGAGATGGAATCGCCCAAGCCTAGGAATTTGAGTCCAGCCTTGGCAACACAGTGAGAATGAGACCCCTTCTCTAAAAAAGAAAAAAAGAAAACAAAGGAGAGGAAGATGACCAGAAGCTGTGTTTTGAAAAGCTCCTTCTCTGGTAGCTGGCTGGGGTAGGTGTGATCTCATGACTCTTACAAAATAGCACACTTCAGATTCATAATAAATCAATACAACTGGCTGGGTGCAGAGGCTCATGCCTGTAATCCCAGCACTTTAGGAGACCAAAGTGGGTGGATCACCTGAGGTCAGCAGTTTGAGAACAGCCTGGCCAACATGGAGAAACCCCATCTCTACTAAAAAAAAAAAAAAAAAAAAAACAGAAAAACTAGTTGGGTGTGGTGGTGCACAAATGTAATCCAAGCTACTAGGGAGGCTGAGGCAGGAGAATCACTTGAACTCTGCAGTCAAGGAGGTTGCAATGGGCTGAAATGGCGCCACTGCACTCCAGCCTGGGCAAGAGAGTGAAACTCTCTCAAAGAAAACAAAAAATTAATACAACAAAGTGTAAATGCTGATAAATAAGGAAATTCATAAGCTTTGCTTCTGATTCTATTTTTAGTACTGTTAAATGTAGATTTGTACCTTATTTTAGGGTATGACTATGAAGCAAATGTACCAAATTTGGCTCCCTAGTATAATACTCCAGCATCATCATCAGAGTCAACAAAGCAGCATTTCTAATGACTAACATTTGTTGAGTACTTATACTAGATACCATGCCAAAAGCTCTACAAATAGCATCTCATTTATTCCTTAATGCAGCCCTAAGGATCTACGTGCCATCGTTAGCACCATTTTACAGAAACAGAGACTTAGGGAGGTTAATAATTTGGCCAAAGTCCCACAGCTAATTTGTGAAATACACTTACAGTATGGTAAGAACAAGAGCTTTGAGTTTAAAAAGGAAAAAGGTTATTTAACAAAAGATCAGATTTAAGTGCAATTGAAGAGTTTATCAAGGATTCTCTGGGGCTAGGAGAGTTTGACTGGACACAAACATTCTCTATATGTAAGCTGCCAATAAATAGAAAAAAAATCACATAATAAAGTTAGCTATATATTACTCCAGTGTCTGTAATGAGGGAAATGGGTTTTCATCCTATTCTACAAATGCAATTTGCATATATACTCTTAGCGTTAAACATGGCAAAGCTCTCTGTTATCAGTAATAAAAATGTCTTTTCATTATTCATTCCATAATCTTAAAAAAATCAAGCTTTCGGATCATGGCAAGCTAAAATATGCCACATTTAAAATATTATTTCTACAATTCAATGTAACCAATCAATAAAGTCTATCCTAATATCTATTACTCTTATATTTCTTGGATTTTCTGTTACATTATTCATATATGATTTAAATACTATATATATATATATATATATATATATATATATATATATATATATATATATTTTAAGATGGAGTTTTGCTCTTGTTGCCCAAGCTGGAGGGCAATGATGCGATCTCAGCTCACTGCAACCTCTGCCTCCCAGGTTCAAGTGATTTTCCTGCCTCAGCCTCCCAAGTAGCTGGTATTACAAGCATGCACCACCATACCCAGCTAATTTTTGTATTTTTCGTAGAAATGGGGTTTCACCATACCAGCCAGGCTGGTCTCAAACTCCTGACCTCAGGTGATCCACCCACCTCGACCTCCCAAAGAGCTGGGATTACAGGTGTGAGCCATCGTGCCCGGCCACAATTTTATATTTTAAAAAAATTAAAAGTGAATCAAACTCTTGTTTTATTGGCAAACAATATTTTGTGATTGATGCACAAATCTGTGGCAAACAGAGTGTAATTCCAGACTTCTTTAAATGTAGCCCTACTGAATAATGGTTTCCATATCACTCTGGTTCCAGCCCATCTTTCATGCAAAGCTGGGCTGAATTCTGTACTAGGAATTCACGTTTTACCCTGTGTCCCATTTGACTCTTCTAGTATCTGTAGCAGGCCAGTAAATCAGAGAATAATTCCTTCAGAAAGTGGGTAAAACCAAGGCTGTCCAGAGCCCCTCTGCCAAGCCATTTCTATCTGAAGAAGAGCTGTTTTTATAATAGTTATCCATGAAAGGGAAAGTGCCCATATGGTGACAATGATTCCAACAGCCCCATTAATCACAGCTTAGAGTCACACACCGTGATCTGTTCCATCATGGATCCTCTGGCAGAAAACAGATGCCCCCAGCAGGTGGACAACACCAGTTTCTCACTGAGCCAGGGACCAGGACGGGCTCCTACTGCTCTGCTGTCCCCTGCTCCTGAGAACTCTTTCAATGGCCACAGACTTTGCAAGGTGACCTTTAGAGAGGCCTCACAATTTCCCATATCTGTGCCATTTCTTGACTGCTCAAAGGGCTGAGAAACCCCTCAGGCTGCCCTGTGGAAAAGAGGGCACCGGTTCCTTTTCCTCACAGTGAAAGGCCTGCTTCACATAAACAAACTCAGATTATCAGTCATAATTTCCATTTTCCTTCCAGAGAGAAAGACCTGCAGAAATAATTCATGCCAAGCACCTTCCAAATAGATTTGACTCTTTCACAAGGTAAAAATGAGCTAAACACTGATAGGCCACTCTGAAACATCATGAAGGGATGTCTGAAAACAGCTCTTTGCAAACGTGCTGAGAATCTGGCCTGCAGAGACCTCGGTCACATGCTCCAGTTGCTTCTCTCTTCTCCTTCAGCAGCCAGCTTGTTTTGCTGCCCGGACAAAGCAGTCAATTGCCCCCAGAACACTTCACTATCACAGCAAAGCTTTTGTGTGCCTTCAGTGACCATTAAAATCCCACTCTCAAATCCCACACAGCTGTTTTCTCTCCCTCTTTAAAAAAGATACGAGAAAGCTTTTCTGATGCAAAAGGGACAGACCAGCAGGATGAGGATTAATGGCGACAAAGAGGCCTCAAGGCTCAGCCTCTTTTCAGCACCGAGGCCTTTGAGTATTTCAGGCTATGGACAAACACTATGGTCTCTCTGTGGCTAAGATGATGAATCTAATAAAAGGGGTCACCCTCTAGCATTTGACTGCTTTCTTAAGAATCATGCCTTGACTTCTGAAGAAGAGCCACAAGCAGCCCACTTGGATTCCCAGGGCATCACAGGGCTGTTGCTTTGTCCCAGTTCAGAGGCCCTGGTGCCCCAGGCAGCACTGGCCTCAGGAGCCTGGTTTGAGCCCTCTTAAAATGACTGTCCCCAGGATAACAGGGGACAGTGCCTTCTTGGGCTGAGAGATTGATTTTTCATTGTCCAGGTTTTTGACCTGTGCTCAAGTTTGCTATTTAAAAACATTCCTATAGTTAGGGCAGAGAAATGAGACCAGCTTGATGCCTTCTTCCTCATTGGGTTCCCAAATGCACACTAAGTTCTTTTCATGCCTACTTAACCCGAGCTGAGATTTCACTTCCTTTAGAGTTCCTCTTTTGCCCTCAATTTAAATATTTCTCCAAATATTCACCCTTCAGCCTCTTTTGACGTTTTCTACTGTCCTTGGGATTTCATTTGTTGTCCTTGTGAAGATTCACTCACTCATTCATTCAATACATACTTACTGAGCACTGATTATGTGCTGAGTACCATTCTAGGAGCTGGAGACACAACAGAGAAGACAGACATGACCTGCTCTAATGGGGTTCTCAGGGCAGTAAATAAATGAGCAATTAATCTCAATTAGTGAGCAAACAAATAAATATATAATAGGATGCAAGTAGTCGTATGATGAAGAAAAGGAAAACAAGGTAAGAAGATGACGATGGGGTAGGGATGGAGTCTGTATGTATGCTATTTTAGAAGTGTGGCCAAGAAAGGCCTTTCTGAGCAGAGACCAGAATAAAATGTGGGAAATAGGCCAAGCGCTGTGGTTCACGCCTGAAATCCCAACACATTGGGAGGCTGAGGGAGGAAGACTGCTTGATCCCAGAGTTCAAGACCAGCCTGGGCAATACAGTGAGACCTTGTCTCTCCAAAATCACCTTAAAAAATTAGCTGAGTATCGTAATGGGAGGATAGCTTGAGCCTAGAAGGTAGAGGCTGCAGTGAGCCGAAATCCCACCACTGAACTCCAGCCTGGGTGACAGAGCAAGACCCTGTCTCAAAAAAAAAAAATGTAGGAAACAGCCTTGCAATGAGATTGCCTAATAGCTAGAAGGGCAGTGTAGTAGGAACACAGCATAAGGGATAGTACAGTAAGAGATGAACTTTAAAAAGCAAGCAAGGGCCAGATCATGTGGGTACTTGAAGGCAATGGTAAGGAAATTAGACCTTATTCAAAGTGCGTTGGAGGTTTGAAATGGGGGAATGACATAATCTGATTTTTCTTTTCTTTTTTTTTTTTTTTGGAGATGGGGTTGCACTCTGTCACTCACGCTGGAGTGCAGTGGAGTGATCATGGCTCACTGCAGCCTTGATCTCCTGGGTTCAACTGATCCTCCCACCTCAGTCTCCTGAGTAGCTGGAACTACAGGCCTGCACTACCATGTCCAGCTAGTTTTTTAACTTTTTGTAGAGATGGGGTCTCTTGGGCTCAAGTGATCCTCTACCTTGGCATCCCAAAGTGAGCCACTGCACCCAGCCTGATTTATGGTTTTAAGAGATGTCCTGGCTGCAGGTGGAGAACAGATGGAGGGCAGACCGAGGAGAACAATTCAGAGCCTGGTACAACAGACTGAGCAAGAGATGATGCTGGTTTGAAACAGAGTCATAATAATAACGGGGGAGGAGAAAACTGGTCGGATAAAGGAAATCACCTGAAGGCAGAGTTGACAAGATTGGCACACGGACTGGATGAGGAACACGACAGAAAGAGAGAGGTCAAGATGACTCGGGCTTTCAACTTGAGCAACTGTGTAAGAAGAGGTGCCCCTTCCGGAGATGCTGGTTTGATTTGGGAGGGAAGATGCTGGTTTGATTTGATTTGATGCTCCTCTTGGGAGAAGCTTTGTTTGGGAACATTGAGTTTGAGATGCCAGTTGGCCCTCCAAGTACACATACTAATAAGGCGCGGGTTCTACTGGTGGGCTCTGAGGCATAATTCTATACCTCGGGGGTTGACAAGGTGATCCACCAGGTGGGAGCACATTTCTACACCTATGCCTATGAATTTTCACCTAAAATAAGATAAACAAAGCTCCCCTGATTTAGAAGATGGTGTAAGAGCAGCCTCCCAGCCAGTCCCCATCTCTGGGAGGCATAAGACACGTGTGAGGACCCAGGGTCGCCAAGAAAAGAGAATCACTGGCACCCACAACTCGAGTGCAAGGCACTGACTGAGTCTCGCCTCTCAGTACATAGAGAACAGTTACAGCTTAGCTATGCCTGGGTAATGAGATGTCCTGACCTGTATTATCGAGTTTTAACTAAACCATCACAAAATAGAGAGCAGTTTTGATGGATTCCTGGGAAGAACACCTGACTGAGGGGTGTAACCATGACGTGAGCCCATGTGCACCACAGGAGAGTGCCTGTGGGCGTGTCTTCTGCTCCCAGCACAGCAGCCACCTGTGTCCACAGCGGGGTGGAGAATTCCCATCCAAGACACCCAGTGGGTGCCTGGAACCTTGGAGAGTACCTGTATACACTAGGGGCTTTCCTATGTGTGCTTATTCATGATAAAGTTTCATTTACAAATAAGGCACAGCAAGAGATTAACAATAATAAAACAATTATCACAACATACTGTAATAAAAAGTTATGTGAATATGGTCTCTCTCTCAAAGTATCTTATAGTACCGTACTCATCCTTCTTGGGATCTGTCAATCTGATGTGATCCGTCAACTGAGAAGACTACTATGTGACTAACACGGGGCAGGGCACATAGCGTGGGTATGCAGGATGAAGAGAGGGCTCATGTCCCAGGTGGGATGGTGAGGGCATACAGGGTGGGTACGTGAAATGAAGAGAGGGTTCATGTCCCAGGCAGGATGGAGCAGGACAGCATGAGATTTCATCATGCCACTCTGAACAGCGGACAATTTAAAACTTACAAATTATTTCTGGAATTTTCCATTTGATATTCTTGGACCATGGTTGACCCCGGTAACTGAAACCACAAAAAGCAAAACTGCCTATAAGAGGCCATTGCTGTATAAGCTCTTTGTCAAACTACATCATTAGACAGAAACAGCTACAATTTTTTTCCGATCTGTCAAGAGTTTACCTAAAGCACCAGCAATGCTCAAAAAGACTATATGGCAAATAGATTTGCAACCACTACTATTAATAATGAACCCTGCCAAATTGTAAAGACTACTTAAGATGCTAGCCAGTTATTTTAAATTAGTTTATTTAATCTTTATCTCGTTCTGTCTTTTGTGATGAACATAGTACACTAGTCAATAGTGTAAGTATATAGTTTATGAATAAATAAACATCCATATGTATTTTACTTGGAGAGAGAGTGTATGTGTGTTCTTAAATGTTCAACATCTCTGGGACAGAGGAGCTGGAGAGGGCAGTTTCAGAGTCACCAGCACGTGACAGTATTTAAAGCTACGGCACTGGGTAAGGTCACCAAGGAGAGTGTGAAGACAGAGCAGGGGATGAAGGACTCAGCCCTAGGATAATCAGAAAATAGGGAAGGAATGGGAACCAGCATCGAAAATGAAAAGGGAACAGCCAATGAGGTAGGCGGAGAAGCAGAAGTGTGTTGTGTCTGAAACCCACAAGAAGAAAGTGTTTCCAGGAGAGGGAGTGATCAGCAGAGAGGATGCCCAATGAGGAGTGAGAAAGGGCAGCTGGATTCGGCACCAGAGAGGTCGTTAGGAATCTGTGAAGAGGTTAGGTAAGGAGGCAAAGAAAGTACGACTATGGCTCCTTCAAAGAGTTTCATTCTACACAGAACGGGTGGACACAGAAATGAGGCAGTAGCTACAGAGAAGCCTGAAGTCAATGGAGGGTTAGCTTGGTTTTTAAGACAGGAGATAGGTTTGTGTGCTGTTGGAAATTATCTAGTAGAGAAGAATTCTGAGATAGGAGGAGTCGATGGGGATGACAGCAGGGGCAACATTCTTAAGAAGTTGAGAGAGGACAGGCTCCAGCTCGAGTGGAAGATAGAGGCATGGCCTTAGACAGGGGCATGGACTGTCCATCCATTTTAACAGGAGGCAGCTCTGATCCTGTGTGTACAGACATGGGATTAGGCAACTTAGGCTGGACATGAAGAGAAGAAGTTGCTTCATTAGACTCCCAGGCACTCATGGACACCTCTGCCTAGAAATCTCATTGCTCATGGGATCACTTCTCTCCCTGACCTCTGCCTTTACTCCTCTTATACAGGCATTTGTATCCTCCCAGTCACCAAGGATCCAAACCACGGCTCTCCCTAGTTTCTCTCCCCACTGCCCTTTCACTCAGCGGCAGCATCCTACAGCTGTGCCCCTTCTCTCTATCCCGTTCTTCATCCCTAGGGACGAATGTCCCTTAGATCCTCACCGTCTCTTATTTGGATTGCTGCAATACCTTCCAACAGTGCCCTGGCTTTCTGTCCCTCCCGGCCACCGCTCTTTCCTTTCTACCACTGATGAGCCTCTCTGAAGTCTTTTTCTGATTGCTTCACTCCCTGGCTCAAAAACCTCCTTGCCTTGACTTCCTGCAATCCTCTCACTTTCTCTGACTCAATATTCAGGCTTTAGCCTCCTTTTCTACATCTTTTTCATCCTTTCTCATGCTCTCTCAAAGCCTATTTTTTTTCTTGCTTCTCCATAAATCTCTTCTGATTATTTCTTCCCCAGTGATCACATTCATCTCATCATTCAACCAACCCCCTGGCTTTTTCTCAGTGTCTCCTGCATATGAAACAGGGCAGGGTGAGATGAGGGACGTATGGGAAGCAAGTGCCAGGATCAGAGGCACATCAGAATTCTCTGAGCTCAGTCCCCTCTTTCCTGTTCTCAGTTCCCAATCCATGTCATTCCCAAACGCTGCTCATTTTTCCTCTTAAATATTTCTCCAACCAATTGCTGTTTCTCTACTCCATCTTGCGTCTTCATGTTCTCAATATCATAGGCTGTGATGGCATGCACCTGTAGTCCCAGCTACTTGGGAGACTGAGTCTGGATAATTGCTTGAACCCAGAAGGCAGAGGTTGCAGTGAGACATGATTGCACCACTGCACTCCAGCCTGGACAATAGAGCGAGACTCAATCCCCCCCAAAAAAAATCTCTCATAGGCAACATATTCAAAAGCCCCCAGATTGGTCTTTCTGCCTCGAATTCTGCTCCCTCCAGTATAGTCAGAGATTTTTCTGGAATACATATATGACCTGGACACTTCCCAAGTAAATCCTCCAGTGGCAACGTGTTACCTAGAGATAGAGTTGAGGCTCTTTAGCAGCATATCCAAGGTCTTCATGAGTTGGCCATGCTCTTCCATTAGCCTAGTTGCCCACCACATCCTACCTGGCACTCCAGGTTCAGTGACATTGACATGTCAATAATGGCCTGTGCACACCTTGCTCTTCCTTGTTTCCCAAGGCTGTTCCTCTGGCTGAGTACTCCTCCCCATTGAGCCATTATCTGTGCCTCCTTCAAAACTCAGCATAGGCTTTCTCTCTTTGGGGAAGGCATCTCTGACCCTTCCCTGGAGGGTTAAGTGTGACTTAATGATGGTGTCTGATTTACCTAGGCTTCCTCAGCATCCCCCACAGAGCTGGTACATGAAGGGCTATGCATATGAGTACAGCTTGAGTAAGATGGACCCAGGACACAGGCTGTACCCAGAAGAGGTGAGGGCACTCAAATTGAGAATTAAGAATATAGACTTGTGGTCGGGTGCAGTGGCTCACACCTGTAATCTCAGTACTTTTGGAGGCCAAGGTGGGTGGATCACTTGAGGTCAGGAGTTCAAGACCAGCCCTGGCCAACATGGTGAAACTGTGTTTCTACTAAAAATACAAAAATTAGCCAGGCATGATGGCAGGCACCTGTAATTCCAGCTACTTGGAAGGCTGAGGCAGGAGAATCACTTGTACCTGGAAGGCAGAGGTTGGAGTGAGCTGGGATGGCACCACTGCACTCCAGCCTGGGTGACAAGAGCAAGAGTCTGTCTCCAAATAAAAAAAAGAACACAGACTCAAGTCAGATCTGTATTTGAATCCTGCCTCTGCCACACTTACTTGCTGGGTGACATTGTGGAAAATGCTTATCATCCTGTGCCTCAGTTTCTTTATGTGTAAAAAGGGATGAGTTAATATAGACTTGGGATGAGGATTAGATGAGATGATACAAGTGAAGTGCTTAGCACAGGGCTAAACACAGCATAAGTGTTCTAATGTCAATATTTTACTAAATTAAAAGAATTTCCTATTCAGTCTGTGTGTTAGATATCGGTCTAACACTGGTCTATATTCCTAACACAGATTTTATATTTTCCTCAGTTTAAACAAAAAAGGAAATCTCTGCCTGATCATTTCCAAATAATTTATCAATTTTGAAAGAATTCAGAATAGAATATCTGAGCCAGGTGCAGAGACTCACGTCTATTATCCCAGCTACTCAGAGGCTGAGGCGGGAGAATTACTTGAACCCAGGAGTTCAAGACCAGCCTGAGTAACAGAGCAACACCCCATCTCTAAAAAAAAGAATAATACTTGGAAGAAAATGCCCAGCTCCTTCCTGCCCTAGGCCCTTTGCATTTACTGATCCACCCTGATGAGGGGGCTCCCCCACAACTCCTGGGCACCACCATGAGTGCGTCGCATGCCAGCTACTTCCCCTCACTCGGGCCTTAGTGCTTGACCACTTGCTCCTAGCCACTTGCTCCGAGAGCCTTCCCTGGCCACCATATGGAGAGCAACCCTCCCTCCAATCCTCTGTTTTATTCTCTTCATAGCACTTACGCTTTTGAAATTATTGCTTTACTTTTAAATTTCTGTTTCCCTCTGTTACAATGTGAACTTTGTAACAGACCAGGCCCTTTGATTATTATGTTCTTATTGCTTCATCCCAAGCACAGAGTGGACAGAATGGTACTCGTTTAGTACCAGTTGAATTAATTTTTCTCAGTTGCTGAAGAGGAACAGCAGTAAGCTGTTACAAACGGAATTAAATGTTCCTAGTCTCTCAAGAACCCAGGCACTAAAATACTTCCCAGTTTGCCAGTTGTCTGGATTGTTTCTTCCAAAAATCTCAGCAAGTTTTAAAAACAACCAAATATAGTGTGTACACACATGCACATGCACATGCACACACACACATACACACACACACACACACACACTATCCAATGTATTTCTTAAATAATTCATCTTTTAGCTGGTATTATGAAAATACAATAGCTAGATGTCCATGTCTTAGTTAATTTTTTTTTTTTTTTTTTTTGAGATGGAGTTTTCGCTCTTGTTACCCAGGCTGGAGTGCAATGGCGCGATCTCGGCTCACTGCAACCTCCGCCTCCTGGGTTCAGGCAATTCTCCTGCCTCAGCCTCCTGAGTAGCTGGGACTACAGGCGCGCACCACCATGCCCAGCTAATTTTTGTATTTTTAGTAGAGACGGGGTTTCACCTTTGTTGACCAGGATGGTCTCGATCTCTTGACCTCGTGATCCACCCGCCTCGGCCTCCCAAAGTGCTGGGATTATAGGCGTGAGCCACCGCGCCCAGCCAGTTAATTTTCTTTAGACATGAAGAACTTTATGAAGTATTATAGAGCTTAAGAAATTTGTTCCTTGGAGAATATAATCTTTTTTTTTTTTTTGCCATCTTGCTAAAATTGATCACAGATGGTACAAAGGTCACTTGCAGAGCAGGCTGTCCCCAAAGTCCCCAAATGGCAAATTAATGAGACTTTACAAAATAACAATACAAAAGAAAATCTACAATTGGTCAGAAGTGATTATTTTTTCTGGTGTAAATTTGGACTTTAAAATTTATTTTCTTAATGATATTCAAAGGATAAACACTTCAATGCAAAAATAGGCAAAGAATATGGATGTTCTCAGAAGAAGGAATCTAAATGACCACAGGCATAAGACAGTATGCTTGGTTTTATTAATAAAGAAAATCAAGTTAAAATGAATATTTTTTTGCTTATCAGATTTGCAAAAATTAAAGAATCAATGATAAATAATCTATGTTAGCAAAGATGTGGGGCAATAAACACTCCAGTTAACTGTTGGAAGCAATATGCATTGGTATGATCTTTTGGGAAAGTAATTTGGTAGTATCTATTAAAGTTTTAAATATGCATGTTCTAAGTCAGCCATTGTACTTGTACAAGTCTATCCTTCAGAAATATTGGCCATGTGTAAAAAGAATGATATTCACTGAGCACTATTTGCAATAGAAAAATTAGCAATAACTTCTATGTTCACCACTAGGGGTAGGGCTAATAAATAGTGGTATCTTCAAACAAATATAGACTGGGAAGCTGTAAAAGAAATGAGGTCGCTCCTCTATCATGTTAGAGAGATGCCCTTGATCTACACTTAAAAGCAGCACATAGAACTATTCAACTTGTATTGATATTTATTTTTTATTTTGTTAAGACAGGTTCTTGGTCTGCCACCCAGGCCGCAGTGCAGTGACACAAACATAGCTCACTGCAGCCTCGAACTCCTGGGCTCAAACGATCCTCCCACCTTAGACTCCCAAGTAGCTGGGACTACAGGTGCTACCAACCAACATAGTAAGATCCTGTCTCTAGAAAAAATGAGACAGGATCTCACTATATTGTCCGAACTAGTATTGAACTCCTGGCCTGAAGGGATTCTTCCACCTTGGCTTCCAAAAGTGCTGGGGTTACAGATGTGAGACACTGCATCCAGCCTATTTTTTTAATGTGTTTATTCATACATAAACCTACAGTCTATTTTCAACACAATAGCCAAAGTTATCTTTTGAAACCACATCAGTTACTCTTCTGCTCAGAGCCCTCCACTGGCTTCCTTTCTCATCAGATTCCAGGCCACGGTCCTCCCTGGTTTCGAGTTCCCTCTGCTGCCACTCTGCCTTTGCTCTCCCTCCCTTCCTCCCTCAGCTCTCATCCTTCTGGCCTTCCTTCCAGTACCTTGGGATTTTCCTATTTGTTGTTCCCTTTGCCTAAAACTCTCTTCCCCCAGATATCTCCATAGTTTGCTTCCTCCTGTCCTTTGCGTCTCTGCCCAAATGACACTTTGCAATAAGGCCTTCCCTGACCACAGTGCACACTTTGAGGGAGTATGCTCCTCACCCCTTACCCCTCACCTTGCCCTGGCACTTTCCTATCCACTCCCTGGAGGCCTGCTCTCCATATCCCTATTGCCCTCTGCTACATGACAGTAATATCTTTCCTTGTTTATTGGTTAGTTTTTTACCTTCTTCCTCTAAAATTGTAAACTGTGTGAGGGCTGAGATGTTTGCTTATTTCTTCATTGCTAGATTCCTGGTATCTAGAATAGTACCTGGCACATAAGGTGCTCAATAAATGTTTGCTGAATGAATAGATAAAATTTCCTTTTAATATGTGCATAGAAACTGTTGTGGAAAAATAACACAGCAAACTATAACAGTGATTACTGCTGGGGAATGGGATTAGGGAGCTGTGGAGAGAACTTTCATCTTTGCTATATACATTTCTGTGCCATTTGAAATATGCACTGCTTTTGTAATTGAAAACTAAATTTAAAATTATGCTAATGGTTTATGTTTATCTTTTTAACCTTCCAGGAGAGATAGAAGTGACTCCATTTTTTGGAGCTCTTTTCTGCAGATACTGAAAATAATTTCTAAGAAGAACTATCCTAGGATTGTCTCTACCATCTGTACCATCCAGAGTTCAGAAAACATCAGGAAGCCTGGTTGTTATGAAGTCCTAACATCATCAAATAGACCAGGAATAGAAGACACACACACACACACACACACACACACACACACACGCACACAGCCCTTCCCCTGCCACATGCTGCCTGCTGGATAAAAAGCCTTTCTAATTAACACGCCTGACGCTTCTTTATACACACTTCCTCCCTCAGCAGGAAGAAGGAAGGAACGTCACGGGTAACTCCTTGAGCTATTTTCTCTACATGGTAAAATCTTCAACATTGCTGTCAGAACTGGACCAGATTTGATGCCATGAGGGCTACAAAATTCATCCAGTGTTAAAGGGAGCTCTTGAGACAAGACACATCGCCTCCCCTAGAAATAAATCAAACCTAATTTAGCATAACAAGCATCTCAGGGACACATTCCTACACCACAACAGCTACCCAAACCCTCTACTGAGTGTCTTTCGTAGGCTGTCGTGGTCACGCAGCCTCTATTAAGTAACTCCTGCTCCTTATCCTTGGGCCTTTACTCCCCAGGAACATACCCATGGTAGTATTAGTGATATCCTCACTGGAAGCCAGTCCATGGGGCCCTTGACACTAGGTTTTCCTGACTTCTTAACTGGCCATAAAGACTCCCTGGCCAGTCGGCAAGGCCTCACCCTAACAGGATAGCAGATGGGGGAGGGGTGCAGTGTAACCCTGAGAGGCCAGGATGGCCTTGACAGTTTCTGCAACTCATCCTGGAAAGTAGGGCAGCAACAGCCAACTCTCACCACTATTTTAGTATGGGAACTGGAACTCAGAATTTTAAATGAGAACAGATCAACCAGCTGGGCTGTTTTTACTTTTTTCCTCCCTTTGCTTCTTTTTAAGAGCGAATCAGCTGGAATTAAAGTCAAGACTATCTGGAAACCAGCCCCCTGTAGTTAAAATCAGTTACACTTGATTTTGCACTTGATTTTCACTAAGTTTTTGGCAAAGCAACAAATTTGAGCTGTGGGCCTAAGGCTGACAATTCTCTGGAACAAGTGCCCCTGGATTCAGCTTTGCTTATTTAGAAACACAAATTCTTACTCCTTAGCTAAGCTTCATTGCTTGGGCCTCATGATTCTACTGACACTTTGGAAAAGGACATCAGTTTATCCTGGATAAGTCTAGTTGCTGAAATTCACTCTGCTTGGGACCAGAGCACAGGCTTTGGAATCAAACCATCAATGTGATCTTGAGTAAGAGAAGTTAGCTGTCAAATGGAAGGAATAATACCTACCTGGGAAGGTTACTGTTAGGATTAGATGAGATAATGCAGACATGAGGCTTAGTGTTATGCTTGTGACAGATAAGAACTTAAGTCACTATCATTATTACTATAAAGTGAGACCCCAATTTTCCCCATCAAAGCCTTTTCAGGTAAAGTCTCCCATAATTACCCAGTAGAGTCTTGTGACAAATATATCTCTAAACTGACTATCCTAGAATCTTGTGTCCTGGATCCTCTTGCTAGCTTTATCAGAGAGAGAGAGAGTTGATACTCCTCAAGCGCCAGGTGTCAAATTTAATTCTGAAACACATACCACCAACACAACCCATACAATGGACTGACACTATTAGGAGCCCTGGGCTGAGGCTCTGGGGTCTCATAGGGCAGCCAAGCAGCCTCCTAGCTTTGTCTCTGCACAAAACTATGGACAGGAGTTTGTTCATTACCATCACTGGTCAAGCCAGAGGGAGGCCATAAGAGGAGCTGTGATGAGAGTGTGGTGAAGGCTCCAGGGTGCCTTACCCCTGCAGTCCGGCCCCAGCCGGGGAAAAACACCATACCTCAAACCTGTAAAGGGCAACATCCCCTCTTTTCATTAACCTTGCCACTTCTCTCCTGTTCCTCAAGCCAGAAAACATTTTAGTGCCCACCACAAGCCAGATATTATGCCAGACACTGATGACACAGAGGTGAACAAAATCAGTCTCGCGCCAGGGAGCTCTGGGCCTAGCAGAGACAACAGACACAAACACCACAGTTACTCAAAAAGAAGAGCTGCCCAGAGTGTCCTCTAAAGTGAGCACTGAGAAGGGAGAATGGGCCAGACTTGCTTTTGGGTACCCTGAGTATTTATGGAGCCCAAGTCTGTGCTGTTAGCAAGAATGTCCCAGGCCACTTACCACATTGATTTTCTGCGTGACCCTGGCCCACACCACAGGACTCTGCCTGGCGTTCAGATGTTCTGGGAGGCTTTTTAGCCACGTTGAGATTCATGCCTGAGAGCTGGAGGTGAAACTGCTCTCTGTGGGCGGCCTTTCTGAGTGTGCGAATGGCCTTCCGGAGCCGCTTCTCGGTTCGCTTTACGATGCAGCTCAGGTCACAAGAAGCTACAGAAACAAGAGGGACAGCAGTGCAGGAGGAGGTCAGGCTGCAGCGTGCAATAATGGCCAGATCAACTACAGGCCCTTCCAACACCCCGAGCTCCCTGTGGACCAAACGGGGAGAAACCTGGAGGGGGTTACCTAGCAGGCTGGGCAGCATTTGATTCAAACAGAAATTTGTGGATCAAAATGATAGCTTTGGGTTTTTATGAAGCAGAGAAAATCATCAGGTTCCAAACCAATTCAATTTAGTTTCAGGGTAAAAAAAACAAAACAGGAGATACTTCAGTGTTTGCATTATTTTTTTCCCCAAGAATGGTAAGTAAAAGGCAAAGAAATAAGGAGCAAGCTGTGAGAAGCCTGGCAACGTAGACTGTTTTCAAACCAACCTGTCACCTCCTTTTGGTTAGTTTCAAGCTCAAACTCAACAGTGATAAACATTTCCTTAGGGGTGCTTGGTCGGCCAGGGGCTCGTGGGACTTGCTTGTCAGAGCTGCATGTAAGGTTTACGTAGCGGAAGCTCTCTTTTACTGAGCTGTGCTTCTCTGTATGAAGAAACAAAATTATCGGAAGCCAAATCCTGGCAAAGCACTCAGCTGAACATTTGCTAGAGCTCAGTAAACATTTCATTAAAACAACTCTCAAGGGACTAAGTGATTATCTCCAGATGCCAAGACACTGCAAGCCCTCAGCCTGGAGCACAATGACATTGTAAGTTTGAAGAGCTAGCATTGTCTCCTATATAACTTCACAATTTAGCTCTTGAAAATTCTTTTCACGAATAAATAGTAGGTGTTTCCGACTGACCGGCAACATTTGTGGAAGGCAAGAACCAGGGGTCATCTTACATTCCTTGCTGATGGTTTGGTAATGTGTGCTTATGTTCTCACAGTTGGTTTGTGTAAAGCTGGACAGTGATGTGCCGAGCAGGGACTGAGGCTCTGAATAAGGAATGAGCACCAGAGTGGAAAGGAAACCAACTCCTGCTTTCAGGCAAACTGACTTTTAGAGTCATTCTAACCCAAAGGGAAAGCTGGAACACCCATCAGCAGTTTAAAACTAATTTTTAAACCAGGAGCAATAAATGGCACAAAGCATCATAGAAGCAAACGATATCATGAAGGCATCTAGGAGGAGAGCGGAAATGTTGCATAAGATGGGCTTTGCACATCCCTGTTCTTGACTTGGCTGTCTCCCCTCTCACCGTGGCTTCCAGTGAATCTGCTAAGCCTCACCAAAGAGCAGGTCCACATAGCATCCACTCCATGAATTTGTCTCTATCTCAAAATCTTTACTGAAATGAAGTATTACCTGTATCAGATTCTTCTTTAACATTACCAGGACATTCAAACAACAGATCAACAGGGGCCACAGGGAGGCAAATCTATTTCTTCTCCACATTTTCCCCCTAAAGATATATCTTACCTTTGCAAAAGGGTAACTTTAAATCTTAAACTCAACAGATTCTCATTTTAAATCTTTTTCCTTTTTGATGTTTCCATATGTATTTTTTAAACATTTCATTTTGAAATAAGTAGATGTATAAAAGGTTGCTAAGATAGTATAGAATTCCCACATAACCTTCACTCAGTCCCCCCTAATGTTAACATCATGCATTTATTAAAACTAAGACATTAACACTAGTACAATCCCATTAAATAAACTACAGACCAAGTCTATTTTTATCATTTTTATTTATTTTATTTCATTTTATTGAGATAGGGTTCTGCTCTTTGCCCAGGCTGGAGTGCAGTGGTGTCAACACAGCTCACTGTAAGCTCAACCTCCTGGGCTCAAGTGACCCTCCTGCCTTCGCCTGCTGAGTAGCTGGGACTACAGGCGCAAGCCATTAGGCCCAGCTAATTTTTTTGTAGTTTTTGTAGAGATGGGGTTTTGCCATGTTGCCCAGGCTGGTCCCAAAGTCCTGAGCTCAAGCAATCCGCCTGCCTTGGCCTCTCGGTATGAGGCACTACGACTGGTTCAAATCTATTTTTAAACAATGTTCCCTCCCTCCATCCCTAAGATTTAAAAGTACAAATGCTCACTATGGTAAATTTGGAAAATGCAGGAAAACAACTGAAATTACCCATCATCCTCCCACCCAGATGTAACCACAACTAATGATATGGTGAGTTTTCTTTTTGTTTCTTCTACTACACTTTTTCTTACACAATTTGGATTTTATTAGATGTATGCAATGTTTCTCTCCTGCTTTACATCTCAGCATTATAGCAAGACCATTTTCCTGTGTCATTAAACATTCTTTGAAAACACAGAAAAAACAGCTGCATAATATTCCATCAAATGGAGGTACCAAGTTTCTTAAAATTACTTACTTAAAATAGGCAGTCAAAACTGACTAGAGTGAGTGAGCTTTAGGTTTATTCGTTTGTGTGATTTGAGAGTAGATGGGGAAAGAAGCCTCCCTAATATATGAATCCTGATCCTTTTTATTTTTAATCTCCAAAAGTATTCTATGAAATAATACTGGAACTGTGTGCTGGGAAAGAAAGAGGAATGTTTGATTCTGTTCTTCTCAAGAAGGCCAGTTCTACTTGGATGGTATTTGCTTTGCTGAAGCCAATGGGGTCAGTGCTTCCAAAAACTAGACCCAGCAGGAAAGCTGGATATTAGATCTTTATTCATCAAAGTTATCCTTTCTGAGCCAAACCTGTTTTTCATTTCTTTGACTTATATTTCAAGTAAACTCTGAGATCTAGAAAATTTAACCCAATATGACCACACATTGCTAATTCATCTGAAGCCCTTATTGACTTCTATGAACTTGTGGGTTCCCCAGAGCCTCACCAACTATACCATGCAAAGGAAGCCCCGAAGTGTAACCCCAGAACTACGTATGTGTGAAGTTATGCTCTTCTTCCTCTTGGGATGAGTCCCTGGAGGTTCTGGATGGTTCAATCCCATCTTGCAGTGTGTTTGGATTGGCTGGACAGCCCCTGGCCCCCATGGACCTCCAGCTCGCCTGGCCACAGGCCCCTTCCCACATGCAGGTAAGCTCCCTACACCAACCATCTGATTCCGTACCTGGTAGTGCTGGTCGCAGACCCTCGGGAAACAGCTCAGCCTTTTTCAAACTACACTTGCCTTCATTTAGCTTAAAGGTTACACTTGTCCTGACGTTGGCGACATCTTCAGAAAGAAACAAGTGAGAGATGTTACCTTCAGAGGCAAAAGAATGGAGACACCAGATGGGAAGCAGCAAGCTGTCCATCGGCAGCTCCCACCACACACGGCACACCCTCAGCCCGTCTCCTACCCTGAGGCCAAGAGAGGCTTGGATCATGGAGTACCCATTGCCCTGGACTGGGGCCACTAGGAGCCTCCTAAAAGTTATTGTCACCCCCTCGTGTGAGACACAAATCCAGTACTCAAATATAAGGCCAGCCTGGCCAACATGGTGAAACCCCATCCCTACTAAAAACACAAAAATTTGCTGGGCGTGGTGGCGCACATCTGTAATCCCAGCTACTCAGGAGGCTGAGGCAGGAAAATCGCTTGAACCTGGGAGGTGGAGGTTGCAGTGAGCTGAGATCGTACCACTGTACTCCAGCCTAGGCGACAGAGTGAGTGAGACTCTATTTTAAAAAAAAAAATGTATATATACATGTAACAGAGGGTCAAAAATAGCCTCCACAGTCAAATAAAAGATGAAGTCATTTTTGTGCCTTCCTGAGAAAGAAGGCCAGAATCCCCCAGTTCAAATCTGAATAAGCCCATTTGGCGAAATGGTAAAGGGCAGGTTTTCCTAAACAAGCCTGTCATGGGAGGACAGGGCTGAGGGAGCTGTCATTCCAAACACAAATGGCACTCACTAAACATGGCTAGGCTCTGAGGTCTGAGAGGAAGTAAGGGTCCCACTTTGAGGGCCTGATGTGCAAAATTCTGTTCTCTTCTCAGGGTCAGTCAGTCTTAACCATACGGTAGGCTCTGGAGTCAATGCCCTAGCTCCTTCAAGTTGTGGTGAGAACTTGAGCAAGTTACTTAATATCCCTGAGCCTCAGCGTCCTCATCTGTAAAACAGACATAATTACTGTACCTATATTACCAGGCTGTTGTAAGGATAAAATAAGATAATGCATTTTTAAAAAGGAAAATGTTTAGCTCCCTGCTTCGTACACAGTAATAACTGAATAGCTATTAGTTATTTGCTTGCCTACCCTTGGGGTGTTCTAAATCACCAAGGAACCGTCACTGAGGAATTTGGTGAAACAGACCATGATATCTGCCCCGGTTGAGTCCAAATGTGCATGGAAAGGGCAGTGAAGGATAGTGCGGAAGACTCTGGACCCAAATTGTCTGGGTTCAAATCCCAGCTCCCCTATTTCTTATCTAAGCCACTTTGGGTAAGTTATTTCACTTCTCTGAGCCTCAGTTTCTTCATCTGGTTAATGAGGATAATAGCAAAATTTCCCCAGAGGGTTGTAGTATGGCTTAAGTCAGTTAATATGTGTACTATGGTAGCTGGCATATTTGAACGGCTCAGTCAACACATGCGAGCTGTACTGTCTTGCTTTGAGTCTCCGGCTTTGCTCATATATGTAATATGGACCTCAGGATGTACTATGAACCTCATTCAAGTGTTATGATAACATAATGGCAAAGGTGTCTATATCTGGGAGGACACAGCCTCCTGAAAACCTTGGATTTCATTCTTCATCTTTCGGCAAACAGGAAAGGGTTTGGACCCCTTTCTCAGCACAGAATCCCTGCTGCCCCTGCTCTGCCCAAGCCTATTTCTGTCCATGCCATGTGCCCCAGACACACTCCCTGGGCCTTTGAGGTGCTCTGGAGTCCAGACCACTGGTCCTGGAGTTCTGTGGGCCTCTGCCCAGGAAGATGACCCTCCAGGGCTGACCACAGCCCCTTCTAACACACAGTGGCTGCTCAGTAAGTATCTGTTATGTAGGAGAGTCACATTCGGGGCACCTGGGCTGCAGGCAACAACACCCTGGAACACGCTCACAGCATCAAGAACATTAAAAGAATAAAAACAAAGCCAACATCCAGGAACAGCACCCCCTGAATGAAGCCCCTTGAACACAGTGAGCCCCAGAGAGAACACGCAGATTTGGTAATTACCCCCAAAAGCAGAGTCATTTGATTTGTGTTGTTTGCTCCTGAGAGGAGAGGAAGAGCCGCAGGTGACAGAGTAGGCCCCTTGCAGTCCTGACAGACAGAATGTGATTTGTCAAATGCATAAGCAAGGTTACAGGCTATCCTGGTAGCAGCTAAAATCACCCCCCACCCCATTCCACATGGGCCACTAGAAAAACACCCAGTATATGGAGTCTCAAAGCATGGACCTCTCAAAGCATGGTGGTCAAGGGCATCTGGTGGAGGACCTGGAAGCCCTTTGAGGGACTCTAACACCTGGAGGCCACAGAGGCCTGGCCCCACATGAGGACCTGCCCCAGGAACCGGGTCCCACTCACCTGAAGAGAGGTCAATGCCAGAGTGACATCTGAGGAAGCACCTGTCTCCTCCGCCACTCTTACCGCAATGCAGGGACACATGGGGCAACACACTTGTGGGCAGAAGCCCCTTCACTTCTAGATAGGACAAAATAGACACTTGCAGAAAGAGAAGGGCATTTCCAAGTGTGACAAGGATGATTGAGTCCCAAGCACCAAAGGCCCCAAGAAAAGAAGGTAGAGCTGATGCCCCGCACAGAACACAGATGCTAGGCCTTATTCCTACCAAGGGAAAGGAGCCCCTGATATGCCATTTTTTCATGCAGAAAAGCAACCAGGATAACAGAAGTGAATTCCAACCTACACAGAAGCACAGAAGGAAACACCAAAGATCCTGCAAAGTATCTCCTGTTTTTGAACTATTTAAAGAACGGCTGCGGCAGCTGGTGGGGAAGTCAGCGGAGGGAGGGCTGGGTTGGATGTGGGAGTGCGCAGAGACACACTGCCTCTGAGCCAGCGGCCAGCCCACTGTCTGAGTGTGTGCCTTGGTGGCCCTTACCCACACAGTCTTTTTTATTCCAGTGGAGCTTGTACCCAGGGTGGCACTGGCATCCGTAGCTGCCCACTGTGTTCACACAGACCTGCTGACAGCCTCCGTTGTTGATGCTGCACTCGTCGGTGTCTGCAGAACAAAATACTCTCCTGTCACAGCAGCTTGTCACTGAACAGGCTGACACAGTCCCTCCCTTGAGGAAGGGGCAGCAGGGGAGTCACAAGGTTGAAACTCATTAAATAAAGGGAAGGCACTCACCACCTTTAGCATGAGCACTCGGCACCAGCTGACTGCACATCCCACTCCCCAGCCAGCAAATTTCCTGGCACCGGGCTCAATATGGTCTTTTTTTTTTTTTGAGATTGAGTTTCACTCTTGTCACTCAGGCTGTAGTGCATTGGCATGATCTTGGCTCACTGCAACCTCCTCCTGGGTTCAAGTAATTCTCCTGCCTCAGCCTCCCGTGTAGCTGAGATTACAGGCATGTGCAACCATGCTGGCTAATTTTTGCATTTTTAGTAGAGACATGGTTTCATCATGTTGGCCAGGCTGGTCTCGAACTCCTGATCTCAGGTGATCCACCTGCCTCCCCAAAATGCTGGGATTACAGGCATGAGCCACTGCACCCAGCCTCAAGCTCCATTTTGACCAATCCATTTCCCCCATTAGCAATACTCAGAAAGGTTCACACTCTACTTTCAGATGTCCAAACTCAGACACTGCACAGACTTCTACTTTAAAACTCCACCATCCTCCTGAGCTGCCCAGCAAGGGAGGCAGACAGAATTGGGACTCCCTGTTTAACCATTTACACAGTTGAGCACAGAGAAAGGGAAGTGACTGAACAAATTCCCATCAACCTGAGACGTAGTCCAGGTCAAAATGTGGCTCCACCTAAACCCAGACATACATCCATACTCAGGGTACATTTCCTCGAGGTTTCCTGAAGGAGTATATTTTCGGCTATGCCAAGGATGTGTTGAAAGGGAGAAGGGAGATAACTATCGCTAACAAATCACTAGTATCCATTCGTCTTAAGCACAAGACAGGAGGATTGGGCAGGAAGTATTTAAGCCCACTCCACTCCCCCAGTCATCAGATTCACCCAGCAATCTTTGCGAATACAAGTTCAGATTCCCAAATCCTGTAGATCCTCAGGAAGATGATCTTGGAAGCCCTAGACTTTCTGAATTGGAATCCAAACCTGTATTCTCAAAGATTGCTGGGTGAATCTGATGACTGGGGGAGTGGAATGGGAGTCAGTTGGTACCAAATCCAGTTTATGGTATAGCCTGCTTGACCATGAGATTAGGAGACATGAGAACATGTTGCAAAATGGGCTGAGAGAGGAGATAGAAACTTCATAGTTCCAATTCCAGCTCAAAGACCTAGTTGTGACACTCAAACCAAGGCTTTGCAGTCAGTTCCTACGCACAGCAGGGCTGTGGAATTGGTGGGTGGCCTGCCAAGCCTCTCTGAGGACTGTGACTTTACTATCTGCTGGGATGTTCCAACAGGTAGGGTGTCAGCTCTGGAGAGACCCTCCCACTCTCTGAATACAACCACAAGCCAATCAAGTCAATTGAGAATTCACAGCTTGAAGAGCTCAGCCCCTCTCTCTGCTCCATTTCACACTTAGCGGGTTAAAGAAATACATGTGGGGAGATTCCTTTAACAGATCCTTCTTTCGAGTTGATGGACTCACTGCTATTATTCAGGGACTGGAATGTACATTTCATCCCCCGACGTGGGAAAGCAAACCTCAGGGGTGGGCCCTGCTCCAGGCCTAGCCTCATTCCCCTCCCAACTCAACAGGGGCAGTCTGCTCACCTCCACAGTGTGTGAAGCCATACAGAGTGTACCCTCGGTTGCAAGCACAAGCAAATGTGCCAGGGTGGTTGATGCAGCTGTGGTCACAGGTCCTATCCAAAGAGCACTCATCCACATCTGTAATGGTCAAAGGGAGGGGGAGCTGAAACCGATTCTGAGGGATGAGTGAAGAATAGGTTTATGATAAATACCAGTTGCTGACCAACACAAAAACAATACACACAGGGTAAAAAGCATTATCTATCCATTCTCCTCACTTGCTTGTGTTCAAGAAAGTGTGGAGCAGCCCGCAAGAATTATACTCACTGCCGTGGCCCTCATTTCCACATCCTGTTGCAAACTGCACTCGCCTCAAAGCTCAGTTGATCTCTCTCACCCATGCGTACTTGCAGGGCTGAGTAATTTAAAATGTTTAAATGAAGCCAAATGATATAATATACCTAAAAGGGGTTTTGTAAGCTCCAATGTGCTAGCAATTGTCACATAACTATTGATTGGTAAGACAGCAATAGTAATTTATTAACTATGGCAAATTGAAAGTCAAAACATGTGGTTTGGAGTTGAATCTAGTTCCCATCCCCTTCTGATCTCAGAATTAGTCTTCTGCCCCAAGAGTCCAGTTAACCCTGGGTTTTAATGCCCTCTGCACTGAAAGAATGCATTAATACAAATATCCTCAGTAATTTTCTCTTTGCAGACCCTGAAATGTGGTAGTTCCGCTCTACATTGGATCCTCTTGGCCGATGCCTTGGTTTTGTTCCTCCCCTATGTTCCAGGCCGACATGTCCACTATCCTCCTGGTTCAGTGTGAAAGCCTCCTTGACTGCAGCTGGGGTCATACACAGCAGCCTCAGGAGGCTGCATTTGTCCATCTCAGCATCTCTTCTCCCCAGGTCTGGCCCTCAACCTCTTTCCTGTAGGCTGGACTTTGAATGCTTCAGTCTCTGAACTCTTTGGAGGATTTTAACAGTTACGGCTTGTGTCTCCAAATAGATAAACCAGGACCAGTACAGCACGCAGTTGAAGCCAACTAGACCACTGCTAGACCACTTTTTCAACACTGAGTGTGCCATGAGAAACTATGTTAATAAAAAAACATTTAGAAGGAACAGGAAAAATGGAAAAGCAAAATAAAAAAGGGCAAACTCTTGCAAAACCTCTTCATCCCTACCTAGCTTTTCCCAGAAATCCTGGCATTTCTTCAGTAAATTTGTTCTGTGCAAATATTTGTTCTACCAAGACAGATCAGTGAAAAATGAGAAAAACCCAGTTTCTTCCCTAGGAATTGATGCCATTTTATAAAATCTGTTATTAATATCAGCAGTTGTCGAGAAAGTGAACTTGTTCAGTAGCTGACTTTGGCTGCTCAGTACGAGCTCTTGCTTTGCCAAAAATAATGAGATCACTTTTCTAATTCCTTTTTAATGTGTTTACACAGCTTCAACAGTATTGCTTGCTCTATACCTTAGGAAACATTATGTGGAACAGCAAATTTGCTTTCCAAGTCAAACTGAAGAAAACCACACAATAATTACCTAGAATTAACTTACTGAATTTAAAGGGGAACATACTTGAACTGCCTGACAAATTATATATTAAGAACAAACTAAGAGAAAAACAAAACAAACATCACACCATGTTTTTTTAAAAAGGTAATGCTACATCTTTTTCTAAAATGACATCAGATGTTATATTCAGATTTTTATTTAATTCTGAGGTTTTTCATTTTTTTGCCATGGAGTCTCACTCTGTCACCCAGGCTGTAGTGCATTAGCGTGACTTCGGCTCACTGCAACCTCTGCCTCCTGTGTTCAAGCAATTCTCCTGTCTCAGCCTTCCAAGTAGCTGAGACTACAAGTGCCTGCCACCATGCCCTCCATCACACCTGCCTAATTTTTGTATTTTTAGTACAGACAGGGTTTTGCTAGGTTGGCAGACTGGCTTCCCAAAGTGCTGAGATTACAATATGAGCCACCACACCCAGCCTAATTGTGAGATTTCCAGCAGAATAAATTAGGTAGTCCTTATTCCCAAAAATGCAGCAAGAATACATGACAGCACATCTTTCCTGAGAACTTCTTCCTGCATATCAAAGGGAAAGTGCTCATCTAAAAACATAAAACAGCTTTCCCCCACCCAAAACAGTTATTAATACTAACTAACAACTGCTACCCAGAAAAGTCCCCTTGCTGCAGCCCTTATATGGAAAGGATGCTTTTGAGAAGGAGTCTGAAATCCTTTCTAAGGATCAACAAGCATCTCCTCCTCACAAGCCCTCCCCATCCCTCTCTGCCTTCCCTGTCTTCAAAGATCAAAGGCTGGTTACCTAAAACAAGTGCTGGGCTGGGTGTGGTGGCCCATGCTTGTAATCCCAGCACTCTGGGAGGCCGAGGCAGAGGGATCACCTGAGGTCAGGAATTCGAGACTAGCCTGGCCAACATGTGAAACCCTGGCTCTACTAAAAATTCAGAAATTAGCTGGGTGTGGTGGCAGGTGCCTGTAATCCCAGCTACTCAGGAGGCTGAGGCAGAAGAATTGCTTGAACCTGGGAGGTGGAGGTTGCAGTGAACCAAGATGGTGCCGCTGGACTCCAGCCTAGGCAATAGTGAGACTCTGTCTCAAAATAAATAATTTTAAAAAATAAAACAAGTGCTGTAAAAAAGAGACCAACTGGCACATAATCTTGATCATAGATAAACCACAACTTTTTGCTGAGGGGGCATGTTAACTAAATCTATAGACTTTTGCCATCAACTTTTGTGATAAATAATGTTAAAGGAAATTTTAGAAAAGGAAAATTGTTCATAATCTCAACACCCCACTGCAACCCTGTTTGCATTCTGTTTTCCATTCCATTTCTAGCAGTGAGCTCTGCTGTAATCATATCAGATAGGTTCTTTAAGGTGTTCTCTAACCATTAACAGCTTAATTTCCAAAATATACCTGTGAGCTACATGAGTGTTTTTATTTTACCTAACGGATGAAATGAGTGAAGGCTTGAGTCATACATTTTATGAAGAAAAAAATGAAATGAGCGAAGCCTAGGATAAAAATTGGATTAGTGGCCCTGTCAAGAAGCCTGATAAGCCAGTCTCTGCCAGGAGGGGGTTCTGCTCTAACCAGTGGGCCGTTGCATGGCACAGCTATGTTTTCAGCACACACCTTGGCAAGACTTCTCATCTGTTAATAATTTAAATCCTTTTTTGCAGCTGCAGTCAAAACTGCCCACGGTGTTTTTGCAGAAATGATCACAACCTCCATTGCGGGTCTGGCACTCGTCAATATCTGCAACAGGCGAGCATCGGGCACATCAGAGAGCAACACTTGCCTCACTTTCCACAGCTCCCTGATGGGCCATGGTGTGTGTTCATTAGTCTCTGTAATTAAAAGAAAACTCACAAAAGCATTTAAGAATGTTTGCTGATGTTTTTAACCTTACACATGTGTTCTTGTCTGGCTGTTAACCAGTTTTGAAAGACAAGTGTTTCATCATCTTGAGAACTCTGACTTATGATGCCCTTGACTGGCATTAAGGAAACAAACTCAGAAAAAATGATGATGTCCTGTTATATTCTCATCTTTGTATTGCTCTCTCAAGATAAGATGGGTCCCTTTAGTTCACTGTATATTCAAGTTTAATGATTAAAGCTATAAAGGACTACAGCATTTGTTTTGGCAAGTTACACAATGATCAAATAGCTTCAATGTTTTAAAATGATTCCTGATACTCAATCTTATCTTTCCCAGTTCGTCTGGTAATTGGTTATCTGTTTTTTATCATGCTAAAGGACTAATCCTTTGTACTCTTGCCCGTGAAATACAAGCAAGTCATTGGGGTCTCTCTCTTCATCAGTAAAAGTTAATGGTACAGTTATTAAGTCCTCTGGATAATCATCTTGACTACTATTTACATAAAAATCTCTAGGCTATTATGTATGATATGTTGATATTATCTCCTGCAAATGAATGCTTCCTTTAACTACCTTTTTCTAATAAGGCCACAGTCTGAAATGAATTATTTGATGCTTGTAGAGGCTGACCTCCTCAACAATTAGTGTAATTAAGTTGGTTATAATTAAGCTTACTCAACTATAACCTTCCACTAGCCAAGGGGAAAAATACCTTCCATTGATATGAATCATAAGCAAATCTGGAGTCACTTGGGGTATGGAGGGTATGCTCCCTTTATCCCCACATGTTAGCAACATGGGTCTTCTCTCCATAACCAGGCACCCAGCCTCCCTGGAGAAGTGAAGGCTACCTTTACACGTCTTCCCATCCAACTGGAGAGTGAATCCAACAGGACAGCTGCAGCGAACACCTGTCGAAGTGTCCTTACAGGTGCGATCACAGCCTCCATTGTTGACAGCACATGTTTCTGGCAAGGAGGTAAGAAAAGACAATTAGCTTCCTAAAGGAGTGCTGATACAGCTGACGAAGGTCATGGAAGCCAAGCAGCATGGTGGGGTACTCATGGTTATACCTCAGGTCTCTGCTACTTGCAGATGGGCTAGAAAGAAAGCAGGTGCAGCTCCCCACACCCACCTAAATGAGTTCTAGTTCCTGAGGAAGATTGTCAGGGTGACCAGAGGGGTAAAAATGTCTCCCAACCTGCAGAGCCACTCCCCCTACTGGCAGATTGAAAGCCACTGAAAGTTCCTGCTGATCTGCAGCCAGCAACCTGCTAAGTAGGACTGCATCTGGCAGGCTAGAGGTGAGTGCAGAACAGGACAAACGGGATGGTCCTTTCTTAATCTTGAACCTTTTCCTCTCAATATGAGTAATGTGCAAAGCAAGAGTGGGTAAGCATTGCCACCCCAACCATTGCCTTGTTGCAGACTCCTGGCTTCACCCTTGTAACTTCAACATCAATTTACTCAAGTTAGAAGTTTCACTTTCCCTGAAAGGAGAAAGCCCCGTCATAACCACCTGAAAATAAGCCACATTGTCAAATTGCAACTATGGAGATGAGAAACAATAAGCAAACAGCTTTCTAGTTCTGTATCTCATACAGTTAGTCCAAGTAATAGACAAGTACTATTCAACAGTTACTGAACTGTTAGCACATAGGCATCTAGAAACATGATTTTTTTTCCCATAGCTACCTCATTTTAAAGGCTGGGGGTGAGGTGTGGTGGCAGGGGTGGTGGCTTACCCCTTTAATCCCAACACTTTGGGAGGCCAAGGTGGTAGGATGGCCTGAGGTCAGCCTGGGCAACATGGTGAGACCCCCATCTCCATAAAAATTTTAAAAAATTAGCCAGGCATGGTGACACACACCTGTGGTCCCAGGTACTCAGGAGGCTGAAGCAAGAAGATCACTTGAGCCCAGGAGGTCAAGGTTACAGTGAGCCATGTTTGTGTCACTGCACTCTAGCCTGAGCAACAATGCAAGACCCTGTCTCAAGAAAAAAAGAAAAAAAACCCTGAAGGGGACAAGCTTAATCTAATTAAACATGCAGATACAACATGTATGTTTATCTCTGTTCCTTTCAAAACCTCACAAATATGAGAATAAGTAATAGATATTTAAAGTATAAATCCTTAAAGACAAAGAAAATACAATAGATGAAAGATGTCAAATATTCTGAAAGTGGCATGTTAGTGGAAAAGCAGTATCTGGCATAGAAGAAAACTAGATCCTAGTGGTCTGCAGAAGGGGTGCTGACAACTGGTAAACTCATGTGAGCCCCAGAATCTTGCAAAGACTCAGGAATCGGACATATCAAGTTATTCTAGAGGCAGAGATGAGGACGGAGTTAAAAACAGGAAAATTGGACAGGAGGCTAGGGGAGGGATAGCATTACAAGAAATACCTAATGTAGATGACAGGTTGATGGGTGCAACAAACCACCGTGGCACGTGTACACCTATGTAACTAACCGGCACGTTCTGCACATGTCCTCCAGAACTTAAAGTATAATTTAAAAAATAACCAGGAAGATCAATGGAGAATCTACATCTGAAAGAGATAAACCCCAGAGTTCCTCCTTAATTCCGTATAGCCATGTGACTACCCCTCTCCTATTCTGGCTATAGCAGAGAAGTCTGGACCAGAGAGGCACCAGGCTCAAGGGCACCAAGAATAGCAGAGGAGAAGAGGGAGGTGCCATCAGGTGAAAGAAAGTCTATACCCTGAAAAAGAGATCTCAAACCCTCTTGCCCCTCCCCGCAGCTCCCTCAGCTCCCTACTGGCAGATTTAAAGCCACTGAAAGTTTTGAAAAACTATGTTAAAATAACAGTCATTGAAAGTTCCACAAAGCTATGTTGAAACAACACTGCAACTGCCAGCAGCTAAGCCTACAGGCAGGTGACTGAAGGACTCCTCTCCAGCTAAATTGACTTGCCCAAGCAAAAAGACCTAATAGTATTAGCATTCAAGGATCTCCACATGAAATGGTAAGTCACTGCCTGGACACGCAAACTTGAAGCCCACCAGTCAATAGAATATCCAATTGGCTTTTTAGTATTTCACTATTAAATATGAAAAATCAGTCAGGAATCACTAGACATTTCTGGAAAGCCTCTAATACGGAATAAATACACCAGATCAAACAGAGAAAAAGAAACCTGGAGGAAACAAAGATAATCTAGAGAACAGAAGAGGAGTTAAAATCTTATAATTAATTTCCTCACAGAGATAAGAAAAGCATCCATGAAATAAGAATAGGTTCCTAAAACAAAAGACCAAAGTAAAATTCTTGAAAAATTAAAATATGAAAATGAAAAATTTTAAAGAATCCCATGGAAAGATTAGAAGAAACAAAAGAAAACTCTCCTAAAAAGCAGAACAAAAATACAAAGGAGAAAAGAGAGAAAAGAGAAAGAACAAAAATACAAGGGAGAGAAAAGAAAAAAAAATTAGAAGGTCAATCCAGTAGTTACAACAGCTAGCTAATAAAAGTTCCAGAGGGAAAGGACAGCAAAAACGGAGTGAAGAAATTTATCAAAGAAGATGGGCGCAGCAGCTCACATCTGTAATCCCAGCACCTTGGGAGGCCGAGGTGAGTGGATCACTTGAGGCCAGGAGTTCAAGACCAGCCTGACCAACATGGCAAAACCCCATCTCTACTAAAAATTAGCCAAGCATAGTGGCATGTGACTAGTCTCAGCTACTCGGGAGGCTGAGGCAGGATAATTGCTTGAACGCAGGAGGTGGAGGTGGCAGTGAGTTGAGATCGCACCATTGCACTCCAGGCTGGGCGAGAGAGTGAGCTGTCTCAAAAAAAAAAACACAAAAAGAAATTTGTCAAAGAAAAGAAATGTAAGAAAATTTCTCAGAACCAAGGGACTTGAATGTTGATATTGAAAAGTACTCACAATAGGTGGGCAAAATCTCACAATAAAGAACATTATTGTAAAATTTCAGATCACCGCGGACGAGGAGAAGATCCTGGAAGTGTTCAAAGAGAAGCTTTCGCAGGTTTCATACAAAGGATCAAGAATAAAAATGAGTTTAAACTTCTCAAAACAACATTGCCTTCTTGAAAACAATGGAGCACTAACTTCAAAACAGTGATGGAAAATTCTTTCCACTCTGACTTTTACACTGAGCCAAAATTCTCAGTAAAGGGTGCAGGTAGAATATAAAGGCATTTTCAGGCATGCAAATATTTAAACACCTCTATCTAATTCACTGGATAAACTAACGAGAGACAAGACGAAGGATCCTCTCAACAGGAGAGTGGCAAAAGGAATTGTAGGCTGATGGTAAATATCCAGATGAGAGACATGCACTCAGCCAAGATATCCAGGCCCTGCTAGGGCAGGCTGGAAGCCTCTGAGGAAATTTTTTACGAAGAAAATTGAATTGATAAGTTACCTACACTGTGTTTGAACACATTAAAAAGTGTTTTATAGCTTTATGTCAGAAATTTGTAAAAGAACAGGTAAGAGGTACTTAGAAAACTAAGCAAACAAAGAAAATATAATCATAGCACATTACGTGACTCAGGTGAATCATATTTAGCTATACAAAGTCAGAATAATGTAAGCACGTAATATTGACTTAAATCATGAGAAGACTATCTGAAGGGTATAGGGAGAGAGCAAATGTGTGTGTCTTTTGAGTGGGGAAGCAGTGAGAGTTAAAGCCTAGTCTTTCAAATCTATCACCTAAAACAGACACATCAAGAAATAACTAAGGCCAAGCATGAAGGCTCACATGTATAATCCAAATACTTTGAGAGGCCAAAGTAGGCAGATTGCTTGAGCCCAGAAGTCAAGACCAGCCTGGGCAACATGGCGAAACCTCTTCTCTACAAAAAATACAAATATTAGCCAGGTGCAGTGCATGCCTGTAGTCCAGCTACTCAGGAAGCTGAGGTGGGAGAATCCCTCGAGCCTGGGAGATGGAGGTTGCAGTGAGACATGATCACACCATAGCACCCCAGCCTGGGGGCAACAGAGTTATATCCTGTCTCAAAAAAAAAAAAAGAAAAGAAAAGAAAAGAAGGAAAGAAATAACTGTATACCCTTCATTTTTCAGAAATATGGGAGAGGAGGAATCAGAAGAAGAAAACTAGAAGAATTGAATATTGTTGTCTCTGGCAAATGGGATGAAGAAACAGGAAGTTATGAGACAAGGAAATGATGCAATTCATTACAAGCCTAAAAGTAATTAAGTTTCTATGTTACTCAAATGTACTATTTTCACTTAAGACAATGAAAAATGATTATTTCTAAAGAACAGAAAACAGCTCAGAAAGGTTAACTGCTTGGTAACGAATGGCCGTATATCTTGCCTGACTGTTAAATCCAGAAACTGTCAAAAGATGGGTTTTGTTTAGGTTGAGCCAAACTTTCTCTGAGGGATCTGTGGGGATCACTCCCACGTGAGGCCCCTGGGAAATGGGCCTCGCCATACGGTGAGCCTGAGCCTGGACACAGATCCCCGGTTGGGGGAGTCGAGCTGAGGGAAAGCAGGAACCAAGAGAGGGGCTATGTTATTCTAAATAATTAACAGACATTACTTTATGGATATGAGGATTTGGGAGGCATTGTGTCTACTTTCGGCTTCTTATGGTTTATTGCTTGATTGTGTTCATTTTGGACCTGTGTTACAGGGCGTGACTGTAACTTACTTACCTTGACCTATTGGGCATAACCTACTTACTGGAAGTAACCTACTTACTGGGCGTAGCCTACTTACTGAGCTTAACTTACTTACTGGGCGTAACTTGCTTACTGTAACTTAAGTACATTAATCTGGTGTAAACAACTTTAACTTCAGAAAAGTATATAATGAAACACATTGCAGAAATAAAATTGCTGCATGAGCATAGCGCGTGTAGCCCTCCAGACCTCGCCTTTTCTGTCTCCTTTTTTTCCGGCGCGCGCTCTCTTCCAGGTTTGGGACCCTCTAGCTGGACGAGATTCCCGGGCTCGCGTTCAGTTCGCAACAGCTGGCGCCCAATGTGGGGCGAGTCAGTTCGCAACAGCTGGCGCCCAACGTGGGGCGAGTCAGTTCGCAACAGCTGGCGCCCAACGTGGGGCGAGTCAGTTCACAACATTTCTCCAAAAGCATTAATGCACCAAAGGATCTGTCTGATTCCCACCCGCCCCCCCCCCCCCCCCCCCCCCCCCCCCCCCGCCACCACCTCTATTTCTGCTCAACTCCAGCTTGACTGCTGGACCTGCAGGCAGGCCTTCCCTTGTCCCACAGCCAAGTGCTGCCCCTCTCCATTCATCTCTCCACCATTATCAGCTGAGTCAGAAATAGAAGACTCAGTGGACACAAAAAAGGACTAGCCACCATTCTGAGCTAGAGGCTGCTTCAGAGGAAGTCAGAGGAAGAGAGCTGACTTCACTGCCCACCCACTCAGTCCCAGGCACTGGACTCTGGGCACCTTTGCATATTATTATTTTAATTGAGCATACTGACTAATATGGTCAGGCTTTATTTCCCCACCCAATCTCATCTTGAGTTATAATCCCCATAACCCCCTTGTGTCAAGGACGAGATCAGGTGGAAGTGACTGGATCATGGGGGTGGTTTCCCCAATGCTGCTCTCATGATGAGTGTGTTCTCATTAGATATCATGGTTTTACAAAGTGTTTGGTAGTTCCTCCTGCATTTATTCTCCTTCCTGCAACCTTGTGAAGAAGGTGCCTTGCTTCCCCTTTGCTTTCCACCATAAGAGTAACTTTCCTGAGCCTCCCCAGCCAAGTGGAACTGAGTCAATTACACTTGTTTCCTTTATAAATTACCCAGTCTCAGGCAGTTATTTATGGTAGCATGAAAATGGATGAATACACTGGCCCTAAGAAGTAGATTCTTACATCCATTTCAAAGAAAGACCAAGAAACAGAACCTCAGGGAAGTTTGCCAAGTCTTACAGCTAGGTGGGGGCTGTGCTGGGATGTTAACCTGATTATTCTGATGGCCATGAAACCAGGGGTCTTGCTTAGTTGGTGATTCAGCAACAGCACTGGTGAAGAACGGACACACACCCTGGCTTCACAGGGGCTGCTCACCCCGGTCCAGCTGGTCTGAGGGCATGTGGCTCCCACATTCAGGTCTGATGCAATAAGTTGGGAAGAGAAAGGGACAATGGCAGTAGCCAAGTGAGAAGTGAAGGCGCCTACCCATAAGCAGCCGCCGTTTCACCCGTTTATCCCCATCCGCCACTGATGTGGCATTGCTCTCTGTCACCTCCAGGGCAGTCTCCTCCCGCTCTACAAGAGAAGCAAAAGAGCACAGTTTTCAGACTGAATGAGTTAGATAGTTCATTCCCTGTACAACCATAGTTGCTGAAATCCCAGACATGAGAACAATGTAAGATATGTGACTCTCTTCACGAAATAAAAATGTGTTGTAATGAGGCTCTGTGGGAAACACAGTATGTTAAAGGGCCGTAGATCCTCAGCAAACATTAAACATGGAAAGATTTTGGAAGTATATTGCACTGACCAAAAAAACACTATAATGCAAGCTTCAGATTCACTCCAGTCCCCTGAGTCCAGGACAAAAAGAGCCTTGGGCCTGGAAACCTCTAAAATGGAGCTAGCAAAGGACACACCATGAAGGGCAGGGCAGGCATCCACCAGAAATATGCAGCCCAGGCTCCTGCTGGCCGGAAGTGCTGCATGATCACAAACAGCTCTAACTTCATGTTGCCCTGGCTTCTTGGGATGTGTTGCACCAGTCTCCAGAATACCAGCGTTAGGAGCAGCCTGGTCCAGGAGAGGAGGAAGGGCTTTCCCAGGTCACACAGGGAGAGAGGGGCCTTCCCCGAAGGCCGAGACCACTCCCACTCAGCATGCAAAGCAGCGCAGGGCCTGTTTGGGGGTGCCATAAGCTGGGTAGGTGGCAAATGCACCGGAAACAGCCTGCATCTGTGCTAAACACCATTAAGGGGTAGGGGTAGGGGTAGAGGACAGGCAGGCTGGGGCAGACCCTCACTCAGTGTTGGGGTCACCACTCACCAAGGCAGCTCCTCCCATCTGTGTGCATCTTGTACTGTGGATGGCAGCTGCACTCTGGGCCGTCAGCTGTATCTTCACAGGAGTGCTGGCACCCACCGTTTCCATGGTTACAGGTCACTGAGAGCAAAATGAATCAATACATAAAGCATTGAGATTTCCACAACCAGGGCTGTGTTTGCTCCAGAGAAACTCTGATTTTGATTCTGCAAATATTTGCACATCTAGCGCATGTGAGCCATGGTGCATGAAAGAGATAACTCCGAGTCAGACCCTGTGGTGTCTGTGTAAGCAGACAGTTATAACACAAATCATAGCAATGCTGAAACATGGGTTTAAACAAAGTCATACAGGAAGAGGGAGATGGGAGAGTTGGGGGGGGCTGGTTTTTGGGTTTTTTTTTGAGATGGAGTCTGGCTCTGTCGCCCAGGCTGGAGTGCAGTAGTGTGATCTCAGCTCATAGCAACCTCCACCTCCTGGATTCAAGTGATTTTCCTGCCTCAGCCTCCCAAGTAGCTGGAATTACAGGTGCGTGCCACCACGCCCAGCTATTTTATTTTATTTTATTTTTTTATGTTTAGTAGAGACGGGGTTTCACTGTGTTAGTCAGGATGGTCTCAATCTCCTAACCTTGTGATCCTTCTGCCTTGGCCTCCCAAAGTGCTGGGATTACAGGTGTGAGCCACCATGCCCAGCTGAGATTTTTATCATAAAAGGGAAATTATACCAATAGATTCTAGACCACTGCTTTGTCCTATCTAAAGAAGTTTACCTATCAATACAGCTATATGGGGGCTTTGGAAAATGCTATAGCAGTTTATGCTGGAATAAAACAGACAATATTTAATTTGTGTGTGTGTGTATATATATATATATGTGTCAGAATTTCTCTCATCAGATTCAATCTAGATTAGTTAGAAGGAAAGATAATCACAGGATGATTCTGCACACAATTAATGTGACATTAACCAGTAATTATTAAGACTATGTATGAATGCATTGATGATAGGCCAAAAAAAAAAAGCCAACTACAAAACTATCTACTCATCAAACTGTTAACCGTGTTTACTTCTGGCAAGGGAAATGGGAGGGGGGAAACTATAGGTTTTCTTTTCTTTTTTTTTTTTTTAGATGGAGTCTCGCTTTGTCACCCAGGCTGGACTGCAATGGCATGATCTCAGCTCACTGCAACCTCCGCCTCCCAGGTTCAACCGATCTTGCCTCAGCCTCCTAATTAGCTGGGATTACAGGCACTTGCCACTACACCTAACTAATTTTTGTATTTTTAGTAGAGACAGAGTTTCTCCATGTTGGTCAGGCTGGTCTCAAACTCCCGACCTCAGGTGATCCTCCCACCTCAGCCTCCCAAAGTGCTGGGATTACAGGCGATGTTTTCTTTATATGCTTTGGAGTGTTTGCATTTTACATAGGCACTCTGTAATTTTTCTAATTTAAAAGAACTAATTACATATTTTTGGTATCCTGTGATTATAGGTATGTAAAAATTGTGTATGCATACAAATAACAACTAAATAGTAATATGAAAAATCGAAACAGCTGGTTATGTGGTGAGATTCTAGATCTTATATTTTCTTTATTAATTCCTCAAATATTATAACAACATTATTTGAGCAGTGCTATCTTAAAGACATTTAAAGTCTTTAAAAACAAGTTTATAGGCGCTCCCCCTTCAGCAACTGTCCCCTGAAAGACTGTGAAATGTTAAGGGTCTCACCGCACAGGGAGTCTTGGAGGGCCTGGGTACTCCTTTCAGAGATCTAGAGGTGGGATAACTGGTCTCCACTCTGCTCAGCCCACTGGAAGCCCCCAGGGACAGTCTGACTTTGAGGGCCCCAAGAGCCTGTCAGAACCCGTTGCTTGAGTATGATGGTGGCACCAGCCCTGGTTTGGACAGCTTTGAGGTGGCGCTCTGCTTTGTGAGGGAGACAATGGAAAGAAGTCCCTCACCAGCGAAACTGTCCCCTCATCTCTTACTCACCATAAACCCCTGTCCCCACCAAATGGCCAGGGTCTTCTGTCCATGGCTTTGGGAATGTTCCTAAAGGGAACCCCTCAGCACTTCCCCTGGCATAAATCACACTTTAGGAACACCATGGATTGCCAGTGGTTTCCTGTTTCATGGGTGGAGTTTTGTTACTACATCGTGGTGCTGCAGCCGTGGCTGATCATGTAGACCACTCATTCACCCACGCATTAAACAGGTGTGCTGAGAGCATCCCGTAGGAGGCAGCAGGGGCGGACTGAGAGGAAAAATGAGACGAGATCCCTGATTTGGAGGGGCTCATAGCTGGGAGACAGGCACATCAACACACAAGTCAACCCACAGCTACACAGCTGAGGAAAGTGCTGTGGGAGCCAAAGTGCGAAATGGCTGCCCTGTCTGAAGCACCCCAGAGGCTTCTGATAACAGAGGATGGTAGCATGGGGATCAAGAGCACAGCTTTAGAGCTCAACAGGCCAGGATTTGAACACTCATTTGCTGCTCACTCTCCGTGTGACCTTGTTGTTTTACCTTCTGCACAACTCTGGCAACTGAAAACGTGTGTAATAATACCGAGCTCACAGGGCAGTGCTTGTAAGAATTAAATGGGATATGGCATATCTTGAGACAAGCTTTTGTACACAATAAATTCCCCACCAAAAGGTAGCTATTATGCTTATCCTTATTAGAAGTTAAACAGAATACTGAAGGTTGAGTGAGAGTCTACCATGCCAGGAAGGAAGGAGGGCTTGGGAAGGGCCTGGAGGCATCAAAGAATTTGGGCTGTTCTCCAATGCAAGAGGCCTAGTGTCTGCAGAAAGGAGGCATAAGCGGTGGATGAGGGAAGCAGGGCCTGGTGGCAAAGAGCTGTGATTGCCAGATGAGGAAATCTGGTTTTATTCTGTAGCAACAGGGAAAACTGCTCCGCAGCATTCATGTTCCTTACTCCTGAATTTCATTTCCTCCTGAAGAGTTCCTTTTAAAATACGCAGTGGCTCACACGTGTAATCCCAGCACTTTGGGAGGCCAAGGTGGGTGGATCACGAGGTCAGGAGTTCAAGACCAACCTGGCCAACATGGTGAAACCCCACCTCTACTAAAAAAACAAATATTAGCTGGGCATGGTGGCGCATACATGTAATCCCAGCTACTTGGGAGGCTGAGGCAGGAGAACTGCTTGAATCAGGACCCAAGAAGTGGAGGCTGCAGTGAGCCAAGATCACGCCACTGCACTCTAGCCTGGGCTACAGTTCGAGACTCCATCTCAAATAATAATAATAATAATAAATACAAAATAAAATATAATATTATTTTCCTTCCCTATGGGAGACTATTCTTCTGCAGTGAACAAGTACTTGGTAGAGGTTGGTATCCCATGCCAGTTGCCTTCCCTGCTGCTACAGCCAGGCCTTGAGGTAGTGCTTCTGAGCTGGGCCACAGAAGGCAACATCTTGAATACAATGGTTCCCATGGCAGTTGTGCACTGGCCCATACTTACAGATGCAGTCTCTCTGGTTCTTGGCCAGCTCAAAACCAGGCCTGCACTCACAGGCGACACTGCCCCTTGGGGCCTCCTTGCAGATGTGACTACAGCCATGATCCTTATTCATGCAGCTCAGACCCTCTGTAAAACAGCAGCACACAACAGGTGATAGGCTGTGGTCAGAATCCTGAGCCCTGGAGAGCAGCAAAGGGCTAAAGAGAGGCCCACAGACCTGTCTGCCTAGGTCTCCATCAGCCCCTCACGTGAAAAGTATATGTCATTAAAATCAATCTGGGCCAATCAACAACATGAAAAATTTCTGTCACCCAAGAGATATGATGTCTCAACTCTCCTAATGAGATGGGAGCCCTCCAACACACTGGAGCTCTCCATCTGGTACAGGATCAGAGCCTGCTGACCCCAGGAACTACTACTCACACTCTCATCTCTGCCATGTCTTTATACCCAAGAGCTGATCAAGAATGTGAAGAGGAGAATCCTCCTAAGAAAAGGTGCAGATAGAATGATCAAGACTCTCAATTTTTTCACATACTCCTGAAGATAATTTGGAAAACATTTCAACTTCCCTCTCCACCCCAACCAATCCCATCCCTTGGAGGTGAGGGTGACTGCGGCATTTTGGCATTCTCACATGGACCACATGCCCAGGGATCTCTCTTATCTGACCACCCTCAGCTACTCCCTTGGTCCCTCCCTCAGGGCATAAGTCTCTGACAGACAGTGTCACACAGCAACAGCAACAGGAACAGAGCAAGGGAGAGAGTGAGCAGAGAGAGAAGGAGGGAGCATGCTCATGCACGTGGTAGGTGCTGTACAATTCTTTTGAGGTATACTCTAAATTACTATTAGGCTCAACCTTGTAGTAATGATGGTGGGAAGGGGAACAGCTGCTTCTGGTTCCTGCACAGCTCAGCACACATCTAAATAAGGGGGCACTAGCAAGATAAATGCCCGTGTGGTTTACCAGCATTCTGCCTAATCTCAAAACCAATTCTTTGAGATCCTGCTGCCTGCCAGATTCTGAAGGAATTCTTTTCATACCCTAGAGTATTTTCAAGACATCAGCTCAGTTTGTACTGCATTATTAATTATCTGTTCCTATGTTGCTTCTTTGTGTTTGTGCAATGCAACTCTAAAACATCTCTGAGTAGGGACTTGGTTGTTACTGGCTCTCTACTGACGAGACACTCTCTGATACTAGAAGGGCACTGTTTTCAACACAAATACAAAAAGGTTGTTTCACTTCTCTAGAATCCAACACTCTTCTATATTGTGCCCCTAAAACATTGGCCAACAGGTTCTAATGAAGTCAAAGTTCTCTCTCCAGCTCCCACGGCAGAGCTGTCAAACTGTGCTTAACTGGAACAATTGTTTTAATACAAACAGATGCCATTTCTATTCCAAAAGACAGTGCAGGGGTTAATATATCCCATACTTTCCAGAGTCTCTCTTAAAACCTTCTTGCTCTTTTGCCTGACAGTTATGAGCTGTTTGCAGTCCAGCACTCAGTCTGCTGGTTGCTGGGATTCATTCATCCATGCCAAGGGTGGCTGTCAATTAACACAGAAAGAGACTTGCACTGGATTGGTGGAAAGCTTTCTCTTGCTCTGGCTGGTAATTTTTGAAGATGTGATGTGCTCCCCAGTATTGAGATGGCGCAGGGGGAGAGAGCAGCCTTCAGAAGCAGTATTCTGTCCTCCTGAGAAGGCCCAGCAAGCACTGTGTTTGTCCTTGGGTCAGCAGAGCATGGGAAATAACCAGCACTCGAGGGTAAATACAATAGTGCCCAAGCAGGAATACCTGGAAAGTACACTCCCAAACAGGCCAGCTGCCGCTGCTGCTGCTTTTTCACTCTGTTTACAAGTCTGGTAAGACATTTACAAAGTGACCTTTACTGCCTCAGAGTAATTCACCTACACAAGAAATCTTTCTACATAAGAATGCCTGTGTGCCAGATGCCGATGTGATACACTGAGAACCTGCCACCTGATGTCCTGCCACTTCAAGCTACACCTGAAGTTACTAAGAGGTAATAGAGACTTACACGGCTCTGGAAATGATGGCCTTTCAAGAGGTGACCTCAAAGCCTTTCATAGTACCCTGACTTAAAACAAGACCACTGCTGGGGTGAGCACATTAATCTGTTCCAAACAAGGCAGCCCAGCAAATGGCCCTAGCTCTTTCCAAAACTGGCCTGGTTGTCAAGTCCAGGATGGTTTGTTCACCAGAAGGGAAACAGCTCAGAAACACTGAAAATCCCCCATTCTGGTGCACCCCAAGATCAGGGTTCCACTGAAGATTATTTCTGGAAACGAAATAAAAATATGCCTTGTGAACTGGGAGGAAAACATGACATAAAATGGGTAACAGGCCCTGCTGAAAGCACAGCCTCCGCTTCGCTACCCTGACACCTTCCCCGATGCTCTGAAAAGGCATCAGTACACCAATTAAATATTCTCAGAACACACAAAACAAAAGAGGAGTGCTCATTCTGAGAGCCTGAGTACCCATGAATAGGAACAAAGGAGGGCCTGGGGTGATGTGTTTCTCTCCAGCCTACCCTCATTATATGGGTGAAAACACACAGTATCTTTATCACAGCTTTGGAGTCTCTAAGGATAAAAAAAATCAATATCTTGAGCTTTCCCTCAGAATCAATGATTACGATGCCCTAAAGAACATTTTGTAAATTAAAAACAACAACAGCATTAGAAAATACTAGCTTCCTGTGTTACCTTCTTTTAATCACTTTTAAGGTATCCACTGTGGGTTTTTAAGCCTACGATTTCATAGAGTTTAATGTGCACACCAGAGAGAAAATCCTAGAAGAAAACTTTTTACACGCTGTTCTATTTGAAGAATCAAAACCCTAGGATGAAAAGGTTCTCCGATACCAATTGCTATAATCTGTTGGCTGACACTCGCATGAATTTGCCAAGCAATCAGGTTGAAACAACATAAAATCACAGCAAGCACTTCCAGACCACAACTCAAATTCTTGGATTTTGGTTTTAGTTCCAGACAAAAATGTTCACTTTAAATACTCTTCAGGGGATCCAAGAATGTCTGAATTGTAGAAAATTTAGAAAACAGTTTGCAGAAAGGAACTGCATTTGTATTTGCTTCTGTTATGAGGAGCCTGTGTCTCTTAATCAGTTTGGGGGCTTGCAGGAGGAGAGAGCAGGGCTGAGCCAGGGCTCTGGAAATGCAAGAAGAGGTGATCTTAATTGCTACCAGCTGCTTTGTGACTGGGTGGAACCCAGACAAAGAGTGCTCAAGCAAGGCTTTACCTGCAGGTCCCACATCCCTCCCCAGCCACCTGCAGACGAAGCCAGAGTGACTTCCCAGGAAGCAGCTTTGAGCAATCAAAAGGAGAGATGCCCTGAGATTCGGATCACTCTGTGTCACTGGCCTCCTAACTCATTCCCACCTTGAGTTTAGCCTATGTTGGACAAGGATGCAGGGCACACCAGTGACCCCAGAGAACCTGGCAGGAAAACAAAACTCAACTGCTACTTTATCAAGGATCACACCTGGCACAAGATAAGAAATCTGCCTGATTAAAGCCAGTGCGTGTGACTTCCCTGCCCCAAACACTGAGAATGAGCAGACTCCGGGTGACAACCATCAAACCCATTAGTCCCTAGGGGTTTCTCTAATAATTTTTCTTAGTAGCCAAACAGGTGTTCAGTTAGGTATAAGGTATGAGCCCATCATCGTTGGAAAATGAGACAAAAATAATCTTCTCTGAAGAAACCCTTGAAAAGTTACTAAGACCAGGATTAAAACAATCCACAAATTTGTGATTACACAGAAGAACTTAAAATGACCTCGTTCTTAAGTTATGGGAAAGAATAAGCAGCACATGCCCAAAGGAGTTAACAGGCTAATACTTAGGGCACTTCCCCTAAAAATAGGCAGATGCAACCTCGAGAGAAACACAGCCACCAAAATGTGACTCTTTAGCATAAGAAAGAGCAGGGAAGAGTTAAAAGGATGACATTCAGTTAAAAATAATGGGCCACATGTATTTAATGCCTCTTCCTCTCAAGAATCTACTAAGTAACAGAGGAATAAAAAAAAGGTATAAACTCGGCCAGGCATGGTGTCTCACACCTGTAATCCCAGCACTTTGGGAGGCCAATGCGGGTAGATCACGAGGTCAGGAGTTCAAGACCAGCCTGGTCAACTTAGTGAAATCCCGTCTCTACTAAAAAATACAAAAAAATTAGCTGGGCATGGTGGTGTGTGCCTGTAGTCCCAGCTACTCAGGAGGCTGAGGCAGGAGAATCGCTTGAACCCGGGAGCTGGAGGTTGCAGTGAGCCAAGATTGCACCACTGTACTCCAGCTTGGGCAACAGAGTGAAGCTCAAAGTAAAGAGAATGAAAAGAAGGACATCAGAAGAAAAGAGTTTTCAGCAGATTTATGAAGGAATGGTAAATGGGGACATCAGCACAGAGAGTCTAGGGAGAGAGCCCTTCTGCCCCTCAGAGCTCAAAAATACAAAGAAGGAAGGGCCAGATCTAGCTTGGGGCTGAAAACAGAGCACTTCATTGAAAGTCTGCATGGGAAGGATCCAGCCTCCTCCCTACCCGCCCAGAGCAGGGAGCAGGCTGACACTGGTGCTGTGGTTTTCAAAACCTTTTTGAAAAACTTGGCAGATCATCTACTATATTGCTCCTGAGACATCTAGTCATATTTGAAATGCATTCTATGTAAAGGCGAGAATCAGAGAATGTGAGAGTTTGAAAGGACCTCAGCTCTCACCCAGTCCAGTGCACCTATTTTGCCAGGTGAGGAAGTTCGAATAACTTGTCCACGGTTACCCAGCAGTGGAGGAGTCTGGACTCATCCTCAAGCCTCCAGACTTTCTATACCCTGTGCTTCTCCTCTAGAGTCAGTGTGTGTGTGCATGTGTGTGTGTGCACAAGGGAGGGGTCTCAGTTGTAACTCTGCCCCCAGCCACAGCAGAGCAGAAGTACCTTCCGAGCGGTGAATGCAGGTGTGTTGATTGTCACTCAGGAAAAACCCCTCCTTGCAGCAGCACTCATAGCTCCCCATGACGTTGACACAGGTGTGCTGGCAGCCGCCATTGTTCTCCAGGCACTCATCCACATCTGAAGGGAGAGAGATTAGCCTTTGCTTTGGTTACTGTTTCAATGCCTCACCCCACCCAGCTGCTCAGAGGCCCTGCTAAGCAAAGATGAGGTCCCTATTCATGTCCCTGCACCACAGAAGCTCTCAGAACCAAAGCCAGTGAGGTCCACAGATGACTACCCAGTTCTTTCAGGTCTGGGGCTCACTTGGCCAGGACCACCACATGAACACAAGATCATTAGCTCAGTAAATATTTGTCAAACACCTTCTCTTTCCAAAGCATGGTGCTAGAGGAGACAGCAAAATATAGATGAGGGAAGGTAAAATTCCTTCCCTTGGCCAGGTGCAATAGCTCGTGCCTGTAATCCCAGCACTTTGGGAGGCCGAGGCAGGTGGATCACCTGAGATCAGGAATTCAAAACCAGCCTGGCAAACATGGTGAAATCCTGTCTCTACTAAAATTACAAAAATTAGCTGGGTGTGGTGATGCATGCCTGTAATCCCAGCTACTTGGGAGGCTGAGGCAAGAGAATCACTTGAACCCAGGAGGTGGAGGTTGCAGTGAGCCAAGATCACACCACTGCACTTCAGCCTGGGCCACAGAGTGAGACTGTATCTAAAAAAAATAAAAATTCCTTCCCTCTAGGAGCATGCCCTTCAGCAAGAGACAAATATACAAATGGTTCTGAGATAAGGTAAAAGGTGGTACCAAGGAAAGAAGTCCCATCTTGTTGTGGTTTATCAGGATCAGTTAATGATAAGCTAATGAAAGAGGGGCCCTTAGGATGTTCCAATTATAAAGGAGGGGAGAAGGGATTATAGGTGGAAGAGAGTGTGAGCAGTAGCACAAAGGCTGGGAGGCATGGAGTATATTCAGATATCAGTGGGTCAGCCCATTTGGCTAGAGCATAGAGCACATGCAGGGAGTTTACAGGAGATACAGCTGGGAGGACAGACTGGAATCACACTTCGGGATCTTGATTACCAGGCAAAGAAGTGCCTACTTAATTTGGGAAGCAGCTGGGAAGCACTAGAGTAGGGCAGAGTCTGGCCCTCAATTTGAGAAACACAAGGCAGCTGCTGAGGGCAGGACAGTGGGAGGGGAAGAATGGGCAGCCTGGAGTCCAGCTTCACACATGCACCTGCAACAGCCACAGCTAGCGCTAGTGGGGACAGCACTGGGGCTGCTGGGGATGCTGGGAAGCAAGGCAGAGAAGATGACCAGGTGGACAAGGTGCCTGCAGGGCCGGGAGCCTTGTGGGCTACAGGGTGGGTGTCATTAGAGGACAGAAACTTGCCACCGAAGCCTTCCAGAAGGGAAACAAGGAAGGCCAGTACTGGGTACAGAAATGGGAATGGAGATATGGTTGCCCCTGAGCCCCAAGGCATGGGGGTGATCTGTCTGAAATGCTGAAATGTAGGGCTAGGTCCAGTAGGCAGTGGCAAACCTGAGTGGGGAGGCTGGATGAGAAACTGGAAATGTAAGTACAGCTTTGTAAATCATTTATTTGTAGTTGCCTGATGATACAGTGGTGGATGTTGATGAGCGAACAAAGGCAGGTGTAGGAAGGGAGAGAAAGGGAGCAGAAGGGAGACACAGCCAGAGGTAGAATCCTGGACCCTATCAGGGGTAGGGAGGAGGCAGAGATGACAGGAGTCCCAAGAGCCTCCAGGGAAGGAGCCAGCAGAAAGGGAGGGAGGGAGGAAACCATCTGCCACACTGTCAGGGTGGCCTCAGGGGACCTTCCTCCCACTCTGCCTGTGATACCTGGTGCAGAGCTGTATTGATACACTTACCGACTTGCAGCCTCAAAATCCTTTACTTATCTACCTCCACTAGATTGCAAACTCCTTGAGGACAGAGATATTTGTTTTAATTAGCACAACCCTGGAATACAGCAGGTGTTCATTAACTATTCAGTGCATGAACAAACAAGCAGGAAAGCATCACCCGAGCCAAAGAAGAGAAACTTCCAGAAAAGTCTGACAACAAAGGCTCAAGGAGAAGGCTTATACAAAAGCACTTTATTTTCTCCAGTCTAATTTCTCATGTGCTGATCACTAGCTCCTGGGCATATCCATTTAAAAAAAAAAAAAAACCTCACATTTAAATATCTGTTATCTGGTTTCAAGCTTCAGATCTTACAGTTCATCTGTCCTCCCACACTACCGAGCAGATGCCTGACTAAACTGATGGGACTCAAGCCATCCCCTAAAGCCTAACAAACTTGCTCTTGTCTATGCCAAAGGGTGAAGGAAGCACATTCCAGAGGATGAGCCATGCTGGAACACCTGGCCTAGGTGTTCCATGGCAAGGACTCAAGGCAACCAGGAGAGGTCTATCTCCCTGAACACCAACTCCTGGATTGGTTGCGAGTAAAGGCGTGCTCCCCTCTGAGCTGCCATGCCCCCACCCCCATTTTAACCCCCAATTTCTTTTCTCCAAAGCGGTCAGAAATGTGTCATTCAGCTGGCTGATGCATTCTGGTCAGATAAATACAAAAGTGTGTGTCCACAAACACAGATGTCTATCACTAAGCTGGTGAGCTTCTCCAGACCTGGCTATATATCAAAACCCTGTGCCTGGATGCCACCTCCAGACATACTGACAGAGCCAGTCTTGGATGAAGTCTAGGTGATGGTGCTTTTTAAGCTTCTCAGGTGATTCCAGTGTGCAGCCAGGGTTGAGAACCACTGCTACAAAACCAAATCGCTATGACGAACTCCCAGACACTCCAAAAATAAAAACTGAATGCAGATGGGGTGAGCCCGAACTCACACAGGGCACAGACAGAAAATAACAGAGTCCTTCAGGGTGGAGCTCCAGGTGACACTGATGTGGGGTAAAGGTCATATGAGGGTTAAGTCCCAAATGGAAATAACCTCTCCTCCACCCAGAGCCCCAACACACAACACACAAGTTCCACCTGCACTTTTTCTAGTTCCTTTTGTGCAGATCTCAAAGCTTTTAATCAAAGGGCCATTCCTACCACACCATAAGTGGGGATCCCAATGGCTGTTCCCACAGAGCCAGGGCCTGGCTCCACTGCTCCTTTGTTGGCCAAGTAGACTTCAGCAGGTTATCCATACAAAGGGTCGTAAGTGTCAAAGGACCCTGATGCCATATTTTCCCATGATGTTCTTCTGTACAACTAATACCAACCTTCAAAAGCAAATCACAAATACCTACCTGCCAGGTATGCTGCCTCCTTGAAGACTGTCCAACACTCAACCCCATGCAGATTCTAGCTGCTTCTAAGTTCTATTTTATTCCTGGCATAAGGAATCAATGCAAACAACACTTTGTAGTCACTAACTCAGGGAATAAAACCCCAACAGATGTTTCTGTTTTGTGGAATACTAGGAAGATGTTCATGGAAGATTTCTGTTTTAGTTTCTATTTTAAGAAAAAAAACGGGGTTCTAGCTGGCTGTAACCCCAGCACACATTTGGAGTCTTTGGGACAAGGAGTTTTCCTAATTCTAAAATAGAAACACTAATAGCATTGAAAAAACAGGTAAGTCAGGACTCTCAACACAAGACCAAAGAGCTTAAAAGGTGACAAGTGAACACTAGAAAGTCAATGAGTAGTAATGATGATGTCACCCACCTCCTTGGACTAACAGAAGATTTATGTTATGAATGATCACATAAAACTAAAACATTTTACCTCATTTTCTATCATGGAGTCTAACTTCTAAGGGAGCAGAAAACACAAGGCCCTGAGCCTCTTTTTGTCTTCATAAGGAGGCCTTCGCCAAAGGAAAGAAAGGGGTGGGAGAAGGAAAACTGGCATTTCCAAATGCCTTCCTTACCAAGACAATTATGACCGTCATGAGCCAACATGAAGCCATCAAAACAAGTGCAACGATAATTGCCTGGAATATTCAAACAGTCATGGACACAGCCTCCATTGAGCTCATTTCCACATTCATCGATGTCTGAGGAATAAAACAGAAGTTAACCAGACAGATGCTATTTCTTTGATGTGAAGATGTAAGCACTTACCTCTTAACCAGCCATTCCACTTCTAGGAATCTACCTGAAAAGACATCTCTAACAACAGGAAAACAAGTATGCACAAGGTTATTCACTGCAGTGTTGTTTCTAATTACAAAATACTGGAAGCAACCTAAGTGCCCATATATAGAAGAATAGTTTAATAAATTATGGTACCTCTACTCCATGGACTACTATGCAGCTGTTAAAAAAAGAGAGAGAGAGAGAATGAGGAAGATCTCTATCAACTGATTTGGAGTAATTTCTAGGATATACTATTAAATGAAAAAAATCAAAATTAAAAGAGTATTTGAATTTTTTATCTTCATGTAAGAAAAAAGAAAATACAAAAACACACACAAAATTTCAGGACACTTTTTTGCAGAACTTGACAAGCTTATTGTAAAATTTATATGGAAATTCAAGATGCAGAAGAGCAAAAATGAATATGAAAAAGGAGAACAAATTTAGGGAACTTTAACTTACTATAAACCTACAGATATTAAGACAGCATGGTACAGTCATAAATACAGATGTACAGATCAATGGAACAGAATTGAGAGTCCAGAAATAAATCCTTCTACTTATGGTCACTTGATTTGAAAGAAAAGTGCTAAGGTATTCCATTGGGAGAAATACTTGTCTTTTCAACAAATGGCACTGGGATAATTGGATATCTGTATTTGAAAAGATGACTTTAGACCCTTATACCATATATAAAAATCAACTCAAAATGAATCAGAGATCCAAATATAAGTATTAACAATATAGTTTTCAGAAAAAATATGTGAGAAAAATCTTTAAGATATTGGGATGGCTGGGCATGATCTTTGGGTGCAATTTGAGAGCCTGAGGCAAGAGGATTAATTGAGCCCAGGAGTTGCTGGCCTGGACAACATAGTGAGACCCCATCTCTACAAAAAGTAAACAAAATTGGCCAGGTGTGGTGGTACATGCCTGTAGTCCCAGCTACTTGGGAGGCTGAGGCAGGAGGATTGCTTGAGCCTGGGACGTTGAGACTGCAGTGAGCCAAGATTGCACCACTGCACTCCAGCCTGGGTGACAGAGCAAGACTCTATCTCAAAAAAAAAAAAAAAAGGAGAAAAAAAGAAAAACGTTTAAGACATTGGATAAGGTTAAAATTTCTTTGATATAGTACCAAATATACAGTCACAATTTTAAAAATTAATAAATTGGAGTTTATCAAAATTAAAAACGTTTACACTTCAAATGATATCATTAAGAAAATGAAGACAAGCCACAGACTGGTAGAAAATATTTGCAAATCACATACCTTATACAGAACTGAAAAAGAACTCCTAAAACTCAGTAAGAAGATAAATAGCCTAATTTTAAAACTGGCAAAATATTTGAATAGACATTTCAGCTAAGATGATATGCAAAATGGCCAATAAGCACATGGGAAAATGGTCAATGTTATTAGGGAAATGCAAATTAAAACCACAATGAGATACCATTTCACTTTCATTAGAATGGTAATAATTAAAAAGACGACAATAATAAATGTTGACAAGGATGTGGAGAAATGGGAACACATACATGGTTGACAGGACATTGACGGGAATGTAAAATGACATAGCCACCTTGGAAAACAGTTTGGCAGTATCTTTTCTTTTCTTTCTGTAAATGTACAGTTGAATATAATTAAGACAATCATAATATTGTAAAACCACCATTCATCTCCCTAACTCTTTTTATTTGTAAAACGGAAACTCTATGCCCATTCAACAACTCCTCATTTCCTCTTCCCTGTCCTTCTTCAGGCCCTGACAACCACCATTCTACTTTCTGACTTTATGATTTTGACTACTCTACGTATCTCATACATGTAGAATCAAACAGTATTTGTCTTTTTGTGACTAGGACAATGTTCTCAAAGTTTCACCATGTTGCAGCATGTGACAGGATTTCCTTTTTTAAGGCTAATATTTTATTGTATCATGCCTGTAATCTCAGCCACTTGGGAAGCTGAGGTGAGAGGATTGCTTGAGCCCAGGAGTTTGAGACTAGCCTGAACAACACAGCAAGAGCCCATCTCAAAAAAAAAACAAAACCAAAAATATGATTTTGTACATACTACATTTTGCTTATCCATTCATCTGTCGATGGACACTTGGCTTGCTTCTACCTTCTGGCTAGTGTGAATATAGATTAATAAAGTAAATATGCATGAGTACACAGTGGTGTAAATTAATAAATAAGTGGGGAAGAGGGAGAAATCTTCCTTACAGAAGAATTTCAATTAATAGATGTTTAAGGAATTAGGAAAATGCAAAATCACCAGGAGACACACATCACAGTAATAATTATTACAGGCAAGATCCACAGTCAGATGCTAACATGAGTGGATGAAGATTGGATGAGAAACAGGATATTGGCCTCAAAGTATCTGCCTTAAGAAATGTTAACTATTGTGAAGGTAAAAAAGATAGTAATTTTGCAGCAGAGAAATGTAGTAAACACCATCTTGCTCAGGTGATCAAGGTTAACATCACCAGGAATGGGACGTGTTGACATCATGTGCCCATGATGTGCTATACTGAAAAGGACACAACAGCACCTCTGTAGCAGCTTTGCCAAAAATTTATAACCTCAATTTTATCATGAAAAAAAACACAAGACATTCTCTTATCATATCAATTATTGTATTTTGAGACAGTGTCTCATTTTGTCACCCAGGCTAGAGTGCAGTGGTGCCATCATAGCTCACTGCAGCCTCAAACTCCTGGACTCAGGTGATCCTCCTGCCTCAGCCTCCTGAGTAGCAGGGACTACAGGCACACACCACCACACCAGCTAATTTTTTCTTTTTTTTTTAGAGACAGGCATGTCACTATGTTGCCCAGGCTTGTCTCACACTCCTGGCCTCATGTAAGCCTCCCTCCTTGGCCTCTCAAAGTGTTAGGATTACAAGCATAAGCCACTGTACCTGGCTTCATATCAATTCTTATAATGACATAAGACAAATGAAGTGAGCAGTACTCATCAAAAGTGTCAACATCAGGAAAGACTGAGGAACTGTCACAGATTGGAGAAGATAAGAGACATAACAGCTAAATCTAATGTGGGACTTTAATTGGATTCTGGAACAGAAAAAGGATGGTAGGGAAAAATGGTGAAATTTGAATAAAGTTTATACTTCAGTTAATAGTATTGTGCCAATGTTGATTTCCTGGTTTTGATAACTGTGCTATGGTTATATAAGTTGCGAACATTAGGGTAAAATGAGTGAAGGGCATATATAGACACATACGAACTTGGTACTATTTTTGCAACTTTACTGAAATCTAAAATTATTTCTAAATAAAAAGTTTTTTTAAAAAGAAAAATATAGCACTTTGTATAAAAACCAACTTTAGATTCATCCCTATTAAACTTGATTCAATTTCTTTGTTTTTTGGTTTGTTTGTTTTTAAGACAGAGTATCTTGCTCTGTCACCCAGGCTGGAATGCAGTGGTGTAATCATGGCTCACTGCAGCCTCCACCTCCTGGGCTCAAGTGATCCTCCCACTCAGCCTCTGGAGTAGCTGGGACCACAGTCACGCACCAGTACACCCAGCTAACTTTTTTGACTTTTAGTAGAGACAAATGTTGCCCAGGCTGGTCTCAAACTCCTGAACTCAAGGTATCCTCCTTCCTCAGCCACCCAGAGCGCTAGGATTACAGGCATGAATGAACCAATTCAATTCCACAAACAGAGAAGTATGATCATATAATAAATATTGATCACTGAGACCCTCCCCCAGAGTCTAGGAAACAAGCAAAGATCATTTAGAATAAAGATTATCTAAAGCAATGTCTGAATCACATCATTTTTAAACACACTTATTCAGGGCTCACACATTTCTTCGACATTTTGGCAGAAGAAAACTTCATGGAAGATAAAATTCTAGTCATGCTGAGTAAACTTGGTCCCCATCCCTGAACTTAAATATAAGTAGCGAAGCTGACAATAATCACAACCCAAATGATACCATAGGTTGGTCCCAAGAGGCTTAAAAATTAATAGGCCAGGCCGGGCATGGTGGCTCACACCTGTAATCCCAGCACATTGAGAGGCCGAGGCAGGCAGAATATGAGGTCAGGGGATCGAGACCATCCTGGCTAACATGGTGAAACCCTGTTCTACTAAAAATGCAAAAAAAAAAAAAAATAGCCTGGTGTGGTGGCACGCACCTATAGTCCCAGCTACTCGGGAGTCTGAGGCAGGAGAATTGCTTCAACCCAGGAGGTGGAGGTTACAGTGAACCGAGATTGCACTACTGCACTCCAGCCTGGGTGACAGAGTGAAAATCTGTCTCAAAAAAAAAAAATTAATACGCCAAGAAATGGATAAAGGAGTTTCATCTTTGTATATCTACATCTTTGAATCTTTACAATCCTCAGTTCCTCTCTTTTTCCTTCTTGGGAGAAAATTTCCATTTATGTACTCCAATACCACGAAATCCAGACTAAAAGGGATATCCTTACTTACTAGTATTATAAATACTACTAATATTAAAAGATCAAATTCTTCTAGGGTTTGAGTTCAAAATGACAATGCAAAGGATGTATGCTTACTGTAAACAGTGACTACCTGTGGATAAATGGATGGGAGGCTCTTTAATTCTTTATTTTACACATTTTGTATTATTTGACTTTTCTTTTTTTTAAAGATGGGATTTCACCATGATGGCCAGGCTAGTCTTGAACTCCTGATCTCAGGTGATCCACCCACCTCAGCCTCCCAAAGTGCTAGGATTACAGGGGTCACCACACCCGGCTATTTGACTTTTTATAATAACAATCATATATAATTTTAAAATAAATTTATATATAAACCTGGCACGATGCAAGTCAATCATTAGTTATTTTAAACTAAATAGTAGACTTTTAACAATCAACTATAAACTGTTAGCAATTCAATTTCATCTGAAATATATCAAACTCAAAAGCCGAGAGTAAGAAAACTCTTGCCACTTGTCATTTAACATCATTTACTAAAAGTGTACTTTATCCAAATGAAATCCGTGTCATGGTTTTGTGCCACTAGAGAGCACATAGCAACTGGAGGTCATGAATTATACACATAGTAAAGAAGTAAACACTGTTTTCCAAAGCAGGGTGCCAACATGTGTAATTCCAGTACTACAAATAGAATATTTAATACAGAGAGTGTGTGGTATAAAGAATCAGCAGAGAAATGTTTTGGCCTCCCATGACATAGGGGAGGGGGGGAGAAGAGAGAGAGAGAGAGAGAAAGAGAGAGAGAGAGAGAGAGAGAGAGAGAGAGAGAGAGAGAGAGAGAGCACTGCTTCATAGATGGATCACCAATGCCACTTGTCATGCTCCTGACCAGGAATATACCTTCTCTGATGGGAACGGCAGGAGCCTCAGTCCTCATGCACAAAGGGGAGCTCCCTGAATGATGTCCCAAGGGATGTCACCAGATCCAAACTTGCCCATTATAATCCCATCTGTTATTCATATTTGCTATCTATATGTTCTTTTGATCTTCCCTTCCTTTGTAACAAAGTTCATTTTTAAAATCCTATCTCTTGTCTTAGCTATGCTAAGAAGACAAGGAGATGGGTGGGTAGGGAAGATCAGGTCATTGCTACAATACTGCAAAAGCCTCTGACAGTCACCTACCTACTGGGTCATCTGCACATTCTGTATCTAGATATTTCATTTGTGGGTTTGTCTATTTGTTGGAAAAGACTTTGTGTCAAGGTGCTACTGACTGAGTCCATCTTACACAGTCACTTATTCAAAAACAAGACTGTTGATTGAGTGTCTACCACATACCAGGCACCACAGTAGTAACAGTATTACACACTGTTCCAATACTTAGAAGCTTTATGACTCAGAGGCCATAGCATGAAACAGATTGGTTTGAAACATCAGGATCTGAACACTAGGCCATTAAATGGCACCAGAACAGACACTCATTAAAAGTTTTCCTCCTCTGGGCGGGCACAGTGGCTCATGCCTGTAATTCCAGCACTTTGGGAGGCCAAGGCTGATGGATCTCCTGAGATCAGGAGTTTGAGAACAGCCTGGCCAACATGGTGAAACCCCATCTCTACTAAAAATACAAAAATTAGCTGGATGTGGTAGCAGGCACCTGTATTCCAAGCTACTGGGGAGGCTGAGGCAGGAGTTCCCTTGGTCTTGAACTCCTGGCCAGGGAGGAGGAGGCTTCAGTGAGCCAAGATCATGCCGCTGCACTCCAGCCTGGGCAACAAGAGCAAAACTCTGTCTCAAAAAAGTTTTCCTCCTCATCTAAATAAGTTAATATGGTTTTCAAAGTTTGTGTAGCTTTAGATCCTGCAAGTATTCAGAAGATCAATTCCCACAGAAGTTAAGTCCAAGTTATAAAGAGTTTAAAACCTCTCAAAGTGAAAAGGGCCACCAACATGCTTGTCAAGGTTGGGTCCAGGAGCAAAGAGGGATACACAGAGATGAGTTCAGTGCTCCTCATCTAACTTCTTCACATGGGATGACTATATAGATAGTGGGATATCTCACCCATCCAAAGAGGGACAGCAGGGGGCTGGGTAAATATGGGAAATGCAGGGCTGGGGACACAGCTGGGGGTGGGGACCTGACTTTCTTTCACCTACAGGCGAATTGTGTGTTCATGGCAACAAGTCCTCTGGCCCTCAGTGTCCCCATCTGTAAAATGAGTAATGTGATTGGACCAGAGCTACCTGAAGAGCCCAGCCAGCTCCAATGTGTCATGATTTCCATCTCCAGGAATAGCCTCAAGGGTCCAGTCTCCAGCCAGTTCTGAACTTCACAGTTCATGACTCTAGTCCAGATTGTAAAATGGCAGAGTCCAAACTACAGGCTCTCAGACCTGGAGCTCTACAGGCTAAAATGTCCCTCTGCACACATCTCTCCAGAGTGAACTTGTAACTCCAAAGGAAGGCCCTTAGTGTACTCTAAGGCTTGGCACATTGCAAAGCCATTGACAGGATGGAGCCTCCTGACCTGGAAGGGGAGGGCAAGACTCTAGCACTCAGACTGTAGGGCAAGGGTACAAACCACCCCAGGGAGGCGCAGGATCAGCCCTGCTCTGGCAGGCATGGCTCTCCTAATCAGCATGGATGTTTACTTTCTGTCCCAAAACGGAGTGAAACCCAAAGATACTAACACATCTTTTTTCTTTTCCAGAAGCTAGACAAAAGGATATTTCAGAGCCAGATAAAACCACGAGAGCAGCTCTGAGGAAGACCTAATGTTTCCAGTCCAAAATCTGAAATGCATTTCAGGGAGTAGATGATATGATTTGGGGGTTGGGGAAAAGGAAGAGAAGAGGCAGCACTTTTAGCAACATAAGTTAGCCACTGCAAGAACTAAGGAGGTGGGAACTTCCCTGCTGTCCCCCCACATGGTCCCCAAGGCACTTACCCTCACACTGCCTGCCCTCCCCTTGGTAGCCAGGCTTGCAGGAGCACTTGTAGGAGGTGGGTGTGTTCTGACACAGGGCGTCGGTATGGCAGTCATCTAGCCCTTGGGCACACTCATCCACATCTGCAAAAGAGCACAACTGGCACCTGATACAGGCTCCCAGCCAGGTGTGATCAGGCCTCAGCCCTGTCTAGCATCATCCCCACCAGCCCACCCCACTTCACTCCTCACCAGCTACAACTGCTTGGGACCCCTGGGATGAAACATACTGTTTCTGGGCCCCTGTTTCCAAGAATAGCCTGTACCCTTTATGTGAAATTACCCCCACCATCACCCACTGGCCTTTAGGACTCAAGCTCAAATCCACCTCCTCCAGGAAGCCTGCCATGACCCTCAGTGTAGGTGCCCCCACCAAGTGCTCCCATGTGTATGTCCTTGCATATGTCGTGCAGGGTTGTTACTGTCTTCCTCTCTCTCCACCAGTCAATGTCTTGACAACAGACTGCGTCTGTGTCCCTTATGCCAAGCCAGTGCAGTACCTAGCCAAGCAGCTGTCTGTCAGCTTTCTCAGGGCTTAGAGCAAGCTTGTCCAACACTGCCTGTGGGCTACACACAGCCCAGGACACCTTTGAAAATGGCCCAACACAAATTCATAAACTTTCTTAAAACATTATGACTTTTTTTTGTTTTAGTTCATCAGCTATTGTTTGTGTTAGTATATTTTACGTGCGGCCCAAGACAATTCTTCCACTGTGGCCCAGGGAAACCAAAAGATTGCACCCCGCAGGTTTAGAGTACTTGGGGGAAGCCTGCCCCGGGATCGGAGCAAATGCCATCCTGAACTCTCAGATGCTGAGAAGCGGCCCCCGGCACTCCCACCCCCTGCCCATCCTCTAAACCTGGAAACCCGCCTTGGCAGAAGTGTTTGCTGGGTTGACACCACTCCAGGATGTTAATTAAAAACAAAAGCGTCGTGAAAGTATTACAAGTCCAGTTAGCACAGCACGTCCAGAGTTCTCTGCTGAAAACCTAGGCTTGTGGCTGCTTCAGAGTAACTCCCAGATCCTCAAACAGGCGCTGTTCCGCTGACAGAAAGTCTCCGGGGCACCCCCCTCCCCCAAGCCAGCAGCAGAACTTCCCGGTCCCCAGAGAAAGAAAGGGCAAAGCTGCCAGGGCCTCCCGCATGTGTCCAGCCCAGCCGTCAGTTTCCCCACCTACGCTGAGGCGTGGGACCCCGAGGCCCGGGTCAGCACCCTCCTGCCTGCTCCCGGCGACGGGCTGACTAGCAGGCGCTCTGGAGGCATCCCGACAGGGGCGGGAACTGTCAGCAGCTCCGGGTCCGAGGCCGGGCCGCGGGACTCAGGCCCCGGGCCTCTGGCCCCAGCGGTCGTGGCGTCTTGGCCGGGCGGGTGGATGAACTCCCTGGGGAAGCGGGGGTCCCGCGGAGCTGCAGCTGCCAGCCCCCAGCCCCGCGCGCCCAGCTCCGGACCCCGTCGGGGACCTGGACAGCCTTCCCGGCCCTGTCCGCCGTGCCAGGTGCGCCTCAGCGGCCGGACACTCACCCTCCAGCGGCCCCACAGCGCGGCCCCGGCCCGGCGGGACGGCCCCCGCCAGCAGTAGCGGCGGCAGCAGCAGCAGCAGCGCCCGGGCAGCCCCAGGACGGTTGCGGCCCGCGACCCCCATGAATGGCGCGGCGGCTGCGGGCAGAGGCGGCGGAACGCGGGTGGTGGCGGCGGTGGCGTGGGGAGATGTGTGCGGGCGCCCTGCCTGCCGCCGCCGCCACCCCCGGCCCAACCCCGCCCGCCCCCCAAGCCCCAGCCTCATTTTCACACGGTCCTCCCCGGGCCCGGGTGGGAGGCGCGGGGGAGGGGGGGGCAGTGCCGCCCCGCCCGGCCTCCTCCCGTCCCCTCCCTGGCCCGGGCGGAGGGGGCGCATTGGGGCGGTGGCCTGAGGGCTGCTGTCAGCCTGGCTGGGCCAGCAGCACGGTGCCCCGCGTCCCGCTCAGCCCCCGCACCCAGCCTGCTGCCCCCCCCACCCCCCGCAGCCCTGCTCGGCTCCAGCGCTCGGAGCGCCTCCATGTCCCGCCTGTTCCAATGCCCTACAACTCGACCCAGGCCCTCTTGTGAAGACAAACAGCCCATCTAGACTGAAATATTTGGGAACCCCATACAGTCACCAAACCCCAAAGCTATCTTGGGGCTTTTCACTTGGGAGGTGGGAGTTGAAGGGAGTGAGGGTGACTTCCAATTGAGGAAGACAGCTGTTTGAATGGAGAGGATGACCCCGCTCCTCTGCCCACCCCAGCACAGGCTCTGCACCCTTCTCCACACCGCCCACCCCAGGCCTTCTCGGATCCTCCATCCCACAGCCCTGAGGGCACTGGTCTACTTGTCCCACTGTGGGGCACGTTGGGCCTAGAATCCCTGCAAACTACTTATATATATCTCAGGGCAGCCTAAGGGGAAGGGGGCTAGAGGTCAAAGGTGAGCCACCAGGGATAACAGCCCCAACTTTGCCCAGAGTACGGGTGGCGTTTATGATCACCTGAACTCCTAAACATCGGGTCTGGCCAGTTGCAAATGCAGGCAGTGCCTGGCACCTGACCCTCCATGCAAGACAGTCCTTGCAAGGGAACAGGTACATAGGGTCTTCTCATAACACCCTAGCCACGGATGGCTGGATCCCAGTACACCCAACATCACTCCAGAAACAAATACAGTAACAATTTCTGGGCACAACCAAACATCACACTCAGGGATAGTAATGTTCTTCACTGAGCTTCTCTGTATTTATTCAATTTTCTCCTGTGAATATGTGAGTGTGTGTGTGTGCAGGCACGCACACACACACACACACACACACACACACAGACACATCATTTCTTTGGCAGTCAGAAAAAAATAGATGTCACCAAAAAAGTCCCCATCTAGCTCATGCACAAAAACACTTCTTGGGGCCCATCCACAGCCCAGAGCTCCCAGTCTGTGCACCCTCAGCACCCCTCAACTGCCACCCGGCCCCCGAACACACCCATGGGGACCAGGCTGAGCCTGCCTCTTTGGGCTGCGGCTAGTGCAGCTGCTTGATGTTGATATCTGAGAAAATAACTTTTCTGTAGCTGTTTTTCTTTTGACCTTTTCATCCCCAGTGAAGGCAGGCAGGTTGCATCCCTCTTTCTGTCTGTGCCTCCCTCCCATTCCCTTTTGTTTGGGGCTGAGAGAGACACTCAGCTATTTCTAGTCATAAGGGTGGTTTTTACACATTTGTAAATCTTCAGTTAGTGAAACGTTCTCTCCGCCTTTGTCTTTGTGTCCTTAATGGTAGTCATAAATTACTGCCTTCTTTTCTCTCAGCTGCATCAGGCTTCATTGCTTTTGAAATGATCAAAGTTATTTCTTTTAAAATCCAACTAGAAACTGCCCATTGTATGGCACAGACCTCTTTAGCTCCAGTCAAAGCATATAAATACATAAAGCTGCCCATTAAACTCTGGGGGAGCCTCCTGCAGTGCCTTGTGCCTAGTGAAGATATCAGACATGTGCTGTTCTTCCCCTTTCCCTTTCCCTAACTTTATCTTTCAGTAAGAACACAAATTAATAATAATAAGACTCAGTGTCTTTTTGCCTAAGAGGGTCAGTTTTTGTCATGTTTCCCAGAAAAGTCCACCACTCGCACAGATCTCAAAAAATGTTCTGCATCCTATTTGTTTGCCCCGACATCTGTACAAACGTACTTTTAACTGTTGGCTCCCAGACGCCTGGGCAACCTTTCTGACACTTGAAATTAAAGTCAATATGGTTTACAACTGGGAGTTTCCATAGGGAAAAGGCTCCAGGGGAAAACTGTGTCCAAATGTCAGTGTTTTCAGTGTCGGGAGGGACTTGGTTGGCTCTACTCTGGCTGCAGGCTGCCCTCTATTGTCCAGCTGAGGTCCCCACAAAGTTCTCAGAAAGACCTCAGGCACTGTCCCTGGACTGAGGCTAAATCTCTCTCTTCCTCTCCCTGTCTCCTCTCCACAGGCTGAGAAGCCATGAACTAGGCCTCAGGGGTGTGAGGCAGCCCAGCCAGTCCAGTCTCACTGGTGTGGGCCTCTGAGGAGGCTGAAGAAAGCCTGGTAGTGGCCGGCCCTGAGTGCTCCTGAACTACAAGTGAATAGGTGCCACTCTGCACTCACGGGACACAATTCACCACAGCCCCATCCCAAAGAGAAAAAGGGAGGCTTTCCATTCCAGCCTTTCAAGCAAAGGGCCTGAGATTTGCTCCAATTGGAAAGCCATCACATTCTCATCCCTGAACCAATGACCAAGGCAGGGGGGATTGGAATAATGGATTCAATTGTCTTAAGTCTATTCCCACCTTTCATGACCCCCCAGCAGCCTCTGACATGTGGCCTACTTCTCCCTGGTGGAAAGTGTCCTACCCTTGGTTGTCATCACAGCAGGCAAACTCCTGGCTTTCCTTCTACATTTCAGGAAACGCCTTCTTCACCATCTTCTAGAAATCCTCTTTCTACACCCTCTTCCTGGATGGTTCGCTCATTCCCTTGACTCCATAATATCAATCTCCAGCCTGGATTCATGCTCTTGGTTCAGTCCCATGTATCCAGTTGCCTACTAGACACCACCTTGATTTCCGCTAGAGCCCTCCGACATGTTCAAATGGAGCGCGTGACCTAGAAGCAGCTTCTCAGCTCCTCAAATCTCTGCCTGGTTCAGCCCACCTGTCTCCACTCTGCCTCCACCATGTTCATCAGGGTGACCCAGAAGTCCTACGTGGTGTCCACCTCTGGCCCCCAGGCCTTAAGCAGCCGCTCCTACATGAGCAGGCCCAGCGCCCGCATCAGCTCCTTGAGCTTCTTCCGGGTATGCGGCAGCAGCAGCTTTTGGGGTAGCCTGGGCGCCTGCATGGTTCTGGGTGGAGGCTATGGTGGAGCCAGTGGCATGGGGAGTATCATACCATCATGGTCAGCCAGAATCTGCTGAGCCCCCTTAAGCTGGAGGTGAACCCCAGTTTCCAGGTTGTGCACACCCAGGAGGAGGAACAGATCGAGACTCTCTACAAGTTTACCTCCTCATTGAGAAAGTGCATTCCTGAAGCAGCAGAACAAAATGTTGGAAACCAAGTGGAGCCTCGTGCAGCAGCAGAAGATGGCTCGGAGCAACATGGACAACATATTTGAGAGCCACATCGACAACCTTCAGTGGCAGCGGGACACTCTGGGCCAGGAGAAGCTTGGCAACATGCAGGGGCTGGTGGGCGACTTCAAGAACAAGTATGAGGATGAGATGAAGGAATAAGCATATGGAGATGGAGAATGAATTTGTCCTCATCGAGAAGGATGTGGCTGAAGCTTACATCAACAAGGTAGAGCTGGAGTCTCTCCTGGAAGGGCTGACTGATGAGATCAACTTCCTCAGGCAGCTGTATGGAGAGAAGATGTGGGAGCTGCAGTCCCAGATCTCAGACACATCTGTGGTGCTGTCCATGGACCACAGCTGCTCCCTGGATACAGACAGCATCATTGCTGAGGTCAAGGGCCAGTACAAAGAGATCGCCAATGGCAGCTAGTATGAGACTGAGGGAATGCACCAGATCAAGTATGAGGAACTGCAGACACTGGCTGGGAAGCAGGAGAATGACTTGCATTGTACAAAGACCGAGATCTCAACATGAACCGGAACATCAACCAGCTCCAGGCTGAGATTGAGGACCTCAAAGGCCAGAGGGCTTCCCTGGAATCCACCATCGCAGACGCCCAGTAGCGTGGGGAGCTGGCTGTTAAGGATACCAATGCCAAACTGTTGAGCTGGAGGCTGCCCTGCAGCGGGCCAAGCAGAACATGGTGTGGCTGCTGCGCCATGGAGCACCAGAAGCAGATGAACCAGTAGTTGAATAACATCGAACTGGCCCTGGACATTGATATCGCCACCTACAGGAAGTTGCTGGAGGGCAAGGGGAGCTGGCTGGGGTCTGGGATGCAGAACATGAGTAACCATCTGAAGATCACCAGTGGCTCCCCAGGTGGGTTGATCTCAGCCTACAGGCGCCTCACAAGCCCTAGCCTCAGCTACAGCCTGGGCTCCAGCTTTGGCTCTGGTGGAGGCTCCACCTCCTTCAGCCATACCAGCTCCTCCAGGGCCATGGTTATGAAGAAGGTTGAAACCTGTGATGGAAAGCTGGTGTCCAAATCCTCTGATGTCCTGCCCAAGTGAACAGCCATAGCAGCCCCTCCTAGTCTACCCCTCCTGTGGCTGCCCCAGGGCCTATGGGGGAAGCCGCTCTGCAGTAGAGCACAGGAACAGGACACCCACCTGAGGCTCAGCCTTAGCCCTAACCCTCAGCCCACGCTTCCAGCTACAAAGTAATTCAATTGGGTGGTGGTGGTGGTTGTTTTTTATTTCCAAAATAAAACCTCAGCTAGCTCTGCCAACTGTCCAAAACAAATAAGCAAACAAAAGAAAAAAAAAATGGAGCTCGTCTTCCTCAAACCTGCTCCTTCTCAAGTGCTCTCTCCTTTAGGGAAGAGCACCACCATTCTGTTAAAACCAAGTCAGTGGTTCGGCAGTCCTCTGGTACTCCATTATCTCCCTCCACAGCATATCCGAACAATTGCAAAAATTCTGCCTTCTTACTATCTCTTAAAACCATTCTCTTCCTCCATGCCATTGCCTGGGCTCAGGGGTTCACCATCCCTCATCACCCTCGGGGGCTGCATACCTATCCCCATCTGTTCTTTCCTCCTTCCTAACAGATACTCACCCCTCCTGCAGACAGCCCCTATTCCTGGGAGGGAAGCTGCCCCATCTCTAGCTTCAGGCTCTGGAATAGACATAAGACAATCAAAACCATTCATTCCATTCCCCCTGCCACAGTCATTGATTTAGGGATGAGAACGTGATGGCTTTCCAATTGGAGCAAATCTCAGGCCCTTTGCTTGAAAGGTTGGAATGGAAAGCCTCCCTTTTTCTCTTTGGGATGTGGCTGTGGTGAATGAGGAACTGTGGCAGCCATCTTGATACCTCCTTCCCTCGCCCAAAAGAGGGTAAGTCTAGAGAAACCCTGAGAAGCCAACCAGAAGACACTCTGGTTGCACCTAGTCTGCAATTTTTTATAGGTCTCTGGGTCTAGAATCTCACCCCAATTCAGTACATCCAACACAGTGGCTACCAGAGTTAAATGTAAATTTCATCACATCACTCCCAGTCTTCCTCAGGCCAACATCCAAGCTCCCTTAGTATAATCGCTCTGAAGAACTGTCAGGCAGTACCTACTAATATGGAACATGCATGCCCATTTCTTGGAATATACCTGAGAGAAATGAGTGTACATGTTCACCAAATTCACATACAAGAATATTCATGACAGGCATTTTTACACTAGCCCCAAACTGGAAATCACCCACACGTCCATTAACTAGAAAACGAACAAATTGTGGGATATTTGTTCAATGGAATACTACCAAGCAACAATGAACAAACTCTGATACAGCCAACCACACAGAGGTAGCTTAGGAACATTACGCTGAGGGAAAGAAGCCAGATTAGAAAGAGTGCAAGTTTTATCATTCTATTCACTTCTATGATGTTCTGCTGAGTGTGGTGGCTCCTCACACTTGTAATCTTAGCACTCTAGGACACTAAGGTGGGTGTATCACTTGAGCTCAGGAGTTCAAGACTAGCCTGAGCAACACAGTGAGACCTCATCTCTACCAAAAAGTTTTTTTAAATCTGCCAGGGACCAAGCGAGGTAGCTCATGCCTGTAATTCCAGTACTTTGGGAGGCCAAGGTGGGAGAATTGCTTGAGCTCAGGAATTCAGGACCAGCCTGGGCAACACAGTGAGACCTCATCTCTACCAAAAAGTTTTTAAAATTCAGCCAGGGACCAGGCAGGGTGGCTCACAACTATAATCCCAGCATTTTGGGAGACTGAGGCCGTCGGATCACTTGAGGTCAGGAGTTTGAGACCAGTCTGTCCAACGTGGCAAAACCCCATCTCTACTAAAAATACATAAAAAAATTAGCCAGGCATGGTGGCATGGGCCTGTAGTCCCAGCTACTTAGGAGGCTGAGGCAGAAGGATAGCTTAAACCCAGGAGGCAGAGGTTGCAGTGGGCCGAGATCGAGCCAGGGTGACAGAGCAAGACTTTGTCTCAAAAAATAAAAAATAAAAAATCAGCCAGGTTTGCTGATGCATGCCTGTAGTCTTAGCTACTCCAGAGGCTGAGGTGGGAAGATCACTTGAGCCCAAGAGGCAGAGGTTGCAGTGAGCTGAAATTGGACCCCTGCACTCCAGCCTGGGCAAGAAAGCAAGACCCTGTCTCAAAGAAAGAAAAAAAAAGAGAGGAACAATCTAAGATGGCCGATCGATAACAGCTCGGGATTTCAGCTCTCAGTGAAAGCGCAGAGAACTAGAGGACGCCACACTTTCAGACAAATTCTGGTCTATCACGGAGCAGAAGATCCCCAATGGAGGAACCACACGGGTCGCCAGCGCGACTCTTGTGGCTGGCACAGCGGTTTTGCCGGCACCTCGGCACGGCAGCTCTCGGAGCAGAGTAAACAGGGCCGGCTCCCCTTCTGACTGAGGTTTGGAGGACCCACATGGGTCCCCAGCATGACTCCTGAGACCGGCGCAGCGGCTGTGACGGCACCTCAACGCAGCAGCTCTTGGCGCAGAGTAAACGAGACTGGTTCCCCTTCTGACTGAGGTTTGGAGCCTGGGGAAGGCAGAGTCGCCCATTATGGACACAAGAACGAAGCCAGACAGGAGAATCCTGGGCAGGAAAGCACCATCAGTCTTAACGCCGCGGTTCTGGCCCTGGGAACTAACAACTTGGACCTCCAAACAAGAGACCTAATCTGAAAGTTGGTAATTTCAAAGACGACAGGAGGATGGGAAGAAACCAGTGTAAAAAGGCGGAGAATACTCAAAATCAGAACGCCTCTCCCTCTAAAGATGATCACAGTTCCACATCAACAATGGAACAAGGCTTGATGGAGAACGAGCACATCCCGATGACAGAATCACTCTTCAAGGAATGGATAATAAGAAACTTCTGTGAGTTAAAAGAACATGTTGTACCCCAACATAAAGAAACTAGGAAATTTGAAAAAAGGTTTGACGAAATCCTATTGAGAATAGACAACTTAGAGAGGAATATAAGTGAATTAATGGAACTGAAGAATACAATACAGGAACTCCGAGAAGTATGCACAGGTTTAAACACTCGAATTGTTCAAGCAGAAGAAAGGATAACAGAGGTCAAAGTCCAACTTAATGAAAGAAAACAAGAAGACAAGAGTAGAGATAAAAGGATAAAAAGGAATGAGCAAAGTCTCCAAGAAATGTGGGACTATGTGAAAAGACCAAATTTACGTTTGATAGGTGTACCTGAATGCGACGGAGAGAATGAATCCAAGCTGGAAAATACCCTTCAGGATATTATTCAGGAAAATTTTCCTGAACTAGCAAAGCAGGTCAATATTCAACCCCAGGTAATACAGAGAACACCACAAAGATATTCCTCAAGAAGAGCAACCCCAAGGCACATAATTGTTAGATTCACCAGGGTTGAAACGAAGGAGAAAATACTAAGGGCAGCCAGAGAGAAAGGTCAGGTTACCCACAAAGGCAAGCCTATCAGACTTACAGCAGATCTCTCAGCAGAAACTCTACAAGCCAGAAGAGAGTGGGGGCCAATATACAACATCCTCAAAGAACAGAACCTTCAGCCCAGAATTTCATATCCAGCCAAACTAAGCTTCACAACTGAAGGAAAAATAAAATCTTTTATGAACAAGCAAGTACTCAGAGATTTTATTACCACCAGGCCTGCTTTACAAGAGCTTCTGAAAGAGGCATTACACACAGAAAGAAACAACCAGTATTAGCCTTACTAAAAATATACCAAAAAGTAAAGAGCACCAACATAAAGAAGAATTTTCATCAACAAATGAATAAAACAGCCAGTTAACATCAAATGGCAGTAACCCTAAATTTAAATCGACTAAATCCCCCAATCAAAAGACACAGCCAAAACCCAACGGCATGCTACATCCAGACCTGTGTCACATGCAAGGATACACAAAGACTCAAAACAAAGGAATGGAGAAAGATTTACCAACCAAATGGAGAGCAAAAATAAATAAATAAAAAGCAGGAGCTGCAATTCTCGTAGCGGATAAAATAGATTTTAAAGCAACAAAGATATAGTGGTAAAAGGATCAATACAACAACAAGAGCTAACGATCCTAACACCCAGATACATAGAGACTTAGACTCAATGAGAGAGAAAATTAATAAGGATATCAAGGTCTCGAACTCAGATCCGGAACAAGTAAACTTAATAAATATTTATAGAGCTCTCCACTTCAAATACACAAAGTAAACATTCTAGTCAATACCACATCACACCAACTCATAGGTTTAAATGAAACATTGATTGGCCATTATTAATACCCATTTTTTTTTTCAGAATAAAGCAATATTTCCGTTCACCCTCCCTCTCTCTCTTCCTCTTTCTCTCCTTTACTCATTTTTTTTTTCTTTCCTTCTCTCAAAAAAAGAAATCAACTTGTAAACCTCTGAATCCAGGTCGGCAATGTCTCTCTCATTGCTTTAATTCCTTCCTTCCCTTCCCTCCCTCCCTCCCTTCCTCCCTTCCTCCCTTCCTTCCTTCCTCCCTTCCTCCCTTCCTCCCTTCCTCCCTCCCTTCCTCCTTCCCTCCCTTCCTGCCTTCCTCCCTTCCTCCTTCCCTCCCTAAAAAAAAAAAAAAAAAAAGAATATGCAGAACTCATTAATAGTGACAGAGGCCAGAATTGCTACTACTGTTCCCTCTGGGGGTGGATATTGACATTTTGTTTACCTAGGAAGGAACATAAAGGAAGATTCTGGAGTGCTGGAAATGTTCTAGATCTTGATCTGCATGTTGATTGAATGGGTTTATATATATGTAAAAATCTGCTGGAATGTTGGGTTAAGCTTAATGCACTTCAAGCTCTTGACTGTATGTAGCTTTTACATCAGTAAGTTGAAGCAAGCACCGCCTAGCTCAAGACCCTTATGATCTGATCCCATTCTATCTTTCCAGCTTTCTCTTCTACCACTCCTTTACTCACAGACTATGCTCCAGTGACATCAGACTTCATGTGCTAGCAATTTATCACTTTTCTCCTTATACATCTCTTCTTTTGCTGACACTGTTCCCTTTGCCTGAATGACATGACGAAGTGGGGCTCAACAAATATTTGAAAAAATAAAATCCAACATCTTGATTAATGAATATTACTATACTCCAAGGAAAAGTACATTTGCTGAAACATCCTCCCAAAAAGCAATGAGGGAAAAAATTTGAGTCAGCTGGGTGTGCTGGCTCACGCCTGTAATCCCAGCACTTTAGGAGGCTGAGGCAGGCGAATCACGAGGTCAGTAGTTTGAGACCAGCCTGGCCAACATGGTGAAACCCTGTCGCTACTAAAAAAAAAAAAAAATTAGCCAGGCATAGTGGCAGGCATCTATAATCCCAGCTACTCAGGAGGCTGAAGCAGGAGAATCACTTGAACCTAGGAGGCAGAGTTAACAGTGAGCTGAGATCACACCACTACACTCCAGCCCAGGCAACAGAGACTCCATCTCAAAGGAAAAAAAAAAATTGAGTCTTCAGGTTAGCAGGCACTGAGAACTAATAAAAGGAAAACTATCTGCTCTTGCACACACATTAATTTCTTCTCCATGAATGGCTTCCATATCTCCTGGAAAACTCTTTTCAACATGTCTGAGCTGGCTATGAGGTAGTAAATCTTTCTGGTTGCTTACCCATCCGCATTTGTTCTTTCTTCCTTCCTAACAGATACTCGCCCCTCTCTCAGGCAGCCCATGTCCCTAATAGGGAAGCTGCCCCATCTCTAACTGCAGGCTCTGGGGTTGGCTTAAGATTATAATACTTATTTTTCCAACAGTCATTGGTTCAAGAATAAGCACGTGACAGCTATCCAATCAGAGTGAATCTCAAGCCCTTTGCTTGAAAAGCTGGAATGGAAAGACTTCCACTTCGGGATGTCGTTGTGGTGAATGAGAAACTGTGGCAGCCATCTTGATACTTCCTTCCCCTCCCCAAAAGACGTTAAGTCTAGAGAAACACTGAGAAGCCAACAAGGAAACACTCCCTACCTCAGGACCTCCAGTTATAACGGCAGTACATTTCCTTATTGTTTGAATTGGTGGGTTTATTTTTATTTTTAAAATTGTGGTCAAAAATATATAACATAAAATTTACCATTTTAACCATTTTTAAGTGCACACCTTAGTAGCATTAAATACATTAACATTGCTTTGTAACCATCACGGCCATTCATCTCCAGAACTTTTTTTTTTTTTTTTTTTGAGACTGAGTCTCGCTCTGTCTCCTAGGCTGGAGTGCAACGGAGCGATCTCGGCTCACTGTAACCTCTGCCTCGTGGGCTGAAGCCATTCTCCTGCCTTAACTTCCTGAGTAGCTGGGATTACAGGCACCCACCATCATGCCCAGCTAATTTTTGTTTTGTTTTGTATTTTTGGTAGAGATAGGGTTTCACCATGTTAGCCAGGCTAGTTTTGAACTCCTGACCTCTGATGATCTGCCCACTTTGACCTCCCAAAGTGCTGGGATTACAGGTATGAGCCACTGTGCCCAACCATGTCCAGAACTTTCTTCATCCTGCAAAACTGAAACTCTGTTAAACAATAACTCCCCATCTCCCCCTTATCCCACTCCACCTGACAACCACCATTGTACTTTCTGTTCCTATGAATCTGATTAAGTATTTCATATGAGTGTAATAACATAGAATTTGTGATTGGCTTATTTAATTAAGCATAATGGCTTCAAGGTTCATCTGTGTTGAGCATGTTTAGAATCTCCTTTCTTTTAAATATATTTCTTAATAATATTCGATTGTTCATCCATTCATCTGTCCACAGACGCTTGGGTTGCTTCTCCCATTTGACTATTGTAAATAACGCTGCTATGAATATGGGTGTACAAATATCTGTCCATATCCCTGCTTTGAATTTTCTTTTTAGGTATATACCCAGGAATGGAATTGCTGGATCAGATGATAATTCTTTTTAATTTTGGGGGGAACTACTATAATGTTTACCTTACTGACTATACCATTTCATATTCCCACCATCAGGGCACAAGAATTCCAATTTCTCCACATCCTTACCAACACTTGTAATTTCCCAATTTTCCAATAATAGCTATCCTAACAGATGTGAAGTGATATTTCATTATGGGTTTTTTGAATTTAGCCAAAAAAGTATTTAGCTCTATTATTTTAGCCAAAAAAGTATTCCTATTTAGTTCTATATAAGCCTCCATTAGGTGATCCTCTCCATAAGGTAGGATAAAGGTAATTGTGTAGGGTAGAATCCTCTCAGGGGCTGAAATAACAAATTATTATTTTAGTCACAAAAGTTTATGTAATCCTGGCATACATGCCAGGACCCTCTATTTCTTTAGTGCTTCTAAAGCTGCATCTACATTCTCTTTTGCTTACAGAAGTTTAAAAATCTTTCCAATAAATATTTACTTAAAATAATAGTTAACATTTGAATGAATACTAAATATCAGACACTATTCTAAATCCTTCATATGTATTTACTTAATCTTCCTAAAAACTCTGCAAAATAGAAACCATCACACTCTGTATTTTACAGTTGTGGACAGTGAAGGGAAGAGAGGTTAGGTAATTTGCTAGTAGGTGGCAGACCAGGACTCAATGCCAAGAAGCCTGGTTCCGATCCCTCTGCCTCACCGCTGCACTCTACAGCCTATTGCGTGCCAGACATTGTTCTAGGCCCTATGCGAAACACAAAGATTAGAGGCAAACTCTGCCTTCTCAGAACTCACAGTCCAGTAAAAAAGGTGAGACATAATGGGTGTTCATCTTCCACACCTCTTCCAAAATATGAATATGATAATTTCTGTTTAAAACCCCTTAAAGTCCCTTCACCTACATTACCTGTACCATAGACCAACCTCATGGGCAGGAGCAGCTACATAATTTGCAGGGCCCAGTGCAAAATTAAAATGCAAGGTACTTTCACCAAAATGCAGGGGGGAGGTGCTATTAAGGTACTAAAAATAGTTTTTTCCTTTAAAAACACTTTATTACTCTTAACACATAATAGGGGTAACATGAGTAAAAATGTAAATTTACAAACTGCAAAAAGGTAGTATTTTGGTGTCATAATGTTATGTAATGCAACAAATAAGAATAGTCCATTAGGCCAAGAGGGGTGGCTCATGCCTATAATCCCAGCACTTTGGGAGGCCAAGGCAGGAAGATAGTTGAGCCCAGGAGTTTAAGACCAGCCTGGGCAATATAGTGAGACTTTGTCTCTCCAAAAAATAAAAAAATTAACTGAGTGTGGTGGTACCCACCTGTAGTCCCAGCTACTTGGAAGGCTGATGCAGGAGGATCACTTGAGTCAGGGAAATCAACGTAATAGTGAGCTATGATTGTACCACTGCATTCCAGCCTGGGTGACAAAGAAAGATCTTGTCTAAAAAAAAAAGCCTAATTCATGTGATATCTTGATTCATCACAAGATTTTTCTGGCTCATTTTTCCACAAAAGCATTTCCACAAATTATTTTCTTCAAAAATCAAAGAGGCCATCAAAATGTATACTTTTAGGATCTTTATTTTCAGTCAGTATAATTGAAGAGATATCAATTGTTCTTGGCAAATCAAAGGCGACAATGTTTTATAATTTTTAATTTTCAGAAGGATCTTTCTAGGGATGTAACTGTTAGTAGATCTGTCATTGGATCTACCTGTTACTGGATCTGTTTTAGTACATCTAGAGCTGACGATTCTTGTGGAATTATTTTTCTAAAAAGATGTAACACTTCATACAAATCATTTTTGTGTAAATCTGAATTTAATTTTAATGTACACTTATACAATGCCATTTTAATGTTTTCTTTAATATTTCTTGTAACACGTGGAGGTTAAATAAGAAGCTGAAAGTAGCTTCATGATTTGTATATAATTCAGAAGGCCTGTTTCTGCATATATCTCTATATCTTTAATTACAAGGAAAAATGGATTTTAAAATTATCTTATTTGTTAATGATTGCTTAATCTGAAGTTTCATATGAAAACAGGGCTCTTTTCCATCTAATGCAATGATTTTAATACCCGGTTTCTGTCTCTAAGTCTGCAGGTATTTGCTTTGTAATGTTGCAGCAGTTGTTTTTTTTGTTTTTGTTTGTTTGTTTGTTTGTTGTTGTTGTTGTTTGAGACGGAGTTCCACTCTTGTTACCCAGGCTGGAGTGCAATGGCACGATCTTGGCTCACCGCAACCTCCGCCTCCTGGGTTCAGGCAATTCTCCTGCCTCAGCCTCCTGAGTAGTTGGGATTACAGGCACATGCCACCATGCCCAGCTAATTTTTTGTATTTTTAGTAGAGACGGGGTTTCACCATGTTGACCAGGATGGTCTCGATCTCTTGACCTGGTGATCCACCCACCGGCCTCCCAAAGTGCTGGGATTACAGGCTTGAGCCACCGTGCCCCGCCAGTTTTTTTGTTTTGTTTTGAGACAGAGTGTCGCTCTTGTTACCATGGCTGGAGTGCAGTGGCGTGATCTCGGCTCACCGCAACCTCCACCTCTTGGGTTCAGGCAATTCTCCTGCCTCAGCCTCCCAAGTAGCTGGGATTACAGGCATGTGCCACCATGCCCCATGCCCAGCTAATTTTTTGTATTTTTAGATGGGGTTTCACCATGTTGACCAGGATGGTCTCGATCTCTATCTCTTGACCTCGTGATCCACCCGCCTCAACCTCCCAAAGTGCTGGGATTATAAGCATGAGCCACCACACCTGACCCGTAGCAGTTTTAAAAACCAGAGGCTGGGCGTGTTAGCTCACACCTGTAATCCCAACTTTGGGAAGCCAAGGCAAGAGAGTCACTTGAGCCCAAGAGTTGGAGACTAACTTGGGTAACAGAGCAAGTCCTCTGTCTCTACAGAACAAAAACATTAGCTGGGTACAAAAGCACATGCCTATAGTCCCAACTACTTGGAAGGTCAAGACAGGACAGCTTGAGCCACTGCACTCCAGCCTTGGTGACAGAGCAAGAACTTGTCTCTAAATAAATAAATATATATATATATACCAGAGATTCTAAACTCTTCAAAGAATTCTGACATATGCTGCTATGCTTTATTGTAATATCCTTGTGTTTGCTTTTATTTTGTAATAATTTACTGACTAAATTTACTGCCTGAGTACTAGCAATTCCTGTTCCAGTGCTCAGGCCAGAGAGTTAATATTCATGTGGCTATCACAGGAACAAGGTCTGGGGGTGAACAGCCAAGCAGCTTCCCATCAAAGGTCTCATTATGGGTCTGCAGACACTGTCCTCATACAGAGACCCCCTTTCTTCTGTAGCCACTGTGGCTGCTGCCACTGTCTGAGCTGATGTGATGGGCCCTGGGCTCAGCTTAGCTAGCTTGGGGCCCTGCAGTGCTGTGGACTTCTCCTGAAACATACAACTGTGCCACTGGCAGCCAGGCCTAAGCCTACATGTGCTAGCACCATCACCTGGTGTGTCTCCACTACTCATGTGCATGTTCCATTGTCCCACCAGACTTCAGTTACAAAATACAAGCTCTAAGATGAAATTTAGGAATTTCAAGATGGTGGCAGCAAGGCATAACACCAAACATGGGGCCCTTCTGAGAACAGGGCCCTATCTGTCTCGCTGTACAGGTTGCACACCCTTAAAGCTAGCCACACTAGCTTTTTTTTAATTGCATTTTAGGTTTTGGGGTACGTGTGAAAAACATGCAAGATAGTTGCATAGGTACACATGTGGCAGTGTAATTTGCTGCCTTCCTCCCCTTCACCTATATCTGGCATTTCTCCCCATGCTATCTCTCCCCAACTCCCCCACCACGCTGTCCCTCCCCTATTCCCCCCAATAGACCCCAGTGTGTAGTGCTCCCTTCCCTGTGTCCATGTGTTCTCATTGTTCATCACCCGCCTATGAGTGAGAACATGTGGTATTTGATTTTCTGTTCCTGTGTCAGTCTGCTGAGAATGATGTTCTCCAGGTTCATCCATGTCCCTACAAAGGACATGAACTCATCATTTTTGATGGCTGCATAATATTCCATGGTGTATATGTGCCACATTTTCCCAGTCCAGTCTATCATCGATGGGCATTTGGGTTGGTTCCAGGTCTTTGCTATTGTAAACAGTACTGCAATGAACATTCGTGTGTATGTGTAGAACGATTTATAGTCCTTATAAATAATGGGATTGCTGGATCAAATAAAATTTCTATTTCTAGGTCCTTGAGGAATCGCCACACTGTCTTCCACAATGGTTGAACTAATTTACACTCCCACCAACAGTGTAAAAGTGTTCCTATTTCTCCACATCCTCTCCAGCATCTGTTATCTCCAGATTTTTAATGATCGCCATTCTAACTGGCGTGAGATGGTATCTCAATGTAGTTTTGATTTGCATTTCTCTGATGACCAGTGATGATGAGCATTTTTTCATATGTTTGTTGGCCTCATGTATGTCTTCTTTTGTAAAGTGTCTGTTCATATCCTTTGCCCATTTTTGAATGGGCTTGTTTGTTTTTTCTTGTAAATCTGTTCCAGTTCTTTGTAAATTCTGGATATCAACCCTTTGTCCGATGGGTAAACTGCAAAAATTTTTTCCCATTCTATTGGTTGCCGATTCACTCTAGTGACTGTTTCTTTTGCCGTGCAGAAGCTGTGGAGTTTGATTAGGTCCCATTTGTCTATTTTGGCTTTTGTTGCCAATGCTTTTGGTGTTTTAGTCATGAAGTCCTTGCCTACTCCTATGTCCTGAATGGTTTTGCCTAGATTTTCTTCTAGGGTTTTCATGGTGTTAGGTCTTATGTTTAAATTCTTAATCTATCTGTAGTTAATTTTAGTGTAAGGTGTCAGGAAGGGGTCCAGTTTCTGCTTTCTGCACATGGCTAGCCAGTTTTCCCAACACCATTTATTAAACACGGAATCCGTTCCCCATTGCTTGTTTTTGTCAGGTTTATCCAAGATTGTATGGTTACAGATATGTTGTGTTGCCTCCGATGCTTCTGCTCTGTTCCATTGGTCTATATCTCTGTTTTGGTACCAGTACCATGCTGTTTTGATTACTGTAGACTTGTAGTATAGTTTGAAGTCTGGTAGTGTGATGCCTCCCACTGTGTTCCTTTTACTTAGAATTGACTTGGCTATGTGGGCTCCCTTTTGGTTCCATATGAAGTTTAAGGTGGTTTTTTCCAGTTCTGTGAAGAAGGTCATTGGTAGCTTGATGGGGATAGCATTGAATCTGTAAATTACTTTGGGCAGTATGGCCATTTTCACAATATTGATTCTTCCTAACCGTGAACATGGAATGTTTCTCCATCTGTTTGTGTCTTCTCTTATTTCGTTGAGCAGTGGTTTGTAGTTTTCCTTGAAGAGGTCCCTTACGTTCCTTGTAAGTTGTATTCCTAGGTATTTTATTCTCTGTGTAGCAATTGTCAATGGCAGTTCATTCTTGATTTGACTCTCTTTAAGTCTGTTATTGGTGTACAGGAATGCTTATGATTTTTGCACATTGATTTTGTATGCTGAGACTTTGCTGAAGTTGCTTATCAGTTTCAGGAGTTTTTGGGCTGAGGCGATGGGGTCTTCTAGATATACTATCATGTCATCTGCAAATAGAGACAATTTGGCTTCCTCCTTTCCTATTTGAATACCCTTTATTTCTTTTTCTTGCCTGATTGCTCTGGCTAGAACTTCCAGTACTATATTGAATAGGAGTGGTGAGAGAGGGCATCCTTGTCTAGTGCCCAATTTCAAAGGGAATGCTTCCAGTTTTTGCCCATTCAGTATGATATTGGCTGTTGGTTTGTCGCAAATAGCTTTTATTATTTTGAGATACATTCCATCAATACTGAGTTTAATGAGGGTTTTTAGCATAAAGGGTTGTTAAATTTTGTCAAAGGCCTTCTTTGTGTCAATTGAGATAATCATATGGTTTTTGTTTTTGGTTCTGTTTATGTGGTGAATTATGTTTATAGACTTGTGTATGTTGAACCAGCCTTGCATCCCCAGGATGAATCCTACTTGCTCATGTTGGATAAGCTTTTTGATGTGCTGTTGCAATTGGCTTGCCAGTATTTTATTGAAGATTTTTGCATCTATGTTCATCATGGATATTGGCCTGAAGTTTTCTTTTCTTGTTGAGTTTCTGCCAGGTTTTGGTATCAGGATGATGTTGGTCTCATAAAATGATTTGGGAAGGATTCCCTCTTTTTGGATTATTTGGAATAGTTTCAGAAGGAATGGTAACAGTTCCTCTTTGTGTGTCTGGTAGAATTTGGCTGTGAACCCATCTGGACCTGGGCTTTTTTTGTGTGGTAGGCTCTTAATTGCTGCCTCAACTTCAGACCTTGTTATTGGTCTATTCATAGTTTCGACTTCTTCCTGGTTTAGGCTTGGGAGGACACAGTGTCTAGGAATTTATCCATTACTTCCAGGTTTACTAGTTTATGTGCATAGAGTTGTTTGCAATATTCTCTGATGATGGTTTGAATTTCTGTGGGATCTGTGGTGATTTCCCCTTTATCATTTTTTATTGCATCTATTTGGTTATTCTCTCTTTCCTTTTTTATCCATCTGGCTAGTGGTCTGTCTATTTTGTTGATCTTTTCAAAAAACCAGCTCTTGGATTTATTGATTTTTTGAAGGGTTTTTCGTGTCTCTATCTCCTTCAGTTCAGCTCTGATCTTAGTTATTTCTTGTCTTCTGCTGGGTTTTGAGTTTTTTTAATCTTGCTCCTCTAGCTCTTTCAATTTTGACGATAGGGTGTCAATTTTGGATCTCTCCACTCTTCTCATGTGGGCACTTATTGCCATATATTTTCCTCTAGAGACTGCTTTAAATGTGTCCCAGAGATTCTGGAATGATGCGTCTTCATTCTCATTGGTTTTGAAGAACTTATTTCTGCCTTCATTTCATTGTTTATCCAGTCAACATTGAAGAGCCAGTTGTTCAGTTTCCATGAAGCTGTGCGGTTCTGAGTTAGTTTCTGAATTCTGAGTTCTAACTTGATTGCACTGTGGTCTGAGAGACTGTTTGTTATGATTTCCATTCTTTTGCATTTGCTGAGGAGTGATTTACTTCCAATTATGTGGTCAATTTTAGAGTAGGTGTGATGTGGTGCTGAGAAGAGTGTATATTCTGTGGATTTGGGGTGGAGGGTTCTGTAAATGTCTATCAGGTTTGTTTGTTCCAGGTCTGAGTTCAAGTCCTGGATAACCTTGTTAATTTTCTGTCTGGTTGATCTGTCTAATATTGACAATGGAGTGTTAAAGTCTCCCACTATTATTGTGTGGGAGTCTAAGTCTCTTTGTAAGTCATTAAGAACTTGCCTTATATATCTGGGTCCTCCTGTATTGGGTCCATATATATTTAGGATCATTAGCTCTTCTTGTTGTATCGATCCTTTTACCATTATGTAATGTCCTTCTTTGTCTCTTTTGATCTTTGTTGCTTTAAAGTCTATTTTATCAGAGATGAGAATTGCTACTCCTGCTTTTTTTTGCTCTCCATTTGCTTGGTAAATCTTCATCCCTTTATTTTGAGCCTTTGTGTATCCTTGCATGTGAAATGGGTTTCCTGGATACAGCACACCAATGGGTTTTGGCTTTTTATCCAATTTGCCTGTCTGTGTCTTTTGATTGGTGCATTTAGCCCATTTACATTTAGGGTTAATATTGTTATGTGTGAATTTGATCCTGCCATTTTGATGCTGGCTGGCTGTTTTGCCCATTAGTTGATGCAGATTCTTCATTTTGTTGATGCTCTTTACCGGTATGTTTATGGAGTGGCTGTTACTGGTTGTTCCTTTCTAAGTGTAGTGCCTCTTTCAGGAGCTCTTGTAAAGCAGGTCTGGTGGTGACAAAATCTCTGAGTACTTGCTTGTTCACAAAGGATTTTATTTTTCCTTCACTTATGAAGCTTAGTTTGGCTGAATATGAAATTCTGGCTTGAAAGTTCTTTTCTTTAAGGATGTTGAATATTGGACCCCACTCTCTTCTGGCTTGTAGGGTTTCTGCCAAGAGATCTGCTGTGAGTCTGATGGGCTTCCCTTTGTGGGTGACCTGAGCTTTCTCTCTGGCTGCCCTTAGTATTTTCTCCTTCATTGCAACCCGGGTGAATCTGACGATAATGTGCCTTGGGGTAGCTCTTCTTGAGGAATATCTTTGTGGTGTTCTTTGTATTTCCTGGACTTGAATATTGGCCTGCCTTGCTAGGTTGGGGTTTGTTTTTTTTTTGTTGTTGTTTGTTTTTTTGAGATGGAGTTTCCTTTTTGTTGCCCAGGTTGGAGTGCAATGGTGCAATGTCAGCTTGCTGCAACCTACGCCTCCGCAGTTCAAGAGGTTCTCCTGCCTCAGCCTCCTGAGTAGCTGGGACTACAGGCATGCACCACCACGCCTGGCTAATGTTTATATTTTTAGTGGAGGTGGGGTTTCACCATGTTGGTGGTCTGTCCACCTTGGCCTCCCAAAGTGCCAGGATTACAGGTGTGAACCACCATACCCTGCCATCAAGAGCTTTTAATCTGCCTCTTGTCCTTCATCCAAGTCTTGTGGGGTCCCATCTCTCACACAAGTGCACCCCATTTCCAGCCCTCCCAAACTGCTCCACAACTCCAAGCCTTTTTCCGGCCCCTCTACCTCAAACATTCTTCCTGGCCACAGCTCATCCTTTGAGACTGCTGTAGTATCTCCTTCCCAGAGTCTTTCCTAATAAACCCCCTCCCAGCTGGGGGTGGGTACTTCTCTTCTATGTCCCCACAGTCTACTGCACAAATCCTAATCATAGCATCCAACATACAGTCTTAGCTGTCAAAGTCCATGGCTGCCTTCCCAGCTTATGGACTTAAAGCCCCAGGAAGGTATATGGTGTCTTTGACTCACTTCTGCATTTTCCAGGCTCAGCTAGGTCTGGGAACACAGCAGACACTCAGAAAATATTTGTTGAAAGAGTAGATACAGGTTCTCAAGAATAAAGTATTAGGATCTGAGCTTGTTTTATTTCTCTCATTACTGGGAAGTCATAGATACTACCTAAAGAAATGGAGAGTAAAGACATCATAGAAGGCTATAATTATAAAGACAACTACAAGAAGAAAAATCCAAGATTCCTAAATAGCAGAAGCACCATGTACATAGAACTGACCTCAAGATAAAGAAATAATGGAGGCCAATTTATATGGAAGAAATAGAGAAGATTTTCAACTGTTGCCCTACCTATGAAAAAAGCAGCAGGCTCAGGCAATTTCACAAGGAAAATGCTAATGAACTTTATAAAGTAAATATTCCAATGGTTTTTAATTGTTCCAAAACATCAAAAAAAAAACTTTCAAATTATTTCTGTGAAGCAAGTATACCATTGATACCAAAACTTAATATTGTACACACAAAAAAGCAAACTATAGATCAATATCACTTATGACCATCAGTTAAAGACCCTCGATAAAGAATTATCAATCAGATTTCAACATCATAACCAAGTGGGATATACTTCAGGGTACAAGGATGGCTTAATATTATAAAATCCACTTACATAATTAATCATAATAAATTTGAATATTTTAGATTTGAGAAGGAAATCATGTGATCACCTGCATAGATACTAAAGACATTTGAAGCAATGTTCTTGAGGAAAACATTCAATAAGATAGAAAAAGATACCTCTTTAACATGAAAAAAAAATTATCTCGACCCAATACCAACATCAGACTTAATGCGGAAACACTAGAGAGTATCTCCATCAAATTCTGAAACAACAAAACAAAGATGGTCACATCAACACTATTTAACACTTTACTCGGTGTGTTAGGTGAATCAACTAGATGAAAATAAACCAGTGGTATAAAAATTAGAAGAGAGGAACTATAGCAGGAAATATAATTGTATATCTTGAAAACCCAAGGAAATATACTAAAAATCTACTACAACAAAAAGAAAACACAACAAAATTACTCAGGAACAAAATTAATATATAATCATCAAGTTTTATCAATATAAGTGATGTGATGGAAGAAAAGACCTTATTTTTACTAGAAACAAAGAAAGATTCAATACCTGGCAATGAACTTAGCAAGAAATAGTCAAGGCCCCTGTGAAGAAAATTTATAAAATGCTACTAAACATACCCCCCCCAAATTTAAACAAGTGGAAATATAACACACTCTTGGATAGAAATCCTCAACATCATAAAGCTGTAAATTCTCCATCGCTTAATTTTAAAGTAATCCAACAAACATATAAATAGGCTTTTTTGACTAGAAAAATTGAGTCTAAGGTTCATATAGAGAAAGAAAGAAGCAAGACTAGTGATTAAAAAAAATGTAAAGAAGAGCAAGGGGAGGTGGGTCAGCACTCCTAGATATAAAAAAAGGTTATGACGCTTCAGTCATTACAACAATGTAGTGCTGGCCTGTAAGTTGGAGACAGTTAGGCTAATGGAGTAGAACATCACATTCAGAAATAGTCTCAAAATCATACATGGATACAGTATCATAAAGCTGACATCTCAAGTCACTGGAGAAGTTATGGACCACTAAATAAATAGAACTGGGACAAATAACCAGCCACCTAGACAAAAATGAAGTTGAATCCACTCTTCATGGTAGACTAGGTTAATTTCAAATGCATAAAAAATTTAACTTTAAAAAAAAACCACAAATGCTTAAAGAAAAATGGAAAAATACCTTTCATCTTATAGTGAGGAAAGCCTTCTATCACCCAAAATCCAGAAGCCATACAAGATCAAGATGTTTGACTATATAAAAACAAAAACTACTCTGTATGTTTAACAAATACTATAAGTAAAGTTGAAGAATAAATATTAAACCAGGGAAAATGTTTTCATATCAAATCACAAAGAAGTAATCTCCCTAATATATAATAGGAGTCACTAGCAGTCAATAAGACTTCTAAGTAACCCCTTAGAAAATGGGCAAAGAACATTGGTAGACAAGAAATATAAATAAATTTTAAACATATGAAAATATTCTTAACCTCATGCATAAGGAATAAAATATAAAATAAAACATTAAGATAGAAATATTCACTTACTTAGTACATTAACAAAAATCCAACATTTGATAACACTCTCACAGTGAGACTGGGAAAACAGACATTTCAAACATTGGTGGTGAGAGTATCTATTTAATTTTTAAAAGTATTTATCTTTTTGGCCAGGTGTAGTGGCTCATGCCTGTAATCCCAGCACTTTGGGAAGTGGAGGTGGGTGGATCACCTGAGTCAGGAGTTCAAGACTGGCCTGACCAATACGGTGAAACCCTGTCTCTAATATAAATACAAAACTTAGCTGGGTATGACAGCAGGTGCCTATAGTCCAGGTACTCGAGAGGCTGACACAGGAGAATTGCCTGAACCCAGGAGGCAAAGGTTGCAGTGAGCCAAAAACGTGCCAGTGCACTCCAGCCTGGGCAACAGAGTGAGACTCCATATAAAAAAAACAAAAGTATTTATTTTTTCACCCAACAATTTTACTTTTGGCAGTTTATTCTACAGATAGACTTTTATTTATAAGGGTAAATGACATATGTACAATGCTATTCAATACAGCACTGTTTGTAGTAGCAAAATACTAGAAACAATTCAAATGCCATCAAGTTGACTAGGGGACTAGAAATGTAAATTACATGACATCCATAAAATAGAACACTAACTGTAAAAATGACTGAAGATGCTCTATATATTCTAAAATGGAAAGGTCTCCAATATACAGTTTTAAATGGAAAAAAAGTATGGAACAGTGCATATATTTTGCTACTTTTTGTGTAAAGAAGGAAGAAAAACAAGAATAAATACTTATATTTACTTGTATACATATACATAAAGAATCTCTAGAAAGATACATAAGAAAAAGAAGATGGTTACCAAAGACACGGATGGGAATAGATAGATGGGAGTCAAGGATGGGAGGGAGACTTTCTCTTCATACTTTTTAGTTATTGACATTGTGACTATATTGTCATGAGAGGAGGAGGAGAATAAGGAGGAGGAGGAGAACTGGAGTGGAGGTGGTTTTTATTGTCATAACTACCAAAGTACTTAAAATTGAATGAAGTCCAGATCACAATCATTTTTGAGAATCTCAACATTCATTGCATGGGATTTTTCTTTTTATTTATTTATTTTTTTTATTTTTAAAGACGGGGTTTCATCATGTTGGTCAGGGTGGTCTTAAACTCCCAACCTCAGGTGATCCGCCCGCCTTGGCCTCCAAAGTGCTTAGATTACAGGCGTGAGCCACCACGCCCGGCTTTTTTTTTTCAATGTGAGATTTGCTCATAGTTCATTTTCAGTCACAGAGTACAACACTGACTTTCAACTGCTGCCTTAGAATTGTTGACATGATTATGGTGAATTATCTTCCTGACCAATTTAGGCTAAATAGGCAACAGATAACATCTTTCAAATTTTTGTGGCAACACTGGTAACTATTGCCTACAGCCTGTGAGAAGAGAATAGGCAATCAAAATTCACACACGCACTTTGGCCAGTGTGATTTTCTATGGTTAAAATCATCATAAAAGATTACTGATATTAGGAACGCCATAATTCTTTTAAATTAGCTCACAGAGCCTATTAATAAGATAATGAGTTAAGATGTGACCTGTGAGTCCTCACAATTATCTGCAATTCAGTTACTGCAGGTAATTGGCTACCCTTTCACTTATAAATAGTTCAACACAAAGCCAACTTGTCAATTAGGTATTTCTGAATAGTGTTCATACCAGTGATCAAGGGAAAAGAAAAAGGAAAAGAAAAAGAAAAAGAAAGAAAGTCGAGTTTTATATGGTTTGGCTGTGTTCCCACCCCCCGCTCCAAATCTCATCTTGAATTGTAATCCCCATAACCCCCTCATAGGAGGGACCCACTGGAAGGTAATTGAATCATGGGGGCAGTTTCCCCCATGCTGTTTTCGTGATAGTCAGTGAGTTCTCACAAAATCTGATGGTTTTATGGCATTTTCTCTGCTGGCACTCATTCTCTTGCTGCCCTGTGAAGAGCTGCCTTCCACCATGATTGTTAAGTTCCCTGAGGTCTCCCTAGCCATATGGTATTGTGAGTTAATTAAATCTCTTTTCTTTATAAATTACTCAGTCTGTGGTACTTTTTTCATAGCAGCATGAGAATGGACTAATACAGAGTTCATATATCTTATATCAAAAACTAGGCATCATATGTGACAAAAGCAGCAGGGACTTTATATAAATATATTTGTAGAAAAAATAGCCCGTTTTCATCTTGCTACCATGACACCAAAGGGGTGAAGCCAAAGTTTCTACAATGAACATATATTAATAAAAGAGACCAGGCATGGTGGCTTGTGCCTATAACCTCAAAGCTTTGGGAAGCCAAGGCATGAGGATTGCTTTAGGCTAGGAGTTTGAGACTAGCCTGAGCAACATAATGAGACCCTGTCTCAACTAACTAACTAAATAAATAAATAAATGAATGAAGTTAGGCACAGTGGTGTGTGCATGTAGTCCTAAGCTCCTCAGGAGTCTGAGGCAGGAGTCTGAGTCCAGGAATTCTAAGATGGCAGTGAGCTATGATCATACCACTGTACTCCAGACTGGGTGACAGAGCAAGACAGGAAAAAAAAAAAAGAAGAAAAGAAAAGAGATTTTAAAATGTAAACAAGTAAAGGCTGAGCATGCAGATAGAGCTGATGTTAACTCTGATTCTGTCATTTATTATCTATGGAATAGGTCATTTGATCTATGGAACAGGTCGCTTTAACCTCTCTGAGTCTGTTTTCTCACATGTAAACTAAGGATAATCATACCTGCTTTGCAGGGCTGTAGTGAGCCATGGATTGATGATGTTTGTGAAGTATTGAGTTCAGGCTGTGGCACAGAGTAGGCACACAGTAAAAAAGGATTCCCACCCCCCATTCACCCAGTGGAGGCAAGACCCATGGAAGCCAACCAAGCTCAGCCTGTGCCATAGTTCCTGAGTTTCTCCATTCAGGCTATTCTGTGGCTGTGCCAAAGAACAGGTACTTGTCCCTGCTTGTTGTAAGAAACCTATTTATTAATCCATGCCCATGCCATGATTGTAATTAGGACACCTGGAATTTTTGGAGATAAACTAGCTCTGTCCAGATCCCAGAAGGGTGTTTTCCTTATTATGCAGTAAATGGAAATGGCTGCAGATATTTTAAGCAGAAAGGTATATAATAGAGAGATCTAAGAGCTTACAACATGATGGGAAGAGCTGGAAGGGTGAGCTCTAGACTGGCCTTCAGGAAAGATTTTTAGGAGACAACAGAACTGACTCAGCTGGGAAGCCACTATTTCTCAGCAACCAGGGGACAAACTTCAAGAACTCACTGAGTATTTATGAATTCAGACATCTGAGCTTGAACTCGGTAACTTGTTATCTATGTAACCTTGGAAAAATTACTTTTATTCTCAAGATTCAAGACAAGGAACTTGGCATCATAGCCACTGCTTCTCTGTAGCTATAATCTGGTTAATAGATTAATCACCACAATCTTTTTTTGTAAGCAAAAACAAAGCAAAAAGCAATTTGGAAATAGCCTCTGCCTCACCTATACTTTTCAAATCTCACCTGAGTACATTTCACTGGCAGAAAGTCATTCATGTCCAGAACCCTAGCTGCAAGGAGCTTAGAAATGCCATTTTTAAGCTTCTCAGGCTCTCAGTACAGAAAGGTATATGAGAAACAAATTTATCACAGAAAGTCATTTTCTTGGAAATTGGGAAACCTCAGCCAACACCTGTTTGTCTGCATAGGCTCCAAGCATAGTCACGAGTTTACACTCATGCTCACTGGAAGATGTAGTAGGCATTTGGTTGCCTTATAAGTATGTATTACTTCTCTCTTTCTAATAATGCCCAGCTCTTCATTTATTAATTTCATTCAGGTATCTACCGCTCCTCTAAGCAACACGTGTCTTCAGAAAACTGACCCCAATTCCAGCTCCAGGAGTAGAACTTAATTAAATTAGCACATTCCATCTTCCTGCCCACAGACATTGGTCTAAGGGTAGGCATGTTAACAAAGCCAGAATTGTGGAGAAGCAAGAATTCAAGAATCTTGCTTGAATTGCTGACACAAAAGCACTCTCACATGTGCTTGATGTAATCAAGAAAACAAGTAGTCCTTGCTTCTGTCTTGCTACCACGGATGAAGCCAATCTGAAGACAAAGCTCAGACACAGAGGAGGGAAGAGCCTGGAATCTCAGAGAAATTGAATTGGGCTCTGCTCAGACCTTACCTGAACTTTACTATACCACCGAAAAATGTAATAGAAATAAATTGAGGAACAGGTTTAGTAGCAGCTGAAGTGAATTGGAAAACAGATCAGAAGAAAATATCCACAATGAATAACCAGATTCATGGAAAGGCAAAAGGATTGAAAATACAGACATTAACATAAAAGACATACAGAATACAGTGCTAAGGTCTAATATATGTGTAAATGAAATCTTGGAAGGACAGGAGAGAAAATGTGAAAAAGCAGTATCTAAAGAAATAGTGAATGAAAAATTTCTAAAACTGACAAAAGACAAAGCCCCAGATTCAGGACATACTGTGAAACCCAAGTGAAATAAATACCACATTCAGGCAAATTATAGTAAATTGCTAAAAAAAAAAAAAAGACAAAGAAACAATCTTAAAAACAGTAAAGAATAAAGAGATTACCTTGACTGGAATAACAACAATGAGGCTTCTCAGTGGAAACTGTAGAAGCCAGAGACAATGGAATGTTTTTAAAGTTCTGAAAGACAGTAAGTACTAACCCAGAATTCTATACCCAGCTAACATGTCCTTCTAAAAGGATGAGGTGATTTAACTCTAGCAAACCTGTTAATGGAAAACACTAAAGGGTGTTGTTCTTCAAGCAGAAGAACACAGGCATTCTAGACACAGGTATAAATGAAGAACATCAGAAAAGGGGGAAGGCTAGGTAACTATTGCATTTAAAAAATAATAATGTAATAATATCTAATGGTTTTAAATATATACATTTAATATTATTACATATTTTTATTTATACATATTTATTGTTGTAAATAATATATAAATATATGTGCATACATATAGAGAGAAAGAATTAAAATGTATAACAACAGTAATATATAAGTCCAGACAAGGAATGAATTTATTCTAAATGTTCTTACATTGGCTGGAAAGATAAAGAGTAATAATTTAGAAGAGACATTGATAAGCCATTGCATATTATAATTTCATGGGTAACTACTAAAAGAAGAGTAAAGGAATAGAATTACCAAGCTAACAGAAGGGAAAAATAAAACAATTGAAGAACTCAAAAAATTGAAATTACACAGATTATATAATTGTGTCTTAGAACACAACTTTAGTTAAAATTAGTAACAAGAAAAAGAACAGCAAATTAAACCCAAGGAAACAACCCATGTAATCACACCACACTGGCATATTAAAAGAGAAAAAAAGTTCATAATTATTCAATAGGGGCACAAAAATCTAATAAAAGTCTACATCCATTCATGATAATAAAGCTTAGCAATCTAAAAGTAGAAGGAACTTTCTAAATCTGATAAAGAATATTTTCCCCAAACCTATAGCAAACTCACATTTAATGGTGGAAACTTAAAAGCTTCTCCTCTGCAACAGAGAACACAGTAGAATGCCTGCTATCATCACTTCAACATTGTACTAGAAATCCTAGTTAAGTCAATAAGACAAGAAAAAGAAATTAAGTCTAAGGGTTAGAAAGGGATAAAAATGAATTATTCACAAACAACATCAATGTGGATTTAGAAACTTTTTTAAAGCACAGGCATACCTCAGCAATACTGTGGGTTCAATTCCAGACCACCACAATAATATTACAATAAAGTGAGTCACACAAAGTTTTTGATTTTTCATTGCATATAAAAGACATGTTTGTGATGCCATGCTTTGTTTTTGGAACATTATTATTTTCTCTTCTTTCCTTAAAGAGCAGCACTTAAAAAATCAATTATTTAGTTTTGAAAGAGCCCCGTGGCATTTTAACTATATAAAATTAGTCATGATGACATTAAATCCTAATTTGGGAACCTTTCTGATAAAACCATTGTGCTCCTCTGGAATGGCTAGAATAAGAACACTACCTTGGCAGACAGCTCTGTAGTGATTAACACTTATGTCATCCTGAAGCAGTGATTACCTCTGATCTCAGTGTGATCTTGCCTGAAGATTTCCCAGTGAAGGGAAAAAAAAAAGATTCTGCAATATTGTCAAAAATAATGGTATTGTCAGAAGTAATGGTCTCTGAAAGTCTTATCTCATACTTAGCACAATTTTTTTCAGCTTCAGTCTCTAAGGCAAAATGTACCTCTCAATGCTATGTATTATTTTATTTCTTACTGTTTTTTTATGTTGAGAGAATGAAGGGTAAAGTAAAAGAGGTTTTAACATTTAAAAGTAAAGCATTTTTTAAAAGTTATGTTTGGCTGGGCATGGTAGTTCACACCTGTAATCCCAGCAATTTGGGAGGCTGATGTAGGTAAATTACTTGAGTTCAGGAGTTCAAGACTAGCCTGGGTAACATGACAAAACCGTCTCTATAAAACACAAGTCTAGAGTACAGTGGCACGATCACCACTCACTGCAGCCTCGAACTCCTGGGCACAAATGATCCTCCTGCCTCAGCCTCTCGAGCATCTGGGACTATAGGTGCATGCCACCACACTCAGCCAATTTTTTTAAAAATTGTTTTTGTAGAGAGAGATTCTCGCTAAGTTGCCTAGGCTGGTCTCAAACTCCTGGGCTCAAGTGATCCTCCCATCCTGGCCTCCAAAGTGCTGGAACTTCAGGCATGTGCCACTGCCCCCAGCTGAAAGTAAAAATTTAAAGGTACTATTTATAATAGCATAAAAAATAGTGAGTACATTTGGGAAAAATATAATAAAATATGTTAAAGATCTCTACCTAGGAAACAATAAGACATTAGAGAATTAAAGAAGATCTAGATTAATGAACATAACATATTAATGGATTCAAAGACTCAATATTGTGAAGATGCCAACATTTCCCACATTGATCAACAGATTAAATACGATCTCAATAAAAAAGATTAGCAGTTTTGTTCATGGAAATTGACAAGCTGGTTCTACAATATATGGAAATGCAAAGAATAAAAAACAGTTAAGACATTCCTGATAAAGAAGAACAAGATGGAAACACTATTTAAGTATCAAGACTTATAAAGCTATAGCAATTAACTTTGATATTAAGGCACACAGGCAAACAAATAGACCAACCCCCTTTCTGTGGGTCCAAAAAGGGACCCACATATTTAGATCCTTTTTTTTTTTTTTTTGAGATGAGGTCTCACTCTGTTGCCCAGGCTGGAATGCAGTAGCGCCATCTTGACTAACTGCAAACTCCATCTCCTGGGTTCAAGTGATTCTCCTGCCTCAACCTCCCAAGTAGCTGGGATTACAGGCATGCACCACCATGCCCAGCTAATTTTTTTATTTTTAGTAGAGATGAGGTTTCACCATGTTGGCCAGGCTGGTCTTGAACTGCTGACTTCAGGTGATCTGTCTGCCTTGGCTTCCCAAAGTGCTGGTATTACAGGCATGAGCCACCATGCCCAGCCTGGACCCTTCATTTTTGAAAAAGGTAGTGCTTCAGAGTACTGGAGAAAGGGCAACCCTTTCAGTAAATGATATTGGGTCAACTGGTTAATTTTTTTCTTTAAGTTTTTCTTCTTTTTACCTACTGTCTATTTCTTACATGTTTTAGCCATTAGATATCCATATTTTAAAAAGAAACTTTAACAAAACACCATATACGTTAAAAAAAATCAATCCAGGTGGATTATTCATCAAAATGTGAAGGGAAGAACAATTAATCCTCTAAAGGTAACATCTTTATGACCTTTCCTATGGTAAGGAAAGATTTCTTAAATAGGACTCAAAAAACACTAACCATAGAAGAAAATATTGGATTACATCAAAATTTAAAACTTCTATTCATCAAAATTCACTATTAACAGAGTACAAGCAAACCAGAGTGAAAGACACCGTGATATGTATTACCAACTAGTAGTTATATCCAGAATATAGAAAGAACTATTATATGTCAAGAAGAAAAATTCTGAAAAACTAACAGAAAAATGGGCAAGAAACTTAAATGGGCACTTCATCAGAAAAGATATCCAAGTAGCCAATACACATATGAAAAAACGTTCAACACCATTAGTCATCATGGAAATGCAAATTAAAAACCACAAGAAGATACCATTGGATTCCCACCAGAATGGATAAAAATAAAAAGATTGATGATATCAAGTGTTGTCCAGGATGCAGAGCAAGAAGAGCACTCATATCATGCTGGTGGGAGTGAAAAGTGATACAACCACTCTAGAAAAGAGTTTGACACATGCTACCTGCCAGTAATTCCTCTCCTATGTATATACATGCCCAGCAGAAATGTATGCACACTTGCACAAAAAACTCTCAAAGAATGTTCTTGGCACCATTATTCATAATAATCAAAGACTGGTAATAACCCAAATATCCATCAACAGCAAAACAAATAAATAACTTTATATTACATGGTATATTCAAACTATTCACCAATTAAAATTATTGAACTTCAGCCGACCATGGTGGCACATGCCTGTAATCCCAGCAATTTGGAAGGCCGAGGTAGGAGGATTGCCTGAGCTCAGGAGTTTGAGACTAGCTTGGACAACATGGTAAAACCCATCTCTGCAAATATAAAAGTTAGCCAAGCATGGTGGTGCATGCCGATAGTTCCAACTACTTGGGAAATGGAGGTGGGAGGACCACTTGAGAGGCTGCGATGAGCCGAGATCATGCCGTTGCTCTTCGGCCTGGGCAACAGAGACCCTATCTCAAAAATTAAAAAAAATAAAATTAATGAATGTCAGCTACATTTTTAAAAATGAACAATTTCACAAAGTCAACATTGAGTAAAAGAATACACACCACATGATTCCATTTGTAATAAGTTCAAGAATAGGCCATTAGCTCTCAAAGTGTTGTCTTGGGCCAGCAGCATCAGCATCACCTGGTAGCTTGTTAGAAATGAACATTCTCAGGTTCTACCCCAGACTTACTGAACCAGAAACTCTGAGAGTATGTCCCAGAAACATGTTTTAACAAATCTTCCAGGTGATTCTGTTACACACTTAGGTTTGAAAATCACTGGAAACAACAAAATTAATTTACGGTTTTAGAAGTTGGGATGTGATGGTTTAGGGAAGGAGAATGGTAAAGTGGAGCTTGGGGGCATGAGAGGGTTGTAGGGTCCCAGTACTGTTCTGTTCCTTGGCCTAGCTGGGAAGTGTTTTCAGCTTGTGATAATTCACTGACCTACGTGTACACTTGTGATTTGTGCACTTTGTTATTTATGTCTTATGTTTCACTTTTAAAAACTAAAACACTTTCTAGAAAGTGCTAGATAATAAAACTGAGGAAATCTTCCAAAAACAAATCAAAAACAAAAAAGAGATGAAAAAATGAGTGAATGAAGAGATGCAGAACATATAATATCTCAATAATAGATAATCCGGAAAGAGAAACAGAAAAAGAAAGGAAGGAAAACATCCAAGGGATAATTTAAGAAAATTTCTTAGAACTAAAGCCCATGAATTTCCAAACGAATGAAAGGGCCTATCAACTGCCTGCTTCTCCACATTGGTCAGGCTGGTCTCAAACTCCTGGTCTCCATTCAGGTGATTTGCCTGCCTTGGCCTCCCAAAGTTCTGGGATTATAGGCATGAGCCACCACACCCGGCCCCGGATTGCTATTTTTCATAGCAAATTTTATAGAACTGACTCTTTATGAGCATGTCCAACTTTCATAGCAAAACAGCTAAAAGCAAAACATGATACTTTGTGTGATCAGGTGGGTCAATTAAGATGTATCTCCACCTCCCCAGAAATTATGCCAAAGATAAGCATTTATTAAAATGAAGGGACTCTCACAATATCATGCAAATGCAAAAAGCAGACTACGAAATGATGTGCACATTAATCCTTCTTTAAAAATTAGATATAGCCAGGCATGGTGGTGGGTGCCTGTAATCCCAGCTACTGGGGAGGCTGAGGCAGAAGAATTGCTTCAACCCGGGAGGCAGAGGTTGCAGTGAGCCGAGATTGCACCACTGTACTCCAGCCTGAATGACAGAGTGAGATTCCATCTTAAAAAAAAATTAGATGTAGGAGTTTATGTGTGCATAGAAGAAAGTCTGAAGGACACACACCAAAATGTTTGGAGTTACTCTCTCTTCTTGATGGGTAGGGAAAGGGTATTTTCTTCCATTTGTTTATGTTCATAGCCCATATTTCTGCCATCTCAGTATCCTCAAGTCTTCCAGACTGAGGGGATAATGCTTTCTTTTAAGATTTAGATAAGAAATGCTAAAATCTTTATCCCATGTCTTGTGCAAAGTCCAAGGTCCTCCCCCAACATCGCTGCAAATTTCCTGGTGTTTAGTTGTCGTGTTCACTCCAATTTCCTCTTCCTGCTGCTCTCAATTTCCCTGGCATCCTGTTTTCTGCAGCTGTTCCCTTCTCTCTGTCCCTAGTTAACCCAAATATGGAACACTGCCCCTTTTCTTTGATTTCCCCCAAGGAATATCTTTTTTTATTGCATTTTAGGTTTTGGGGTACATGTGAAGAACATGCAAGATAGTTGTGTAGGTACACACATGGCAGTGTAATTTGCTGCCTTCCTCCCCTTCACCTATATCTGGCATTTCTCCCCATGCTATCTCTCCCTAACCTCCCACCCTCTACTGTCCCTCCCCTATTCCCCCCAACAGACCCCAGTGTGTAGTGCTCCCCTCCCTGTGTCCATGTGTTCTCATTGTTCAACACCCGCCTATGAGTGAGAACATGCAGTATTTCATTTTCTGTTCTTGTGTCAGTTTGCTGAGAATGATGGTCTCCAGGTTCATCCATGTTCCTACAAAGGACACGAACTCATCGTTTTTGATTGCTGCATAATATTCCATGGTGTATATGTGCCACATTTTACCTGTCCAGTTTATCATCGATGGGCATTTGGGTTGGTTCCAGGAAGGAGTATCTTGCATGGGGCACTGCTGAGGGGCCGCAGCTCTACATGGTGCTGGAGACAACTTAAAACTAGAGATGTTCTGTTCCAATGTGTCCTGGCTGTCCCTGCTTCTGGGAGATACTCACTGGATGCTCTTCTCAGACCCTGCCTCTCACTAGGGGAGAGGGATGGCCTCACGTCTGCCCCCTCCAGGCTCCACTCTGTGCCTTCAGGATCCTCACCTGCCACCAGTAGGACACAACCAAATCCTCAGGTTCTTTGTTTTCTTATGCAGAGAGTGAGGCCTCCCTCATGAAATCTGCTTCTTCTAGCAATAAGATCTTGTCTTTTATATTGGAAAGATAATCAAGAAACCTTTTGAGAGTCATTTCCTCCAACTTGAACAAGCAGCAGGAGTTGGTTCTGTCTTCCCACTCCATGAGTAATGATTGCCCATTTTCTATCATTTTGTAATGCAACTATATTCAGCAAGAGAAATACCAGCAGAAATCAGGAGTGGTTATTGTAGCAGCATCCGCGCATGAGCAAGTGTAAATGCAAAGTCCCATGGCTCCAGCAACTACCCAAAACCTCCTGCTTTGTGCCAGGCTAAGGGAATGTTCACTAGGGCAGTGTGGCAGGTGGAGACCAGGGCAGGCCCAGAGTTCCCTGGGGCTGTGAGTCCAGTGTGGGCAAGTTGGCAACAGGACTGCAAAGAGACATGTAGCCAGTACAAACGAAGTAGGACCATGCCCCAGCTGAGCATGACACCTTCCCCTTTCTTCCATATTGATATCACCTGTCCCAGGCCTGGCACAGGTGCAGCCCCTTCCCCAGAAGTCTTCCCTGAGAGGCTCCTTCTTCACCAGCTCACTATTTCTACCTAGATTCTTTTATAACCCACTCATCAGAGAAATGTAAGAACCAAACAAGTAAAAGTAAGACCTCTACAAGGAAAACTATAAAATGCTGATGAAAAAAATTGAAGAAGACACAAACAAATGGAAAGCTATCCTACTATGCTCATGGATTGGAAGAATTAATATTGCTAAAATGACTATATTGCACAAAGCATCTACAGAGTCAATGCAATCCCTATCAAAATACCAATGTCATTTTTCAAAGAAATAGAAAAAAAAAATCCTAAAATTCATATGGATCAAAAAAACAGCCAGAATAGCCAAATGATCCTAAGCAAAAAGAATGAAGTTGGCAAGCCAGGCATAGTAGCTCATGCCTATATTTCTGGCACTTTAGAAGGCCAAGGCGGGTGGATTGCTTGAGCTCAGGAGTTCAAGACCAGCCTGGGCAACAAGGCAAAACCCCGTCTTTACCAAAAATACAAAAATTAGCCAAGCATGGTGGTGCATACCTGTAGTCCCAGATACTCAGGAGGCTGAGGAAGGAGACTTGCTCGGCCCTGGGAGCAAGCTGCACGGAGCTGTGATCATGCCACTGCACTCCAGCCTGGACAGCAGAGCCAGATTCCTGTCTCAAAAAAAGAAAAATAATAAAGTTGGAGGCATCACACTATCTGACTTCAAAATATATTACAAGGCTATAAGTAACCAAAACAGCATAGTATTAGTATAAAAATAGACATGAACCAATAGAATACAAAGCCCAGAAATAAAGCTACATATTTATAGCCAACTGATTTTCAACAGAGGCAAAGAACATACACTGGGGAAAGGATATCCTCTTTAATAAGTGGTGCTGGAAAAATTGGTTATCTATATGCAAAAGAATGAAACTGGGCCCCTATTTCTCACCATATACAAAAATCCATCTTGAGTTCAAGATGGATTAAATACTTAAAAGACCTGAAGCTATAAATTACTAGAACAAAACAGGGGAAATGCTTCAGGACATTATTCTAGGCAAAGATTTTATGGCTAAGACCTCAAAAGCACAGAGAACTAACAAATAGACAAATGGGACTACATGAAACTAAAAAGCTTCTACAAAGCAAAGGAAGCTATCAACAGAGTGAAGGGACAGCCAGCTGAACAGGAGAAAGTATTTGCAAACTATTTATCTGACAAGGGACTAATATCTAGAATATGCAAGGAACTCAAACAACTCAATGAAAAAATAATAATCACATTAAAAACGAGCAATGGACACAGACAAATCACAAGAAAAGACAAAAAGAAATCAAGAAAAGACAAACAAATGTCAAGTCTGTTAAAAAAATTCTCAACATCACTAATTATCAGGGAAATGCAAATCAAAACCACAATGAGGTATCCTCTTACACCAGTTAGAATGGTTATTATTAAAAAGACAAAAATATAACAAATGCAGGCAGGAATGTGGAGAAAAGAAAACTCTTATATACTCTTGGTAGGAAATGTAAATTAGTATAACCACTATGGAAAACAGTATGAAGATTTCTCAAAAAACTAAAAATAAAACTACGGTATTATCCAGTAATCCCACAACTGGTGATCTATGCAAAGCAGACCCTCACTAGATACCAAATCTGCTGGTGCCTTGATCTTGGACTTCCCAGCCTCCAGAACTGTGAGAATAAAATTTTGTAGTAAGCCACCAGCTTATGGTATTTTTGTTCTGGCTATTTCTAAACACTTAAATCCCCTTTTGTAGGACAAAGGTTTGACAGTAGAAGTGTTATCAGGTAATCAGTCTGGAAGTGAAGACCCAACCAGAGACACAAAAGGGCTTCGAGAAACTGCAGAATTATTGGAATAGGTGTGTGTTCCCAAGGAGACTATCTTGAGAGGAATATCGCTTTGTGCGTGAAGGTAGTGTTTGCTACAAAACCAACCTAGCTGTTTCCAGTTAACCCTCTGCAGAAGAGCTACACAACCATGAAGATTGAGGAGTAGCAGTTGTGCAGTCAGGGTTTAACTTCATCTAAAAACAAAAACAAAAGTGAACACAAAGTCATGAGCTACTTATTAAGTAGGGATTTGAATGAGGTGAAGTGTTAAGTTCCAAATGTGTCCTATGTCAAAACAGCCTTGGAACCATATATTTATCTTTATCCCCAGAGCTCAGAGTTTGTGTTGGAAACAGAAGAAAACACCCAGATACATGTTTACCTAAGGGCTGTAACTTTGAGGGAATATAGTGTGGCTCCAGTGGGCTCATGGCTCAAAGGCACCCAAGTCCTTCCCAGGAGAGTCAATGGTGTCTTGCTCTTCCAGTTGCCCTGGTCTTGAGTACAGCCCTTTGATCACAGCCCTGGGGATTCCCTCCATCTCGTCACCCTGAGCCAACGCTGGAGGAGGCTGGTGAATGGCAGTTCTCAGGCCACATCCCCTGATGCCTGGCTAGAAATACATCACTTGAGGCCAGAGGACAGAGATGACTGCCCCATGCCAGGCAGTGGCCATGCGGCTCTCTCAGTTAGGGTCTAAGCAGAAGCACGGTGAGTGATTCAGAAAAGGGGATTTGTCATAAGGATTATAGGAGCTAGTGAAGAAGTCTATGGCAGGCTGTTGCCTCCGTACATAGTGGTGGCCCTGGAGTCTCTGCTGATCAGCAGGGCTGGAGGTTGCAAAGAAAGCTGCATAGAAGTAGGGAAAATGGAGGACAAACTAGAACCTGTGAGGAAAAACCAGAGCCTGTACCTGTTTCTGCCTGACCAGAATTAGTCACATGGCCCAGCCCAACTAAAAGAGCACTGGGAATATTGTGGGGAAATATATGCATATTCAGTAAGCATAAATGCCTCTCCAGCAAATATTAATTATGTGATAATATAACTGAGGGGGAAATGGAATCCATGCTTGAATGACTCTCTGAAAGGTTTCCTTTCTGGCATGTTTTTTAAATCATATGGCATGTTTTATTGCCTGAAGGAGATTTAGAGAGAATGTTTCTTTCCAGCACTCCAGACTTCCTCAAGAACAGGGCTGAGAACAGGAAAGTCCCTTCAACTTCCTTCTTTAAGGTCAAGCAAACCCTAGGCCCCATCCCTAAGAAATGTCTCCTGGAGGTAGGGTGTTCAACTCACCCTGATTTGCTCAGGACTTCCCAGGTTTTAGCACTGAATGTCCTGCATCCTGGGGAATGCGTTAGTCTCAGTTGGACACCCTGTTGAAAGAATATGAAATAGATCTAAGGACTTTGGAATAACTGAAATAATTTGAATCTATTAATTGCTGACTTTTTTTTTTGAGACGGAGTTTCGCTGTTGTTACCCAGACTGGAGTGCAATGGCACGATCTTGGCTCACCGCAACCTCCCCCTTCTGGGTTCAAGCAATTCTCCGGCCTCAGCCTCCCAAGTAGCTGGGACTACAGGTGTGCACCACCATGCCCAGCTAATTTTTGTATTTTTTTTTTTTTAGTAGAGATGGGGTTTAACCTTGTTGACCAGATGGTCTCGATCTCTTGACCTCGTAATCCACCCGCCTTGGCCTCCCTCCCAAAGTGCTGGGATTATAGGTATGAGCCACCGCGCCCGGCCAATTGCTGACATTTTTATAACAGCTTTATTAAGATATAATTCACATACCATCAGCCAGGCATGGTGGCTCACGCCTGTAATCTCAGCACTTTGGGAGGCCGGAGTGAGCAGATCACTTGAGGTCAGGAGTTCCAGACTAGTCTGGCCAACATGGTAAAACCCTGCCTCTACTAAAAAATATAAAAATTAGCTGGGCATAGTGGTACACGCCTGTTAATCCCACCTACTGAGAAGGCTGAGGCATGAGAATCACTTGAACTCAGGAGGTGGAGGTTGCAGTGAGCTGAGATCATGCCACTTTACTCCAGCCTGGGCAACAAAGTGAGACTCTGTCTCAAAAGAATAATAATAATTCACATGCCATAGAATTAACCAATTTAAAGCATACAATTCAATGGCTTTTATTACATTTATAGAGTTGTGCAAACCATCACCATGACTATCTTTGGAACATTTTTATCATCCCAAAAAGAAATCTCATATTCACTGTAGTTTCTCATCATTTGTTCCCCAGCCCAACATAACTCCTATTCTACTTTCTGCCTCTGCAGATTTGCCTATTCTGAACATTTTGTTTAAGTGGAATCATACAATATACGGTCTTTTCAAGGGTAATCCACGTTGCAGAAGTATTGGTACTTTAATTCTTTATCTGGCCAAATATCCTATTTTGTTAATTCATTCATCAGTTGATAGACACTTGTGTTGTTCCTACATTTTGACAATTATGAATAACACTCCTATGAACTTTCATGTACAAGCATTTGTGCAAACATGTATTTTCATTCCCCATGGGCTGATTCCTAGGAGTATAACTGCTGAGTTATAAACTAACTTTATTTAACCTTTTGAGGAACTGCCAGACTACTTTCCAAAGTGGCTGCAGTAGTTTACATTTCCACCAGCAATGTATGAGAATTCCTATTTCTCCATATTCTCTTTTTGCTTATAGCAATCCTGGTGGGTATAAAGTGGAATCATATCCTGGCTTTGATTTACATTTCCCTGGTGACTAAAAATGTTGAGCATCTTTTCACATGCTTATTGGTCATTTGTATATTTTCTTTGAAGAAATGTCTCTTTAGATTCTTTGCCTATTTTAAAATTGTGTTGTCTTCTTATTATTGAGTTATAAGCGTTTTTATGTTTTTTTGGATACCAGTCCCTTGTCAGATACATGAGTTACACATATTTTGTCCCATTCTGTGGGTTGTCTTTTCACTTTCTTGAAAGTCTCCCTTGAAACATAAAGTTTTTAAATTTATAGAAGTCCAATTTTGTTTGCTCATGCTTTTTTTTTTTGAGAGCCAACTGATCTTAGACAAAGCAAAGACAAACATAAAGTGGGAGAAAGACACCTTTTCAACAAATGGTGCTGGGATAATTGGCTAGCCACACGTAGGAGAATGAAACTGGATCCTCATCTCTCGCCTTATACAAAAATCAACTCAAGATGGATTAAGGACTTAAATCTAAGGCCTGAAGCTATAAAAATTATAGAAGAGAACATTGGAAAAACCCTTCTGAACATTAGCTTATGTAAGGATTTCATGACCAAGAACGCAAAAGCAAATGCAATGAAAACAAAGATAAACAGCTGGGACTTAATTAAACTAAAGAGCTTTTGCATGGCAAAAGGAACAGTCAGCAGAGTAAACAGAAAACGCACAGAGTGGGAGAAAATCTTCACAATCTATATATCTGACAAAGGACTAATATCCAGAACCTAAAATGAACTCAAATAAATCAGCAAGAAAAAAACAATCCCATCAAAAAGTGGGCTAAGGACATGAATAGACAATTCTCAAAAGACAGTTATACAAATGGCCAAGAAAGATGTGAAAAAATGCTCAAGATCACAGATTATCAGGGAAATACAAATCCAAACCACAGTGTCAAATGACCTTACTTCTACAAGAATGGCCATAATCAAAAACTCAAAAAACAGTAGATGTTGGCATGAATGTGGTGATCAAGGGACATTTCTACACAACTGGTGGGAATGTAAATTAGTACAACCACTATAGAAAACAGTGTGGAGATTCCTTAAAAAACTAACTACTGGGTATCTACTCAGAAGAAAAGAAGTCATTATACAAAAAAGATACTTGCACACACGTTTATGGCAGCACAATTTGCAGTTGTAAAATTGTGGAACCGACCTAAATGCCCATCAATCAACAAGTGGATAAAAAAATCTGCGGTATGTATATATGATAGAATACCACTTGGCCATAAAAAGAAATGAATTAATGATATTCACAGTGAGCTGGATGAAGCTGAAGACTATCATTCTAAGTGAAATAACTCAGGAATGGAAAACCAAATATCGTATGTTCTCACTGATATGTAGGAACTAAACTATGAAAATGCAAAGGCATAGGAATGATACAATGAACTTTGGGGACTCGAGGGGAAGGGAAGGGGACAAGGGATAAAAGACTACAAATAGGGTGCAGGTATACTGCTCAGGTGATGGGTGTACCAAAATCTCACAAATCACTGCTAAATAATTTACTCACATAACCAACCACCACCTGTACCCCAATAACCTATGGACAAATAAAAAATAATAAAATAATAAACTTATAGGAGTCTGATTTTGGTTTTTTGTTGTTTTCTTTTGTTTTAGTAGAGACAGGGTTTCATGTTGGCAATGTTGGGCTCTAACTCCTGGCCTCAAGTGATCCACCCACCTCAGCCTCCCAAAATGCCAGGATTACAGGTGTGAGCCACTGTGCCTGGCCCAATTTATTATTTTTTTGTAGAGATGGGGTCCCACCATATTTCCCAGGCTGGTTTTAAACTCCTGGTCTCAAGCAATCCTCCTGCTTTGGCCTCCCAAAGCACTGGGATTACAGTATGAGCCACTGTGCCCAGCTTGTTGCTTATGCTTTGAATGTCATAGCTAAGAAACCATTGCCTAATCTAAGGTCATAAAGATGTATGCCTATATTTTCTTCTAAGAGTTTAATAGTTTTGCCTCTTACATTTAGATCTTCAATCCATTTCAAGTTAATTTTTGTATGTAATGTGAAGTAGGGTCCAACTTTATTCTTTTTTTTTTTTGAGATGTAGTTTCACTCTTTTTGCCCAGGCTGGAGTGCAATGGCACGATCTCGGCTCACTACAACCTCTGCCTCCTAGATTCAAGTGATTCCCCTGCTTCAGCCTCCGGAGGAGCTGGGATTATAGGCACCCACACCATGCCCAGCTAATTTTTGTATTTTTAGTAGACAGAGTGTTTACTATGTTGGTCAGACTGGTCTTGAACTCCTGACCTTGTGATCTGCCTACCTTGGCCTCCCAAAATGCTGGGATTACAGGTGTGAGCCACCGTGCCTGGCCCTGGTTCCAACTTTATTCTTTTGCATGTGGGAGTCCAGTTGTCCTAGCATCGCTTGTTGAAAAGACTATTATTTCTCCCATTGAATTGTCTTGGCACCCTTGCCAAAAGCTAATTGACCAGAAAAGTGAGGACTTATTTATGGACTCAATTTATTCCATTAATCTATATGTCTATCCTTATGCCTATACTGCACCATCTTGATTACTGCAGTAAGCTTTGAAATAGTCAAGTACAAGTCTTCCAACTTTGTTCTTTTTCAAGCTTGCTGTGGCTATTCTGGGTCCCTTGAATTTCCATATGGATTTTAGGATCAACTTGTCAATTTGGTGCTTACTTGTCAATGGTGCTTACTTTATTTGTAGGAAAACTGAAGAAGATAAAGGTACACTATCTGGATGTATGGGCCCTACAACATTCTAAGACTAAAACCTAGCTGTCTCACTGTCCCAGATTAATGTCTACTTTGAAGTTCAACAGCATTATTCTAAATAAAGAAGTCCCCAAGAGAATCAACTAGGATTGTAAATTCAGTAAACTGAAATTGTTGCAAACAAAACCAAGCACCAATTTGAATTCAACCTTCAGATTGATTTTTGCTACAAAGCTGTACAAATCTACATGGTCTCAATGATGCTAGAGGGTTGATTTTAGCAAATTATACAACCAGTGTTGAGTCTCAGTAGTAGGCTGAGGTCACACATTTCCAGCTCTCACCAGAGGGACCTTCAAACCCCAAAACTGCATAGAGGCAGGAGTCCAAGGCCAAAAAGAATAGCTTTTACAAAGACTTGCACACGCTCTTGGCTAAAGGTTTATTTATCGGAAGGCCTGAGTTTTCTGTTTTTGGTTCTCAGTTTTAACATCAGTGAGAGCAGCAACATTTTGGGGAAGTGGAGCATAAGCATTCAAAGACTTGACAGGCCTGTGACAGCCTGTAGGGGTAGGGAAGGTAATACCTGTCCCCAAGGCCAAAGCTTACCAAGGACAAGAAGATCAGGAACCAAGATGGCAACTAATGCACAGTGTGGTCCAGTGATGCTCTTGGCCCAGCTCTGGGGTCAGGAGCAGCCTAGAGTTCTGGCTGAGAAACTCAAACAATTAATCCTGCAGTTCCGAAGTTGCTATAACTATCCAGCCTGTTTAGCTTAAGTTAAAGGTCAGACCCTATATAAACCTCCTTTTGGAAGTGGGAATCACCACAACCCCAGCCTGAGGGCCAAGGCAGAAGTGTTTAGGTCTTACTCCTCCCTGGAGAAAACAGCGGGTTTTATTTTTAGTGTCATAGAAAGTCAGGAAGGAACTTGAGTTCCAGGACTTCTCTTAAGTGTGTCAGCCAGTCCCGACTCCCTCAGAATTAGTATGAGAAAAGGAAGTTCAAAATAGCTCAAGAACATAAACACAGGTGATTGTAAGCCTGTGAGCATGGACACCCACCCCACAAATCTTAGCTTGAACTAAAGTATATATCATGTATCCCTAAGGCCTATACAACATCCTAAATACCTCTTCTTCCTCACCCTAGAACCAATCCATCACCAGATCCTGCCAGTCTTTCCACTAAAGCAATCTAGAATCCATTCCCTTCCCTCCAGCTCTACCACCACTCCTAGTCCAAGCTGTGCTCTTTTCTCCTGTGGCTATTAACTGGGATGCTCACATCCTTTCCTCAAAATGCAAATCTGAACATATCATCCACCTCCAGAAAACCCTTCCATGACTTCTCAGGTCTCTAATGGTAAAGATAAAACTCCCCAGGTAGTCTCTATGGCCCAGCACAGTTGGTCTCCAGCCACAGAGCAGGTCCCTGAGTCTTCGTAAGGTTTATCAACTGCCTTCTGGAGTACACTAGCCACCTCTTGTTTATCCTGCCCAGTCGCCATGATGCAGTTGATTTAATGGATCTATGTGCTGTTCTGTGGGATTTCCAGATTGTCCATATCTCTCTGCACAATGACTGAAGGCAAAAGAAGTTAACATAACTCTGGGGGAAAACTGCAGATGAGTATCATTTGTCTGTTCCAGACGAATGCCAACTGTTCTGATCCTCTTGTTCCATTAGAATAGAAAATAGCACATGTGAAGTTTTTAGATATCCAGTGGTGATGGTGTGCCAGAATATCCCTTTCAAAGTAAAATACAAAGTAATGCCCCTTTCATCTTTCCTACCACAAAGAAGGAAGCGCAGCACCTGGTAGGCCTCCTTGGATTCTGGAGTCCAAATTCCACCCCTAGAAATTCTTCTCTGGTGGTACAGAAAGTTGCCAGCTTTACATGGAGCCTGAAGCAGGAAAGGGCTCTATAAGATGTCCAGGCAGCTAGGCAAATAGCTTATCTTTTGGATCATACGAACCAGCAGACCCTATGGTGTTGGAAGTCTCAGTGATAGGTAAGATGCAATACGGACCTCTTTGAAAGCCCCAGTGAAATAATCACAAAGCAGGCCCCTGGGTTTCTGGAGCATGGCAGCTACAGCAGAGAATTATACCCCTTTTGAGGAACAGCTCCTGGCCTGTGACTGGGCTCTGATTTAGATGCAATGCTTGACCATCAAGTGACAATACGTCTAGACCTGCCCATGACGGACTGGGTTCAGTTAAGTCAGCCAAGTCATAGTCAGGTAGGGTCTGCAGTACTTCACTGCAAGATAGAAATGGCAACCAAGCTTGGTTTACTTATGGGTCAACTAAGCTAGCATGTGGGTAGAAGCCAAAAATGAACAGTAGCGGTGTGACAGCCATAGTCAGGGGTTTTCTTGAAAGACAGAAGCAAGGGAAAATCTCCCCAGTAAGCAGAACCGCAAGTGCTGCAGCTGCTTGTGGAAGAACTCTACACAGGAGACATGTTTCTGGGCAGTGACCAATCATCTAGCTGCTTAGAAAGAGGCTGGAAGAAAAAAATCTGGAAGCGCTAGGCGCAGTGGTTCACACCGGTACTTGGGAGGCCGAGGAGGGAGGATCACCTGAGGTGGGGAGTTCGAGACCAACCTGACCAACATGAAGAAACCCCGTCTCTACTAAAAATACAAAATTAGCCAGGTGTGGTGGCTCATGCCTGTAATCCCAGCTACCCAGGAGGCTGAGGCACAAGAATCGCTTGAACCCAGGAGGTGGAGGTTACAGTGAGCCGAGATTGCGCCACTGCACTCCAGCCTGGGCAACAAGAGCGAAACTCCATCTCAAAAAAAAAAAAGTCTGGAAGATTGAGAACAAGGAAGCATGTGGGTGGACATTTAGTAATAGGCCTAAAATGTGAAGATTCTGTATCACACATTAACACCCACCAGAAAGCATCCACCACAAAAGAGAACTAACAACTGAGTAGATTAAATGACTCAGCCACTTCATCACTGGCCATCCTGGAACTGGCACTACAGTCTCATGAATGGAACTGGTCACAGTGGCAGAGATGAAGGCTACAACATATGGGCCCAACAGCACGGACTACCACATACCAAAGCCGATCTAGCTATTGCTGCCTTGGAGATTCCAGTCAGCCAGCAGCAGAGATCCATGCTGAGTCCCAGCTATAATATCATTCCTCAAGGAGACTAGCCAGCCACCTGGTGGCAAGTCGATTGCATGAGACCCCTTCCATCCTGGAAAGGCCAGCAGTTTATCCTCACAAGGATAGAGACCTATTCTGGGATTCAGCTTGCTTTTCTGCCCACAGAACCTTAGCCAGCACCAGTATCCTCAGAAGCTTACACAGTAACTGATCCACAGGTATGTTATTCCACCCAGCATAGCATCCAACCAGGGACCCACTTCACAACGGAGGTGAGCAAGTGAGCCTGTGACAATAGGATCTACTGGTTATATATATATATATATATATATATATATATATATATATATATATACACTGCACCATCCAGAAGCTACCAACCTCAAAGAGCACCAGAATGGCCTATTTGAAGGCACAGCTAGAGCACTTGCCTGGAGGCAATAATCTGCAAGGACTGGATGCCATCCTTCAGGACCCAGCATATGCATTAAATCAGAGTTATAATCACAGCTAAATTACAGCGTCCTGCTATGTCCCCACCAGGAAGAATGCATGGGAACCTAGAGGTAGAAGCAAGAGTGGCCACACTTACCATCACGTCCAAGGACTCACTGGAGAATGTTGTGCCTCCTGTCCCTGAAACTCTAGATTCTGTAGGGTTGGAAACACTAATCCCCAAAGGAGGTATATTCTTGCTAAGGACAGAACTACACCCATTAGGTCACACTGAACCACAGAACTCTGGCTGCCACCAGGGTACTTTGGACTCCTTGTATCTAAGAACCAGTAGACAAGAAAAGAGTCACCATAGTGGCAGAGATGACTGTGCTTGAAGAGCACAAGGTGGTAGCACTGTATTTATACATCGGGTAGGGGGTAAAATAATGTGAAGCTCAAGTGGTCCATTTGGGTATCTCTTGGTACTCCCTTGTCCAATTGTAACTGTAAGTGAACATGTGCAGCAACCCCAGTCAAGAAGAGTATGGGTGACAAAGGGCTTGGACCTCTCAGTAATGAAGTTTGGGGTTATATCACTAAGCAAGCCAAGACTCACTGAAGTGATAGTTGAAAGTGATGGGAACTTAGAACAGATAGTGCAGAAGGGAGAAGGTAAGTACCAATCACAGCCCCAGGACAACTCTGTCAATGGAAATTGTAATTTGTTCCCCAGAGCTCCCTCTTAGGAAACCATGGAAAGAAACATGGGTGTGATGTGGAAAAGAGGATCTGTGCAGTGCAAGGGGCAGACTGCTGATTGTGGAGCTGCATTACTCAAATCTCTTTCAAGAAAACCTGACAGAGTGCCCAGAGGAGTCATCATTAATGGCAGCCTCCAGCTGCTTCCCCTCTGAATGCAGAAGCCACACTTCCTCTAGGTTCTGCTCCTAGACAACAACTGAGCACAACAGGGTTACTGGTGTGCCCAGTCCTGCCCGAAGTGGACTCTTCTCGCGAGCAGCTTTTTGCTCAGGGACTTCCCATCAACTTGACTGAGATTCTTTTCAGAGGTGGTCTATAGTCTAAGACTCTTCCTTCCCAGTCCTCCCTGTCCTCTCCCAGGAGTCAGCCTGTCCTCTGGATCTGAAGCCTCTCCCTGCCTACTCTTGCTCCCTTGCTCTTTAGCCCTCACAGGTGTTTCCTCTGTCTTGGAATCTGCTTCTCAAAAAACCCAAGTTTACAGAAATAATATGATCTCTCAAAGATAGAATACAATTATTAAAACATAGGGGCTTGGCTGGGTGCAGTGGCTCAAGCCTGTAGTCCCAGCACTTTGGGAGGCCAAGGCAGGCAGACAGCTTGAGCCCAAGAGTTCAAGACCAGCCTGGGCAACATGGCAAAACCCTGTCTCTACAAAAAATACAAAAATTAGCTGTGCATGGCTGTGTGCACCGACAGTCTCAGCTACTCAGGCTGAGGTGGGAGGATTGCTTGAGCGTGGGAAATCGAGGTTGCAGTGAGCCATGATCATGCCACTGCATTCCAGCCTGGGTGACAGAGTGAGACCCTGTCTCAAAAAAAACAAAAAAAACCCAAAAGTGTGGGTGGGGCTTGAGGGAGAAGGATGGGAACAACATACCAAAAAAAGGTTAACTGTTTTCCATGATCATAATTGGTAGTAGAAGTGTTAGTATTATTATTCCAAGACTGCTGTGTTTATAATGTGGGATAAAGCAAATGGTTAATTAGGGGATCTTCTAATACCAATTTCTCTGTCCTTCAAACCTCGGGTTCTCATTATGGAAAAAAGAGATACAGATGCAATACGTAAGTTAAGCTAAGTATGGTGGCTCATGTCTGTAATTCCAACACTTTGGAAACCCAGGCAGGAGGATTGCTTGAGCCTAGGAGTTCAAGACCAGCCTGGGCAATGTAGTGAGACCCTGTCTCTAAAAAAAATTTAAAGATTAGTTGGGTGTGGTGGGGCACACCTGTAGTCCCAGCTACTCAGGAGGCTGAGGCAGGAGGATCACTTGAGCCTAGAAGTCAAGGCTGCAGTGAGCCATAATTGTGCCACTGTGCTTCAGCCTGGGCAACAGAGTGAGATCCTGTTTCCAAAAAGCAAACAAACAAACAAACAAAAAAACCCTATGCTATAGTTTGGTTTGATCCTCCAAATCTCATGGTGAAATGTGGGCCCTAATAGGAGTTGTTTGGGTCATGGGTGGGCAGGCGAGGACACCACTCATGAATGTCCTGGCGTCATTCTTGTACTCATGGTAATGTATTCTTGCTCTGTGAGTTCTTGTGACAGCTGGTTGTTAAAAAGAGCCTAGCATCTCCTTCCTCTTTTTTTTTTTTTTTGACATGGAATTTTCTTCTTGTACCCCATGCTGGAGTGCAATGGCATGATCTCAGGCCACTGAAGAAGCCTCCGCCTCCTGGGTTCAAGTGATTCTCCTGCCTCAGTCTCCTGAGGAGCTGGAATTACAGGTGCCTACCACCACACCTGGCTAATTTTTTTTTTTTTTTTTTTTTTTTTGAGACAGAGTCTTACTCTGTCACCAGGCTGGAGTGCAATGGTGCCATCTCGGCTCACTGCAACCTCCGCCTCCCAGGTTCAAGTGATTCTCCTGCCTCAGACTCATGAGTAGCTGGAACTATTACACCCAGCTCCTTTTAGTAGAGACACAGTTTCACCATGTTGACCAGGATGGTTTCGATCTTTTGACCTCATGATGTGCCTGCCTCAACTTCCCAAAGTACTGGAATTACAGGCATGAGCCACCGCACCAGCCTGGTTTTTGTATTTTTAGTAGAGACGGGGTTTCACCACGTTGGCTAGGCTGTTTTTGAAGTCCTGACCTCAAGTGATCCACCAGCCTCATCCTCCCAAAGTGCTGGAATTACAGGAGTGAGCCACCATGCCCAGCCTTCTTCCTCTCTCCCTTACCACCCTCTTGCCATTTGATTCTGCACACACTGACTCCCCTTCGACTTCCACCATTTGTGGAAGCAGCTTGAGGCCCTCACTAGATGCAGATACCGGCATCATGCTTCCTGGAAAGCCTGCAGAACCATCAGCCAGCTAAACGTCTTTTCTTTATAAATTACCCAGCCTCAGGTATTCCTTTGTAGTAGCATTAAACAGACTAAGGCACCCTATAATCCTGAATTTGAATCAGAAATTACACTGTTAAATCATGGGACACCACAGATGCATGTGTGTATACACATTCATGTATATATACATATCTATATGTGCATTTAACAGATATAATTCCTGGATCTTCACTATCTTTAAATATACATATTTACTATACATCTTTATTTCTAGATGTCTATATTAAATGTATAAAAATGTTATATTTAAATATAATCAAAGCTCTGTCTATTGAATAGGCCTACAACCAATGATTTGCCAGTAACAATGAGAATTTCTAGTGCCCAATTATGGTCTTGCAATACCATTTCTCACTTAAGGAAACCAAGGCTTTTTGGAGAAATGGCTGATTCCAAGTCTAGGACAGAAAATGGATACAGTGAGCCTAGAACATCTTACAATACCAGAAAACAAAGCAGATAATCAAAAACAACCTAAATAAATAAATAAATAAAAATTAAAAAATAAATAAATTAAAAAACCAGAGTTGTGTCAAAATAACTCAGGCGCCAACTTAAACAGGCTCCCAATGGCCAAAGGTAGGACAATAAAGATAACAAGTACAATAGGACGAAGCCTATCAAATACATTTAAACCCATGAGTTCATAATATTGTTTAAAAAATAATCGCCTTCTGAGGATAACAAAGAACCAGTTCATTATCTTAAAAGTTGGGTAAGTAGAAGAATTAAGCACTTACCTGCCTTTCCCACACAAACTCTACTGGGAAATCAAACCTTACATGAGAGACAATGTCTCCTTATAAAATTATTCCATCTATTAAATGAAGACAAAATGACAGATTAGAATATCCCCATGTTGCAGTCCCCAGTAAATTACTTGCTGGATGTAGGCATTGAGCATCAGTGGCTGCTAACATAACACAAGTGAAAACCTGACGTTATATGCCTCTTGCTAAATGAGCACACCACCACCTAGAGTCTTATCAAAGGGACCAACCTGAGGCAAATTGTCTAGATTTAGCTGCTGATCTGCAGGAAATGCAGAGGATAAACGAGTACATTGAACTGTACTGTAGGCATGAAATTAGCAAAAATCCAGGCTGTGTAAAACTACAGATCAAATGGCTTAAAATCTTCAACAAATTGTAACAAAAGGAAAGGGGTTGAGGGGACCCTTTAGATCAAAAGAGACTTAAAAGATGTATTAAGTTTTTTTAAAAGGACAGTAAGACTATAGCATGTGGGGATGCACATTCCAGTGACAAAACAATAAAGAAACTCAATGAAATGATTACTTACAAAAGTCAAGAAGATGGAAAGAGGGAGGCGCTGGGGCTGTGATGGTGAAGGGGGAACATGAAGGATCCTGGGGGGCCTGGCAAAGTTCTATTCTTGACCTAAGTGGTGATTACAAGGGTGCTCGCTTTATAATAATTCATTGAGTTCATTTGCTTGCTTGTTTATTTACCAGTCCCTGAAATCTCAGAGTCTGGGAAGCACTGAAGTAGAGCAGGAGCAGAAGGTGAGGCAGGCAGGGTTGCTAGCTGAATGGGCCAAACACACTTGATTTACCCAGGGCCGCTGGAGAGGAATGAAATTGTCTCAAGGGGTCTGTTACCTTATATCACGTATCATTCCAAAAAGCATTTGCAGAAGATTACAAAACAAAACACAGTAGAGAGTGAGATATTCACAATAGGATCAGCTGTTAGAGCAAAGAAATAGTTGTACAGACACCTGGCTTAAGGTAAGCTCAGGCCTAGGCCCACAATATATACACATACCGCTGCGTTCCATACCGCCCTTCTTGGCCAGCCAAGAATCCCACTTGCTGCTCCAGAGGTACTGCCTAACTTCCCTCCCCTTTCCTCTGCCATCTCCAGAAGAACTAAGGCTCTGAGGCCTCCAGGCAAATGGCTGCATTGCAGCTTCTCACCCCCTCTGCAGGCAAAATGCTACACTGCAGCTCTCCAGGTCCTTTCCTCATCTCTTCAGAAGCCTTCACCAGCTGCCAGGCCCAGGGGATGGAGACAGACAAGAGATCCCCTCTGCCCTCTGGGAGCTCACAGTGCAGGGGGTGAGCCTGATGCAAAAGCAGGCAATAACAATCCAGAGAGGAGATGCCAGCATCTAAGAAACTGAAGGAGCACAAGGATGGAATGATTAACTGCCTAGGGAGATGGGACACTTCACAGCAGGTGACTGCTAAAGTAAATCAACAATGAACAGGAAGTGGGTTAAGGGGAGGCATTCCAGGCAAAGGGAACATGGGTGTATGCAAACCAGGGGAGCAAAAAGAGGGCGCTGATTGGTTTGAGGTGCTTGACTTGATCACATTACACTTCTACTGGAGCTTCCTGCTTCTGCAGAGCAGTCTGAAGAATAAAAATGAAGGAAGCCAGACCTCTCATAAGGGTCTTCCACCTGCCATCCACAGGAAAGCAAACCTTTATTTCAAAAAAGAGCTTCCCCAGAACTGGTCTCCCTTACCCTCTCAAGAAAGGGCGCATCCTGTCACAGTCAAGTGACAACCTTTGAAACTCTGGCCAGGTCTTTTCCCTCCTGTGTCTCAGTCTCCCCCTTTGTGAACTGAGGAAAGAAGCTTGTCTCCATCTTTGTCAATCACCCACTTGAGTTTACAGCTAGGAAAGCTCCTGGCACTGCAGGCAGAAGGGCCCAGAAGACCCCAGACCCTCAGGGGCATCCTGAGCAGACCACAATCCCAAGCCTGCTGGTGGAGAGAGGTGATGCCACAAGCCCATCCTTGCAGATGGACTCAACTGCACTTGCAGCCGCCCACTGCTCACAAACCTCCATAAAAATCAATGATCCATGCAGTTTTGTTTCAGGTGTTTTATTAAGTGGGCCATACTGTAGCTGGTTTCTAAGTTGCAAAACATAAATTTAATAATAATAACATAGCCAGTTAGATTGTGACAAGCTTTTCCTTTCCTTAAAAAAAGAAAAAAGAAAATACTTAAAAACACACAATGAAGGGTTAAATAAATAAAACATTTTAAAAAGGGAAAGAAAAACCTGTTAAAACATGCTTATGTTTACTTCTGTGAAACTGTGTGCCAACAGGAAATGTGATATTTGGCACAATGACACATCCAGCATGTCTCCTTCCCAAATAATACTGACAAAAAAAAAAGATGTGAGACTGACTCATCAGTGCTTGCTTAGAGGCACTACTAAAAATGCCTTTGATTGGAGCATGGGACTTCCCGCTCAGCACACCTGTGTGTGGCCTATGAAAGCCAAATATCCATAATAATGTTAATATAGAAAACATTAGTTTAAAAATGATGTGGAAGGGCCTCATTAATGCAACGGGGCATGAAAACATAACTGTCCTGCACACAGTGCCGCAGGCTCAGTCCAGGGAGGCCTCAGGCTTCCAGCATGTGGCCATGGCGAGGGAGGGCACCAGCTTCAAAATAAGCGGCACCAGCCTCGCTCCCTCTTCCTATCACTCTTTCACATGAAAGTGTGTAAAAAGCAAATCAGCAAATAAACTCTAAAATAGATTATTTATTCCAAAAATCCTCTAGTTTCTTTTTACAGTGAGTGTACATTTTGTCTCCTCCTGCACAATTCTCTTAAGTCCCTTTGAAAAGAAGGGTCAGAGCTACAGGATGAGAGTCCTTCTCAGTCCTGCTGCTGGCTGATGCTGGGAGGTCAGATGTCGATGCCCTTGACAAGGGATGTCTCCAGCGTGATGTTAAACTCCTGCAATGTCTGCAGCACGCGGATCAAGGAATTGACAAGTGTATGGTCTTTGATCAGTGCCACATCCTCATACATGTGTGCAGTGATGGGGCAGTCAGCCAGCAGGGCAATCCAGTGGTGTAGAAGGTGATCTCTGGCAGAGCAGGAGCAGTCCAGGTGGGTCAGAGGGGCAAGGGAAAAGGAAGAGAGACAGTTAGTGCAAGGCCCAGGGGGAAACCATGAACTAAGTCTGAAGCTGGAGACACTGACAGCTTCCCAAAGCCCCCTTTCCCTAACAGGGACTGACAAAAAGGTCTTTCAGCTTCAGGACGCCAAACAAACCTAGCCCAAATCGTCCTGTCACCAGCCCACAGGCCTGTTCCTCCTCCCCTGCCTCCATTGCCCTGCCTAGACAGCCCTATCACCAATGTCTCCCAGAGCTTCTCTCCTCCCACAGCTACAACCACCAGGAATAATAATAAGCACTAACCTCACACAGCACTCAGCATGTGCTGGCACTGACATAAGAGATTTAATCTTCATGATAACCCTATGATATGAGGTAGGTACTATTATTATCCCCACTTTATAGATGAAGAAAGTGGGGTAGATGGAAGTTACATAGCTTGTCCAAGATCACATGGCTAATAAACAGATAACTTGAGATCTGAACCTAGTCAATGTGGTTCTGGAATCTGTTTTTAACCACTATGCCAATTCCCTCCCTTTATGCATCCTGAATAAACTTCTGCCTTAAGTTTACTTGACCTTTATGCTCTCTCACCTGACCTACAGGAATAGCCCCTAACAATCTTGTCCTCTCTAATGCATACCATCCATAATACCAGATTAATATTACTTCAGTCCCTTGATGAAACAATTTTGTACTAATATGAAAGGAATTTTTCTCTGTCCCCGCTCAGAGGCCCTATCCTCCTTTCAACTGTGTTTCCTATTTATTACTGCCTTTGCCATGTTCTGTTATTTCCTTTCATTAAAGGATCACTTCAAATACCAACTCCTCCCTGAAGTCTTCTCTGACCTTTCTCCTCTACCTTTTCAGCATATTGTATTAATGTGCACTCCTTTTGTGGACCTACAAAAACCTTCTTCCATGTACTATATTTAATTAATACAAGTAAGCTTCTAAATGGTAAGGGACCATGCTTTATTCAGCTCTCTTCCTACCAACTTCCATAAGGCCATTCAAGTGTTTAATGAAGGAATGACTAAATACACTCTGCTTCTAACTTCCCCAGTGGTATGACATTGATCTTTCCTTTCAAAATGGGGCCCCTCCCTGCTGGTTACATATACGCTGTCATCCCTATCCCAACAGATCACCACACACATAAGTCATATGTTGCTTAATGACAGGGATACAGTCTGAGAAATGTGCCATTAGTCAGTTTTGTCACTGCAAACTTCATAGGGTTCTCACACAAACCTACATGGTAGAGCCTACTATACATCTAGCCTGTTGCTCCTACACTACAAATCGGTACAGCATGTTACTGTACTGAATAATGCAGGCAAGTGAAACACAATGGTAAGTATTTGGGTATCTAAACATATCTCAATCTATAAAAGGTACAGTAAAAACAGAGTAATATAATCTTATAGGACCATCATCCCATAAGCAGTCCATCACTGACAAATGTTGTTATGCAGCATGTGACCATACATGACACATAAAGAAAATTAAGGGCTTTAAGAAGCCTTCTAAGGCCTCATCTGCCTACGGGCACCTGGTCATTAGCCATTCCTCACCCCTGCACCACATCAGGCCTTCTGCACCACCACCAAGGCTGGCTGCTGTGCACTCTGGGCCCTGAGTCTGCAGTACCTGGCGCCCAAGCACACCAGCATCTGAAACTTGCCGTCCTTGCCAATGTTCCGGGGAGTATTGTTGATTGCAGTGACAAATCGGCAGAAGTTCCGGGCCCTTGTATGCCAGTTTTCCTCAGGAACTACTTCATTCTGCTCTAATGTCTCATAATAGGTTTGTGCTTTTTCTGTGAAGAGTAGAAAAGCTTGCCAGTGAAAAGGCTCTCAACACCAAACTGATGGTCCTGCAGGTCACTTGTCATGGGCCTCTCCAAGTCCACACAGGTAACTTAATGAGAATAGCACAAGTGTTCTGATGCCACTGGTCATGTTTCAAAATGATCCATATTTTCCCTATCCTTGTATTTAAAATTTAATTTATGTGGCCCTTGATATAAAGATGTTCTTTTCCCTAGTCTGAAGACATAAAAAATTCTGAGGATGATTTCTTGCATGAAAATTCTCCAAATGGGTCCAACATAGGGTTTGGGCTCCAAGACACTCAACTGGACTTTGGGATCTTTAAGGAGAACGTGTAAGGACTCAGAACTAAATCCTTACTAAATAAAAGATGTCTGGAAGAATCTTTTCTGTCCAGTTCTCAAGAGATAAGCGTTTACCAAGTGGGGAGAAGAGCTCTTGTCATTCCCCACTTCAAGAAGAACTGGAGCAAACGAATGAGATCTGAGAGTCACCTAATTTGGGTTCTGCCTCTCAGAGTGGTCAGCACTCATGCTATGTTGTGAGTCCCCTTTATCCCTGCATGCTTTTCCCACCCTCATACTCCAGCCCAACTCACCCAGGAAATCCCAAATGAAGACGTTTTTGAAGAGCCGGGGTGATTTAAATCCATGCTGGAAAGCCTGTTCCAGGGCCGAGACAAGGCCACATTCTCCACAAAGCAACAGTGTCAGACTGCCTCGCTATATAAGGAAACGGGAGGGTGCCAGGCTTGTCTCAGCCAAGCTGCCCTCCTACCATTGCATCCCTAAACCCATGGCCCACAGCTGGGAGGGCTGCAAAAGACAGGCCAGGACCTTGTCTGTTCCCCTAACACCTGGCACACTGCCTGGCTCAGAGCAGCTCCCAGTGAAGAGCTGTTGAATAAATGGATGAAAGAAGAGATGATGGATCTGGGTCACACACAAGTAAATTCCCCACTGGAGGACAAAGCCATTGTGGCCACTATTCAAGGAGACACAGGCAAATCCAGAAGAGGACAGGAATACGCACTGTTCACTGGGGGCCCAAGGACTCTACTGGGTCATCAGTATAGAGGGAAAACAGGGCAACCTGAGGCAAAGGTCCCCAGAGGAAGGAGTCTGCTCCATCTCAAACTAGCTGAAGCACACACTCTCTAAGACTCTGGGCTGTCCACAGCACATGGGCCTGGAAGAGCATAACAGGATAACTGGAAAAACAAGATTATTCTCTCTTACTCAATGTAAGGCCCTGGATTGAAGGGCAAGAAGGCTCACCTCTTTCTCAGGCTTATGGAAGTGCTTCACAATGCCATTGACTGCCTCCCCGATAGACTCCTGGATCTGTCCAGTGTTCAGCTCTGATAAAAATCAAGCAGACATCCCTAACCAATCTCAGAGGCTAACAGTGCTTACCTGCCTGAGCAGGAGATTGAGGACACAGGGAGGGCCCATGGGATAGGCAGGGAAGCTGGACCCTAGGAAGCAGAGGCTCTTGCCCACCCAGCTTTGCTGAGCTAGCTCTTCCCAAAATCTTAGGGGAAAAACACAAAAGCTAATACCTTACAGTTCTATCTCTAAGAAATGCTGGTAAAGTTTATTTTCCATTTTACCTTGGAATTTTGGGCAACCAAAAGACAGCCATGCCTTGGCTATGAAGCCCAGGAATCAGGAAGGAGAAGGCCAGAAAGTAGACCCTTGTCCTTTAATGGATCATGCATGAATATATACAGCACCCAGGCTTGGCAGCATGAATTCTCTCCTCTCCTGCCAGGCCTCTAAGGAGAGTGCCAAATGCTCTCAGTGATTCATCATAGGAGGGTGCCATATGCCTGAGGTGACTTTGTCAGCAGAAGTGTTTCCTGAGACAGCCACAAAGTCTGGGATCCGGTTTCCCATAACAGGGCTCACAGAGATCCACCCATTCCCCAGATGTGTGGCACAAGGGCCCAACCCCTCCTCCTCCCACTTACTGGGCTTGTTGTTGGGTGAGATGGTAACAAGCCTCCGGATAACACTGGGGGACTGCTGCAGCGGCGGGGTCCGGCATGGCCTCTCATCCACCTCAGGCTGGGATGTGAGCAGCTCCCCAACCAGGATCCGCTCTAGGCTTCCATCATCCATGCCCTTCCCCAACCACCGGCCACATGGGAACCTGAAGGTCAGACAATGGCTTATCAGAGCAGCCAGATCCTCCCTGCTGCTCAGCAAGAGCCATCAACAAAGCCAATCCCTAGAGATAGTCTCTGAAATCAGGATAGAGACTCCTTCAAGGCTCTGCTGGTCCCACCATCTGTCATAAGAGGAGCCACCTGAGTGGCATAGGTGGACTGGGATCTGGGCAGAGCAATTCCACATACCTTCACTCAGAAACCCTCCTTCTGGTTGGGCCTGGTGGCTCATGCCTGTAATCCCAGAACTTTGGGAGGCTGAGGCAGGCGGATCACCTAAGGTCAGGAGTTCAAGACCAGCCTGGTCAACATGGTGAAACCCGTCTCTACTAAAGATACAAAATTAGCTGGGCATGGTGGTGTGTGCCTATAATCCCAGCTACCTGGGGAGCTGGGGCAGGAGAATCGCCTCAGACCAGGAGGCGGAGGCTACAGTGAGCTAAGATTGTGCCACTGCACTCCAGCCTGGGTGACAGAGCAAGACTCTGTCTCAAAAAAAAAAAAAGAAAAAGAGACCCTCCTTCTGCTTACCTTCAAGTGTAATAAGGTAGAGCTAAACAGGAAGTTGCCTCAGGCTATGACAACCTAAAGGGTCTCCTTGGGAATTCCACATAACCAAGCATCAAAGAGCTCCTATAAACACATCTTGCCCCTCTACCTTACAGCCTATCTGAGGGAACACTTACTTGTAGGTATGTCCTGTGATCTCATTCCTGACCATCACAAACTCCACCAGCCATTTGGCATACAGCCCAGAGTTATCATGGCCAATCTGGACAGTCGTAAGCTTCCCCAAGTTCTGGCACTGTTAGAGAATGAGAAGATGAGGTAGTTCAGGAAAATCAGAGTAAAGAACAGCAGTCCTCAGAGGCACAGATCTGACTGGCTGCCTGCAACCTGAGCAACTGCAGGGGTAGGTTATGGCTCTACATATCACCAGAACCGTGGCACAGCACTATCTCATGGGGTGGCCCAAGGCTGAGAAAGAAAATGCTGCTACCTAGAAGAAGAATAGGGCCTGGCAGCAAGAGGTTCTGGAAGTGGGTTCTGAGGTCTCTGGGAACAGGTGGACTAAGCAGCTAAAAGAACTCTTGGGGACTTCTCGACATACTATGCATGGAAAGACGAGCAAGTCCAGACAAGTAAATGCCTTTGAGACAGACACTGTTTAGACAGGGTAGGGTCCTCCTCCTCAGGGTCAGTCCTTGGTTCCAGCTTCAGATCATCTCAGGAAGGTCAGCTCTGCTGATGCATTATACTGTACATAGCAAGGCCTCTGGAAAACCCTGTAGAAAACTCCCCAAAGGAACTGTTCCAAACTCAGATCCCCACAGAGCTGTGGCCCCAAATAACACATACCTCGAAGGTCATCTCTAGCACATTCCTGGGGATCTGCAGGATCTGTGTCTCACCCAATTCTCCTGATATACAGATCCACGGGTTGGCAGTGAACATGGAGCCCCCCAGCTTCTTGCTTGGTACGATCAGAATGTGGTACGGGATCACTGTTTAGGGGAAGCCACAAAAGTATTAAGGGGGATCAGAAATCCTTCCCATACCAGATGGGACTCTGACCTGCTCCAGGCAAGCTGGCACAAGTGTGGCCCCTGCTATTTCAGCCCCAGCAGAGCCCTGGAACAGCAGGGCCCCAGGACCTGGTCCCTGGCTGATGTTGAATATTAGCCAACTACCCCAAGGCCCCTGCTTAATTTCACTCCTCTCAGGCTTACCAACCAAAGATCAAAGATTCAAGCCTATCTATAGGCTCAGAGCTAAGCGAATCTGTTCGTTAAATAATATCACCAACTCTTAACATTGTACTGAACTGCTTTTCAGAGCACTCTTCAATCTATCATTTCATGAACCCTAATAATAATCATAACAATCTTTGGAGATAAGGTATTGCAATCCTTTTTCCAAGGCATAGGGAAGGAGACAGTTTGCCTTGGGTCTTCTAAATTCCAGTCTAGTACTATTTCTATTAAGCCCATAGCCCTAGTCTCTAAAAGGGAAGATGTACCATCAGACAGAAACAAGAGTCCACACTGCTGAGTAACTGGCGGAAGAACTAGTTATGTAGCTAGCCATGTGGCAAGCTCGGAGACTATCCCCCACCCAGTAGAGAATCCTGGCATCAGGGAAAGAAGAGGCTCAAAGGGAATTAGACCATATTGAACCCTCTTTCCCATTCTGTTAATAGACTGGGACTCACAGCAGGATAGACTCTGCTCACAGACACATCATGAGTTAGCCAGAGCTGGGACCAGACTCAAATCTCCCACTGATATTTGGAGTTCTTTCTGCTACCTCAGGAAAGAGCTCTTTTTCCCTTCAGCCTGGTCTGAAACATTCTATGATGCCAAGTGACTCTCTCAGGCCAAAACAAAAAGGAGATTATTTCTAGGTATGCAGGGAGGGAGGTAAACTACATCAGCTCACCCAACTCCACTCCACCTTCATTACCTTAGGCTCCCAGAGCAGTGCCTAGGACAATGCTGACAACACAATGGCAAAAAAGATTGAGCTCTCCAGTTCAGAACAAGAATGAGAAACTTCAGAGAAAACACAGCTTCCAAGAAGGGCAAGCGCACCTTCCTCCCCACAGAAGAAAAGACAAATAGAAAGTACAAAGGATAATCTTCTTTCTTTAAAAAGGGGATAATGAGTGAGTCTCAGGGAGGTTCATAAAGACTGCCTTAAGAAGGCCAGCTGGGAGCACAGGGCTACTCACGGATAGTTGTGAAGACATTGGTGAAGCAAAAGTAATCGACGGCATTGAAAGACAGGAGGTGATAGAGGAACTGCTCCTTCTCGTCATCACAGCGCAGGAAGGCATAGCGCTTATATAGCTTTCTGTTGAAGAGGAGGCAACATGTCAGTCTCCGAACAAAAGAAAGGGAAAAAAACTAGAATTTTCAGTTCTGGAAGGAGACAGCTAAGGGAAGCATAAGATGTCAAGCCTCAAGTTCCTTAGCTTCACCCCATAAAGTAACAAAGCTAGCTACTCTGTAACTAAGGGCCAGAGGGACAATGGTTTAAGCTACACCAGGAACAACAAAAATCAAATACTACTGGTGTCCAAGGGTTGATGTTACTATGTCAAGTGTCAGAGGTCATGAAATCTCCTTTTCTAAGTTGAAGGCTGGAAGAAATTCCATCAAGAATGACACAGGTCCTCTCAGGCTTCTAGTTAGGCTGTCAGCTAGTGTATGGTGTGTGACTGGCAGTGGATGGACATCTGTGGTCACCATTCATCACCAGGCCTAGTTTTGAACCCTCAGTAGATCTGAGAGCCACAAGTCAGAACACTGCTCTGAATGGGGCATAAGGCCAGCACAGCTTCAGAGGCAATAAAGGGCATGCCCCTGCCTCTGATCCAAGTCACAGGCAAGGAAGAGCCATGTAGATCACATCATTCCCGTCTTTTCAAACCTTCTCCCTTCATTTCCATGGCCTATTTGTCAGAGGGCAACTTCTTTGCCTGATATTCCAGGCCCTCTGCAGCTGCAAAGCAATGATATCTTCCCCCAAATAGAGGAGATACCCAGAGCCAAATTTGCAGGCCTTCGTTATAAAGAACAAAAGAAGACAACTGTCCTGATTGTCCAAGCTGCAATCACCATGGCCAGAGAGGTATAGGATTCAGATCTGTGAGGTTCTACCCGGTTTATAAGAAACTTTCAACAGATAATTTATCAACCCAGGCCTGTTATGTCCAGCTGCTGGAGAAGAAAGCACCTACCCCTCAAATGCACTCTAAGTGAGTAAATCAGGTAAAGGCCATGGTATAGTACTACCCACAGTGAATAATCAAACAAAAGGCTGTTTCTGGGAATTTAAAGAGCCATATGCTTCAGTAGTCCTGGAAGGCCTTGTAGAACAAGAGGGGCCTGAAGGAAGCAGAAATTTAGACAAGTGTTGTACAGACAGGAAACTTGTCTAAGTTTGGAAACTTGGAAACCAGTTTGGCTGAAGTTGAGGGTTCAGGGAAGTGATCAGTTAGCAAAGAGACTAAGAAGTCAGGCTACTGTACCAAACGTGTCAAATGAAAAAAAAAAAAAGTTACGCTACTCAAATGAAGGAAGGTCCTAAAATTTTAAACTAAGGAGTTTGCAATCTGCCAAGTAAGGGGTTTCTGCAATTTCGCCTAGCAAAAGAGACAGCCATGACCAACTTCAGGAAATTTAGATTTAGTGCAGGTGAGACGTGAAAGGGAAATGAGGATTAAACTAAGGCTCTGCAGTAAAAATGGTAAGGAGACAGCTGAGACAGAGGTGAAAGACCTGAAATCCGTATGTGGGAGAGCAAGCAAACCAAGGAGTCAAAACTGACTCCAAATTTTTAATCTAGGTATGGAAAAGAAGTGGGGGTAGGCTGTTCAGAAAGCACTGTGGTGCCATTAACAAAAAATCTTGAGAGTAAAGTAGTTATGGTGAAGACTCTGTGAAGCTTGCTTTTGTTCTCATTAAGCAGAAAAGGAATGATATAAGAATGGAAATAAATACAGGAGTGGAGTTCAAGAGACATGTCAGGGCTAGAACTGTGGATGTGGGCATCTCCTGCTTAGAGGTGAGAGAAGTCATGAGAATGGGTAAGATCAAGTAAGAGAGCAAGCAAGTGAAAAAGCAACAAAGAAAGTGTGTGCATGCAAAGAACTAAAGATAGTGAAAGCCAACGTTGTGCAAAGAGCAGGGGAGAAAGATGGTTTAAGGTCATGGCAGCCACATAAAGTGAATCTCAAGGTAAAGGGACACTACACGGTGTTAATCACTGCAGACAAGTCAAGGAGAAAGAGTTTAGGCTCCCTACATGACAGCTAACTCACTGCTTCCTTTGAAATTTATAATTCAGTGGGTCCCACCAGTATACAGCCCCCATGAATATACAACCCTGCCTCCACCTTACCCCATTCCAAGCTACAAACAATCTTGGGGGCTAGCTGGAAATCCCAGAGTCTGAGGGACATTCTATCAAGATTTACTCTTCCTAAGCTGTCCACCTCCTTCTGTCCGTGCAGCTATGCACACCTTTTATGTGCACTGGCTGAATACCTAGCAGATGCTAAGCAACATACTCAGCCTTGGGAAAGGGACAGGTTTACGCCTTCAATGAGAGCAAACTTCAGTAAGTAGCAAGCAAACAGACAATGATAATACAATACATCACTGGTGAAAAAGGGAATGAACGAATACTCTAATAAATGTTATACATGCCTGGAGAAGGGATGAACCATGTTTCTGGGGAGTCCAGGAAAACTGTGGCAAAGAAAACTGGACCCTGAAGAAGTTTACCAGGTAGAGTACAGATAGGACTAGGGTCATGCAGAAGTATAGACAAGAAAAGGCCATAGACATCCTAAGAGGGATGAGGGGTATAATGTGTTGAACAAGAGAGAGAAGAGGACATCTCAGAAGTTTCCTTTTAATTCCCCCATTCTTTGCTCCCCAGAAAAGGAAAGAGACCAAGGAAATGCCTTATGTCCAAGAGGTATACATGTCACCTGAATACAGGAAGAAGAGGGCCTCATCTTTCTCACTACCTCTCTAAGAAAGCTAGTTTTAGACATGAAGGTTGAGAAGACAGGGAGAACCGATACAGCAGAAGTATTCTACTGATAAAAAGGGAGAGGAGGAAATTCTGTGAAACCTTCATAAGCAAAGAGGTTAGCTGAACGCAACAGCAATGTCACACTGAATACTTCCCCTTCCCACACAAGTTTCCGATCTCTTCCCTCCATTCCTGGGAGCCTGCTTCTACCCCTGGCAGAGCAGCCTTACTTGGTGAGCTCATGGTCTGAGAGGAGCTGCTTCAGGTGTCTGGAAAGTAACTTTTTTTCCATGGACAGTCGCACCCATGCTCTGGCCTTTCCCACATCAGTCTTGATTTCTCCGATGTTCTGAATGTGCCTGGAGAAAGAATGTAAAGGGAAGTGGAGGGTGGAATGGGAGATGAACTCATTGCCAATACCTTACCTGTAAAGCCAAAGGAGACCTGCTGAGACAGTCCTATCCCACCCTGGGAGAGCCCATCTCTATTCTCCAAATACTGGACTTCCATGTAGCCAGATAGGCTCACCATATTTGGGGAGGAAAAAAGATGGTACAGCCCTTAAAAAACCAGGCTACCCCTGAGCTCTTAGGGCTTGAGATACTCTCCTTTGCTCCCTTATCTCCAAAAACGCCAGGAAACCCAACTGTTGTATAGTTCTACAAATGCATCATGAAATACGAGGCTTCAAGATTAGGAGGGCTTCCATGTTAGCTGAGATGCTGTAGCAGCCACTGAGACCCTGTTACTTAAAGCGGACACCTAAGCAGCAACTGAAAACAGGATTTTAGTGGCTTATTACATGTGAGCCCATACTAACCTCATATCCTGAATCAGGGAGATCCTCAGGGGAGGCATGAGTGAGCTGGCATCAGACTTCCTACGTTCTGAATCAAGAAGTATTCCTAGAATAAACAAGTTGGTCATGTCCAAAGAGATCTGAATATCCAAACGGCTGACTACCCTTCCCTTATCTCAAATCACAAACTGCTATGGGAAACAGTTGGTTACACTGGTAACACTTTAATCAATCATTTCATAAATATTTATTAAATTCCTACTAAAAATCAAATTTTATAATTTTATGGATATTATCTCATTTAATTCTCTAACAATTTATAAGGTAGCCAAAAAAGATATCACAATTTCTCCCACTTAACAGAGAAGGAAAATGACATTCAAAAAGGTTAGCTGCTTTGCCTACATCACCAAGTAGCAAAGTCAGTACTGGAACACAGATTTCCTGGCTCCTAATCTATCATGCTCTCACCATGTTCCATAGAAGCAGTGCTTCCACTTGAAGCCACTACTCACATCCTGTTCTGGCTTTATAGCAGCCTACAAAAGAGCCAAGAGAATGTGTAAAGAACAAGAAGGTTCTGGTCTGTTCCAGAATGACAGGACCTCTAGGAGAAGAGGAGATATAATACCTTTATATCCTCATGTCTGGCCTAATGTTTAAAACTTAATATTTTCATCATCAAGCTGTTGAGAATTTTTGGCTACAGTTTATTCCTTGATGATGACTTCTATAGTGTTCTTAATAAGAACCTGCTCTTACACATGCAGAAAGTGGGCCAAAAAATTCCTCATAAGCCTATCTGGAGAACTCTTGTCCCTAGTTTTCAGCCAATTATCTCCCAGGTTCAATGCTAGTTAAGGTCAACTAGTTCAAGAGCAAAGAGTTCATGCTTATCTTTTTACCACATTTAACTCGTCTTTACCACTGAGATAAAAACATCCAAGGTAAACAAATCTTCTGGCGGAGATTGGAGAACAAAGGATGATGTGAAGGGAAGATGCACCCAAGAAGTAAAAGAAGGAGGGGAGACAACCCTGGAAAGGAAACTGTAGGATGGTCTAAACATCAGAGCAGGAGACAAGATGACTGGCTCTTGTCTGGCCTCTTCCAATAGCTCACTTTGTAATCTTAAGTAAATTTAATTCCTCTTTGGAATCATTTCCTCCTCTTATAAAATAAAGGGCCTAGACTAGATGACCTCTGGTATTGCCACAAACTCTGACATTTTTTATTAGGTTAGATACAGGTAGGAAGTATAAGGGATCATTCATACCAGGACTTGACTTTTAGGAGGTCCAAGGAAGGACACTAACTACAGCTTTCTTGACTAACAGAATAGATAATCATAATGCCCATGTCAGAGAAGTAAACAAAAAAGACTCTGAAAACAGCCTGCTCCAAACCTAGGACACCAGTACCACAGTAAAACCCAAATTCATTTTGAGACTTGCCTCTTGCCCACATAAATTTTCTATCTTGCCAATAAAAAGGGTATAGAAACACATAATGAAAGCAAATCACATGGTTTTGGTATGCTCTGTGGTTCAGAGAGTCTGATGGCTCCATATTCAAAACAGAAAACATTCCAGAGCAAAGGCTTCTTTGACCTGGAATAGTTTGCTTCAAGTGATCATTCCAGTGAGGGATGGAAGAGTGGAGAGAGAACAGACTCTCCAATCCAGACTATCTTACCTGAGGTACTCAGGCTTCCTGAAGTGAGTTTTCTCTGCCGGTTGTCCTGATAATGTAACAGGTGGGACCATAAGGCCGATTTCCCCTGGAACCAATGCAAGGGAGAAATACCTATCAGTTTAGATTTCAGGAGTCAAGGTTTTCAACATACAGATACAAGCTTTTGCTAAAAAAAAAAAAAAATGTATATACTGTTTCTTGTTTCAATGTACATCCAGGATACAATGTATGCAAACATATCAATTTACTAAAATCCAGGAGAAATGTAAACAGTGGAAGGTAACAAAAAAAGGAAATGGTCCCCCAGTGAAAATAGGAAGGAGATGGAAAAAAGAGATGGATAAGAAAGAAAAAAGCAGCTGGGCGCAGTGGCTCATGCCTGTAATCCCAACACTTTGGGAGGCCAAGGCAGGCAGATCACTTGAGGTCAGAAGTTTTGAGATCAGCCTGGCCATCATGGCGAAACCCAGTCTCTACTAAAAATACAAAAATCAGTGGGATGTGGTGGTATGTGCCTGTAATCCCAGCTACTCAGGAGGCTAAGCCAGGAGATCACTTGTACCCGGGAGGCGGAGGTTGCAGTGAGCCGAGATCACACCACTGCACTCCAGCCTGTGCGACAGAGATTCCATCAGAAAGACAGAAAGAAACACAGAAAAAAGAGAAAGAGAAAAAGAAAAAGAGGAAGGAAGGAAGGGAGGGAGGGAGAGAGGGAAGGAAAGGAAGACAAGGGAGGGAGGGAAGGAAGGAAAGAAAGGCAAGGAGAGGAAGGCAAGGCAAGGAAAGCCAAGAAAGAAAGAAAGCCGGTACAGTGGCTCACACCTGTAATCCCAACACTGGGAGGCCAAGGCAGGTGGATCACTTGAGGTCAGGAGTTCAAGACCATCCTAGCCAATATAGCAAAACCCTGTCTTATTAAAAATACAAAAATTGGCCAGGTGTGGTGGCTCACACTTGTGTAATCCCAGCACTTTGGGAGGCCGAAGTGGAAGGATCACAAGGTCAGGAATTCAAGACCAGCCTAGCCAATATAGTGAAATCGTGTCTCTACTAAAAATACAAAACTTAGCTGGGTGTGTTGGCCCACGCCTATAGTTCCAGCTGCTCAGGAGGCTAAGGCAGGAGAATCGCTTGAATCCAGGAGGTAGAGGTTGCAGTGAGCCAAGATCGCACCACTGCACTCCAGCCTGGGCAACAGAGCAAGACTCTGTCTCAAAAAAAAAACTTAGCCAGTTGTGGTGACACACACTTGTTGTCCCACCTACTCGGGAAGCTAAGCAAAACCCTGTCTTACTAAAAATATAAAAATTAGCCAGGCATTAGGCACATGCCTGTTGTCCCAGCTACTCAGGAGGCTGAGGCAAGAGGATCACTTCAACCCAGGAGGTGGAGGTTGCAGTAAGCCAAGATTGTGCCACTGTACTCCAGCCTGGGTGACAGAGTGAGGTTCCCTCTCAAAAAAAAAAAGAAGCAAATGACCTATCATCCTCTACACGGTATGTTGGTTTTATATCAGCTTGATGGCTTTTGCAAAGAGGAGTGGATATTCAGTCTATAAGCTTCAATCTTAGCTCCTGAATTCCTAAAATATTTAAAGGTATTCCTTTAAATATTGTTCTAGTCCTGATTTTGCTACTTGGTGAACTAGGCAAAGCAGTTTGGTGAACCTCTCCGAATGTCAGTTTCCTTCTCTGTTAAATGGGGGAAACTGTGGTATCTTTGGCTACCTTATAAGTTGTTAGTGCAGGCCAGGGAGAGTAAGTCATCACTATAACAAGAATTTACTATTGAAGGTATAGTTGAAGAAACCTACAGAAAGATAGGCTGATACTTAACTGTAAGGCTGAAATAAACTACAGTCAATATAATAGAACCTTGGCATTTGGAAAGGTGAGAACTGCAGTTTAAACTATTTGAGACATATTTGTCATTTTGCCAAGGCACAAATCTGAATAGTATTTGCAAGCCTGATGTGAGGGACCAATTCACCTGGGTAATGAGTGAGCCCCGCTGGTCACCCAGCAACTGCTTTCTCTTTCTTATCATCATTCAGTATATCATGACCCTTGTTAAATGATTAAAAACTTTATTTCAGATTCACAGTAAATGTTCCCATGTAACTAATAAAATAATATAAAGGTTGTAAGTTTGTTTTAGTAAGATAATAATTTTATAAATGACTTTGTTTCTATAATAATGATAGAAGCTACCAGGTCTTGAGGCTTACTATAAACTAAGCACTATGTCAAATGTTCAAAATACAATATTTTAATTAATGATCCCAGGAGTCTAACAAGGTAGATATCTCTATCCCTATTTTCTCTAGAGAAGAAGAAACTGAGGATCAGAAAGATCAAGTATCTTGTAACAGGTCACACCATTAGTAAACAGAGTGTTGGGATTCAAGCTTAAGTCTAATGTCAAAACCATTGCTCTTAATAACTATGCTACACAAGATGCTTCTGAAAAGATCATTTAACTTTTTAAGTTATACATTCTGAAGAAAATTTTGTGCTGTGAAATGAATGTGAAGATTTAAGGACTGAAGATTTACCCTTTGAGAGTACTGAAAGTCTGTCTTATTTATATTCACAAAATTGATCTACTTTAGGGAAAAAAAAAAAAACAAAGACATCTGAAAAACCCTTGCTATAGATCTGCTAGCTGTCAAAATAAGCTTGCTGTATGTTTGTGTTTCCTAGAAAATTCACAAACCTAAAACCCAGCAATTTCAAAGGCAATTTTAAAAATATATAAAAACTAAAATTAGAAAATACCAGGTTTTATTCATCCAAATATCAAATATTTGAAAAAAAAAAGCATAAATGTCTAACAACCTTAATGAGACTTACGAATCCTATACACTGCTACTAAGAAGGTCTATTGTTTCCTGTCGGGAGCCAAAAAGAAAAAAATAATAATTTACAAAGCTTAAAAAAAAAAAAAGGTTAGCTGGCCATGATAATTCACACCTGTAATCTCAGCACTTTGGGAGGCCAAGGTGGGTGGACCATCTGAGGTCAGGAGTTCAAGACCAGCCTGGCCAACATAGTGAATCCCCATCTCTACCGAAAATACAAAAACTAGCCAGGCATGGTGGCAGGCACCTGTAATCCCAGCTACTCAGAAGGCTGAGGCAGGAGAACTGCTTCAACCCAGGAGGCGGAGACTGCAGTGAGCTGAGATAGCACTACTGCACTCCAGCCTGGGCAACAGAGTAAGACTCCATTTCAAAAAAAAAGTCTATAATGTATCTAACAGATAATACAAGAGCTTAAAATATTTATGGTCTTTGACTTAGCAATTCAACTTCTAGAAATCCATTCATCCTTCCATTTACTACAACAAGAAAGTAGGTTCCCTAACACCTAGGCAGACTAGGAAAGCAGCTTAAGGGAACTTAATAGAACTGTCTGAATGTGACACACACTAAGTACAGCTGGTGACCAGAGAGCCTGACATGCAAAAACACCAAGGAGCCAAAGACAAAAGCAAAATCAGGCCACCATACTAGAAGAAGGAAGACCCTGGCTCACAATAATTACAGAGGTGGGGAGGAAGAGTAAGGACAAGAGTGAAAGAGCAGCAAACTGGGCTGCTGCACTTGGTCTTTCTAGTTCAAGAGACATGGCCTACTCTTTTTCCTCTTTTGCAAAGGGGCTGATTGGGACTGAAAGATTCGATACAGCCTTATCATCCATTTGCGAACAGGGATAAACAATAAATTGCACCAGATTCTACAGGAATCTAAGCAAGAAAGATAAGAACAACTCCTTTTCACATATCAACCCCAAATGGCTGCAGTTACAAAACTAGTATGAAAAACCAAACCTAAGCCAGGTGCGGTGGTTCATGCCTGTAATCCCAGCACTTTGGAAGGCCAAGGCGGGTGGATCACCTGAGGTCAGGAGTTCAAGACCAGCCCAGCCAATGTGGAGAAACCCCATCTCTACTAAAAGTACAAAAATTAGCTGGGCATGGTGGCAGGTGTCTGTAATCCCAGACGCCTCAGGAGGCTGAGGCAGGAAAATAGCTTGAACCTGGGAGGCAGAGGTTGCAGTGAGCCAAGATGGCACCACAGCACTCCAGCCTGGGTGACAAGAGTGAGACTCCATCTCAAAAAAAAAAAAAAAAGAAAAGAAAAACCAAACCTCCAAACCTCTATCTGCTAGAAAAACATACTACAGCCCATCTCCTTGGAAGATGTCACTGAAAGCCAAAGAGAGTGGTGAGGATAACAGAGGTTCTTATGAAGACTTGCTGCAGGCAGCCCTGTGCAAGCAGTCAAGTCTAGTAACAAAATTTAAGAGGCCAGCAGCAAAAACTACTGTTTGGGTTCTCTCTACATTCTAAGCAGATAATAATGGGTGGTTTCTCAGGAAAGTACCCCCACAGGGGCATAATAAAATCACCCTCTGAGAGCAAATTTAGTCACACTCTGGGTGTATGATGAAGGACAGCAGGTAACCAGGGTGTAACATCTGGATTGGAAGATAAATGAAGAATGTCTCAGAATGATAAAGAAGCCAGCAAAACGGAAGCCTATGGAGAACATGATGTTGGGAACCCAACATAGGTCATCAGGGTCAATCTCCAGCTGAACATGTAACCCTACAAGAACAGATCCTCACTCTCCTCTGGTAACATGTCACTGTTTCACTTCCAGAGCTCTAAGTCAGGATTAAGAACAAAATGGAACCTCAACTAAAAAGCCTCCATTATTTTGCACTGGTTTCTAACCAAACAAGTAGCCTATCTCTCCAAATGAGAGAGGACCAAATGGACTCTAAAAGAAAATCCAGTCTGGCCAACATGGTGAAACCCCACCTCTATTAGAAATACAAAAAAATAAGCTGGGTGTTGGGGCCTGCGCCTGTAATCCCAGTTATTTGGGAGGCTGAGGCAGGGGAATTGATAGAACCAGGGAGGTGGAGGTTGCAGTGAGCCAAGATCGTAACACTGCATTCCAGCCTGGGTGACAGAGTGAGACTACATCACAAAAAAAAAAAAAAAAAGATACAAAAATTAGCCGGGCATTGTGCGCAGCTGTAGACCCAGCTACTTGGCAAGCTGAGGTGAGAGGATCACTTGAACTCAGGATGCAGAGGTTGAAGTGAGCTGAGATCATACTACTGCACTCCAGCCTGGGTGACAGAAGGAAAGAGGGGGGATGGGGAGGGAAGGGGAAAGGAGGGGAGGGAAGGGGAAGGGAGGGAGGCAAGGGATGGAGGGAGGGAGGGATGAGAAGGGGAAGGGAAGGGGAAGGGAAGGGGAAGAGAAGGGGAAGAGAAGGGGAAGAGAAGGGGAAGAGAAGGGGAAGAGAAGGGGCAGGGAGGGAAGGAGAGATGATCTGTTGATGGGCATTTAGGATGACTGTAACTTTGCTATTGTGAATAGTGCTGCAATGAACATACATGTGCGTGTGTCTTTATGGCAGAATAATTAACATTCTGAAAGACAGGTTTTTATTAACTATGCACCTTTCATGGATTTGGAAAATAAGGCTCAGAAAGTGCAAATTGCTTATTTAAAGTCATCCAGTGGAGCCAGGATTCAAACCCAAGTCTTTCTGACTCACAGTTCATAGTGTTGCTACTACACCACAGTGTCAAAATTTTAGGGATGTAATACACAATTTTTAATATCTAAAAAACTCTATAAATGCAGTGTTGTTTACAATATGGAAAAATCACAATTAACCTAAATGACTAATAATAACAGCCTGATTAAAGTATGGTACATCTATATAAGAGATGTAGTCATTAAAACAGATTTTACAATAACCACAAACATTCAGAGAGCCAGAAACCAGGCTCTGAGCTTAATTAACAAATCCACACATGGACCCAATGGAGATGGGTACTTTTAAAATTGCATCAGGCAGGGCACAGTGGCTTATGCCTGTTATCCCAGCAGTGTGGAGGGCTGAGGCAGGAAGACCATTTGAGCCCAGGAGTTTAAGACCAGCCAGGACAACACAGGGAAACCCTGTCTCTACAAAAAATAAAAAATTAGCTGGGCATGGTGTAACACCTATAGTCTCAGTCTCTAAGCTGAGGTGGGAGGATCACTTGAACCCAGGAGGTCAAGGCTGTAGTGAGCTGTAATCATGCTAGTGCACTCTAGCCTGGGCAACAAAGCAAGACTCTATCTCAAAAATTAAATTAAATTAAATATACAATAAAATAAAATAAAATTCCATCATACATATAAGGAAACAGGCTTAGAGAGGCTAGTAACTTGCTCATTTTCATAAAGTTATTAAATGGAAATCATACTTCAAATCCAGATCTGTTTTATAGTTGAGCTCTTAAACACTATACTATCATCTAAAAATTAGTTAAGAGCATAGAAAAGACATGAGATAAAAAACAAAGCAAGTTGCAAAACATTACGTACAGTATCATTTCATTTGGATTTTTTAAAAAAACACTTTACTGAGATATAATTCGTGTTACCATAAAATTCACATTTTTAAAGTATGCAATTTTCTGAACAAAAAAAATGGTGTTTTTACTATAGAGTTGTGCAGCCATCACCACTATCTAATTCTAGAACATCTTCAACACCCCCAAAAGACACTCCATATGCATTAGTAGTCACTTCCCGTTGCTCTCCCTCCAGCCTCTGGCAACCCTTAATCTACTTTCTGTCTATGGATTTGCCTATTTTAGACATTTTCTATAAATTAGATCATACTATCTGTGGCCTTTTGTGTCTGGCTTCTTTCACTTAGTAGGTTTTCAAAGTTCATCCATGTTGTATCACATGTAGGTACTTTATTCCCTTTATTGCTCAATAATATTCCAATGGATGGCTACAACAAATTTAGGTCACCCACTCATCAGCTGATGAACATTTGGGTCATAATAGCCTTACATGATTACACTATTATGACTAATGCTGCTATAAACTTTTTTTTTCTTTGAGATGGAGTTTTGCTCTTGTTGCCTAAGCTGAAGTACAATGGTGCAATCTTGGCTCACTGCAACCTCTGCCTTCTGGGGTTCAAGGATTCTCCTGCCTCAGCCTCCCAAGTAGCTGGGATTATAAGCATGCACCACTATGCCTGGCTAATTTTGTATTTTTGGTAGAGATGGGATTTCACCATGTTAAACAGGCTGGTCTCAAACTCTTGACCTCAAGTGATCCATCCACCTGTCTTGGCCTCTCAAAGTGCTGGGATTACAGGCATGAGCCACCACACCCGGCCTACTATGAACATTTGTATACAAGTTTTTGTGTAGACATATGTTTTCACTTCTCTTGAGTATGTATCTAGAATTGGGCTTGCTGGGTCATATAGTAACTGTTTAACATTCTGAGGAACTGCCAGACTGTTTTCCAAAGTGGCTGCACCATTTCACATTCCCAATAGCAATCCATGAAAGTTCTCATTTCTCCACATCCTTGCTTAACACTTGTCACTGTCTTTTTTGTTTTAACTATTCCGTAGATGTATCTCATTGCAGTCGCATTGGGTTTTTAAATGTATAGCTATACATGCATGGGGATATGTACACAGAAGAAAGCTCTGAAGAACAGGTGTTGAAGATTGTTGCTATACTCACTAGAATGAACACTCCAGGAAGGCGGAGATCTTGGTCTGTTTTGTTCACTGAGGTATTTCTAATGCCTACAACAGTACCAGACATACTGTAGGCCCTCCAGAAATACTAACGGATACTACAGCAAATATGTATTTTCTAATTTTTCCATAATAAAACTTCTTTTCGAAAAATTTCAAGTTATTTTCAAATTTAAAAATACATAAAAATAAAAAGTATCTATCTTGACTACCAATTGAAAACACAGTATTTTGAAATAAAAAAATTCTATTAAGTGGAAAAATCAAACTTACTCAACTTCCTGAGGCCTTCTCACAAATGTTTAGATAAGCCATTTGCATAAAAAAGAAATGTTAATGACAGACTTGATTTTTCCACTGTGAATATACTATTAGTGAAGAATCTTTAGTGTATGATTGGCACTTCTGAGCTCCAACTTCTCTTTCTGGTCTATCTCCAGATGAGGGCCAGCTGCCAAACAGGACCTATCATGTAGACCTTTAACTCTACCTCCAGGAAGAAAGACGCCTCTTTTAAAAAGTCTGACAAACACAAAGATTTATAAAGCTTATCTTTAAGGAAAATAGTTTGGATCACATTTATTTGTTTGTCTAATTATTTCAAATCTCACTCCAGAGCACTGTGTACCACTTTTCAAAGCCAGTCAGCTGGACAAAAAGAGTGTGGGAAAGTTAGTAACTGAAAACAGGAAGACAATTTGCTGAGCAGAGAGAGGCTAGACACCCATTACCTGTTTCACTTGTAGTCCATGACTCCAGATCCTTTCCAGGAGATCACAAAGGCTGGCAATCAGGGTGTTCTCTTCCACCCCTGTGATGTTCACCTCCCCATGCCCTAGTTCCACAGCTTCTCGGCCCATCTTTTCCACCAGCATCCTCTTGGTCTACAAGGAAGCAGCAGTCAACAGAATTAAATAACCACAGTGAGCAGGATCACATACAACCTGAGAGGGTTCCGACAGCCTGCATAGCACATCTGTTGGGCTGGGAGGGACAGGATGAATAAGCCTCAAGGACGCAAAATATATTGATATCCATATAGGTCAGGTTAAGAGGAAGTGCACGCCTTAAAAATTTACTTAAGAAAAGGATAAGCCCCTCCTACAACAGCATGGGAACCCTCTCTCTCTCCTCTCTCTCTCTCTGCCTAATAAATCGCTTTTTCTGCCAAAAAAAAAAAAAAAAGGAAGAAGAAGAAAGAAAAGGATAAGAGCACAGCAATCTGTATGACTCCTGGTCAGTGATTTCAACACTCTGTATTCAGTTTTTGCATTTATGAGAGAAACAAAATTAAATAAACCCTTCGGTCATGCTCACCTCTGACAGTCTGATTCCTACTGCTTAAATGACCCTACCAAATAAACCTCTGAGCATACATACAACTTAGAAATATATCTGAAGTAACTGTCAAGGAGACAAAAAAAATGAGGAGATAATTTACATAAAAATTTTCAACTGCTTATTGTAAAATCATAACCAAGAAAACAGACACAGTATAATGATAATCATAGTTTTTATTAAGTACTGTGTCAGGCATTGAACTTAGCATTTCATTATCTCATTTAAGCCTCCTAATGGTCTATGAGGTAACTATTATTATCATTCCCAATTCACCAATAAGGAAATTGAGAAATATAGTAATCAATATACTAAATTTAAATATAGTATAATCAATATAGAATACAGTACTATATTAAATATTATCTATATATTTCAACCTTCCAGACTCAGCTGACACTCCCACCTCAGCCTCCCCAGTAGCTGGGACTATAGGAGTGCATATTTGTTTTGTGATTTGTCTGGCTTTTTTTCCTTTAAGACACTAGGTCTTACTATGTTACCCCGGCTGGGCCCAAACTTCTAGGCTCAGGTAATCCGCCCACCTCAGCCTCCCAAGTAGCTGGGATTACAGATGTGTGCAGATACTCCTGGCTTGTGATTTGCTTTTTCACTCAAGTTATATATGTATATAACTTGCCCAAATGAACAAGCAAAGTAGCAATAGATCTGGCCTTTGAACCTGTATCTGTCTGAACTTTAAGTACAAGTTCAAAAGTAAGATTTAACTATGCTATAAATTTGTGACATATAAAAATCTAAGAAAAGGAAAACAAGTCACCCCAATCCTATCTTTCAGAAGCAACAACTTTTAATACTTTGGCATATTTCTTTCCACTGTTAGGATTTTTCATTTTTTTACTGTTAAATACATATTTATGCTATTACATCATTAAAACCAGTGCCAGTATTTTCCCTTTTTTTTGAGATGAAGTTTCACTCTTGTTGCCCAGGCTGGAGTGCAATGGCGCGATCATAGCTCATAGCAACCTCCACCTCCTGGGTTCAAGCAATTCTCCTGCCTCAGCCTCCCAAGTAGCTGGGATTACAGGCATGCGCCACCACACCTGGCTAATTTTGTATTTTTAGTAGAGACAGGGTTTCTCCATGTTGGTCAGGCTGGTCTTGAACTCCCAACCTCAGGTAATCCACCTGCCTCGGCCTCCCAAAGTGCTGGGATTACAGGAATAAGCCATGGCACCCAGCCAGCATTTTCTTTATTTATAAATACTGTCTGTTTATGCCTTTGAAGCACCCCACATGCCCTCTCCCATTCACCTTCCCACTCTAAAAGCAACCACTTACACAATGAAACTACAGAAAAACAAGAAAATTATTATCACCTATATTTTTAACCCTAAAATATATGGTTTGGTTTGCCTGTATATATCTTTTTTTTTTTTAATGACAGGATCTCTCTCTCTTGCCTAGGCTGGAGTGCAGTGGCTCAATCATGGTTCACATAGCCTCAACCTCCCAGACTCAACTGACCCTCCCACCCCAGCCTCCCCAGTAGCTGGGACTATAGGCACACATGTTTCTTTTGTGATTTATCTTTTCCCTTACAAGACTGGGTCTTACTATGTTGCCCTGGCTGGGCCTGAACTCCCAGGCTCAAGTAATCTGCCTACCTCAGCCTCCCAAGTAGCTGGGATTATAGCTGTATGCCAATTCTCCTGGCTTGCAATTTTTCACTCAAGTTTATATTTCTGAAATTCATCCACACTGACGTGTATAACTGTTATGCATTTCCATTGTTGCATAGCATTCCACCATATGAATATGCCACAATATGTTTATTCATTCTCTTACTAATTGGCTTTGGGTTGTTTCCAGTTTGGGGCTATAAAAGAATGCTGCTGTAAACTTCTTGTACATACCTCTTGGGACATGCTCCAAAAGTTTCTCTAGGGAATATATCTAGGAGAAGAATTACTAAACAATACTATACTGTTATCCAAAATTATCATACCAATTTATACTTCCAACAGCCTGTTGCCCTATGTGCTAGCCAATACTTCGTGATGTTATGCTGATTACTATATTTCTCCAATTCTAGATGCATATTTTCTCACAATATTTAACATGTATATACTTGATATGTATTTCACAGTCATCATTGGCTAGGAACAGGAAGTTGTCACAGCCAGGTCATGCATCTCATGACTTAAGAATTTTGACAGTCCTGGCCAGGCATGGTGGCTCATGCCTATAATCCTAGAACTTTGGGATGCCAAGGTGGGCAGATCACTTAAGGTCAGGAGTTCAATGCCAGCCTGATCAACATGATGAAACCCTGTCCAACTAAAAATACAAAAATTAGCCAAGAGTGGTGGCACACCCCTGTAATCCCAGCCACTCTGGAGGCTGAGGAAACAGAATTGCTTGAACCTGGGAGGCAGAAGTTGCAGTGAGCTGAGATTGTCACTGCACTCCAGCCTAGGTGACACAGTGAGACTCCATTGACAGTCCAACCGCTTAGAAAAAGAAAATGCATAAATGCAGCATCACCAATGTTCTTCATAGTACAAAGGCAGAGGAGACAAAATTGTATGGGGAAAAAATTATAGATATATAATTTTAAATAAAAAATTATAATTACTCAGAGTGAACTGACAGAAGTTTTATACACACACACACACACACACACACACACACAGACTCTGGCCACAATGCCTGGCCAGAGTCTTTTTATACACCTGAATTTAAATTATCAGTACATATATATTAATCTAGCTTTTTTTGAGAGAGAGGGTCTCCTTCTGCAGACTTGACCTCCAGGGCTCAAATGATCCTCCCACCTCAGCCACACAAGTAGCTGGGACTAAAGGTGCACAACACCATACCCGACTATTTTTTTTTTTTTTTTTGGTAGAAATAGGGTTTCATCATGTTGCTTACGCTGGTCTCAAACTTCTGGGCCCAAGTGATTTGCCCACCTCCACCTCCCAACGGGCCAGGATTACACACATGAGCCACTGTGCCCTGCCAATCTGGCTTTAAACAATAGTAATTTCTTCTACAAGAGACAGCATATTTTATTTCCTCCTATAAATGAGCACCACTTTATCCTATAAATGGGCACTGCTTGGAAACTAAAGTGCAGGAAAATATTTTTATTCCATTGATAAATAAATAGGATGTAGTAGAGACTGAGTGAGTTGAAATGCCCTAAAATTATGGTATGCTGACTTGGTTGAGATTCTTTTTATTAGAAAAGATATTTAAATTCATAACTAAAACATTAAAAATTAAGAATGAATGTCTTTGTAGAACAGAGAAAAACATACAAAAAATCTAACCTATAACTGAATGACACATTTTAGCCTGGCACATAGTAGGTATCCAATAAATTTCTGTTTCTAGATATAAGTTATTACCATTATCAAATTAAAATAAAGAGGCAAAAACACTTGCATATACATAGGACTAATCTGTTGAAGTAAGAGTGAAAACTAGTCTGATTTTAAAGTATCGTAAAATGTCGAAAATTTAAAACTATGCTTGTAACTTCAGCTACTCGAGAAGCTGAGGTAGGAGGATCACTTGAGCCCAGGAGTTCAAGCCTGGGCAATATAATGAGATCCTATCTAAAAAAATGTTTTTTATTAAATTAAAAACTACATCTCTTTCGTTTATTTTTACAGAATATACATTAAGTTTATATCAAGCAAAGCATGCATGCTCTCAATTAATGGTATGTTTTATTTAAAACAAATATACCTAACTTCAAATTAACAGGATCTTAAAATTAGTACTATCTCATTGCATTAATGTTTTTTGTTTTTAAGACAGGGTGTCGCTCTGTCGCCTAGGCAGGAATGCAGGGTGCCATCACAGCTCACTGTAGCCTTGACTTCCCAGGCTCAAGCCATCCTTCCACCTCAATCTCCCAAGTATCGGGGACTATAGGCATGTGCCATCATGCCCATCTTAACACTTTTCTAAAGACAGGGTCTCACTACATTGTTCAAGTTGGTCTTGAACGCCTGGGCTCAAGCAATTCTCCTGCCATGTCCTTCCAAAGTGTTGGAAGGTATGAGCCACCACACCCAGCCAACAGTATTTTTAAAATACAGAGGGAGTGGTTTAAGCCAATCCTTGGTCTTACCTTGGCTGCTAAGAGAAAAAACACAAACACAGAGGTGTCCACAGCTTACCTTATTGCGGCATTCCTTCAGCAAGCCCTCTACAAACTTCCAGTTGGTCTGGGCAATCACTGATGGAGAAAGGTTGGACAGTTTGGGCTGCCGGATGGTGCTGCCCATAGTCCTGGCTTCCTGGATGTACTTCTATATCAAACAGAAAAATAAAGACCTTTTGTGTCCATGCACATAAAACAAAGGTCACCAGTACTGATGGGTGACTGAAGAGGGCACTATTTTTTCACACTTTCTTAGCTGCCTCTTTCTAGGCTCAGATAGGAATAAAAATGTTTAATTTAATTCTTGTATTAAAGGGAAAAACTGAGATAATATAATGATTTCTGTCTTAGCTGATGTAAAGCACTCCCTGAATAGTATAATTACCTTTGATTTAAAGATACAGGAGTTGCCGGGTACAATGGCTCACAGCTGTAATCCCACTTTGGGAGGCTGAGGTGGGTGGATCACCTGAGGTCAGGAGTTCAAGACCAGCCTGGCCAATATGGTGAAACCCCATCTCTTAAAAAATATACACATATGTATATGAAAAGATACAAGAGTCAGGCGGGGTGCAGTGGCTCCCACCTGTAATCTCAGCACTTTGGGAGGCCGAGGCAGGCAGGTCACAAAGTCAGAAGTTCGAGACCAGCCTGGCCAACACGCTAAACCCCATCACTACTAAAAATACAAAAATTAGCCAAGCATGGTAGCATGCACCTTCAGTCCCAGCTACTCATGAAGCTGAGACAGGCGAATCACTTGAACCTGGGAGGCAGAGGTTGTGGTAAGCTGAGATAGTGCCACTGCATTCCAGCCAGGGCAACAGAGCAAGACTCTGTCAAAAAAAAAAAAGACAAGAGTCAAAAAACACATGGCTACAGCAAATCTCAATCTCTGAGTAACACTGAGAAAATAATTTCCCCCACCAAGCTGAGAGGAATTTAACTCCTCTGCCCATATCAAAGATATCTGCCCTTTCTATCATAAAGTATAAAATTAAGGCCTGGAAAATAAGATTGCACACTCAACAATTGCAATTATTTTGTATAATGTGCTGGTGATTCTGCATATCTGTTTTAACACAGAACTCACATCAACAAAGTAAAATGCACTCTGATATCCTCTCAGTAGGTTCATGACCAACATTTTTACCCTAAACTTCTCCCTTCCCCTATACTTATTCCAATGGCATAACTCTGTCCATTTTATCTTAGGGCCTCTTAATCTCTCTCTACTACCAACCCTCAAGATTAGGGTCCAAATACTATTACTTGGACTGCTGTTACCTGTCTCCTAACTTGCTGGCTATCTCCATATCCCCCTCCTAGAAAATATTCTGCCCACAGCCTCCTTTACACATCACACTCTAAATTTTAGATCCTACCATGTCCTCTACTAGAAATGTTCTTCTTACAGCTCCAGGGAGATGAAAAAGAAAAAGGCAGGGCTCAGTGGCTCACACCTGTAATACTGGCACTTTGGGAGGCTGAGGCAGGTGGATCATGAGGTCAGGAGACCAAGACCATTCTGGACAACATGGCGAAATCCCATCTCTACTAAAATACAAAAAACTAGCCAGGTGTGGTGGTGCACATCTGTAGTCCCAGCTGCTCAGGAGGCTGAGGCAGGAGAATCACTTGAACCCAGGAGGCAGAGGTTGCAGTGAGCCAAGATCACACCACTGTACTCTAGCCTGGTGATACAGTGAGACTCTGTCTCAAGAAAAAGAAAAAGAAAAACAGCCAGGAGCCATGGCTCTTGCCTATAATCCCAGAATTCTGGGGAGCTGAGGTAGGTGGATTACTTGAGCTTAGGAGTTCAAGACCATCCCAGGCAACATGAAGAAACCCTCTCTCTACCAAAAATACAAAAAGAAATTAGCCGGGCAGGATGGCGTGCACCTGTGGTCCCAGCTACTCAGGAGGCTGAGGTAAGATGATCACCTGAGCCTGGGAAATGGAGACTGCAGTGAGCCCAGATTATACCATTGTACTCCAACCTGGGTGACAGAGTAAGACCCCATTTCAAAATAGCATAAAAGCTTCTCTAACAATCCCATCATTCTCCAAAGCTGAAAGAAATGCTTGCTCCTCTTCCAAATTATCTTGGTTGACGATGACTCCAAGTAGAAGTAACCTCTGCTTTCTCTAATCAGTAATCAAACATTGGTTTGTCCCTCATATGGTCATTTGAAAAGATTATTCTCCTGAAGTTATCTTTATACCCGACTTTGCTCCTTTAATCAACTGGTATTCCCTGAGGACAAGACTGACCTCTTTTGTCACCTTTGTATTTCAAAGTGCTTACCTCACTTTTTTTGCTTTAGCAAAGAATTCCTTGATATCTCAGTGATACAGTTTGGGTGTGTCTCCATCCAAATCTCATCTTGAATTGTAGTTCCCACAATTCCCACATGTTGTGGGAGGGACCCAGGGGGAGGTAATTGTGTCATGGGGGTAGGTCTTTCCTGTGCTGTTCTAATGATAGTGAATAAGTCTCATGAGATCTGATAGTTTTCTAAGGGGGAGTTTCCCTGTACAAGCCCTCTCTTTGCCTGCTGCCATCCATGTAAGACGTGACTTGTTCCTCCTTGCCTTCGGCCATGATTGTGAAGCCTCCCCGGCCATGTAGAACTGAGTCCATTAAATCTTTCTTTTGTAAATTGAAAGATTTAATGGACTTTATCAGCAGCATGAAAATGGACTAATACACTCAGTGATTCTGACCAAGAAAAAGGTCAATAAACACTGCTGAAAATAATAATGAGGAAATTAGGTGGAAGACTCAGACTTTTAAAATGATACAAATAACCAAAATTCCTTATGCTACTCTCACACACACAAAAAAAAATCTAAGTGCAACTGTATCCTGTAAATCAGTTGTTAAAATTTTAATCTATTCATTAAAAAAAAAAAAAAAGCAAAGGGAAAATATGTTACTTATTTTCCAATTCACTGAGGTGCCAGACAGTGAAAACAGTATGCCTTCTTGGGTTCTATCTGTGCAAGATAAAAATTACAAGGTCTTTTCTCAAAGAGAAGTTACTGAAATAGGTTTCTGAAGTTAACACCCATTTTGACAACTTCTTTGCAACTAAGTAAGGCAGGGTCTATATTTGAAATTTATAACTAGAAATTTGAGATTTATAACTAGAAACTTAAGAAGCAAGTTACAGTAGAACTGAGAAACTCAGCTTATAAGCAGTGAAGATTCAGGAGGTAAATTCAAGAATCTTGGGTTTCCAAGTACCTGACAATAATGTTCCTCTCCTTTACTCTTTTGAAGAAAAAAATGTCAAGATTATCTATTTTTATTTAAAGTAAGAAACAGAAGGGAGGAAACACACTAACAAAACTAACTTCTTTCTGGGCCAGGCGCGGTAGCTCACGCCTGTAATCCCAGCACTTTGGGAGGCTGAGGCAGGTGGATCACCTGAGATCAGGAGTTTGAGATGAGCCTGGCCAACATGGTAAAACCTCATCTCTACTAAAAATACAAAAATTAGCCAGATGTGGTGGTGGCACCTGTAATTGCAGGTACTAGGGAGGCTGAGGCAGCTACTAGGGAGGCTAAGGCAGAAGAACTGCTTGAACCCGAGAGGTGGAGGTTGCAGTGAACTGAGATCACTCCACCGCACTCTAGCCTGGGCGACAAGAGCGAGGCTCCATCTCAAAAAAAAAAAAGAATTAAAAAAAATTAACTTCTTACACACACACACACACACACACACACCAATTTTTAAAGGATTTCTCCCAAGTTTCTTTTTCCCAAGAGTCTTAACTTCTGAGGTTCCTATTGAACTCCCCAGGGAGTATCGTACATGAGTAATTACAACATGTTTAGTAGCTAGCTGCAATTTGCAAAACATCCTACATTCTGATTTGTGATAACCCAGGCCCAGCATCAGATATCAGGAACCAGACCTATTATTAACCTTTCTTTATGGGGTGAGGTCATTGCTGGGATATTTGAATCAGACCAGAGAACAGGAAATGAGAAAGAGAAGGAGTAAATAGCACGATAGCAAGGTCATCTTTGTCATTCTTAAGGTATCTTACCTCTCTCTGGTCATTATCTAGACGCAAGTGTTCTGTGTGCTGTTTCTGCCGATCTTTCCGTCTCCACTGGGCAGGGGCATTCCTTTTTGTCCATCTAACACAATCAGAATCAAAGCAGGCAATTAAGAATCTCTCACTTAAAAAACAAGGTCAACTAACAGGAGAAAACATGAATGACTAAGGGCCAATGCCGGACACAGGAAATGACAAAGTCACCAGAGACAGCTCAGAGACCTTGAAGAGCAGATTAAAGATGAATGACTGGACATGAGAGAGAAAACCCCTCAGGGAATATGTCTCTCCTGAAACATCTATAAACACTTCACATATAGATCTAAAACTATACTCATTTAACTCTATATTGGCTTTAGATGCAATAATCTCCAAAAGTAGCTAATGAGTAATTCTGCTTAGGTACTTTTCAATTCAGGTTCTGATTATTTCAACTGCCATTTATTAAAGACAATGCTAGCTTGCTATTCAATTCGATCCAGGCATGAGGTGATTTTAACCCATCTGCAGCTTTTTGCAGGTCCTGGACATATAGAGCTATCCCAATCTGCATAGTGGAGGCAGGAACTGAAAGATATTCTGCCACATATTTTCTTGTTCAAATAAGTGAACAACCTGGATAGTCTGGGTCTTCTCCATATTTGCTTTACAAAATTACAAAGTCTTCTGGGGACAATAGCCCTGGCCCAGAAACTAGATGACCCTAGAGAGTTGGATCAGTGAATCCCTGGGGTTGACTCACTTGTTGCTGGCTGGCCCAGTGGAAAGTACATCAGACTGCAGCTTAGGGAAGAAGCCTGGCTCATATTTCCCTTGTCCAATCTTCATGTCAAGTAAATGTGGATGAATTGCGGTATGATCAATTTTTGCCAGACGCAGCTCAATTGCTTTCTCTGGATGAGAATACACACATACACATAAACACACACACAAATTAAGTCAAACATTTTTTAAAAATCTGCTACTCTTCCATTTCCAGCCAAGATGGAGTAAAAGGGACTAATTTTTTACTTTCCGCCTAATAGGAAGAAACCCATGCAGAATATATAAAACGATAAATTTCAAAACACTGGACATCAGGCAATGAAGGACAGGAATCCCTGAGAAACAGGTAACGAAGTAATGCCTACAACTATCCCAGCTAACCGCCTAGAGAGTTTCCAGGCTGTAGCTCAGGGAAGGGAAGCCAAGGTGGACTGGTGGACTCCCTGAGTTAAGGAGACCAAGGTGGCTAGAGTTCCTATGAATGGTACCAGAGAAGAGAGAGAATTCAGGGGATCTGCAGGGTATTCAGCAGGGTAATGGATCAGTTCACGCAAGTAAAGAAACTACTCAAGGCTAGACAAAGACTCATTGGAAAGAATTAGAAGAAACAACACAAAATGCTCATATACGGCTGGGAATAATGCCTGTCTTCACCTGCCAGACTGGGAAACCTAATCACCCATTGGGCACTGAGTAAAATACTCAGAGGGCCTTGCCACAGTAGTGGAGAATTAATCTCAGCCTAAAGGATTCTCTGGTTCTGCCAAAGAAATCTTAAAAGAAAAACAAAAAGAAATCGAATTATTTCTAAGTATCTTAACTACATCCCAGAACAAAGATTGAGAATATTTGTAGGAATACAAAAATGTCCAGAACTCAAATAGTAAAATTCATAGTGTCTGACATCTAATGAGAGATTACCAGGCATGCAAAGAAGCCAGACAATACAATATATAATGAAAAAAAAAATTAACACAAATGTTAGAGGTAGCAGACAAGGATATTAACAGTTATTATAGCCATACTATAATATTTGTTTAAAAATTAACTAGAAAGGCTAGGCCTGGTAGCTCACGCCTGTAATCCCAGTGCTTTGGGAGGCCAAGGTGAGCGGATCATTTAAGGCCAGGACTTCAAGACCAGCCTGGGCAACATAATGAGACCCCATCTCCAAAAAATAAAAAATATGAGCCAGACATGGTGGCACACACCTGTATTCCTAGCTACTCAGGAGGCCAAGGCCAGAGGATCACTTGAGCCCAGGAGTTTATGGTGAGCTATAATTGCACCACTGCACTCCAGTCTAGGCAACAGAGTAAAACCTGGTCTATTTAAAAAAAAAAAAAAAAAAAAAAAAAAACGAGAAACACGGAATACAAACTTCTAGAGATGAAAGCTATAATATCTGAGATGAAAAATACATGGGCTGGGTTAAAAGCAGACTCAAAAATGCAGGAGAAAAAAATAAGTGAGCTTAAAGCCACAGCAACAGAAATGATCCCAAAGAAATCACAGAGAGCGAAAAAAAATTTGTTGCCATTAAAAGAGTATCAACAGGTGCTGGGATAACGTTGAGCAATCCCAGATATTACATACATGTGTAACTGCAGTCCCTAAGGTAGGGATTGGGAGAATAGATAATTTACTAGAAGAAATACTGGCCAGAATTTTTGCAAATTTGATGCAAACAAAAAATGCACATATCTAAAATTCTCAATGAACCGCAAGCACAAGAATCATGAAGAAACACACCAAGCCTCATCATAATCAAATTGCTTAAAATCAGTGATAAAAAGAAAATCTTAAAATCAGCTAGAGAAAGTAGACATTTTGAATAGAGAAGATCAAAATTAAGGATGACAGTAGATTTCTTATCACAAAACATTGGAAGTGTGATATGATTTGGCTCTGTGTCTATACCCAAATCTCATCTCGAACTGTAATAATCCCCACATGTGGTGGGAGGGACCTGGTGGGAGGTAACTAAATCATAGGAGTGGTTTCCCTCCTGCTATTGCCCTGACAGTGAGTGAGTTCTCACTAGATCTGATGGTTTTATTAGCATCTGGCATTTTCCCTCCTGGCACTCATTCTCTCTCCTGCTATGCTGTGAAGAGGTGTCTTCCACCATACTTGTAAGTTTCCTGAGGCCTCCACAGCCATGCGGAACTGAGTCAATTAAACCTCTATCCTTAATAAATTACCTAGTCTTGGGTATTTCTTCATAGCAGCATGAAAATGAACTAATTACAAAGTGAGAAGACAAAGGAGTGACATCTTTTTTTATTTGAGACAGGGTCTCATTCTGTTGCCCAGGCTAGAGTGCAGTGGTGCAATCTTGGCTCACTACAACCTTCACCTTCCGGGATTCTTGTGCCTCAGCCTCTGAGTAGCTTGGACTGCAAGCACGTGCTATCATGCCTGGCTAATTTTTTTTTTTTTTTTTGTATTTTTAGTAAAAATGGGGTTTCATCACATTGGCCAGGCTGGTCTCAAACTCCTGACCTCAAGTGATCCACCCGCCTGGACCTCCCACAATGTTGGGATTACAGGCCCGAGCCACCACTCCTGGCCTGGAACAACATCTTTAGAGTACCGAAAGGAAAAAACTATTAACCTATATTCAGGGAAAATACCTTTCAAATACAAAAGGACTACAAAAGCTGAAAGAATTTATCACCAGCAGATCTACACTACAAGAAATGTTAAAGGAAGTCCTTCAGACAGAAGGAAAATAATACCAGATAGAAGTATGGATCTACAGAATAGAAAGAAGAGCACCAGAAATGCTAACTACACAGTAAATGTATTATATTTTGTACTTTTTATTTAAATCTCTTTAGAAGGCAATTGACTGTTTAAACAAAAATGACCATGTAGTGTGAGGCTCGTGACATATGTAAAATAAATGACAATAGCACGTAGGCTAGGAAGAGAGAAACGGAAATAAGAGTTTTGTAAAGTTCTTTTTTGTTGTTGTTTAGAGATGGGGTCTCACTATGTAATCCAAGTTGAACTCAAACTCCTGGGCTCAGGCAATCCTCCCGCTTCAGTCTCCCAAACAGCTGGGACTACAGGTGCACATGATTGTGCCTGGCAGTTCTCTACAGCTCTTATACTACGTGGAAAGTGATATTATATCACCTAAAAGTAGACTGTGATAAGTTAAATGTGTACTATAAATCCTAATGCAACTACTAAAAATAACACAAGTTATAGCTAGTAAGCCAACAAAGTAGATAAAATGAAATCATTAAAAAATTGAAAATATTCAATTAATACACAAGAGGGCAGAAAAAGAGGAAAAGGGAACAAAGAACAGATGGACAAATAGAAAATAAACAGAAAAATGACAGGCTTAAACCCCACAATATCAATAATCACAATAAATGTACACGGTCTAAAGACCTCAGTTAAAAATCTGAAACTGCCAAATGGGATAAAAATGCAAAACCCAATCACATGCTACCTACAATAAGCACCCTTTAAATATAAAGACACAAATAGATTTTAAGTAAAATAATGAGCCAGGTGCGGTGGCTCATGCCTGTAATCCCAGCACTTTGGGAGGCTGAAGCAGACAGATCACGGGGTCCAGAGATTAAGAGCATTTTGGCCAACATGGTGAAACCCCATCTCTACCAAAAATCCAAAAAAATTTAGCTGGGTGTGGTAGTGCATGCCTGTAGTCCCAGCTACTCAGGAGGCTGAGACAGGAGAAACACTTGAACCTGAGGGCAGAGGCTGCTGTGAGCCAAGATCATGCCACTGCACTCCAGCCTGGTAAAAGAGTGAGACTCCTTTTAAGAGAAAAAAAAAAAAAAAGGTAAAACAATGAAAAAGATATACCATGCTAGCCCTAGTCAAAAGAAAGCTGCACTTTGGGAGGCCAAGGTGGGTAGACTATGAGGTCAGGAGTTCAAGACCAGCCTGGCCAACATTGTGAAACCCCATCTCTATCAAAAATACAAAAATTAGTTGGGCATGATGGCGCATGTCTGTAATCCCAGCTACTCAGGAGGCTGAGGCAGGAGAATCACTTAAAGACGAGAGGCGAAGTTGCAGTGAGCCGAGATCACCCCACTGCACTTCAGCCTGGGTGGCAGAATAAGACTCTGTCTCAAAAAGAAAGAAAAAAGAAAAAAAAAGAGGCTGGGTGTGGTGGCTCATGCCTATAATCCCAGCACTTTGGGAGGCTGAGGCAGGAGAATTGTTTGAACCCAGAAGGTGGAGGTTGTGGTGAGCTGAGATCGTGCCATTGCACTCCAGTCTGGGTAACAACAGCGAAACTCTGTCTCAAAAAAAAAAAAAAAAGAAAAAACAGAAAGATAAAAAAGGAAGCTGGAGTAGTTATTATCAGACGAAATAGATTTGACAGTAAAGAATATTACTTTGAATAAAGAAGGTTATTTCTTTCCTTTTCTTAGAAAAAAAATTAAAAATTAGCCAGGCATGGTAGCACACATCTATAGTCCCAGGTACTCAGGAAGCTAACGCGAGAGGATCCCTTCAGCCCACTAGTTCAAAGTTAACAGAAAACCATGGCCACACCACTGCACTCTAGCCTGAGCAAGAGAGCAAGACCCCGTCACCATTAAAAAAAAAAAAAAGAAAGAAAGAAAATATCAATATAATTTACCATATTAACAAACTAAAGCTAAAAACCATATAATTATCTCAATGGATACAGAATAAGCATTTGACAAAATTCAACATCTGCCTCAGATAAAAACTCTGAACAAACCAGTGACATCCTTAACTGACAAAAGTTATCTATGAAAAACTTAAAGATAACATCATTCTTATGGTAAATGTGCTTTCTCCCTAAAGTCAGGAATAAGATGCCCACTCTCACCATTTCTATTTGACTTTGTACTAGATGTTCCAGCCAGTGTAATAAACAAAAAAAGGGGGGGGCGGGGAGAAATAAAAGGCATCCAGGGTGGTGGAAAGGAAAAATAAAACTATCATTATTCACAGGTAATATGACTATCTATAGGGAAAATCTGATGGATGTACAAAAAAGCTATTAATGGGAAGTTTAGTATGGTTGCAGGACACAATATAAATATACAAAATGCTATTATAGTTCTATATACTAGCAATGAACAATCAGAAATTAAAATTAAGAAAGTATTACAATAGCACCAAATTTATATAACACAAAACAACTTACAATACACCAAAAAACATGAACTACTTAAGGAAAAATCTGATAAGACATATAAAACCTGTACCCTGAAAAGTACATAATGCTGTTGAGAGAAATTAAAGATAACATAAATAAATGGAAAGATATGCCATTTATGGATCAGAAGACTCAGTATTGTTAAGATGTCAAATATCATTCAAAATCTCAGAGGCTTCTTTGCAGAAGTTGGCAAGTTGACTCTAAATACATATGGAAATACAAAGAACAAAGAATTGCCAAAACAACTTTGAAAAGAAGAACAAAGTTAGAAGATTAACACTACTTGACTTCAAGATTTAACATAAGCTACAGTAATCATTTAATGCAAGCTACAGTAATCAAGACAGTGTGGTACTGGTATAAATAACAGATCAATGAAACAGAACAGAGAATCCAGAAGTAGACTAACACATATACAGACTAATAACATTTTGACAAAAGCATAAAGGCAATTAATTAGAGAACAGATGGTCTTTTCAATAGATGGATATCTATATAGAAAAAAAAATGTCATAACTTAAAACTACTTACAAAATTAACTTGAAAAGATCAGAGACCTGAATGTAAAACTTCTACAAGGAAATATAGAGGAAAATCTCTATGTGACCTTCATAGGTCAAAAATGTCTTAGACACAATAAAAGTATAATCCAACTAATAAATTAAGCCTCATCAAAATAAAAGGCTTTGTTCTAAAAAAGACACTGGTAAAAGAAATTAGGCACACACAAATGAAAATCACAGTAAGATAACACTACGCACTTATTAAAATGCCTAAAATTGAAGACACTGACCATGCTAAGTTGGCAACAATGTGGAACTCTCATACATTGCTAGTGGGAATCTAAAATATATAATATACAATCACTTTGGAAAATAATCTGGCAGTTTCTTTAAAAAGTAACATACGGCCAGGCGCGGTGGCTCACACCTGTAATCCCAACACTTTGGGAGGCCGAGGTGGGTGGACCACGAGATCAAGAGATGGAGACCATCCTGGTCAACACGGTGAAACCCCGTCTCTACTAAAAATACAACAAATTAGATGGGCATGGTGGCACATGCCTGTAATCCCAGCTACTCAGGAGGCTGAGGCAGGAGAATTGCCTGAACCCAGGAGGCGGAGGTTGCGGTGAGCCGAGATGGCGCCATTGCACTCCAGCCTGGGTAACAAGAGCGAAACTCCGTCTCAAAAAAAATAAAAAGTAACATACAAGGTCCCACGTGGTGGCTCACGCCTGTAATACCATCACTTTGAAAGACTGAGGCAAGTGGATCACTTGAGGTCAGGAGTTTGAGACCAGCCTGGCCAACATGGTGAAACCCCTGTCTCTACTGAAAATACAAAAATTAGCCAGGTGTGGTGGTGGGCACCTGTAATCCCAGCCACTCAGGAGGCTGAGGCAGAGAATTGCTTGAACCCAAGAGGAGGAAGTTGCAGTGAGCTAAGATCATACCACTACACTCCAGCCTGGGCAACAAACAAGACACCATCTCAAAAAGAATAATAACACACATATATCATATAATCCAGTCATTCCACTCCTAGGTATTACCCAAGGAAAAAGAAAACTTATGTCTATACGAAGTATTTGTACACAAATATTCACAGACCAAATGCCCATCAAGAGTTAAATAGATACACTGGTAATATTCATACAATGGAATACTATTCAGCAATAAAAAGGAACATGAATGAATATAAAAATAATTATACTGGGTAAAAGAATCTAGACTTTAAAAAAAGTACCATACATAAAATTACTATTTACATAAAATTCTTGGAAGACAAACTCTGTGGTAACAAAAATTATGTCAGTGGTTGCCTGGGGACTGGAGAAGAGAGTGGGGAGAGAACAGGAAGAAGGTATTACAAAGGGGCATAAGAAAACTCCCTCCTGCCCCCCCGCTTTGTGGGTTTTTTTTTTTTTTTTTTTTTTTTGAGATGGCATTTTCCTCTTGCTGCCCAGGCTGGAGTGCAGTGGAGCAATCTCAGCTCACTGCAACCTCTGCCTCCCAGGCAGGTTCAAGTGATTCTCCTGTCCCAGGTGGGATTACGAGTGCCCGCCACCAGGCCCAGCTAACTTCTTGTATTTTTAGTAGAAATGGGGTTTCATCATGTTGGCCAGGCTGCTCTTGAACTTCTGACCTCAGGTGATCCATCTACCTTGGCCTCCAGAGTACTGAGATTACAGGCGTGAGCTACAACGCCCAGCTTTCTTTTCTTTTTTTCTTTTCTTTCTCTCTTCTCTCTCATGAGTCTGAAAACTTTCCTTTTTTTCTCTCACTCTCTTTGTTTTTTGAAACAGGGTCTCACTCTGTTGTCCAAGCTAGAGGAATACAGTGGCACAATCATAGCTCTCTGTGGCCTTGACCTCCTGGGCTCAGGCAAAACTACCACCTCAGCCTCCCAAGTAGGTGGGACTACAGGTTCATGCTACCACACCCAGCTAGTTTTTGTATTTTTTGTAGAAACAGGGTTTCGCCATGTTGCCCAGGCCAGTCTCAAACTCCTGAGCTCAAGCAATCCACCTGCCTCTCAGCCTTCCAAATTGTTGGGATTACAGGTGTGATCCACCACACCTGGCTCTTTCCTGGTATTTTCCAGCGTCATGTAAAAACATCTGTCTTTGGGCCTTGCTGTGGTATCTTAGGTTGTCAAGTCATATCTTTGAGCCTCCCTCACTTCCCCCAATCTTTACTCTCATTCAAAAGAACTTAATAAATGTCCAAAATGTACCAGGTACTGTGGATACAGTTGTGAACCAAAGGAACATTTTTATCTGTAAAATTGGTGGGTGAGGTGGGTGGGCAGAGTCAATTGCCATCAACATCTCTTCTAATTGTAACATTTTACTGTTTTTTATTGTAACATTTTTAAAGGATCTCCCAAATCCCTTTGTAGTTATGTTAGCATGATTTTACAATCAGACTGGCTAAAGAAGCTGAGATGTCCAATATGAGATGGGATAAGATGGTTGAACTACTCCTCTAGGCTAGGGTTCTGGGGCCAGTTGCAAGAACCCTGATCTGGTATACTTGAAGTACATGCCTCTGGTATATACCAAAGGGATAAACCAATAGCAAAGATATTCCCAGGATTCCTGGGTGCAGACCATAAAGTAGTGTTAAGAGTCTCTGTGATACCCATTTTTCTGAAATGAGCCACATGAATGAGGCTTAGTTAACCCTTCATCCTACATTCCAAACCTCATATTCTACCTCTTCTTTCTTGTTTTTTTTTTTTTTTCCAGACAGAATCTTGCCGTCACCCAGGCTGAAGTGCAGTGGTACAACCTTAGCTCACTGCTCTGCCTTTCAGGTTCAAGGAGTTGTCCTGCCTCAGCCTCCCAAGTAGCTGGGACCACAGGTGTGCACCACCACACCCAGCTTTTATTTATTTATTTATTTATTTATTTATTGTATTTGTAGTAGAGATGGGGTTTCACCTTGTTGGCCAAGCTGGTCTCAAATTCCTGACCTCAAGTGATCCGCCCACCTCAGCTTCCCAAAGTGTTAGGATTACAGGCCTGAGCCACTATGACCAGCCTCCAAACACCATATTCTAAGAGGTCCATTAGACTATGTAATGGCTACAAGTGAGATCATAGTACTTGATATCTGTAGGCTGCAGCGTTTATTGTTCAACAAATAAATTAAGGATGGGCTGAGACACCTCAACCCTTGCGGCAGATGTACAGAATTTCAAGTGACTAGAGCCTCTGGCCTTATAGCCTCTGGCTATAAGCAGACTCTTCCTAGTGTGCCGTATACAAATATTATCATTTTCAAGTGTAGCACAAGATGAAAAAGAATAAGAAGTCTTGAGTTAAACAATGGTTTGGGAGATGGTTCTCTAAACCAGAGTCCTGTAAAAATCTCCATCAAGCTGCCCAGATCCAAAGCCTGAGGTAGGGTTTGAGTTAAAGTAGTCTAACTGCATGGACAACATGTCCTCAAGCCTTTACCAAAAGGACTGTCATCTTAATGAGGGTCCTGCAATAGGAGCAGAAAGGTAAAGAGAGATTAGAAAGTGTAAGGGAATGTAAGACTTTGTCTAAACTGTTACCAGTTATATCTTCAAAGCCTAGCAACTGGCATATTCATTCATTTGACAAATATTTCTTGAAGACTTGCCATATGTTCGGCATTTAGTAGGTAGTTATAAAATGCAGTTAATAAATAATCAAAATATATTAAAATGCCTTAAAAAGGACACTGAACATCCCACAGGAAGTAAACACACTACTTAATCTAACACTTCAAGCTGAAACTATTCTCTAGCTAAGCTGATATGGATGAGCCCTCTAAACAAAAGGATGTGGTTCAATCATTTGTGTAGATAAAAACATCCCTACATGCTGGTGCAATGCTAGAAGAATGGGGAAAAGAAAATGAGTAAATACAGTCTCTACCCTTAAGTTGTTCTCTAATAATGATAGCTAGTAAAAGTAGAGATAAGTGAGTAGAAGCAAGCACAAAGCACTACAGGAACACAGAGGAAGAATCAACTGATTCAGTCTGGGGGCATCAGAGAAGGCTTCACAGAGAAGGAAACATATCTGCTAGGTTTTTGTGACAAATACTATTAGCTGCTTACTCATAATTATTCACCCCTTCTTTCTTCCTTATAGAACCTTGATACTGTTCAGGGTAACATTATACCCAGTTCAATGTTCACTTTCACAGCCTCCCATGCACTTGAGGGTGGTCATATAATATGATTCTGGCCTATGAGATAATGAAAGTTGTTAGAAATTTCTGGGAAAACTTTTGCTTTCTGATAAAAGTGGGAAAATAGGCCGGGCACGGTGGCTCACACCTGTAATCACAGCACTTTGGAATGCAGAGGTGGAAGGACTAACTGGTTGAGCCCAAGAGTTTGAGGCCAGCCTGGGCAATATGGTGATACTCTGTCTCTACAAAACACAAAAAATTAGCCAGGTGTGTACAGTCCCAGCTACTTGGGAGGCTGAGGTGGGAGAGTTACTTGAGCCTGGGAAGTCAAGGCTGTGGTGAGCCATAACCGCACCACTGCACTCCAGCCTAGGCAACAGAGTAAGACTCTATCTCAAAAAAAAAAAAAAAAAGGTGGGATGACAAATGTAGCTGGCATCAACCTTCCCCTCTACTTGCCTTGAATGTGAATATGAAAAGCTTCTGGGACTGGGTGTAGTGATGCATGTATGTAATGCCAATACTTTGGGAGGCCAAGGCAGAAGGATCACTTGAGCGCAAAAGTTTGAGACCAGACTGAACAACACAGCAAAACCTTGTCTCTACAAAATTTTTTTTTTCAATTAGCCAGGCATGGGAGCACATGCCTATAGTCCTAGCTGCTTGGGAGGCTGAGGCAAGACAATCACTTGAGCCCAAGAGTTCAAAGTTGTAGTGACCTATGTTCACACCACTGCATTTTAGCCTGGAGAGAGACCCTGACACACACACACACGGGCAGAAAAGAAAGAGCTTCTGTAACCATGACCCTGACACACACACACACACACACACACACACACAAAGGGCAGAAAAGAAAGAGCTTCTGTAACCATGGCCCTGACACACACACACACACACACACACACACACACACACACACACACACAAGGGCAGAAAAGAAAGAGCTTCTGTAACCATGAGGCTTTCATTGAAATCCTTAATTTAAAAAAAGCGAGGCAACAGTATGACCATAAAAGTCAACATGCTAAGGATTCGCCGAATAAAAAGACAGAATCTCAGTTCTTGATTACATTGTTGAGCAGCTGAGCCAACACAAGCAAGGACTAATTCTGTACCTCTTGCTAATATAAGAAAAATAAGCCCCCTATTTGTTTAACCCATTGCTGATTAGGGTCTCTATCACATACAATGAGATCCATTCTTAACTGACAGTGTTAAAGGATGAGAAGACTGCCAGGCTAAAAAAAGCAAGAAAGAACATTGCAGGCAATGGGAACCACATACGTATGCAGAAACAGAAAAAGAGGCTGGAATATTCAGGAAAAGGGACATGTTAGTGACATAATCCAGCAGGCTAGAATGCACAGTTCCAAGGAGGCCTTACCTGCTTCATCCACAGTGGTACACTTCTGGTACATGGATGTACGGAGAGTAGGCGTCCGAACATTCAACAGCCTGATCTTATCAACTCGGGAATCAAATACTCGGAGCACAGGGTCTTTATCATCATCATCATGACACATGATTTTGTTGTCAATGAAAGATGCAAACATCTGGGTCTCCAAGAATCTTGAGAGGAAGGGCAGGTAGGGCTCAGGCTGATCTGACAGAAAAGATGCCTGGTGGGACCAAAAAGAAGCAGTAATTGACAGGGAAAAGGGTAATGTCAAAGTGCCAAAGGATCCAGTACGTTAATTATTCTCTGGAGCTGCCTAGGTCTTTCAGAAAACCAGGCTGCAAAATACCTACTTTTTTAAAAAACATTCATATAAGTTCAGACATCTTGAAACTTTGACACTGGGACAAACACACTTGGATAACCTACTGAGTCAACCAATCTTCCCAGAATCCTCATGTTCAATCTACACATATATCTTTGCTTTAAGAGATCCCTTTGGCTGAAGGGAAATCATCTGATAATAATAATCAGCACATCTGTTCTTAAGAAACAAGGCCTATTTTATCAACATCAAATGGACCATAAACTTGTTTCCAGCATATAAGAAGAAAAACTCATTTTCCATTACTTCTTCAAGACATAACTGGCAAGTTCTCATTCCTCACCACCTCCCAAGCAGGATTACACTCACTTTATCAAAGTTTTGCATCTGCTCCCTGTTGGTAAACCAGGATTCCTTATCCTGGCTTGGCTGGATGACAAACACCTCATAATCTGCAAACATCTGAGTGAAACGATTTGCAAAAACTTCCCGGATCTGAATGTTTAGCTGGTAAATCCTGAGTTCTTCTTCATCACACTGAACTTTGAGATCCTTATTGCAGCTAGGGTCTTCACGCACTTCCAACTACAAAAAAAGAAAAAGCAGTTGAGAACACACCACTTTTTTCCTTTTATCCCAAGGAATCCAATTCCTGATTTTTTTTAGCTGATTTTTTTTTCCAGTAGTCATTTACTTAGCAGCAAATAGAGAATGAAAGAGGAAAAACTGAAAAAAATTTAAAAAAAAGGAAAGGGACTCAGACATGGAAGAGAAATAAATGGAGTTTCACTTAAAGATATCCAACAACCCAATGAAAGTAGAGATTAGATCTTTATGGGCTGAGAGAGATTCTGCCATGAAAGAAGAGGTGCTAATTACCTCAAAGGTCAGGAAAAAAGGAAGAAATGTGGGTGGTCAATTTAACAAGGCAACAATTCTGATGACCTAGAAAAAATTCTGGCTCTCTTGATTTTTTTTTTTTTTTTGAGTATTCCCAAAATGTATGTCAATAATCTCTTCTGAGATCTAGACCCATATTTCCAATCACAATAGTATTCTCCTAGGACCTCAAAGTAACATTTTCTTTTTTCTTTTTTTTCAGAGGTGGGTTGTGGGAAGGAGACAGGGGATAAACTATCCATTTTTTCTTCCTCTCTTTCTTTTTAAAAATTAATTTTCTGTCGTGTCAATCTATCTAATATTGATATTGATATTGATTTTCTTTTTAAAAAGAAAGAGAAAGGAAGAAAAAAGGAATGAAGGAGAGGAAGAAAGAGGAAGAGGGAGAGAGAACGGGAGTGTTGCTTTATTCTAAAAATGGGTATTGAAAACCTCTTTTATGCCAATAATTGTGCTTAATAATGGCCAACCAATATTTCATTTAAACCTGTCAGTAGGTGTGATGTGGTACTGATAAGAGTGTATATTTTGTGTATTTAAAGTGGAGAGTTCTATAAATTTTTATTAAGTTTACTTGTTCCGGATCTGAGTTCAAGTCCTGGATATCCTTATTAATTTTCTGTCTCGTCAATCTATCTAATATTGATGTTGAAGTCTCCCACTATTATTGTGTGGGAGTCTAAGTCTCTTTTTAGGTCTTATGTATCTGGGTGTTCCTGTATTGGGTGCATATATATTTAGGATCGTTAGCTCTTCTTGTTGCATTGATCGTTTTACCATTATATCTTTGTTGCTTTAAAATCTATTTTATCAGAGGCGAGAAATGCAACTCCTGCTTTTTATTTATTTATTTATTTTGGATCTCCATTTGGTTGGTAAATCTTTCTGCATCCCTTTGTTTTTAGTCTTTGTGTATCCTTGCATGTGCGATGGGTCTGGATGCAGCATACTGATGGGTTTTGGCTGTATCTTTTGATTGGGGGATTTAGTTGATTTAAATTTAGGATTACTGCCATTTGATGTTAGCTGGCTGTTTTGCCCATTAGTTCATGTAAATTCTTCATTATGTTGATGCTCTTTACTTTTAGGTATATTTTTGGAAAGGCTAATACTGATTGTTCCTTTCTATGTGTAATGCTTCTTTCAGAAGCTCTTGTAAAGCAGGCCTGGTGGTAATGAAATCTCTGAGTACTTGCTTGTTCATAAAAGATTTTATTTTTCCTTCCCTTGTGAAGCTTAGTTTGGCTGGATATGAAATTCTGGGTTGACAGTTCTTTTCTTTAAGGATGTTGAATATTGGCCCCCACTCTCTTCTGGCTTGTAGGGTTTCTGCTGAGAGATTTGCTGTAAGTCTGATAGGCTTCCCTTTATGGGTAACCTGACCTTCCTCTCTGGCTGCCCTTAGTATTTTCTCCTTCATTTCAACCCTGGTGAATCTAACAATTATGTGCCTTGGGGTTGCTCTTCTTGAGGAATATCTTTGTGGTGTTCTCTGTATTACCTGGAGTTGAATATTGTCCTGCCTTGCTAGGTTGGGAAAATTTTCCTGAATAATATCCTAAAGAGTATTTTCCAGCTTGGATTCATTCTCTTCGTCGTATTCAGGTACACCTATCAAACGTAAACTGGGTCTTTTCACATAGTCCCATATTTCTTGGAGACTTTGCTCATTCCTTTTTATCCTTTTTTCTCTATTCTTGTCTTCTCGTTTTATTTCATTAATTTGGTCTTCGACCTCTGATATCCTTTCTTCTGTTTGATCAATCAGCTGTTAAAACTTGTGCATACTTCGCAGAGTTCTCGTGTTGTGTTTTTCAACTCCATTAATTCACTTATATTCCTCTCCATATTGTCTATTCTTGTTAGCATTTCATCAAAGCTTTTTTTGAAGTTCTTAGTTTCTTTGCATTGGGTTAGAAGAAGTTCTTTTAACTCCCAGAAGTTTCTTATCATCCACCTTCTGAAGCCTACTTCTGTTAATGAAACACAGTCTTTCTCCATCAGGCTTTGTTCTGTTGCTGATAAGGAACTGTAATCCCCTGTAGAGGGAGAGGCGTTCTGATTTTGGGTATTCTCAGCCTTTTTAGGCTGGTTTCTTCCCTTTGTTATAAATTTATCCATCTGTCATCTTTGTAATTACCGCCTCTCTAATTTGGTTTCTGAGTGGACGTCCAATTTATTGATTCCCAGCGCCGGAATCTGAGCGACCCACTGCACTGGCTAAAACAGTGGCATTAAGATTGATGGTGCATTTCTGCCCCAGAATCTCTGGTCTGCCTTCCTTCTTGAGTCCGTCCTTCAATCAGCTGAGTAAGCAACTCTGCCTTCCTGGAGCTCCAAACGTCGGTCAAAAGGGGAACCAGTCCTGTTTATTCTACATCAAGAACCGCCACGTCGAAGCACTGGCAAAACCGCTCTGCCGGCCACAAGAGTCGCGCTGGTGACCCGTGGGGCTCCTCTGCTGGAAATCTGGTCCATGAGCAACAAAAATTCGTCTCAAACTGTGGCATCCTCTTGTTCTCTACACTTTCACTGGGAGCTACAATCCTGATAGCAATTTGCCATCTTGGATCAATTTTTATTTATATTTTTAATTTATTTTTTAAACTGTTAAGAAAATTCTTGTGGTTTTATTGTATCATGAGGTATTGAAACATCTGAACAAATCAACGTCTGGGCGGTGAGGCAGCTGCTTTCTCCTTCACGTCTTTGGGTTACTAGAGCAACTTGTTGGTAGATTAAAAAAAAGGACAACTTTTCGCATTACTTAAGTCTTTCCAAGGCATGCACTGGTACAACACAAACTTCTCCCGTCAGATGCAACTAGTCTAGCGTCCAAACATCATGCACAACACCTTGGTGGCTGCAGTACACTGCGCCCACTCCCGCCGCAGCCCTGCTCATTTGTGCATATTTGAAACATCTGGAGGAGTGGGAATAGTATTGGGAAGAGGAGGGAGGAGGAAAGAGCAGGGAGGAGGAAATAGGAGAAGTGCTTGGCTGAGAGAAGGTCACTGAAGTTGTGCAGGGCGAGCCTGAATATGTCATTGGTGCAAACCCAAGCATCGTTGATGTTCTTTAATAGGAACATCTGGTGGAACCCCATGATGGGGTCTTCATCCGCCTTAAGCTGGCCCATAACCACGTGTGATAATGCAGCTATCTGGCGTGGGCTGATGGTCCTGCGCCGTGATGCTGTGCTGGATTTTCTGGAATGGAAGGCTAGACAAATTCTCCACAATGGCAGTTTTCCCCTGGAACTGTTGTCCTTCCCACTTAAGGCATGATGCATCAATATAAATTGTGCCTGGTTGGGTTCTATCATTATCAAATAACTGGTAATAATGTTGAATGAAGCTGGATCCAATCTGCTCCCAATTTGGCTTGTGTCCCATTCTGGAGCGTCACCCGGCCTCACAGAGACCCGAGGGGCTGGCACGATGGTGGCTGTGGCCGGTGGCGGCAACCCAGCGTGCTCTGCCTGGGTTTTTTTTTTTTTATTTTTCCCTCATCTTTCCTTCTTTCTCCAAAAAGCCTTTTTAATCTCACCAAATATTTCTCTGCTCCTCTTTAACTGCCCATGATTTTTAAAAAATATCTGCTCTACTAAGCAAAACAAATCTGCTCTACTAAAGCAGAAAAATGAAATATTTCACTAACAAACGGCCCAACAAGATTATTACATTGACCCGTTGGTTTACATGTAACTTACAAAAGTAATTTAACAGTGAGAACTCAAGAGGACCAGATTCTATACTCAGCTCAGCAACATACTCGGCATTTAATCTTAGGCAAAACACTTAGGCTCTCTGAGCCTTGGTCTGTTTGGCTATAAAACAGTTAATACATGTTTTATATGCCTTAGGTTGCTATGAAGCTCAAAGGATCTAAAAGAGGTCTGGGCCTCACAAGGTGGCTCAACCTTGTAATCCCACCACTTTGGGAGGCCAGGGGTGGCGGATTGCTTGAGCCCAAGAGTTTGAGACTAGCTGGGCAACATAGTGAGACCCTGCCTCTACAAGAAATTAAAAAAAAAAATGAATTGGGTGTGGTGGCATGTACCTGTGGTCCCAGCTACTTGGGAGGCTGAGGCAGGAGGATCACCTGAGCCCAGGAGATCGAGGTTGCAGTGAGCCGTGACTGTGCCACCATATACCAGCCTGAGTGCCAGAGTAAGAACTCTCTCAAAAAATAAAAGAGGTCTGAACACTAAAATTACTACCATGCTCTCTCCAATCACTTTGATGTAGTGTTCACAAAGAATGACTGCAGACTCTCCTTGATGTTCAAGAGAGAAGCTACCCAGATTTAGATTAAAGTAGCATTTACTAGGATAACATCTGCCAGATGGAATTCAGAGTCCTCCATACAGAGCATTCTTTCACTTCTCAAAAACATGAGTTGTCTAGAACTGGGTGCTTTCTCATCCCATACCCTACTTCACCAGGACAGCACCCTAGCACAGATCACACAGACTCATATACACATCTTACCTTTTCCAGGCTCACCCCAGTCCTCTTGACCAAGGCTTGGAGCCGGGCAATAGTTTCATTCTCCTTAAGAAGCTCGTAGGAATGCAAAGGGGAGCCAGCAATGTTCCCATTCCTCTTGTCTGAGAAAAGCTCAGAGGCCCGAAGCCTCTTCAGCTTGGAGGCACTCTCACTGCAATGAAGATTCCCTTCAGGGGGAATTCCAAATGCCATAAGAATCTCAGAGACTTCCTGGACAAACTCCAATTTATTGGGAAACTGTGGCAAGTCCTCTGGCAGCTCAATGAAGTGGTTGTCAATGTCCACAAAGCAGAGGTTAGCCTGGAAGTCAAAACAGGATGAGGAGTGTGACTAACTCCAGAGCATTATGGAAGTTTTAGAAACGTTAGTGAACAAGGGGAAAGACAAAACAACTGAAATGGCTATATTTGAGATATGGTATAAAGAAGATGGGGCTCAGAAATAAGATACACCTGAGTTCCAATTCTACCCTGCCATATTCTGGTTGCGTGACCTTAGGAAAGTTACTTAACCTTTCTGACTGTATTTGCTTAGCTATAAAATGGAGATAAACAGATAAACAATTTATGTTAGAGCAGTAAGGATTTTATAATGTCATAGACGTTAAGCATCAAACACGCAAGTTTCACACATGGTAAATGCTCATTAAATGTTTGATAAAGCCCAGGCGCAGTGGCTAACGTCTGTAGTGCCAACACTTTGGGAGGCTGAGGAGGGCAGATCACTTGAACCCAGGAGTTCAAGACCAGTCTGGGCAATGTGGAAAAATCCTGTCCCTATAAAAAAAATGCAAAAATTAGCCAGGGGTGATGGCATGCACCTATAGTCCCAGCTACTTGAGATGCTGAGGTGGGAGGATCACCTGAGCCCAAGAAGCTGAGGCTGCAGTGAGCCGTGATCATGCCACTGCACTCTCCAGTCTGGACAACAGAGACTCTGTCTGAAAAAACAAAAAATAAATGTCTTGTAAATTTGTGAATTCTACACTCAGAGAAAAGAACCCTAGGAGTGAGTTCAAAAAGTCTAAGTTCCATATTTGACTCTGTTATGATCTCCCTGTATGACCCTGGATATAACATTATCTCTTCCTGAGCCTCAGTCCTAATTTGTAAAGTTTGATGGCAATCTTTATTCTTTCTGTGCTTCCTTCTGGATTTAAAATAGCTTCTGAGAGAATGTAAAGAAATAGTACTCATACACTGCTGATGAAGTAGATAATCTGGATTAGGAAACAACAATTTAGGGGCCAGGAGTGTGGCTCATACCTGTAATCCCAGCACTTTAGGAGGCCAAGGCAGGCGGATCACCTGAGGTCAGGAGTTCGAGACTAGCCTGACCAACATGGAGAAACCCTGTCTCTACCAAAAATACAAAATTAGCCAGGCATGATGGCACATCCCTGTAATCCCAGCTACTGGTAAGGCTGAGGCAGGAGAATCGATTGAACCGAGAGGCAGAGGTTGCAGTGAGTCGAGATTGCACTATTGCACTCTAGCCTGGGCAACAAGAGTGAAATGCAGTCTCAAAAATAAATAAATAAGAAGGTTAACATAATACTATACTCAAAAATAAAATTTGAGGCCAGGGCATGGCGGCTCATGCCGGCAATCCCAGCACTTTGGGAGGCTGAATCGGGTGGATCACTTGAGGCCAGGAGTTCAAGACCAGCCTGGTCAACATGTCAAAACTCTGTCTCAACTAAAAATACAAAAATTAGCCAGGCGTGACAGCACACACCTATAATCTCAGCTACTCAGGAGGCTGAGGCACAAGAATCACCTGAAACCAGGAGGCAGATGTTGCAGTGAGCTGAGATCATGCCACTGCACTCCAGCCTGGATGACAGACCAAGACTGTTTCAAATAAATAAATACATAAATATTGAGAGATACTGAAATTTTAAATTTTTTTAAAAGCTACTTTTATGTTTTAAAAATAGTCCTACAGGCCAAGCACGATAGCTCACACCTGTAATTTCCGCACTTTGGGAGCATGAAGTGGGAGGATGGCTTGAGTCCAGAGCTCAAGATCAGGCTAGGCACCATAACAAGACCTCATCTCTATTAAAAATTTTAAAAGTAGCTGGGTATGGTAGCACACGCCTATAATCCCAACTACTTGGAAGGCTGAGGAGGACTGCTTGAGCCCAGGACTTCAAGGTTGCAATGAGCTATAACTGCGCCACTGCACTCCAGTATGGGCAACAAAGTGAGACCCTCTGTCAAAAAAAAAAAAAAAGTTACTGTCTATTAGAGGTACATACTGAATATATCTGGATGGCATAATAATGCTGTGTAAGATTTGCTTTAAAATAACCCAGTATTAAGGAGGAGAGATAAAAAGTGGATTTTTAAAAATATATAAGAATAAAAAAAATAAAAAAGAAGAAGAAAAAGAAAAAGAACCCGGTAGGTGGAATGAAGGCTATACACAAAGGAGTAGCCATGAGTTGATGATTGTTGAATAATAATGAATGCGGCCAAACGCAGTGTCTCACGCCTGTAATCCAACACTTTGGGAGGCCAGGACAGGAAGATCACTTGAGGTCAGGAGTTTGAGACCAGTCTGGACAACATGGCAAAACCCTGTCTCTACTAAAAATAAAAAAATTGGCTGGGTGAGGTAGCACACACCTGTTGTCCCAGGTACTCGGGAGGCTGAGGCAGGATAATCACTTGAACCCAGGAGGCAGAGGTTGTAGTGAGCCGAGATCACTGCACTCCCACTCCAGCCTGGATGACATAGCAAGACTCTACTCTTAAAAAAAAAAGGGGGGGGTGGTGGTGCTAGTCTCTGACATAGCAAGACTCTGCTTTAAAAAAAAAGGGGGCGGGGAGGGGGGAACGGTGCTAGTCTCTTTACCCTTACATCTATCTGGTATTCTCCATAACGAAAGTAAAAAAGTAAAAGCAACTCACAAAAGTATGAAAAGAAAATACAGGCCAAGCATCAAGAATGGTGGCTCACACCTATAATCCCATCACTTTGAGAGGCCAAGATAAGCAAATCACTTGATGTCAGGAATTTGAAACCAGCCTATCCCAGCTACTCAGGAGGCTGAGGCAGGAGAATCAAGGAATTCTGAGAGGTGGAGGTTATAATGAGCTGAGATCGCACAACTGCACTCCATCCTTGGCAATGAAGCAAGACTAGGTTTCAAAAAAAATAAATAGATTAAATTTAAAAATAAAATATAAAAGATATACTGCCTTAGGGTGGAGTGAGGCTTCCTCAACGTTATACAAGGCTAAACCATAAAGATAAATACTGCCGTAAAAAAAATTAAAAGATATTCTGGGCATGTTGGCTTGCACCTGTAATCCCAGAATTTTGGAAAGCTGAGTCGGGAGGATCACTTGAGACCAGCAGTTTGAGATCAGTCTGGGGAACATAGCAAGACCCCATATCTTTTTTTTTTTTTTTTTTTTTTTGAGATAGAGTTTTGCTCTTGTTGCCCAGTTTGGAGTGCAATGGTGCGATCTCGGCTCAGTGCAACCTCCGCCTCCTGGGTTCAAGCGATTCTCCTGCCTCAGATTTCCAAGTAGCTGGGATTACAGGCATGTGCCACCATGCCCAGCTAATTTTGTATTTTTAGTGGAGATGGGGTTTCTCCATGTTGGTCAGGCTGGTCTTGCACCCAAAGTGCTGAGATTACAGGCGTAAGCCACCATGCCTGGCGACCCCATCTCTAAAAAAAAATTAAAAGATGAAACAATCTAGGAAACAATTTTTATACATAACATGTAAAAAGTTAATAACCAAAGAAATCATTAAGACAAAGATAATTAGCCCAACTTAAAAATGAAAATAGGATATGAAAGGCAAACAGAAGAATAGATTAACTTCAAATATATGAAATGATGTTCAATTTCAAGTGAATGAGGAAAAATGCAAACAAAATATTTTTTACCTTACTGGATAGGCAAAGATTTTAAAGATTTACAATGTCCAATGCTGACATACTTATAGGACACAAAATTTGTATACATTGTTATTGAGAATATAAACTCCTAACTTTCTAGAGAGAAGCTTAGAGATAGCTTTTTTTCTCCCAGCCCAACCCAAGAATCAGAACATTGATAGTAATTTTATCTACCTATATGCTCCTCCCCAATCTGACCCCGCCCAACCTACACATTCCTTTTTCTTTTTTTTTTTTCAGATGGAGTCTTACTGAGATGTCCAGGCTGAAATGCAATGGCATGATCTCAGCTCACTGCAACCTCCACTTCCCAGGTTCAAATGATTCTCCTGCCCCTTCCGCCCAAGTGGCTGCGACTACAGGCACATGCCAGCACACTTGGCTAATTTTTGTATTTTTAGTAGAGACAGGGTTTCACCACATTGACCAGACTGGTCTTAAACTTGTGACCTGAAGTGATCCACCTGCCTTGGCCTCCCAAAGTGCTGGGATTACAGGTGTGAGACACCATGCCCAACCCAACCTACAAATTCCTGATCCTCGGTAATCACTAACTGGAATTCTACATTTATTATCTTTTTGCCTTTTTATTTTTATTTTTTTTTTTTGAGATAGAGTTTTGCTCTTGTTGCCCAAGCTGGACTGCAATGGCGCGATCTCAGCTCACCACAACCTTCGCCTGCCAGGTTCAAGCAATTCTCCTGCCTAAGCCTCCCAAGTAGCTGAGATTACAGGCATGCACCACCATGGCCGGTTAATTTTGTATTTTTAGTAGAGACAGGGTTTCTCCGTGTTGGTCAGGCTGGTTTCGAAATCCTGACCTCAGGTGATCTGTCCACTTCAGCCTCCCGAAGTGCTGGTACTACAGGTGTGAGCCACCCTGCCCACACTTGTTTTGATTTTTAATTTATTGCATATGTATGTATGCCTTTAAATTTTTACATTTGTTTAATTTTATGTAGGTTCTCAACTTTTTGTTGTTGTTGTTTGTTTGAGACTGTCTTGTTCTGTTGCCCAGTCTGAAGTACAGTGGCACAATCATAGCTCACTGCAGCCTTGACCTCCTGGGCTCCCAAGTAGCTCAGACTATAGGCACACACCATCACACCTGGCTAACTGTTGTTGTTATTGTAGTAGAGACAGAGTGTCACTTTGTTGCCCAGGCTGGTCTTGAACTCCTAGCCACAAGCAATCCTCCCACATCAGCTTCCCTAAATATTGGGTGGGATCAGGTGTGAGCCACCATGCCCAGCCAGGTTTTTAAAGTTTATACAAGGATTATCATTCCCTAAGTGGTCTTTTGGTAGTAACTTCAATCAACATTAGGCTGAAATTCAGCCATTTTGTTTTGTGTAGCTATACTTCATTTTCACTGTTCTATAATATTCCATATGAAGATAACATAATGTATTGATCAGTTTTCCTAATAAAAGACATTTGAGGCCAGGCGCAGTGGCTCACATCCATAATCTCAGCACTTTGGGAGGACGAGGTGGGCAAATCACCTCAGGTCAGGAGTTTGAGACCAGCCTGGCCAACATGGTGAAACCCCATCTCTACTAAAAATACAAAAATTAGCTGGATGTGGTGGCAGGTACCTATAATCCCAGCTACGTGGGAGGCTGAGGCAGGAGAATCACTTGCACCCAAGAGGTAGAGGTTGCAGTAAGCTGAGACTGTGCCATTACACTCCAGCCTGGGCAACAAAAGTGAAACTCTGTCTCAAAAAAAAAAAAAAAAAAAAAAATAGGCTGGGCATGGTGGCTCATGCCTGTAATGGGAGGCCAAGGTGGGTAATCACCTGAGGTCAGGAGTTCAAGATCAGCCTAGCTAACATGGTGAAACCTTGTTTCTACTTAAAAAAAAAAAAAAATACAAAAAATTAGCTGAGCATGATGGCAAGCACCTGTAATCCCAGCTACTCGGGAGGCTGAGGCAGGAGAATCACTTAAACCTGGGAGGCAGAGGTTACAGTGAGCTGAGATCACACCATTGCACTCCAGCTTGGGCAACAAGAGGGAAAATAAAAAGACATTTGAGCTGTTTTTTTGTTTACTGTATTTACACTGATTGTCATCCTTGTTTTCCTGGACTCCTGCAAGATTTTATATATGGGTATATCCTAGGAGTAGAACCACAGTGTTGTAAGGTATGCAAATATCCCACTTTAGAAAATGAAATGATGCCTAGCTGTATTCCAAAGTGGCTGCAACAATTTACATTTTAACTAACAAACTAAAGTGATCCTAATGATCCAAATCCCTCCCAAAACTTGGTATTTTAACACTTCTTGAATTTTGCCAACAAAATGAGCATTGTATAGTGTATTTGATTTCACTTCCCTAAGAAATTAACTGGAATTAAGAAATGTTTATTTTTTATGCAATACCTGTTCTCATCATATGCCATGATGTGAACATGGCATATGTTGGGTTGCTTATCATCCCAACCCATCCATTGGGTTGCTTATCATCTTACTGACTTGCAGTTCTTTATAATCTCTTGATATAGGCTATATATGTTATACATTTCTTCAGTTTTTATCTTTAAGATTTTTTTTCTTCATTTAGAAAATCCAATTTATCAGGCTGGGCACGGTGGCTCATACCTGTAACCCCAGCACTTTGGGAGGACGGGTAGGTGGATCACCTGAGGTCTGGCCAACATGGCAAAACCTTATCTCTACTAAAAATACAAAAATTAGCTGGGCATCCTGGCACACACCTGTAATCCCAGCTACTTCGGAGGCTGAGGCTGGAGAATTGTTTGAACTTGGCAGGGAGAGACGGCAATGAGTCAAGATCGCACCACTGAACTCCAGCCTAGGCAAAAGTGTTAAGACTGTCTCAATAAAAAAAAAATTTTAACCCAATTTATCAATCTTTTATTTTATTTGGTGCATAGTGCTTTTTATAACCTGTTTATAAAAATCTTTCCCTAGCCAGAAGTCAGAAAGGTATTTATTAATATTTTCTTCTACAAGATTTAAACTTGTGCTTTTGACATTTAACTTCTTAATCCACCTGAAGTTGATTTTGCCATGGTTTACTTTTTTCCCCTACAGATAAGCAATTTTTCCAGCTCCATTATTAAACAGCTCTTCCTTAAGCAGGTATCCCTATTGTATATCTAAATGTTGTTTCATCTATCTGTTTCTCCCTGTAAAGACAGACTTAAATCATCTAGTCATTAAGATCACCTGCCTCATAGGCCCTGTCTATACACCTAACAAAAGGCACTGTGACCCACGAAAGGCACACAGTGTAATTGTTTACCTCCTCAGTTACCCTCTCCTCAGGGGAAAAAAGTAGTTTCTCCAATAGGAAAACAGAAGCAGCTAAAAATAACTGCACCCACTAAACAATGCTTGATTGGCTTTTCTCCCACTACTGTGAGCCGAATATAGAGTCTGTTAAGAATTTTTAAAACTCCAAATGCTGTGTTCACGTTTGTGGAAACCTTTGGTCAGAGGTGGCTAGAGAAGAAATGTGCCCATGCACATTTCAAAGATGACTTAGATTAAGATGGGAGCCTCTGAGTCGACACCACCAGCCATTCTTTGTAAAAATGGGTTGAAGTTAATATACCCCTAGAGACTGCTTTTTAAAAGAGCCAGGCACAGTGGCTCACACCTGTAATCCCAGCACTTTGGGTAGCCGAGGTGGGCTGATCACTGTGGTTACGAGTTCAAAACTAGCCTTCTGATGCCAGCATGGTGAAATCCCATCTCTACTAAAAATACAAAAAAATTAGCCAGGCATTGTGGTCTGTACCTGTAATCCCAGCTACTCGGAAGACAGGCAGAAGAATTGCTTAAACCCATGAGGCAGAGGTTGTACTGAGCTGAGACTGCCACTGTACTCCAGCCTGAACAACAGGGCAAGACAGAAAGAAAAAGAGAGAAAGAGAGAGTGGGAGGGAGGGAGGGAGAGTATAAAAGAAAGCCATTCATACTAGACTCATATTGAGGAAGGAGACCCAGGCATCTGGGATCAACTTCCCCTTTGACTGACACTCTGCATTTCAATAGAAGAAAAAGCTAACCGACTGGTGCCTCCTGATTCACCTTCCTGTAGGTGGCAGTCTTGGTCTTGGGGAAACTCTCCCCAGAAGACGCTGTTTTTACTTAAAACAAGATCAAACCAGAAACTTTTTCACATGTGATTTCTAAAACTGTAAACCTGAAACCCTTTCGTATGTGATTTCTAAAGCTGTAAAGCTAAGATTCTTCCACGTGTAATATCTAAAGTATAAGCACCTATATAAAAAGGTAGAACCTTCCTTTGTTAAACAGGCTGAATTTGGAGAAATTATTCCTCAGCTCCTGGCTGTAATAAACTCCTTCCTTCCCCATTCGGTGTTTGAGGGCTGTTTCCCGTGGCTGCTCCTACTACAACACAATAGCCTCATGCTGTTTCCTCCCACCATACAGAGGGATTCTGGCACACAGAAGCAACTTACAAACTACTGGAAATTCCTCATATACCCTCTTTCTCAGCTGACAAGAGGTTACTTCTTACATTAACAACTTTGGGGAGAGTAGCCTGGAAGAAGTACTGAACCCCAAGTGATCAGTTTTCCTGTTAACCACCTGCCATGTTGGGAGGGATTTAGGTAGACTTAGCTGCTCTGAGGTAGTGATCACATGGATCCCCCAATCCTAAGAAGTCTCCCAAATATCTTCTGCTCAAGGTCACAATGCTCTTTCCCAATGCTGAGTTCCTAATACCAAACAGCCAGCCTGTTTCTCTAGTCTATCCTCAGGTTATTCATTGAAAAGGAGTTCAACACACAGATGACTGGAAAAAATCTATTGAAGGAGTGTCCTGAGAAATTGGTGGGGGTGGGGGGGGGCGAGCGGGAAAGAAGGAACCAAGATAGAAAAAAAAGTGGTACCCCTTTCTTTACTCTAATATTCTTTGCTTAATTCTCTAACATAACTGTGGATGAAATGCCTCTTTCCTGAACTCAATGAAGCTCCAAAGAGAAGCACAGGACAAAGGACTCCTCACAAAGGCAGCCCAGCACTTTCACTTGCTCAAGTGAAGAGAAAGATTGCTGTTGCAGGCTTCACAGTGCAGGCAGCTGCAGAGGCTTTGAAAGCAGCAGCCTGAGAGGATTTTTTAGAGAGCCCACATTGAATGTGTGGTGTATCACTCAGAAAGACTCATGGTGGGGATATTGATGAAGTTTAAACAGTATATTAGAAATAAAGCTGGACACTATATACTCAAAAAAAAAAAAAAAAAAAAAAAGCTGAGCTCATGTGTTGGTGCAAAAAGGAACAAAAAGCTTTTGACAGACTTCTGATACCCAAAGATGGCAGTAACTGATGAATTCTGATTTGGGGGACTAGGAAATGCACACTCTCTGTCCCTCTGTTGAATGTCCTTTTTTATAAACCAAACTTGCCCCACCTCACTACCCTGATGATGCCCCCTTACACAGTCCCAGGTGAATTTCCCCAACCCCATCTGGTATGATTTGGCTGTGTTCCCACCCAAATCTCATCTTAAATTCTCACATGTTGTGGGAGGGACCCAGTAGCTGGTAGTTGAATCATGGGGGCAGGTCTTTCCCACACTGTTCTCATGACAGTGAATTAAGTCTCACGAGATCTGATGGTTTGATAAGGGGGAGTTTCCCTGCACAAGCTTTCTCTTTGGATGCTGCCATCCATGTAAGATGTGACTTGCTCCTCTTTGTCTTCTGCCATGATTGTGAGGCTTCCCCAGCCATATGGAAGTGTTAAGTCCATTAAACCTCTTTTTCTTCCTATTCTCAGGTATGTCTTTATCAGCAGCATGAAAACAGACTAATATAGTAAACTGGTACCAGTAAAGTGGAGCACTGCTTAAAAAATATCCAACAATGTGGAAGCAACTTTGGAACTGGTTAACAGGGAGAAGTTGGAACAGCTTGGAGGGATCAGGAGAAGACAGGAAAATGTGGGAAAGTTCAGAACTCCCTAGAGACTTGTTGAATGGCTTTGACCAAAATGCTGATTATGGTATGGACAATGAAATCTGGGGTGAGGTGGTCTCAGATGGAGATGAGGAACTTATTGGGAACTGGAGCAAAGGTGACATTTTACCAAAGAGACCGGCAGCATTTTGCCCCTGCCCTAGAGATTTGTAGGACTTTGAAATTGAGAGAGATGATCTAGGGTATCTGGTAGAAGAAATTTCTAAGCAGCAAAGCATTCAAGAGGTCTCTTGGGTGCTATTAAAAGCATTCAGTTTTAAAAGGGAAACAGAGCATAAAAGTTTAGAAAATTTGCAGCCTGACAATGTCATAGAAAAGAAAATCCCATTTTCTAAGGAGAAAATCAAGCCAGCTACAGAAATTTGCATAAGTAAGGAGGAAATACATGTTAATCCCCAAGACAATGGGGATAAATGTTTCCAAGGAATGTCAGAGGTCTTCATGGCTGCCCCTCCCACTACAGGCCCAGAGGCCTAGAAGGAAAAAGTGGTTTCATGGGCCAAGCCCAGGGTCCCTGTGCTGTGTACAGCCTAGGGACTTGGTGCCCTGCATCCCAGCCATTCCAGCTGTGGCTGAAGGGGCTAATGTAGAGCTCAGGCTGTGGCTTCAGAGGATGCAAGTCCCACGCCTTGGCAGTGTCCACATGCTGTTGAACCTGCAGGTACACAAAAGTCAAGAATTACAGTTTGGGAACCTCTGCCTAGATTTTCAAGGATATACGGAAATGCCTGAATGCCCAGGGAGAAGTTTGCTGCTGGGGCAGGGCCCTTATGGAGAACTTCTGCTAGGGTAGTGTGGAAAGGAAATGTGGGGTCAGAGCCCCCAGAGTCCCTACTGGGACACTGCCTAGTAGAGGTGTAAGAGGGCCACCATCCTCCAGACCCCAGAATGGTAGATCCACTGGCAGGTTGCACTGTGTGCCTGGAAAAGCCCCAGACACTCAATGCCAGTTTGTAAAAGCAGCCAGGAGGGAGGCTGTACCCTGCAAAGCCATAGGGTTGGAGCTGCCCAAGACCATGGGAACCTACCTCTTGAATCAATGTGACCTGGATGTAAGACATGGAGTCAAAAGAGATCATTTTGGAGCTTTAAGATTTGACTGCCCCACTGGCTTTTGGACTTGCATGAGGCCTGTAGCACCTTTGTTTTGGCCAATTTCTCCCATTTGGAATGACTATATTTTTCCAACACCTGTACCCCTACTGTATCTAGGAAGTAACTAATTTGCTTTTGATTTTACAGGCTCATAAAGAAAGGACTTTCCTTGTCTCCGATGAGACTTTCAACTATGGACTTTTGAGCTAATGCTGAAATGAGTTAAGACTTAGAGGAACTGTTGGGAAGACATTTTTGGTTCTGAAATGTGAGGACATGAGATTTGGGAAGGGCCGGCATGGAATGATATGGTTTTGCTGTGTCCCCACCCAACTCTCATCTTAAATTCTATGTGTTATGGGAGGGACCCAGTAGGGGGCGGTAGTTGAATCATGCGGTGGGTCTTTCCTGTGCTGTTTTCATGATAGTAAGTCTCACGAGATCTGATGGTTTTATAAGGGGGAGTTTCCCTGGACAAGCTCTCTCTTTGCCTGCTGCCATGCATGTAAGATGTGACTTGCTCCTCCTTGCCTTACCTATGATTGCAAGGCTTCTCCAGCCATGTGTAACTGTAAGTCCATTAAACCTCTTTCTTTTGTAAATTGCCCAGTCTCGGGTATGTCTTTATCAGCAGTGTAAAAACAGACTAATACACTTCCCCAAAGCTTCCTTCTAACAGTGTAGTTAAAAGACACCACATATTTTAAAGATGTGCACCAAAATATTGAAACTAGTTATCTCTGGGTGGTAAATTTTGGGTTAATTTCAATTTTATTCTTTATGCTTTTGTGCACTGTTAGAATTTTTTACTATAAATGTGTCATTTCTGAGATACCCCAGAGTTGTCTTTCAGAGCGAGCTCTTTTCTCCTAGTTGAAGGTTCTCTGTAGGAACTATACAGGCTGATATCCCAGAGCTTACCTGCTAAAAATCAAGGTAGAAAATATCCAGCTATATAACTGCTCCCACAAATGTATGACTTTCAGAAGGAAAGTATGAATGAACTGGGACTCTGAGATCCAAGACCCAAGAATCACTTATGAAGCACACATAGGTAATTCTAGTGTTCTACTGTCACCACTCCTTCCCATGCAGACTACAGTGAGAGGCCAGAATCTCAGATGCAAAGTTTGCAGCAGGGATGGGGAATACAACAACATGGAGACTTCAATAGCCCAGAACAGAGAGAACTTTTAGGTATCTTTTTTTTTCTTTGAGACAGAGTCTCACTCTGTCGCCCAGTCTAGAGTGCAGTGGCGTGATCCTGGCTCACTGCAACCTTCACCTCCAGGGTTCAAGCAATTCTCCTGCTTCAGCCTCACAAGTAGCTGGGACTACAGGCATACACCACCACACCCTGCTAATTTTTTTTTTTTTTTTTTTTTTAGTAGAGATGGGGATTTACCATGTTGACCAGACTGGTCTTGAACTCCTGACCTCAGGTGATCTGCCCACTTCGGCCTCCCAAAGTGCTGGGATTACAGGCATGAGCCACTGCGCCTGGCCAACTTTTGGGTTTCTTAAACAACCCATGGTTTCTTAAACAGTACCATTAAGAAACCAGCTGGTCTCTCAGAGGTTCTTTCATATACCCGTATACATGAAGAACACAGAGGGAACAATGTTGAAAGATCTTAGAGGGATCAGAACTTGCCCCAAGTATAAGGAAAGCTGATGCCAAAGAGGAAAATGAAACTGAGAAACCTGGCTTCTTGCTTAGTGGCCTATTTATTAAATTATGCACATAGCTTGCCTCTTTGGCCTTCCACCTTCAACCATTTTTTGTTATTGTTCTTATTGTGACTTTACAGAATTATAATTAGGTTGACTAAGTCAAATCAATATTAAATACACATTTGTTTAAAGCAAACAACAAAAAGCTCTTGTTTCTCCAGTCTTTGATACCTACTCTTCATGTATATGTACAGTACAGTAAGCAAGTACACAAAAACACTCAGTATTATCTCATCTCAATGACTTTATCCATCATTTAGATTTTTTCTTCCTTAATCAATCTTGTTCCACCCCAAAGAGCACAAAGCTCTATAAAGTGAAAGAAGAAAAAAGGGCAGAAACGGAAGAAGCTACAAGGAAGACAAAGAAGACATGTTGATTCTAAAACTAAGGAAGAGAGAAAAGAGTAAAGAGATGCATTTGACTATAATTTAAATATCACAGATGCAATCTAATTATCAGGGACATTCATCAAATATGCTGCCCAGACATGCCCAACGACACTGCTACCCGGATCCAGTTCCATGAGAATGCTCTCTTCTTGGGGTCTCTCACTCATATTCCTCAGTTATATACAAAAATCTCTACCCCTAAAGAAATGTTGGTGGAGGGAGGAAACAAAGAGTCATGGTGACACCAGTGTATGTATACTCCAAAGTCTTCTTCCCAGGCCTTTCTAGACCAAGAAATTCAAAGTAGGAAAGCACTTTCCCCCAGCTAGTTTCGTAACAGCCACAAATAACATACCAGTTCTGTTGGTAACTCTAAAAAAAACTGAAAATAAAACAATCTTATTTCTAATCATACTTTATATCTACTTTAGAATGAAATAGGAAATACATATTTTAAATCAGTTCTTTTCTTAGCCGGGTAAAGTGGCTCATGCCTTTAATCCCAACACTTTGGGAGGCCAAGGCAGGAGGATTACTTAAGCCCAGTAGTTTGAGACCAGCCTGGGCAATATGGCGAGACCCTGCCTCTACAAAAAATAAAAAACAATTAGCTGGGTGTGGTGACATGCTCCTGTAGTCCCAACTACTCAGGAGGCTGAGTCAGGAAGCTCACTTGAGCCCAAGAGTTCAAGGCTACAGTAAGCTATGATCATGCTACTGCACCCAGCCTGGGAAACACAGCAAAACACTGTCTCTTAAAAAGCAAAACAAAACAGAAACAATAGTATAAATACAGAAATAACAATGTATGTATGTCAGTTGATAAAGATGATAAGTGTCTCTGGAATTATACAAATTGAACTAAATGTTCATTGTTTTTACTTTTTTCCTGAAAAGTTATTCATATTCACCAAAATAAAAGAAAATAATCTTGGTAACACCATATGTGCTGGGTTCATCCCAAAGCCCTTCTCTCCCCTTCTCACTCACCCAGAGGTACCAATACTCAAGCTCTCACCTCTTGAGGCAGCTCCAGCTTTGACCGGTCATCCAGGCCATTGGAATGTAAGCCCATCAGGTATGGAACAGGAGCATCTAAGAAATGCAGGAGAGAAGCCGGGAGAATAGGGACATAGACATGTTGCCACTGGAAAGGAAACATGAGAGCTGTAATCGTCTCCGCCACAGTCATCAGTCTCTGGTAATCTGGGTCAAAAAAAAAAAAAGGCACACATACAAATCAGTCAAAAACAAGGCACTTCCTTCCCAAACAGTAAGTTAAAACCTTCAATACAATTTATTTAGAAAGGATTAGGATAAACTTTAGCAAGGGTATGTTCAATGTGATTCCCTTGAGGGTGTTAGGGAGACAACCAAGAGACCCCTGTGGACCACAAACTGAAATATACCTACACACACAGGTCCTTGCTCATAATAAAATCCAATATGGAAATACAACAAAAATTATTAATGGGATCTTGCTCCAAATACTACTCTAGAATGTGATAGTAGATCCTCTTAAGAAAGAAGGTAAGAGAACAGAACAAAATGAAAAAACAGTTGTTCTGGGACCCAGTTCAGCATGGAAGCAAAAAGGCTCATTTCTCACTAAGATACTTCTGCAGAACACCCTGTAAGGAGCTTATGTGAGCTTTGCCTGCAAAATCAAGCACAAAGAACTACGAAGCATGCAGAAGTTGATTTTTCCACATTAGCCAAGTCTACCCTATACCTGGCAACCTTTCCTGAATGAGAACAGCATAAAAATGTTATTTTAACATTTCAATAAAAAGCTTCCCTAGAGGCTGGACGCAGTGGCTCACGCCTGTAATCCCAGTATTTTGGACCACCTGAGGTCAAGAGTTTGAGACCAGACTGGCCAACTAGCTGTACTCCAGCCTAGGTGACAGAACTATACTTCTTCTCAAAAAAAAAAAAAAAGGAGCTTCCGTAGAACTTGAAAGACCCAGAGGATTGACTTTTGTGATTCAAAACTCTTGTTACAGGTCTGAGATCATAGCCTGAAGGGAAATCTTGTGATCAATATTTGGCTGCTCTTCAGAATGTAATTTCTAGGTCTTTAAAATTAAAAAAAAAAAGTAATATATTGGTAAACCCAAAAAAAGTGACTGGTTAAAGCTGAAATTTGACAAATTACTATTCACAAATATGATGGTTTCAGGCATTTAAGAACAAAGCAGAAACATACATTTTTTAATCATATAAGTAAAATTCTTCTGTAATGGGTGGTTTTAAATGAGCTGTCTTAGGAATTAAAATGATTTTACGTGCTAAAAATTCACCCTACCATTTAAATCACAGCTTGGTTCATAAAGTAGCTGTAAGTAACAAAAACTTTCTAGGAAATGAGACAGTCTCAGTAGAAAGGGAGTAGAAGCTGAAAAGCAGAACTTGAGCAAAACATCCTCCATTTGCTCACTAATAAAGCTTTGAAAGTTGCCTATCACCTTGCTCCTAGATAATCAAAGAGCATAATCTGTAAATAACTTTACTAATGTGATAAATATATATATTTGGTATCTTACCTGGTTCCTGAAACACACAGCTCCTAAAACCCTTGGAATCTACTGGGCATTAAGAACCTCTTTTAAGTGAGATTATCTCACTTAAATGCACTGGGTCCATTTTTATGACTTGTATGTGCAAATAGACCTCAGACTTGGGACCACTCTATAAATAAGTCCCCTCTAAACAAACTGCAGGCAGCTCCTACACATTTACAATTATAAACTGTCCTGGCAAGTTGCAAAACAATAATTAATTAGTATGCTCCCATTTGTGTTCTTTTAAAAAAGTATGTGCATAGTATGTACACGGCTGTATCTACAAGGAAACAGAAAACAGTGGCAACCTCCCTGAAGGAGAACAAGGGAGCAGAAATAGAAGTCGTACACTTCACTGTACACTCTTGCAATGCTGTACATCTCTACCCTTCATTTTACACTCTTGAAATGCTGTTTTGCAAGTTAGTTTACACTCTTGGAATGCCTTTTTTCAAATGAATGAGTGAGTGAGTGAGTGAGTTATTTGGAGACAGAATCCTGCTCTGTTGCCCAGGCTGGAGTGCAGTGGTGTGATCTCTGCTCACTGGAAGCTCCACCTCCTGGGTTCAAGAGATTCTTGTGCCTCAGCCTCTTGAGTAGCTGGGATTACAAGTGTGCACCATCATGCCCAGCTAATTTTTTGTATTTTTAGTAGACATGGGGTTTTACCATGTTGGCCACACTGGTCTTGAGCTTCTAATCTCAAGTGATCTGTCCCCCTTGGCCTCCCAAAATGCTGAGATTACAGGCATGAGCCACTGCACCCGGCCTCAACTTTTATTTTAATACACTATACAACTTTCATATTCTATTTGTATAAGTTAAAGAATATTTACATTAATACATGTGTATTCAACACCTAACATAAAAAATAGTACATTGGGCCAGGCGTGGTGGCTTATGCCTGTAATCCCAGCACTCTGGGAGGCTGAAGAGGGCAGACTGCTTGAGGTCAGGAGTTTAAGACCAGACTGGCCAACATAGCAAAACCTCATCTCTACTAAAAATACAAAAAGTAACTGGGTATGGTGGTATGTGCCTATAATCCCAGGTACTCAGGAGGCTGAGGCAGGAGAATCAATTTAACCTGGGAGGCAGAGGTTGTAGTGAGCCAAGATTGTGCCACTGTATGCCAACTAGGCAACAGAGTAAAACTCCATCTCAAATAACAAAAAAAAAGTACGTTTTTAAAGACACTGGAAAAGACAGCATTTTAAAAAATTAAGAGATTACTTCTCAGGTGTAGGATACTAGATCAAAGAAAAAGGGGCTGGGTGCAGTGGCTCACACCTGTAATCCCAGCACTTTGGGAGGCCAAGGCGGGCAGTTCACTTGAGGTCAGGAGTTTGAGACCAGCCTGGCCAACATGGCAAACCCCATCTCTACTAAAAATACAAAAATTAGATAGGTGTGGTGGCACATACCTGTAATCCCAGCTACTTGGGAGGCTGAGGCATGAGAGTTGCTTGAACTTGGGTGGTGGAGGCTGCAGGGGGCCAAGATCGCGCCACTGCACTCCAGCCTGGGTGACAGAGCGAGACCCTGTCTTTAAAAAAGGAGTGGGGGGTGACTTTCAACTTTCTCTGCATTATTTGTGCACATCGTATTTATATTTATTTGTTTTTAAGAACTATTATTTTCATTAAGGATACACAAAAAATTTGATATCCAGCTACCATATAGAGAGGTGAAAATATTTGATTCCCTGTGGAACTGTTTTGATTTTATGCCTTAAGCATTCATTATTTTTACAGTAAATGACTACTTTAGATAGTAAAATATCATTAGAGATTTTTCATCAACCTTTACTTAGCCAACTCATTTACTGATTGATATTCCCCACTCTGAGTAAAGCATACATTGCTCCCACTCATTTGTTCCCAAACCTGTGCTAGCTGAACTTACTATTGGATTATATAACATAACCAAATATAGTGTACATAAATGGCAAACTCTGAGAGCAAAAAGAACGAATGGCTATTTCTCTGAAAACAAAATTAAATGCTTTTAAAAGACTCAGTAATGCGAAGTCACTAAAAAAAAACACTGTATTGAATTAGATATATCATGAAGCAATTAATATGTATATATGCTCACTTCGACAGCATATATACTAAAATTGGAAAGATATAGAGGAGGTTAGCATGGCCCCTTCGCAAGGACGACACAAAAATTTGTGAAGTGTTCCATATTTAAAATTATTCTAAAAAAATAAATACTAGGGAACACTATAAAAATCTAGAGGTAGTCTCCACTCTTGTTCTTTGGCAAGGTTCTTTACATTATCACTCCACCTTAAAAAAAAAAAGTAATTAGGGCCGGACGCACGCCTAAAATCCTGGCACTTCAGGAGGCCTAGGCAAGTGGAGGTCAAGAAGTCGAGACCATTCTGGCCAACATGGTGAAACCCCGTGCCTACTAAAAATACAAAAATTAACTGGGCATAGTGGCATGCACCTGTAGTCCCAGCTACTCAGGAGGCTAAAGGAGGAGAATCGCTTAAACTTGGGAGGCAGAGGTTGCAGTGAGCCGAGATCACACCACTGCATTCCAGCCTGGCGACAGAGCAAGACTACCTCTCAAAACAACAACAACAACAACAAAAGTAACAAGAAAATCTAGTCAAGGCATTATGGGTGTGGTTTATGCAAGGAAAAACAATGCAGATATCTGATTTGTGATTTCATAATCATGGGAAATGGCTGGACCCTTTGCATCAAAAGTACTGACTATAGAGTTGTATGTTTTAAGTTAAATTACTTAGGCCAGGTGCGGTGGCTCACGCCTGTAATCCCAGCACTTTGGGAGGCCAAGGCCAGTGGATCACCTGAGATCAGGAGTTCGAGACCAGCCTGGCCAACATGGTGAAACCTCAGCTCTACTAAAAATACAAAAATTAGCCAGGCTTGGTGGCATGCACCTGTAGTCCCAGCTACTCGGGAGGCTAAGGCAGGAAAATCACTTGAACCCAGGAAGCGGAGGTTGCAATGAGCCGAGATCCTGCCATTGCACTCTAGCCTAGGCAACAAGAAGGAAACTCTGTCTCAAAAATAATTTTAAAATAAATAATTTAATTATAAAATTAATTGTATATATCATTTTCAGGATTCTGTGACCTAATTGACTGTTTTGATTTCCAATCAACTACTCCACTAGGCCACTTCATATAAAGAGCTTCTGTTCTGCACATAATTTTAAAATAAGGCCAAATGCAGTGGCTCATGCCTATAATCCCAGCGCTCTGGGAGGCCAAGAAAGGCAGATTGCTTGAGCCCAGGAGTTCAAGATCAGCCTGGGCAACATAGCAAAACCTTGCCTCTACAAAAAATACAAAAACTAGCCAGATGCAGCAGCACAGGCCTGTAGACCCAGCTATCTAAGAGGCTAAGGCAGGAGGATCATCAGAGTCTGGGGAAGTCCAGGCTGCAGTGAGTCACAACTGTGTCACTGCACTCCAGCGTAGTTGACAAAATGAGACCTTGTCTCAAAAAACAGTAATACTAATAATTTTTAAATAACCAATTAAAAATTGTGCTATTGAAAAAACACTATTTCTATATGAACTAAAGAATAAATAGTATCCAGAAGCAAATAAAATGACCTATACCAAAAAGAAAACACTGTTTAAAACTGCCAATTCAATGTTCCAAAAGGTTACACTTTCAGAATACTACAATTCAACCTGCATTCCTTTTCCCTCAGTAACACTCCTTTTCTATTCAGAAGGCAGGACATGCAGCAGCCAAAACCAACTGCTGTGGTGATCGCCTGTTTTTGGCCAGAGTGATTTTTATCCACACGAGGAAGATGCCTTTGAATCATTAATAAAAACTACTTCAAGAAAACCAATCTAAATTGTTTAAAGCACTCTATTAACAACAAAAAGCATTTCAATGAAAAGTAATCCACTCCACTTTGGCCTCAGCCAGGCTCAGTAATATCCAGGAAATTTCTGGAAGAAGCTTTCTCTTGTCCATGTTCAGCATGACTTTAGGTCCTAAGTTCAATTCAATTCTACATACTAACCATCTCAATTATATTAGAACCTCTTATAAAATTCTTATTATGGATACAAGAACCCATATTCTAGGAAATACAGAAGCAACTCACATGGAAGAATGTTATTTTTCCACTGTGTTCATCATATTTGTTTCAATCCTCCTTTCCTTGCCTCTAAACAACCCCCCGACACACACACTGCATTATAGGTACCTAAAATCCTACTGTATCTTCTAATACTCTATATAGTTTGCTTTCATCCTTTCTGTTCTGTTCTAAACCAGAGTTCTTCCATATTCAACTAAGTTTCATTTCAAATTATTTTTATGAAGCTCCAGCCAAGAAATAGCTAGGAAAGCAATATGATTTGTCCAAGTCTGTATTTCACCCAGAGACAGGAGGCTGTAAAGTGAAGCCTCAGGAACTACATTCAGCCAACAGATAATGTTTGGCCTGCAGTGTTTAAGAACAACATTGTTGACAATATTTAAAAATCAGAGATTTCATATAAAAAATCTGGGTCCTCATGAAATACTGGAATATTTAGTCACATCAGGCCAGTATACCCACAAGGAATTAACTAGAGCTAATTCACAGCTGTCCACTTTATATGAGGTATGTGCTCTTTCAATCCCAGAATTTCAGGAGGCCAAGGCGGGCGGATCACCTGAGGTCAGAAGTTTCAAGACCAGCCTGGCTGGTCAACATGTTGAAACCCTGTCTCTACTGAAAAAAAAAAAAAAAAAAAAAAAAAAATTAGCTGGGCATGGTGGTAGGTGCCTACAATCCCAGCTGCTAAGGAGGCTGAGGAAGGAGAACCGCTTGAACCCAGGAGATGGAGGTTGCAGTGAGCCAAGATTGTGGCATTGCACTCTAGCCTAGCTGACAAAGCAAGACTCCATCTCGGGGAAAAAAAAAAAAAAAAAAAAAAACCACCATTTTGCCAGCCTGGGCCATAAAGCCAAACCCTAGTTCTACTAAAACAAATTTTTTTTTTAATTAGCCAGGCATGGTGGTGGGCACCTGTAGTTCCAGCTTCTTGGGTGGCTATGACAGGAAGATCACTTGAGCCCAGGATATCAAGACTGCAGTGACCCATTATTGTGCCACTGCACTCTAGCCTGGGCGACACAGTAAGATCTTATTCCTTTAAATAAATAAATAATTTTTTTAAGGCTGGTCACAGTGGCACCTGGAATCCCAGCACTTTGGGAAGCCAAGGCAGGAGGTTGAACCCAGGAGTTTGAGATCAGCCCAGACAATATAGTGAGACCCCATCTTCACAAAAAATACAAAATTAGCCAGGCATCGTGGCACGTGCCTGTAGTCCCAGCTATTCAGGAAGCTGAGGAGGGAGGATCACTTGAGCACAGGAGGACGAGGCTGCAGTGAGCCATAATGGCACCACGGAACTCCAGCCCGGGCAACAGAGTGAGATCCTGCCTCAAAAGAAGAAAAAAGAAAAACAGAAAATCACCATTTTGCAACCATCCTAGAAATGACTAATTCAGAATATAATCATCAGTACATGCTAAACTATTAGGCATCTGTAAACTGTAAATATGATACAAAAAATAAAAACTTTTAAAAAAGATTAGGCAAAACTTTTAAAAAGAACCGAATAATTAGTTTCAAAGTATCTCCTCACAACTTACATGTTAATTACCAAGGGAAAAATTATAACTTTCCAGTTAAGAAACCACAGACACCATCTTAACCAAGTAAGCAGATCAATATCACCAAATATGGGACAAAATGACATCATATGCTTGCCTCCTATAACCATGAAAACTGACACTATGGGCCTCCTAATAGAGAGAATGACATCACTTCTATGGTATTTCAGGCAAAAATTTATAATCTGAATCTCATCATAAGAAAACATCAGACAAAACCAAATTAAGGGCCGGGCACGATGGCTCACACCTGTAATCCCAGCACTTTGGGAGGCCAAGGCAGGTGGATCACGAGGTCAAGAGATCGAGACCATCCTGGTCAACACGGTGAAACCCCATCTCTACTAAAAATACAAAAAATTAGCTGGGCATGGTGGCGCGTGCCTGTAATCCCAGCTACTCAGGAGGCTGAGGCAGGAGAAATGCCTGAACCCAGGAACCCAGGAGGTGGAGGTTGCAGTGAGCCGAGATCACGCCACTGCACTCCAGCCTGGGTAACAAAGCGAAACTCCGTCTCAAAAAAAAAGAAAGAAAAACCAAATTAAGGGACATTCTATAAAATAACTTGCTTGTACTCTTCAAAATGTCTATGTCATGAAAGACAATGGCTGAGAAACTTGCAACTAAAAGCAATGCATGATATTGCACTAGATCCTGAATAAGGTTTTTTGGTTTTTTTTTTTTGAGACGGTGTCTCGCTCTATCACCCAGGCTGGACTGCAGTGGCTCAATCTCAGCTCACTGCAACCTCTGCCTCCTGGGTTCAAGCGATTCTCCTGCCTCAGTCTCCCGAGTAGCTGGGATTACAGGCACATGCCACCTCACCCAGCAAATTTTTTGTATTTTTAGTAGACGGGGTTTCACCATGTTAGCCAGGATGGTCTCGAACTCCTGACCTTTTGATCCGACCACCTCGACGTCCCAAAGTGCTGGGATTACAGGCGTGAGCCACTGCGCCTGGCCAGAAACTTTTTAAAATCCTCATAACAGACATTACTGGGTACTAGAGAAACTTTAATATAGTATTATATCAATGCTAGATTTCCCAAATTTGATCAAAGACAGTTACTTAAGAGAATGTTTTTATTCTTAGGAAATAAACGTTTGAGAATTTAGGAATCTGCAATAACTCTCAATGGTTAATAACTCTCTATGTTCACACACAGAGAGAGATGGTAATAAAGGAAATTAGGCAAATGTTAACAACTGGCGAATTTGGGATGGGGTATACAAGAGTCCCTTGAATACTCCTTGCAACTCTTCCATAAGCTAGAAATTATTTTAAAATAAAAAAAAAATTAAAACCTCTGATGGCTATCAATCTAAGAGTAAAAGCCAAAGTCCTTACAATGGCCTACAAGATTCTATACAATCTGGCCTCCTGTTAAGTCTCTAACACCATCTCCTACTATACTCCTGCTCATTCACTCCATTCCATTCACCCAGCTTCCTTATTTTTGAAAACATGAAGCACATTCTTGTCTTAGACCATTTGTATTTCCTGTGCCTTTTGCCTGGAATACTTTTCCTACAGATATTAACAGGTCACTCAGAGATGCCTACCTAACCACCCTGTTAAAAACTGGAACTTCTCTTCCCCAAATACTATACCTTTCTCTGTTTTATTTTTCTTTATGACCCTTAAGTATCTTACAAACAACATATTTTATGTATTTATTTAATCACCTCTCTTCCCCACTAAAATTTAAGTTCCACTATAGCAACAATTTTTCTGTCTTGTCCACCACTACCCTTGAAACAATGTCTAGCACATAGGCACTCTCAGTAAATGTGTACTGGATGAATGAATTTCATGTTACTAGCCTGGCTTATTAAGTAAGCATATGTTTCTTTCTGATCTACTTTACTATTTTGTCCAAATATGCTCCTCACACTCAACCTCTCATTTATAAAAACAATTCAGTTAAGCAAACAACAAAAAGAAGCAACACATCCAGATTTTCTCAAAATATATTTTCTCAATCTATAAAGGATTATCCTTTGTGAAAAGGCAGAAATAGCTCCGCAGAATGACAGAACATAATTGATGGAATGTTGACTTCCTGTGACCATCACCTCCTACTCATCCCTCTTTTCAGCTTAAATCAGAAGGGATATCAGGAAGCATGTGTTCCCCTCCAAGAGTGAATGCCCAGCAAAAGGCCATGAAGACAGATAATCAGAAATACTGGTCCTCTCATGTTCATCAATCTGCCATCCACCACCTACCTGCAAAAGATCTGGGTTTTGTTCAAACTGTAATAGTTCTTAACCTTTACAGTTGGCACCACTGTATCTGAACATGAAAAGAAAGGAAGCCTCAGGCAGGCACAAAGCTCTAGTAAGCATTGACTTACGCTGTGAGTAGAGCAGGATTTGAAACTCCAAAAGGGCACAAGTAAAAAGCTGAAACACATTCTCCACCCCGAGCAGTTCAAAAACCTCTTTGACAGGAAAGTCAAATAGGGGAAGCTCATTGGTACTTGGTCTCTGGCAGATTATTGGCCCATAGACCCCAGAAAACTTCAAGGACCGGCCAGGAGGTGGGAGTGGCACCTCGTAGAGTACGTTGTATATGTAGCTCTCAAGGGGCAGTGGAGGGGGCTGAGGTGAAGTGACTGCCTGGTGGAGTTGCTCCAGCACACTCCGACATGCCTTCATAAAAGACATGGGCGTGATGAGGCAGACACATTTAGAGACATAGAGTGTGTCCCGGCTAATGTCATAGGAGTTGAAGCGCTGCAGTTTGGTCACAGGAGTGTCTTCACCATCCTCCATGCTGCTCTGGTCTCTGCCATCAGCTGGGGGAGCATGTAGGACATCATACTCAGCATTGTGCATGTGGTAGAGGGTCTGCATTGCACTGCAGATCTGCTTGCTAGTCACCTCTTCATAAAATGTGAGGGCAAACCCAAATGTCCGAGAGCCATCCTCCCTTGTGATAATAAAGGCATGGAACTGGGGCTCCCTGGGATCAGCCTGGGTCTTGAATGCCAGCCCTTTGGGCATACATAGCTGCAAAAGACAACAAAGCAACAAGCAGTGAGAACACTGACTGGCGATTCTCTTTTCAGAACACCATCACAATTTATTTATTTACAGAGCACCTACTAAGCTGAGTATTTATCTGGCTTAAAGCTCTCTCTTTCTAATGCAAGACACGCAAGTAAATAAAATCATAATGCAGTCAACAAGGATACACGGAAGTATATACAAAGTACCATGGGAACACAGAACAGACAACTCGGCCTGGGAATATCAGAAAAAGCTTCAAAAATGGGCCAGGCACAGTAGCTCACGCCTGTAACCCAGCACTTTGGGAAGCCAAGGCAGGTGGATTGTTCAAGACCAGCCTGGGCAACATAGCAAAACCCTGTCTCTACTAAAAATACAAAAATTAGGCTGGTATGCTGGTGCATACACAGGAGGCTAACGCATGAAAAAATCACTTGACCCAGGAGGCAGAGGTTGCAGGGAGCCAAGATCATGCCCTGCACTCCAGCCTGAGCGACAGAGCAAGACTCTGTCACCAAAAAAAGGTAACATTAGAGTTCAACAGGTACACAAGGGATAGAAGGGTATTTCAGGGACAAGAAGAAAATGCACAAAGACATGGACATAAAAGAAAACTTGGAGAATTTAGGAAATGGTAGGTGGTTAAGTATGACAGCATGACAGAGAGCAAGATATGTAACTTAGGAGATGATGCTAGAAATAAATTTAAAAAACAGATAGATGCAACTTGATACCTAAAAATTAAACAAACTTGTAAACAGTTTTGGACTATCACCTCACAAAATTTTGTCATTAGTAAAACTTCTTTTCACATCAAAAAGTATGTTCATCTCATATAAACCAAGGAGATAACATAATCAGGATAAAGATGTACTGTTTTCACTCAAATTCAGATAGGTTATATAAAGAAACTTGGAAGTTAATCAAACTGACCTGAATCAGTTCCCATTTTCCAGTTTTACATGAACCTGGCTATACAAATGCCTAGGTTAACAAATACAAGGACCTATATTATATTATATCCATTAGCCTTAAAATGGAATTCCCAAAGAATATGTATTTCTGTTAAAATTAAATAAACACAGGACTAGGAGTCAAAAAACTTAAGGCTCTCTAAGACAGTTTCTTCATCTGTGAAATAATAATACAGTTTCCTCTGCCAACTTCTCAGGGTTTTTTGTGAACATCAAACAAGACCATCCTGTTAAAACTACAGAATGCTATTTAAGATCTAATAGAATTCACTTTGGGAGGCCAAGGTGGATGGATCACGAGGTCAAGAGATCAAGACCATCCTGGTCAACACGGTGAAACCCCGTCTCTACTAAAAATACAAAAAATTAGCTGGGCACGCTAGCGTGTGCCTGTAATCCCAGCTACTCAGGAGGCTGAGGCAGGAGAATTGCCTGAATCCAGGAGGCAGAGGTTACAGTGAGCCGAGATCGCACCATTGCACTCCAGCCTGGGTAACAAAGAGCGAAACTCCGTCTGAAAAATAAAAAAAAAAAATCTAATAGAATTAGCCAGGCGTGGTAGTGCATACCTATAATCTCAGCTACTTGGGAGACTGAGGCCGGAGAATCACTTGAACACAGGAGGCGGAGGCTGCGGTGACCCAAGTTAGCACCATTGCACACCAGCCTGGGTAACAAGAGTGAAACTCTGTCTCAAAAAAAAAAAAAAAAAATTGAGTCAGTAGAAAATCTAATAGAAAGGCCAGTGTAATGGCTCACACCTATAGTAGCAACACTTCGGAAGGTCAAGGTGGGCAGAATGCTTGAGCCCAGGAATTTGAGAACAGCCTGGACAATATGGCAAAACCCTTTTTCTATAAAAAATATTCAAAAATTAGCTGGGTATAGTGTCATGCACCAGTAGTCTCAGCTACTTGGATGACTGAGGTGGAAGGATCACTTGCGCTAAAAAAGATGAGACTGCAGTGAATCGAGATCACACCACTGCTCTCCAGCAGCCTGGGCAACAGAGTGAGACCCTGTCTCAAAAACAAATGTAATAAAGGCAGTACAAAGATAAGGTTAAGAGCAGAGGTCTGGAATCAGACTAGAGCGTTCAAACTCCAACTCAACTACTTATTAGCCATGTGAGCTTGAATACATTACCTAACCTCTTTGGATCTTAATTTCCTCATCTGTAAAATATGTATGTGTGTATGTGTTTATTTAATACTACCTATGTAAGAAGTATTGTGAAGATTAAATAAGTTAATTTATGTAAAATGCTTACTAGAGTGTCTAGCACAAGGTGAATATTCAATAAAGGTTAGTTTACTCTATATAGCGGTATATTCTTCCATGAGATTTTAAATGCTGTCCTATCTAAAATTATGACAAAACAAAAAAATGAAAATAAAATTATGATGAAACAAAAATACCCACTTCTGTCATATTACTCAGATATATACAGTGCAGAACAAGAGAAAACAATTTTCAACTAATGAAGTTTAAAATTCACTCATCACATAATCTCAATGCAATGATCAATAGCTCAGGGCCACAAAATAAGTTCACTGACACAATACTATGTATTTCTCTGACACAATAGAAATATATTATAACTTTTATTGTATTTAATATATTCTGAATATTTGATATATTGACCAAAATGCAGAATAATAAACAATATGCATTATAATCCTTTCTTCAAAAGTTATTGGTATTTGGTGAGATCACTGCTACCACAGCCTGAACTCACAATCCTATTATAAATTACTCTGTAAATTATCAAATACTATGGCTAACAAATACTAACCATTCCTACCGCATCTTGGTCAAAGGGATTCCATTCTACGTTCTCAGGATATCGTGCAAGAACCTTAGATTTGAATGTTCGTCTCAATGGTGTCTGCTCAAAATTTTCCCCTGTAAGAAAAAGAATGAAGCAAATCACCTCTACAAAGTCCCTTTAAGTCACAAGGTTATTAATGTCTGAGCTTGGTAGTCCAGCAAGGTACAGAAATGAAGGCAAGGGGGTTAGTATGCCAACCATCTAAGAATAGGAAAGGCATTAAAGTTATTAGGTCAGTAAAAAAGCTGAAAAAGTATAGCATGTTTAATGTTAGACATCACTAGCTATCAGTTCTTCTTCAAAATGAAATTATTACTACAAACCCAATGGTTAATTTTCTTGGGAGAGAGTGAGAAAGCACAAGGAATGCCAAGGATCGTATCCATCTTTTTTTTTCCCCCCTAAAAGCCACATTTAATTTGCTTAAAGTCAACCAAAACATCATAGAAGTATATTTTACTTAAAATTCAGAATAAACTACACGTTTCAATGATCTCTGAAAAAAATACAAAGAAACTAAAAGACATAAGAACAATAACAAAGCAGATTTCAGGGTAAATCTAATGAGATATTCTGTCAATTCAGAATTGCTTGAAATTTCAGGAATTCTCCTCTGTTTTCCCATTCCTCCTCCTAAAAACACTAGAGTATACTGAAATAAGAACATTAAAATGAAGAGAGAAAGAACCAAAGAACCCACCACCTAGAGGGATATAAATCTGAAAAATCTAGTGGCCAAAAAAAAACACAAGAAAGTTAGAAAGTCAAAGGTTACAAAATGTCACTGGAGAGACATATGTAAGAACCATTAGAAAGCTTTGGGTGTTCTCAATTTTGTTTTGTTTTTACCTTCAGTCGTACTTGAAATGAAAGGGCTGGCACCATCCCTGGCTTTAGAAGCCTGTATATACTGGCATAATGCTATATGATAAACGAAATAACAGAGTATTACAATAAAGCAGTGTTATTCAAACTTTTTTGACCATTATTCCAGTACAAATTACATTTTACATTATGAAGCAATAAACACATACATGTGTGTGTATACACAAATTTAACTAAAACAAAAATTTCACAAAACTATACTTACCTTTATATAATGTCCTTTCCTATTTCCTACTCTATATCATTAAAACAAAAAATGCTGACTGCAGGCCTACTAATGATCACAATTCAGTTTGAAAAACATTATAATATGGTATAGTAGAATGAGGAGCCCAACTGATACCAAATTACTGTAAAGTCACTAGTGCTTTACCTGAAAGTATACTGCCCAAATATTGCTTTACCTAAGGAAATAGGGAGTGCAGGACAAATTAAATGCATATAAACAGTTCAAACAAATAAATTTTAGGTGTCTTGGAATATATGGGAAACATAATCAAGGACAATTCAATTGAATTCGATACCTGTTTACTGAGTAATCAAGGGACTTAGATACTGCAGGGACTAGAGATGAACCAGACAAAATATGTACCCTCAGTGATCTCAATATATGTGCCCTCAATGATCACAGGATGAGATGTACCTGAAGTCAGAAAGTCCCTTACCCTAAATCTATCCCAGAGGCACCTCAAAAGTTTCTAAAAGAAAAAAGTTTATAATAATTCTAAGGTACCTGGACCAGAAACTAATAATAACTCCAGTCAGAAAATTATTGCTTTTATAACTACAATCTCTCCTCTATTTTCTCTGAGATTTTGTCCATCATCAGAAGCAGCAGCTCGCTTACTCACAATTTGCAAATTCTGATAGGACCAAACCTTCTTTCTGTTATTAAAAGCAAGTGCCACAATTTCATTCCTTTTATTTCCTGATCCCTTCTTCCAAACAAATTCTTCTAAAACTTCCTTTTTGAGCAAATTTCATTCCTCAAAATACATTTGGTAATCTTCACTACAGAAGATTGGCAAAAATCATCAGGCAGCTGGTAATAGCTGCAGCTACAAAGGCCTACAGCTTATGTAGAGCTAGGCTCAGAGCTTTCAGCAACACCTGCAAAGAGCCCACCCATGGTAAGCCTGCACTTACTGTACAAAGTAATTAAGCAGCAAGCAGCTAACATAATGATCTTGTCTACAGTCTGAAATTCTTGGCATGCATTTTTAAACTGCATTCATGTCTGAAAGAAGAGAACTATTTCTTCCTCCTAAGCTTCTTCACTTTCAGTTATCAGTTTGCTCATTTCTTCCTTACTAGCTAGAAAATCCTCTCAGTAAAAACCAAGAAATATCACAATATAGAAAGGAATCAGGAGAGCTATTACTGTCCACTGTGAAGGAAAGATGGTTTCCTAAAATGGCTCTAGGTGTCTGGCCATAACCACCCTAAAGGCACCTGATGTCATCTAAAATGGCTGTAAGGTGTTCACTTACAGCATGACATGCATGTGTGAGAAGACAGGACAGGTGAGTGATTAAGGGGAGAACTTTTAAAAAATTAGATGAAGAATGGAGCCAAAGGTGAACATGACCAGCTGATCTGAAGTGTGGTCAAAAGAGAGAGAAAGGCTATGAATCACGGGAGAAGTGACTGTTGGAGCCTCTGTCTCCACCACCTCCTCTCCACATGTGCCCCTTCTTTAAGTTAGCTAAGGGAAGAAGTCTTGTTAAAAAGTTGCGTTCTGAATAAAGGACTATACGGGGTGCCAAAGTTAGACAAAAGGACTTCTGTGAATTAGATTGGGCCAGTAGCAAGAGCAAAGTATTTTCGCCACAAGGGGAAAGGAGATGTATAAAGAAGTTTCTAAGAGCCCTGAAAACAAATCATATTCATTTCAGCCACTCTTCAAAGAGTGCCAGAAAAGGTAAGAGAAGAGGATTCACAAACCTAAAATTTTTTTTATTGAAATGATGCATTCATCATTTACTGAGGGTTGAGTTTTAAATAAACAGTAAGAGGCTGTGGCTCATGCCTGTAATTCCAGCATTTTGGGAAGCTAAGGTACGTGGATCACTTGAGGTCAAGAGTTAGAAACCAGCCTGGCCAACATGGCAAAACCCTGTCTCTACTAAAAAATACAAAAATTAGCCAGGTGTGGAGGCAGATGCCTATAATCCCAGCTACCCAGGAGGCTGAGGCAGGAGAATCAGTTGAACCCAGTGGGGGCAGGGGGGAGAGGGAAGGGTGTGGAGGTTGCAGTGAGCTGAGATCATGCCACTGCACTCCAGATTGAATGACATAGCGAGACTCCATCACAAAAAAAAAAAAGAAGAAGAAGAAAGAGTAGGAAAACTTAATCCTCAGAAACACCTACATAGGCCCAGCTCCTGAAACCTTTGTATCACAGGTACCTTAAATTCTCAATTATTCAGACCCTTGGAAATTCAAACAATATTAGGGATATGACATCACCATCACAGCTGTCCTACTGTCCTAGAAACAACAACTCATTATTTGTCCAACACATATCGATTATACAAACATCAACAGATCTGGATATAAGAACTAAAGCCCATCTCTAAGAACAATTTCAAAATTAGTCAACTACGTGTCAGTCTATCTTTGTGAATCTGCTTTCAAGGAAGTACAATTCAAACTGATCATAACAGATTTTTCTTTAAAGCATACATGCCTTACAAGAACTTCTCATAGGTTTTTTTTTATCTGTTCTGCTTTAACCAAGCCAGAAACAAACTGACATTTGTTGTTGTTTTGAGATAGGGTCTCACTCTCTTGCCCACGCTGGGGTGAGCTCACTACAGCCTCAACTTCCTGAGCTCAGGCTATCCTCCCACCTTAGCCTCTAGAGTAGCTGGGACCACCACATCCAGCTAATTTTTAAAATTTTTTTTGTAGAGTCAAGGAATAGCTAGGTTGCCCAGGCTGGTTTCAAAATCCTGGGTTCACAAAAGCCTCCGGCTTCAGCCCCCCTTACAGGCATGCTCCACCACACCCAGCTTAAAGACATTTTTATATCTGGCTTCTTGAAGGTGATAGGGAGGATAATATAAATATTTGTGAAACTGCAATGGAAAAAAATTGATTTTGTCAACCAAATACTTTATATCTAGTTCATAGAGGTTCTGCTTCCAGAGGCAGAGTAGTTCCCATCAGACCAACTTTCCTGCAGACAGTTATAAAGTTGTCTAGAGAATTAAAAAGCAGGAAGATTCTGAAGTAGGGGAAAAGGTCAGCACTTCAAAAAAGGTAATGATACTGGGTGAGTTTCCCTTTTTTATGGTTTCCAGTTAGGCAAGTACCTGTCTGTCAGAAGAAGTGGATAAAACTCAAAAACTCATAATCCTACTAGCTTAAGAAACCAGGGCGCAAATTTTAAGGCAACCACAGCAGCTGGGCAGTTAAAGATGGAAATTCCAGAGAGAACCAGAGAAGGGAAGACCCAAATAGCTTTGTGCCAACTCTTCCTACAAACCTGGCTGATCCCTGAACCACACATGCATGGAGCAGACCCCAAGCAGCCACGTTAAGGGTAAAAGAACTGAACTGAGATTTAAGTTGCCACTTACTACAGGGAAAACATTAAAAAAAAAAAAAAAGAATGCTCTCTGGAGGGAGGTAACAGAATCTAGTCTCTACGATCCAGAGTTGCTCAGCACATAAAGAAACAGGAAAATATGACCCATTCTCAAGAGAAGCGTCAATCAACAGAAACCAACCCTGAGTTTACTCAAATATTGGAGTTAGCAAACAGGGATTTTAAAGCAGCTATAATCATAATAAATGAAAAAATAGATCTCAGGCCTGGCAAGATGGCTCACGCCTATAATCCCAGCACTTTGAGGCGGGCAGATCATGAGGTCAGGAGTTTGAGACCAGCCTGGCCAATACGGTGAAACCCTGTCTCTATTAAAAATACAAAAATTAGCCAGGCATGGTGGCACACACCTGTAGTCCCAGCTACTCAGGAGGCTGAGGCAGAAGAATTGCTTGAACCTGGGAGGCAGTGATTTCAGTAAGCCAAGATTGTGCCACTGCACTCCAGCCTGGATGACACACTCTGCCTCAAAAACAAAACAAACAAACAAACAAACAAAAAAAAACAGATCTCAACAGAGAAATAGACATTACAATGCAGAGGGCTGACTTAAAAGCAGATTGGAATTAACGAGAAGTTACTGACCTTGAAAAAAGAACAACAAAAATTATCCAATCAGAAACGGAAAAAAAGATTAGAGAAAGAAAGAGGCTAGGCATGGTAGCTCATACTCGTAATCCTCAGTATTTTGGGAGGCCTGCTTGAGGCCAGGAATTCAAGACCAGCCTGGTTAACACAACAAGCCCCCATCTCTACAAAATAAAATGTATAAACTAAAAAAGAAAGAAAGGGGTTGGTGTGTGTGTGTGTGTGTGTAAGGAAAGAAAAAAAAGGGCAGCAGGGAAGATGATCTCAGAGATGTGTGGGGCAACAAGTCGAACATACATATAATTGGAGTTCTACAAGGAAAATAAAAGAACGAGGGAGAAAACAACATTTGAAGAAGTAATAATCAAAATTTTCCCAAATGTGGTAAAAGACAAAAATTTACAGACTCAAAAAGCTCAACAGACTCCAAGCAGTATAAACGCCAATAAAATAACACACAAGTACATTGCAGACAAACTTCTGGAAACCAGTGATGAGAGAAAACCATCAAAAGAGCTAGAAAGAAAGAACACACATTATATTCAAGGGGAAGAAATGGAAATTAACACTGCCTTCCCATCAGAAACAATGAAGGCTAGAAAACATGGAACAATACCTTATAAGGACTGAAAATAAATAAATAATCTATCAAACCCAGAATTTTATGAACAGAAAAAATATCCTTCAAAAATGAAGGCAAACTAAAAACATTTTCAGGCAAAACAGAGAATTCATCACCAGTAGACCTGTACAAGAATAAGACAATCACAACAGGTTACATATTGTATAATTCCATTTATATAATATTCTGAAATTACAAAATTGGAGAAATGAAGGATGGTGGGGAAGGATGAGAGTTAGTGATTGTGGGTAAAGGAAAGTAGGTGGGTATGGCTATAAAAGGACAACCCCAAGAATTCTTATGGTGATGGAACTCTTTGGTTTCTGGTTCTCATAATATCTATTTTTTTCTTCTTCTTAGACAGAGTTTCACTCTTGTTGCCCAGGCTGGAGTGCAATAGCATGATCCCGGCTCACTGCAACCTCTACCTCCTGAGTTCAAGCCATTCTCCTTCCTCAGCCTCCTGAGTAGCTGGAATTACAGGTGCTTGCCACCACATCCAGCTAATTTTTTTGTATTTTTAGTAGAGACAGGGTTTCACCATGTTGGCCAGGCTGATCTCGAACTCCTGACATCAGGTGATCCACCCACCTCAGCCTCCCAAAGTTCTGGGATTACAGGCGTGAATTTCTGATAATATCTATATAGTTTTGCAAGACAACACCAATAAGAGAAGCTAGGAAGGGTGAACAGGGGATCTCTGTCTTATTTCTTACAATTGCAAATAAATCTATAATTACCTCAAATTTAAAGTTTATTTTAAAAAAAACTTTTTTTAATGGTTCTAACAACCTCTTAGAGTTTTAAAAGAGAGGTTGCAGGCAATACATTTCAAGTATTCAAAACTATTCTGTGGGCCTGGTGTGGTGGCTCACACCTGTAATCCCAGCACTTTGAGAGGCCAAAGCAGGCAGATCCTGAGGTCAGGAGTTTGAGACCAGCCTGGCCAACATGGCAAAACCCCGTCTCTACTAAAAAAAAAACGTACAAAAATTAGCCAGGCATAATGGCAGGTGCCTGTAATCCCAGCTACTCAGGAGGCTGAGGCTGGAGAATTGCTTAAACCTGGGAGACGGTGGTTGCAGTGAGCTGACATTGTGCCACTGCACTCCAGCCTGGGCAGCTAAGGGAGTACTCTACCTCAGGAAAAAAAAAAAAAAAAAAAAAATAGAGCTACACCCCATCGCATGTCCTTCGAGAGAGGAGACAAGGGAACCTATCCTGTTTCAGCATCACATGGACTGCCTTAACTTACCATATCAAAAGCAATCCTGTTAGGTCTATTTCACATTATCCGCAAATTATCTGCAGCAAAAAATGATGAAGTTTTTTCCTCTGCAAATGCATACTTCTAGGTTAGCTATCCTTTGCATATTGGCATTCTGGGATATCCTAAAATTGATACTATTGGATTGATACTAACTATTTAGGATACTATCCTAAAATTGATACAATTTTTTTTTCCGAGGTAGAGTCTCCATCAACTGAGTGTCATCCACACTATAATCAGTTTATTTCCCACACTACAAGATGTCACTGTATCTTTCCTGTTATAAACACTCATGAAATAGACTGCCCAACAGCATAGTATTGCTACCAACTCACATTTTCATTTTTTGTTCATATTGAGAGCCAGCTTGTTTTGTCTTCAACTCTCTGGCTGCTCCAGCATTTCAATTATCCCTATCTTCCACATAATTTCTGAAGCCCTATACAAATGAGAGGGCATCACCTATCTGACAGTAGGACACAATGTAGAAAGGGAAGAGATTATACATTTCTAATTAAATGAGAATTAACCTTATAATTACGTTTATTAATAGATTACTGTTTCATTATTATCAGCACTTTTCAAATAGAGACGCCTTAAATACACACACACACATACACACACACACACAGCAAGGACTACAAAGTAGACTTCAAGTGATCCACCCACTTCAGCCTCCCAAAGTGCTGACATTACAGGCATGAGCCGGCCCAGACAACCTCTAAGTCCTCTTCCAAGGCACTAACCCAGGAAAGCTGCTTACCAGGTCTTTCAATGTAAATTCAAGAGATCTGTTCCCTCTTTCTCAACACACTCGTCAGATAGTTGTAGGTTTATATACACAGCCTCTTTTTTTTTTTTTTTGAGACAGATTTTTTTTTTTTTTTTGAGACAGAGTCTTGCTGTGTTGCCAGGCTGGAGTGCAGTGGCGAGATCTCCACAGCCATTTTTTTAATTAATGTTCTGCATCCTGCTTAACATCTTCCAGGCATCACACATGCTCTAACTCATGTACCTAGTATTTCTAAAATGGCCAAACTTCTAATGTGACCAGTTTTAGTCAAGAGACTAAGGTTTGAAAGCCTATCCAGACAGTACTGTTCCAAACTACATCTAGGACAAACTGAAAGCACTTTTGTTCACATTGTCTTCCTTTTAGCCCAGCCAAACGCCCTGCAGAGCACACATCTGTCAGTTAACATCTGGAGCTCATATAATTTCCTGTTTAGCAGGTGATGCAACAAGCTGCTCAATTCATGGTCTTTTAGACCAGTCTGAGAATCCCAATCCCGTGTTCTTTTTTTTTCTGGAGATGAAGTTTCACTCCATCGCCTAGGCTGGAGGGCAGTGGCACAATCTCAGCTCACCGCAACCTCTTCCTCCCGAGTTCAAGCAATTCTCCTGCCTCAGCCTCCCAAGTAACTGGGATTAGAGGCGTACACAATCACACTCAATTAATTTCTGTATTTTTAGTAGAAACAGGGTTTTGCATGTTGGCCAGACTGGTCTTGAACTCCTGACCTCAGATGATCCATCTGCCTCAGCCTCCCAAAGTGCTGGGATTATAAATATGAGCCACCGCGCCAGCTGTTCTTTTCTAATTAATAAATTAGTTAGATATACACGCCACTCTTCTGAATACAGTGATCTCCCAGCGGCCACAAGGGTAGGTACACAAGCACCTTTCTCTAAAAGCTAGCCCCTCCAGAAAACTGGGCTTAAGCAAATCCATTTCTGTAACTAAAAAATGGCAGAGGCCAAATCTGAGCAAAGGCCCCCATGCTGTCCTCAATATCAAATTTTAAAGTAATCAGCCTAAATTAAGTCTGAACAACTAGTCAAGAAGACAGGAGACAGGATTAAGGACCTAACTTGGCTACTAACTGTATGACGTTAAACAATTTACTGAGTCTTTTGAGTCTCATTTTCTTCAACTGAAAGATGAAATACAAGACTAGCTTCTCATCTCCAAAGGTTTTTCCAGCTTGGTCATTCTATGACTATTGGGCCTAGAGCCTGACAGAGCATAGAATCCCACCTTTTAAATTTTCAGCCAAAGACTGAGGGCTGAAGGTATGTATTAACTCTCCCTCTGCTGCCTCTCTCTTTCCAAAACCTCAATAAGACAATGGGGGGTGGGGGGTGGCATAAACCTCATAAACAAAATGAGAGTGAAGGTAATAGTAACAACATTTTAGAAGCTGAAAAGCAGATGGATGAGTGGTTACTGACAGCAGACTTGAGAAAGCTAAGATACAACATAACCTCCAAAAGGCTTAGGATCTTGTAATATTAGGCACTTTTCAAAGTGGAGATAAAGATGGAGCTAAAAACAGGAGGACTGACCTAAAGCCTATTTAAGAACCAGCCTGACCAGGGATTGTGGCTTGTGCCTGTAATCCCAGCTACTCAGGAGGATGGCTTGAGGCCAGGAGTTCGAGACTAGCCTGGGCAACATAACGAGATCCTGCCTCTAAAAAAATTTAGTAATTACTAGTCTGGAGGCTGAAGTGGGAGGATCGCTTGAGCCTGGGAGATTGAGGTTGCAGTGAGCTGTGATGATGCTACTGCACTCCATCCTGGGTAACAAAATAAGAGTCTATCTCAAAATTATAATAATAAAAACTAATAATAAGCCAGGAATGGTGGTACGTATCTATAGTACCAGCTACTCAGGAGGCTGTGGTGGAAGGATCACTTGAGCCCAGGAGTTCGAGGCTGCAGTGAGCTACGATCATGCTACTGCACTACAGTCTGGGCAACAGATCAAGACCCCATCTCAAAAAAAATAAAAACAAAAGAACCAGGAGACATCAGCTGATGAACAGATGAATGAAATGTGTAATTATACTATGGAACACTATTCAGCCATGAAAAGGAATTGTGTACTGTTATACGCTATAACACAGATGAATCTTGAAAACATGCCAAGCAGCTTAAGACCACATATTGTATCATTCCATTTAAATAAAATGTCCTGGCCAGGCGCAATGACTCATGCCTATAATCCCAGCACTTTGGGAGGCTGAGGCCTGTCTCTACTAAAAAGACAAAAATTAGCCAAGTGTGGTGCAGTGTGCCTGGAGTCCCAGCTACTCAGAACGCTGAGGTGAGAGGATCGCTAGACCCCAGGAGATGGAGGTTGGGGTGAGCTGTGATCCTGCCACTGCATCCCAGCTGGGTGACAGCATGAGACCCTGGCTCAAAAATAAATTTACTGGACCAGGTGCAGTGGCTCACGCCTGTAATCCCAACACTTTGGGAGGCTGAGGTGAGTGGATCACCTGAGGTCAGGAGTTCGAGACCAGCCTGGCCAACATGGTAAAAGTCCACTTCCAGTAAAAAATTACAAAATTAGCCAGGCATGGTGGCACATGCCTGTAATCCCAGTTACTCGGGAGGCTAAGGCAGGAGAATCACTTGAACCTGGGAGGCAGAGGTTGCAGTGAGCCAAGACTGCGCCACTGCACTCCAGTCTGGGCAGCAGGAGTAAAACTCCATCTCAAAAAACAAATAAATAAAAATAAAATAAATAAATTTAATCTAAGAAATAATAATTAGGGTCCATCCAGGAGGTCTAAAACCCAAATAATAGTATTCCATAAAGAGAGAAGACACAAAATAAAGGGGAGGAATTTATCAACAAAGTAACAAAATTTCCCAGAATGAAAGGTATGAATTTCCAAATTGAAAGTGTTCTTCAAGGATCCAGCACTATGGATGAAAATAGACCCACACCAAGACACATCATGATGTAATTTCAGAATGCCAGGGACAATGAGAAAATTCTAGATGTTTCCAGAAAGAAACAAATTTACCAAGAAAAGAGATCTGAATAGCATTGGATTTCTCAATAGCAACATTGGAAGTTAGCAGACAATGAGGCAATGTCCTCAAAATTCTGTGAGAAAGTTATTTCCAGTGAGAATTACATACTCAGCCAAATAATCAGTAAAGGAAGAGAGTAAGACATTTCAAACATGTAATCTAAAAAAAAAGAATAAAGTATTTTCTATGCATCCTTTCTCAGGAAGCATATACTCTGCCAAAACGAGAATTAACAAAAAAACTATTTACATACGGGATGGAGGAAACTGAAGCCATGACAAGAGAGTGACAAAGGACAACTCCAAGATAAAGTGAGGAGATATCCCAAGATTTTAGTGCAACAGGCCTGGTAGGCCAACACCTGGGACAATCCAGACTGATGGGGCTCAGGCAAGAATCCACAGTGTGCATCATATTCTCAAGGGGATCTGTGAGCCAAAAAATACTTTAAACCACTGCTTTAAGATGTCCATTACAGCTCTTGCACAAGGAACAACCCACAACAGACTTCTATAACAAAAATAAGTTTTTCGGATGTTGCAAATCTCAAAAACAAAGAATGTGGAATAATGCAGTAGTAAAGTAACACATTTTTTCTGATTGGATATCATCATTTACAAAGAAAGGAAAGAAAGCCTTAGATAAAGCACTCTAGAAGCCTAGGGAATGTGATTCAAATGAAGCTTAATATCTTACTCTACAAACATTCTGAAGAGAAACTGGTTTTGTTTTTTCAATTTGTGATTTATGTCTTACCTACCTACCTCAAAAAACAAGGTAATATATAATGAGAAAAATCATATAAAAAAATTAAAGCAGGACAAAGAGCATTAAAAGCAAAAGAAGATGTGCTTAAACGCCTATGGCATAACTTTCTTACAAACTGCAAAAAATGGCCCGGCGCAGTGGCTCACGCCTATAATCCCAGCACTTTGGGAGGCCGAGGCGGGTGGATCACAAGGTCAAGAGATCGAGACCATCCTGGTCAACATGGTGAAACCCCGTCTCTACTAAAAACACGAAAATTAGCTGGAAACGGTGGTGCGCGCCTGTAGTCCCAGCTACTTGGGAGGCTGAGGCAGGAGAATTGCTTGAACCCAGGAGGCGGAGGTTGCAGTGAGCCGAGATCATGCCATTGCACTCCAGTCTGGGTAACAACAGCGAAACTCTGTCTCAAAAAAAAAACTGCGAAAAATGATACTTTGCTTGCAATGTATGATAATTTAAAAATTCAGTCAGAAACAACGAAAGGGAAAAAGAAATTTTAAATAAAAAATAAAATAAAACAAATAAATAAATGATTTGGGCCAGGCACAATGGCTCACACCTGTAATCCCAGCACTTTGGGAGGCCAAGGTGGGTGGATCACCTGAGATCAGGAGTTCAAACCAGCCTGGCCAACATGGGAGACCCCATCTCTACTAAAAACACAAAATTAGACAGGCGTGGTGGCACATGCCTGTAATCCCAGCTACTCCAGAGGCTGAGGCAGGGGAATCACCTGAACCCCAAAGGCAGAGGTTGTGGTAAATCAGGATCGCGCCATTGCACTCCAGCCTGGGCAACAAGAGCAAAACTCCATTTCAAAATAATAATAATAAAATTCAACACAGAAAAAAATACTAACAAAAATACTGGCCGGGCTCGGTGGCTCACGCCTGTAATTCCAGCACCTTGGGAGGCCAAGGAGGATGGATTACCTGAGGTCAGGAGTTCCAGACCAGCGTGGCTAACATGGCAAAACCCCATCTCTACTGAAAATACAAAAATTAGTCAGGCATGGTGGAAGGTGCTTGTAATGCCAGCTACTCAGGAGGCTGAGACAAGAGAATTGCTTGAACCTGGGAGGCAGAGGTTGCAGTGATTGCACTGAACCTCTGATTGCACCATTGCACCATCGTACTGACTAGATCCCAACCCACAAAGTGATACCTTTAAATATTCTGAAAATCATATCTAGCTCAATTCATCCCTCTTCTCTGATTTTGTCAGATCTGAAGTTTCTCTAATTTGTCTATGGTATACATATAGGAGAAAATTGCCTTTTTTTCCACCTCATGCTCTTAACTTTGTATTTTAAAAATTCCTGGAAACAATAAATTTTTCTTTTATTATTAAAGGCCATGATAGGCTCTACCAATCTGGAATAACGTCATAAATGCTATAAAAAATATCCACATCCTTTGATCTGCTAAACCTGCACGAAAAAGAAAGAGCAAAGCAAATGCCTATCAAGAAGATAGCTTGGCACATCAAGGCAATGGAATACAATCTAATCATTGAAGCAACATACATAGGAAAGGACACTAAAAACGTATTAATTAGCAATACAGCTCCCAGGTTAAGAAGTCTAGATACAGGACGGGCATGGTGGCTCAAGCCTATAATGCCAGCACTTTGAGAGGCTGAAACAGGTGGATCACTAGAGCTAAGGAGTTTGAGACCAGCCTGGGTAACATGGTGAAACCCCTTGTGTGAAAAATATAAAAATTAACTGCGCATGGCGGCACATGCTTTAGTCCCAGCTACTCGGGAGGTTGAAGTGGGAGGACTGTTTAAGCCTGGGAGGCAGAGGTTACAGTGAGCAAAGATGGTGCCACTGCACTCTAGCCTGGGCACAACATCATGAGACCCTGTCTCAAAAAAAAAAAAAAAAAGTCTAGACACAAACAAGATTGTTCAAAAAAAAAACTGTTTTTTTTTAAGACGGGGTTTCACCATGTTGGTCAGGTTGGTCTTGAACTCCAGACCTCAGGTGATTCACCCGCTTTGGCCTCCAAAGTGCTTGGATTACAGGTGTGAGCCACCATGCCCGGCCTGTTCAAAAATTTTAATGCCAATGGATCCCAATTAGAAGCCCATAAAGGAAATAGTAATAACAGAGGCATCAATTTTAATATTTCAAAAAGCTATTTGGAAATGTATGTGAAAATATTATATAAGCTAACTAAAAGATCAGATTTCTTTGCCCTTGGTTGGAAATATATTAAACCCATGTATATTTCTTTTTTTTTTTTTTTTTTTTGACATGGACTCTCGTTCTGTCAGCTCACTGCAACCTCTGTCTCTTGGATTCAAGTGAGTCTGTTGCCTTAGCCTCCTGAGTAGCTGGGATTACAGACGTCTGCCACCATGCCCAGCTAATTTTTGTATTTTTAGTAGAGACGGGGTTTCACCATATTAGCCAGGCTGGTCTCAAACTCTTGACCTCAGGCAATCGGCCTGCCTGGGCCTCCCAAAGGGCTGGGATTACAGGCATGAGTCACTGCACCTGGCCAACCTTATATATTTCTAATTATTGCAAGGAAATCAGAAGTTATAATTGCCAATAATGTCTTTAACTAACTGAGAATTTTTTTTTTTTTTTGAGACAGTTTGCTCTTGTTGCCCAGGCTGGAGTGCAGTGGCGCGATCTCGGCTGACCGCAACTTCTGCCTCCTGGGTTCAAGTGATTGCCCTGCCTCAGCCTCCCAAGTATCTGGGACTACAGGCGCACACCACCATGCCTGGCTAATTTTGTATTTGTCGTAGAGATGGGGTTTCCCCATGTTGGTCAGGCTGGTCTCGAACTCTGGACCTCAGGTGATCCGCCCGCCTCAGCCTCCCAAAGTGCTAGGATTACAGGCATGAGCCACTGCGCCCAGCCCTAATTGAGAATTCTTAATATCCAATTATAATTTTACAAATGCAGGGGTCTTTTAAGAAGACATGAGCTTTTTCTAACTTTTTATCACAAAAAGTACAATGAATTGCCATCACCTAGCTTTAGCAATTATCAATGCAGGTCCAATCTTGCTTTACCTACCTGTATGCCCTCATGCCAAATTATTTTAAAGCAAATCTAGACATACCATTTTATTTATAATATTTCAGCGTGTCTCTCAAAGACAGGATCTCTTTTTTAATATAACCTCAATACTATTATTATACCTAGAAAAATTTGACCAAAAAAATCCTTAATGCCAAAAATCTAGTCAGTGTTCAAATTTCTTTAATTGATTCATAAATGTCTGAAACCTTTTAGATCACTAAGTGGACCTAAAATACTGTATAATGGCCTGTAATAGTCAAAGAAAAATTTAATGTTTCCAGGAATTTTTTAAATATAAAATTGCTTAAGAGCATGAAAAGGAAAAAAAGGCAATTTTTCCCTATAAATACACCACAGAAAAATTAAAGAAACTTCAGGTCTGACATAAGATCAGAAAATAGGGATGAAGAGAGCCAGATTTCAGATCAGAGAACAGGGATGAACAGAGCCAACTTCAGGTCTGACATAAGATCAGAAAACAGGGACGAAGAGCCAGATTTCAGATCAGAGAACAGGGATGAACAGAGCCAGATAGGATTTTCAAAACATTTAGCAATCTGTGCATTGTGAGCACCAATCAGAACAAACAAACACCAGACATAAACATATGGCATATAGACTAGATATCAACCCTGGATACAGCCTTGACTGGGGAAAAGCAAAGAGGCCTCAAGAATGTGCTTTCTATGCTGAAATTCAACCCTGACTGCAATGGAGCAATAAGCTGCAACTACATCAGTTACAAGCAACACTGCCACAAGGTCTTGATACAGCATATCTTCTACCAGATATAGCTATTAACTACTAAATCACTATAGCTGCAACTAATCATTCCTGCATCTATCATTTGAACGAGTCAAAAAAGAATCCTCTTTTAAGCAATTAGCATGGTATAGCAGAAACAGTTCTTGATGGCAGCATGATCTAGAATACAAGCTACTTGTCTCTAAAAGTTAAAACTGTAACAGCTAGCTGGGCATGGTGGCTCATACCTATAATCCCAGCACTTTGGGAGCTGAAGCAGTAATGTCACTCGAGCTCAGGAGTTCAAGACCAGCCTGGCAACATAGCAAGACCTCAATTTTACAAAAAAAAAATTTTTTCAAAGTTGGGCAAAGTGGCTCATGCCTGTAATCCCAGCACTTTGGAAGGCTGAGGCAGATGGATCACCTGAGGTCAGGAGTTCAAGATGAATCTGGCCAACATGGTGAAACCCCATCTCTACCAAAAATAGAAAAATTAGCCAGGCATGATGGTAGGCACCTGCAATCCCACTTACTCAAGAGGCTGAGGCGGGAGAATCGCTTGAACCTGAGAGGTGGAAGTTGCAGTGAGCCAAGATCTCGCTATTACACTCTAGCCTGGGCAACAGAGTAAGACTCCATATAAAAAAAAATGAATTAATAAAAAATAATTTTGAATTAGCCAGGCATAATGGCACCACATCTGAGGTCCCAGCTACTTGAGGGGTTGAGCTGAAAGGACTGCTCAAGCTGGGGAGACTGAGGCTGTAGTGACCTATGATCACACCACTGCACTCCAGCCCGGGCAATAGAACAAGCAAGAGAGAAAAAAAGCATAACATCTGACACTAGTAACCGGGAATATTAATATCCTTCAACCTATTGCCTATAGGTTATGGCTTTTCTGACAAATTAGCTTGCTAAAGAATATAAAAGATAGTCCTCTGTAATTGTTATTTAGAATACTTTCATAAACAGAGGGCATGCCCTGACCATTTAAAAATACACCTAAAACGGCCAGGTGCAGTGGCTAATGCCTGTAATCCCAGCACTTTGGGAGGCCAGGGTGGGCGGATCACCTGAGGTCAGGAGTTCTAGACCAGCCTGGCCAACATAGTGAAACCCCATCTCTACTAAAAATACAAAAATTTTAAAATTTTAAACCGTGTTGCCCAGACTGGTCTCAAACTCCTAGGCTCAAGTAATCCTCCCAGCTCAGCCTCCCAAAGAGCTGGGATTACAGGTATGAGCCACACCTAGCCTTTTATGATTTTTCTTGTTAATTTGTGTTTTGTTGCAGGAGTGTCAGCCGTGAAACTTATGATGGGTGAGGAAAGGTATCACACCTTTCTGCCCTTGCTGTAGAAACACTAAAAGTCTCTTTTCTGTAAATCTCAATTTCCACATCTATAACATGGGGATAACAATATCTACACCAGGCACAGTGGCTCACATCTGTAATCCCAGAATTTTGGGAGGACAAGGCGGGTGAATCACTTGAGCCTAGGAGTTCAAGGCCAACCCAGACAATAGGGAGACCTGTCTCTTCAAAGAAATAGAAAATTTAGGCATGGTGGTGCATACTTGTAGTCCCAGCTACTAGGGAGGCTGAGATGGGAGGATCATTTAAGCCTGGAGGTCTAGGCTACAGTGAGCAGTTAGCGTGCACTCTAGCCTGGGTGACAGAGCAAGACCCTGTCTCAAAAAAAACAAATAACTACCTACTCATCAGCCTATTGAGAGGAATGAGTGAGTTAACAGATGCAAAGCATATGGGACATATTTGTACGGAGCATAAGAGGTACTCAACAAATATTAGCTCCTTTCTTTCCAAAAGTACTGTCATACATACAAGAGTCATCTCAACTTTAGCCATGAAAATAAGACACAGAAATGTGCTAGAAGTTACCAAATGTTTCCTAAGAAGAAAACCTCTACTGTACTAAAGTGGCAACATATATCTGATTCACAGAATATATACCAAAGCACAGCCCACAGCAGCAAATGTGGCTATACTAAGAACAATGACATGTCCACAAATTCAGATTCAAACCACAGTTTATCAGGGACCTCACAGCAGTCTCTTCTTCCCCAAAGCATATAAGCAGATTTAAGACACTGGGAGCCTCCTGTTAGTTTACCCTCAATAACATGAGAGAAAGTTTCTTTCACCTTTAAGACCTTTCATAGTAAAATAAAATCTCTTTTTTTTCTTCTTCTTTTTTTTTTAAGATGGGGTTTCACCATGATGGCCAGGCTGGTCTTGAACTCCTGACCTCAGGTGATCCACCCACCTCGGCCTCCCAAAGTGCTAGGATTACAGGCATGAGCCACCATGCCTGGCTAGAAGTAGTAGTGGCAAAGGCCACCTGCTTTTCTTTTCTTTTTCTTTTTCTTTTTTTTTTTTTTTTTTGAGATAGAGTCTCACTCTGTCACCAGGCGCCAGCCTGGAGTGCAGTGGTACAATCTCGGCTGTCTGCAACCTCCACCTCTTGGGTTCAAGCAATTCTAGTGCCTCAGCCTCCTGAGTAGCTGGGACTACAGACGCATGCCACCAAGCCCAGCTAATTTTTGTATTTTTAGTAGAGACGGGGTTTCACCACGTTGGCCAGGATGGTCTCGATCTCTTGACCTCGTGATCCGCCCACCTCAGACTCCCAAAGTGCTAAGATCACAGACTTGAGCCACCGCACCCAGCCTAAAATATCCTCTTTAACAGAGTTTCCCAATCACTAAAATTTTACCAACTGGTACTATATCAGAGCACAAAGACTAGCATTTGTTTTTATCAAATGTGCATTAAAAGCACTGTATTGGTCATATCAAAGCCTTGTTGTACTTCAGGCCCAGCTGTGAGAGCAATGGTAATGCTGCTCTTTCTCTTGCAGAATGCTGAAAAATGGCCAAGGGAAAAAAACGAGGAAGCTTTTTTTTCAGGCAGTACTGAGTAGTATTAACAGCAAAGTGTTTAAGATTAGCCCTAGGATTATGAAAGGATTATGAAAGGTAAAACAATAAAGCTTTTAGAAGAAAACACAAAACATCTTCATGATCCTGCAATAACAAACATATAAAATGCACTAAACATTAAGAGAGAAAATGTATAAAATGTACATTACAACTCAAAACTTTTTTCCTTGAAAGTCACTATTAAGAGAATGAAAAGGAAATAACACGGATTACAAGAAGATATTTGTGCCATATATATGAAATGAACAAAAGACTCATATCGAGAACATATAAAAAACTGCATTAAATCAATAAAGAAAAAGGATTACCCAAAGAAAAATAGCAAAAGGCCTGAATAGATACTTCAAAAAAGAGATATAAATGCCTAATAAACTTTTGAGAGGTGCTCAACTTCATTAGTCATCCGGAAAATTCAAATTTAAATAATACTATTATATAATCACCAGAATAGCTAAAATGAAAAGAAAATGCCCAGAGTTGGTAAGGATAGGGAGTAACCTACACTCTCATGCACTGCACGTAGGAATGTAAATTGGTACAACCACTATAGCAGCACCTACTTTTTTTTTTTTTTTTTTTTTGAGATGGAGTTTCGCTCTTGTTACCCAGGCTGGAGTGCAATGGCGCAATCTCGGCTCACCGCAACCTCCGCCTCCTGGGTTCAGGCAATTCTCCTGCCTCAGCCTCCTGAGTGGCTGGGATTACAGGCACGCGCCACCATGCCCAGCTAATTTTTTTGTATTTTTAGTAGAGACAGGGTTTCACCATGTTGACCAGGATGGTCTCGATCTCTTGACCTCGTGATCCACCCGCCTCGGCCTCCCAAAGTGCTGGGATTACAGGCTTGAGCCACCGCGCCCAGCCTAGCAGCACCTACTAAAGCTGAACATATGTATATCTATGATCCAGCAATTCCACTCCTGAACATACACCCAACAGACCAAAAGGCATGTTCACAAAAAAGCACATACAGGAATGTTTATAACATGTCACTATTATAATACTCAAAATCTACAAACTACTCATGTGCCTATCAACTGCAGAATTAAAAGATAAGGTGTGATAAAGTCACACAATGGCAAACTATACAGCAGTGAGAATGACCAATCTTAAACTACATATAATATGAATCTCTCAACCATATTGCACAAAAGAATCCAGACACAAGAGTTCACAGTATACAATTACATTTATATAAACTACAAAGACATGAAAAAACTATGCTGTTAGAAGTCAAAATACTTATAGCAAGGAAAAAGAGAACTATTAAAAAAATAAAAGAAGTCAAAATACTGGTTACCTGTGGTGAGTAGGAAGACAAACACTGACTGAAGTAGACTACTTCTTGCTCACACCCAAAGAAATTCAAGACAGCCGGGCAAGGTGGCTCATGCCTGTAATCCCAGCACTTTGGGAGGCTGAGGTGGGTGGATTACAAGGTTAGGAGTTCGAGCTCAGCCTGGCCAACATGGTGAAACCCCACCCCTACTAAAAATACAAAAATTAGCTGGGCGAGATGGCGGGTGCCTGTAATCCCAGTTACTCAGCAGACTGAGGCAGAAGAATGGCTTGAACCAGGGAGGTGGAGGTTGCAGTGAACCAAAATCATGCTATCACACTCCAGCCTGGGAGACAGAATGAGACTTCGTCTCAAAAAAAAAAAAAAAAAAAAAAAAAAAAAAACTAACATACCCTCCAAACTATATTTCTTTACTTATTCCAATTGTATAGCAAACTCACCAGCTTTCCTAAGCAAGAGGGATCCAAAAGAGAGATTCAAAAGCATCCCAACCTCAATCTTTCCCACTGATCCCACCAAAAAAACAAATGCACAAGAAGAGAAATTATAATTAGCATACAGACAACTCACAATACAAATACAAAGAATGAATTTTTTCAATCTACTTCAGTAGTAGTCAAAGAAATACAGATTAAAACACAATGACAACAAAAAATGAAAAACAAGTATTACTGAGGACATGGAGAAAGTGGAAACCTGACACATTGCTAGTGAGAAATGTAAAATGGTGCACTGCTGTGAAGACATTTTGGCAGTTTCTTAAAGGGTTAAACACAGTTACTATATGACCCATCAATTCTGTTTTTGGATATATACACAAAGAGGTGTTCAAATAAAAACATGTACATGTTCATAGCAGCACCATACACAATAGGGAAAAAGTGGAAACAACGCCAATGCCCATCAACACATGAACAAACAAAATATGATATGTAAATTCATACCATAGTAATATCCCAAAAATAGAATATTATTCAGCCATAAAAAGGAATAAAGTACTGACATGGCTGGGCGCAGTGGCTCAAGCCTGTAATCCCAGCACTTTGGGAGGCCAAAGCGGGTGGATCACCAGGTCAAGAGATCGAGACCATCCTGGTCAACATGGTGAAACCCCGTCTCTACTAAAAATACAAAAAATCAGCTGGGCATGGTGGCGTGTGCCTGTAATCCCAGTTACTCAGGAGGCTGAGGCAGGAGAATTGCCTGAACCCAGGAGGTGGAGGTTGCGGTGAGCCGAGATCGCGCCATTGCACTCCAGCCTGGGTAACAGGAGCGAAACTCCGTCTCAAAAAAAAAAAAAAGTAAAAGTATTGACACATGGATGAACCTTAAAAACATCATGCTAGGCTGGGTGCAGTGGCTCATGCCGTAATCCCAGCACTTTGTGGGAGTCCAAGGTGGGCAGATTACCTGAGGTCAGGAGTTCAAGACCAGCCTGGCCAATGTGTTAAAACCCTGTCTTTACTAAAAATGCAAAAATTAGCCAGGCATGGTGGCAAGCACCTGTAGCCCCAGCTACTAGGGAGGCTGAGGCAGGAGAATTGCTTGAACCAAGAAGGCAGAAGTTGCAGTGAGCAGAGATCATGCCACTACACTACAGCCTGGGCGACAGAGCAAGACACTCCATCTCAGAAAAAAAAAAGTACATTTCTTGGATTCAGCAAAGTCCAGTTTTAGCAATTTATACTCCAGAAAAGCCCCTACAAGAGTGTAAAAATAAGTGTACATGGATTTTTGAAAAAAGAAAAATTTTAAATACTCCACATGTTCATAAGAAAAATCTTTGTTTTGATATCATCTTTTAAGATGTTATCTGTTATCGCATATGCAACATGCTAATTTGATATCAATTCAACTTGAGTGGGTTTTTTTGAATGGGTCTCTGCTCCTTATAATTAACTAAGATCAATTCTTAACTAAGATCAATGGGAATTGCAGGAGCACACTCATATACACTATCAAGAAATAATCATGATAAAACATCAAGTGAAAAAAGTCAAAACAAAATTTTACATTTCACATTATCACTCTGTTAAAATATATATACGTACACCTACACATAGTAAAAACTGGAAAGAACTGATCTGGGTGATGATTAAATGCGTGTGTGTGTGTGTGTGTGTGTGTGTGTGTAAAGCTATATACTTAGAATGTGTGCACTTTACTGTCTTTAAATTACTGCAAAAATCTTTTTTAACTGAAAGGAACTATATAAAGACATCAACATGCTTATAAAGCTTAATTCCAGATTAATGAGTGAATTATTTCTACATCCTTCTATAGGTTTTTTTTTTTTCTGAGACCGAGTTTTCACTCTTGTTGCCCAGGCTGGAGTGCAAAGGTGCGATCTAGGCTCACTGCAACCTCTGCCTCCTGGGTTCAGGCAATTCTCCTGTCTCAGTCTCCTGAGTAGCTGGGATTACAGGTACATGACACCACACCCAGCTAATTTTCATATTTTTAGTAGAGACTGGTTTTCACATGTTAGCCAGGCTGGTCTCGCACTCCTGATCTCAGGTCATCTGCCCACCTTGGACTTGCAAAGTGCTGGAATTCAAGGTGTAAGCCACTATGCCCAGCCTACATCCTTCTACAATTTCTTTATTTTATTTTATTATTTTTTTTTTTTGAGACGGAGTTTTGCTCTTGTTACCCAGGCTGGAGTGCAATGGCGCAATCTCGGCTCACCGCAACCTCTGCCTCCTGGGTTCAGGCAATTCTCCTGCCTCAGCCTCCCGAGTAGCTGGGATTACAGGCACGTGCCACCATGCCCAGCTAATTTTTTGTATTTTTAGTAGAGACGGGGTTTCACCATGTTGACCAGGATGGTCTCGATCTCTTGACCTCGTGATCCACCCACCTTGGCCTCCCGAAGCACTGGGATTACAGGCTTGAGCCACCGCGCCTGGCCAATTTCTTTTTTTTTTTTTTTAATTCACGCCGGTGTGGGCAGGCTGAGGCTGAAAATGGAGTCAGCTCCTTCTACAATTTCTAAGTTTCCTATTAGAAACTCAACAGGTTCTTTATTTATCTATTTATTTACGAGACAGGACACTCACAATGTTGCCCAAGCTGGACTCAAACTAATGGGCTCAAGCAATCTTCCTGCCTCAGCCTCCCCAGTAGCTGGGACTACAAGTACACACCACCACACATGGCTGAACTTTTTTTTTTTTTCCTGAAGAGACAGGGTTTCATCGTGTTAGCCAGGATGGTCTCGATCTTCTTATCTTGTGATCCATGCGCCTCAGCCTCCCAATGTGCTGGAATTACAGGCATGAGCCACCGCACCCAGCCAACACCTTTTTTTGAGACAGGTTCTTGCTCAGTTGCCCAGTCTCACATGCCAGTGGTGTCATCATGGCTCATTGCAGCCTCACCCCTCAGACTCAAGCAATCCTCTTGCCTCAGCCTCCCAAGTAGCTAAGACTACAGGCGTGCACCACCACACTCAGCTTTTTATTATTTTGTAGAGATGAGATCTCGCTATGTTGCTCAGGCTAGTCTCGAACTCCTGGGCTCAAGCCATCCTCCTGCCTCTGCCTCCCAAAGTGCTGGGATTATAGGCATCTGCTACCACATCTGGCCAACACTTTATTTTTAAAGAGAGGAAAACACTATTCCTTATATGGATAACCTTCATGTTTCTTTCCTATTCCCAGATTTTAAATTATGGTTCCCTCACTTTCTTTTTTTTTTGAGACAGTCTTGCTCAGGCACCAGGCTGGAGTGCAGTGGCATGATCTCAGCTCACTGCAACCTCCGCCTCCCGGGTTCAAGCAATTCTGCCTCCCCAGTAGCTGGGACTACAGGCACACCCCACCATGCCCAGCTAATTTTTGTATTTTTTTAGTAGAGACAGGGTTTCACCATGTTGGCCAAGATGGACTCGATCTCTTGACCTTCTGATCCGCCCTCCTCGGCCTCCCAAAGTGCTGGGATTACAGGCGTGAGCCACCGCACCCGGCCGGTTCCCTCACTTTCTAGTTGTGTCCCTCTCTTTCATATATTAAGTATTAATCAATGAATAAATCAGAGAGATTATGTTTTTGTTCAGGGTCACACCCAGAGCTAGGCCCTCTACAGTAAATTTTGCAAGACATAAACTACAAAGCTAGATAACAGTACTCTTTCCCTCTCTTCAACTCCAACAACACACCATCATCTGTTCCTTTTAAAGAACTGATCCTGGACCGGGCGTGGTGGCTTATGCCTATAATATAAGCATGAGCTAGGATTGAATCACCTGAGGTCAGGAGTTCAAGACCAACCTGGCCAACATGGTGAAACCCCATCTCTACTAAAAATACAAAAATTAGCTGGGCGTGGTGCCAGGCACCTGTAATCCCAGCTACTCGGGAGACTGAGGCAGAATGGCTTGAACCTAGGAGGCAGAGGTTGCAGTGAGCTGAGATCGCACCATTGCACTCCAGCCTGGGCAACAAGAAGGAAACTCCGTCTAAAAAAAAAAAAAAACAGAACTCATCCTGACCAGGCACAATGGCTTTCACCTGCAATCCCCACACTTTGGGAGGTCAAGGCAGGCAAATTACTTGAGTCCAGGAGAGTAAGACCAGCTGGGCAACATGGCGAAAATCCACCTCTACAAAAAACACAAAAATTATCCAGGCTTGGGGCACCTAGCAGCTACTCAGGATGCTGAGGTGGGAGGATCACTTGAGCTCTGGAGGCAGAGATTGCAGTGAGCTGAGATCATGCCACTGCACTCCAGCCTGCCAGCCTGGGCAACAGAGACCCTGTCTCAAAAAAAAAAAAAAAAAAAAAAACTGATCCTTTCCTACCTTGTTTCACATAGCGTGCCTGACCTTCTCTTCCCCAACACTCAACATAGAACCCAATGAGCTAAGAATCACAGTTGTTGAGTTATTCCTGACAGGCAACTCTACCCATGACAGGATCACAAAATCTCAAGGAGAAACAAAAAATTTGGCTGATAGATGTGGTGTGAGGTATGTTAACAACCAGCTAATAATTCAACTTATAAATTTAAGCAGTCCAGAATTTAGAAGTTCTTTCATGTGAATAGTTGTCTTGGCAGGGACTCATCTGCTCTAGTAACTCTATGTGCACACATGTGTGTGTGATGTATGTGTATTTTTCCCCTCATGTAATTCTCACAAGCTGATCCAAGGCCTCACAACTAGAAAGTGAGGAAGCCATAATTTGAAACCAGAACTGAAAGAGTCTAAAGCCAAAGTTCTACAGCTATTCAGGCACTGCACGTAAACCAAAATCAGTCCTAAGAACTTGCAGCCACATAGGTGCATAACATTAAAGCTCTTACAGTAGCCAAAACTGTGGTTCTCAAACCTTAGTCTGCATCAGGACAGTGGCTTGTTAAAATACAGTTTTCTAGGCCCCACCCTCAGAGTTTGTGATTCAGCTGGAAAAGAGAGGTGGTTAAAATGTACATTTCTAAGAAGTTCTCCGGTGATGCTGATACTACTGGTCCAAAGACCAGACAATGAAAACCACTGTAGCCAAAAAGCCCTATAACATCTTTCCCCCACACTTCCTCTCCCCACCTCTCTTATCTCATCTTCCCAACATTTGTCCCCTCACTCACTACTTCCAACATCAGTAACATTGTGAACAGTTCTAATACATCAAGCATACTCCTAGCTTAAGGCCCTTGCACAGGCTCTTCTCTCTGCCTGAAATAAGTTTCTCCATATATATATATATGGCTCGATCCTTTGACTCCTTAGAATTTTTCCTCAAATTGTCACCCTCTCAGTGAGGTATACCCTAAACACCCCATCCTTTGACTCCTTAGAATTTTTCCTCAAATTGTCACCCTCTCAGTGAGGTATACCCTAAACACCCCATTAAAAGTACAACATCCATCTCCACCCTGCTCTAACATTCCTTATCCCTTTAACCCTGCTTTACTGTTTCCATAGCACTTTTCACTTCCCAGCAAACTATGCAAATTACTGATTCATTATGTTTTATTTTGAATGTCTCCCTCGACTAAAACCAAAGCTTCAAAAAAGGCATGAGCCACTGCACCCAGCCTTATTTATTTTTTCTTTTTCTTTTACTTTTTTTTTTTTTTTTAATTCTCTTTCCAATAATGGCTATAAGCAGTATTTATTTTTTTAAGATGGAATTTCACTCTGGTTGCCCAGGCTGAACCAATCTCTGCTCACTGCAACCTCTGCCTCCTGGGTTTAAGCAATTCTCCTGCCTCAGCCTCTGGAGTAGCTACAATTCTAGGCACATGCCACCACACCCAGCCAGCTAATTTTTGTATTTTTTTTTTTTTTTAGACAGAGTTATTTATTTATTTATTCATGTATTTGAGATAGGGTCTCACTCTGTAACTCAGGGTAGAGAACAGTGCTGCTATCTCGGCTCACTGCAACCACCCCTTCCTGGGCTCAAGAGATCCTCCCACCTCAGCCTCCTGAGGATCTGAAACTACAGGCACACGCCACCAGGCCCAGCTAATTTTTGTATCTATTTTGGTAAAGACAGAGTTTCATCATGTTACCCAGGCTGTCTCAAACTCCTAGGCTCAAGCCACCCTCCTTGGCCTCCCAAAGTGCTGGGATTACAGACGTAAGCCACTGTGCCCAGTGAGAAATAAATTTCTGTTCATTCTAAATTACCCAGTCTGTAGTATTCTGTTACGACAGCATGAACTAAGGTAATTTCCAAGGCCAGGCACGGTGGCTCACGCTTGTAATCCCAGCACTTTGGGAGGCTGAAGCAAGTGGATCACAAGGTTGTATGTTTGAGACCAGCCTGGCCAACATGGCAAAACCCCATCTCTACTAAAAATACAGAAATTAGCCGGGCATGGTAGTATACACCTGTAATCCCAGCTACTAGGGAGGCTGGGGAAGGAGGGTTGCTTGAACCCAGGAGGTGGAGGTTGCAGTGAGCTGAGATCGTACCCCTACACTCCAGTCTAGACAACAGAGCAAGACTCCATCTCAGGGGGAAAAAAAAAAAAAATTTGAATAGGCAGGCTCTATTTTTTTTTCTTTTCTTTTCTTTTTTTTTTTTTTTTTTTTTGAGAGAGTGTCTCACTCTGTCCCCCAGGCTGGAGTGCAGTGGTGCAATGTCGGCTCAATGCAATCTCTACCTCCCAAATTCAAACAATTCTCCTACCTCAGCCTCCCGTAGCTGGGACTATAGTCACGTACCACTAAACCCAGCTAATTTTTGTATTCTTAGTAGAGACAGGGTTTCACCATGTTGGCCAGGCTGGTCTCGAACTCCTGACCTCAAGTGATCTGCCCTCCTCAGCCTCCCAAAGTGCTGGGATTACAGGCATGAGCCACCAAGCCTAACCTATCTTTTCATAATTAGTACAACAAATATTCATTAAGCACCTACTATATAAAGCTGTGTTCTACCAAAGCTAAGAAATTTGCCTACCTGACTATGAAAAAGTGTGAGTTCCTTCAAGGAAAATTCCAACACCCTAGCTAGCCCTAGAAGTTACTAAACAACCTATTAAACAAGACAGTAACCTAAAACAATAGCCAAGGAAATTAGTTACAAAGATGTTTGCTTTCCCCACACAAATTAAGATAACATCTTAAAATTCTTCCCTGAGTTGTCTTTCAGAATTCAGACATCCACCGAAGATCAACACCTGACACACAGACCTCAGATAAAAGGGAAGTAAAGACCAAAAAGTTAATCATCGTTTCTTTTCTTTTTCTTTTTTTGAGATGGAGTCTCTGTCATCCAGGCTGAATTGCAGTGGTGCAATCTTAGCTCACTGTAACCTCCACCTCCTAGGTTCAAGTGATTCTCCTGCCTCAGCCTCCCAAGTAGCTGGGACTACAGGCATGTTCCACCATGCCTGGCTAATTTTTTTGTATTTTTAGTAGAAATGGGGTTTCACCATGTTAGTCAAGATGGTCTCAATCTCCTGACCTCATGATCTGCCCGCCTCGGCCTACCAAAATGCTGGGATTAGAGTGAGCCTCCGCGCCCCGCCACCATCATAACTTTCTAAGGTTCTAAAGTTTTTTCCTGGGGGGCTTAGAGAAAGTTACACCCCCTAACTAGTTAACATTTTTCTTTTTTTCTTTTTGAGATGGTGTTTCTCCTTGTTGCCCAGGCTGGAGTGCACTGGCGCAATCTCAGCTCACTGCAACCTCTGCCTCCCAGGTTCAAGTGATTCTTCTGCCTCAGCCTCCTGAGTAGCCGGGATTACAGGGCATCTGACACCATGCCTGGCTGATTTTTTTGTATTGTTAGTAGAGACAGAGTTTCATCATGTTGGCCAGGCTAGTCTTGAACTCTTGATCTCAGGTAATCCACTGGCCTTGGCCTACCAAAGTGCTGGGATTACAAGCTTGAGCCAACATTTTTCTACTGACCCCATATTTTTAAACCAAGTTTTTCTTCCTTAACCAACTGCACATCAGAAAATCTTTGCATCTATCTGTAAACCCCACTTCAAGACATCACTTTCTTTTAGGCCTAAATCAATGTGTAACCTCCAAGTATTGACTTATAATACTTATAATAAAAGCAGCTCCTGCTTTCCTGAAATTTACCCATGTCTTTAAAAATCCTTGCCTGCAAGCCACTGGGGAGGTCAGGATTTGAACAGTCAGCTGCCTGGTCCTCCTTGCTCGGTACCCTGCAGTAAAAGCCTTTCTTTCAATAATTGCAAATCTCAGTGTAGATAACTGGTTCTACTGCACTGGGCAAGCAGACTCCAATTTGGTTTTACAACAACTCTGAGACAAAGGAGTTTATAATTATAATTCTAAAAATGTCTGCATTTTCTTCTTTTTTTCTTTTTTCTTTTTTTTTTCTTTTTCCTGAACATAAATGACTTGATGGAATTGTCTGCATTTACTTTTTTTTTTTTTTTTTTGAGACGGAGTTTTGCTATTGTTACCCAGACTGGAGTGCAATGGCACGATCTCGGCTCACCGCAAGCTCCGCCTTCTGGGTTCAAGCAATTCTCCTGCCTCAGCCTCCCGAGTAGCTGGGACTACAGGCACACGCCACCATGCCCAACTAATTTTTGTATTTTTAGTAGAGACAGGGTTTCACCATATTGACCAGGATGGTCTCGATCTCTTGACCTCGTGATCCACCCGCCTCAGCCTCCCAAAGTGCTGGGATTATAGGCGTGAGCCACCGCGCCCAGCTATCTGCATTTTCATAATAACCTATGGCTTTTAAAACAAAAAAAATAAAAAATGTTTTTAATAGTCATTATCAAACAAATACTCTAGGAAAAACAAGGAGACACATGAAGTGGGGAAAGAAAACCACCAAACTCTGTAAAATATTTGCAGAGGTTTATTTTGAACCAATATGAATGATCATGGCCCAAGGAAAAGTCTCAACAGGTTCTGAGAAAATGTGCCCATTCGGTTTTGGTTTACGAATTTTGGATGAAGCCGCCAGGTAACCAAGAGAATAGATGGTAAATGTCTCTTTTCAGAACTTAAAAGGTGTCAGACTCTTAGGTAATCTCCTAAATCTGGGAAAGCCCTGTCTGTATTAATGGAGATTCTCTACTGATGCAAATTTCCTCCACAAAAGACAACTTTGCAGGGCCATTTTAAACATCTCAAAGAAATACATTTTGGGGTAAAATATTTTTATTTCCTTCAGAGTCTGCTATCTGCCATGTGATGCTATTTGAGAGTCAGGTTGGAATTTGGTATCTTTGGGTTTTCTTGTTTTGTTTTGTTTTTGAGACGGGCTTGCTCTGTTGCCCAAGCTAGAGTGCAGTCGGGCATGATCTCACTGAAACCTCTGCCTCCTGGGATCAGGCTATCCTCCTACCTCAGGCCTCCCAAGTACCTAGTTCTATAGGTGGGTGCCACCTTGCTTGGCTAATTTTTCTGTTTTTTTGTAAAGACAGGGTTTCACCTTGTTTGCCAGGTTGGTCTGGAACTCCTGGGTTCAAGCAATCCACCTGCCTTGGCCTCCCAAAGTGCTGGGATTTCAGGCATGAGCCACAGTGCCCAGCTGAAATTTTGTATCTTAATGCCAAGGAGTCTCTTTTATCAGTCATATGATCTCCATTTTAATATTAATGGTGGTCATGACTTAAAGGGAGATTGGCCATACCTCATTGTACCCCTTCCAAAAGCGAGAGAGAAGCTGAGGTAAAAGGATCCCTTGAGCCCAGGAGTCCAAGACCAGCCTGGGCAACATAGTAACACACCATCTCTACACAAAATAAAAAAATGAAGGCCGGGCATGGTAGCTCACACATGTAATCCCAGCACTTTGGGAGGCCGAGGCAGGCAGATCACAAAGTTAAGTGATCGAGACCATCCTGGCCAACATGGTGGCCAACTCTGCCTCTATTAAAAATGGAAAACCTTTGTCAGGTAATGGCCACAAAAAAGAAAAACATTAAAAAAGAAAAAAAAGATGCAAAACTTAACCGGGGGCGGTGGCGTGTGCCTATAGTCCCAGCTATTTGAGAGGCTGAGGTAGGAGGATCGCTTGAGCCCGGAGTGACCGCCTGGGAGAAGGGGACCACAAGATTGCCTAAGGAGGGGTTAACTGGCCCAGGTCAGGAGCAGATCAAAACTCCTGTGCTGATCAGCAGTGGGACTGCACCTATGAATAGCAACTGCACTCCAGCCTGGGCAACATAGTGAGAACCTGGACCCTGACTCTATAAAAAAAAAAAAAAAGGGGCCAGGCAAGGTGGCTCACACCCGTAATCCCAGCAATTTGGGAGGCCGAGGCTATGGTCCCAGCTACTCGGGAGGCTGAGGCAGGAGAATTGCTTGAATCCAGGAGGTGGAAATTGCAGTGAGCCGAGATTTCGCCACTGCGCTACAGCCTGGGTGACAGTGCAAGACTCCATCTCAAAAAAAAAAAAAAAAAATGCAAAAATTAGCTAGGCATGGTGGCGCGTGCCTATAGTCCCAGCTACTCAGGAGGCGGAAGTTGCCGTAAGCCAATATCGCACCTCTGCACTCCAGCCTGGCAACAGAATGAGAGCCCATCACAAAAAAAAAAAATGAGCAGGGTGTGGTGGCATGTGCCTGTGTTCCCAACTACACAGAGGTTGAGTGGGAAGATAACTTGAACCCGAGAGATCCAGGCTGCAATGAGCTGTGATTGAGCCACTGCATTCCAAAAGGAGAGGGGTATAATAAGGGATGGCCAAACCTCCCTTTGAGTTATGGCCTGGAAATTTAGTTTTTCAGGTTTCTCTGGGGTCCCCTTAGACAAGCAGGGTGTCCATTCAATCAGTTGAGGAGCCTAGGATTTTACTTTTGGTTTACACACCTAACTTACCTAAAATATTTTCGTTTTCTTCTACAATATAACAATACCCCCCAAAATTAGTATCTATCTTCACAACTAGGCTAACACATTGTTAGAAGGCCATTACTCTAAAACTACAAAAAGAAAGAAAAAGGCATCAGAGATGACACACCTAAAAAAAGAACCAAGTCCTCTGACATTCCTGGAAAGTAATTCTAATGTATTGTAACCAAAAAAACATGCAACTGTTTTTTAATACTTTAAGTTCTGGGGTACATGTGCAGATCTTGCAGGATTGTTACATAGGTATACACATGCCATGGTGGTTTGCTGCCTCCATTCCCCCAACCCCCATCACCTACATTAGGTATTTCTCCCAATGTTATCCCTCCCCAATCTCCCCATCCCCTGCTATCCCTCCCCTAGCTCCCCACCCCCCAACAGACCCCAGTGTGTGATGTTGCCCTCCCTGTGTCCATGTGTTCTCATTGTTCAACACCCACCTATGAATGAGAACATCTGGTGTTTGGTTTTCTGTTCTTGTGTCAGTTTGCTGAGAATGATGGTTTCCAGATTCATCCATGCCCCTGCAAAGGATATAAACTCATCCTTTTTTGTGGCTGCATAGTATTCCATGGTATATATGTGCCACATTTTTTTAATCTAGTCCATCACTGATGGGAATTTGGGGTGATTCCAGGTCTTTGCTACTGTAAACAGTGCCACAATGAACATACATGTGCATGTGTCTTTATAACAGAACGATTTATAATCCTTTGGGTATATACCCAGTAATGGGATTGATGGGTCAAATGGTACTTCTATTTCTAGATCCTTGAGGAATTGCCAAATCAGGTTTATCCATTTATTGTCTTACAATCATGGGCTGTGATTATCATTTTTTTTGTTTGTTTTTAAGACAGGGTCTTGCTCTGTTGCCCAGGCTGGAATGCAGTGGCTTAATCACAGCTCATTGCAGCCTGGACCTCCCAAGCTCAAACAATGCACCTATTACTCAGCCTCTGGAGCTGAGGCACATGCCACCCCACCGGGCTTATTTTTTATTTTTATTTTTGAGAAGGAGTTTTGTTCTTGTTACCCAAGCTGGAGTGCAATGGTGTTATCTTGGCTCACTGCAACCTCTGCCTCCTGGGTTCAAGTGATTCTCCTGCCTCAGCCTCCAGAGTAGCTGGGATTACAAGTGTACACCACCATGCCCAGCTAATTTTTTTGTATTTTTAGTAGAAATGGGGTTTCACCATGTTAGTCAGGATGGTCTCAATCTTCTGACTTCGTGATCTGCCTGCCTCAGCCTACCAAAGTGCTGGCATTACAAGAGTGAGCCACCACGCCCAGCCTCATTTTTAAATTTTTCGTAGCGACAGTGGCTCACTAAATGTTGCCCAGGCTAGCCTCAAACTCCTGGGCTCAAGGGATCCTCCTACCTCAGTTTCCTAAAGTGCTAAGATTACAGGATTGAGCCATCACACATGGCCCAATAATTATTTCTAAAACATTTCCTCTTCTGTGTTCATGCCTTTAAAAAAAATCCTAAAAGTTTCTTAGGTGTTTTCCACATCATTTTATTATCAAGAATATGGCTAATCAGAAGTCACAGCCAGCCCCCAAACTACAACCGCAAAACATGCAAATTACCGGTTACACTGAGGGATTTCTGAGGTTAGCAGATGCAAATCTTTTTTTTCCTTCAAAGAAAACAGACTCAGGCAAAAAACATAAAACAACCCAAAACCATCACACACACAAAAAAAAAGTTTCTTAGAAGCAAACCCCTAGTAACTATCTAGTCTAAGAAAAACATTTCCAGAACTGATAAAGAGTGGGGAAAGAGGAAAGAACAACCGTTGTTGTTGACTACAATTCTGAAAACAAGCGATCTGCCTCCTCTCCTGACACAGCTCCTCTACTGCAATGTGGGCTGCAGACTGAACCACAAAGAGGCCACCCTACAGTTCTGCATTTCAATGATTACGTGACTGCTTCAGTTTTCCCACATCTATAATTAAAAATAATACTAATAACAGACAGCAGACAGAAGATCTGGATTCTAACAGATGTTTCTTTTTGTTTTTTGTTTTTCTTTTTTTTTTTTCCATTTTTCTGCAAAAGCAAGCCAGTGGCAGAATAACAGATGCTTCTAACTTGGTGAGTAACAATGGACAAAAACAATTTATTTCAAGTGGAGCTAAAAAAATTAAAAATCATTTAAAAGTACATTGTAAAACTACAAAGTTATTTACAAATATTAATCATTACCACCTGTCACATGTGGTGGCTTGAACTATCTCTGATTTCTAGCTCTGACATTTTTTGATTCTGTGACCAATATAAGCAAATGTACACTGGACTCAGTGGCTCACGCCTGTAATCCCAACACTTTGGGAGGCCAAGGTGGGCCTCTAAGTGTTAGGAGCCATCTAAGGTTAGGAGTTCGAGACCAGCCTGACCAACATGGAGAAACCCAGTTTCTACTAAAAATACAAAATTAGTGGGTTTGGTGGCAAATGCCTGTAATCCTAGCTACTTGGGAGGCTGACTCAGGAGAATCACTTAAATCCAGGAGGCAGAGGTTGCAGTGAGCTGATACTGCGCCATCTGACTCTAGCCTGGGCAACAAGAGCAAGACTCTATCTCAAAAAACAAAAAGAAAAAACAAATGTACACACATTGCTTGGCTAACTGGAATAGTTAAGAAATCAAAGAATCCTGGCCAGCACAGTGGTTCATGCCTATAATCCCAGCACCTGGGGAGGCCGAGGTGGGTAGACCATCTGAGGTCAGGATCTTGAGACCAGCCTGACCAACATGGTGAACACCGTCTCTACTGAAAACACAAAAATTAGCTTGGCGTGGTGGAGGGCGCCTGTAATCCCAGCTACTTGGGAGGCTGAGGCAGGAGAATCACTGGAACCCGGGAGCCAGAGGTTGCAGTGAGCCAAGATAGCACCATTGCACTCCAGCCTGGATGACAGAGTAAGACTCTGAGGACAAAAAGAAAGAAAGGGGGGGAGGCGGAAGGAGGGAGGGAAAGAAGGAAGGAGGGAGGAAGGGAGGCAGGGAGGGAGGGAGGGAAGGAAGGAGGGAGGGAAGGAAGGAGGGAGGGAAGGAAGGAATCCAGGAATCCCACACTCACAGAGGAATGAGGCTCAATGAGAGAAACCTCTACAGAATTTTCACTGCTTAGGCCTCTCAGCATTCAATGAAAGCATTTTAGGCTAACCCAACTAGTAGACATGGTTTAAAGCAGACCACAGATAGCCTAGCAAAATTTTAACCTGACTTACTCATCACACAATGAACAACGAAAAATAAAAAATAAAAATTACTAGCCTGGTACTCTTTAACAGGAAGCTCTACAAGAGATTCCATGTATGCATGGAATCAAATATCAAAGAAAGCACAATATTTGAGAAACAAATGATCTAAACTATACCTACTGCCATCTTACTTCCTGAGTTATATCTGATCTCATGGAGGCATACTGAAAACAACTGGACATCTGTCTGGCACATACTCTCATTTTCCATGCCAGAATTCTGCCACTCATAAGACTCAACCCAGGATTCTACATACTCCAAACTAAAATCAGCAACCATAGAACGTTTGGAACGTGGCATTTGACTAATATCTGCTTCACTTAATAATTTTTAAGAACTTGGGAATGGCACTGGGGCTAACACCTGTAATACCAGCCCCTTGGGAAGGCAAGGCAGGCAGAGCACAAGATCAGGAGATCGAGACTATCCTGGATAACACAATGAAACCTTGTCTCTACTAAAAATACAAAAAATTAGCCAGGCTTGCTGGTGTGCGCTGGTAGTCCCAGCTACTCAAGAGGCTGAGGCAGGAGAATCACTTGAACCTGGGAGGCGGAGGTTGCAGTGAGCCAAGATCACACCACTGCACTCCATCTGGGGCTACAGATCGAGACTCTGTCTCAAAAAAAAAAAAAAGAATCTAAAAATCTGGCAGTAATAGCCTGTGTTTAATCACCACTGAATTTGGCCAGGCACAGTGGCTCGTGCCTGTAATCCCAGCACTTTGGGAGGCCAAAGTGGGTGGATCACCTGAGGCCAGGAGTTCAAGACTAGCCTGACCAACATGGAGAAAACTCCGTCTTTACTAAAAATACAAAAATTATCCGTGGTGGTCAGTGCATGTAGTCCTTGCTACTTGGAAGGCTGAGGCAGGAGAATCACTTGAACCTTGGAGGCAGAGATTGCAGTAGCCGAGACTGCACCACTGCACTCCAGCCTGGGCGACAGAGTGACTCCATCTCAAAAACAAAAACAGGCCAGCACAGTGACTCACACCTGTAATCCCACCACTTTGGAAGGCCAAGGCGGGCAGGATCACCTGAGGTCAGGTGTTCGAGACCACCCTGACCAACACAGAGAAACCCCGTCTCTACTAACAATACAAAAAATTAGCCAGGCATGGTGGTGCATGCCTGTAATTCCAGCTACTCAGGAGGCTGAGGCAAGAGAATTGCTTCAACCTGGGAGGCAGAGGTTGTGGTGAGCCAAGATAGCGCCACTGCACTCAAGCCTGAGCAACAAGAGCGAAACTCCATCTCAAAAAAAAACACTGAATTCCATAAGGAAGTCAGCAGCTTCTGAAAGGCAAGCCTCTTTCTCACTTGACACTAAGCCATCTTCAGCAGGAACCAAAAACATATCAAGTACAGGTTCCTCCATGTGTACCCAGGTTCCTGAGAGACCTCTAAGACCACCCGACAGTACTTCAAATCAAGGGATAGCAACAGGATTTTTTTGTTGTTGTTGTTATTTTTTGGTTTTCGGTTTTCATTTTTGAGACAATGTCTCACCCTGTTGCCCAGGCTGGAGTGCAATGGCACAATAAATGGCTCATCACAGCCTGAACCTCCCTGGACTCAGTTGATCCTCCAACCTCAGCCTCCCAAGTAGCTGGAACCATAGACATATGCCACTACGTTGGGCTAATTTTTCTATTTTCTGTAGAGACAGGGTCTCACCATGTTGCCCAGGATGGTATCAAACCCCTGGCCTAAAGCCATCCTCCCCCACTTCGCCTCCCAAAGTGCTGGGATTACAGGCATGAGCCACCACGCCTGGCCACAACAGGAATTTAGAAGCAGGGCCAAGCCCAAGTATACCTTCCAACAGAGGTAGCCAAAAAACAAGTTTATAAAAGGATGCAGGACTGGAAAAGGGTTTTATCAAAGGAGGCTTTAGGCAAAGAAAACTTCATTTTTAACCTAGGAAGGAAGGAAGGAAGGGCTAAGCAGACTCTAAAATAATTTGGTTTAAGCACCAAACACTGTGACTCAGGATTTCCTCCTAAGAAGAGAGTTGAAGGGCCCCAATATCATTAAAGTAAAATCCACTAGGCTGGGCGTGATGGCTCATGCCTGTAATCCCAGCACTTTGGGAGGCCAAGGCAGGTGGATGACCTGAAGTCAGGAGTTCGAGACCAGCCTGACCAACATGGTGAAACCCTGTCTTTATTAAACAAAAAAAAAAGTAAAATCCACTAATCTCAATGTGATCCTTTCTACTTGATGGAGTCAAGTCGGGTTCTCTTATGTTCTAGAATTTACAGTCTCAGCCAGGCACAGTGCCTCACGTCTATAATCCCAGCACTTTGGGAGGCCAAGTCAGGAGTATCGCTGTTCAAGTTGTTCAAGACCAGACTGGGCAAGAAGGTGAGACCCCATCTCTACACAAAAATTAAATAAAAATTAGGCAGCCAAGTGCAATGGGTCAGACCTGTAATCCCAGCACATTGGGAGGCCAAGGTGAGCAGATCACTTGAGCCCAGGAGTTCAAGACCAGCCTGGCCAATTAGCCTAGTGTAGTGGTTTAGTTCCAGCTACCTGGAGGCTGAGATGGGAGGATCACCTGAGCCCAGGAGGTCGAGGTTGCAGTGAATCATGATTGCACCACTGCACTTCCGGTCAGTCCCTGTCTCAAAAAAAACAATGAAGCCAGGCACAGTGGCTCATGCTGTAATCCCAGTACTTTGGGAGGCGGAGGCGGGCAGGATCAACTGAGGTCGGGAGTTTGAGACCAGCCTGACCAACATGGAGAAACCCCGTCTCTACTAAAAATATAAAATTAGTCGGGCATGGTGGCACATACCTGTAATCCCAGCTACTCAAGAGGCTGAGAAAGGAGAATCACTTGAACCCAGGAGGTAGAGGATGTGGTAAGCCATGATAGCACCATTACACTCCAGCCTGGGCAACAAGAGCAAAACTCCATCTCAAAAAAAAACAATGAAAAAAAGTCTCAAAAAAACTCTCTCTCTCTCCGCCTCCACTCCCCCCTAACTAAATTGAGCTTATATTTTAACTGCCTTGGGCTACTCTGTAATTGTTTCTGTGTGTAGGTCTCATCGCTGGACTTCTTACTTGTTCTACCTAAAAAAAGAAAACACATAACCTAAGAACTCTCCGTACTACAGTAGCCTTGACTTCTGGAAGTATCCACAGATGTCTGAGCTAAGCCATAAGATTTTGAGTTTTGCTGCAGCTAGTAATCTGGGCTTCAGAGCAGAGATGCCTTTATAAAACTACCACACGAATCTGCCCAGAATCAACCAGACTGGTAGAGGAAGATGAAAATTAAGTTTAGTCCATACTGACTCCCAGTTTGTAACTGGCTTATCAAACTTTTTATAGCTACTTCATCCTGGGGATATAAAGTAGTCTTTTCTTCTGCTAAATAAGAAGTCTTTATTTAAAAGTCTTGGCCAGGCGCAGTGGCTCACGCCTGTAATCCCAGCACTTTGGGAGTCCGAGGAGGGTGGATCACCTGAGGTCAGGAGTTCAAGACCAGCCTGACCAACATGGTGAAACCCCGTCTGTATTAAAAAAAAAAAAAGAAGAAGCTGGGTGTGGTGGCTCAAGCATGTAATCCCAGCACTTTGGGAGGCCGAGGTGGGTGGATCACGAGGTCAAAAGATCAAGACCATCCTGGTCAACATGGTGAAACCCCGTCTCTACTAAAAATACAAAAATTTAGCTGGGCATGATGGCGCGTGCCTGTAATCCCAGCTACTCGGGAGGCCGAGGCAGGAGAATAGCCTGAACCCAGGAGGCGGAGGTTGTGATTAATTAAAAAAAAAAAGTCTTAGTTGGCCAGGCACAGTGGCTCATGCCTGTAATCCCAGCACTTTGGGAGGCCAAGGAGGAGGATGAGGTCAGGAGTTTGAGACCAGCCTGTCCAATATGATGAAACTTCATCTCTAGTAAAAAATACAAAAATTAGCTGGGCATGGTGGCGCATGCCTGTATACAGTCCCAGCTACTCAGAAGGCTGAGACTGGAGAATTGCTTCAACCTGGGAGGCGGAGATTGCAGTGAGCCGAGATCGCAGCATTGCGATCCACTAATGGATAAATAAAATGTTGTATATTCATACGATGGAATATTATTTTGCCATAAAGAGAAATGACATACTGATACATGCCACATGAGTGAACCTTGAAAACATTATGCTAAGTGAAAGAAGCCAGTAACAAGACAACATATATTATTCCATTTATATGAAATGTCAATACAGGAAGATCTATAGAGATAGAAAGCAGATGACTAGTTGCCTAGGGTTCAGGGTTAGAGGGTTGAGAGAAATTGAGGAGTAACTGCTAATGGGTATAGGTTTTCAGGGGAGAATGATCAATACATCCCAAAACTGACTGGAGTGTGATTGGAAAACTCTGTGTACAAATTAAAAGTCACTGAATTAAACAAGTGAATTGTATGGTATATGAATTCTATCTCAATAAAGTTATTTGTTTATATATGGACACACATATAAGTGATAAAGCAAATGGGGCAAAATCTTAACAATCAGTGAATCTGGCTAAGAGAGATCTAGAGTTCTTTGTTCTATTCATGTCAATGCTGAGTTTTCTTTTTTCCTTTTTTTTTTTCTCCTGAGACCAAGTCACTAAGGCTGGAGTGCAGTGGCACCATCTCAGCTCACTGCAACCTCCACTTCCCAGTTCAAGTGATTTTCCTCCTGGAATTATAGGCACTCACCACCACGCCTGGCTGATTTTTATATTTTTAATAGAGATAGGGTTTCACTATGTTGGTCAGGCTGGTCTCAGGTGATCTGCCTGCCTCAGTCTCCCAAAGCGCTAGGATTACAGGTGTAAGCCACCACGTCTGGCCCTCAATGCTTCCTTAAGTGTGAAATTATAACAAAAGATAAAGCTATAAGCCTGGAAGTCAAGGCTGCAGTGAGTCATGATCGTGCCACTGCACTCCAGCCTGAGCAGTGGAGCAAAACTCTGTCACGTAAAAAAAAAATATATATATATATATACACACACACACAGAGAGAGAGAGAGAGAGAGAGAGAGAGAGTGTGTGTGTGTGTTAATGATAATCACACACAGTATTCTTTCATTTTTCTTTCAAGACAAAGTCTCGCCTTGTCACCCAGGCTGGAGTGCAGTGGCGCAATCTTGGGTCACTGCAGTCTCCCCAGCCCAAGTTCAATTGATTCTCTGCCTCAAACTCCCAAGTAGTTGGGATTATAGGTGTATGTCACCATGCCTGGCTAATTTTTGTATTTTTACTAGAGATGGGGTTTCACCATGTTGGCCAGGCTGGTCTCGAACTCCTGACCTCAAGTGATCCACCCACCTCAGCCTCCCAAAGTGCTGGGATTCCAGGCATGGGCCACCACACCTGGTCCACACAAAGTATTCTTTCTTAACATGAAACAGCAAACCACCATGACCCACTTCAACAAGGGCCCTTCCTATGGACTCTTGGCCGAGGTCAAGAACAAGATTGCTTCCAAGTATGATCATCAGGCAGAAGATCTTCGCAATTGGATGGAAGAGGTGACAGGCATGAGCATTGGCACCAACTTCCAGCTGGGCTTAAAGGATGGCATCATCCTCTGCGAACTCATAAACAAGCTACAGCCAGGCTCAGTGAAGAAGGTCAATGAGTCCTCGTTGAACTGGCCTCAGTTGGAGAATATTGGCAACTTTATTAAAGCTATTCAGGCTTATGGAATGAAGCCACATGACATATTTGAAGCCAATGATCTTTTTTAGAATGGAAACATGACCCAGGTTCAGATGACTCTGGTGGCTCTAGCAGGTCTGGCTAAAACAAAAGGATTCCATACAACCATTGACATTGGAGTTAAGTATGCAGAAAAACAGACAAGACGTTTTGATGAAGGAAAATTAAAAGCTGGCCAAAGTGTAATTGGTCTCCAGATGCGAACCAACAAATGTGCCAGCCAGGCAGGTATGACAGCTTATGGGACTAGAAGGCATCTTTATGATCCCAAAATGCAAACTGACAAACCTTTTGACCAGACCACAATTAGTCTGCAGATGGGCACTAACAAAGGAGCCAGGCAGGCAGGGATGTTAGCACCAGGAACCAGAAGAGATATCTATGATCAGAAGCTAACATTACAGCCAGTGGACAACTCAACAATTTCTCTACATATGGGTACCAACAAAGTTGCTTCCCAGAAAGGAATGAGTGTGTATGGGCTTGGGCGGTAAGTATATGATCCCAAATACTGTGCTGCTCCGACAGAACCTGTCATTCACAATGGAAGCCAAGGAACAGGAACAAATGGTCTGGAAATCAGGGATACTGATTATCAGGCAGAATACCCTGATGAGTATCATGGCGAGTACCAGGATGACTACCCCAGAGATTACCCATATAGCGACCAAGGCATTGATTATTAGATCCACACAGAAGGAGCTCCGTATTTAGTCCATTGTTTTTATTCAGTGAGAACCAAGCTAGCCTTGAGTAATTTTTATCTTGTCATCCTAAAAGACTATCAAGTTTATTGTACTTTTAAGAAAAATTGCCTTACATACATTCCTTTTTTCCTTTTTCTGTCTCTTCCCTCAATAGTTGCCTTTTAGTGCTGTAATAGATAAATCCTACAGCATAACCAATAACTTGCATACGAAGTAAAAAGAAATACTGTGAAAGGGGAATACTCTTGTACAGCCAGCTCTTTTATGCAAAAATCTACGCATTTTTTACAATCTTACATTAAACTTGTATTTTCACACAATAGGAAATTATTATTTTTTTTTTTACAGTTTAGTTTATCTGGTTTCTACATGGAAGACTAAACTCATGCTTATTGCTAAATGTGGCCTTTGCCAACTAAATCTAAGATGCAGCATTTCAGAAAATTACATATCAATGTTTCTACAGTATTGTTTGCTAATTTTTAAGTAAAGTCATAATCAGTGTGCAAAAAAAAAAAAATGAAACAGCCGGATTAGAAAAAACTACCACAATGCCTGTTCCTGCCCTGCTAGACAAATTTTTTTACTTGTTCCCCCCACTTCCACCAGTCATCAAATGTCTGCAAAGCATGCAAAATATCACTTAAGTAGCAGAAAAGAAGAATGTAATGTGACAAGGGAGATAAATATTCTCCTACTTTCTCAGGGCCTCAGTTTTCTAATCTGTAAAATCAGAAGTTTATATAATTGCTAAGGGTGCTTTCATGATTGACACTGAATGATTTTGAAGTTCTTTCTTTGCTTTTTCCTTTTTTTTTTTTGAGATGGAGTCTAACTCTGTTGCCCAGGCTGGAGTGCAATGGCACAATCGTGGCTCACTGCAACCTCCGCCTCCTGGGTTCAAGTGATTCTCCTGCCTCAGCCTCCTGAGTAGCTGGGATTACAGGTGTGTGCCACCATGCCCAGCTAATTTTTGTATTTTTAGTAGAGACGGGGTTTCACCATCTTGGCCAGGCTGGTCTCAAACACCTAACCTCGTGATCCACCGACCTTGGCCTCCCAAAGTGCTGGGATTACAGGCGTAAGCCACCATACCCAGCTGATTTTAAAGTTCTAATTTCACTGCTTAATATAGCTAAGGAGGAGTATGATCTGCCTAGTCCTCTAGCTTTCCTAGACAGTCATATTTCTTTTCTAAATTATTTTTATTTTTTGTAGAAACAAGGTATTAGGCCTGGCACAGTGGCTCACGACTGTAATCCCAGCACTTAGGGAGGCCGAGGCAGGCAGATTACCTGAAGTCAGGAGTTCAAGAGCAGCCCAACATGGTGAAACACCATCTCTACTAAAAATACAAAATTAGCCAGGCATGGTGGTACATGCCTGTAATCCCAGGCACCTGGGAGGCTGAGGCAAGAGAAACACTTGAGCCTGAGAGGCAGAGGCTGCAGTGAGCCAAGATCGTGCCACTGCACTCTAGCCTGGGTAACAAGAATAAAACTCCATCTCAAAAAAACAAAAACCAAAAAAACAGGGTCTTGCTATACTGGCCAAGGTGATCTCAAACTCCTGGCCTCAAGCAATCCTCCTACCTCAGCCTCCCAGAGTGCTGGAATTACAAGTGTGAGCCACTGCACCTGGCCCTTCTTTCTTCTAAAGGTGACATCCCAATACTTTGGGAGGGTGACACGGGTAGATCACCTGAGGTAAGGAGTTCGAGACCAGCCTGACCAACATGGCAAAACCCTGTCTCTACTAAAAATACAAAGTTTAGGCCAGGCACGGCAGCCTGTAATCCCAGCACCTTGAGGACCGAGGTGGGTAAATTATGAGGTCAGGAGTTCGAGATCAGCCTGACCAAGATGGTGAAACCCCGTCTCTACTAAAAATACAAAAGTTAGCCAGGTGCGGTGGCACATGCCTGTAATCCCAGCTATTCAGGAGGCTGAGGGCAGGAGAATTACTTGAACTCGGGAGGCGGAGGTTGCAGTGAGCCAAGATCGTGGGCAACGGAGCAAGACTCCATCTCAAAAAATAAAAATACAAAAATTAGCCAGGTGTGGTGGTGCATACCTATGGTCCCAGCTACTCAGGAGGCTGAGGCTCAGAATCACTTGAACCGGAGAGGTGGAGGTTGCAGTGAGCTGAGATCATGCCACTGCACCCCAGCCTGGGTAACAGAGGGGGACTCTCAAGAAAAAAAAAAAAAAAAAAAAAAAAGAAGGCCGGGCGCAGTGGCTCACGCCTGTAATCCAAGCTCTTTGGAGGCCAAGGCAGGCGGATCATCTGAGGTCAGGAGTTCAAGACCAGCCTGACCAAAACAGTGAAACCCCATCTTTAAAAAAAAAAGAGAGAAAAAGAGAGATTATTTCAGTGTATTCTCAGTTTTCTATCTTAGTTAGTTCATACAGGACACTGGCCAGTCTCCCATCTATCCTATCCCTACCCTCTTCTCTTCAATTCCTGGCAAGAGCCTCTGCCCAGAGCCTGGGAAAACTGGAGTACCAGATGAAAGAAACTAGGATACTTATATCTCAATGCTAGGTACAGATCAGTTCAGAGGAACTTACAGATTCCAAGGTAAGAAATAGGTCACAAGCATTTGGGAACCTTAATTCTCAAGCAGAGACAAGGAAAATGAACTCATGAACCCCATTTCATGGTAAAGCCTTCTCCTGAGGTGGTGATCATAAGAAGAAACAAAGAAAAAGAAGACTCACTAGGACATTTGCCCATCAGAGAGGTAGAAAAAGAAACTGAATTCCACCACCATCTTCCTCCCCACTTAGGATATGCCAGAAACAATGGAAAACATAAATCAGAAGCAATTCTTCCAGATTTGCTTACCTAGCTGACCAGTTCAAAAAGCCAACAAGCAGACACCATATCCTAAAAGTGGCTAAAGTTGTGCTTCATTCATAGATTAGTTGTGCTTCTTCTCCTTCCAGCCCAAAGAACTTACTCATGCAGAAAACAAAATTAATTTTCACACCTTCCTCAATTAAGGTGTGAAATAAAGAATTGCACAATAAAGAATTACGTTACTTGCCTAAATGCTGAGTCTGCAAGAAAGGGAAAGAGGTGACAGAAAGAGATTCCTATAAAATCCAATTATCTCCATCTATATTAAACACAGCAAGTCTATACTTCTTTGGTGTATTTTTTTTTTTTTTTTTTTTTTAAGTTATATTTGTTTATTTGAGACAGGGTCTCACTCTGTTGCTCAGGCTGGAGTGCAATGTCACAATCTCAGCTCACTGCAACCTCTGCTTCTTAGGTTCAAGTGACCTTCTCACATCAGCCTCCTGAGCAACTGGGACCACAGGCACACGCCACCACAACCAGCTAATTTTTTGTACTTTCTGTAGAGACAAAGTCTTGCTGTGTTGCCCAGGCTGGTCCCAAACTCATGGGCTCAAGCAATCCTCACAGCTCAGCCTCCCAAAGTACTGGGATTACAGGTGTGAGCTACTGCGCCCAGCCTCTATGCTTATTTGTTGCAGAGAGGAATGAATCTTAACCTCCCTCCACAAAACAAGAAGGAACACTGAGTATCTTTGATTTGCTTACTCTGGGTTCACTTTTTAAGAATGTAGCTGCTACCTGAGCTATGTAAGTTAATTTGTGTGGAGTGTAACTTCTTAGAGACTCAATACCTTCTTGGAGAACCAGGGTGCAAATTACAATTTCCTGCAGATTCACTGAGTATCACATCATCAGTTTGGGAGCTAAAAGGCAGGCTGAGGAGAGAAAATGCACCCTGGAAGAGTCTCAGGAAGAACCTGCAAGGAGCTATTTGTATTCTGTTTTGTTTTATTCAAAGATTCTCTCTGGGAACAGTGGCTCAGGCCTATAATCCCAGCACTCTGGGAGTCTGAGGTGGGTGGATCACTTGAGGTCAGGAAATTGAGACCAGCCTGGCCAAGATGGTAAAATCCCATCTCTACTAAAGACACAAACATTAGCCAGGCATGGTAGCACGAGCTCATAATCCCAGCTAGTCAGGAGACTGAGGCAGGAGAATCGCTTGAACCTGGGAGGCTGGGAGGCAGAGGTTGCAGTGAGCCAATATTGTGCCACTGCACTCCAGCCCTGACGACAGTGTGAGACTGTGTATAAAAAAAACAAAACAGATTCTCTCTGGATAGTTCAGATTCCCCTACTAACCCACCAGAAATTAAATAAAGGAGGGAAAAAAATTCATACACTGCATACTCCAAGGCCACCTATTGGATATGTGGTCTCGGCATTCCACTACTGCAACCACATTTAAAAAAAACAGAAAATACCCTTCTTTACACATTTTATACAACTCATCCCCCTTTCTTTATTATCCCAATAAACTTTCATAGGGATATAATTTTAGCTTGCCAAAAAGCCAGATAATTAACACATATTCATTAAAAAAAATATTAATCCTTTTTAGTGAAATGTTGGGGGCTCACGCCTATAATCCCAGCACTTTGGGAGGCCAAGGCAGGTGGATCACGAGGTCAAGACATCGAGACCATCCTGGTCAACATGGTGAAACCCTGTCTCTACTAAAAATACAAAAAATTAGCTGGGCATGGTGGCATGTGCCTGTAATCCCAGCCACTCAGGAGGCTGAGGCAGGAGAATTGCCTGAACCCAGGAGGCGGAGGTTGCGGTGAGCAGAGATCACGCCAATTGCGCTCCAGCCTGGGTAACAAGAGCAAAACTCCATCTCAAAAACAAACAAACAAAAAAACAAACGAAAAGAAATGTTGAAAGTTTTTATTTTCCCATCCGTTGGGAGCCTGAGCCAGGTATATCACCTGAGGCCAACATTGAAAGACAGTTTTTAAACATTTCTGAGAGTCTATTTGGTCAGATTATTTTTATTTACATTGTTTTTTATAGATGAGGACCCTGACAGGGTTATCTCTAATTTGTTCCCAATCACAGATATAGTCAATAGCAGAGCCGGATGTTACCCCAAACTCACACTCTTGCTAACAGTTAACTTCCCAGCTTCATTCATATACTCTACCATTTGTAAAACATTGTATTGTCTCATACCAAGTGTTCACACAATTTGACAGTCAAAAGCACACATTAAAAAAACAACAGTTTATTCCAGCTCCTTAAACTTTCTTTTATTGAGAAGAATAATTTTTTCTTTTTTTTTTGAGACGGAGTTCCGCTCTTGTTACCCAGGCTGGAGTGCAATGGCGCCATCTCGGCTCACCGCATCCTCTGCCTCCTGGGTTCAGGCAATTCTCCTGCCTCAGCCTCCTGAGTAGCTGGGATTACAGGCACGCGCCACCATGCCCAGCTAATTTTTTGTATTTTTAGTAGAGACGGGGTTTCACCATGTTGACCAGGATGGTCTCGATCTCTTGACCTTGTGATCCACCCGCCTCGGCCTCCCAAAGTGCTGGGATTACAGGCGTGAGCCACCGCGCCCGGCCTGAATTATGTTGTTTTTAATATTCCTCAACATGTTAGTGTTTTCTAAAGACCTCCAGCCAGGCCAGTGAGATGCAGTTTAACCTCATGAGAGGAGCACTGGACCAAGCAATTAACTAGTGGTATGCAGGCCCCACTGTCCTTCTTGGGCCTCATTTTTCTATCTGACGTCCTTTCCAGTACCAGTACCCTGAACCGAATTCCAAAAATTACATCGAAGTCACAATACATATGAAAAAGATGAAAAATTAACATCTGTATGGTAAGAATTTGAAGACCTTAAAAGATGAACAATTATGTACCCATCAAAACTAAATTTTTCAAAAATAAATTAGGAACAATAAAACTACCCCAACAAAAAGCCTAATATTAATTATATTACTGCTTCATATTTTCTCCACCTGCTATTAATTTGAGGAAATAGCTTATTTTTTTCTAAGCTTGTTAAAGCACGAATTTATCATGCTTTTTTTTTTCTTTTTTCCCAGACAGAGTCTCCCTCTATCACTCAGACTGAAGTGTAGTGGCGCAATCTCAGCTCACTGCAACCTCTGCCTCCTGGGTTAAAGCGATCCTCTCACCTCAGCCTCCCAAGTAGCTGGGATTACAGGACCGTGCCAACACGCCCGGCTAATTTTTGTACTTTCAGTAGAGACAGAGTTTCAGCATGTTGGCATGCTGGTCTCAAACTCCTGAGCTCAGGTGATCCGCCCACCTCGGCCTCCCAAAGTGCTGGGATTACCCCGTGAGCCGCTGGGTGGTGAGCCACCGGGTGTTGAGCCACCGCGCCCGGCCTAATTTTTTTTCATAAGAAACACTGGACTTTTTCTGGTGACCAAAAAAAAAAAAAAACAAAACTGTCTTGTCATCCTCTGAAACAAAGTAAGATTAGTCAAAAGGATAAAGGGCACTTTCGGGAGAGAAACTTTACAGTGACAGAAAAGTGGAAGGGAGTTTCCCTCATCAGAATGACACAACTTTAAAGTACAACCCAATAAACTTCCACCCACTTGAAACCTACTAACTGGACACTCCAGACAAAAACTTATTTTCAAAACTGCTGCAATTCAAAGACTCCAATGACGGTGCAGTGGAAAATTCACGGGGACTGTATAATTTTTACACCTTTCTGCAATGAGTAACAAATGTGGTCAGTCCCCCATCTTCACTCCTCCCATCACTTTCCCTTTGAAAGATAACCTGAGACGCATCACAACCGAGCCTCTCCAACTAGGAGGCTGCCCTTTCATTCACAAAACGTGTCTGGCCTCATAAAGGACACAAATTGCTTTTCGAAAAAAGCATGGCCCCGGGATACAAGCCCTTTCCGGGGCTAAGAGAGTTCCCACTCTTCTTGGTGCCGCCCAAGTTCACTTTATTCATGTCCCATCCAGACGCGCAGAGCTGCAATCTGTAGTAAAACTCAGGGGGGCCAGCCCAGGGCTGGGTTATAACGGTTTTGAGGAACTGGTATCACAGGCTTCTTGGGAAGAGGCCAGATAAACTCACCAAGTTTTTGTTTTGCTTTTTTTTTTTAAGTCTGGGTGGAACTTACTTTCACCAGGACGTGGGACGTCTTCCCTCCCTAAAGAGACTACTGGAGGACAAGCTTTCCTTTATTTTATACGAAGTCACTCACCCTACACCAAACTGAGAACACAACCCTCCCTTTTTCTGGTCGCCGAAGTCGTGCCCACAGCACAGCAGGCTGTAGGTTTGGACCCCTCAAAGCTCAGAGCCTCTCATCCCGTTTCCCCCATCCAGCCCAAAGCCCACTTCGCCCGCGCCCGCCCTGGTCTTCCCGGCCGACACTCGCCCGCTCCCGGGACAAAGCGGGGCTGAAGGGATGTTTCCTCCGGGGTCCCCCCACCACAGCGGGAGCGGTGAAGCGGCCCCGAGCTCCGCGCGCACTCACCCGACAGCTCGTCCGGCTCCAGCCCGGTCTCGGTGTCCAGTCCGCAGATGACAAAGTAGTCCGCGAAGCGACTGGGCGCCGAGCCTCCTCCTCCTCCTCCGCCGCCGCCGCCGCCGCCGCTCATGGCGCCGGGGCCGAGACGGGCCGGGCCGTGCGGAGCGGCACGAAGCCCCTGCAACCCCGGCGCCCGCCTGCCCTCAGGCCGCCCCTCCCGCCGCCGCCGCCGCCGCCGCTACCGCGGCACGGGCCGCCGCCCCCAGCCCTGGCCCTGTCCCCTCGGCCGCCGCGGCTGCCGTGACGGGGCGGGGGGGCACCGGGCCGCCCCGCGCCGCATCCTGGACGCCCTCCCCTCTGCGCCGCCGCCGCCGCCGCTGCCGCTAGCCGAGAGCGCCGCGGCCGGAGCGAGCCTGAAGAAGGGCGGAAAGCGCGGGTACAGCCCCCACCACGGCCCCTCTCCCGCAGCGCCTGCGCAGGCGCCGTCCGGGAAGGGGCGGGCTCGTGGCGGAAAGGATGACGTGATGCTCTTCGGGCCTCGCGGGCCGCAGCTTCCCGCGGTCGCCGCATCACGGCTGGCGACTGCTTGGTTGCCCGCAACTGCCACCCCTCCCGGGATTGCGACTCTTAGGGAGGGCTGAGGAGGTGCGAAAGAGGGTGCAGCCTGCAGAGCCGGGCACCTGGCACATGCTCTGCCCCCACCACCCACCCAGCAACCAGAGGTCCAGAGATCTTAGCGCGGCCTTGCCATGGGGATGGGGTCGCACGGCTGAGCTCGGAAGCCCACCCAGTCCTGTCTGCAGCGTGTCAGCCTAGACCCCAGACAGGGCCTTCTCCCTGTCCCCTCTTTTGGCAGGGGCAAATCAGTCGGTTTTGTATTTACCTTTATTTTACAGACGGGGAAACTGAGTCTCAGAAAGACTCAAGGACTTATCCGAGGTTACACTGAGTCTAAGAGACAAAGCCTGATCTAGAATCCTGGGCTTGTGGTCAGCTCCCCGTTCCTCGCCGCTCCCATCTCCCAGCCTAGCCTTTTCCCCGAGTTCTCTCTCCTGTTTTCTCTGGAAGCCTCTAGAGGCCCCTGTCATTTGGGAGCTCCCCTTCCTCTTCACTCTGTGAAAACTCTCAGATCCATCCCTAAATCTGTTTTCCTGTACGAAGATGGAGAAGAGGCAGAGGAAAACTTACCTATTGGTCCTTGTCCTAGGACCTTCCGATTTCCTTTCCCACAGAAGCTAGGTAGATGTACTAGCTTCTACCTAGTACATTGGAAACTGGAGTTGGAAACTGGAGATCAGAGGCCAGGAAGGCAACAAAAGTATAGTGGTTACTAGCATGGGCTCTAGAAAAAAATGCTCAGATTTCAATCCTGACGATCATTTACTTGTGACCTTGAGCAAGTTACTTAATCTCTAAGTGCCAGGCATCGTGATTTTTGAGAAAATTACATAAGATAAATGCAAGTACAGGTAAAGCAATGAGAATACTGCCTGGAACATGGAAGTCACTCAGTAAATATTACAGATTTTTTTTTTAAAACGGAGTTTCGCTCTTGTGGCCCAGGCTGGAGTACAATGGCGTGGCTCACTGCAGCTTCTGCCTTCTGGATTCAAGCGATTCTCCTGCCTCAGCCACACAAGTAGCTAGGATTACAGTCACTCACCACCATGACCAGCTAATTTTTTGTCTTTTTTGTATTTAGTAGAGATGGGGTTTCATCATGTTGGTCAGGCTGGTGTCGAACTCCTGACCTCAGGTGATCTACCCTCCTCTACCTCCCAAAGTGTTGGGATTACAGGCATGAGCCACCGCTCCCGGCCTTAATTATAATTGTTCCAGAAAGAAGTACACTTAAGGTTTGTTCTGGCAGGCTGCCACTAAGGGTTGTTGAAGGCAGCTGGCTTCCCCAAGGGCTGAGCCTAGGCTGTCTCCTAGGTTCTCCTGGGTACTTCTTTCAAATAGTGGTTCCCTTAGGGAGGTTGGCCTAGAGGTCATAGCCATCATCATATGGAGCCATAGCACCTGTTTCTGCCTATATCTAACCTATCTGAACTAGGGGGAGAAAAGTGGGGAGAAGAAAGTAGCTTCAAAAAGCCCATTCATGGTGATGCTCCACTGTATCCTGCATGCTAGGGATACAGAGACAGTACAGGGGGATTAGAGAGTTAAACAGTCACAGAGGCCGGGCGCAGTGGCTCATGTCTGTAATACCTGGGGAGGCCGAGACTGGCGGATCACTTGAGGTCAGGAGTTCGAGACCAGCCTGACCAGCATGGTGAAACCCTGTCTCTACCAAAAATACAAAATTAGCTGGGCGTGGTGGGGGGGTACTTGTAGTCCCAGCTGCTTGGGAGGCTGAGGGAAGAGAATCAACCCAGGAGGCAGAGGTTGCAGTGAGCCGGGATCATGCCACTGCACTCCAGCGTGGGCAACACAACAAGGCTCTAGCCGAAAAAAAGAAAAACACAAAAACAGTTACAGAGCACAGAAGGAGGACATCTCTCCAGGTTGGGGAATGGTCATGGAAGGTTTCCAAAAGGAGGTATATACTCTGACCTGAGTGCCAGAGGATCAACCAGAGCTTCTCAGGTAAAAAGGGGCAGGGAAAGATGTTTAACTCGGTATGTGCAACAGGAAGCAATAGATAAAATGGTATGTTCAGGTACCAACAAGTAATTTATTAACACTAAGATGTTAATTCATTAACACTAAGATGGGAGATAGAGAGTTTAAAAAGGATAAAACCAGGCAGGGAAGAAGGGGAACAGAGGAAGGAGGAATGGATTAAAATACCAGGCTAAAGAATTTAGCCAGGCATAGTGGCTCATGATCATGCTGGTAATCCCAAGACTGGGTGGCCCAGGCAGGAGAATTGCTTAAGACCAGGAGTTTGAGACCAGCCTGGACAACATAAGGTGACCCCTGTCTTAAATAGACAGTATTTTTAAAAAATAATTTATCCTATAAGGTATATGAATTTAGGAGTAAGGTAAAGGAATTCAGTCAAGTCAAGGAATGCCAACACCTGATCCAAATCTGAGAATGATCCCTCTAGGGGCAATGTGGGAAAAAAAATTTGAGAAAGGAATAAATGTTCTCAACTGAAAATTCCAGAAACTTTTTATCCAAGGTGTCCAGGGTGATCTGGTGCTAGATGACCTCTCATATTAACTCAACTCATAAAACACAAGTTAAAAACAAATGCATAACTGTATTAATTTGCCCTGTGAAATGTAACTGCTCAGAAGCCCAGAATAGTCAACTGTAAAGTGATCTGCTTCCCACTAGGAATTAAGTTTGGCAAAGTTATTGCTTCTTAGAGAGTCGGAAAATATAGAAAGAGATGCTCTTAAGATTTAATGTTTGTTTATTTATTTGCCACCCAGGCTGGGGTGCAGTGGCACAACCTTGGCTCACTGCAACCTCTGCCTCCCGGGTTCAAGCTTATTCTCCTGCCTCAGCCTCCTGAGTAGCTGGGACTACAGGTGTGTGTCACCACTCCTGGCTAATTTTTGTATTTTTTTTTTCTATTTTATTTATTTTTTTATCACCCCCCCCCCAATTTTTGTATTTTTAGTAGCGACAGGGTTTAACCACGTTGGCCAGGCTGGTCTGGAACTCCTGACCTCAGGTGATCCGCACACCTCGGCCTCCCAAAGTGCTAGGATTACAAGCGTGAAGATTTAATGTTTAAATCCCCACCCTCATTCTTACTAGCTGTATAAGTTAGTTAACCACTCTGAAATGAGAAGAGTCATCTGACTCCTCACAGAATTGCATTGAAGATTCATAAATCAACTTTTTTTTAAAAATTTTTAAAAATCTGGGGCATAATACAGGTTTAATAAGTGACAATCTGGATCACCCATTTTAGCATGAGGAACATGAGAGAGCAAGTGGTTATCTGAGGGTATATAACTCCAGGAGAGGGTGTGCGGCAGAGTGTGCCTGGAGTGTTCATGGAGCAATAAGGAAGCCAGGGTTGCTGGAGAGGGTTAGGGTAGGGAGGAGTGGCAGAAGATGGCAGAAGGTATGGTGGAGTTGGTTTGCAATTCAGAAACATTATTTTCCCCTCCACAGTGTGTGAACTAGCCTCCTCAGGGACACTGCCCAGATCTACTTGCATCCAGATGTGGCCATGTGACTAGTTCTCAACAATGGAATGTGTGTAGGACTCTATGTAGGTCACTGGTAGGTCAGGGCACTTAAGAAGCAGATTAGAGGCTGGGTGCACTGTAATCCCAGCACTTTGGGAGGCCGAGGTGAGTGGATCATGAGGTCAGGAGTTCGAGAGCAGCCTGGCCAACATGGTGAAACCCCGTCTCTACTAAAAATACAAAAAATACCAAAAAAAAAAGCCGTGGGTGGTGGCAGGCACCTATAATCCCAGCTACTTGGGAGGCTGAGGCAGGAGAATCACTTGAACCTGGAAGGCGGAAGTTGCAGTGAGCCGAGATCACACCACTGTACTCCAGAGTCTCAACAGTGCAAGACTCTGTCTCAAAAAAAAAAAAAAAGAAAAGAAACAGATTAGACTTCTCCCTTCTTTCTTTTTTTGCCTTCCATCAGCTAGAATTAGAAGATTCTGAGACTCTAAGTAATGGTAAAACTGCACTCCAGCCTGGGCAACAGAGCAAGATTCTGTCTCAAAAAAAAAAATAATACAACAAAGCAACAAGCAGTGAGAACACTCACTGGCGATTCTCTTTTCAGAACACCATCACAATTTATTTATTTACAGAGCACCTACTAAGCTGAGTATTTATCTGGCTTAAAGCTCTCTCTTCCTAATGCAAGACACGCAAGTAAATAAAATCATAATGCAGTCATCAAGGATACACGGAAGTATATACAAAGTACCATGGGAACACAGAACAGACAACTCAGCCTGAGAATATCAAAAAAAGCTTCAAAAATGGGCCAGGCACAGTAGCTCACGCCTGTAACCCAGCACTTTGGGGAAGCCAAGACAGGTGGATTGTTCAAGACCAGCCTGGGCAACATAGCAAAACCCTGTCTCTACTAAAAATACAAACATTAGGCTGCTATGCTGGTGCATACACAGGAGGCTAAGACATGAAAAATCACTTGACCCATTTTTTTTCTTTATCTTATTTTGTTGTAGCTGCATAGTATTCCAGTGTACTTGATTGCTTCTAGGGAAGGAAACTGAATGGCTAGGATCAGGAACAAAATGGAAATATTTTACTGCATATTGTTTCATATTTTTTGAGTTTTGAACCACAAGAATGTATTACCAGCCAGGTACAGTGGCTCACGCCTATAATCCCAGCACTTTGGGATGCCAAGGCGGGTGGATCATGAAGTCAAGAGATCAAGAACATCCTGGTCAACATGGTGAAACCCCGTCTCTACTAAAAATACAAAATTAGCCGGGCATGGTGGCACATGCCTGTAATCCCAGCTACTCAGGAGGCTGAGGCAGGAAAATTGCTTGAACCTAGGAGGCAGAATTTGCAATGAGCCGAGATTGTGCCATTGTACTCCAGCCTGGGCAAGAAGAGCAAAGCTTCATCTAAAAAAAAAAAAAAAAAAAAAAGAATTATGTGGTTTTTTGTATATTCATAGCCTATTTTTGGAAGCATAAACAAAACCTTATTAAAATTGATTGCTTCTAGGGAAGGAAACTGAATGGCTAGGATCAGGAACAAAATGGAAATATTTTACTGCATATTGTTTCATATATTTTGAGTTTTGAACCATAAGAATGTATTACCGGCCAGGGACAGTGGCTCATGCCTATAATCCCAGCACTTTGGGATGCCAAGGCGGGTGGATCATGAAGTCAAGAGATCAAGACCATCCTGGTCAACATGGTGAAACCCCGTCTCTACTAAAAATACAAAAATTATCTGGGCATGGTGGCGTATGCCTGTAGTCCCTGCTACTCAGGAGGCTGAGGCAGGAGAATTGCTTGAACCCAGGAGGCGGAGGTTGCGGTGAGCCATTGCACTCCAGACTGGGTAATAAGAGCAAAACTCCATCTCAAAAAAAGAAAAGAAAAGAAAAGAAAAAGAATGTATTACCTATTTGTATTAATCAGGGTTCTCCAGAGAAACTGAACTAACAGGATATATATAGATATAGAGAAAGAGATTCATTTTGAGGGATTCCATAATCATATGATTTCGGAGACTGAGAAAGAAGTTGCACAATCTGCCATCTGTAAGTTGGAGGCTCAGGGAAGCCAGTGGTATAATTCAATCTGAGTCTGGAGGCCCAAGAATCAGATGTCCAAGGACAGGAGATGAAGAATGTCCCAGCTCAAGAAGAGAGAGCAGACCAAGCATGGTGGCTCACATCTTTAATCCCAGCACTTTGGGAGGTCAAGGTGGGTGGATCACTTGAAGTCAGGAGTTCCAGACCAGCATGGCCAACATGGCAAAACCTCATCTCTACTAAAAATACAAAAATTAGCCAGAAGTGGCGGCAGGTACCTGTAATTCCGGGTATTCAGGAGGCTGAGGCATGAGAATTGTTTGAACCTGGGAGGTGGAGATTGCAAAGCCCAGATCATACCACTGTACTCCATACTGGGTGACCAAGTGGGACTCTTTCTCAAGAAAAAAAAAAAAGGCCAAGCATGGTGGCATGTGCCTGTGCCTGGAGTCCCAGCTACTTGGGAGGCTGAGGCAGGGGAATTGCTTGAACCTGGGAGATGGAGGTTGCAATGAGCTGAGATCATGCCACTACACTCTAGCCTGGCAACTGGTGGTCTCCCTCTCAAAAAAAAAAACTAAATAAAAAAGAGAGACTCGAGAACAAATTCTCCCTTCCTCTGCCTTTTTGTCGGATTCAGGACCTCAGTGGACTAGTTGATGCCCACCCATATTGGTGAGGGCGACCTCAGTCTACCAATTAAGACGCTAACCTCTTCTAAAAATGCTTTACAGACACACCCAGAAATAATGTTTTACTAGCTACCTGGTCATCCCTTAGGCCAGTCACGTTGACACATAAAATTAACCATCGCAGTATTAAAAAATATGTAATAGGCCGAGCATGGGGGCTCATGCCTGTAATTCCAGCATTTTGGGCAGCCGAGTTGAGCAGATCAGATAATCTGAGATCAGGAGTTCGAGACCAGCCTGGCCAACATGGTGAAACCCTGTCTCTACTAAAAATGCCAAAAATAGCATGGCATGGTGGCATGTGTCTGTAATCCCAGCTACCAAAGAGGCTCAAGCACAGGAATCGCTTGAACCCAAAGGCAGAGGTTGCCGTGAGCTGAGATTGCACCATTGCACTCCAACCTGGGCAACACAGCGAGATTCTGTTTGGGGGAAAAAAAATACGTAATATTAAAACAACTAAGAAATACCTGTTTCTGTGAATATGAGCAATGCCTTGTGAACCCTCCCAGAGATAGTCTATACCTATGCTAGCATGGGTCAGCTCAACTCTACCCAGTCATAGTCTACTCTCCAACTCAGTATAGCATCCAAGAACACATCAGCTGATGAACTCACAAGTGCTCAAACCCTTTCTCACCAATGCTTAATGAAGAGTTCACCATATACAATTGAAATGAATTCCCCTGTGTTTCAACAAACTGAGTAAATAAAATAAAAAAAAAATTAATTCCCTGTATCATACAGAAAAATATAAGCTTCGCAGACATGGGGTGGTTTCTTTTTCTTTTTCTTTTTTTTTTTTTCAGACAGAGTCTTGCTGTCTTGCCCAGGCTAGAGCGCAGTGGTTTGATCTTGGCTTATTGCAACCTCCGCCTCCCGGGTTCAAGCAGTTCTCCTGCCTCAGCCTCCTGAGTAGCTGGGATTACAGGCATGTGCCACCACGCCCAGCTAATTTTTGTTTTATTTATTTATTTATTTTGATATGGAGTCTTGCTCTGTCGCCCAGGCTGGAGTACAGTGGCATGATCTCAGCTCACTGCAACCTCCACCTTCCGGGTTCAGGTGATTCTTCTGCTTCAGCCTCCTGAGTAGCTGAGACTACAGGCACATGCTGCCATGCCTGGCTAATTTTTGTATTTTCAGTAGAGATGGGTTTCACCATATTGGTCAGGCTGGTCTCGAACCCCTGATCTCGTGATCCTCCTGCCTCGGCCTCCCAATGTGCTGGGATTACAGGCATGAGCCACCATGCCCAGCCTAAATATGGGCTTTCTTAAGAATAGAAACACCAATACAGCTAGGGAAGCAGTGATGCACTCAGCTATTTCTGTCCTATCTTTACAAAATAAGTCACATATGCCTTGCTTTCCCATACTCTGTGTCCTGCTATCCTCCAATATCTTGCCCGTAAGCCAGCATCAGGCTCCTCACGTCTCTCAAACACAAGCTCCCTAAATCAGTTGAAAATTAGACATTACCCTTCATCTACCATAAGCCACAGCAACAAAGAAGCCACAAAGAATAGTCAGCCTCAGGCTACATGTGATACCCCATGATGAGGAAGTATGAAGTTGAAGCAACAGGAGGAGCAAATTACTGATAACATGCCCAAGTGATGCAAGAAGCAACTTTCCCAGAAGTAATGTGTAAGCATGTGTATTTCAGTTTGAGCTTTTTTTTGAGACATAGTCTCTCTCTGTTACTCAGGCTGAATTGCAGTGACACTATCTCAGTTCACTGCAACCTCTGCTTCCTGGGTGCAAGTGGTTCTCCTGCCTCAGCCTCCTGAGTAGCTGGGATTACAGGTGTGTGTCACCACACCCAACTAACTTTTGTATTTCTAGTAGAAACGGGTCTCACCATGTTGCCCAGGCTGGTATGGAACTCCTGAGCTCAGGCAATCCACCTATTTGGCCTCCCAAACTGCTGGGATTATAGGCGTGAGCCTATAGACGTAATCCCAGCCTGTTTGAGCTTATTTCTATGTGAGTAAGCCTTTGTGCACAGTGGTGATCATGTATGTATATTATGTGCTTATAGATGCTAGACGTATGTTTGTGTGTTTCCTTGTGTAAATAATTCTATGTGTGTACTTTATATAGAGTGTCTGGGCCTGGTGCAGTGGTTCATGCCTGTAATCCCAGCACTTTGGGAGGCCAAGATGGGTGGATCACTTGAGGTTAAGAGTTCGAGACCAACTTGGGCAACATGTTGAAATGCCATCTCTACTAAAAATACCAAAATTAGCAGGTGTGGTGGCACATGGCCATAATTCCAGTTACTCAGGAGGCTGAGACAGGAGAATCGCTTGAACCCTGGAGGCAGAGGTTGCAGTGAGCCAAGATCACGCCACTGCACTCCAGCCTGGGTGACAAGAGCAAAACTCTGTCTCAGAAAAAAAAAGAAAGAAAGAAAATAAAAGTGTGCGTGCGGAGACTGAGACAGAATAGAGTGGCTGGACCAAGGAACCAGAGGAGTCCCTTTGGCTCTCCTACAAGCCCAGCAGTGACTCCAGTGCTCCCTTCAACTTCTTACCCCTTCTCTCTGGGTCCCTCCATATTGAGAGTCTTTTGAGAGTATGGGTGGATTACTTTATCTGTGCTGTACCCAGCCCTCTCCCTTACATTGTGAACACAGTGGCCTCCTTATTCCCATCAGCTTGAGGGCCAAGAGCTTCCTGGTAAAGGCTGGATGATATAATGAAGGAAAGGGAACAGCACTTGGACTGGATCCCAAAAGGAAGATATATTTAGCTATGGCTGAGCTCTTAAAAGCTTTGGGGAGTAAAAGAATTGTTCTATATTTTGATTGCATGGTGATTGCACAGTCATGGTTGCCAAAACCTATAGAACTGTATAGTAGGCCAGGCACGGTGGCTCAAGCCTGTAATCCCAGCACTTTGGGAGGCCGAGGCAGGTGGACCACGAGGTCAAGAGATCGAGACCATCCTGGTCAACATGGTGAAACCCCATCTCTACTAAAATTACAAAAAGTTAGCTGGGCATGGTGGCGCGTGCCTGTAATCCCAGCTACTCGGGAGGCTGAGGCAGGAGAATTGCCTGAACCCAGGAGGCGGAGGTTGCGGTGAGCCGAGATGGCGCCATTGCACTCCAGCCTGGGTAACAAGAGCGAAACTCCGTCTCAAAAAAAAAAAAAGAACTGTATAGTAGAGGACACAAAACACTTCTCAGTTGCCTCAGTGCAGTAGGCAGCGCGTCAGTCTCATAATCTGAAGGTCCTGAGTTGGAGCCTCAGAGGAGGCAAGATTACTTCATTGAGCTGGCAAAGGAACAAGAGCTTGTTTTATTTTATTTTAGCTTATTTATTTGACAGAGTCATTTATTTATTTTTATTTTTTCGAAACGGAGTTTTGCTCTTATCATTCAGGCTGGAGTGCAGTTGTGCAATCTTGACTCACTGCAACCTCCACCTCCCAAATTCAAGCAATTCTCCTGACTCAGCCTCCTGAGTAGTAGGGATTACAGGTGCCTGCCACCGCGCCTGGATAATTTTTGTATTTTTTTTGGTAGAGACGTGCTTTTACCATATTGGCCAGGCTGGTCTTGAACTCCTGACCTCAAGGTCATTCATCCACCTTGGCCTCCCAAAGTGCTGGGATTACAGGTGTGAGCCACCTCACCTGGCCATAAAATGAATTTCTAAAGGTCAAACCATTATGTCCTAGACTGTATTTGGGGAACATTTTGTCTATATGCATACATAAGGAAATGCTTTGCTTTTAAGAGAACGTTTTAACATGCTCTATGGAAAAAGAAGAGATGTCTTTAGGTTACTAGTAAGCATGGAGTTTACGAAAGAATCAATAATTGTTATTAAATGCAATGTATTCATAACACCTGATAACCATTTTGCAGATGTTAATGAAATTTTCCTTTCCTATGAGTCTGAATAAAGGTTCATGAAATTTCAAGAGAAGGAGGAGGAAGAAAGAAAAAGCTGCTCACTCTTGGGGATTGAGAAAGAACTTGGCTCAGGATTCAGGAAACCCAAGTTGGAATCCCAGCCCTGCAATTTACTCAGATGATGTGACCTCAGGCCCTTGTCCTCTCCTCTTTAGCTTTCAGATCTCTATGAAGAAAGGCCTGGCAATGAACACAGATTTCTATCTGCCCCTCTAAGAGCCATTTTATTGCTCTCCCATTCCAGGAACCCTATGATTAGAAAGACATTGTCTGGACTGGGCACGGTGGCTCATGCTTGTAATCCCAGCACTTTGGGAGGCTGAGGTGGGTGGATCACTAGGTCAGGGATTCAAGACCAGCCTGACCAACATGATGAAACCCTATCTCTACTTAAAAATACAAAAATTAGCTGGATGTGGTGGTGCACACCTGTAATCCCAGCTACTTAGGAGGCTGAGGCAGGAGAATTGCTTGAACCCAGGAGGCAGAGGTTGCAGTGAGCTGAGAGCATGCCATTGCACTCCAGCAGAGTAAGACTCTGTCTCAAAAAATAAAAATAAAAAATAAGCCGGGCACGGTGGCTCACGCCTGTAATCCCAGCACTTTGGGAGGCCGAGGTGGGTGGATCACGAGGTCAAGAGATCAAGACCATCCTCGTCAACATGGTGAAACCCCATCTCTACTAAAAATACAAAAAATTAGCTGGGCATGATGGTGCGTGCCTGTAATCCCAGCTACTCAGGAGGCTGAGGCGGGAGAATTGCCTGAACCCAGGAAGCGGAGGTTGCGGTGAACCAAGATCGCGCCATTGCACTCCAGCCTGGGTAACAAGAGCAAAACTCTGTCTCAAAAAAAAAAATAAATAAATAATAAAAAATGAAGAAAGGAAGAAGTAAAAAAAGAAAAAACAGGCCAAGTATAGTGGCTTATACCTGTAATCCCAGCACTTTGGGAGGCCAAGGTGGATGGATCACAAGGTCAGGAGTTTGAGACCAACCTGGCCAACATGGTGAAACCCTGTCTCTACTAAAATACAAAAAATTAGCCAGGCATGGAGTCACACACCTGTAATCCCAGCTACTCAGGAGGCTAAGGCAGAAGAATCGCTTGCACCCAGAAGGCAGGTTGCCGTGAGCCAAGATTGCGCCATTGCACTCCAGCCTGGGTGACATCCAGCCTGGGCAACAGAGCAAGACTCTGTCTCAAAAAAAAAAAAAGAAAGAAAGAAAAAGAGAGGCCAGGCGCTGTGGCTCACACCTATAATCCCAGCATTTTGGGAGGCTAAGGCGGGTGGATCACAAGGTCAAGAGATTGAGACCATCCTGGTCAACAAGGTGAAACCCTGTCTCTCCTAAAAATACAAAAATTAGTTGGGCATGGTGGTGCATGCCTGTAGTCCCAGCTACTCGGGAGGTTGAGGCTGGAGAATTGCTTGAACCCAGGAGGCAGAGGTTGCGGTGAGCCAAGATCGTGCCATTGCACTCCAGTCTGGGCAACAAGAGCGAAACTCTGTCTCAAAAAAAAAAAAAAAAGAAAGAAAGAAAAAGAGAAAAGAAAAGAAAGAACAATGTTGCCCTGAAGCAAAATGCATTTATAAAGTAGTCACGTCACCTTTATTTATTTATTATTATTATTATTATTATTATTATTATTATTTTGAGACAGAATCTGGCTCTGTTGCCCAGGCTGGAGTGCACTTGCACAATCTTGGCTCACTGCAACCTCCGCCTCCCAGGTTCAAGCCATTCTCCTGCCTCAGCCTCCCAAGTACTGGGATTAAAGTCCTGTGCAATCATGCCGGGCTAATTTTTTTGTATATTAGTAGAGACTGGGTTGCACCATGTTGGCCAGGCTATTCGCCAGGCTGGTCTCGAACTCCTGACCTCAGGTGGATCTGCCTGCGTCGGCCTCCCAAATTGCTGGGATTGCAGACATGAGCCACCGTGCCGGCTTTTTCTTTTTCTTTTCTTTTTTTTTTTGAGACAGTCTCACTGTGTAGCCCAGGCTGCAGTACAGTGACACAATCTTGGCTCACTGCAACCTCTGCCTCCCAGGTTCAAGTGATTCTACTTACTCAGCCTCCCAAGAAGCTACAATTACAGGCATGTGCCACAACACTGAGTAATTATTTATTTATTTTGAGACAGAGTCTCCCTCTTGCCCCGGCTGAAGTCCAGTGGTACAATATTGGCTCACTGCAACCTCCGCCTCCCGGGTTCAAGCAATTCTCCTGCCTCAGTCTCCCAAGTAGCTGGGACTACAGGCGCATGCCACCATGCCCAGCTAATTTTTGTATTTTTAGTAGAGATGGGGTTTCACCATGCTGGCCGGGCTGGTCTTGAACCCCTGACGTTGTGATTCCCCCACCCGATCCTCCCCAATTGCTGGAATTACAGGCGTGAACCACTGCGCCTGGCCTAATTTTTAAATTTTTAGTGGAGACAGGGTTTCGCCATGTTGATAAGGCTGGTCTCTAACTTCAGGCCTGAAGCAATCTGCTTACCTCAACCTCCCAAAGCACTGAAATTACAGGCGTGAGCCACTGCGCCGGGTCTCAGATCTTTTAACTAGTACAGATATTCAGACCACAAAAGTTAACATAATTTCACTAAAATGTAAAAATATGTAGATTTTTTTTTGGTAGGCCTATGCAAACTTCTCCTAGAAAAACGTCATTCTTTGTCAAATGTTGGAACCAACCAGAAGACCCCACCAAAACAATATACATGGGCTGCCAGGGGCAAGACAACAAAGTGATGAGCAACTGGTTTTGATTCTCAATTGAGCACCTTTGAGGCTGGGACCCAGGGGTGATGTAGCTGGGCCACTCCTTGGCCTGCCGCCTCAACTCCTGCCTGCCACCCTCAAGGTTTGCTAGATTCAAGTTGTGAGTTATCAGCATATGTAATCTAGCCCCAGGGTCCCTGCAGGTGACAGGCAGGGCTGCTGCTCACATTTGTGTACTTCGTACCATGAGACACCATCATTGTACTCATTATTAATTTATATAGTTATGATGACAGTTTCCAACAGATGGCAGTAAAGTATCTTAAGAAAGAGGCATCTGGCCAGGCACAGTGGTGCATGCCTGTAGTCCCAGCTCTTTGGAAGGCCGAGCTGCAAGGATTGCTTCAGCCCAGTTCAAGACCAGCCTGGGCAACATAGTAAAACCCAGCACTCCACCCCCATCTCCACAAATAAAAAAAAGAAGGGGGGAGGCATCCTTTTCTTTTTGTTTTTTGTTTTTTTGAGACAGAATCTCATTCTATTGCCCGGGCTGGATTATAGTGGCATGTTCTCGGTTCACTGCAACCTTGGCCTCCTGGGCTCAAGCGATTCTCCCACCTCAGCCTCCTGAGTAGCCGGGATTACAGGCTCACTCCACCACACCCAGCTAATTTTTGTATTTTTTTGGTAGAGAACGGGGTTTTACCATGTTGGCCAGGCTGGTCTCGAACTCCTGACCTCCACCTCGACCTCCCAGAGTGCTGGGATTACAGGCATGAGCCACCATGCCCAGTGGAGCTATTTTAAAAATGAAGACTGAGAAGCAAAACTGAGGGGGACTCTATTGTAGAGCCTTGTTTCACTTTTTGCACGAAACAGCACAATTGGAGTCTTAAAGTAATCCCCAAATTGGGTGAATTCCCAGGTGGAGTCTTCTCCCACTCTCCCCACCCCTGGAAACAGATCTCTCTTTTGTCTCTGTCCCACATCATCTAAGGGGATATCACTGACTGCTTTAGTGTTCAAACTCAGGGTCTCTATCACTGTTAAGGGGAAGGACATAATATGACCTACAAGATTTCTGTTCACAGGGATCAATCCAGCTCATTTCCAATTTCTTTTTTCTTTTCTTTTTTTTGGTGGTTAGGGGAGGGGCGTCCAGGGTCTCACTCTATTGCCCAGGCCAAAATGCAATGGTTGCAGTTTCGACTCACGGCAACCTTCACCTCCCAGGTTTAAGCAATTCTCACATTTCAGCCTCTTGAGTAGCTGGGATTACATGTATGCACCCCCATGTCTGGCTATTTTTTGTATTTTTACTAGAGACGAGGTCTTGCCATGTTGTTTGGACTTTTTTTTCCCCTTTTTTATTTTATTTTATTTTCCTTTTTTATTTTATTTTATCGCCCTGGCTGGAGCGCAATGGTGCAATCTTGGCTCACTGTAACCTCTGCCTCCTGGGTTCGAGTGATTCTCCTGCCTCAGACTTCCGAGTACCTGGGATTACAGGCATGTGCTGCCACATCTGTCTTTTTTTTTGGCTTCTTTTTTTTTTGAGACAGAGTTTCGCTCTTGTTACCCAGGCTGGAGTGCAATGGCGCGATCTCTGCTCACCGCAACCTCCGCCTCCTGGGTTCAGGCAATTCTCCTGCCTCAGCCTCCTGAGTAGCTGGGATTACAGGCACATGCCACCATGCCCAGCTAATTTTTTGTATTTTTAGTAGAGATGGGGTTTCACCATGTTGACCAGGATGGTCTCGATCTCTTGACCTCGTGATCCACCCGCCTCAGCCTCCCAAAGTGCTGGGATTACAGGCTTGAGCCACCTTGCCCGGCCCTTTTTTTTTTTTTTTTTTTTTTTTTTAAGTAGAGGTGGGGTTTCACCATGTTGGCCGTATCAAACTCCTGACCTCAGGTGACCCACCGCTTTGGTCTGTTTTTTTTCCTTTTTTAAAGACAAGGACAATGTTGCCCAGGCTGGTTTCAAACTCTGGGCTCAAGTGATCCTCCCGCCTTAGCCTCCCAAAGTGCTGGGATTACAGGTGTTAGTCCAGGCTCAATTTCTTCTTCTTTTCCCCTTCCAATTCTTTTTACATTCATCTGGTGGAATTGTAATCATGTGTCCTTTCTCCCCCAACCAACTTGTAGGCATGTGACCCCTGGCATGCAAATGCTGAGCAAGTGATGACAAGATGGCTGCACTTTATTTGGCAGTAGCCCAACCTCCATCCCCCTGAGTCATTTCTGCGTCCTAGCCCGTCCCTTTTGCTTAAGCCAGCCAGCATTTGTTGCTGGCAATCAATGAACCTTCACTGACAACAGCCACACTTTATGGCGTACCAGGACATGAGTGCAGCCTGGCCCAAATGCCCAGCTTCACCACAATCATATCAAATTAATATTTCTGCCACACCTGACTCAGGTAGCCATTGGTCTTCCCAGAATCTTCCCTATATGTTAAGGCCTTCTTAGATCCCGTCTGATTTGTAACCAACCCTTCCCACACATTCACAGCTGAAGTCAACTGATGCCCAAGGTTTGCTGCAGACAGCACTTCCACCAAAAACAGGAAATGTGCTATTCACATCTCCCAAAAACCTAACTCACTGGGCCTCTGAACTCAACTCCAGCTCCTCAGATCTGAACTGATGCCTCTCTTTCCAGTAAGGCTATTTAGAATTGTTTTTGTTTTATTTTTTGAGACGGAGTCCTCCTCTCTCCCCCAGGCTGGAGTGCAGTAATGCCATCTCAGCTCACTGCAACTTCCACCTCCCTGATTCAAGCAATTCTCCCTGCCTCAGCCTCCCGAGTAGCTGGGATTACAGGCACCCACCACAATGCCTGGCTAATTTTTGTAGTTTTAGTAGAGACAGGGTTTCGCCATGTTGGCCAGGCTTGTCTCACACTCCTGACCTCAGGTGTTCCACCGGCCTGGGCCTCCCAAAGTGCTGGGGTTACAGTCGTGAGCCACTATGACTGACCTATTACTGTTTTTGAGACATAGTTTCACTCTTGTTGCCCAAGCTGGAGTGCAATAGCGTCATCGTGGCTTACTGCAACCTCTACTTCCCAGGTTCAAGTGATTCTCTTGCCTCAGCCTCCCGAGTAGCTGGGACTACAGGCATGCGCCACCACACTTGTCTAATTCTGTATTTTTAGTAGATACCAGGTTTCACCATGTTGGCCAGGCTGGTCTCAAACTCCTGACCTCAGGTGATCCGCCCACCTCCAGCCTCTCAAAGTGCTGGGATTACAGGCGCCAGCCACCTCGCCCAGCGCAGAATTGTTATCTGAAGATAACCAGTTTTTCATCCTGCTCATCATCCAAATTAGATTCATGAGGATGATTCAAGTGCCCCTCAGGTCTTTGTTGGAGTTTGTTTCTACACGAAATTGCTACTTGTAGAGTCTGAATCCAACTTGGCCAGATGTTCCAAAGTACACCTCATAGCACCCTTACCATATGACTTGATGTAAAATCTAAACCTTACATATAGGTAGATTATTTTCATATTTTTATGTAGCCAGAAGCTATACGTGTAGTTCCTGGCAATTATCCACATAACCAAATACCTTATATGGAGTCACACATTCCACTACAGTTGCATGGTTATTTGCATTTTTGAGATTGCATATAATTCTTTTTGTTTTTGAGACAGAGTCTAGCTCTGTCACCCAGGTTGGAGTGCAGCGGCACAATCTTGGCTCACTGCCTCCCAGATTCAGGCGATTTTGCCGTTTCAGCCTCCCTAGTAGCTGATATTACAGGTGTGTGCTACCATACCTACCCAGCTAATTTTTGTATTTTTTTTTTTTTTAAAGATGGGGTTTCACCCTGATGGCCAGGCTGGTCTTGAACTCCTGACCGTAGGTGATCCACCCACCTCGGCCTCCCAAAGTGCTAGGATTACAGGTGTGAGCCACCGCGCCCAGCCTTAATTTTTTGTATCTTTAGTAGACACGGGATTTTGCCATATTAGGATGGTCTCAAACTCCTGATCTCAGGTGATCCACCCGCCTCGGTCTCCCAGAGTACTGGGATTACAGGCATGAGCCATAGAGCCTGGTCCCTTGGCTGGTGTTCTAACACCAATTAAATAGTCCACTCTAGGTTGGGAAGGTGGCTCACATCTGTAATCCCAGCACTTTGGGAGGCTGAGGCAGACAGATCACCTGAGGTCATGAGTTCGAGACCAGCTTGGCCAACATGGCAACCCCCCCCCCACCACTAAAAATAAAAAATTTAGCCTCATGTGGTGGCAGGTGCCTGTAGTCCCAGGAAGTAGAGGTTGCAGTGGGCCAAGATTGCCCCATTACACTCAAGCCTGAATATCACAGTGAAACTCTGCCTCAAAAAAAAGAAAAATACAGGAATGTATATGTTGGGGGAATCAGATTGGGGAGAACACAGGTAGATAAAAGTACTGGCAATGTTCTGATTCTTGAGTAGTGGAGGTTGCAGTGAGCTGAGATCCTACCATTGCACTCCATCCTGGCTAACAGAGCCAGACTCTGTGTCCAAAAAAAGTCCACCCTAGTGATTTAGTCACTAGGCAATCCTGTCTCAGAGGTGAAGGCAGGAGTTTTGAATCAACACATTTAATATCTGCCGAGGATTCAGAGTCTACAAATAGCAATTCCAGTGTAGAAACAGACTCCAACAAAAACCTGAGGGGCACTTGAATCATCCTCATGAATCTAATTTAAATGATGAGCAGAATGAAAAACTGGTTATCTTTAGTAGGTTGCGAATAGAATATGCTTTTAGTAGCGTCAGTTAATGATGGGCAAAAACACCATCTTCCAATGACTCATGATGGGTTTTTACAGATTTAACCTAGAAAGTTGAGACAGTATTAAAATATGGCTAGTTTCCCATGTAAAATATACAAAATAAAGGAACAATGTATTCCCTCACCCTGCTTTCATAGTATAATGTTCTAATGCTAATTTGAGGGTAATTTGTTTAATTTAATTATTTTTTGAGATGGAGTATCGCTCTGTCTCCCAGGCTGGAGTGCAGTGGCACGACCTTGGCTCACTGCAACCTCTGCTTCAAGGGTTCAAGAAATTATCTCGCCTCAGCCTCCTAACAGGGACTACAGGTGTGTGCCACCATGCCCGACTATTTTTTTTTTGGTATTTTTAGTAGAGATGGAGTCTCATCGTGTTCATCAGAATGGTCTCCATCTCCTGACCTTGTGATCTGCCCACCTCAGCCTCCCAAAGTGTGGGATTACAGGCCTGAGCCACCACACCCAGCCAATTATACTCATTTTCAAAAAGCCAGAGAACTTTAAGAAGATTCCTTTATAAAGAAATCACTGTATGTACTAGAAATGTTTACTCACCTCAACTATTTATTTAGAGACAGGGTCTTGCTGGAGTGCAGTGGTACTAGCTCAGCTCACCGCAACCTCCACCTCACAGGTTCAAGTGATTCTCCTACCTCAGCCTCTGAAATGGCTGTAACTACAGGTGTTCACCACTATGTTCACCAAATATTTGTATTTTTAGTAGAGACAGGGTTTCTTTTCTTTTTTCTTTTTTTTTTTTTTTTAGAGACAGGGTTTCTCTTCTCTTGGTGAGCCCATAAACACAAACAACAAAAAAGAAAGAGACAGGGTTTCTCCATGTTGGTCAGACTGGTCTTGACCTCCCAACTTCAGGTGATCCACCCACCTTGGCCTCCCAAAGTGCTGGAAATACAGGCATGAGCCACTGTGCCTGGCTTTTTGTTTTGTTTTGTTTTAAGGGAGAGGGGAATGTCTGATGTCTTGAAAAAATCCCAGGACAGGGTTTCACCATGTTGACCAGGTTGGTCTCGAACTCCTGACTTCAGGTAATCTGCCCACCTTGGCCTCCCAAAGTGCTGTGATTACAGGCATGAGCCACTGTGCGAGGCTTTACCGTAACAATTAAGTATTTTTTTTAGAATTCTCAAAAGCCAACCATTAAGTTTTAAATTTTTCATTTTTTTTGGAGGGGGGACGAAGTCTTGCTCTGTCACTGAAGCTGTTGTGCACTGGTGCAATCTCAGCTCACCACAACCTCTGCTTCCTGGGTTCAAGCAATTCTCCTGCCTCAGCCTCCCAAGTAACTGGGATTAGAGGTGTACACTACCACACTCAGTTAATTTATGTTATTTTTTGTAGAGACGGGGTTCACCACATTGGCCAAGCTGGTCTCAATGCCTGACTTCAGGTGATCTACCTGCCTTGGCCTCCCAAAGTGCTAGGATTACAGGGGTGAGTCACCATGGCCAGCCATTTCAATGTTCTTAGTGGTGAAAATGTACATCAGAATTTAAAAATATTATTTTATTCAATGAACAGTTTGGTTTTTTTTTTTGAGACCGAGTTTTGCTCGTTACCCAGGCTGGAGTGCAATGGCGTGATCTCGGCTCACCGCAACCTCCGCCTCCTGGGTTCAGGCAATTCTCCTGCCTCAGCCTCCTGAGTAGCTGGGATTACAGGCACGCGCCACCATGCCCAGCTAATTTTTTATATTTTTAGTAGAGATGGGGTTTCACCATGTTGATCAGGATGGTCTCTATCTCTTGACCTCATGATCCACAAGCCTCGGCCTCCCAAAGTGCTGGGATTACAGGCGTGAGCCACCGCGCCCGTCGAAGTTTGTTGTTGTTTGGAGACACAGACTTGCTCTGTCACCCAGGCTGAAGTGCAGTGGCACAATTTCGTCTCACCGCAACCTTCAGCTCCTGCATTAAAGTGATTCTTGTGCCCCAGCCTCCCAAGTAGCCAGGACTACAGGTGTGCACCACCACACCTGGCTAATTTTTCATATTTTTAGTAGAGACAGAGTTTTGCTATGTTGGCCACGCTGGTCTCAAACTTGTGACCTCAGGTGATCCACCCACTTTGGCCTCTCAAAGTGCTGGGATTACAGGCGTAAGCCACTGTGCTCAGCCAGGGTTTTTTAATCCAAGTACTTCCATGAAATAAATCCCAAATGTGACATTTAGGTTTCTCCAATACAATTTATTATTTATTATTACATTTTAGCTTGCATTTACTAAGTGTCATGAAAATATTATACTCAAAGTAACAGAGCTCCAGAGAAAGACCATTAACTAAGAAAGAACAGTTTCACTTTCTCAGCATTTCAACTTCTACTTAGCCTGCTTGCCTTCGCACCAGATGTTTGCTTTCATGTGGCTGTTACCATATAATTGTCAAGCCAAAGCTGAAATTTACATGTAGCATCAGGCCAAGTCTGTGAATCCATAAAGACAGGCCATCAACTACACTGAGGGTACAGCCTGTTAAAGGGTCCTTTCTTGACAGTCAATAATGATGAATCCAGAAAAACTGTCTATTCTCTTAGAAGAAAATACACCCCACCTAAAGTCGCAGCTACAATTTTCTACCGAAAAAAATTAGCAAAGGGAAGGAATCAATGGTAAGGACAGGAAATATACTCTGAGAATAGAGTAAATACAATTTACACACGCTGGAGTAAATAGTGACACTTCTACTAAGTTCTTTTATTTTTAAAATTCTGAGAAAAATTTACCCAATTACATTTTATACAGTAATATTTAGCGAATTTGTCCAAAAAGGCTATGTTTTAATTTATTTGTAAAAATAACAAAAGATTCATCACTGAGTCTCTGGGCAATAAGAAGGAAAGAAAGCCTTGCTAGAAATAATAAATAATCTCACACAAAAGGCCAGGCGACATAAGAATACTATAATAATCAATATATTTTCTTTGTATTTATAATAAAATCCATCTGTTAATACTGTGATAGAAAAAATAATGAATCAGTCCACATTATGTAGTAAAAACGGGCTTTGAGGATGATTATGCCTCTCACAATAAAAACATACAAGGATTTCATACAGCTAAAGTACTTTTCAACATAATGACAGTTGTGGGTGAAGGTAAAACTGACAGAGTACTTTAGATTAGCTATGTTTGAGAATCAAGGAATCAAGGGTATTACCCATTAACCAAGCAGCAAAAAGCACTTTCATTTTTCAGAACTATTTTTTTTTTTTTTTTTTGAGACGGAGTCTTGCTTTGTCACCAGGCTGGAGTGCAGTAGTGCAATTTTGGCTCACTGCAACCTTCGCCTCCTGGGTTCAAGCGATTCTTCTGCCTCAGCCACCCAAGTAGCTGGGACCACAGGCACGTGCCACCATGCCCAGCTAATTTTTGTATTTTTAGTAGAGATGGGGCTTCACCAGGTTGGCCAGGTTGGTCTCGATCTCTTGACCTCGTGATCTGCCTGCCTCGGCCCCCACAAAGTGCTGGGATTACAGGCGTGAGCCACCACGCCCGGTCTTCCAGAACTATTTAAATATAGTAGTTGCCATGTAGAAGTTAATTTTACTTTGTGAGTTAGAAAAAGTAAAAATACAAAATTGGAAAACTGCAATAAGTAATCAAAAACAGCTCCAAAGAAAAAAGCCATCAATAGAAACAAAAGGCATTTTTCTAGGTGTATCATGCATAAAAAGAATAATTACATAATATTAAATATATTCCTTAATGAACAGATTAATAAAGGAGGTAAAATTTATAGTCATTGGAACAAATAAACTATATTTAACTACTTGTTTTGCTGTCACTGTTTAAAATGTAAAATAACTTAATGTCTAAAAACTACATACTCGTGAGTGTTTGCTTTTCAGAGCCCCTTTTGAGATATTAAAGAACTGTAATGAATTATGTGAGTATAAATTATCAATACCAGGCTGGGTGAGTTGGCTCAGGCCTGTAATCCCAGCACTATGGGAGGTCGAGGTGGGTAGATCTAGAATTTAAAAATATCTATTTTAGTTATTAGCAATAAGAGAAAATTAAATTGAATGAATTAGCTGGATCAACAATTTCCTACCACACTACTATTATCTATAGCTACCATTGGTATAATATTTTACAAGATGTCTAAGATGTAACTATCGATAGCACTTTTCACAGTATACCAATTTCCATTTTTACTTTCTTCTCCCCTTGTCACTTAAATGTATTGTTTTAACTCTGCTAGAAAATTTTATTTTACAAATTCTTTATTTTAATTACTGAAGAGGTGATTTTAAAACATAAATGGATGCACCTGTTAATCCTGAGATGGTGATGACAGCAAAACTAAAAATCAGATTTTTTTTTTTTCACTCAAATTTCTGCTTTAGTTTTTTTTGGAAGATGGCTGGCAGAATAGAAAGAACAGCCAAGATCATCAGAATAAATATTGAGTTCCAGGAAACAGCTTCCCCTGCTGTTGTAAGTTGGTACAGTGTTGTTCCTGCCTTAATGGCTACAAAAGAAGGAGGTGCGACACCTGAAATAAAAAATAAAAACATGCAGTAAAAACCACCAACTGTTTTTAAAAATTAAAATTTTCTGTGTGCATAAAATTTCTTAATATAGCTATTTCATTTGAGAAAAAAATTAAGAATTTAAAGCTCATTTATTTCCATATAAAGAATTCAATCTTTCATAATCACCTCTTAAGGATAATAAATTTTAAAAACTCAAGAAAAGTACCCAGAGAATTTTACATTTAGCAAAACTGTTTTTTTTCCCCCTTAGACAGTCTGACTCTGACACACAGGCTTGAGAGCAGTAGTGCAATCATCACTCACTGCAGCATCAGTCTCCCCAGGCTCAGGTGATCTTCCCACGTTGGCCTTCTGAGCAGCTGGGACTACAGATGTGTGCAACCACATCCAGCCAATTTTGTATTTTTTGTCATGAGACAGGGTTTTGCCATGTTGCCCAGGCTGGTCTTTAATTCCCAGGCTTAAGCAATTCGCCTGCCTCAGCCTCCCAAAGTGGTGGGATTACAGGTGTGAGCCACAGCACCAGCCTATGGAAAACTTTAAAAGAAAAAAAAGACTCGGCACCATGGCCCATGTATGTATGGAGCCCAAGACTGGCAGATTACTTGAGGTCAGGAGTTCAAGACCAGCCTGGCCAACATGGTGAAACCCTATCTCTACTAAAAATACAAAAATTTGGGCCAGGTGCGGTGGCTCACGCCTATAATCCCAGCACTTTGGGAGGCCGAGGCGGGTGGATCACGAGGTCAAGAGATCGAGACCATCCTGGTCAACAAGGTGAAACCCCGTCTCTACTAAAAATACAAAAAATAGCTGGGCATGGTGGCGCACACCTGTAGTCCCAGCTGCTCAGAAGGCTGAGGCAGGAGAATTGCTTGAACCCAGGAGGCGGAGGTTGCGGTGAGCCGAGATTGCACCATTGCACTCTAGCCTGGGTAACAAGAGTGAAACTCCGCCTCAAAAAAAAAAAAAAACAAAACCAAAAAAATTTTCTGGGCATGGTGGCACGCCCCTGTAATCCCAGATACTCAGAAGGCCGAGGCAGAAGAAAGAATCACTTGAACCCAGGAGGCAGAGATTGCAGTGAGCCGATATTGTGCTACTGCAGTCCAGCCTGGGTGACAGAAAGACTCCTGTCTCAAAAAGAAAAAAAAATGTGCTCCATTCTAGCAATTTCAAGTTTAGGAAATAATAATGTCTATGAGGTGTAAAATAAACATCTGGAAACAATCTAAATGTTCAAAAAATAAGGTTGAGTAGATTGTCATTTATTCTTGACAGTTTAAAGTAGTAGGAGATATATTAACATGGAAAGATACTCAGTGTGAGTAAAAAGAGCAGTATACACAAAAATACATACAGAATGATTGCATTTCATTAAAAATCAAAACAAATGGAAAAAAATTACTTTAGCCAAAGCTGAAATTAAATATCTGAATTTCGCCTGTAAAATGGAGACAGAAAAAAAAATTCTCTTTAGATTCTATGGATATGATATTTAACAAAATTAATGATGTAAGTTTGTCAATAAGTAGCAATAAATAATTGATTTTGGTTATTCTTTTCAAAAACATGTTCTTACAAGTATTAACTTAAGCTTTAATAGGTATTCAATATGTAAGAAATCTGCTCATTTTTTGACATCGAAACAATTCAACTCTAATTGGAAAGAAAAGCAAAACACTCCTACAAAGAACCAATGCTGGTTTCAATAAAAAGAAAAATAAGGACCAGGTGTGATGGCTCATGCCTGTAATCCCAACACTTTGGGAGGGGGAGGCAGGTGGATCACCTGAGGTCAGAAGTTCAAGACCAGCCTGGCTAACATGGTGAAACCCCATTTCTACTAAAAATACAAAAAATTAGCTGGGCGTGGTGGCCCATGCCCATAATCCTAGCTACTCGAGAAGCTGAGGCAGGAGAATCGCTTGAACCCAGAAGGCGGAAGTGAGGCTACACTGAGCTGAGATCACACTGTTGCACTCCAGCTTGGGCAACAAGAGCGAACCTCCATCTCAAAAAAAAAAAAAAAAGATCACTTCTCTACTGAAAATTCAAGTTTAACATTTTAATACTTGATTAGAAAACAAAGGAAATATTTTGCCAAAGCAACATTTAAAAAAAAAGAAAAAACATAGGAGAAAATTACTCAAAAAAGGCAATTTTTTTTCCTCTCCACTTAGAGCAACTGGAGGTAAAGGTCCTGCTTAACCCTGTATTATTAAAACAATATAGAGTAGAAAATGCTCCTCTTTAAAGAGGCGACACAAAACTAACCTAAATCAACACAATGCAACAAACACTTCTGATCATCTATTTATACAGCCAGGCTTTGTGCCTAAGAGTTCTAGATAATACTGGCATATCTGCAGAGAACATGCATGCAATCTAGTCCAGCCGGACACTGTTAGATATGCACACAGTTAGCTCACACACAGCAAGACCTTACCTAGAAAAGTACCTATAAAAAAAACTTTCAATGGCACGTTTATCACAGGAGATGTGATATTAATAAACCAATTAGGCAGAAATGGTGTTATTCTCAAAAATATAATGTAGTTAATGAGATGTTCTCTATGACGTTCAACCTGTAATAAGAAAGAAAAGAATTAGCATCAGATGAGGACAACTTCAAAAATAAGTTACTTAATATAAACACCTTATTTCAAATTCTCATTCCTGATACTTCAGAGCATACCCAATAGAAATGATTAAAAAAAAAAAGCCAGGTGGTGGCTCACGCCTGCAATCCCAGCACTTTGGGAGGCTGAGGTGGATCACCTTGAGGTCAGGAGTTCGAGACCAGCCTGGCCAACGTGGTGAAACCCTGTCAATACTAAAAATACAAAAAATTAGCCGGGTGTGGGGGTGTGCGCCTATAATCCCAGCTACTTGTGAGGCTGAGGCACGAGAATTGCTTAAACCCGGGAGGCAAAGGTTACAGTGAGCCAAGACTGTGTTACTACACTCCAGCCTGGGTGACAGGGTGAGACTCCGTCTCAAAAAGAAAAGAAAAGAAAAGAAAAAAATGCATTAGGAGTTAGCAGATACAAGTTTTTTTGATAACATACACAGCATGCTGCATCAACATAAAACAGATAGGTATCTAACTATGTGGATGCCATTATATTGACACTTTTACTTCTCCACTGATTGAACTTACTAGGATAAAGAATTAAAATTACCATCACAGGTATAAAACATTTGTATTGGAAATTATTAATGTTCATATTTGCCTAACACCTATTTTTATTTGGTCAGAAGGTAATTCTTATTATTTGAGTTAACTTAGGAGTTAATTTATGTTGGGTTAATACATGTAGTTAATTCATGTAGGGACTAAATACTGACCTCCCAATTGACAAAGAGTTACATCAAATAATTTAAAAATAGATGTTTACCTGCTGTGACCATTTTACTGCTTTTTCTGTCAGGTATTTGTATACAACTGGTCTCCCGACTAAGTAGGAAAGCATGTAACAAAAAGAGGCACCAAGTCCAGAACACTGGAAAACAACAAGAAGCCATAAGCATTTTGCATTTTTCCGTCTTATTCACATGGTATATTCACCTGAGTAAAAGCTCATTACTTTACTTCTTTCAGAGGCAGGGAGGGCACTCTGCATGACAACTGTTGTACTTTCTTAGGCCAAATTATAACTCACATGAGATTGGCTAAAAAACTGGCACTTGTGATTACACCTAGTGACTATATCCAAATAATTAATGCTAGGCTTTAACCTAAGAATAAAATTTCAGGAGCCAATTTTCTCCCCACCAATTTCTAAGCTTAAAAACACCACCTCTGGCCTTGGGACTTAACTCGGTATGCTCACCAACACTCTTTGGACTGTACCAGTTACAGAACCCAATAGGAAAGAAAAGCTAAAACACAGCTTATAAATGCAACTAAGTCTATAACTCGTCTGTTCTAGGGGGAAAAACAAATTATAACACTTCCATGCGGAGGGACTTTAACATGAACTCCACTTAAACTAATAAGTTAACGCCTACACAGACTAGTGGTATTAAAATATCATCACCATCTTCATCATTCCATTGTTTTTTTTCAGTCTCCCCAATTTTTTTTTTTTTATACTTACCAAACAAACAAGAAATAAGGCTAGTGGAAAGGGATAAAGAAACCCTGAGAGTATACTGAGAAATATGGAGCCTGGAATAGCAAAGGTTTGCAAGCTGGTAACTTCTAAGTTAAGGATTAGAACATAATTAAGTGAATTTTAAAAGACAAATGTAACATTTCAGGAAAAAAAGTATAAATACAGAAATTATCATGTAATGAATAATATTCAAACATTTAAAAAATATACAACTCTTGAGCTGTAGTGCCTCTAAGTTGACCATTTACTAAACAGTACCATATATACTAGTAAGTGTATGCTACTAAAAGGTTTCCTAGACAAAAATCCAATGTGTACTAGATAGAGAGGAAATGGGCACTTTAGGGGGAGGGAAAAAACAAAAGAGAAAAGGTCTTTCATAATCTTTTAGTGCTTCTCTGATACATTTTATTTTACTCCCAAATGTTTTCAGGGAAATCATATACATATAATTATTTCTAAGTTAATTGTGAAGTTTTACCTAAATTCACTACTCATTTTAAATGAATAGGAATTACAAGAGGGAAAAAATATGAAAATAAGAATAGAAATTACAAAATATAGTAAAAGTCACATACCTTATTTATTTTTGGGGTCTTGCTTTGTTGCCCAGGCTGGAATGCAGTGCTGTACTTACGGCTCACAGCAGCCTCAACTGCCCAGGCTCAAGCAGTTCCCCCACATCAGCCTTGCGAGTAGCTGGGATCACAGGTATGCATATCACTAGATCAATTTTTATTATTTGTAGAGATGAGATCTGACTATGTTGCCCAGGCTACTCTCTTGAACTCCGGGCTCAAGCAACCTTCCCACACTGGATTCCCAAAGTGCTGAGATTACAGACATGAACCATGATGCCCGGGCCACAAATCTTGGGTTTGAAATATATTTGGCTGGGCACAGTGGCTCACACCTGTAATCTTAGCACTTTGAGAGGCAGAGCCAGGTGAATCACCTGAGTTCAGGAGTTCGAAACCAGCCTGACCAATATGGTGAAACCCTGTTTCTACTAAAAATACAACAATCTCAAAAAGAAACAAAAGAAAACAACCACCACAAAATAAATAAATAAATAAATAAATAAAAATACAAAAAATCTGCCAGGTGTGGTGGCACACGCTTGTAGTCCCAGCTACTCTGGAAGCTGAGACTGGGGAATTACTTGAGCCCAGGAGACAGAGATTGCAGTGAGTTGAGACTGCGCCACTGCACTCCAGCCTGGGCAACAGAGGAAGACGACGCTGTCTCAAAATTAAATAAATAAAATAAAAATAAGCCTGGGCAAGGTGGCTCACGCCTGTAATCCCAGCACTTTGGGAGGCTGAGGTGGGCAGATTACCTGAGGTCAGGAGTTTAAAAGACCAGCCTGACCAACATGGTGAAACCCCATTCTACAAAAATATAAAAATTAGCTGAGCACAATAGCAGGTGCCTCTAATCCCCAGCTACTCAGGAGGCTGAGGCAGGAGAATCACTAGAACCTGGAAGGCAGAGGCTGCAGTGAGCTGAGATTGCGCCACTGCACCCCAACCTGACACCTGGCAACAAAGCAAGACTCTGTCTCAAAAACAATAAATAAAATAAAAACTCCATATTTTTCAATGTGCAACTATTTTAATATAATTAAAATAATTCCTTTTCTTTTTACCATAAATATGATACCACTGTCAGACTTTAAGAAATGAACTATAATTCCTTATTGTCATAAAGACTAGTCTGATCAGAATCTGAAGGTCCACACAAAGTACTTGTTCAATGTATCACTTAAGTGTAGGGTCTTTTTGTTTCTTCCTTTCAATTTACTGAAGAATACAGATCATTTGTAGAATTTACCATTTATTGAATTTTGCCTATTGGATCCTTAGGGCAGTTTATGCTCTGTTCTTTACCTATAGTAGCAGTCAAAACTATGCTTCCTTTGCATGGGAATGTGACTTGGGCTTAACTTTCTGTTTAGATTTCTCTTTTTCTTATACTGAAAAATCTTGGCTCTCGATAACACCAACACAATTACTGATTTGTGCTTTACTATACTATTAAAATATATTTTAAAGTAAATATATAAAATATATACTATGCATTAGTATTAATAATCTAAAATGTTTCCACATATTCAAATATTTTACAATATTATTGCCCAGGAGTTCCAGTTCGAGACCAGCCTGGGCAACATGGTGAAATCCGATCTCTACAAAAAAAATACAAAAAATTAGTCAGGTGTGGTGGCACATGCCTGTAGACCCAGCTGAGGCAGGAGTATTACTTGAGCCCAAGAGGTCGAGGTTGCAGTGAGCCATGATCATGTCACTGCACTCAGCTGGGGACAGAGCAAAACTCTGTCTCAAAAAACAAAAACAAAGATTTCTTTGAAGTCTTTCCTTCAAAGAATTTGCCCATTTCTAACTATCTCATATAAGTGGAACAATACAATATTCGCCCTTTTGTGCCTAGCTTCTTTGATTTAATATGTTTTAAGGTTAATCCATGGCTATAGCATGCATCAGTATTTTCTCCCTTTTATGGCCATTTCCTTTTACGGCCGAGTAATACTGCATTGTACCTATATATTATATTTTGTTTATTCATTAACTTGTCAAAGGGCATGGGTTTCTTGTACCTTTTGGCTATTGTGAATGTTGCTGCTATGACCACAGTGTACAAATACCTCTTCAAGACCCTGCCAAATTTTAATCTTTCAATTATTTTGGGTCTATATCAAGAATTTTTTTGAGACAAACTCTCCCTTTGTCAACAAGACTGGAGTGCAGTGGCAAGATCTCAGTTCACTGCAACCTCCACATGCCAGGTTCAAGAGCTTCTCCTGCTTCAGCCTCCAGAGGAGCTAGGACTACATGCATGTGCCACCACATCCAGCTAATTATTGTATTTTTAGTAGAGACAGGGTTTCACCATGTTGGCCGGGCTGGTCTCAAACTCCTGACCTCAAGTGATCTGCCAGCCTTAGCCTCCCAAAATGCTGGGATTACAAGTGTGAACCACCATGCTGGGCCCTGATATTATTCCGAATATTTTTTTTTGAGACATAGTCTCGCTCTATTGGCCAGGCTGAAGTGCAGTGGCACAATCTTGGCTCACTGCAACCTCTACCTCCCCAGTTCAAGTAATTCCACCCACCTCCGAGTAGCTGGGACTACAGGTGCCTGCCATCTGCAGTTGGCCAGGCTGGTCTTGAACTCCTGACCTCAGGTGATCCGCCCACCTCAGCCTCCGGAGTAGCTGGAACTACAGGCGTGTGCCACCACGCCCAGCTAATTTTTATATTTTTAGTAGAGATAGGGTTTCACCATGTTGGCCAGGATGATCTCGATCTCTTGACCTCATGATCTGCCTGCCTTGGACTCCCAAAGTGCTGGGATTACAGATGTGAGCCACTGCACCCAGCCTTATTTGCCTTTTTAAAATAAAAATTGGTTTAGGCTAAGCGTGGTGGGTCATAGCCTGTAATTCCAGCACTTTGGAAGGCTGAGGTGGGTGGATCACCTGAGGTCAGGAGTTCAAGACCAGCCTGGCCAACATGGTGAAACCCCATCTCCACTAAAAATACAAAAATTAGCTGGGCGTGGTGTTGGGCACCTGTAATCCCAGCTGCCTGGGAGGCTGAGGCTGGAGAAGTACTTGAACCCAGGAGGCGGGGAGGTTCCAGTGATCAGAGATCGAACTATTGCACTCCAGCCTGGGTGACAAGAGTGAAACTCCAACTCAAAAACAAAAACAAAAAGTTGGTTTACAAAAGGTAATGATTAGTTTTACAACATCAAGAGATAATGTATTTCATTAACTGAGAAGATTTGGAAAATAGGTTGGAAAAGATATTAGCAAATCAGAAATGAAAATTAAAGTCCACAATTTGCAAAATTAAGCACCCACAGCATAAGGACTTTGAAATAAAGCTATGTTCCTGACTGGTTAAAATGTAATATATTTCTATAAAATAAATATATATGAAAAATTGTGAAAAACATTCATTCCTTTGAATAAATATCTTCTTCAGAAGATATTACGAAGGAGACAACACAAGAAAAAAAAATGAACAAAGGAGATTCATAATATACAGCTATAAAAATAATAAATTATACTTCCAAACCTAAGAGAACTGTTAAAATACTATGCTGACTAGTAATTCAAAAATTATATAAACTAATATCAGTTAATGAATACAATTATGAATCAAATACCTAAAATAAACATCTTAAAAATATCCAGTAAAGGAAAATGCTTAATAAGCAAAAAAAGCAGAATACAAAAGAACTTGTAATAAATATTCAGACATAAAAACAATTAGTTCAGGAAACAGGATTAAAGTGATAATTTTTTTTTCCATTTTAATTTTTCAATTATTTAATATTGTTACACTGCGATAACAAATTTTTTGTTATTGCATTTTAGGTTTTGGGGTACATGTGAAGAACATGCAAGATCGTTGCATAGGTACACATGTGGCAGTGTGATTTGCTGCCTTCCTCCCCTTCACCTATATCTGGCATTTCTCCCCATGCTATCTCTCCCCAACTCCCCACCCCTCGCTGTCCCTTCCCTATTCCCCCCAACAGACCCCAGTGTGTAGTGCTCCCCTCCCTGTGTCCATGTGTTCTCATTGTTCAACACCCACCTATGAGTGAGAACATGCGGTATTTCATTTTTTGTTCTTTTGTCAGTTTGCTGAGAATGATTTTCTCCAGGTTCATCCATGTCCCTACAAAGGACACGAACTCACCGTTTTTGATTGCTGCATAATATTCCATGGTGTATGTGTGCCACATTTTCCCTGTCCAGTCTATCACTGATGGGCATTTGGGTTGATTCCAGGTCTTTGCTATTGTAAACAGTGCTGCAATAAACATTCGTGTGCATGTGTGCTTATAGTAGAACGATTTATATTCCTTTGGATATATACCCAGTAATGGGATTGCTGGGTCAAATGGAATTTATATTTCTAGGTCCTTGAGGAATCGCCACACTGTCTTCCACAATGGTTGAACTAATTTACACTCCCACCAGCAGTGTAAAAGTGTTCCTATTTCTCCACATCCTCTCCAGCATCTGTTGTCTCCAGATTTTTTAATGATCGCCATTCTAACTGGCGTGGGATGGTATCTCAATGTGGTTTTGATTTGCATTTCTCTAATGACACCATAACAAATTTTAAAAGGGAAACACTTATGTATAAATGAAGAACAGACCTTTTAAACTTTTTCTTAGACAAAATTAGAAAACATTTTTTCAGTTAAAAGGATACAAAATATATGTAGCAAAATAAGCTACAAGTACTTGAACATAAAAGGTGTCCTTATATTTGGATAAAACTTTTCCTAGCGCCTTGGCATCATCCATATCTCTGGGAACCTTCATATTCACTCTTTCTTCTCTGAAGAAATAAAGTGAAACATTTTAGAACAGAATTTTGCCAAGATAATATCAAAGTCAAGTTCAAAACATGAAGTTTTATCCAAAATGATTTGATGCCTTGATCTATAGTATCTTAATTCTAACAATTTTTAAGTTTAAAAGTCTATAACTTTTTCTTTTTTTTTGAGGCGGAGTTTCACTCTTGTTACCCAGGCTGGAGTGCAATGGCGCGATCCCGGCTCACCGCAACCTCCGCCTCCTGGGTTCAGGCAATTCTCCTGCCTCAGCCTCCCGAGTAGCTGGGATTACAGGCACGCGCCACCATGCCCAGCTAATTTTTTGTATTTTTAGTAGAGACGGGGTTTCACCATGTTGACCAGGATGGTCTCGATCTCTTGACCTCGTGATCCACCCGCCTCGGCCTCCCAAAGTGCTGGGATTACAGGCGTGAGCCACCGCACCCGGCCTGTCTATAACTTTTTCTTTTGAGACACAGAGTTGTGCTCTGTTGCCCAGGCTGCAGTGCAGTGGTACAATCTCAGTTCATTGCAAGTGCAATCTCAGTTTATTGCAATCTCCCAAATTCAAGTGAGTTTCCTGCCTCAGCCTTCCAAGTAGCTGGGATTATAGGAGCATGCCACCATACCCGGCTAATTTTTGTATTTTTAGTAGAGACAGGATTTCATCATGTTGGCCAGGCTGGTCTCAAACCCCTGACCTCAGGTGATATGCCCGCCTTGGCCTCCCAAAGTGCTGGGATTATGGGCATGAGCCACCATGCCTGGCTATAAATTATTTTTTAATGCTTTAAGATAATTTCATGAGACAGGCAATTTTTTTCTTCTTTTCTTTTTAATGTCTCAGCAGATTCAGAGACAGGTAATTTATATATGAAAGTTCTGGATGACGCAAACCAAAGGTTAAAGGCCAACACTGATAGAAATTTTAAATTGAATATAAGAAGTGAGCCACTGATGTTAGTAAATTAAAAACCTTTAGGGCCAGGCGGGGTGGCTCACGCCTGTAATCCCAGCACTTTGGGAGGCTGAGGCGGGTGGATCACGAGGTCAAGAGATCGAGACCATCCTGGTCAACATGGTGAAACCCCGTCTCTACGGAAAATACAAAAAAAATTAGCTGGGCATGGTGGCATGTGCCTGTAATCCCAGCTACTCAGGAGGCTGAGGCAGGAGAATTGCCTGAACCCAGGAGGCAGAGGTTGCGGTGAGCCAAGATCGCGCCATTGCACTCCAGCCTGGGTAACAAGAGCGAAACTCCATCTCAAAAATAAATAAATAAATAAAATAAAAACATTTAACATTGGCCGGGCGTTGTGGCTCACGCCTGTAATCCAAGCACTTTGGAGGCCAAGGCAGGCAGATCACCTGAGGTCAGGAGTTCAAGACCAGCCTGACCAACTTGGTGAAACCCCATCTCATAAAAAAACAAAAAAACAAAAAACATTTAATATCATTTTGGGTAATCCTTATGATAAACTGAATAATAATTTACAATCAAGATTAAGTAAAAATGTAACAAATTCACAGTTCAAACGTTTCTTGAATATCACAGATCAAAATTCATGAAAAAGCTGCAACAGTTTTCTATTACTTTTACTCTATATTTGGCACTTTGTTTGGAACTGAATGATTACTTGTTCAGGAAGGCCTCCAATAATCACCTTTGTGTTTTATGCGTATTATGCTCATTAGTGTTTTTGTTTGTTCTATAGGCAGGGTCCCTTGCTCTGTCACCCAGGCTGGAGTACACTGTCACAATCATAGCTCACTATTACCTCCATCTCCTAGGTTCAAGTGATCTTCTCACCACAGCCTACTGAATAGCAGGGAATGCAGGCACATGCCACTATGCTCTCCTAGTTTTAAAATTTTTTATAGGTTGGGTGCTGTGGCTCATGCCTATAATCCCAGCACTTTGGAAGGCCAAGGCAGGTGGATCAAGAGGAGTTTGAGACCAGTCTGGCTATTGTGGTGAAACCCCATCTATACTAAAAATACAAAAATTAGCTGGGCATGGTAGCACACACCTGTAGTCCCCGCTACTTGGGAGGCTGAGGCAGGAGAAATGCTTGAACCCACGAGGCGGGGCTGCAGTGAGCAGATATTGTGCCACTGCACTACGGCATGGGTGACAGAGCAAGATTCTGTCTCAAAAAAATTTTTTTTTTTTTTTTTTTTTTAAAGACAGGGTTTCACCATGTTGATCAGGCTGGTCTTGAACTCTCAACGTCAGTTGGCCTCCAAAGTGCTTGGATTATAGGCGTGAGCCACCACACCCAGCCTCAAAAAAATTTTTTTTAATAGAGATGGGATCTCGCTATGTGACCCCAGGCTGTTCTCAAACTTCTGAATTCAAGTGATCCTCCCACCTCAGCCTCCCAAAGTGCTATGATTACAGGCATGAGTTCCTAATTGTTTACATGATAAAAAATGTAACTGACCCATTTACATTTACATTTTGTAAAGACAAGGTGGGTACTGGGATTACAGGTGTGAGCTGGGAACAGTGGCTCATACCTGTAATCCCAGCACCCACCTTTTCTCTACAAAAATTTAAAAACTAGCAGAGTATGGTGGTGCATACCTGTAGTCCTAGCTACCTGGGAAACTCAGGTAGGGGATCGTTTCAGCCTAGGAAGTTAAGGCTGCAGTGAGCCGTAATTGTGCTACTACACTTCAGCCCAGGTAACAGAGCAAGACACTGTCTTAAAAAAAAAAAAAAAAAAAAAAAAAGAGGTGTAAGCCCTAATGCTGCTTTCTCAAGTCCTCTAAGACATCTAGTAAACTAAAAGTTCTTACTTATAAAATATATAAAATTTAAAAGACTCTAGGCTGAGCACAGTGGCTCATGCTGATAATCCCAGGACTTTGGGAAGCTAAGGTGGGCAGATCACACAAGGCCAGGAGTTCAAGACCAGTCTGGCCAACATGGCAAAACCCCATCTCTTTTAAAAATACAAACATTAGCTGGGTGTGGTGGTGTACACATGTAATTCCAGCTACTTGGGAGGCCGAGGCAGAAGAAATAATTGAACCCGGGAGGCAGAAGTTACAGTGAACTGAGATCATGCCATTGCACTCCAGCCAGGGCAACAATCTCGAAACTTCATCTCAAAAAAAAAATGTTGTGGGCTGGGCACGGTGGCTCTCGCCTGTAATCCCACTACTTTGGGAAGCCAAGGTAGGCAAATCACTTGAGGCCAGAAGTTTGAGACCAGCCTGGCCAACATGGTAAAATCCTATCTCTACTAAAAATACAAAAATTAGCCAGCTATGCTGGGCACACCTATAAACCCAGCTACTCAGGGGGCTGAGGCACAATAATCCCTTCAACCAAGGAGGCGGAGATTGCATTAAGCCAAAATCAATACCACAGTATTCTACCCTGGGTGATAGAGTGAGACTGTCTCAATTAAAAAAGAATTGTAAATAAAAGCAATTTGAAGAAAACATGACCTTCCTGATAACTTGAAATTACATTTCATAGTTCTCCATTACCACATCGGGCTGGCCCTGGTTGAAAGTCTAATGCATTTTAATAGTCTTTTATCTAATCTATGATTATACCAGGGTGGTATTATTAGGGTTTAATGGCTCTGGGACATTTTGGCCTCCTGAAATATAGTTCCAGACTGAGTAAGTTGGCTCATGTCTGAAATCTCAGCACCTTGGGAGGCTGAGGTGGGTGGATCACCTGAGATCAGGAGTTCAAGACCAGCCTGGCCAACATGGTGAAATCCCATTTCTACTAAAAATACAAAAATTAGCTGGGTGCGATGGCATATGCTTGTAATCCCAGCTACTCAAAAGGCTGAGGCAGAAGAACTGCTTGAACCTGGGAGGAGGAGGTTACAGTGAGCCAAGATCACACCACTGCACTCCAGACTGGGCAACATGGCGAGACTCTGTCTCAAAAAAACAAATAAACAAACACACATATATATTTCCACAAGGGTTTTGCCGTGTGGCCCAGGCTGGTCTCACGCTCCTAGACCCAACCAATCCATCTACCTCAGCCTCCCAAAATGTTGAGATTATAGGCATCAGACACTGCACTTGGCCTTAATTCACTTTCGTCTTATAAACAAACATACTGGGTGTGGTGGCACGTGCCTGTAGTCCCAGTTAGTCGGGAGGCTGAGGTGGGAGGATCGCTTGAGCCCAGGAGTTCTGGGCTGTAGTGCACTATGCTGAGCGGGTGACTGCACCAAGTTTGGCAACAATATGGTGACCTCCTAGGAGCCAGGGACCACCAGGTTGCCTAAGGAGGGGTGAACCAGCCCAGGTCAGAAACAGAGTAGGTCAAAACTCCCGTGCTGATCAGTAGTGAGATCATGCCTGTGAACAGCCACTGCACTCCAGCCTGGGCAACACTGAGACCCCATCTCTAAAATAAATAAATAAATAAATAAATATCTATACATTTTCAGTTTATCTTTCAGTATACTTACTCGCTAAGCTGAGGAAAATTTTTATATACCAAAAACATAACAAAAGCTGCAGATAAGAAAATGGACACCAATATAAGGAGTGACATTCTTGCTGATCCAGCTTCTGCCCAGGATTTTTCTGGAAGAAAAAAAGGCATAATTAAGATAAATATAAAGGAAGATGGCTGGGTCATGGGGTGCTCATACCTGTAATCCCAGCATTTTGGGAGGCTGAGGTGGACAGATCACCTGAGGTCAGTAGTTGGAGACCAGTCTGACTAACATGGAGAAATCCTGTCTCTACTAAAAATACAAAGTTAGCTGGGTGTGGTGGCAGGTGCCTGTAGTCCTAGCTACTTGGGAGGCTGAGGCAGGAGAATTGCTTGAACCCAGGAGGCAGAGGTTGCAGCGAGCTGAGATCGTGCCATTGCACTCCAGCCTGGGCAACAAGAGCAAAACTCCACCTCAAAAAAAACAAAACAAAACAAAACAAAGGAAGACATGCCAGCAAGTTATTTCTGTAAATGCTTTCCTTCCAGAAAATGGTGCCCACTTTTGCCTAACATGATGTGACATTAAACTTAAGCACTGTATAGTTCTTGAAGTTTATTAACTGGATACATTACTTTTAGAGACATCTCCATTTTAGAAGTATGAAAAAGCGGAACAGCACAATGTGTATCACTGACTTACTGATAAACCAAAGGGAAATAAGGAAACAAGAGGAGAAGCAGAAAGATCAGGAGGCCATTGCAGTGGCACAGGCAAGAGCGGCAGGTGACTTGGCACATTGGCTAAGGTGGGGAAAGAAAAGATGGATAGAGTGGACAGGTTAGATATGTTCAAGAGATAGTCTCAGCAGGACTTTTCAATGGATTGGTATGGTGGGTGAGGACAGAGGAATAAAGGATCATATCTAAGTCTCTGGCTTGGGCAACTTTCCATGGTGGTAATACTTTTTGAAGTAATGATGATTAGGGAATGAGATGGCGAAAAAAAGAACATTGTTCTAAATGCTCGAAATTTTATCACATACTGTCAATTTCATATTTTTATACTGGGAGCCAACAGCATAGACAAAATGGCCCCTTTGGAAAAGTGAGGTAATTTGTCAATTACTTCAACTGTTTTAAGAACATAGATATGCACAAATGCAATTGGAGAAATGTTATACTTTCTCTTTGTTTGGTTTTTTTTTTTTTTGAGACGGAGTTTCGCTCTTGTTACCCAGGCTGGAGTGCAATGGCGCGATCTCGGCTCACGGTAACCTCCGCCTCCTAGGTTCAGGCAATTCTCCTGCCTCAGCCTCCTGAGTAGCTGGTATTACAGGTACATGCCACCATGCCCAGCTAATTTTTTGTATTTTTAGTAGAGATGGGGGTTTCACCATGTTGACCAGGATGGTCTCGATCTCTTGACCTCGTGATCCACCCGCCTCGGCCTCCCAAAGTGCTGGGATTACAGGCGTGAGCCACCGCGCCCAGACTTGTTTTTTTTTTTTTTTTGAGACAGAGTTTCGCTCTTGTTACCCAGGCTGGAGTGCAATGGCATGATCTCGGCTCACTGCAACCTCCACCTCCTGGTTTCAGGCAATTCTCCTGCCTCAGCCTCCTGAGTAGCTGGGATTACAGGCGCGCACCACCATGCCCAGCTAATTTTTTGTATTTTTAGTAGAGACGGGGTTTCACCATGTTGACCAGGATGGTCTCGATCTCTTGACCTCATGATCCACCCGCCTTGGCCTCCCAAAGTGCTGAGATTACAGGCGTGAGCCACTGTGCCCTGCCTTATACTTTCTCTTTATACCAAAGGCATCAGAATATAAACCTGAATCTCAAATGTTCTGGGTAGCTCTGCAACTCCAACAGTGGGAGAATATTTGTAGTTCCTCAAAAGGTAATCTCAGTATTATCTTTAAAAAATTACATGAAAGATAAAAGTATGGAATGAGATCCAGGAAACAGTGAGTAGAAGAAAGTTCCTGTTTTGCCAGGAACTGGTCAATAGTGTGGAGGCCAGGATAGCTTCACATTGTGTTCTCTAGGAAAGAGGTAGGAATGGGTGACTCAATTTTTATTGTCTACATTTATCATTATCCCTTGTATACACTGATAATACTCAAGAGGATGTAAAAATATGTACACTATAATTCAGATTTATTTTTAGTTCCCTGAGAATGAATTCAACTACTGCCCATGTGGCTTTCATACATGCTTTTATGAAGTAACCTAAAAGTATTAAACTGCCTATACTATATTAATTTAGCAAATCCTTCTTCATAAAAGTTTATAAATGTGCATTAGACAGCTATCATTGCTGCTCTACCCCATCTCCCTTCCCTTGTCCCATAAAGGGGCCAATCTCAGTAGCCCCTATTCTTACATTCTACCCTTCCAAACCCAGAAGACTGTCTGACCCAAGGTTGGACACCTGATCAGAGTAGAAACTAATTATTACTGGCTGACCAGATTTTCTCTTGATAATTTGAACTAAAGGAGATACGGGTTGTCAAGGGATATTGGGACTTGAAGCTAAAAGGTTAAAGAGTGGAGGCCACAGTAAGCCAAAGTGGTAAGCCAAAGACATATATGTACCAGAAAATAGAAGAGGTTGGAACAGAAACCCAGAGAAGCAGAACTGGGAAATACAGCTAACCTACTTGTTGATTCCTAATCTTCCACTTTCTGTGATGCCTAGCTATATTTCTTACTCATAAATGCCAGTGAGATTGTCTCTTATATTCTTTTTCTCATTTTGTTATAACACTCTTCCTTTTTATTTTTCTTAAACTGATTTATATTCCTTTCAACCAAAAAGTCTTGACTATAAAAGATAAGCTTCATTTTATCCTGTCTCACACAACTGGAATTAGTAAGATTTTGCTAATTTTTTTCCCCCAAAAGACAGGGTCTCCCTATGTTGTCCAGGCTAGACTTGAACTCCTGGGCTCCAGCAATCCTCCCACCTCAGCCTCTCAAGTAGCTGGGACTACAGGCATGTGCCACCAAGCCCTGGCCAGACATTACCAAATTCTATGTTGAACATGGAGAAACAGAAACAATCGGCCGGGTGCAGTGGCTCACGCCTATAATCCCAGCACTTTGGGAGGCCAAGGTGGGTGGATCACGAGGTCAAGAGATCGAGACCATCCTGGTCAAAAAGGTGAAACCCCGTCTCTACTAAAAGTACAAAAATTAGCTGGGCATGGTGGTGTGCACCTGTAGTCCCAGCTACTCGGGAGGCTGAGGCAGGAGAATTGTTTGAACCCAGGAAGCGGAGGTTGCGGTGAGCCGAAATTGTGCCATTGCACTCCAGTCTGGGTAACAACAGCAAAACTCCGTCTCCAAAAAAAGAAAAAAAGAAAAGAAACAATCTAGCTCCTTGCTGGAAATTCATATTCCCACTGAGGCAAGATTCCACATTTTAACGATACTCATATGATCTTCACACACATTAAAGCTTGAAAAGCAAAAATCTGGCCCACTTTTACAGGTAAGAGGCCCAAAGAAGGAGAGTGCAATATATATTTATTTTTTAAAAAATTCCTGAGCCAGTGTGGTGGTAGTGTACACCTGCATTCCCAACTACTCAAGAAGTTGTGTCAGGACAATTACTTGAGCCCAAGACTTTGATTCCGGTCTGGGCAACACATTGAGACCCCATCTCTAAAGGGAACCAAATAATGTGAAGTATATTTCCAAAGCATTTTAATGTCTATTTATAATTAACCTGTAATTTCTGTTGAAATAAGAATTGCTTAGGTTAGTACTTTAATAATACTAAATATAAATTATTCTTACCTTTTCATTACATTTAGCAAGTTTTCTATAAGGTTTTAGTTATATGAAAAACTCAATTATCTTTTCCAACTTTCAGTAATCTAAACTATCAATTTAGCTTTCCAACTAGTCTCTATTATTCTTTTTTTTTTTTTTTGAGACCGAGTTCCGCTCTTGTTACCCAGGCTGGAAAGAAATGGTGGGATCTCGGCTCACCGCAACCTCCGCCTCCTGGGTTCAGGCAATTCTCCTGCCTCAGCCTCCTGAGTAGCTGGGATTACAGGCATGCGCCACCATGTCCAGCTAATTTTTAGTATTTTTAGTAGACATGGGGTTTCACCATGTTGACCAGGATGGTCTCAATCTTTTGACCTCGTGATCCATCCGCCTCAGCGTCCCAAAGTGCTGGGATTACAGGCTTGAGCCACCGCCTGGCCTATTCTTTCTTTTTTTGAGGTGGAGGCTCGCTCTGTTGCCCAGGCTGAAGTGCAGTGGTGAAATCTTGGCTCATTGCAACCTCCACCTCCTGGGTTCAAGCGATTCTCTTGCTTCAGCCTCTCAAGTGCTGGGACTGCAGGCATGTGCCACCATGCCCAGCTAACATTTTGTATTTTTAGTAGAGACAAGGTTTCACCATGTTAGCCAGGATGGTCTCAATCTTCTGACCTCATGATCCACCCACCTCCGCCTCCCAAAGTGCTGGGATTACAGGTCTGAGCCACCGGAGCTGGGCCCTTTTTTTTTTTGTTTTTGAGATGGAGTCTTGCTCTGTTGCCTAGCCTGGAGTATACTGTTGAGATTCTGGCTCACTGCAACCTCTGCCTCCCTGGTTCAAGTGATTCTCCTATCTCAGCCTCTGGAATAGCTGAGATTAGAGGTGTACACCACCAGGCCTGACTAATTTTTGCATTATTAGTAGAAACAGGGTTTCACCATGTTTGCCAGGCTGGTCTCAAACTCCTGATCTAGGTGATCTATCTGCCCACCTCAGCCTCCCAAAGTGCTAGGATTATAGGCGTGAGCCACCACGCCCAGCCTCCAACTAATCCCTACTATTCTAATTTTGTTGTGTTTCATCTTAATCTCAAAAAGGAGATTTGCTCATATCTTACTTTAAAATGTACTGCAAGAAGGAATAGGATCATAAAATAGTACAAAAGGTAACTTTGATGGAACAATAAACCAAGCATGCCTTTCTCTTAATACTCTAGTTCATTAATCTACAGATGTACTGATATGTATGCTTTTTTGGAGCACAGAGAATTAAAAACACACTTTAAACATCTGAGGTAGGTCAAACATGAAAAGATCTCTGCAGAATCTTCTAATAACATATTCGAACTATCCATTACATTTTTGCATCTCATCCAATGCAGATATCTTGAGGCCTCCTAACAAGTTATATTCACTCATGAGTTATATGCTCTAAAAAAGGAAAGCATAATCAGCAAAAAGTTCCAAAAACATCAGGGTGCACTAAAACCAATTGAATCAAAAATGTTGTTTTTGTTTCTAAATATAAACCCATTTATTTATTTATTTATTATTTATTTACTTTTCTGAGATGGCATATCGCTCTGTTGCACAGGCTGGAGTACAGTGGTGCAATCATAGCTTACTGCATGCAGCCTTCAACTCCTGGGAGTTGAACACCTTCAACTTCAATCCTTCTGCCTCAGCCTCCCAACTAGCTGGAAACACAGTTGTTTTTGACAGTGCCTAGTTAACTGTATTTAGAGACCAGGTCTCATTATTTTGCCCAGGCTGGTCTTGAACTCCTGACTTCAAGCGATCCTCCTGCCTCAGCCTCCCAAAGTGCTTGGATTACTGGCGTGAGCCATCCAGCTGGGTTAGAAAACCTATTTTAAACACAAACTGTTTTCACAAGGTTAAAATAGTTATTCTTCTATTTTATGGAATAAAAACCTATTCAATAAAGTAAGAAAGAATGAGGGTGGCTGGGCGCGGTGGTTCACACCCAGCACTCTGGGAGGCCAAGGCGGGTGGATCACGAGGTCAAAAGATCGAGACCATCCTGGTCAACGAGGTGAAACCCCGTCTCTACTAAAAATACAAAAATTAGCTGGGCATGGTGGTACGCACCTGTAGTCCCAGCTACTCTGGAAGCTGAGGCAGGAGAATTGCTTGAACCCAGAAGGTGGAGGTTGCGGTGAGCCAAGATCATGCCATTGCACTCCAGTCTGGGTAACAACAGCAAAACTCCATCTCAAAAAAAAAAAAAAAGAATGAGGGCAATACACATATGTAAATACTGACTTTTGGGGCAGAGTTTTCTATAGGCTGAAATCAAAGCAAAGACACATTATACACTGGCTGGGCGCGGTGGCTCAAGCCTGTAATCCCAGCACTTTGGGAGGCTGAGGCGGGTGGATCATGAGGTCAAGAGATCGAGACCATCCTGGTCAACATGGTGAAACTCCATCTCTACTAAAAATAAGAATAAAAATAAATTAGCTGGGCATCGTGGCGTGTGCCTCTAATCCCAGCTACTCAGGAGGCCGAGGCAGGGGAATTGCCTGAACCCAGGAGGCAGAGGTTGCGGTGAGCCGAGATCGCGCCATTGCACTCCAGCCTGGGTAACAAGAGCGAAACTCCGTCTCAAAAATAATAATAATAATAATAATTTTAAAAAGACACATTATACACATAAGTAGCCTATGTTTTTTCAGGATGTCCATTATGATAATTTGTAATTATAGGCTGGGTGCGATGGCTCACTCCTGTAATCACAGCACTTTGAAAGGCTGAAGTGGGCAGATTGTCTGAGGTCAAGAGTACGAGACAGCCTAGCCAACATGGTGAAATCCCATTTCTATTAAAAATATAAAAAATTAGTAAGGCGTGGTGGTGCACGCCTGTAGTCCCAGCTACTGGAGAGGCTGAGGCACAAGAATTGCTTGAATTTAAGAGGCAGAGGTTGTGGTGATCCAAAAGTGTGCCACTGCACTGCAACTTGGGCAACAGTGCAAGACTCCATCTAAAAAAAATTACAATTATAGGCTAATTATAAATAGATATTAAACTGTTTTAGAGAGATACTTCACATTATACACTTCTTAAAGGTATGGTAGTTTTTTTTGTTTTGTTTTGTTTTTTGTTTTTGGGATGGAGTCTCACTTTGCCACCCAGGCTGGAGGGCAGTGGTACAATCTCAGCTCACTACAACCTCTGCCTCTCAGGTTCACATGATTCTCCCGCCTCAGCCACCTGAGAAGCTAAGATTACAGGCGCACACCACCACACCCGGCTAATTTTTGTATATTTAATAGAGATGGGGTTTCACTATGTTGGCCAGACTGGTCTCGAACTCCTGACCTCATGATCCACCCGCCCTGGCCTCCCAAAGTGCTGGGATTTCAGGCGTGAGCCACCTCCCCCAGCCAAGGTATGCTACTTTTAAATCCATCTAAAGGTATGCTACTTTTAAATCCAGTTAACTTGCCCCAGACCAGTTTTAACTTACTTTCCTGCTAGAACCAGGTCCAGAGTATAAAAAACTAACACAAGTAATTTATTATTATGAGCATCTTTTATACCCTTAAAAATCATTAATAATTTTTTTTTATCCTGAAGATATCTGCATACATAAGAATAACTTCTAAGAAAGAATGGCAGATCTTTCCCCCTTTCTTAAAACCTCTCTTTAGAACTTCTACTATGCAAGCTATGTACTTAAATATAGTTGCTTAGGGTTGTCTGCTAAGCATCTATTAGGTACCAAATGTTTTGTTCACTCTCTGCTCCTTAGAAGCTGATGCCACCATTAACTAGCTAGAATTCCCCTCCCCCCACCATGGAAGGGTAGAGTTAAAAGGGGCACAGAGTTTATAGGAAAGCAAGATCACTGGGCTGGAGTAAGGCAAGACTCATGGAGTTTGTGGACATTTTATTGAAGATTAAAAGATGGGAAAAAGGGATCGGTGCGGTGGCTCACACCTGTAATCCCAGCTTGGGAGGCTGAGGTAGGTGGATCACCTGAGGTCAGGAGATGGAGACCAGCCTGGCCAACAAGATGAAACCCTGTCTCTACCAAAAATGTAAAAACTTAGCTGGGTGCGGTGGCTGGCACCTGTAATCTCAGCTACTTAGGAGGCTGAGGCAGGAGAATCACTCCATCTGGGAAGTGGAGGTGGCAGGCAGTGAGCCCAGATCACGCCATCGCACTCCAGCCCGGGCAACAAGAGTAAAACTCACTCTCAAAAAAAAAGATGATAAAAGACTCAGCCTTTTTTTTTTTTTTTTTTTTTTTTTTGAGAGGAGTCTTGCTCTGTCGCCCAGGCTGGAATGCAGTGGTGTAATTTTGGCTCACTGCAATCTCTGTCCCCCGGTTCAAGCCTCCTGAGTAGCTGGGATTACAGGTGCCTGCCACCAGGCCCAGCTAATTTTTTTATTTTTCGTAGAGAAGGGGTTTCACCATGTTGGTTAGGCTGGTCTCGAACTCCTGACTTTAAACAATCCACCCACCTTAGCCTCCCAAAGTGCTTGGATTACAGATGTAAGCCACTGCACCCGGCCAGCAGCTAAACATTTTTAAAGACTTACATAGGTAACATTTTTTCTTTTTTTGAAACAGGGTCTCCGTCAACTAGGCAAGAGTGCAATGATGTAATCACATCCCCCTTCAAGCTGTATCTCCAAGGCTTAAGAGATTGTCTTACCTTGTCTGCCCAAGTAGCTGAGATTACAGGCATGCACCACACCCAGCTAATTTTTGTATTTTTCTTTTTAACAGAGACAGGGTCCCATTATGCTATGTTGCCCAGGCTGATTTCAAACTCCTGGGCTCAGGCAATCCTCCTGCCTTGGCCTCCCAAAGTGCTGGGATTACAGGTGTGAGCCATCACATCCAGCCTAATGTAGTCCTCTTAAGTTAAAAATTAAATAAGGATTTTAGTCTACCATATTTTTCTTCACATTATGAATTCACCAGTCCTAAAATAAGGAATAAGATGAGCCAAAGGAGGCCGGGCATGGTGGCTCACGCCTGTAATCCAAGCACTTTGGAGGCCAAGGTGGGCGGATCACTTGAGGTCGGGAGTTCAAGACCAGCCTGACCAACATAGTGAAACCCCATATTTAAAAAAAAAAAAAAGAACAAAAGGAGTCACTGTTTAACTGGACTAAAGAACATTAATTACCCTGAGTTTTCTTTGAGTGGACATGTCTGTAATTGCTACGTGTCTTATTATAGTTGAATGATGAAATATATAGACATTTGAACAAAATTAACATATAGGTTAAACTTGATATTTTCCTCACTCTCTAAAATTAGGCAAACTTTCTCCAGCATTGCATACAATAGTAACACAATAAAACAACTTATAAGGATGCAATAAAGCCTAGTGACATTCCATTTTGAGGTTCTCCTTTCACACAAACTGATAAACAGAGAATGCTGGCAATTATAATTTAACAATCCTTCTTGGGTATAATTCTAACAAACCCGGAGTTTAGAGTTCTGAACAGAGATTAAAAAGTCTAGCTAGTGCAGGGCTCAGTGGCTCACCCCTGTTATCCCAGCACTTTGGGAGGCCAAGGCGGGCAGATCACCTGAGGTCGGGAGTTCACAACCAGCCTGACCAACATGGATAAACCCCATCTCTACTAAAAATACAAAATTAGCCAGGCATGGTGGCGAATGCCTGTAATGCCAGCTACTCAGAAGGCTGAGGCAGAAGAATTGCCTGAGCCCAGGAGATCTCAAAAAAGTCTGCAGACCTCAGTGGCTCATGCCTGTAATCCCTGCACATTGGGAGGCCAAGCAGGCAGATCAGGAGATTAGCTGGGCATGGTGGCATGCACCTGTAATTCCCAGCTACTCAGGAGGCTGAGGCATGAGAATCACTTGAACCTGGGAGATGGAGGTTGCGTGCATTCCACTGCATTCTAGCCTGGGTGACATAACAAAACTCCGTCTCAAAAACAAAAAACAAAACAAAAAAATCACACAGAGAAGGCAGGTTTATAGGTAGCAGCAGCAGCAGCAGCAGCACTCCCAATCTTGCATTCTCTCTAAGGCTTACATCTTGCAACTCTGCTACCACCCAACCAACATAACTTCACTCATCATCATCTATTCACTTTCAAGTAGATCCTACCATTTACAGAAGACTGAGGACAAGCTTATAGTAAACTTGTTCATAATCCTAAAAGATTTCATCATTTATTTGGATGATCTGCTCAGTCTCAAAATTCTTAGACTTTCATTTCTATTTAATTTTAGCCATCCACTTCCAGAGCTATAAACTAAATTGTCAATCACCTGGAACTGCTCCACTTTGGACATTTTAAATCAATAAATCATTAAGATGGAGAACTTGCTAGTAAATAGAATATTCCATTCCTTACCTTTTTCTAACAAGATTGGGAGTGCTGCTGCTTCTCCTACCTTGCCTTCATTTTCCATTTTCTCCTTTCTGTTGGACTCTTCATTCTCTTCCTTCCATGCCTGCCTGGACTCCAAGAAGTATCATCTGAACCAGCACCTTTGATCAAAATCCTTATTCTTTCCTTATAGCCATCTAACCCAAAAATCAGTACTACAAATTCACTTTCCTCATTCACTTAACCATCATGATGCTTGTTAAGCACAAATACAGAAAAATTACTGAGTGATTCATCACAGAACTCCATGTCATTGGGAAAACCGATTTAGCTCCCAGTTCTTTTTTCTGGGTGTAGAACATGAATCAGGCTGAGCCAATCAGGTTACTCTGACCTACTGACAATAATGATAAGTTCAGGAAAAAGTATCTGATCTAAGGCAACCTAATCAGTAAATAGCAAGAAGAAATTTCATCCGTAATGCTAGAACAAAGATTCTCAAAATTAACATAAGCATTTAGCTTACCTGAAGCATTAAGGGAAACCAGGTTAAGTTGACATCAAATAAGCAAATCAAGATATGAAAAATCTGATCTTGAAGATACTGAGCAGCTGACTCCACCCTGATGCCACTAAATCCTACTTCATCATTTGATTTATTTACATGGACCAATAAACTCCCTTTCAGCAAGGGTTGCAGTGGGTTTTCTATCAAAGGCCAAAAAATTCTGATACAAATATTATGTATCACAATTTTTTTGGTCTGTGATAGAAATCATACTAATGCTTTGGTTGATATTCAGCTGCCAAATCTAGTCTTAGATTTCATCTACAGTAATCAGAGCTTCCTTCTTTCTCTAAGCCAATAATTTGCTCATAATAGACATTTGAGGAATATTTGTTGAACCAAACTAGCAAGGCAGGATCTAGACCAAGGATGTGGATTAACCACGTTAGAACAATATTATTTCCTAGAAGCAATAAAACCAACTTTGAGACAGCGTTGTTCAATCTTTTCTGACTGTTCCGCAATAAGTAATGTATTCTCTATCATGATCCAGTATACAAAAAATCTATATAATTCAAGAAAAGGGCCAGGCACAGTGGCTCACACCAGCACATTAGGAGGCTGATGCGGGCAGATCACAAGGTCAGGAGATCGAGACCATCCTGGTCAACAAAATGAAACCCCATCTCTACTAAAAATACAAAAATTAGCTGGGCATGGTGGTGCACACCTGTAGTCCCAGCTACTTGGGAGGCTGAGGCAGGAGAATTGCTTGAACCCAGGAGGCGGAGGCTGCGGTGAGCCGAGATCGTGCCATTGCACTCAAGTCTGGGTAACAACAGCAAAACTCTGTCTCAAAAAAAAAAAAAAAAAAGCATTTAATCCCAAAGCATTGGTATTTTCTCCATTCCATTTTTAAAAAAATTTTTATTGTTGGCTGGGTGTGGTGGCTCAAGCCTGTAATCCCAGCACTTTGGGAGGCTGAGGCAGGTGGATCACAAGGTCAAGAGATCAAGACCACCCTGGCCAACATGGGGAAACCCCGTCTCTATATATTATTATATATATTTTTTAATTTTTTTATTGCATTTTAGGTTTTGGGGTACATGTGCAGAACATGCAAGACAGTTGCATAGGTGCACACATGGCAGTGTGTTTTGCTTCCTTTCTCCCCTTCACCCACATTTGGCATTTCTCCCCAGGCTATTCCTCCCCAGCTCCCCCCACCCCCCCCCGCTGGCCCTCTTTTCCCCCCACTCTATATATTATTTAAAAAAAAAAATGTTTATTTTTGATTTCATACCCCTCACAAAGGTCATGACTTATATACTGGAAAAAAAAATAGTCCTAGTTCTCTTAAATTAAAATAGAGAACCTGCTAGTAATAGATAGGTTGGGCAAACACTACAAAAGAAGTTTATATACTCTGGTCCAGTCACCTTCAAATCAATTAGGTTAAGAGCTTCTTAACTAGTTCCACCTCCTGTCTACTCTCTCATCTCCATCATGCAAAAATTAGATTTTCCATGTTACTTCTGCCTTACCCAAGTCTTCAAAGTTGTCCACAGTCTACTAGGCTCAGCTCTGAGACAAGAGGCCAGAATCCACTAAATGTACCAAACATTGCAGATAGTGTGTAAAATATTTCAAACACACATATGATGACAACTACTTGTCAAATTTATATACATGTCACTTAATAAAATACAAATTCATTCATAAGTATCATGGAATTTACAGGAACATTCTGACACCATTCTAAATAGGCCAACCGGCTGGGAGCGGTGGCTCACGCCTATAATCCCAGTACTTTGGGAGGTCAAGGCGGGTGGATCACGAGGTCAAGAGATCGAGACCATCCTGGTAAACAAGGTGAAACCCCGTCTCTACTAAAAATACAAAAATTAGCTGGGCATGGTGGTGCGCGCCTGTAGTCCCAGCAACTCAGGAAGCTGAGGCAGGAGAATCGCGTGAACCCAGGAGGTGGAGGTTGCAGTGAGCCAAGATTACACCATTGCACTCCAGCCCGGGTGACAGTGTGAGACTGTCTCAAAAAAAAAGTCACCAATCGTTGTAAATGTATAAATCTACTCTGAATAAAAGAAAAATTGTTTTGAAGACTCTACTACTGAAGATGACAATAATCCAAGGTCTGGGTTTCCTTAAAGTGTTTTCCAGATAGGAGATCCCTAAAGATTGACATCTTGTTTGAGATAGCAGCCAGTTGTATTATTCATGATTTTTACCTAAAGCTATTCAAAAAATAAAACCTTGAAACTTCCTAAGTGCTCTTTTTTATCTTATTTTATCATTACAACAAAACATACAACACAATTATTCTTTTTTTTTTAAAAGTTCTTCACCTTAGCCATCACTGGTGGTGGAACACACCTATGTGATTTATAGACAAACTTGTTAGAATCACTTCAAGTTTCTGAGCTTTAAAATCATTTAAAGAACAATTCCATACCAATATGGAATCAAAGTATTTCGTTTCTAGGTACAGTTTTTCCTTAAAACAATATTGAAAGCCATGAGATACTGCAATCATAGAAGCAGTAGGAATAAAGAGAAAGCAAAAATCAAAACTAAAGCTGTGAGAAATGTCAGGATAATGCAGAGGGGAAAAAAACTTTCGAATGACTGACCTTAGCTGTAACTAAGTAATTGCTAATATTTATTTAGCCCCCACTTCATATTCAAGCATTACTCTAAATCTTTTACGTGACTTCGTTTAACCCACGCACCACCTGTTAAGTAGATATTATTATTATCCCCATTTCACAGTTCAGATACTGAGCTTTTGAAAGTTACCGAGTCCGAGGTCAAAAGTAAACAGTAGAGCAGGGACTCAAACCCAGGTGTACCTGCCACCTGGAAGTATTAAGTCCTTGCTCCTAACTGCTACTTCATTGATCTGGCTTTATGACTTTATAAGTCATATATCCACCCTGGGCCTCAGTTTATTCATCTGTAAAAACGCAACGAATGCTACAGTGTAGCTCCTTCCAGCTCTACCTAGCGTCGTTATCATCTACCTTACTGAGCGTCAACAAGCCAATGTCATCTCTTCTTTTAACTGAATTCAACTCAAACAGCATTTACAATGCACCTACTAGGTGTCCAGCCTTTTGCTGCGCGAGCGCCCAAGCCCAAGTCCCCCCACGGTCGCTGCTCTCTCCCCGACGCCAGCAGGCCCTCGCTTTCCTAGCAACTCTCTGAGACCAGCTGGGGTTCTTCGCTCCTCTGGAGCCCCTACGGGCACACAGATGTCTCGGAGCAGTCCCAGCTCTGGCCCCTGGGTCCACTCACCCTTCTGGTGGTCTCTGCTGACAGGCGCCGCAGGACCCCGCGTCCCCGCTGCCCCGTCCCCCACGGGGATTGGGTGATGAGCGCCTGTCTGCGATGGTTCGGCGACTCTGCCTTTCGCCATGGCTGCAGCAAGAAAAGTGGAGGGAGCGATGTGGTGCCGCGCCCCCTAATCAACCAAACTACTTCGCAGGCTCCTTACTACGCCAAAGGGCCACCGCCAGAGCCACTTCCGGCGCGACCTCCTCACCCGAGACAACCTCAGCACCGCGAGCACAGCGACGCCCAGGTAAGACCCGCAGCGTCCACCCCACGCTAAACCCCACCCCGTGCCGCCCCCGAGCCTCGCGCGCTCGCGCCGGCCCAGTGACCGCGAGACAAGTCAGGGTCCTGGACCGCCCCCTCCAGTGTTCCGCCCCGCTCCGCGCCCGCGGGAAGCATGCGTAGTTGCGGCACCCAAGTCACCCGGCTGCGGCTAGCCGGCACCGGCATCTAAAGCGCAGCCTTAATTATCCGGAAGTGCAGCCCCAGGGACTTCAAACCTTTTGTCCAGGCCGCCGGAAGTGCCTGCGAGTGATTAGTCGGCGTTTTGCGGCTGAGGCTGATTCAGCCCATTACGTCAGTTCCGCAGCTGCTGTCTTCAATTTGGAAGCGCCAGAGAGTGCTTGGTCTAAAGATGGTGAAAGATATAAAGGCTGAGCAAAACCTACCTGAATTTTAGAAAACTAAGGCTCAGAGAGGGCTACCTACCACCTGAAGGTCACAGGGTGGCAAAAATGGGCTTAGAATCCAGGTTGTCCTGTTCCCAAAGCTAACGGTTTTCCATTAGCTGGTGCTCCTTACTGCTAAACCCAAGTCACCGCTACACTTGGCTTATACTTTAAGCGGAAACATGCCTTTTCCACAGTTAACGTTTTCTGCTTCTACCCCTCAGAACACATTCAGCTTACAAACCATGGTTACCTCTTGAAAGCAACTTGGAGGTCGGGCGCGGTGGCAAACGCCGGTAATTCCAGCGCTTTGGGAGGCCAAGGCGGGTGGATCATTTGAGGCCAGGAGTGTGAGACCAGCCTGGCCAACATGGTGAGATGAGACCACGTCTCTACTAAAAATACAGAAATTAGCTGGGCATGGTGGCTTGTAATCTCAGCTACTCGAAAACCTGAGGAGAATCGCTTGAACCCCGAAGGCTAAGGTTGCAGTGAGAGATTGCACTCCTGCACTCCAGCACAGGCAACAGCAACACTCCAACTCAAAATAAAAAACTGTTTCTAGTCAGTAATTACATTTCTAGGAAATTATTCCGTGAAAGTAAACATAAATAATTCCTTCTGTAGTAGTATAACTAAAAAAATGAAAGCAATCTAAAAATCCAACACTAAATAAAAATGGTTAAGTAAATTATAGGAAACCCATTAAATTGGACAATGCTTATGGGAAAACATTCCAAGAGAAAACTATTTTTAAAAGGCCAGGTGTTTTAGTTCAAAACAGTGTAGGAAAATAAATAATATTAAAAAAAAAAAAAAGGCCGGGTGTGGTGGCTCATAACTGTAATTCCAGCTCTTTGGGAGGCCAAGGCGAGCACATCACGAGGTCGACACATCGAGACCATCATGGCCAACATGGTGAAACCTCGTCTCTACTAAAATTACAAAAATTAGCTGGGCGCGGTGGTGCGCGCCTGTAGTCTGAGCTACTGGAGAGGCTGAGGCAAAAGAATCCCTTGAACTTGAGAGGCGGATGTTGCAGTGAGCCGAGATCGTGCAACTGCACTCCAGCCTGGTGATAGAATGAAACTCCGTCTCAAAAAAAAAAAAAAAAAGAAAAGGGACCGGATGCAGTCCCTCACGCCTGTAATCCCAGCATTTTGAGAGGCCGAGGCAAGCAGATTAGGAGGTCGGGAGATCGAGACCATCCTGGCCAACATGGTGAAACCGGGTCTCTACTAAAAATAAAAATATTAGCTGGGCGTGGTGGTGCACGCATGTAGTCCCAGCTTCTCGGGAGGCTGAGGTGGGATAACTGCTTGAACCCAGGACTGCAGTGAGCCGAGATCGTTCCACTGCACTACATCCTGGTGACAGTGCAAGACTGTGTCTCAAAAAAAAAAAAAGAAAAGAAAAACAAAAGAAAGAAAAGCACGACTCAACAGAAAAATGAGCAAAGAACAAGAAATGTCAATACACAGAAGAAAAAATTAAATGTGTTTAAGACACCTGAGTATGCAGTGGGAAAGCCAACTCCAAAAATGAAGACATTCAAAAAAATTAGAAAAAGATTAACAACCTCAGTACAGTGTGATAAGAGTGGTTGAGGAGTGCACAGATTCCAATAGCAGAAGAGAGGAATATTTAAATTACAGTGGGGCTGTAAAGTCTCCTAGGAAGCAGGATTAAAACTGATTTTTAGAGGATGAATAGGAACTAACAAAGCTGAAAGGGGGGAAATAGCTTTTTCAAAGGCTAGAAGCTACTGCTTATATTAGAAAAAGTGCTTCAAGCGAAGGGTGGAAGCCAGGTGTGGTGGCTCACACCTGTAATCCTAGCACTTTGGGAGGCCGAGGTGGGTGGATCACCTGAGGTCAGCAGTTCAAGACCAGAGTGGCCATCATGGTGAAACCCCATCTTAAAAAAAAAAAAAAAGAAATGATATGAAAGATATAAGACCAGGAACTTATCATAAACTGCTAAAAGTTTGAACTTAATCCTCAAAGATATTTAACCAGAGAGGGACTTACTAAGATTTGTATTTTCAGGTCCAGGTGTGGTGGCTCACACCTGTAATCCCAGCACTTTGGGAAGCCGAGGAGGGCAGATCACAAGGTCAAGAGATGGAGACCATCCTGGCCAACTTGGTGAAACCCCACCTCTACTAAAAATACAAAAATTAGCCGGGTGTGGTGGCGCACACCTGTAGTCCCAGCTACTTGGGAGGCTGAGGCAGGACAATCACTTGATCCCAGGAGGTGGATGTTGCAGTGAGCCGAGATTGTGCCACTACACTCCAGCCTGGCAACAGAGTAAGACTCTGTCTCAAAAAAAAAAAAAATTGTATTTTCAAAGCTTATTCTGACTGCCTATGGAAGAATGCCAAACCAAGAGCAGAAAGAAAACTTAGAAGGTTATTGTAATAATACTGGCCTGACCCAGCCTAATGTACTGGAAACAAAGAGAAGATATCAGATATAAGATGATTTATGAGAACTATCTCTAAACTTTTATTACTTTAATTACATGAATATATACATAGTCAGTGAGGAGGGGAGCTGAAAAAAAAAAAAGAATATATACATAGTCATTCCAGACAATTTTTTTTTTTGAGATGGAGTTTCGCTCTTATTGCCCAGGCTGGAGTGCAATGGCACAATCTCTATTCCCCGCAATCTCCGCCTCTCCAGTTCAAGGGATTCTCCTGCCTCAGTATCCAGAGTAGCTGGGATTACAGGCATATACTACCATGCCCAGCTAATTTTGTATTTTTAGTAGAGACAGGGTTTCCCCATGTTGGTCAGACTGGTCTGGAACTTGTGATCTCTGATGATCCACCCACCTCAGTCCAAAGTGCTGGGGTTATAGGTGTGAGCCACCGCACCTGGCCTATAGACAAATATTAAAAAAGCAAATTATCATACAGAAAAACATTAAGGCCAGGCAGGGTGGGTCCTGTACTCCCAGCACTTTTGGAGGCTGAGGAGGGCAGATTTATTGAGCTCAGAAGTTTGGGACCAGCCTGAGCAACACTGTGAAACCCTGTCTCTACAAACAATACAAAAATTAGCAGGGCATGGTGGCAGGTCCCAGCTACTCAGGAGGCTGAGGCGGGAGAATGGCTTGAGCCCAGTAGGTGGAGGTTGTAGTGAGCCAAGATCATGCCATTGCACTGCAGCCTGGGTGACAGAGCCAGACCCTGCCTCAAAGAACAAAAACAAAAACAAAAAACATTAATGCAAAAAAAAAAAAAAACTATAAAAATCATCTCTCTTACATTGGCAGTGGCGAATGCATATGGGTCTGTAGCAACCTCAATTCTTGCCACTTCAGAAGAATTTGACCAAAGGCCATAAGGCAGAGTGAGAGATTGAGACAAGTTTTAGAGGAGTGAAAGTTTCTTTAAAAGCATTAGAGCAGAAATGAAAAGAAGTAAAGTGCACTTGGAAGAGGACCAACAGGTGACTTGAGAGATCAAGTGAACAGTTTGACCTTTGACTTGGGGTCTTACACATTGGCCCGGGGTTATTTCTCCCCTGATTCTTCCCTCGGGATGGCCTGTCCACGTATGCAGTGGTCTGCCAGCACTTGGGAGGGGCTGCATGCACAAAGTGTTTACTGAAGTTGCACACATGCTCACATGAGGCAGTTTTTCCTTAACCAGTCCAGTGTTCCTAGAGGAAGGTCATACACCAGTTAAATTCAGCCATTTTGCCTCTTAGTTCGCATGCTTGAGCCAGAGAGCTTACTGAGAAGCTGCTGATCATCAGTTTCAGGTTTTTTTTCTACCTATTGGGAGACTGCCTTTCCCTAGTGCCGGCTGCAGCCAATTATTGTTTCAGAAAGGCAGTTTAACAGCTACCTAACCATCACTTGATGGTTGCCTGACACTCCTGCTAAAGTGGAAAGGCCCTCTCCTGCCCTGCTCATGTCTGATTAGCTACCTACTATAACAATATCACCATCCATAGATAATTATAATATTGGAATTTTTCCTCCTGGGATATTAAAAATGTTAAAAAGTAGAATCTAGAGGACAGTGTCACGTAATGTCCTCAGACGAAGATGTTAGTGAGAGGAAAGACACTAGGTGTTTGGAGAGTTCCTGGTTTAGGAGGCTGAATGTGGTAACAGTGGGACCACAACCCCAGCCAGTGTGTAGGCTCTAGACATCATTGCAGGAAGGAATTCATGGATGAGTCAGAGAACAGTGAAAGTACAAGGATTTATTGCAAGGTGAAAAGTACACACTGAAGAAAGGGGAGTGCAGGTGTACTCAAGGAGTAGCCCAGTAGAGTTTGAGATTTCTACCTTTCTGTGTTTCTTTAACCAAAGGGTGGAATAGTCATAAAGACTCCTGGAAAAATTTCTGGATTTTTCAGAAATGTGGTACCACCTATTTTTACACCAAATATGTTTGTTCCTCGAACTGTCAGGGAGTTGATGGGCGTGTGATTATATTTTGTTGTTTTCGTTTGTTTGTGTTTTGTTTTGTTTTTTTGAGAGAGAGTCTTGCTCTATTGCCCAGGCTGGAGTGCAGTGGTGTGATCTCTGCTCACTGTACCCTCTATCTCGCAGGCTCAAGTGATTCTCCTGTCTCAGCCTCCCAAGTAGCTGGGACAACAGGCACATGCCACCACAAATGGCTAATTTTTGTATTTTTAGTAGAGATGAGATTTCATCATGTTGGCCAGGCTGGTCTCAAATGCCTGACCTCAAGTGATCGCCTGCTTAGGCCTCTCAAAGTGCTGGGATTACAGGCATGAGCTACACACCTGGCCTATGTTAACAAGCCTATAATGAGATCCTAGGTGAAATCTAGGTCAAATCCAGCGCTATGTTGGATATAGTCAATTTTGGCAAACTTAGCCCACACCCTGATTTTTCAGAGTCTTAGCCCCTAGTTTATGCAAATATTTCTTTTCTGTTTATTTATTTATTTATTATTTTTGTTAAAATTTTTTTGAAGAATCATTCAGCCCAAAATGCCACTTTTTTTTTAATGCAGATATTTCACGTTTCCTTTTTGCTAGTTATGTGAAACTGCTGCCTGACATTTTATATTCTCCTGTGACCACCCTGTATTATTCCTATCCCACTGGGAATATAGGTGGTAGGAAATTATAGGAAGAGGAGTTGGATTAAAGGAAAAGACATTGAATTTTGTTGTGATGGTCTTGAACTCCTGGACTCAGCCATTTTTCCACCTCAGCCTCCCAAGTAGCTAGGATTACAGGGACGAACCAATACCACACCTGGCCTCTTAGACACTTTTTATTCTTACTTCCTGACTCCTGCCACCTTTTCTCTGCTAAAACTGATCTTTTTATGGTAATCAGTGAGCTTATCTTTTTTTGTGTGTGTGTGAGGGAGAGGATAGTGGGGACAGAGTATCTCTTTGTTGCCCAGGCAGGAGTGCAGTGGTGCAATCTGGGCTCACAGCAACCTCTGCCTCCCAAGTTCAAGCGATTCTCTTGTCTCAGCCTCCCCACTAGCTGGGATTACAGGCATGTATCACCATGCCCAGCTAATTTTGTATTTTTAGTAGAGACTGGGTTTCTCTGTTGGTCAGGCTGGTCTCAAACTCCCGACCTCAGGTGATCCATTTGCCTTGGCCTCCCAAAGTGCTGGGATTATGGGTATAAACCACTGCACCCCACCCCCTCCCCCCCCCTTTTTTTTTTGAGACAGAGTCTTGGTCTGTCTGCCCAGGCTGTAGTGCAGTGGCATAATCCCGGCTCACTGTAGCCTCCACCTCCCAGGTTGAAGCGATTCTTCTGCCTCAGCCTCCCAAGTCGCTGGGACTACAGGCACGGGCTACCACATCTGGCTAATTTTTTGTATTTTTAGTAGAGACAGGGTTTTACCGTGTTAGCCAGGATGGTCTTGATCTCCTGACCTCGTGATCCGCCAGCCTCTGCCTCCCAAAGTCCTGAAATTACAGGCATGATCCCTCATGCCCGATTTCTAGAAAGGTGTTTTAAAACAAATCAGGGCTCATGCCTGTAATCCCAGCACTTTGGGAGGCTGAGGCAGGCAGATCATGAGGTCAGGAGTTCAAGACCAGCCTGCCCAAACTGGTGAAACCCCATCTCTACTAAAAATACAAAAATTAGCTAGGCATGGTGGCGCCTGCCTGTAATCCCAGCTACTCAGGAGGCTGAGGCAGGAGAATTGCCTGAACCTGGGGGGCAGAGGTGGCAGTGAGCTGAAATCATGCCATTGCACTCCAGCCTGGGGGATAAAATCCAGACTTTCTCTCAAAAAAAAAAAAAAAAAAAAAGGAAAAATTGGTTGGGTGAGATGGCTCCTGCCTGTAATCCCAGCACTTTGGGAGGCCGAGGCAGGTGGATCATAAGGTCAGAAGTTCAAGACCGGCCTGGCCAACATGGTGAAACCCCATCTTTCCTAAAAAATTAGCTGGGCATGGTGGCATGGACCTGTAATTCCAGCTACTCAGGAGGCTGAGGCAGGAGAATTGCTTGACCTCGGGAGGCAGAGGTTGCAGTGAGCCAAGATCATGCCACTGCACTCCAGCCTGGGTGGGCGATGGAGCAAGACTCCATCTCAAATAAATAAATAAATAAATAAATAAATAAACAAACTAAGAGTCCCTATACTTTTTTTTTGTTTTACTTTTTTTTTTTTTTTTGAGACGGACTTTCGCTCTTGTTACACAGGCTGGAGTGCAATGGCGCGATCTCGGCTCACCGCAACCTCCGCCTCCTGGGTTCAGGCAATTCTCCTGCCTCAGCCTCTGGAATAGCTGGGATTACAGGCACGCGCCACCGTGCCCAGCTAATTTTTGTATTTTTATTAGAGATGGGGTTTCACCATATTGACCAGCATGGTCTCGATCTCCTGACCTCGTGATCCACCTGCTTCAGCCTCCCAAAGTGCTGGGATTATAGGTGTGAGCCACCACGCCTGGTGTTTTACTTTTTTTTAATCTAGCTTTTTGCTTTCCAGAGTCCCTATCCTTATCTCTAATTCCACTTCCCTAAGACAGCCATTATAAGATTTCTATGTGCAATATTAATTGCAATATTAATCCTAGAACAATCTGTCTTTACTTCTATATATCCTAAGCAGAACACAGTGCCTGGCATACATCGAAGGACTTAATAAATAATATTTGAAAATTCACTGAATGAGTTGTAAGCAGTTTGAAGTTGGGGTGGTGTAGTTAGCAAGAAGGGTTGGCAGCTGTAGGCTATTTCCCCAAACAAGTTAGGGTGAGCTCCTTGAGTTAGACATTCATTTATGCACCTCAAGTACCCAGAAGCATGCCTGAACACTCTACCATTTATTTATTGAAGACTTATACAATTACCCAATAATATACTGCAAAGAGGAATTTGATACTGCAGGCTGCTTCATGACTTCTGACTTCCTTGAATAAGGCTCCCTGCCCTATTAAACTGGCCCAGTGCCTTCCTACCAAAGCATGTGGCTTCAGGGCAAAACTCCTACCCCAAGGGGATCTTAGCCTTTGACTACTGACCAGACAAGCAGGATCACAAGACTCTCCTGTAGGCCCGCAGACAAAACTCATACGCATGGCCAGCATGTCTGGATGGGACACTGCCCAGTTAGAACCTCTAAGAGACAGTGATCTGTCTGCCTGCATGAAAAACTCAGCTCACTGTAAAAGAAAAAAAAAAAGAGACAGTGATCTGTCAACACCTCTTGGTGAGAGTATTGATCTCCTCTTCTTTGGGGGATTTGTCTGAGAGCCAGCTTCTTTGTGGAAAGGGCAGTCAAAGCCAGAAGAAGTCAGCATCTCAGTCACATTGAAAATACAATGTTAAAGCACTAACCTGGAATGTGGTAATTTACAGCTGTCACACCACACTCACTAAGTGAAATCACATTTTGCACAGACTTCCAAAGACGCAATCATATGAAAACTATTTTTATTGTGTTGAAAGATTGGTAGAAGCAGTTTGCCTGAAGTGTAAAAAGTCTACTATAAGATTTCTGGGCCGGGCGCGGTGGCTCAAGCCTGTAATCCCAGCACTTTGGGAGGCCAAGGCGGGTGGATCACGAGGTCAAGAGATCGAGACCATCCTGGTCAACATGGTGAAACCCCGTCGCTACTAAAAATACAAAAAAAAAAAAAAAAAATTAGCTGGGCATGGTGGTGCGTGCCTGTAGTCCCAGCTACTCAGGAGGCTGAGGCAGGAGAATTGCTTGAACCCAGGAGGCGGAGGTTGCGGTGAGCCGAGATGGCACCATTGCACTCCAGCCTGGGTAACAAGAGCGAAACTCTGTCTCAAAAACAAAACAAAAAAAAAGATTTCTGTTGAGGGCAGGGCGTAGTGGCTCATGCCTGTAATCCAAACACTTTGGAGGCCAAAACAGGCAGATCACCTAAGGTCGGGAGTTCAAGACCAGCCTGACCAACATGGTGAAACGCCGTCTTTTTTTTTTAAATAAAAAAAAGTAAAAAAAAAAAAAAAAGATTTCTTTTGAGAAGCACAAGGCAAAGTCGTTATTTTTTATTTTACATCAGAATATATTTAGTTATCAATAAAGTGATGTACTAAGCATAGAAGAGTGACTTAAGGTGGATTTCTTGATAGTTGATAACTTTATTAAATCAACAAAACCAAATCAAATTTCCTAGAATTTACCTTCATGAGAATTAAACTTCTTCTTTTTTTTTTTTTTAAAGACAGGGTTTCACCATGTTGGTCAGGCTGGTCTTAAACTCCCGACCTCAGGTGATCCGCCTGCCTTGGCCTCCGAAGTGCTTGGATTACAAGCGTGAGCCACCATGCCTAGCTGAGAATAAGACTTCTTAGCAGGACTGGTGCACTCTTAGGCTCTGATTCAACTTTGTTTTCTTCTTCAAGAAGACTAGATAAATGTGACAACTATTTGCCATATAAAATTCAATTCTGTGTTAGAAATAAAAAAATAACAATGATAAAACTAATCAGCTATAAAATGCTATTGGGACAAGTGGGAAAATTTTGGTATAGATTTAATATTAGATAATAGCATTAAATCATCAGGCGTGGTAGCTCGCACCTGTAATCCCAGCACTTTGGAAGGCTGAGGAAGGAGGATCACTTGAGCCCAGAAGTTCAAGACCAGCTGGTCAACATAGGGAGATCCCATCTCTATAAAAAACAAAAATAAAATTAGCCAGTGAACAAGGTGGCTCACGCCTGTAAACCCAGCACTTTGGAAGGCCGAGGCAGGCAGATCACCTGAAGTCAGGAGTTCCAGACCACCCTGACCAACGTGGGAAACCCCATCTCTACTAAAAATACAAAATTAGCTGGAAAATTAGCCAGGTGTGGTGGCACATGCCTATAATCCCAGCTACTTGGAAGGGTGAGGCAGGAGAATCAGTTAACCTGGAAGGCGGAGGTTGTGGTGAGCTGAGATTTCACCATTGCACTCCAGCCTGGGCAACAAAAGCAAAACTCCGTCTCAAACCAAAAACAAAAACAATACAAAAATTAGATAGCTGGGCATGGTGGCAGGTGCCTGTAATCCCAGCTACTCCAGAGGCTGAGGCTGGAGAATCACTTGAACCCAGGAGGCAGAGGTTGCAATGAGCAGAGATTGCACCACTGTACTCCAGCCTGGCGACAGAGCAAGACTCTTTCAAAAAAAAAAGAAGAAGAAAAGAAAGAAAGAAAGGAAAAAAAAGAAAGAAAAGAAAACTTGATTTCCCAATGTCCCTTTCAGTGAACGTGGCCAGATGACATGGGTGAAGTCAATGAGATATACTCAGACATGCAGACATGTATGTGGGTGGGGCTTTGGGGAATCTATTGTTTAAAAAAATTAATAGGAAAATCAGGAGAGTGCTTCTGCCTCCCTGCCATCCTTTTTGGGAGAGGTGGAAAGAGAACTGGACTTAGAAAGTCTGGATTCAAATCCTAGGTTGGCTCCTTACTGTTCTCTGACCTTGGCAATTGACTTAACTCTTCTTACTTTCACTTTCCTTATCTGTAAAATGGAGCTATAATCCTTATTACATGGAGAAGGTATAATGTATACTAAGTATCAAGCTTTAGTAGCTATCCAACCAATATTATTTTGGGTATTGCTCTCTGTAAAACACTTAAAATCCAGAAGGCCTTTTAGCTTCTGGCCTTCTTGTCTCTAACCCGCTTCTGCCACTCTGAGCTCTGTTACACAGAGGTTATTCAGCAGGCAACATGGGAAACAAGAATGCTCTGACTGTAAACTGTCCCTGCTCTTCAGAGCAATAACAACACAACAAAAATTGTGTTATTGTTTCCAGCCTCCTTTCCAGCATGATTGTGCTACAGTAACCTAATACCAAGTAGGTGGCTGGGGCAAAACTAAATGGTGTGCTCAAGGAGACTACCCCCATCTGGGTAGAAGCTACAGCTTCATCAGAGGCCACCATCGGTAGTAGAACAAAACTGAACCAGAGTGGTAGACACCAGGGATGTCTCTCAAACAACAGGCGACTAGCTATGTGAGAACCCTGACTGCGTCATCTCTCTCCCTGACCTCTTTTCCAGAACAGGGAAGGGAACAAGGTGTACCAGGGCATGGCATGGCCTCCACCGGCCTTCCAGGGCACTAGAGTGGGAGAAGGATCGAAAATGCCAACCTATCTCTTCTTGCCATAAGTGTAGCTTGGCTTAGATAGGCAGAGAGCTTTAAATCAATAATGAGATTGATTTAAACTCTCTCTCAAAAAAAGAAAAGGGAGGATTAGAGAGACAGCAATAGCAAGCACATAGAGCTGATGCCCTCTTTATGCTTCTTGGTAGGTGATTGAACTTGGCCTTTCAGAGATGGGCTTTCTTTGCATTGGTCAGGCTGGTCTCGAACTCCTGATGTCAGGTGATCCACCTGCCTCAGCCTCCCAAAGTTCTGGGATTACAGGTGTGAGCCACCATGCCCAGCCTGGCCAGGAATGTTTCAATATGTAGTGACACAATGTTCTTGGCCATCTTTTTTTTTTTCTTGAGATGCAGTCTCGCTCTGTTGCCCAGGTTAGTGTGCAGTGGTACAATCTTGGCTCACTGCAACCTCCACTTACTGGATTCAAGCGATTCTCCTGCCTTAGCCTCCTGAGTAGCTAGGATTACAGGCACCTGCCACAACGCCTGGCTAATTTTTTTCATATTTTTAGTCGAGACGGGGTTTAACCATGTTGGCCAGGCTGGTCTTGAACTACTGACCTCATGATCTGTCCACTTTGGCCTCCCAAAGTGCTGAGATTACAGGCGCGAGCCACCACGCCCGGCAACTCTTGTCCTCTTGGATTTAATTTTGTTAATTCTGGCGGACAGAGCAAATATAATTAAAGAGATTTAATTAAAACAGCTAGCTCATTTATGGTTTCTGCTAAATGAATTAAAAATAAACAGCAGACCAGGTGAGGTGGCTCATGACTATTATCCAAACAGTTTGGGAGGCTAGGCCTGGGCTTGAGCCCAGGAGGCCTGAGTAACATACTGTGAACTTGTTTCTACAGATAATAATAATTTTTTTTTTTTTTTAGATAGAGTCTGGCTCTGTTGCCCAGGCTGGAGTGCAATGGCTTGATCTCTGCTCACCGCAACCTCTGCCTCCTAGGTTCAAGCAATTCTCCTGCCTCAGCCTCCAGAGTACCTGGGATTACAGGTGCATGCCACCACGCCCAGCTAATTTTTTGTATTTTTAGTAGAGATGGGTTTCTACAACATGGGGTTTCACCATGTTGTCCAGGCTGGTCTCGAACACCTGACCTTGTGATCTGCCCACCTCAGCATCCCAAAGTGCTGGGATTACAGGTGTAAGCCACGGTGCCTGGCCAATAATAATAATTTTTTAAAAGCTGGCCAGGTGTGGTGGCAAGAGCCTGTAGTCCCAGTTACTTGGGAGGCTGAGGCTTGAGCCCAGGAGGTCAAGGCTGCAGTGAGCTGTGATTGAGCCATAGCACTACAACCAGGGAAGCATCTTATGAGACTCCATCTCATTAAAAAACTACTAATAAAAAACTGGCCCAGTGCAGTGGCTAACGCCTGCAATCCCAGCAATTTGGGAGGCCAAGACAGGCAGATCACTTGAGGTTACAAGTTCAAGACCAGTTTGGCTAACATAGTGAAATATAGTCTCTACTAAAAAGTGCAAAAACTAGACCGGGCTTGGTGGCTCACGCCTATAATCTCAGCATTTTGGGAGGCTGTGGGCAGATCATGAGGTCTGGAGTTCAAGACCAGCCTGGCCAACTTGGTGAAACCTGGTCTCTACTAAAATACAAAAATTAGCCAACTATGGTGGCATGTGCCTGTAATCCCAGCTACTCAAGAGGCTGAGGCAGGAGAATCGATTGAATCCGGGAGGCAGAGGCGGAGATTGCAATGAGCTGAGATTGTGCCACTGCACCCCAGCCTGGGCAACAGAATGAGACTCCGTCTCAAAAAAAAGAAAAAAGAAAAAGTGAAAAAATTAGCCAGGTGTGGTGGCTGGAGCCTGTAATAACAGCTAACTGGGAGGCGAGGCTGAGGCAGGAGAATTGCTAGAACTTGGGAAGCAGAGGTTACCGTAAATCAACATTGCACCATTGCACTGCATCCTGGGTGACAGAGTGAGACTCCATCTCAAAAAAAAAAAAAAAAAAAACCTAGTAATAAAAAATCAAAAAATAATAAAACCATAAATAAAAATAAACAGCCAAAAAAAAAATCAAATCTTTCTGAAGTAAAATGGATTGAACAGCATCATGATGGATAATTCCAAAATGAAGTATCTATTTTCTGAGCACATCTTTTTACTTTTGACAACAGACTTAGGCCATTGGCTAATCTTCACCATGTTGGCCAGGGAGTCTCAAATTTCTGAACTCAAGTGATCCACCCACCTCAGCTTCCCGAAGTGCTGGGATTACAGCCGCCATGCCTGGTTGACATTTTTTTCTATATTTTCAAAGCAAATGACCGAGAAGAACTCTCAATTACCTTATCATCTCCTTTGGGAGGCAGACAGTTATTATTATCCCAATCTGATGTGTGCAAATGGGCATACAAATACTAAATTATTTTCTGTCACCCTCCACTGTGTTCAGAGGTCTGCTAGGAATAAAAAACCCCTTCCAGTCTTTGAACAACACTCTTCCTTTATTATTATTATTTTATTTTATTTTTTGAGGCAGAGTTTTGCTCTTGTTGCCCAGGCTGGAGTGCAATGGTGCAATCTCAGCACACTGCAACCTCCACCTCCTGGGTTCAAGCGATTCTCCTGCCTCAGCCTCCCGAATAGCTGGGATGACAGGCATGTGCCACCACGCCTGGCTAATTTTGTATTTTCAGTAGAGATGGGTTTTCTCCAGGTTGGTCAAGCTGGTCTCGAACTCCTAACCTCAGGTGATCTGTCCGCCTCTGCCTCCCAAAGTGCTGGGATTACACATGTGAGCCACTGCACCTGGCCTTTTTTTTTTTTCTTTTGAGACGGAGTCTCACTCTGTCACCCAGGCTGGAGTGTAGTGGCATGATATCAGCTCACTGCAACCTCCACCTCCAGATTCGAGTGATTCTCCTGCCTCAGCCTCCCTAGCAGCTGGGTCTACAGGTGTACCTCACCACACCCAGCTAAGTTTTGTATTTTTAGGAGAGGCAGGGTTTCGCCAAGTTGGCCAGGCTGGTCTCAAACTCCTGAACTCATGTGATCCTCCTGCTTTGGCCTCCCAAAGTGCTGGGATTACAAATATAAGCCATCATGTCTGGGGCCCATTATTATTATATTTTGAGACACAGTTTCACTCTGTTGCTCAGGCTGGAGTGCAGTCCCGCAGTGTTGGCTCACTGAAACCTCTGCTTCCCAGGTTCAAGCAATTCTCCTGCCTTAGCCTCTCAAGTAGCTGGGACTACAGGTGCCTGCCACCACACCCAGCTAATTTTTGTGTTAACACTCTTCCTTACAACAGAAAACTGGAACATAGGAACTGTTTACCAATAATAAACTTCTAGAGCTTATTATTCTGCAAAACTACTAGACACCCACTTAGTCAAGTACTTCAGTCAAATAAACACCTCAGCAGAAAATATAATTTAGAATTTGTTAGCTCTTTCAGCACTTGAACTCTTCATTCAGTTATTCTGTGCCTCTTTCTTCCTCTGAATAATCTTTCATCATTTACTCTTCAGGGAACCTGAACATTGCATTGCCTTTTGAGAATGAGGCATTTCAAATCCTTTGGTAAGAGCAGAATTTCCCACTGTGAGAAAGGTATTCTACTTCTTATAGGTAGAATTGTGCAGGACTTTTGCTTCCTAAGTTAAAGATTTCTGAATTGTTTGAAGTTTTTATGGGTATAAATGCTTTTGTAATCAGAAAAATATATATAAATATATCTTTAAGATGATAAACGCCAAAAAAAATAGTTATTTTACCCATGGAGCTCTCCAAGGTGATCAGGTTTCCTCTGTCTTCTAGTGCATCTTGTTCTTTTTCCTCTTTTTTTTTTTTTTGAGACAAAGTCTTGCCACCCAGGTTGGAGTGCAATGGCACAATCTTGGCTCACTGCAACCTCTGCCTCCTGAGTTCAAGCGATTCTCCTGCCTTAGCCTCTGGGCATAGCTGGGATTATAGGTGCTTGCCACCATGCCAGGCTAATTTTTGTATTTTTTTGTAGAGTTGGAGTTTCACTTTGTTGGCCAGGCTGGTCTTGAACGCCTCTTGTGATCCTCCCACCTCGGCCTCCCAAAGTACTGGGATTATAGGCATGAGCCACTGGACCTGGCCCCTTTTTCCTCTTCTAATGATGAAATTCCATGCTTTCCAAGAAATTTTGATGTTTTAAACTGAACTACAGCTGGGTGTGGTGGCTCATGCCTGTAATGCCAGCACTTTGGGAGGCCAAAGTGGAAGGACTGCTTGAGGCCAGGCGTTCAAGACCAGCCTGGTCAATACAACAAGACCCTGTCCTACAAAACATACAAATAGGGCTGGGTGTGGTGGCTCATTCCTGTAATCCCAGTATTTTGGGAGGCTGCGGCAGGCGGATCACCTGAGGTCAGCAGCCTGGCCAACATGGTGAAACCCTGTCTCCACCAAAAATACAAAAATTAGCTGGGTATGGTGGTACATGTCTGTAGTCCCAGCTACTTCGGAGGTTGAGGAGAAGGATTGCTTGAACCTTGGAGGCAGAGGTTGTAGTGAGCTGAGATCATGCTACTTGACTCCAGCCTGGGTGTCAGAATGATACTCCATCTCAATAAAATAAATAAATATTAAAAAATTAGCTAGGTGTGGTAGAGTGTGCCTGTGGTCTCAGCTACTCAGGAGGCTGAGGCAGGAGGATGGCTTGAGCCTATGAGTTCAAGGCTGCAGTGAGCTATGATCATGCTACTACACCCCAGTTTGGGCAACAAACAAGATCCCATCTCAAAACAAAACAAAACAAGAACAAATCCCCCCCCCCCTTTTTTTTTTTTTTTTTTTTTTTGGTGACAGTTTCGCTCTGTTGCCCGGGCTAGATAGAGTGCAATGGCGAAAAATCAGCTCATTGCAGCCTCAACCTCTGCCTCCCAGGTTCAAGCAATTCTCCTTCCTCAGCCTCCCAAGTAGCTAGGATTACAGGAGCCTTCCACCATGCTCATCTAATTTTTTTGTATTTTTAGTAGAGATGGGGTTTCGCCATGTTGGTCAGATTGGTCTCAAACTCCTGACCTCAGGTGATCCACCTGCCTCAGTCTCCCAAAGTGCTGAGATTACAGCATGAGCCACCGCGCCCAGCCAGTCCTATTATAATAACCTCTGGTCTCTGCCTCCCGGCTTGCCCTATTCAAGTCATTCCTCACACTGTTACCAGAGTGATCTCTCTAAAACATAGATCTGAGTGTACACATCCCTGCTCCAAATTATCTGAGGCTCTTTATCCCCTGTAATCTTCAAGGACTTCATGAACCAATCCCTACCTACCTGCTTCTCTAGCCCATTGCTCTCTACCTCTCACCTCTCTTTAAACTTCCACAATATTACACTAAATTTTAAGGGATCACTCCTCAAAGCCCCATCTAAACCATTTCTGTCTGTGCCTAGATGAGAATGTACAAAGACTTCTCCAGAAAGCTTGACTTTGCTGGGGCTGGATTCAGATGTGTTCCTGTCATAGGATTGAGGTCACAGGAATTGAGACACAAGAGTTGGAAGTAAGGTGGGTGGAGTGTCATCACCTTGCTGATTCTCTGTCAACATCTCTGGATACCTGCCTTAACAATAGCAGAATCTGTTTTCTTTGTGTGCTGCAATGTCTGCTAAATGGATTACCTGGCATTTCTAAACCAGAAGCAGCCTCAGAGTGAGTGTCATCTAGGTCAGAGGCTGCTGTGGCTTAGACTTACTGGGCCTCTTAAGTTGCTGTTGTTGCTGAAGGGATCAGGAAGTAAGCATGAGGAGGGCAAGGGACTTAAGGAGTAAGAGAGGCCACAGCAGAGTATTTCTGTGTCCTCAAAGACTGTTTTATTAAAGGCCAGGTTGTTCCTTGCCTCCTTTTATTGTGCAATGATTGGAAGCACCTGAAACTTCACTCCATTGGTTATACACAGTTTACTGAACGAGTGTGCTGTAAGAACACAAAAAGTGTGTGCTAGTGACTGCAACTGGAGCAAATACAAGGAGAGGTGGTCAAGGTCTAGAAATGCTAGCATCCACTAAAATATAATTAGTAATGTGTCAGGTGGTGGTATTATGGATAACTTTTTTTTGGAAATGTTAAAATTAATTCATCTTTTAAATAATGTTAAGAGGGCCAGGCCCAGTGGCTCACGCCTGTAATCCCAGCACTTTGGGAGGCCGAGGCGGGTGGATCACGAGGTCAAGAGATCAAGACCATCCTGGTCAACATGGTGAAACCCCGTCTCTACTAAAAATACAAAAAATTAGCTGGGCATGGTGGCGCGTGCCTGTAATCCCAGCTACTCAGGAGGCTGAGGCAGGAGAATTGCCTAAACCCAGGAGGCAGAGGTTGCAGTGAGCTGAGATCGCGCCATTGCACTCCAGCCTGGGTAACAAGAGCGAAACTCCGTCTCAAAAAATATATATATAATAATAATAATGTTAAGAGAAGAAGTGGTAGGGAGGGGAGAATGCTGTCCCCTTGAGACCTGAAAGTTCTAGGACCTAATATAATGGAATGTATTTATAGAAGCTCCTCAACTTATGATGGGGTTATGTCCTGATAAACCCATTGTAAATTGAAAATCTACTAAGTCAAAAGTGCATTTAGACCAAGGCAGGTGGATCACCTGAGGTCAGGAATTTGAGACCAGCCTGGCCAAGATGGTGAAATCCTGTCTCTACTAAAAAAAAAAAAAAGAAAAAGAAAAAGAAAAAGAAAAAAAATTAGCCAGGCATAGTGGCAGATGCCTGTAATCCCAGCTCCTTGGAAGGCTAAGGTAGGAGAATCACTTGAACCCTGGAGGTGGAGGTTGCAGTGATCCAAGACTGTGCCACTGCACTTCAGCATGAGTGACAAGAGCGAAACTGCATCTCAAAAAAGAAAAAAGTGCACTGAACACACCTAGCCTAAACCAAACTTCAGAGCTTAGCCCAGCCTACCTTAAATGTGCTCAGAACACTTACATTAGCTACAGCTGGGCAAAGTCATCTAACACAAAGCCTACTTTATAATGAAGTCTTTTTTTTTTTTTTTGAGACAGAGTTTCGCTCTTGTTACCCAGGCTGGAGTGCAATGGCGCGATCTCGGCTCACTGCAACCTCCACCTCCTGGGTTCAGGCAATTCTCCTGCCTCAGCCTCCTGAGTAGCTGGGATTACAGGTATGCGCCACCATGCCCAGCTAATTTTTTGTATTTTTAGTAGAGACGGGGTTTCACCATGTTGACCACGATGGTCTCAATCTCTTGATCTCTTGATCCACCCACCTCGGCCTCCTGAAGTGCTGGGATTACAGGCATGAGTCACCGCACCTGGCCTATAATGAAGTCTTAAATATCTCAGGTACTTGATCAAATACTGTACTGAAAGTGAAAACAGAATGATTGTATGGGTACCATCCTAAAGTCAAAAATCCTAAGTTGAACCATCATAAATCACAGACTATTTGTATACCATAATTTATCCCAGTCCATGAGTCACCATGGAGTGCATCAGAATACACCTCTAGAACTAGAGTGATAGAAGATCCCTACCCTAAAGTAGTCCAATTTTTCCTTTCTTTCTTTCTTTCTTTTTTTTTTTGAGAATGAGTCTTGCTCTGTCACCAGGCTGGAGTGCAGTGATGCAATCTCAGCTCACTGCAACCTCTGCCTCCCAGGTTCAAGCGATTCTCCTGCCTCAGCCTACCTAGTAGCTGGGACTATAGGTGTGTGCCACCACACCCACCCAGTTTTTGTATTTTTAGTAGAAACAAGGTTTCACCATGTTGACCAGGTTGTTCTTGATCTCCTGACCTCGTGATCCGCCCACCTCAGCCTCCCAAATGCTGAGATTCCAGGTTTGAGCCACTGCACCTGGCCTATTTTTTTTTTTTTTTTTTTTTTTTTGGAGACTGAGTCTTGCTCTGTTGCCAGATTGGAGTGTAGTGGTGCAATCTCAGCTCACGAAACCTCCGTCTCCTGGGTTCCAGCGATTCTCCTGTCTCAGCCTCCTGAGTAGCTGAGACTACAGGCACCTGCCACCACACCAAACTAATTTTTGTATTTTAGTAGAGACAGGGTTTCACCATGTTGCCCAGGCTGGTCTCTAACTCCTGACCTCAAGCAATTCTCCCCTGGCTTCCCAAAGTGCTGGGATTACAGGTGTGAGCCACTGTGTCCAGCTTCAATTCTTCCTTTTATAGAAGAGAAAACAGAGAGAGATCCAAGATGGCCATCTAGCAGCAGCTCAAGGTTGCAGCTCCCAGTGAAGGTGCAGGGACTGAGTGGATGCCAGACTTCCAGACAAACTTTTGTTGCTTATGGACCAGGAGATTCCCAGTGGAGGAGCCCCACAGGTTGCCAGCACAACTCTTTTGGCCGGCGTGGCTTTTTTGCCGCATGGCGGTTCTCAGTGCGGAGTGTGCAGGACTGGGTGCCCTTTTAGTTGGTGTTTGGAGCTCCAAGAAGGCAGAGTCACCCATTCAGCTGATTGGGAGGAGGACTGAAGCCGGGAGCCAGACCGGGAGATTCCTGGGCAGAAAAGTGCCACGAATCTCGGCACTGCTGTTTCAGCCGGTGTGGTGGCCGCACAGGAAATTGTATAGATCCCAGCACCTTTTCAGCAGGTGACTGGGGCACCTGGGAGAGAATCGACCGTTCAATTAGGAAAAGAAAAAAAGGGGGCTCCGAGGCGGGGAGGCAGGTGATAGGGTTAGGCTGGTCCCAACCCTACAAAAAAACAGCAATTGGAAACCATGACGGTTGAGAGTTTCACAGCAAGCACAGCTGAACTCGGGAAGGTCCAGCTCTGTAGGGGAGGGGCGTCCACCAAAGGAAAACAAAGAAACAGAAATAACATCACCACCAACAATCTGGACGTCCACTCAGAGACCCAGTCTGAAAGTCAGCAATTACAAAGATGACAGGTGGATAAATCCACAAAGATGGGAAGAAACCAGTGCAAAAAGGCTGAAAACATCCAAAATCAGAATGCCTCTCCTCCTTCAGGGGATCGTAGCTCCTCATCAGCAAGGGAACAAGGCCTGATGGAGAATGAGTGTGATCAATTGTCAGAATGAGCCTTCAGAAAGTGGATAATAAGAAACTTCTGTGAGCTAAAAGAACATGTTCTAATCCAATGCAAAGAAACTAAGAACCTTGAAAAAAGGTTTGATGAAATGCTAAGGAGAATAGACAATTTAGAGAGGAATATAAATGAATTAATGGAGCTGAAAAACACAACACGAGAACTTCATGAAGTATGCACATGTTTTAGTAGTCGAATTAATCAAGCAGAAGAAAGGATATCAGAGTTTGAAGACCAACTCGATGAAATAAAATGAGAAGACAAGATTAGAGAAAAAAGGATAAAAAGGAATGAGCAAAGTCTCCAAGAAATATGAGATTATGTGAAAAGACCTAATCTACGTTTGATAGGTGTACCTGAATGTGACGAAGAGAATGAATACAAGCTGGAAAATACTTTTCAGGATATTATTCAGGAAAACTTTCCCAACCTAGCAAGGCATGACAATATTCAACTCCAGGTAATACAGAGAACGCCACAAAGATATTCCTCAAGAAGAGCAACCCCAAAGCACATAATCATCAGATTCACCAGGGTTGAAATGAAGGAGAAAATGCTAAGGGCAGCCAGAGAGAAAGGTCAGGTTACTCACAAAGGCAAGCCTATCAGACTCACAGCAGATCTCTCAGCAGAAACTCTACAAGCCCGAAGAGAGTGGGGGTCAATAGTCAACATCCTTAAAGAAAAGAACTTTCAACCCAGAATTTCATATCCAGCCAAACTAAGCTTCACAAAGGAAGGAAAAATAAAATCTTTTGTGAACAAGCAAGTACTTAGAGATTTCATCACCACCAGGCCTGCTTTCCAAGAGCTTCAGAAAGAAGCACTACACATAGAAAGGAACAACCAGTATCAGCCTTTCCAAAAGTATACCAAAAAGTAAAGAGCATCAACATAATGAAGAATTTACATGAACTAATGGGCAAAACAGCCAGCTAGCATCAAATGGCAGAATTAAACTCACATATATTATTATTAATCCTAAATTTAAATCAACTAAATCCCCCAATCAGAAGACACAGACAGGCAGATTGGATGGAAAGTTAAAACCTAATGGTATGCTGCATCCAGACCCATCTCACATGCAAGGATACACAAAGACTCAAAACAAAGGGATGGAGGAAGATTTACCAACCAAATGGAGAGCAAATATAAATAAATAAATAAAAAGCAGGAATTGCAATTCTCGCCTCTGATAAAATAGGCTTTAAAGTAACAAAGATCAAAAGAGGCAAAGAAGGACATTACATAATGGTAAAAGGATCAATGCAACAAGAAGAGCTAATGATCCTAGATATATATGCACCCAATACAGGAGCACCCAGATACATAAGACAAGTTCTTAATGACTTATAAAGAGACTTAGACTCCCACCCAATAATAGTGTGAGACTTTAACATCACATTGTCAATATTAGACAGATCAACGAGACATAAAATTAACAAGGATATCCAGGACTTGAACTCAGACCCAGAACAAGTAAACTTAATAAACATTTATAGAACTCTCCACCCCAAATACACAAAACATACATTCTTATCAGTACCACATCACACCTACTCTAAAAGTGACTACATAATTGGAAGTAAATCACTCCTCAGTAATTGCATAGCATTTCACAGGTTTAAATGAAATATTGGTTGGCTGCTTGTTTGTTATTTTCCTCTCTTATTCATTCCTGTCTCCATTGTTAAGCACAATTATTGGCATAAAAGAGGTTTTCAATACCCATTTTTAGACTGCATTCTAGCCCGGGCAATAAAGCAACACTCCCATTCTCTCTCCCTCTTTCTCTTTCTTTCTTTCATTCTTTTTTTCTTTCTTTCTCTCTTGTATTCTTTTTTTTCTTTCTCTTTCTTTTTTTCTCTCGAATAAAAAAAAACTGCAACTAACATAACTCTTTTTGGTAAGAAACGACAAGTTTTCACTCAGGAACAAAGCAAGGATGTACTCTCTTACCATTGCTTGTCAACGTCATACAGGAAGTACAAGCTAATGCAGTAAGACAAGACAATAAAAGGAAGAGGATACATATTGAAAAGGAACAAACAAAACTGTCTTTGTTTGCAGCCAACATGATTGCCTATACAGAAAATATGAAATAATTGACAAAAACTCCTGGAACTAATAAATGATTATAGCAAGAGTGTAGGTTATAGTGCCAAGTCAATAGCTTATCTATGTACCAGCAATGAACAAATGGAATTTGAAATTAAAAAAAACAATGCCACAGGTCGGGCGCGGTGGCTCACGCCTGTAATCCCAGCACTTTGGGAGGCCGAGGCGGGTGGATCACGAGGTCAAGAGATCGAGACCATCCTGGTCAACATGGTGAAACCCCGTCTCTACTAAAAATACAAAAAATTAGCTGGGCATGGTGGCGCGTGCCTGTAATCCCAGCTACTCAGGAGGCTGAGGCAGGAGAACTGCCTGAACCCAGGAGGTGGAGGTTGCGGTGAGCCAAGATTGCGCCATTGCACTCCAGCCTGGGTAACAAGAGCGAAACTCCATCTCAAAAAACAAACAAACAAACAAACACAGTGCCGTTTACGAAACACTCCCGAAAATGAAATACATAGATGTAAATCTAACAAATGAGAAAAATGACAAAATGTTAGAAGAAAAAAAAAAAGAAGAGAAAACACACCTAGAGGGTTCAAGTAATTTTTCCATATTAACACAACTCATTTGTGGTAGTGCTGAAAAGAGAATTTAGGCTTCTTATCTTTTGTCAAAGGAAGGAGCGATGTTAGTCTTTTTTAGTACCTTTCAAACTCCCCCTCCCCTAGCCCTTTACCCTATTGTCTTTTCTGTCCTCCAGCAAGCCTCTCATCTAGCTCTCAGGTGAGATAACAGATGAGTCTCTACGTCACAAGTCAGGGCATTCCTGTCACACTGTCCCAAGAAATCTCACCACATTCTGCTCTAGCTGCCAGTAGCCACAGAGCATTTCTTCCACTCAGCACACATCACCATGAGATGCTAATCTTTCCCACTCATTCCTCACTCCTTGCCTGCCCTTGACTTGGGAGCAAGAAAACCATAGCACTCTGATACTTCTCTTCAAGTAAACCCTCACTTTCCAAACTTCCTCTCCTTGATTTTCTTTCCTCAGGCCAAAAATGGGTAAGGGGCTACAGGTTTCAGAACCAATTTGGAGGCTACCCTTTGAGTTAGTCCCGCATAACTGATCAGATATGTCTCTTTATATGAGGGTAGTTGCACTTATTGTTTAAGCTCCAAAACTAAGAAAATAGGAAAATCTAATTTAACATCCTGTCTCAACAGCATTTATTCTTTCCCAGTTTCGTTTCTTAATGCATTCCAGCTGAGGTTTTTAAATTTAATTTTTATTGGGTTATGCATTCCAGTGAGAGAACGTACACCTCTTTTTGAGTTTGTGAGACCTTGTAGGACCAGCCTCTGTCTCCTTCTTTCCACTTTCCGCTTAGCTGCAGACATTCAATACCACCTGCAGGCTCACTCTTGATTTAATCACTGGACAAAATTTGCCCAGAGGCAAGAGGAATTTACGGCACTTCAATCTGAACTCTGAGGTTTTCTTTTTTTTTTTTTTTTTTTTTGAGACAGAGTTTCGCTCTTGTCTCCCAGGCTGGGGTGTAATGAGACGATCTTGTCTTGCTGCAACTTCTTCCTCCTGGGTTCAAGCAATTCTCCTGCCTCAGTCTCTCAGGTAGCTGGGATGACGGGCCTGAACCACTAGGCCCAGCAATTTTTTTTTTTTTTTTTTTTTTTTTTTTTAGTAGAGAGAGTTTCACCATTTTGGCCAGGCTAGTCTTGAACTTCTGACCTCAGGTGATCCGCCCGCCTTAGCCTCTCAAAGTGCTGGGATTACAGGAGTGAGCCATTGCGCCCAACCCTTTTTTTTTTCACTCTGAGGTTTTCTATCAAGGCTGTTGCTAGGCTGAACTCAAGTCCCAGGTGTGTGTGTGTGTGCGTGTGTGTGTGCGCATGTGTTTCTTTTTTGCAGACAGAGTCTTGCTCTGTCACCCAGGCTGGAGTACAGTGAAGTATTGTGGCCTAAGCTGAGCCAATGGCTGCCTTACCTGGGAATTTTACTGGCACTCTTGGAAAAGAGTTGGTTTCTGCTGGGGTTTCTAGGCTGGATGCAGTGGCTCACAACTGTAATCCCAGCACTTTGACAGGATTGCTAAAGCCTAGGAATTTGAGACCAGCCTGGGCAATATGGCAAGACTCCATCTCTATTAAAAAAAAAAAAAGTCAAAATAAAATAAAAAATTTTTATGAGTCATATTTTGTGCCAAAAATTAGATTACAAAAATATACAAAATAAGGTTTAAAAAATATCATCCTGGCCGGGCATGGTGGCTCATACCTGTAATCCCAGCACTTTGGGAGGCCAAGGCAGGTGGATCATGATGTCAAGAGATTGCCAACATGGTGAAACCCCATCTCTACTAAAAATACAAAAAAATTATCCAGGCATAGTGGCACACGCCTATAGTCCCAGCTACTTGGGAGGCTGAGGCAGGAGAATTGCTTGAACCCGGGAGGCAGAGGTTGCAGTGAGCTGAGATGGCGCTACCACACTCCGGCCTGGTGACAGAGCAAGACTCTGTCTCAAAAAAAAAAAGTCACCCTTTGCTGCAGAGAGATTCACTCAAGAAAGGACTTATTACTCAGCTGTTAAACTCTTGTTCATTCTCAGCCTTCTAGCCAAGGTCACTTACTCCTCAGGGTAGCCCCAACCAATGATCGTGCAAGGTGGTAGACCAAAGGCCTGGCTGTTCCCATGCATCATAAGATACCTACAATAGGCAATCTCTGCTCTAGAGCTCCCCATTGGTAGAGATTTTGTATCATGTCTGACCGCTCCATCTGCCCAATACTGCTTCCTCCTTTTTCCATTCCTAAGTGTTACTCCCCAACCAAAATTTTGCACTCCTAACTCCCGCTCAGCATCTGCTGCCTAGAGAATTCAGCTATAATCCTAATTCTTACAGATAAACACAATAAACATTCTGAAGTACCTCCTTCTAGTCTGTTTGCTTTGAAGATACATACTTCTGTATTCTGTTTTTATTTTCACTACATTTTTTTTTTTGAGAAGGAATTTCACTCTTGTCACCCAGGTTGGAGTGCAATGGTGCTATCTCAGCTCACTGCAACCTCTGTCTCCCAGGTTCAAGCAATTCTTCTGCCTCAGCCTCCTGAGTAGTTAGGATTACAGGCATGAACCACCATGCCCAGCTAATTTTGTATTCTTATTTATTTTTAAAGACAAGGTTTCACCACATTGGTCAGGCTGGTCTCGAACTTCTGACCTCAGGTGATCCGCCCGCCTCAGCCTCCCAAAGTGCTGGAATTACAGGCGTGATCCACCGTGCCCTGCTCTTAATTTTGTATTTTTAATAGAGATGGGGTTTCACCATGTTGATTAGGCTGGTCTTAAACTGCTGACTTTAGGTGATCCAATTGCCTCAGCCTCCCAAAGTACTGGAATTACAGGTGTGAGCCACCATGTCCGGTTTTTTTTTTTGAGACAAAGTCTCACTCTGTCTCCCAGGCTGGAGTGCAGTGTTTCCATCTCAGCTCACTATAACCTCCACCTCCCAGGTTCAAATGATTCTCCTGCCTCAGCCTCCTGACTAGCTGGAATTACAGATACCTGCCACCATGCCTGGCTAATTTTTGTATTTTTAATAGAGATAAGGTTTCTCCACGTTGGCCAGGGTGGTCTCAAACTCCTGACCTCAAGTATTTTCACTGCTTTTATCTTTTTTTTTTTTTTTCAGAGACGGAGTTTCGCTCTTGTTACCCAGACTGGAGTGCAATGGCGTGATTTCGGCTCACCGCAACCTCCGCCTCCTGGGTTCAGGCAATTCTCCTGCCTCAGCCTCCTGAGTAGCTGGGACTACAGGCACGCGCCACCATGCCCAGCTAATTTTTTGTATTTTTAGTAGAGACGGGGTTTCACCATGTTGACCAGGATGGTCTCAATCTCTTGACCTCGTGATCCACCCGCCTTGGCCTCCCAAAGTGCTGGGATTACAGGCTTGAGCCACCGCGCCCGGCCTTCACTGCTTTTAAATTAGCATTTCAACAATGAAATTAAATGATGCTCAAAAATGTAACTTAAAAATCATTTTACAAATGCACCATAATTTTAAAAAGTTATTACACTATTAGGCATTTACATTGTTGCCAGTTTTTAATTTCTAAACAATTCTAAATAACCTAATATGCACCCACAAAAATTAATAAAAATGGGATATTTAGAATATAAAAAAATACTGCAGTGACTAGCATATATAAATATTGACCCACATCTGCTATTATTGCCGTAGAATACCTACATAGAAATGAAATTACTGGAACAATAGATTTGTATGTTTTTACTTTTTTTTTTTGAGATGGAGTCTCACTCTGTTGTGTAGGCTTTAGTGTATCGGCACAATCTCAGCTCACTGCAACCTCCGCCTCCTGGGTTCAAGTGATTTTCCTGTCTCAGCCTCCCAAGTAGCTGAGACCACAGATGTGTGCCACCACGCCCGGGAAATTTTTTGTATTTTTAGTAGAGATGTGGTTTCACTGTGAAAGCCAGGATGGTCTTGATCTCCTGACCTTGTGATCCACCTGTCTCGGCCTCCTAAAGGGCTGGGATTACAGTGGGCCACTGCGCCCAGAGTACACTTTTACTTTTATCTGTATTTAAAAATGCAAGAAATTTAAAAAAATTTTGAAAGCTCCGAGAAGCGTGTAGTGAAAAAAAGTAGTCCTCTGCCTCATTCTTCTTCATAGCCCAAAGGCAACAATTTTCCACTTTTTTCACTGTTATTTTGGGTATTTACTTCCATACATCAAAATAATGTGCTTATGTTATTTTCTGATGTATCTGTTTTAAACAAGATCTATTGTTTTCCTGTTGTGGTAGATGAGGTTGTAGCACTCTTACAAACATACCCACCACCATTTCTCCTTCTGCAGTCTCTCAAAGTAGTTAAATCGTAATTTTGGTTCACATCAATAATAAGCATTTATGTTATGATTAATATGTGTAATTTTCAACAGATGAGTCAGGAAATATACTATGATTTCTTTCTTATAAAACTCTATTCATAGGAGGGCCCATTTTATTTCACCTGCACCAACACTGGGTAATAACTTAAAAAATTTTTTTTCTGATATTTAAAACATATCCACCATGGACAACTTCAATTCAGAAAAATAAAAAGAAATTAAAATAAACTGTAATTGCAGACCTTGTTTGAACGGCAGCTCTCACCACCTCTGTGATCCCTGTCCTCGCTGCCTGTAAGTACCCATATCAATGCTACTTGGGCCATCTGCTGTGTCCCTGAGATGTCCTTGACCCTGAGGTCCCCTTGGAGCCTCAGCTCTCTCTACTACTGACACCTAGAATCTATGACTGACAAGTTGCAGACCTCCATTGCCCATCTCTCTCTGGCCAGTAGGTAAATGCCTTTCTTACATGCATTCCCAGAGTGTGTGCTGGGTTGTTAATAATTCAATTCTTTCAGCAAGCCACACAGAAGAGGACCTGGACCCCTGGTGATTCAACTGTTTCCATTTTAGTACACAGCCTTCTCCTTCCCAGGACTGATAAGAGGACCCCCGAGGGCTAACCTGGGGCAGGTTCAAGTACAGGAATCTTCACAAACGTGGTCTTCTCTAGCACTCAGGCCCTGCGGCCAATTCTACTCCCTATAAGGGTATCCTTGGTACAGATTTTTTCCTGTAAGGAATCCTTTATTTCTTTCTACAATCTGTATTTCATCAGGTGATAATCATTTTTAAATCCAAATTTTATTTCCTACAATGCTTCTGGATCCAAGAAGATTAAAGGATGGGGCTAGATGTTTCGAACCTTCTGTAACAGCAACAGGGCTGAGCACAGTGATGCCTTCCAGAATCTACAGCAACGAGGACACTCTGCTATATATTATATATTATATCTATCAGAGCACTGGTAAATGCCTCACATCCATCAAGCCATCTCCCTGCCCCATGTATTTCTTCCTCTGTGAAGCCTTTCTTCCCCTTCAATTCACTGAGTTGCTCTCTGTTCTGTTCACACTTCGATCAGAGCACTTATTACACAGTATAATAATAATGTGAATATGTATTTATCTCCCCTCACTAGAGCTCTGGAGGGCAGGAATCCACGTACCACAATACAAGGTGCAGAGCAGGCCTAAAATATTTATGGGAAGGTTGAGAGCCAGACTATGCTGGAGTGCTTTAAATACCAGGGAAAGGACTTTCCACTCAAACCAAAATACAACAGAGTATTGCATTTTCTTGCACAGAAGAATGGCTTGTAGAATACAGTGTGTCATAAAAATGCACCTGGTCATTGTGTGACGTTGGTTGGGAATGTGGCAAAACCAGTTAGGAAGTTGCTGCAGTGACCCTGCAGTGTGATGTCCAGAACTGAGTTCAAGATAACTTGTAGTGACCATGGAGAGTAAGAACTACATCTAAAAGGCATTTCAAAGAAAATACAAAGCTGAAGAGTTCCTTCTGTGTGCTAGGCTATGCCAACAACATAGGTGGCATGGAATCGTCCCCATTTCTGTTAACTGGGTGGGGGTAGGAGTGGGGGAGTGTCACACATCCACAAGCAGTAACGCTGAGCTTCCAAAGTAGGTCCATCCAGCTTTAAGAACCCGCGGCTGTCCGAGGCCTCAGTTGCCTCAATAAGTCTCAGCCTAACCTCCTTCCCCCACCGCAGGGTGAGGAATACTTTCTGGTGCGGAGGCCTCAGCTCCTCAATGTTCTGAGAAGGGCCTGGCAGGACCTAAGTACTGGAGCGCAGGGACGCTTTATCAAGTTGCCAATCCTTGTCAGGGCCTTGGAAGGGCACCTAAGGCGGGAAGCGGGCGCGTTGTGACTGCCCTGGGCAGTGGGAAGGCGGCAGAGCCTGGCGGACCGCGGCTGGAAGTCCTCTGACGCCCCAGCGGAAGCGGCTGAGTCACGGCGGGGGCAGGAACACAACCCATTTGGAGAAGCCTCAGGACGCTGGCGGCTTCTGCATTACTGAGCCCTGACTTGGCGTCCGCACCTTCGCTGCAGTCGGGAACCACCAGTGCCGGCGGTGACCGGAAGAGCTGAGTCAGCGCAGGCGACGCGAGCGGCGCCTGCGGGGAGGGGCTGGCGCGCCGCGGACAGCGCGTCAGCCGCCACTACTCCCGCGATGCACCGCCACCTCGGCGGGGGCCGCGTCGGGCAGTGTCTCTCGGATCCTGCCCGGGGACTGGAGTCTGAGGCTGAAACTTGAAATTTTGAAGTGGTCCCAGGCCACAAATACTACAGGCAGGTTTCAGTGGGAATTAAGACCTTGTGAAAGGAGACTGGGTAGATTTTGAAGATCAAAGGCAAAGGCACTTGCCTAGGAACAAAAATAATTTGCCTGATTCAGTTCCAAAATGCAGTAAATAATTATTAAAGCGAAACACACACGCACTATTTTTTTTTTGTTTTAATGCAAGAGGGAAAAAAAAATTTTTTTTTTTGAGATGGAGTTTTGCTCTTGTTGCCCAGGCTGGAGTGCAATGCACAATCTCGGCTCACTGCAACCTCCGCCTCCCGGTTCAAGCGATTCTCCTGCCTGAGTCTCCCTAGTAGTTGGGATTGTAGGAATGCTCCACCACGCCCGGCTAATTTTGTACTTTTTAGTAGAGAAGGGGTTTATCTGTGTTGGTCAGGATGGTCCGGAACTCCCGACCTCAGGTGATCCACCCGACTCGCCCTCCCAAAGTGTTGGGATTACAGGCATGGGCCAATGCCCCCGGCCTAAAACTTTTAGAATTCCAAAAGAAAATAAGGACATAGAATGTATGACGTGCCTGTAAGCATGGCATGTCTAACAGCTACATAGGATAGTGCTTAACAAAGTTATTAGCACATTTATTCTTTATCAAGAAAGGGAATGGTGGCCTGTAATCCCAGCTACTTGGGAGGTTGAGGCAGGAAAATCGCTTGAACTCGGGGGCAGAAGTTGCACTGAGCTGAGATCAGCCACTGCACTCCAGCCTGGGCGACAGAGCCAGACTCTGTCTCAAAAAAAAAAAAAGGCCGGGCAGTGGCTCACGCCTGTAATCCCAGCACTTTGGGAGGCCTAGGCAGGTGGATCACCTGAGGTCAGGAGTTCGAGACCAACCTGGCCAACATGTCAAAACCCCGTCTTTACTAAAAATACAAAAATTAGCCGGGTGTGGTGGCAGGTGCCTGTAATCCCAGCTACTTGGGAGGCTGAGGAAAAATAATTGCCAAAGAGGGAAACTCTGTCAATGAAAGAAAGGAAAGAAAGGAAGAAAGAAAGAGAGAGAAAGAAAAGAAATTCAAAAGAATGCAACCATTTGTCTCTTATCTACCTATGACCTGGAAGCCCCCATTTCTGGACCAAACCCATGTTGATCTCATATATGTTGATTGATGGTTCACGTCTCCCTAAAATGTAGAAATGCTGTGACCACCTTGGACACATGTCCTCAGGACCTCCTGAGGCTATGTCAAGGGCGTGCATCCTCAAACTTGGCAAAATAAACTTTCTAAATTAACGAGCCCTATCTCAGATTTTTGGGGTTCACAAGTTCTAACAGGAATGACAGTTTTGCAGAGGGAACTTTCCATAGGTCCTTGATAAACTTGGTCAGAGGTACCAGGACTCAGTAGTTTATCTCTTTTTCTAGTTTCTCCCCATTCCTACACTACTGAGGCTACGACTCATTTTAGTCTAATAGTGCTTAATTGATTTTGTTCAGGTTTCTTTTTTAGACAAAAAACAGCTATATTATAGAATTTTATTGAGGGGGAAACACAATCAATTGCAGTCACTAAACCAGAAACCACAATTACTTTTGCTTCTTTTCCTACATTTTGTTCACAAGAAGAGGTGTTTTGTTTTGTTTTGTTTTGAGTTAGAGTCTCATTCTGTCGCCCAGGCTGAAGTGCAGTGGCGTGATCTTGGCTCGCTGCAAGCTTCACCTCCTGAGTTCAAGTGATTCTCTCACCTCAGCCTCCCCAGTAGATTACAGGTGTCTGCCAACATGCTGGGCTCTTTTTTGTATTTTTAGTCGAGACGGGATTTTGCTGTGTTGGCCAGGCTGATCTTGAACTCCTGACCTCAAGTGATCAACCCACCTCGGCCTCCCAAAGTGCTGGGATTACAGGCCTAAATGAGCCACTGTGCCTGGCCTCAAAGTGTCAGTCTTTCTTAATCAGATCAGTGATTAGATGTAGAAGAAAATGCATAATGGTGGAAATGGATGTAATGTCACAGACTTTTTGTCTTGGGCAGTGGTACTGAGGATGAGAGGGAGAAGAAAAAGGTCAAGAAGCTATTTCTTTTCATCTGAAAGTTCTGCACTTCTTTGTAACCATGTGTATATATTCCTTATTTCTTTTTTGTTTTCTTTTGGATGTGTAGTCTGAGTACTTGCTTTTGAGTCAGTGGGCTCGACAGTTCTTCAAACTGAAAACTAATCTAAGAATCTCAGATCTGGTTCTGGTATAATACACACTAGAATTTTGATATTTCATTGTTCTCTCTTAGGCACTGTTTTCAACTGCTTCTGTTCATTCATCCATTCAACACATATTTGTTAAGTGGCTTTTATGTCCCAGGCACTATGTTAAAGTCCTGAAGATGCCCTTCCAACAGACAGCCAAAATTTGGAAAATGTTTTGTGCCAGCTACACAGAGTGTGTTTTTGTTAAAGACTTCTATTATTGTGGGCCTTTGTTCTTGTTGCTAGTCAATTTTGGGATGACCTAATAGGAAGTAGCTTTCTTTGCAACAGAGCTGGAATGAGAACATTCTTCTAGACTCCAGGGTTCAGCACATGTGAAATAGAGATAGGACTGACTTTGGACACTGTGATAAGTAATTCTCTTCCACTAATACTACTTTTCTGGAGCTATGCCCTAAGATAATATTATACCAAAGGGTCCCATGGACACTTTGCTGCAGAAATTATTTGATTCAAATCAATTCAATTTAAAGTCATGTATTGAGTGTCTATTCTTATTAGCATGGGGTAGAAATGAGAGATGAGCCAAAGATGAAAGTAACACAGTTCCTGAAACTCATCATTTTTTGAGTCTTAAATCTTCCTAAAGACTGATCCACATACTTCTCTTTTAAGAATCTTTTTTTTTTTTTTAAGGACGGGGTTTCACCATGTTGGTCAGGCTACTCTTGAACTCCCCACCTCAGGTGATCCACCCACCTTGGCCTCCAAAATGCTTGGATTACAGGTGTGAGCCACCACGCCCAGCCTTAAAAATCTTTAATGGGTTTTATTGGCTTTCAATTTTTTTTCCTGTCAAAAAAACCCCGCCGCATTTTAACTGAGTACCAGACACTGTCCTAGAGGTTGCTTATACCATTTCAGGAAATTACATTATTGATGGCAATGGTGTCAGTGGTATTTGAGTCACCTGCACGATATGCATGTATCAATCAGAATTTGCAGGTGTAACATGCATGATTTTGCTCTGTATAGTTGCTAGCAATTGACTACTGCTTTACTGATTAATTGATTGATTGATTGAGATAGAGTCTCACTCTGTTGCCCAGGCTGGAGTGCCATGGCACAATCTTGGCTCACTGCAACCTCTGCCTTCTGGGCTCAAGCCATCCTCCCATCTTAGCCTCCTGAGTTACTGGCACTACAGATGCATGCCATCACACCTGGCTAATTTTCATATTTTCTGTAAAGATGGTGTTTCACCATGTTGCCTAGGCTGGTCTTGAACTCCTGAGCTCAAGTGATCTGCTTGCCTTGGCCTTCCAAAGTGCTGGGATTATGGGCGTGAGCCACCATGCAATTATATATTGAAATATGTTTATTATAAATCACCTTCCTTTTATTCTTTATATTACAGTTAGTGCACAATATTGATTTTCTGAAATATATATGTGTAGTTAGTTTGACCGTATTATCTGTGGATCTCATTTAGTACTAGTACAGAGAAGATTACAAAAAGAATTACTGGCCTACTCAAATAAATCTGAATGACTGATTCTGGCAGTTATTGCCATCAGTATCTAACCCCAGGTTTATTCTTCTTTGCTATACCTAAGATCAGGCCAAGTTACTTTACCTAGGATTCCCAGCAAGTGTCTTCCACTCCCACAGCCCCAACTGAGGTCATCTAGTTTTATACTATAGGACTCCATCACCTTTGACACATCTAATTGACCTAAGGGAGTCTATTCGGTCTATCCGATTGCTCGAGAGACTTGTTCCAGCTGGGTCCAGTGGTTCACACCTGTAATCCCAGTACTTCAGATGGCCCAGGCAGGTGGATCACCTGAGGTCAGGAGTTCGAGACCAGCCTGGCCAATGTAGTGAAACCCCATCTCTACTAAAAACACAAAACATTAGCCAGGCATGGTGGATTACAGGTGCCTGTAATCCCGGCTACTTGGGAGGCTGAAGCAGGAGAATGGCTTGAACCTGCGAGGTAGAGATTGCAGTGAGCCAAGATAACGCCATTGTACTCCAGCCTGGGCTAAAAGAGCAAGACTTTGTCTCAAAAAAAAAAAAGAAAAAAAAGGAAAGAAAAAAAGAAGTCCAAAGAGACCAAGATGGAAGTTACACTTTTGAATTCAAGCTTTTTGTTTCCCAAGCGAGTACAGCAAATCCTACTTGCACCATTTTTTCCCAGACCCATGTATTTCTAACCATTTGGGATACATGTCATCATTAGTTCAGCACATAAATAAATCATGGAGGCTGAGCGTGGTGGTTCATGCCTGTAATCTCAGTATTTTGGAAGGCCAAGACGGGCAGATCACCTGAAGTCAGGAGTTCAAGACCAGTCTAGCCAACATGGTGAAACCATCTGTACTAAAAATTAAAAATTAGCTGGGTGTGGTGGCATGTGCTTATAGTCCCAGCTACTTGGGAGGCTGAGGCAGGAGAATCTCCTGAACCCAGGAGGCGGAGGTTGAGTGAGCCAAGATCGTGCCACTGCACTCCAGCCTGGGCGACAGAGTAAGGCTCTGTAAAAAAATAAAGGCTGGGTGCAGTGGCTCATGCCTATAATCCCAGCACTATGGGAGGCAGAGATGGGTGGATCACCTGAGGTCAGGAGTTCAAGACCAGCCTGGTCAACATGGTGAAACCCTGTCTCTATCTACTAAAAAGACAAAAATAAAAAAGTAGCTAGCTGTGGTGGCGGGTGCCTGTAGTCCCAGCTACTGAGGAGGCTGAAGCAGGAAAATCGCTTGAATCTGAAGGTGGAGGTTGCAGTGAGTCGAGATCATGCCACTGCACTCCAGCCTGGGCCACAGAGCAAGACTCTATCTCAAAAAAACCAGAAAACAAAAAAAAATCATGAAGGACAGTAATCTAAACACACAGGGGATTATTTCCAAGCTGATGGCTAGGGTGAGCCTTTAATAGGCACTCCAATTTTGGTAGCAATAGCTTTAGATGATGGGGAATGTGAAAAGACCAGTGGATTTTATGGTCATGCTCTCTGTTGTACTTTCTTTGCCATAAAAAGAGTGCCTGTTCTGAGCAATGTTGTATGGGATCCTATGATGATTTTTTTTTTTTCGAGACAGAGTCTCACTCTGTCACCTAGGCTAGAGTGTAGTGGTAAAAACAGGGCTCAGGCCAGATGTGGTGGCTCATGCCTGTAATTTCAGCACTTTTCAAAGCCGAGGTGGGTGGATCACGAGGTCAGAAGTTTGAAACCAACCTGGCCTATATAGTGAAACTCTGTCTCCACTAAAAATACAATTATCCAGGTATGGTGGTGGGCACCTGTAATCCCAGCTACTCAGGAGGCTGTGGCAGGAGAATAGCCTGAACCTGGGAGGCAGAGTTTGCAGTGAGCCAAGGCCATGCCATTGTACTCCAGGCTGGGTGAGAGAGTGAGACTCCATCTGGAAAAAAAAAAAAAAAAAGCAGGGCTCACTGTCTGGGCTGAAGCAATCCTCCTCCTGATTAGCTAGGATCACATGCTCATGCCACCATACTCAGCTAATTTTTTTTTTTTTAATGAAGTTCCACTCTTGTCGCTCAGGCTGGAGGGCAATGGCGTGATCTCCTGAGATTCTCCTACCTCAGCCTCCTGAGTAGCTGGGATCACAGGCACATGCCAGTATACCTGGCTAATTTTTGTGTTTTCAGTAGAGACGGGTTCATCATGTTGGTCAGGCTTGTCTTGAACTCCTGACCTCGTGATCCACCCACCTCAGCCTCCCAAAGTGTTGGGATTACAGGCGTGAGCCACCATGCTCAACCACCGCTGTCTTTTTTTTTTGAAAGATGGGGTTTCACCATCATGGCCAGGCTGGTCTTGAACTCCTGACCTCAGGTGATCCATCCACCTCGGCCTCCCAAAGTGCTAGGATTACAGGCGTGAGCCACCGCGCCTGGCCTAACCATTGCTGTCTTTCAGGGGCACCCCTGAGTTGCATTGAGCTGTGGTGCAGCACAGTCCTTGTTAGTACCAACATATTATCTGACCCTCTGTGAACCAGGCCTAAATTTCCTGCACCCATTATAGGAATAAATTGAATGAGAAGGATCAGTGCAGCTGAGGTAAGTGACAAAAGAGTTTAGGTCCCTCACTGTAATTTACTCACATCTTCTGGTCCTGCTTAGACTCAGTTATAAATGCAGTATTTCCATTGTACAGTGGAATACTTGACCGTATGACATGGTAAACCTTATAACACTCAACATGATTGGGAGCACTAGTTGCACTGTCACTGGTGTTCCATGATAAGTGCTTTATTTAGATGCTACTGAGTCCCATTTATACACTAGAAGCTGTTTCTCAAACAGTTATATACAGGGCCAGATGGTAAATATTTTATACTTATAGAGCACATATAGTGTCTGTTGCATATTCTTATTTTTACATTTCTTAAAAAAAGAAAAAACTCTTAGCTTGTGGGCCATAAGACAATCAAACAAAGGCCAGCATGGTGGCTCTTGCCTGTAATCCTAGCACTTTGGTAGGCCAAGGTGGAAGGATTATTTGAGGAGTCTGAAACCAGCCTGGGCAATATAGTGGAGACTCCAGCTCTCCAAATTAAAAAAAAAAAAAGTTAAAGAATAAGAAAGAAAGCAGGCCGGGCATGGTGCCTCACACCTGTAATTTAAGCACTTTGGAGGCCAAGGCCGGCAGACCACCTGAGGTTGGGAGTTCAAGACCAGCCTGACCAACATGGTAAAACCCCATCTTAAATATATATATATGAAAGAAAAATGGCACTCTTGCACACATAAGGAGATTAAAACAACAACAACAACAAAAAAAGAAAAACGGTGCTTGGCGGACTTCTTTACATTCCTAAAAAAGATATAAACACTGGCCAGGCATGGTGGCTGATGCCTGTAATCCCAGCACTTTGGGAGGGTGAGGTGGGCGAACTTGAGGTCAAAAGTTCAAGACCAGCTTGGCCAACATGGTGAAACCGCATCTCTACTAAAAATACAAAAATTAGCTGGGCATGGTAGTGGGCACCTGTAATTCCAGCTAGTTGGGAGGCTGAAGCAGAAAAATTGCTTGAACCTGGGAGGCAGAGGTTGCAATAAGCCAAGATCATACCACTTCACTCCAGTCTTGGCAATAAGAGCAAAACTCTGTCTTTAAAAAAAAAAAAAAAAGTAAAAAAAGTAAAAACGATTCTTAGCTCATGTGCTGTAAAACAAACAAACAAAACACAGTTAAGTAAAGCCCCAAACCAACCAAACAATAACATAAAAACCAAGCTGAATTTGGCCTATGGGCCATAGTTTCAGACTCCTAGTCTAGAACCCTGGTAACATGCTGCAACTTTCCTTTTGGACCTTGCAAGAGACACCTACAGTGGTTTAACCCACCCTAGATTCCTTTGGCACTGTTACATCTTCTGAGTCATATGACCCCAGTGGTAGGACAGCTTTTTCTGTCGCTTGGACCTGCTCTGGTACAAATCCCTCTCTTGCTATTGGTCTTGCTCAATATTGAGAGGTTTCCTAGTAACCCCCAAAATGGATGAAACAGTGCTTCCATGTATGGTATATACTACCCCAAAATTGAAAGAGGTCCACCAAGCACCATTTCTCTTTCTTTTTCTCTCTTTTTTGGGGCAGGGAGGTAGGTGGAGTCTCAGCTATGTTGCCCAGGCTGATCTTGAACTTCTGGACTCAAATGATCCCCCAATCTTGGCCTCCCAAAGTGCTGGGATTATAGGCGAGAGCCACGGTGCTGGCTTTTCTTTTTTTCTTTTTTTTTTTTTTTTGACAGCGTCACCAGGCATGGTGGCTCATTCCTGTAATCCTCGCACTTTGGAAGGCAAGCAGATCATGAGGTCAGGAGTTTGAGACCAGCCTGTCCAATATGGTGAAACCCAGTCTCTACTAAAAAATACAGAAATTAGCAGGGTGTGGTGGTTCACATCTATAGTCCCAGCTACTTGGGAGGCTGAAGCAGGAGAATTGCTTGAACCCATGAGGTAGAGGTTGCAGTGAGCTGAGATTGGGCCACTGAAATCCAGCCTGGGTGACAGAGTGAGACTCCAGTTTAAAAAAAAAAAAAGACAGTGTCTTGCTCTGTTGCCTAATCTGGAGTCAGTGGTATGAACATGGCTGACTGTAGCCTTGAATTCCTGGGCTCAAGTGATCCTCCCACCTCAGCTTCTTGAGTAGCTGGGACCACAGTGTTAGGAACAAATAGTTTCTCTTCAAAGGGTTTCATCACACATGTCTTTTTTCTTTTTTTTGAGACAGAGTTTTACTCTTTTTGCCCAGGCTGAAGTGCAATGGTGTAATCTTGGATTACCACAACCTCTGCCTCCTGGGTTCAAGCAATTCTCCTGCCTCAGCCTCCTGAGTTGCTGGGATTATAGGCATGTGCCACCACACCCAACTAATTTTGTATTGTTCCTTTGTTCAGTGTGCTCTTGCCACTGCTCTGTATGCAAGAAGCTCTTTAGGTCTCATGTTGAGATATTAGAAAGATAATGAAAGAACTAGATATAAGAAAAAAGGGTTTCTCCTTGTTGGTCAGTCTGGTCTCAAACTCCCGACCTCAGGTGATCTGCCCGCCTCAGCCTCACAAAGTGGCTCATAAGCGTGAGCCACCACACCTGGCTGTTCTATTTTATAAGTACTCTTTCCTGCCTTTAACCCACCCAGACATACTTCTATCTACCAAGCTTGTAGCCAACCCATGCCACTACTTTAAGTTGTTAGGAACAAACAATAAACTCCCTGGCTCTTTGTCCTATTCTAAATGCTAAATCTAGTCAATCGGGATCAGTTTAGATTGTCTGGTCCAACCCCAATTAATTGGGGGAGGACATAGAAACAGGGATGGCATTAGGAATAAAAACTCCTGCTTTCCTTTGTTCATTGCGCTCTTGCCACTGCTCTGTATGCAAGAAGGACCCTTCTGCAGAAGTAAATTTGCCTTGCTGAGAAATGTTTCATTCGAGTGCTGGCTTCCTTGGCAGTCCAAGCTTTCATTTTCAACAATTTTGGTGGTTTGTCCGGGATTCCCATTCTCCTCTGGGGTGGGGTCTCCTATCACCTCTCATGAGGAGATGCATTCCGCTGTCTTGTTGCAGTGGCTTCAGGGGTAAGGGATCGAGACCTAACCGCTATGATGAATAAATCCAGACTCTCAGCAACATGGGAAGAAAAGGTCTACAAATAGATACCGTAGTGACCAGGTGCACAGACTAAGGTAAGAAAAGCCACAGGCCTGACCGGGCGCAGTGGCTCATGCCTGTAATCCCAGCACTTTGGGAGGCCGAGGCAGGTAGATCATGAGGTCAAGAGATCGAGACCATCCTGGTCAACAAGGTGAAACCCCGTCTCTACTAAAAATACAAAAAATCAGCTGGGCATGGTGGTGCACTCCTGTAGTCCCAGCTACTCAGGAAGCTGAGGCAGGAGAATTGCTTGAACTCAGGAGGCAGAGGTTGCGGTGAGCGAAGATCACGCCATTATACTCCAGTCTGGGTAACAAGAGCGAAACTCTGTTTCAAAAAAAAAAAAAAAGCCACAGGGTTGGTGAAGTGTTTCCTTGGTGGTCAGGTCCAAGGTAAGAAAACCTGCAGGAGCAGTGAAGTATTCCTTGGTCAGGACATACCAAGGTAAGAAGAGCCATGGGGTAGTGAAGTATTCCTTGGTGATTGGGATACCTCGGAGTTTGAAAATGTGTGAATGGTAACAAGCACTATTGCTGCGTGGAGTGAGTGAGTCCAATCTGTGGTTCCAGTTCTGTGGTCACCTCACACGGCTTAGGGTGTACTCCTGCTGTGGGAATTATACTGGCACGCCAATGCTAAGAGGGTCCTAAATTCCCTCTAGAAAAGCAACCAGAGAGGACAAAGCTAAAGAAAAGGAGTGTGAGGAACCTCCAGTTTATTGGTAAACTCCAGTAGGAGGGGCTAAACCTCTAAAAAAGAGAAGGGAAGAAATCTCTAGTAAGAGAGGTGGAGACACACACACACACACACACACACACACACACACTCAAGGAAACACCTAAAAGCCTTCAAGATGTGGAATGCTCCTAGCAAAACAGAGAAAGATGAAGATGGGGAAGGTCAGATCCCTTCCGATAGCCCTTTAGGTCTCATGTTGAGATATTAGAAAGATAATGAAATAACTAGATATAAGAAAAAGCAGCAAATGATAAAATATTGTTGCTTCATTTGGACTAAAGAGCCTATCCTCACACCTGCTATTTTCTGGCCAAAGTTTGAATCCAATGAGGATTGGGTCTGTCCACTTTTAATATAGTATGTGAATAACAAAAGTTCAGTCTCGCAAGAGAAAATATGCTTTCTGCTGAAGAAAAAAAAGGACATGTTCCCCTCTTTCCCCTAAACAGCGTGGGGAAAAAACTAAATTTAGCATTTCCCAAGGAAGACCTAGTAAACTCAGCCCCTAGGCAAAAAGATCCCAGCACATGGGACTCTTTAGACCACCTTCCTTCACCCAACACCCCTGCCCACTGACAGCATATGAGAGATCTCAGAGAAATGATAATTAAAGGAATTTGAGAATCAGTGCCCCACACCCAGAACCTTAATAAGGCTTTCAACATACAACAAGGGAAAGAAGAAGGACCTATGGAATTCTTAGATGGGCTTAAAGAGCAAATGCAAAAATATGCAGGTCTGGAATCAGAGGACCCCCTTGGGCAAGGAATGCTAAAATTTCACTTTGTTACTAACAGTTGGCCAGAAATTACTATGAAATTCAAAAATTGGAAAATTAAAAATATCCATCCATAGAAGAGCTTCTAAGGGAAGCTCAAGTCTCCATAAGAAGAGATGAAGAGAAACAGAAACAAAAAGCAAAAATTATGCTGTCCACCTTTCGACACAATGCCCAAGGGGTCAAATTTAAGCCTCCACTGGCCAAACCTCATAAGGAATATGGAAAAGGAAAGTCAAGAAACCCAGAAAAAGGGAAAGAGAGAAAATAAAACAAATCCTCAGGAAACCCAAAGCTGGGGAAGGGAGGAGGACAAGGTAAGTGCTATAAAAATGGAAAAACAGGTTGTTTCAAAAGAGAATGCCCAGAATGGGAAAAAGAAAGAAAAATCATTCCACTTATGGCCTTTAAAAAAGAATAGAGAAATCAGGGGCTCTACACTTTTTATTTTATTTTGAGATGGAATGTCAATTTTGTTGCCCAGGCTGGAGTGCAATGGCCATATCTTGGCTCACCGCAACCTCCGCCTCCCAGGTTCAAGCGATTCTCCTGCCTCAGTCTCCCGAGTAGCTGGGATTACAGGGATATGTCACCAGGCCCAGCTAATTTTTGTATTTTTAGTAGAGACAGGGCTTCACCGTGTTGGCCAGGCTGGACTTTAACTCCGAACCTCAGATAATCTGCCTGCCTCAGCCTCCCAAAGTGCTGGGATTACAGGTGTGAGCCACTGTGCCTGGCCCAGTATTACTTTTCAATTTCCTAGACATACACAATGAATGAGAAAAATAAGATTCATAGTCAAGGAGGGGAGAAAAGCAGTCTACACAAATTAAACGCATTAAACCCAAGATGGGCCAGACGTTAAACTTATCAGAAAAAATAGTTTAGGCCGGGTGTGGTGGCTCACGCCTGTAATCCAAGCACTTTGGAGGCCAAGGTGGGTGGATCACCTGAGGCCAGGAGTTCAAGACCAGCCTGACCAACATGGTGAAACCCCGTCTTTAAAAAAAAAAAGAAAAAATAGCTTAAAAGAGCCATCATAAATAAGTTCAAAATTATAGGAAAATATATTCAGGGAAAGAAAGAAAAGTTTAACCTTTTTTTTTTTTTAAAGATGGGGTTTCACCATGTTGGTCAGGCTGGTCTTGAACTCCCCACCTCATCTGCCTGCCTTGGCCTCCAAAGTGCTTGGATAATAGGCATGAGCCACCATGCCTGGCCTAAAAGTTTAATCTTAATGAGCTAACAGAAATAGAAACCATAAAAAAGAACCAAATGGAAGTTCTAGAACTGAAAAGTACAATAGCTGAAATAAAAAATTCATTAGATGGGATTTACAGCAGATTAAATATGGCTTAGTAGGCTGATAGAAAGTTTTCACTCTAGGTCAGGCGTGGTGGCTCATGCCTGTAATCCTAGCACTTTGGGAGGCCAAGGAGGATGGATCACAAGGTCAGGAGATAGAGACCATCCTGACTACCATGGTGAAACATCATTTCTACAAATAATACAAAAAATTAGCCAAATGTGGTGGCACACACCTGTAGTCCCAGCTACTGGGGAGGCTAAGGCAGGAGAATTGCTTGAACCTGGGAGGTGGAGGTTGCAGTGAGGCAAGATCGTGCCACTGTACTCCAGCCTGGGTGACAGAGCGAGACTCTGTCTTCAGAAAAAGAAAATGGCCAAAATTTCTCCATATTTGATAAAAACAGATGAAGTTACAAGGACACAGGAACCAGCTTGCAGAGCCTCTCACAGGCCAAAGGACATCAAGGCAACAGAATGGATTCTGATAAAAGAACTTATGTAAGAAGTTCAACAAATTTCATAAATGGCAAAAAATATAAAAAGGCAAAAATAAAGAGAGCCATACCTAGCCACATAATAGTGACTGTGTCCTTGTAAACTGCTGAAAACCAAAAATAAAGAAAATAACCCTTGAAATTTGGCCGAGTGTGGTGGCACACATCTTGGGAGGCCAAGTCTAGCAGACCACGTAAGGTTGGGAGTTTGAGACCAGCTTGGCCAACATGGTAAAACTCTATCTCTACTAAAAATACAAAAATTAGCCAGGCATGGTGGTGGGTGCCTATAGTTCCAGCTACTTGGGAGGCTGAGGCAGGAGAATTGCTTGAACCTGGAGGCAGAAGTCGCAGTGAGCCGAGATCATGCCACTGCACTCCAGCCTGGGTGACAGAGTGAAACTCTTTCTTCCCCAATAAATAAATACATAAAATAAACACTTTTTACTTCGAATCTTTGTTTTTTGTTGTTGTTGTTGTTGTTTTGAGACAGAGTCTCACTTTGTAGAAACAAGGTATCACTTTGTTGCCCAGGCTGGTCTTGAACTCCTGGCCTCCAGTGATCCTCCCACCTCAGCCTCCCAAAGTGCTGAGATTAAAGGCATAAGCCACTGGCCTGCACGGTGTGAATATATTACTTTTGTGTTTTCCATTGATGTAGAGATAGATATCTGGGTTGCTATCTACCTCCCCATACAACACCACCACCAAAAAGCGATGAATAATATACTCTGAAATATAAACCTAGAACTGGGAACACAGCTGATACAGTCTGGATATCTGTCCCTCCAAATCTCCTGTTGAAATGTAATCCCCAATGTTGGAGGTGGGACTTCAGTGGGAGGTGTTTTGTTTCATGTCTTTATGCCATCTTCATTCTAATGAGTGAAGTCTTGCTGTTTTAGTTCATATGAGATCTGCTTGTTTAAAAAAGCCAGAACTTCCTCTCTCCTGTTCCCTATCTCACCATGTGATATGCCAGCTCCTCCTTTGCCTTCCACCATGATTGTAAGTTTCCTGAGACCTCACCAGGAGCAGATGTTGGCACTGTGCTTCTTGTTCAGCCTATGGAAATTTGAGCCAAGTTCTTGCTAAATTGCCCAGGTGAGTTTGAATTCTTGGCCTCAAACAGTCCTCCTTCCTTGACCTTCCAAAACACTGAGATTACAGTTGTAAGCCACTGTGCCTGGCCACCTTAAATACTTCTTTACATCCTATTCAGGAATTCAAGCTTCCCCTTCTGTGAATTTACTATTAATAACATTTTCCCACTTGCTTCAGTCTTGTGTGTATTGGCTTATAGGAATTCCATGTGTGTACCTAATAATGATGCTCTGTGGATTTTAGATGTGGTAAATATCTTTACAGAGTCACCATTTGTCTATTAACTTAATCTACGTATCTTTTGTTAGACAATTATGTTAAATCTAGAAAACTGTAGAGTCCAGATTCAACCCAAGTCTGTCTGTCTTTGAGACTAACGCTCCTCTTACTAAAGGAAGATGGTAGTGAAGCTCTATGACTGACTAGAGTAATTTTTGCCACCTAAAAGCTGGTGTTTCTGGGTCATCTCTCAGATTGTTTTCCTAGAAAATGAAGGCTACCAAATACCGAACCATAGACTTCTTTCCTGGGAGACAGGGTACTCTGACCTAAGGTCAGAGTTGTTTTTTTTTTTTTTGAGACAGAGTTTCGCTGTTGTTACCCAGACTGGAGTGCAATGGCACGATCTCGGTTCACCGCAACCTCCGCCTTCTGGGTTCAAGCAATTCTCCTGCCTCAGCCTCCCGAGTAGCTGGGACTACAGGTGTGCACCACCATGCCCAGCTAATTTTTGTATTTTTAGTAGAGACGGGGTTTCACCATGTTGACCAGGATGGTCTCGATCTCTTGACCTTGTGATCCACCCGCCTCCTGGCCTCCCAAAGTGCTGGGATTATAGGCATGAGCCACCGCGCCCAGCCTAGGTCAGAGTTTTCTGGGTATTGGAGCCAAAGCTGCTTCACAAACATTGAGTCAGCCTGTTGTGCTGACTCTGCATATTAAAGGACTATGCAAAGTAAGTGGCGTATCTCTCCCACATTAGGAGTGAGCAGATGAAAGAAAACTTTTCAGGTGGGGCACACTGGCTCACGCCTATAATTCCAGCACTTTGGGAGGCCTGGGCAGGCAGATCATGAGGTCAGAGCAGATCATGAGTTCAGGAGTTCAAGACCAGCCTGACCAACATGGTGAAACCCTCTCTCTACTAAAAATACAAAAATTAGCTGGGCATTGTGGCACACATTTGTAATCCCAGCTACTCAGGAGGCTGAGGCAGAAGAATTTCTTGAACCCAGGAGGCAGAGGTTGCAGTGAGCCAAGATCGCATACTTGATCTTAAAAACCTTTAAACAAGATTTGGAAGTATCAAACTGAACTCTATAATTTAATTGCTTACCAGTTTAAAGCCTAACATTTGTTATAGGAAAACAAGAAAAGTCATTCACTCAACCACTTAAATAAATTTACATCAGTATCCGGCAAAAAAGACACAAAATGCAACACAAGTTACTAATATCAGGAATGCTAACATCACTGTAGATAGTGTAGACATCAAAAGAAATCTAAAAATTTAGATGAAATGGACATATTCCTTGATAGACTGCCAAATTCGAATTAAAAAAAGGTAGAAAAACTGAATAGTCCTATATGTATTAAAAACTAAATTTGGGCCCGGTGCAGTGGCTGAGGTCTGTAATCTTAGCCCTTGGGGAGGCCAAGATGGGTGGATCACCTAAGGTTAGGAGTTTGAGACCAGCCTGGCCAATATGGTGAAACCCCATCTCTACTAAAAATTCAAAAATTAGCCAGGCATTGTGGTGCCTGCCTGTAATCCCAGCTACTTGGGAGGCTGAGGAAGGAGAATTGCTTGAACCCAGGAGGTAGAGGATGCAGTGAGCCAAGATCATGCCACTGCACTCCAGCCTGGGCAACAAACAGAGCATGACTCTGTCTCAAAAATAAAAAATTTTTTTGGGCTGGGCGTGGTGGATCACACCTGTAGTCCCAGCACTTTGGGAGGCCGAGGCAGGTGGATCACGAGGTCAAGAGATCGAGACCATCCTGGTCAACAAAGTGAAATCCTGTCTCTACTAAAAATATAAAAAATTAGCTGGGCATGGTGGTGCGCGCCTGTAGTCCCAGCTACTCGGGAGGCTGAGACAGGAGAATTGCTTGAACTCAGGAGGCGGAGGTTGCGGTGAGCCGAGATCGCGGCATTGCACTCCAGCCTGGGTAACAAGAGTGAAACTCCATCTCAAAAAAAAATATTTTTTTAATGAAAATGGGGGTGTGCTGGAGGCAGGGCAGGGAAAAAAAATGAAAATGGACATGGTGGTAAGTGGCTGTAATCCCAGCTACTCAGGAGGCTGAGGCAGGAGAATCACTTGAATCCGGGAGGCGGAGGTTGCAGTGAGCTGAAATCGTGCTACTGGACTCCATCCTGGGCAACAGAGTGAGAGTCTATCTCAAAACAAACAAACAAACAAAACCCTCCAAGGCTGATGATTTCCCTGTTGAATTATGTCAAATATTTAAGAAGGAAATATCAGTCCTACACAAATTCTTTCAAAAAACAAAGGAGTAAGGAACAAATTTTATGAGGCGAACATTACCCTGATAACAAAACCAGGTAAAGTCCTTTAAGAAAAGTAAATACGAGAGATAGCATGGGGAGAAATGCCAGATATAGGTGATGGGGAGGAAGGCAGCAAATCACATTGCCATGTGTGTACCTATGCAACAATCTTGCATGTTCTTCACATGTACCCCAAAACCTAAAATGCAATTAAAAAAAAGCAAATACTGATCAATATTCCTCATGGTGACAGATGAAAATATCTTTTTAAAAATTAGGAAATTGGCAGCCTGGAGTGGTGGCTCACACCTGTAATCCCAGCACTTTGGGAGGCTGTGGCAGGTGGATCACTTGAGGTCAGGAATCCGAGACCAGCTGGCCCTCATGGTGAAACCCTGTCTCTACTAAAAATACAAAAAGTTAGGTGGGCATGGTGGCAGTTGCCTGTAGTTCCAGCAATTTGGGAGGCTGAGGCATGAGAATTGCTTGAACCTGGGAGGCGGAGGTTGATGTCAGCCAAGGTCATGCCACTGTAATGGGTGACAGAACAAGACTCCAAATCAAAAAAAAAGAAAAAAAAGGAAAAAGAAAGACATACTAGAAAACTACATTAATCAAGACATTTTGGTATTGTACCGCGATAGATAAGTAGATCAATCAATCAGTTTAGGCATACAGTTCAGTCATAAATCTACACATACTTGGTCAATTGATTTTCAAGAAAGGGGTTAAGATAATTCAATGGTCAAAAGATAAACTTTTGAACAAATTGTGCTCTACTAACTGGATATTTATACGCAGAAACAATTAAACCCTTATCTCATACCATACATAAAAACTTACTCAAAATAGATTCTAGACCAAAAAAGAAACACTAAAACTATAAAACTTCTAGGAGAAAACATAACAGAAACATGTACCATCTTGGAATAAGAAAGGTTTCTTGTATAGAACACAAAAGCACAACCATAAAGAAGCAATAGATAAATTATACTTTTTCAAAATAGGGAACTGCTTTATGAAAGATCCATTTTTAAAATGGGGACCAGGTGGTGGCTCATGCCTGTAATCTCAACACTTTAGGAGGCTCTGGTGGGTGGATCATATGAGATCAGGAGTCAGAGACTAGCCTGGCCAACATGGTGAAACCCTGTCTCTACTAAAAACACAAAATTCACCAGGCATGGTGGCGAGTGCCTGTAATCCCAGCTACTTGGGAGGCTGAGGCTTGCACCTGGGAAGTGGAGGTTGCAGTGACCCGAGACTGTGCCATTGCACTCCAGCCTGAGTGACAAGAGTGAAACTCTGTCTTAAAAAAAAAAAAAAAAAAGGCCAGGCAGGGTGACTCAAACCTGTAACCCCAGCACTTGGAACCCCAGCTACTTGGGAGGCTGAGACAGGCGGATCAGGAGGTCAAGAGATCAAGACCATCTGGCCAACATGGTGAAAACTCAATTCTACTAAAAATACAAAAATTAGCTGGGCATGGTGTCATGCACCTGTAGTCCCAGCTACTCAAGAAGCTGAGGCAGGAGAATCACTTGAACCGGGGTGGGGGTGGTGGGGTGGAGATTGCAGTGAGCTGAGATCATGCAACTGCACTCCAGCCTGGCAGCAGAGCGCGACTCTGTCTCAAAAAAAAAAAAAAAGGAAAAAGGAAATGGAAAGGCATGATGCAGAGTGAAAAAAATATTCACAATGAAGAAACCTGACAAAATAGATTTTCCAACAACTCAGTAACAGGAAGGCAACAGTATAGTTTTTTAAATGGGCAAAAGGTTGAAACAGATACTTTACAAAAGATGATACAAATGGCAAAAAGTACATGAAAACATGCTCAAAATTATCAGTTATCAGAGAAATACACACTGTGAATGACATAACACTATATATCCTCTCCATTAGATACACTTAAAAAGACTGAGAATTCCAGTTGTTGAAGATGTGGAACAACAGAATGTTTATAAATTGCTGGTGGGAATATAAAATTGTACAACCAATTTGCAAAATTCTTTGACAGTCCAGAGAAATGAAAGCATATATTCACACAAACACTTGTATACACAAATATACATATCACTTTTATTGACATCAGCTAAAATCTGCAAACCACCCAAATGTCCTTCAGTAAACAAATAGATAATTATATTTCAACTGAATGGACTACCGTTTACCAACAAGAAGGAGGGAATTCCCAATTCACTCAACAACACTTAAATAATCAGGCCAGGTGCCGTGGCTCACGCCTGTAATCCCCGCACTTTGGAAGGCCCAGGCAGGCAGATCATGAGGTCAGGAGTTTGAGATCAGCCTGACCAACATGATGAAAACCTGTCTCCAAAATAAAATAAAATAAAAATCTCAGAAACATGCTGAGTGGAAAAAAAAAAAAAAAAGAAAGAAATCCAGATAGAACAAGAAAGTACTTACTGGCAGTAAGTACTGATGCAGTGTCTTACGCCTGTAACTTCTATAATTCCAGCACTTTGAGGGACTGAGACAGGAGGATTGCTTGAGGCCAGAAGGTGAAGACCAGCTTGGGCAAAAAACTATGACTCTGTTGCTACAAAGAATTTAAAATTTTATCTGGGTATGGTGGTGTGCACCTGTAGTCCCAGCTACTTGGGAGGCTGAGGCCAGAGCATCTCACAAGCCCAGGAGTTTGAGGCTAGTGTGGGCAACATAAGAAGGCCCTGTCCCTCAAGCAAAATAAAAAGGGAAAATGGTCTTCAGTGACTATGTTCAATACAAGATTGACTATATTTCCTTTGAATATACTGTTTTATGCACAAATGGTATCAAGCTGCTGAATGTGAGGACTCACAGCTACCAGGAACAATGCTCTGCAGAAACTCTTTGTTTCTTCACTTTAACTCTTCTTCCTTGCTCTCTTACCTTCCTTCTCCCTAGCCCTTTCCTGACAAGCATCAACAATTTTCATTTATACTGAATTTTTAATTGCAAAGGATTTTCAAACTTTATTTGATCTTCAGAATAATTTTTGTAGCCTGTGATAGGATTATTTACTCATTTAACACAATGGAAGTTAAAATGAGGGCCAGTGAGATAAAAGTTTTGAGGCAACAGCGTGTACTGTCACAGAACAGAATTGATGTTGTCTTTTTTCCCCCTACCTTTTGAATAGTTTAGGGTAATAATCTTGCCAACACATAAAAATGAATAAGATGACTAGTTTATTTAAAAGTATAATGAAAAATTGGCTGGGTGCAGTGGCTCACACCTGTAATCCCGGCACTGTGGGAGGTTGAGGTGGGTAGATCACTTGAGGTCAGGGGTTTGAGACCAGTCTGGCCAACATGGTGAAACCCTGCCTTTACTAAAAATACAAAAATTAGCCGGATGTGGTGGTGTGTGTTTATAATCCCAGCTACTCAGGAGGCTGAGGCAGGAGAATTGCTTGGACCCAGGAAGGGGAGGTTGCAGTGAGCTGAGATCATGCCACTGCACTCTAGCCTGGGTGACAGAATAAGATTTCGTCTCAAAAAAAAAGAAAAAGAGGAAGAAAAAAAAGAAGAAAAATACAAATTTTATGAAAAACTTTGTCTAACATGTTTTGAATATTTAAAATAGGTATAACACAGAAAGTATAGAATGCAAGGTTTCAATATCTGTGGAATATCTTGACAAAATCAGCCTGGGCTCTTAAGATGCCTTTGGGTGCTTGGTACTATTGATATGGGAGTGCTGGGAAGAGTGTGGTCCCTTTAAATGATATGGATGCAGGGAAAGGAAGTGCTGGGTAGAGGAGGGCATGGTCCCTGGCTAGGGGGTCCACCCCCACGGACCTGGGTGAGGACTGGCATTTCCTGCCCAAATTTTGCATTTCCCAAGATGATGCCATACCCCAATCCTGTGCCTATAGAAACCCCTGGACTCTAGCAGGCAGACACACAAGCAGCTGTACATCAAGAGAAACACATCCGCAGAGGAATACACAGACAGCTGGACGTGGAGAAGAGCACATAAGTGGAGTAACACACAGGCAGCTGGATGTCAAGAGGGACGCACTGATAGGTACCAGCAAACCGGCAGGCCGGCAGGCCACTGACCGAAGGAGGCGGAGTTTCGCTAGGGCAGTGGGAGAAGAGCCCAGGCCGCTGAGCGTCTGACTTCAGGGGAAAAACCTTCCCATTCCATCCCCTTCTGACTTCTCCCATCTGCTGAGAGCTACCTCCACTCAATAAAACCTTGCACTCAAAGCCCAGGTGTGATGCAATTCTTCCGGTACACTCAGGATACAGAAAGCCCTCTGTCCTTGCGACAAGGTAGAGGGTCTAATTGATCTGGTCAACACAAGCTGCCTATAGATGGCAAAACCGAAAGGGCATCCTGTAACATACACCCACTGAGGCTTCAGGAGCTGTAAACATTCACCCCTAGACACTGCCATGGGGTCAGAGCCCTACAGCCTACCCGTCTGTATGCTCCCCTAGAGGTCTGAGTAGCCAGGCACTGAAGAAGGTGGCCACACCACCATTGCACTCTCTGAGAGGGGGACAAGGGAGCTTTTCGAGTTTCAGCTATCGTCAAGGGTCTTGTCATTGGCATTCACCCACAAAAACCCCAGTGGGGAGCTGTAAAAGGAAGAATAATTATTTCCATTCCTTTACGGTATAACTTTTTTTTTTTTTTGAGATGGAGTCTCACTGTGTTGCCCAGCCTGGAGTCCAGTGGCACAATCTCGGCTCACTGCAATCAATCTCTGCCTATCAGGTTCAAGAGATTTTCCCACCTCAGCCTCCAGAGTAGCTGGGGTTACAGGTGCACACTACTACACCTGGTTAATTTTTGTATTTTTACTAGAATTGCGTTTTACCATGTTGGCCAGGCTGGTTTTGAACTCTTGACCTCAAGTGATCCACCTGCCTTGGCCTCCCAAAGTGCTGGGATTACAGGCATAAACCACCACGCCCAGCCAGTTTATAACTATTATGATCACTTCTCAAGCTCCCCTTTTCACTTTCTTACCTGCAGCCAGCTATGTTTTTTTCTGTTTGAACAACAGCGCCACTGTTTACAAGATCAGTTAACCAAATGACTCCTGCAGTTTTTCGTCTCTTTTTTTTTGTTGAGGCAGAGTCTTGCTCTGTAGCCCAGGCAAGAGCAATCTCAGCTCAATCTTGGCTCACTACAACCTCTGCCTCCGAGGTTCAAGTGATTCTCCTGCCTCAGCGTCCCAAGTAACTGGGATTGTAGGCGTCTGCCACCGCACCCGGCTAATTTTTGTGTTTTTAGTAGAGACAGGGTTTCACCATCTAGGCCAGGCTGGTCTCGAACTCCTGGCCTCCTGATCTACCCACCTTGGCATCCCAAAGTGCTGGGATTGCAGGTGTGAACCACCTCTCCCGACTTCATCTCTCTTTTTTTTTTTTTGAGACAGAGTCTCACTGTGCCACCCAGGATGGAGAGTGCAGTGGTGTGATCTCGACTCATTACATCTTCCATCTCTGGGGTTCAAGCGATTCTTCTGCCTCAGTCTCCCGAGTATCTGGGATTACAGGCATGTGCCACGACACCCAGCTCACTTTGCATTTTTTGTACTTTTAGTAGAGATGGGCTGTCTCCATGTTAGTTTTGGATTCCTACCTCAGGTGATCCTCCCGAAGTGCTGGGATTACAGGTGTGAGCCACCAAACCCAGTATATTATACTTTTTAATGGCTATGAAATATTTAATATACTGGATTCTTGCTATTTGCTTAACCAGACCTATGTTGTTCAACATTTCTCTTCAGAGGCAGAGTGATTTAGTGGAAACAATGAAAAGTTTGAAAACAAAGAACTCAGATTTGAAATCCTAGGTGAACCTCTTGCTACGTGATCTTGAGTAAGTTATTTAACCTTTCTGAAACAGGTTGTTTTGGCTATTATAAAAGAGGACATCTCTTTCTGTCTTTCTTTCTTTTCCACCTCCCTCTTTTTTTTTTTTTTGAAGAGATGGGGTCTCGCCATGTAGCCCAGGCTGTAGTGTAGTGGCTATTCACAAGCATGATCTTCACAGGCTGCAACCTTGATCCCCTGGTCTCAAGCAATCCTCCTGCTTCAGCGGGTGGATTACACCCTTGTAGGAAGGTGAGTTTTGAAAGGGATTATGCTTTTACTCTGCATTAAGAGGTGATTATATAAAGTCCCAGCTAAAATTTGGATACTCAATCAAAAGCCATAATTTCAGTATTTGGTAATTATCAATATGTAATGTGATTTTAAAAACCTCCTACACATAAACCTCATTTAATATTCCGTATTATTGCCTTAGGATAGTCTCATAAGAGAAATGACTGGGTCAGAGTTTAAACATTTTAATGGCAGTAAGAAACAAATCTCGGGCTGGGTGCAGTGGCTCACGCCTGTAATCCCAGCACTTTGGGAGGTTGAGATGGGCAGATCACGAGGTCAGGAGTTCAAGACCAGCCTGGCCAACATAATGAAACCCCGTCTCTACTAAAAAAAAAAAAAAAAAAAAAATTAGCCGAGCGTGGTGGCGGGCACCTGTAGTCCCAGACACTTGCGAGGCTGAGGCAAGGGAATAGCTTGAACCTGGGAGGCAGAGGTTGCAGTGAGCCGAGATCGCGCCACTGCACTCCAGCCTGGGCAACACAGCGAGACTTGTTTCAAAGAAAGAAAAAAAGAAAAGAGAGAAGAAAAAAAGAGAAAGAAACACATCTAAAATTGCTTTTCAATTTCCTTCAATTATGCACCATTAGCAATGGATTGCACCACACGCTGTATCTGATTCCATTTATGATAATTATGAATATATTATGTGAAACCTTTTTTAGCTGATTGTTTTACTTTTCTTTCTGTGGAATTTGAACATTTTTCGTTTTTGAGTAGAAAGACCTGTCTGTAGGAACGATAGACAGCTCAGACAGCCACGTGGGCTGCTGCTGTGTTTGTGGACTACATCTCCCAAAGTGCTCCGCGGGCGCGTCCACAGGAAGTCGCTGGAGCATCTCCCGCCTCCACGCCAAGGCGAAGAGGTTCTATCCGGGACCTTGGCGCTTCTCTTTCCTTTCGCGCCGGTTGCCGCTGCGGAGCGCGGCTTGTCCATGTGCGCAGTGAGTGGCGCTATTACTGGCCCAGTAGCACCCGAGCCCCGGGTTTGACCGAGTCTGCGCTGCGATGGACCCCAACACCATAATCGAGGCCCTGCGGGGCACCATGGATCCAGCCCTGCGTGAGGCCGCGGAGCGCCAGCTCAATGAAGTAAGGACGCCCGGCTAGCGGTGGCGGCGGGCAGGCGGGCAGACAGAGGTGGCAGGCCGAGCCCTCGGGGCCTGGCCGGAGGCGCAGACGGAGTCGTTGAGGGCCCCAGAAGGAGGGTGGGGCGGACATCTGACGGGGAGTTCCACGCTGGGGCGCCTCGGTGTGGTGTGGTGGTTGTGGCTGCCGCCAGGGCTGCCTTTGCTTCGGATCCTGAGCTGGGCCTCTGGCTGCGGTCTAGGCATGAGAAGCCGGCTGAGGCGAGGCGGGCGTGACGGGTTGGACACATGGCCGGCTCGGGTGGCCAGCCGCCCTCTGGCTCATTCCCAGCTCGTTCCTTAGATTCAGGAGGGGGCGAAACTTAATGGGAGGTTTTTCAGACGTTTCCGAGACCAGTCTTCGTCGTCGCCGGGTTTGGAGGGGCTCCTGGGATTGCCGACTGGCTCATTAGGGGCTGCGCCTGTCATCCTTGTCACTTCGCCGGGCTGATCAGTGGTCTGCCCCTCGGGCACAACTTCCTCCTCTCTGGCGGAGTTGCTAGGGAAGGCTTTCAAAGGCAAACCCGCGCCTCCTTGGCAGGACAGGGTAGTGCGGGATACTCACAGAATCTGATCCCTGCTCTTCTACTGTTATAATGCTTCAGTCGGGGAGCTGGCTTATGTAGTTGAAAGGATCAGGTGAAGTGCACCCTTCTAGGTATAGCTGCACCACTGATTTCTTGAGTGACCTTGAGCCAGTCACTTAACCTCTTGATCCTGAGTTTTTTCTCATTCATTAAATTACGCTGTAGAGTTGCTGTGACAGTCAGGTGAGATAATGTTAAGCGTGAGTGCCTTACCAGTTCAGACATTGCATTCTTTGAAGGTTGGTTTTTTTTTTAACCCCCATATTTGGGGGAGACCGCCCCTTGGAAAACAGCTTCATCGCATGGATATTTATTGTACTATCTCGTTCTTTGTTTGTAAACTTTTGCAATTTTATGTATTAATGGTCAGTATTTTAAAGCCTTCTTAAAAGGGCTGCTGTTAACTTTTCTGCCAGTTAGTAACTGTCTTTTTGGCATACCGCTGAATCTGTCAGCTTTTCTGAACTTTAGTATACTTTTTTTTTTTCTTTTAAGACGGAGTTCCGCTCTTGTTGCCCAGGCTGGAGTGCAATGGTGCGATCTCGGCTCACTGCAGCCTCTGCCTCCCGGGTTCAAGAGGTTCTCCTGCTTCGGTCTCCCGAGTAGCTGGGATTACAAGCATGCGCCACCACACCCGGCTAATTTCTGTATTTTTAGTAGAGACGGGGTTTTTACCATGTTGATCAGGCTGGATGGTCTTGAACTCCTGACCTCAGGTGATCCACCCACCTCAGCCTCCCAAAGTGCTGGGATTACAGGCGTAAGTCACTGCTCCATTAACTGAAAAAGAAATCACACTTTAAATTTGAAATTCAACTATTTTAGGGTTCTCTTAGCTGGTAAGTAAATAATTTAAAAAACATTGTTTATATTGAATGACCAGAAACAGCAGGAATATTACTAATATTACTAATTAAACTTTTTCAATGTAAAGGGCTACAGTAGAGATTCCTGTCCTCATAGAACTTACAGTTCAAGATTATCCACAGTTTAGACAAATAAAATGTAAATTTACATTAACATTTCAGAATGTTAAATCTATTGGCCGGCGGCAGTGACTCATGCCTGTAATCCTAGCACTTTGGGAGTCTGAGGTGGGGGGATCAAGAGGTGAGGAGTTCAAGACCAGCCTGGCCAACATAATGAAACCCCCTCTATACTAAAAATACAGGCACCTGTAATCCCACCTACTGGGGAGGCTGAGGCAGGAGAATGGCTTGAACCTGGAAGTCGGAGGTTGCAGTGAGCTGAGATCGTGCCACTGCACACCAGCCTGGGTGACAGAGTATTATTTACATATACATATAAATCTATTTTATATGTAAATGAGATCATTATTATACCATACTAAATGATGATTACATGTTCAAATTTTTAGACTCAGAGTCACCTTGGGAGGAGCTTAGATTTTTTTTTGGATATAAAATAGTGAGTTGAAACAAATTCCCATTTTGAACCATTACAAAACTATGGAAGGAGTAATGGATCACTTTTTGTTTTGATTTGCTTTGTGGTAGACATGGGTTAAGGTGAACATTATTTTGCTTATGAAATAGTAATGCATTTACAAGCCTAGAAAAGCTAAAGGTTTAGTCATGGTCATTTATATCATAACTTTGCTCTAATTAGGTATTATTTTGGCTAAATATACTTGTGTGTAATTATTAATTTTAAAAATTAGTACTTGAAAGAGTTGGTTCGCCTCTACAAAAATTGGAGAAATACTTCCTGAAAATCTAAAATTCATTTATTCCTCAAATAGACATTGCATGTCTAGTTATATACACTGACATCTTGTAATAGAGACCTGGGGTATTTCACAAGTTAGTTTTTGGAAGATAAATGATCAAAATAGTCTTCAAAGCCCCCCTTTTTTTTGAGACAGAGTCTAGCTCTGTTGCCCAGGCTGGAGTGCAGTGGCTTGATCTTGGCGCACTGCAACCTCATCCTCCCAGATACAAGTGATTCTCCTGCCTCAGCCTTCTGAGTAGGTGGAACTACAGATGTGTACCACCACACCCGGCTATAAAGCCTTTTTTTTTTTTTTTTGAGACGGAGTTTCGCTCTTGTTACCCAGGCTGAAGTGCCATGGCCCGATCTCGGCTCACCGCAACCTCCGCCGCCTGGATTCAAGCAATTCTCCTGCCTCAGCCTCCCGAGTAGCTGGGACTACAGGCGTGTGCCACCATGCCCAGCTAATTTTTGTATTTTTTGTAGAGACGGGGTTTCACCATGTTGACCAGGATGGTCTTGATCTCTTGACCTCGTGATCCACCCGCCTTGGCCTCCCAAAGTACTGGAATTATAGGCATGAGCCACTGCGCCCGGCGCCTTTTTTTACTTGACCATTAAACTGCTGTTTTGGAATTCTGTCAAACAGCAAACACTGCTAATCTGTCCAAGAAAATTTGTTACATGGCCTTTATTTCTGTAATCCTTAGCTGTTTATATTTCATACATTTCTTTAAATTGTAACACCTAGATTTTTAAATATTCTTCCTAAGGTAAATTTTCTATTAATATGTTTACTTTCATTCCATTTTAATACATTGCTTACCCCTCTCCCATTTAAATATTTTTTGCTTTGACTTTCTTGTGGCAGAATATTGATTTCAGAGACAGATCTCAGATAAGTCTTGAATATAGTAAGAATGAGGAGGTAACATTTCTGAAAGGCTCTTGCTTTGGAGAAGATAGAAGAAAGAATTATTCTCTGATGTTTCTCATTCCACTGAACCTGTGTTTTGGTTCATTTAGAACCAAAGAAAAGGTTTATTGACATTTGGGTGAATCTTTTCACTAAGTGAAATAATCACTGACTCAGTGTAAAATTTGTAAGTGTTATTAAAGTATTTATAGATAGTTTCAAAACAAAATAGCACTTCTGTCTCGAGTCTTTGCACTTAACTGTTACACTGCTTGGAACTCTTTTCAATAGTTATCCTTTCCTGCAACTTGTTCTCTCATTTCCTTCCATCTCAGTTCAAATGTCTCCTTATCACTGAGGAGTTTCTTGACCACCATACTCCCTATCTCCCTTCACTTGCTTTTCTCTATAGCACTGATTTGTCCTACATATTTTGCTCTTTTTTAAAATTAATTTTATTTGGCTGGGTTGCACCTATAATCCCAACACTTTGGGAGGCCGAAGCAGGCAGATCACCTAAGGTTTGGAGTTCGAGACCAGCCTGATCAACATGGAGAAACCTCATCTCTACTAAAAATACAAAATTAGCTGGGCATGGTGCCGCATGCCTGTAATCCCAGCTACTCAGGAGGCTGAGGCAGGAGGATTGCTTGAACTCAGGAGGCAGAGTATGCAGTGAGCCGAGATCATGGCACTGCAGTCCAGCCTGGGCAACAGAGCGAGACTCTGCCTTAAATAAATAAATAAATAAATAAATAAACAAACAAACAAACAATTTATTTATTTAATTATTCAAGCAGGTTCAAGTGATTCTTCTTTCTCAGCCTCCCGAGTAGCTGGGATTACAGGCGTCTGCCACCATGCCCGTGTAATTTTTTTATATTTTTAGTAGAGATGGGGTTTCACCATGTTGACCAGGTTGGTCTCAAACTCTTGACCTTGTGATCTGCCCTCCTCAGCCTCTCAAAGCGCTGGAATTTCAGGCGTGAGCCACTGCTCCTGGCCTGTTTATTTTTGAGACAGGGTCTTGCTCTGTCACCCAGGCTCGAATGCATTGGCGCCATCTTGGCTCACTGCAGCCTCTCCCTCCTGGGCTCAAGCAGTACTCTCACCACAGCCTCCCATTAGGATGTACCACCAGGCCCAACTAATATTTGTATTTTTTGTGGAGACAAGGTTTTATCATGTTGTCCAGGCTTATTTTTAATTTTTTTAGAGCCAAGGCCTTGCTACATTGCCCAGGCTGGAGTGAGTGCACTGGCAGGTCTTGAACTCCTGGGCTCAGGCAGCCCTCCTGCCTGACCTCCCACAGTCCTGCGATTACTGGTGTTAACCAGCACAACCAACCTAGATGTGGAATTTTTTTTTTTTTTTTTTTTTGAGATGGAGTCTCACTCTGTTGCCCAGGCTAGAGTGCAATGGTGCATTCTTGGCTCACTGCAACCTCCGCCTCCAGGATTCAAGCAGTTCTCCTGCCTCAGCCTCCTGAGTAGTTGGGATTACAGGTGCCCACCACCACGCATGGCTAATTTTTATATTTTTAGTAGAGACAGGATTTCACCATGTTTGCCCAGCTGGTCTCAAACACCTGACTGCAGGTGACCACCTGACTCAGCCTCCCAAAGTGCTGGGATTACAAGCATGAGCCACCATGCTCGGCCAGAGTGGAATTTTAATTTTTATTTTTATTTGGCGGAGCCTTACTTTGTCACCCAGCCTGGAGTACAGTGACGCAATCTCAGCTCACTGCAACCTTTGCCTCCCAGGTTCAAGAGATTTTCCTGCCTCAGCCTCCTGAGGCAGGAACAACAGGTGAGTGCTACCACACCCAGCTAATTTTTTGTATTTTTAGTTGAGATGGGGTTTCAGAGTGTCAGGATGGCCTCCGTCTCCTGACCTTATGATCCGCCAGCCTCAGCCTCCCAAAGTGCTGGTATTACAGGTGTGAGCCACCACACCCAAGCTAAGAAGTGGAATTTTTAAAGCATTTTTGTTTAAAAGATGTAACATTTGGTATTCATTCACACAATAAACAATTGAGTGTTTATTATGTTCCAGAGACTATTTGGTCTTGGGGATATAAAGACTGCCCTTTCCTACACATGTGTGAACACACACGCGCGCACGCACACTTCATTTCTAAAATAAAAACCACACATTAAAATTTGGAATAGATTATCATATTTGACAACAATCTCTTGGATTTCTTCCTGCTTTAGCTGCCAGTGTTCTGCTATGGAAACCTTTCTGTATGCAAACCTTTATTCATGCTGCTTAAACTCTGTTAAGCTCCTATTACCTGTAACTAAAATTTTCCTATCCTTAACTTTCATGAAGCTCATCTTAAATGCCATTTTAAATCAGGAAACATTTCTTTATACTCCTGCTTTACATTGACCTTTCCCTGCACTAACCTTCTGTGGTACTACTATGTCAAATTAAAACTCATCTTCTTAGCACCTAATCTTATATTTTTCCCTATATTTTAATTGTTTAATTTCATTTGAACTAAATGATTGCTTACTCTCCTTCCTACTCTAAAAGTTCACTAATCTTGAACTTGTTTAGCTCTAGTGGGACAGTGGAAATAAAATCTTTAAATCAGAATATAAATAAAAAAGCATATATATATATATATATATATACTTTTTTTAGTCTGGCTCTGTCACCCTGAGGGCAGTGGTACAGTCTCGGCTCACTGCAACCTCTGTCTGCCAGGCTCAAGTTATCCTCCCACCTCAGCATCCTGAGTAGCCGGGACTACCCAGGTACATGCCACCATATCTGGCTAAATTTTTTTTTTTTTTGAGACAGATTTTTGCTCTTTTTACACAAGCTGGAGTGCAATGACATCATCTCACTGCAGCCTCTGTCTCCTGGGTTCAAGTGATTCTCCTGCCTCAGTAGGAGTTTATAAGTAGCTGAGTTTACAGGTGCGCACCACCATGCTTGGCTAATATTTGTTATTCAGGCTGGTCTTGAACTTCTGACCTCAGGTGATCCATCTGCCTCAGCCTCCCAAAGTGCTGGGATTACAGGTGTGAGCCACCGCATCTGGTCAATTTTTGTATTTTTTGTGGAGATAGGGTCTTGCCATGTTTTCCAGACTGGAATCGGAATCAAACTCCTGAGCTCAAGCAATATTCCCGCCTTGGTCTCTCAAACTGCTGAGCTTACAGGCATAAGCCACTGTGCCCAGCCAAGATCCATCTTTTAAAAAAACCCTTGGAGTACTAGCTGTAAGTAGCAACTCAGCAATCATTTCTGTTACAAAAATATTTGAAAAAAATATTGTTTCTGTCAGGAGGCAGATAGCATCCCTGATGCTGGAGATCCAACACTGTACACGAGAGAAAGTCCTGGTTCTAGTGAAGTTTGCAATTGAATTGAAGTTTTTCTTTATTATTTTTAAAATTTATTTACTTTTTTTTTCTTGAGATGGAGTTTCACTCTTATTGCCCGGGCTGGAGTCAATGCATGATCTTGGCTCACCACAACCTCCACCTCCTAGGTTCAAGTGACTCTCCTGCCTCGGCCTCCCAAGTAGCTGGGATTACAGGCATGTGCCACCAGACCCAGCTAATTTTGTGTATTTTTTTTTCTTTTTTTTGAGATGGAGTCTCGCTCTGTCACCTAGGCTGTATTGCAGTGGCATGATTCTGGCTCACTGCAACCTCCACCTCCCAAGTTCAAGCAGTTCTCCTACCTCAGCCTCCTGAGTAGCTGGGGTTTTACCATGTTGGTCAGGCTGGTCTCAAACTCCTGACATTGCGATCCTCCTGCCTTGGCCTCCCAAAGTGCTGGGATTACAGGTGTGAGCCACCATGCCCTGCCATTTACTTTTCCTTTTAATTTTTTTTTTAGACAGAGCCTCACTTTGTTGCCCAGGCTGGAGTGCAGTGGCGTGGTCTTGGCTCGCTGCAACCTCTGCCTCCCGGGTTCAAGCAAAAAATCTCCTGCCTCAGCCACCTAGGGAGCTGGGACTCTAGGCCCCCCCGACCATGCCTGGCTAATTTTTTGTATTTTTAGTAGAGATGGGGTTTCACCATGTTAGCCAGGCTGATCTCAAACTCCTGACTTCAAGTGATTTGCCTGCCTCAGCCTCCCAAAGTGCTGGGGTTACAAGACGTGAGCCACTGCGCTCAGCCTATTTATTTATTTCTGAGATAGGGTCTCGCTTCAGTTGCCCAGGCTGGGGTACAGTGGTGCAATCACAGCTCAGTGCAGTATCGACTTCCCACATTAGCCTCCCAAGTAGCTGGCACTACCAGCACGTGCTACCAAATCTGGTGAAATTTTTGTATTTTTACTAGAGATGGGATTTCACCATGTTGCCCAGGCTGTTCTAGAACTTGTGGACTCAAGCAACTACCTGACTCGGTCTCCCAAAGTACTGGGATTACAGGTGTGAGCTACCACACTGGCTAGGATTTTTAAATGTATTGCCAGGAAGATTTTTATGAAATACTCATTCTGAAGGATAATTCCCAGTCTGGTTTATTTAACAGCAAATGTCCGTGTGCTAGGCACTGAGCCTAAGTAGTTAGGCAATTCGTGATCACTACTGGTTTTTACAATACATGTGGTCAGTATTATAATAAAGCTACATGTAAGTTTTGGATGAGGAAACCATTGAGTCTGGCTAAGGTAGATATGATCTGGGCATCAATAGTCTCCTCCTTGTTATATTTGCAGTCAAGAAAAATACGGTAAGTGGAATTAGGGGGTTTACTCAGGAGCCATTTAAACTCTTAGTTCCTAAGCTCAAAATAGTATATAATGGTCACATATATATATTTTTTTGAGTGGAGTTTCGCTCTTTTTGCCCAGGCTGGAGTGCAGCGGTGTGATCTCGGCTCACTGCAACCTCTGCCTCCCGGCTTCAAGTGATTCTCTTCCCTCAGCCTCCTGAGTAGCTGGGATTACAGATGTGCACCACCATGCCTGGGTAATTTTGTATTTTTAGTACAGATGGGGTTTCACCATGCTGGCCAGGCTGGTCTCTAACTCCTGATCTCAGGAGTTTGGCCCACCTCGGCCTCCCAAAGTGCTGGGATTATAGGCCTAAGCCACTGTGCCTGGTCTAATGGTTTTATATATATATAGGTAGCAGTGCTACTTTCTCATTGCATTTGATAAGTTTCTTGATATATTGTGGGTTTTTTTTTTTTTAAGCTCACACTATCCTGGATCACTTTTAGGATTGTCACAGATGGTTAACTATTACTGCTATATGTGCTGTACCTTACTGATAAATGGTTCATTTGATTTAATTTTATTAAACGTATTTCATTAATGAAAATATTAGGTCTGGAAAAGTGTAAAAGAATGGCATATTTGTAGGATAATTTGGAATGTCTACAAATTAAGCAAAATATTTTAGGAAGACCAGAGTAGCCTGTAGTTTAGATACAATTTCTTCACCAGGAGTATTTCGAAGTACTGTTCTGAATTTTGGAGGAAAGTCCCTTGGTACTTTGGTTCTTAGACAGGAAGTAGTGCAATGACATAGCTTGTTAAAGATCTGAAAGAGGCTTGGTGTGGTGGCTAACACTTGAATTCCCAGTACTTTGGGAGGTCAAAGCAGGAGGAGGATCACTTGAACCCAGGAGTTCAAGAACAGCCTGGGCAACATAGGGAGACTCTGTCATTACAAAAAAAAGTTCCCTCTTTTTTTTTTAGCTGGAGTCTCGCTCTGTTTCCAGGCTAGAGTGCAGTGGTGCGATCTCAGCTTACTGCAGCCTCCACCTTCCGGGTTCAAGCAGTTCTCCTGCTTCAGCCTCCGGGTAGCTGGGATTACAGGCATGCACCACCATGCCCAGCTAATTTTTGTATTTTTTGGTAGAGACAGGGTTTCACCGTATTGGACTAGCTGGTCTTGATCTCCTGACCTTGTGATCCACCTGCCTTGGCCTCCCAGAGTGCTGAGTGCTGGATTACAGGTGTGATCCACCATACCCGGCCTAGTGTACATTTTTCTTTTTCTTTTTTTTAAAGTTGAGCTTATTTTGGGGGACAGAAAAAAGCATTGGGGAAGCTGCCTGTGGTTTTTGAGGTCTATTGGTACAATGTATTGTACTAAAGTTTTTCATTTATGTTTTATAGTTAGTCATCAATTCCTGAATTACATTCTTCATAGTGCTTCAAGACCTCATCTTCTTATAGCATAGATCTGATCATGTAAAAACCTTAACAGAAAGTTCACACGCCTTAAATGTGTTGGACACAACCTACCAGTTCATTTTTGTCTTTCACTATTTTTAATTCTGTTAATAATCTCCTTAACATACTCCATACTACTTTTCCCATTTAAAGTCTTTTCTTCCATTTCTGGGTTTATGTCCCTTAGGTTCTAACTTGAAATTGTACTAATTAGTCCAACTGGAATTAAACTCTCAAAATAATTTCATACTGATCTTTTTACTCTATAGTGTCTGGCACATTGTCAGTAGTAGTAAGAAGAAGGGAGTTGGGTTTGTTGAAGAATTTTGATGAGATGAATTAAGGGTGACTATTGAAATTATCTGATGACAGATAAAGAGAAGGTTGAAAGATGTCTAGCAAGGTGGGTTTTTTTGTATTATGGTTACGAGCTTTTAAAACTAGAGTATTAGGAGTTTTAGCCTTAATTAATGATGTGTAATGACTCATTTGTTGATTCAGTTCCTTGCTAGAATCCAGGAGCTTGAGGAGGGAACTGGGCATATAATTAGGGCCAGCATCCAGAAGTTACATTTATATTTTGACTGATATAAAAGATCTATTTTAGCATATTCTGAGGCCTGTATTGATGTTTGCCAAACTGTTGACAATGATACCATAAAAATTTTCAAGGGTTTTTGTGATAAAGTTTGATGCTAGTTATATTTTTACTTAAGTTTAATTTATTTATTTATTGTTTTTTGAGATGGAGTTTTGTTCTTTCGCCCAGGCTGGAGTGCAGTGGCATGATCTTGGCTCACTGAAACCTCCACCTTCTGGTCTCAAGTGATGTTCCTGCCTTAGGCTCACAAGTAGCTGGGATTACAGGAGCCCGCCACCACGCCCTGCTAATTTTTGTAGTTTTAGTAGAGACTAAGTTTCACCACGTTGGCCAGGCTGGTTTCCAACTCCTGACCTCAAGTGATCTGCCAGCCTCTGCCTCCCAAAGTGCTGGGATTACAAGTGCAAGTCACCACTCCCAGCCCCTTTATTTTTTAAATTACCATAAAAATTTGACGCGTTCTTTTTAATGTGTGATAATGTGCTACAGGTATGCCAGAAAGTTGTTAAAGATCAGCCAGTGCCTAAACGAATTTTTTTTCCCTGATTTGAAGAGTTAACGCGTGTCTTTTATTTGTTTTATAATTATACAGCTGGATCTTTTTTCCTTCATCTTAAAATTTTCTTTTTTCTTTTTTTTGGAACCCAGACTGACCAATAAACTTTAAGTATAATTTACGTACCATAAAGTTCGTCTATTTTAAGTGACAATCAGTGGTTTTTAGTAGATTTATCTAGTTGTACAACTGTCTAGTTTTGGAACATTTCCATCACCACAGTGAAATCCCTCATACCAGTTTACAGTTTATCCCCCGCATTCAACCTCCAGCCTAATATACTCTCTGTCTCAGTTTTTTTCATGAGACTTTCCTGTCTGCTATCTATTAGGATTGCTCTAAATTCATTTGTTACCTTCTTTCTTTTTGTTTTTCTTCAGAGTCTCACTGTGTCCCCCAGGCTGGAGTGCAGTGGTGCAAACTCAGCTCACTGCAACCTCTCCCAGATTCAAGCAGTTATCCTGCCTCGCCTCCCGAGTAGTTGAGATTACAGGCATGTACCACCATGCCTGGCTAATTTTTGAATTCTTAGTAGAGATGGGGTTTTACTGTGTTGACCAGACTGGTCTCGAACTCGTAACCTCAAGTGATCCGCCCGTGTCGGCCTCCCAAAGTGCTGGGATTACCGGGATGAGCCACCACTCCCATCCCTCATTTGTTACCTTCTTTTGGAGAATACAAGACTTCTTGTCTTAGGGATTTCAGGTAGGTAGAAATTTGTATGGCGCAGTTAGATAGATGTCTCTGGTTGAGTTTTCCTGCTCTACTCCCGCAAACAGAAATATCCTCTCTTTCTTATTCTTATTCTAGCTCAGTTGTCTAAAAGTTATGCTTTTTTTTTTTGAGAGTCTTGCTCTGTCCCCCAGGCTGGAGTGCAATGGTGTGATCTTGGCTCACTGCAACCTCTGCCTCCCAGGTTTTGGTAGTGATTCTCCTGCTCCAGCCTCCCAAGTAGCTGGGATTATAGATGCCTGCCACCACGTCTGGCTGATTTTTGTATTATTATTATAATTTTTTTTAGTAGAGATGAGGTTTCACCAAGTTGGTCAAGCCAGTGTCGAACTCCTGACCTCAGGTGATCTGCCCACCTCAGCCTCCCAAAGTGCTGGGATTACAGGTGTGAGCCACCATGCCCGGCTGAAAGTTTTGCTTTTTTTCATTAATCACACTTTTAAAATCTATACTTACATGTTTTTGAAGATAATTAATAAGGTTAATAAAGTGGTGAGTGATGGCTGGGCATGGTGGCTGACCCCTGTAATCCAAGCACTTTGGGAGGTTGAGGTGGGCAGATCACTTGAGGTCAGGAGTTCAAGACCAGCCTGGCCAACATGGTGAAACCACATCTCTACTAAAAATACAAAAATTAGCTGGGTGTAGCAGCATATGCCCCTGTAATTCTAGCTACTCAGGAAGCTGAGGTAGGAGAATCACTTCAACCTGCGAGGCTGAGGTTGCAGTGAGCCGAGATGACGCCACTTTACTCCAGCCTTGGCGATAAAAGGAGATTCCATCTCAAAAAAAAAAAAAAGTGATGAGTGCTTATTTTCATAGTTCAGTGTTGTTGATTTAATTATTCACACATTTCAAGTATTATAATACAATGGCTTTTAGTATGTTCACAGTTGAGCATTCATCACCCAATCATCACCCCAGGAAGAAAATTCATATCTTAGCAATCACTCCCCATTTCACCCTAACCCCCATCCCAGACCCAGGCCACAATCCTATCTTTGTGTCTATATAGATTTGTCTATTCCAGATAGTTCATGTAATTGGAACCATACAATATGTATTCTTTTGTGACTGGCTTCTTTCATATAGCATAATGTTTTCAAAGTTTATGCATGTTGTAACAGGTATCAGTACTTTTCTTTTTTGAGGTGGAGTTTCACTCTTGCTGCCCAGACTGGAGTGCAATGGCATGATCTTGACTCACTGCAACTTCTACCTCCCAGGTTCAAGCAATTCTCCTGCCTCAGCCTCCTAAGTAGCTGGGATTATAGGCATGTGCCACCATGCCCGTATAATTTTGTATTTTTAGTAGAGATGGGGTTTCTCAGTGTTGGTCAGGCTGGTTTCAAACTCTCGACCTCAGGTGGTCCGCCAGCTTCGGCCTCCCAAAGTGTTGAGATTACAGGTGTGAGCCACCGCAACTGGCCTAGTACTTCAGTTTTTTAGTTGCTGCATAGCATTCTATTGTGTGCATCAATAAGATACATTTTACTTTCATTAGTTGAAGGGCATACAGGTTGTTTCCACTTTGAGACTATTAAGAGTAATGCTGCTGTGAAAGTTGGGGTAAAAATAGTCTCGATTTTGTTTTTTTATGTTAAATCCGGGTAACCAACACCCAGACCAAGACACATATAACGTTTTCATTGGCCTAGAAAGTTTCCTTGATACTCTTACTATTCAGTACTATTTCTCCTCCAAGTTACTGTTTTTCTGACTTCTTTTACTACAGATTAGATTTGCCTGCCCTAATTGGTATAATGTGGCTATACATCTGTGCAGCCAACAAAAACGGTGGTGGTTTTTGTTATTTAAAGTTGAGATTTTGCTTTGTTTCCCAGGCAGGAGTAGAGTGGTGTGATCAGAGCTCACTGCAGCCTCGAACTCCTGGGTCCAAGCAATCCTCTTGCCTCAGCCTCCTGGGTAGCTAAAACTACAAATGCATCCTTCCACTCCCAGCTATTATAATTTTTAAATTTTCTGTAGTGGTGGTATCTTGCTTGTTGTCCAGGCTGGTCTTGAACTTGTGACCTCGGGTGATCCTCCTGCATCAGCCTTCCAAAGCACTGGAATCACAGGTGTGAGCCACTTTGCTGCAGTTTTTGTTGTTCTAACATAATCCCAAACCTAAGGGCTCTAATCACTTAAAGTAGTCTGTTTTAAATTAAGGAAAAGTTTCAGTGTTGGGACGTCAGGAGAGATTGTATACACAAAACCATACATATGTGCTTTATGGGCGATTGAAGGAACTATAGGGTAACTTGGCTGTACATCTGTTTATACATTACTTATGTTAGAGCATACTCTGAGAAAGGGAGATTCTATTGAATATGGATATATAAAGGATATAAAGTTTTTATGTCTTGATATTTGTTAAGATATTTTCTGTGTTGTTTTATATACTCCTTATAGCCATCCTGTGAGGTAGATTTTATTATTCTTATTTTGTAATTGAGACTTAGATTTACTGAATCAACTTGTTGAAGGCTTAGCATTCCAGGAAGTGGCATCACCTAGACTTACAACCAAGACTATCCGATTGCAGCAGTTCATTCCAGGAATTTATGATTTGTTGCAGGAGATCAGATACATACTGTAATGTAAGGTCTGAAAAGTGCCCTAGTAGTATGGATGATAGTGTCTTTTGTGGGCTCATCTATCTGTCTTAAATATAAAAACCTTTCTCACTCTACTCTACCCCTAGGCAATCACATTGGCATTTATTTGTTGGCTCTTCCAATTCATTCAGTGGATTTTTTGAATAGCTTAAATGCCAAGTGTCATATGAAGAACTGGGTATATAAACAGTACAGTCCTTACTCGGTAGGGGCTTAGAGTCTAATTAATAGGAGAAACAGGCATAAGACCCATCTGCAAATATAGTAAACAAATATGTAATAAGTGTTATGAAGAAAAATAATGGTTATGAGAGTAGTAGGGAACCCTACTTTAGCTTGAGTGATCAGGCAGAAAAAGCTTCTCTAGGCTGGGCGTGGTGGCTCATGCTCAAAGTAATCTCAGCACTTTGGGAGGCTGAGGCAGGCGGATCACCTGAGGTCAGGAGTTCAAGACCAGCCTGGCCAACATGGTGAAAACCTGTCTTAAAAAAAAAAGCTTCTCTAAGGAAATACTGTTTAAACTGAGACCCAAAGAACGTGAAGGTGTGAACAGTTAACTGGTGGAGCATGCAAGAGAAGGATGATTGTCACAGAAAGACACAGCATGTACAAAGATTCTGAAATGAAGTAATGTGTTTCTTTTTGCTTTTATTATTATTTTTGATTGACACATGATAATTGTATAATACATATCTGTGGGGTACAGTGGTATTTCAGTACATGTATATAACAATGTAATGATCAAATTAGGGTAATGAGCATATTCATCATCTCATGTGTATCATTTCTTTGGGCTAGAACATCAAAATCTGCTCTGCTAGCTATTTGAAAATATACAATACATTGTTGTTCATTATAGTTATTCTACAGTGCTACAGAACACTAGAACTTACTCCTACTATCTAGCTGTAATTTTGTATCTGTTAAATATATTTCTTTCTTATCAAAACCTAAAGACTTGTAGCTAGGGAAGTCGGATTGTGTTGAGAGAAGTTTTAAAAATGAGGCAAGGACGGCCAGGTGTGGTGCCCTTTGCCTGTAATCCCAGTACTTTGGGAGGCCAAGGCAGGCCGATCACCTGAAGTCAGGAGTTTGAAACCAGCCTGGCCAACATGGTGAAAGCCCGACTCCACTAAAAATACAAAAAAAGTTAGCCCAGTGTGATGGCGGGTGCCTGTAATCCCAGCTACTTGGGAGCCTGAGGCAGGAGAATCTCTTGAACCCAGGAGGCGGAGTTTGCAGTGAGCCTAGATTGCACCATTGTACTCCAGCCTGGGGGACAAAAGTGAGACTCCTCCTGAAGAAAAAAAAATGGCAGGTATAAGATATCTTCATGTAGGGCCTTAGAAGGTGCAGTAGAAAGCTTGTTAAAAGGTTTGCTTAAATGAGATTGATTTATAATTTTAAAAGATCTTTGGCTGCTAAATGGAGAATGATTGGGGACACAAATAGTTACATTAAGAGGGATGATAGTCAATTGAACTAGGTTGGTGTTCATAGGAATGGAGAAAGTAGATGCATTTTTAAAAAGGATTCTGGATTTAGAATTGACAGGACTTGATATATAAAATTGGATTGATGAAAGTGAAGATAGTGATGAGAGGTTGCGAGAAGTGTACAGGGAAATAGAGTAATAACTTTGAGGGGAAAATGATGCTTTGTAAAGATAATAATTGGATGAGATCAGCTGGGGAGAAGAAGGATGGCCTGTGACCAAGTCCTGGTGAATTCTAGCATTTATAGATTAAACAGGATGAGAAATTAGTAATGGAGCCTGAGAAGGAGACAGACTAGAAAGAAATGGTATGCAGAATGGCATAGGTGGAAGGGTTTTTAAATAAAGTAATAGTGGTTTGCAGTGTTTACATCTAGAGTTGTGGAAAGGGGCATTACCTCCCTTTCATCCACCTAAATCCTTCTGATCAGGTCTTCTCTGTTAGGAAATCCTCCTTTTGATTCTTCCACACTGCTCTCTACTTCTTCCATTACACACTTGTCCCTTGGAATCTATGAGGGGTTGTTGGTTCTAGGACCCCCACGGATAGCAAAATTCATGGATGCTGAAGTTTCTTTTATAATAAGGTGTAATAATTGCTGTGCCCGTCCCCCTGAACACTTCAAATCATTTCTAGATTTTTAATACTCCGTACAATGTAAATGCTGTGTAAATAGTTGCTGTACTTGTATTTTTTAAGTATTTGTCTTGTATTTCTTGACAACACTATAAGTTGCCATGAGGTCATAGAGCCTGGTTGTCATATTCAACCGTGTAGTCTTAGCTCCTGCCATGATGTCTTGTACCCACAAACACGTAAATAAGTAATTTTTGGAGTGATTGAAAGAATAAAGTTTCACTCTAGATTCTAATGTGAATTTTTTTTTTCTTTCTTTTTTTTTGAGACAGAGTCTTGCTCTGTTGCCAGTCTGGAGTGCAGTGGTGGGATCTCAGCTCACTGCAACCTCTGCCTGCTGGGTTCAAGTGATCCTGCCTCAGCCTCCCAAGTAGCTGGGACTACAGGCGTGCACCACTACGCCCAGCTAATTTTTGTATTTTTAGTAGACGGAGTTTCACCATGTTGGGCAGGATGGTCTCGATTTCTTGATCTCTCGATCCACTCGCCTCAGCCTCCCAAAGTGCTGGGATTACAGGCACGAGCCTCTGTGCCCAGACTAATTTTTGTATTTTTAGTAGAGATGAGGTTTCACCATGTTAGCCAGGCTGGTCTCGAACTCCTGACTTCAAGTGATCCAGCCACCTCAGCCTTTCAAAGTGCTGTAATTTCAGACATGAGCCACTGCACCCAGCCTTTGTGTTTTCTTTTTTTTTTTTTTTTTTTTCCTTGAAACAGTCTTACTGTAGCACACAGGCTAGATAGAGTACAGTGGCCTGGTCTCGGCTCAGTGCAGCCTCTGGCTTCTGGGTTCAAGCCAGTCTCATACCTCAGCCTCCCATGTAGTTGCGATTACAGGCATGCGCCGCCACACCTGGCTAATTTTTGTCTTTTTAGTAGAGATGGGGTTTTACCATGTTGGCCAGGCTGGTTTCAAACTGCTAGACTCAAGTGATCTGCCCGCCTCAGGCTCCCAAAGTGCTGGAATTACAGGGGTGAGCCACTGCACCCAGCTGGAAAATTCTCTATAAGAATGTGTTTGCAGATTGGGGAAAAGTCTGTAAGAAGATACTAAAATAGCCAGGCAGGTGGCCTATAAAAACTAGCTGGGAGTGGTGGTGCGCGCCTGTAATCCCAGCTACTCGGGAGGCTGAGGCAGGAGAATCGCTTAAACCCTGGAGGTGGAGGTTGCAGTGAGCTGAGATTGGGCCACTACACTCCAGCCTGGGCGACAGAGCTAGACTCCATCCCAAAACAGGAGAAAAAGTGCTAGTTGGGATAAATGGGTAGTATAGTGGTATACAGGCAAATGCAAACATCCAAAAGTTTTAGAATTTAAGTCATCATATTCCTTAAACTTCAGTATAAGGGAGCAGTGAGAAAAACAGCTGGAACCAGTTATGAAGAGCCTTTTGTGTGAGCCAAGCAGTGGAAAGGTATTGAAGCCCCTTTGATCTGTTATCTTAAAGTATATTTATTTGCAGAAATTTAAAATATACTTTTTTTGTTTGTAGGCACACAAGTCTCTGAATTTTGTCTCAACACTGCTCCAGATTACTATGTCAGAACAGCTGGATTTACCTGTGAGACAGGCAGGCAAGTTTCCTAAATTATTTTGAGTGTATGTAATCTATTGTTTGAAAGGTTCATGATCAAATAGCATAATTGTCTTAGGATGGCCCTTTGATTCCCCCCACTCCCCAGGTAATTTGTTTACCTTCAGAGTTTATAGCTTACGTCAGGTACCTTGATATTTGGTGGCAGAATTTAAAAGAATAATTTGTTATTTAGTTGAATTAAAAGAGAAGCTTGTTCTATGTATTTTTAGAGTCCTTCCTTGATGGGTGATTATAAGACTCAAACATGTTTGTTTATGTTGTCATCTCTTACACCTTTTTGCTTTTATCATTGTTTTTTAACAGTTTTAAATTATTATACTGTTTTTAGTTCCTGTTCAACATATTGAGCCACTTTCCTCAGTATCAAATAGTCTGAAAATGTGGCATGCTACTTTTCTGGTTATTATGTTAGTCTGCAAAAAATAATAGTGTTTACATTTTTTAATTTCTTTTTTACATTTTTTTTTTTTTCTGAGACAGAGTCTTGCTTTGTTGTCCAGGCTGGAGTTCAGTGGTGTGATCTCAGCCCACTGCAACCTCTGCCTCCTGGGTTCAAGCAATTCTTCTGCTGTTGCCTCCCAAGTAGCTGGGATTATAGGTGTGAGCCACCGCACCCAGCCTCTTAATTTCTTCTTAATTTATTTGCAGATGTAATAATTTTGTTATGGGAAATATAAAGACCAGTAATTTCATCATTCTAGAATAACAGATTACATTTTTGTTTTATTTCTTGCTTTTCTTTTCCCCTGTACATATTTTGCTAAAAATTTTGTTTTTCTCACTTTACTTAATGTTATATAGTAAGCATTTCCCTTTTGTTTACATAGTTTTGGTCTTCAGATTCATATTTTAATGGCTAAATAATTTGTCATAATATGCCATATGCAGTAAACTGTTTCAATTTTTAGAAATAGAATTTAGTCTCTGGTCTGTTTAGTTAATAGTGTGTTTATTTTCAGTGCCTAAAATGTTGCCTAGTACACTATAGGTACTCAGGAATAAATGAATTTAAATTGTTTATCACTTTAAATAAATTAAATAACCTGGACTCTAGTAAGCAGATAGGGTTTTTGTTGTTGTTTTGTTTTGTTTTGTTTTTGAGACAAACTGTCTCTGTTGCCCAGGCGATAATGCAGTAGCACCTTCTCGACTCACTGCAACCTCTGCCTCCCTGGCTCAAGCCATCCTCCCACTTCAGCCTCCTGTATAGTTGGGACTATGGCACACACCACCATGCCCCACTAATGATTGTATTTTTTGTTTCTTCAGACGGAGTCTCGCTCCATTGCCCAGGCTGGAGTGCAATGGTGCGATCTCGACTCACTGCAGCTTCCACTTCCTGGATTCAAGCAATTCTCTTGTCTCAGCCTTTCAAGTAGCTGGGATTACAGGCATCCACCACCATGCCCAGCTAATTTTTTATATTTTTAGTAGAGCTGAGGTTTCACCATGTTGGTCAGATTGGTTTTGAACTGCTGACCTCAAGTGATCCACCTGCCTCTGCTTCCCAAAGTGCTAGGATTACAGGAGTTAGCTACCATGCCCAGCCTAATTGCTGTATTTTTTGTAGAGATGGGGCCTCGCCATATTGTCCAGGTTGGTGTCAAACTTGTGAGCTCAAGCAGTCTACCTGCCTGGGCCGTCCAGAGTGCTGGGATTACAGGCGTGAGCCACGGTGCCTGGCCATGAATTTTTTTGAAAGCAAACAATTTTATATAAATGACTGAACTCGATGGTCAGCAGTAAATCTTTTTGAAAAAATTTCTAATTTAATGGAAAATCGTAATTTTTATTGTCTCCTTTCCCTCCCTTTTCTGCCTTTCTTCCCTTCCTCTGTGCCTCCCTCCCTTTCCCTGTTCCTTCCTTCCCTTTTTCTTTTCCACGGGATCTTGATCCTTGCCCAGGCTAGGGTGCAGTGACACAGTTATAGCTTACTGAATCTTTAACTCCTGGGATCAAGTAATCTTTCTGCTTTAGCCTCCCAAGTATCTGGGGCTATAGGAATGTGTCACCACACCCACCTAATTATTTTGTTTAGTAGAGATGGAGTCTCACTGTGTTGCTGAGGCTAGTCTTTTTTTTTTTTTTTTGGTAGGGATGGGCTCTCACTGTCTTGCCCAGGTTGGTTTCAGCTTCCAAAGTATTGAGATTACAGGTTTAGCCACCACTCCTAGCCTCCAGGCTGGTCTTGAATTCTTGGCCTCAAGTGATCCTCTTGTCTCAGCCTCTCAAAGTGCAGGGATCAAAGACATCAGCCACTGTGCCTGTTCTTGTTTCTTTTTAATATATATTCAAGTCCCAGTTATCTTTTACTAGTGAAGTTTACATTTTCCCATTTTAGATAAGAATCTGCCTTTCAATCTAAATTTTTACCTAAGAAGTTAAGTGTTTGGCATTTAGGAGTGATAACTAACAAATTCTAGAGACTTGGTTATGTGTATTAGAAAAATTAATTACATTAGGAAATTGTTTTAGTATGCACGGAATTGGAAGCAGTTAAACTATGGAATTGGTCAAAAATTTAAAATATCATTAATTTAAAAATTATATCCTTGGGGCCGGACACGGTGACTCACACCTGTAATCCCAGCACTTTGGGAGGCTGAGGCTTATGGATCATTTGAAGTCAGGAGTTCAAGACCAGCCTGGCCAACATGGTGAAACCCTGTCTCTACTAAAAATACAAAAGAATTAGTCGGGTGTGGTGGCAGACACTTGTAATCCCATCTACTCAGGAGGCTGAGGCAGGAGAATCGCTTGAGCTTGGGAGGTGGAAGTTGTTGTGAACCAAGATTGTGCTGTTGTACTGCAGTATGGAATAGAGTGAGACCTAGTCTCCAAACAAAAAAAAAGAAAGAAAAAGAAAAATTATGTTTATGGAATAATTGAATGAGATTCTGTAGTGCATGGCATATGGTGGTTTCATCTGCTAGATTTTGAATGATTAGTTCATTCTATCTTTGTAGTAGAGCTCAAGCATTCTGGCTAGAGTAGACTGAATCATGAGATCCTTACAGTGCAGTTCCAAGGACTGTTTTGTTGGGGCAAAAAATGTTTAAAAGTACAGATCACATAAGCATATATCTTATTCCTTTACTTAGAATGGAAATACTCAGAGCCTGCATTCAGAGACATTGGGACTGTTATGTGGTCTTAATATTGGTCTCTGTTCTGTTTTGGAGATAAAGAACCAAATTCTGCAGAAGTATTAACCTGGATTTTGTTGGTCCTATATGCTGAGTCAATATTCTTTATTGTAGATGTAGTTTGTCTGAAAACCTTGTTGAGGGGTATTTTAGTAATACAGCCTTAATCCATTTGAAATACTGTAAGATGGAATATTTAATTCCTAAATTAAAGCAAACTAGAGTTAGTTATTCTTGTTCAAATAAGTACAGGACTCGAGATAAGAATTGCTAATTAGAGAAGATCCAGTGTTTTGCAGAATTTAGGAATTAATTTTGGACAGTTTCCCTTTACAGTAATCTTACATATTTGTGACTCTCTTCTCTCCCTCTCTGAAAATGCTGCCTAAAAAGCATTGCTAGCAACCTAGATTCTGCCACTTCATCAGTTTGTTAACTTTTGTCAAATAGCAATGTGCAAAGGTAGCAGTATGATAACTGACAGAAAAATAGTAATCTGTAATTTGCGAACATAGTAAATTCTTCCATAACATAATTTGAATTTGAAGTGGTATGGTATTGAAATACTTAAATTTATAGATTTAAGAACCTTTATATGCTATGATTTTCCTGTGATAAGAATTGGTGTTTTATGACTTCCATGTGATTAGTTGTAGAAGCTATGTTGGGATGTTTATGGTGGTTTTGTCTTTAGAGGCTTCATTTAGAAAACTGATTCGATTTAACTCTTCTATGGAGAAAACAGGGTAAAAAGTATTGTGAATAAACAGTTAAAAAAAAGAAACCGTTTTCTCTGGGGTTGTTTGCAGAGTTTTCTCATGATATGTGATTTGTAATAACTTTGTGTGTCGTTACTGTAACTGAGTGTTCAATCTGTGTGTTTTCAACTTTAAAAATAATTGTAACATTTTGTTTATAAAAGCATAGCTTACAAACTGGTCTGAAAGAAATGCTTGGGGTGTGGACACTTATGGGATTTTCACAGTAAACATTCTTTTGTCAAACTGATCTGTATTTTAGGTGTTATCTATTTGAAAAATATGATAACACAGTATTGGCCTGATCGAGAAACAGCACCAGGGGATATATCCCCTTATACTATTCCAGAAGAAGATCGCCACTGTATTCGAGAAAATATTGTAGAAGCCATCATCCATTCTCCTGAGCTCATCAGGTATGTGTTTTTAAAATTTACCCATTCTGCAGTTATGTATCTTTCCTGTGTTTTGTTTTCTTGCGGGGGTGGTTTGAGGATCTTTTTCAGAATATATTAGGCCTATTATTTTTGTAGCAGAAAACTTATCCAACAAATGCTATTATAGGAGAATGCCTTTGTAATCTTTTTTTTTTTTTTTTTGAGATTCAGTCTTGCTCTGTTGGCCAGACTGGAGTGCAGTGGCACAGTCTTGGTTCACTGCAACCTCCACCTCCCAAGTTCAAAAGATTCTCCTACCTCAGCCTCCTGAGTAGCTGGAATTACAGGCGTGCACTACCACGCCTAGCTAATTTTTGTATTTTTAGTGTTTTTGTTTTTGTTTTTTTCTAAGACAGAGTCTCACTCTGTTGCTCAGGCTAGAGTGTAATGGCAAGATCTCAGCTCACTGCAACCTCTGCCTCCCGGGATCAAGCAGTTCTCCTGCCTCAGCCTCCCAAGTAGCTGGGATTACAGGCATGTACCATCATACCTGCCTATTTATTTTCAGTAGAGACGAGGCATTACCATGTTGGCCACACTGTTCTGAAACTTCTAACCTCAAGTGATCCACCTGATTTGGCCTCCCAAATTATCTGGGATTACAGGCTTGAGCCCCAACGCCTGGAGTCTTACTCTGTCATCCAGGCTGGAGTACAGTGGCGCGATCTCGGCTCACTGCAACCTCTGCCTCCCACGTTCAAGAGATTTTCTTGCCTCAGCTTCCTGAGTAGCTGGGATTACAGGCACCTGCCACCATGCCTGGCTAATTTTTGTATTTTTAATAGAGATGGGGTTTCACCGTGTTGGCTAGGCTGTTCTTGAACCCCTGACCTCAGGTGATCTACCTGCCTTCGCCTCACAGAGTGCTGGGGTTACAGGCACCTGCCACTGTGCCCGACCAGGATTTTGCAGAATTTGAAATGAGTACAATGGATTTTTTTTTTTTTTTTGAGATGGAGTCTTGTTCTGTCACCAGGCTGGAGTGCAGTGGCACGATCTCAGCTCACTGCACCCTCCACCTCCCGGGTTCAGATGATTCTCCAGCCTCAGCTTCCTGAGTTGCTGCAACTATAAGCATGCACCACCACACCCAGCTAATTTTTGTATTTTTAGTAGAGATGGTGTTTCAACCCGTTGGCCAGGATGGTCTTGCTCTCTTGTCATCCTGATCTGCTCACCTTGGCGTCCCAAAGTGCTGGGATTACAGGCGTTAGCCACCGTGCCTGGCCTAATTGATATTCTTAAATGAAACTTGTTTGTTGATGATGGCAATAAAAGTAAAACCACTTACATTTGTAGCATTTGTTGGGTTTCTTTCAAATCAGTAGGCACACATTGCTTTTGCTCAGTGACTTATTCTGAATTATATGTTTTCTGCGTACATCTAAAATCACATGGGTTATTTGAAATTAGATTTTGTCTAAACAGCTATTTTCTTTCTGTGAGTCAGCAAAATCTTATCTAGGTTGGATTTTATCCTCAGTGTTTTTTTTTTTGGCTTTCAGGGTACAGCTTACTACATGCATTCATCACATCATCAAACATGATTATCCAAGCCGCTGGACTGCCATTGTGGACAAAATTGGCTTTTATCTTCAGTCCGATAACAGTGCTTGTTGGCTAGGAATTCTTCTTTGCCTTTATCAGCTTGTGAAAAATTATGAGTAAGTGTTTCTTTCAATTCCTATAGATCTTTGGAAGTAGGAAAAATTGGGAATATTTATGCTAATTTGAACATGTAAAAGTATATTGGGCATAGATACCAAAATTAGTGAATTATGGCAATTTCAATTTATTCTTTTATTTTTGAAGTAGGATTCTAACTGCAGTTTCTTTTCTTGATTCTAGAAAACTCCTTGTGTTCTGTTTTCTTAATCATTGCCTCTTTACCTCTTTAAAACCTAAGTTATATCTGAAGCTGGGCTCCTCAGTATGTGCTGATAAAAGTCCTTCAGAAAAGTTTTTCTAAAATGTGAATGTGGTCAGAATACATTGAGCATTAGAGCTCCTTATTACTTGTGGCTTTTCTTCTGTGAATTTTTATCTTAACTTGGGTTCTTGATTAACTTTCAGAACCTCACTCTGATTCTTTAAGAAGAATTCATTGGAATTTCATGTGATCTTTTTTAATGAGTGTGTTTTGGGAGATTTACACTCACCTATTTCATTGTTGGCATATTTAAGCAAATTATAGTTCATATAAGTGATTAGTATTAGGAAAAAAGATTTTAGGCCAAGTGATTATTTTAGATCTGGCTTTAGGGATCAGGAAAAAAAGATCTAACCTGGAAAGTTCAGGTACAGCACTGAGAGTAGTAAGCTACATGTTGAAGGAGTTTTTTAAGTCTGTGGTGAAAGTAACAAAATTGATAGGCACATGAAAAGTTTGATGTGGGGATATTATGAGGAAGGCATAAGGAAGATTTTTATAGCTTGATGGTGACTTTATAACCAGTCCTAACAGCTACACAGATGCCATTGTGAGCCCTCTAATTCTGGGACTTGTAGTTAGCCTCCGATACCCTCTTTGTGTCCCATCTCAAAGTGGCTGATGAACTGCTGCTTTTGTTCTCTGAGCCAGATAGAAACATACCATTTACAGCATTGGTACTGGTGTTTTCTTGTGTTCCCACCAGCTACCCATCTTCCTCCTAAGGAATGTTCCAGCTGTTGCTCCAACCTCTGTCAGAGTGCCAGTTTTTGTAGTTCTGGTAAGTGAGTGACTGAAATTAGAGAGAATAAAAACAATACGCTGTCAGTATCATTGAGGAGGTTCAAGTCCCTCCAGTCCCATAATCTTAGTAGGAGGGAATACGACAGGGATTTTTAAATGGGAGATACAGGAGGCTGCTACATCATTGGAATTCAGTTCATTTTCAGCCAGTGTTTTGTTGTGAAGCACAAGGTGTTCACAAGGGATCTGTGTGGACTGAAGCAGTTCTAAGAAAATTCATGGATAAATTGGAATTTGTGGTGGTCTTCAGGAGCATAGATCCTCAGGAAATGCTTATCAGTTGAAGAAACACAAAGAACATTTTAAGAGGAAGGCATGTCACACCATATGGAGTGGTATGAACAAATAATTTTATTAGTGTCATATTTTTATACTTTCAGGAACTTTCAGGTCTTACAGGGATTAAGTTTGGTACCATAATTACTTTTATACTCATTATCTTAGCTTAACAACTATATTACCACTCAACTCCCAGTCCACTGTTCAGTGTATTGAGGGAGGTAGGAGAGAATACTTGACACAGAACAAGTATTTAAACTCTCTTAGGGAGGATGATGGACCTATAATGCATAGAGAAAGCTGCATAATATTAGTTCTCACTTTCAGGGTTTAAAGGGAATTTTGTGTATAAATGTATAATCAGATTGGAGAGTGCAAATGGCTTTCTTTTGTGAATTCTTATCAACTCAAAGTTATAGATAACTTTTTAAAATGTATACTAAGTATAATTTCTTAGCACATTGAAGTAATATTTGAAATAATTTGTCAGTTGATTGTGTTAATAGCTTTAGCAGTCATTGTTAATGTGAAATTCCTTTTTGTGTTTTTCCTTGGTGATTTACTTTGTTACTCATTTCACCTGGTAGGAAACAAAGAAACAAAATCTAACTTATAAAAAGTCTCTTGTTATCATTTTTAAATGTACTCAGATACTCAATTCTCGAATATACTCTCAAGGAAGAGGGATACCAATAAATAAAACTGGGATGTGCTATGGAAAACCAATTTAAAGCTGTTTTTATAATCATCTATTCCAAAAAGATAAGCTGTGGCTCTTAGAATAATGATTTCTATAGTCAATAATCTGTATTTTGCAAATTTAGTCTGCCTATTGACTTTTTAATAATGGAAGTTGGGGCTGGGAGCAGTGGCTCAGCCTGTGATCCCAACACTTTGGGAAGCTGAGGCAGGCAAATCACTTGAGCCCAGGAGTTTGAGACCATCCTGGGCAACATAGTGGAACTGCATCTCTACCCCTCTCCCTGCAAAAAAAAAAAGAAAATAATTAGCCGGGCATGATGGTACATTCCTATAGTCACAGCTACTACTCAAGAGGCTGAGGTGCGAGGATAGTTTGAGCCTGGGAGGTTGAGGCTGAGGTGAGCCATGATCACCACTGCACTCCAACCTGGATGACAGAGTAAGGCACTTTCTCAAAAAAAAAAAAAAAGAAGAAGAAGAAACTGAAATTGTTTTTGTGTAGTTATAACTTATAAATTAGATTGTTTGATTTTTTTTTTTTTTGAGATGGAGTCTCTGTCACCCAGGCTGGAGTGTAGTGGCATGATCTTGGCTCATAGTTGATAGCTTGTTGGTCACATTTTGTTGCCCTATGGGTTAATAGAAGAACTTCTGGTTTATGATGCTTTTTGAAATAAAATATTTTCTGCTTTATACATGCCACTTCTGCCTTTATGCTCTTGGTATGTAAATTACTTAAGGATGGTAATATATAATCAGTTTTATTTCTTTATCATCTGCTACTGTTTATACAAATATAATCAAATACTTCCTAACCAGTTTAGAAAAAGAAAAATATTAGAACAAAACTGTAAAAAGAAAGCATCTTGGATAAAACCTTGAGTAAAGATTATCCAGTTTTTTCCTGAACATTTATTATGAGATCAGCAACCTTGGATTTCAGTTGCCCAGGTTCATGACTAACTATAATACTGAGAAAGATAGTTAATTTCTGTGCCTCAGTTTCCTCAACTATAAAAGTGAGGATACTCATGTGGGCCTTGAAGATTATTGACCTCATTATACATGTTCAGAAAATACTGGATAATCTTACTCAAGGTTTTATTCAAGATGCTTTCTTTTTCTTTTTCTTTTTTTTTTTTTTTTTGAGATGGAGTTTCAGGCTGGAGTGCAATGGTGTGGTCTCAGCTCACCGCAACCTCCACCTCCTGGGTTCAAGCAGTTCTCCTGCCTCAGCCTCCCAAGTAGCTGGGATTACAGGCATACACCACCACACCCGGCTAATTTTTATATTTTTAGTAGAGACGGGGTTTCTCTGTGTTGGTCAGTCTGGTCTCGAGCTCCTGACTTCAAGTGAACCACCAGCCTCAGCCTCCCACAGTGCTGGGATTACAGGCATGAGCCACTGCACCCGGCCAAGATGCTTTCTTTTTATGATTTTGTTCTAGATATTTTTCCTTTTTCTAAATTGGGTGGGAAGTATTTGATTATATTTGTGTAAATAAATGCATAGTTTAATATATATATATAAAGTTGTGGAAATAAATTCTTACAGAATTAGTTTGTATTCCTACTCAAAGGTATAAAAAGCCAGAGGAGCGGAGTCCATTGGTAGCAGCAATGCAGCATTTTCTGCCAGTTCTAAAGGATCGTTTTATCCAGCTTCTTTCTGACCAGTCTGATCAGTCTGTCCTCATCCAGAAACAAATATTCAAGATCTTCTATGCTCTTGTTCAGGTAATTTTATATAGAGCAGTTTTTATATATAAAAAGTTAGTCTGCTCTTTACCATATTAAACATTAACAAGAATTTCAGCATTTGAATAATAGTTACAGTTGAAAATCTACATTAAATGGATGATTTTCCAGCAAAATATAAATTGCCAAAATAGTAAGTCTAAACAAGCATACGTCCCCAAATACGTAGGTAACTGTAATACATTTTAAACTGCAAATGAGCAACGTCAGATTCTCTTAAGCTATTTACTACAACCAAATTAGTCATTTTAGGAAGTATCTTTCACCTTACAAGAATTAACGAATCTAGGCCAGGCAGAGTGGCTCACGCCTGTAATCCCAGTACTTTGGGAGACTGAGGCAGGCGGATCACCTGAAGTCAGGCGTTCAAGACTAACCTGACCAACATGGAGAAAACCCCATCTCTACTAAAAATTCAGAAAAATTAGCCAGGCAAGGTGGCACATGCCTATAACCCTGCCTGCTTGGGAGACAGAGGCAGGAGAATAGCTTGAACCCGGGAGGCGGAGGCTGCGGTGAGCCAAGATCGCACCATTGCACTCCAGCCTGGGCAAACAGAGCAAAACTCTGTCTCAAAAAAAAAGGAAAGAAAGAAAGGAAAAGAAAAGAATTTTTGAATTTGAAAACCCATTACTTGATTACAGTTGAAATCTAACACATGCTCTGATATGCAAGTTATACATAGATTGTCTCAATAAATACAAAACCTATTCCTAAACTTGTCACAAAAACACTATATCTGTGGGCTTTACTGGCACACAGTAATAGGTTTTATTATTTCTGTATGTTGCTCTGAATTTTTCTAGGATAAAAGATAGCCACTAAAGAAATGGTTGGGTTAGTATTTGCAGTGAAATGTAATTACTTGTAAGGGAGATTTTTAAAAATCAGGTAAATTCTGGTTCTTTTTGTACCATGTACCATAGAAGGGTTTATCTCATCTACCAAGACCTTTGGTCCAAGTCATACCATTACATTTAAAAATCTCATTTAAATGGATCAGAACCAGGCACAGTAGCTCACACCTGTAAGCCTGTAACCCAGTTACTCTGGAGGCTGAGGTGGGAGGATTGCTTGAAGCCAAGAGTTCAAGGCTATAGTCCATCCTGACAGAGCGAGACCTGGTCCCTAAAAAAAAATGAAAGAAAGAGATAGGATTTCACCTCCACTGAGATTATACTTGCCTATATTATTGTTGCTTGGTTGGATTTTTCATGTCTTTGCTAGATCTTTAAAGACATTCAAGTATCTCCTACTCTGAATCTAAGGGTACCTTAATGCCATTCTATTGGACTCTTACGTGATTCTTTCAAGTAATATGAATCAACACTAGTCTTTTCAATATTTTTTCTAACTGGTAGGATCATTACTTTTGGATTAAATAATAGGTCTTTTTGAAAACTATCATAGGGCATATGGAATAAGACAAAATAGTTTATCAACTCATTCTTTGAAACTAGCATGCCCTATTATAATAATATAGCCTTGTCTCTCTTGTGAAAATAGATGTCCTAAAATCCCAAATTGGATATCTATTTTATTGGCCTACTGAGAGAGGATTTATTCCAGGAATACAAGAATGGATTAATAGGGCCGGGCGCAGTGGCTCAAGCCTGTAATCCCAGCCCTTTGGGAGGCCGAGGCGGGTGGATGATGAGGTCAACAGATTGAGACAATCCTGGTCAACATGGTGAAACCCCGTCTCTACTAAAAATACAAAAAATTAACTGGGCATGGTGGCGCGTGCCTGTAATCCCAGCTACTCAGGAGGCTGAGGCAGGAGAATTGTCTGAATGCAGGAGGCAAAGGTTGCGGTGAGCCGAGATCACGCCATTGCACTCCAGCCTGGGTAACAAAAGCGAAATTCCATCACAAAAAAAAAAAAAATTAATAGTAAGAATTTAATTTTTGTAATTAATCCTTACATCACATTAAAATAGAGACCTGTAACCATCTTTATGGATGCCAGATAAAGCATTTTATAAAAGTAAATAACCATGTTTGCTTTGAAGAAAACAAACAACTGTTAGAATCCTAGATTAGAATCTTTTTTAACTTACTGAAATGTGTTCATTAGAAGTCTGCAATAGATATCATACCTCACAGTGAAAATAAGATACCCCAGTAAAATGGGTATATGGCAGGGATGCCCACATACCGTTTACCATTATAGATAACAAGCAAAGAAATGTGTCTATGTACTAAAAGCAGAAAATGTGGATTGAATGAAATACTTTTGGTAGGTATTGTGAAGAGTAAAAAGAAGTGGGATTTTCTTTAGCAAAGATTTTGAAATTTTAATTCTTGACTTTTATTTAGTATACACTACCACTGGAACTGATAAATCAACAGAACCTGACAGAATGGATAGAAATTTTAAAGACTGTTGTGAACAGGGATGTACCTAATGTAAGTTTCTGTATATTCTCTTTTATTACTAAATATATTTAATGGTCTTTTGAAGACTTTAACTGGTGTTTCCTGTAACATTCTCTATGAACTTTTATAATTAGTGATGTATTTTTTCCAATATTAGAGATAGCTTTTCATTTGTTTACATATGCATTACATATGTACATTTACTTAGTTTAAAAAGTTGTAAATGGTAATTTTTTTATATATTAGAGGTTAAGCACTTCTGTTATCCTTTTATTTCATCCTAAATCTGCTTTTTCTTCTCAGTTCTTTAATTAAGAGCTCATAGCTAGCTTTTAGCCTAGTTAATTTGTCAGGTGCCCACATACAGAGGAAGAACGTGATTTACAAGTTGGCCAAACTTTATAGTTATGTTATTTTTTCTGAGTAACTTTATTGAGAAATAACTCACCATAAAATTTACTCTTTTGAAGTATGACTTGGTAGTTTTTAATACATTTAGAATTGTCCAGTTGTGTTATTTTTATAATCAAATTTTAAAAAATTATTATTTTTCTTTATAATCTAGTTTTCTAGAGAAATAGGGGAATTTGCAGATTACTGAATACCTCGTGTTTTGTTTTTTTTTTTTTTTTTAAGATGTAGTCTCTCCCTGTGTCACCCAGGCTATAGTGCAGTGTTACAATCTTGGCTCACTGCAACCTCTGCCTCCTGGATTCAAGCAATTCTCTGCCTCAGCCTCTGAGTAGCTGGGATTACAGGCACCTGCCACAATGCCTGGCTAATTTTTGTATTTTTAGTAGAGACAGGATTTCACCATCTTGGCCAGGCTGGTCTTGAACTCCTGACCTCATGAGCCATTGCCTCTGGCTGACCCAGTGTATTTCAGTAACAATTAATATGTACTTATTTAATCCTCAAAATTCCTTCTGGGAAAGTTATGTAATTTGTTCAATATAATATTGTTAATTACATAAGCGAGACCAAAGTCCTATTTTGTAGTTTAATTTTTCTTTTAAATATTTGTTTCAAAAAGATTTATAAACAATGCAAAAGAAACATTTCTACACACTCCACAGCAAACTAGTTTGGTGTATATTTTTCTGTGTACTTTTTTTTTTTTTTTTGAGACGGAGTTTCGCTCTTCTTACCGAGGCTGGAGTGCAGTGGCGCGATCTCGGCTCACCGCAACCTCTGCCTCCTGAGTTCAGGCAATTCTCCTGCCTCAGCCTCCTGAGTAGCTGGGATTACAGGCACGCGCTACCATGCCCAGCTAATTTTTTGTATTTTTAGTAGAGACGGGGTTTCACCATGTTGACCAGGATGGTCTCGATCTCTTGACCTCATTATCTACCCACCTCGGCCTCCCAAAGTGCTGGGATTATAGGCTTGAGCCACCGTGCCCTGCTGTGTACATTTAATACATATAAAATACAACTTTTTTTTCTTTTATCCATAGCATGAAATAAAATACAACTTTTAAAAGTCTCACATACATATTCTGCACCTTTTTGTGGTATAATTTATAATCTGTGCACCAATTATAAATAAGCAATTCAGTGAGTTATCACAATTATATGTACCCATGTAACCATCACCTCAGAATGTTTGCTTCATGGCTGGTTCTAGTCATCTCTGCTATCATCTCATTTCCTGCACAATAGATTTCATCTATTTTAGAACTTAATAAGTAATCTTTTGTTTCTGGCTTCTTTCACTTAATATGTTTATAAGATTCTTTCATGTTGTATAGTAGTAGTTTATTCTTTTTTATTGCTAAGCCCATTGTATAGATATATCACAATATCTAGATGCTGATGCACATCCACATAGTTTTACTTTTTCGGTATTATAGATAAAGCTATGGACATTCTTATGTGTCTTTTTATGGTTACATGTTTTTTACACTCTTGTATAAATGTCAAAGAAAGGAATTGGGTCATAAAGAAGGTGTATGTTTAATTTTGCAAGTAACTTCCAAAGTAGCCCGTAGTATTGCTCTCACTAGAGATGTATGAGAGTATTCAATTGCTCTGTATATTCACTCCCTTATCCTACTTTAAAAATAGGTCATGGATGTCTTAGGTCAATATATAATGATCCAGTTCCTTCTTTCAGTGATTGTATAGTAGTCTTTTACGGATGTTACATAATTAAACATTTTTCTTTTCTTTTTTTTTTTTTTTTTTTTTTTTTTTGGCGGGGGGAGGAAGGCAGGAAGGGAGGGAAGAAGGACGGTAGGGAGGAAGGAAGGGATGAAGGAAGGAAGGGAGGAAGCGGGGAGGGAGGGAGGGAGGGAGGGAGGGAAGGAAGGAAGGAAGGAAGGAAGGAAGGAAGGAAGGAAGGAAATCAAGCAATGAGAGAGACATTGCCGACCTGGATCTAGAGGTTTACAAGTTGATTTCTTTTTTTTTTTGAGAGAAGAAAAGAAAAAAAAAATAAGTAAATGAGAGGAAGAAAGAGGGAGAGTAAATGGAAATATTGCTTTATTTTGAAAAAAATTGGGTATTAATAATGGCCAATCAATGTTTCATTTAAACTTATGGGTAGGTGTGATGTGGTGTTGACAAGATTGTATATTTTGTGTATTTGAAATGGAGAGCTCTATAAATATTTATTAAGTTTACTTGTTCCGGATCTGAGTTCGAGTCCTCGATATCCTTATTAATTTTCTGTCTCATTGAATCTAAGTCTCGTATCTGGGTGTTAGGATCGTTAGCTCTTGTTGTTGCATTGATCCTTTTACCACTATATCTTTGTTGCTTTAAAATCTATTTTGTCCGATACGAGAATTGCAACTCCTGCTTTTTATTTATTATTTATTTTTGCTGTCCATTTGGTTGGTAAATCTTTCTCCATCCCTTTGTTTTGAGTCTTTGTGTATCCTTGCATGTGAAACAGGTCTGGATGTAACATGCCATTGGGTTTTGGCTGTGTCTTTTGATTGGGGGATTTAGTCAATTTAAATTTAGGGTTACTGCCATTTGATGTTGACTGGCTGTTTTATCCATTCGTTGGTGTAAATTCTTCTTTATGTTGGTGCTCTTTACTTTTTGGTGTATTTTTAGAAAGGCTAATACTGGTTGTTTCTTTCTGTGTGTAATGCTTCTTTCAGAAGCTCTTGTAAAGCAGGCCTGGTGGTAATAAAATCTCTGAGTTCTTGCTTGTTCATAAAAGATTTTATTTTTCCTTCAGTTGTGAAGCTTAGTTTGGCTGGATATGAAATTCTGGGCTGAAGGTTCTGTTCTTTGAGGATGTTGAATATTGGCCCCCACTCTCTTCTGGCTTGTAGAGTTTCTGCTAAGAGATCTGCTCTAAGTCTGATAAGCTTGCCTTTATGGGTAACCTGACCTTTCTCTCTGGCTGCCCTTAGTATTTTCTCCTTCATTTCAACCCTGGTGAATCTAACGATTATGTGCCTTGGGGTTGCTCTTTTTGAGGAATATCTTTGTGGTGTTCTCCATATTACCTGGGGTTGAATGTTGACCTGCTTTGCTAGTTTAGGAAAATTTTCCTGAATAATATCCTGAAGGGTATTTTCCAGCTTGGATTCATTCTCTCTGTCGCATTCAGGTACACCTATCAAACGTAAATTTGGTCTTTTCACGTAGTCCCACATTTCTTGGAGACTTTGCTCATTCCTTTTTATCCTTTTTTCTCTAATCTTTTCTTCACGTTTTATTTCATTAAGTTGGACTTTGACCTCTGATATCCCTTCTTCTGCTTGAACAATTCGAGTGTTTAAACCTGTGCATACTTCTCGGAGTTCCTGTATTGTATTCTTCAGTTCCATTAATTCACTCATACTCCTCTCTAAGTTGTCTATTCTCAATAGGATTTCATCAAACCTTTTTTCAAAGTTCCTAGTTTCTTTACGTTGGGCTACATGATCTTTTAACTCACCGAAGTTTGTTATTACCCATTGCTTGAAGAGTGATTCTGTCATCAGGATGCGCTCGTTCTCCATCAAGCCTCGTTCCATTGTTGATGTGGAACTGTGATCATCTTTAGAGGGAGAGGCGTTCTGATTTTGAGTATTCTCAGCTTTTTTACGCTGGTTTCTTCCCGTCATTATAAATTTATCCTCCTGTCGTCTTTGAAATTACCAACTTTCAGATTAGGTCTCTTGAGTGGGCGTCCAGGTTGTTAGTTCCCAGGGCCAGAGCAGCGGCGTTAAAACTGATGGTGCTTTTCTGCCCAAGATTCTCCTGTCTGGCTTCCTTCTTGTGTCCGTAGTAGGCGACTCTGCCTTCCTGGGGCTCCAAACCTCGGTCAGAAGGGAAACCGGTCCTGTTTACTCTGCGCCGAGCGCTGCCACACCGAGGTGCCGTCACAGCCGCTGCGCGGGGCTCTGGTGTCGTGCTGAGGGCCCGTGTGGGTCCTCCGAACCTGTTTACTCTGCTCCAAGAGCTGCCGCGCCAAGGTGCCAGCGGAATCGCTGTGCCGGCCACGAGAGTCGCGCTGGCCACCCGTGTGTTTCCTCCACTGGGGGATCTTCTGCTCCGTGAGCGACCAGAATTTGTCTGAAAGTGTGGCGTCCTCTAGTTCTTTGCGCCTTCCCTGAGAGCTGCAGTCCTGGGATGTTAGCGATCGGCCATCTTGGATCGTTCCCTAAACATTTTCTTATTAATGAATGTTCAGGTTCTTGCCAGTTTTTTTACCATTACAGATAGTATTGTAATTAATATTCTCATACACACATTCTTGTGCATTTATACTTACATATCTGAAACTAGATTTCTGAAATGATGTTTCTCATGCTCTTTTTATTATAAAATATACTGACTTTGATTAAGCTATAATTGTCATGGCCTTGACTATACTATTTAGATCTTGACTAAAATGTTTGGTTTTAAGCTTGTAGAAGAATTTTAAGAAGCATGTCTTTTATAACCAACTAGTGAAGCAGTGAGGATGTCTCTTGGATTTAACTAGGGTTAACACTTTTAACACTTTTTGAAGGTTAACACAAGTCTACCCTTCTATTATGAAAGGCCAACATTAGAGAAGCATTCATATTTTTGTCAATCTGTTTTCTTCTCATGCTGTTCCTCCTATGTTGTATTATCTCTATCATTAAATAAGGATCTTTTTTTTTTTCTTTATTTGACATCCCTGAGACTGTGTAATTTACAATAAATAAGTATCTTTTCAAAGGAAACACTTCAAGTTGAAGAAGATGATCGGCCTGAGTTACCATGGTGGAAATGTAAGAAGTGGGCCTTACATATTTTAGCAAGGCTTTTTGAAAGGTAATCTTATCCATATATGGTGATTTAAATTAATTTTTTAAGGTTTTGCTTTTATAAGTGCTGGCATAAAACATTATAAAGAAACAATGGGCATTTTGATGTTCTTTTAGATATGGAAGCCCTGGCAATGTTTCCAAGGAGTATAATGAATTTGCTGAAGTATTTCTGAAGGCATTTGCTGTTGGTGTCCAGCAAGTAAGTCTGTTACTGGTTTTTCTAAGTAGAAACATGGCATCTTTAAGTTAATTTCTGTCTTGTTTATTTCTGGTTTCTTTGATATCTGAAGAGTTCACGTTTGGACCCTACAGCAGGTCTCAAACATTTTTGGTCTCGGGATCTCTTAATGTTTAAATTACTAAAGATACCATTGGGTTCTTATGTGAGTTATACTCAGTGATATTTATCACATTAGAAGTTAAAACAAAATTAAGCAGTTCATTAAAAAATAATAACAGGCTCGTTACATATTAACAGTTTTTTTTTTTTGAGACAGTTTTGCTCTTGTTGCCCAGGCTGGAGTGCAATGGTGCAATCTTGGGTCACCACAGCCTCTGCTCCTGGGTTTAAGTGATTCTCCTGCCTCAGCCTCCCGAGCAGCCGGGATTGCAGGCATGTGACACCATGCCTGGCTAATTTTGCATTGCATTTTTAGTAGAGATGGGGTTTCTCTATGTTGGTCAGGCTGGTATAGCCCGCCTTGGCCTCCCAAAGTGCTGGTATTACAGGCGTGAGTCACCACTGCCTTCAGTCTAGTTACAGAATTCTCATTTTTTTTTTTGAGATGGAGTCTTGCTCTGTTCTCTGGGCTGGAGTGCAGTGATGCTACCTTGGCTTACTGCAACCTCCGCCCACTGGGTTCAAGTAATTTTCATGTCTAAGCCGCCTGAGTAGTGGGATTACAGGTGCCCACCACCATACCCAGCTCATTTTGTATTTTTAGTAGAGATGGGATTTTATCATGTTGGCCAGGCTGGTTTCAAACTCCTAACCTCAAGTGATCTGTGCACTTTGGACTCCTAAAGTGCTGGAATTATAGCTGTGACCTGCCACGCTCAGCCCACAATTCAAATTTTTGCTAGAAACCTCAAATTTAACACTGGTAACATATTGTCAGCAATTTTCCTTAAAATGATGGATTCATTTTATTCATTTTTTTGAGAAAAAATCTGCCATATTCATAGTCTAAATTACTATTGTCTATCAGTTGTTCTTTCAAGCCTAAAATAGTGTTTTGTGGAATCAGTGACTATTTTAGCCTTCAACTCAATCTCTTACCAAGTGTTTAACCATTGTACTTTGATATGTAGTAGAATGGCTATCTGTATACTTCTTACTGAATAATCATAGTTTTTCTTCTCATCAAAGTTATTCTTAAGGAAAACTTATTCTGTAAGAATGTGGGTGTAAAGAGGCCAGTGGCTCACACCTGTAATTCCAGCACTTTGCAAGGCCAAGGCAGGTGGATTACCTGTGATCAGGAGTTCGAGACCAACCTGGCCAACATAGCAAAACTCTGTCTCTACTGAAAATACAAATATTAACTGGGCCTGGTGGTGCTCACCCGTAGTCCCAGCTACTAGGGAGGCTGAGGCAGGAGAATTGGTTTAACCCAGGAGGCAGAGGTTGCAGTGAGCTGAGATTGCACCACTGCACTCCAGCCTGGGCAGCAAGGCGAGGTGCTGTCTCAAAAAAAAAAAAAAAAAAAAGAAAGAATACAGAGACTTTAATATCATACTGTCATTATACAAATAAGGCACCACAACATTTAACACCGTGGTTTTGTGCCATTGATACAAATACTTACTTACTCAAAACCCAGCATTTTTAAAGAAAGCCAACAACATCATTATGAAAGTAGCTTTAACCTAGTAGATCCTCTGAAATAGTCTTGGGGACCACTAGAGGTTTGTGGACTATAAGTACCAGTGTTCTGAAACATGAATTAGAATTAGAACTATTGACAGATGCTGAATAGGCAGTTAACTGCTTTGAGTGAGGTGTTTTTTTTTACAAGATGGCTTTAACAAGATAGGGCTTTCTCTCAATACTTTAGTTTTTCAATAGGTAGCATATGGGCCAGGTGTGGTGGCTTAAACCTACCTGTAATCCCAGCACTTAGGGAGGCTGAGACAGGAGGATTACCTGAGGCTAGGTGTTCAAGACCAGCCTGGCAACATAGTGAGCCACTGTCTTTAGCAAAGAAAAAAAAAAAAAAAAAAAGATAGCATGTACTTTTCTTTTTATTCTTAATCAGAAATGGGTTGAATTATTTTTAACAGAATGCGGTTTTCTTGATGACCAGGGCATTAAGATATATGTTAACTGTTTTGACTGGTTTGTAAGTGATTGAAATTTCTCTTTGGACATTGATTTTTGATTGAAAATTTTTTTCCCAAGGTTTTATTGAAGGTGTTATATCAGTACAAGGAGAAGCAATATATGGCTCCTCGAGTTTTACAACAGACATTAAATTATATCAATCAAGGAGTTTCTCATGCTCTCACCTGGAAGAATCTGAAGCCCCATATACAAGTAATAATTTATCTGAAATGTTTTATTTGAAAACTTGCATGTTTGTTAAGTTGTGTTAGTTTACTTCTGGTGGTTGTTTTGAGAGTATAGCAGAAAAAGGAGACAGACACTCTGACATAAAGTTATGAGAGGTATTTTGTGACTATTCAACTTACCTTTTAATCCAAAACTGTTATCTTCAAACTTGATTTAAGTTCTTACTCTTGGTCTATGATTACATTTTATCATGTAATTTGGAGTAACCAAGGGACTTTATTTCACCAGATTAGTTTCTAGCATAAGTGGCTTATCTCCTGTTTCTATGAATAATTAATTTGGTTTATTTAGAGCTGTAGAATTTTGTAGACTTACATATGTGTATATTTTTAGGATACTTATTTGCAGCATACGTACACTTATATCTTATAATTACTTGTTACAGAGAGGGGAAGTACATGTAGTTAGATAGTTGATCTTAGAACACATTAAATGCATTACTAAAGTTTGATATTAAGCTTTAAAATATATCATAGTGTTACTTGAGTTTTAATACTTAGAGGAAATTTGAAGGTTTAAATTTGAAAACTGATGGCTACTGTTTTCTTAACTTTTAAATTGCAGGGCATTATCCAAGATGTTATTTTTCCATTGATGTGCTATACAGATGCTGATGAAGAACTTTGGCAAGAAGACCCTTATGAATATATACGCATGAAGTTTGGTAAGAAATATGCACCTTTGGGAGAAATGCCAAATGTGGGTGAAGGGGAGAAAGGAAGCAAAACACACTGCCATGTGTGTACCTATGCAACTGTCTTGCATGTTCTGCACATGTACCCCAAAACCTAAAATGCAATAAAAAATAAAAAATAAAAAAAAAAAAAAGAAATATATACCTTTTTAGAAACAAAAAAAGTCAGTAATTAAGATTAGAGTGATTGTGTGTAGCCAACCTATGGGGTATTGGTATCTTCTTTATTTTTTATTTTTTAAGACGAGTTTCACTCTTGTCACCCAGGCTTGAGTGCAGTGGCCCAATCTTGGCTCACTGCATCCTCTGCCTCCCAGGTTCAAGCGATTCTCCTGCCTCAGTCTCCCAAGTAACTGGGATTACAGGCGCCTGCCATCACGCGCAGCTGAGTTTTTGTGTTTTTAGTAGAGATGGGGTTTCATCATGTTGGCCAGGCTGGTATCAAATTCCTAACCTCAGGTGATCCACCTGTCTTGGCCTCCCAAAGTGCTGGGATTACAGGTGTGAGCCACCACACCACGCCTAGCCCTTCTTTGTTGTTTTAATATAATTGATCCCTTGTGGAGTCCTTTTTGGGGCTATTCATTTTAGGGACCATTCATTATTGATAATCATCTTATTTTTAGCAGACACAAATTCAATACTGTTAAGCTTTTATTACTGAATGCCAAAACGGTTAGATATTCAAGATTACACCTCAACACTAAATGTCTCAAGTATACTTTTGGATTTTATGTTGGTCGTCATATGTGTGGGAAATGAGAAAATACATTGGAAGCTGGAGTCACATGAAGTCCCTGCACAGAACTAAAGAATTGTAATTTGGCTAATAATGTGAAGGCCTTCTTACCAGATCATCTGTGCTTTTTGCAGCTTGTACTTTTGTGACGCTATTGTGAAAATTCTCATGTTGGTAGTGTTTCATACATATAATTGAAACTGCTAAGTTCTGGGTTAAAAAAGAAAAATGAAAAACTATTCAGAAGAATTCATGGATTAACATTTAATTTGTACAGGTCAGGTGTGGTGACTATTGCCTATAATCCCAACACATTGGGAGGCCAAGGTGGGCAGGTCAGGAGTTCGAGTCCAGTCTGACCAGTATGGTGAAACCCCATCTCTACTAAAAGTACCAAAATTAGCTGGGTGTGGTGGCAGACACCTGTAATCCAGCTACATGAGAGGCTGAGGCAAGAGAACCACTTGAATCTAGTAGTTGGAGGTTACAGTGAGCCGAGATTGTCCCACTGTACTCCAGCCTAGGTGACACAGTGAGATTTCATCTCCAAACAAACAAAAACACTTAATTTGTATGGAAAAGGCATGGAATTCTGCTTTTGCAAAATTATACGGGAATCTGGGATCATTTTCATACCTTAGGTAAAGATTAAGCATGGTTTTTAATGCTTTTGTGAAGAAATTAATGTTTATTGTCTTAATTTAAAACTTGTTCTCTAGATGTGTTTGAAGATTTCATTTCTCCTACCACTGCTGCCCAGACACTTTTGTTTACAGCCTGTAGTAAGAGGAAAGAGGTAGGCTTATTTAATATTGAGTTAACTTTTCCTATATTATTTAAAATTTATTCAACTATGCACTCAGTTTTAAATGTCATGTGAGTCATTTTGTTAGTGTTTTTTAAGTACTGTTGGCCTAATTCAATAATGGTGCTTTTCTCTTTTAATCTAGGTACTGCAAAAGACTATGGGATTTTGTTACCAGATTCTTACAGAACCAAATGCTGACCCACGGAAAAAAGATGGAGCCCTGCATATGATTGGCTCTTTAGCTGAAATACTTCTGAAGGTATTCTTTAGTGTATTTGTATGTGCATGAGTGTACAAGTAGTTTTTTTGTTTATTATTTATTTTTGTTTTTTAGTTTTTTTGTGTGTGCAAGTAGTTTTAAAAAATAAACAGCCAGCCAGGCACAGTGGCTCAATTCTGTAATCTGAGCACTTCGGGATGCTAAGGTGGGCAGATTGCTTACGCCTAGGAGTTTGAGACCAGCCTGGGCAACATACTGAGACCGCCCCCACCCCCATTCTTTATAAAAATAAAAAATACACTCGGTGTGTTGGCTCATGCCTGTAATCCCAGCACTTTGGGAGGCCGAAGAGGGCAGATTGCTTGAGGTCAGGAATTTGAGACCAGCCTGGCCAACATGGCAAAACCCCATCTATACTAAAAATACAAAAATTAGCTGGCCATGGTGGCACATGCCTGTAATCCCAGCTACTTGGGAGGCTGAGGCAGGAGAATCACTTGAACCTGGGAGGTGTAGGCTGCACTGAGCCAAGGTCATGCCACTGCACTCCACATTCCAGCCCAAGCTACGGAGACTTGGTCTCAATAAAAAAAATTAGCAGCCTTATGGGGTGTACAACTCAGTAGTTTTTATTATTCACAGTTGTATAACTATCACCCTCAGAAGAAATTCTGTATACATTGGCAGTCACTCTACATTTCACCCCATATCTCCCAGCGCTAGGCCACATTTGTTTATGGATTTGTTTATTCTGGACATGTTATATGAATAGAGTCATAATGTATAGTCCTTTGTGGGTCACTTCTTTCATTTAGCATAATGTTTCCAAGGATTACCCATGTTGTAGCATGTTTCAGTACTTTTTCTGTTTCGTTGCCAAATTATATTTCATTATATTAATAAACCAGATTTTATTCATTCATTAGTTGCTTCTATTTTCTGGCTACTACAAATGTTGCTGTGAATATTCATGTTTAAGTTTTTTTGTTTGTTTTTGAGACAGAGTCTTGCTCTGTTGCCCAGGCTGGAGTACAGTGGTGCAATGTCGACTCATGCAACTACGCCTCCTGGGTTCCCTGCCTTAGCCTCCGGAGTGGCTGGAATTAGAGGCACCTGCCACCACGCCTGGCTAATTTTTGTAATTTTGGTAGAGATGGGGTTTCACCATATTGGCCAGGTTGGTCTTGAACTCCTGACCTTGTGATCCGCCTGCCTTGGTCTTCCAAAGTGCTGAGATTACAGGTGTGAGCCAATAGGCCTGGCCCATGTTTAAGTTTTGTGTTTTTTTTGAGATGGAGTTTTGCTCTTGTTATCCAGGCTGGAGTGCAATGGCGCGATCTCGGCTCACCGCAACCTCTGCCTCCTGGGTTCAGGCAGTTCTCCTGCCTCCGTGTCCTGAGTATCTGGGATTACAGGCACGCACCGCCATGCCCAGCTAATTTTTTGTATTTTTAGTAGAGACAGTGTTTCACCATGTTGACCAGGATGGTCTCGATCTCTTGACCTTGTGATCCACCCGCCTTGGCCTCCCAAAGTGCTGGGATTACAGGCTTGAGCCACTGTGCCTGGCCTGTTTTTTGTTTTTTTAAAGACAGGGTTTCACCATGTTGGCCAGGCTGGTCTTGAACTCCTGACCTCAGGTGATTCACCTGCCTCAGCCTCCCAAAGTGCTGAGATTAAAGGTGTGAGCCACCGTGCCCAGCCCATGTTTAAGTTTTTATGTGGACTTAGTTTTCATTTTTCATGGGTATACACCTATGAGTATGAATTGCTGGTCATAATTTGAGAAACCACAGGACCATTTTCCAGTGTCACTGTACCATTTATATTTCTGCCAGCAGTATATTTTGATTATAGCCATCCTGGTAAACATGAATTAGTATCTCTTTGTGGCTTTGAAAGTTTTCATGTGTTTATTGTCCATTTGTATATTTTTAGAGAATATTGATTCAAACTGCTTATTCCCATCCCACCCTGCCACTTTTTTTGTTTTGAAATGGAGTCTTGCTCTGTTGCCCAGGCTGGAATGCAGTGGCGAGATCTCGGCTCAGTGCAGCTTCTGGTCTCCTGGGTTCAAGCAATTCTCCTACTTCGGCCTCCCAAGTAGCAGCATTTTTTTTTTTCCACCAAGGCTGGAGTGCAGTGGCGTGATCTCGGCTCACTGCAACCTCCGCCTCCCGGGTTCAAGTGATTCTTGTGCTTCAGGCGCCTGCCACTAAACTTGAATATTGAGAGTGCCTTTTTAGAGAAACACTTGAACCCAGGAGGCGGAGGTTGCAGTGAGCCGAGATTGTGCCACTTCATTCCAGCCTGGGTGAGAGTGAGAGACTGTCTCAAAAAAAAAAAAAAAAGTAGCACCTTTGAAGATAGCCAGTTTTTTTTTTTTTGTTTTTTTTTTGGGACGGAGTTTCGCTGTTGTTACCCAGACTGGAGTGCAATGGCATGATCTCGGCTCACTGCAACCTCCGTCTCCTGGGTTCAAGCAATTCTCCTGCCTCAGCCTCCTGAGTAGCTGGGACTACAGGGGCACACCACCAGGCCCAGCTAATTTTTGTATTTTTAGTAGAGACAGGGTTTCACTTTGTTGACCGGGATGGTCTTGATCTCTTGACCTTGTGATCCACCCGCCTCAGCCCCCCAAAGTGCTGGGATTATAGGCGTGAGCCACCGCACCCGGCAATAGCCAGTTTATTAGTTTCAAAGCAGGATTTTTTTTCACATCATGTTAGCTAGAAACTTTACCAGAGAGGTTTTTTTCCTTCTAAAAGTTTCATAAAAAATAAAATTCGTAAGGTGGCAAAATTAAGCAAACTTAAATCAGTCAGACACTATTATTGCTTTTAAGATTTGGCATTATGGCTTTCTAATCAAGGAATGTGAAAACATGTCGAAATGTATTCAGTGGTTTTTAGTGGTGAAGTTCTGGAATAAGAAAATTGGTTGTGGATCCTGGGATTCAAAAAATGAGAATACGATGTGGCGTTAATAGTCATTTTTAACAGTATTAATCTATTTGGAAATTGTGATGATTGTATTTGGAACTGTATCAAAATAATTCTTGTTTGTATTTACAGAAAAAGATCTATAAAGATCAGATGGAATACATGTTGCAGAATCATGTATTCCCTCTCTTCAGCAGTGAACTAGGCTACATGAGAGCAAGGGTATGTTTTAAAGCTGCATTATTTATATACTTCTGTCTTGTAATGAATGACTCTGTGGACTTTTATATTGAAACTTTTAAATGCTGACTTTGAAGGCTGTGTTTTATTTTAGGTTTCTGTTTAATGTACATGATTACATGGCTGCTGTAATGTGTGCATAGCTTTCATCTGTGTCTGGTAGCAGCGTCTGTCTGTGTTTTGCATTCGGATCTTGCTATCCACACAAATGTTATGCAGCCAAAGAGTAACTTGGGATCATAGTACTGGTCTAGTGTTGTCTCTGGACACATCTACCACTGGCCAGCCTCCAAAGTCCCATACACAGAACTCGGGGATTAGAGATTAGCTTGGGGGAATTTAAGGCAAGGTATTTACACTAACTCTCTGTATTTTTACAAAAGGCTTGCTGGGTGCTTCACTATTTTTGTGAAGTGAAGTTCAAAAGTGATCAGAACCTTCAAACAGCCTTAGAGCTAACAAGAAGATGTCTGATTGATGATAGAGAAATGCCTGTGAAAGTGGAAGCTGCCATTGCCCTTCAAGTATTGATCAGCAATCAAGAAAAAGGTAAAGGATTTGTATGTCAAGAAAAGTGAATGTTGGCCAGGTATGGTGGGTCACGCCTGTAATCTTACCATTTTGGTAGGCTGAGGCAGGAAGAATGCTTGAAGCCAGGTGTTCAAGACCAGCCTGGGCAACATTGCTACAAAAAATTTTTTCAAAATTAACTGGACATTGTGGCATGTACCTGTAGGCCCGGCTACTTGGGAGTCTGAGGCAGCAGGATCACTTGAGCCCAGCAGTTCAAGGCTGCAGTGTTCTGTGATTGCCACTGCCCTCCAGCCTGGGCAACAGAGCAAACCCCTGCCTCTTATTTAAAAAAAATAGTAATGAGTGTCTTTATGCCTGATTATAAAAAGGCATAATCCTAGAAACTTGGCATACTTCCTTTTTTATGTGAAAGTACCTTTTTTTTTTTTTTTTTGAGACCGAGTTTCGCTGTTGTTACCCAGACTGGAGTGCAATGGCACGATCTTGGCTCACCACAACCTCCGCCTCCTGGGTTCAAGCAGTTCTCCTGCCTCAGCCTCCTGAGTATCTGCGACTACAGGCACGCACCACCATGCCCAGCTAATTTTTGTATTTTTAGTAGAGACGGGGTTTCACTTTGTTGACCAGGATGGTCTCGATCTCTTGACCTCGTGATCCACCCGCCTCGGCCTCCCAAAGTGCTGGGATTATAGGCGTGAGCCACTGCGCCTGGCCGTGAAAGTACCTTTTAAAAAAGCTCATTAATATACTCTTTCTCTTACAGCTAAAGAATATATCACACCATTCATCAGACCTGTAATGCAGGCTCTTCTTCATATTATAAGAGAAACAGAAAATGATGACCTTACCAATGTAATTCAGAAAATGATCTGTGAATATAGTGAAGAAGTTACTCCTATTGCTGTGGAAATGACACAACATTTGGTATGTTGTTTGAACCTATCATTTTTGCAAGCATTTTAATTTAGCTCTCAGTATGTTCCAGATTGTGTCACAAGTGGCTTGCCTTACCTTATAGCAGCGGTCCCCAACCTTTTTGGCACCTGGGACCGGTTCTGTGGAAGATAATTTTTCCACAGATGGTCCGGGGAGATGTCTTTGGGATGAAACTGTTCCCCCTCTTATCAGGCAGTGGTTTCTCATGAGGAATGTGCAACCTAGATCCTCTAATGCACATTTCACAGTAGAGTTTGTGCTCCTATGAGAATCTCTGGCAATAATACTCACCTGCCATTTACCTACAGGTCCTAACAGGCCATGGACCGGTACCAGTCTGCGGCCTGGGGATTGGGGATCCTTGCCTTATAGCAGATACTTGATAGACATTACTGTATAGCACATAAAGCCCTTGACAGACACTTAACTTACTTAATTCTAACACAATTGTGTGTGAGAATTATTCTTGTTCTACAGAGAAAATGTGAGATACACAATGGTTAATTACCTAAGCTAGACAGGGTGGGGGTAGGATTCATACATGAACCTTCATAGTAGTTGTTTTTTTTTAAAAAATAAATAGAGATGGGGTGTCACCATGTTGGCCAGGCTGGTCTCGAACTCCTGCCCTCAGGTGATCCACCCAAAGTTCTGGGATTACAGGCGTGAGCCACCGTGCCCGGCTCATAGTAGTTAGATGGCTCAGGCATGACCATCTGTGAAGAGGCCTGGAATGCTCAAAATAATCAATTGAATATTACAGAAGATCAATCAGTAATCCCCTTGATGATTAAATATACTTTCATTTGGGCGTTGTCAAGTGCTAATGAGCAATATTAATGAAAACTATTCAAAATATTAAGTACTTTTTATACCTTGCCTCACTTAGTCCTCACGCGTTGTCTATGAAGTCCCTGAAGTAGCATGCAGAAAAGGTCAAGAGAGGTCAAGTAACTTGTTTAAGGTCACCCAATGAGTAGACCATTTGATTACAAAGCCTAAGCTCTTTATTATCATTAGTCAATTTGGAGACATTGATTTGTTGTGGTATCCCAGTGAGAACATTCTAAAAATTAAAAGTCTTAGACCAAAACATATTTATAATGTCTCAATGACAAACTTGAGTTATATTCTCTGTAATCTAGGCAATGACATTTAACCAAGTAATCCAGACCGGGCCAGATGAAGAAGGTAGTGATGACAAAGCAGTTACTGCTATGGGAATTCTGAATACAATTGACACACTTCTTAGTGTAGTTGAAGATCATAAAGAGGTAAGAAGATTATCCAATGTTGCAGTTTTTCAAGCCATTTTATGCTTTTTGGAGGGCTGTAATATCTCTCTGGCTGTCTCATGTACCTTGTTAACCATTTTCCCTTTTATAAAGATAAGATTGGTGCCTTATACTTTAAGTTCTAAAGCATTAATAGAAGGAATAGGAAGCAAGTGTTTGTTTTACTGTCTTAGGGCCCAGGATTTTGGCTCCTCATTATGTTTTCTCATATCCAGAAGGATGGTGGTTCCCAGGAAAAAAATATTTTTCTTAGTTTTCTTTTTATTTGTTTGAAAAATTTTGGTGAAATATACATAACATAATATTGACAATCCTAATCATTTCTAAGTATATACAGTTCACTGATATTAAGTATATTCACATTGTTATGCAGCCATCTCTACCATCTTCGTAGTTTTCTTCTCTTCCAGTTGTCTTTTGGAAAAGTAACTTGTAATAATGGAATTTGTGTGTGTGTGTGTGAGTCTCACTGTTTCGTAGGCTGGAGCACAGTGGCGCGATATCAGCCCACAACTTCTGCCTCCTGGGTTCAAGCAGTTTCTCCTGCCTCAGCCTCCTGAGCAGCTGGGATTACAGGCATCTGCCACCTGCCTGGCTGATTTTTGTATTTTTAGTAGAGATGGGGTTTCATCATGTTGGCCAGGCTGGTCTTGAACACCTGACCTCAGGTGATCCACCTGCTTTGTTGGCCTCCCAAAGTGCTGGGATTACAGGTATTAGGCCCAGCTGCCTAATAATGGATTTTTTAAAATGGAATTATTTAAAACATACAGAAAAGAGTAAAGAACAAGAAAACTATAACCAATACTTTACCTTTATTACATTTTTAACACTTAAAATGTTTCTTTTATGTTAAGAAAAACTATTTCGGGGTGGGCGCAGTGGCTCATGGCTGTAATCCCAGTACTTTGGGACGCCATGTTGGGTGGATCACTGGAAGCCAGGAGTTTGAGACCAGCCTGGCCAACATGGTGAAACCTCATTTCTACTAAAAATACAAAAATTAGCCAGGTGTGCTGACAGGCACCTGTAGTCCCAGCTACTGAGGAGGTTGAGGCAGAAGAATCGCCTTTATCTAGGAGGTGGAGGTTGCAGTGAGCCAAGATTGCATTACTGCACTCCAGCCTGGGTGAAAGAGCGAGAGAAAGAGAGACAAAAACAATTTCAGATACATTCTTCCCATAGAAGTAATACTGCCATGAACTTGGTGTTTATAATTCCAGTGCAGATGCTTGTAATGTAATATATGTGTTATGTATAAATTATGTTTTCAGCAAGTTGCCTTTTGCAGCATCAAGTTTTTTTACTTAACTTACTGTGTTTTGAGACAGACTCTTCCTTTGTCACCCAGATAGGAGGGCAGTGGCACCATTTCGGCTCACTGCAAATTTTGCCTCCCAGGCTCAAGCCTCAGGCTCCCAAATAGCTGGGAGTCCAGGCACCCACCACCAATACCCGGCAATTTTTTGTATTTTTAGTAGAGATGGGGTTTCACCATGTTGGCCAAGCTGGCTACAAAGTCCTGACCTCAGGTGATCCACCTGCCTTGGCCTCCCAAAGTGCTGGGATTATAGGCATGAGCCACTGCGTGTGACCGACTCCTGCATTTTCATAATTGTTTTCGTTTCTTGAGAATGTTGTTTTTTCCTATTTAGGTAAATTAAGGTGGCCATTCCTCGTGTTTTTCTCATTGTAATGGTATTTCATTACCTTTTTTTTTTTTTTTTGAGGTGGAATCTGGCCCAGGCCGGAGTACAATGACACGGTCTCTGCTTACTGCAACCTCCACCTCCCAGGTTCAAGCCATTCTCCTGCCTCAGCCTCCTGAGTAGCTGAGATTACAGGCACCCACCACTGTGCCTTGCTAATTTTTGTATTTTTAGTAGAGACGGGGTTTTACCTCGTTGGTCAGGTTCGTGTCAAACTCCTGACCTCAGGTGAGCTGCCCACTTCGGCCTCCCAAAGTGCTGGGATTACAGGAGTCAGCCACCACACCAGCCTTCATTACATTCTTATCTGAGATCACAGTTTCATAATGTCTAAGTCATTTTAAAACAATGAACTTTCACAATATTGTGTGAAAATTTCACAATATTTCTTCACAATATTGACTATATTTAAGTGTACTGAATTATAGTATGCATTATCTTACTAAGTCATTCAGTGGGCTGTAGTTGCATATGATTTTTTTTTCTTCTCTTTTAGATAACTCAACAGCTTGAGGGAATCTGCTTACAAGTCATTGGTACTGTTTTACAACAGCATGTCTTAGGTATTATATTTCTGATTGTGCTAAGAATCTAGTGCTATTTCACATAAGCGTTTTACTAATGGCTCAGTTTTCTCTTTTAGAATTCTATGAGGAGATCTTCTCTTTAGCGCATAGTTTGACATGTCAACAAGTATCTCCACAGATGTGGCAGCTACTACCCCTTGTATTTGAAGTCTTTCAGCAAGATGGCTTTGATTACTTTACAGGTGAGTCAAATCAGCATGGAAATACTGAGGGTTTTCCCTGCTTTATTTGTAGCTTATCATTTGAACGTCCACTTTTGAATGTTCGGGACTGCTTCATTGTTCAGAAAAGTTATCAGCAAAAGTTAATGCTCACTGGTGATGCATGGTATTGATTTCTCTTATAAAATTTAGTTATAATTTTAGGTTTATTATTTGTAAACACACATAGATACCCACACACCCCCTTGTAATCTTCATATAAATTTAAATAAATGTGTATAATTTTTATGTTTAAATACAAAGAAAATCACTTTAATAATAGGTTCATTTCTGCATTTAATTATAAATGAATATATTTTAATTAAAAGTGAATGTTAAGGTCAGGCATAGTGTGTCACGCCTGTAATGCCAGCACTTTGGGAAGGCGAGAGATCACTTCAGTCCAGTAATTCTCGACCAATCTGGGCTATTGGTCAGACCCTGTTTCTAAAAAAACTTATAAAAATTAATTGGGCGTGGTGGGGTGTGCCCATAGTCCCAGCTACCTGGGAGGCTGGGGTTGGAGGATCACCTGAGTCCAGGATTTTTGGGTTACAGTGAGCTTTAACCTCAACCACTGCACTCCATCCTGGGCAACAGAGTGAGAGTGTCCCCCCACCCCCAAAAAAATAAAAATAAAAAGTGAATGTCAGAGACAAAATGGTCTCATAGATTTGCCTTTTTCTAAGGAAATTTTTCAAAAACAAAGATAAAGCATTTGTATTAGTAAAGATGTGTAACTGATGTTTTTTATTAATATAGATATGATGCCCCTCCTTCATAATTATGTAACAGTTGATACAGACACACTTCTGTCTGATACCAAGTATCTTGAAATGATATACAGTATGTGCAAAAAGGTAGGTCATTTTTATATATCAGATTTCATGAGGCTTCTGCTATAAAATGTATGAAATTGTGAAGACTCATGTGCTACCACACTGTAGTAAACATGGATCTGACAGAATTAAGGGCTTTAAAAATTAAAAGTCATTGGTCCCTAGATGCCACAGTTTTGATAATTTTGTGTGCCCTCTGACACGGAATTCGTTTTTGAATTTTAGAGTGCCCGGAGTTTAACTAACAGTCTTTTGGAATCAAAAGCAGGAAAGAATCAAGAATTCAAGGGATTTTTGAACAGTTTAGGAATGGATAGAGATGTTTTATAAAGGAAAAGCTTAGTGACTATGGGTTTATAAGAAATAGGGGATGAATGTCCCCTTCAGTTTTGGTTGGGGAAACAGTTAAACTGGGTTCCATCAATATCAAAGTCAGTGTCATTGGTCGCATTTGAATTTCTAGCAATATATCTGTTTCAGGTCATTAGAAAATGATTTGCTCCATGAAGTTTTTAGATTTCTTTCACTCATTTCTTTCCCCTCTGAACAGGAAGTCACACATAATTATCTAGTTATATTAGTCATTGTTTACTGCCAATTATATTGTTTATATTAATATTCTGGGAATAGAGATATACTATTTACATTTCATTTCCTGAACACTTAATCATTTACACTCATCTAGAGTTCACTAGCCTTCAAGTCCACGTTTATTTCTGTCTGGAGTTTGTAGGGCAACATTTGCTCTCAACAGGCTGCCTCTTCCTCCCTCCATATTAATTAAGATACTTCAAGTGATATTTGGTGGGAAATTGTTTATTTGATTCAGATATCTGATTTAAAGATTTCATGAAGCCTTACTGCAATTTATATTCTATGTTGATCAGGTTCTTACAGGAGTTGCAGGAGAAGATGCAGAATGTCATGCAGCAAAATTGTTAGAGGTCATCATTCTGCAGTGCAAAGGTCGTGGCATTGACCAGGTCAGTGAGGCTAATAATGATTCATAGTTGAGGCTTCATAGGGTAATCTTTTCCTTCCACTCTCTTTCCTCCTTTTTTGGCATTTGTTGCATATTCTGTATGTTTTTGTTTATTATGCCATCTAGACAACTAATATTTTTAGTTAAAAATATTTTATGGCTTCTTTGTTATCATGAAAAGTAAACTTTGGCTTAAGATTTTTTTAAATAGCTTTAGTAATTTCCATGGTCAGTTTTTGTTTGTTTGTTTTTTGAGTCAGAGTCTTGCTCTATTGCCCAGGCTGGAGTACAGTGGCACAATCTCTGCTCACTGCAGCTAGGTTCCTGCCTCAGCCTCCCAAGTAGCTGGGATTACAGGCATGCACTACCACACCGGGCTAATTTTTTCATATTTTTAGTAGAGTAGTAAAATATAAAAAAAAATATATTTTTAATATTTTATATTTTTAGCTTCGCTATTTTGGCCATGCTGGTCTCGAACTCCTGACTTCAAGTGATCTGCCCGCTTTAGACTCCCAAAATGTTGGGAGTAGAGGTGTGAGCCACGACACCCGGCCAGTTTTAATAGGAACATTGTGAAGCCATGATTGATATCATCATGAGCTTTTAGTAGCTCTAAAATTAGATTTCCCCATGCAGTGCCTTAGCAATAAATATTGGCCATCTGATGCTACAATAGGGTTAATATTGGCAACAAAGAAGCTTTTATTTTTAGAATAGTTTGTATACTATTAACTACAGTCTTAGAATATTTTGCTGTCTTTTTTTGTAGTGCATTCCCTTATTCGTGGAAGCAGCCTTAGAAAGACTGACAAGAGAGGTTAAGACAAGTGAACTTCGAACTATGTGTCTGCAAGTTGCAATTGCAGCTTTGTATTATAATCCACACCTACTACTTAATACCTTAGAAAATCTTCGCTTCCCTAATAATGTTGAACCAGTTACAAATCATTTTATTACACAGTGGCTTAATGATGTTGACTGTTTCTTGGGGTAAGTGACACACATTGCAATTTTATTAAATTTGCTTTGGGACGAACTCTGCTTATTTAAGGAAAGAAAACGGACAATCTCTTTTTTTTTCCCTTAGGCTTCATGACAGAAAGATGTGTGTTCTTGGACTTTGTGCTCTGATTGATATGGAACAGATACCCCAAGTTTTAAATCAGGTTTCTGGACAGATTTTGCCAGCTTTTATCCTTTTATTTAATGGATTAAAAAGAGCATATGCCTGCCATGCAGAACACGAGAATGACAGTGATGATGATGATGAAGCTGAAGATGATGATGAAACTGGTAAGTGATTTTCAACTGAAGAGGACAAAACTTGTTCCCTAGCCCTTCTCCCAAATAAATGTGGGATCATACCCAAATGCTTTCACTCACAGAAAGACTTACTATCTTCTCACTACAGTGATGAAGGCAGGAACTTGAGCTGTATCACCAACATGTAGAGCAGTTCAGATCATTTTAGTATGCAATCAACAATGGTTTGTTCATTTTACACATTCTTAGCACTATAGATACAAAGATGAATGAGATGTCATGCATTTCTTCAAAAGTTTTTTCTCTACTGTGGGAAAGGATTACAAAGCCAAATAATTCTGTATATAATAATATATTTGATATAGAGTGCTGAGTCCATTTAAGAGCTAGAGATTATAGGTCCTTTTAAGAGTTGAGGAAGTTTGGCCCGGCACGGTGGCTCACGCCTATAATCCCAGCACTTTGGGAGGCCGAGGCGGGTGGATCACGAGGTCAAGAGATCGAGACCATCCTGGTCAACAAGGTGAAACCCCATCTCTACTAAAAATACAAAAATTAGCTGGGCATGGTGGGCGCGCCTGTAGTTGTAGCTACTCGGGAGGCTGAGGCAGGAGAATTGCTTGAACCCAGAAGGCGGGGGTTGCGGTGAGCCGAGATCGTGCCACTGCACTCCAGTCTGGGTAACAACAGCGAAACTTCATCTCAAAAAAAAAAAAAAAAAAAAAGAGTCGAGGAAGTTTGTAAGGTGGCATGCATGCACCTGTAGTTCCAGCTACTTTGGAGTCACTTGAGCCCAGGAGTTCAAGTCCAGCTTAGGCAACATAGTGAACCCCCTCTTTTTTTTTTTTTTTTTTTTAAGAGTTTTGCTCCCATTGCCAAGGCTGGAGTGCAGTGGCGCGATCTGGGCTCACTGCAACCTCTGCCTCCCTGGTTCAAGCAGTCCTGCCTCAGCCTCCCAAGTAGTTGGGGCAGCAGGAACATGCCACAACACCTAGCTAATTTTTGCATTTTTAGTAGAGATGGGTTCACCATGTTGGCCAGGCTGGTTTTGAACTCCTGACCTTGTGATCCTCTCGCCTCAGCTTCCCAAAGTGCTGGGATTACAGGCATAAGCCACAGCACCCAGCCTAAACCCCATTTCTTTAAAAAAAAAAAAAAAAAAATATTGTGGGAATTACATGAGGGAGTTTTTTTTTTTTTTTTTTTTTTTTTTTTTTTTTTGAGACGGAGTTTTGCTCTTGTTACCCAGGCTGGAGTGCAATGGCGCAATCTCGGCTCACCGCAACCTCCGCCCCCTGGGTTCAGGCAATTCTCCTGCCTCAGCCTCCTGAGTAGCTGGGATTACAGGCACGCGCCACCGTGCCCAGCTAATTTTTTGTAATTTTTTTAGTAGAGACGGGGTTTCACCATGTTGACCAGAATGGTCTCGATCTGTTGACCTCGTGATCCACCCGCCTCGGCCTCCCAAAGTGCTGGGATTACAGGCTTGAGCTACCGCGCCCGGCCTTGAGGGAGTTTTTAACACTTAACATAGTCTTTGGCAGATGGTACTCAGTTAATACATAATGGAATTAACAGCCTTAACAAAGGTACACATATCATTATAGTTACTATTACAAGATTTATGGGGTTTTTGTTTTTAAACTGCTAATGATTTATGGTATTAATGTTGACTAAATTTATTGCAGACATCCATCCTCTCTATTCCTAAACCTAAGCATTAACTGCACTATAAAATTAAGTTAATTAAATGTGGAGAAGTACATTTTATCTATAAGACACTATATACTATCAGTGTATAAATTCATAAAATATTAAGAGAAATTATTAGAAGGGTTTCAACATAGATAGCTATTGCCATTTTTGTCTTTTATCATCCAGCCTTTAAAAAAAAATCTTACAAAAAGTTTGGTGGGTTTAACAGTAGTATGTTCATAATATGCAGTCCTTTTACAGATGTCTAGTATTAAGAATATATTAAATCATGGTTGGTTTTCTTGGACTCCTACGGGAATTTTCGTTTCTATTTATTGTTGAACATGTATTTAAACACCAATTCTCGGAGCTCTCTTGTCAGTTGTGACTTGTAATCTACTGACAGTGATTGAGATGACTCACTTTGTTCAGTAAAATATCTCATTGTTATAAAAGTACTTATATTATGACTTGGCAGAGGAACTGGGAAGTGATGAAGATGATATTGATGAAGATGGGCAAGAATATTTGGAGATTCTGGCTAAGCAGGCAGGTGAAGATGGAGATGATGAAGATTGGGAAGAAGACGATGCTGAAGAGACTGCTCTGGAAGGCTATTCCACAATCATTGATGACGAAGATAACCCTGTTGATGAGTATCAGATATTTAAAGCTATCTTTCAAAGTAAGTTAACTTGTTACATGTGGATCCATTTCATTGAACAAATCTGTTCTAGTCTCTATCTGCCCTTTAAAGGAGGAGGAGTTTGGAGGATATCAAACCTAGACTAGAAAAGGCTTGTTAGGCAATGTAACCAAAATTATTTCTAAGGTTGCCATAGTTTCTGAGTATTCTTTCTTCATCCTGTTACTTTACATTTAGATTGTAATATTGAAAGATTATAGGAAAATAATGTAGTTCAAACAGGTATACAGTGACAGTGCCTCTTTACTACTTCTCGGCCTCCCAGCTTTCCTTACAAGCAACCACTCTTACATGATCTTATAATTATTTTTTTCCTATGTTGTATGGTATGTTAACTAGTTTAATCTGTTGTTACTAAATTAGTACCTTTTGGCATAATCAAATTTTTAGCCTTAAAGGACTAATTTAATCCTCAGATTTTAGGATTATATATGCCTAGTATTCTGGAGCCACATAACAATCATTTACTTGATTTTTTTTTTTAAGACGGAGTTTCACCATGTTGGTCAGGCTGGTCTTGAAAACCCGACCTCAGGTGATCCTCCCGCCTTGACCTCCAAAGTGCTTGGATTACAGGCATGAGCCACCACGCCTGGCCTTCATTTACTTGGATTTCAACAAGGTATAACATCTGTCCGTGTTTTACCATTCACATTAAGAAATTAAATTGCCACTGTATTTAAAAGATCCTTTCCTCTCAGAGTTAATTACTGTTATATATATATCATTTCCTATGCATCGGGAACTGATGAATACATTCTCTGATAACCAAGGGTTTGAATCTTTTTTTTTTTTTTTTTTTTTTTTGAGACAGAGTCTCACACTGTTGACAGGCTAGAGTACAGTGGTATGATCTCAGCTCACTGCAACCTCTGCCTCCTGGGTTCAAGCGATTCTTTCTGCCTCAGCCTCCCGAGTAGCTGGGACTACAGGCGTGTACCACCACACCCATCTATTTTTTGTATTTTTAGTAGAGATGGGGTTTCACCATGTTGGCCAGGATGGTCTTTATCTCTTGACCTCATGATCCACTTGCCTCGAACTCCCAAAGTGCTGGGATTATAGGCATGAGCCACCGCACCCGACTGGGTTTTGAGTCTTCTAAGCTCATGATGAGGCAGTTTTGATGCAAGGTTGCAGAAGCACAAAGTGTTTCTGAGCTACATGGCAGCAAGAACTGACTGATATGCCTAACTTGCTTTGTCTGTCCCTTGTACTTTGTAGACAAACACCACATGTCAGTTCCTAAAGGATGGAGTACAGTGGTACTATTTTGGCTCATTTCAACCTTCGTCTCCTTATGCCTCAGCCTTCTGAGTAGCTGGGATTATGGGTATTTGCCACCATGCCCGGCTAATTTTGGTATTTTTAGTAGAGATGGGGTTTCGCCATGTTGGCCAGGCTGGTCTTGAACTCTTGGCCTCAAGTGATCTGCTTGCCTCAGCCTCCCAAAGTGCTGGAATTACAGGGATGAGCCACCTTGTCTGGCCTACTTAATGCTTCCCATTTTTCTTTTTAAATTTAGTGATTTGAGAATTCTAACCAAAGTAGCCTTGATCATTTTCAAGTTGCTTTAGCTCTGAGTTTTTTAAGATTGTTGGGTTAGCTTTATTCCTGAAGTCTCCCTAGTTTGTTGCTTACTATGTAAGAACTAGTTAGGCTCTGAATCCTTATTTGCTAGAGAGATGGCTCATAAGAATGATTAGCATTTTTGGAGGTATAAAGATAAGCTGTAATTAATTTTTATTCCGGTATATGTTGTTTCATAAATAAGATAATTTTAACAATTATTGGAGAATATAAAATAGATCAGAATTTCAGTGTCGGGTTGGGATAGAGTAGTAGGAATGGAATAGAAAAGAGCTACCAAGCTTCTCTTATTCATATTGTTTTCCCCTTGTTTTTGTTTTTTGATAGCTATTCAAAATCGTAATCCTGTATGGTATCAGGCTCTGACTCATGGTCTTAATGAAGAACAAAGAAAACAGTTACAAGACATAGCAACTCTGGCCGATCAAAGAAGAGCAGCCCATGGTATGTTAGTTAAACATAACTTCTATTTAATTAGTGACTTTTATACCTTTTTAAATTTTATAGGTTTTAAATTTTATATGATTTAAGATTATATAAAAGGTATAGTTGTTGCAGGTGATAGGAATTAACTAATCTGAGAGATTTAATACAAGAGAACTTAATTTTGGCTTTGGCTATAGTTTGCTTACTTTTTTTTTTTTTTTTTTTTTTTTTTTTTTTTGAGACGGAGTTTCGCTCTTGTTACCCAGGCTGGAGTGCAATGGCGCGATCTCGGCTCACCGCAACCTCCGCCTCCTGGGCTCAGGCAATTCTCCTGCCTCAGCCTCCTGAGTAGCTGGGATTACAGGCATGCGCCACCATGCCCAGCTAATTTTTTGTATTTTTAGTAGAGACGGGGTTTCACCATGTTGACCAGGATGGTCTCGATCTCTTGACCTCGTGATCCACCCGCCTCGGCCTCCCAAAGTGCTGGGATTACAGGCGTGAGCCACTGCGCCCGACCAGTTTGCTTACTTTTAAGTATAGTTGGGCCAGGCATGATGGCTCATGCCTATAATCCCAGTACTTCAGAAGGCCAAGGTGGGCAGATTGCCTGAGCTCAGGAATTTGACACCAGCTTCAGCAACGTGGTGAAACCCCATCTCTACTAAAATACAAAAAATTAGCTAGGCATGGTGCACATGCCTTTAGTCCCAGCTACTCAGGAGGCTGAGGCTGCAGTGAGTTGAGATTGCACCATTGTACTACAGACTGGGCGACAGAACAAGACTCCATCTCCAAGAAAACTAAAACAAAAAAACTAAATTAACCAGCCAGTCATGGTAGTGGTGCTTATAATCCCAGCTACTTGAGAGGCCAGGACAAGCAAATCCTTGAACCTGGGAGGCAGAGATTGCAGTAAGCCGAGGTCGAGCCATTGTACTCCAGCCTGGGTGACAAGAGTAAAACTCCATCTCAAAAAAGAAAAAGTACAGTTGAAGACTACTTTCAGTATGTGATAACTTTAGCTCGTGAGGATGGTTAGAAATTGCTATTAAAAATGTAAAATCTTGGTCAGGCATGGTGGCTCATGCCTATAATCCCAGCATTTTGGGAGGCCAAGGCAGGAGGGTTGCTTGAGTTCAAAAGCTCAAGACCAGCCTCGGCAACATAGTGAGACCTCATCTCTACAAACAACCAAACAAAATTATCCAGGCAGGTGGTGCATGCCTGTAGTCCCAGCTACTTGGGAGGCTGAGGCTGGAGGATCGCTTGAACCTAGGAGGTATAGGTTGCAGTGAGCCATTATTGCACCAGGCTACTCTGGCCTGGATGCTAGACTGAGACCAGATCCTGTCTCAAAAAAAAAAAGGAAAAACTTACTTTATGATGTTAATTAGCTCCCAGATATGACTTTTCATCTTTAAATGTTTCAGTATGCATTTTTTAAAGTACATTTTAGGTTATACACCACTGTTAATGCACAACAGTTATCTATAGACCTTATTTTTTAATAAATTTTTAAAGATCATTTTATTTTTTGAGACAAACCCTTGCTTTTGTCACTCAGGCTGGAATGCAGTGGCGCAATCTCAGTTTACCTGCCACCTCCATCTCCTGGTTTCAAGTGATTCTCCTGCCTCAGCTTCCCAAGTAACTATGATTACACATGTGCACCACCACACCCAACTAGTTTTTATATTTTTAGTAGAGACAGGGTTTCACTGTGTTGGCCAGGATGCTCTCAAACTCCTGAGCTCAGGAGATCTGCCCGCTTCAGCCTCCCAAAGTGCTGGGATTATAGGTGTGAACCACTGTGTGCCTGGCCAATTGTCTATACCATTAGCCAAACTAGCTTTATAGTCATAGTCAAAGAAGAGTTACTTTTATAAACAAGGCATAGCATTCTGAAGTATTTCATATTTTGAATTTGCCTGCATTTGACTTATGTGATTTTCTTCCTTTTAGAGATGGCCCTTACTGGTGTTTTTGACTCAAAATGGGGTTTTTAAATATTTTCTTCTTAACATGGGGAAGTGAAAATTGGTTAAGAAGTCTACAGCATACAGTAAAAGGGATTATATTCTCTACATAATGCATGCTCCCTCGCCCCTATACATTGGAGAAAACATGGACTTTGGAACTTCCTGGCCACTGATGATGGTTAAGCTATTGGCTTGTTTAATGTTTTATCAATATCTCCCCAAGTTAGTAGATGATTGAATGCCCTACTAAAATTCTATTTGTTTTCTAGAATCCAAAATGATTGAGAAGCATGGAGGATACAAATTCAGTGCTCCAGTTGTGCCAAGTTCATTCAATTTTGGAGGCCCAGCACCAGGGATGAATTGAGTTATCTCTTTCTCTCCGGCTGTGTGATTGTAGTGAAGAGCTTGTGTTCCTCCTAGTAGTGGTTCCAGAACTGGTTCATGTTATCTATTCTAAACTAATGATCAATAGATGGACAGAAAAAGCCAACAACCCCAGGAGATGGGACCTGATCATGCAACCTGGCACTGGAAAAGAAACCAGTGGGATTTTGTGGGTGGGAGGGGATGGGAAGTACCTTAGGGGGCGTATTTTCTTTATTTTTTGAAGAAAGTAAGATCCTGACTCTGAAGCTTCAAAGTGACACTGTGGAAATCTGAAACGAGGGGAGGTCAAGAAGGCAGCTTTTCTTTTTCTGAGGAAAAAATAGGCATGGGCTACAGGACTATTTAAAATGTCTCATTTACAGTATAAAGCTCAAAGGTAGATGTAATTTTTACACCTATGAGTATTTGTCCAATTTCTGTCTCTTCCTCACCATTGGGTATCTATTCTTTATATGTAAATAAGATAAGGTAATCTGATAGCCTTATTCAATTCTTCACTTTTCATTCATCATTGTTCCTATGTAGATTATTGGACATTTATTGTAGCACTACATAACTGATTATAAAAATCTGTAAATGAATTAGCACTTTCATATTGAAACAAGCCTGCTAGCCTATGTATAAAATAGCAAAATGTTTGCTGTTTATAAAAAGATGTAATGGGGTGGGGGGCAAGGGTAATTTCAAGTTATTAATTTAAAAATGAATTAGCAATTTTGTACCTGGTGACTTTGTGGTGCACTCACCTCTGATAGTGACTTGAATTCGGTATGTAAAAAGGGGTTAGTGGTATTTCATTGCTGCTAAAAATGACAACTCCCTCTGTGTGTCCTGTTTTTCTTAAAGCTGTCAGTGTACCAGTGGGTATTTGAATACCAGACCTTAGTGTAAAAAATAAGAAAGGTGGAATCTAGAGCATGTAAATTGGATACAAAGTTCTACTCTTAAAGAGTTGATCTAAGAGTATGGCTAAACATCTATATATGCAGTCTATTAAAAGAGCTTAATTCGGCTATTATGTCTTGATTTGATTGCAGTTTTTTCCTAATTATAACTATTTTTTCCTCACTGGCCTATTTTTAATACTCTACCTAGAAAGAGTACAAAATCACACTTTAAAAAATTGATATTTAACACTTACCCACTCCCCCTTCCCCATCTCTTCTACCCCTCTTGTTGATTGTGGTATCTGATCTTAACTAGGTAGGCTGAAGGCACATGGTTCCCTCCAAAACCACTAATGATACCACTGGAAAAACAAGCCAGCAAAAAGACAGTGTAGAGAGAGGTTGGCTTGCTTCCCTCTCTTCCTAACTGCATGTTGAAAAATAAGCCTTTATTGATCTTAAACATTTGTCAGATGAGTCATATATTGGGTTATTTTTTTATATACATGTATACACAAAATGTTTCAAATTGAAAAGCAACATCCTAATGGATCCAAAACTATTACAAGCTGTTGTCTAAAACAGATGAGAAAATTTATAACTGTAAAAACAAATGCACATACTGTTATTTAAAATGCATAATTAAGAAAACCCATTGGTGTTATGTTTTTCTTGTATACCAATAATTAAGCCACTATTGTTGGCACTGTTTGGTTTTCTATTTTAACACTGAAGGAGTGAAAGTACTTCCTATATTTATGAATTTACTACTAAAATCTTGGCAAAAAAAGAAAAAAAATTATCTAAAATGTGTGGGTGAAAACTGTTAATCAAGTGTTTCTACTCCCCCCTCCCGCGAAAGTTGGACACCAACTGTATACCCTAGGTTGCTTAAGGGGATTTCACTATTATATAAAATCGATAAAAATGAAGTAGTTGTATATATGCAACATTGTGTACAGAGGGGAGATAATGAATATTAAAGAAACATTCTCGTCTTCCTTTACCTTTTGTCCCCTAATACCTAGTCTACTTTTTAAACTTTCAGACTTCACTGCTTTTTGAATTCATAATTCTAATTTTCACTTTATTGTTAATGAAAAATCATATCTAATAAAGGTTTTAGTTATTCCCATGCACAGTATGAAAATTTTTGTTTGCTAAGGTTTTGTTTCAAGAAAATGTATTGCAATGTCTTTGAGAACATTTTTTATTGTCTCCTGTGTCATATAATCCAAACTAATCTCCATTTACATACCTTAACTTGGAATTAGACCTATACTTAAACTATTTAAATAGTGTTCAAATGATATTTTCTAATGCATCAAATATGTACCTTAGCTTGCACGATTTCCTTAACACTATAGTTTGCTATAGATCATGAATCTTAACATGTATCAGTTTCTAGATGAAATTGCAGGATTTTTGAAAAACTTTTTGAATGTATTTACAATATTCTCTTGTAATTAGCTGCATAGGGACTTTTTTTTTTTTTTTTTTTTTTGAGATGGAGTTTCACTGTTTTTGCCCAGGCTCACCAAAACCTCCAGCTCCCAGGTTCCAGCGATTCTCCTGCCTCAGCTTCCTGAGTAGCTGGGATTACAGGCATGTGCCACTGCACCTGGCTAATTTTTTTTTAGAAGAGGTGGGGTTTCTACATGTACGTCAGGCTGGTCTCAAACCCCAACCTCAGGTTATCTGCCCGCCTTGAACTCCCAAAGTGCTGGGATTACAGGCATGAGCCACCGTATCCGGCCTATTTTACCACAGCTTTTCCCACAATTTTATTACCTTATAATTTTTTAAGATTTATAGTACTTCTGATTTTGTGTGGATTTCAGTATTTTCTTAGTTAATGGCAGATATTAGCATAATCACTTTTTCATAAATGTAAGATATCTTTTTTTTTTTTTTTTGCTTTTTCAAAAAGCCTTTCTATTTATCAGTATTAAATAAAGGAAGTTAATCTGTTTCTCTGCAGGAAATAAAATGGTGACACACTGTATTAAGATAGTGACTGCTATACTCAACTCTGGAAGAGCTTAGAATACAGAGCATGAGTAGCAAAACCACAGCCTTTGGGCCATATGCTGCTGTTCAGTCCCAGATTTAGCCCCTGAAGCAAGCATAAAGAAAAGTTAATTAAAAATTACATTAATATGGAAAGTTAAAGGAAAAAATGAATTACATTAATATGACTAAACCATGTCTTTGGCAAAGATCTAACAATGTCTTAGTAGTCTGTAAAATAAATGACAAATTTAAAACATCAGTTATAAAACTGTCAGTTTTGTTCTTTGTAATTTAAATTTTGGTAAAGATTTTCTATGACCATTTATCAGTGCCTACTGAATTCCAGCTTTTATCCTTGGTGAGTTGGCCATTTTTGTAATAGCCACTTCACACTTTGGCTTACGGTAAACAAAACTTTCATGGAAAGTGCTACTGGAGATAGTATGATCATGTCTCAATTGGGGAAGTTATCTAAATCAGACCTCCAAGTTAGAGAAGGCTAGGAGAATAGATTCTTTATAGCATAAATTTTCAAGTTGATCTAACAATCCAAAAACTAGCATTAGCAGAAGCAGTATGCTCCTCCAAAGTTCTAAACCCAGGCTGTAACTGAGCTAACTAAAATGATTCAGTACTGCTCTAGGACCTCATCCTTTGTATGTAGTCTACCACTTAATAAATTTTTATGTAGTATTACAACTGAATAAAACAGAAGAAATAAATTTGTAGTATTACGACTGAATAAAAGAAGCAATGAGGGCAGATACAACTCTTTAGGGACCAATAACAGCAAGCTGTACTCATTGTTGCCTCTTAAAGGGTCAAAATAAATTCTTATGACCATGCCTATCAAAAGAAGCTGGACAACGTGGATCTGAAAAGTGGGAGCTAGGCAAAATACTTGATTTTAGTACCTGGGAGGAATAAACATCTTAAGTATTTGCATGTGTGTGTGTGAGAGCAAGAGGTAGTCATCCTTGCTCCAGGGTTTTTTGTTTTTTTTTTTTTTTGGAGACGGAGTTTCGATGTTGTTACCCAGACAGGAGTGCAATGGCACGATCTCGGCTCACTGCAACCTCCGCCTTCTGGGTTCAAGCAATTCTTCTGCCTCAGCCTCCCGAGTAGCTGGGACTACAGGCGCGCACCACCATGCCCAGCTAATTTTTGTATTTTTAGTAGAGGCGGGGTTTCACCTTGTCGACCAGGATGGTCTTGATCTCTTGACCTCATGATCCACCCACCTCCCAAAGTGATGGGATTATAGGTGTGAGCCACCGCACCCGGCCGTGATACAATTTAAGAAGTTTTACTTAAAGTTATGCAGCTGTCCCCACCTTAGAGGAAAAAGAAGTCTTAAAGAACATATTCTATTTTGTTTTGCTATTAGTTGTTGTTTTTTTTTTTTTTTTGAGACGGGGTCTTGCTCTGTCTCCAAGCTGGAGCGCAGTGGCATGATCTCGGCTCACTGCAACCTCCGCCTCCCAGTTTCAAGCTATTCTCCTACCTCAGCCTCCTGAGTAGCTGGGACTACAGGCATGTACCGCCATGCATGGCTAATTTTTGTACTTCTTTAGTAGAGACAGAGTTTCACCATATTGGCCAGGCTGGTCTGGAACTCTGACCTCAGGTGATCCACCTGCCTTGGCCTCCCGAAGTACTGGCATTACAGGCATGCAAACCAGCCTGCGAACTTTTTTGGGGGGTAATGGAATCTCACTCTTTGACCCAACCTGGTATGAAATGGCAAGATCTCAGCTCACTGCAACCTCCGCCCCCCGAGGTTCAAGCAATTCTCCTGACTCAGCCTCCTGAGTAGCTGAGATTACAGGTGCCCACCACAAGGTGTGGCCAATTTTTGTATTTTTAGTAGTCAGGCTGGTCTTGAACTCCCGACCTTAGGTAATCCACTGGCATAAGCCACCCAAAGTGCTGGGGCATGAGCCACCAAGCCTCAGAAGATTTTTAACCAATCGAAATATTTGTATGCAGTTCCACTAAATCCCATCCCTGTGGGCTACTCTTTAAAGCACTGTAGGCAGTGGCTCACAGTGCTTTAAAGAGCCTGAGCTAGTACTGATTGACAGGGAAACATTTTTAAGCCATTATATATTTCCATACCATATATTTATATAAACATATTATAGAAATAAACGTATCTCATGCTGTGCGCGGTGGCTCAAGCCTGTAATCCCAGCACTTTGGGAGGCCGAGGTGGGTGGATCACAAGGTCAAGAGATCGAGACCATCCTGGTCAACATGGTGAAACACCGTCTCTACTAAAAATACAAAAAATTAGCTGGGCATGGTGGTCCGTGCCTATAATCCCAGCTACTCAGGAGGCTGAGGCAGGAGAATTGCCTGAACCCAGGAGTCGGAGGTTGCGGTGAGCCGAGATGGAGCCATTGCACTCCAGCCTGGGTAACAAGAGTGAAACTCTGTCTCAAAAAAAAAAAAAAAAAAAAAAAAAAAAAAAAAAACGGGATTAGATGCAGGCACCGTAGTAGTTTAGGCCTGTAATCCCAGCACTTTGGGAAACCGAGAGGGGTGTATCACCTGAGGTTAGAAGTTTGAGACCACTCTGACCTAACATGGAGAAACCTCATCTCTACTAAAAATACAAAATTAACCACGCCTGGTGGCACATGCCTATAATTCCAGCTACCGGGGAGGCTGAAGCAGGAGAATCGCCTGAACCCGGGAGGCAGAGGTTGCGATGCGCCAAGATTGCGCCATTGCAATCTCCAGCCTGGGCAACAAGAGTGAAAAGAAGTCTCAAAAAAAAGCCCTCTGATTACAAAATAGATACATGTGGAAGGAACAGAAAGTATACATTAAAACGGTTTGTTTTTTCAGCTGAGCTCTCTACTTCTCTGTAACCGAAAACGTATTCATTGGGTAGGAGACTGATTTAACTGAGCAAAATTCTACGGTTAAAAGTAACCTCCGCCGGGCGCAGTGGCTCACGCCTGTAATCCCAGCACTTTGGGAGGCCGAGGCGGGTGGATCACGAGGTCAAGAGATCAAGATCATCCTGGTCAACATGGTGAAACCCCGTCTCCACCAAAAATACAAAAAAATTAGCTGGGCATGGTGGCCTGTGCCTGTAATCCCAGCTACTCAGGAGGCTGAGGCAGGAGAATTGCCTGAACCCAGGAGGCGGAGGTTGCGGTGAGCCAAGATCGTGCCATTGCACTCCAGCCTGGGTAACGAGCGAAACTCCGTCTAAAAAAAAAAAAGTAACCTCCGTTAGGCGTGGTGGCTGACGCCTGTAATCCCAGCACTTTGGGAGGCTGAGGCGGGCGGAGCAGCTTGACCAATATGATGAAACCCACTCTCTACTAAAAATACAAAAATTAGCCGGGCGTGGTGGCGCGTGGCTGTAATCCCAGCTACTTGGGAAGGTGAGACAGGAGAATCGCTTGAACCGGGGCGGCGGAAGTGGCAGTGAGCCTAGATCAGGTAACTGCACTCCGGCGTGAGCAACAAAGAGCAAAACTCCATCTCAGAAAAAAAAAAAAAAAAAAAAAAATGGCTGGGCAGTGGTGGCTCACACCTGTAATCCCAGCACTTTGGGAGGCCGAAGCAGGCAGATCACCTGAGGTCAGGAGTTCAAGACCAGCCTGATCAACATGGAGAAACCCCGTCTCTACTAAGAATACAAAATTAGCCAAGCGTGATGGCATATGCCTGTAGTCCCAGCTACTCAAGAGGCTGAGGCAGTAGAATCGCTTGAACCCGGGAGGCAGAGGTTGCGATGAGTCCAGATCGGCCACTGCATTCCAGAATGGGCAACAAAAGCGAAACTCCGTCTCAAAAAACAAATAATAATAAAAGTAATTAATCCATTTTTTATGTGTGACATTTTTCTTTCCAGGCTTAAAAGTAATCTGGACTGATTTAAACTTCATTTCTTCATTAACATGTGTTCAAACAAAGCTTAAAGTCCTATTTTCTTTCGAATGGCGTCTAGGCACCTGTTATTCAACTATCTGTTGGTTAGGGTCCGTACCTCAAAGATTTAATTGTAAATCAAAACATTTAGTATCCACACTTAAAGGGCTATCTTTAACATGTTTTTTATTTATCCCCGTCCATTTGATAACTGTATGCAATGCAAGACATTAAGTTGAACATCATCCAGCTCTCTCCTCGTTTTTCTAAGCAGGATCCAAATCTGTCATAATAGGGTAGCCCCTCATTCTCTTGGTAACTCATTTCTACCCCTGGCCTGGCCGACTTAAGACCTAAGTCTAATACACCCTACGTCATCTTTACTAGGCCTAGCGGCAAAACAAATTTGTACTGAATACCTTCGGAACTGAATAGTATATAGAAAGGTTTAGAAAGGGATGGGTTGAGGGCAACAAGGATTACCACAACGGCCACTACTAATTTGTACCCATTCTTAACTTTAGGGAACCAGACCGAATGCTCTTCCCACCCTTTTGACCTTCCTTTAGTTAGCGACACAAGAACACACAAAAGACCATAGCGACACCATTTCTGACGGCTTCAAATTTTGAACCGAAACTACGTCAAAGCACAAAAGCATCCGCGGTGTCTCCCAGCGGAATCCAAGACCCCCGGCCGGATGCCAAGCCGCTGGAGTTTCAGCAGGAGAGAAAGGCTCACCCTGCCACCGCATGGCGACGCCCCGGCGACTGGAGAAGCTCAGGCAAGCTTGGAAGCCAATCACCAGCATACAGCGGCTCTCGGGAATGCAGAGCCCTAGCCCAAGACCAAGGGGCCTCGGCCGGCACTGAGAGCCTCCAGGGAGAGGTCAAGTCTCTCATCCTGTCCTATTCCTCCCTTCGACTTCCCTCCCAAAGGGCTGCTATTCAGCATTCAACAATCGCTACGCAAAGGCCTTCTGGTCTGCAGAACGCACTCCAGCAAGCCCATCAGGAGAATCAAGGGCGCCTCCTCGCCCCTGTGGGGAAGATGGCGCCTGTCACCCCTTCTCCCTCCCGGGTAATCACAAGGACCAGCCTCCCTCCCTCGCTACAAAATGGCGCCTCCCGCTGGAGCCCCAGAATCGGTATAACTCATTTGTCAGTGAGGCGGTGTCGGTCCGGGATGAGCAGTTTTGTCAACCAGTCAAACACAGGAGCTTTGATTCTGCCTTTCGCGCGAGCCACTCAGGGGCGGGCTGTATAGCCAGGCTTGGCAAACGTAAGATGAGGGGACGCCACTAGGGAGGTTTTCTTTCACGTTGACGAAACTTGGGCCAATGGAAAGCATGAAGCCTCCCTTGAGTGATGTAATTACAGCCCAATGGAAGCTGGGGGCGGGCCTCAGACAGACTATGCGGGTTGCGGGGCCTGGGGGCCGGACGGCTGTTTCCTGTCCTGGTGCATGGTGGTCGGACGAAGGAATTGTTGGAAAATTTTCTCGGAGGTTCGTATATAAATGTGTTTTTACCCAGTGTGCATTATTCTCCGCCAGGCCGCCGCCCTCAGCGCGGCGGCGCGGGCCCGCTTGGGCCCGGGCTCCTGCTCCCACTGCTTAGCGTTCGCTGCCGGTCTTGCCGATTTTGCGGGCCGGCCGCTGTAGCGGCGCCTGGGCAGAAGCGGAGTTTATTAATAACCCACGGCCGCCACTCTGGGCGGCGGAGCTTTTCTCGCTGAGGACTCAACCCCCCCCCCCACCAACTTGTCTCTGAGCGGGGCGCCCCGCCTTTTTCCCTCTGGGGACCGCCAAGGGGAGGGAGTGAAAAGGGAGGGTGGAGCCCCCGGGAACCTGGCCGTGTTTCTCGGCCTGATCTCCGCGCGAAGCGAGTCCCCAGGCGCCGCCGAGGCAGAGTTCCGCCGCCTGGGACGCCGGGCCCACGGGCCGCAGCGGGGGTGCCGGCGGCTGGGCTGGCCCAGGACCCCGCCTGCCGATCCCACCTAGGGCTACCCTCCCACCCGTATCGTGGGCAGATTTGTTCTTTCTTTCATTAAAAAAAGTTACTGAGGCCTAACATAGAATATTAGAAATTTACAATTTATCATCCTCCTTTTTCTCCAGTTTTGGCAAAAGAGTAAACAAATCCTTTTAAGTCACTTTGAAACATTGTGGAACGTGAACCAGTTTTTATTCCTTCCCCTTTTGCTTTTTGACATTTGTTTTTTCCACATAATAACGAAGTTAAACAGAAGAAAGAATACCATTGCCAGCCCATTATTTGTTTAAAATCAGCTCCAGCCTTTGATTTGGAAGTGTCTAAATCAGCTGGTGTAATCAAGGGGGAAGTGGGGGGAAATGTAGGTTCGAGGTTGTTGTGGTCAGTTTTGTCCTGAATCTTACTAGAAAATACTTTCGTTTTGCTGTAGTTGACTAAAAGGTATTGATTTTTCTTGCTGAGTTTGTAAAGCCAAGTTTGCGTTTAATAAGAAAATACGTGATAAGGAGATCATCCAAAAGCACCCATAAGATGCATAGCTGATTTTGACTGGCATATTTTGACTGTTTGGAAATCCTTTTTTTTTTTCCTTAATTACCAGTGTCCACTATTTGGAAATTCTGTGATCAGTCAGCTGTCTACAGATATTTGAGTGCTTTTTTTTCCTTCGCGGATACCCCCGTTTATTTTTTAAAATAGCTTTATTGATGTAATTCACATACCTTACAGTTCACCCATTTAAAATGTGTAATTTGGTTTGAGCAACCTACGGAGACAGCCCTCCCCAGTTTCTACAAAAAAAAAATTTTTTTTTTAATTGAAATCAGCATGTGCCTGTAGTTCAGGTACTTGGATGCAGAGGTGAGAGGATCACTTGAGCCCAGGAGTTCCAGGCTACAGTGAGCCATGATTGTACTACAGCACTCTGGTCTGGGTGACAGAGAGAGACCTGTCTAAAAAAAAAGTATAATTAGTTGAATTTTAGGCCGGATGTGGTGGCTCACTCCTGTAACCCCAGCACTTTGGGCTGCTGAGGTGGGTGGATCACATGAAGTCAGGAGTTTGAGACCAGCCTGGCCAACATAATGAAGCCTGGTATCTACTAAATATACAAAAATTAGCCGGGTGTGGTGGTGTGCCTCTGTAACCCCAGCTACTCGGGAAGCTGAGGCAGGAGAATTGCTTGAACCAGGGAGGTGGAGGTTGCAGAGAGCCAAGATTGTGCCATTGCACTCCAGCCTGGGCAACAAAAAGGAGACTCCATCTCAAAAAAAAAAAAAAAAAGAAAGAAAAACTGAATTTTAATGTCTTCAGAGCTGTGCAACCATCACTACAATCAATTATTTTACAACTTACTTATCACCTCAAAAATAAACTATTTCCATTAGCAATTACAATCGATTTCCTCGGTTCTCCCGTCCACCCCGGTACTAGTTTGCACATTTGTCTATTCTGGACGTTTCACATAAATGGAATCATATAGTATGTAGCCTTATCCAGGGTCATTTCGTTGTAACATATACCAATACTTTATTGCCCTATAATATTTAATTGTATGAACATAGCACATTTTACTTATCCATTCATCTGTTGATGGACATTTGGGTTGTTTCTGCCCTTTGCCTACTATGCATAATGCTGTGAACATTTTTTTTTTAAGGCTGGAGAGGCATGTTTATTGATAAATTTACATAGTAAATTCTTTTTGTTTTTGTTTTTTTTTTTGAGACAGAGATTCATTCTTGTTACCCAGGCTGGAGTGCAATGGCGTGATCTCAGCTCACTGAAACCTCCGCCTCTTGGGTTCAGGCAATTCTCCTGCCTCAGCCTCCTGAGTAGCTGGGATTACAGGCACACGCCACCATGCCCAGCTAAGTTTTTGTATTTTTAGTAGAGACGGGGTTTCATCATGTTGACCAGGATGGTCTTGATCTCTTGACCTTGTGATTCACCCGCTTTGGCCTCCCCAAGTTCTGGGATTACAGGCTTGAGCCACTGCGCCTGACCTACACAGTAAATTTTTACATTTGATTCCAAATTGTATGTATGAATTGGCTTGCCATATAATTTAAATATAAATATAAGGGCAGTTTAAACACTGGCATTAATTTACATGAGTCAATTCAAGGTCAGTGACTGGAGAACTGTATTAAGGGAAACCTGAGGTCAGAAAAGCTCTTCAGGAAGCAGTCCTGTAACAATGTATATTTGAAGATGGGGGTGTGTCGGGGCACTAAAAATCCACTATGAGTGAATACCATTAAGCAAAGGATGTATAACATCCATCAACATCTGTTTCAAAAACAACCCGTTTCTAAAATGATACATCTCTTTACAAAGTAAACATTACAGTATTAATAACTATAAAGACACACACCATCGGGATGAGCTCCAGATACACTGCTGACTTCCATGAAGCACCCCTGGGCCATGGCTTAAGTCATCCATCTTAATCCTGTGGCTTTAAGAACATCTTTGCTTTAATCAGTTGTGTCTCTCCATTTTCATCTTCTTCATAATTGGCATGGTCTCTCTTTCTGGCAAACTTTTTCCCAGTTGCCCCCACCAATGTCTCATATCTTCTAGCCTTCTCTTCATCTGACACATCGAGCTCCACTGTTTCATCTTCAGCTTCTACTGCTTTGTGCTTAGCATTCATCTGAAGCATTAATTTTCTTTCTCTGCTCTGGCAAATCCAAGTACCAGTGCTCTTCACTAATAATTTTCTTCCTCTTCTAGTTGTTTCTTGGTTTCTGAGTCCGGTCCCATTTGCATAAACTTCATCCGCAGTGATTCTTGGACAACTTTGTCTTGCGCTCGGCCACCATGGTGGCCCCTGCCCCTGCTGTGAACATTTGTACAAAAGTTTTTATAAGGACACAGGTTTTCATTTCTCTTAGGAGTAGAATACCTAGGAATAGAATGATGGGTCATGTGGTAACTATGTTCAACCTTTTGAGGTACTCTAAAACTTCTTGAGTGTGGCTGCACCATCTTTACATTCCTACCAGCAGGGTGTGAAGGGTTTTAGTTTCTCCACATTCTTGTCAACACTTGTTATCATGAGACTTTTTGATTATAGGTTTCCTAGTGTTGATAAAATGGTGTCTCTTATAGGTTTGATTTTCATTTCTCTGATGGTTAATAATGTTGAGCATTTTTTCTGTGCCTAGTTATCATTTATAATCTTTGGAGAAATGTCTATTTGGATCCTTTACCCATTTTAAAGTTGGATTATTTGTCTTATTATGATTAGGTTGTAAGAGTACATTATATGCTCTAGATAGAAGTCCGTTACCAGATGCATGGTTTGCAAAATATCCATAGTCCTTTGCTGTGTGTTGGGTTGTTGCTGTGAAGTAAGGGTTCATTGTGTTCTTAATAGAAAGATGGCATGGATGGATTGAACTGTCCCTCTACTACCTGGTTTCATTTTTGAAATAAATAAAGAACCACTCCACCCTCATAACATAGTTGCATTTCTGGAAGGTAAGCTTTGAATTTTTTAATGTTCATACAAGCATATACAGATATCTATATAAATTTTTTAAAACATGAATGCAATCATATGGTATCTTCTGCAACTTGCTTTTTCCCACTTACAATATATCTTGGACGTGTTTCCCACTGTTTCAAATAGATTGATCTAATTCTTTTAAATACCTACATGTTTCATTTAGGGATGTCCTATACAGATGTGTGTGTGTGTGTGTATATGTGTATATAGACACATTTTTAAAATCCTTTGGCTTTTTTTTTTCTTTTTTTGAGGTGGAGTTTCGCTCTTGTTACCCAGGCTGGAGTGCAATGGTGCAATCTCGGCTCACCGCAACCTCCGCCTCCTGGGTTCAGGCAATTCTCCTGCCTCAGCCTCCTGAGTAGCTGGGATTACAGGCACACGCCACCATGCCCAGCTAATTTTTTTAATTTTTATTTTTAGTAGAGACGGGGTTTCACCATGTTGACCAGGATGGTCTTCATCTCTTGACCTCGTGATCCACCTGCCTCGGCCTCCCAAAGTCCTGGGATTACAGGCTTGAGCCACCGCGCCCAGCCATCCTTTGGCTTTTTTTTTTTTGAGACCGAGTTTTGCTGCTGTTACCCAGACTGGAGTGCAATGGCACGATCTCAGCTCACCGCAACCTCTGCCTCCCGAGTAGCTGGGACTACAGGCGCGCACCACCATGCCCAGCTAATTTTTGTATTTTTAGTAGAGACGGGGTTTCACCTTGTTGACCAGGATGGTCTCGATCTCTTGACCTCGTGATCCACCCACCTCGGCCTCCCAAAGTGCTGGGATTATAGGCGTGAGCCACCGCGCCTGGCCCTCCTTTGCCTTTTTAACAAGACTGGGTTTCAATCTTGTCACCCAGGCTGGAGTGCAGTGGCATGATCTCAGCTCACTACAACCTCAACTTCCCAGGTGCAGGCGATCCTCCCACCTCAGCCTCCTGAGTAGCTAGGACTACAGGTGCACATCATCATGCCCAGCTAATTTTTAAAAAACAATCTTTGTAGGCCAGGCAGAGTGGCTCACGCCTGTAATCTGAGCACTTTTCAAGGCCAGGCCGGTGGATCACCTGAGGTCAGGAGTTTGAGAACAGCTTGGCCAACATGGCGAAACCCTGTCTCTACTGAAAATGCAAAAATTAGCCAGGAGTGGTGGTGCATGCCTGTAATCCCAGCTACTCTGGGGGCTGAGGCAGGAGAATTCCTTGAACCTGGGAGGCAGAGACTGCAGTGAGCTGAGATTGTTCTGTTGCACTCCAGCCTGGGCAACAAGAGAGAAACTCTGTCTCAAAAAAAAAAAAAAGTCCAGGTATGGTGGCTCACGCCTGTAATCCTAGCACTTTGGGAGGCCAAGGTGGGTGGATCCCCTGAGGTCAGGAGTTCAAACCCAGCCTGGCCATCATGGTGAAACCCCATCTTTTTTTTTGAAAAAAAAATTAGGGCCAGGCGCAGTGACTCACACCTATAATCCCAGCACTTTGGGTCAACAAGGTGAAACCCTGTCTCTACTAAAAATACAGAAATTAGCTGGGCACGGTGGTGTGCACCTGTAGTCCCAGCTACTCGGGAGGCTGAGGCAGGAGAATTGCTTGAACCCAGGAGGCGGAGGCTGCGGTGAGTTGAAGTTGTGCCATTGCACTCCAGTCTGAGTAACAACAGCAAAACTCCATCTCAAAAAAAAAAAAAAAAAAATGTTTGTAAAGGTAGTAGTATCACTATGTTGCCCAGGATGTGGATGTCCAATACTTAACTTGTCCTTATTGATGGACAAATAGGTTGTTGATTATTTTTCCTGTTATAAATAATACCTTAGCGAACCTTGCGCACTTTCATGAGTGATTGTTTAATAAATTCCAAGAATTATCTGATTGAAGATTTGCATTTAAAGTTTTGATTGGAGGGCTGGGCGTGGTGGCTCAAGCCTGTAATCCCAGCACTTTGGGAGGCCGAGGCAGGTGGATCACGAGGTCAACAGATCGAGACCATCCTGGTCAAAATGGTGAAACCCCGTCTCTACTAAAGATACAAAAAATTAGCTGGGCATGGTGGCGCGTGCCTGTAGTCCCAGCTACTCAGGAGGCTGAGGCAGGAGAATTGCCTGAACCCAGGAGGCGGAGGTTGCGGTGAGCCGAGATCACGCCATTGCACTCCAGCCTGGGTAACAAGAGCGAAACTCCATCTCAAAATAAATAAATAAATAAAGTTTTGATTGGTAGTGCCAATTTGTCCTGTTCAGAGCGTGAATTTTTATTTTCACAACACTGTTTTAATGACCTGTTTTCAGTTTCTAATCATGGAATGAGTTTCTTAAAAGGAAAGACAACTTCTTTTTTTACCTCTCAATATTCCTGAAAAGGAAAAAAAAAAGGAAATATTCCTGACAGCATGCACATTTGTGTGTGTGTGTGTGTATTTAGGAGTTTGACCATGGTGAAGGTAAGGACCTAAGGAAAATAGAAGATGAAATTAGAAAGGAGGGTAGGAGCCAGGCTGGTGAGTAGCCTTAATGTCAGATTAAAGAATTGAACTTGGCCAGCACGGTGGCTCACGCCCATAATCCCAGCAATTTGGGAGGCGGGAGCAGGTGGATAACTTGAGGTCACAAGTTCAAGACCAGCCTGGCCAACATGGTGAAACCCCTGTCTCTACTAAAAATACAAAAATTAGTCTGTCATGGTGGTGGGTGCCTGTAGTCCACGTTACTCGGGAGGCTGAGGCAGGAGGCAGAAGTTGCAGTGAGCGGAGATCACAGCATTGCACTCCAGCCTGGGCAGCAGAGCAAGACTCTGTCTTAAAAACAAAAGCAACCTCTCCGCCCCCCAAAAAATTGAAGTTAATGCTACAAGCAGTATGACTATAAAAGAAAGATTAAAGGCAGTGGCTCACGCCTATAATCCCAGCATTTTGGGAGGCTGAGGCGGGTGGATCATGAGGTCAAGAGATCGAGACCATCCTGGTCAACAAGGTGAAACCCCGTCTCTACTAAAAATACAAAAATTAGCTGGGCACGGTGCGCACCTGTAGTCCCAGCTGCTCGGAAGGCTGAGGCAGGAGAATTGCTTGAACCCAGGAGGCGGAGGTTGCGGTGAGCCGAGATTGTGCCATTGCATTCCAGTCTGGGTAACAACAGCAAAACTCCGTCTAAAAAAAAAAAAAAAAAAAAAGATTAAAGGGAAGGCCAGGCATGGTGTCTCATGCCTGTAATCCCAGAACTTTGGAAGGCCAAGGTGGGCAGATCACTTGAGGTCAAGAGTTCAAGACCAGCCTGAGGAACATGGTGAAACCTTATCTCTGCTAAAAATACAAAAATTAGCCAAGTGTAGCGGTGGGCACCTGTAATCACAGTTACTCAGAAGGCTAAGGCAAGAGAATCGCTTGAACCCAGGAGGGAGAGGTTGCAGTCAGCCGAGATTGTGCCATTGTGCTTCAGCCTGGGGGACAGAACAAGACCCTGTCTCAAAAAAAAAAAAAAGTACGTATTTATTACATAATAAGAATAATGCTTAATGGCCTAAAAGGAAAATTTGTTAAATGTGAATTAAAAATGATAATTGTGAAGAATTTTTGACAACTTTGGAAAAGTTATAAAAATGAAAAAAGCTGAATACAAAATGTCTGTGATCATACAATGCTATAAAAATTATGTATGTATATGGATAGCAAGGGTTAGAGAATAAAACCAGGAAAACTGAAAATATTTGATTTGTTAAGCTATTGGGACTTATTTTGTTTATTTATTTTCAAGACGGAGTCTTGCTTTGTTGCCCAGGCTGGAGTGTGGTGGCGCGATCTTGGCTCACTGCAACCTCCGCCTCCCAGGTCCCTATAGGAAGTCTCCTACCTCAGCCTCCCAAGTAGCTGGGATTACAGGCACAAGCCACCATGTCCAGCTAATTTTTGTAATTTGTTTAGTAGAGATGGGGTTTTGCCATTTTGGCCAGTCTAGTCTTGAACTCCTGACCTCGTGATCCACCTGCCTCAGCCTCCCAAAGTGCTGGGATTAGAGGTGTGAGCCACCGCACGCAGCGTTTTGTTTTGTTTTTTTTTTAAGATGCCTCGCTGTGTCGCCAGGCCAGAGTGCAGTGGCGTCATCTCGCCTCACTGCAACCTCTGTCTCCCAGGTTTAAGCAATTCTCCTGCCTCAGTCTCCCTAGTAGCAGGAATTACAGACATGTGCCACCATGCCCAGCTAATTTTTTTATATTTTTAGTAGAGACAGGATTTTACCATGTTGGCCAGGATAGTCTTGATCTCCTGATGCTGTGATCTGCTTGCCTCGGCCTCCAGAAGTACTGGGATTACAGGCGTGAGCCACCACGCCTGGGCTTGGTATGATATTTTTGAGAATCATAGTTACTGTGTGTATAGTAGTCCATTTCTCTTTTTTGCTACGTAATATTCTGTTGAATGGATTTGTTAAAACTTGTTTATTATTTATTTAATATTTTTGAGATGGAATTTTTCTCTGTTGCCCAGGGCTGGAGTGCAGTGGAACAATCTCGGCTCACTGCAGCCTTCATCTCCCGGGTTCAAGTGATTCTCCTCCCTCAGTCTCCTAAGTGGCTGGGATTATAGACGCATGGCACCACACCTGGCTAACTTTTTTTTTTGAGACTGAGTTTTGCTCTTGTTACCCAGGCTGGAGTGCAATGGCGCCATCTCGGCTCACTGCAACCTCTGCCTCCTGGGTTCAGGCAATTCTCCTGCCTCAGCCTCCCGAGTAGCTGGGATTACAGGCACACGCCACCATGCCCAGCTAATTTTTGATATTTTTAGTAGAGACGGGGTTTCACCATGTTGACCAGGATGGTCTCGATCTCTTGACCTCGTGATCCACCTGCCTCGGCCTCCCCAAGTTCTGGGATTACAGGCTTGAGCCACCGCACCCGGCAAACTTTTATATTTTTTAGTAGAGATGGGGATTTCACCATGTTGGCCAGGATGGTCTCAATCTCTTGACCTCGTGATCCACCTGCCTCGGCCTCCCAAAGTGCTGGGATTATAGACGTAAGCCACCTCACCCTGACAACTTGTTTATTCTTTTACCGATGGATTCTTTCCAGTGGGACCTATTAACATCTGTGAACATTGTTGTACAAATCTTTTTATGGAAGTATATTTTTATTTCTTTTAGGTACATAGCAAGAGGAGTAGCCATTAAATTTTATGTAAAAGTGGCAGTTTCTTTTTGTTTTTTTTTTTGAGATGGAGTTTCGCTGTTGTTACCCAGACTGGAGTGCAATGGCATGATCTCGGCTCACCGCAACCTCTGCCTTCTGAGTTCAAGCAATTCTCCTGCCTCAGCCTCCCGAGTAGCTGGGACTACAGGCGCACACCACCATGCCCAGCTAATTTTTGTATTTTTAGTGGAGATGGGGTTTCACCTTGTTGACCCAGGATGGTCTCGATCTCTTGACCTCGTGATCCACCCACCTCAGCCTCTCAAAGTGCTGGGATTATAGGCGTGAGCCACTGCGAAAAGTGGCAGTTTCAGTAGAGTTAAGGACAGAAACCAGATGGTAGTGGGAAATCATGAAGTATTCTTAGCAACAACTTTTAAAGAAATCTAGCTGTGATAAGGAGGAAAGAGAGACTAGTAGCTGAGTGAGAAGTGAGATTTTGCTTCCTTTTGGCTCCTTGTGCTGCCAGGCTGTAGTGCAATAGCATGATTTCAGCTCACTGCAACCTCCGCCTCCTGGGTTCAAGCGATTCTCCTGCCTCAGTCTGCCAAGTAGCTGGGATTACAGGTGCCTACCACCATGCCTGGCTAATTTTTGTATTTTTAGTAGAGAAGGGTTTTCACCATGTTGGCCAGGCTTATCTTGAACTGCTGACCTCAGATAATACCCCCATATTGGCCTTCCAAAATTCTAGGATTACAGGTGTGAGCCACTGTGCACTGCCAGAATTTTGCTTCTTTAACTTTACTTTTGTGTTTTGTTTTTTATTTTTAGATAGAGTTTGGCTTTTATTGCCCAGGCTGGAGTACAGTGGCGTGATCTCGGCTCACTACAACCTCTGCCTCCCAGGTTCAAGCGATTCTCCTGCCTCAGCCTCCAGAGTAGCTAGGATTACAGGCATGTACCACCACACCCTGCTAATTTTGTTAGAGATGGGATTTCTCCATGTTGGTCATGCCGGTCTCGAATTCCCAACTTCAGGTGATCTGCCCACCTCGGCCTCCCAAAGTGCTGGGATTACAGATGTGAGCCACCACACCTGGCCACTTTGTGCGTGTGTGTGTGTATGTGTTTGATTCGGTTCCAATGCAACACTTTTGTTTTTTAAGTTATTGATGAGAAGGAACTAGGAGAAATAGTGGGGAATCGTTTGCAGAAGATGTCTCTGGGAACCCTAAAGAGAAAAGACAAATGAAATGCAGAGAGCAGTTTGGAGGCATTAATCTTCCCTTGTAGGAAGGTAATATGGTAGGAGAAAAGGAAGAAATAATGTAAACAGATGATAGGTTTGTTTGCAGGGAATTCCTCTCTGATTTCTTCTATATTTGCTGTGAAGTTGAGATGGGGTACTGACTAATTGGCTGAAAGTGAGGTGGAGGTTGAGGCTTAAGGAGGAGTAGGATATGTGAGACAAGTATTTTTAACACTATCAAAGAAGTTGTTAAATCTAAAAAGTACTTTATACATATGAGACTTACACAGTTACTTCTGAGTAGTGGTATATGTTTTAACTATCCATGTTTCGTGCCCTATTTCAAGGTACTTTTAGGACAAGATCTACTTTATTAGAGGTGTTAAGAGTTGTGTGTTGGGGCCGAGTGCAATGGGGAGGCCGAGGCAGGCAGATCACAAGGTCAGGAGTTTGAGACTATCCTGGCTAGTGTGGTGAAACTCCCTCTCTACTAAAAATACAAAAAATAAGGTGGGCATGGTGGTGTATGCCTGTAATCCCAGCTGCTTGGGAGGCTGAGGAAGGAGAATTTCTTGAACCTGGGAGGTGGAAGTTGCAGTGAGCTGAGATCATGCCACTGCACTCTGGCCTGGGTGACAAGAGTAAACTCCATCTCAAAAAAAAAAAAAGACTTGTGGGCCCGGCGTGGTGGCTCACACCTGTAATTTCAACACTTTGGGAGGCCGAAGTGGGCGGATTGCCTAAGGTTGGGAGTTTGAGACCAGCCTGACCGACATGGAGGAACCCCTTCTCTACTAAAAATACAAAATTAGCTGGGCATGGTGGTTCATGCCTGTACTCCCAGCTACCTGGGAGGCTGAGGCGGGAGAATAGCTTGAACCTGGGAGGCAGAGGTTGCGGTGAGCTGAGATTATGTCATTGCACTCCAGCCTACATAACAGGAGCAAAACTTCAACTCAAAAAGAAAAGAAGAAAAGAGTTATGTGTCAGGAATTCCTTCTATAATTTTCATAATTGTCTATGCTTTACTTTCCTTACCTATGACAAGATGAGCAATTTGGGTGATAAAAGAGTAGCATATACAGTGTTCATCTTGGGGGTAGTAAAGTACAATCTAGCATCATAATTTTGAAACAACATGCTTTTTAATAGAGCAGCATCAGAAATGATGTTTGGAATATGTCAGAACCTCTTTCTTTTCACAGCTACATCTATTCCTCATATTCCCTAGTCTTGCTGAGAGCAAACCAGGACATGCTTACCAAACTACTCTGTGCATGGGGTTCCCTTATTAAGCCATGTTCATTAGTGCTGTTTTATTGAAGTTTAAGAGGGATGTTTTTAGTTTTTATTCACATGAATAGTTCAGTTGAGATCAAACTATCACCAAAATATACCTGATGGACCTAGATGTTCATTTCCAACATCTTGTCTCTGCTCTCAGCTCTTTTTTGACAAGTATTTTTAGCCTTAAGCCTGGTAGGTCCTATCTCACTTGTCACTTCGAAGGTATCAGGCTGTACCTGCCTGCCAGTCAGTTTCATATATTCAGTTTCTGAATAGTCCTGGAACTGCACAAAGCCTTCAGGTTTCAACATTTCACCCATCCAATAGGATATTCTACTGGGCCAATTAAAATTTGCAGTATAAATTCTTTCCTCATAGTTTAACTTTTAGCATCTTACGGAGTCTGTGAGAACTCTACCTCATTTGCCAACACATTCTAATTACTCTTTACTTCACTGAATTATTTTTTTTTTTAAAGAGAGGGGGTTTCACCATGTTGTTGAGACTGGTTGCAAACTCCTGACCTCATGATCCGCCCACCTTGGCCTCCCAAAGTGCTGGGATTACAGGTGTGAGCCACCGTGCCTGGCCACTGAATGATTTTTAATTAATGGAGCATGCTTAGATTCTGGTTATATTTAAATATAACTCAAGCCTGGCTGTGGCTTGTGCCTATAATCCCACCTACTCAGGAGGTGAAGGCAGGAGGATCACATGAGCCAAAGAGTTTGAGGTTGCAGGGTCTGGCCACTGTAGTCCAGCCTGGGTGACAGAGTGAGACTTGACTCTCAAATATATATTTGCTGGGTGCAGAGGCTCACACCTGTAATCCCGGCAGTTTGGGAGGCCGAGGTGGGTGTATTACCTGAGGTCAGGAGTTCAAGACCACCCTGGTCAACATGGTGAAACCCTGTCTCTACTAAAAATACAAAAATTAGCCAGGCATGGTGGCAGGGCACCTGTAATCCCAGTTACTGGGGGAACTGAGGCAGGAGAATTGCTTGAATGCAGGAGGCAGAGGTTGCAGTGAGCCTAGATCGCGCCATTATACTCCAGCCTGGGCCACAAGAGTGAGACTCTCTTTCAAAAAAAAGTATATATACATATGTACACACACACACACACACAAATACACAAATATACACACACATATATATATACATATATACACATACATATAACATGTTTATAATATAAAATGTTATAAAATATATTTATAGATATATTTTTGCATTAATAGTTCAGTTAATAGTTTTATAATGTAAAATACATTTATAAATATATACAGATAACATATACTTTAGAGTCGAGTCTCACTCTGTTTTATATACAGATATTGTTTTCTTCTTTTTTTTTTTTTTATAAAACAGGGTTTCATTGTGTTGGCCAGGCTGGTCTTGAACTCCTGACCTCAGGTGATCCGCCTGCCTCAGCCTCCCAAAGTGCTGAGATTACAGGCATGAGCCACCATGCCTGGCCTCATGTACGTATAAAACAAATTTTGAAAGGCGGTTTTGCGCCAAAACTAGTCAAAGCAGTGTGAGTGACCCAGCTAAAATCAAGAACTATTTATAGTACGTAGTAAATGTGTAATGAAAATTTAGAATAGAGAGAAGGTAATAGAAAGATACTGCTTCTCTATTAAATATTTAGGTGAAACCAACCTGAGGTTAGAATCTGACCCTGGCAGTTTCTGAAGACCTGATTCATGTGTCTCCGTGCAACAAGGCATCTAAGTTTTTTTTTTTTTTTTTCCTCCTTTTAAGACGCAGTCTTGCTCTTGTTGCCCAGGCTGGAGTGGAGTGGCGCAATCTCAACCCACTGCAACCTTCACCTCCCGGGTAGAAGTGATTCTTCTGCCTAGCTGGGACCACAGCTGCCTGCCACCACACCCAGCTAATTTTTTGTATTTTTATTAGAGAGAGTGTTTCATCGTGTTAGCCAGGATAGTCTCAATCTCTTGACCTTGTGATCTACCCACCTGAGCCTCCCAAAGTGCTGGGATTACAGGTGTGAGCCACTGCTCCTGGCCAGATTTTTTTTTTTTTTGAGACGGGGTTTTGCTGTTGTTACCCAGACTGGAGTGCAATGGCACGATCTCGGCTCACTGCAACCTCCGCCTTCTGGGTGCAAGCAATTCTCCTGCCTCAGCCTCCCGAGTAGCTGGGACTACAGGCACGCACCACCGTGCCCAGCTAATTTTTGTATTTTTAGTAGAGACGGGGTTTCACCTTGTTAACCAGGATGGTCTCGATCTCTTGACCTCGTGATCCACCTGCCTTGGCCTCCCAAAGTGCTGGGATTATAGGTGTGAGCCACCGTGCCTGGCTGGATTTTTTTTTTTTTAAGAGATAGGATCTTGCTCTATCACCCATGCTAGAATGCAGTGGCATGACACTGCTGCCTCCAACTCGCGGGCTCAAGTGATCCTCCTGCCTCAGTCTCCAAAGTAGCTGGGAGCACAGGTATATGCCACCATACCCTGCTAAATTTCTTTCTTTCTTTTTTTTTTGTTTTGTTTTGGTAATCTGGGTCTTGTTATGTTGCCCAAGTTTGTCTTGAACTCCTGGCCGTAAGCAGTACTTCTGCCTTGGCCTCCCAGAGTGCTGGGATTACAGGTGTTGAGCCACCATGCCTGGCTGATAGCTAAGATTTTTTAATCTAGATTTTTTTTTGTATCATTACTTATCACAGTAAAGATTATTTGTAGTAGGATTTCTTGCTTTTATACCTGGACCATGGGATTTATGTTGTCGTAATACGTTTTGTGGTAATTTATGCTAACAAGTTAGACCAAACTTGAAATGTCTAAGGGCTTCACATTTAAAAAATCTGAATTTTACTTAGAAACTATGGAGTATACCAGAAATGGTTTCTTTAAACCATGAAGAAACACTCTTTTTTTTTTTTTTATCTTTTATCTTTTTGTCTTTTAAGGGACAAAGAGATGAATTCTGTAGTATTTTGTTACTACTTTTAGCTGTCAATTTTCAGATGTACTTCTTTGGGTATTTTTCACTTTTTAAATTATGAAATCTGGGTCAGGCACGGGGCTCATGCCTGTAGTCCTAGCACTTTGGGAGGCTGAGGCAGGCCAATCACTTGAGGTCAGAAGTTTGAGACCAGTCTGGCCAACATGGTGAAACCCTGTCTCTACTAAAAAAAAGATAGAAAAAAAAATTAATCAGGTGTGTTGGTGGATGCCTGTAATCCCAGCTACTCAGGAGGCTGAGGCAGGAGAATCGTTTGAACCTGGGAGGCAGAGGTTGCAGTGAGCCAAGATCACACCACTGCACTCCAGCCTGGGTGACAGAGTAAGACTCCGTCTCAAATAGATAAATAATGAAATCTATCACACATACAGGGAAATATAAGTAATTGAATGAACACTCATGTAGCGTAGCAACTCAGCTTTAACAAATCTACATTTTGTCATGTGTTCAGAATTTTTTTTTTTTTTTTTTTTTTGAGACGGAGTCTTGCTCTGTTACGCAGGCTGGAGTGCAGTGGTGCAGTTTTGGCTAGCTGCAACCTTTGCCTCTCAGGTTCAAGCAGTTCTCCTGCCTCAGCCTCCTGAGTAGCTGGGATTACAGGCGTGTGCCACCATGCCCAGCTAATTTTTTGTGTTTGTAGTAGAGACTGGGTTTCACCATGTTGGTCAGGCTGGTCTTGAACTCCTGAACTTGTGATCTGCCCACCTTGGCCTCTCAGAGTTCTGGGATTACAGGCATGAGCACCCCATTTGTTTTTTTTGTTGTTGTTGTTGCTTTGTGTTTTTTTTGAGATGGAGTTTCGCTGTTGTTACCCAGACTGGAGTGCAATGGCACGATCTTGGCTCACCACAACCTCTGCCTTCTGAGTTCCTGCCTCAGCCTCCCGAGTAGCTGGGACTACAGGCGCGCACCACCATGCCCAGCTAATTTTTGTATTTTTAGTAGAGACGGGGTTTCACCATGTTGACCAGGATGGTCTCGATCTCTTGACCTCATGATTCACCCACCTTGGCCTCCCAAAGTGCTGGGATTACAGGCTTGAGCCACCGCGCCTGGCAATTACCTGTTTTTTCCTAACCTCTGGCAACCACCACTCTCCTTAGTTTCTAAGAGTTTGACTACTTTAGATGCCTCATAAAAGTTGAATCATGACTGAGTGTAGTGGATCACACCTGTAATCCCAGCACTTTGGGAGGCTAAGATGGGTGTCTCACTTGAAGTCAGGAGTTTCAGACCAGCCTGGCCAACATGGTGAAACCCCACCTCTACTAAAAATACAAAACAAGCCAGGTGTGGTGCTCATCAGAAGGTTTGAGCAGAAGAAATACATGAGCTAACTTTTCCCTTCAAAAGGCACTGACTGTTGTGTCAAAAGGAGAGTGTAGGGGGCTAATGAAGAAGCGGGGAAGTAAGTTAGGATGCTGTTACATTAATGCAGATGAGAGACTGGTTATGGCTTGGATCAGAGAAGTGATGGTGAAGGTTGTGAGAGAGCCAGATTCAGGATAGATTTCTGAAGATTAAGTCAACAAAATATGCTGACACATTGTAAGTGAAAGTCCTCAACAATGCCAAACCCAAAGGACTCTAATTATGAGAATTTTAGAGATCATATGAAACTTTTTTTTTTTTTGAAATTTGGAAACAAATTTTATTTAAGATCTGAAATACAATTCCTAAAATATCAACTTGTCCAGAAAACCGTGGCTATCATGTTAGAACATGCATTAGACTCAGCTACAAAAACCATGAAACAAATCACCCTCCTTCAACAATTTGAGCAAAGATAGAATGCCTAAGAACAACATAGATGGACTTGCAGAGGATGGGCTGTTTTACTTCAAGCACCATAAAAAAAAAAAAAAAAGAGCACAAATGCATGGGTTTTCAGGTATATACATTAAGTTGAACCTTTGGCACTAGGAATCAGGGCGTTTTTTCACGTAGCATTAACACATATTAGAAAATGGTGTAGTGTCAAAGGGATGGGAACCACCAGCATTCAAGCAATGTTGTCAACTAGGCAATAAAATGTTCTATTGAATGTTTCTTCTTTGTTCTAATTACTGCATACACTGGTTGCAACTTTGAAATGAGAAAAGGAGCTTACACTCCTTTTATTTTCTGTTTAAAACAGAACAGAAAACAAACAAACATAAGCCCTGTGAAACATTAACGATTTTAAAGAACATCAGTTTTACAAGAAAAAGACTAAGAACAGAAAGTGTTTACAGATACAGAACAAAAATGGTGAGCTGTCTGTAGACGCTCACAGGGCTTTGCGTTGGTACTTAGCAGAAGCCACTTTGTAATCACTGGCAGTAAAGAGAGATGCAGAAATCTTTGCCAGATGTTTTAGGAAAGCATGCAAATAGCCTAACAATAACGCAAGGCTTTTCTCATCAAGGGGTGTATAGGCCAACATTGCTCCAATTCTTACAAATAATCTCAGTAGGTGTGGTGCTCCATAAACCTGGGACATTGGAACATCAGGGTGAGCCAAAAGGATTTCAGCATACTGGGGCCTCTCAAATTTGTACAGCAGCTGAGTGCCCAACATCACATTGAAATATTCTTTTATTCCTGCTACAACTTCATTAACTGCATATTCCTTTATTATCAACATTTCCCTGCGATTTCTTGCAATTTGCATACTCCTCCAGAATTGCATCTACATTTTTCTTAGCAGGGTGTTAGAACAGCTGCTTCTGCCTGGTAACTAAGTCCCAATCCTCAACAAGCCATGGTTTTAATTCTTCAGGAATCTTCACTTTAACTTCCATTCTATTCTTAAATGCCTCCTTGCTTTCAACAGTGGGGTCAGCCCGGGCCCTTTTCTTCCAAGGGGGCTGAGGTGCTTCACTGGTACTGCCACCGTCTCTGTTTCCAGGAGTCTTCTGTTTGTTCTTTCTGGTCTTCCTCACGGATCCTAAAGGGGGGTTCTCTGCAGAGTGACACCCCCATCTTCCTGGGAGAGCTGGTTCTAGATTTTTCTGCTGGGGACCAGCTGTCTTTCCTGAAGAGGCCCCTCTCATCTTACTTCTCTGCATGTTTCTTCTAGTTGGTTTTTTAAAGTTGTCTTCTTCTGCAGATTGTTGTCCACGAGGTTGATAACCCTGCTTTTTGGAACTCATTCAACCCTGTTTTTATTCCAACCATCAATCTTCCTTCTTTCCCTTCCAAGAACTCCTAGTGATTTCCCAGATGAAATAAATCTTATAATCTTCTGGGATGGTCTAGAAGGGTGAAGTGGGAGATACAACATGTGCCATGCACTGGCCTGGTACTTTACATGTAATCCTCTCAACAATCCCAAGATTCTGTAATCAGGGAAGGTTCTGCAATCAGGATCAGATCTCCTGATCCTTACTATACAGCAAATTTAGCTTTTCGGATAGTGACCTGAAACGAGAATTCAGATCTTCCCAGCAGCTGATGTGTGATCACTGCCATTCCTCCAACCGCCATAGTCTCATATGAAACTTCTAAGTTGCTTCTAAGAAAGCTTCTAAGTTGCCAAGCACACTGATGAATTGTGCCCATGTGTTTGAATTGTTAAATTATGAGAAGCATGCCTTGGACTTTGGGCTAATATTCTTTTTTTTTTTGAGATGAAGTTTTGCTCTTGTTGCCCAGGCTGGTATGCAGTGGCACGATCTTGGCTCACTACAACCTTTGCCTCCCAGGTTCAAGTGATTCTCCTGCCTCAGCCTCCTGAGTAGCTGGGATTACAGGCATGTACCACCATGCTCAGCTAATTTTGTATTTTAAGTAAAGATGGGGTTTCTCCATGTTGGACAGGCTGGTTTCGAACTCCTGACCTCAAGTGATCCAACCACGTTGGCTTCCCAAAGTGTTGGGATTACAGGCGTGAGCCATTGTGCCTGGCCATGGGCAAATATTCTTACCCTACATATTGAGTGAAATTTCATCTTATTTCCAACACCATTACATCCTCAGCAGTTTTTTGTGGTTCATAAATATTCTTTGTAACTTTTATTTCATATGTATCATTCTCTATTCTCAAGTGTCTTTATTTTTCTTCAAGGTAGAAGATGTTGTTAGCCCAAATAAATCGAGATTCTCAGGGAATGACAGAGTTTCCTGGAGGAGGGATGGAGGCTCAACATGTTACCCTGTGCTTGACAGAGGCAGTTACTGTGGCAGGTGAGCAATTGTGTTTGAAGGGATGGGTTTGGAAAGATCATTTATCTTAAGGGAAAATGAAAATTTATAACTTCCTAGTTCCTGATATAGCAGAAAACTATAAATTTAGGCCTTTCTGTGAGTATTTTTACCTTGGTGTGGGTACAGTAGGGCAGGGAATTTTTGTTTTTCTTTCTTTCTTTTTTTTTTGAGGCAAGGTCTCTCTTTGTCACCCAGGCTGGAATGCAGTACTACTATGATCATGGTTATCATGGCTTACTGCAACCTCACCCTCCTGGGCTTAAGAGATCCTCTCACTTCAGCCTTCTGAGTAGCTGAGACTACAGACATGCACCAATGTGCTCAGCTAATGATTTTATTTTTAGTAGAGATGGGGTTTCACCATGTTGCCCAGGCTGGTCTTGAACTCCTGGGCTCAAGCCATACACCTACCTCAGCCTCCCAAAGTGCTGGGATTACAGGCATGACCCATTGTTCCCAGCCTATTTTTTTGGTAAATACTAAATCTCATTTTGATTCTAAGTTAAGCAATCTACCTTTTGTCTGATCCTTATTTTTTAAAAAATTAATCGTCATGTCCATATGCTAGCTGTCTAAAGAAAATATTGATTTTTTTTTGTAATAGATGGTGACAACTTAGAAAATATGGAAGGTGTAAGCTTGCAAGCAGTAACACTTGCAGATGGTTCTACTGCTTACATACAACACAATGCTAAAGGTATGTGCCTCCCATATGGCTGATTGGTTAATACCAGTGATTTACAACTTCTGAGTTGGAGCACCTAGAAGCTATACCACCTTTCCTATCTCTCCTAAAGATGCTGCATTGCATATGATAATTTTAAGTCATTTCTGTTTAACTCACCTTTTTTTTTTTTTTTTTTTTTTTAACAATTTGGGGTTGTCCTTTGAGATATTTGGAAGATACCCTGGAGTATCAAAATTAGTGGGAGAGAGGAGAGCAGGGAGTGTCTCTGACCTATTTTCTAGTAAGATCTTTCTTGCTTTTTTACTTCAGGTCATTATTTCATATTTTTACCAAATATGTATAAGAGTAAAGACATCTGGGGCTGGGCGTGGTGGCTCACGCCTGTAATGCCAACACTTTGGGAGGCTGAGGTGGGCGGATCACCTGAGGTCAGGAGTTCTAGACCAGCCTGACTAACATGGAGAAACCCCATCTCTACTGAAAATACAAAATTAGCTGGGCTTGGTAGTGCATGCCTGTAATCCCAGCTGCTTGGGAGGCTGAGACAGGGGAATCGCTTGAACCTGGGAGGCAGAGGTTGCGGTGAGCCCACATCGTGCAGTTGCACTCCAGTCTGGACAACAAGAATGAAACTCCATCTGAAAAGAAAAAAAAGGACATTTGGTTTTGCTTATATCCCATTGTCTCTGGTTAGTGTTTGCTTTGTTTCAGAAAACAGCCCAGTCCTCAAACTCTTTGTTTTTATGGAAACCTACTGAGCACATGTATACATAAACAAGGTTCTTAGAGCCCTCAGGGATGAGAATGACAACTGACCTCATGTACACTGAGGTACCTGTCTGTCTTCCCAGCTTCAGCTTCCCCCTTGTCAGGGTCACTGATCCCCTAAGTGACTCTGAAAGGTATATAGCAGTCCAACTCATGTAGCCCGCTGTGATGAGCCACTCTTCCTCTTGACCTCATCTAATTGAAAATTGCAGAGGAGGAAGGATGGCTGAGGGAGGATTTTCTGCTTTCTGTAGGATCACTGGATGTGTTATTGAATTGCCTCAGAACATTTGAGGGAAGAATCAAGATGAACACGAGCTTAAGTTGTGTATGTTTTTATAGTTGATATCATTTTGAAATTGTATCAAGTTTAAAATTTTTGTTTGTGCTAATTTATTGTCTTGAATCTTTTTTTCTAGATGGAAAACTCATAGATGGCCAGGTTATTCAGTTGGAAGATGGTTCTGCTGCCTATGTTCAACATGTACCCATACCTAAAAGTAGTAAGTATTTAAGACAACAGCACAGGAAACCCTTCTGATTCTCAGCATTTAGTAATTTGCTGCCTGCAGCTCCCTCTTACTACCTAAACTTGGTCTTGATCTCAAGTCATCCTTCTGTAAAGGGAGATTATAGATGCCACAAAGTGGATCTTAACCAAGACTTTCTCTTAAAGTTAATGGAAAAGAAGTTATTGGATGGACTGCATTGTGTAGATAAATAAGTAACAGTCCTAAGTGATTGCTTCTATTATTTGAGCTGAATCTTAGATATCTCTCATTTTCTTCATTTTTTCCCCTCTTTAAACTCTCTTTAACACTGGTATATATTCCTAAAACCAATATTTTAATGTCTTTTTACTTTTCAACACTGACTCAGAGAAGCTTTGCTGAATTTACTTAAATGTTCAAAGACTCATGAAGCAAGTATAGATTTTTTTTTGGAGACAGAGTTTCGCTCTTGTTACCCAGGCCGGAGTGCAATGGCGCAATCTTCACTCACCGCAACCTCTACCTTCTGGGTTCAGGCAATTCTCCTGCCTCAGCCTCCTGAGTAGCTGGGATTACAGGCACGTGCCACCATGCCCAGCTAATTTTTGTATTTTTAGTAGAGACGGGGTTTTACCATGTTGACCAGGATGGTTTGATCTCTTGACCTCCTGATCCACCTGCCTCAGCCTCCCAAAGTGCTGTGATTACAGGCTTGAGCCACCACGCCCAGCCGAGTATAGATTGTTATAATGTGGTTAATGGTTTATTGACTTGTTGTTGTGAGTTAATTGGAATGTGCTAGAAAACATGAGATCTAAATGTAAGCCTTGTTCTTGAGCAGGGGACAGTTTGCGTCTAGAGGATGGTCAAGCAGTGCAGTTAGAAGATGGTACCACAGCGTTTATTCATCATACCTCCAAAGGTAAAAGAACTTTGAAAGTATGAATAAAATAAGGGAGAAGTGGAACTCTGCGGGGAAAGAAGACCTACGTTTAGCTACTGAAGTGTTGTCATGGGAAAGAACTGTATTTGTTCATTGAAGTACAGATTTAAGCATGACAGATTTAAGCATTTTTTTTATTTTTATTTTTTGAGACGGAGTCTTGCTCTGTTGCCCAGGCTGGAATTCAGTGGCGCAATCTTGGCTCTCTGCAACCTCTGCCTCCTGGATTTAAACAGTTCTCTGTCTCAGCCTCCCGAGTAACTGGGATTACAAATGTGTGCCACCATGCCCGGCTAATTTTTTGTATTTTTAGAAGAGATTTAGTTTCACCATCTTGGCCAGGCTGGTCTTGAACTTCTGACCTCATGATCCACCCGTCTCGGCCTCCCACAGTGCTGGGATTACAGGCGTGAGCCACCGTGCCTGGCCCTCAAGCATGATTTAAGGAAAAATTTTCCTACAATTTGAGCTGTCCGGTGACAAGTTGTAACAACAAACCAAATGACTGGTCCCTGGAAGACTTAAAGTAGAGGCCACTTTTTTTTTTTTGGTTGGCTTTTGTTTTTTTTGAGACGGTGTTTTGCTGTTGTTACCCAGACTGGAGTGCAATGGCATGATCTCGGCTCACCGCAACCTCCGCCTTCTGGGTTCAAGCAATTCTCCTGCCTCAGCCTCCCGAGTAGCTGGGACTACAGGTGCACACCACCATGCCCAGCTAATTTTTGTATTTTTAGTAGAGACAGGATTTCACCTTGTTGACCAGGATGGTCTCGATCTCTTGACCTCGTGATCCACTCACCTTGGCCTCCCAAAGTGCTGGGATTACAGGCTTGAGCCATCGTGCCCGGCTGGTTGGTTTTTGTTTTAAGAGACAGGATCTCACTCTGTTGCCAGGCTGGAGTGCTGTGGCACAATCACACCTCACTGCAGCCTCAGACTTTTGGGCTTAGGGATCTTCCCACCTCAGCCTACAGAATAACTGGGACAACAGGTGCACACTGTCATTCCCAGCTAATTTTTTCATTTTTTTGTAGAGACAGGGTCTCACTGTGTTGCTTGTGTAATCTCTTTAACTCCTGTCCTTCAACCAGCCTCCCAAAGTGCTGGGATTATAGGCATTAGCTACCACACCCAACCTTAATTTCATATTTTAAAAACAGTCTTGCTACTTTTTAAAAAGACTAAGAAATAAAATCACAATGTAATATTGAAATGGTTAACTTCATATTTTACTTATTACTATATTTTAGAGATAGGATCTCACTCAGTCAGGCTACAGTGCAGTGGCACAATCATAGCTCACTGCAGCCTTGAATTTCTGGGCTCAAGAGACTCTCCTGCCTCAGCCGTCTGAGAAGCTAGGACTACATGTGTATGTCACCACAGCCAGCTAATTTTTTAATTTTTAAATTTCTGATTTTTTTTTTTTTTGTTAAATATAGGCTCTTGTTGTCCAGCCTTGTCTTGAACTCCCGGCCTCAAGCAATCCTCCTGCTCCGGCCTTCCAAAGCGCTGGGGTCACAGGCATTAGCTACTGTGCGTAACCTATTTCTTCCTTTTAAATACAATCTTCAGGCCAGGCACCATGGCTCATGCCTGCAATTCTAGCACTTTGGGAAGCTGACGCAGGCAGATCACCTGAGGGTCAGGGGTTTGAGATCAGCCTGGCTATCATGGCGAAACCCCGTCTCTACGTAAAAATACAAAAATTAGCTGGGTATGGTGGTGCATGCCTGTAATCCTGGCTATTCGGGAGGCTGAGGCAGGAGAATTGCTTGAACCCAGGAGGTGGAGGTTGCAGTGTAGCTGAGATCATGCCACTGCACTCAAGCCTGGGCAACAGAGTGAGACTCTATCTTAAAAATAAGAAAGGCTGGGCGTGGTATAATCCCAGCACTGTGGGAGGCTGAGGCGGGCAGATCACCTGAGGTCAGGAGTTCAAGACCAGCCTGACCAACATGGAGAAAACCTGTCTCTACTAAAAATACAAAAATTAGCTGGGTGTGGTGGCACATGCCTGTAATCCCAGCTACTTGTGAGGCTGAGGCAGGAGAATCACTTGAACCTGGGAGGCATAGGTTTCAGTGAGCTGAGATTACGCCATTGCACTCTAGCCTGGGCAACAAGAGTGAAATTCTGTCTCAAAAAAATATATATATGTATATATACACACACACACACACATATATGTTGTATATAATATATAATTTGTATATATTTATGTAATTTTATTTTACATATAATATGTATTTGTATATATAATTTATTATATATAATAGATAATTTATAAATTTGTGAATAAATTTGTTTACAGTTGAAAAAAATAAAGTCTGTACTTTTTTCTTTATCAGTAAGAGTCACAGGTTCATTGTAACTGGCTAGATTTATTATTTCACTATATATCTATATATTGATTTAAAATCACAGTTTTATATTGATACCAATATAGACACAGATATATCTTGGTGAGGATATTTAGAAGGAAAAAAACACTATAGAGGGAGTGTGGGGTCAAACTGACATGAGTTCAAATCCTGATTTATCTACATACTGATTTTGACTGTTAATTGTTAGTGTTTTTGTTTTGTTTTAAATTATATTTTCTTAAGTTTTTAAAGTAGGGATAGGGTCTTACCATGTTGCCCAGGCTGGTTTCAAACTCTTGTGCTCAAGTGATCCACCTGCCTCAGCCTCCCAAAGTGCTGGGATTACAGGCTTGAACCACTGCACCAGCCTTTTAGTGTTTTTTAAATTTTTTGATGCCTAAGGAAAGTGATGTTACTTCTCCAGACCTGAGTTCCCACTTATACAATGAGGGTGGTAAATATACCTGCCTTGCAGAATTGTTGAGAGGATTTAGTGAAATAACACATATAAAGTACATGGTCCAATGGTTACTCAAAGTAACCACTCAGTGAAAGCTTGTTTCTCTCTTCTTTAAATATGTAAATGTCAGATTTTACCTTTAATTTAATGCCATTCTCTTCCACTCTCTCAGATAGTTATGACCAGAGTGCATTACAGGCGGTTCAGCTGGAAGATGGCACCACAGCTTATATCCACCACGCAGTGCAAGTCCCACAGTCTGACACCATCTTGGCAATTCAGGCAGATGGGACAGTAGCAGGTCTGCACACTGGGGATGCTACAATTGACCCCGACACCATCAGTGCTTTGGAACAGTATGCAGCAAAGGTATAGCATTTCACAGTGTTAAGAATATCCCAGATATAGCTTCTTTATTTTTCATGAAAAGAAAACAAAAACACCTCATCAGAAAAAAACTGGTCAGTTTTAGCCAGGCATGGCACAGTGGCTCATGCCTATAATCCCAGCACTTTGGGAGGATTGTTTGAACACAGATCCCTGTCTCAATTTCAAAAATTAAAAAAAAACTAGCAATTCAAAGTCAAAATCAGTATCCAAAGAGATCATCATTTATCTTAAAATAAGTGAAGTATAGAAAGAAATATTGGAAAAAAAATAAGGGAATGGGTTGAGGTGAAGGCTTATGGAAGAGAGATGAGTGGCAGGTAATTCACCAAAAGATATGCAAGGATGAAGGGCTATAAAAGAAGTAATCAAATATAAATGGAACTGCTTATGAGTTAAAAAGTGGGAACTATAGGCCAGGCATGGTGGCTCATGCCTGTAATCCTAGCACTTTGGGAGGCTGAGGTGGGTGGATCAACTGAGTTCAAGACCAGCCTGGCCATCATGGTGAAACTCCATCTTTATATTAAAAAAATATATTTAAAAAAAAAAAGTGGGAACTGTAGGAAAAGTAAAGTCTCAATTAACTTTTATATCAAAAGGGTTAATTTTTTTCCCCCTGCACTGAACATGTATCTCTCATATAACTGAAAAGGTTTTTTGTTTCTTTTTTTGTTTGTTTTAAGGTTTTTTATTTCACTTTTATTATTTTCTTTTTTTTCTTTACAAACAAAATAAATAGAAATGGGTCTCGCTCTTTTGCCCAGGCTAGTCTTGAACTCCTGAGCTCAAATTATCCTCCTGCCTGAGCCTCCCAAAGTGCTAGGATTACTCGTGTGAGTCACCATGCCAAGCCTATTATGGAAATTTTCAAATATACACAAAAGTAGATGATAATGAAACCCCATGTACTTTTTTTCCTTTTATTCTTTTTGCAAGCTTCTCCCTGAACCATGTACTTTCCCAGCCTAAGCCGTTATCAAAACGTAAAACTTTTTTTTTCTTTTTGAGATGGAGCCTTGCTCTGTTGCCAGGCTGGAGTGCAGTGGCACAGTCTCGACTCACTGCAGCCTGTACTTCCTGGGTTCAAGCATTTCTTCTCCCTCAGCCTCCAGAGTAGCTGGTACTACAGGCACACACCACCGTGTCCAGCTAATTGTAGAGATGGGTTTCACTTTGTTGGCCAGGATGGTCTCAATCTCATGATCCTCCTGCCTCAGCCTCTCAAAGTGCTGGGATTACAGGCATGATCCACCGTGCCTGGCTAAAATGTAAAACTTTTTAAAGCTTTATTTTATTCCTTTAGGTGTCCATTGATGGAAGTGAAAGTGTAACAGGTACTGGAATGATTGGAGAAAATGAGCAAGAGAAAAAAATGCAGGTATGTAAAGCTACTTATTAATATAAAAATCTACCTTAGCATTTCTGTGCTCTTCTGTGGATGAATGCAAGAATAGGTAACTCACTACCTCTCTAGGAAAATCTCACCAATTCAGAAAAACAATGTATGTATTAGATAGCAGCTTTCTCAAACTGCCTGAGGTCCCAGTGTTCATTGGTGGATGCAGAATTACACTAAAGAAATGGAAATAATCACAGAAATCCAGGTGGAGCTTGTGTCCTGGATTCAAAGGCAGTTTTCTGGACAAGGTAGTTGTGGAGACCAGGTGATTTCCTGACTGCCCCCATCCATGGCAGTTTGTGGATACTTTTTCTGGGACTTCATCATGACTGTTTCTAAATAACCTTCACTGCTTTGCTTTATATTTTTAAATTTCTTCTCCTTCCAACTGATTTCCTCCATATTTTCCTTTTCAACTTCTGAAGGGGAAGTCCAGACTAGCTAATTATCATTATTCTTCCTGGACAAATTTGTTGATACTTTTTCTACCAGATGGTTTCCTGGTCAGCAGGTGGCCTATGGGCTGGCTTCTCATGGTTCAGATGTTTACCCTGGGTCCAGTCATTGGCCGCCTCTTACCTAAGTAACAGCCTAGACCACCAGTGCTTCTAAAAGTTTTGTAGTAAGTACGTAGTAGTCACAGGTGCATTCTTGAATATCTTCAAAACTTACATTATTCAAGAATTGTTGTTTTGTGTTTGGGGGAATGTTTGTGTGAAGGGTATTCTTGGAGCTTATATAGTCATTGTAGTACATTCCTGCTCTACTGCTGCTTTTTATTTTCTTAGCAGTTATCTCTATTTTTTTTTTTTTTTTGAGACGAAGTTTCACTGTTTTTATCCTGACTGGAGTGCAATGGCACGATCTCGGCTCACCGCAACCTCCACCTTCTGGGTTCAGGCAATTCTCCTGCCTCAGCCTTCCGATAGGCGCGCAGCACCATGCCCAGCTAATTTTTGTATTTTTAGTAGAGACGGGATTTCACCTTGTTGACCAGGATGTCTCGATCTCTTGACCTCGTGATCCACCTGCCTTTGCCTCCCAAAGTGCTGGGATTATAGGTATGAGCCACCGTGCCTGGCCTTATTAATGTTTTTTGAGACAGAGTTTCACTCTTATTGCCCAGGCTGAAGTGCAATGGCACCCGACCTTATCTCTAATATTTTGTTGTCTTCCTTTATGGTAATTTTTTCTTTAATTCTTCAGTTTTTTGTTTTGTTTTGTTTAAGAGATGGGGTTCCACCATGTTGGTCAGGCTAGTCTTGAACTCCAGACCTTGTGATCCACCCATCTCGGCCTCCCAAAGTGCTGGGATTACAGGCACATTCTTCAGAGTTTTATTATATTTAGCTCCTAAAGTTACTACTTCAGGGTCACATTTATTACCTCAAGCATTAACATGACCACTTAATGACATTGAGTGATATTTTTAGGGGTTATCAAGAAGATTTTACATTTATCCTAATAGTAAGTGAAAATAACAGGAATCAGTGAAATCACTTGTAGAAATATGATCCTCCTGGCTGGGCGTGGTTCCTCATACCTGTAATCCTAGCACTTTGGGAGGTCAAGGCAGGTGGCTCACCTGAGATCAGGAGTTCAAGACCAGCCTGGCCACATGGTAAAACCCTGCCACTAATAAAATACAAAAAAATTAGCCTGGCTTGATGGTGAGTGCCTATAATCCCAGCTACTCAGGAGGCTGAGGCAGGAGGATCACTTAAACCCAGGAGGCGGAGGTTGCAGGGAGCTGAGATTGTACCCTTGCACTACAGCCTGGGCAACAACAAGGAGACTTTCTCAAAAAAAAAAAAGAAAAGAAAAGAAAAAAGAAATAGAAATAATGCTTCTAAACATTGCTGAATAGCTAATATTTCTGTTTCCCAGCTGAAGTGATGCCACAAAATGGCAGTAAAACACAGTTTGCGGTTCACTAAGCCCATCAGTTTTGATGGTATGTGATTCTTAGCCAGATTTTCAGGTTTCAATTTATATTCATATTTGATGAATGAAATCAGACTTTAAGGCAGGTATGATGGCTCTGCCTGTAATCTCAGTACTTTGAAAGGCTGACGTAGGAGAATTGCTTGAACCCAGAAGTTTGAGACCAGTCAGAGGAACAAAGTGAGACCCTGTCTTTACAAAAAATTAAAAAATTAGCAAGACGTGGTGGCACACATTTGTTGTCCCAGCTATTTGGGAGGCTGGGCCAGTAGGATCCCTTGAGCCCGGAAGTTTGAAGTTACAGTGAGCTGATTGCATCACTTCACTCCAGCCTGGGCAATAGAGCAAGATTCTATTCCCCCTGACTTTAATATTTTTTATACAGTTCTATGTCAAATGTAGCTAAGTCAAATTCTACTAAGATGCAAACACAGGGTAAATATATGCAGGAGATATAGATCAGTGACTTGGAGTATTGAAGTGGTTCAGTAAGTTCTCTGTCTTATTGGTAACTGACAAACTACATTTTTAAATAATAGAATATTTTAAAGAAAAGCAGTTGTAGGCTGGGTGCAGTGACTCACACCTGTAATCCCAGCACTTTGGGAGGCTGAGGCAGGCAGATTATCTGAGGTTGGGAGTTCAAGACCAGCCTGGCCAACATGGCAAAACCCTGTCTCTACTAAAAATACAAAAATTAGCTGGGCATGGTGGCACACACCTGTAATCCCAGCTACTTGGGAGGCTGAGGCAGGAGGTTTGCTTGAGCTGGGAGGTGGGGGTTGCAGTGAGCCAAGATCGTGCCTCTGCACCCCAGCCTTGGCAACAGAGCAAGACTCCCGTCTCAGAAAAATATATATCATAACTAGGTATTCAGAACTGTTGAGGCAAATGTCATAAAAAGCCCCACTACTCTTTGTCTGTAGACATATTCCATTTGGTATTGGTACCAATAGACAAATAGAGACAGTTGAATAGGATTCATTTTTTTTTTTTTTTGACTGTAGCTTTTTCTTCTTTGTTTTTTGTGCCTATTCCTTACAGACTAGATCTGCAATGTCCAATGCAATTGCCACTAGCCACATGTGACTGTTGAGCACTTGAAATGTGGCTAGTCCAAATTGAGATGTGCTATAAGTGGATTTTGAAGACATAGTATGAAAAAAAGAATGTAAAATATCAATTATTTATATTGATAATACATTGAAATAATATTTTGGACATATGGTATTAAATAAAACAAATTACTAAAATTAATTTCACCTGTTTTTTTTTACATTGTCAATTGGTTACTAGAAAATTTTTGTGTTTTATTTATTTATGTGTTTTGAGATAGAATCTTGCTCTGTTGCCCAGGCTGGAGTGCTGTAGCATGATGCCAGCTCACTGCAACCTCCACCTCCTGGGATCAAACGATTCTCTTGCCTCAGCCTCCCAAGTATGCACCACCACACCTAGCTACTTTTTTTTTTTTTTTTTTTTTTTGGAGTGTATTTTCTCATACCCTCCTACTTTTTGTATTTTTAGTAGAGACAGGGTTTCGCCATGTTGGCCAGGCTGGTCTCAAACTCTTGACCTCCAGCAGTTCACCCACCTCGGCCTTCCAGAATGCTGGGATTACAGGTGTGAGCCACCACACCTGGCCTATTTTATTTATTTATTTATTTTTTGAGATAGGGTCTTGCTCTGTCGCTCGGGCTGGAGTGCATGGTGCGGTGGGTGTTGGCTCATTGCACCTATGATCTCCTACATTTTTTTTTTTTAAGGGATGGGGTCTCACTTTCTTGCCCAGGCTAGTCTCAAACTCATGGGTTCAAGAGATCCTTCTGGCTTGATCTCCCAAAGTCCTGGAGTTACAGATGTGAGCTACCTTGCCTGGCCAGATAATTTTTTTTTTGAGATGGAGTTTCACTCTTGTTGCCCAGGCTGGAGTGCAGTGGCATGATCTCTGTTCACCACAACCTCCGCCTCCTGGGTTCAAGCCTTTCTTCTGCCTCAGTCTCCTGAGTAGCTGGGATTACAGGCATGTGCCACAATACCCGGTTAATTTTGTATTTTTAGTAGAGATGGGGTTTCTCCATGTTGGTCAGCTGGTCTCAAACTCCTGACCTCAAGTGATCAGCCTCCCAAAGTGCTGGGATTACAGGCCTGAGCCATTGTGCCCAGCCAGAAAATTTGTAATTACGTATGTGGCCTGCATTTGTGACTCGTTATATTTCTCTTTATTAGTGCTTGATCAGTTATGACTTCACCATTCTCTAAAACAATTAAGTACCATATTTGAGGTTTAGAACCCAATACTTGGTTTTTTGTTGCTTTTGTTTTAGGAGACAGGGTCTTGCTTTGTTGTCCAGGCTGGAGTGCGATGGTGTGATCTCGGCTCACTGAAACCTCCACCTCCTAGGTTCAAGCGATTCTCCTGCCTCAGCCTCCTGAGTAGCTGGGATCACAGACGGGTGCCACTAATTGTTTATATTTTTGGTAGAGACAGGCCTTCACCATGTAGGCCAGGCTGATCTTGAACTTCTGACCTCAAGGGATCTGCCTGCCTTAGCCTCCCAAAGTGCTGGGATTACAGGTGTGAGCCACTGTTCCCAGCCTGAACCTTGCTTTTCTAAGTCTCCTTTTTCACCTCTAAAAGAAGGGTATTAACTAGATCCATGATTATTATCTTAGTGACAAAAGAGTTTTTTTTTTTTTTCTTTCTTTGAGATGGAGTCTTACTCTGCCACCCGGGCTGGAGTGCAGTAAACTGATCTCAGCTCACTGTAACCTCCACCTCCTGGGCTGAACTCCTGAACTCCAGTGATCCACCCACCTCAGCCCCCGAAGTGCTAGGATTGCAGGTGTGAGCCACTGTACCCAGCGAAAAGATTTTTTTAAATAAGATTTTTAGTAGGCTTTTGTATTTTGAGATGGAGTCTTGCTTTCTTGCCCAGGCTGGAGTGCAGTGGCACAATCTCGGCTCACCACAACCTCTGCCACCTGGGTTCAAGCGATTCTCTCCTGCCTTAGCCTCCTGAGTTGCTGGGACTACAGACTCAGCACATGCCACCATGCCTGGCTGATTTTTGTGTTTTTAGTAGAGACCTTGTTTCACTATGTTAGCCAGGCTTGTCTTGAACTCTTGACCTCGTGATTCACCCACCTTGACCTGCCAAAGTGCTGGGATTACAGGCTTGAGCCATCCTGCCTGGCCTAGTAGTTTCTTTAATTCAGAGAAAGTACAAAGAAGAAAACCCAAAATTACCCATAATCTTTACATATATCTATTTTATACATTTTTAAAGATAAAAGTAATCATGTTTATGTTTAGAAAATTCAAATAATATAGATTAGTAAAAATAAAAAATGAGGGATCTAGTGCTTGATAAAAATTATTGTTAGAAATCTGCTTTGTTTTTGTTTCCCTCTTTTTTTTTTTTTTTTTTTTTGAGATGGAGTCTTGCTCTGTCGCCAGGCTGGAGTGCAGTGGCGCAATTTCAGCTCACTGGAACCTCTGCCTCCTGGGTTCAAATGATTCTCATGCCTCAGCCTCCTGAGCAGCTGGGATTACAGGCACACCCTACCATGCCCAGTTAATTTTTGTATTTTTAGTAGAGATGGGGTTTTGCCATGTTGGCCAGGCTGGTCTGAATTCCTGGTCTTAAGTGATCTGCCTGGCTCGGCCTCCTAAAGATCATAGGCAGGAGGGCTACTGTGCCTGGGCTTGTTTTTGTTTTTTAATCTTCCTGGCAGTGCTGATGTGTCTTATGGTTCCTTAAAAGTCCCTCTGGTGCCACACTTCAAGGATTGTTTCCTTTCTTCAGAGAGAACACAGTTTTAAAAATTCAAGTTGTTTTTATTTCATCCTCCCCCAAGAGAGTATAGATTGTTTTTTTTTTTTTTTTTTGAGACGGAGTTTCACTCTTGTTACCGAGGCTGGTGTGCAATGGTACGATCTCCGCTCACTGCAACCTCCGCCTCCTGGGTTCAGGCAGTTCTCCTGCCTCAGCCTCCTGAGTAGCTGGGATTACAGGTACGCGCCACTGTGCCCAGCTTATTTTTTGTATTTTTAGTAAAGACGGGGTTTCACCATGTTGACCAGGATGGTCTCAATCTTTTGACCTCGTGATCCACCCGCCTCGGCCTCCCAAAGTGCTGGGATTACAGGCGTGAGGGACTGCATCCGGCTTGTTTTTTATTTTCTAGGAGTATAGATTATTTACATCATAGGTGTTAATAGGCACCAAATTATATAAATTATATCTGCCATGTGCATTAGGCCATTATAGTAAGTGGGATTATAAGTACCAAACCAGACAATACAATGCAATGTTTATCCTCAGCCCTACCAAGTCTTTCGCTTTATAACTACAGAAGCTCTGCCAGTTAAGTCCCACTGGACTACAGCGTCCTGAAACCCAGTGGGCTAATAGCTTGAGCTCTAGACCCAATTTCCTTCCAATCTCACTTCCCAGCTTTGACCATGGGCAAGTTACATTATATAATGTACTCTGAGTCTAATTTTTTCTATTTGTGAATCATATATAATATTGAGTTCATTGGGGGTAGCCATGGGAGCCAACTAGATAGCATAAGTAAAGCAGCCACCACAGTACATCACATAAATGCAACTGCTCTGTTATTGAGGTACCTGGGAATTTAATCTTAGATCCAGTCCTGTATCTACCTCTGGGATTTGTACCTCCTTTGAATATAATGGTCCTGTATTTACCAGTGGGGTTAGCCCCTCCTACAATATTTAAGCCTGAGAGGACTTAGGTTATCTGTCTAGTATGGGATTTTCAAACTGTGTTTTGAGGTATTAGGATTTTCGAGGTTTCAGGAGTCCTGTCCGGGACTAGCAGGGCTCTGGTCCACCCTCATCTGCCAAGGCCTGCAGCATTAGTTCCTTTGTCTGTTTTACACAGTAGAATGCTGTGTAAGATTTTATCTGCCAACTCAGAACATACATTAAGCTTAAATAGCTGTGAAGTCATTTTCTGTACATGGTTTTGGAAGCTGATTAGTATTTCTCTGGTGTTAGCTTCAAAATTGCCCTTGAGAGTTTTCCCTTGTGATGATATCAGGTTGCTGTTTCTTTGACAGAGATTGTACATATCTGATGCTGCATAACTCTGAAGTAGCTATTATAGTTTTGGCCTTTTAATTTAGGTTTTGAGTTTTGGATTCTGTCCATTTTTGCCTCTAAAACATCTGTAGAATCAGCTATTGCTTTCTATTCTACAGTGATTATCTTAGGCTTGTTTTCATCACTTCTTTCCTGAATATTTATCATTATACAGACTTGGGAATTCTACATTGTTTCATTCGCTTAACTAAATTAGACACCAAATTCCTGGTATATGTTTCATACCAGAATCAAAGCTCCTAATAAATTGGCCTAGGAGGACGTAATACAAGAACAGATTCAGGTATGGGTCTCTCTGGAATTATTTGCTACCACTGCCTAGTCTGAAGATGTGAGCAGCCAGGCTTAGTTTGGCAGATGTGGAAAGGTGGTAAGCACTTTGATTTCATAGTGCTTTTAGAGAGGAGGGGTAGAGAATAGCACGAAGAGTTCTTTTCTCTTAATTTGGAGTCTGTAGTCAATTGAGATCTACCTTTACAAATCATATAAAATCTGATGCCAATTCTACTAGCATAAAGCTCTACACTTACATGTATATTTAAAAAACACTGGGCTGGGCATGGTGGCTCACACCTGTAATCGCAGCACTTTGGGAGGCCAAGGTAGGAGGACTGCTTGAGGCCAGGAGTTCAAGAACAACCTAGACAACGCGACAAGACTCCATCTCTACAAATTTTTTGTTAAAAACTAGCTGAGTGTGGTGGTACTCCCACTTGTTTTAACTACTTGGGAGGCTGAGGCAAGAGGATCTCTTGAGCCCTGGAGTTGGAGGGTGCAGTGAGCTATGATGTTATGCTACTATACTCTAGCCTCAGTGACAAACTAAGACCTTGTCTCTAAAATAAATAAAAATAAAAAATACTGAATGGTAGTACACCAAGAAGTTAACTAGTTTTTCCTGGATGGTGGAATGATAGCACACTTGAACTTTTTTTTTTTCTTTTTGAGACAGGTCTCATTTGTTACCTAGGCTGGAGCGCAATGGCACAATCTTGGCTCACTGCAGCCTCAACCTCCTGAGTTCATGTAATCCTCCTGCCTCAGCCCCTCAAGTAGATGGGATTACAGGCATGTACCACCATGCCTAACTAACTTTTATATTTTTTGTAGAGATGGGGTTTTGCCATGTTGTCCAGGCCGGTCTCCAACTCCTGGGCTCAAGTGATCCACCTGCCTCAGACTCTCAAAGTGCTGGGATTATAGGTGTGAGCCACTATGCCTGGCTGAACTTTTTATTCTTCACTGTGGTATCCAGATTCCTTCAGTATGCATTTGTTGCTGTTATAATACATGAAAAAAAAATCAAGTTATTAAAATAATAGCTGATTTTTTTTTTTTGAGTCGGAGTTTTGCTCTTGTTACCCAGGCTGGAGTGCAATGGCACGATCTCGACTCACCGCAACCTCCGCCTCCTGGGTTCAGGCAATTCTCCTGCCTTAGCCTCCCGAGTTGCTGGGATTCCAGGCACGGGCCACCATGCCCAGCTAATTTTTTTTTTTTTGTATTTTTAGTAGAGACGGGGTTTCACCATGTGGACCAGGATGGTCTCGATCTCTTGACTTCGTGATCCACCCACCTTGGCCTCCCAAAGTGCTGGGATTACAGGTGTGAGCCACCGCGCCCAGCAATAGCTGATTTTTAAAGGGTTCATAGAGGCTTTTCTGTTTTCTTGAGAAATAATTAGAAACTGGTTTTTTTGAGACAGGGTCTCATTCTGACACCCAAGCTGGAGTGCAGTGGGGTGATCATAGCTTACTGCAGCCTTGACCTCCCAGGCTCAGGTGGTCCTCCTGACCTCAGCCTCCCAAGTAGCTGGGACCACAGGTACACACCACCACACCTAGCTAGGTTTTTAAAAATTTTTTATAGAAATAGGGGTCCCCCCCATGTTTCCCATGCTGGTCTCAAACTCCTGAGGCTCAAGTGATCCTCCCATTTTGCTGTCCCAAAGTGTTGGAATTATAGGTATGAACCACTGCATTTGGACTAAAGAAACTTTTTATTTCAATTATTTTTTTTTCCATTTCTTACAGTTTTATTAAGATATATTTCACATACTAGGTGGGCACAGTGGTGCATGCCTGTAGTCCCAGCTGTTCGAGAAGCTGAGGCAGGAGTAATCCTTGAGCCCAAGAACTTGAGTCTAGTGTGGACAACATAGCAAGGCGCCAGTCTCTTTAAAAAAAAAAAAGGCCAGGCACAGTGGCTCACGCCTATAATCCCAGCACTTTGGGAGGCTGAGGCGGGTGGATCACGAGGTCAAGAGATCGAGACCATCCTGGTCAATAAGGTGAAACCCCATCTCTACTAAAAAAATACAAAAATTAGCTGGGCGTGGTGGTGCGCGCCTGTAGTCCCAGCTACTCAGGAGGCTGAGGCAGGAGACTTGCTTGAACCCAGGAGGCGGAGGTTGCAGTGAGCCAAGATCATGCCATTGCACTCCAGTCTGGGTAACAATAGTGAAACTCCGCCTCAAAAAAAAAAAAAAAAAAAAAAAAAAAAGGCCAGCGTGGTGGCTCACGCCTGTAATCCCAGCATTTGGGAGGCTGAGGCAGGTGAATCATGAGGTCAGGAGATGGAGACCATCCTGGCCAACATGGTGAAATCCTGTCTCTACTAAAAATACAAAAATTAGCTATGCATGGTGGCACCTGCCTATAATCCCGGATACTCAGGAGGTTGAGGGAGGAGAATCATTTGAACCTGGGAGGCAGAGGTTGCAGTGAGCCAAGATTATGCCACTGCACTCCAGCCTAGGGGACAGAGCAAGACTCTCTTTCTAAAAAAAAAAAAAAAAAAAAAAAATTTTACATACTTTTTTTTTTTTGAGATAGGGTCTCACTTTGTCACCACAATTTTGTTTATTTTATTTCTGTAATGTTTATTTATTTATTTATTGAGACATGTGTTTCATTCTGACCCAGGCTGGAGTTCAGTGGCACAAACACAGCTTGCTGCAGCCTAACCTCCTGAACTCAAGCAATCCTCTCACCTCAGTCCCCCGAATAGATGGAACTATAGGCAGGTGCCACCATACACAGCTAACTTTTTTGCATTTTTTTTGTAGAGATGGGGTTTCACCATTTGCCCAGGTTAGTCTTGAACTCCTGAGCTGAAATGATCTGCCTTCCTCGGCCTCCAGAAGTGCTGGGATTATAAACTTGAGCCACTGTGTCCAGCCTACATGCTATTTATTTTTTTATTTATTCATTTTGAGATGGTATTTCACTCTTGTTGCCCAGGCTGCAGTGCAATGGTGTGATCTTGGCTCACTGCAACCTCCACCTTCTGGGTTCAAGCCATTCTCCTGGCTCAGCCTCCCAAGTAGTTGGGATTACAGGCATGAGCCACCATGACTGGCCAATTTTGTGTGGTTTTTTTTGTTTGCTTTGAGACAGAGTCTTGCTATGTTGCCCAGGTTAGAGGTGCAGTGGTGTGATCTCAGCTCACTGCAACCTCCATCTCCCGGGTTCAAGCGATTCTCCTGCCTCAGCGCCCCTAGTAGCTGGGATTACAAGCACACGCCACAACGCCTGGCTAATTTTTGTATTTTTAGTAGATGGAATTTTGCTATGTTGGCCAGGCTGGTTTCAAACTCCTGACCTCTGATGATCCACCCACCTCGGCCTCCCAAAGTGCTGGGATTACAGGCATGAACCACTGCTCCCAGCCCTAATTTTGTATTTTTAGTAGAGATGGGGTTTCACTATGTTTGTCAGGCTGGTCTCAAACTCTTGACCTTAGGTGATCCACCCACATCAGCCTCCCAAAGTACTGGGGTTACAGGCCCGAGTCACCACGCCTGGCACAACCTATGTAGTTTAAACATTTAGAGTGTACAGCTAAGTGGTTTTTAGTAAATTCAAAAAGTTGAACAATTATCACCATCTTAGTTTTAGAACTTTAAAAATACCCCTAAAAAGAAAAATTCCTTGTGATCCTGTTCATATATTTTAGTGGTATGAATTCTTTTATAAATCTTGTGACATTTTCAGGGTGAACCTAGCACTGTGAGTTATGAAGGCATATAAGACACAGTCCTTGATTTCCAGTAGCTGATAGACTAATAGTGAAGAGAAGGAAATATAAATATCTTTACGATAGTTGTTTCAAGTTTCACGCTAGTGATATAAGCTAAATATTACAGGTATGCTGAGGAATTGAAGAATCATCTGTGTTTTGAATGGTGAGAACAGGCCTTATGGAAGTAGGGAGATGGAATCTCCTAAGCAGAGAAGATGTGGAATTATATCATTCTTTGTATAGGCACTTTTCAGTTTATAATAAACATTTTCCTTTTGCCCACTGGGAATTATGCAGACTTTTATACAAATATTTTATCAACACAGATCTACCTCGATTAAGAAAATTATGGTCTGCAATATTTAATGGGCATACCACAGTATAAGCATGACAAAATAAATAGCTTGTGATTTAATGATTATATTGAGATCTCTACTGCTTGTTATTTAGTTGATTTATATTACAAGGGAAAGTCAAAGTTTTCTGTACTCTTGTCATCTAATGCAGGGTACTTTTTAATTCCCACACTGTTATTCTAGCCTCTGTAACTCCTCCTTTCTCCTCCCTTACCATTCTGGCATGTGTGTAATTGTAGTAGGCCATTACCCAGAATTATGTGCCATGTGTGACAATCTGAAGAGATAGGATATTACAACACTATCACCACATGGCCCACAGAATAGAAAGTCATTCTTCAATTTTTATGATATCTTGATTTCTATTTTAAAAAGCCTTTAAAAATCAGTGTTTGGCCAGGCGCGGTGGATCACGAGGTCAAGAGATCGAGGCTGTAATCCCAGCACTTTGGGAGGCCGAGGCGGGTGGATCACGAGGTCAAGAGATCGAGACCATCCTGGTCCACATGGTGAAACCCCGTCACTACTAAAAATACAAAAAATTAGCTGGGCATGGTGGCGCGTGCCTGTAATCCCAGCTACTTAGGAGGCTGAGGCAGGAGAATTGCCTGAACCCAGGAGGCAGAGGTTGCGGTGAGCTGAGATGGCGCCATTGCACTCCAGCCTGGGTGACGGGAGTGAAACTCCATCTCAAAAAAAATAAAAAAAATAAAAAAATAAAAATCAGTGTTTGGATTTTTATGATATTATATCCCAGAGAAATGGTCTTCTATTGAATATAAGTACAGACTAGTATCATATGGATTGTAATGTTTCCTATAGGTGACTCAAATGACCTAATCCCCTCTTTCTCATTGCTTTTGAAATTGAAAACGCTTTTAACAGTGTTTTTAGGAGATGGGTTCTAAAAAAAAGCAGGCAGATAGATTACTTGAGTATATCAAGGAAAACCTGCATACAATGGAGATGCTACTTAGGTTGATTTTCTAGAGTAGGAACAGATCTGTGAGCTCCAGCTGTGCATTTTTGTAACTCTCCTTTTGACTACTGTACTTTCAGAGCCACTAACTTCAACCATGCAGTGGAATTAACCTGACTGACTCAGGGTCAGAGAGTCCTAGTAAAGTAATGACCTGAGATTGGAAACCCACATAACAGTTTTATCTTTTTTATTCTGAAAATCATAATTTATCTATTTTATTTCTGTATTATTATTTTTTATTCTATTTAATTTTTTTGAGACTGAGTCTCGCTCTGTTGTCCAGGCTGCAGTGCAGTGGCATGATCTTGGCTCACTGCAACCTCTGTCTCCCAGGTTCAAGCAATTCTCTTGTCTCTGCCTCCCAAGTAGCTGGAATTATAGGCACACGCCACCATGCGCAGCTAGTTTTTATATTTTTAGTAGAGATGGGGTTTCGCTTGTTTCTTGACCTCAGGTGATCCACCCTCTTCAGCCTCACAAAGTGCTGGGATTACTGGTGTGAGTGACAGTGCCTAGCTTGTATTTTTTGTTTATTTATTGAGACAGGTCTTACTCTATCACCCAGGCTGGAATGCAGTGGTGCAATCACAGCTCACTGCAGCCTTGACCTCGACCTCCCCAGGCTCAGGTGATCCTCCCACCTCAGCTTCCCAAGTACCTGGGACCACAGATGCACCACCACACCCAGCTAAGTTTTTAATATTTTTTTGTATAGAGACAGGGTTTTGCCATGTTGCCCAGGCTAGTCTTGAACTCCTGGGCTCAAACAATCTGCCTACCTCTGCTTCCGAAACTGCTAGGATTACTGGCATGAGCCACTGTGCCTGGCTTAAGTAATTTAAATAATGCTATTTATTTTATTTAGATTGTTTTACAAGGACATGCAACAAGAGTAACTGCTAAATCTCAGCAGAGTGGAGAGAAGGCATTTCGATGTGAATATGATGGATGTGGAAAATTATATACAACAGCTCATCATCTTAAGGTATATATAAAAGAAATCTTCTATCTAGTTATGAGAATACCTAGGATATTAAATACTAAGATCATATTTTTGTGTAATTCAAATGCCACTGTTTTCTCCCACTTATCAAGATATTGACACTTGGTCACACTCATCACAGATAAGTAAAAACCTATGTAGACTTTAGAGACTGCCAGTTTTTGGAGGGTTTGGACTATGTTTTTTTCATCTCTGTATTCCTAATGTCCAGCATACTACCTGGTACATAGTAGGTACTCCACATATTTGAATATATGTTGTCAAGTGTGAAATTTATATAATTATATTGGAGATATGTGTGTAATCACACATCTCTGTTAATTCTCTGAAATCTAGCAAAAGTTGGTATTAATTTGTGTTTTAAATAATTGGGCTAAGGCTGGGCCTGGTGGCTCGGACCTGTAATATCAGCACTTTGGGAGGCCAAGATGGGTGGATCACCTGAGATCAAGAGTTCAAGACCAGCCTGGCCAACATGATGAAACCCCATCTCTACTAAAAATACAAAAATTAGCGGGGCGTGGTGACAGGTGCCTGTAATCCCAGCCACTCCAGAGGCTGAGACAGGAGAGGCAGAGGTTACAGTGAACCAAGATCGCGCCACTGTACTCCAGCCTGGGCAACAGAGGGAAACTCCATCTCAAAATAAAATAAATAAATAAATAGATAGATAGATAATTATTTAGGCTAAGTATTTTTATTTTACTTGCTGCTATACATAACAGAACATACCATGACTCAATAATAGCTAAGATTTGTTTTTTTTGGTGTTTTTTTTTTTTTTTTTTGAGAAGGAGTCCTGCTCTGTCACTCAGGCTGGAGATCAGTGCCATGATCTTGGCTCACTGCAACCTTTGCCTCCCAGGTTCAAGCAATTCTCCTGCCTCAGCCTCCTGAGCAGCTGGGATTACAGACATGCACCATCATGCCCAGCTAATTTTTGTATTTTTAGTAGAGACAGGGTTTCGTCATGTTGGCCAGGCTGGTCTTGAACTCCTGACCTTCGTGACCCACCCGCTTCAGCCTCCCAAAGTGCTGGTATTACAGGCGTGAGCCACTGCGCCTGGCAGAGTTGTTAAATAACTTTCAATGTGTCAGGAAGTGTGTGCTTAACATATTTGGAGTAGTGGCCCTAGGGCCTATCTTCACTATCAGTAACCTTGGCATGTTAGTTGACCTTAGTACCTCATTTTCCTCATCTATAAAATTAGATTCTAAGAGTTATCTCCCTCAGAGTGGTTGTAAAAATTAAATAAGTTTATACGGTACACATAAAGTACTAAAGAGAGTGGCCTGATATAGTAAATGTTTAGTAAATGTTAGCCATTGTCATTGTTACTCATTTGTCATGGCAACCCTCTATGGTTGATACTATTGTGTCCCCACTTTTTAGAGAGACCTTTCAGGCTTAGAGAAGGCAAGTGCCCATGACCACACCACTAGGCAGTTGGTGGATCCTTGCCTCAGATCCAGGCCCTTCTAGCAGCAGCCTCCACACTTTTAACCTTATATTGTGTAGCCTCTCCCAGCCTCCTGCTTCTGGTTTCTCATCATGTGCATGTTTCATGCAAATACCTTTGACCACTCTAGAAAGCTCAGACCTCGAACATTGCTATTCCCTACTTAAAATATTAGTAACTCTTAATATTTATTATTTAGGTCTGTATGGAGAACTATTGGGCTATCGTTTTTGTGAAGTTTTTTTTTTTTTTTGAAGGTTGTTATTTTTTTGAGATGAAGTCTCACGGTGTTGCCCAGGCTGGAGTACAAGGGCTTGATCTCAGCTCACTGCAACCTCCACCTCCCAGGTTCAAGCGATTCTCCTGCCTCAGCCTCCTGAGTAACTGGGATTACAGGTGCCTGCCACCACACCCGGCTAATTTTTTATATTTTTAGTAGAGACAGGGTTTCACTGTGTTGGCCAGGCTGGTCTTGAACTCCTGACCCCATGATCTGCATGCCTCGGCCTCCCAAAGTGCTGGGATTACAGGCGTGAGCCACCGCATCTGGCCTTTTTTTTTTAATAAAGCGTACAGCACAATCATTTAGCAGTGTGGGAAAAAAATAGGTCTATGTTGCAACCATCTTCCTGAGGAATACGTAAAGGAAATAGAATTATGCCTGCATTTTAATCACAGGTCCATGAGAGGTCACACACAGGAGATCGGCCTTATCAGTGTGAGCATGCAGGCTGTGGGAAGGCATTTGCAACAGGTAAAAATATGAATTTTGTTCTTTTCTTGGTTCTAATTAGGGGTCAAGTAGAGACAGCCTAGTGGAAGGAACTGACCCTTTGGCTGTGTCTGAATCTGTGGAAGCACATGATCAGTTTTTCAGTCTCTCTCATAACTGCCTTTTGTCCTGCTTGCTCTACACCCCTCTTTGTTCTTTTCTCCACTGACCTGTCTCTGCCTGCTGTATGTTTCTTTTTCTTTCTTTCTTTTTTTTTTTTGAGACATTTTCACTTTGTCACTCAGGTTGGAGTATAGTGGCAGGATCTTGGCTCAGTGTAAACACCGCCTCCCAGGTTCAAGCACTTCTAGTGCCACAGTCTCCTGAGTAGCTGGGCTAATATTTTTTATTTTTAGTCAAGGTGATGTTTTGCTATGTTGGCCAGGCTGGTCTCAAACTCCTGGCCTCAAGTGATCCATCCACCTCAGCCTACCAAAGTGCTGGGATTACAGGTGTGAGCTACCGCTCACCCGGCCTGTCTGCTGTGTTTGATACTTTTCATTCCACGTTCTGTTTATATTTAGCGGGAAAATAAAAGCCAAGCTTTTTTGTTCATTTGTTTTTTGTATTTTAGATGGAGTTTCACTCTTGTCGCCCAGTCCAGGGTGCAATGATGCAATCTTGACTCACTGCAATCTCTGCCTCCCAGACTCAGGCGATTCTCTGCTTCAACCTCCAGAGTAGCTGGGATTATAGGCATGTGCCACAACACCCAACTAATTTTTTTATTTTTGGTAGAGTTAGTTTTACTCCTTGGTCAGGCTCAGGTGATCCACCTGCCTCAGCCTCCCAAAGTGCTGGGATTACAAGCATGAGCCACTGTGCCTAGCCAAAAGCTAAGCTTTAAAGGCTGCCAGAGACTCTAACATTAGGACAGACCTAAGTAATGGGATGGGGCCTCTCCAGAGATGTATCCAGCAGGGCCGGGACTGGTACCAGGCCTCCTGATTTCCATTCTTCATTCCATGTCTTAATTCCACTTTGAGCTTTTGGGTATGAGAACATCTAATAAAATTGAGGCACTTTAAAGAAGAAACACACAACCTCTTCTAGACGGAGATGAAGCTATTCAATTTTCAGCATGGTAGTCCTGAGCTATGATACATTTTTACTGTTTTTTTTTTTTTGAGATGAAGTCTCACTTTGTTGCCCAGACTGGAGTGCAATTGTGTGATATCAGCTCACCGCAACCTCCACCTCCTGGGTTCAAGCAATTCTCCTGTCTCAGTCTCCCGAGTAGCCAGGACTACAGGCGCAGGCCACCATACCGGGATTATTTTTTGTATTTTTAGTAGAAATGGGTTTCACCATGTTGGCCAGGCTGGTCTTAAACTCCTGACTTCAGGTGATCCACCCGCCTCTGCCTCCCAAAGTGCTGGGGTTACAGGTATGAGCCACCACACCCAGCCCTTTTGTACATTTTAAGTATTCTGTGTATATGCCTAATATTTTATACTTGGTATTGACTGTATTTTTCAGTAGCTTAATCTCAATGTGCATATTTAGAGGAATATTGTGTAATTAAATTTCTTTTAATTTTTTCTTAAAGGTTATGGATTAAAAAGTCATGTCAGAACTCATACAGGAGAAAAGCCATATCGGTGTTCAGAAGATAATTGTACTAAATCTTTCAAAACTTCAGGAGATCTACAGAAACATATCAGAACTCATACAGGTACTAGTAGAAACCGAGTCATATTTAGGCCAGAAATTCTTAATCGGCAGGGAGGGGACTTGAGGAAGCAGTCTCTGGAAGAGTTTCAGGGAATCACTATCAATGTCTTCTCTTAAACCTCTGAAATTCCATATGACTTGCTGTTTGTGCATGTCTGCTGCTTTTCAGGATGAGGGCCCATAGCTGTGGTAGATTCTCAAAGGGTCCATGTCCCAGAAAAGATGAACAATGTCTCTAGACCACCAGCTCTCTCAGATTTTAGGAGTTGTCTGGGCAACAAGCTTATTTACTTAGGATTACACATCTAATTAGTAGCCAAGCTGAGACAGAACTTAAGGCATTCAATTGCTTCTCCTTTATTGAGCAGCTACTAAAGAAACTATGTGAACCCCAACAGCTCCACAGACAAAAAGACTCATTTCTTTTTGTGATAATTTCTTCTTCTCTTTAAATTTTATCTTCTTTTCCTAAATAATACTTTATTCTTATCTCCCTATCTCCTCTCCTCCTTATACTTGATTACTTGTGGAATTGGTATTAATAAGGTAAATATTTTCTTTGGATTGGAGCTAGAAAAAGTTCAGAAGCTGTTGATAAGAGATGCTCTTATAAACTGTTGACTAAATAATACAGTATAAGATAATTTAATTTGGGATTTTAGTATAGATGTTTTAAACATGGTATAATAACTGTATGCCCATGTGCAGAAATAGCTGAAATAGTTTAGCTAATTGCCATGTAGGATTCTCAAAGCTGTTAATGTTTAACCTGCAGCTCAAGTATGACCCCAAATTGACTTTACAACATTCAGGAACAGAGCTGTAGGTCTCTGCTTCCATCTAATTCATGCACTTTTTATTTATTGTTTCAGAGGCAAGTATTTCCAAGCCCCTGTAAATTCTATATGGATTTACAAATAAAACCAACTTGTCATATAAAAGTTATATAAAACCAAATAGTCTAATTTTATAAATATTGATTTTAAAATGTCAGGATTATATTTTCTTTCATAGTATTCATTTGTTGAACCACATATTCATATAACAGCTTTAAAATCATGATATTTTCATTGGTATAGTGTTGGATTGAGTAAGGAGCATAGGGACTTCTGTAACAAACACAGAAGATTTCAGTGCAAAAACAAAACACGATGTTACAGAATAAGAGTAGTAATACGGTGAAAATTATCCTAGAACAGTTGATTCCCTATCATAGCATGTCAGAGCTGGGAAGACTTTAGAGGTCATCCAGATCCAAGAGAAGAGACTTACCCAAGATAAACTCTTTGTTCTCCTTACGCTGACATAGTGAATAAAACTTACTAAAGATAGGATTAAAGATTCCTGCTCCTTTTAAAATGATTTCATACTTAACAGGAAGAAATCTTTTGGAATGGTTCCACCAATAGAGAAATCATAATTTCATTTGACAAAAATAAAAATAAACTAGTCAGGCATGGTGGCATACGCCTGTGGTCCCAGCTACCCAGGAGGCTGAGGTGGGAGGATTGCTTGAGAGCAGGAGTTTGAGGCAGCAGTGAGTAACCATCGTGCCTGTGAAGAGCCACTGCATTCCAGCCTGAGCAACATAGTGAGGCTCCGTGTCAAAAAGTTTAACAAACTTACTATATATGGATAAATACCTGTATCTGTCTACATAGAGAGAGTTTTTTTTTCTTCCTCAGAAGTTGTTTGTGTAATTTGAGCTCATCCTAGAAAAGGGTACATGGGAATTAAAAGCAAAGGCTACCTCTTACTTGACAGTTTAAAGACTTTTCCTGTTCCAAGATTGTATAAAGCAAATATGAAGGAAAGGGACATAATTGGTAAAGCAGTTTTTTTTTTTTTGAAACAGTGTCTTACTTCGATGCCCAGGCTGATGTACAATGGCACAATCATGGCTCACTACGGCCTCAACTTCTTGGGCTCAGGTGATCCCCCCCATCTCACCCTCTGGAGTAGCTGGGACTACCAGTGTGCACCACCATGCCTGGCTAATTTTTTGTAAAGCTGGGGTTTTGCCATGTTGCCCAGGCTGGTGTTGAACTCCTGGGCTCAAGTGATCCACTTGTCTTACCTCTCAAAGTGCTGGTAATACAGGCATGCACTGCTGTACCTGGCCAGACATTTTCATAAACTTAGATTATGAGAAGAGGAGGAGTATGTCCAGCAGGTATTTTTGACATATATTATATGCTAGACTCTAGATTTTCTTTTTTTTTTTTCTTTTGGTCCAGCAAGAAGTATTTGTTGAACCTACTATTTCCTAATATAGTTAATGTTAGGCATTATCTTGCTGAATATTCGTTAAAACACCATTTTTTTCCCTTAAGATGGAGTCTCATTCTGATGCGCACGTTGGAGTGCAGTGGCACGATCTTGGCTCGCTGCAAGCTCCGCCTCCCAGGTTCAAGCTGTTCTCCTGCCTCAACTTCCCAAGTAGCTGGGATTATAGATGTGTGCCACCATGCCTGGCTAATTTTTTGTATTTTTAGTAGAGACAGGGTTTCACCATGTTGGCCAGGCCGGTCAAAACACCTTTTTGTTGTTGTTGTTTTGGAGATGGAGTCTCACTCTGTCGCCCACGCTGGAGTGCCGTGGTGCAATATCAGCTCACTGCAACCTCCTTCTCCTGGGTTCAAGCGATTCTTCTGCCTCAGCCTCCTGAGGAGCTGGGATTACAGATGTGCACCACCATGCCCAGCTAATTTTTGTATTATTAGTAGAGATAATGTTTCACCATGTTGGTCAGGATGGTCTCAAATTCCTGACCTTGTGATCTGCCCGTCTTGGTCTCTCAAAGTGCTGGGATTACAGGCATGAGCCACTGTGCCTGGCTGCAAAACACCATATTTTTAAAGAGCAAAAATTATTTTTCTACAAGATATTATAGAATAAATCAAGTAGCAGATAAGCTTTTAGGGAACTCTGTGTTCTAATTTAATCCATGTTCTTGGCTGTTGTTTTTCTTGTGTATTTCCTATGTTTTCTTCTTGCTTTTTATAGCTCATTTTTTGCCTACCTGGATAATTCTGTCTTGGAGAGCCATGTAATCAGTGATTAGTTTTGAATACCATTCCTGGTTTCTTATGTAAATTTAAGTTTGGAGTGAAAGATGCAGTTTCCCCCCAAAAAAGAAATGCTCGAAAGGGAAGCTCAGCACAAGAAGGCTAGAGTCTTGAGCATGATCTTAGGGAGGATTGAAGGATAAGATGTTTCAATCTTCTATATATTTTTGCACTATTTAATGTATTACCCTTTATATTTTCAGGAGAAAGGCCCTTTAAGTGTCCCTTTGAAGGCTGCGGTCGGTCCTTTACAACATCAAATATCAGAAAAGTACACGTTAGGACACACACAGGAGAAAGACCTTACTACTGCACAGAGCCAGGATGTGGGAGGGCATTTGCCAGTGCAACCAATTATAAAAACCATGTGAGGATACACACAGGTAACAATCTCTGATCTTTTTTCTTTTTTTTTTTTAATCTTCCAAGGCTCAGTTTAACTCCTGAAACCATTTCCAACTAATCTCTTCCCTCCTTTCTATCACTTGGCATGGTGGAAAGATATTAAGCAACTTAAAAAAGTTTCACCTTAACATTCATACATTCATTTGTTCAAGAGACAGTTATTGAGTATCTCCTGCCAGGCATCGAATAGAGAGAGATAAGACATTATCAACGGCAACCTACTTGGGAAGAGAGAGTAGATTTACAGTTGCTGCAGAGTGTCTCCCATTATATGAACAAGATTCTATCGGAGCAGAGCAGGGAGCAGTCACTTCTGTGGAAATGAGAGAAGCATTCTGGGGATGCTTTTCAGGGAAATTTGACATACAGACTTAATCCTGAAGTTTGCCACATACGAGAGAAGGGTATTCCTGGCAGGGAAAATGTCGTGGGAAAGGCACAAAGGTATGAAAAAGCATGATACTCAGTGGTTCCATATGACAGAAACATCAGTGCATGTAGAAGATTTCTACAAAGTGAGTTCTGAGAGGTAGCCAGAGGCTTTGTGTGTTGTGTTGTCCTAGTTAAAGTGTTTCTTAGACTGGACTTTGAGAAGCTTGAGAGGTGGAAGGGTGGTTTATGGATATATTCTTTTTTTTTTTTTTTATAAACTGCTTTATTGAAATATAATTCATGTACTATGTAATTCATCCCTTTAAAGTATATGATTCAGTGTTTTTTAGTATATTCACAAGGTTGTGCAACCATCATCACAATTCAATTTTAGAATATTTTCATTTCCCCTCAAACTCCATACTTAGGAGGAATCCTTTCCCCACTCCACCTGCCAGCTGTAAGCAGTCATGAATCTACTTTCCCTCCTATGGGTTTTCCCATTCTGGACATGGTCATATAAATGGAATCATGCAATATGTGGGGTTTTTGTCCGACTTTGTTCTATTAGCATAATGTTTTTGAAGTTCAGCCATATTGTAGCATCTTTTAAATTCTTTCCTTTTTCCGTAATTTAATAGTATTTCATTAAATGGATATACCACATTTTGTTTATTCATTCATCAGCTGTTTTTACTTTCTGGCTATTATGAATAATATCAGATTACATATATCTTATGCATTCTTTATAGGCTATGAACATTCATGTACAAGTTTTTATGTGGACATGTTTTCATTTCTCTTGGGTGTGCTTAGGAGTGGACTTGCTGGGTCATATGCTAACTCAGTGCTTGACATTTTAGGAACTTCCAAACTGTTCTCTGAAGTGGCTGTACCATTTTACAATCTTACCAGCAACGTATACAGGTTCCAGTTTCCCCACATTCCAGCTAACAGTTGTTATTATCTGTCTTTTTCGATTATAGCCATCTTAGTAGTTATGAATTGGTATCTCATTCTGACTTTTTTTTTTTTTTTGGCATTTCTGGGTGGGCACAAACCATTCTGACTTTTGATTTGCATTTTCCTGATGCTGATGATGTGAAGCATTTTTTTTCCCCCAAGACGGAGTCTTGCTCTGTCACCCAGGCTGGAGTGCAGTGGTGTGATCTCGGCTTACTGCAAACTGTGCCTCCCGGGTTCAAGCAATTCTCCTGCCTCAGCCTCCTAAGTAGCTGGGTTTGCAGGCGCCTGCCACTGCCTGGATGAATTTTGCATTTTTAATAAAGACGGGGTTTCACCATGTTGGCCAGGCTGGTCTCAAACTCATGACTTTGTGATCCTCCCACCTTGGCCTCCCAAAGTGCTGGGATTATAGGAGTGAGCCACCACACCTGGCTGAAACATTTTTTAAATGTATTTATTAGCCATGTGTGTATCTTCTTTGGGGAAATGTCTGTTCAGATCCTTTGCCCATTTTTAAAATTGGGTTGTCTCTATTACTGAGTTGTATGACTTTCTAATTCTAGATCCAAGTCTCTTATCAGATGTATAATTTACAAATATTTTCTTCCATTAATTCTCTTGATACTGTTTGCAGTATAGAAACTTTTAACTTTGATGCTCCATTTTGTGGATGTATTTTTGGTGGATGGGAATGGAAAGGCGAATGTGAGAGTAGAACAGGATGTGCATTAGTTTTATTTTAAAAATTCTTTTTTTTTTTTTTTGAGACAGAGTCTCACTCTGCCACCCAGGCTGTAGGGCAGTGGCACAATCTTGGCTCACTGCAACCTCCGCCTCCTGGGTTCAAGCAGCTCTCCTGCCTCAGCCTCCTGAGTAGCTGGGACTACAGGCACCCAATACCATGGCCGGCTAATTTTTGCATTTTTAGTAGAGATGGGGTTTCACCATATTGGCCAGGCTGGTCTCAAACTCTTGACCTTGTGATCCGCCCACCTCAGCCTCCCAAAGTGCTGGGATTATAGGTGTGAGCCACTGTACCTGACCAGAAAAATTTTAATATAGTTTTATTACTGGTATTAAGGGTAATCTTATCTTGTGTTAATTCAAAATTAAAAGTTTTTTTTTTTTTTTGAGACAGAGTCTCCATCTGTTGTTCAGACTGGAGTACAGTGTTGTGATCTCGGCTCACTGCAACCTCCGCCTCCCGGGTTCAAGCGATTCTCCTGCCTCAGCCTCCTGAAGCTGGAATTACAGGTGTGTGCCATCACACCTGGCTGATTTTTTATTTTTAGTAGAGACAGGGTTTCACCATATTGGCCAGGCTGATCTCGAACTCCTAACCTCAGGTGATCCACCCGCCTCTACCTCCCAAACTGGGATTATAGGCATCAGCCATCACGTCCAGCCTTGATACTCAATTGTTGGATACTACACATAAACATGTACCTACAAATGAGTTCACTTACCATTAAATAATTATGGCCAGTCATGCTGGCTCACACCTGTAATTCCAGCACTTTGGTAGGCCAAGGCGGGCAGATCACCTGAGGTCAGGGGTTTATGAACAGCCTGGCCAATATGGTGAAACCCCATCTCTACTAAAAAATATAAAAATTAGGTGTGGTGGTGGGCACCTATAATCCCAGCTACTTGGGAAACTGAGGCAGGAGAATCGCTTGAACCCAGGAGGTAGAGTTTGCAATGATCTGAGATAACGCCACTGCACTCCAGCCTGGGAAACAAGAGCAAAACTCCATCTCAAAAAAATAAATTAGCTGGGCGCAATGGCTCGTCTGTAATCCCAGCACTTTTGGGGAGGCTGAGGCATGCGGATCACAAGGTCAAGAGATCGAGACCATCTTGGCCAACATGGTGAAACCCCGTCTCTACTAAAAAGACAAAAAAATTAGCTGGGTGTGGTGGCATGCACCCGTAGTCCTAGCTACTCAGGAGGCTGAGGCAGAAGAATTGCTTTAACCCAGGAGGGGGAGGTTGCAGTGAGCTGAGATTGCGCCACTGCAGTCCAGCCTGGCAACAGAGTGAGACTCTGTCCTAAATAAATAAATAATTGATGTTTTCAGTGCTTCTTATTATAATATAGGTGCTTAAGAGCCTTACTGTGATAATTGGATAAAATGGCAGGGGTTTTTGGATGGGCTGGGAAAACATTATTTTTCCCATTTAAAGTAATGGAATATAGAGCTGGGCTCAGTAGCTCATGCCTGCAATCCCAGCTCTTTGGGAGGCCGAGGCTGGTGAATTGCCAGAGCTCAGGAGTTCAAGACCAGCCTGGGCAACACTGTGTAACCCCGTCTCTAAAATACAAAAAATTAGCTGGACGTGGTAGTGTGTGCCTGGTTAGCCCAGCTACTCGGAGGGCTGAGGCAGAAGAATGGTTTCAACCTGGGAAGCAGAGGTTGCAGTGAGCTGACATCATGCCATTGCACTCCAGTCTGGGCGACAGAGCAAGATTCCATCTCAAAAAGAAATAAAAGTAATAGAATACAGACTAATTATCTCAAAGCCATTCAGCACATTTTATAGGCAAAATAAGAGAGATGCCTACATTAAATTTGGCCATATCGATATCCTTGGAACATTTAGATAGAGCAGTGCTCTCAAATGAGGCTGCATATTAGATATATCTCTTTATTTATTTTTTATTTTTTATTTTTTTTGAGACGAAGTTTCGCTCTTGTTACCCAGGCTGGAGTGCAATGGCACGATCTCGGCTCACCACAACCTCCGCCTCCTGGGTTCAGGCAGTTCTCCTGCCTCAGCCTCCGGAGTAGCTGAGATTACAGGCACGCGCCACCATGCCCACCTAATTTTTTGTATTTTCAGTAGAGACGGGGTTTCATCATGTTGACCAGGATGGTCTCCATCTTTTGACCTCGTGATCCACCCGCCTCAGCCTCCCAAAGTGCTGGGATTACAGGCTTGAGCCACCGCGCCTGACCTCTCTTTAAAATAGACTGATTTCCCAGATCCTGTCTGCAAAGATTCTGACATAATTGCACTGGGGTGAGTCCCAGGCATCGGGATACATTTAAAGCTCCCCAGGTCTTCGGAAGAAATGATTAGCTCATAATCAAGTAACTGCTACAATAAATGCCCACACTATCCAGCAGAGTGTAAAGATTCAGTTCTGTGAAATGCACTACTTTTTTTCTTTTCTTTTTTTTTGCAAGGCTAGTCAGATGAGGCTATGCAACTAGCCAGTAAGGGAGTGCAAAAGCACGATCCAAATCCATTCGTCTCTTGGCATTGATTTGGTGCCACCTAGTGGCAATTTCTGCTCTAGCCTAAATAGCAACTGGGCTGATTTTTCCTCAGGTGATCTGTCTGCCTAGGCCTCCCAAAGGCATTAATTAGCCTGCCTGTTTTGAGAATGGGAACTGGGCAGACGACAGGAAGCAATCACCAATTACTGTATGTATTAGACTTCTGTTATAGTACGTTACTGTGATATCTTGTTATTTTTAGATTCGTTTACTATGTTTAGAATCACTGGGAACAGTGCAGTTACTCAAGGAATGTGTTGAATGAGAATAAACCAGGACATGTATTATGTACACATACTTTGATAAGTTTGAGTTCATACCAATGCCTTCAATTCCATTTCACCACAGGGTTCTTTTTTTCCCTTGCCTTATTCCATATTTGTAGTCTCCTTTTTCCACAGCAGTGACCCTGACTTCCAGCAGCATTTGAAATATTTACTCATTTGCTCAGTCTTTTATTCCATCTAAAATAGTTTCAGAATCACTTAACCCTTACAGTACAGTGAACAGACCTACTAAAAAAGAGCTGAATATTTGTTTAAAATTCTTCCCCTCACCTTTGCCACTGAGCCCAAGACTGAGGGCATAAGTCAAATACTGTATAAATGAGTTACTTTAATTAATTTATTTGTTCCCCCACCTTCAGGGTAGTAGTCACTTAGACAATTAGGTTAATTTGTTCCAGTTTACTTTCAGTTCTAGGTCCCCACACCACTATATGTTAGCACTGTTTGGATAGTTTGTGATATTAAGTAATTATTACTAGTTTTGTTTACATATTTTTTTTAACTGGGACCCATCTTTTAGATATACAGTCTGAAAGAAAAGGCATGTTATCTGGAACTATTTCAGAATAGTCCTGGTGAGGAAGAATGGGGGAAATGGGTAGTAAATATAAGAAACAATATTAGTCATGAATTGATAGTTGAAGCTGGATGATTGGTATATGGGGGTTATTACACTGTTTCTCTATACTTTTTTGTATATTTCAAATTTCCTATAATAAAAAGTTCTAAAAATATATGTACTGCCTATAATGTTCTCAAGCTTTTTCATAGAACAAAAATGACTTACTTACCTGTGTATTGCCGGCTTGCTATTAGAATACTCAGTAGCTTTTGATTGGATGCAAGAAGTCAGGTTCAGTTAAATGAAACATGTTTGTCTTTGTAGGTGTGCTGATATATCTAACATTGTTTAATAGACTTTTTTTTTTTTTGAGTTGGAGTTTTGCTCTTGTTGCCCAGGCTGATGCAGTGATGCAATCTCGGCTCACTGCAACTTCCTACACCTCCTGGGTTCAAGCAGTTCCCCTGCCTCAGCCTCCCAAGTAGCTGGGATTACAGGCATGCACCACCATGTCTGCCTGATTTTGCATTTTTAGTAGAGACAGGGTTTCTTCATGTTGGTCAGGCTGGTCTCGAACTCTTGACCTCAGCTGATCTGCCCGCCTCAGCCTTCAAAATTGCTGGGAGTATAGGTGTGAGCCCCTGTGCCTGGCCAAATGTTTAATAGACTTTTTAAGAAAATCCTTTTTTATTATCTTTATAAAATTCTTAGGATAAGCTGTATAAGTTACAATAATATTTGCATTTATTATTGTCATTATTAGTAGAGTATCACTAACAGTATCTAGATTATCTAGTTATGGGAAACAAGAAATTACAATTTCATCACGGTTAGAGTTAAACTGGGTAACATCTCCGTCCTTTTCCCATTCCTTGAGATAAAGGGGAACGTGGTGTTGATACATGGGGACAACACTAAGGATGCATGCTACCTTTTGAGTCAAGCTAAAACCATAGTTAGGAAATCTTTTCTTGTGTGCTGCCTCATGGTGGGATGAGGAGGGATTTGGCAACTATTTATTTTTAGAGGTATTTTACCCCCTGCGGGGGAAGTGTGGAATAATCATGCCTACATATGTAAAAGTTGACCTTTTTATTTATTTATTTATTCATTTTTATTGAGACAGAGTCTCACTTTGTCACCCAGGCTGGAGTGCAATGGCTCTATCTCGGCTCACTGCAACCTCTGCCTCCTGAGTTCAAGTGATTCTCTGGCCTCAGCCTCCTGAGTAGCTGGGACTATAGGCGCGTGCCACCACGCCTGGCTAATTTCTTTTCTTTTCTTTTTTTTTTTTTTTTAAGACGGAGTTTCGCTCCTGTTACCCAGGCTGGAGTGCAATGGCACGATCTCGGCTCACCGCAACCTCCGCCTCCTGGGTTCAGGCAATTCCCTTGCCTCAGCCTCCTGAGTAGCTGGGATTACAGGCATGCGCCACCATGCCCAGCTAATGTTTTGTTTATTTTTTTTTAGTAGAGACAGGGATTCACCATGTTGACCAGGATGGTCTCGATCTCTTGACCTCGTGATCCACCCACCTCGGCCTCCCAAAGTGCTGGGATTACAGGCATGAGCCACCGCACCTGGCAAGTTGACCTCTTTTTTGGTTCTGTTCTTTAGGGGAAAAGCCTTATGTTTGTACAGTTCCTGGCTGTGACAAAAGGTTTACAGAATATTCCAGTTTGTACAAACATCATGTTGTCCACACTCATTCTAAACCTTACAACTGTAACCACTGTGGGAAGACATACAAGCAGATCTCCACGCTGGCCATGCACAAACGGACGGCCCACAATGACACTGAGCCCATCGAGGAGGAGCAGGAAGCCTTCTTTGAGCCGCCCCCAGGTGAGAGTTTTGTCTACTATATTTTGTGTCTGAGTTTGAAAATCAGCAGTTATGAACATAAATTATGATTCATAGCATTTTCTCAAATTATAAATGTTTCATTCGTATAATCACACAAACATAATTTACAACTGCAGTAAGTGTTATTGAGAAAAGTATGTGGTGCTCTCGGATATATAGAAGGGAATGTTAGTCTGGGAGGTCACGGAAGGGATTTTTGGAGCGATCTAGAGGTTGAATAGGGGTTAACTGGGTGAGGAAGCCGGGGTTGCGGGGAAGGGAAGCAGGGAGCAAAGGCAGGTGAATGTTCCAAACAGAGAGAATGGCACATGCAGAAAGCTGGGAGGTTGGAGAGATCAAAGTAAATTGTAGATGCTGAATGAATCCTGGCCAGTAGGGCACTTCTGCCTGGGAAGGTGGTGTGAAGCAAGGCTGGAGAGCAAGGCAGGGGTAGCCAGATGTTTGGGTCCATTAAGAATGTTGGTCTTAATCTTAATAGTAGAGAAGTACTCCCAAATAACTTCATTGATGCAGGTGCCATTAAGTATGTTATTGTAAGAGACAAAAATATTCATTTCAATAAACCCTTGGAAAAATATTTTGGAGAATTACACTGAATTATTTCAGGTAAATTATTAAGCATAGGTAAGTAGGTAAAAGAGGTAAAAGGAAGAAGGTTTTTCTTTCTTTCTTCCTTACTTTCTTTTTTTTTTTTCAGATGAAGTTTTGCTCTTGTTGCCCAGGCTGGAGTGCAGTGGTACCCTCTCGGCTCACCACAAGAGTCGAGATTCTCCACAACCTCCGCCTCCCAGTTTTAAGTGATTCTCCTGCGTTAGCTTCCCAAGTAGCTGGGATTACAGACATGCGCCACCATGCCCGGCTAATTTTGTATTTTTAGTAGAGACAGAGTTGGCCAGGCTGGTCTCAAACTCCTGACCTTAAATAATCTGCCTGCCTCAGCCTGCCAAAGTGCTGGGATTACAGGTATGAGCCACCACGCCCAGCTGGAGGTAGGTTTTTCTGAAACACAAAACATGGGTGGGCTTGGTGGCTCACTTCTGTAATCCCAGCACTTTGGGAGGCTGAGGCGGATGGATCACTTGAGGTCAGGAGTTCCAGACCAGCTTGGCCAACATGGTGAAACCCCATCTCTACTAAAAATACAAAAATTAGCTGGGCATGGTGTATACGCCTGTAATCTCAACTACTTGGGAGGCTGAGGCAGGAGAATCACTTGAACCCGGGACGTGGAGGTTGTGGTGAGCCAAGATCGCACCACTGCGCTCCAGCCTGTATGACAGGAGTGAGACTCCATCTCAAAAAAAAAAAAAAATCACAGAACAAAGCAGGTTTCTTACTGTTTCATTGAGTACCTCCTAAATGAAGTAAATTTGAAAATTAAGAGAAGACATCTTTTCTTCTTTTTAACAACTGATATTGAAGCACTGAAAAGCATTCAGGTGGAGACAGTTTGTTGGAGAATAAGGGGAAGAACAGGTCATCTGTTCAGATGATTCCTTGTAGTCCTGATTTGTCTTTTCAGGTATTTGTTAGGTGATAGTACGAGAATAGCAATTCCATCAGTCTTGATGGTGATTATTTTCTAGCCAAAACACTATTAAGTGTGCGTGGTTAGATATTACATCAACTGGGGAGATACTGGTCAAAGAGGAGAGTTTCAGTTAGGAGGAATAAGTTCTGAAGATTTGTACAGTTTATGATTACAGTTAATAATAATTTACCATATATTTGACAATTGCTGAGAGAAAGGAAGTAAATAAGATACTACAACTGTTGAATCTTTTCAGTTAGAAAGTGGGTTTTAATGACATCAAACTTAAGTTTGCAAGACACTTCTTTTTTTAAGCTTCCTCAAATCTATTCCTTAAATGTTGATATTTCAGATTATCAGAAGTTCTTATATTCTTGAAAATAGTCTATAATATAATAACACATATTTTATTTAAAAAAAATGAAACTAAGACTGTTTTTCCAAGAATAGGGATAGATTTTTGTTTTCTCTCATGATCCCCTGGGTTTTGTAACCTATTGAAATAATGGTATATAAATAGCTGTGGAACAGAACAAAAAGAAATGAAGTAATGGTCTGTCATGGAAATTACACCTTGATGACTGATGACTGTAGCCATATGAGTGCATGCATTAACCACTGACTTGAGAAGTACTCTTAATATGTCAAGTCCTTTGAGGTAGAAACTTTTTTTTCCCTCTTTCTGACTTCATGGGAGATGGAAAGTGATGAAAGAAAGGAGGATGAGGAATCTTCCCGGTTGACAATTATAGCAGTAATGGACTATTGAAATTGCTGTTTATTTGCTGGTTCTTTATGAAATAAAGATGGAGGTTCCTTTTATGTCACTAAATTACTAACCACACATAACTCAGATAACAGACCATACATTGTCTTTACACAGTGAGGTCATTGTGTACTTATGCCTTTCAATCAATCACTTGTGCTAAAGACCAAATTTAGTATCAGTAGGTGTGTTTACAAACCATTCTGGTTTTGTGGTTAATGTTTATGAAAATAGTCTTAAACCACTTTTAACAGCTTCTTTTTTTTTTTTGAGATGGAGTTTTGCTCTTGTTGCCCAGGCTGGAGTGCAATGGTGCGATCTCAGCTCACCACAACCTCTGCCTCCCAGGTTCAAGTGATTCTCATGCCTCAGCCTCCCAGGTAGCTGGGATTACAGGCATATATCACCATGCCTGTAATTTTGTATTTTTAGTAGGGACAGGGTTTCTCCATGTTGGTCAGGCTGGTCTCCAACTCCCGACCTCAGGTGATCCACCCACCTCCACCTCCCAGAGTGCTGGGATTACAGACGTGAACCACCGCACCCTGCCTTTAACAGCTTCTTAAGTGAATTCAAGAACTTCGTGCATACTTGAAGGGTTATTTGCTAGTTTTTCTGTGCAGTTCTTCACCTCCCTGCCACCAGTATCAAGTAATTACTCCATCTAAGAGGATAAAATAGGTCCCTTAAAATCAGAACACTTACTTTGATGCAGAAAGGTTTTTTGTTTGGTCTGCTTTGATGTGGTTTGCCTTTGCAAAAGTGGAGATGGAGGAATTGGAAGGAGGTCCTAGGAGGAAGCCATGTTTGTGACTTAGAATATAACGCATGTACGTTTTAATTTATGTAATTTTCTTTTTAATGTTTAAAATGTCCTGTTTCCTAATAAATTGATTAGTTGGCCAAATAAATGAATCATTTGTTTTAAACAGGTCAAGGTGAAGATGTTCTTAAAGGGTCCCAGATTACGTATGTTACGGGTGTAGAAGGGGATGACGTTGTTTCTACACAAGTAGCCACAGTAACTCAATCTGGGCTAAGTCAACAAGTTACACTCATATCCCAAGATGGGACTCAGCATGTAAGTATCCACCAAAAGCCAAACAAATGAAATCTTTCCATGAACCTGGACTTGAAAGGCAGGCTGGGTCCTCATTGAGGAAAGCTTTGAAATACCAGAGCGCAAAGTTTGGAAACCCTGAAGGTTTTTCAGTAGTCTGCTTAAAGAGACTCCGTGCAGCGAGATTAGGAGAGAGAGAATGTTTGTGACTGTAGAATCCAAATGGTGTTACTGGTGTAGCTTAAAAGTGAGATGATAAAAGTCAGCCACACAGAGATTGAGTGCTTGAAAGGTACTGGATCCGTGTGAAACACAGCTCAGAAAAGGGATAGGATTTGGTGGCTGATTAGATCCAGGAGGTGAGACTGAGAAAACAGAGATTTATTTGGCTGAGATGATCAGCATGTTATGGTACCATTAAGAGATGAGGAATCATGAGAGTTCATTCAGCTAGCTTCACAGAGTCTATAGAATAGGTATCTCCCAGGCAAAGCACAGTATAATGGTTGTTCTCTGTTAGCCAAACATTTTATTATTTTCTAGATGCCATTAGCCTAAAATAATTCCACCTTGATTCCATTTTTAAGCTCTAGCTAAGGCTGTTTTAATACCTGGTAGAAATATACACAATGTGGTTCTTTACCCTTCTGTGTCTGCCTCTTTCATGGAGAATGCTCTCCTTACCTATCTCTCTTAGAGCTTAATGATTCATTTGCCCTGTTTTGATACTCAGGATTAGAAAGTAGAAAGCTCTTCTGCCATCTCATTTTTCTCCCTCCTTACTTTGATGTTACTGATTTCACACTCTACTCTTTGTCCTCTGACTGGCATGCAAGATTATTAACCAAGTTTTAATTCTGCATCACCATTAACACTTTTTCTTGAATTAGATCATCATATACAGAGGTCCTCTGGAGGTTTGTTTCATATAACCTCCCACTTCCCTATACAGGAAAAATTCCCACTACAGTTCAAAATAGCTACTACTGAGAAACCCCCAGTGATTAGGCAGTTTCTGTCTTAGGCATTCTGGGGCTGGGCGTGGTGGCTCACACCTGTAATCCCAGCACTTTGGAAGGCTGAGGCAGGCAGATGACCTAAGGTCGGGAGTTCCAGACCAGCCTGACCAACATAGAGAAACCCCGTCTCTACTAAAAATATAAAATTACCTGGGCATGGTAGCACATGCCTGTAATCCCAGCTACTTGGGAGGCTGAGGCAGGAGAATCACTTGAACCCAGGAGGTTGAGGTTTTGGTGAGCCAAGATTGTGCCATTGCACTCCAGCCTGGGCAACAAGAGTGAAACTCCATCTGAAAAAAAAAAAAAAGTTGTCTGAACTGTAGGTGATGGGGAGTCACAGGGGATTTCAGCTAAGAGCATAAGATTTTGTTTTGTTTTGGAAAGATGTCAGCGTAGAGAATGGTTAGGGAAGGGTTAGACTGGGTACCTGGAGAGAGTTGGATTATTGTAGAAATTCAGATGGGAGAAAAATAAGGATCTTAGTTAGCAATAGGAATGGAGAGAAGGAACTGCAAATAAGAAATACTGTGTTGCCGGGCACAGTGGCTCACACCTGTAATTCCAGCACTTTGGGAGGCTGAGATGGGAGGATCACTTGAGGCCAGGAGTCTGACACCAGCCTGGGCAACATGGTGAGACCCCATCTCTGCAAAAAAAAAAATAATAAAAAATTAGCCTGGAGCAATGGCTTACGCCTGTAGTCCCAGCTACTCAGGAGGATGAGGCTGGAGAATCACTTGAACCCCAGGAGTTTTAGGCTCTGCACTCCAGCCTGGGCAACAGAGCAAGGCCTAATGATATTATTATTTTTATTATTCTTTTTAGAAGAATACAAATAATGTTATTCTTCTAAAAAGAATAACAATAAAATAAGAATTTTAAAAATAAATATTGTATTGCTTATTCTGATGACTGAATGTGTTTATTTCATTCCAAAAGGCTTATTTACATTCACAGGGCAAACTTATACAAAGATTAGTCCCAGTCCTTATGTAAGATTGTCAGCTATAAGAAGAAACATTGACAGCTTTGTAAAATTCACTGTATTGCAGGTCAACATATCTCAAGCTGACATGCAGGCCATTGGCAACACCATCACAATGGTAACGCAGGATGGCACGCCCATCACAGTCCCTGCCCATGATGCAGTCATTTCCTCAGCAGGAACACACTCTGTTGCTATGGTTACTGCTGAGGGTACAGAAGGGCAACAGGTAATTACTTTTTTCTGTTATATCAATCAGTACATACATCAGTACCAAAACTGTCACACGAATATACAATGTGGTACAGCAGTTAAACACAAACTTCGGAGTGAATAATATTTTGCAACTTCTTAGCTACTTAACTCTCAGAGCCTGTTTTTCCTCATTTGTAATATAGGGTGTTAGTTGCATCTGCCCCATAAGGTTGATACAAGGATTGAATGAGGTAAAGCATATAAGTTACTCAGCCCACATATATATTAAGTGTTCATTAGTGGTAGCTATTCCTGTTACCATCATTATCAGATACTTAGGAAATAATTGCAAAATTTACTATTTAATTTTTTGAATATGTTATATATGCACATGGTTCAGAACTCAAAAAAATATATATAGTTATGTAATGAAACGTATTCATCCCACCCCTGCCTTCATCGGTTCAGTTCTTGCCTCCACAGATAATCAACTTTTATCAGTTTTTTGTGTATTCTGCCAGTCATTAAGCATATACAAACAAATAAATAGTCTTCTCCCCCTACCTTTTTTGTTAACTAGCACACAGCTAACATAATGGCTCTCTTTTTGTTTTTGAGACAGGCTAGAGTGCAGTGGCACGATCACAGCTCACTGCAGCCTCAACCTCCAAGGCTCAAGTATCCTCCCACCTCAGCCTCTGAAGTAGCTGGGACTACAGGTGTGCACCACCATGCCTGGTTATTTATTTATTTATTTTTTTAGAGATAAGGTCTCACTATGTTGCCTAGGCCTTGGCCTCCCAAAGTGCTGGGATTACAGGCATGAGCCACCATGCCCACCCTCCTTTTTTTTAATGGTAGTAAACTAGTCTGTTCTATATCTTGTTGTCTTTTAAACTTAACAATACATTTTCAAAATCTTTCTATGTCATTATATAGAGAGCTTTCTCCTGCCTCTTTTTTAAAGCTGCGTTGTACTCCACTGTATGGCTATGCTGTAATTTATTTAAAGTCTTTTGCTCTTTCATACAGCACATTACCTGGTGCACATGTGGTTTTGCACATGTGTGAGTAGATATGCTAGATAAATTCCTAGAGCAGGATTGCTGGTGCAAAGATACATGCATTGTTAATTATTATCAATGTTGCCAAACTTCCCTTCTAAGGTTGTGCCAGTCTCCATTCCCACCTGCAGGGTTTGAGAGTGCCTGTTCTCCTTCAGCATGGTCACCATGGTAGGATCAAACTTTTGGATTTTTTCCAATCTGATGTATTTTTTGTAGTTTTAATTTTCATTTCCACCAATCTGATTTTTTTTGTGGTTTTAATTTTCGTATCAAATAAATAACGTAATATATTTAAAAACTGTTCTTGGCTGGGCATGGTGGCTCACGCCTATATTCCCAGCACTTTGGGAGGCCGACGTGGGTGGATCGCCTGAGGTCGGGAGTTCGAGACCAGCCTGATAACATGGAGAAACCCCGTCTCTACTAAAAATACAAAATTAGCTGGGCATGGTGACGCATGCCTGTAATCCCAGCTACTCAGGAGGATGAGGCAGGAGAATTGCTTGAACCCAGGAGGCGGAGGTTGGGGTGAGCCGAGATTGTGCCATTGCACTCCACCATGGGCAACAAGAGCGAATCTCTGTCTCAAAAAAAGAAAAAAAATGTTCTTGTACTGTGCTAAAGGCAACATTGAGTCTCACTCTTGAAAAATAAATGAAGTTGGTAGTCTTATACACCCTGAAATGTAGAACTCAGAATCATAAAGCTTCTAGAAGAAAAGAGAGGCAAATAGTTTTTCAGCCTTAGGGTAAAGATTTCTTGGACTGTGTTCTTCATGAATTTGCAAGTCATCCTTGTGCAGGGGCCATGCTAATCTTCTCTGTATCGTTCACAATTTTAGTATATGTGCTGCCGAAGCAAGCACTCTTGGACTGTATTCAAAATGTACTAACAATGAAAGAAAGAAAACTGATAAATTGGACTTCATCAAAATTAATTCTGCTCACCAAAAGGCACTGTTAAGAAAAACATCAGACAACCCCCAGACTGGGGAAAAGATATTCATACTATATACACACACTATATTGACACAGTACAAGTCTAAAAGTGGACTTGTATTATGAATATGTAACAGGCTGGGCACAGTGGCTCATGCCTGTAATCCCAGCACTTTGAGAGACCGAGCTGGGTGGATCACAAGGTCAGGAGTTCAAGACCAGCCTGGCCAAGATGGTGAAACCCCATCTCTACTAAAAATACAAAAACTAGCTGGTATGGTGGTGTATGCTTGTAATCCTAGCTACTCAGGAGGTTGAGGCAGAAGAATCTCTTGAACCCAGGAGGCAGAAGTTGCAATGAGCTGAGAGATCTGGCCACCACACTCCTGCCTGGGTGACAGAGGGAGACTCCGTCTCAAAAAAAAGAAAGTAAAGCATATGTAACAGGTTTCTACAAATCAACAATAAAGAGATGAACAGCTATTAAAAATGAGCCAAAAAAAGTGTTTTAAAATGTACAAATCATTTAGTTTCTCATTAAACAGACCTCCTACAAAAGATACATAACACAAAAAGTGCACATCTTTTATCATCGAAGAAATGCATGTTAACATCACAATGAGAGAACATTTCAGACGCAAGAAAATGACTAAAATCAAAGACTAACAAAACCAAATGTTGATTTCTCCTGAGAAACTAGTGAGGAAACAACCACTACCACCACCTCCAAATGCTGGCAAAGATGTGGAGCAACTGCAACATTCATATACTGCTAGTGGGAGTTTAAAATGATGTAAATGGCCAATAGGCACATGAAAAGATGTTCAACATCATTAGTCATTAAGAAAATGCAAACCGGCTGGGCGTGGTGGCTCACGCCTATAATTCCAGCACTTTGGGAGGCCGAGGCCACTTTGGGATCATGAGGTCAAGAGATCGAGACCATCCTGGTCAACAAGATGAGACCACTTCTCTACTAAAAATACAAAAATTAGCTGGGCATGGTGGTGTGCGCCTGTAGTCCCAAGCTATTTGGGAGGCTGAGGCAGGAGAATTGCTTGAACCCAGGAGGCGGAGGTTGCGGTGAGCCGAGATTGTGCCATTGCACTCCAGTCTGGGTAACAACAGCAAAACTCCACCTCAAAAAAAAAAAAAAATGCAAACCAAAACTATAATGAGATACCACTTTAAACCCACAAGGATGGCTATTATTAAAAATCAAGTATTGGTAAACGTGGAAAAATTATCTTGAACATTGCAGGTTAGAATGTCAAATGGTACAGCCAGTGTGGAAAGCAGTATGTTCCTCAAAAAATAGAACACAGAATTACATGTGATCCAGCAATTCTCCTCCTAGGTATACACCCAAAAGAATTGATAATATAGACTCAAACAGGTACTTGTACACCAATGTTTGTGGCAGCATTACTCACAATAGCTTAAATGTGTAAATAACCCAGGTGTCCATTAACAGATGAGTGGCTAGACAAAATGTAGTCTATCTATACAATGGAATATTGTTCAGCCATAAAAAAGAATAAAGTATTGATAATATGGTATAACATGGATGAACCTTGAAAACATGCTAATTCAAAGCAGCCTGACACAAAAGGACTGTCGTACATTGTAAAATTCTGCTTATATGAGTTACCTTGAGTAGGCAAATTCATAGAAACAGAAAATAGAATAGAGGTTACTAAAGGCTCTGGTGGCCAGGCATGGTGGCTCACACCTGTAATCCCAGCACTTTGGGAGTCTGAGGTGGGCGGATCATGAGGTCAAGCAATTGAGACTATCTGGCCAACATGGTGAAACCTCATCTCTACGAAAAATACAAAAATGAGGGGGGCGTGGTGGTGCACGCCTGTGGTCCCAGCTACTTGGGAGGCTGGGGCAGGAGCACTGCTTGAACCTTGGACGCAGAGGTTGCCGAGATCCGAGATCTCGCAACTGCACTCCAGCCTGGCGACAGAGCAAAACTCTTGTCTCAAAAAAAAAAAAAAAAAAGGCTGTGGTAAAGAAGTGATAGGGAGTTATTGTTTAATAGATAGTTTATTAATGAGATGATGCAAAAGTTCTAGAAAATATCTAGTGATGATGGTTACACAGCATCGTGAAGGTATTTAATACTACTGAATTGTACACTTAAAAATGATTAAATGAGGCCAGACATGGTGGTTCACGCCTGTAATACCAGCACTTTGGGAGGCCAAGGTGAGCGGATCAGTTGGGGCCAGGAGTTTCAGACAGGCCTGGCCAACATGGTGAAACCCCATCTCTACTAAAAATACAAAAATTAGCTAGGTGTGGTGGCACACGCCTGTAGTCCCAGCTACTCAGGCTGAAGTGGTACAATTACTTGAACCCGGGAGGTGGAGGTTGAAGTGAGCTGAGATCGTGCCACTGCACTCGAGCCTGGGCAACAGAGCGAGAATCTGTCTCAAAAAAAAAAAAGGTTAAACGGTATATTTATATTTTATATAAATAAATATATATGTAATATATATTTATATATTTTTTTACCACAATAAAAAATAAATAACTGGGCCAGGTGCAGTAGGTCACGCCTGTAATCCTAGCACTTTGGGAGGCAGTGGTGGGTAGATCATGAGGTCAAGAGATCGAGGCCATCTTGGCCAATATGCTGAAATCCTGTCCCTACTAAAAAAAAAAAAAATACAAAAATTAGCTAGGTGTGGTGGTGCACGCCTGTAATTCCGGCTACTCGGGAGGCTGAGGCAGGAGGATCACTTGAACCTGGGAGGCGGAGGTTTCAGTGAGCTGAGGTCGTATCACTGCATTCCAGCCTGACGACAGAGCAAGACTCTGTCTCAAAAATAAATAGCTAGGCATGGTGGCTTATACCTGCAAGACCAGGCCAACATGGTGAAACTCCATCTCTACTAAAAATACAAAAATTAGCTGTGCCTGGTGGCAGGCACCTGTAATCCCAGCTACTAGAGAGGCTGAGGCAGAATTGCATGAACCCAGGGGGCAGAGGTTACAGTCAGTCAACATTGTGCCTCTGCACTCCAACCTGGGTAACAGAGTGAGACTCTGTCTCAAATAAATAAATAACTTTTAAAAATTTAGCTACAAATGTTTTTTTCATCCAGCCCAAAATGTCATATATATGCTTCTTAATGGAAAATTTGGAAAATTTAAAAATTATAAATGAATGTATTAACATGCTATTACATAGATGACCTTTTTTTTTTTTTTTGAGATAAAATCTCGTTCTGTCACCCAGGCTGGAGTGCAGAGGTGAGATCTCGGCTCACTGCATCCTCTGCCTCCCAGGTTCAAGCAAATCTCCTGCTTCAGCCTCCTGAGTATCTGGGATTACAGGTGCCTGCCATCACACCTGGCTAATTTTTGTATTTTTAGTAGAGATGGGGTTTCACCCTGCTGGCCAGGCTGGTCTTGAACTCCGGACCTCAGGTGATCTGCACATCTCAGCCTCCCAGAGTGCTTGGATTACTGGTGTGAGCCACCATGCCCAGCCAAACTTTTAAAACTTTATGCTTATTTATATGAAATGTCCAGGAAAGGCAATTTTATGGAGACAGAAAAACAAATTAGTGGTTTCCTGGGATTAATTTCAGATGGACACAACGGATCTTTTTGGGGTGATGGAAATATTGTTCTAAATCTGGATTGTAGTAATGATTGAACAACTGTAAGTTTACTAAAAACTATATGCATAAAATAGGTTAATTTTATGGTACATAAATTATATACCTCAATAGTTTTTTTGAAGTATTTTTTTTAGAAGTAAAAACTATAATCCCTTGAAATTAAAATAACTAGTATCAAAATTTAGCACTACCTAATTTCATCTTTTTTGTATGTAAATGTATGCAAAATTAGGATTATAATACAGTTTTTTATGCTCAGCTTCCACCTAACACACTTTCTCATATCAAATATTCTTTTGAAACAGTTTTTTTCCCTTTCACTGCAAGGGTTTCGGGGAGGGAAGGGAAACAGATCTAAAATGATTTTTAATATTTATAAAATGGTCCACCAAGTAGATATACCAAAACTTACTAATTTGTTCCACCTATACAAATTATTGTAAAAGTTTCTGCTTATTTTGAAACAAATTCTTGTATTAATGGTTTAAGGTATTTTAAGCTGCTTGTTTACATATTGCCAAATTATTTTTCAGAAAGGTTTAATAATCATGGATCTAAAAGCTTTCTTTTTCACTGTACTCTTACTATCATTGAGGATTTTTATTTTGTATTTACAGAATTAACAGGCAAAAGTTAAATTCTATTTATTTTCATTTGACCAGTATTGAAGTTAAACCTGTTTTTCCATATTTGCCTGCAGTCTTTTTTTTTCTTAATTGAGGTCAAATTTACATGACAATGAAATGCACAGGCCTTAAATTTACAATTCAGTGAGTTATGTTAAATATCCACTTATATAGCTAACATCCTAAACAAATGTAGAACATTTTTATCACCCCAGAAAGTTCCCTTGTGACTCCTTTCTAGTCATTCCTCACCCCCCCTTAGGCAAAAACTGTTCTGATTGAATTAGTTTTGGGTATTCCTTTTTTTTTTTTTTTTTTTTAGGCAGAGTCTCATCTCACTCTGTCACCCTGGCTGGCGTGCAGTGGCACGTTCTCAGCTCACTGCAACCTCCCCCGCCTGGCTAATTTTTTTGTATTTTTAGTAGAGACGGGGTTCCACCATGTTGGCCAGGCTGATCTTGAACTCCGTACCTCAAGTGATCTGCCCAACTCGGCCTCCCAAATTGCTGGGATTACAGGTGTGAGTCACTGCTCCCAGCTGAATTTTGCCTTTTTTTTTTTTTTTTTGAGGCAGAGTTTCCCTCTGTCACCCAGGCTGGAGGGCAATGGCGAAATCTTGGCTCACTGCAACCTCCCCCTCCTGGGTTCAAGCGATTCTCCTGCCTCAGCCTCCCGAGTAGCTGGGATTACAGGCACCCACCACCACACCTGGCTAATTTTTGTATATTTAGTACAGACAGGGTTTCACCATGTTGACCAAGCTGGTCTTGAACTCCTGACCTCAGGTGGTCCACCCGTCTCAGCCTGCCAAAGTGTTGGGATTACAGGTGTGAGCCACTGCACTGGGTGCTTATTCTTGAACATTACATAAATGGAAGCACAGCATGAACTTTTTGTGTCTGGGTTTTTCTTTTATTGAGACGGAATTTTGCTATCGTTGCCCAGGCTAGAGTGCAATGGTGCTATGTCAGCTCACCACAACCTTCGCCTCCTGGGTTCAAGCAATTCTTCTGCCTCACCCTCCCAAGTAGCTGGAATTACAGGCATGTGCCAACCACCCGACTAATTTTGTATTTTTAGTAGAGACAGGTTTTCTCTATGTTGGTCAGGCTGGTCGAACTCCCCACCTCGGCCTTCCAAAGTGCTGGGATTACAGGTGTGAGCTACCTTGCCCGGCCTGTGTCTGGGTTTTTCTGCTTAACATTTTAGATATTTATTCATATTGTTGGCGTGTAATAACAGTTTATTCTTTTTTTTATTGCTGGGCAGTATTCTATTGTAAGAATATACCACAGTTTGTTGATCTATTCTCTCCTTGGTGAGCATTTGAAATGCTTCCAAATTTTTATTATTATTAATAGGATGGCAATAAAAATTCTATTAAAAATGTGCTTGTAGACATATACTGTCATGTCTTGGATAATTGCCTATTTGTGGAATTGCTGGGTCATAGAATAGAGGCATATTTACCTTTCTGTGATAGTACCAAACATTTTTCAAAAGTGGTTGGGCTGTCATACACTCAACTAGCAATGTATAAGAGTTCCATTTGTTCAGTGCTGCTTCTTGTGGTTAAAAAAATTTTTTTTAAATAGGCTGGGCACAGTGGCTCACACCTGTACTTTGGGAGGCCAACGTATTCTTGAAGCTGAGGTGGGAGGATCACTTGAGCCCAGGAGGTTGAGGCTTCAGTGAGCCATGTTCATTATACTATATCCTGGGTGACAGCAAAACCCTGTCTTCTAAAAAAATAAAGAAGAGTAGGCCGGGTGCGGTGGCGCACGCCTGTAATCCTAGCACTTTGTGAGGCCGAGGTGGGTTGATCACCTGAGGTCAGGAGTTCAAGACCAGCCTGGCCATCATGGTGAAACCCCATCTTTAAAGAAATAAATAAATAAAAGGAAAAAAAAATTTTTTTTTAATAAAAATGAAGAGTTCTGTTTGTTTCATTTTATCACCAACATTTGGAGTTCTTAAAGTTTTAGTCATTCTACTGGATGTGAAATGGTCTATCATTGTGGTTTTAATTTACATTTTAAAAGCTAACGTATCACTTGGTTATGATTTATTTACCTTTTTGTATTTTGCTGGATTCAGTTCACTAATACATTTTTTAAAGACAGGTTTTTTTAGAGCAGTTACAGGTTCACCACAAAATTGACAGGTAGGTACAGAATTCCCTTACACTCCCTGCATAGCCTCCTGGATAATCAACACTCCCACCGGAGGAGCACATTTGTTACAGCTGATGAGCCTGCACTGACACATCACAGTGTCATCAGGATTCACTGTTACTGTTGTACATTCTATAGGTTTGGACAAAAGTATGACATACATTTATCAATAGAGCATCATACTCTATCAGTATTTTTACTGCCTTTAAAATACTCTGTGATGGTTTGCTAATAGCTTGTTAAAGATTTTGGTGTCAGTGTTTATGAACCATATTGATCTATAATTTATTTCTTATGAAATTATAAGAAAAAGTTTCATCTCAAGTTTCAAATCAGCATTGGGCTTGCCCCATAAAACAAGTTGGGAAGTGTTCTTTCTTTTTTTTCTTTTTTTTGGATTTGAACACAGGATGAGAAGTGTTCTCTTCTGTACTATTTTCTGATAGTTGTGTAAGACTGGTATTATTTCTCCATAAAAGCTTGGTAGAATTAATCAGGTCACCATCATCTAGACCCAGAGTTTTCTTTTTGGGGAGGCTTTTTTTTGTTTTTTTGTTTTAAACTATGGATTCAAGTTTTTAAGTAGATCTATACTATTCAGGTTATCTATATTTTTTTGTATCCATTTTGCTAAGTTTTGTTTTTGGAAGTTTGTTTCATCCAAGTTTTTATATTTATTGATATAAAGTTGTTAATACAATTTTCTTATCCCTTTAATAAACATAGGATCACCTGAGGTCAGGAGTTCAAGACCAGGCTGGCCAACATGGTGAAATCCCATCTCTACTACAAATACAAAATTAGCCAGCCTGCTTGCCTTGGTCTCCCAAAGTACTCAGATTATAGGTGTGAGCCACTGTGCCTGGCCCTTATTTCCTTCCATTTACTTTTTGTTTAATTCTTCTTCTTAAGGTAGAAACTAAGATCATTGAATTTAAACCTTCTTTTCCGATATAAGCATTTTTTTTTGAAACGGAGTCTCACTCTGTCACCAGGCTGGAGTGCAGCTACTTGGGAGGCTGAGGCAGGAGAATCACTTGAACCCAAAAGGAAGAGGTTGCAATGAGCCAAGATCGCACCATTGCATTCCAGCATGGGCAACAAGAGCAAGACTCTGTCTAAAAAAAAAAAATCCATAGGATCTGAAGTAATGTCCCTTTTGTTCTTGATCTCTTTCTAGGGCTTTATGAATTGTATTAATTTTTCACAGGACAAGCTTTTACCCTTTTTTTGGCTAGTTTTCCTATTTTTTGGTAGAGATGGAGTTTTACTGGCCAGGTTGGTCTCCAGCTCCTGGCTTCAAGTGATCTGCTTGCCTTGGTCTCCCAAAGTACTCAGATTATAGGTGTGAGCCACTGTGCCTGGCCCTTATTTCCTTCCATTTACTTTTTGTTTAATTATTCTTCTTAAGGTAGAAACTAAGATCACTGAATTTAAACCTTCTTTTCCGATATAAGCATTTTTTTTTGAAACGGAGTCTCACTCTGTCACCAGGCTGGAGTGCAGTGGCACGATCTTGGCTGACTGCAACCTCCGCCTCCCAGGTGCAACGATTCTCCTGCCTCAGCCTCCTGAGCATACATATATATAAATAGGGACATCTCATCAGAAACAATGAAGGACATAGACAATTTAAAGTGCTGAAAGGAAAAATAATTGGCAACCAAAAATTCTATATCTAGGCCAGGTGTGGTGGCTTACGCCTGTAATCCTAGCACTTTGGGAGGCTAAGGCAGGTGGATCACCTGAGGTCAGGAGTTTGAGACCAGCCTGGGCAACATGGTGAAACCCCATCTCTACTGAAAATACAAATATATATATACACATAGATACATACATACACACACACACACACACAGAAGATATATATTTATATAAATATATATACACAGAAAAAATATATAGAGGGATACATTGTGAAACAATGTACACATATTTTGTTTGTTTTTTATTTTTCTTGTGTCCCTGTATACAGTACATCATTTTTTTTGTTTTTCTTCTTAAACAGGTTGAGCATTTTTCCTTACACAGGTTGAGCATTCCTAATCCGAAGTCTAAAATGGTCCAAAATTGGAAACTTTTTTTTTTTTTGAGACAGAGTCTTGCTCTTGTTGCCCAAGCCGGAGTGCAATGGCACGATCTTGGCTCACTGCAACCTCTGGCTTCTGGGTTCAAGCGATTCTCCTGCCTCAGCCTTCCGAGTAGCTGGGATTACAAGCACCCACCACCATACCCAGCTACTTTTTGAATTTTTAGTAGCAACAGGTTTTCTACATGTTGGTCAGGCTGGTCTCTAACTCCTGACTTCAGGTGATCCGCCCACCCCAGCCTCCCAAAGTGTTGGGATTACAGGCGTGAGCCACTACTCCCAGCCTATTTGGGGTTTCAGGGTTCTTCAGATGGAGAATGTATATTAATTTGTCTTTGAGTTAATTTACTCACTTTTTTTTTTTTTTTTGAGACAGAGTCTTGCTCTGTTGCCAGGTGCCAGGCTGGAGTGTAGTGGCTCAATCTCGACTCACTGCAACCTTTGCCTCCCAGGTTCAAGCAGTTCTCCCGCCTCAGCCTCCTGAGTAGCTGGGATTACAGGCGCGTGCCACCACACCCAGCTAATTTTTGTATTTTTAGTAGAGACGGGGTTTCACCGTGTTGGCCAGGATGGTCTCAATCTCTTGATCTTATGATCTGCCAACCTCTGCCTCCCGAAGTGCTGGGATTACAGGTGTGAGCCACCGCGCCCAGCCAATTTACCCATTCTTTTGCCATCATTGCCTTCTGTTTCGCCCATTCAGATAGTTGTTTGTTTTTTTAAGAGACAGGGGTCTCACTATGTTGCCCAAGCTGATCTCAAATTCCTGGGATCAAACAATCCTCCTACTTCAGCCCCCTAAGTAGCTGAAACTACAGGTGCAAGCCATTATGACTGGGTCAGATAATTTTTATTTTTGATACCGTAATTTTCTATTGTAGAATATCTTTTTCTTATAGTTTTCATTTGTCTGCAGACATCTCTCTTGTATTCATTCATTATGACCATCTCTTCCTTTTAGCCCTTCAACATATTTATAATAGCTTCTGTAAAGTCATTGTCCACTAATTCCAGCATATTGGTAATCTCAAGGTCTGTTTCTGCTGATGTCATTTTCTCTTGTCTCTGAGTCACATTTTTCTCTTCTTACATTTTGTAATTTTTAATTAAAATTTTTTTTCTTCAAATCTTCTCTTGTGAGAAGCAATTGTAATTTTTTTTTTCCAGATGGAATCTTGTTCTGTCGCTCAGGTTGGAGTGCCGTGGTGCAATCTCAACTCGCTGCAACCTCTGCTTCCCAGGTTCAAGAAATTTTCCTGTTTCAGCCTCTGGAGTAGCTGGGACTGCAGGTGCCAGCCACTATGCCCAGCTAATTTTTGTATTAGTTTTTAGTAAAGGTGGGGTTTCACCATGTTGGTCAGGCTGGTCTTGAACTCCTGACCTCAGGTGACCTGCCCAGCCCGATTTGGCCTCCCAAAGTGCTAGGATTACAGGCATGAGCCACTATGCCTGGCTAAGCAATTGTAATTTTAAAATTATATTCTGGACTTGTGAATGACACATTATGGAGATTCTGAATTTTGTTATCTTTCTCTGGAGAATATTGATTTTTTTTTTCCCTATTAGCTAGTTAAGTTACATGTTATAGCTGGGTTTTGAACTTTGTTAAGGCAGGTCTGTTTCAGTGTTGCCATTAGGTCTTAGGGTGAATCTTTAGCCCTGGGACATAATCTTACCTCCTAACTTGGTAAGATTGAAATTTCAAATTCCGTCTCTTTTTGGTGAGTTGCACTGAAGATTCTTAGCTTCTCAGCCTTCTAGATGTTGCTTGCTGCTAGTCTTATTGGAACATTATTGGACACTACAAATATTGTGTTTAGGCGTCTTAAGGACTTGAGGACAGTTTATATAATTGGGGGGCTCCCCACTCATATTTTGTGCTTTCTGGGCTATCCTTCTCAATGTACTGCTATTCTGTCAACCCTGGACTCCATAACTGTAAGTTGCCCCATGCTGCTCAAACTGGTTAGTACCCTCAATGGGAAATCTGTTTAAACACAGAAGTAACACAGTGTGACTCTCTTCTTTCAAGAATCCCCTCTAGTTTCTTCCTGCTTTTCATTGCTCTTCAAAACCTTCAAATAGTTGCTTTTTCATATTTTTGTCAAGGGTTTATAGTTGTTACCTGCAGGAAGGTTAGCACAATATAAGCTATTTAGACATTGCTGGACTGAAATCTGTTTTTCTTATAGAATTAGAGAACATTACTCGGAATGATTCAAGCTAAATATCTATTAGCTTAAAATGTAGCCTTTTTTTGGCCGGGCACAGTGGCTCACACCTATAATCCCAGCACTTTGGGAGGCTGAGGTGGGTGGATCACAAGGTCAAGAGATCGAAACCTTCCTGATCAACGTGGTGAAACCCCGTCTCTGCTAAAAATACAAAAATTAGCTGGGCATGGTGGCGCATGCCTGTAGTCCCAGCTACTCAGGAGGCTGAGGCAAGAGAATTGCTTGAACCCAGGAGGCGGAGGTTGCGATGAGCCAAGATCACGCCATTGCGCTCCAGCCTAGGTAACAAGAGCGAAACTCCGTCTCAAAAGAAAAAAAAATGTAGCATTTTTAGTGGATTAATAGCCAAGTAAAACAGCAGTTTTCATTTTTATTTTTCTCTGAATTTGGCTGAGTAAAATTTTAGAATATCATCTAACAGAAGTAGTTAATGGCCATTTTCCATGTTATCTGCATTTTTAAAAAGTTGTATTTATAATGTAAGAGCCACAAGAGCACTTTTTTTTTTTTTGAGATGGAGTTTTGCTGTTGTTACCCAGACTGGAGTGCAATGGCACAATCTCGGCTCACTGCAACCTCCGCCTTCTGGGTTCAAGCAATTCTCCTGCCTCAGCCTCCAGAGTAGCTGGGACTACAGGCGCACACCACCATGCCCAGCTAATTTTTGTATTTTTAGTAGAGACAGGGTTTCACCTTGTTAACCAGGATGGTCTTGATCTCTTGACCTTGTGATCACCCGCCTCGGCCTCCCAAAGTGCTGGGATTATAGGCATGAGCCACCACGCCCGGCCATCCACAAAAGCACTTTTAATCCCTTGGCTGGATGCTGCAGGAAGAATATGGAAAGATTCCATGGAGTCAAAATGGGAAATGAGAATGAGATGAGATGTTGTTGTTTGTCAGTAATACCACTGGTCCTTTCAATTTTCCTAGTTAAATGGAAATTAATTTTAAATGTGACAAGTAAACAGGAAAAATTATTTTCTCCTGTGATCCAATCTCAGGGAAAAAAAAGGACATTTGAGGTGCAAATTAGTCCACATGCATAGCTTCCCAGGCAGCCACTTAGGGGTAATAGAACCTAGGTACAGCCATATCTCCCTGGCTCATGGGGCCTGGCATAGCAGATCCATTTCTCCAGTGTCCTCTACCTTATTTTGCCATTGGCTCAGTTCATAACCTTAAATAATGAGCCTCAACGTCCTCAAACTTCCTTTCTGTGTTAGGCTTTGAAAGTCTATGGTCAGAAGAGTTTTTTGTTTTCAGTTTGAAGACAAATTGTATTAAGTAGACCTCAACCTATTTAAAACGCAGATTTAATTCTTCATGTGCATGGTTTGTTTTGTTTCACTTAAGGTTGCAATTGTAGCTCAAGACTTGGCAGCATTCCATACTGCCTCATCAGAAATGGGGCACCAGCAGCATAGCCATCACTTAGTAACCACAGAAACCAGACCTCTGACCTTAGTAGCAACATCCAATGGCACCCAGATTGCAGTTCAGGTGAGTACAAGGGCAGGCTGTCCTCAGTTGACAGCAATGCTGCTCATAGCTTTTAACTTTGTACCCTGTACTTTGTGTATAACCTTCACAGGAGGCGAGGTGCAGAATAATCTCTATCACCTAGCCTACTTTTAGAAAATTGCTGTTATTTGAGGTGGACTCAAAGAGACCAGCACTTTGTTCTCTATCTGTCTTTTGCATATTCTAGGGGAATTTATAGCAAGGAAAAAAACCTTCCAGGTATATATTCATGTCTGCCTTCAGCCAGACATCTTTACTTTCAAAATGAAAGTTTAATGAGGCAGGAGACTATAAAGCACTTAAGAGATATTCCTTAGAGAGAAACCTGGTGGAAACAAACCCTAAATAAGTCCTCTGAGAATCCCTGCACAACCCCCATTTTAAAGTGGGGAATGTCAGAAGATTTAGAAGGAATCATTCTCTGGGAAGCACAGAATTTAGAATCTTGGGTGCAGCCAGGCACGGTGGCTCATCCCTATAATCCCAGTATTTTGGGTGGCTAAAGTAGGGAGGTGGCTTAAGCTCAGGAGTTTGAGATGAGCCTGGACAACATGATGAAAACCCATCTCTATAAAAAGCACAAAAATTAGCCAGTTGTGGTGGTGGGTGTCTGTAGTGCCCAGCTACTTGGGGAGGCTGAGGCAGGAGGATTGCTTGTACCAGGAGGTTGAGGCTGCAGTGAGCCAAGATCATGCCACTGCACTCCAGCCTGGGTAATAAATGAGACCCCATCTCAAAAAATAAGAGAGACCAGTCTGGGCAGCATGATGAAATCCCATCTCTACATAAATACAAAAATTAGCCAGGTGTGGTGGTGTGCACCTGTAGTCCCAGCTACTCAGGTGGCTGAGGGAGGATTGCTTGAGCCAGGGAAGTTGAGACTACAGTGAGCCTAGGATCACACCACTGTACCCCAGCCTGGGCGACAGAGTGAGACCCTGTCTCAAAAGTGTAAGAATTTAAAATAAAATAGAATCCTAGGGGCTAGGTGCAGATTACCTGTCCTTAGGGAGAGTTTTTTTTTCCCCCATGTGTTTACTTGATGAGTTAGAACACACTCCAGAAAATTTTGGCTGTTGTTTTATATAATTTATGGATATAGAAGGAGCTAAAGGCTGAGGAAGCCCTCTGTCTTTCTTGACTGAGTTAAGCATCTTTTGTCTCTTGCATGTATGAAGATTTTTTTTTTTTTTTTTTTAGTTTTTATTTATTTAAAAAGAAATAGAGATAGGGTCTCACTGTGTTACTCAGACTGGTCTTGAACTCCTGGGCTCTAGTGATCCTCCCACCTCAGCCTCCCAAAGTGCTAAGATTACAGTCATGAGCCACCGTGACTGGACTGTATGAAGAGTTTATCAAAATCCAAAATAAATTTTAGGCTGGGCATGGCAGCCCGGGGGCTGAGGTGATTCTCCCACCTGAGCCTCCCCAAAAGCTGGGAATACAGGTTCATGCGGCCATGCCAATTTTTGTATTCTTTTTCTTAGTAGAGATGGGGTCTCACCATGTTGCTCAGGCTGGTCTCGAACTCCTGGGCTCAAGCAATCTGCCTGCCTCCACCTCCCAAAATGTTGGATTACAGGCATGGGCCACCATGCCCTGACAAGACTTCTTCATATCACCAGGCTCAGCTGCACCTAGGATTCTAAATTCAAAAAAGAAAAATAAATTGCATTGTATTATCATCCCCTTCAGGAAATTGTTTTGAGCTTTTAATGATTGGGTTAGCAGTAGTATCTTAATAATCCCAAGTGTCAGAATTACAAAGAGAAGTTTTACTGCTCTCATAACATTTCTTTTTTTTGTTGTTGTTGTTGTTAATCAATGAGAGCTTGTAACGTTGCTCAGGTTGGCTTTGAACTCATGGCCTCACCTCCTCAAGCGCCAGGACAAATGCCCACCTTGGCCCCCTCTCATAACATTTCTTTGGCATTTTCTTGAATGTGGCTTTTGAATTGTTAGCATTTGATGTTTGTGTTCCTGTTTTAGCTTGGAGAACAGCCATCTCTGGAAGAAGCCATCAGAATAGCATCTAGAATCCAACAAGGAGAAACACCAGGGTTGGATGATTAATCCCTAGAACAATGGAGCAATAAAGCAGGAGTCTCTCATTTTCTGGCAACAGAAATCCATGAAGCCCGGGCCAAGGAAAATTAGAAGTTTTCCATTCCTGATACACTGTACACATTTTTATGCAAAAGTGGAGAAGATTTTATTCTTGACACTTTTGTGTATATAACCCTTGGAATAGATTCTCAAAGTGATTCATTGTGTACAAGGAAGTATGAAATTAGGGCAATACAGTAAATTTTCATGTTACTCTCTTATCAGATCACAAACTCCTAGAGTCTACATGCAAGAGTAGTAAAGTCTTATGGGAGTCTTATGATGGATTTTTAACTTCCCATGAAAAAAATAAAGGCTGTATCTAAAATGTGAAAGGGTCTATATGTCACACAATCATAATTCCAAAAGCCATTATGGATAATAAAGGATGTAAAGCCTTCAGATATTTCCCCAGTTAGTAGAGTGTCTGCGGATTTTGTTCTATATATTTGTCCATTTTTATTTGTATCTTCTGGTTTGCAGACTTTGAATAATTTATAGCTTCCCATCCTTGTTAAAAACCAGCTCTTGAAGCTGAAATGCTAATTATATTGGCATTACATTGGATTATGTATAAAATCATAAAATTTGGTTATTTAAAATTAAGAAGTTAAATCCAGTGGTTTTATTAAAAGATTTTGCTTAGTATTAAGTTTTTGTAACTGTTTAAAAAAAAAAAAAAAGAATTCTCAAAGTTTAACCACATGCTGGTGCCCAGGATAACAGTGTTGTAATTGGAAATGGCTTTACTCTGAAAATTAGGTTAGCGGGTTGGTGTAAATTATTTATTTTTGCTTATGTACTTTTGTTTTAAAGCTTACTTACCCCAAAGTTTATTATTAATTTTCAATACAGTGATTTTTAAAATGTTACTTTTATATTTATTTGTTAAATAGGTGGGGGTTATGAGGGGAATGGTGCAGAAAATACCACAAGTGTAATGGGGTGTGACCTAATACACATATTGAGAGTATGTTGTATGTCAAGTACAGAATAAGTGCTTTTCCATATACTTTTATATATTCACAACAATTTTGTAAGACATGGATTTACTACTCTGTTTTATATATGAGGAAACTGAGAGTCCCGGAAGGCTGACAGTCAACCAGCCCTTGAGAGGCAGGACCTAAGCGAGAACCTAGACTTTCTGGCTCCGAATCCAATGTGTTTTCACTGCACTGCAGTTACCTCCTTAGATGCTCATTTGTGGCAGAGATTATTAAGATCTTTGGTGAACTTTGGTGATTTCTGATTGCCTAATGAACTGAGCAGTGGAAAAAACCAATGTTGGAAATTCACCATTCACAAAGGTCAAAAAAAAAAATGAAGGTCTGTTCTGCAGCAGCCCCTCCTGTACTGTCATTCACCTTGCTTTGTTTGCAGAGAGCTGAAATGTGGCCTTTTCTTTTCAAGCTTTACAGTAGAAAGGGGGAAACATTGTGCTGTTTTATTTACCATAAATGTTATCTTTGATCAGGTTCTTTGAACTCTTGCTAAAAAGGATCATGATTTAGTCATCTGAAATAGGAAACCCTTCAGGGCTGGACAGAGCTTTTCCTTCAAAACCCTTTATAGATATATAACATCAGCAAAAGCCCTAGTCACCCACAGATCCAGTCTTCATTCTTGACAGAGACACTTAGACACACACAGAACTTCCCCCTGAGGCCCACTGAGACTCAGAAAGGGGTTGGTGGGCTGGGATAAAAGACCAGAATCTTCTAAATCGCAGGGTGGTGTCCAGCTTCCCAGTATTGGTCCTGGCTAATGGCCAGGAGCTCCTACCCACTGGACACATCCAGGCTGCTGTCCCAGGACCAAAAACCAAGCTGTCCGCCTCCCATGGGCCCTTAGATCTGACTTTGCTCACATTCCAGGGTGTTTCTCTTTACTCCCAGCACTTTTGCCAGTTGGATTGGGCAGGGCTCAACCTGGACTGTGGTGAGCCTGATTATCCCTCAGCTCAAAAGGAAGTGACTTCCTACTGGTACCTAGAGAAAGGGCCCAGGGGCACTGCTGGTTTTCCCTGACCTGCCTTCTTGGGAATGGCCTCAGGAGCCTAGTGAGGTGGCCTGCCTCCTCTGGAGGAAGGCTGCAGTTCGTGTGCTGACAGTTGTTAGGAAAGCTGCTGTGGGGTCTCTCCAGAGTACAGGTCGCAGAAACATCCAAGGTTGAAAAATCCCAAAAAGGCACTTGAAATAAGAGTAAACACTGGCAAACAGAGCCAGGTGGGGCATAAATCTATGCAATTTGATCCAGACAGTGCTCAAGGAAAACCTCTCCAACCAAAAAAAACCCACCCTACTTTGCCCCAGACACAGCTACTACAAAGGTCACTACAAAGAAAATGTTCATTGCCTGCAGTCTGCACTCCTTGTAAGAACTTAACAATTAGAGTAAGGGAGGAACGTGGCTTTCTTAATTCTCTACAGGTGGCAGCTGCCCAGAGAGCCAGCTCTCTCCTTCCTCTCCTACCCACCCCCAGGCCTTCAGGGGCAAACTAACTTTGTACAGTGTCCTGTGCTTGCTGCCTGCCTTCCCACAGGACAGCCCTGAGACTAGGGAAGCAACTTGGGAAATGGTGGACTCAGTGCTGAAACTGACAGCTCCATTTATCAACCCGCAGCATTTACTATCTGGTACTTCTGGCTCAGGTAAGATTATAGACTAGTCAATTATTGGGAGATCTCAGCAGTGATCGGGAGTGGGATGTGAAAAGGAAGGGGGCAGAGCTGAAGTGTTGAAGAGGAAAAGGGAGCATGTGGGAAGTGGAGAAAAGCTGCCTCAGCCTCCTCCATGATAAGCACTTTCTATACCTAGGTTTCCTTTGGATGAGGACTTTTAAGGAATACTCCAGCCAAATAGTCTCTCTTCTTTTGCCTGAGGAATGGGACTGGCTTCATGGGCATGGGACTAGTACAGCTTGAACAAGAACCTCCACTCAGAATGGCTCTGCATTTGGGGTTCAGTGCAACATGATTGCAGTCTTGAAATTCTTTTTATTAGTTATTTTTGAGACAGGGTCTTGCTCTGTCACCTAGGCTGGAGTGCAGTGGTGCGATCAGGGATCACTGCAACCTCCTTCTGGGTTCCAGTGATCCTCCTACTTTAGCCTCCCAAGTAGCTGGGACCACAGGCGCTCTCCACCACACCCATCTAATTTTTGTATTTTTGGTAGAGCTGGTGTTTCACCATGTTAACCAGGCTGGTCTCAAATTCCTGACCCCAGGAGATCTTCCCGCCCCGGCTTCCCAAAGGGCTGGAATTACAGGCATGAGCCACTGTGCCCAGCTGCAGTCTTGATGTCTATCTTTGTGTGTGTTTTGTAAGTGAAGTCCCTTGTATCAATATGTGCTGGGGGCTTAGCACCTGAGCTTACACACAGCTCTACCTGCTCCTGCCTCCCTGGAAGTGCTCTCACCACCAGTTCCCCACCTGGCCTCTCCCTCCTCGCCCTCACCCTGCAACTGCTGCCACCCTCTACCCTTGGAGGGAGTCTGATCCCAATGCAGGGAGGGTTGGGGCATGGTGGTGGCCATCCCCACTCCAGGCTGGCAGCACCACAGTGCTCTCGGTGGACAGCCAGCCTTAGTTGAGCCTTGAAAGGGGCAAGCCTCTCGCCCAGCCCTTTACTGACAACGTCCCAGCTCTGAGTTTTAAAGACACTGGTAGCCCATTTGCTGTAGGCTGCGGTGGCAGGCCTATGGGAAGGGGAGACACCTGGAGGAAAGGGAACCTGGAAGCTGTCAGACTCAAGAGAGCACCTGCCCACAGGCATCTGTGAGGTCCCATGCCCTGGAGGGCTCTCTCTACCCGCTCTGGGACTGGAGGAATCTTCTCTTCCTCCTTCCAACTTTCCTGAGTCTGGCTTGTGTTTGTTGTGCCTTGGAGCCAGCAGGAGATAACCCTCCTGGGATGAGCCACAAAATTCGAATTGTGTAATTTTAGTGATTCCAAATATGAGATAAATATTCTGATATTTGCATTTAAAATTGGGATTGTATAATATAAAAGTGGAGAGTAAAATTCATGACAAAAATTTTAGTAGTTTTTCTTTTTTTGAGACAGAGTCTAACTCCGTTGCCCAGGCTTGAGTGCAATGGCACAATGGTGCAATCTCGGCTCACTGCAACCTTTACCTCCCGGGTTCAAGCGATTCTCCTGCCTCAGCCTCCCGCCATCATGCACGGTTAATTTTTTTAATTTTGTAGAAACAGGGTTTCACCATGTTGGCCAGGCTGGTCTCGAACTCCTGACTTCAGGTGATCCACCTGCCTCAGCCTCCCAAAGTGCTGGGATTACAGGCGTGAACCACTGTGCCCGGCCACCATTCTATTTTCTGTCTCTACAAATTTGACTATTGTAGGCACCTCATATTATATTTGTCTTTTTGTGTCTGGCTTTATATGTACCCTTAAAATATGTTTTTCCTGTGTTTTGACCAAGAGGTCACACATTTTCATTTTGCACAGAGCCCCACAGATGATGTAGCCTGTCCTGCTGAGGAATGCACTTCTATTAATCCTTCTATTTTTGCTGCAGATGTGTGACCTGTGTTTTGGGAATATATTATCTCTTGTTAGACGATGGGCCCATCCAGGAGTTAACACTTAAAGGAGCCCATCATCTAACAAGATGGGCTCCTTTAAGTGGTAACTCTTGTTAGATGATGGGCTCCTTTAAATGGTAACTCCTGGAGGCCTTGCAGAGAAGCAGGGTGCCTCTAGCTGTTCCCTCCAGCTCCAAACTCATGTGGCTTGAGATATACAGAGAGATTCCTCAGTTCTCCATCCAGGAGTTTCATTTTGCTCCTAGAGCATGGCTAAAATGGAAGGACAGAAAGTCTTGCTCAGAATGAAGAATGCTCAAAATTCAGGATAATTGCATGAATAGTTAAAATTGCCTGGCAAAAGCTTTTTCTGCTCAAGTTTCTGCATTCAGATTGTGAAAGAGAAACTGAATCTTGGGACTTAAATTTACTATGCCAAAGGGAAGATTAAGCTTGGGAACTGAGTCATGCAAGCAAACAAACAAACCCAAAACAAAACAAAAATGGTCTTTCTTTTCTTACCAAACAGCTGTAATTTCACATGCTTACCATATCGTACAAAAAGTGTAGATTGACTGAGCATGAGACTAATGCATAATTGACTTTTCCTCTACCCCCTTCTTTTCATATGTGAAAGGTAGACTCACTGAACTCTAGGCAGAGCCTCACAAGAATGTAACTATTTGCCTCACTGTTACCCACCCTCCTTTTTTTTTTCCTCCCCTCATGCTTGCCCTTTCCTCTGTGAAAGGAAAATAAAAACTTGGGACCCTAATTTCAATATGCCAAAAGAAAAATATTAAGCTGAAAGCTGAATTATCCAAGAGGCTGCTTTTCCTTTTGTTGCTAAGCCAGTGGCTACAGATAAAAAGTTAAATATCTCTTCAGGTAGCTACTCTATGTTCACCTTAGCTTCTGTAAAGATGAATATATGATTGACTCTTCCCCTACCTGCTCCTTTTCTCTTGCTGCATGTGGATTTGGTCATGTGACCATACCCTGTGTCTTTCCCCTCCAGCCTGCTTTTCCCTTTTAAATATCGAAGCTCTCAAAACCATCTTTGGAGAAAGGCACAAACCTGTCTTCTAAGTGCCCGTCCTTATTGTTGGCAACATAAGTTTCTAAATTAACTGTGACCTATCTCAGATACTTTTTGGTTTACAACTCTTGAAATATTGAAGTTCCCCAAATCCTCTTTGGAAAAAGCACAGGTCACAGATCCTACTGTGACTTGGGTTTCTTTTTCCTCAGCCTTGGCAAAATAAATCTCTAATCAATTGAGATCTGCCATGGTCACATTTTGGTTTCCAAGACGAAAGAAAATGGGATTTCAGCTCTAATGCCAATTCCAAATTTCTTCCTGCTTCATCTCACTGCTGCAGGGTCACTGGCACTGACAGGTCACAGCACACAAAAGCTCCCCGAAAGCCTAAGCACCTTCGCTAATCTGCCCCAAAGCCTCCCAGCCTAGGATAGTGATATGGGAAACAGCTGTAATCTGGACTGCAGACTTAGTACCAATGTCCTCCACACAAATTCTGCAAATTCTAAAGAAAACACAAAGGTAAAATCTCTGCTGCCCCAAGGGGCTTGGCTTATCTTTTTAAATAGGAAACCATTACTCCAAGTTAGTGACAGGGTTTTCATGCTGATGAGGGCCCTGGGAGGGCAGTAGGTCCCGCTTGAGGGCAGCTCCCGCACTCACCTGATGTTTTATCAGATAAAACTGATTAGGCAAGTTTCCCTAATGTCTTAGGGCTTTTCTAATATCCTGAAATCGCTTCATGTTCTTTTAACCGAAAAAGCCAAAGCGACAGAAAAATGGGAGCACTTTTTTTTTTCTACAAAGGTGGGCTTCACTATTGAGAAGCTGGTGGAAACTTGGGTATTTCAAAGCCAAAAAGAAAGGAGCTGGTTAATGAATGAAAGGCAGGATGATGGGCCCTGGGGTCGACCACCAGCAGGAGGCACTGTGGAGGTTCAGGGAGCAATCCATCTGCTTGCTTCACCATTTCTTTCTGGGACATATGAGACAGCCTTGAGAGGGGCTGTCAAAACAAGTCAAGTGATGAGAAGAACCCTGACTGCCTCAGGTTACTGGAATGTCACTCAGGAGGAAATGCCCTCACTAGACCTGGAAGACAAGTTTTGTCTCCTTGCACAATCTTGACAGTCACTTTTGGCTTTATAGCCAGTGCTGACCAAGATAATACTTCCAGGAGTAGCTCTGATTCGGCCTCCTGAGATGCCAGTTGCAATCCTGTGACAAGAAGGTGCTGAGAACTGAATATCATTCTTACACAGGCACTTCCAGGGCAAATCTATGCCAGGCCCAAGGAGTCTCTGGCCCCAGCCACTCATTCCTACCAACATCCCACACTCTTTTGTTTTTGAGACAGGGTCTCGCTGTGTTGCCCAGGACAGAGTGCAGTGGCACGATCTTGGCTCACTGTAACCTCCGCCTCCATTTCCAGCAATCTTCCTGCTTCAGCCTCCTGAGTAGCTGTGATTACAGGCAAGTGCCACCATGCCCGGCTAATTTTTGTATTATTCATAGAGATGGAGCTTCACTATGTTGGCCAGACTTGTCTTGAACTTTCCTGACCTCAGGTGATCCACCCACCTCAGCCAATCAAGGTGCTGGCATTACAGGCATGAGCCACTGTGCCTGAGTTTTTGTTTTTGTTTTTTTTTAGATGGAGTTTTGCTCTTGTTGACCAAGCTGGAGTGCAGTGGCACAATCTTGGCTCACTGCAACCTCCCCCTCCCAGGTTCAAGCCATTCTCCTGCCTCAGCCTTCTGAGTAGATGGTACTACAGGCTCAGGCCATCATGCCCAGATAATTTTTTTTTTTTTAGTAGAGACAGAGTTTCACCATGTTGGCCAGGCTGGTCTCAAACTCCTGACCTCAGGTGATCCACCCACCTTGGCCTCCCAAAATGCCTGGGATTACAGGCATGAGGCACTGTGCCTGGCCCATTCCACACTGTTAAACCCAGGCCTGAGGTGAGGCCAGGCTGCTGTAGTATTTGCCATTCTGCATGGCTTTCTACAGTCTCAAGAGAAGGTCCATCTGAATGCCCTTTCTGTGGAAAAAAGAGAGAGAGAGAGAGGTTTACAGGGTCCCAGGTTCTTGGACAGGAAGGTTTGGAATAAATGCCAAATTCCTGTTCAAGAACTTGGGATAGAAGTCCCATTGCTGCCCTGCCCTTGGACCCGAGTCTAGTAAGTAGGCTCTGACCTTGTTCTTGAGGATTGACTCTGCCTTGATCATCTTTCCTGGTCCGCAGACTTGCTAAACTGTAGCTATTTTTATTCCAGCAAAACTCCAAAGGACCCAGAGTTATTGAAATCCAGCCTGGTAGCTGGGGGTTTTATTACTAACCTGACTCCTCTCTTCTGCTTCTGAATTCTCTACCCTTCAGAGGAACTTTAAAAAAAAAAAATCCAATGACACTACTTTTTTGCCTAATTGCCACTGTTTATTTTTATTTGAAACAGGCTAGAGTGCAGTGGTACAATCTCTGCTCACTGCAACCTCTGCCTCCCAGGTTCAAGTGATTCTCATGCCTCAACCTCCCAAGTAGCTGGAACCATAGGTGTGTGGCACCATGATCAGTTAGTTTTTGTATATTTAGCAGAGATGGGGTTTTGCCACGTTGGCCAGGCTGGCCTCAAACTCCTGGCCTCAAGTGATCTGCCTGCTTCGGCCTCTCAAAGTGTTGGGATTACAAGCATGAGCCACCATGCCTGGCCTGCCACTGTTGACTGTACTTTCAGATACATGGTTTTGCATGAGGGACTAATAAATCACAGGAAAGAAATAGAAATGGCAGTTTTTAAACATATGAAAAAATGTATAACCTCACTTATAATAAGATAAATTAACATTAAAAATATACCAAAATTATTTCAATAAGTTTTTTAAAGCTTAAAAACCCTATACTGAAATCCCACTTTTCACTCATAAAATTGGTAAATATCAAAAAAGTTGATAGTGTTCTTGGCAAAGATGCAGGAAAATAGGTTTTGTTTTTGTTTTGTTTTGTTTGAGACAGTCTACTGTTCAGGTTGGAGTGCAGTGGTGCGATCACCGCTCCCTGCAGCCTCAACCTCCCAAGTTCAAATGATTTTCCCACCTTGTCCTCCTGAGTGGCTGGGACTATAGGCGCACACAACCACATCCAGCTAATTTTTAAATTTTCTTTTCTTTTTTTTTTGAGACTAAGTTTCTCTCTTGTTACCCAGGCTGGAGTGCAATGGTGCGATCTCGGTTCACCGCAACCTCCACCTCCTGGGTTCAAGCAATTCTCCTGCCTTAGCCTCCCGAGTAGCTGGGACTACAGGCGCACACCACCATGCCCAGCTAATTTTTGTATTTTTAGTAGAGACGGTGTTTCCCCTTGTTGACCAGGATGGTCTCGATCTCTTGACCTCGTACCTGTCTCGGCCTCCCAAAGTGCTGGGATTATAGGCGTGAACCACCGCGCCCAGCCTATTTTCTTGTCTTTTCTTTTTTTGAGACAGAATCTCACTTTGTTGCCCAGGAGTACAGTGACATGATCCCTACTCACTGCAACCTCCACCTCCCAGGTTCAAGCAATTCTGCCTCGGCCTCCCAGGTAGCTGGAATTACAGGCGTTTGCCATCATGCCTAGCTAATTTTGTATTTGTTTTTAGTAGAGATGGGGTTTCACCATGTTGACCAGGTTGGTCTTGAACTCCTGGGCTCAAGCCTTCCTCCTGCCTCAGCTTCCCAAAGTGCTAGGATCAAGGCTTGAGCCACTATGCCTGACCAGGAAAATGATTGTTTTGTTTTTTGTTTTTTTGAGGCAGGGTCAGGCTCTGTTGCCCAGGCTGCAGTGTAATGATGTGATCTGGGCTCACTGCAACCTCTGCCTCCTGGGCTCAAACCATCCAACCATCTCAGCCTCCTGAGTAGCTGGGACTATTGGCATATGCCACCATGCTCTGCTAATTTTGTTGTTGTTGTTTTAAGAGGTGGGCATGTCAGTATGTTGCCCAGGCTGGACTCCAACTCCTGGGCTCCAGTGAACCTCCTGCCTCAGCCTCCCAAGTAGCAAGGACTACAGGGGTATGCTCCTATGCCCAGCTAACACCTGACTTCAATCCAGTGCAACTAATTTCTGATTTCAGAGCTCCGGAACTGTAATAATTTTTTGTTTTAAACTGCAAATTTGTGGTAATTTTTTGCAACAGCAATAGGAAACTAAGGCACAGGTATCCTAGCCTTGAGAGCCCAGAGTCCCTGGCCCAGCCCAGGTTGGCACAGGGACAAGGAAGACCTCTGAAGGGGAAATCCAGTCTCTTTTCTGGCTCTCCACACCCCCATACATTCACTGGTGTTAGAGTTTGATCTCCTTCAAGGCAAAGGCAATCTTCAGAAAAGTCACACCATAGACATGCAGGCCCCTGGGAAACAGTGGTCAGGCTCTTCTCAGAGATGAGTTCATGGAAAGACACCCAGAGCCCTCCCTTCACATGGCACCTCTAGCAAGGGCATCTGTATCCAATGGCCCATTGCTGTTTCAAACTTCTACAGAGATTTCACCTGGCTCCTCTTCTTTCTGGCCCTTAAGTTTAAATTTCTGAGCAGATAGATGTGCTAGCTAGACAGTCATCTCCTCTCTGCAAGTTGAGTCACAGGAGTCCTTCCCGGCAGGAGGGGGGCAACCCCTCAGCGAGAACTTGGTATGACCAGGCAGTGACTTCCTTGTGCAGATACATTTTTCCCCTGAACAGACGGGTTGTGTCTGATACAACTGCTAGGAGCCAGGACCAGGGAAAGCAAGTGAGCCCTTCCTCCATCCTGCCCTAGAGCCCTGTTTTGATCATGCAATCTGCTCTCCTCTCTTTCCTCTTGAGATAGAAGGGAACAGCATTCATCTACTTAATCTTTGATTGGAGAATTACTCATTTGGAAGGTAAAACTGTGCTCACTTCAGCAGCACATATAGTAAAAAATTGAAATGATATAGAGAAGATTAGCATGGTCCCTGTGCAAGGATGACATGCAAATCTGTGAAGCCTTCCATATTAAAAAAAAAAAATGAAGAAAATAAACATAAATCAGGCGGTAGATTAATAGGGAATAACTGTAGGTGCGCACCACCATGCACCTATAGTTATGTCTCTAACAGGTAGGTATGTAACTCTGCTATTAGAACTGAGGAGAAAAAATGGACTGAGAAAAACAAAGTCCTAATTTTGGAAGAACAAGACCGGAGAAAATAATTTTTATTCACCCCGTATATTTATTTTAGTGTGATATTTCCTGTTCTGGAGTACTAACTGTGGACAACGTTATATCTGAGGCAAGAAAGTAGTGAGTAGAACTGAGAGCCCATTCAAAGAATTGCAAAAACCACAGCAATGGACAATATTAATGTATTTCACATTCTAGACCATGTGATGGCACTGCTACCACCTATTCCCCTGCGGGTATGTCTCCTGTGCCCCTATTCCATTGCAGGTCTGTACGCTGGCCATAGGCTAGGGAGTCACACGTACTCTATCATTAGCCTTGGGGTAATCTGCCAAAGGAAGGGTAAGCGCCTGTCCAAGATGGGGTACTAGAAAATTTGGGAAGGTCACTTGCCTCTGCTTCTCAAGGGAAGTCTGTAGCTATTGTAACTTAGCTAATGCTTATCACAATCAGCCATCTTCTGGAAGGAGCCTGAAAATAGACATTCGTCCATCTTCTCCAACCTGTCTCTCATTTAAAGACTCTCCTTACCTTGATTATCATAGTATGCAGAGCAAAAGAAGGAGGGAGAGCAAGCAGCTCCCTAGCAGAATGTTCAGGATCTGCTATACCTCAATCTGTAAATGTGTAGCAACTTTGAATGAAAAGAACAATAGTTACTGTTTAATAGAGAGGCTCAGCACTGTATGAGGTTTGAGGTGCTCTCCTGACACATCTCTACCACTCCAAAATCTACCTAATGTTACAAAACAAAGAATCTTGACCTTAGAAAATTTTTTTCTGGAAAGGAAAAACAGAGTTTGATTAAATGATTAAAAGATACATTATGGGAAGAAGAAAACTGGGGTGAGAGCAGTGTTCTAAAACTTGATTGTGGGCCAGGCGCGGTGGCTCACGCCTATAATCCCAGCACTTTGGGAGGCCAAGGCGGGTGGATCACGAGGTCAAGAGATCGAGACCATGCTGGTCAACAAGGTGAAACCCCGTCTCTACTAAAAATACAAAAATTAGCTGGGCATGGTGGTGCCTGCCTGCAGTCCCAGCTACTTGGGAGGCTGAGGCAGGAGAATTGCTTGAACCCAGAAGGCAGAGGTTGCGGTGAGCCGAGATTGTGCCATTGCACTCCAGTCTGGGTAACAACAGCGAAACTCTGTCTCAAAAAAAAAAAAAAAACTTGATTGTGGTGATGGCTGCATAATTATCAATTCACTAAAATTCAATGAACTGTATATTTTCAGTAGATGAATTTTATGGTATGTAAATTTACCTCTAAAAGGCTGTTAAAAGAAAAACCTTTTTTTAAAAAGTATGGTTCATCATCCAGACTATGAATATTATGCAGCCTTTCAAAAGAATGAGGCAGTTCTGGCTGGGCCCTGTGGCTTACACCTGTAATCCCAGAACTTTGGGAGGCGGAGGAGGGTGGATTATGAGGTCAAAAGTTCAAGACAAACCTAGCCAACATAGTGAAACCCTAGCTCTACTAAAAATACAAAAAATTAGCCAGGTATGGGGGTGGGCATCTGTAATCCCAGCTACTTGGGAGGCTGAGGCAAGAGAATTGCCTGAACCTGGGAGGCAGAGGTTGCAGTGAGCCAAAATCATGCCACTGCATTCCAGCTTGGTGACAGAGCGAGACTCAGTCTCAAAAAAAAGAATGAGGCAGTTCTATATGTATTAATATGAAACAGTCTCCAAGACATATTAAGTGGAAAAGAAGGGAGCAGAACAGTATGCATAATATGCTATAATTTCTGATAAAAGCATGTGAAAGATTACTCATATTTACACAGATTATTTCTGAAAGGATATACAAGAAGCCTGGGATTGTCTCTGGGGAATAGGGTAGGAGCTAGGAGTGAGAGGGAGATTTACTTTTTACCTCTATACTTTTTTATGCCATTTGGGTTCTGTGTTGTAAGCTTTTTATGATCTATTTTTACTTATTTTATTTTATTTATTTTTGAGACGGAGTTTCACTCTTGTTACCCAGGCTGGAGTGCAATGGCACGATCTCGGCTCACTGTAACCTCTGCTTCCTGGGTTCAGGCAATTCTCCTGCCTCAGCCTCCTGAGTAGCTGGGATTACAGGCACGTGCCACCATGCCCAGCTAAGTTTTTGTATTTTTAGTAGAGATGGGGTTTCACCATGTTGACCAGGATGGTCTCGATCTCTTGACCTCGTGATCCACCCATCCACCCGCCTTGGCCTCCCAAAGTGCTGGGATTACAGGCTTGAGCCACCGCACCTGGCTACTTATTTTATTTTTTGACACAGGGTCTCACTTTGTCACCCAGGCTGAAGTGCAGTGGCGAAAACATGGCTCACTGCAGCCTTAACCTCCTGGGCTCAAGTGATTCTTCCCCAGCCTCCCAAATAGCTGGGACCACAGGTACATGCCACCATGCCAGGTACGTTTTAAAATTTTTTGTGCTACAAGGTCTTACCATGTTGCTCAGACTGGTTTCGAACTCCTGGGTCCAAATGATCCTCCCATCTTAGCCTTCCAAATTGTTGGAACTACAGGTGTGAGCCACTGCATCTGGTCTGATCTATTTTTGAATAAACAAAACTATTATTTGGTTTAAAGAAACAAATAAAATGACAGGCCTTCCACCTCAAGCAAATAACACTTTGAAAAAGATTTTCTATCTTTTGGTCATCAAATTTGAACTACAGATCTTAAATAAGACTCACATAAGTTGATGATAATGAATTAGTTTGAATTTAGGCTCCAATCTTAGGTTTGAAGTGGAAAAGTATGATTGGTACACACACACACACACACACACACACACACATATGTATGAATATATATATATATATATTTTGAGTCAGAGTCTCACTCTGCAGCAATATATTATTTAAGGATGGATGGACTACTTGTTTGGGCTACTTATCGTCTTTATCCTCTGAATATCCAACTATTCTCAATGTCTGGACTCCACCCAGCTGCCCCCATAAACAGAAAGGACACACTGGCCACTTCTCCAGGACAGCGAGGTAATGGACATGCACAAGGACCTTGCCCCTGTACAGATCCATGACAGAAGTGCTGTGCATCCCTTGACTTGATAATGAAGGAGCCAATTTCTTCCCAGCTTCCTTGAGACCTCACAGGCTGACAAAACAGCTTCAGCCCCCATGTCCGCAGTCAGCATGTGCTATTACACTTTGCCTGGAGAGGAAAAACCTGTTACTCTTAACTACCCTCACTGGTTCTTTTCTTCCTCATTGAGTATCAGACGATCATGAGGAGAAAATAAAGCTTAGCTCGTTTCTTACTCATACTGTATATTCTATGAGTAAAGACCCACTCATTCAGAGAAAACCAATCTGTTTCTAGCTCCACCCCTGAAACTAGGAAGTTGGTCCTTAGCCTGATGAAGTCAACCTCTTGGAGAAAATTTTAAGTTCTTCTAAACAACTCTTTAATCAGTGACAAACTAAAACTGAATTACAGACTTTTTTTTTTTTTTTTTTTAAACAGAACAGAGTCTCACTCTGTGGCCTAGGCTGGAGTACAATGGTGTGATCTCAGCTCACTGCACCCTCCGCCTCCCAGGCTCTGTCTCAGCCTCACAACTAGCTGGGACTACAGAAGTATGCCACCATGGCCGGCGAATTTTGTATTTTTTTGTTTGTTTATTTCTTTTTATTTTTTTTGAGACGGAGTTTTTGCTCTTGTTACCCAGGCTGGAGTGCAATGGCACGATCTCAGCTCACCACAACCTCCGCCTCCTGGGTTCAAGCAATTCTCCCACCTCAGCCTCCTGAGTAGTTGGTATTACAGGCACGCGCCACCATGCCCAGCTAATTTTTTGTATTTTTAGTAGAGACAGGGTTTCACCATGTTGACCAGGATGGTCTCGATCTCTTGACCTCGTGATCCACCCACCTCGGCCTCCCAAAGTGCTGGGATTACAGGCTTGAGCCACCGTGCCCTGCCTTAATTTTGTATTTTTAGCAGAGACGGGGTTTCACCCTATTGGCCAGGCTGCTCTTGAACTCCTGACCTCAAGCAGTCTGCCCATCTCTTCCTCTCAAAGTGCTGGGATTACAGGCATGAGCGACTGCAACCGGCTGGACTATTTTAAACTATATAGCAATGAGAATGTTTGTTCTTCAACTCCACATAAAAGTATGAATGATCCTCACAAACATAATACTGAGCAAAGAAACTAGACACAAGGGTACAGACTAAACATCTCTGCCATTTGAAGTCAGGTAGTGGTTACACTTGGTAGGGAGGCCAAGTCAGGAATTAGGAGGAAGTCCAAGGGTAAATTGCCAGGGCCAGCCAGCTTCCTGAGCATGCGCAGAAGGCCCTGCATGTAGACTTGGAGCTTAGCTAATGCTCCGCTGTCACCATTTCAAAGTTCTTTTTTTTTTCTTTTGAGATAGGGTCTCACTCCGTTGCCCAAACTGGAGTGCAGTGGCACAATCTTGGCTCAGAAAAATCTGAAAACAGCAGAGGTTGGTTCATGAGGTTTAAGAAAAGAAGCTCTTTCTGTCACATAAAAGTGCAAGGTGATGCAATAAGGGCTGAAAGAGAAGCTAGAGCAAGTCATCCAGAAGACCCAGCTAAGATAACTAATGAAGGTGGCTACACTAAACAATGATTTTTCGATGTAGGCAGAACAGTCTTCTGTTGGAAAAAAAATGCTATGCAGGACTTTCATAGATGGGGGAGAAGTCAATGCTTGGCTTTAAACCTTCAAAGAACAGGCTGACTCTCATTAGGGGCTAACGCAGCTGGTGACTTTAAGTTGAAACCAATGTTCATTTACCATTTCAAAAAATCCCAGGACCCTTAAGAATTATGCTAAATTGGCTGGGCACCAGTTTAGCTCAATTGGCTCACGCCTGTAACCCCAGCACTTTAGGAAGCCGAGGCGGGTAGATCACGAGGTCAAGAGATCGAGACCATCCTGGTCAACATGGTGAAACCCCGTGTCTACTGAAAATACAAAAATTAGCCAGGCGTTTGGCACGCGCCTGTAATCCCAGCTACTCTGGAGGCTGAGGCAGGAGAATTGCCTGAACCCAGGAGGCGGAGGTTGCGGTGAGCCGAGATCACGTCATTGCACTCCAGCCTGGGTAACAACAGCGAAACTCCGTCTCAAAAAAAAAAAAAGAGCCACCATCTTCTTTGAGAGCTTTAGGCCGGCCGGCTGCGCTGGGGAGTCGAATCGTTGCTGTTGCTGTTTGTGAGCCTGTGGCGCGGCTCTGTGGGATCAGAACCTTAAAGATAGCCACAATGGCTGAAAATGGTGATAATGAAAAGACGGCTGCCCTGGGGGCCAAAATCTGTCATCAAATTGAGAACAAAAAGTTTTTTTGTTGTTTAACTTGTCTTTTTTTTTTGAGACGGAGTTTCGCTCGTTACCCAGGCTGGAGTGCAATGGCACAATCTCGGCTCACCACAACCTCCGCCTCCTGGGTTCAGGCAATTCTCCTGCCTCAGCCTCCTGAGTAGCTGGGATTACAGGCACGTGCCACCATGCCCAGCTAATTTTTTATATTTTTAGTAGAGACAGGTCACCATGTTGACCAGGATGGTCTTGATCTCTTGACCTCGTGATCCACCCGCCTCGGCCTACCAAAGTGCTGGGATTACAGGCGTGAGCCACAGTGCCCGGCCTTAACTTGTCTTTTTTTCTTAACCAAATGAAAAATTTTTTGAATGTATAGTTCTATTTGTGTTATTTCAGATGATTCAAATACCAGAAGGAAGGTTTTTCCACTAAATTGCCTTTGTAATAGGAGAATGTATTAGTACAAACTAATAAAATACATACTATAAAAGAAAAGAATTATGCTAAATCTACTCTGCCTGTGCTATACGAATGGAACAACAAAGCCTGGATGATATCACATCTGTTTACAACATGGTTTATTGAATATTTTAAGCCCACCGTTTGTGACCTACTGCTCAGGAAAAAAGAAATTTTTTTTTTCATAATATTACTGCTGATTGACAATGCACCTAGTCACTCAGGAGCTCTGATGGAGACGTACAAGGAGATTTCTGAGTTTTCATGCCTGCCAGCACAACGTCCATTCTGCAGCCCATGCATCAAAGAGATATTTTGACTTTCAAGTCTTCTTAATTATGAAATATGTTTCAGTAAGCTATAGCTGTTATAAAGAGTGATTCCTCTGATGGATCTGGACAAAGTAAACTAAAAATCTACTGAAAAGGATTCATCATTCTAGATGTCATTAAGAACACTTATGGGCCGGGTGCAGTGGCTCACCCCTGTAATCCCAACACTTTGGGAGGCTGAGGCGGGTAGATCATCTGAGGTCAGGAGTTTGGGACCAGCCTCCAACATGGTAAAACCCTGTCTCTACTAAAAACTACAAAAATTAGCCAGGTGTGGTGGGCACCTGTAATCCCAGCTACCCAGGAGACTGAGGCAGGAGAATCGCTTGAATCTGGGAAGTAGAGGTTGCAGTGAGCCAAGATCATGCCACTGCACTCCAGCCTGGGCAACACTGAGACTCTGTCTTGCTAAATAAAGAGTTGCCACAAAACAAAAACAAAAACAAACAAAAAAAACCCACAGTTCGTGGGAGGAGAAAAAAATATCGACATTAACAGAAGTAGGAGAGAAGTTGATTCAAATCCTCAAGGATGACTTTAAAGGGTTCAAAACTTCGGTGGGGAACATAATTACTGATGTAGAAATAGCAGGAGAACTAGAAGTGGAGCCTGAAGATGGGACTGACTTGCTACAATCTCATGATAAAACAGTAATGGATGTGGAGTTGCTTCTTATGGATGAGCAAAGAAAGCAGTTTTTTGAGATAAAATCCATTCCTGGTGAAGATGCTGTGAACATTGTTGAAATGATAACAAAGGATTCGAATAGTACATAAACTTAGTTCATAAAGCAGTAAAGAGTTTGAGAGGACTACTCCAGTTTTGAAAGAAGTTCTTTTTTTTTTTTTTTTTGAGATGGAGTTTCGCTTGTTACCCAGGCTGGAGTGCAATGGTGCGATCTCGGCTCACTGCAACCTCTGCCTCCTGGGTTTAGGCAATTCTCCTGCCTCAGCCTCCTGAGACGCTGGGATTACAGGCACACACCACCATGCCCAGCTGATTTTTTGTATTTTTAGTAGAGACGGGGTTTCACCATGTTGACCAGGATGGTCTCAATCTCTTGACCTTGTGATCCACCTGCCTCGGCCTCCCAAAGTGCTGGGATTACAGGCATGAGCCACCATGACCGGCCCAGGTTCTTTTTTTTTTTTTAAGACGGGATTTCACCATGTTGATCAGGCTGGTCTTGAACTCCCGACCTCAGGTGATCCACCTGCCTTGGTATCCTAAGTGCTTGGATTACAGGTGGAGCCATCACGCCTGGCCTCAGTTTTGAAAGAAGTTCTGAAGCAAGTTCTGAAGCAAGACCCTTCACCAGCAAAAAGATGACAACTCGCTGAAGGTTCAGATGATAGTTAGCATTTTTAGCAATAAAGTATTGTGTAATTGTAAGGTTTATTGCTGAGTTTAAAATGAGGAAACTGAGGCCAGTATAAGAAAATGAAAATCCAATTTATTCAGTTCCCGGGTGAAGTTCCATGGTCCTGGGGAAAGGGACCAGGGAAGTCGCGCCAACTTCCTGGGGCGTGGGGTTTTTATGGCTAGAAGGAACGAGCAACAGCTGGGTGCTCTGATTAACTTCAGGGGAGCGGGATTAAGATGGGGCAGGCTGGATGGAGCTCGGCGGCTGCCTGGAGAGCGGGACAGAGGCGGCGGGGGAAGAGGGCGAGCCCGCGGTGAAGAAGCGGCGACTTCTGTGTTTGGAGTTTGCCTCGGTCGCGAACTGCGATTCCGCTGTGGCTCAGTGCTACCTGGCCGAGAACGACTGGGAGATGGAAAGGGCACTGAACTCCTACTTCGAGCCTCCGGTGGAGGAGAGCGCCTTGGAACGCGGTCCTGAAACCACCGCCGAGCCCAGGATCTATGTTGACCTAACCAATGAAGACACAACGGATTCTACCAGTTCTAAAATCAGCCCATCTGAAGATACTCAGCAAGAAAATGGCAGCATGTTCTCTCTCATGACCTGGAATGTTGATGGATTAGATCTAAACAATCTGGCAGAGAAGGCTCGAGGGGTGTGTTCCTATTTAGTTTTGTACAGCCCAGATGTGGTCTTCCTACAGGAAGTTATTCCCCCATATTGTAGCTACCTAAAGAAGAGAGCAAAAAATTATGAGATTATTACAGGTCATGAAGAAGGATATTTCACAGCTATAATGTTGAAGAAATCAAGAGTGAAATTAAAAAGCCAAGAGATTATTCCTTTTCCAAGTACCAATATGATGAGAAACCTTTTGTGTGTGCATGTGAATGTGTCAGGAAATGAGCTTTGTCTTATGACATCCCATTTGGAGAGCACCAAAGGGCATGCTAAGGAACGAATGAATCAGTTAAAAATAGTTTTAAAGAAAATGCAAGAGGCTCCAGAGTCAGCAACAGTTATATTTGCAGGAGATACAAATCTAAGGGATCAAGAGATTACCAAATGTGGTGGTTTACCCAGCAACATCGTGGATGTCTGGGAGTTGTTGGGCAAACCTAAACATTGCCAGTATACATGGGATACACAGATGAACTCTAATCTTGGAATAACTGCTGCTTGTAAGCTTCGTTTTGATCGAATATTTTTCAGAGCAGCAGCAGAAGAGGGACACATTATTCCCCGAAGTTTGGACCTTCTTGGATTGGAAAAACTGGACTGTGGTAGATTTCCTAGTGATCACTGGGGTCTTCTGTGCAACTTAGATATAATACTGTAAAATGCTTTTCAAATGTGATTTTTGCAGATACAGTTCCACCTTCTGGAAAGGTAGGTTTACTGTGGAGGAAATAATGTACTAGATCATTGTTGTAGAACAACCAACTATGATTTGTGTTTGTGTTTTCAGAATTCAACGTTAAAGATTAATGTTTATTTAAATGAATGCATTCCTGTGTTCAGGATGTGAGGTCATTTAATAAATAAGAGCACAGAGCCTGTTAGAATTTTTAACAGTGCTTGTAGCTGCCAGCTAGATTCCAAACAAGGACCACATTGTCTCTGGGCTAATGTTGATATTTTTCCATCCAGGCACTGACATTGTTAATATTTAAAATACGTCTTCAAAAGAAAACATAAGGTATTATTGAGTTCTTGGGACTGGATCCTTTATTTCATAAGTTGGATCATCTTAAATGAAAAAGCTATGATAGTCTGCAGTTAAGTAGATGACAGCTATTCTACATCAGACCTGATTTTTTGTTAGCTAACTACATAATTGGCAAGCTATAATTGAAACGTATGGCTTAAAATCCCTTAATACTTCCTGATTCATGTTTCTAGTCATGTTGCCAGCGGAGGCAAAGTTAGGCTTGGTGATGGTTAAAATCAGTTCGATAGCACCACGGAACATTTTTCTAACAGAAAAATAAATGCATAAAGAGATATAGCCTTTTAGTGTGGCTAATTGTAAAATGGAAATGTTTTACAGGAAGTAAATGCAAATTACTTTTAAGTGTGCTTTCAAGAAAAGTATTTTCCCCACAAGAGAAATTTAAATAAAGAATTTTATTTGTTTATAAAAAAAAAAAAAAAAAAAAAAAAAGATGGGGCAGGCTGCTGTTGGTTAGCGGGTTGTTGGGCAGGTTTTCTGGTGGGAGAGCCAGTCAGGAGCCTTGCATCAGCTGGAGACTTCCAGGGGAGCCATGTGGGAGAGCTAGGTGCCAAGTGCATAGCCTGGTGCCAGGTGCAGAGGTGGGTGTGTCCAACCTCCCGGCGAGGCAACTGGCCTTACAGTAACTAAGGCATGTACACTGGATTTTTTAGACATAATGTTATTGTACACTTAATAGACCACAATATGGTATAAACATAACTTTTACATATTCTGGGAAACCAAAACATTCATGTGACTTGCTTTATTGTGATATTTGCTTTATTGTGATGGTCTTGAATTGAACCCACAATATCTCCAAGGTATGCTTGTATATGAACATAATTTTGCAATATAATATTTTGAAAGCAACGAGTAGATACCATTTACTTCAGGAAGGAATCAATGGCATAAGAAAATCCATCATTTGATTTCACCATATAAATAAGAAAAATGAGGAAAAAGCAGAATAATCAAGAGAAATGCTAAACAATTTGACACAATTTAATGTAAATTCCTCATAGATATTCTGAGGGATAAAGGAATAGAATACTCCTTTAACATAATACAGATGTAAATTCTGCTTATTTACAAATGCACACACACTCATATATGCAGCTCATCAATCAATATTATTATTATTTTATTTTTGAGATAACGTCTTGCTCTGTTCCCCAGGCTAGAGCGCAGTGGCACAATCTCAGCTCATTGCAATCTCTGCCTCATGGGTTCAAGTGATTCTCCTGCCTCAGGCTCCTGAGTAGCTGGGATTACAGGCGCCTGCCACTGCACCCGGCTACATTTTATATTTTTAGAAGAGAAGAGAGTTCACCATCTTGGCCAGGCTGGTCTCAAACTCTTGACCTCAGGTGATCCACCCACCTCGGCCTCCCAAAGTGCTGTGATCACAGGTGTGAGGCATTGTGCCAGGCCCAATCAATATTATTCTTAATATCCCCATTAAAGTCAGGAGTTAGACAAAGATGCTCACCATCTGTATTTTATGTTGTTCTGGAAGTGCTAGTTAATGCAATTAGAAATAGAATAAGAGTCAAAATACTAAGGTGGGTAAGATAATTATTATCAATTACCTGATTATCTGCCTAGAAATCCAAAATGATCAAATGAATAGTTGTTAGAAATAATATGAGAGCACAGAATATTCTTTCTGTATTTATTTTATATGTATTTATTTTATACTGGCTATGTTTCTGTGTTGTGTTGTTTCTAACAATTGGCTGACAAGCATACTGACAGAGCCAATTGTTTCTAACTGTTGGTTCAAGCACACAGGACCTTGAAAGTCAGCAGAGCTTGGTAGTGGAGGCTGAGAGTGGGGATGGGATGGGCAGAAACGGTTACAGCTTGGATCCCTCAAAAACTTGAAATGACGTTGGGTGTGGTGGCTCCTGCCTGTAATCCCAGAACTTTGGGTGGCCAAGGTGGGAGGATTACTTGAGGCCTAGAGTTTGAGATCAGTCTCTACTAAAAATACCAACATTAGTTGGGTGTGGTGGCTGTGCCTTCTGAGGCAGGAGGTGGAGGCACGAGAATCACTTGAACCTAGGAGGTAGTAGAGGCTGCAGTGAGCCAAGATCATGCCACTGCACTCCAACCTGGGTGACAGAGTAAGACCCTGTCTCAGAAAAAAAAAACAAAACAAAAACCTTAAAGGGAAGGTAGGCAATGCAGTCAACATCAGCCAGAGTGTGTGTGAACAATCCTAACGTTCTGAGGCTGGAACGGGGTTGGCCAGGAATACATGACAGAGCCTTTGACACTGCTCTTGATACTGCACTGCACCACATCGTAGTGAGGCTACAATGAACCAGAGGGATCCAGGAAGCCCTCTTCCTTATCAGCACCTCTCCACCGAATGCAGTCAGAGCACAAAGCTGTTTGTCTGAGGTTGGCGGGAAGGCCAGTCCAGATGAAGGAACCAGATTAAAAAACAGAAGCACAGTCCCCTTTCCCAAGAGCAAAGCTAGAGGAGGGACAAAGCCATGTGAGGAAATGAGGAAGGGTCAGGCATATGTAGCTTGAAAGAGAGGAGAGCGCTAAGTATGCCAGAAAAGGCAAGGGGATGGATCTTCAGGACTCGTCATAATTCTGTCTGCCCTATCCTGTTTTAGAGATGACAAGGCCTTCCTCCTGGCCCTGTCTTCAGTAGGCACCTGGCACTTGGACTTATTGTTCTCTCATTTAACCTATACAACAACTCTTAAAAGTCAGATTTTTTGACAATGTTTTCATTTACTTATAAAAATTTAATTTTTAATTTTTGAGGGCATATAGTAGGCATGTATGTTTATGGGGCATATGGGATATTTTGATACAGACATACAATGTGTAATAATCACATCAGGGGAAATGAGGCATCCATCCCCTCAAGCATTTATTCTTTGTGTTATAAATAATCCAATTATACTCTTTTAGTTTAGTTTTTTTTAGACAGAGTTTTGCTCTTGTTACCCAGGCTGGAGTGCAATGGCGTGATCTCGGCTCACTGCAACCTCCGCCTTCTGGGTCAGGCAATTCTCCTGCCTCAGCCTCCTGAGTAGCTGGGATTACAGGCACGCACCACCACGCCCAGCTAATTTTTTGTATTTTTAGTAGATACAGGGTTTCACCATGTTGACCAGGATGGTCTCGATCTCTTGACCTCGTGATCCACCCGCCTTGGCCTCCCAAAGTGCTGGGATTACAGGCGTGAGCCACCAAGCCCAGCCCTTTTTTTTTTTTTTTTTTTTAGGGACAGAGTCCTGCTCTGTTTCCCAGGCTGGAGTGCAGAGGCGCAATCTTGGCTTACTGAAAACTCCGCCTCCCAGGTTCAAGTGATTCTCCTGCCTTAGCTTCCCAAGTAGCTAGGACTACAGGCATGCACCACCATGCCCAGCTAATTTTTGTATTTTTTAACAGAGACAGGGTTTCACAATATGTTGGCCAGGCTGGTCTTGAACTCCTGACCTCAGGTGATCTGCCAGCCTTGGCCTCCCAAAGTGCTGGGGTTACAGACATAAGCCGCTGCACCTGGCCACTTTTAGGTATTTTTAAATGTACAATTAAGTTATTATTGACTGCAGTCACCCTATTGTGCTATCGAATACCAGATCTTATTTATTCTTTCTATTTTTTTGGACCTATTAACCATCCCCTCTTCCCCCTCCCCACCTCAATCATCCTTCCCAGCCTGTGGTAACCATTCTTCTACTCTCTATCTCCATGAATTCAATTGTTTTATTTATTTATTTATTTTTGAGACAGAGTCTTGCTCTGTTGCCAGGCGCCAGTCTGGAGTGCAGTGACGCCATCTCGGTTTACTGCAACCTCTGCCTCCCGGGTTCAAGCAATTCTTGAACCTCAGCCTCCCGAGTAGCTGGGACTACAGGTGTGCGCCACCACGACCAGCTAATTTTTGTATTTTTTTAGTAGAGACGGGAGTTTCACCATGTTGGCCAGGATGGTCTTGATTTCTTGACCTTGTCGTGATCTGCCCGCGTCGGCCTCCCACAGTGCTGGGATTATAGGAATGAGCCACCATGCCCAGCTGTTTTGGTTTTTTTTGAGATGGAGTCTTGCTGTGTTGCCCAGGCTGAAATGCAGTGTCATGATCTTGGCTCACTGCAACCTCCGCCTCCTAGTTCAAGTGATTCTCTTGCCTCAGCCTCCGAAGTAGCTGGGATTACAGGCATGTACCACCACGACCGGCTAATTTTTGTACTTTTAGTAGAGACGGGGTTTCACCATGTTGGCCAGATTTGTCTTGAACTCCTCAAGTGATCCACCTGCTTCAACCTCCCAAAGTGCTGGGATTACAGGCGTGAGCCACCGCACCCAGCAATTGTTTTAATTGTTAGCTCCCACAAATAAGTAAGAAGATGTGAAGTTTGTCTTTCTGTGCCTGGCTTAGTTTACCTAACATAATGACCTCCAGTTCCATCCAGATTGTTGCAAATGACAGGATCTCATTTTTTAAAAGGCTGAAAAGTACTCCACTGTGTATAAGTACCACATTTTCTTTATTCATTCATCTGTTGACAGACATTTGAGTTGCTTTTAAATCTTGGCTATTGTGGATAGTGCTGTGATAAACACTGGAGTACAGACATGTCTTTGATATATTGATTTCCATTCTTTAGGGTACATACTAGCATTGGGACTGCTGGATGGCATGGTAGCTCTATTTTTAGTTTTTTGAGGAACCTCCAAACTGTTCTTCATGGTGGCTGTACTATTTTACATTTCCACCAACAGCGGACGAGGGTTCCCTTTACTCCACATCCTCACCAGCCTTTGAATTATTGCCTTTTAGGTAAAGGCTTTTTTTTTTTAAGAGATAAGGTCTCACCGTGTTGCCCAGGCTGGTCTCTAACTCCTGTGCTCAAGTGATCCTTCCGCCTTGGCATCTCAAAGTGCTGGGATTACCGGAGTGAGCCACTACACCTGGCCTTTTTGTTTGTTTGTTTGAGACAAAGTCTCACTCCAGTCACCCAGGGTGGAGTGCAGTGGTGCAATCTTGACTCACTGCAACCTCTGCCTCCCGGGTTCAAGCAATTTCATGCCTTAGGCGCCTGAGTAGTTGGGATTATAGGCATGTGCCACCACACCCAGCTAATTTTTGTATTTTTAGCAGAGATGGGTTTTTGCTATGTTGCTCAGGCTAGATTTAAACTCCTGGCCTCAAGCGATTCACCTGCCTCAGCCTCCCAAAGTGCTGAGATTACAGGTATGAGCCACTGCACCTGGCCCCATACTTTCTCCCAAACAAACAGCATCCCTCTCTGTGCTGAGCTGCCTGGAGATGGGGGAGAGGTTAAACAAACACCCCTGTGGCTACCACCCCTCCGCCTGTGGTGGGTCAGACTGGAAGCCAGCACAGTACTGGGTTTTGCCCAAGGCCTGCTGTAACCACTACCTGGCTACTATCCATGTTCACTCAAGACCATAGGGTTCTACAATCAGCAGGTGGTGAAGCCAGCCAGGCTTGTATCCTTTTCTTAAGGGCAGTGAGTTCCCCTGGGCACTAAGTGGATCCAAAGATGCTGCCTGGGAGCCAGGGCCTGTAGTTGGAAAACTTAGAATTCTACCTAGTGCTCTATTCTACTGCAACTATGCTGGTACCAAAACCACCAAAGTCCTTATCCCCTTTTCCCAGGCAGAGGAGTCTCTCCCCAAGTCCACCATCACCACAGGCCCATGAACAGTACTTCTAGTGTACTGCTGATGTTCACTTAGGGGTCAAGGGCTCTTCAGTCAGCTTGTGGAGAATGCTGCCAGGCCTGAGACTCACCCCTTAGGGCAGTGGGCTCCCCTCTGGCCCAGGGTAGGTCCAGAGATGCTGCTCAAGAGCCAAGGCCTGGAACTGGGGACCCCAAGAGCCCACTTTGTGCTCTTACCCACTGTGGCTGAGCTGGTACCTAAGCTCAAGACAAAGCCCCCTCATTTTCCTTCTGCTTTTCTCAAGTAGAAGGGGTCTCACCTAGTAGCCTCCACAGCTGTGAATGTGATGGGTCACACCTGAAGTCAGCATATCTCAGTCTCACCTAAGGCCCACAGTGTGTACTATCTGGTCACCACTGCTGCTTATATAGGGCCCAAGGGTTCTTTAGTCAGCAGGTGATGAATCTTGCCAGGACTGGGTCCTTCCCTTCAAGGCAGCAGGTTCCCTTCTGGCCCAGGTTGTGTCTAGAAATGTCATCTAGAAGCTAGGTCCTAGAATGGGGGCTTCACAGCTCTTCCCAGCGCCCTCTCCTGCTATGGCTGAGTTGGTATCCAAGTTGCAAGAAAAAGTTCTCTTCACTCTTTTCTCTCCTCAAGTGGAAGGAAGGGGTCTCTTTTGGATTTGCAAACTGCGCTGCCTGAACTTGAAGGAGGGGTAGCACAAGCATGCCCTTGGCTGCCCCATCTGGTGGCTCACTGGGTTGTGTGGCTCCCAAGTCCACTGGCTCTGAGCCCAGCACAGCACTAAGCCTTGCCTAAAAGTTGCAGTCCCTGTGGCCTAGACAGGCTTCCAAGTTTATTTAGGATTCCAGAGAACGTTAGCCCATGGTGGTGAGGCTTGCCAAAACTCAAGTCCTGACCACTGGGATGAGTGATTTCCCTCTGGGTAAGGCTGGTCTAATGCTGCCTCTATGGGCACTGGCTGAGTTCCGCCCAGTGTTGGCAGCACTGCATTCCAATGAAAATCCCACAATGGCTGCACTCACCCTCCGTGAAGCACACAGATTCTCTCTGTGCCACGCAGCAGCTGCTGGGCATGGGGGAATACTGTCAAGACTACAATTTAAGACTGCATTTCTGCCAGGCATGGTGGCTCACGCCTGTAATTTCAGCACTTTGGGAGTCCAAGGCGGGCGGATCACCTGAGGTGAGGAGTTCAAGACCAGCCTGGCCAACGTGGTGAAACCCTGTCTTAAAAAAAAAAAAGGCCTGGCGCGGTGGCTCAAGCCTGTAATCCCAGCACTTTGGGAGGCCAAGGCGGGTGGATCACAAGGCAAGAGATCGAGACCATCCTGGTCAACATGGTGAAACCCCATCTCTATTAAAAATACAAAAAATTAGCTGGGCATGGTGGCACACGCCTGTAATCCCAGCTACTCAGGAGGCTGAGGCAGGAGAATTGCCTGAACCCAGGAGGCAGAGGTTGCGTTGAGCCGAGATTGTGCCATTGCACTCCAGCCTGGGTGACAACAGTGAAACTCTGTCTCCGGAAAAGAAAGAAAGAAAAAAAAGACTGCATTTCCTACCCTCTTCCATGGCTCCTTCAGTGATATGAAGTTAAAACCAGGTACTATGATCGCTTACCTGATTTTTGGTTCTTGTGAAGGTGTTTTTATTTTCTTCTTTTTTTTTTTTTTTTTTGAGATGAAGTTTTGCTCTTGTTGCCCAGGCTAGAGTGCAATGGCGCAATCTTGGCTCACCACAACCTCCGCCTCCCAGGTTCAAATGATTCTCCTGCCTCAGCCTCTCCCATTGCTGGGATTACAGGCATGCGCCACCATACTCAGCTAATTTTGTATTTTAGTAAAGACAGGTTTCTCCATGTGGGTCAGGCTAGTCTTGAACTCCTGACCTCTGGTGATCTGCCCACCTTGGCCTCCCAAAATGCTGGGATTACAGGCATCAGCCACCCCGCCAGGCCTGAAGGTGCTTTTTTGTATAGATAATTATTCAATCTGGTGTTCCTGCAGGGAAGATGATCGATGGAGGCTTCTATTTGGCCATCTTGCTTCCAACCATCTGATTTTCTTTTCTTTTCTTTTTTTTTTTTGAGACGGAGTCTTGCTCTGTTGCCCAGACTGGAGTACAGTGGCATAATCTTGGCTCACTACAACCTTTACCTCCCCAATTCAAGCAATTCTTGTGTCTCGGCCTCTTAAGTAGCTAGCTGGGATTACAGGTGTGCTCCACCACACCCAGCTAATTTTTGTATTTTTGGTAAAGGCAGGGTTTCACCATGTTGGTGAGGCTGGTCTCAAACTCCTGACCTCAAGTGATCCACCTGCCTTGGTTTCCCAAAGTACTGGCATTACAGATGTGAGCCACTGTGCCTGGCCCAATTTTCAACTTTTTGTATTTCTCCAGATGATTTCCCTGTGATAATTATGTTGGTGTTAGGTGAATTTTCTTGTTTGTTTTTAATTGAATTATTATCCAGTTTTGCAACTTTTCTCCATTATATGGTTTTGTTTGTTTGTTTTGAGACGGAGTTTCGCTCTTGTTACTCAGGCTGGAGTGCAATGGTGTGATCTCGGCTCACCTCAACCTCCGCCTCCTGGGTTCAAGCAATCCTCCTGCCTTAGCCTCCCAAGTAGCTGGGACTACAGGCACGTGCCACCATGCCCAGCTAATTTTTATATTTTTAGTAGAGACTGTGTTTCAGCTTGTTGACCAGGATGGTCTCGATCTCTTGACTTCGTGATCCACCTGCCTCGGCCTCCCAAAATGCTAGGATTATAGGTGTGAGCCACCGCGCCCGGCCTGTTTGTTTGTTTTTTGAGACACAGTCTCACTCTGTCACCCAGGCTGCAGTGCAGTGGTACAATCTCATCTCACTGCAACCTCCGCCTCCAGGGTTCAAGTGACTCTCTCACCTCAGCCTCCCGAGTAACTGGGATTACAGGCACACACACCACACCTAGCTAATTTTTGTATTTTTAGTACGGTCTGGGTTTCACCATGTTGATCGGACTGGTCTTGAACTCCTGACCTAAAGTGATCCACCTGCCTTGGTCTCCCAAAGTGCTGGGATGACAGGCATGAGCCACTGCACCTGGCCCTTTTCTCCATTATCTTGTAGACATCTTCTCATTTTGTACATATAGTTGTAGCTCATTATTTTGTAAACTATAGTTACTTAGTATTTAATGGAAATTTGGGTGGCTTCCAATATGGGGTATTATAAACAATGCCAATTTTGGTATTGTAAACTTTCCCCCAGATCTCCATGTGGCTGATTTTCTCACTCCATTCAGGTTCCTGCTCAAATGCCACCTCCTCAGAAAAGCATTCCTTGATTTCACTGTTTAAACTAGCACTTCCCTCCAACCCTCTACACTTTTTCATCCCTTACTCTACTTTTTTATATCAATCTTTGTAATCTTTCCTCTTGATTTTAGAGTTCAAAATACATTTGGGTTTTATGCTGAAACAAAAAAAAAAGTAAAGGTACAAGTCTGACTCCCTCTGGATCCCAAGGTCCACATTCACACCATCAAGTTATGAGCCGGGCTACCAGGAAGGATGACTCTAGACATCACACTGCCCAACTAGCCTGGCCTACCAGCTGGGTCCAGTGTGACCCTGCCTTCATCAGATCTCCCTGTTTCACCCTTCACCTTACCCGCTTCTTACTCGGGTAGGAAGAACCAGGCTTTAAGTCAGTAGTAATAAAGTCTCAGAAGGCTGGGCATGGTGGCTCACACCTGTAATTCCCACACTTTGAGAGGCTGAGGTGGGAGGATCCCTTGGAGTTTGAGACTGGTCTGGACAACATAGTGAGACCAAGTTTCTATACATTTTTTTTTTAATTAGCCAGGTATGGTGGCATGTGCCTCTAGTCCCAGCTACTCAGAAAGCCGAGGTGGGAGGATTGCTTGGTCCCAGGAGTTTCAGGCTGCACTGAGCCATGATTGTGCCACTGCACTCCAGCCTGGGTGATGAAGACCCTGTCTCAAAAAAAAAAACTGAAATAAAAAATATTGGTAGGTCATTGGATGGGTAAATAAAAAATGTTTTTTTAATTTTAAAATTAAAAATAAAGTCTCAGAAATATAGTCTCGGCTGGCGCAGTAGCTCATGCCTGTAATCCCAGCACTTTGGGAAGCCAAGGCGGGTGGATCACAAGGTCAGGAGTTTGAGACCAGCCTGGCCAATATTGTGAAACCTCATCTCTACTAAAAATCCAAAAAAATTAGCTGGGCGTGGTGGTGAACAACTGTAATCCCAGCTACTTGGGAGGCTGAGGCAGGAGAATCGCCTGAACCCGGGAGGTGGAGGTTGCAGTGAGCCGAGATCGCACCACTGCACTCCAGCCTGGGTGACAGAGTAAGACTCTGTCTCAAAAAAAAAAAAAAAAAAAAGCTGGGCACGGTGGCTCATGCCTGTAATCCTAGCACTTTGGGAGGCTGAGGTGGGTGGATCACCTGAGGTCAGGAGTTCAAAGCCAGCCTGGCCATCATGGTGAAACCCCATCTTTAAAAAATATATATATTAAAAAAAAAGAAAAAAGAAAAAAAAATTTTTAAAAGAAAAAATATAGTCTCAGTAATACTAGTTCTATGATTGTATGAGGAAGGCATTTTTTTTTTTTTTTGAGATGGAGTTTCACTCTGTCACCCAGGCTGGAGTGCGATGGTGTGATCTCAGCTCACTGCAACCTCTGCCTCCTGGGTTCAAGTGATTCTCCTGCCTCAGCCTCCTGAGCAGCTGGGATTACAGGCACCCACCATCATACCCGGCTACTTTTTGTATTATTAGTAGAGACAGGGTTTCACCATGTTGGTCAGGCTGGTCTTGAACTCCTGATCTTGTGATCCTCCTGCCTTGGCCTCCCAAAGTGCTGGGATTACAGGCGTGAGCCACCGTGCCCAGCCTGATGAAGGTATTTTTTAACCTGTATCTCATTTTCATCTGTAAAATGCAAATTAAAAAACTCTCTTATAGAGTTCCTGTAAAGATTAAATAAGTAAATAAGTATGTAAAGCATCTGACTCAGTGCCAATCATATAGTTGGCACCAAAATGTTCTTCCCTCTCCCAGCTCCTGCAAAGGCACCCTAGCACTTTGTAGCACTAGGACATTTCTCATATTCTGACCTGTATTAATTAAGCAATTAATTAATGTGCAGTTGGAAGGATAAGGTGGTTGAACATAGTAGACACACTAATAGAGGACTGCCAAGCAGAGTTGATTTCTGCAGTTAGAAACTAGTTCACCCTCACCAGTATTTTTTTTTCTTGTACATACTCCCAATCGGCTTATGTCACACACAACTGGTTACTCTCTACCCAACTAGATGCAGGATGAGGTCATCTCTCAATCCTGTCTGAGCTGAACAAGGCCTTTTACAGAACTTTAAAGTTGACTCACCAGTGAGTCATCAAAACATAGCAATACCTAAACACACTTCTGTTGCTAACAAAAGACCAGCATGGGATGTCTGTCTTACCTCCTTTCCCTCCCCTAATGAGACAGGGCCCCTTGACTCACTGGAGAAGAGTCATCACATCTTTTGTGCTGCAGTAATCTGAACAAAGCCAGTTTAAATAATCACAATGTGGCCAGCAAACAACTGACAGTCCTTGTGGTCATTCAGGTCATTTCCTGTGTATGTCACTAACCCAAAAGGATAGGCAATTAATCAATTACCTGAATATTTAATGAGTGCCTGCATTCTGTTGGGCACTCAAGGTTCTCTCTGTTTATGACACTTCTGTGAAGTGACCTTTTCAGTTATTGAAACTCATTAAAAATATAAAGAACAGCAACCCTTTGTGCCTCTGTAAAGGAAATAAAAAAAGGAATATTTGAGAAAATGGGGCCATACCATTTTCAGTTCCATTCCAATAGAAAGGAATTATAAAATAGCAATAGGAAGGGGTTATTTGCTAATGTTTTGGCTAAATGCTTCAGAGAACTCTGATTTTAAAATATCTTGGTTGAGAACTGTTCTCTTATCTAGGAATGGTCAGTGGTATTTTCCCTTGGGAAAAGTCTTGCATTAGTACCACTGTCTGACCTATTGCAGTGGACTATGAAGTGTTTCAAGATTAGGGGGCCTGTGTAAGGCTGAGAACTGCTGAGATAAGTAGGAGTAGGCCTAAGGGCTCTTTTCACTAACAAGGCTGGTTACAGCTGTTTCATACTTGCACGGACACAACCTTTAAGTAGGTCTCTCCTAGCTGAAGATCCCAAGCAAAACCTGAATGAGAATCTTAGATTTTCAGACATTTTGCATAGAATCTATACAACTGTTATACCCATATCCAAAGTATATAATGATCTGCCCTTGATCTATCTTAAATAAATATCAGAATGATGCATGGAAATTGTATGTTAGTAGTCCTTAAAGATTAATTCGACATGACAAGAAATGCTATTTTATTAAAATACAAGCTCTTAACTGGTTGTTTTTCCTGAGTTATGCTTCTCAAGTTCTTATTACATAGGTACTGTGTTCTGATTCGATCTTCCTAGCTATTGTACATAAACTCAAGCCCATCCATATTAAGTAAACTTATTTTGGGGACATCACGAGTAACATATTGCAATTACTGATTATAAAGCCATTAATAACTATGATTTTTTTTTCTCAAACAACATTGCTATAATTGAAAGAATACTTATAACCTCTTTCATCCCCACCCCACCCCCACAGGGTGTTGCTCTGATCGCATCACTGCAGTAATCAAGTCACTGCTCACTGCATCCTCTACCTCTTGGGCCTAAGCAATCCTCCCACCTCAGCCTCCAGAGTAGTTGAGACCACAAGCGCACACCACCATGCCTGGCTAAGTTTTAAAGTTTTCTGTAGGTGGTAGTGTCTCCCTATGTTGCCCAGGCTCGTCTCGAACACCTGGGCTCAAGGACCCCTCCTATCTCGTCCTCCCAAAGTGCTGAGATTACAGGTGTGAGCCACTATACTCAGCCAGAAAGCATGCTTATATTTATTGAACACTATTTGCAAGAGACAATGCTGGTCTCACATCTAATAAACTGAACTAGGGAAGAATTGACTTTGTACTGTACTCTCAGGGTGTGCTGATGAATATGCAGTGAAATGGTCAAATAATCATACCCATCAGAGACTATGAAGGCAAGTTACAAAGTAGAGACATCTAATCTGTACCTGGGAAGTCAAACAGGAGCAGTCTAGGAGTTACAACATTCTAGCCTGAGATCTGTATTCTGAGGCCAATAGGCAGTTGGATAACAAGGCAGAAAATTGAGCTCTGTAAGCATATCATTTGTCTCTTAAGTGAAAAACTGACATCTGACTAATGTGTCTTTTTTTAAAGTTAGAAATCTATCAGAACAGGATCTTTAGAGAAACTGATTATTTCTCCAGAATAAAGAGCATATTAATAGAAAGGATTCAGCTTTCAGTAACGGCTGACTGTTACAGAACGTCTTACGAAACATTCCTAAAGGCTTTACATCACTGAGAAAAGTTAGTTCCTAGTTCTGAAGGATTTCATTCAAAGTGCAAGGCTCATGTTAATAGGAATATGCTTGCATATTCATGTGTTATCTGTATTAAAAATACTTGAGAAGATGATTTGGAAATCTCAGTTTTAAATCTTCAAGGCAAGAATCTTGCTTGTTTTGTTGCTAAGGAAGATGAATGGGTTGAAAATAGTTTTAAAGTCCTTTACGGGCTGTCATGAGTCTAAAGAGGGTAAACAGGTTAGGTTTGTTATCCCAGAAGCTAGAGGCAAGATTTTTACTCAGTTCTTACAACATTGCCACAAACATGTGGATTCTGCAAAAGTTGCCTAGCAACATTAGTTAGAAACAAGGTTGGGTGGAGGAAGGAACTGGAAATTTGAATTAGATATGGCCTGGGGCAGGCGGGTGTGACCCATCTCTCCAGTACAGTATGTGCTGTACTCAGAGGAGTGTGAAATTTAAAAAATCAGAACAGTCACTAAAAGTTTCAGTTAGGATGTTGCTGCAGTTAAATCATAATATTGTGCCATGTTCTCAGCCTGAAGAGGCAGGGCCCGAGTTTCTCACACATTTTGGCACTTTCGTTTTAAAGATCACTGAATTTTCATTTAATTATTGCAGAAACATTTATTAAGCACTTTCTCAGGGGCCAAGGCACAGTGTTGGTTGCTGGAGCTCTGAAGACAAATATAATTTGGACCCAATCCTGGCAGTAGGAAAACCAGACAAATAAACAAAGTATGAGTGTTACAGAGTCCAGGCTGGGTGCGGTAGAAAGTCTGGAGTAGGGAATGGAGAGAGTCAGGAAAGACTTCACAGAGGAAACGGCTGTAGCACTGAGTCTTGTTTTCAACTTAAAAAAAAAAAATTCCGCCGGGCGCGGTGGCTCAAGCCTGTAATCCCAGCACTTTGGGAGGCCGAGGCGGGTGGATTACGAGGTCAACAGATCGAGACCATCCTGGTCAACATGGTGAAACCCCGTCTCTACTAAAAAATACCAAAAAAATGAGCTGGGCATGGTGGCGCATGCCTGTAATCCCAGCTACTCAGGAGGCTGAGGCAGGAGAACTGCCTGAACCCAGGGGGCGGAGGTTGCGGTGAGCCGAGATCGCGCCATTGCACTCCAGCCTGGGTAACAAGAGCGAAACTCCGTCTCAAAAAAAAAAAATTCCTTCAGCCAGGTGCAGTGGCTCATGCCTATCTCCCAACACTTTGGGAGGCTGAGGCAGGTGGATCACTTGAGTCTAGGAGTTCAAGACCAGCCTGAGCAACATGGTGAGATGTGGTCTCTACAAAAAATACAAAAATTCGCCAGGCATAATGGCACTCTCCTGTAGTCCTGGCTACTCAAGAGGCTGAGGTGGGAGAATCGCTGGAGCCCAGGAGGGGAGGTTGCCGTGAGCCATGATCACACCACTGCATTCCAGCCTATACAATAGGGCAAGAGCAAGACCGTTGTCTTAAAAAAAAAAAAAAAAAATCTTTCTTTCCCCCAGTCATTCTACACATTTGTCGTGAACTTACCTCTTCTATTCTGTGTGAGGACTTCAAAGTCCTGGGTCTGTGGACCAAGAACTCTTCCCTTGCTGGGCGCAGTGGCTCACACCTATAATCCCAGCACTTTGGGAGGCTGAGGCGGATGGATCACGAGGTCAAGAGATGGAGACCATTAGCTGGGCATGGTGACACGTGCCTGTAATCCCAGCTACTCAGGAGGCTGAGGCAGGAGAGTTGCCTGAACCCAGGAGGCGGAGGTTGTGGCGAGCTGAGATAGTGCCATTGCACTCCAGCCTGGGTAACAAGAGCTAAACTCCATCTCAAAAAAAAAAAAAAAAGAGATCGAGACCATCCTGGTCAACAAGGTGAAACCCTGTCTCTACTAAAATACAAAAATTAGCTGGGCATGGTGGTGCGTGCCTGTAGTCCCAGCTACTCGGGAGGCTGAGGCAGGAGAATTGCTTGAACCCAGGAGGCGGCGGTTGCGGTGAGCCGAGATCGTGCCATTGCACTCCAGTCTGGGTAACAGCAGCAAAACTCTGTCTGGGGGGGTGGGGGGGGGGAGGAAGAACTCTTCCCTTTCCATTGAAAACCCAAACCCTTCTGCCTTAGCCTGCTTCAAAGACCTCCCAGTTTAGGGAAGCAGGCAGTTGGCAAAGTAGGAGTTGACAAAACAAAACATTGTTAAGAGTGTTTACCTTCAGAAAGGGGAATTGGGCTGGGAATTGAAAGGATAGGTGGGAGAATTTTGTACCATTTAAATTTTTGTTATTACCTCTACAATCTTGCATTGAATAGAATAACAGAGTGGTAATCTCTGTTCAATTTATTTTTTTTCCTGAGATACTTCTCACTCTGCTGCCCAGGCTAGAGTAGTACAGTGGCACAATCATGGCTCACTGCAGCCTCCCTCTTCCAGGCCCAAATGATTCTTCCACTTCAGCCTCCTGAATAGCTGGGACTACAGGCATGTGCCACCACGCCCAGCTAATTTTTAAACTTTTAGTAGAGATGAGGTCTCACTATGTTGCTCAGGCTGGTCTTGAACTCCTGGCCTCAAGTGATCCTCCTATCGACCTGTTGGGATTATAGGTGTGAACTACCATGCCCAGCTCAAAATATTAAATAGGCAAACTTATCTACAAATATGCCAATTTAGGAAGCAAATAAACTAACAATTATTTAATTCAGGGCTCTTTTATGACTCACAAGGGAGTTAGCACCTAATCCAAATTAGAATACTGCAATGAACAAGGAACAGAAGGTCCCTACCCGCAGGTTCCTTCTTTTTCTAGAAGGAGATAGTAATAAATTAACAACATACTTTGAGATAGAAATAAGCCTGCTAAGGAAATAAAGCCAGGTGTTGTGAAAGGGCAAAGGGTGAGGGAAGGGTCGTGAAACAGATATATAGAATTCTTACATAGGAGGAGTTTAGGAGCATCAATCTAGTTGTGGAGAGGTGTCTAAGGGGCTTTAAAGTCCCATTTACTTGGAAAGCACACTATTTTCACATGCAGTTTATGTTACAGATAGATAAAAGTAGTAGTTTTCTAGTTTTTTAAATTTATGCTTCATATTGAGAAAATGTCAATTATATTAAATAATTATGTTTGTCATCAGGAGTGGCAGGAGGGGGCCCACAGCCTGGGCAGCATGGTGGCTCATGCCTGTAATCCCAGCATTTTGGGAGACCCACAGGCGGATTGCTTGAGTTCTAGACCAGCCTGGGCAACATGGTGACACAGTCTCTATTAAAAATACAAAAATTAGCTGGGCACTGTGGCACACCTGTAATTCCAGCTCTTAGGGAGGCAGAGGTGGGAGGCTAGCTTGAGCCCAGGAGTTTGAGATCTGCCTGGACAATATAGCGAGACCCTGTTCTCCACAAAAAAAAGGAAAAAATAAAATAAAAAATTAGCTGGGCATGATAGCACATGTCCTTAGTCTTAGCTATTCAGGAGGAATAGGAATAGCTATTCAGGAGGGATAGGAATAGCTATCCCTATTCCTGAGGTGGAAGGATCTCTTGAGCCTGGGGAGATCGAGGCAGTGAGTCATGACTGCACCACTGTACTCCACTTTGAGACAGGGTGGACAGAGTGAGACCCTGTCTCAAAACATAATGTTTTAGACTTTTTTTCTTTTCTATGTTTACAGAAAGATTTTTTTTTTTTTTTGAGACAGTCTTGCTTTGTCACCAGGCTGGAGTGCAGGAGTGCAGTGGTGGCATCTTGGCTCACTGCAACCTCCACCTCCCGGATTCAAGCGATTCTTCTGCCTCAGTGAGTAGCTGGGACTACAGGTCCGAGCCACCACACCCAGCTAATTTTTGTATTTTCAGTAGAGATGGGGTTTCACCATGTTGGCCAGGATGGTCTCGATCTCTTGACCTCATGATCTGCCCACCTTGGCCTCCCAAAGTGCTGGGGTTACAGGTGTGATCCACTGTGCCCGGCCAAAAAATTATTTTTTAAAAAGGAGTGGCAGGAGGGGAGGTGTTGTAGGGAGGGTTCTGAAAACCACTAGTTGGCTTTGGCCACTGTGGATCACAGAATAACTTTCTTTATACAAGTCTAGAGTTGTTGTTCTCCAAGAGCTTAAAATTAAGTTTGCATGAACATATAAAAAATACATTTATATGTGCCTACAGCCCAGAAAAAAAAAAATTACATTTATATACCAGTTAGCAAATGTTAGGAGAAAAGACAGCTGTTGATCCTCCTTCACTGTGTCTTCAGTTGTGTGATCTCAGAAAATTCCTGATTTGATGTGTTAAATACTACCGTGTGTTTTCATGAAAAAATCAGCTTGAGTTTATTTAGCCTTTGAAAAGCATTATAACAACATATATGACAGTGTTAACATCTATAAAGAGCTAACAATAAGAAAAATAGGCAGTAGAAATAAATGAAAATCATTATTAAACCCACGACAGCTGTCCAACAATATGAATCAAAACAACAAAAACACATTAACAAACATTAAATAACAATTGATATCCAGAATTCACAGCGTGTGCTCTAATCCACTGCTAGTGAGAATGTAAATTGTGTTTTTGGAAGGCAGTTTGCCAGTTTATATATATATCCTTTGACTCAGCAATTCTTACTCCAGGGATGTAGCCAAAAGAACATTTTTAAAAGGCCAGGCACAGTGGCTCACGCTTAGCGCTTTGTGAGGCCGAGGCAGGCAGATCACCTGAGGTCAGGAGTTCAAGACCAGCCTGGCCAACATGGTAAACCCCGACTCTACTAGAAATACAAAAATTAGCCAGATGTGGTGGCAGATGCCTGCAATCCCAGCTACACCCAGCTGAACCCTGAAGGAGGAGAGGTTGCAGGTTGCAGTGAGCCGAGATCATGCCACTGCACTGCAGCCTCGGTGACACACCGAGACCTTGTCTCAGAAAAAAAAAAAAAAAAGAAAACTGCAAGAAACTTGTATGTGCATTAAGGGACGGATTAAATCGGTTTAACGGAGCACTAGCGAAATTTTTTTTTTTTTTTTGAGACGGAGTTTCGCTCTTGTGACCCAGGCTGGAGTGCAATGGCACCATCTTGGCTCACCGCAACCTCCGCCTCCTGGGTTCAGGCAATTCTCCTGCCTCAACCTCCCGAGTAGCTAGGATTACAGGCACGCGCCACCATGTCCAGCTAATTTTTTATATTTTTAGTAGAGACGGGGTCTCATCATGTTGACCAAGATGGTCTCGAGCTCTTGACCTCGTGATCCACCCGCCTCGGCCTCCCAAAGTGAGCCACCGCGCCCGGCCGGGAATTTTTTTTTTTTTTAATTGCATTTAAGTTTGCAGCGAGCCGGGCCAATCGGTTTTGCCAACGCATGCCCACGTGCTGGCAAACAAATGTAAACACTGAGGTCCTGTGCTGGTTTCGTGATGGGCAACTGTGCTGCTGTTTCTTTCCGCCGCGGACAAGGTCGGCTGCAAAGGTGGCCCCCGGCTAGGGAGAGCTCTTCTGGCTGTGGAGACACCCGCCCACCCAGGGGAAATACTGGGGCTCAGAGGCCGCCCCCCAGCTAGTGTCCGGCCTAAACACATCGGCTCCCACAGTTGAGAAAGGTCCTGGGGCCTGAGTCGCCATTTCCGGCTCAGACCTCGACCCGGGAACGTGGGCTGCCCAATGCCACGCCCACTACGTCCCAGTGGTCCGCCCTGAGGGACAAGGGGCAAGAAGTGGTTTTCGGAGAAAGCGGCCGAAGGCTATTAGGTCCCTGGTTCTTCCCAGCTAGCAGAGATCCTGAGACGCTACCCGGCCGCCTGGCCCCCGGCTTCCAGGCCGACGTTCATGTTAGCTTCGGCGAGTCCACCTCTCTTTTGCTCCTCCCAGAAGACCGCCTCGGGTCCCGGGCACAGCCTTGTCCTGGGGGTGTTCAGGCGGCGCCTGGCCGGGTTCCCAGACGCCTGGGCTCGCTCATAGGCCCAGAGCGCCACGGCCCGCCCAGGTCAGGCCGGCGCGGAGCCGGAGGCGGAGCCAGCGGGTTCGCGCCAAAATAGCGTAGCTGGTCCTTCCCCCGCGGGCTACGTCGCGCCCTCTTTTTTTTTTCAAACCCGGAGCTGGACGGGGATTGGTGGACTAGGAACTCACGTGGTTAACGGTCGCGGGAAGCCGCGGAGCCCGAACCTGAGACTGGATCTGAGGAGCCCTCAGCTTCGGTGCTTCCACAGTTCGCTGCTCCCACTGGGCCCCTCTCAGCCGGACAGTCCGCGTCGCAGTCGCCGCCACCGCCCGCAGTCCGAGTGCCCGGGAGCCGCGGCTACCCGCCGCGAAGAGACGCCGCGACCGGGCGCGCCCAGCTGCACGTGGCGGACCCGCCCCCTGTCCCGCAGTATCCTGGACCCCGCGGGCCTCCGCTCTCCAGTCCTCGGCCCCGGCCCCAGGGCCACGATGAGCTTCCTGAGCCGGCAGCAGCCGCCGCCGCCCCGCCGCGCCGGGGCCGCCTGCACCTTGCGACAGAAGCTGATCTTCTCGCCTTGCAGCGACTTTGAGGAAGAAGAGGAAGAGGAGGAGGAGGGCAGCGGCCACAGCACCGGGGAGGACTCGGCCTTTCAGGAGCCCGACTCGCCGCTGCCGCCTGCGCGGAGCCCCATGGAGCCTGGGCCCGAGCGCCGCCGCTCGCCCGGGCCGGCCCCCGGGAGCCCTAGCGAGCTGGAGGAGGACCTGCTGCTGCCCGGCGCCTGCCGGGGCGCGAACGAGGCGGGCGGCGGGGCGGAGGGCGACTCGTGGGAGGAGGAGGGTTTCGGCTCCTCGTCGCCCGTCAAGTCGCCGGCAGCCCCCTACTTCCTGGGCAACTCGTTCTCGCCTGTGCTCTGCGGTGGCCCGGGGGATGGGTCGCCGCGGAGCTGCGGGGCGCGCCAGGGCCCCTGCTCGCCGCGGCCCGACCACCCGGGCACCCCGCCGCACAAGACCTTCCGCAAGCTGCGGCTCTTCGACACCCCGCACACGCCCAAGGTGAGCGCGGCGGGCGCGGGCACCCAGCGGCCGGGGCCGTCCCGGGCCCGCGCCGGCCCACCCTTTTAAAAAGGCCGCGGTGCCGGAGCCCAGCGCGCCGCTGCTCGGGTTCGGTTACATAAGCGGCGGACCGCACCCCCGCTCGCTTTCCTGCGCCGCCCCCCAAAGTTGGCAGCCCTTGTTTTTGGCCCTGCCCCGAGGTTGTCCGTTGAGATTATGTAACTGAACAATGGGCCTCGTCTGGAACTTCTTCGTCTTACAAAGGGGCCGATCGGCCCGTCCAGGTGGCCGAAAATTTGCAGCCTCTTGAGTCCCGGCCGCCCGGAGCATGTCAGTCCCGAGTGCGGCGCCAATAACGCGGTTTGCAAGGATGATGGAGGGTGCTGGCCCGGCCACCTGACACTCCTGAACCATATGGTGCCTTTTAAACGCGGTGATCAGGCCTGTAATTTGGGCGGCGCGGGCAGAAGGAGTTCGGTTTAAAAAAAAAAAAGTCCTGCACTGATGTGTATGGCGTTGATGGGGCGGGGGAAACCAGGGGCGTGCAGGGAGAAACTGCGCTTGTACTTGGGAGTAAAGGCTGGCTGGCCTTCCAAGCATTTACAGTCCCACCGAGGCATCCGTAAGTCAAGGTAACACTAAAGCCTCTTTCTGGACACGGTCTTGGCTTAGCGTTTGTTTATATCGTTGGGTTTGCCGTGCCCAAAGTTTGGTCCGCCTCATTGTGATTAGGGACGTCCCACTGTTGATAAGGTATCTTAAAGAAAGAGGTGTTTAGCGCCTGTGTTTTGAATGGCCTTCCAGTACTGTGCAGATTACTTCTTTTTATTATTTTATAAAGACGGGGCTTCATCATTTGGTCAGGTTGGTCTTGAACTCGTGACCTCAGGTGATCCTCCCGCCTTGGCCTCCAAAGAGCTTCGATCATAGACGTCAGCCAGATTACCACTTTTAAAACAGCAGGTTTTAAAGCTGGTATCCCCAGAGTAAGACAAGCCTCGCATTTGTAAGATTAATATGGCAAAATGTACCTTTTTTTTTTTTTTTTTGAGAGAGACTCGGTCTGTTGCCACGCGCCAGGCTGGAGTGCAGTGGCACAATCTCGTCTCACTGCAACTTCCACCTCCCGGGTTCAAGCAGTTCTCCTGCCTCAGCCTCCGGAGTAGCTGGGACTACAGGCGCACGCCACCACACCCAGCTAATTTTTGTATTTTTAGTAGAGACGGGGTTTCACCATGTTGGCCAGGATGGCCTCGATCTCTTGACCTGGTGATCCGCCCGCCTCGGTCTCCCAAAGTGCTGGGATTACAGGCTTGAACCACCTCCCCCGGCCGGAAAAATGTACCATTTAAAGTGAGTTTGTTTTGTTTTCAATGTACTGTTTTCAGCAGCCTCAAGAATATGTGCTTTTGAGCTTTTCTGTTTCTTGGCCAACTTGTTCAAGGCAAACTCCCTCTGGAAGTGAGGGGAGGAGTCCAGCGAAGTTGGTTATCAAAGCCCTATTTAGATGGGGGAGGGGAGCTTTTATGGGGCTCTCAGACTGCTTTCTATTTTTGGATGGGTTGAAAGAATTTGCTGACTTTTAGCCACTAGAATGAACTTAGTATTAGGTAGCATTCATATTGTTTTTAGGGTTAGAGACAGATTTTACTTGGCTATTTTTTTTTCCAGAAAATGTGATTAATATCCAGCTTCACACTTCCTAAATTAGCCACAATTTATTTTGCTTGAACTCTAACAAAGGCTTGTGTGTTGCTTTGACCTAGGCATTCAGCCTTGTGAAAGGCTCGTTGAAGGTTAGGTTGAGAAGGCTGACTATAGTACTTGGATCCTAAAAATTGTATTTTTTCTTCCCTAGAGTTTGCTCTCCAAAGCTCGAGGAATTGATTCTAGCTCTGTTAAACTCCGGGGTACTTCTCTCTTCACGGATCCAGAAAAATCAGGAAAAAGGGAATTTGATGTGCGACAGACTCCTCAAGTGAATATTAATCCTTTTACTCCAGATTCTGTGTTGCTTCATTCCTCAGGACAGTGTCGTCGTAGAAAGAGAACATACTGGAATGAGTAAGTCATTTATTTAACAGTGTGCTTCTCTAAATAACCTAAGATTGGCTTGGTATTCTTAACCAAAATTTAGTTTCTATTTAGTGGCATGGATGTATCTGTCAGATCTATTGATAGAAAAATACATATTTTTTTCAGTTCCTGTGGTGAAGACATGGAAGCCAGTGATTATGAGCTTGAAGATGAAACAAGACCTGCTAAGGTAAATAGCTTTTTAGTTTCTTTTTTTTTTTTTTAAATTTACTTTTCTACCACTTAAAGTATGCTATGAACATGTTAAGCATTAAAACATAAGGTAGAATGGTTTCTAAATTTCACATAGGCCTATCACCATAGCTAAAAATAATCGTTTTTGTATTATATATATATATATGGAAATGCTTTTCATTACAGAGAATTACAATTACTGAAAGCAATATGAAGTCCCGGTATACAACAGAATTTCATGAGCTAGAGAAAATTGGCTCTGGAGAATTTGGTTCTGTATTTAAGTGTGTGAAGAGGCTGGATGGATGCATTTATGCCATTAAGCGATCAAAAAAGCCACTGGCTGGCTCTGTTGATGAGTATGTATTAAACATTTGTCTTTTGCTCTTTTGTCCCCCATGGTGTTACTAACAAGGTTTTAGGTAATCAAACATTGAATTCTGTCTTTCACTTTTAAGAAGTTGTAATGATTTAATCAGGTCCTTTTCACTTTGTACTATCAGTTCTTAATGGACTTGTTGAATAATACCAGTAGTCTGATTTTGGAACCTAACTTAAATTTCTTATTTCTAGTCAGCATCCATTAATTCACAGTGAAATGGAGTTTATTCTTACCTGAGTCCTAGGGCAAATAACATTTCTTCTTTCTTCTTTTTTTTTTTTTTGAGACAGAGTCTCATTCTGTCACCAGGCACTAGGCTGAGTGCAGTGGCACAATGTCAGCTCACTGCAACCTCCACCTCCCAGGTTCAAGCAATTTTCCTGCCTCAGCCTCCTGAGTAGCTGGGACTACAGCCGCATGCCACCACACCCAGCTAATTTTTGTATTTTTGGTAGAGACGGGGTTTCACTATGTTGGCCAGTGTGGTCTCAATCTCTTGACCTCGTGATCCACCCACCTCGGCCTCCCAAAGTGCTGGGATTACAGGCTTGAGCCACTGCGCCCGGCCTCTTTCTGATAAATCTTTCATGGACTCCTCCTTTGGAAAAATCTCATACCAGTCCAAACCCCTTCTCTCTTAAGCAAGTTGCTTTTTAGCATAGCAGTAGTTACAAAAGTCAAGTTTATTGTATGAAGTTTCAGATAAATTAATTCAATTTAAGCTTGAATTTAAACTATTTACCATTCTATTTACCAAATCTCAATTTTCTCCTAGGCAGAACGCTTTGAGAGAAGTATATGCTCATGCAGTTCTTGGACAGCATTCTCACGTAGTTCGGTATTTCTCTGCATGGGCAGAAGATGATCATATGCTTATACAGAATGAATATTGTAATGGTGAGTGATACAATGGTTCTCTTGTGAGCTTGGGAAAATGAATATCGAGGAAATATCTAAAATCTTGCTCCATTTCTGTCACTTTAATCTTTTAAAAATTTAAATATCAGAGGCCTAACATAAATTTCAAGTACAAGATTAAAAACCTTGTCCCCTCTGAAGCAGCTTGTACATACCTCAGTAGTAGAAGTTTGCATACTATTATGTGCTTGTCACTCCAACAGAACTTTTTGAGAAGACCTTGCCACATATATTTTGGTGACTTTAGTACCTAGCATAGTGTGTGGGGCATATAGTAGTTATGAAATGTTACAGTTAACATTTCTCAAAAAAAAAAAAAAAAAGATGTTATGTTGAATGGATTCTTCCTGTTTCTACTCTTTTATTTCCATTTTATTTGGTGTGCTGCTAAAACTGATGTTTGTCGGTCAGTCTTCATTGATCTAAATTCAGCTGTTTAAGCATTCTGTAGTCCTGCCCTGCTTCCATCTATCCAACCTAGTCTACCACTAGGGTCCACTAAGTTTATTATGTTAAATTCTTTTAGTTCTCTGTTTTGTCTTCTCTCCCTCAAGAACGAAACAAAACAGGCATATATAGATTCAACTTTGGATGTCTTTATAGCTTTCAGTTTCTGTAAGTCCTTCAAGGGCTGATTTACGTCTCTCCTTTTTCCGTAAAAACCTTTACCAAAGTCCTGGTCAGAATTCTGATTCTTAAGGACGTCTATCATTATTATACCCAAATCTTTATATATAATAGATTATTTCTCAACATTTTTGTAGTTTATACGCATGATGATTGGGTTTTCATACTCAAGTGTGAAATGTGCCTCCCTCAAACCTTGTTATGACATTAGCACATTACCAGTCTGAAATGAAAAATATCTATAGATTGTTTTTATTTCCATATGTCTTCTGTGAATAAAGGGAATTTAGAGTTTAGTGAACACTTGAAAGGATATAACTAAGGTTTATTTTTGTTGATTCTCATTATTCCTTAAATAAGAGCAGTTAACTCATAACTTGTAAATAAATAAGTGGTTTGGGTATAGATTCAGATTCTCCATATTTAAAAACAGTGAACAAAACAGAAGTAAAAGATCCATTGTTCAAACCTGATTAAGTTATTTTATTAATTCTCCACACTTGAAAGAACTTGAGTGTCTAGTATACAGCATTGCTGCTAGTTTTTTTCACACAGCTCTTGAAATGTTTCTGTTCATACCATCAGAATACTTATGTATCTCCCATGACCTTATTTTTAGCCTTCATTTTTTAGGTATTGCATTTAACCTACAACAACTTGACCGTAATGTCATCTCCATTCCGTATTTGCTAGACACCGTCTCTTTTCAGTTTCCTTCTTTCTCTCTCACCTTATTGATGTGAATAGTTCTCTTAACAGAATAGTTCAGTAGTAGTCCAGGAATGACAAATAATGTAGCAACCTACCAGTCAACCTACCAGATGATTTTGAGAAAACTCAACTGGGTCTGAGAGATAGGAAAGAGTGAGTAGTCTTGCTACCCTCTCAGATTACAAAAACATTGTCCTGTAATAATGTTAGATTGTAAAATAATCTATTGAAAATAAGTTATTTTAAAACAATAAAAACACTTGAAGAAAATAAATAGTCCTGAGTGAAACAGGACTGCCTCTTTGTGTGGCTGTTTGTCCTACTTAGATAAAAGAAATTAAGACTGTCTGGATGCATTTGTGATCTCTTCTTTTTAATTCCTGTGTCCACCATTCCTCTTTCCACATAAAGCTTTGAATATACTAATAGGGCTCATCTTCACATCTTTTCCAGTTTCACAGGAAAAGGATTGTGTTATTTGTTTGTACTTGAGTAATCTATTGCCTTTATTGTGATTTAATTTCCTTATTATCTTACTTATTTGCATTATAAGACTTTTATCTTGGTTTGGTGATAGATGGGAATTAACCTGTGCAAACAAGTGTAGAAAAATGCTGATGGATAGGGTAAGAGAACCCGAAATGTCAGAACTTGTTTTGTTCTTCTCACCTTTCTTGCCCTTCTAGCAATAAGAGAAGAAATTGGTACATCTGTGGTTGCTGGACTTGCTAAAAAGAGAATTAGCCCTATTTTTTCTTAGCAAATTTGATCTAGGACTCAGCCTGTCTTGTCTGACAGTATTATTGGTCTGCTCCCTTCTAGAGCCCTCTTCCCCGCCCCCCCAGTTCAAGATTTGTACAAGTAAGGAGAATGTATACTCAAGAATAAGATACTGAGATATGTAATTTATTTTTATTTTTAAAAGCCATTTGACCTTGTGTTATTCAGTCTTAATTAAATTGTAGGACCTCCTTTTCTGACTAATACACCATTGACCTGCCTAATTATATTACCCAGCTCTGACTTTTTTATTCCTAAGCCTTGAACAGAAGTTTTTTCTTTCTTTTAGAGAGATGGAATCTTGCTCTGTCACTCAGGCTGGAGTGCAGTGGCAAGGTCTTGGCTCACTGCAACCTCTGTGTCCAGAGAGAGTTCAAGCAATTCTCCTGCCACAGCCTCCCAAGTAGATGGGACTATAGGTGCATGCTGCCACGCCTGGCTAATTTTTTTTGTATTTTAGTAGAGATGAGGTTTCACCATGTTGCTCGTCTTAAACTCCTGAGCTCAGGCAATCTGCCTGCCGCAGCCTCCCAAAGTGCTAGGATTACAGGCATGAGCTACCACGCCCGGCCAACAGAAGATTTTTAAAACAATTCTTCATTACCTTTGAGATAAAATACAGTCTTTTACAGATTTTTATTTTTTTGAGATGGGTTTCACTCTTGTTGCTGAGGCTAGAGTGTAATGGCACGATCTCGGCTCACCACAATCTCTGCCTCCCTGGTTCAAGTGATTCTCCTGCCTTAGCCTCCCGAGTAGCTGGGACTACAGGCATGTGCCACCATGACCGGCTAATTTTGTATTTTTAGTAGAGACAGAGTTTCTCCATGTTGCTCAGGCTGATCTCGAACTCCTGACCTCAGGTGATCCCCCGACCTTGGCCTCCCAAAGTGCTGGGATTACAGGTATGAGCCACTGTGCCCAAACTTTAAAAATTAAAAAAGATATAAACAAATTAACTGATTGGTTTAATTAATTCTATAAAAGCAGGTTATGGTATCAATCACAGAGTAGTATAAAATAAAACTATACTAAAATACTGACATTTATTTATTTTATTTTTTACTTTTTTAAGAGACAGGGTTTCAACATGTTGGCCAGGCTGGTCTTGAACTTCTGACCTTGTGATTCACCCACCTCGCCCTCCCAAAGTGCTGGGATTACAGGTGTGCGCCACTGCACCTGGCAATACTGACTTTTTAGTATTGTCAAGGGTATGGAGAAACAGGTATTCTCATACGTTGATAATGGGCATATAAATTGATACAGCCTTCTATGGAGAAGAGTGTCTGTGTAAAACACAATCTCCATATATTACAAATGTGCATATCCTTTAACCCAGCAATTTGACTTCTAGGTGATATACTAAATGTGTGTGAAATAACCAATGTACAAGGTTATTTATTAGGCCATAGTATACAATAGCAAAGGCTTGGAAATAATTTTAAAATGTCCAGCAATTGGGTGACTGATAAATGCATTACCATTCAATTATACAATGGAATTCTATAGAGAGAGGAAGAAATGGGTTGTCTTTGTATATTGGTATAGAATGATCATTAAGATAATGAACATGGCCGGGCCCGGTGGCTCACATCTGTAATTCTAGCACCTTGGGAGGCTGAGGTGAGCAGAATATCTGAGGTCAGGAGTTCAAGACCAGCCTGGCCCACATGGTGAAACCCTGTCTCTATTTAAAAAAACAAACAAAAGAGATAATGAACCATATGCTGTTACTTATGCAAAAAGTTGAAAAGATACATAGAACTGATATGGGCATGGTGGCAATGCCTGTAGTCCCAGCTGCTTGGGAGGCTGAAGCAGGAAGATCACTTGGGTTTGGGAATTCTAGGCTGTAGTGCGCTATGCCTATCTAAGTTCAGCATCAGTATGGTGACCTCTCTGGAGTGGAGCACCACCAGGTCGCCTAAAAAGAGGTAAAATGGCCTAGGTCAGAAACAGAACAGGTCAAAACTCCTGTGCTGATAAGTACTGGGATCAAGCCTGTGAATAGGCATCGCATTCCAGCTGGGCAACATAAATAGACCTTATCTCTTAAAAATTAAAAAAGAAGAAAAAAACCTGATAATGTTGGTTTACTCGGGGAATGAAAGAGGTGGGTTGTTGAGGTGTATGAGTGAGAGAGACTACATTTTATTTTGTACCCATGCATATGTATTACCTATTGAAAAAACAATAACATTTTGATTTCACAAGCAGGTTGAAGGGAGAATGTCATATAAAATTACACTTTCTTGGCTGAGGTTGGTTGGTTGAGAACTCGTTCAGTAAAGTTGGAAGAAAGAAGAAAGAAAGAAGAAAATGCTAATATTTTCTATCTTTGTTAGGTGGAAGTTTAGCCGATGCTATAAGTGAAAACTACAGAATCATGAGTTACTTTAAAGAAGCAGAGTTGAAGGATCTCCTTTTGCAAGTTGGCCGGGGTTTGAGGTATATTCATTCAATGTCTTTGGTTCACATGGATATAAAACCTAGTAAGTATTGCAGATCGTTTGACCTGTGTTCTTTGGGGTTATAGAGAATAAATTACTTTATTATGACAATATTGAAAACATATATCTTTTGTTTTTTTATTGTTAGTTTTAAAAGGCCTTGGATCCACTTACCAATATTGTTTTACGATTTCTGTTTACCTCTTCCCTTGTCAACCCCCAAAATTTGAGATGATAAACTTTTTTTTTGAGACTGCGTTTCACTCTGTTGCCCAGGTCGGAATGCAGTGGCGCCATCTCTGTTCACTGCAACCTACTCATTCCGTGCTCAAACAATCATCCCACCTCATTCTTCCCATTAGCTGGGACTACAGGCATGTGCCACCATGCCTAGTTAAATTCATTTTTATTAAAAGCCGAAAATTTTTGCTGCATCTTATAGGAACTGCTGTGGGATACTTACGAGGGCACTAAAAATGTGTTTAAAGCCCCACTCTCCACTAGGCCAGACCATATTAAAATTTTCCCCAGTTGACTCAAGTCCTTAATAGTTGATTTGTTCAAATTAGTATGTACTTAAGGATCATGCATTGCATATGGTTATATCAGTTTTTTTCAGAACCCATCCCCTACTTTGTAAAAATGATGCTTATCTTTCAAGCTATCCCTTTTTCTGGATTTGACTAGTTGCTTCTTGCATATCATTTAGCTTGTTCCTTTTTCTGTATTTCCTATAAATGGGAAGTTATAACTAAGGGATATGGATTCAAGTTAAGCATTTTAGGCTAGATGAATTTAATGAGGTTTTTATTAATCTTTGGAAATGTGTTGATTTGTGAGAAGTCATTTTGTACAACTTTGTGAGTTATATGCTAGAATTTCTTATGTGTATGTTAAGTCATTAACTTTTATTTTCAAAAGAAATATATTTGGACTTAAGGCAGTAAATGTGAATTTGTAAGGAATGACTGTACTCACTCATCTCTTATATAAAGTGTTAGACAAATATAATAGACCCTTATAAGGTATAAAAGTTGAAAATGTTAGGGATATGAAGTTTAAAAATCTTCAAGTTTACAAATACCACCACAAAATAAGTTGTCCTAAAAATAAAGTAAAACTGTATAGATTACTCCAGTAAATGCAACATAAATTCCATGCTGTATATTTGTGTGTGTGTGTGTGTGTGTGTGTGTGTGTATGTGTGTGTGTATGTATGTATTTGAGACAGAGTCTTGCTCTGTTGCCCAGGCTGAAGTGCTGCAGTGGTGTGATCTCAGCTCCCTACAACCTCTGCCCTCCTGGATTCAAGCCATTCTCCTGCCTCAGCTTCCTGAGTAGCTGGGATTACAGGTGCATGTATCCACACAGGCTAATTTTTGTGTTTTTAGTAGTGACAGGGTTTCACCATGTTGGTCAGGGTGGTCTCAAACTCCTGACCTTGTGATCCTTTTACCTAGGCCTCCCAAAGTCATGGAATTACAGGTGTGAGCCACTGTGTCAGGCCCACGCCTTATTTTTTACAGAGATAGTCTCTCTCAGTCGCCCAGGTTAGAATGCAGTGGTGCAATCATAGCTCACTGCAGCTTTGAATTCCTGGGCTCAAATGAACCTTCTGCCTCAGCCTCCCAAGTAGTTGGGACTACAGGCATGCACAACCATTCCCAGCTATTTTTATTTTTATTTTTTCTTTTTGTAGAGACAGGGTCTCACTGTCTTGCCCAGGCTTGTCTCAAATTCCAAATCTTAGGCAATCTTCCTACCTCAGCCTCTCAAAGCACTGGGATTACAGGCATGAGCCACCATACCTAGGCAGTACTATACTGATAAAACTATTAAAATCTGCCACTAACAGCTCATGGTAATCATGATCTCACCTGAATTTGAAGAAAAAGATATATAGTAGGAAATAGTGAATCGCAAAGCCATATTGCAAGCTAGATGCTGTATTGTTAGCCAGACTCACTGGCTAAATGACTCATTCTGCTCACGCCAGCCTCATAGCACTACATTAAAATTTGTGCTTTCACGGAGTTTCACAAACTACAGTTACTACCTTTTTTGCTGAAGAGTAATGTGTGGATGACAAGGGCCTCATGCAGTTTGAAGTGTTTAGGGATCAGTGCTAGGCTGGAAAATAAATACTCAGGCCCAGAGTGGTGGCTCATCCCTGTAATCTCAGCACTTTGGGAGGCTGAGGCGGGAGATCACTTGAGGCCAGGTGCTTGATCAGCCTGGCCAATGTAGCGAAACCCAATCTGTACCAAATAAAAGTTAGCTAGACATGGTGGCATGTGCCTCTCATCCCAGCTACTCAGGAGGCTGAGTAAGAATTGCTTAAACCTTGTTGCAGAGAGCCAAGATGATGCCACTGCACTGTAACTTAGGAGACAGAGCAAGACTGTCTCAAACAAAAAGCAAACAAACAAAAAAAATCCCAGAAAATATAACCCTAGTCTGTATCTCCTGAGATTCTTATTCTTCATGGGTTTGGGATAGAACTTGAGAATTGGCATTTTTGAAAGCATGCTGGATGATTTTGGTGTATGATTTTGTTTATAAACTCTGGTTTTATTATTAGTTTGGCTTACATACTTAACTGTTTGACAGGTAATATTTTCATATCTCGAACCTCAATCCCAAATGCTGCCTCTGAAGAAGGAGATGAAGATGACTGGGTATCCAACAAAGTTATATTTAAAATAGGTAAAAAAGATAACCAGATTATTACCTTAAAATAAAGAGAAGGCTGTTTTGTTTTTGCTCTTGACTATTTTTTTGAATACTTCTAGGTGATCTTGGGCATGTAACAAGGATCTCCAGTCCACAAGTTGAAGAGGGTGATAGTCGTTTTCTTGCAAATGAAGTTTTACAGGAGGTAATTTTCCTTCTCCCTTAATTATAGTTTGCTTTGTAACACTTAGCAGTTGATAGAAGAATATAAATTCAGATGTATTAAACTTTTACGTTAACTAATAGAACAGAAATAAAATCTAAACCATGAGCTGAGGGCATTTAATTTGCAAAAAGTCATGAAGACAAAGATTTATAATGGAATTGTGGTAAAAAAAAAAAAAAGATGTTCTCGTACACCAGTGGTGGAACATTAAAATGGCATATCCTTTTTGGAGATCAAAGTATTATTATTGCATTAATATTTAAAAATCATGTACCCCTTGACTCATAATTTTCACTTCTAGGAGTTTTTCCTATAGAAATATTTATATATAAACAGGTTGAAAACAATGTAAATAGTGTTTACTAATAAGATAATTATTATTATTATTATTATTATTTTTTTTTTTTTTGAGACGGAGTTTCACTCTTGTTACCCAGGCTGGAGTGCAATGGCGCGATCTCGGCTCACTGCAACCTCCGCCTCCTGGGTTCAGGCAATTCTCCTGCCTCAGCCTCCTGAGTAGCTGGGATTACAGGCACACGCCACCATGCCCAGCTAATTTTTTGTATTTTTAGTAGAGACGTGGCTTCACCATGTTGACCAGGATGTTCTCGATCTCTTGACCTCTTGATCCACCTGCCTTGGCCTCCCAAAATGCTGGGATTACAGGCTTGAGCCACGGTGCCCGGCCTAAGAGAATTATTAAGTAAATAATGGCACATAATTATTAGTGTGGCACATAGTTTCAAGAATGTGACAAAGTATTTCTTGATAAAAATTTTCAATGAAAATAGAATAAGAAAAATACAAAGTGTAATTATGATCCCATTGCTCTTTGTAAATATGTGTATATATATGTTTGGTTTATCACATATATGTGTATTTGTAACTTAACAAGTGTGTTTCTTTTTTTCCCCTCTTCTGATTAGAGAAGATGGAGTTGAATCAGTGTGTTTCTATGTGTTTTGAGTTTGCATATGAATCCCTAGAGGTAGAGGGGTTTCTTTTGAGAGTTAAATTTGATAAAGAAGAGGCATTTACTTTTATATATGTATGTGTTTGCATTTTTCCCCTTAGAGTGTATGTTACTTTGTAATTTAAAAAATAAACCTCCCCAAAATTAGCAGTTTATTCTCTAAATAGGTCCTAAACTTGAATGTGACATTAGACATTTTGATTTAGTCCTGTTTTTCACTTAATCATCTTCGAAGTGTAATCTTGTTTTATTTTGACCAGTTTTACATTACTTAAATATTTTTTTTAATTTTACAGAATTATACCCATCTACCAAAAGCAGATATTTTTGCGCTTGCCCTCACAGTGGTATGTGCTGCTGGTGCTGAACCTCTTCCCAGAAATGGAGATCAATGGCATGAAATCAGACAGGGTAGATTACCTCGGATACCACAAGTGCTTTCCCAAGAATTTACAGAGTTGCTGAAAGTGAGCATTTTATATATGAAGCTCTTTATTGACATGGTTCTATATTTTATTAAGAGCATGTCTTTACCTTAATTTTACTTTTCTTTTTAAGGTTATGATTCATCCAGATCCAGAGAGAAGACCTTCAGCAATGGCACTGGTAAAACATTCAGTGTTGCTATCTGCTTCTAGAAAGAGTGCAGAACAGTTACGCATAGAATTGAATGCCGAAAAGTTCAAAAATTCACTTTTACAAAAGTAAGTGAGGGTTTTTTGTTTTCTTTTTACTTTCTCATTCTCTTTAGTTTTCAAATTTTAATGAGAGATGATTTAAGCTTTGTGTCGACAAAGGATTTTAGAGGGGTGTGTGTGTGTGTATGTGTGTGTGTGTGTGTGTGTGTGTGTGTGTGTGTGTTTGATCATTATGCAAAACAAGTTTTTGTGTTTTGAGACACAAATGATCTGGTCTAATTGTGGCCAGGCTGAAGTACACTGGTACTATCATGGCTCATTGCAACCTCCACTTCCCAGGCTCAAGCTATTCTCTCACCTCAACCTTCTGAGTAGCTTACCCACAAAGCTTAGCTAATTTTTATATTTTTTGTAGAGATGGGGTTTTGCCATGTTGCCCAGGCTGGTCTTGAAGTCCTGGGCTCAAGCCATCCACCTACCTTGGCCTCCCAAAGTGCTGGGATTATAAACGTGAGCCACCTCACCCAGCTCCAGTAGTTCGATATGTTATACAGTGACAGCTTAGGGACTTCTGTCATAAATATTAAATTTGTGTTGTTTCTAAACTTTGATATTATAAACTTTAAAAATGTTGAGACTCTGTGTGGTGTCTAAAAAGAAAAAAAGAAAAAATTATTTAAAAAAAAAAATGTGAGACTAACATATTTGCAAGTGGTGATAGTCTCCAATCCATACATGATAATAAACGCTAAGTGAGCCTATACCGATTTTTTCTTCCCAGACTCACTAAGAATTAATATTTCCTTGAAACATTCTGTTCTTATTTTATGAAATTAATGTCAATTTGGTTAGTAGATGATTCCCATATATGTTTTTAATTTCTGTCTAAATCTTTATGTGCTGAATGAAGATTCTCATATTTGACTTAATGACTTGATATTTTTGAAAAGCTGGTTGCAGTGGTAAAGGTTATTAAGAGAATATTCAGCCGGGTGCTGTGGCTCACACCTGTATTCCCAGCACTTTGGGAGGCCGAGGCAGGCAGATCACCTGAGGTCAGGAGTTCAAGACCAGCCTGACCAACATGGAGAAACCTTGTCTTGACTAAAAATACAAAATTAGCAGGGTGTGTGGCACCCTCCTGTAATCCCAGCTACTTGGGTGGCTGAGGCAGGAGAATCGCTTGAACCTGAGAGGCGGAGGTTGCAGTGAGCCTAGATCGCACCATTGCACTCCAGCCTGGGCAACAAGAGCAAAACGCTGTTTCAAAAATTTAAAAAAGAGGCCAGGCACGGTGGTTCAGGCTTGTAATCCCAGCACTTTGGGAGGCCGAGGTGGGCGGATCATGAGGTCAAGAGATTGAGACCATCCTGGCCAACATAGTGAAACCCTGTCTCTACTAAAAAAATACAAAAATTAGTTGGGTGTGGTGGTGCACACCTGTAGTCCCAGCTACTCGAGAGGCTGAGGCAGGAGAATTGCTTGAACCTGGGAGGCAGTGGTTGCAGTGAGTGGAGATCACACCACTGCCCTCCAGCCTGGCGACAGAATGAGACTCTGTCTCAAAAAATAAAAAAATTACAGAGTATCAAGTTACCACAGATCACATTTTTAATTCCTCTTCTGATGTATTGCAACCATTTTGATTTTCATCTAATAAAACTGACTTGAAAGGTTACGTTAAGTATTAAAATTTAATATTTAAATTATAAAAATTGTATATTAAAGGCCGGATGCAGTGGCTCACGCCTGTAATCCAAGCACTTTGGAGGCCAAGGCGGGCAGATCACCTGAGGTTGGGAGTTGAAGACCAGCCTAACCAACATGGCGAAACCCCGTCTTTATTTAAAAAAAAATTGTGGGCCCTGCGTGGTGACTCAAGTCTGTAATCCCAGCACTTTGGGAGGTCAAGGTGGGTGGATCACGAGGTCAAGAGATCGAGACCATCCTGGTCAACATGGTGAAACCCCATCTCTACTAAAAATACAAAAAATTAGCTGGGCATGGTGGCATATGCCTATAATCCCAGCTACTCAGAAGGCTGAGGCATGAGGCAGGAGAATTGCCTGAACCCAGGAGGCGGAGGTTGCGGTGAGCTGCGATAGCACCATTGCACTCCAGCCTGGGTAACAAGAGGGAAACTCCATCTCAAAAAAAAAAATTGTATATTTAAATGTTTACTGGCCTAGTTTGATATCCATCATAGTTCATACAACTAGGAAATAAAGTTTTCTTTTTGTCTCTGTTATGTAAGGATAGATTCACAATATAAATTGGAATTTTATTTCAAATTATTTCTAATTTTTTTTACTGGGGATAGGTTTGTCTGGAAATTTTTTTTTTTTTTTTTTTTTTTTTGAGACGGAGTTTCGCCCTTGTTACCCAGGCTGGAGTGCAATGGCGCGATCCACCGCAACCTCCGCCACCTGGGTTTAGGCAATTCTCCTCCCTCAGCCTCCTGAGTAGCTGGGACTACAGGCATGTGCCACCATGCCCAGCTATTTTTTGTATTTTTAGTAGAGACGGGGTTTCACCATGTTGACCAGGATTGTCTCGATCTCTTGACCTCGTGATCCACCCGCCTCAGCTTCCCAAAGTGCTGGGATTACAGGCGTGAGCCACCGCTCCCGGCCTTGTCTGGAAATTCATTATTATTATTTATTTAAAAAGATGGAGTCTTGCTCTGTTACCTGGGCTGGAGTACAGTAGCACTATCATAGCTCACCATAGCCTTGAACTCTTGAGGCTCAAGTGATCCCCCAATCTCAGCTTCCAGAGTAGCTGAGACTACAGTTGTGAGTCACCACATCCAGCTCAAATTATTTTATAAGACCCAAAGTCATTACTAGTATCTTTTATTATTTGTTTCCAAGTGTGTGATATTTTAATTTAAAAAGCACAAAATCATTTCATAAATTTAAGTTGTTTTAATAGAAGATTCAGTTACATGTTAAATTCTTTTCTTCAGTTATATCTTGGAATAATGATGGCATGCAATTATCTCCCAGTCGATAATATAGTTTGTGTTTAGCTTCTTAGGATCTCTTCCTAGGATTATTTATCTTGTTTTCTATTTTTATGCCAGAGAACTCAAGAAAGCACAGATGGCAAAAGCTGCAGCTGAGGAAAGAGCGCTCTTCACTGACCGGATGGCCACTAGGTCCACCACCCAGAGTAATAGAACATCTCGACTTATTGGAAAGAAAATGAACCGCTCTGTCAGCCTTACTATATACTGAGCTACTCATTTCCCACCTCCCCCTATAAACTGTGATGAGAGGAAGCTAGGTTGGAATCAGTTTGCAATTACTTTTCTCAATTGGTGTCAGTAGTTTTACTGATTAGGCCTTTTATTGTGAATTACAGTTGAAAGCTGTATTTTGACCATTGCTGTGTCAGGCTTTCATCTAATCTTACCAGTGTGTCTTCTGTAGGATGTGTCACTGTTGGATGTTACACCAGCCTTTCCAGGGTTAACCACTGTGGTGGTGTGCTGCTTATAGTTTGCTGTTGCATTGTAATAAAAGGTGTCTTTCCCTGTAGTGACCTGTAAAAAGAACTCAAGGGCTTTATTACAGACATACTATCCCTTTGAAAAGGGACGTGCTAAAAGACTCATTACTACTCAGCCTTCAATGTACCTATGTGTCCCTCTTATATTTCTTTTTTTTTAAATTGTGAATTATACTTGTATATCCCACTGGGAGCACTTTGTAGGCATTGCATGAACCATGGGATGATAATTCTGTGGAAGTATTGCCTTGTGAATTTGCTGCTATTTTAGTTTTGTCTTTGCTGTAAACTTGTAGCATTAAACAATCATTGTTGTGAATAAGTTTTCGAAACAATTATGTGAAATGTATGGCTGGTTTTGATGAAAAGCAGCCATTTGCCTTTTTTTTTTTTCCTTTGAACTTTGAAGCTAGTGCATTGGAAAAATGCACCCCTACCCCCCTTTGGAATGCTGTATTAATATAGTATAATAATTACTGGTTTTGTAAGGTTTTCTGGTAATGTCCTTCCCTGACTCCTCTAAAATGTCTTCCCCCAAGTTTTGTACTTGATTGTATTGTTAGTCTGTTTTTAAATGTTTCGCCTGGTTTCTCTTCAATTATTTGTGTATATAAACTGATCTTGATGTTACTGTACATAGCTGTTTGAAATGCCAGAATGACTTCTGACATTCCAAGTTTTTCACAAAATATATTTTATCTGTGATTAGCCATTTGACTAATAATACTGGCTAACAGATGTTGAAAAAAAATTGTCTATTGTTTGTCTCATTAATTTTGGTCTAAAACATGTTTGCACTTGTCTTTGACTTGTGTTTTATTAACATGGATTGGCATATTAAAAGTCACTCTGAGCTTACCTTAATTGTCTAAATCCTTGTTATGCCTATTTTCTAATATTTTATCTACATTACCACTATGTTGTTAAATGTATAGTGTGTATAATATACTATCATAAAAGCAGAGGGCATTTTTGATTGAATATAAAATTTACTGACTTTCATGATGGGCTTTAGAACAAAGCTGCATTTTGCTATTTAAGAAAAATTTACCCATCAACTTTGAATATGTTTTTCATAAATGGTTAATATTTTCATATCACATTGCATGTTATGCATGTGACTTGCTAAGAATGTAGCATGATGTAATTTAAAATACCTTAAGATTATTAAGTAAATGTATGATTCATAACTGATTTGGACTGAGTCACAGAAGAAAACTAAAATGGGAAGGTTTTTTTGTTTGTTTTTTAAAAAGATGGGGTTTCACCATGTTGGTCAGGCTGGTCTTGAACTTCCGACCTCAGGTGATCCGCCTACCTTGGCCTCCAAAGTGCTTGGATTACAAGCGTGAGCTACCACGCCCGGCCTTTTTGTTTGTTTTTTTAAGATGGAGTCTCTGTTACTCAGGCTGGAGTGCAGTGGTGCAGTCTCGGCTCATTGCAACCTCTGCCTCCCAAATAGCTGGGACTACGGGCATGCACCACCACACCCAGCTAATTTTTTGTATTTTTAGTAGAGATGGGGTTTCATCATGTTGGCCAGGCTGGTCTCGAGCTCCTGACCTCAGGTGATCTGCCCTCCTCAGCCTCTCAAAGTCCTGGGATTACAGGTGCCCAGCCCTTAAAGTGGAGAGGGTTTTAATTCTTACTAAACTAGGCTGGGTTTTAAGATTTGAGGCCAGGTGTCTTGGCTCATGCCTATAATCCCCACCACTGTGGGAGGCCAAGGCAGGAGGATTGCTTGAGGCCAGGAATTCGAGACCAACCTGGGTAGCACAGTGAAACCCTACCCCTACAAAAAAAAGTTGAGTGCAAATTGAAGTGATAGTGTTACTTCTGTGGCATCTTTTTCTGATGTTGATTAGAACCAGAGCTGGTCTCACTGTTGCTTAGGCTGGTCTTAAATCCCTGAGCCCAAGGGATCCTCTTGCCTCTGGAGTAATTGGGACTTCGAGTGTGTGTAATCATGATCAACCTTTGATATAAATATTTCTAACAAGCTTGATTATATTAGCTTTCTAGTCTATGGAATCTTAAAATTTAGAAGTGAGATGAATTGGTGCAGGCAGAATTAGATATAAAAGCTGGTGGCTATGGGTGATAAAACCTAAAAAGCTACAGGAACTGGAGCAGGCAACTCACATCTTTTAGTAGCTACTAATGACAAAGCTATAAAAAGATTATGATAATTGGGCTGGGTGCTGTGGCTTGCACCTATAATCTCAGTGAGCTACGATACCACCATTGCATCCCAGCCTGGGTGCAGAGTGAGAGCCTGTCTCATATATATGATCACTTTAAGTCACTAAAGTGCATTTTTCCAGTGCACTAGCTTCAAAGAAAAATTCAGGTGTTTTTCATCAATATTTGCAGTAAAATTTTCACATAAGAATATTGGATTAAGAAGGAAAACTGCTATCTGGTGTTCAAAGAGGGAATTCTTAGGCCATCTAAAAGCTAATATGAGAGTTGGATTCATATTTAACTAAAGGTGCTTTTGTAGAGTGCTATGTGATGACTATGCAGTAGACCAAAGACCAGTAAGAATTAGTCTTTGCCCACTAGGAAATCAAGATAAAATAGAGGAGATTTCTGTAAATATATAATGACAACAAAATGTGATAAATGCTAATGCTGGAGGGATTGTGCAAGGTTGAATGAAGGTTCAAAAGACCATACATATCTTTTTTTTTTTTTAGAGACAGGGTTTCACCATAGTGGTCAGACCGGTCTCGAACTCCTGACCTCAGGTGATCCACCTGCCTTGGCCTCCCAAAGTGCTGGGATTGCAGGTGTGAGCCACCACACCTGCCTGACCATACATATCTTAAAAAGATACTAGTGGTACATTGGAGAAAAGATCTAGAGAATTATGTTAGACTGGTTTCAAGGTTATTGTATAATAATGACTGTAAAAGAAAGGAGGGCCTGAACTAGGACCCTGCTATGGATAGAAAATAAGAGGATAGGCATTTTCTTTGAACAGTTTGAAACTATGAGCAGTTTATGTTTGTTGCTAATATTGAAGCATTGAAGATTTTTGCAGAAAACTTAACTAAAATGCAGGGGTCTGCTACTGTTTGAGGCAGGTAGTTACCATTGATAAAACTTTTTTTTTTTTTTAAGAAAGCTGACTTTGGTAAGGAAGAAAATTTTTAAATATTGACTCTGTGATTGGGTAGGAGGTATTGCATATTGCAATTGAATGCAAATTGAAATTGTTGCCTTAACTTCATCCTGCCAGGCATACACGAGCAGTAGGCTTTAATTAATGAACTGAAGTATTTTGAAGAGTCCATTCTCAAGCTTTGATCTTCACTCCACTTTGTTCCAGAAGTCAAGAAACTATGGCATTTTTAAAAAATTTCATAACAACTAGGTTTAATGCTGGCTGTACTGGGTTGCTCCAGGCTGTCTCCCAATTCATGAGCAGCAGCATCCTGACACTAGTTTTCCTTCCTCCCCATATGATCTTCACAAAGCATCTCACTGACTTTAACCAATAGAGCAAATAAGTTGTTGCATTTTTTTTTCTGAGTTGGCTTGCTACAGAATTTGCTGCATTCTCTCTCTTTTTTTTTTTTTTTTTTTTTTTTTTTTGAGACAGAGCCTTGCTCTTTCGCCAGGCTGGAGTGCAGAGGCACGATCTCAGCTCAAACTTCTGTCTCCCAGATAATTCCCCTGCCTCAGCCTCCTGGGTAGCTGGGACTACAGGTGCGCACCACCACACCCGGCTAATTTTTTTTGCTTTAGTAGAGACGGGGTTTCACCATGGCCAGGATGGTCTCAATATCCTGACCTCATGATCCGCCCGCCTCGGCCTCCCTCCCAAAGTGCTGGTATTACAGGCGTGAGCCACTGTGCCCGGCCCACTCTTTTTTTTTTTTTTTTTTTTTTCTTTTCTCTTTTTTTGTTTTTACTCTGCTTTCGGCTTTGTTTTTACTGTAAGACCATTCTTTTTTTTTTTTTGAGACGGAGTTTCTCTCTTGTTACCCAGGCTGGAGTGCAATGGCCCGATCTCGGCTCACGCAACCTCCGCCTCCTGGGTTCAGGCAATTCTTCTGCCTCAGCCTCCTGAGTAGCTGGGATTACAGGCAGGCGCCACCATGCCCAGCTAATTTTTTTTTTGTATTTTTAGTAGAGACGGGGTTTCGCCGTGTTGACCAGGATGGTCTCGATCTCTTGACCTCGTGATCCACCCGCCTCGGCCTCCCAAAGTGCTGGGATTACAGGCTTGAGCCATCGCGCCCTGCCCCTCATTGAGTATTTTTTAAGGTATTCGTATAACTGTAAAAAATAACACTGAAACTGACAGGCACTGCAGAGTGAATCTAGAAATTTCTCTTGCAAACTGGTAGTATTGCTAGATATTTCTCAGACGCTCAGCAAAGTAGATTTTTATGAAAATGGAAGAATAAGACATCACTGAAACTGTCTCTCTTTCAACATTTAGCATTCAAAAACTTTTGGGAGGCATTCATCTGAACATTATTGAATTCTTTTTTTTCTTTGTGGCAGATGACCCTAATTTTCAATGCAATTCAATGGTCTCTGGAGTAAGGAAAAATATCTATGTATGCTCCAGGAAGATTCACCAAGAAAAGATGGCATGTTGTGTCCAAACTTCATTAAACTAAGAGTCAAAAAAACTTTGGCCAGTCCAGCCCATGAAGAAAAATACCTCAAAGGAACATTTACATCACAGTTCATATTGTTCAGTTTTACATGGCTAATAAACATTTGAAGAGCTTATATGTGTTCTGATTTTTGACATTGTTATGGTATGAAATAAGTTTCCAGGCCTGGAATTCCAATTTATGCTTACTAATTCATTATGCCAATGGGAAATACAGGTGTTTGTTTTGTTTTGTTTTGTTTTGTTTTTGAGATGGAGTCTCTCTCTGTTGCCTAGGCTGGAGTGCGGTGGTGCAATCTCGGCTCACCACAGCCTCTGCCTCCCAGGTTCAAGCGGTTCTCCTGCCTCAGTCTCCCAAGAAGCTGAGGCTACAGGCATGTGCCACCATGCCCGGCTAATTTTTGTATTTTTAGTAGAGATGGGGCTTTCACTATGTTGGCCAGGCTGGTCTCGAACTTCTGACCTCATGATCCACTAGCCTCGGCCTCCCAAAGTGCTGGGATTACAGGCATGAGCCACTGCCCCTGGCCTGGAAATACAGGTTTGGTATACAATTCAATTTAGGATGACTATCTAGGAGAGGAGGAACTTTTTTGCAAGTGAGAGTATGAAGTCTCAAGGGAGTAAAATAATTTAGGAAATCAATTTAGTAGGTAGCAGAGTCAGAATTTCAACTCAGATCTCATAGCAAAGAATCATGCTTTTTCTAGACATATGAAAGTTGAAAACAAATACTAATTAAAGTAGTGATTTCCAACCTTTTGGGCACCAGGAACTGGTTTTGTGGAAGACAATTTTTCCAGAACCATGTGGGGATGGGGAAGGTGGTTTTGGGATGATTCAAGCACATTACATTTATTATGCACTTTATTTCTATTATTATTACATTGTAATATATAATGAACTAATTATACAACTCACCGCAATGTAAATCAGTGGGAGCCCTGACCTTGTTTTACTACAAATAGATGGTCCCATTTTGGGGCAATGGGATACAGTGACAGATCACCAGGGATTAGGTTCTTATAAGAAGCATACAGCCAGGCCGGGTGCGGTTGCTCAAGCCTGTAATCCCAGCAGTTTGGGAGACCGAGGCAGGTGGATCACGAGGTCAAGAGATCGAGACCATCCTGGTCAACATGGTGAAACCCCGTCTCTACTAAAAATACAAAAAATTAGCTGGGCATGGTGGCATGTGCCTGTAATCCCAGCTACTGGGGGGGCTGAGGCAGGAGAATTGCCTGAACCCAGGAGGCGGAGGTTGCGGTGAGCCAAGATCGCGCCATTGCACTCCGGCCTGGGTAACAAGAGCGAAATTCCGTCTCAAAAAAAAAAAAAAAAAAAGCATACAGCCTAGATCCCTCACACATGCCATTCACAGTAGAGTTTGTGCTCCTGTGAAAATTTAATGCCTCAGCCAATCTGATGGGAGGTGGAGCTCAGGTGGTAATGCAAGCAATCAGGAACAGCTGTAAATATAGAGGAAGCTTCTCTGGCTTGCCCACCGCTCACCTCCTGTTGCACAGCTCTGTTCCTAACAGGCCACAAACTGGTACCATGGGGGGTTCACTATTAATTCAGGGGTTGAGGACCCCTGACTTAAAAGACAGAGTTCAGGCTAGGCATGGTGGCTCATGCCTATAATCCCAGCACTTTGAGAGGCCGAGGCAGGTGGATCACGAGGTCAAGAGTTTGAGACCGCCTGGCCAACATGGTGAAACCCCATCTCTACTAAAAATACAAAAATTAGCTGGGCTTGGTGGTACATGCCTGTAATCCCAGCTACTTGGGAGGCTGAGGCAGGAGAATCGCTTAACCTGGGAGATGGAGGTTGCACTGAGCCGAGATGGTGCCACTGCACTCTGGCCTGGCAACAGAGCGAGACTCTGTCTCAGAAAAAAAAAAAAAAAGAATTCAGGCAGCAAAGGAGAAAAAGAAGGTGCAGACTGAGAATTAGGAAAACCAGATGGAATCTGACAGAGAACAAGAGAACTTTGAAGGACAAATTGATTAAGTGTGACTAATACAGAAAAATTGAGCAGTGACTCAAAGCTCTGTGAAGGAATCTAGAGTTCATTAAGAGATACTTGGTGAGTAGTGTCAGTACAGGGGAAACAGCCAGATTACAATGAGTTCAGATATAAACAAGAGATGAGGAAATAGAGACAGCAAGCACAGATCATTTGCAAGAAGCATGACTGAAAGAGAAGGGGAAGGGAGGAGAGGGCTATAATTAGAGGGGAATCTTGTTTGGGTTTTGCTGGGGTGTTTTGTTTTGTTGAGATAGGGTCTCACTTTGTAGTCCAGGCTGGAGTGCAGTGGCCTGATATCAGCTCACCACAGGCTCGACCTCCTGGGCTCTGATGATCCTCCTACCTCAGTCTTTCAAGTAGCTGGGGACACAAGTGTACACCATCATGCCTGGCTAATGTGTGTATTTTTGGTAGAGACAGAGTTTTGCCATGTTGCCCAGGCTGGTCTCAAACTCCCGGGCTCAAGTGATCCGAATGCCTAGGCCTTCCAAAGTGCTGGGATTACAGGTGTGAGCTACCGCACCTGGCCTGGGTTTTGCTGGTTTTGCTATTATTTATCATCTATGTGCTAAGTGTTTCACATGCATAATGACATTTAATCCTCATGAGAACTCTGTGACAAAATCCCCATTTTACAAATGGTTTTTGGAGAGGTGAAATGTTTCCCCAATTACAAAGCTATAGCATCAGGATTCAAACCTAAAGAGTGTTTGGCTGAACCACTACCCAAATTTGTAGCAAGTTCTCTGAGTCTGTATAGGGGAAGAATGAGTGTAAATGAGACAAGTTTTGGGAAATGCAGGAAATGGGGAGGGGAGATTCCAGTGTAATGCCCTCTCCTCTGAAGTTGGAACTGTGTTCCAGGAACTGAAAGTGCCTCAGGGGACTGAGGACAGAGGCACGTATACAGAAGGAATGCCTCCTCACTCTGCTGCCACTGCCTGCTTTCCTTCTGAATGAAGTGGTTAAAAGTCTTCAGTGCACCAGCCATGATGGCTCATGCCTGTAATACCAGCACTTTGGGAGGCCGAGGTGGGGGGATCATTTGAGGTCAGGAGTTCAAGACCAGCCTGGTTAACATGGTGAAACCTTCCTCTACTAACAATACAAAAATTAGGCAGATGTTGTGGTGGGTGCTGTAATCCCGGCTACTTGGGAGGGTGAGGCAGGAGAATCATCTGAATCTGGGAGCTGGAGGTTCCGGTGAGCTGAGAACGTGCCACTGCACCCCAGCCTGGGTGAGTCTTCAGAGTATATTATATAGCTATTTAAAGCAGCATTTCAAGAAGTTTTTATGATTAGAGAAATGTATGTGTTATAATAAAGTAAAAAAAAATAAGCAAACCAAATTGTATACATAGAATTATTGTCAAAGCATTAAAAGAATAAAGGCCAACAATGGCGGTCATTTATGTGAGTGGTGCGATTACCAAAGCTTTCCCACTCCGTTTTCCTTTTAAAACATATTTGAGGCCAGGCATGGTGGCTCACACCTGTAATATTCCGAGAATTTTGGGAAGCTGAGGCAGGCAGATTGCTTCAGTCCAAGAGTTCGTCGGGACCAGCTTAGGTAACATAATGAAACCCTATCTCTACTAAAAACACAAAAATTAACCAGGCGTGATCAAGTGCACCTGTAGTCCCAGCTACTCGAGAGGCCGACGTGGGAGGATCACCTGAGCCCAGGAGGCAGAGATTGCAGTGAGCTGACATCTGCATTCCAGCCTGGGTGTCAGAGGGAGACTCTGTCTCAGAAAAAAAAAAAAAAAAAAAAAAAAAATGCAGTCAATAGAAATTGGGCAAGTCACCGGACTTGCAGAGATTTGTTCAATAATCATCCTCTACTCCCCCTGCAAATTTCTGATTTGCAGCACCACTCCCTTGAATACAGGGGCACCTATATGTGGGTTGGGCCAAATGGAATTTTTCCTGGAACCTTGCAGATGCTCGAGTTGTTGGCAGAGATAGCCAAGCTGCTTAGCAAAAGCCGATTTGCCGGAGAAGTGAATGAACCAACACAGAAGCAGAATTGAGACATAAGGAAGGCAAGATCTGAGAGCGTCTAAGTCCCTGATGCCAATCTTGGTTTGGTTCCATGAGACTATGCATATTCCTCTTTTGGTCTAAGCTATTTTAAGATGAGTCAGTTGCTTGAAATGAAAAGAGCTTGCCTAATTCAACATATTTCTCTAAACTCGTAGCCATGAGTTAAATCATTTAGATACTGTATTGTTGCCAGAAAAATAGGTCTTGATCCAGACCCCAAGAGGTTTCTTGGGTCTTGTGCAGAAAGGAATTCAAAGTGAGTCTCAGAGTGCAGTGAGAAGAGACAGTTTATTGAAAGCTACTGTTTCAGAGTATAACATCCTCAGAAGGCAAGAGGAGGAACACCTCATCTTTGTTTTAAGTTTTTCTTATGTAGGGGTCTTGTCTACATGAAAGCTAAGCTAAGATGTGTCTACATGAGAGTAGGCTGAAAGCAACACAAAATTTATTATTCTGTTAATTTAAAGAAAGTTAGCCGGGCTTGGTGGCTCACGGCTGTAATCCCAGCACTTTGCGAGGCCGAGGCAGGTGGATCACGAGGTTAAGAGATCGAGACCATCCTGGCCAACATAGTGAAACCCCGTCTTTAAAAAAAAATAATAATAAAATAAATAAATTGAAAGAAAGCTATCCTTTTTTTAAAAATCAAAAATCAAAAATCAGATGTCAAGTGGATATGTTTTTTAAAATAAAATAAAGAAAGCTATCCTTGACATTATACTGTGTAAGTACCTCAAAGTATAACTATAATTCTATATTTTTTGTTTTGTTTTGTTTTTGAGACAGGGTCTCACTCTCTTTCTTACTCAGGCTGGAACGTAGTGGTACAATCTCAGCTCACTGCAACCTTCACCTCCTGGGCACAAGTGATCCACACATTTCGGCCTCCTGGGTAGCTGGGACCACAGGTGCACACACCATGCCTGGCTAATTTGTTTTTACTTTTGTAGAGATGGTGTCTCGCTATGTTGCCCAGACTGGTCTCAAACTCCTGCATTCAAGGAATCCTCCTGGCTTGGCCTCCCAAAATGCTGGGATTACAGGCATGAGCCATTGCATCTGGCCATTGTAATTGTCTTGAAAGCATATATTACTACGGGTGTTGGGAAATCTGGACTTTCAGTTGTTGTAGGACTATGTCCTTGCAGGTATTTTTAAGCTGTTTCCTCAACTAAACATCATATGACCATGGGTCATGAGTGGCAAGGAATGTGCCTTGGGTAGTTTTAAAATGGAGTTGAGGTCAGGCGCTGTGACTCATGCCTGTAATCCCAGCACTTTGGGAGGCCGAGGGGAGTGGATCACCTGAGGTCGGGGGTTCAAGACCAGCCTGGCCAACATGGTGAAACCCCATTACTACTAAAAATACAAAAATTAGCCGGGTGTGGTGGCACACACCTGTAATCCCAGCTGCTTGGGAGGCTGAGACTGGAGAATCGCTTGAACCCGGGAGGTGGAGTTTGCAGTAAACCGAGATTGTGCCACTGTACTCCAGCCTGGGTGACAGAGCAAGACTCTGTCTCAAAAAAAAAAAAAAAAAAAAAAATGGAGGGCCGGGTGCTGTGGCTCACGCCTGTAATCCCAGCACTTTGGGAGGCCAAGGCGGGTGGATAACGAGGTCAGGAGTTCAAGATCAGCCTAGTCATCATAGTGAAACCCCGTCTCTACTAAAAATACAAAAATTAGCCGGGTGTGGTGGCACGTGCCTGTAATCTCAGCTTCTCAGGAGGCTGAGGCAGGAGAATCACTTCAACCCGGGAGGCAGAGGTTGCCGTGAGCAGAGACCGCCATTGCACTCAAGCCTGGGTAACAGAGTAAGACTCTGTCTCAAAAAAAAAAAATGGAGTTGATTTTAAAATGATGTCACTCTGACTCTCCCAGGCTGTGACTTCCTAACAGCCTGACTGAGAATTGCATGCCTAAGATCTGAGGGTCCTGGGTTCATCCCTTGGTTGAGGTTCCTGCTGCGTCAAGAATGGTGTGTGATAGCAGAGCCCACACCATCTCCTCCTGGCCTGCCTCACTTTCATGGCTACATGTAGTTATAGCATCAATTTTCTAGTGGCTACTTTGTGCAAAGCACCAGGCACAGCAGTTCCAGAAAGAATTTTACTGCTAGGCCCTGACTTGAACAGGACTAGACATCCTCTAGTTCCACTAACAGCTAAAGAGACCTATGCAGCCAGCTGATTTGGACAATAAAATGTGCAGTTTGTTTTTCTGTCTGTCACACACTATTGCTACTAGTATCGAAGAAGCTATTCTTGGAGAATGAAAATGGAGATAAAAGCCCATGAGGAGTCTTTTTTTTTTTTTGAGACGGAGTTTTGCTCTTGTTATCCAGGCTGGAGTGCAATGGCGCCATCTCGGCTCACCGCAACCTCCGCCTCCTGGGTTCAAGCAATTCTCCTGCCTCAGCCTCCTGAGTAGCTGGGATTACAGGCACGTGACACTATGCCCAGCTAATTTTTTGTATTTTTAGTAGAGACGGGGTTTCACCATGTTGACCAGGATGGTCTCAATCTCTTGACCTTGTGATCCACCCCCTCGGCCTCCCAAAGTGCTGGGATTACAGGCTTGAGCCACCACGCCCGGCCTAAAAGCCCATGAGGAGTCTTAAATTTGTATTTGAAATTGGGAAAAGGTTGTACTTCAAGCCTCCTCATTCTTTATTATTATTATTAATTTTTGGAGGTAGGGTCTCACTCTGTCATTCAGGCTGGAGTGCAGTGGCACAGTCATGGCTCACTGCAGCCTCAAATGCCTAGGCTCAAGTTATCCTCCTGCCTCAGCCTCCAGAGTAGTAGGACTACAGGCATGCACCACCATGCCTAGCTAATTTTTAAATTTTTTGTAGAGATGGGGTCTTGCTATATTGCCCAGGCTGGCCTCAAATTCCTAACCTCAAACAATCCTCCTGCCTCGCCCTCCCAAAGTGCTGGGATTACAGGCATGATCCTCCATGCCCGGCCTTAAGCCTCCTTGTTAAGAGATGGAGCAAAATACTGAAGCTGGGGAAGACAGAGGATCTGGCTCTATGACCTGCTTCCCAATTAGATTCCTGGCTCTGACATCGAATGGACCAAAGCATACAGTGAAATGGCTCTTATGTTTATTTTGTTGATTGAATTTTTTTTGGTTCATTTATTTCAATCATCATTTAAAAAAATTTATTTCTATATTTTGAGACAGCCTCACTCTGTTGCCCAGGCTAGAATGCAGTGCCGTGATCCTGGCTTACTGCTGTCTCAATCACTCAGGCTCAAGCCATCGTCACACCTCAGCCTCTTGAGTAGTTGGGACTACAGGCTCCTGCCACCATGCTTGGCTAATTTTTATTTGTTTTTTGAAATGGGATTTTGACATGCTGTCCAGGTTGGTCTCAAAGCTCTGTGCTTAAGCCATCAGCCCACCTTGGTCTCCCAAAGTGCTGGGATCGCAGGTGTGAGTGAGCCATCATGTGCAGCATTTATTTTAAGGATTTGCACTGTGCTAGTCCTTGCACCCTCATGTCTCCTGTGCCATCCTCCTTCTCCCAGTGTTCCTGGTGCTGTCTCCTCTATGCCCAGGCCTCTGTGGCTGAGACTTGAGCAATGTCAACCCCAGGTCTCTCTCTAACTCCTGGTACCTGAATGCTGAGCAGTTACTAGCAAGTGCTAGTACACAGATACAAATACAGACAAGATAATCCTTCCTCCTTCTCCATTGTACACAGTTTAGTGGCGGTATTAAGCAGAAACAACTAACCATGTAAAATAAAATAATATTTTGTGGCAAACACAGGTCCTTATGAGGGCCAAATGGTAAGCAATTAATCCATGGGATACAGAGGTGGGTGTTGCTGTTCCCAGGAGCGGTGACACCTGACTTAGGGCTTGAAAGATGGATAAGAGTTTGCCAAGTGGATGAGGCAGAAGGGTTTCCTAGGCAGTGGGATCCATCATCATGAACAAGACCCAGAGGAATCCAACTGTGCCGGGTACTAGGGTAGCAAGAGCATAGCGTGTTTCATTTCAGTGAAGCCGGTTTCACTGCCAGGTTCACGTTTTCCGTTTCTAGGTTTCAATTCTGCAATAAGCAAACTTCTGAGAAATACGAATTTCTGTTTATTCTTGTTCAGACAAAAGCTGAAAATATTGATGAATGAGCAGATGAAAGGAATGTATATAAGAGATCCTAGGCTTTGTCAATCAAGGAATGAGTCACAACAACGCTGGGAAGAAAAGAAGACAAGGACTTGTGACACTATGGCAACGTTGTCCTCTTTGGAGCCCTATCTTCTCCTGGCAAGGGCCTGGAGCAGCTGTTCTTGCTACAACACTAGCTCTGCTGTCTGCTCCTTTAGCAGGCCAGATCTAGGCACTGTCCCTCATGTCCCCTGCACCATCCTCCTGTCCCCAGTTTTCCTGGTGCTACCTTCTGTGTGTCCAGGCCCTTGTGCCTGAGACTTGAGCATTACTACCGGCAGGTGCCCTTAGGTCCCTTCCTATCTCCTAATCCCCAAATGCTGAGTGGCCCCCGCGGAGACAGAGCTGGAGGCTGGTGGTGGAGGGCAGAGCTACTTCGGAGCTGAGCATCTCTTCCTCTTTGGCAGGGAAGCTTCTTCTCTATCTTTCTCACTCCTTGGTGCCCAGACAGGACCAGGAAGAATCTAGCTCCCTTCCCAACAGAAGTAGTATGCATATTTGCGGCAGAGCCCCAAGGGTGTTGCTGGTGTGAGGTTGACTGGAGGACTTGCCAAGAAGGCTGAGTTTGGGGTTTAACGTGAAAGCTGAAACTGGAGAAGGAGATGCTAACCGAATTGTCCAGAGGGTAAACAAAAGCTCAAACCTTAAGGATTAGCAAGGGCCAGTGCAGACATCAAATTCAATTGCAAGTCGTAGGCAGAAGGCTTGGAATCTGGCTTGGACCTGCAGCGAGTGGGAAGGGCCCAGGGCAATCACTGCCCACTCTCAGCTGCTCACTTGTCAGTTGTATGCAACTGGTCTGTCACACAGTGTTAGAAACAAATGCTTGTTCCTTGGTGCTGCAAAGAAGAACTAGCAGTTAGACAAAGAGTTTTGTTAGAAAGGCAATTTTACTTTCTGCAGAAAGGGTGCTTCTCACAAGTCACAAGAGCACTTAGAACAAAGGAGAGTAGACGTTTTTATTTCTAATGTGACTCCTGCCCCTGTGTCCTTTCTTCATTGGCTGGGGTCAGACTGCACCAGACCTGATTGGTTTAAACTAGACCTGATTGGCTAAACATTTAAATTAGACCTGATTGGCTAAATATTTAAACTTTCTTAGATAAGGTGGACATCTAACAAAAGAGAGGAGAGAGGAGGAAGGGGTCGTCTGCAGCGAACTAGAGAGCCAGTCTTTTCTTAAATTAGGAAGGGAATGTGAGCTGGAGCTGACAGCACCGCTGGTGCTGTGGCATGCCCGGGCATGTAGCAAAGTCAGAAAGAAGAAAAGGAGAAGAAAGGGTGTGGGCACTGGGAATTAAAGAATAAAAGGTTGAGCAGGCTCTTTGAAGAGAAACTTTGCCATATCTCACAACTTCTTCCTTCAACTTTTTTTTAAATTAACTTTTTCTTTCCAAACTTTTTTTTAGCATATTCTGACTGTCCTGTTTTTTATTGTTTTTGCTGGCTTGATTTTCTAGAAATAAAAGTCTATTTGAATAGAGTGGGGGAGAGTTGAGGAAAGTTTTGGTGAGAGGTTTTCTTTTTTGAGACGGAGTTTCACTCTTGTTGCCCAGGCTGGAGTGCAATGGCCTAATCTCCGCTCACCGCAACCTCCACCTCCTGGGTTCAAGCGATTCTCCTGACTCAGCCTCCTGAGTAGCTGGGATTACAGGCATACACCATCACGGCCGGCTAATTTTTTTTTTTTTTTTTTTTTTAGTAGAGATGGGGTTTCTCCATGTTGGTCAGGCTGGTCTTGAACTCCCGATCTCAGGTGATCTGCCCGCCTTGGCCTCCTAAACTACTGCAATTACAGACGTGAGCCACTGCGCCCCGCCAAGGGTTGTTTTAATAAATTTTTATACTAACCCACAAGCACGGGGTATGCGGCAGCATTTAACAAGGATTAGTGCAGTACACCTGTGACAATTGTGAGAGGGGTGAGTATTGAAGTTATTAACTTTTTCCATCCACTGAACTACTTGTCTGTGAGGCCTGTTAAGGAATCAGATATCTCTGAGTTGTTAGCTAATTCCTCTGATAGAGAGGTAAGGCCTTGTAAGGCCTTTGTAATTGTTCTGTCAGGGGCTGTGTTATTAGGAATGAAAATGCAACATTGGGTTCTAATCATGACACAAACTCCACCTTTTTTTGCTGGCATCATGTTTAATGCTATTCTGTTTTCCTAGGCCATTTGACTGGTGGGCATTAATTGTTCAGCTATTCCTCTCATGGCATCTCTGGTATATATAACAAAACGTTGCTGGTTATAGAAAATGCAGTTTATTTAATCTACATTTTAATTGATAGTTACTTACTAGAACAATTCGGATTCAAACCTTGCAGCTATTTGGTTTCGGGCTTTGAATTCATTTGGCAAACCTGGTGGAACTTTTGATGGCATCTGTATAAGCTTGAGGATCAAAGGACTCATAAGGAGCTTCTCTTGGTTTGCAGCTTTTTGCTTTTACTTTCTCAGGTTGGTGAAATGCCAAGGTGAAAGGGATGGCCAGTTGGACTGGAGCACAAGTTCTGCTCCAGTTACTTGGCAGAGTGTCTAGTAAAAGTCTGCCACAATACTACTATACATCTGCTTGGGGATGGCTAAGGGCAGACTGCTAGCTAAGCTCTTGGAAGGGCTTAAGCTTTTTGCATCCTTTTAAGTTTCAGAGGAATGCTAAATTTTCCTCTTGTCATGAGAGACACTAGGTAAACTTGATATTGGGAGGCGGAGACTGTGGCCTTTGGGGGCTGACCACCGGGTGCTGAACTTCTGGGAACAGCAGAAAGAGAGCTTGCTACTATTTATTATTTTAGGCTGTGGGATTTCTGAAAAGAGCCACCATACAGCTCATGTCCGGTTGACAGAGAGACTAAGTGGAAAGGGGACAGTCTGTGCCTCTGGCCTACTGTGCGCACAAGAGTAACAGTTGCTTTTGTCTAGGGTGCAAACCTATTATTTAGTCTATTTCAACCAGGCATTTGAATGGTTGCTGTTCTGTCTTAATTGCTAAGGTTTGTTTTAGATCATTTACTTTTACAAAAGACACCTTGGTCCTATCATTAAGTAGAGGAATAACAGGTGTCTGCTCTAAAGCTGAAACTCTTGGGGTAGGGAAGGAGGAGGAGGAATGATGTGTATTTAAAAAAATACGTATAGAATCTTTCTTATTGACATTGGCCCCTACACTATAGAATTGACTGAGGGCAGGCCTAGGGTCAGTGGAGGGAGAGGTAGTAATAGAAATAAGGCTGGGTCCAGTGGAATGCCTGGAATCCCAGCACGTAGGGAGGCCGAGGCGGGTGGATCACGAGGTCAGGAGATCGAGACCATCCTGGCCAACATGGTGAAACTCTGTCTTTACTAAAATACAAAAAAAATCACCGGGCATGGTGGTGCATGCTTGTAGTCCCAACTACTCGGGAGGCTGAGGTAGGGGAATCCCTTGAACCTGGAAGGTGGAGGTTGCGGTAGCCGAGATTGAGCCACTGCACTCCAGTCTGGCAACAAAGCAAGATTCTGTTTTAAAAAGAAAAAAAATAAGGATAGGGTTGCATTGGTGAGATTGGCAATCAGGGAGAGTAGTTCCTTTGGTAAAATGGAGGAGGGGCTTTAGATTGATGCAACCCCCCCCCAGTAGAAGTGTAACCTTGGTACTGGGTGGTCTGCGGATGTAGTTCTGATTACTATAAGGTTGCTAGGCTGTGGGAGTAAAGGAATGGCATCTTGGTTGTAGTCACAACAGTGAGAACTTGGGGTAACTGTAGAGATTAGAGGGCCAGGGCAGAGATACTTATCTGAAGAAGCTAGTTGTCTTTGGTCCTTCAAATCCTTAGAAGGTATAACAAGACAAGCATTAAAAACAATGGTTTGGCCTGAGTCAGACTTAGTTACATTAATAACAAAGTAGCTAGCAACAGAGTGAGGAAAGAGGGAGAGACAATATATAAAAGGTATAGAAGAATTAAGCTTTTCTTAGCTTTAATTTGGTAGGGCTTGACCTTGGAACAATGGCGGGTGATTCTGAGGGTGGGGGAGCACCAGATAAGGTCCTTCTTAAGCTGGGTTGAGTTTTCTTTCCTTCTACCTTTTGATGAGGGTGCGATCGCTACGTTGATGTTGATGTGCTGGAAACTTTAGGGGAGGTACCTGTGCCAGGAGACCTTTTGTTTTAAGAGAAGAGAAAGTAGAAGATAGACCAAGTATATAGTTTCTGAAGAACTGATTTTTTGGTTTCAGATGTAGGGACATCAGTAGTCAAATGTAAATAAGGGGATAAACATCCTTTCAAGGGGCAGTTCTGATTCTTAACAAGACAATGGGGAGGCATTTAGTCCAGAGTAACTGGGTTTCTAGGACTAATTTGGTTAGGTGACTCCTTAGAGTTTGATTCATCCCCTCCTGAAGAGGATGGATGCTAAGGGATATGGTATTCTTTATGTCTGGCACCTGGGCTAATTCTCTAATAATGTTTTCCTTGAAATGTTTTCTACTAGTCTAAATCTGGGTATGATGTTTTCAGTGAATGCTTTAACTATATTACTAGCGATTGTGTTTGAGAAGGGGATAGCCTCTACTCAGTAAAGTGGTCTACTGTTACTAGCAAATACTTCAGGCAACCGATCGGCGGCACTTTAGTGTAATTGAACACTTTGGGATGGTCTTAGCCTTGGATCTCTTCCTTTGAGGAGTGATTTTCTTTCTTTTTCTTTCTTTCTCTTTTTTTTTTTTGAGACGGAGTCTCTGTCCCCAGGCTGGAGTGCTGTGGTGCAATCTAAGCTCACTGCAGCCTCCGCTGCCCGGGTTCAAGCAATTCTCCTGCCTTAGCTTCCTGAGTACCTAGGACTACAGACACACGCTGCCATGCCCGGCTAATTTTTGGTATATTTAGTAGAGAGGGAGTTTTACCACGTTGGCCAGGTTGGTCTTGATCTTCTGACCTTGTGATCTGCCCGCCTCGGCCTCCCAGAGTGCTGGGATTACAGGGATGAGCCACTGCACCTGGCAGGGGGGTGATTTTCTTAGGGCTTGTTTATTAGTTTTCCTGCATATTAGGCAACTATCTGTGACCTGTTTGGCTAGGGTATAAATTCTAATACACTTTTAAAAAATTTTTTATTTTTTTTACAACATGGGGTTTCACCATGATGGCCAAGCTGGACTTGAACTTTTGACCTCAGGTGATCCACCCACCTCGGCCTCCCAAAGTGCTAGGATTACAGGCGTGAGCCACCATGCCCTGCTCTAATACACTTCTAAACTCTCAGAACTGCATTACACATAGCTTGGGGTCCTCAATGGGTTTTTTGATGTAGTTGAGTCAAGACCTCCCTCATGAGAGGTTTGGGTAACATCTTTTCATCTGGTAATATTCATTTTCCTTCTGTGTTCTCTTCAGCACCTATTTTTATTAACTTTTCCTTTGCAGTGGAAGAGAAGATGGGGCCTGCAGTAGGGGAAGCAAGGCAAGGCGTTAAGTGAAAGACAGGCATTTCAGAAGGAAATAGCTCGTTTGGCTATCTGATCTGCAAGGTTATTTCCCTGACTTGTGAAAGAAAAGTCTTTTTGATGCTCTGGGACATGTGCAATAGCTATCTCTCTGGCACCTGGAGATTGTCTAGGGCACGAACAATTAGTTGTTTGTGGACTAGACCTTGGCCTTTATTGTTAGTAAGAACCCTCTCAGTCCAAATGTTTCCAAATGTATGAGCCCCTCCAAAGGCATACTTAGAATCAGTATAGATAGTTCCTTCTTGGCTCTGTAAAGGTTTCAAAGCTTGGATGAGTGCAAACAGTTCGCGGGTTTGGGCAGACTAATTATTGGGTAGTCTTCCTGATTTGACTTCTTCAAGAGTTTCTCCATTAATTACTAAATACTTAATATATCTGTTCCCTTCAATTACTTAAGTCTGGCCAGACCTTCATATGATAATTAATTAAATCTAAACATGTGTGCCTCCTTTATAGGTTTGGATTCCTTGTTAAGAAATCTGCCGGGTTGAGTGAATTATCAGTAGTTAATGTTAAATTATTTTTTTCTAGCAGAATAGCCTCACTCTTTAAAATGTTTCAGTCAGTGATCCACCTCCTTGCTTGTTGATTTAAGATAGTTCTAACTTGGTGGGGCTTGCTTACTATAATGTTCCTTCAAAGGTTAATTTTCTACTTTCTTTAATACTGCTGTAGCCACAATGGATTGAATGCGTTGAGGCCATCCACAGGTGACTGGCCTCGTGGTAAGCACTGTGCTCTTGGGTAAGCACTCTTAAAGCTACCCTGTCATTCACGTTAACGAAAAGGTGAAATGGCTTTTCTAGGAAGGGTAGGGCTAGAACAGGGGCAGTTGTGAGCATCTCTTTTAATTCCTCAGCTTGATGGATTTCCTCAGAAGTCTACAAGAGACAGTCAGGTTTCCACTGGGTAAGTTTTTCATATAAAAGTTTACTTTTTAGTGCACAGCTGCCTGAAGGGAGTGTCGGGGAAACTGAAGGGAAGAAGATGATCTAGAGGATCCCATGTGTTGGTGGGTGCAGGTTGTTTAGAAACAGGGACTTTTTCTCTTTCAGAGGAATTGGTTTCTGGCTTGTTCATTCTGGTTTTTAAGGGGTAAAGGAGGACAGGTCCTTGTCTCTAACAAAGAGCATAGTCTATCTCCTCCTGGGAGACAGGGCTTTTATCATTAACATGTTCCATTAAGAGCTGACAAATCCACTGCTCATCAGGCCTAAATTTTGGCCACAAGACTGAGGGTGTAAGGATGGGCCCTCCAAATAAAACAACAATATTTTATTATTTGCTGCTTTCTTTTATGTTTGGTTCTTTCATTATCTTTCTAATAGTTTAACATAAGCCTTAGGGGACTATCAGGAGGAATTTCATTATCTTGAAGGTTTGGGGTGATGCCTAAGTAGAACAGGCCTTTTCCTTGGAACTTTCAACACCCCCTTGCTGGAGGTTTCTAGCACTCCTAGGTGCAGGGCGTTGGGGGAGTGCAGGGGCAGTGTGGGGGCGCCTCAACCTGCGATGTTTCTTACCTTGGTCTGTGCAGTTACGGGGTTGCCATGGTGTTGTAAACTGCTTCTTCCTGTGTTGCTGAAAGCCTGGATTTATTCATCACAACAGGTAGGTCTTGATCTCCTGTCCCTGAGGCCACTGCAATGGGACAGTGGGACATGTCTCCCCTTGGGTGGGGTGACCGAAGACCCCCTCCTGAAGGAGAATGGGAACCTCAGATGAGCCCCCAAAATTGTTAGAAACAAATGCTTGTTCCTCAGTGCCGCAAAGAAGAACTAGCACTTAGACAAAGTTTTCCTAGCAAGGCAATTTTACTTTCTGCAGAAAGTGTGCTTCTCACAGGGCTGGCCATCATGAGAGCACCCAGAACAAAGGAGAGTTGAAGTTTTTATTTCTAATATGACTCCTGCCCCAATGTCCTTCCCCCTTGGCTGGGGTCAGACTACATAATTTAGACTAGACCTGACTGGCTAAACATTTAAACTTTCTTAGATAAGGTGGACACCTAACGAGAGAGAGGGGAGAGGAGGAAAGGGTCCTCTGCAGTGAACTAGAGAGCCAGTCTTCTTAAATTAGGAAAGGAATGTGAGCTGGAGCTGACAGCACCACTGGTGCTGTGGCATGCCCAGGCATGTAGCAAAGTCAGAAAGAAGAAAAGGAGAAGAAAGGGTGGGGGTACTCGGAATTAAAGAATGAAAGGTTGGGCAGGCTGTTTGATGAGAAACTTTGCCGTAACTCACACACTTGGTGGGGCTTGCTTACTATTAATTTTCCTTCAAAGGTTAACTTTCTACTTTCTTTAACTAATACTGCTGTAGCCACAATGGATTGAATGCATTGAGGCCATCCACAGATGACTGGGTTTAAAACCTTTGACAGGAAGGCTCATGCATGATCTCTCTCTCTCTCTCTCTCTCTCTCTCTCTCTCTCTCTCTCTCACACACACACACACACACACACACACACACACACACACACTGGCTCACACAGCTAGCAGAGCAAAAAATACCCTCACCTGTGGAGAGACCCAGACCCATTTGGGGAGTCTGCAACACAAACTCCCCTTCCCCTTACCTGTTCTTCTGCACCAGGTTTTTTGGTTTTTTTGTTTGTTTGTTTTTGAGATGGAGTCTCACTCTGTCACCAGGCTGGAGGGCAGGGGCATGATCTCAGCTCACTCTAACCTGTGCCTCTCAGGTTCAAGCGATTCTCCTGCCTCAGCCTCCTGAGTAGCTGGGACTGCAGGCATATGCCACCATGCCCAACTAATTTTTGTATTTTTAGTAGAGATGCGGTTTCACCATGTTGGCCAGGATGGTCTCCATCTCTTGACCTTGTGATCCACCCACCTAAGTCTCCTAAAATGCTGGTATTACAGGTGTGAGCCACTGTGCCTGCCCTGTTTTTTTTTTTTTGGGGGGCGGGGGGACAGGGTTTTACTCCAGTGGCCCAGGCTGGAGTGTAGTGGTGTGGTCTTGACCCACTGCAACCTCTGCCTCCTGGGTTTAAGCAATTCTCCTGCCTCAGCCTCCCAAGAAGCTGAGATTACTACTAGTGCTACTGTGCCCAGAAAATTTTTGTATTTTTGTAGAGATAAGGTTTCACCACATTGCCCAGGCTGGTCTTGAACTCCTGGGCTCAAGCAATCCACCTGCCTTGGCCTCCCAACATGCTGGGATTACAGGCATGAGCCACCCTGCCTGGCTGTACCAGGTCTTAAAAGGAAATCCTTCCTCAACCACCAGTCTTCCTATGGAGCTTAAGCAGATTTGCATCTGTAGATGTTTCCCTTCTGGGAGATTTCAAGGCTCTCCCTTTGGGCATAATAAGAAAAGAGAGCAACTCAGAGGAAGGGAACATAAAGGGCAGGGTTTGAGTAGACACTTTTGCAGACAGCTTGGGAGAGGGGCTGAGGCTTTGGAAGCCAGGAGAAGGAGGACAGCCAAGGGGCCCAAGGGACTGACAGAGCAAGGAGAAACGGCTCGGTCGTGTTCTTTGGTGCTTTGGCACATGACCTCATTATCGTGGGCAACAGGCTGAGGCTGTTTGATTGTGTTTGGGGGAAAGGATTGAAAAATAGTGCCAGGCATGGTGGCTCATGCCTGTAATCCCGGCACTTTGGGAGGCCAAGGCAGGCAGATGGCTTGAGCCCAGGGGTTTGAGACCAGTCTGGGCAACATGGTGAAACCCCGTTTCTACTAAAAATACAGAAATAAGCCAGATGTGGTGGCACATTCCTGTAATCCCAGCTACTTGGGAGGCTGAGGCAGGAGAATTGCTTGAACCCAGGAGGTAGAGGTTGCAGTGAGCCAAGATTGTGCTATTGTACTCCAGCCTGGGCAATAGACCGAGACTCTGTCTCAAGAAAAAAAGAAAATAATTCCTTAGCAATGATGTAGTAATCCCCACTAGGGGTGCTGCCCATATTCTAATTGCAATCTGAATTCTCATATTCTTGTACATCCTTCTACTCTGGAAATTGTCCTTGTTACACAGGCTGGGTGCCCAATGACCAGGTCCGTACTATGCAACCCTGTCCTCATGGCATATAGCTAATTGGTCCAGTGGTGGACTTGAATCAAGAGGTCTCATCAGATCTGTGCATAACTAAACCACCAATAGTTTGGGGGTCTGCCCCCGAGCCAAGCCAGGCCAGAGACCCTTCTCACAGCAGAGTGAGAATAGATTAGTCCCTCTCTGCCAGTGGCAGGTAGGATGTGAATAAGGCCAGGGAGCTAGTGGCACTCAGTCACACTGAGGAGTTAAGGCTGGAGTGGGGAAAGTTGAAGGCAGCATGCAGAGAAAACCAGAGAACTAGACATCGAATCCTTGGTTCCAGCCATATCTGACCAAGGCCCTAAATCAGAGTTTCCCTTTTATTCTTCTGGTTTAGTTGCTACTTGAAACACTTAATTATCCTTCCAACAAGTTTCAACCCCCACTTTTCCTTCTTAAAGTAGTTGGTTGGGTTTTTTGTTCCTTGCACCACACACCAAGAAAACAGATGACGAGCTGAGTAGGTTAAATTAATGTTCTCCAAAGCTTTGTTCATCCTGAGACCTCAGATTACTTCGCATCCCTCAATCACAATGGCACCCAGAAGGCACTGAATCAATAGGGACTGCTTTTTCCCTAGCCAGTTTTGGAAGTTCCATTACCAGAGCTGGTGTCTCCCTTTCTAGAAAATTCTCAGTCCATTTACATAAGACCTGGAACTGCCTGGGAAGAGCCCACAGTTCAAAAGGTGATATGAGACCCTCTGGGAGTGTCCTTAGAGGACATGCTGGGTCTCATACCTATTTTCAATTTTACATGTGACTCAGCCGTTGCTGCTGCCACTGCCTCTTTCTTTTTTCTTTTCTTTTCTTTCTTTCTTTTCTCTCCTTCCTTCCTTCCTTCTTCTTTTTTTTTTTTTTTTTGAGATGGAATCTGGCTTTGTTGCCCAGGCTAGAGTGTAGTGGCGTAATCTCAGCTCACTGCAACCTCCACCTCCTAGGTTCAAAGTGATTCTCCTGCCTCAGCTTCCCAAGTAGCTGGGATTACAGGCACCGGCCACCATGCCTGGCTAATTTTTATTTTTGTATTTATTTATTTATTTATTTTTGAGACAGAGTCTTGCTCTGTCACCCAGGCTGGAGTGTAGTGGTGTGATCTCAACTCACTGCAACCTCCATCTGCTGGGTTCAAGTGATTCTCCTGCCTCAGTTTCCTGAGTATCTGGGACTACAGGCACCCGTGACCATGCCTGGCATGTTTTTGTATTTTTAGTAGAGATGGGGTTTCACCATGTTGTCCAGGCTAGTCTGGAACTCCTGACTTCATGTGATCTGCTTGCCTTCACCTTCCAAAGTGCTGGGATTACAGGCATGAGCCACCATGCCCGGCCAGCTAATTTTTATGTTTTTAGTATAGATAGGGTTTCACTGTGTTGGCCAGGGCTCATCTTGAACTCCTGACCTCAAGTGATCCACCTGCCTTGGCCTTCCAAAGTGCTGGGATTATAGATGTGAGCCACGATGCCTGGCCAGTCTCTTCTTAAAGTATGCATAATCAAGGCAAAATACATTTCTAAGCATGCAAACAAATCCACTGCACCCACTTACCAGACAGTTGCTCTCTACTCTGTGATTTGTGTCTAAGGCCAATGCAAGATGGGCGGATGGCCAAGGCACAGCCTGTTTCCTGAAATCATCTGTGGGAAGATAATTCACTGTTGAGCAACTCAGGACTTGAAGGAGAAAATAGGATTATAAATATTTTTACATTCATCAACTCGCTGAATAAAAGGGATATTTGGGACATTTTAATACATCTTAAATTAGTAATAATGAGTACTATTCAAATTTCCTTTCTATCTAGAGGGTGGTGACATGTTGGCATGTTGGCTTTTTTTTTTGAGATTGAGTTTTGCTCTGTCACCCAGGCTGGAGTGCTGCAGTGGCCCAATCTCAGCTCACTGCAACCTCTGCCTACTGGGTTCAAGTGATTCTCCTGCCTCAGCCTCCCGAGTAGGTGGGATTACGCCTGGCTAATTTTTGTATTTGTACTAGAGACGGGGTTTTACCTTGTTGGCCAGGCTGGTCTTGAACTCCTGACCTCAGTTGATCCACCCACCTCAGCCTCCCAAAGTGCTGGGATTACAGGCATGAGCCACCGTAGCTGGCCTGCTGGTCTTTATTATATTCTGCCATGTCCCACAGAGTTTAAGGTAGAGAATAGAAAGTTCAATTTGGGACATGCTAAAGTTAAGGACCCTGCAGGGCATGCTGGTGGCAATACCCAATGGGCATTCAAGACCCAGAATTTAGGTTTGGACATCATTGGCTTTTGGGTGGTTGTTGAAACCTTGGGTATGAGTGAGATAATCCAAGAAGCATTTGAAAGAAGAAGTAAACCAAGGCAGAGCCCTGGGAACAGAAACATTTATGGGGCTGACGGGAAGGAAAGGAATTAGTCAAGAAAGAAAACGCATTCAAAGAGATGGAAGAAAATGAGGGGTGACGGGCAATTTAGTGACTGCAGGAGAAAAGGATTTCAAGAATGAAGAACTGGTCAACATAGAGAAGAGGCCTAAAAAGATAAGTACTGAGAGGACAAAGAAGACAAGGCGTCCCTCTAGCATAGCAACAAGGAAGTTCCTGGTGACATTAGTGGCTTCGGTGGTATAGTAGAGAGAGAATCCAGATGTCAGAGGGTTGAGGACTCTGGCGCCAGTCCACAGGGGAATGAAGCTTTCCTTGCACTGCTCAGCACTACGTGATGACAAGAAGGTGGAGGGTTAAGGGGACATAGATGTAATGAGATAAGGGAGGGGGAGCTGCAAGAACAGACACTTATGTTTGGATAATCGAATTTTGTCAGAGTATTGCTTTCAGGTGATGACAGGCCTCAGAGTGTGACCAAGGGGATGAGTGGCCTGAGCAGTAAGAAGGGCTAAGGTCATTGGAGACAAGGGGGCCAGAGATTTTAAGATTAAGATATAGAAGGTGCTATCCACAGGGATACTAAATCACCCAGGATGATGGCAGTATTTCTCCTGGAAAGCCTGTGAGTCAAGGGCCAAAGTCCTCAGTGAATGTAGGGTAAGTGAGTAGATGGCCGTGCTGAGGAAGGGAGTCCAAAGAACAGTGATGATCTGAAAGAGGCAGTGAGGGCGGGGGATGCTGACCACCTTCCTTGTCACCTGGTAGGTGGGCTAGGGCATTAGTAAGGCCTCTTGCTATCCTCAGCCAGGTTTCAGTTAAAGCAGAAGGTGGAGGGAGGTCCCTTCTATAATGAACCAAGGTTCCAGATGATACAGGCTCAGGATGCTGTGGTAGGAGCAGGAAGCACAGAGGGCAGCAGCATCCCGAGAGCACAGGAGAGGCCCCTATCTGGATAAACCTGCATTTTGGGAGTCAGTCTAGGATGACAGGAAGAATCGGGACATCATGGGGCTGATTGAAGAGGCACTAAGAGAGATCAGAATTGACGTGGCTTCCATGCTGTGCAGACCAAGGCCTTAGGTGATGCCTGCAGCCTGGTATGCACCAGATTCCCAACAGAAATTTGGTGAGCCTCTGCAGGGCCTGGCCCTGGTGAGGAGAGGGATAACTAGATCCAAGTCAGAATACAAGTAGACAGTGGTCTCCTGCACCCTCTGGGTGGATATGTCTTTGTCATGGATTCTGTAGTGGGTCTCCCATCCATTCACACACTGTTCTCTATGGAGGAGCTCTTTAAGTAAGATTGGTTTCACTTCCAGCCTCAGTGGTGTGTCCTAAATCAGAAAAATCCCATCCCCAGGCCCAGTCTTTGGGTCAGGGAATGGCCCAAGCCAGCTCTACCCTCCGCTGTGTGTGGACTTTTCTCTGGTCGCAGGAGTTGCTTTAGAGGGAGTCTCTAAGTCTAGAGCAAAGATGTAAAATCTGTAAAAACCGCTGCCATTTCTGCCGCTATAAGGAGAAACAGCCTTGTCTGAATCCATTCTATGCTGCTGTAACAGATTACCACAGACTAAGTGTCTTAGTCTATTTGTGTTGCTATAAAGCAATACCTGAGGCTGGGCAATTTATAAAAGAGAACCATTTGGCTCATGGTTCTGAAGGTTGTACAAGAAGCATGACACCAGCATCTTCATCCAGTGAGGATCTCGAGCTGCTTTCCACTCATGCCAGAAGGTGAAGGGGAACCACTGTGTGCAGATGTCACATGGCAAGAAAGAAGGCAAGAAAGAGAAGGAAGGTGTCAGGCTCTTTTTAACAGCCAGCTCTCAGGGGAACTCTCATGGAAACTAATAGAGCAAGAACTCATTCATTACCATGAGGACAGGACAAGGACTGCACCAAGTCATTCATGAGGGATTTGCTCCCATGACCCAAACACTTCTCATTAGGTCCCACCTACAACACTGGGGATCAAATTTCAACATGAGGTTTAAAGGGTTAAATATTCAAACTATAGCACTGGGTAATTGACAATAAACAGAAATTTATTTGGCTTACAATTCTGGAGGCTGAGAAGTTCAATATCAAGGTCCAGCATCTGGCAAGGACCTTATTGCTGTATCATCCCATGATGGAAGGCATCACATGAGTGAGAAAGCATGTTTGTACATGAGAAAGTGAGAGTGACATGGGAGCAAACTCATCCTTTTGTCTGGATCCCACCCCTGAGATAACCCATGGCCACGGTAGCAGCATTAATCCATGCATGAGGGTGGATACTTCAGGACCTGATCACCTCTTAAAGGTCCCACTTCTCAACACTGTTGCACTAGAGATTACGTTTGCAACACATGGACTTTGGAGGACACATTCAAATCACAAAAAGTCTATATTACTATTCTTCAGAGAAACAGAGCCAATAGGATATATATTTATGAGGGGATATTTTATGAGAATTGACTCACTTTATTATGGAAGCCAAGAAGTCCCGTGATATGCTGCCTGTAAGCTGAAGACCCAGGAATGCTGGTGGTACAATTCAGTCCAAGTTTTAAGGCCTGAGAACTAGGAGCTCCTCCTCTAAAGGCAGTAGAAAATGAATGTCTCAGCTCAGAGAGAGCAAATTTGCCCTTCTTCCATCTTTTTGTTCTATTCAGGTTCATAATGGACTGGATAATGCCTATCCAACATTGGTGAGGGCAATCTTCCTTTTCCAGTCTACTGATTTAAATGATTACTTCCAGAAACACCCTCACAGACACACCCAGAAATAATGTTTTACCAACTATCTGGGCATCCCTTAACCCAGTCAAGTTGACACAGAAAATTAACCACACAACCCAAGGATAAAGCCAACACACACAGAGGAGGGAAGAGCTGGGCCAGTGCGGAGAAACAAAGCCCCTGAAGACGTTGAGACCCTCTGGATCAAAGCATTCTTCAAGTCCTCATTGCTTCTGGCCTTTTTTTCTGGAACAATATATGTTCTTTATTTTTATTTATTTATTTTTGAGATAGGGCCTTACTCTGTTGCCCAGGCTGGAGTGCAGTGATCTGATCATAGCTCACTGCAGCCTTGAATTCCTGGGCTCAGGCAATCCTCCCACCTCAGCCTCCCAACTAGCTGGGATTATAAGTGCATGCCACCATGCCTGGCTAATATTTTATGTTTTATTTTTTGTAGACACAGGGTCTTGCTTGTTTTCTCAGGCTGATCTTGAACTCCTAGGCTTGAGTGATCCTTCCACCTCAGCCTCCCAAATGTTCTTTATTATTGACACCAGTTTGAACTGGGTTTTCTGTTACCTTGCCTTACCTGAGAGCATCCCAGCTGAGAGGAACATACCTTAGACATACTTTGTCCTGTTAGCTCCTTACCCACCTTCCCCGGGCCAAGGTATATATGGGGGCTGGGCATGTGTAGACTCTGGAGTTCTCAGCCTTCAGGGGACTGTGATTCTGAAGATGGAGCTGGATGTAAACTATCAGTCAGGGAGGGAGTCAGCTTTCTCTGTCAGAGACTATTTGGCCCCCAACTCCTATCTTGGTGATCCAGACATTTAGTTCTGTTTTGTAGAATCTTTTGCATGACCACACCTGACTTTCGTAGTAATCTCCCTAAATTAGTTTTCTGCTAGTAAGAGTGTTCACTGTTGTGAACAGCTACTTTTTGTATTTTTGTTAGAGACAGAGTTTCACCATGTTGGCCAGGCTGGTCTTGAACTTCTGACCTCAGGTGAACCACATGGTTATTATCTGCTTTTCCTTCCCACTCTTACTCATTCAGTGAATGTTTATCAAGTGTCTACCAGGGGGCAGGCACCATTCTGGACACTGGGGATAAATCAGTGAACAAAGTAGACAATAATCCCTGCCCTTGGGGCTTATAGGATTACATTCTAATAGGGAGATACAGACAGTAAACAAAATAAACAAGTAAAAAATATATAACTTTAAACAGTGATAAAATGGGCCAGACATGGTGGCTCACTCCTGTAACCCTAGTGCTTTAGGAGGCTGAGGTGTAGGATTGTTCAGGGCTCAGAGTTTCAGACCAGCTTTGGGAATACAGTGAGAGCCCTGTCTCTATAAATAATAAAAATAAAAAATTACCCAGGCATGGTGGCACATGCTGTGGACCTGAGAGGATGGGGCAGGAGGAGTGCTTGAGCCCAGGAGTTCAAGGCTGCAGTGAGCTATGATCACGCCACGGGACTCCAGCCTGGGTGACAGAGTGAGACCCCGTCTCGAAGAAGCAATAAAATGTTAAAGCGGAAAATTCAAATCAGGGAGTTTTTGTGTGTTTTACATAGATTGTATAGGGAAGGCCTCACTGAGAAAGTTGCTTTGGATTTTGTGTAAAGAACTCAACTCAAACTGAGATATGGACTATGGATGAGTATGGAGGGGAAGATCACTCTCAGTAAAGTCCAAAGGCCTTGAGGTGGGCATGTGTCTGGTGTGTTTGAGGAACGGCAAGGAGGCTAATTTGACCCAGAGGGGTGATGGAAGGGGAGAGTAGGAGGTCACAGAGGTGATGGAGCTGGTCACACGGAGCCTTTAGGGCATAGTGAGCACATCAGTTTTTACATCTGATCAATGGGGGAACGTGGGATGGTTTTAAGCCAAGTACTGACAAGACCTGACTTACCTTTTAAAAGAAAGATGAGTCAAGGATGATCCCAAGTTTTTATCTGAACAGATGAAAGAATTGACTTGCTACTAGCTGGCTGAGTGCAGTGGCTCAGACCTGTAATCCCAACACTTTGGGAGGCTGAGGCAGGTGGATCACTTGAGGCCAGGAGTTCAAGATCAGATGGGGAACATGGTGAAACCCCATCTCTACTAAAAATACAAAAATTAGCCAGGTGTGCTGGCGCATGCCTGTAATCCCAGCTACTCAGGAGGCTGAGGCATGAGAATTGCTTGAACCTGGGAGATGGAGGTTGCAGTGAGCCGAGATGGCACCACTACACTCCAGCCTGAGTAATAGAGTAAGACTCTGTCTCAAAAAAAAAAAAAAAAAATTGACTTGCTATTAGTTGTTAGAAAAACTACATTTTGTGTGTGTGTTGGGGAGGGCGGATGGAGAATAAATGGTCAGTTTTGGGTATTTAATTTTTCTTTTTAAGACAGGGTCTTGCTTTGTTGCCCAGGCTGGCATGCAGAGGTATACTCATGGCTCTCTGCAGCCTTGACCTCCCTGGCTGAAGTGATCCTTCCGCCTTATCCTCCTGAGTAGCTGGGACTTACAGGTATGTCCCAACATGCTTGGCTAATTTTTATTTTTTATTTTATTTTATTTTTAAAGACGGGGTTTGACCATGTTGGTCAGGCTGGTCTTGAACTCCCGACCTCAGGTGATCCGCCCACCTTGGCCTCCAAAGTGCTTGAGCCACCATGCCTGGCCCGCTTGGCTAATTAAAAAAAATTTTTTTAAGAGATATGTTGCCCAGACTGGTCTTGAACTCCTAAACTCAAGTGATCTGCTTGCCTCTGCCTTCCATAGTGCTGAGATTACAGGTGTGAACCATGGCACCTGCCTGGACATTTAAATTTGCAGTGCCTATCAGACATCTAAGTAGAGAGGTCAAGTAGACAGATGGCTGTCTGAGTCTGGAGTTCAGGACTGAGGTTCAGGTCAGGGATTTATTTGAGGTTCACTATAAAAGTGATGGTATTTAAACTCCAAAACTGGCCGGGCGCTGTGGCTCACACTTGTAATCCCAACACTTTGGGAGGCTGAGGTAGGCAGATCACTTGAGGTCAGGAGTTTGAGACTAGCCTTGCCAACATGACGAAATCCTGTCTTTACTAAAAATACAAAATTACCCCTGTAATCCCAGCTACTTGGGAGGCTGAATTGCTTGAACCTGGGAGGTGGAGGGTTCAGGGAGCTGAGACCAAGCCACTGTTTTCTAGTCTGGGTGACAGAGTGAGACTCTGTCGCAGAAAAAAACAAAAAAACAAAAACAAAACACTACAAAACTGGATAAACCCACTCAAGACCTTTTGCCTTTACTTTGATGACCCATTTTCTGAGCTGTGACAGTACTTTAATTCACATTTAGATACTTATTTAGAAACGGACTGAGCATACTGCAAATGAAGACATAATGTTTCATGTCTGGCAGACTCTAGCTTTTTTTTTTTGACAGAGTTTTGCTCTTGTTGCCCAGGCTGGAGTGCAGAGACAGGATCTCGGCTCACTGCAACCTCCGCCTCCCGGGTTCAAGCAATTCTCCTGCCTCAGCCTCCTGAATAGCTGGGATTATAGGTGCCTGCCACGATGCCCAGCTAATTTTTGTATTTTTAGTAGAGACAGGGTTTCACCATGTCGGCCAGGCTGGTCTTGAACTCCTAGGAGGCTGAGGCAGGAGAATTGCTTGAACCCAGGAGGCAAAGACTGCAGTGAGCTGAGATTGTGCCACTGCACTACAGCCTGGGCAATAAGAGCAAGACTTTGTGTCAAAAGAAAAATTCTGTCCAGTTTTTATATTTTTGAATATAAATCTTCTTTTGTTTCTTCTGTTGTTTCAAAGCCTAGAGAATGCTGACATTTGTCCATAAATATAACTGCCTCATCCTATTAAATATATAGTTCCTATGGCTGTTCTTTAAAATAATTAGCACTTTAATCCACTTGGTGTTTATTTTTATATACTATGTGAAACTTACATTTTTGTCCTCCGAAGTTTCATTCATTTATCTGCGCATTCTTCTCATAGTTCATCCTTTCTTACTGCCGTGTTTGGGAATGTTATTTTAGTATGCGTCCTGTCAGGATTAATATATATGTTTGTTCAGTCTCATTCCTTTCCGTTGATCTCAGCTTCTATTTTTGTTTCTGCTCATAGTCACAGCCCAGCAGCACCAAAGGAACATCTCGCCCCCTGCAGGCAGCCGGTGTCCCCACAACCTGGGTCTGTCCTCGGAGCCCAGGTGGACGTGTAGCTCTCTCCCTGCGGGAGGATTCAGGGCCCCTTTGACAGGTCTCCTGTGCCGGTTTCCTCCCTTCCTCCCCCCCAAAAAAAAGAAAAAGAAAAAGAAAAGAAAAGTATACAGTCATTAAAAACACTAATTACCAAGCTCGAGCTGAGGCCTCGAGCTTCCTGGGTTCCACGTTTCTAGTAACTAGTAGAGACTGACTTTTACCCTGTCATCAGGTGGGGACCGTCACCTCCTGGGCTCTTCCTTTCAGGCCTTTGCACCTCCCCGATACCAGGGCACCTGTCCCACCACGCTGCCCGTGTGGTGCTGCTTCAAGGCCCGCGGTTCTGGCCATCAGTGCTGAATGCCATGGCACTGAGTAAATTGTGTCCTGATGAGTTCTGGGAGTTGATTTTCCAGCTCACTTGCAAGCTGCTCCCTGGGCCCGCCTGTTTCCCTTCACTTTCCCTCCATGACTCCCTTCCCTCGCAGTATACCACTCAGCCTACCCTTTCTAACAAGCGCCAAAGCGTTGTTGAAGCAGACACTGTTCAAACGCAAAAATTAAACTCCTCTTTATTTAACAGATGTGCACGAATCTATTGTGTGTTAGATACTGATAAGTGTCTGATGAGTCGTACTGAGCTGGCCCGGGTTCCTAGAACTGGGTTGATGTGCCAAAGTCTCAATCAGGTTAGGAGCGTCTGGGGAGAGGGCTCGGCGTAATAGAAGGAGGCGTAGGGGCAAGGAGGAGGATAGTTCTGGAGGCTCGAGTAATGGGGGGTGGGCTGTGCTGAGCCCCCTTCTCCTCGCTGTCTCCCCATTCCTTCACTGAGCCGGGGCCGCATGCGCAGTTCCTCTAGTCTTAGTTGTGCACCCGGATGGCGCCGAGACGCGCCCAGGCGAGGGAGCTCGCGGGTAGGGCATTCCGCGGGTACCCGCAGAGCAGGACGGCCACCCACTCCGGGGCCCCGGGGGCTCCACCCAGGGCGCTCACCCGGAGCGACCCAAGGCTACGTTTCATGCCTGGACGCACGCTGGTAACTGGGCAGGCGCTGACAACCCACGTCTGGAAAACCCGGTCCTAATTGAAGAATAAAACTTAAATACACGTGAACCAACCAGCCTCTGAACATTTCCGTGAGAAAACCCCGAAAAGCCTGTGCCAGCTGCGGTGGGGCCTCAGATTTTCAGAGCTCATGATCTGGAGCCCGGCGCCCTCCAACGCCTGGGCCCTGCAGAGCAACTGTCCCAATAGGATCCCTTTCCCGGGCTTGGAAGAAGGCTTTGTTGCAGGGATAGGAGATTCTTTTCACGTGTTCCTTGGCTTGCACAGGCATTTACTGGTCTTCTGGAGATCATATGTAACAAGAAATTTCTAAATTCAGTATTCTTTTAAATGAATTTATTCATCACAGTTCTATCAACAGACTTGAAAAATAATAGCATACACGTTGTATACCTTATGTGTAGGACATTGTATTTATCAGGTCCATCAGAGGTTCTTCATCTGGGGTACAGGGACAACTAGGGGTGGATAGGATTCAGGGAGCCCATGAAGCTCCTGAGATTGTTTCACATTTTAGGGCAAATGTGCAGTTTTTCTGAGAAGAAGTTTTGTTGTTTTAAGGATGACCAGGGTTCATAACCTTAGTTTGGTTAAGGATGCTGCTCTGAAGTCAATGCTCAGCCGGTTTATGGATTCAGAACTCTTTGCACTAGCAGTGAGGCCCCAGTGAGGGCCCGAAGCCCCCAATCTGGACCCCTGCAGGAGAGTTTGGTTCTGCAGTGAAGGTCACTAGAGCCTGGACTTGATTTTCTTTCCTCACAGGAGAGCCCCCCCAAAACTCCAAGGGGCACAGTTGTTTTTGTTTTAAAGCCATATTAGGTTCAAGTAGATTTACTTCTGCATTTCTCTTTTCTTAAATAGAAATAAGTCTCTGGTGGGTATTTTCCCCTGGGTTAGTCATGCAAACATTCTATGCCTCACTTACCACTAGTTTCAGCCTCTGGGACAGCCCTTTTGCACAGACCTGGCCCAAGACCCTTCTGCCACCCACACCTGGGAGTCTCTGGGGAACTTGAGTGTTGACTTCATTGGACTGGGATTTTCCTCAACCGATGTGCCTAGGGAGGTAAAACGTGTTCCTTTTATGGAAAAAAAGAGTATAATTTTCATGTGTGTGTGAAGAATAGAAGATTACAAAACCACCCATAACCCCCTTAATAGGTCTAACACAATAACTAATTTTGTTTTAAATCTTAGCTTTCCTAAGTGTACCTATTTTGCATTGCTGTGATTATAGCAGTACTGTATGTAATTATATGTTAAGAGCCAGTCTGTTTTACAATTGACTGTACTACTGTTCTATAACACACTATAAGCATTTTACTGTCTTTGGTAATTAGTGTTTTTAATGACTGTATGCTTTTCTTTTTTTTTGGGGAGGAAGGGAGGAAGGCAGGAAGGGAGGGAAGGAGGAAGGGAGGGAGGAAGGAAGGGATGAAGGAAGGAAGGAAGGGAAGAAGGGGGGAGGGAGGGAAGGGAAGGGAAGGAAGGAAATCAAGCAATGAGAGAGACATTCCCTACCTGGATCTAGAGGTTTACAAGTTGATTTCTTTTTTTTTTTTTTTTCTTTTTTTTGAGAGAAGGAAAGAAAAAAAAAATGAGTAAAGGAGAGGAAGAAAGAGGAAGAGAAAGAGGGAGGGTGAAAGGAAATATTGCTTTATTCTGAAAAAAAAATGGGTATTAATAATGGCCAATCAATGTTTCATTTAAACCTATGAGCAGGTGTGATGTGGTATTGACAAGAATGTATATTTTGTGTATTTGAAGTGGAGAGCTCTATAAATATTTATTAAGTTTACTTGTTCCGGATCTGAGTTCAAGTCCTTGATATCCTTATTAATTTTCTGTCTAATTGAATCTAAGTCTCTATGTATCTGGGTGTTAGGATCGTTAGCTCTTGTTGTTGCATTGATCCTTTTACCACTATATCTTTGTTGGTTAAAATCTATTTTATCCGCTACGAGAATTGCAACTCCTGCTTTTTATTTATTTATTATTTATTTTTGCTGTCCATTTGGTTGGTAAATCTTTCTCCATCCCTTTGTTTTGAGTCTTTGTGTATCCTTGCATGTGAAACAGGTCTGGATGTAACATGCCGTTGGGTTTTGGCTGTGTCTTTTAATTGGGGGATTTGGTCGATTTAAATTTAGGGTTACTGCCATTTGATGTTAACTGGCTGTTTTATCCATTCGTTGATGTAAATTCTTCTTTATGTTGGTGCTCTTTACTTTTTGGTATATTTTTAGAAAGGCTAATACTGGTTGTTTCTTTCTGTGTGTAATGCTTCTTTCAGAAGCTCTTGTAAAGCAGGCCTGGTGGTAATAAAATCTCTGCGTACTTGCTTGTTCATAAAAGATTTTATTTTTCCTTCAGTTGTGAAGCTTAGTTTGGCTGGATATGAAATTCTGGGCTGAAAGTTCTGTTCTTTAAGGATGTTGAATATTGGCCCCCACTCTCTTCTGGCTTGTAGAGTTTCTGCTGAGAGATCTGCTGTAAGTCTGATAGGCTTCCCTTTGTGGGTAATCTGACCTTTTTCTCTGGCTTCCCTTAGTATTTTCTCCTTTGTTTCAACGCTGGTGAATCTAATGATTATGTGCCTTGGGGTTGCTCTTCTTGAGGAATATCTTTGTGGTGTTCTCTGTATTACCTGGGGTTGAATATTGACCTGCTTTGCTAGTTTAGGAAAATTTTCCTGAATAATATCCTGAAGGGTATTTTCCAGCTTGGATTCATTCTCTCTGTCGCATTCAGGTACACCTATCAAACATAAATTTGGTCTTTTCACATAGTCCCACATTTCTTGGAGACTTTGCTCATTCCTTTTTATCCTTTTATCTCTACTCTTCTTGTTTTCTTTCATTAAGTTGGACTTTGACCTCTGTTATCCTTTCTTCTGCTTGAACAATTCGAGTGTTTAAACCTGTGCATACTTCTCGGAGTTCCTGTATTGTATTCTTCAGTTCCATTAATTCACTTATATTCCTCTCTAAGTTGTCTATTCTCAATAGGATTTCGTCAAACCTTTTTTCAAAGTTCTTAGTTTCTTTACGTTGGGCTACAACATGTTCTTTTAACTCACAGAAGTTTCTTATTATCCATTCCCTGAAGCGTGATTCTATTATTGGGATGCGCTCATTCTCCATCAAGCCTTGTTCCATTGTTGATGTGGAACTGTGATCATCTTTAGAGGGAGAGGCGTTCTGATTTTGAGTATTCTCAGCATTTTTACGCTGGTTTCTTCCCATCATTGTAAATCTATCCTCCTGTCTTCTTTGAAATTACCAACTTTCAGATTAGGTCTCTTGATTGGACGGCCAAGTTGTTAGTTCCCAGGGCCAGAACAGCAGCGTTAAGACTGATGGTGCTTTTCTGCCCAGGATTCTCCTGTCTGGCTTCCTTTTTGTGTCTGTAATAGGCGACTCTGCCTTCCCGGGACTCCAAACCTCGGTCAGAAGGGGAACCAGTCTCGTTTACTCTGCGCCGAGAGCTGCCGCGCCGAGGTGCCATCACAGCCGCTGTGCCGGCCTCAGGAGTCGTGCTGGGGACCCATGTGGGTCCTCCAAACCTCGATCAGAAGGGGAGCCAGCCCTGTTTACTCTGCTCCGAGAGCTGCCTTGCTGAGGTGCCGGAGAAACCACTGCGCTGGCCACAAGAGTTGTGCTGGCAACCCGTGTGACTCCTCCACTGGGGTTCTTCTGCTCCGTGAGCAACCAGAATTTGTCTAAAAGTGTGGCGTCCTCTAGTTCTCTGCGCTTCCACTGAGAGCTGCAATCCCGAGATGTTAGCAATCGGCCATCTTGGATCGTTCTCTCTTTTTCTTGAGATGGAGTCTCGCCTATTTCCCAGGCTGGAGTGCAGTGGTGCAATCTTGGCTCACTGCAACCTCTGCTTCCCAGGTTCAGGCCATTCTTCTGCCTCAGCCCCTGGAGTAGCTGAGACTACAGGCACCCACCACCACACCCAGCTAATTTTTGTATTTTTAGTAGAGATGGGTTTCACTATGTAGGCCAGGTTGTTCTCGAAATCTTGACCTCAGGTGATCTGCCTTGGCCTCCCAAAGTGTTGGGATTATAGGCATGAGTCACCGCATGCATCTGATAACTGTATACTTTTCTACCCCACAAGCACACTTTATCATTTTTCTTTGTTGTACATTTGCATTGGTTCCAGGTTATTCAATGTGCATGTGTGTGTGTGTGTGTGTGTGTGTGTGTGTATGGATATGTGTGGTAGTGGTGCTGTTGTGTCATAAATGTTGTGCTTATGCTGAGGTCTATTCTTTTTCCCTGGCCAGTTACTAGTGTCATGAGCTCTCAAGTTCCAGAGAAGCCATGCTTTCAACCTTCCAACATTGATTAATTAATTCATATGTGTATGTACATTTATATGTGTCAGGTACTGACACATATAACAGTGTCACAGAAAGAGATGTAGCAAGGTAAGGAAGATCAGATATACATCTCTTAAGTGTAACAGAAAGAGATGAAGCAAGGTAAGGAAGATCAGATATACATTTTTTTTTTTTTTTTGAGATGGAGTTTCGCTCTTGTTACCCAGGCTGGAGTGCAATGGCGCCATCTTGGCTCACCGCAACCTCCGCCTCCTGGGTTCAGGCAATTCTCCTGCCTCAGCCTCCTGAGTAGCTGGGATTACAGGCACACACCACCATGCCCAGCTAATTTTTGTATTTTTAGTAGAGACGGGGTTTCACCATGTTGACCTGGATGGTCTCGATCTCTTGACCTTGTGATCCACCCGCTTCGGCCTCCCAATGTGCTGGGATTACAGGCTTGAGCCACCGCACCCAGCCAGATGTACATTTTTTGTAGAGTAGAACCAGAACTTGACTTTCTCTATTTACAGACTGTCCCTCCCCCTAGATCCCAGAAAAATTCCAAGGGCATAGTTGGTTTCATTTTGTAGCCAAATTAAGTTCAGGTAGATTTACTTGATAAGTAGAACTTTTTGATAAGGTGACATTTGAGCAGAGACATAAAGAAAATGAAGAAGTAACCTTTTTGCAAATCTGGGAAAAGGGCGTTCTCTCTCTCTCTCTGTCTCTCTGACAGGGTCTTGCTCTTGCTCTGTTTCCTAGGCTACAGTGCAGTGGTGCTATCATGGTTCATTGCAGCCTTGACCTCTCAGGCTCCAGCCATTCTCTGCCCTCTTGGTGGAGCACACCTGTAGCTACAGGTGTGCTCCACCAAACGTAGCTATTTTTTTTTCTTTCTTTGTAGAGATGGGCATCTCATTATGTTGCCCAGGCTGGTCTCCAACTCATGAGCTCAAGGGATCCTCCTGCCTCAGCCTCCCAAAATGTTGGGATTACAGGTGTGAACCACTGTGCCTGGCTGGGGAAATGGCTGTCTAGGCAAAGGAAACGTGACTGCAAAGGCCCTGAGGTAGGAGTGTGCTTGGCATGTTGAAGAGGCCACATGGCAGGAGTGGAGTGGGCCGGGAGGAGTGAAACTGCTGTGGGTGGAGAGGAGAATGGGAGGTGGTGGGCCCACACCCTGTGAGGCCTATAGGCTTGCACTCTGAGATGAAGAGCTGTTAAAGGGTTTTGAGCAGAGGATTGAGAGGCTCTGATTTTAAAAGAATCAATTCGTCAGTTATGGAGAACACTTTCAGAGTTTGGAGATTGTTACAATAATCCAGGCAACAGCTCCCTTCTTTGGAGCAGGGCATGGTGGTGTGAGTGGTAGGGATAGCCTGGGGACAGTTTTAACAAGATTTGTTGATGGTTTGAATGTGAAGTCCAAAAGGAAAGAGTCAAAGATAACTTCAAAGTTTAGGAAGAATGGAACTGCTGTTGTGTTTCCTGAATTTTATTGTTGTTTGTTTATTTGTTTGTGTTTTGTGTAGGGAGACAGGGAATTAGGAATTTAGTTTGGACGTATTAAATTTGAGATGCCTGTTAGAAAGCTAAGTGAAGAAGTCAAGTAGGCAGTCAAATATAAGAACTTGAAGTTTGCGGGAGACGTCGGAGGTGATTTGGGGACATGAGTGAGAATATATTTAAAGCATGAGATAGCATGAGATCCAGCCCAAAGGTTTCTCCCAATCATTTATTCAGCTGTCCACTTGATATCACCACTTGGACATCTAAAAGATAACTCAACCTCAAAACGTCCAAAACAACATCTGATCTTAACTTCCCTAAATAATTCCACCTATAGCCTCCCCCATCTGTTAATGATAGAACCATTTTTTCATTACTCAGACAGAAACCTAGAGTGACTTGACTTTCTCTCATCTCCCACATTTAATTGGTTCGGAGGTTCTGTTGGCTCTACCTTGAAAATATATCCAGAATCCAAACACTTCTCACCACCTTCATTGCTACTGTCCGGATCAGACCTGCCATTAGTTGTTTCTTGCCTGGCTGACTCCTAACAATTCCTCTGCTTCTGCCACTGACCTTCCCCATCCCCGACTACTCTGTTCTCAACAGAGGGATTCTTTAAAACCTGTAAGATCACATCCCTCCTCTGCTCAAAACCATCCAAACAGCTTGCTACTTCACTCAGGTAAAAGACAAAGTCCTTATTTGACCTACCCTATCTGACCCAGAGCCTCCACCTATAACCCTACATCCTATTGTTCTCTCCATCACTCACTTGGCCCCAGCAATATAGCTTTCCTTGTTGTTCCTCAATCATGCCAGATACACTCCTGCCTCAGTTTCCTCTGCTTACAATGCTCTTCTCTCCACTAGCCCACTTGTCTCATTCATTACCTTCCTAAGATTTTGCTGAGACTCCTTCTGGACTGGGGGAAGGGCATAGGCAAAAAGTTACAGGGGCCTGGACCAAGGCAGAGAATGAAAGCATATTTTAAAACATCCTACAATGACAGTCTTAAAAAACAGGAAGTTAGAGAAACCATGTAGTCATTTGTTCATTCATTCATGCAATCATTTATCAAATGCCTTCTCTGTACCTCCAGCCTGGAAGATACTGGGAGTATCAATGCTATGTCCAGACAGAGCCTTAACTCAAAAGGTGAAGCACCCAGCCAGGCACGGTGGTTCATGCCAGTAATCTCAGTACTTTGGGAGGCAGATATGGGCAAATCACCTGAGATCAAGAATTCGAGACCAGCCTGGCCAACATGCTGAAACCCCATCTCACTAAAATACAAAAATTAGCCAGGCATTGTGGTGGGCACCTGTAATTTCAGCTACTTGGGAGGCTGAGGCAGGAGAATTGCTTGAACTCAGGAGGTGGAGGTTGCAGTGAGTTGAGATTGTGCCACTGCACTCCGGCCTGGATAACAGAGCAAAACTCCATTTAAAAAAAAAAAAAAGTGAAGCACACAAGTGGATGAAAGAGGTGGTATAATCTTTGAGCAGGACATTTGTCTCACTCTCATGGGGATACCAATGTGTTGCAGGAGCAGCCAAATATCTCAGAAGTGAGACAAGTGAAGTGAATTGGCTGGTACTCCTCCAGTGAATACTGTCCTTTTATTGCCCAGGGGCTCTGGACCTGCCTTGGGTCAAGAACAACCCAAAAGCCAGATCAGAGCACCAAAGCTTCCCAAGCAGCTGTGTAGGGCAGCTGTGCAGCTGAGACCTTGCTCAACCTTCACTTCCCTTCCCCATTCCCTGTGAATTCTCTGAGGCCAGTCAGGTCCTGGGGTAGGACATGCTGGTGGGTGGAAGGAGTGTGGAGAAGAGCTACCAGTTAGACCAATTAGAGATTCATCCAGGTTAACCAGCAGGCTTTTCAAACATGCAAGTCCCTGAAAGGACTGAAATATATGGGTATCAGAGTCAGCAGAGCCCCAGAAGGGGAATCTGCCTATAGGCCTATGCACAGAAGTTCGCTGGGCCCTGGGTCTCAGAGGCATCTGGAAACACATAGAGTGTGGCAGTGTCATTCCTTAGTATGCTCAGTGTGTGAGTGTACCCACAGCTGAGCACATTGAGTTAGGCCTTCAGGGCAGGCACAGATCCAGATCTAGACCAGGGTGACCCAGGAGTCAGGCCTCCTCACCTTTTGACTCCACTCCTCTCTAGCTAGTCTATGTTTTTTCCCATCTGAGGTCTGGTATTATAGAAATCATCTCATTTTGTAACTGCGATTGTTTTAAGAAAATGAGATGCGTGGAACAAAGGTTCTCATTTTTCACTTTTTTACATTTTGATGTTATATGAGTTCTTAAAATGAGCAGGGGTTATTTTTGTTATTTTATTTTATTATTTGACATGGGGTCTTACTCTGTCACCCAGGCTAGAGTGCAGTGGTGCAATCATGGCTCCATGCAGCCTCGACTTCCCCTGGCTCAGGTGATCCTCCCACCTCAGCCTCCTGAGAAGCTGGGACTATAGTTGTGTGCCACCATGTCTAGCTAATTTTGGTATTTTTTGTAAAGATGGGGTTTTGCCATGTTGTCCCTTGAACTCCTCAGCTCAAACAATCCTCCTGCTTTGGCCTCCCAAAGTGCTGAGATTACAGGTATGAGCCAATGCTCCTGGCTCCAAGAAAATTATTACCAAAACTTAACAAATTAATATTACTTATATGCTGTATTCTTTCACCTTATGTAGCCCAATATACTCAGAAAGAATTGGAAACATAAAAATATTAATTTTAGTAGGCCTTGCCAGTATAATTTTTTGTTTGTTTATTTGTTTTAGAGACCAGGTTTCGCCATGTTGTCCAGGCTGGTCTTGAACTCCTGGACTCAAGCAATCCACTAGTCTCAGCTACCCAAAGTACTAGGATTGCAGGTGTGAGCCACCATGCTTGGCAAAAATATAATTATTTAAAAATAAAATGCTTTATCTTACTTACTATGGGCTTTAATTTGTCAGAAACTTGGAACTACAGAATCAACTCATTCAACTTAGGAAAATATCTGTCATATAACCAAATTGACAAAACCAGTCTTATTATCAAATTAATAGCCAATTAGGCTTCAGTTTTCAATTTCGATAAAATGTGCGTTTCCCTATCTGTCATCTGAATTCTAGTTCTAAATTGAATAACTATTCAAGTCAGAGAACAAGTCCCTGAGTTTGTGCTAGGATGACGTAAGGTGCTGCCAGGCCAATTATTTTTTTTTTTGTGAGACGGAGGTTCACTCTTGTTACCCAGGCTGGAGTGCAATGGCACAATCTCGGCTCACCGCAACCTCCACCTCCTGGGTTCAGGCAATTCTCCTGCCCCAGCCTCCTGAGTAGCTGGGATTACAGGCACACGCCACCATGCCCAGCTAATTTTTATATTTTTAGTAGAGACGGGGTTTCACCATGTTGAGCAGGATGGTCTCGATCTCTTGACCTCGTGATCCACCTGCCTTGGCCTCCCAAAGTGTTGGGATTACAGGCGTGAGCCACCGCGGCCAGTCTGCCAATTCTTTTGGTAAGAGTTTTCAGCAGGTATTTCCTACTGAACTTCCATTTGTTTTGCCCTCATAGGATTCTGTCTTGGAAACAAGGTATTCTTTCTCAGCAGTCTAGAGATAGGTAAGGGAATAAAGCTTGTTATCATTCTTTGGTCAGTAGCTCTAACATCTCAACATGTACCAAGTCACACTGTTTCTACCATGATGCTTCAAACTTAACAGAAATATGTGTAAGACAGGGACAGACGTGAAGCCTCCTTTAGGTGTCCTGGGTTTTTGTTGTTGTTATTGTTGTTTGTTTGTTTGTTTTGAGACGAGTCTTACTCCGTCGCCAACCTGGAGTACACTGGCGTGATCTTGGCTCACTGCAACCTCCACCTCCCAGGTTCAAGTGATTCTCTTGCCTCATCCTCCCAAGTAGCTGGGATTACAGGCATGTGCCACCATGCCTGGCTAAGTTTTTATATTTTAGTAGAGATGGAGTTTCACCATGTTGGCCAGGATGGTCTTCACCTCTTAACCTCATGATCCACCCGCCTTGGCCTTCCAAAGTGCTGGATTACAGGTGTGAGCCACTGCGCTCGGCCTAGGCGTCCTGTTTAAAGAGATGAATTTGTAATATCCTGGGCCAATTTACAATGTAGGATTCAGGATGGGTAAGAGATGTACATTTCTTTTGCAAAGAGAAAGGGGTATTGTGAAAAGGGAAATGGAAAAGGACAACAGGCATGGTGGTGAACACTGAAGGTGGTGCATCCTTAGGTCAATTTTATGCAAAAGTACCTATGGGCCGGTATGGTGGCTCATGCCTGTAATACTAATGCTTTGGGAGGCCAAGACAGGAGGATTGCTTGAGCCCAGGAGTTCAAGACCAGCCTCGGTAACATAGCAAGACCTGGTTTCTACTAAAAATAATTTTTATTAAAAATTTAAAACAATTTTTTAAAATTAAGAAAGGTGCCTATGGAAGTCAAAGATCTTCTCAAACTGTGATTCTTGTGTAACCCTTGATATCCTGGGTAACCCTTGATATCCTGGAGACCAATATCTCAAAACATAGTTATAATCACTAACTTCCCAACCAAAGGCTTCAGCAGCTTCTGCTTGCCTGCAGTTGTAGCTCCTAATCTGATGATCATCAGAAGCATGATGATTCAGGCTATGATTATGATTCAAGATTGCTGGAGTGGGCTCCAAAACATGCATGTTTATGAAGCTCCCAAGTAATTCTGATGGTCAGTGAGACTGAAGCCGTCTGATGAGAACTTGAGTTCCTGCTTCATATTACAGGTTCCTTTCCCTCCACCCCTGCTGCATAACTATTGTCAATGACTCCAACATCCAAGTGGGTCAACTCCCAACACCCAGGCCTCTCAATACTTTGCCCTTCTAGCCATCAGTGATACTCCCTCTTCTCCTCTCACTCCTATGGATACAACCTGATGCTTACCACCAGACTCTTCCCACCTCTGAGTTCTGCACCTTCTGTTTCTCTAGCTCACTTGTTCTAGTCACTTCATGTTGTGGGAGGCAGAATAAAGGTCTCCCACGATGCTTACATCCTAATCCCAGGAACCTGTGAACATGTAGCTGTGCTTGGCAAAATGAACTTTGTACATATAATTAAGGTTATAGAACTTAAAATAGATTAGCCTAGGTTATCCAAGTGTGCCCAGTCTAATCACATGAGTTCCTAAAAGCAGAGAACTTTCTCTGGCTGGAATCAGAGAGGTGAAACAAAAGAGAAAAGCAGAAGAGATGTGGCTGGAAGGGACATCAGAGAGACCTGAGATGAAACAAGCGCTCCAGGCTGGGTGCAATGGTTCATGCCTGGAATCCCAGCACTTTGGGAGGAGGATGGCTGGGGGCCAGGAGTTTGACCCCAGTCTGGACAATATAGCAAGGCCCCATCTCGCAAAAATAATAATAATAAAAAAATAAACGAAGGATTCCAGTGCTGTTGCTGGTTGAAAGATGGAGGAGGCAATCTGACAAGGGATGCAGATGGTTTTAAGAAGCTGATAGAAGCTCCTGGCTGACAGTCAGAAACAAAATGGGAACCTCATTTCTACAACCACAAGAATCTGAATTCAGCCAGTAACCAAAATGAGCTTGGAAGCAGATTTATCCCTAGAATTGCCAGAAGAATGCAGTCACACCAATACACTGATCTGAGCCTTTATGAATCTCTAAACGGAGGAGTCACCTGAGGCATGCTGTACCTGGACTTCTTACCTCCAGAACTATAGGATAATAAACGGGTATTGTTTTAAGCCACTAAGTCTGTGGTATTTTATTCTGGCAGCAATAGAAGATAAATACACCATGCTACAAGTGTTTGACCTTATCACATTCCAGAACGTTGACTCATGACTTTATCACTATTGAGCAGCTCCCTCATGTCTTTCCTATCCTTCTTTTCCAATTTGGATTCTGTAGCCTGCCATTATAATCATCCCACATAAGCATCCTCGGCTCTCCTGTTCTTCTCTCTCTTTATTACAGTACTGCTCAGACTTGACTGGGCACAGCATGAGAATTGCCTGGAGGGCTTGTGGAAGCACATTCTGCTGGGCCCTGCCTCCAGAGTGTCTGATGCAGGAGTTTTGGGTGGGGTCTGGGAATGTGCATTTTTCTCCACTTTTCAAAGATTCTGATACTTCTGGTCCAGGGACCACAAATTGAGAACCACTGCTTTGCTACAGTCAGCCTGATCGCACTTGGCTCTGCAACCTTTTTCACAACTGCAACCAAGGAGTCTTGTGTTGCTCATGAAAAAAAAATCACCAAATTGGGCCTACTTGTTTCATTTAAATTCATGGTACAGCCCCTGATAACCCTCAATAACTGCCAAGTTGCCTGTCCTTTACCATTTCCCTAATAAAGCCCCTTTGTCTTTCTCATACACCATCCTCTCTTCTCAAACCTCCCATGTGCTTCCACTCCTCAGTTTCAGCAGATAATCTCACCGCCCACGCATTGAGAAAACAGAGGCCAGAAGATGGGAACTCCCTCATCTTCCTTCCCATGAAGCTGCAGTCCTGCCTGAGACTCTCCTTCTTCCCTCTTGTTACAGTGGAAGGACAGATCTCTGCCACTATCGGCCACTCTCTCCTCCTGTTCCTGCATCCCATTGTTCTCACTTCTCCAAGAACTTTGCTTCTCAAATTGCCTCCTCTTTTCTATGGTATTAACATATGTGTCCATTGGAATTACTCACTGGATCCTCATCTTCAGCCCTCCCTTGGTCCCACATCCACTCCCAGCCAGCATCCAATTTCTTTGCCCCCATTCATAGCAAAAATTATTGAAAAAGTTGTTGACTCACTATGTCTATCTCCTCCCTTCCCATTCGCTCTTTTAAAAGATGTATGGAATACGTAGTCATTGAATAAATATTACATTGGATACTTGATATTTGTTGAGTGTCATCCTGTGGTCCCCCCTTTCATGAAGTGGCATTTACAGCTACTGACAAGTACTGTGTAGAAAACAGATGTGATGGTTTTCATGACCCATAAGGGCATTCAAGAAATACATATTGAGCAGTCACTATGCACCAGGAACAGTTTATATTCTACTGGGAAAATATAGGGAAAAAAATAGCAATAAAAAGTAAAACATGTATGTTAGTGATATGTGATATGAAACAAAACAGAGTGAGGAGAGTAGTCAGGGGGATAATGATCCTCAATAGCGTCATCAGGTAAGCCTTCCCTGAGAAAGTGTTTTTAAGTGAGGACCCGAGGGAGAAGAAGTTAGCTGTGCGGCTATCTGGGGGGAGAAAATTCCCGGCAGAGAAAATGGTGGAAGTAAAGACCTCAGGGTGGAAACATACCTGGCCGGTTGGAATAACTGCAAGAAACTGGCAGCAATAGAAAATGAATACGTGAGCCAGGTGCGGTAGCTCAAGCCTGTAATCCCAGCACTTTGGGAGGCCAAGGCGGGTGGATCACCTGAGGTCAGGAGTTCAAGACTGGCTTGGCCAACATGGCAAAACCCCGTCTCTACTAAAAAGTTCAAAAATTAGTTGGGTGTGGTGGCACATGCCTGTAATCCCAGCTACTCGGGAGGCTGAAGCAAGAGAATCGTTTGAACCTGGGAGGCGGAGGTTGCAGTGAGCCGAGATCATGCTATTGTACTCCAGCCTGGACAACAGAGTGAAACTCTGAATCAAAAAAAAAAAAAAAATACACCACGGTACAATTATTTGACCTTATTACATTCTGAGACATTGACCCACAACTTTATCACTATGGAACAGCCCCCTCATGTCTTTCCTGTCCTCCTGTCCCTCATGCTGTTCCTGTCCTCCATGCTTTCCAGGAGGAAGCATGCCCGGCTGATTGGAAAAACTGCAAGGAACTGCAAGGAATGACAAGAAGGCCAGTCTGCCTGGAGCTCTGTGAGCAGAAAGAATGAGTCAGGCTAGGGGATGAACCCTGCCTCACAAAGGGGCCAAACTGTGTGGGGCAGAGGCTAGCAAATGTTTTCTGTAAAGTGCTAGATAGTAAATGTTTTTAGCTTTGCAAGCCACATATGGTTTGTGTTGCATTTTCTTTCTCTTTTTGAAAAAAGTGTGAAAGCCCTCTCTTCCCTCTGGCGGTACAAGGGTTTTGCTGACTGGCCCTTAGTTTGTCACGCTGTGGGACCTTGTAGGCTGTTGTAAAGATTTTAGCTTTTACCCTGAATCAGATGAGAAGCACTAGAGGATTCTGAGAAAAGGAGTAATAGGATCTCTCTTACATTTTGAGAGGATCTTTCAGTTGTTTTGTTTTACCATAGGCACACACCACCATGGCTGGCTAATTTCGGTGCTTTTCTGTAGAGATGGGGAGTCTCATTATGTTGCCCAGCCTGATCTTGAACTCTTAGGCTCAAACAATCCTCCTGCCTTGGCCTCCAAAAGTGCTAGGATTACAGACATGAGCCACCTTTAAATATGTGTTGGGAAACCTGGCCAACATGACAAAAACCGTCTTTACTAAAAACACAAAAATCAGCCAGCGGCAGTGGCACCTGCCTATAACCCCAGCTACTTGGGAGGCTGAGGCACGAGATCCACTTGAGCCCAGGAGGCAGAGGTTGCAGGGAGCTGAGATCACACCATTGCACTACAGCCTGAGAGAGCAAGACCCTATCTCAAAAAAAAAAAGTATATATATGTGTCTGTGTGTGAAATATGCATATGAAGCTTATTTCATAAGGTGCTTATAGTGTTAAGGATCTTTTTGTTTTTATATGCTGAACTTTTTTTTCTTCCCCCCAACACTCTTGGATGATAATTTGGCTAAGCATAAATTTTTTTCATTTCTAGGGTATTTTCTTCAATTCTAGGGGAAAAAAACTCAGTAATTTTCTGATCAAATATTGCTTTTTCCCATCCAATTATCTTTCTCTGGAACTCTTATTATTTTTATCAGTATTTGAACCTTGTAATCTGTTCTCCATGTTTTTTTTTTTAAGTTCATGTCTTTTATTAACTCAGTTACTTGTCTTCTGGTTTGTTGAAGCAGTAAGTCAGACATTTTCCACAATAATGTCTGTCAAAGTGGCTGCCATAAACACTCCAGCACCATTCATCAGAAGGGCACTCTCCACGAAGGGCACTCCATTCATCAGAAGGGCACTCTCCACGAAGGCGACTGATTTTGCCATTCTCATCCACCTTATAATATTTCAGGACAGCCAGCTTAACCTTCTTTCTCTTGTGCTTATTCTTCTTGGGAGTGGTGTAAGACTTCTTCTTTTTCTTGGCACCACCACGGTCTCAACACAAGATGAAGAGTAGACTCCTTCTGAATACTGTAGTCAGACAAAGTACGTCTATCTTCCAGTTGCTTGCCAGCAAAGATCAGTCCTTGCTGATCAGGAGGAATTCCTTCCTTATCCTGGATCTTGGCCTTTACATATTCTATCGTATCGGAGGGTTCAACCTTGAGGGTGATGGTCTTCCCCGTAAGAGTTTTCACGAAAATATGAATTTTGGTGGCAGCCCCACCTGAGGCGCAGATGGAGGATTGAAAAAGCAGTTCTCCATGTTTTTAATTGCTGTTTTTTGTTTAACTTGTGCTATATTCTGAATGAGTCCTCAGTTTTGTCTTCCACTTCTCTAATTTACTGTTTGAGTGTGTTCGATCTTGACTTTCTTCCACTTATAACCTTTAAAATTTCAATTAGGGTATTTTTTTATTTCAAGGATTTCCAGTTGGTTCTCTCTCATATTGTTTCATTTCTGCCTATTTTTGCTGAATAATTTCATTTTGAAATGAAAGTTATACATTCATCTCTGAACATTCTTAAAATCCCAAGGAAATTTGAGAACATTTCTGGTCTGATTGTTAACTTCAAAGGCTGTCTTTCTGTTTTGTAATTATGATTGAAAGCTCTTTTGGTTTGAAAAAGTATTAGTTTTTATTTGGTTTCTCTCTCTCTTACTCTCCCCTCATTCCTTTCCAGGATGGCTCCCTCTGGCCCTCTGGCCCTCTGGGTCTCAAACTAGAGTCAAAGTTTAGGATTATGATTTCTCTAGTCTTAGATGGTATGGATGTGGTACGTCTAGCTGTGAGTCCAGCAGACAGCTTGACAATTTCTGGTAACTAGGTGTTCTCTTTGCTCCTCACCTCCCTCGGCTCTAATAAAGTCTCAGTCCATAGATTAACAGCTATTATCTTCATCTTCTTTTCACAGGCGGTGGAGCCCACTTCAGCCTCTGGTATATAGCTGTAAGCTTCGGGGTCCCACCTTGTGGGGAGTGCTTTAGCTTCCCCCTCCCCTGCTAAACCCTCATCCAGCTGCCAGTGTCCAACTTCCAGACTTCCCTACAAGCTTGAGACTTCAGCCCCACTTCATGTGTTTCCAATCTATTTCTGGTTCATGGAGATATAGAAGAGTGCAACTGTATCTTTTTCTAAAAAATAATTTATATATTTTAAATGTCAACTCTGGGTATCTGAAGAAAAGGAGTTTTGGAGTTGACTTCTACCTCCTCATACCTGGCTTCGGTCCTCTCCCCCTCTACTGAAACCACCACAGTCAAGGTCACTGGTGATCTTTAGGATGCCAGATCCAATGGATGTTGCTTTGTCTTAATCTTACTTGATGTATCGTCAGCGTTTGACATAACTGACCACACTGTTCTTAAAACATCCCTCTCTGCTTGGCCACACACTCTCCTGAAACTCATTCTCATTGTCCTTTACAGCTCCTCTTCCTCTCCTTGAACTCCAAATATAGAAGTTCTGGCCAGCACAGTGGTTCACACTTCTAATCCCAGCATCTCTAGAGGCCAAGGTGAGAGGATCACTTGAGGCCAGAAGTTTAAGACCAGACCAGAAAACATAGTGAGGCCCTGTCTCTACAGAAAGCATTTAAAACTAAAAAACTAAAAATTAATATGGGAATTCTTTTTTTTTTTGAGACAGAGTCTCTTCTCTGTCACCCAGGCTGGTGTGCAGTGGCAAGATCTCAGCTCACTGCAGCCTCTACCTCCTGGGTTCAAGCAATTCTCTTGCCTCAACCTCCTGAGTAGCTGGGATTACAGGCGCACGCCACCATGCCTGGCTAATTTTTGTATTTTTAGTAGAGACAGGGTTTCACCATGTTGATCAGGCTGGTCTTGAACCCCTGACCTCAGATAATGTCCCCCTCCCGGCCTCCCAAAGTGCTGGGATTACAGGTGTGAGCCACCTGGACCCATCCTAATACGGAAATGCTCTTTTCTCTATCTACACCCTTCCCTTGAAAATATCCTCAATCCCATAATTTTAAATACCATTTATAGTCTGATAACTCTCAAATTTTTATCTCCAGACTAAATGTCCTGAGTTCCAGACTCAGTCTGCATAGTTACTTCACAATTCCAGCTGCATGTTTAATAAATATGTTAAACTTAACATGTTCAAAATAAAACTCTTTATTTTTTCCTCCAAACTTTCTCCTCTTTCAGTCTTTCCCACACATGGCAATATCATTTACAAAGTGGGAGCCATTTTTACTTTTTTGTGTTTAAGTTTTTTACTCTTCAAATGTAATACAATTGTTCAGCTAAAATAGAAATAATGAGACAAAATGGTTCTGAAAAGTACATTAGGAAAATAGTGTTCACTGGTTTATTTTTCCAAATGAGCAGCAGGCTATTTACAAATAAGCAGATTTCCAATGATGTGTCTTAAAATGGCAAGTCTATCACTGTTTGAAATCTAAATGAAAAATAAATTATTGTGGGCCATTTGATCTGAGACAATGAACTAACTTCCTGTTATAATGACAGATTCATTTCACTTTTGTCCCCAAAAAATGTGAGCACCAAAATTGTCAAGGAACACTTAATATTTAGTAAAACAGTAAGGAATGTGAAAATTAAGGTGGGGAACAAGCATTTTCAAAAGGAGATCTTTGGAGATCAGTTTACTGCAAATAAAACATACTAAACACACTTCTGGTACACATAAATAATAATAACTAATAGGTACTCAAGAAATGGCAGAGCTCTGAACAATGGATATTAAATAAACTAAAGATACTTCAGAAACAAAGAATAAGACAAAACAGTCATGAAAGAAAGAAAACCATCTCCACCCAAATAACACAGAGAGGATGAAGGGAACAAAACCAAATACATTTTCCCCAATGTTTTTATTAGGGTTTTTTTTTTGCTTATATACATCAGATTTATTACAATAGTTTATCTTTGGCATTCTAAACATTAATATTTTACTCTTTAAAGGGAAGAGTCAGGAAGAGAAAATGTCAAATCCTCCTTGAAATTTAATGCCAGGTCCAATCTAGGCCAAATGAACTACCACAAGAACAGCCACGAATCTCGCTGTGCTTTCCTCATACCCCTCTCTTTAAAACCCTACGTGGCCTCCTGTGTTAGTTCCTGTGAAAATTTTAAAAAGAAAAATAAGAGAAAAAAACCTATGTGGCCACAATGATCGGAGTATAGCTGAGGGGAAATGATCAACTTCGAAAAGCTCTCCTGAAGACAATGAAGAGAGAGTTATTATCACATTTCCTTATCTTACAACTGAAATATGAAATGGCTTTAAAAAAAAAAAAAGAAATGACTTTTAAAAAATTGTTTTTGGCCAGTTGTGGTGGCTCATGCTTGTAATCCCAGCACTTTGGGAGGCCAAGGCAGGTGGATCATGAGGTCAGGAGTTCGAGACCATCCTGGCCAACATGGCAAAACCCCGTTTCTACTGAAAATACAAAAATTAGCTGGGCATGGTGGCGCATGCCTGTAATCCCAGCTACTCCAGAGGCTGAGGCAGGAGAATTGCTTGAACCCGGGAGGTAGAAGTTGCAGCGAGCCAAGATTGTGCCACTGCATTCTAGCCTGGGTGACAAGAGTGAGACTCTGTCTAAAAACAAAAACAAAATCAAATTTTTCCCCCCTGAGATGGAGTTTTGCTCTTGTCACCCAGGCTGGAGTGCAGTGGTGTGATCTCAGCTCACTGCAGCCTCTGCCTCCCAGGTTCAAGTGATTCTCCTGCCTCAGCCTCCCGAGTAGCTGGGATTACAGGTGCCCACACAATACCAAGTTAATTTTTGTATTTTTACTAGAGATGAGGTTTCGCTGTGTTAGCCAGGCTGGTCTTGAACTCCTGACCTTAGGTGATCTGCCGACCTTGGCCTCCCAAGGTGTTGGGATTATGGGCGTGAGCCACTGCACCAGGCCAAAAAAATTGTTTAAAAAAAAAAAAAAGGTAGAATCTGTGCAATGTTAATAGTCACAATAGAACATTTACCAGAGTTACAGTGTTTTGTTACAATAATACTTTGCAGGAATGTTCATGTTTTCTGTTATAGGACTGTAGCAAAGGGGTCTCAAAAGAAAACATTTAAAAAAAACTTTTATTCATCAGGTTCATTTCAAGTCAAAATTAGGCAGGTCTTCTACGTAATGTTTAGCAAGAAGATGTGTTCAAAGGCAAATGTTGATCACATTCTTCTTCAGAAAGCTCACCCTTAGGGAGTCCTATGTAAGAAAACTGCTTGTAAAATATACCTTTGTATAGACTTCAATAACTGATCATACAAAAAATTTTTGGAAAATAAATTAGATAATTAAAAACATCTTTTCCAGCAAAGCTGGACATTAGGCTGTCCTCGCAGAGCCATTTTTAAAAATTCATTTATTTTTTAGATGGAGTTTCACTCCTGTTGCCCAGGCTAGAGTACAACGGCGTGATCTTGGCCCACCGCAACCTCTGCCTCCCAGGTTCAAGTGATTCTTCTGCCTCAGCCCTCTGAGCAGCTGGGATTACAGGTGTACACCACCACACCCAGCTAATTTTTGTATTTTTAGTAGAGATGGGGTGTCACCAAGTTTGCCAGGCTGGTCTTGAACTCCTGACCTTGTGAGCCACATGCCTTGTGGCTCCCAAAATGCTGGGATTACAGGCGTGAGTCACCACACACAACCTGGATCATTTTTTTCTAGCCACATCTCATCTAGCTGCTGTGTGGACCCCTAGATTGATGCTTTGGACCCCAAGTACATTCTGTACTGTTTGGGGTCAAGACTGGGATCACAAAAGACAGGATGGTGAACATGGACTACTCCTACTTCTTGGCTCCTAAACATCTTCAAACCTGCCTGGACAACCTTGTTGAAAAGATCCACATCCTCCAGCCCTGACCGAGACTTGGATGTAAATATCAAAGCCACCCACTTGGACAAGAGGTCCCTTACAAATATGAGCAATGCCAAACCCATAGTTACTCCAGAGGCCAGTTCTCTGAGTAAAGGCAAATGGTTTTCACCGGGAACTTTCCCACTGTAAACAATCTTTGGGCCACACTGGCTGAAGATAATTGGAAAATATATTTGTTGGCCCAGAACTGTATTTGCTTGACATTGCTGAGGGAATTCTGTAGTAAACACAATGTCAACATCACAGAACAAGAGCCAAGATTCATTATTAAACTGGGAAGATCCTACTTCCAGGTTTGGAGCTCTTGAAAATTCTTCAGACACAGGCAAAATCTGCAGGTCCACTTTAGGATACTTAATGCAATAATCTCTCATCAGTTCAACTTGTTTGACCTTGTCAGGGTTGGAGTCAGAATTGAAAAGCAGAACCACGAGCTTGATGTTCTGACTGGGGATAAGACATGTCTTAGGGTAACTATATATTTTTGTCTTTAGGGTCCAATGTGCTTCCTTTTTTCTTTTTCTTTTTTTTGCAATAGAGTCTTGCTCTGTCACCCAGGCGAGAGTGCAGTGGTACAATCTCAGCTCACCGCAACCTTTGCCTCCCAGGTTCAAGCGATTCTCCTGCCTCAGCCTCCCAGATAGCTGGGATTGCAGGCACCTGCCACTGTGCCCAGCTAATTTTTGTATTTTTAGTAGAGATGGGTTTTCACCATTTTGGCCAGGCTAGTCTTGAACTCCTATCCTCATGATCCACTTGCCTCAGCCTCCCAAAGTGCTGGGATTACAGGCATGAGCCACTGCGTTCGGCCCCTTCTTATAAAAAGCAAAAAACCCGGCAACATTATGTGCACACTTTTTTTCTGTTCGCTGATACGTTTATTAATGCACCAGTGCCTATTTGCTGTTATTACTTTAGGTATTTGGGGTTCGATTTTCTTTGTGCTGAGAAATATTTTTAATCATTATTTCAGAAAGAAACTGGATGGTCATCTCTCTTACTCTTTCTATGTTGGAAATCATCTGTATTTCCCTCTCCTTTAATGCTGGTTTAGTTGGGTAGAATTCTAGTTTGACAATTATTTTCCATTAGTACTTTAAAAGCTATGCCTTTGTCTTTGGGCATCTATTGTTGAAGAGTAGCTTTCCATGGTTTGTTATTCTTTTGTAAGAAGTCTGTCTTTTTCTAATAGTTATTTTTAAGATTTTGAGTTCTTATATTTGATGTTCTCCAAAGCTACCACTGACTAGACATGAATTTATTTGTATTTTGCTCAGTATCTGTGGCCTGCACCTGATAGATTATGTGAGTTCATATCCCATTGGTATAGAAACAGACTTGAGGTTCTAATTTTTCATAGCTGATTCTTTTCCTCCCTGTGGTTCAGGCCAATGGCAAGCTTTCTTGTTCCTTCCCCAAACTGGTAAGTAGAGTTTTTCTTTTCTCCTGTGAGGAGCAAATAAAACCTTTATTCCAACTTCAGATCTTGTCAGGGCTCAAGGCCTCATTTCCTGTTGCCACGTCAACACTGAAATCTCATCCTTAAACCCCAAGACCTATTCTGTCTTAGCTTCAGATTCTCTTTACTGTCATAGCTTTGGGTTCCCTTTTGATTTATGGCACCTGGGAACGTCTGTTTCTTGCTTTCAATCTCAGATATATCTTTACGAACTTTATCATGAAGAAATGTTGAATTTTATCAAGCTTTTTCAGTATTGGTTGAAATGTTCATATGAATTCATATGAATGAATAATCCTTCTTTCTGTTGATATGATGTATCATATTGATTGATTTGCATATGTTGAACCATCTTTGCATTCCATGGATAAATCCTAGTTGGTCATGATAAATAATCTTTCTAATCTATTGCTGAATTTGGGTTGCCAGTATTTTGTCGACAATTTTCGCATCAATATTCATCAGAGATATTGGCTTGTAATTTTCTTTTCTTAAAAAAATCTGAGGCAGGCAGATTGCTTGAGCCCAGGAGTTCAAGACTAGCCTGGGCAACATGGCGAAACCCTGACTCTACCAAAAAAATACGAAACTTAGTCAGATGTGGTGGCATGCACCTGTGGTCCCAGCTACTCAAGAGGCTGATACAGGAAGATCGCTTGTGCCCTGGAGGTAGAGGCTGTAGTGAGCTCTGATCATGCTACTGTACTCCAGCCTGGGTGACAGAGCTGTGTTTAAAAAAAAAAAAAGAAAGAAAGAAAGAAAAGAAGGCCGGGCATGGTGGCTCACACCTATAATCCCAGCACTTTGGGAGGCTGAGGCGGGTGGATCATGAGGTCAAGAGATCGAGACCATCCTGATCAACATGGTGAAACCCTGTCTCTACTAAAAATACAAAAATTAGCTGGGCATGGTGGTGCATGCCTGTAATCCCAGCTACTCGGGAGGCTGAGGCAGGAGAATTGCTTGAACCCAGGAGGTGGAGGTTGCTGTGAGCCAATAGCACACCATTGCACTCCAGCCTGGGTAATAAGAGCGACACTCCATCTCAAAAACAGAAAAAAGAAGAAAAGAAAAGAAGACACTATTTTGGAACTCAAAGCCAAGAATTTGTCTTTTTCTCCTGACTGGGTTCTTTTGAGTTCTCTTTCCTGGGTCAGTGGCCTCATCCCCAAGATATAGGACAACTAAGCTAGCCAAAATGGAGTGACAGTCACTTGCGGCCAATCTTTAATATAGTAGGGTTTCAGAATTTCTGGCCTTCAGGATAAAGTTCAAGTCCTCCAAACTTTCTGCCCTAAGTATGTTTCTAACTCACTTTCCTACTTTTCTCTCTTATCTACCCAGTGCTTTAGAGAAACCAAAGGTGCTTGTTATTTCGCGTGTACCTCTGAGCTTTCTCATATCCATGTCCTTGCATGTGATCTGCTCTTTACCCAGGCACTTGTTCTCCCCCTGGAGTTTGGGTCTCGTTCTGTCACCCAGGCGGGAGTGCAGTGGTGTGATCCTAACTCACTGCAGCCTCAAACTCCTGGTCTCACACAATCTTCCTGCCTCAGCCTCCCAAGTAGCTAACCATACACTTTTGCCACTACTGCAGGCCAAATCTAACCCGGTCTTTCAAAGTCCAGCTCAGTGGGTGCTGCTATGAAGTCTGGCTAATCTTCTCAGCTTAAAGTTTTGTGTGCTTCCTCTGTATTTCTGCGACTGAAGAAGTCCACTGCAGTTTAAAGAACTGAACCTGTGAATTGATACCAGGACTCAGGGGCTCAGGACCCGGCTCTGCTACTCCTTAGCTGCCTCTTTTTACCTATCTCAACTTCAATTATTATCTAAAACAGAGATGGAAATATTTCCCTCACAGAATTAAAGTCAGTTTTATGACTGTTCTGGTTTTGAGTGAAGGAAAACCCAACCTGAAAAGGGCATAGATTAGTTTATATAGATGAAAAGTCCATGGGTAGAGATGGCTTCAGGCAAGGGTGACTCAAAGTTCAAGTGCTGTCAGCAGGAGTCTGACTCTGTCTTCTCTCAGAGCTGCCTTTTGCTCTGTCACCTTTATGACCAGTTTCAAAGAGTAGCCTGATGGCTGGCAGCACTCCCAGAACCCAATCTTTCTGTTTCAAGTCCAACTGACTACCTTGAGAACATCTTTCTCAAGTCACAGCAAAGTTCTCATGGGCTCTCATTGGTCTTGTGCCCATCCCTGAGGTGGTCACTGTAGCCAGGAGAATTTGATGCTTGGATTGCCTAGGGTGCAGGGGATGTGTTCTACCTCAGACTCTGGGGTGCATTCCTGACAGCAACACATGGGATGTGTGTGGGTGGGTGGAAGTTCTGCAGTGAGAAGTCAGGCTGATTTCCAGCATGGTGAAAGGATGCTGGATGAGAATGACGGCAGAGGTCCACCACAGATGTGCTGGGGATCAAATGAGACAATATGAGGAAACTGAGTTCGGAAAGTCTTGATCAGGTCGGGCTATCCTAGCACTTTGGGAGGTCAAGACAGGGAGATTGCTTGAGGCCAGGAGTTCGAGACCAGCAACATATCAAGACCCTGTCTCCACCAAAAAAAAAAAAAAAAAAAATAGCCAGGTGTGGTGGCATGTGCCTATAGCCCTAGCTACTCGGGAGGCTGAGGTGGGAAGATTGCCTGGACCCAGGAGTTTGAGGTTGCAGTGAGCTAGGTTTGTGCCATTGCACTCCAGCCTGGGTGACAGAGAGAGATCCTATCTCAAAAAAAAAAAGTACTGTTCAAACATAAATGATGATTATTATTTGGATGATTATTTTTGGCTTATTTTGCAATAGAGACATTAACTCCTTTCAGCCACAAGGATTAAGTAGGAAAGGCAATGTGGCTTAACGTATAATATACTGACCAACTAGTTTTCAACTGCCTCATCTTATGTTGCAGCAATGATGCTATTCTAGGAAACTGGGCCTTACCAGGGCAGAAACAACAGAGCCATGCTTTAGAGAAGGAAAGTTCCGTGATTGCAGGTATCCGAGGAAGTTCATAAGCACATAATTGAATCAGTCTTTGTTGGAAACAGGGTTTCAGCTCTCAAAGACCAAAAACAATTGCTGATGGGTGGGGAGTGGGAATGAGAACAGTCCAAGGACATTGTTGGCAGACCAGGGGTCACCAAAGGAAACTCTGAGCTGGGCGAGTCAGCAGCACTCAGCTAGTGCTTGGCAGGCTCTGCAGCATGAGCTGGGTGTTGCTTAAAAGAACTCCGTGTACCACATCTTCCCTTCCTGGACGGTCCAAGTCACTCTCACTCACTTCTGGAAGGATGTCCCTTGACTTCCAGTTTCTGACCTTGCTTCCCCTTGGTGCCTTTCTCTGCCCCAGCTGGCATCTTATCTTTCTTCCTGACCCTGGCTTCCTATCTGGGCCTCAACAGTGCTCTGACAACTTCTTTGGGTAATGCTCCCTTTGCCTAACTGCCTTTTGGTCTCTCCCCACATGTAATCACAGGTGCTCTTCCCAGGGACCTGAGGCAGCATGGTCTGATGGAAGGAGCCTGGATTTTTGCCAAACAGCTGTGTGTGTTTGTGTGGTTTGTTTTGTTTTGTTTTTTGAGACAGTCTTGCTCTGTCACCCAGGCTGGAGTACAGTGGCACAATCTCAGCTCACTACAATGTCTGCCTCCTGGGTTCAAGCGATTCTCATGCCTCAGCTTTCAGAGTAGCTGGGATTACAGACACGTGTCACCATGCCCTGCTGATTTTTCTATTTTTAGTAGATATGGGGTTTTGCCATGTTGGCCAGGCTGGTCTTGAACTCCTAGCCTCAAGTGATCCACCCACATTGCTCTTCCAAAGTGCTAGTATTATAGGCGTGAATCACCACGCCCGGCCTGAAGCCAGACAGATGTGTGTTCTAATCCTGGCTCTTCCATTTGTTAACAGGGTGAACTTGAGCAAATTATTCTATTTATTTAACTGTAAAATGGGGATAATTTATCTTACTTGGTTTCTGTGGCAGCTCGATGAGATAAGGGACCTAGGACACTGAGCAGGTTGACCTTTTGAAAATGGTGGTTCTTACTAAGAGTGATGACAGGCAGGAGCACACACATTGCATAAACACCACCTTTCCGCCTCACCAGTGATAATATCTGACCAAGATATCAGGCATTTACTTTATGCAGAAAAGTCCTGCATAGATGGAGCTGCCATTTCCTCATTTGTAGCCTGCTGTCTAATATTTCACAATCTGCGTAGTTAGGAAATAGTTCTTCATATCTAACCTAAGTTCCTCCTGCTATAGTGTGTTGTAGCACATGTGTTTTAAAAATAACACACAGGCCAGACACAGTGGCTCACACCTGTAATCCCAGCACTTTGGGAGACTGAGGTGGGCAGATTACTTGAGGTCAGGAGTTCAAGACCAGCCTGGCCAACACGGTGAAACCCCATCTCTACTAAAAATACAACAACAAAAAAAAAGCTGGGCGTGGTGGTGGGCACCTGTAATCCCAGCTACTTGGGTAGCTGAGGCAGGAATATCACTCTAACCTGGAAGGAAGAGGTTGCAGTGAGCCAAAATCTCACCGTTGCCTGGGCCGACAGAGTGAGACTCTGTCTCAAAACAAACAAACAAACAAAACATACACACACAAACAGGCCCATGAAAATAAGCAGATTTTTCTATGAGTCAGGCATTCACTTTGCCTTGGGTTTACTCTTATGTTCAAGAAACCAGTGAATATTTGTTGTGTGGCCACTGCAGACAGGGACTGTGCTAGGCTGTGCTGGGGAGCTCCAAAAAGGCGTGAAAAGACTCCAGCTCCCTTGAGGTTCATGTCCTGCTGGGACCAGGAATCTCAGTCCTTCTCTCTTTAGTTTTCAATTGCAGGCGAATGACTGTGTCAGTTTACAAATTCTAGGAACACAGCAAAGGAGTTTAGTGGGACTGATCACGTTGGTAGCTAATCAATGACCGGATGTACAACTTGGCTCTGGCAAGTTTAAAATGAAAGTTGTGGGTCAATCTTCAACATTTAAGCAATGACACTAAGTGGTCCCAGACAACAGGTTATTTCATTCAGCTACTCAGGTGCATTTTGCAGCTAATCCTTCCTGCTGGGCTGTTAGAATGAACCACATCTTTTCAGCTACGTGTCACAGAATCCAAGTGTCTAAGAAGCTCCTGTTGAGGAAAATGTTTGCCCTGTGTGAAAGCAAGGGCAGACCTCTCAACTTCACACATGCCCACTCTGACCCTGTAAGCCTACGGGCTGAGAGGGTACACTGAGGACCACAGACAGCCTATAGATGTGTTTTGTTTGGTCTGATGGTGTTTTACTTTTGTTTTTTAAGTTGAATTGTTTGCCGAAATCTAAAAACTGATAGACTCACATGATCCAGGTTTCTGGCTTTTATTGAAAAATGGGAGCTCTGGAGATACTGAAGCTGCATTTCCTAATAGTAACATCACCTGGATCTGAGTGAAGACGCTGCCTTTAGGTGGGGCCACCATTTCCTATGCCTCACTTTGGTCATTTCATTCATCTATGGAACTTGCCTGGGCTCTGAAGGCATTTGAATTTTGGACTCTTGGCCTGTGAAGACCCCTTTGGTCATTGACAGAGAGCACAGCTGCCAGTAATCTGTTTCTTTGGGTTCTCTGCTCTCTCCTCTTCTATAAGAAATGAAACTGCCAGGCGCGGTGGCTCAAGCCTGTAATCCCAGCACTTTGGGAGGCCGAGGCGGGTAGATCACGAGGTCAAGAGATCGAGACCATCTTGGTCAACATGGTGAAACCCCGTCTCTACTAAAAATATCAAAAATTAGCTGGGCATGGTGGCACGTGCCTGTAATCCCAGCTACTCAGGAGGCTGAGGCAGGAGAATTGACTGAACCCAGGAGGCGGAGGTTGCAGTGAGCCGAGATCGCGCCATTGCACTCCAGCCTGGGTAACAAGAGTGAAACTCCGTCTCAAAATAAAAGAAAAAAAGAAAAAGAAATGAAACCTGCAGATATGTCTTCCCTAAGTTTACATTTAATGCCCACCATTGAAGAGATTTCACTACAGTTGAAAACATTTCTCATGTTACCTCTTGGTCCTTATATGAGGAGTGAGGGGATGAGTCTCCCTGCTTTTTTTTCTTTTGAGCCAGAGTCTCTCTCTGTTGCCCAGACTAGAGTGCAATGGGGCGATCTCGGCTCACTGAAACCTCCGCCTCCTGGGTTCCAGCGATTCTCATACTTCAGCCTCATGAGTAACTGGGATTACAGGCATGTACCACCATGCCTGGTTAATTTTTATATTTTTAGTAGAGATGGGGTTCCACCATGTTGGCCAGACTGGTCTCGAACTCCTGACCTCAGGTGATCTGCCCTCATTGGCCTCCCAAAGTGCCGGGATTACAGGCATGAACTACGGCACCCAGCCTGATAAATCCCTTTTGCAATTTGTCACTTTGCACTGTTTCCAGGTTCTTTATAGTCCAAGGGGCTTCTATGTGGGCAAAAGAACACCCTCTACAACTTTCCAGTATAACTGATGCTCAATGTATCAAATATTTATGCCTAGTAAACAAAATTCGGAAATAAAAATTTCTTTCTTTTTTCTTTTGAGACAGAGTCTTGCTCTGTCACCCAGGCTGGAGTGTAGAGGTGTAATCTTGGCTCACTGCAACCTCTGCCTCCTGGGTTCAAGTGATTCTCCTGCCTCAGCCTTCTGAGTAGCTGAGATTACAGGCACACACTATCACGCCCGTCTAATTTTCATAATTTTAATAGAGACAGGGTTTCACCATGTTGGTCAGGCTGGTCTAAAACTCCTGACCTCAAGTGATCTGCCTGTCTTGGCCTCCCAAAGTGCTGGGATTACTGACCAGAAGTAAACTTTTTTTTTTTTTTTTTTTTTTGAGACAGAGTTTTGCTCTTGTTACCCAGGCTGGAGTGCAATGGCACCATCTCGGCTCACCGTAACCTCCGCCTCCTGGGTTCAGGCAATTCTCCTGCCTCAACCTCCCGAGTAGCTGGGACTACAGGCACACGCCACCATGCCCAGCTAATTTTTGTATTTTTAGTACAGATGGTGTTTCACCTTGTTGACCAGGATGGTCTCGATCTCTTGACCTCGTAATCCACCCGCCTTGGCCTCCCAAAGTGCTGGGATTATAGGCGTGAGCCAGTGCGCTTGGCCCAGAAGTAAACATTTCTAAGCTACATTTTTACATTTAAGTCCTGATTACAAATTACAAACTCTATTTCTTTTGGGTGAAAATAATAGCAAAACTTGACTCAAAATGGCTTGCGCAAAAGGATTTTTTTTTTTTTTTGAGATAGGTTCTGATTATGTCACTCAGGCTAGCATGCGGTGGTGTGATCATGGCCCACTCCAGCCTTAACCTCCTGGGCTTCAAGTGATCCTCCTGCCTCAGCCTTCCATGTAGCTGGGACTAAAGGCAGACACTACCATGCCTGGACAGTATTTTTATTTTTATTTTTTGTAGAGATGGAGGTCTTGCTTTGTTGCCCAGGTTGGAAGGAAATTTATAATCTCCCATAACATGAAGCTAGGAGGTAGGGTGGACCTTGGGCACAGTACGTCTGGGCTTGGGCTCCATTTCCTGTGATTCTGTCAGCGATGCCCTTCTCAGTGTATTGATATCATTCTCAGCTAGCAATGTGGCTGGTGCAGTGACAATGTCATATTCAGACACAGTTGAGGAATTGGGATTCTCGCTATTTCCTTTTGAGGGGGGACTGTGGAGACCTCTGCTAGAAGCCTCACAGTGTACTTTTCCTGAAATCTCTTTGGCCAGAACTGTGTAACACACCTGTTCCTAAATGAACCACTGGCAAGAATGGGATTGCTGGTTGGCTTTTACTAATCATCCCAGAGTGGAAGGAATGTTGGGAGTCTATCATAAGGATCACTACATAAACTTAATTAAATTCCCTTAAAGAATCTAAATTACAGTAACAAATTCAATAAGACTAATCTCACCCTCCTTTTCTTGGTGGGGACTGGGCTTGTGGTCTGGCTCTCTGTAATGTACGGAGGAAGAGGGAAAGGGCTCTGGCCCCCTTGGCGTCATGTCTTCTGTGCTGATGGCTTCCCATTCGCTGGTTCTATCCTCAAGCGCTGAGACACTGGGAAGGAAAAAAAAAAAAAGAAAGAAAAAGGAAAAGAAGAAGAAGAAGAAGAAAAGACTAATCTCAAACATTGCAAACATCCTAACACTTCAAATAGTAGACAGAAACATGAAAATAAAGGATCCTGGTCTAGTGCCGGTTTTCAAAGGAAATGCTTCCAGTTTTTGCTCATTCAGTATGATATTAGCTGTGGGTTTGTTGTAAATAGCTTTTATTATTTTGAGATACATTCCATCAATACCTAGTTCATTGAGACTTTTTAGCATAAAGGGCTGTTGGATTTTGTCGAAGGCCTTCTCTATCTGTTGAGATGATCATGTGGTTTTGCAGACAAGAAAAAGAAATAAAGGGTATTCAACTAGGAAAAGAGGAAGTCAAATTGTCTCTGTTTGCAGATGACATGATTGTGTATTTGGAAGACCCCATAGTATCAGCCCAAAATCTTCTTAAGATGATAGGCAACTACAGCAACAAAGTCTCAGGGTACAAAATCAATGTGCAAAAGTCACAAGCATTCCAAACACCAATAACAGACAAACAGCCAAATCATGAGCAAACTCCGATTCACAATTGCTACAAAGAGAATAAAATACCTAGGAATACAACTAACAAAGGACGTGAAGGACTGCTTCAAGGAGAACTACAAACCACTGTTAAAGGAAATAAGAGAGGACACAAAGAGAGGGAAAACATTCCATGCTCATGGTTAGGAAAATCAATATCGTCAAAATGACTATATTGCCCAAAGAAATTTATAGATTCAACACTATCCCCATCAAGCTACCATTGACCTTCTTCACAGAACTGAAAAAAAAACCACCTTAAACTTCAACATGGAACCAAAAAGGAGCCCACATAGCCAAGACAGTCCTAAGCAAAAAGAACAAAGCTGGTGGCATCATGCTACTTGACTTCAAACTATACTGCAAGGCTACAGTAATCAAAACAGCATGGTATGGTACCAAAACAGATATAGACAAATGGGTCAGAACAGAGGCCTCGGAAGTAATGCCACACATCTACAACCATCTGATCTTTGACAAACCTGACAGAAACAAGCAATGGGGAAAATATTTCCTGTTTAATAAATGATGTTGGGAAAACTGGCTAGCTATGTGCAGAAAGCTGAAACTGGACAACTTGTCTATGCCTTATAAAAAAATTAACTCCATATGGATTAAAGATTTAAACATAAGACCTAACACCATAAAAATCCTAGAGGAAAACCTAGGCAATACCATTCAGGACATAGGCATAGGCAAGGACTTCGTTACTAAAACACCAAAAGCAATGGCAACAAAAGTCAAAATAAACAAATGGGATCTAAATAAACTTAAGAACTTCTGCGCAGCAAAAGAAACAATCACTAGAGTGAACTGGCAACCAACAGAATGGGAAAATTTTTTTGCAAGCTACCCATCTGTCAAAGGGCTAATATCTAGAATCTACAAAGAATGAAAACAAATTTACAAGAAAAAAACAAACAACCCCATCAAAAAGTGGGCAAAGGATATGAACAGACACTTTTCAAAAGAAGACATTTATGCAGCCAACAAACATATGAAAAAATGCTCATCATCATTGGTCATTAGAGAAATGCAAATCAAAACCACACTGAGATACCATCTCACTCCAGTTACAATGGCAATCATTAAAAAATCTGGAGACAACAGATGCTGGAGAGTATGTGGAGAAATAGGAATGCTTTTACACTGTTGGTGGGAGTGTAAATTAGTTCAACCATTGTGGAAGACAGTGTGGTGATTCCTCAAGGATCTATAAGTAGAAATACCATTTGACCCAGCAATCCCATTACTGGGTATATACCCAAAGGATTATAAATCATTCTGTTATAAAGACACATGCAAACCTATGTTCACTGCGGCACTGTTTACAATAGCAAAGACTTGGAACCAACCCAAATGCCCATCAAGGATAGACTGGGTAAATAAAATGTGGCACATATACACCATGGAATACTACGCAGCAATAAAAAAGGATGAGTTCATGTCCTTTGCAGGGACAGGGATGAATCTGGAAACCATCATTCTCAGCAAGCTGACACAAGAACAGAAAACCAAACACCAAATGTTCTCACTCATAAGTGGGTGTTGAACAATGAGAACACATGGACACAAGGAGGGGAACATCACACACTGGGGTCTGTTGGGGGATGGGGACTAAGGGATGGATAGCAGGGAGTGTGGAGACTGGGGAGGGATAACATTAGTAGAAATACCTAATGTAGGTGATAGGGTGACGGAGGCAGCAAACCACCATGGCATTTGTATACCTATGTGACAATCCTGAAAGATCTGCACATGTACCCCAGAACTTAAAGTACAATTAAAAAAAAAAATCACGAAAGGATAAAACTACACTTAAATCTAATTTTAAAACATTAAAATCATGAATTTATTTTTGTTGCCTCTACACTTATTCTTATAAGTAATATTTATTTTGATATTTTTCTAGGGTTACAATAATATTACTAGGCCACAAATTCAAATAAGAGCATTTCATACTGGCCAAGGTTGTTAGGTTGTTTATATTATTTATTTGAGATTGATTCTTGGCTGGAGCAGGGGACTTCGTGGTACCTTCTAAACATTAGTTGGCATGCATTAGGGTACTTCTTACATCCTTTTAATAACAGAATTGTATAAATTAATTTATGTACCATACAGTTCACCTATTTAATGTTTAAAATTCAATGGTTTTTAATATACTCAGAGTTATGCAACCATCACCACAATCAGTTTTACAACATTTCCATCACACCAGTAAGAAACCCCTTGGCCAGGCACAAGTGGCTCATGCTTGCAATTCCAGCACTTTGGTGGATCATGAGGTCAGGAGATCAAGACCATCCTGGCCAACATGGTGAAACCCTGTCTCTACTAAAATACAAAAAACTAGCCAGGCATGGTGGTGTGCACCTGCAGTCCCAGCTACTTGAAAGGCTGAGGCAGGGGAATCACTTGAACCTGGGAGGCAGAGACTGCAGTGAACTGAGATCACACCATTCATTGCACTCCAGCCTGGCAACAGAGCAAGACTCTGTCTCAAAAAAAGAAAAGAAAAGAAAAGAAAAAACAAATGCCTTAACAGTCACTCTCCAATTCCCCTATTCTCCTGGCCCTGGGCAACCACCAGTCTACTTTCTGTCCCTTTGAATGTGCCTTTTCTGGACAGTTCATATGAATAGAATCATACACTATGTGGCGGCTGGGTGCCTTTTAATCATTAAACTTAACTGGCTCTATCAATGGCACTTGCCATGTCTATACTCTTCATAGGGGCTTTCCTGAAATTACATATTAAAAAATGTTTTTTAAGGGACAAGCTCTTGCTCTGTTGCCCAGGCTAGAGTGCAGTGGTGCGATCACAGCCCACTGTAGCCTGGAACTCCTGGGCTCAAGGAATCCTTCCACTTCAGCCTCCCCAATAGCTGGGACTGTAAGCAAACACCACCACACCTGGTTAATATTTTTATTTTAATTTTTGGTAGAGACAGGGGGTCTCTATGTTGTCCAAGCTGGTCTCAAACTCCTGGCCTCAAATGAGTGATCCTCCTGCCTAGGCCTCCCAAAGTGCTGGGCTTACAGGCATTAGCCACAGCACCTAGCCTCTGTATTTTTAAAGTTTTGCTTGGTTAGTATTATATAATCGATTGTAATGTCTTTGTTATATATTGATCCACATGTTTGGAATGATTGGAAATATTAACATTTATATATTAGACATTCACTCCTTTCCTTTCTTCACTCATGTTTTCCTTCCTTCCTTTCCTCTTTCCTTTCTTCCTTCCACACATATGTATCGAGCATCTTCTCTGTATCAGGTATTGTGCCAGGCACTGGAGATCCCACAGTGGACATGCATGTACGGTCCTTTCCCTCATGGACAGTCCTGTCCCTTCTGCTGATGAGTTGAGGAGCCCATGCCATGTGAATGCTGCTGAGTTACTGCTCCAGACGATACAGCAGGCCTCACAGCAGCTTCCTCCTCCTTCCCATGTTTCCAATCTTTCCACATCTCTTCTGCTCTCTAACCCTTGACATACTATCTTCAGGCATAATTACATAATGTATGCAAACCTTTCTGTACATACATAACAGCATAACAACTCATAAATATATATCATATTTGCTTTGTTATCCAATTTTATTTAATTAAAATACTAAACTGTTCATTTATCTCATACTTAGATTTTTCCATAAAAGGATGAAATTGAAGCATAACACAGGTTATTTATAAATAGCCAAAGTATAGATGTGCAGAGCTAACTGGGAAATCTTACAGTGAGCACTAAATTTATTTTAGACTAAAAATGAATGCAAACAAATTTGCATCAGTGAAGAGAGTTCTGAATGAGAACACATTATTCAAATAAAGATTATAAAAAAGAAGAGATTACAATAATAAATTTGGTGACAGGTTAAAAATTAAGGAAGTATGTGGTAGAGAACATTACTGAAATTTCTATTTTAGAATAATATAGAGTTGGATAAAAATCAAACATTTTAATAAAAACCGATGGTCTTTTTTTTTTTTTTTGAAACAGAGTCTCACTCTGTCACCTGGGCTGGAGTGCAGTGGTGTGATCTCAGCTCACTGCAACCTCCGCCTCCCAGGTTCAAGCAGTTCTCCTGTCTCAGCCTCCTGAGTAGCTGGGACTACAGACACCGGCCACTATGCCCAGCTAATTTTTTGTATTTTTAGTAGAGACGGGTTTTACCATGTTGGCCAGGCTGGTCTCGAACTCCTGGCCTCATGATCCCCCCATCTCAACCTCCTAAAGTGCTAGGATTACAGGTGTGATCCTGTACTGGCCTGTGCCTGGCCTAGAACCATTGTTTCCAGGGGGTAAAACTGAAGAATATTTTTAAGAAATTAAAAAATTTTCTCTTTAAAGAAAAATATTCTTCAGTTTTATCCCCTGGAAACAATGCCCTTCTACTTATTATCAAATTGATTTACACACCCAACATCCAGATTTTGGATTCTACTATGTCTTAAAAATAAACAAGGTTTTTGAAACATAGACAATGTCTGGAGTAGGGGAAGATCAGGAGGGGTTTGTAGTATTCAAGAAAAAGATACAGCTAGGCTCAGTGGCTCACTCCTATAATCCCAGCATTTTGGGAGGCCAAGGCTGGAGGATTGCATGAGGCCAGGAGTTCAAGACCAGCCTGGGCAACATGGTGAAACCTCGTCTTTACTAAAAATATAAAAATTAGCTGGGCATGGCGGTGAGGGCCTATAAACCCAGGTATTCAGGAGGCTGAGGCAGGAGAATCACTTGAATCCAGGAGGTGGAGGTTGCAGTGAGCTGATATTTCTTTTCTTTTTTTTTTTTTAGGAAGGGAGGAAGGGAGGAAGGCAGGAAGGGAGGAAAGGAGGAAGGGAGGGACGGAGGAAGGAAGCGAGGGAGGAAGAGAAGGGAAGGAAGGAAATCAGGCAATGAGAGAGACATTGCCAACCTGGATCTAGAGGTCTACAAGTTGATTTCTTTTTTCTTTTTTTGAGAGAAGGAAAGAAAAAAAGGAGTGAAGGAGAGAAAGAAAGAGGAAGAAGAAGAAGGAGAGAGAACGGAAATGTTGCTTTATTCTTAAAAAAAATGGGTATTAATAATGGCCAATCAATATTTCATTTAAACCTATGAGTAGGTGTGATGTGGCATTGACAAGAATGTATATTTTGTGTATTTAAAGTGGAGAGCTCTATAAATATTTATTAAGTTTACTTGTTCCGGATCTGAGTTCGAGTCCTTGATATCCTTATTAATTTTCTGTCTCATTGAGTCTAAGTCTGTATGTATCTGGGTGTTAGGATCATTAGCTCTTGTTGTTGCATTGATCCTTTTACCACTGTATCTTTGTTGCTTTAAAATCTATGTTATCAGCTACGAGAATTGCAACTCCTGCTTTTTATTTATTTATTTATTTATTTTTGCTCTCCATTTGGTTGGTAAATCTTTCTTCATCCCTTTGTTTTGAGTCTTTGTGTATCCTTGCATGTGAAGTGGGTCTGGATGTAGCATACCGTTGGGTTTTGGCTGTATCTTTTGATTGCGGGATTTAGTCGATTTAAATTTAGGATTACTGCCATTTGATGTTAACTGGCTGTTTTATGCATTCATTGATGTAAATTCTTCTTTATGTTGATGCTCTTTACTTTTTGGTATATTTTTAGAAAGGCTAATACTGGTTGTTTCTTTCTATGTGTAATGCTTCTTTCAGAAGCTCTTGTAAAGCAGGCCTGGTGGTAATAAAATCTCTGAGTACTTGCTTGTTCATAAAAGATTTTATTTTTCCTTCAGTTGTGAAGCTTAGTTTGGCTGGATATGAAATTCTGGGCTGAAAGTTCTGTTCTTTAAGGATGTTGAATATCGGACCCCACTCTCTTCTGGCTTGTAGTGTTTCTGCTGAGAGATCTGCTGTAAGTCTGATAGGCTTCCCTTTGTAATTAACCTGACCTTTCTCTCTGGCTGCCCTTAGTATATTCTCCTTTGTTTCAACCCTGGTGAATCTAACGATTATGTGCCTTGGGGTTGCTCTTCTTGAGGAATCTTTGCGGTGTTCTCTGTATTACCTGGGGTTGAATATTATCCTGCGTTGCTAGTTTAGGAAAATTTTCCTGAATAACATCCTGAAAAATATATTCCAGCTTGGATTCATTCTCTCCGTCACATTCAGGTAAACCTATCAAACGTAAATTTGGTCTTTTCACGTAGTCCCACATTTCTTGGAGACTTTGCTCATTCCTTTTTATCCTTTTTTCTCTAATCTTGTCTTCTCATTTTATTTCATTAAGTTGGACTTCGACCTCTGTTATTCTTTCTTCTGCTTGAACAATTCGAGTGTTTAAACCTGTGCATACTTCTCAGAGTTCCTGTATTGTATTCCTCATTTCCAATAATTCACTTATATTCCTTTCTAAGTTGTCTATTCTCATTAGGATTTCGTCAAACCTTTTTTCAAAGTTCTTAGTTTCTTTACATTGGGCTACAACATGTTCTTTTAACTCACAGAAGTTTCTTATTATTCATCTTCTGAAGCCTGATTCTGTTAATGGGATGCGCTCGTTCTCCATCAAGCCTTGTTCCCTTGTTAATGAGGAACTGTGTGATTCTCTGTAGAGGGAGAGGCATTCTGATTTTGAGTATTCTCAGCCTTTTTACGCTGGTTTCTTCCCATCATAGTAAATTTATCCACCTATGGTCTTTGTAATTACTAACTTTCAAATTAGGTCTCTGAGTGGACGTCCAAGTTGTTAATTCCCAGGGCTGAAATATGAGCAACCCATGCACCAGCCAAAACAGCGGCGTTAAGACTGATGGTGCTTTTCTGCCTGGGAATCTACAGTCTGGCTTCCTTCTTGAGTCCATAATAGGTGACTCTGCCTTCCCGGAGCTCCAAATGTCAGTCAGAAGGGGAACCAGTCCTGTTTATTCTGCACCAAGAGCTGCAGTGCCAAGGTGCCGGCAAAACTGCTGCGCTGGCCACAGGAGTCGCGCTGGAGACCCGTGCAGCTCCTCCAAACCTCAGTCAGAAGGGGAACCAGTCCCGTGTACTATGCACCAAGAACTGCAGTGCCGAGGTGCCGGCAAAACTGCTGCGCTGGCCACAAGAGCCACGCTGGCGACCCATGCACTCCTCCACTGGGAATCTTCTGCTCCGTGAGTGACCAAAATTTGTCTGAAAGTGTGGCGTCCTCTTGTTCTCTGCACTTTCACTGGGAGCTGCAATCCCAAGATGTTAGTGATCAGCCATCTTGGATCATTCCCCGTGAGCTGATATTTCACTGCTACACTCCAGTCTGGGTGACAGAGTAAGACTGTGTCTCAAAAAAAAAAAAAAGTATTTGAAATAATGCTGATGGAGCCAAACAAAGAAGGTTCCCAATGGTCACATGGTGATTCTTCTGAGCATCAAAAAGGAATAATAATTACAGTTAATTATATCAGTTGTAAAAGTCTATGAGTCAAAGTGAGAAGGTTGCAAGACGTATATAAAAAGGTAATCATGATACAAAAGGAGGATAAATATAGAATTTATTTGTGTTCCTAATAATTTTGGCTGTTTTATTTCTTTTTTTTTTTTGAGACAGAGTCTTACTCTGTTGCTCAAGCTGGAGTGCAGTGGCATGATCTCTGCTTACTGCCACCTCCACCTCTTGAGTTCAAGCAATTCTCATACTTCAGCCTCCTGAATTGCTGGGATTACAGGTGCGTGCCACCATGCCAGGCTGATTTTTCTTTTCTTCAACAGAGATGGGGTTTTACCATGTTGGCCAGGCTGGTCTCAAACTTCTGGCCTCAAGTGATCTTTCTACCTCAGCCTCCCAAAATGCTAGGATTACAGGTGTGAATCATTGTGCCCAGCCTGTTTTATTTCTTTCATTAAGTTTATTTTGTGTATAAAATATATTTCTCTCTGGTAATGAGGGAAGAGTGTATTCAGGGCACTTGTGAGTAAGCCAAAGAGTTACGTAAAAAAGCAGGAATTATACCAAGAACAGGAAAAACTGAACAGCTTTCATGGTCGCTTAATAACCAGGTAAAAAGAAGGTCTGATAATGTGTTACAAAATGGTGCGTAAATCAGATGTTGTTAAAAAAAAATCTGACTTTGCAGATTCAATCCTTCCTTTCCTGGCTGTTAAAACGTCTGAATCATGCTATTAATAAAGATTAGATAATGGGGGACTGGAAACATGGGAAGGAGGAGGAAGCTGCTGTGAGGCCTGCTGTATCGTCTGGAGTAGTGACTCAGCAGCACCCACATGGCATGGCCTCCTCAAGTCATCAGCAGAAGGGTCAGGACTGCACCAAACCATAAGTCCATGAGGGAAAGGGCCTTACATTCACGTCCACTGTGGGATCTCCAGTGCCTAGTACAATATCTGATACACAGAAGATGCTCAATACATATGTGTGGATGAAAGAGAGGAAAGAGAAAAGGAAGTCATGGAGAAAAAAAGGGAGTGAAGAATGGAGGAAAAGATCTTCGATGCTTTCCCAGAGGGAGAGGATGAATGGAGAGTGATGACCTCTTCTCTACTACTCTCTCCCATCCGTTTCTTGTGGAGTCAGTGATTTGAGTTGTTCTGTCCTTACTGAGTCAATAATGGGGCAGAGGACAGGTGGATATTCAGCCTGAGGCTGAACTAGACCTTGGAGACCAGTATTTGCCCTGTCCTACTTGGATGCCAATAGTTGCCCACAATCTCTATGGATATATAGCTGTCAGTTAGAGGTTTGCCTCAGATTCAAACCATAGATGTCTTCATTAGAAGATGTTGGGAAGAGGAAACACGTGAGTATCCCAGAATTAGGACTTCAGTGGGGCTTCCGAGCTGCTTCCAGCTGTCTCCTCTGCTTCTCTCCCGCAAGCTGAAGTCAATGGCTAGAGTAGCCATAATTGAAGCTTTCTTTGCCACTCCTAGGTCAAATAGGCTAAAATGTCATCCAGTGGAGATTAATTTACAATTGTAGGTTAATACCCTAGATGACTAAACATTGGTCATTCACACCTCCATCAAAATCTTCTCCTAAGTGTGAGGAAGCAATCTATATTAAAGCAATTTATATTGCTTCCTCACACTTAGGAGATGATTTTGATGGAGGGGAGATTTTGGACCCCTCTGGTGGCATTCCTTCCTTCCATTCTCCCTCCTTTTCTCTCTCCCTCCCTCCCTTCTTTCCTCCTCTTTCTCTCTTTCTCTTTTCTTTTGAGACAGAGTCTTGCCCTGTCACCTTGACTGGAGTGTGGTAGTACACTCATAGCTCACTACAACCTTGAACTCTTGGGCTCAAAAGATCCTTCCACCTTGACCTCTTGAGTAGCATGTGCCACCATACCTAGGTAATTTTTGAAGCAATTTCGTAGAGATGAAGTCTCATAATGTTGCACAGGCTGGTCTCAAGCTCCTGACCTCAAGTGATCCTCCTGCCTTGGCCTCCACAAGTGTTGGCATTACAAGCATGAGCCATTGCACATTGCTGTGGCTGCACTTTCTCAATCTTAGTCTCTTTCATGGGCTTCCCTTTAAGCTACTCCTTAATTTTAGCTGACCCCTATCCTCACCCCATGTAGTTGAAAATTCTTGTATAACTTTTCACTTCCCCAAAACTTGACTACTAATAGCCTCCTGTTGGCCAGAAAAGGAAGAATAAACCTGGAGGCCTCACACTTCCTTGTTTCAAAAAGTACAATGCTATAGTAATCAAAACAGTATGGCATTGGCATAAAGACAGACATATAGACTAATGGAATAGAATAACAGTTAATAAACATAAACAGTTAACACATATTTTATATGTTATATTTATTATATACTGTATTCTTACAATAACACTATAGAAATAAAATATTAAGAAAACTCTAAGGAAGAGAAAATATATTAACTATTAAGTGGAAGTGGATCATCATAAATGTCTTCATGACGAGCAGGCTGAGGAGGAGGAAAAGGAGGGATTAACCCTACTGTCTCAGAGTGACAGAGGCGGAAGAAAATCCGCATATAAGTGGACCGGCACAGTTTAAACCTGTATTGTTCAAGCATCAACTGTACATGTATGTTGCACCTGAGCTGGGCATTACCCACAAATCCTCAGGCTATACTCTTGCCTTTGACCCTAGGAACCATGAGAAAATCTCAGGCATTTCTTCAGGCTCTGCCTCTTGCCCTTGGGCTTGGATCCTTGACTTGGCCTGTTCTTCCTTATTTCTGCACCTCTGGTTTTATACCAGATTCCCCTCCTCTCTGTCTTGTCCTGAGATTTCACTAATGGGCTTGCCTTTTTTCCTAATTTTTTTTTTAATTGTGGGAAAATACATATAACATAAAATTTACCGTCTTAAGTATTTTAAATATATACTCAGTAGTATTAAATACATTTGTAACATTGTGCAACCATCATCACCATTCATAATTCTTTGCATCTTGTAAAACTAAATCTATACCCATTAAGCAACAGCTCCGCATTCTCCTCTTCCCACATTCCCTGGCAACCACCATTCTACTTCTGTGTCTATGATTTAGATTACTCTGTAAGTACCTCATATAAGTGGAATCATATAACGCGGGTCTTGTGGTGACTGGCTTATTTTACTTGGCATAATGTCCTTGGGGTTCATCCACACAGCATGTATCACTATTTCTTTCCTTTTTAAAGCTGAATAATATTCCATTGTATGCACATGCCTCATTTTACTTATTCATTCATCCATCCATGGACACTGGTTACTTTTCCTTTTTAGCTATTGTGAATAATGCTGTTATGAAATGGATACACAAATATCCCTTTGAGATCCTATTTTCTTTTCTTCTTCTTCTTTTTTTTTTTTTTTTTTGAGACAGAATCTTGCTCTGTCACCAGGCTGGAGTGCAGTGGCACTATCTTAGCTCACTGCAACTTCTGGCTCCTGGATTCAAGTGATTCTCCTGCCTCAGCCTCCCAAGTAGCTGGGACTACAGGCATGCACCACCATGCCTGGCTAATTTTTGTATTTTTAGTAGAGACGGTGTTTCACCATGTTGGCCAGGATGGTCTCAATCTCTTGAGCTCGTGATCTGCCCGCCTTGGCCTCCCAAAGTGCTGGGATTACAGGTGTGAGCCACTGTACCCAGCCGAGACCGCATTTTAAATTCTTTTGGGTAATACCCAGAAGTGGAATTGCAGGATCATGTGGTAATCCAATTTTTAACATTTTGAGGAATCATCATATTGTTTTCAACAATGGTCATATCATTTCTACTATCAGTGCACAACGTTTCCAATTTCTTCACATCCTTGGCAACACTCGTTCTTTTCTTTTTTTGATAATAGGTATCCGAATGGGTGTGAAGTGATAGCTCATTGCAGTTTGGTTTTCATTTCCCTAATGATTAGTAAGATTGAGCATCTAATCAACGTTAGTTATGCTGAGCACTGGTTTTTTGCATATCTTCTTTGAATATTCAAGTCTTTTGCCCACTTTGAATTTTGTTGTTGTTGAGATTGAGGAGTTCTTTATATATTCTAAATATTAAACTCTTATGAGATACATGCCTTGCAAATATATATATATATATGAGACAGTTTCACTCTTGTTGCCCAGACTGCAGTGCAATGGCATAATCTTGGCTCACCACAACCTCCACTTCTCAGGTTCAAGTAATTCTCCTGCCTCAGCTTCCCGAGTATCTGGGATTACAGGCATGCACCACCATGCCCAGCTAATTTTGTATTTTTTAAGTAGAGATGGGGTTTCTCCATGTTGGTCAGGCTGGTCTCGAACTCCTGACTTGAGGTGATCTGCCCACTTTGGCCTCCCAAAGTGCTGGGATTACAGGCCTAAGCCACCTTGCCCGGCTGCCTTGCAAATATTTTTGCCCATTCTGTGAATTGTCTTCTTACCCTGTTGAGGTTGTCTTTTGATACACAACATTTAAAAACTTTCATGAGTTTTTAAGACAATAGACAAATCCACTTTGTCTATTTTTTCTTTTGTTGTCTGTGTCTTTGGTGTCAAAGCCAAGAACCCATTGCCAAATCTAATGTGAACATTTGTCCTATGTTTTCTGCTAAGAGTTTTAGGTCTTACCTTTGGGTCTTTGATCTATTTCAAGTTAATTTTGGTATATTATGTTAGGCAAGAATTCAACTTCATTATTTTGCCTGTGGACATCCATTTTTTTTCAATATTATTTGTTGAAAAGATTGTCTTTTCCCTATTGAAGGGGCTTGGCACCCTTGTCAAACATCACTTGACCATATATGCAAAGGTTTCTTTCTTTGCTCTTTATTCTATTCCATTGGTGTATATGTCTGTCTTTATGCTAGTACCACACTGTTTTGATTACTGTAGTTTTGTAATAGTCTTGAAATCAGGAAGTGTGAGGCCTCTGGCTTTATTATTCTTTTTCGAGATTGTTTTGGCTATTTGGGGTCCCTTGAAATTCCATATGAATTTTAGGATTTTTTTCTTTCTTTTTTTTTTCTTGAGACAGAGTTTTGCTCTTGTCACCCAGGCTGGAGTGCAATGGTGTGATATTGATTGGCTCATTGCAACCTCCACCAAGTGATCCTCCCACCTGAGCCTCTATAGCTATCTGTGAACTTCAACTAATTCTCAAGCCTCAAATGCCACATGTAGTAAGCTTCTCCTGACTGTACTCCTGCCCCTGTCCTCAGTGGGTCAGGCCGATATGGATTTTCATGCATTCAATGTGGCAGTAGATCTAGCCTTGGTCCCAGTGGAATTATCACTAAATTGGGATTTTTGCATAGAATCCTGGGCTTAGCCAAAACTCCAGTTTGTAATGTCTGAGAGGTCTTTCAAAGTTAGCCCTGTCACACAGTTCTTAGCATTAATAGATCATGTTTTGCTGCTTTTGTACCTTGAGCAAACCACTGAACCCCAAGGCATCAGAGGCTTTTGTCCTCTTTGGCATCAGAACTCTGTTATTATTGTTCTCCTTCCTCATGTTTGTCACTCACCCCTCCTGTTTGGATAGGCTATCGTGATTATGCCATGCTTTCACAGCTGTTATTATTTTATTCATTCTTTAAAATAACCCTGTGAGGCAGAGAGGGTTGTTGTTTTTGCCAGTTAAGGAGCCTACAACCTCACCTGACTGTGAAGATATGACAGAGGCCTAACTTCCTAAGGCTCTGCTTAAATCCCGGGGCTAGCTTACAAAACTTACCATGGAATCAGAAGTGACTTTCTTCTTCAGGAAATGGGAGTAATGAAGATGCTATCAGCTACTGCTGAACCCAGTGGCCAGGGGAACCCAATGGGCAGGGGCTGGATACCACTATCACATCTGCCAACTTCAGTCACAGACAGTCAACATTTCTGCTTCCTGTTGCCAGATTGTGTCCACTGATTACAGGGTATTTGGGGGAAGATAAGGGCTCTACTGAGGTAACTGACAGGACTGGTGCTCCTGGATTAACAGACTCAGATGCCAACCAGTTCCCTTCTCTCATCTCAGCATTCTTCCCAGTGTTCATCACACTCTAGCCATGCTGGCCTTCACTTGGATTTCTTGACTAAATCATTCTCCTTCAGGCTGATCTGTCTAAAAGCCTCTTCCTCATTTTTGCCCAGTTAATTGCAACTTATCCTTCAGAATCCAGACTCATAGTTAATTTTTCATTTGAAGCCTTCTCTGATCCCAACAGACCAGCATGTTCATCAGTGTATACTCTCATACATCAACCCCTACTTTACCTTTGTAGTATTTAGCAGGATAACTCTTAGAAAGCAATGACTAAGTGTCAGCCATGACTAAGCTAACCCTAAATAAAAGAACACAGTCCGTGCAGCCAGAACAAATTAAAAAATATTCCCCATACTTATTTGTACATTTTTAACACTATAGAAGCATTTCATCTCCCTGAGACTTCTTAGAATTCCCCCTTCATCCCTTTCCCATCCACCCCAAAACTTAGTGGCATAAAACAATACTATTTTTTTTTTTTAGATGGAGTCTCACTCTGTCACCCAGGCTGGAGTGTAGTGGGGTGATCTTGGCTCACTGTAACCTCTGCCTCCTGGGTTCAAGCAATTCTCTGCCTTAGCCTCCCAAATAGCTGGGATGGCAGGTGCCTGCCACCATGCCTGGCTAATCTTTGTATTTTTAGTAGAGATGGGGTTTCACCATCTTGGCTAGGCTGGTCTTGAACTCCTGACCTTGTGATCCACTTGTCTCAGCCTCCCAAAGTGCTGGGATTACAGGCGTGAGCCACTGTGCCTGGCCCTACTATTTTATTATACTTATGATCCAGTGGGTCAGAGTTTGGGCAGGGCCGAGCAGGAATGGCTTGTCTTTGTTTCCTGATGTTGGAGGTCTCAGCTGGGTTGCCTCAAATGGCTGGAGATGGCAAGAAGAGCTTGACTGAAGTCATATGTCTGGGATTCAGTTCTGCTCCATGTAGTGTCTGCTGGGTACAGAATGTCCCAGGTGGTTCCTTTCTTCCTTTCCTAACATATCTGATTTGTGGGCTTGTGTGGCTGAAACAGCTGGGGGTTGGCCAGCATTATTCTCTCTCTCCATGCAGCCCTTCCATGTGGCTTAGCTTCTTACAGCATGGCAGGAATTTTCCAAGCGGGAGCGACCCAAGAATGAAAATGTCAAGAAATCCAGGTGAAAACTTATATGGCTTTTTACAACCTAGCTTCAGAAGTCCCAGTTCTGCCATATTCTATTGCTGAAACAAGTCACGAAGTCTAGCCCATATTCCAGAGGAGGGGAATTAGACTTCCTTGATGTGTGTCTATAGGAAGGAATAGAATTAACCGCACAGGCCACCACAATTCATGTCCCTTTCATGGCATTGGCTTGAAGTTCAGGATCGCATATAAATTAGGTTCAGGTGTGAATGAGGCTCCTTGATTGCAATCTCTTGATCAGAAGAGCTATGAACTAGAGACAAGTTATTTGTGTCTCTTGCCTGAGTTAGGCATCCCCTACCTAAGGTTCAATGATTTGCTACAGTGACTCACAGGACTCAGTGTATAGTCGTATTCATGGTTAAGACTTACTACCACAAGAAGATACAGAGCCAAGTGGCCAGGTGTGGTGGTTCTTGCCTGTAATCCCAGCACTTTGGGAGGTTGGCATGGGTGGATCACTTGAACTCAGGAGTTCAAGACCAGGTGGGCAATATGGCAAAACCCTGTCCCTACAAAAAATGTAAAAATTAGCTGGGTGTGGTGGTACGTGCCTGTAGTCCCAGCTACTTGGGAGGCTAGGTGGGAGAATCACATGAACCTGGGAGTGGAGCTTGCACCACTGCATTCCAGTGTGGGAGACGGAGCACTCCAGCCTGGGCAACAGAGTGAGACTCTGTCTCACAAAACGAGACAAAACAAACAAAGGCTAAGCTTAGAAGCAGAATTTTCTGTCTTTTTTCTTTTTTAGAGACTGGGTCTTGGTTTATTGCTCAGGCTGTAGTGCAGTAGTGCAATTATGGCTCACTGTAGCTTCAAATTTCTGGGCTCAAGTGGTCCCTCTGCCTCAGCCTCTTATGTAGCTAGGGCTCCAGGCATGCATCCCATGCCTGGCTAGTTTTTTGCTTTTTTTTTTTTTTGAGGTAGGATCTCATTCTGTCACCCAGGCTGGAGTGCAGTGGTGCAATCACAGCTTACGGCAGCCTCGACCTCTTGGGCTCAAGTGATGCTCCCATCTCAGCCTCTTGAGTACTGGGGACCATAGGCATGCACCACCATGCTCAGCTAATTTTTTTTTTTTGTAGAGATGAGGTCTCATTATGTCACCCAGGTGGTCTCAAACTCCTGGGCTCAGGTGATCTTCTGACTTGGCCTCCCAAAGTGCTGTGATTACAGTCATGAAACACTGTGCCTGGCTTAAGCTGACCTTTCCTGCTCTGGTTAACTCTATTTTGCACACTGGCCAACATGTAACGATGATGTAAGGACAGTAACATTTTAGCAAATACTCCAGTTGAAAAAGGTGGATGATGGGCTGAATGCAGGGTCTTATGCCTGTAATCCCAGCACTTTGGGAGGCCAAGGTGGGTGAATTGCCTGAGCTCAGGAGTTTGAGACCAGGCAACACAGTGAAACCCCATCTCTACTAAAATATAAAAAATTGGCCAGTGTGGCAGCGTGTGCCTGTGATCCCAGCTACTCAGGAGGCTGAGACAGGAAAACTGCTTGAACCTGGGAGGTGGAGGTTGCAGTGAGCCGAGATTGTGCCATTGCACTCCAGCCTGGGTGACAGAGTGAAAAAAGAAAAGGAAAGAAAAGAAAAAGGTGGAGGGGCCAGGCAAGATGGCTCAGGCCTGGTAATTCTAGTATTTTGGGAGGCTGAGGAGGGTGAGTTGACCGGAGTTCGAGACCAGCCTGGGTAACATGGTGAAACCCCGTCTCTACTAAAAATACAAAATTTAGCCAGTCATGGTGGCGTGTGCCTATACTTCCAGCTACTTGGGAAACTGATGCAGGAGAATTGTTTGAACCCAGGAGACAGAGGTTGCAGTCAGCCAAGATCATGCCATTGCACTCCAGCCTGGGGGCACAAAGTGAGATGAGACTTGGTGTCAAAAAAAAAGAAAGAAAACCATGGAGGGAGGAAGAATGAGAGGCACAGAGTAGTTACTGGCCCATAGCAATTCTGAAACCCACTCAGGCATATATTTCTAGTTCCTTGACTAAGGCCTAGAACTGCTCCATGGGAGTTTTTCTCTGTGACTCTCAGCTCTTCCCTTTAGACTCTTGGCTTTGCATTTAGCGTTGCTTCCTTTTCCATAAGAAATAACCAACGTTTGCAAATAAGTTGTCTTTTTGGCCTGCTTTATCTCCGTGTAAAGTTTGGTGCCCTAAGGTCTCTTTTCATTTTGAACTATCCGTTCTTTTCAGTTTGTTTATGGTGCTTCTACCAATATAATTATCTTAAAAACATTGTGAGTTTTCTATTAACAGTATTGAGGTTCACTCTATTAGACAAAAGCCACACTCTAAAGTCTTTTAAGAGACAGGGTCTTACTCTGTCACCCAGGCTGGAGTGCAGTGGCAAGATCTTGCTGACTGCAGTCTTGACCTCCCAGGCTCAAGCAATCTTCCCACCACAGCCGCCAGAGTAGCTGGGACTACAGGTGTACACCAGCCTCTCCAGCTATTAAAAAATATTTTTTTTGGTAGAAGTGGGGGGTGGGGTCTCATTATGTTGGCCAGGCTGGTCTTGAACTCCTGAACTCAAGTGATCCACCCACCTCGGCCTCCAAAAGTGTTGAGATTACAGGCATGAGCCACCATGTCTGGCCCCCTAAAGTATTTAAAGACTATTTTCTCTCTTCCTTGGACTTAGAATCAAGATACTCTGAGATAATGCTTTTAAAATTCCTGAAGCCTTTTTTTCTAATTGGGAATGTCTATGAAGCATGCTCTTCAATCTTATAGCTGTTCCCTGAGCTGAAAAAAGCCCTTGAGATTATTATTTTTTATTTTTATAGAGATCAGGTCCCACTATGTTGCCCAGGCTGGTCTTGAACTCCTGACCTCAAGTGATTCTCCTGGCTTGGCCTCCCAGAGTGTAGGATTACAGGTGTAAGCCACCATGCACAGCCCTCTGAGGTTATTTTTACCCAGAGGCCATACTTTATTTGAAGTGTATTCAATTTAATCTTTGCTATTAGGCCACCTCCCACTGTGAAAGTCTTTTTGTTGGGAGATACTAGAGATTAGAAATAGGTTTGTTTTTGAATCTAGCAAGTCTTGACTTCTTAATATTCTCTCTAAGTGCTGCTTGAAAATTGAACAATTTCTTAGTTCAACTTTTTGTATTTCGTCTTAGACAAATAGAATACACCACTTGGCATTTTCAACATTCTGACTGGAAACTCCCTAGCAAAACCCATGAGATACAAGATCATTAACTGCTTTCTAGTTTTCATTAGATACCCTTTCTTTCTTTTTTTTTTTGTTGAGTTATGTCTCAATATGTTGCACAGGCTGGCCTTGAATTCCTGACCTCAAGTGATTCTCCTGGCTCAGCCTCCTCAGTAGCTGGGTCTGTAGGTGCACACCACATACTGGGCTACTCTGTTTTTTACATTACCTCAGACAACAGTGCTGGCAAACTTTCTGCCACTATAGACAGGGGTCGCCTTTTATCCAACTGTATTAGTTTGCTAAGGTTGCCGTAACAAGATACAGGGTGGCTTAAACAATAGAACTGGTGGCTTAGACTACAGAAATCTATCATCTCATAGTTCTGGTTTTTTTGTTTGTTTGTTTGAGACAGTGTCTCGCTCTGTCACCCAGGCTGGGGTACAGTGGCTCAATCTCAGCTCACTGTAACCTCCGCCTACCAGGTTCAAATAATTCTCATTCCTCAGCCTCCCAAATAGCTGAGATTACAGGTATGTGCCACCATGCCCAGCTAATTTTTTGTATTTTAGTAGAAACAGGGTTTTGTCATGTTGGCCAGGCTGGTCTTGAACTCCTGGCCTCAAGTGACCCACCTTCCTCGGACTCTCAAAGTGCTGGGATTACAGGCATGAGCTACTGCCCTGGCAGTCTCACAGTTCTAGAGACGAGACGTCCAAGATCAAGGTGTTGGTAGAGTTGGTCCTTCCTAAGAACTGTGAGCAAGGATCTGTCCCATGTTTTTCTCCTAGATTCTCATGGTTTGCTTGCTGGCAGAAATGTTTGGCATTCTTTGGCTTGTAGATCCATCACTCTGATCTGTCTTCAGGCTGACATGGTGTTCTCTCTGTGTGCATATTTGTGTCCAAAATTTGGATGCCAGTCATACTGGATTAGGACCCATTCTAATGACATCATTTTAAGTGAATTACCTCTGTAAAGACCCTATCTTCAAATATAATCACATTCTGGATGGGTGCGGTGGCTCATGTGAGTAATCCCAGTGCTTTGGGGGACTGAAGTGGGAGGATCCTCTGAGGCCAGAAGTTTGAGACCAGTGTGGACAACATAGCAAGACCCTATCTCTACAAAAAAAGTAAAAAAAATTAGCTGGGCATGCTGGTATGCACCTATCTGCTTGGGAGGTGGAGGCAGGAGGATCACTTGAGCCCAAGAGCCCAAGGTTACATGAGCTTGCACCACTGTACCCCAGCCTGGGTGACAGAGTGAGACCCTGTCACTAAAAAACCCCAAAACAAGAGCAAATAAAATCACCTTCTGAGGTACTGGGAGTTACAATTTCAATATGAATTTTGGTGGGGACACAAGTCAACTCAAAGCACGAACCTTCAATAAAGTTCCCTCACTGTCCTTCATGACTTCATCTGAGGCCCTTTTGGTTTCTGCCCATCCCTGTCTAAAGCCGATGACACATGTTTTTCATTGTTGCAGTATCTAACTTCACCAATTTCATTATCAGTTATGGGCTGATCAGGGAAGTGGCCACCACTGTGGAACCAGGCTTTATTCTAAGAATTGGATACAACAAAATTGCAGGAGAAGCTAGGGAAGAAAAGGTCTGAAAGAAGATGGCTGGACAATCAGAAAAGTCACCAATGGGAGATCACAAAGGAAAGCTGATGAATGGCCATGGAAGGCTGTTCCCTTTGTATCCAGCAATGGGCCTGAAGTTTATGATAGGTCATCAGGGCTAGCAATCGGGAAGAAAAGTTGGAATGCACTGAGGGAGAGGGAGGACAAACTACAATCCACAGGACAAACTGGAACCCATGAGGACAAAATGGAACTCACAGCTATCTTTCACACCGATGAGCATGTGATATGCAGCATAAACTAATGCCCTTACCACAGAACTACACATGGTGCCTTGCCCCAGGGCTTGTAGAAGCTGAAATAGAAAATCTGCTGGGAGCTGAAAGCACTGTGGCCCAGTTAATGCTCTGTGCCAACAAAGTATATTAGCAGATCAGTAACAACTCTATGGTCTGTGGCAGCATGTGATATTAACATCAACCTTCAGAATACAAGGGCTGCTGCTTCCAAATCTTAAACAAATCTTACTTGCTCCTTCCAAACTTACACAAAATTCTCTTGTGGACAATCCTATCCTGGAACCATATTGGGAAGAGACATTTGAAGAGCTAGATTTCAACTTATCTAATTGACAAAGTACAAGCATGAATCACTGTCAGATACCATGATACTGATGCTGGGTCTCACACATACTAGCTTCTCATTTAAACTTCATATCAGTCTTTCAGAATAGACCTCTGTAAAGATCTCATGAAAAAATAAAAATTAAGAAAAGAAAAAAAAGGCTTGCAAAATAAATATTAGCATCCCCATTTTACATATGAGGAAATGTAGCCTTATTTACTCATAGATGAGTAAACGGGGAAGCCTGAATTCTGCTCGACATCTGTGGGATAGTCATCTTCTAAGATGACCCCCATGATTCTTGCCTATGGGTACTCATACACTTTGGAAGTTTCCCTCCCAAATAAAATAGATTTGACCAGGGCTGTGCGCAGTGGCTCAAGCCTGTAATCCCAGCACTTTGGGAGGCTGAGGCGGGTGGATCACGAGGTCAAGAGATCGAGACCATCCTGGTCAACGTGGTGAAACCCCGTCTCTACTAAAAATACAAAAAATTAGCTGGGCATGGTGGCGCGTGCCTGTAATCCCAGCTACTTAGGAGGCTGAGGCAGGAGAATTGCCTGAACCCAGGAGGCAGAGGTTGCGGTGAGCCAAGATTGTGCCATTGCACTCCAGCCTGGATAACAAGAGCGAAACTCCGTCTCAAAAAAAAAAAATAGATTTGACCTAAGCAATTAGTAGAGCACTGCAGAAATGATGGTGAATGACTTGTGATGGTGGATCATAAGAAACATTGCAGGGGGCCGGGCGCGGTGGCTCAAGCCTGTAATCCCAGCACTTTGGGAGGCTGAGGCGGGTGGATCACGAGGTCAAGAGATCGAGACCATCCTGATCAACGTGGTGAAACCCCGTCTCTACTAAAAATACAAAAAATTAGCTGGGCATGGTGGCGCGTGCCTGTAATCCCAGCTACTTAGGAGGCTGAGGCAGGAGAATTGCCTGAACCCAGGAGGCAGAGGTTGCGGTGAGCCAAGATTGTGCCATTGCACTCCAGCCTGGATAACAAGAGCGAAACTCCGTCTCAAAAAAAAAAAAAATAGATTTGACCTAAGCAATCAGTAGAGCACTGCAGAAATGATGGTGAATGACTTGTGATGGTGGATCATAAGAAACATTGCAGGGGGCCGGGTGCGGTGGCTCAAGCCTGTAATCCCAGCACTTTGGGAGGCCGAGGCGGGTGGATCACGAGGTCAAGAGATTGAGACCATCCTGGTCAACATGGTGAAACACCGTCTCTACTAAAAATACAAAAAAATTAGCTGGGCGTGGTGGCGCGCGCCTGTAATCCCAGCTACTCGGGAGGCTAAGGCAGGAGAATTGCCTGAACCCAGGAGGCGGAGGTAGTGGTGAGCCAAGATGGCGCCATTGCACTCCAGCCTGGGTAACAAGAGGGAAACTCCGTCTCAAAAAAAAAAAAAAAACATTGCAGCTTCCATCTTTCTCTTTTTTGAATCAATTGAAAACCAGCTGACATGTTGTAAGGATACTCAAGCAGCCTGAGGACAGGCCCAAATAGAGAGGAAGTGAGGGCTTCTGTGAATGACCGGTCCGTGTGAGTGAACCACCTTGGAAGTAGATTTTCCTTCACCAGCCTAGCCTTCAAATGATTATAGCCCCATATTTTACTGCAACTTCCCAAGAAACTTCAAGTCAGAACTATATAGCGAAGTGGCTTCTAAATTCCTGACTTACAGAAAATACAAGATAATGTTTATTATGGTTTTAAAGCTGCTAAATTGTGGGTTAATTGGTTATATATACAACATTAGATTAATATAATCTGTTAGATTCTGAAGCACAACTCTTTATTTTTCTTTATTTCTTATTTTTAATTTTCTGTGGAGATGGGGTTTTGCTACATTGCCCAGGCTGTTTTTGAACTCCTGGCCTCAAGCAATCCTCCCACCCCAGCCTCCGAAAGTATTGGGATTACAGGTATTCCATTGCACCCAGGAAAAGCACAGTGCTTTCTATGACATCATGCTACTTTAAAATTTGTTTGGATAGGAAGGGTGTGGAGGCTGACGCCTGTAATCTCAGCACTTTAGGAGGCTGAGACAAGCAGATCACTTGAGGCCAGGACTTTGAGACCAACCTGGCCAACATGGCAAAAACCCGTCTCTACTAAAAATACAAACATTAGGTGGGTGTGGCAGTGGGCACCTATGATCCCAGCTACTTGGGAGGCTGAAGCAGGAGAATTACTTGAACCCGGGAGGCAGAGGTTGCAGTGAGCCAAGATTGTGCCACTGCACTCCAGCCCGGGCAACAGAGACTCCATCTTAAAAAAAAAAAAAAATTGTTGGATTATGTGAATGAAGATTATGGGTGAAGTAGAAATTTGGAAGTCCACAATGTCCTGGTCTTGTCATAAAAAAAGGCTTTGAAATATGTTCGGTGCTTCCAGATACTGCAAAAGAAGGAGTGTCATATAGTGGTTAAACTGAACCTTGAGAATAAGGAGTTTTAAACATTTTCTTTCTTTTTTCTTCTTCTTCCTTTTTTTTTTTTTTTGCCACTATTCAGGGTAAGCTGAGTTGGCATGAATAAATTAGAGGTTAAACCATGTGTTTTTGCTGACTGGCAGACTTGGGCTGGAATTGGGGAAGATAAGTGATAGAAACTGGATTCTGGCAGGGCAAGAAAAGTCCTGACAAATAGTGATGAAATGGGGTGGGACCTTCAGGACCAGCACAGTGAGGGGCTGGCAACCTTTTGCTCCCGCCCCTTCTTTCTTCAGTGGGGCCATCCTCTCCTCTTCCCCACCAGTTCCCTTTTGATCTCAAACTTACTGAAAAAGCTCCTTTTGTTCTGCTCTTTCCAAATATCTCTTTCTTATGAAGATCTTTTCTTAATAAGGCAAAAATGTGCGTTAAGGAACTTTTAGCAAAACAAAACCAAACTTTAAGAACCAGGTCATTTAAAAAACTCTTGGTGTTTATTGTTTTCTCCTAACTGTTCAGATTTGGTCTAGGATTGGAGAGAAGAGGCACTGAGCTTGGTGACTTAATCAGACCGTAGTTAGTTAGCAACAGTTATTATCCTAGGATGCCATTGCTGGAAGAACCCTTCCAGAACATCTGGCGCAACCGTACTCTTTTTATACAGGATAATGTGAAGCCCAAAGAGATCAAATGACCATTGTGAACAGATATTAATTCAACAGCTGCAATCAAGGGAACACATTTCTAGGCTTGACGTTCTTTTAAACGGTCCATCTATTCTGATTTGTAAAATGGGTGGAGTGATTTGCTGGAGTCGGCCCAAACCTCCTATTTTGCAAGCACAGAAACACTACAGAGAGGCATTACCCAGGTCAAACCCTTCCTAAGATGTGAACTGAACAACAGCTAGGGGTTAGGAAGAAAAATGCTGCCTGATCCTGATTTCTAAACTGCCCTTAAACCTCGTCTCTGTGTCCCTAGAGCCCAAGATAGAGTATGCATGAAAAAACTTTTGCGAAATGAACAAACTTCCCTTGAGGTCCTTCCCTGCCCCTTCCCGCCGCCTTGCATCTCCCCGACTTGGGATTGCGCTAGCGTTTGAGCCCGTCCGGGGACTTTCCCGGGTCTTCTTCGGCCTCCTCAGTGACAACGTACCCAGGACAGGAACAGGGCTCCCTTTTTCACTGCGGGGCGCTGGGAGGGGTCGGGTAAGCTGCTCACCTACTCTCTCGGGTTTTTCCCCAAGATAGGGGATCATTTGCGTGGGGCGTTGTACTCGAACACCCACAATGGTCCAAGCTGGTCTGGGAAACATTTGGGGGGATGTGTTTATCGTCCTGGCTGACACAGAGGGCCAGGCATTCCTGCCACCAGGGGAGACTTAACCCGCAGAATCCAAGCTTCGGCTGCGGTGTGCGCCCTCCAGATCCGCGCCGGCAGCAGGGCGGGGCCTGGCGGGGCGGGGCCTGGCGGGGGCGGGACCTGGCGGGTCAGGTGACTGCGCGGCGGGCGGTGGCTGTGGAGGCTAAGGGGTGTCCGAGGCGCGGAGGGGCTGGCTGGGCTGGAGGGGCTGGCGGGGCAGCAGGGCAGCAGGGCAGCGACCATGGGGAGCCTGAAGGACGAGCTGCTCAAAGCCATCTGGCACGCCTTCACTGCACTCGACCACGACCACAGCGGCAAAGTCTCCAAGTCGCAGCTCAAGGTGGGCGCCTCCTGTCCCGACCCCTCGCCCGATCCTCCCTGGCGCGCTCTGCACTTCCCTGGTGGAAGCCGGACCTGGCGGGCCTTGACCGCAGGGAGGGGCGGGCCGGAATGCTCCCCGGAGGCCCACTTGGGGCGGAGTGGGCTGAGACTGGGATTTGGTGTTTAATGCCTCCGCCTTGCCTTCGGGTCATGCCCTCGGCTGGAGGCGTTAGTTCCTGCTGGGTTCCCGGGGACTGGGATGGGTGGAGGGCCTAAGGCTGGGATGAAGTCTGTGAGGCGAAAGTGTGGTTCCTTGGCGCTGGAGAAGCGGGGGTAGGGGGGCAGAAAGTGGATTCTGAGGCGGCGATGGGAAGCTCCCTTACACAGCCTTCCCAGAATTTTCTTCTTACTCGCGGAGAAGTAGGGACTTGCCCAAGGTCGCTGGGCTGAACCTTCTGCAGCCCACAGCCCATCACCGGCACAGTCCTCAAAATGGTCAGCTGCCCCGGAAGCGCCTAGGCAGTCCGGAGACGGCAGAAATGCCCCAAAGTCCGGCCTCCAGCGTCCTCCTACTTTGGGAGGCTTTCGGACTTGGGAAGACCTCCCGCCCACCATCTTTAGGTCTGGAACTAGTGAACAGGGTGTGCTGTGTCCAATAGGGACCTTAGTTTCGGGTGAGGAGCGCTGATCTTTCTGGCACCCTGCAAAAGCAGTCACTTTTGCAGAGTCGTTATTGTGACCGCTGAGAGAGACTCCAGAGTATAAGCTATAAATAAAAGGATGTTTGTAAATTGAGTAACCCCAAGCAGGGAAATTGGCACTCAGCCAGGAGAAATTGGCAGCTTCTTCAAAGTAGAAAATACAGAAACAGACAAGAAGAGCCATTCATAGACATTTAAAAATATACACATTTTAGATCTAAATGTCCAGTTTTCTTAGCCCCTTCTCGGAATGAATTCTTAAGATTGGATTTGTTTTGTATATTTTTGTAGAGTAATCAGATTCTTGTGAGTAGTGGCTTTTATGCCAACAGGACTTAGCATTCTCTTTGTGTTCCTTTTTCTTCTCCTCTCTTTTTCTCACTGATAGAATCATAGTCTGGAAGGGTCCATGGAGATCATCCACTTAATTTTTATTTTACTTTATGTTAAATTAACATACAGTAAAATTGACTTTTGGTGTACAATTCTATGTATTTCAACACATGTATAGATTTATATAACTATCACCACAACCATGGCTTTCTCAGTTCTGTCATCCTAAAAATATCCATGTTGCTTTATCTCCACCCCTAACTGTTGGCAACCATTGCTCTCTTCTAATTGCTATGGTTTTACCTTCTCCTTTTCTGTAAATGAGTCATATAGTTTGTAACTGTTTGAGACTGATTTCTTTTACTCAGCATAATGCTTTAGAGATTAATCCATTTTGTTGTGCATGCCAATAATTTTTTAAATTGCTAAGTTATATTCCATTGTATGTATGTATGGTAGTTTTTAGCTATTCATCCTTGAGAATTTGTGTTATTTCCAGTTTGGGGGAATTATGTGTAGAGCTACATTTTACTTTTATTTTTACTTTTAACTTACCTATGCCATTTTATTTAAAGTAAGATTTTTTATTTTTTTTGAGACGGAGTTTTGCTGTTGTTACCCAGACTGTAGTGCAATGGCACAATCTCGGCTCACCGCAACCTCCGCCTCCTGTGTTCAAGCAATTCTCTTGCCTCAGCCTCCCGAGTAGCTGGGACTACAGGCGCGCGCACCACCATGCCCAGCTAATTTTTGTATTTTTTTAGTAGAGAAGGGGTTTCACCTTGTTGACCAGGATGGTCTCGATCTCTTGACTTCCTGATCCACCCGCCTCGGCCTCCCAAAGTGCTGGGATTATAGGCGCGAGCCACTGCGCCCGGCCCTAAAGTAAGATTTTAATAAATAGCATGTAGTTGGGTCTTTTTTTTTTTAATTGATTCTGACAATCTCTATCTTTTAATTAGCATATTTTAGGCCATTTACATTTAATATAATTATTAATATGGTTTATTATAATTTGGTTTCTGTGGGGTTTTTTTGGTCCTCTCCTTTTCTTCCATGTTTAGTTTTTTTTTTTTTTTTTTTTTTTTTGATACACAGTCTTGCTCCATTGCCCAGGCTGGAGTGCAGTGGTGTGATTTGGGCTCACTGCAACCTCTGCCTCCTGGGTTCAAGCAATTCTCACGCCTCCCAAGTAGCTGCAATTGCAGGTTTGTGTCACCATGCCTGGCTTTTTTTTTTTTTTTTTTTAGTAAAAGTGGAGTTTCACCTTGTTGGTCTGGCTGGTCTTAAACTCCTGGGCTTGGATGATCTGCCTGCGTTGGCCTCACATAGTGCTAGGATTACAAGTGTGACCCACTGTGTCCAGCCAGTATTCCATTTTAATAGTGAGTTTTTTACTATATTTCTTTGTGTAGGTTTTTTTTTAGTACTTGCTGTAGGAGTTAAAATATCCATCCTTAACTTTTCATAGTGTACTTAGAGTTCATATTTTACTACTTTAAGAAGAATATATAAAACTTATCACCATATAGGTCCCTTTACCCTCACTGCTTTATGTTGTAATTCTCATATTTATTAATCTACACACTGAAATCCCCATCAGACAATATTACATTTTTTGCTTTCAACCATCATTTTTCTTTTAAAGATCTTAAGAGGAGAATAAAAGTTTATTCCTTTTTTCCAGGTATTCCCAGATTACCTCTTGATTTTTTTTTTTTTTTTTTGAGATGAAGTCTCACACTGTCACCCAGGCTGGAGTGCAGTGGTGCAATCTCAGTTCACTGCAACCTCTGCCTCCCGGGTTCAAGGGATTCTTTGCCTCAGCCTCCTGAGTAGTTGGGACTACAGGCGTGTGCCACCACTCCCAGCTAATTTTTGTATCTTTAGTAGAGACTAGGTTTCACCATATTGGCCAGGCTGGTCTCAAACTGACCTTGTGATCTGCCCGCCTTGGCCTCCCAGAAGTGCTGGGATTACAGGCATGAGCCACCGCACCTGGCCTACCTCTTAATTTTATAGATATGATAGATGAGATATGTAGTGATTTGCCCAAAGTCATAGTTTTAAGTAGTAGCCAAAACTTTTTAGCTACTGCCAAGTGTGAGCCAAGATTTTCACACTTTTGTGTGTGTGTATGTGTGTGTGTAAGACAGGGTCTCACTCTGTCACCCAGGCTGGAGTGCACTGGTGCTATCTCAGCTCTCTGTAGCCTCTGCTTTTCAGCTCACGTGATCTTCCAGCCTCAGTCTCTCAAGTAGCTAGGCTCACAGGCGTGAACCATCACGCTCAGTTCATTTTTGTATTTTTTTGTAGAGATAGGATTTTGTCATGTTGCCCAGGTTGATGTTGAACTCCTGAGCTCAAAGCCAGCTGCCCACCTCGGTCTCCTAAAGTGCTAGGATTCAGATATGAGCCACCTCATCCAACTGACTCTTTATAATTCTTTTTTTTTAAAGACAAGATCTTTTTCTGTCACCAAGGCTGGAGTGCGGTGGTGTGTTCTTGGCTCAGTGCAACCACCTCGCCTCCCAGGTTCAAGCAATTCTCCGGCCTCAGCCTCCCAAGTAGCTGGGATTATAGGTGCCCTCTACCATGCCTGGCTAATATTTGTATTTTTAGTAGAAATGGGGTTTCACCATGTTGGCTGGGGTGGTCTTGAACTTCTGACATCAGGTGATCCATCTGCCTCGGCTTCTCAAAGTTCTGGGATTACAGCCGTGAGCCATGCCTGGCCTGTTTCCACACTTTAAAGCCAGTGGCTTCTTTATTTTCTTCTTTTTCAGTTGATGGCATAAAGGAGATTTTTTTGGATTACTTTGATTATGCTTTATTCACAATTGTTTTTATGGCTGCTTGTAGGAAAAGCGTCAGAGCATTCTTGACAGCAGGCTTGGCAGGAAGTTTTAAATCCCAGTTCATAGATTTCACCCATAATATGTTGATAATGCAACTGTGCAATTGTATTTTGTCTCTCTTGTCTATATGAGACTTTGGGGTTGGTTCGGTTCTGTTCATCTTGCCCGTGTTTGTAGAATTGAAAATATTTAAACATTTTTATTTAGGTCTCTTTTTGTGTTTGACCCCAGTTCTGTGTTCTGTTAGCTAGGAGTAGAGTTTTTGCCTTAATTTGTTGATTGATTGATTCATATGTAACCTGTATGTCTACTATGTGTAAGGTCCCATACTGATTTAATAAGAAGGTTGGTATTTTTAGGCTTTTAAGAGCTAATATCTCCTTGGAGCACCTATCAAATAATTGATTTGTTAAACAGCAGACTAATAATTATATATCCAAAATGATTAAAATGTATTGCTTTGGAAAGCTATTTGGGTGTTCTGAAATATTTTTGATACTTGCCTTTTTGAGTTACCTTCACAACTTTGGACACAGAAAATGGTTACATTCACTGGATGAGGGATATGATAGTGAAAGGCAAGGGAAAAGGAAACAAATATGAATCTTTGCCTTCAAAGAGTTTAAATTTTGGTCGGCAAATTAAGAGACTAAACAACCATTAAGGAAGGGACTCTCTCTACAGATAGAGATTATATTACTCAGACGATTACTGTATCCTTACAAAACATAAAGTCTGGTGGTGAAGATAAGAAACACAGAAATACTGGGTAGAAGATACCGAGTGTGACAGAAGATATGGGGCCATGAGATTTTAGAAAAGGCAATTTCTTCTCACTGGTGTGATTGCTTCATGAAAAAAGCTTCTTTGAAATGAACTCTGAAGGAAGCTAGGTTGTGATTATGTAGGAATGGGGGAAGATTAAGCCCCTTCTATTAATTAATTACTTAATTTTTTGAGATGGAGACTTGCTCTGTTGCCCAGGGTGGAGTGCAGTGGTTCTGCCTCCCTGGTTCAAGCAGTTTTTCTGTTTCAGCCTCCCAAGTGGCTGGGACTACAGGTGCACGCCACCATGTCGAGCTAATTTTTGTATTTTTAGTGGAGACAGAGTTTTACCACGTTGGCCAGGCTGGTCTCGAACTCCTGACCTCAAGTGATCCACCTGCCTCGGCCTCCCAAAATGCTGGGATTATAGGTGTGAGCCACACCGTGCTTGGCCTAATTTATTTATTTGTTTGATAGATATTTATTGATTGCTGTTATCCCTAGGGAACACTGTGAACTGCAAGAGATAGGAATGAATCAGGTATTTATGGGGACTTCTTCATAACTTATTTTGATTGGAGTGTAGAACATACATGTGTGTGTTCCTGTGTGAGTATGAGAGGGTTATTGATGGTGATAAAGCTGTAGATACGGGTTGGGGTTAATGCATAGAAAGCTTTGATTGCCAGAAAAATTAGGTGAATGCCAGGGGCCCTCCAAGTTTTCAGAGGGTGAAGAGTTGTGATCAGAATTGCACTTGAGAAAGTTACTTGCCAGGCATGGTGGCTCACGCCTGTAATCCCAGCACTTTGGGGAGGCCAAGGTGAGTGGATCACCTGAGGTCAGGAGTTTGAGACCAGCCTGGTCAAGATGGCGAAAGCCCATCTCTATTAAAAATATAAGAATTAGCTGCGTGTGGTAGTGCGCACCTGGAATCCCGGCTACTTGGGAGTTGAGGCAGGAGAATCACTTGAACCTGGGAGGTGGAGGTTGCAGTAAGCTGATGTCATGCTATTGCACTCCAGCCTGGGTGACATAGCTGGCTAGAGTGAATTGGGCCGATAAAAGTTAGCAATAGCCCAGATAAGAGTTAATAGGGGCTAGAGACAGTGAAGATGGACAAGAGGGAAATGGTGGGTTAAGGTATGAGACTTGACTCATGGTGGGTGGGAGGAGGGAGGACAAGAAAGGACAGATTCAGAAATGTCTCAAATGTTAACTACAGTTGACCAAATATATAGTAGTGGTTTTTATTTTTTTATAATGATTTTTAGTAGAAGTGGTTTTTAATAGAAATGGAAAAGCCATGAGATGGAGCTATTTATGAAATGATACAGTTTTGAACATTAAAAGTTTTGTTTTATTTTTTTTTGAGGTTCTTGATAGGTGTATGTTCAGCTGGAGATGATATTACTGGGAAGTGTGGGGCTGTCAGTAAGGAATTTGGTAGTTGAAGCTTGGAAAAAGGGGAGCAAAGAGCCATTGACAGTCTTGGGGAATGGCTATAGTAGATGATGAGAGGAACAAGTGAAGCAGAGGACCAGAAATCAGAGATAAGAATCCCTTTGGGGCAACTTTGGAGCTGAGGGAGAAGAGTTTTAAGGAAAACATAGTCTTTTATCTTTGAGAGTTAATTTATTATTATTTTTGTTTTTTGCATATATAGGAGATTGTAAAGTAATCAGATTGGTTCTTTCAATATCTCATAAACTACATATTTCTTCTCTAAAGAGAAGTTATAAAAAGTTTGGAATATTGACATCATCTTTGGAATAAATATGTTTTTTGCTTATTTCTTAAAATTTAATTAATTAATTTTGAGGCAGGATCTCATTCTGTTGCTCAGTCTGGAGTGCAGTGGCACTATCATAGCTCACCATACCCATGACGTCCTTGCTGAAGTGATTCTTTCACCTCAGCCTCTGGAGTAGCTGGGACTACAGGTGTACGCCGCCACAACTGGCTAATTTTTTTTTTTTAGTTTTGTAGACACAGGGTCAGTCTCACTATTACTGCTTAGGCTGGTCTCAAACTCCTGGCTTAAGCAATCCTCCCACCTACAAGCATTAGGATTACAGATGTGAGCCACCACATCTGGTGCATATTTTTCATTTTTAAGAAGATTACTTTGTAGAATGGTATTCATTTAGATAAGTGTGCTTGAGTCATTGCTATAATTAGTAAATATTGGCCTTGAGGACCCCCAGTATAGTACAGACAAAACTTATTTATATATGTAAGTTTTAACAAATAGCATATTATTAAGCAAATGAAAAATTATCCAAAAAATTTTGAAGCAAAATCCAAAGAAAAAGTGACAACATAATTAGATTTTTTTTTTTTTTTTGAGATGGAGTCTCACACTATCGCCTGGGCTGGAGTGTAGTGGCACAATCTTGGCTCACTGCAACCTCTGCCTCCCAGGTTCAAGGGATTTTCCTGCCTTAGCCTCCGAAGTAGCTAGGATTACAGGCACCCGCCACCACGCCCAGCTAATTTTTTGTGTTTTTGGTAGAGATGGGATTTGACTATGTCGGCCAGGCTGGTCTCAAAACTCCACACCTTGTGATACACCTGCCTCAAGCTCCCAAAGTGCTGGGATTACAGGCATGCGCCACTGGGCCTGGCCTAGATATCATTTTAATATTATGTGAGTGGAAACAACAAACAGTTTTTCCTGTGCTCTCACACCACAATAACAATCAACACAGAAGGTTTCTGGTGACCAGCTGTGTGGAAGTTTCTCCCCACACTCCAACTAAGCAATCAGTTCTGCAGTGGACACCAGCTGGGTATCCGCCAGTTCAATTGCACCGTTCTCTACCTAGAGACAGTGTCAGATCCCACAAGTTGAGGGCTCAGTCTGACAAGACTTCCCCTATCCTTCCTACCAGTTGCAGATCTGGGCCTCTGGAACTTCTGATGGACCCGCTTTAAGTTGGGGTCTCCATGACCCCATAACTGGGTTCAATTACTTTGTTAGAGTGGCTCATGGAACTCAGGGCGATGTGTTTACTGATTTATTATAGAAGATTTGTGTTTGTTTCTTTTCAGAGATGGGGTTTCACCATGTTGGTCAGGCTGGTCTCGAACTCCTGACCTTGTGATCCACCCGCCTCAGCCTCCCAAAGTGCTGGGATTGCAGGCGTGAGCCACTGTGTCCAGCTGTAGAAGATGTTTTAAAGGATACAAATAAACAGCCAGATGAAGAGAGACACAGAGTGAGGAACTGCTGTCCTCATAGAGTTGGGGTACACGGCCCTCCTGGTACATTAATGAGTTCTCATTAACCTTCCTGTAAGCTTCCACATGTTCAGCTCTCTGGAAGCTCCTCAAACCCTGTCCTCTTGGGCCTTTTATGGAGACTTCATTGGACAGTTATGATTAATGTACGAACAACCATGATTAGACAAAAAGGGTATGATCTAATATTAATAGACTGAGCGGGAAAATCATCAAAGGATTGTCTGTTCAGATTCTTCTTGGTCCCTCTGTGCAGCCTTCATTCCACCAGGGTATGAGGCAGGACCTCTTCTGAAATGAAGGTCTTGTGGCCTGTAATTAGACAAGGAAGGTCAGAGATTGTCTTTATGGCCAGCCCCAAGATAGAAAGGTTGGGGGAGATGATATTGTATTTTTAGTTTTTAAGGCCTGCCTTGGGGAGAAAAAGGAGCAGGCGAAAAAAGGGCAGAAGGTCAGAGAGAGAGAGAGAGAGAGAGAGAAATCTGTTTTCTTTTTTCTTTTTCTTTTCCTTTTTTTTGAGACAGAGTCTCATCTGTTGCCAGGCGCCAGGCTGGAGTGCAGTGGTGAGATCTCGGCTCACTGCAATCTCCCCACTCCTGGGTTCAAGCAGTTCTCCTGCCTCAGCCTCCTGAGTAGCTGGGACTACAGGCACATGCCACCATGCCCAGCTAATTTTTGTATTTTTTAGTAGAGATGGGGTTTCACCATGTTGGCCAGGATGGTCTCAATCTCTTGACCTCAGGATCCTCCTACTTTGGCCTACCAAAGTGCTGGGATTATAGGCGTGAGCCACTGTACTTGGCCTCTTTTTTCTTTTCTTGTTTTTGAGATGGAATCTCACTCTGTCACCTAGGCTGGTGTGCAATGGCATGATCTTGGCTCCCTACAAGCTCTGCCTTCTGGGTTCAAGTGATTCTCCTACCACAGCCTCCCAAGTAGCTGGTATTACAGTTGTGCACCACCACACCTGGCTAATTTTTGTATTTTTTAGTGGAGACGGGGTTTCACCATGTTGGCCAGGCTGGTCTCAAACTCCTGACCTCAGGTGATCCACGTACCTTGGCCTCCCAAAGTGCTGAGATTACAAGCGTGAGCCACCGTGCCTGGCCGAGATTCTGTTTTCTGTGACCTGCTTCTGAGGCCTAAAGCACCCCAGCATTATAACAAGGGCTATGGCGTTATGAGCCAGGGACCATGGATGTAAACCTATATATCTCTCTCTGTCATAATATCACATGTTGCAAATGTAGATTTTTGTCAAACTTATCAATAAAGTAGAACTATAGAACACATATTAAAAAAAAAAAGAACACTTGGGAAGCTGGGTGCAATGAATGGCTCATGACTATAATTCCAGAATTTTGGGAAGCTGAGACAGGAGGATTGCTTGAAGCCAGGAGTTTGAAACCAGCCTGGAAAATATAGTGAGACTTTGTCTCTACAAAAAATTTAAAAATTAGCTGGACGTGATGGTGGGCACATGTGGTCCCAGCTACTTGGGAGGAGGTTTCAGTAAGCTGAGATAGTGCCACTGTACTGTAGCCTTGGTGACAGAGCAAGACTTGGTTTCAAAAATAAATAAGTAAATTTGAAATAAAAAAATAGAAGCCACTTCTAGGCTGGGTGCAGTGGCTCAAGCCTGTAATACTAGCCCTTTTGGAGGTTGAGGCAAGTGGATCACTTGAGCCCAGGAGTTTGAGACCAACCTGTGCAAAATAGTGAAACCCTGTCTCTACACGAAATTTAAAAAGTTAGACAGGTATGGTGGCACATGCCTGTAGTCCAAGCTTCTCATGTAGCTGAGACAGGATATGGCTTGAGCCCAGAAGATAGAGGTTGCAGTGAACTATGATCGCGCTACTGTACTCCAGCCTGGGCAACAGAGCGAGACCTTGTATCTAAATAAATAAAAACCTCTTATGACTTACATAAGCTGCAATAGAAACAGATGTTTGGTGGTTGTCTAGTCACAGTAATGTTTTCTTGTTAAAACAACTAGCCATAAATAAGGTCATTGCAGGTCAGTAGTCTTCTTGAATCTTAATGCCCTCCTCCGAACACCACCCCCCTCCCACAAAAGGGAACCACTCCTGTCTGTTTCCCTTTCCTTAACTTGATTTTTTTCTCCCTCCTTCTCCCACATTCCCCATGGTCTCCTTGGGCATTTTCCTGGCAATCTGTGCACCTTCTGCAGGGGGAGCTCTGTCTCTCTGGCTCCAGTTGTAACATTTCTGACTCCCCACCTGAGTTGAGGTTACACAGGCTTTCAACCCTACACCCAGCCTGTGCACCTTCATAGAGTCATCAGCTCTGCTAACTTAATTTGCAATTGGATCGTTAGAAGGCAATTGATTGTTCTGTTGATTTGGTGTTACTTTTTCAGACTGTTGTTCAGACTGAACTACCAAAGAACCCTGACTGTTTTAAGCTTTTTCTTTCTTTTTCTTTTTTCTTTTTTTTTTTTTTGAAACGGAGTCTTGCTCTGTTACCCAGACTGGAGCACAATGGCAGGATCTCGGTTCACTACAACCTCTGCCTCCCGGATTCAAGCAATTCTCCTGCCTCAGCCTCCGGAGTAGCTGGGATTACAGGCGCCTGCCACCATGCCTGGCTAATTTTTGTATTTTTTAGTAGAGACAGGGTTTCACCATGTTGGTCAGGTTGGTATCGAACTCCTGACCTCAGGTGATCCACCTGCCTCTGCCTCCCAAAGTGCTGGGATTGAAAAGTGCTTGGCCTCCCAAAGTGCCACCATGCCCACCTGTTTTAAGCTTTTTCTAATTGTGTGGAGGTTTACTTGCTTTTCAGCTGCTGAAGTAGATAGCAGTAAGCTAATGGTGGGGAAACAGACTTCCAGAAACACATTTTCTACTTACTTTTAAACTTGTATTCATGAACAGTCCTTTCTTAGAACAAACCATATAGTTTAAGACTATTATTTGTTTTGATTGCAATTTTAGTATATTCTGTGTTAACTGATGGTAGACTGAAAACTGTATTGAGAGAGATGGAAACTTTTCTTTATATCTATAGGAAGGTGCTATGTGCATATAGGTAGCTGAGTAAATGTAGTTGAATTGAATGTTAGACATTTTTTCCACCATTTTTTCCCCTTGGTTTGGTTTTGGTGCTTTTCTTTTGTTTGTACAGTTTGTCCCTTGGTATCCTTGGGGGAGTGGTTCCAGGAATGCCTACAGATACCAAAATCCTAGGATGCTCAAGATTCTTATATAAAATGGCATAGTATTTGCATTTAACCTATGTATATCTTCCTGTATACTTTAAATTATCTCTGGATTACTTATAGTACCTAATGTAATATAAATGCTTTGTAAATAGTTAAGTTGTATTGTTTAGGGAATAATGACAGAAAGAAAAATTTGCCCCTGTTAAGTACAGATGCAATTTTTAGGGGGAATGTTTTCAGTCCACAGTTGCTTGAATACAGATGCAGAACCCAGGAATGTGGAGGACTTTCCCTCTTTCTTTCTTTCTCTTTCTTTCTCTCTCTCTCTCTTTCTTTCTTTCTCTCTCTCTCTCTCTTTTTTTAATGAGAGCTATTTGTATGTGGATTCTATACTCTAATAATAATATACCTTATTAATATGCCAGCTGAAGCAGACATTGTTACTTTTAAGTTATGATATAAATTTGCAGAAGTCATAATGGAAATAGGAATAGGGCGTATTATTTGAAGTAGGGGCAATAATTGTTTCTCCTCTACCGGCTAAAAAAAATTATCTTTAAATTATTATTATTATTATTATTTTTTTAAGATGGGGTTTCACCATGTTGGTCAAGCTGGTCTTGAACTCCCAACCTCAGGTGATCATCCACCTGCCCTGGCCTCCAAAGTGCTTGGATTACAGGCATGAGCCACCACGCCCGGCAATCTTTAAATTATTTAGAATTTCAGTGGTCTTGTTGAAAGATGCTAATTCCAGTGTTACTTAGAAATATGGTACATGCAATTCTAAGAAAATAAAAAAGGTTATTATTTAAACATTTATATTAAAAAGAAACTTTCTGAATATCTCATATACACACATATAAAATTTATAAAATTCAAAAGGGTATTTACAAAAGTGAAAAGTAAACCTCCCTCAACCCTTGGCCCACATTAGTTCCCTGCCCTGGAGGTAATCATTATTTCTAGTTTCTTCTATTCCTTTGAGAGATCAAAATGAAGTTTAAAATAATACCCTTATTGTTACAGCAAATGTTTTCCTCTTAAATATAGCAAAATCTAGTGATATTTTTGCAACCTCTGTTATAGCTTTACTTTGCAATTATGGTTACAGTGTGAATTACATGTCAGTGCTAGAAATGTCTTGAACACATTGGCTGTGCATTTTTATCCTGTTGTTTTTAGAAACACAGCCTTTTTTCTTTTTCTCTCTCTTTTTTTTTTTTTAAGACAGAGTCTTGCTCTGTTGCCTGACTGGAGTGCAGTAGCATGATCTTGGCTCACTGTAACCTCTGCTGCCCGGGTTCAAGCGATTCTCCTGCCTCAGCCTCCTGAGTAGCTGGAACTACAGGTGCATGCCACCACACCCAGCTAATTTTTTTGTATTTAGTAGAGATGGGGTTTTGCTATGTTGGCCAAGATGTCTTGATCTCCTGACCTCATGATCCTCCCATCTAGGCTTCCCAAAGTGCTGGGATTACAGGCGTGAGCCACTGCATCCAGCCTAGAAACACAGCTTTAAAAAAAAGTTTATTGTACATTTTTGAAGTAAAAGAACTTAAAACTCTGGTGTAGATCTAAATGAAAAAAATTTTAACAACTAACATTGGTAGTTTAAATCTTTATTATTTTCTCAATGATAAATTTTCTTTTTTTTAATTCGTTTTCTTTTTTTGTGTGTGTTTCAATGATAGATTTTCAACTAAAATCTTTGTTTAGTTTTTTTTATTTTTTGCCTCACATTGATTTAGATATCTTATGAATATTATCAGGTTTTCTGTTCCCATATAGACATTTAACCTAAAAAAAATTTTTTTCTTTTTCTCCTTTTTTTTTCTTAATAGCAAAATGCCGCTACACACATAACCTAAAAAATTTTAACCTTGCTAGTTACAAAGGTAATTCAGCCAGGCCAGTGGTCAGCTAAAAATATAAAGGAAGCAAATTACTGGATAGAGTTTTTATTGTGTGGAATACAGTATACAAACGTGGTTAATTCTTTTGTGACCTTGGCATGTATAGTATTCCTGCCCTAATCTTTTGTGTTACGGTTCTGTTAACCTCTATGGTGAAAGGTTCTGTTGAGGAACAGAAACAATCTAATTTTTAAAATGGGGTTGGAGATCAGAGTCTTGAGTGAGCCTGTTAAAGTGCTGGGATTATAGGCCTGAGCCACTGCACCCAGCCTAAAGTCTTTGTAAATATTTTTTATGTAGTATATCACCAAAATAGTAAAGACAGCTTTCTAAATAAAGACAAAATTACACATTTAGAAATCTTAAAATAGGATATTGAATGTTGGATTATTTCTAGTTTCTATTTCTTATTTGCTAGAAACTTTTCAGTGAGATAACCTGGACATTTTTGTGTTTGTTTTTATTTTTGGAAATACATGTACTTTTATCGAAAATAACATGCAAACTATGAAGTGCTTTTTTTTTTTTTTTTTTTTTTTTGGTATTTGACCTTCCGTCTTAATAGTCAGTACATTTCTGATATGACTCGGAGTTCTTAACCTCTGTGATCTCCATTTTGTATTTCCTTTGGGGTCTCACCATAGTCTCAGAGGTACATAGTAACAAAGCCAGAGACAGAAGAGGCTTTGGGCGACCTTCTCCCATGTACTCAGCTTGCCATCACTCAATAGGTATTTTTCATTCCTTCCCACTGTGAGAGTTATTATAAAATCTTAGTCCCCTGGGTGGTGATTATTAGCACATTAGCCTCCTTTGTCCCTCTTAGGGACGTCCCTGTTCCCATCCCACAACACAAGCCCAAGGTAGATCCTTGACTCAGCTTCCTTTTTCCTCCCCATGGCTGCATTTCATAAAACTGTTTTTCCTGCTCTACCTTCTGCTTTATTTCCTTCTTCTCATTCCACCTTTGTGTTCTTTTTTATTTTTAAACTCAAAATCTGTGTCTACTGGAAGCTGCAGTTCTCAGCGGTTGAAGGAGAGATATTTAAAAGGAAATCTGTATGTATACTTGAATTTCATATAAGAAGATCTTGTGGTTAGGGAGAGATTCTGCAATATTAGAAAAACTAATTTTTTCATCTTAAGACTCTTCTGTTTTCTATACCATTTGCTTCTTTAGGAATAATTAGCTTTACAACGTTTGATTTGAAGGAGGAGAATGGTATTATGTGGGCATGGTATAGCAGCCAGAAGTAACACTAGTTAGGATGAAAGTTGTTCTGGTCATATGGACAGTGTTGGAAGGTATTACATTCCACTGGATAGGCAGCTGTGAGAGGATGGGGCACTGTCTGCCTTGGCAGGCAGCACATCTCCATCAATTCTTTCAGTTCCTAGGGTGATGGATACTCAGCCAGGTGGCTGTAACCCTGAATTTGAGAACAGGAGTTGGTGGGCAGCTGACTCCAGTCTCAGTGATCATCTTTAGTGATGATTTGACAAACAGGGTTAGGTGATAGGATACCAGATGGTTAGGTTAGTATATCAGACTAGATTGGAATTATGAGGTCCTTTACCTGGGTGACTTTGGGAAGCTTCCTTTGCTTTTTATATTTTAAGATTATAATAGAGCTTACAACCTTTATCTGTGACACCAGAAATTCTGTCTTATTTTCTACCAAACACTGATGTTGAAGAAAATTAATTTATAAAACATGATACAAACTTGAAGGTTTCAGTCTACTGAGCACTTTTTGTTAGGCACCCTGGGGAAGAAAAAAATATGCAGCATTGTCCCTTACTGTGAGGACTGTGTGATGTAGTCAAGAAGATAATACATGAAATGAAGACAGCAATACAATATATAAGCAAGTTCTAGAGAGTGTGGAAGATAGGCACTCTAAGCTATGCCATTTAGTGTTGTGTTAGCCAATAGCCACATTAGGTTGTTGAGTGCTTCAAAAGTTGTAAGCCTGAGTTGAAATGTACTTGAAGTATAAAATATGCTTGGATTTTAAAGACTTAGTACCAAAACAAGAGTAACATGTCTCGTTATTTATTTTGAGATGGTGTTTCTCTCTTGTCACCCAGGCTGGACTGCAATGGCATGATCTCGGCTCACTGTAACCTCCATCTCCTGGGTTCAAGTGATTCTTCTGCCTCAGCCTCCCAAGTAGCTGGGATTATAGGCACCCGCCACCACACACAACTAATTTTTGTATTTTTAGTAGAGACAGGATTTCACCATGTTGGCCAGGCTGGTCTCGAACTCCTGACCTCCTGGTCTTGAACTCCTGGTCTCCAACTCCTCATCCGCCCACCTTGGCCTCCCAAAGTGCTGGGATAACAGATGTAATTTTTAAAAATACTGATTACCTGAATTGAACCTTAGAAAGACTGAAAAAAAAAAGGAGAGAGAAATACTGATTATATGTTTACATTATAATATTTTGGATATAGTATTAAAGTTAATATTACCTATTCCTTTTTACTTTTTGGAAATGTGGCTTTAAAAATTTTTAATTTCATAATATGGTTTGCAGTACATTTCCACTGGCCAGAACTGCTGTAGAAGTTCAGGGTAAATAGAGAAAAGGATATAGACAGTTGCAGACAAAGTTTCATGAAGGAGATAGAACTTCAGCTGTTTTTTGAAGGAATGGTGAATGTGAGGGTGATCTGGCTGTGACATCTGTCACCCCATTGATCACCAGGGTTGATTTGGCTGATCTGGCTGGCTAGGTGGGTGTCCCTTCCTCCCCCACCTCTCTGTGTTCATCCCTCCCAATGTGACCATCCTTGATACAGGGCATATGAGTAGCTGTTATCCCCCTGCTAGAACTTCCAAACAAGCTCTCAAGGTCATGAGAGAATGGGGCAGATCTTGTCCAGTATAGTTGCCGAAAGGTGACAAATATGGTGGTAGCATTGTATATTAAGAACAAGAACCTCAACTTGGAGTATTTGAGCAGAAAGGAAATACTGTGAGTGGAGTAGAAGGTTTGTTTTGATGCAAGGTGGAGAATTAGGATTTTAAGAGAGATAGGGCAACATTTTAGATCTTTGAATGTTTTTGCACAGAATAGATGGCTAATATATGTTTATTGACTGACAGTCTGTGTTAGAATGGTTAGTTCAGAATTGGCCCTATAAAAAGGGTAAGTCGTTTAAAGTCTTTAGGTAGATACATGGCAGAGATATAGTTTTAAAATTATTCTGATGATGTGGGTATGATGACAAAGTGAAAGGCTGGAGATTGGGGGACTGGTAAGACGGATGCGGTGAAATCTGGGTAAGTTGGTGAGTATGAAGCAGGAGTGGTGGCCATGGAAATAAAAACAGTTATATACCCTCCCCTATAGAGCTTAAAATCTTGTGAATGATACAGATGAGCAAACTGGCAATTCAAGTACAGTGAGATACAAAAGGCAGAATGTAGAGGAAGGAAACCTGCCTAGCTTGGGGCGAGGATTGGAGGAGTTAGGTCAGAGAATGCTTCCTAGAGGGGGAGACATTTGCCAGTAAGTTGAAAAGGAGGTGTGAAATTCCTCTGTAAGAAAACTATGATGAAAGATTCAGAAAGTAAAACCTTTAGAGGAACATGAAGAGTGTTGAGAGAGAGGAGTTGGGGAGTAAGGAGTTACCTGTACTCCATTACTTGTGTGGTCATGGGACGTTACTTCTTTTTGCTGGGCTTCAGTTTCCTCATTTGTAAAATGTAGCGTAGCAGACACACTCTTTGAGGTTTAGCCTTCTAACTGAACCTTGTAGCTTGATGTGTTTACCATGGTTATATTCTGAGGAGTGGTTGTTGTGCAGCATCTCTTTGTTGGGGCCTGAGAGGGAAGAATGGGACCTGGTACTGTGGGTGAGGGGAGGAGTCCTTGTTTCTCTAGCTTCACACACTCTGCCTCATTAGACTAAAGGTGACAGAGTGGCTCATGCAGTAGAGAGATGAGTTGGCATTGGCTGGGGCTGAATTAGATGCAGAAAGTGGGCAAACTATATGAGAAAGGGATACAAGAAGAAACCATAGTTTTGTTAAGGCTATGATACCAAACTCAGAATCAGGATGGCAAACCTATTTTGGGGAGAAAGGTGACGAGATCTCATTTGGATCTTTTGGATGTGAGGCAGATTTAGAATAGAAATCTCTAGTATTGTTTAGTGATATAAACCAGAGCTCAATGGAGAGGTCAAGATCAGAGATCTATCTATGAATCATTTGAATAGAGATGACTTACGGTTGTCAGAATAAAAGCACTTTCTTTTGTTCTTTTTATAAATCTTTAAATTTGTGAGATAAAATTAAAAAAAATTTAATTAAGTCTTTTGATTCATAAACACAGAATGTCTTTATTTATTTATTTTTGAGACGGAGTTTTGCTCTTGTTACCCAGGTTGGAGTGCAATGGCATGATCTCGGCTCACCGCAACCTCCGCCACCTGGGTTCAGGCAATTCTCCTGCCTCAGCCTCCTGAGTAGCTGGGATTACAGGCACGTGCCACCTTGCCCAGATAATTTTTTGTATTTTTAGTAGAGATGGGGTTTCACCATTTGACCAGGATGGTCTTGATCTCTTGACCTTGTGATCCACCGCCTCGACCTCCCAAAGTGCTGGGATTACAGGCGTAAGCCACCGCGCCCGGCTCTTTTTCTCTTTTTTTTTTTTGTTTGAGACGAAGTCTAGCTCTGTCACCTAGGCTGGGGTGCAATGGCGTGATCTCAGCTCACTGCAACCTCCGCCTCCCAGGTTCAAGCGATTCTCCTGCCTCAGCCCCACAAGTAGCTGGGATTACAGGCATCTGCCACCATGCCCAGCTAATTTTTGTATTTTTAGTAGAGATGGGGTTTCACTGTTTTGACCAGGCTGAACTCCTGACTTCATGATCCATCTGCCTCCGCCTCCCAAAGTGCTGGGATTACAAGCGTGAGCCACTGCTCCTGGCCTGATCTTTTAATTTTCTAATTTTACTGGTGCTTTCTAGCAGGGACCCTATTTTTGCCTTTTCCTGATACTGCAGCAAAATACCACAGACTAGGTAATTTATAAATAATAGAAAATTATTTATTACAGTTCTGGATACTGGAAAGTCTAAGATCAAGATGCTGGCAGATTGAGTGTCTGGTGATGGCTTACTGTCTGCTTCCAAGATGGTAGCCTCATGTGGCAGAAGGGCAAAAGAGACTAGGGAACTCCCTTTGACCTCTTTTATAAGGTCCCTAATCGCATTCATGAGAGTTCCTCTCTCTTGACTTAATTACCGCTTAAAGGCCTCACCTCTTAATACTGACATATTGGCAATTAAGTTTCAATATATGAATTTTGGGGGAGCCGTTCAGACCATAGCAAGTCCTCAGCCCTACTTAATTTTTAAATTTTTTATTTAAAATATTAAAATACAAAATATTCATTTTTTTCTGATTAAAAGGTAATACATAGAATACTCAAACAATGTATTAAAGTACAGAGTCCAAAGTAAAACACTCAAATTCTACCATCAAAGGCAGATGCAGTTAACTTTTCAGTGATTATCTTTCTTAATGTACCTCTCTTTCTCCTCCCTCTGTCATATACACACATGCATATATACATGTGCAAATACACAGACATATATGTCCTTTTGTATAAATAGGGTCATATTTCATATGCTTTTGTATTTTCTTTTCTTTCTTTCTTTCTTTCTTTTTTTGTGAGACAAGTCTCGCACAGTTGCCCGGGCTGAAGTACAGTGGTGCCATCACGGCTCACTGCAGCCTCAACCTCCTGGGCTCATTTGATTCCCCTACCTCAGCCTCCTAAGTAGCTGGGACCACAGGCACACACTATCCCCCACTTCAGCTAACTTTTGTATTTTTTGTAGAGATAGGGTCTTACTTTGTTGCCTAGGCTGGTCTTGAACTCCTGGGCTCAAGTGATCCTCCTGCCTTGGCCTCCCTAAATGCTGGGATTACAGGTATGAGCCACTGTGCCTTGCCTGTAGTCTCTTTTCTTAACCATTATGTTAGGGTCATCTTTTCTGTATCAATGAATATAGAAACAGACACCATCCTTTATAATGACTGTGAGGTATTTTATTGTGTTGATACATCATGCTTTATTTAACCATTTCCTATTCACAGATATTTGAGATGTTTTAACCCAGGATACTAGTATACATCGTACAATGCGTAGGTTACCTGCCCTGTCCCCCAAACAAATAATTATTCAGCCCAGAATGTCAGTACTACTGAGGTTGAGAAAACCTGCTCTGTACCTTCTGCAGTGCTGGACGTTGGCAGTCTTTTTTGTTTTGAAATGGAATTTTGCTCTTGTTGCCCAGGCTGGAATGCAATGGCATGATCTCTGCTTGGCATGATCTCTGCTCGGCGTGATCTCTGCTCACCACAATCTCTGCCTCCTGGGCTCAAGCAGTTCTCCTGCCTCAGCCTCCCAGATAGCTGGGATTACAGGCATGTGCCACCATGCCCAGCTAATATTGTATTTTTAGTAAAGACGGGCTTCTCCATGTTGGTCAGGCTCATCTCAAACTCCCTACCTCAGGTGATCTGCCCGCCTCAGCCTCCCAAAATACTAGGATTACAGGCATGAGCCACCACACCCAGCCAAGGATATTGGCAGTCTTTACTCCCTTATATCTGCTGAAACACCAGATATTAATTGCTTAGTCAAAAAGTAATAGTCCTTTTAATGTGCATTCTTTTAATTGCTAGCAAGAGTAAGCATCTCTTCCTTTATTTTATTTTATTTATCTGTTTTTGAAGTAAAAGGTGGGGTTTAATTTTTAGTTACATGATACTGCAAGCTATCAAATTCCATGTAGAAATAAGGAACCCATTCAGAGGACAAGCTTTATATAGTATGTACAATTTGGAACAGTTCCAATATAGTTTCCTTGTAAAAAGTATCACAATAGCAAACCACATTTAAAGAGAGTTCTTAGTAGAGAAACAGTAAGAAAAGTTATACCAAATATAGTACACAACAAACAACATTATGTCTTAGTCATATAATCTAAAAGTTAAAGGTCCCAGGAGTCCCACCTAAACTTGGAAGGTGTCCTCTATTTATTAGTGATTAATGTCTTTTGTGAATTTTCTATTCATGCCTACAAGAATGATTTGAATATTGGAGCCATTTGCCTTTTTCGATTGTTTATGGCTTCTTTCTTTTTTAAAAAAAACATAAGCATTTTTATGTGATCAAATTTACTGGCATTTTCTGTTTAGTTTCTGAAGAGGGCTAAGTTGGTAAGTTATCCAAAATAACTTTAAAAAGGTGGTTCAGTTAGACTGTAATCCAGTGCCATCCATGATGTAGTTTAGTGGCATATATATTCTGTGGACAGCATTGCAACAGATGACTTTGAGTTACTCTTCCTTAATCAGTCTGTAAGTGTTCTGCTCTTACTGAATCTTCTCTTAGCCCTATGCTAGTCACTGAAGGATGCAGAAGGAAAATATTTGTTTTCTCCCTTATTGGTCTACAGTTAGATATTTGCGATATCATTAGCATCTGAAACAGAACATAGTTGTATGCTGAATAGGAGTTCATGGGGCAGGGTGGTAATCAGTGAAGATTTCCTAGAATTTATGAATGACCCAATCTTGAAGGATGTGACTAGGCAGAAGGGAAATGTTTCCAGCACAGGGCATCACTGTGGGGCAGACAGCTAAGAGATTTGAGTTCTAGTCCCTACTTTGTTGCTAATTATTGTGTAACTTAGGCCAAATCTCAGGCCCCGGTCTTTTTGTCTGTGAAGTAAGGAGATAGAAATAGTATATTTTCGAAGATTGTTGTTAATATTAAAGTATCATAGCTTTAGTGTTAAGAGAATTTTCAGAAATAATTCACTTAGCAGTTATTAAAGGATTCTGGATTCTGGGCAGCATGCTAGGTGCTGTGGGCATGCAATGATGGGTAAGATATGGGCCTTTTAGAAATGTACAGTTTTACAGGAGAGAAAAATCATGTGTGGTAGTTGGCACAAGAGGTACTGCTTGGGAAACAGAGTGAGGAAGGATAATCTTGGTTTGGGTGATGAAGGCTTCAGAAAGAGATGGCATTTATGTTAGGGAGGAAAGGAGTTGGGGGTAAATTGAGCAAGGGCCCAGGGGAGAAAGGGGTGTGGTACAGGATTTGCCTGGGATACAGTTTGTAAGCTTATTTGGCTGGATTTGTCTGGTTGGTGCAGAGGAGTAGGAAGAAATAAGGAAGGTGAAGTGGGCTGACCTGTGGAGTGACTTAAATATGGAACTCACATATTTCCTTAGTTTTTACTTCTGTAATCTTCTGGTGATTTTTAGACAGGGGGATAACATGATGTTAGCGGTACTTGAAGATTAATTTGGTGTAAATGTCTAGGGTGGTAATTGATTGCATTTAGGGATTGTGAGCAATGTCAACAGTTACTTTGAGATTTTTGAGGCTGGATAGATTAAAGATAATGTAAGAGAAAGCAAGCAAGGCTTAAGCAGTGACAAGCAGGATGAAAAGACGTTTGGAAGGGGAAAATGAGTCCATGCGGTAACGGGCAGGACTTAGAGTAGACAATGCTCCTAAGGCAGGGCATAGCTGTGGGAGGAAGTTGGTCATGCTGGTTCATTGTTAGCAAGAATTTTCTGGTAATTTGCCATTAGCTTGAAATTTTATAAGTCAGACAGGAATTTTTATGTTTTAAAAAAAGATTGCCCATTATGAGTTACAGGTCTATAATTGTGTTGGTTCAGATAAGTCTTTTGGAATAGAAATCCCTATCTCACTTTTTTTTTCAATGTTGAATCTTGCCCATTATGCACATCCTGTAAAGGGAAACTGTGTTACTTGGGGGCACATTTTAAAGAACTTTTAAGAATCTCTGCATCTTTGGAGAAAGGAAGGTAAACATTACTCATTACTTACTTGTGTGTTAAAACACTGTTCACCATCCTTGATTTCATTTTCATGATTGCTGGAGCAAAATACTTAAAAGGGATAAATGGCAAGCAAACCACTGAAAACAGGAACAGACCACACGAGCAGGGCTCATGCACTTCATTAGTCATCTCATCAGCAGAGGCCCTGCAAAGGTAACTGCAGACAGCCATGAGGGAACTGGAGAGATGGGTTTTTGGCATGGATATGGTTCTGTTATTGTGGTAACAATAGTTTATTCTTCAAATCAGGGGAATGAGAACAAAGTTGCTTAGCAATTATGTGGGTGCTGAAAGAATGGCCTTTGGAGGAGCAGGCATTGGAAGTGGGCTAAATTCAGCTTTTTCAAGAAACTTGCAAACACCCTGATTAGAGTGATTTGGGGCAGTCCTTTTACAAATAAAGAACTTGTAGTCCTCTTTCTGATTGCTTTTGTCTTAATCTGCTTTTCAGCTTCCTCATCTGGAGAAAGGGTTAGTGCCTCTTAGAGCAGACTTCCCCAGAGGGTTAGGGTGCTGGGAGATAAGGGCTCCCAGAGAGAGAATGGTCCCAGACATCTAGGTACAGGGACTTCGTTGCCACTAGCTTGGCTCTGCTGAATAGTGCCAGTCATCTCTGTTGGGCTCTGTGGGGCTGGTGGGGCAGCACCAGCACATCACTGCAATTTAGAAACAACTTGTAGAAAAAGAAGAGAAAAAAACAAGGGAAAAAAAAGAAAAAAGAGAAAACAAACAAACAAAACAGAAACTTGTGGACATGTCCATCTTTGTATAGGCAGGGCCATCTGTTTTTCCAGAAACAGAGGGAAGGTAGCAAAGCATGGAAAGGACACCAGAGTGGGAGACTTGGGTCTAATGCCAGTTTCACCACACATAAAACTCTGTGATTTGGGACATATCTCCTAGTCTCTGACTCAGCCTCTTCAACTGTAAAATAGCAATAATATCTACTCTCCCTGTGGAAAGGCTAAAACAAATTAATAGGTGGTATGAATCTACTTGAATAAGGATAAATTACTGTGTAAGTTTATGGGGGAGCTTTTACTTTTTTAACTAGTTAATATTCCAACCATCAAAAATTTGATTTCTTGTATATTTTGTTTCTATAAAAAGAAAACCTTGACCAAGTATGGTAGATGGCTCACTTGAGGTCATAAGTTTGAGACAGTCTGGCCAACATGGTGAAACTTCATCTCTACTAAAAATACAAAAGTTAGCTGGGTGTGGTGGCGGGTGCCTGTAATCTCAGCTACTTGGGAGGCTGAGGTGGGAAGATTGCTTGAACCTGGGAGGCGGAGGTTGCTGAGATCATACCATTGCACTCCAGTCTGGGTGGCAGAGTGAGACTCTGCCTCAAAAAACAAAAACAAACAAACAAAACCTTTGAAGCTGCGCATAGGGGCTCATGTGTATAATCCTGGCACTTTGGGAGGCTGGGGTGGGAGGATCACTTGAGCCCAGGAGTTTTGAGACCAGCCTGGGCACACATAGTGAGACTTCCATCTCTATTTTAAAAAATAAAAATGAATCTTAGAAAAAAATCGGGCCGGGCGCAGTGGCTCACACCTATAAGCCCAGCACTTTGGGAGGCTGAGGCGGGTAGATCACGAGGTCAAGAGATTGAGACCATCCTGGTCAACAAGGTGAAACCCCATCTCTACTAAAAATACAAAAATTAGCTGGGCATGGTGGTGCGCGCCTGTAGTCTCAGCTACTCAGGAGGCTGAGGCAGGAGAATTGCTTGAACCCGGAAGGTGGAGGTTGCGGTGAGCCGAGATCATGCCATTGCACTCCAGTCTGGGTAACAACAGTGAAACTCCGTCTCAAAAAAAAAAGAAAAAAATCCTTGAGATATGGTGTAAGCTTTAAAGAAAGGTTGCTGACAAAAAGTTTTAAAGATAGAACACAGGTTTTTTCCTCTTTTAGAAACACTTTTTCATTGATGGTTTATTCAGTTTTGTTTTGTATATACATATAATTAATCAATTATTATAATTAATCAGTTTTTGAGATGGGATCCCCTCTGTTGCCATGTTTGGAGTCCCGTGGTATGATCATGGCTCAATGCAGCCTGCACTTCCCCAGGCTCAGGTAAATCTCCCACCTCAGCTTCCCATCTCAGCCTCCCAGGTAGCTGGGACTACAGGCATGTGCCCCCACACCCAGCTAGCTTTTGTATTTTTTTACAGAGATGGGGTTTTGCCATGTCATCCAGGTTGGTATTGAACTTCTGGGGTCTAGCTATCTAGACCTCAGCCTCAGCCTCCTCAAGTGCTAGGATTATAGTCATGAGCCACCATGCCCGGCCTGTTATATTTTCTGAAGAAGATTTCCCTTTTATAGACCTCACTAACAGTGAAAAAGCTGTCACAAAGCTGGACTTCTTATCCAAATTATGAAATGACTCTGGGTTGACAGTTAAGGGTTTTACAAACAAGTCCAACTCCTCATTTGAGATGAGGATGCAGAGACATTGGAGCGCAGTTCTCCTCCAGGTGCCTTGTATAATGTGCTGCCTTCCTCACAGTTTGCTTAACGAAGTAAATATGCTTAAGAAAAATACCACTGAATTTAGCCATCCCTGTGTTTAACAAGAGTGCTGTTTAATTGTCCAAGGCTGAAGTCTCGAGTTCAAATCTAAATCTTCTTCAGTGGGATCACTGAATCAAACTAAGCATCTGTATGTACAAAGAGCATGGTTGACTTTAGAGAACTGAAGACATAATGTTTATTACTAGAGAGTACGGGACCAGAGATTATAAAACCTGAGTTCTAGTCTCAGTTCTTCTCAGTAACTTTAGTCAAGAAAAACAAATTTAATATCTGTGAGTCTGTATTCACCATTTATAAGATGAGGATGGCAATATGACATCCAAGGCCCCTGCCAGGACTTTGGTTGGAGAGTCTATGAAACAGAAAGGTAGAGAACAGGGTGGGTATGGAAGAGATGGTTTTTGTTTCCTGAGGGCCTTGCATTAATCAACTACTTTTATCATGTTATTCCCCTATCTGGAAATTTTCCTATTTGCCTCTATTCCTATCCTAATTTATTGTGTAAGCCATAAGTTACATTTTACTTCCTCTGTGAAGTCACTGTAACACTATTTTTCCTTTTATGAACTCATTTATTGCCCTTACAGTGCACTCATCCATTAGTCATGCTACATTGCTGTGAAATATATCTTCCTTTTATACCTCATCTTTGGTGAGCAGGTTAATGTAGAAGAAAAAGTACAGACTATGAAGATAAATAGATTGATCTATGTGATGTTAGGCTGGCCACTTAAAAAATATATATATATATATTTAATTTTTAAAATATGTATTACATTTTTGAATAGGTTTTTAAATTTAACTTTATTATTATTTTTTAAATTTTTATTTATTTATTTATTTTTGAGATGGAGTTTCGCTCTTGTTACCCAGGCTGGAGTGCAATAGCACGATCTGGGCTCACCGCAACCTCCGCCTCCTGGGTTCAGGCAATTCTCCCGCCTCAGCCTCCTGAGTAGCTGGGATTACAGGCATGCACCACCATGCCCAGCTAATTTTTTGTATTTTTAGTAGAGACGGGGTTTCACCATGTTGACCAGGATGGTCTTGATCTCTTGACCTTGTGATCCACCCGCCTCAGCCTCCCAAAGTGCTGGGATTATAGGCGTGAAGTCTTTTTCTAACCTTGGTCTCATCAAGCTTGTCTTCCCTTCACAGTTATTAGTTCTTATGTACCTCTCCAGGATTTCTTTTCTTCCCCCTTTTTCTTTTACCCAAAAGAGGGCATACATATTCTTAGGTACCTTGTTTTTTTTCCACTTAATTTATGTTGGAGATCTTTTAATATCAGTACGTAGCAAGCTGTCTTATGGTTTTTATGTTTTATGGGTATACCGTGATTTAACCAGTAATTGGTAATTGTTACTTGGGTAAAGTTCCAAATGATTTTAAAATCTGAATGACATTTGCACTTGATCTGAGAAACATGCATTTCATTTCTTTAATACTTGTATTTCCATAGCACTTTATATTCTTGAAATTGGTCTTTAGTATATAGGTTTTACTAGGCTAATAGAAATAAAATATCTATTTAAAATTTTGCTGACTGTGGTGCAAGATTTTCCAATAAAAGCTCCACCATACTCTTTTCATGTGCTTTACTGGCAAACACAGGGTTTGCCTGAGAAACACAGCCTGATTTGTAGAGGCTCATAAAAGTCTTCATTACTGCATTTATAACCATTTGTGAATATACTTCCTTAACTTACTTCCTTAAAACCAGTAGAGTGTGTAGAAAAGGATCTTCACATAAATGAAGCTTTGAGAAACAAAACAATTTTAGAAAGAAGATATGCAAATTTTTAATAGATTAAATATTTTTAATCTTAAAAAAACTCCTCACTGAAATATGTGTATGCAGAAAAAGGGACTTGCTTAATGCAAATGAAAGTATTTTTTGAGATGAATGTGACTCCTTGAGGTTCAATGTTTAGGACTGAGAAAAATAAGGAATATTTTTACTTGGGGTTCAACTAGGAAGATTCTCTGTTGCAGAAAGTACAGCCTTAGCCGTGTAATTTGACCTGTTCAGAAAGCACAAATGAAACGGAAGGGGCTTAAGTTCTATTTTTAAATTTTCATTCACTGTAAAATAAGATTGGTACTAAAGTAGCTCAGATGGCTAATTCAAGTACTGTACCTAGACACTGAGTGAGCACTTAGGTTATTGCAAGATCAGTAGCCCCTTATATGTATTTATGCTATGGAATGCACGTTTTCTATAAAATATTTTTAACCATATTGGTGACTCCTATTTTTGCTATTTAATTTTTCCCTATTTTTAATCCAGGCCCTTGATTTCTTTTTCTTTTTGTATTTATGTTCTTTTATACACATGCTGAAATTTAGCCTAGTCATAGAATTTTAGAGATATTTAGATACTTAGAGATTCCTAATTAATATTTGGTATATTTGTGTAATAATTGGCCCTTTCTATTGAATAAATGAGAAAACTAAAGCCTGAAGAGCTTATGACTTGCCCAGATCAGCCTTCTTGTTCAGAACCCCTGGCTGCAGCCGCCCAGTACCAGGTTCTTTCTCTAAACAGCTTTAATTGGCTGACCCTGCTCTACTTGGCAAAAAGTTTAATTTTGAACACATTCTCTTACTCTTTCACCTACTTTTGTTTCTGATGTGGGCAGATTAGTAAAAGACCACAGATCTTGCTTGGAGCCTGGCTCATAGTAGGCATGTAATAGGGACTAGTTCTAAGTGAACCAAATCTGGGAGGGAATGAGAAAGGATAACAGGTGACAAGTAGAGGGTGACAGCTGAGCAGCCCTCACCCTGTTTTTGCTAGTTTATTTTCCATCTTTCTCTACCCGGGACAGCGAGCAGCATGTTGTGTTCATGGTGAAGGTGTCATATGCTGGTTAGTGGGAGCCTTTAAACGATTTTCTTTTCCCCCCACAGGTCCTTTCCCATAACCTGTGCACAGTGCTGAAGGTTCCTCATGACCCGGTTGCCCTTGAAGAACACTTCAGGGATGATGATGAGGGGCCAGTGTCCAACCAGGGCTACATGCCTTATTTAAACAAGTTCATTTTGGAAAAGGTATGATTCTAACCTTTTTTAGGGTGCAGCATTGTTTGGTTTGCATGTTTCAAGTGGGCCCAAAAACCCTCTGTTGATGAGTTCACTAAGGACTTGAGGTAGAAAGAATCATTAGATAAATAGGAAAGGAAGAAAGAATGAGAGACTAACAGTGCTTCCTATTCTTCTCTCCTCCACTGTCTTCTAAAATTTGGTTTAATATTTTTCCAAATTGGTTCATTCTTTGAAATTAAGAACTGTGTTTTGTGTTAATCTGTACCTGTGCTCTCTCAGGATGCTTTAAAAAAAAATCGGGTCTAGCCAGGTACAGTGGCTCATGCCTGTAATCCTAGCACTTTGGGAAGCCGAGGCGGGCGGATCATGAGGTCAGGAGATCAAGACCATCCTGGCTAACATGCCAAAACCCTTTCTCTACTAACAATACAAAAAAGAAAAAATCAGCCATGCGTGGTGGTGCGGCCTTTAGCTACTTGGGAGGCTGAAGCAGGAGAATTGCTTGAACCCAGGAGATGGAGGTTGCAGTGAGCCGAGATTATCCCACTGCACTCCAGCAGCCTGGATGACAGAGAGAGACTCTATCTCAAAAAAAAAAAAAACAAAACAAAACAAAACAAAAATTGCCAGGCATGGTGGCAGGTGCCTGTAATCCAGCTACTCAGGAGGCTGAGACAGAGAATTGCTTGATCCTGGAAGCTGGAGGTTGCAGTGAGCTGAAATTGCACCACTGCACTCCAGCCTGGGCAACAGAGGGAAAAAAAAATCTGGTCTAATATCCAGAATTTACAAGGAACTTAAACAAATTTACAAGAAAAAAGCAACCCCATCAAAAAGTAGGCAAAGGATGTGAACAGACACTTCTCAAAAGAAGACATTTACATGGTCGACAAACATAAAAAAAATCTGAAGATAACATCACTTATCTTCAGAGAAATATAAATCAAAACCACAATGAGATACCATCTCGTGTCAGTCAGAATGGTGATTATTAGAAAGCCATGAAGCAACAGATGCTGGCGAGACTGTGGAGAAATAGAAAAGTTTTTATACTGTTGGTGGGAATGTAGATTAGTTCAACCATTGTGGAAGACAGTATGGTGATTCCCCAAGGATCCAGAAATACCATTTGACCCAGCAATCCCATCACTGGGCATATACCCAAAGGGATATAAATCATTCTGCTATAAAGATACATGCACTTGTATGTTTATTGCCACACTATTTACAATAGCAAAGATATGGAAACAACCCAAATGCCCATCCATGATAGACTTGATAAAGAAAATGTGGTACATATACACCATGGAATACTATGCTGTTATAAAAAAAAGAATGAGATCATGTCCTTTGTAGGGACATGGATGAAGCTGAAAGCCATCATCCTCAGCAAACTTAGGAACAGAAAACCAAACCACATGTTGTCACTCTTAAGTGAGGCTTGAACAATGAGAACACATGGACACAGAGAGGGGAACAACACACATCAGGGCCTGTTGGAGGTGGGAGTGAGGGGAGGCAATTTAGAGGATGGATCAATAGGTCCAGCAAACCATCATGGCACAAGTATACCTATATAACAAACCTGTACATTCTGCACATTTATCCCATTTTATTTTTAAAGAAGAAGAAAAAAGTCTGGTTCCACATGTACTGACAATGTTTTTTTTTTTTTTCTTTTTTGAGGGGTCTCACCCTGTCACCCAGGCTGGAGTACAGTGGTGTGATCTCAGCTCACTGTAGCCTCTGATCTCGTTGGGCTCAGGTGATCCTCCTACCTCAGACTCCTGAGTTGTTGGGACTACAGACATATACCACCACGCCTGGCTCACTTTTCTATTTTTTGTAGAGATGGGGCTTTGCCATATTGCCCAGGCTGGGGCAATGGTTGTTAAAGCGTGGGAGTGGTCGAGTAATATGTGAATACTAAAAGTGATGATTATCTTTACTATATAGATATTATACAGCCAACTCTCATCCCAGACTTTTCAGGGTACCACTTAGATGCTTCCTCTCGGATATATTCTGAGTAAAGATGCTTTAACAAAAACTATGAGGTGTTTGGAAGCCAAATATAACCTATTAGTGTTTGGGGCCATGTTTGGTTTTCCCCTTGGGTTGGATAATTACAAATTGGTACACTAAAGTGTTGAATTTCAATTCACTAAAGTGTTGAATTTAATGCAAGAAAAGATGGTACATTTAGATAATTTTTAAAATTGGTGATGAAAAAGTTACAAAAGGTAGTATGTAGGCAATTAATACAGAAATATGTGAAATAAAAAGTAAACATTGCTTTAATTTTTTGTAGTTTGATTCTCCTGGAGTAACCACTGTTAATAATTTAGAGACTTTGTAGATTCAAAAATTAGATGCAAATATACACATACACATACACACACCCTCAAATCAATATATGGTATTTTATTTCAACATGAATAGGATCATATTATACATACACTTCTGCAACTTAAAAAAAATTTTTTCTTATGTGATCAATAGGGCATAAGCAACCTATTTTTTAAATTGAACAATATATTAGTGTCATTGTTTCATATCATGTACATTTAGTTTAGATGAAAGTAATCATTTATTTATACCAAAAGTTTGTGACTTCCTCCTTATGCCTATTTATATCACCAAGCATGAGATTTCTTTGTATACTTCTAATTTTTAAATTTTTTTTAATTTTTAGCTCAGACCATTCTTCATAAGGAATATATTTCAATAATGCCTTTCAAAAAATGATAATGACAGTACTTTCTAATTAAAAGTAAAATATTTGAAGCTGGCTCATGTCTGTAATACCAGCATTTTGTGAGGCCGAGGTGGGGGGATTGTTTGAAGTCAGGAGTTCAAGGCTAGCCTGAGCAACATAGTGAGACCTTGTCTCAAAAAGACATATAAATTAAAAACTTTTTAAACTCAATTTTTGCATCAAACCTAAATACACAACTATATACATGGTTCTCTGTGGCTTCAGATTTTTATTACTATTTATGTGTATAATCTTAAAAATAGTTTAGTGCCTTTTTACAATAGTAAAGTATAGTAATTAACATTTATAATAATAATAGTTTGGAAAAGGCCAAAATGTTGATCAGGATTCTTCTTTTTTAAAGATGGGGTTTCACCATGTTGGTCAGGCTGGTCTTGAACTCCCGACCTCAGGTGATCCACCCGCCTTGGCCTCCAAAGTGCTTGGATTACAGGCGTGAGCCACTGCTCCCAGCCTTTTTTTTTTTTTTTTTTTGAGATGGAGTATCGCTCTTGGTGTCCAGGCTGGAGGGCAATAGTGCAATCGTGGCTCACTGCAACATCGACCTCCTGGGCTCAAGAAATTCTCCTACCTCAGCCTCCCAAGTAGCTGGGATTACAGATAGGCATGCACCATGACGCCCAGCTATTTTTTGTATTTTAGAGATGGGTGAAACCCCATCTCTACTAAAGAGTTGACCAGACTGGTCTCGAATGCCTGACCTCAGGTGATCCTCCCGTCTCAGTCTCCCAGAGTGCTAGGATTACAGGCGTGAACCACCAGCCTGGCCAGGATTCCTTATAGAAACCCGGAGAGACATTTTTCAAGAATTTTGCAGCAAAGATTCTAAAAATTACAATGTTCATTTGTGTGGTAATCTTTGTACCTGTATCTGTTATTCCATTTCAGCCTCACAATACAATTTCCTGATCTTTCTTTGTGTGTTTGTATGCGTATATATATATGTGTGTGTGTGTGTGTGTGTGTATGTATGTGTGTGTGTATTTGATGTGTCATATATGTTTTTTGAGACAGTGTCTTGCTCTGTCTCATAGGCTGGGGTGCAGTAATGACATCATAGCTCATTGCAGACTTGAACTTCTGTGCTAAAGTAGTCCTCTTGCCTCAGCCTCTTGAGTAGTAAGGACTACAGTTGTGTGCCACCACACCTGGATAAGTTTTAACATTTTTTATAGAGACGGGGTCTCACTACGTTGCCCAGAGTGGTTTTACACTCCTGCCCTCAAGCAATCCTCCCACCTGGGCTTACCACAGTACTGGGATTACAGATGTGAGCCCCCATCCCTGGCCAATGCATGGTTTTGTTTTTTGTTGTTGTTTTTGAGACTGGGTCTCGCTCTGTTATCCAGGCTGGAGTACAGTGGCATGATCTCTGCTCACTGCATTCTCTGCCTCCTGAGTTCAAGTGATTCTCTTGCCCCAGCCTCCTCAGTAGCTGGGATCATAGTTGTATGCCACCACTCCTGGCTAATTTTTGCATTTTTTGTAGAGATGGGTTTTACCTTGTTGGCCAGGCTGGTCTTAAACTCCTGACCTCAGGTGATCTGCCTGAGTTGGCCTCCCAAAGTTCTGGGATTATAGGCGTGAGCCATTGCACCCTGTTTTTTTTTTTTTGAAATGGAGTTTCTATGATCTTGGCTTATTGCAGTCTCTGCCTCCCAGGCGCAAACCATCCTCCTTCCTGAGCAGCTGGGACTACGGGCGTGTGCCACCACACCTGGCTAATTTTTGTATTTTTAGTAGAGATGGAGTCTCACTGTGTTGGCCAGGCTAGTCTCAAACTCCTGACCTCAGGTGATCTGCCTGCCCCAGCATCCCAAAGTGTTGGGATTATAGGCATGAACCGTTGTGCCCAACCTCAATGAATGTTTTTAAAGAATTTCCCTTGCAGAGATGATAACATTGTCCTGATCATGCTTTTTTCTCTTCTTTGTATTTGTTTCAATTCACAAAAAAATATATTTATGGCATACAACATGATGCTTTGAAATATGTGTATATTATGGAATGGTGAAGTGAAATTAGGTAATGTACATTACTACACATCCTTATCATTTATTTGTAGTGGGAATACTTAAGATCTCTCTTAACAATTTTTAGGTATTTAATACATTGTTATTAGCTATAGTTACCGTGTGGTACATGACCATGCTTTAATTAGGAAGAAAAGAAGGAAGAAAAGCCACATGATAATAAAAGATAAGATTTAGTTAAATTCACAAAATCCATATAGGGTATGATTCTATTTATATGAAATGTCTAAAATAGGCAAATAAATAGAGATACTAGGTAGATTAGTGGTTTCTTGGGGAGAGGGGTAGTTAGGAATGGTGAGTGACTACTAATGGTTTTGGGTTTCTTTTTGGGATGATGAAAATGTTCTAGAATTAACTAGTGAAAAAGTCTTATGAATATATTGAAAACCACTGAGTTGTATACTTTAAAAGGGTGAATTTTATGGTATGTGAATTATATCTCAATAACAAATAATTAAATTGTACAGAAATTGATGTGAAAAGTCTCAGCACTTTACAGTTTGATGCCTATTTTTTGCTGCCGTTCTGTTTATTGGTTGGGTATTTTATTTGTGTCCTACAGTTCTATTATATGTAAATATAAATGTGAAATATTTGCTGAATATATTTCATATATACTTATAATAAAACTATAGAACACAAATATTTGATGACCTGTTTGTATGTGCATAATGTTAAAAATTATAGACACTGGTTGGGCACAGTGGCTCATGCCTATAATCCCAGTGCTTTGGGAGGCTGAGGTAGGAGTATCATTTGAGCCCAGGAGTTCAAGACCAGCCTGGGTTACATAGTGAGATACTGTCTCTGTAAAACAATTTAAAAATTAGCCAGGTGTAGTGGCACATGCCTGTAGTCCCAACTACTCAAGAGACTGAAGTGGGAGGATCACTTGAGCCTAGGAGTTTGAGGTGATAGTGAGCTATGATTGTGCCACTGTAGTGCAGTCTGGGTGACACAGTGAGGCCATATATGTATGGTTTCTCTATAGACAGTAAACAGAATTATGTCTGTTATTAAAATAGTACAGAACATACTGGGAAGTTCTCAGAAATCCAGAATTTGTTTTTCTTATTTCAGTGCTAGAATTTGTGTGGGGCTGGGCCGGTGGATAGAGAAACATGGTTTAATATCTTGAAGTTCTGTACCCTACTACTGCGTTTTGTTCTCCTTGGTGTGACATTCTTTAAACTTCTTGAAATTTATTTAGTTTTAAAATGTTCTTTGTTTTAGTATTTCAGTGTTTTAAAAGTTTATAACTGAGGAAGGAAATATAGTAGTATTTAAAAAGTCCAAAATGAGCCACTAAATGGTAACTTATTCACGGAGGGAGTGAGGATGTGATGAAACAGTGAGCCCTTGTTTATTATTGCTTAGCCACCTGGAGTGGAATTTTGCCAGTCCTGAAATCCAAGTAAAGCAGCCAAGGTTTCCATGGTTTGAGTTTAAATTGAGCAAAGATTAGTGCCTTGTTTTGAAACTTCGTTGAAAAAAGACATGCCAACAGTGACTGAAGAATATTAATGTAAAACTTAGAGATTATAATCAGTTATGCAGAGAAAATATGAAACAGTTATTAAACAGTTGCAAGGTATGCTGTCATGTATACATACTGTCTCATTTGTTCTGCATGTTAATCCTGTGAGGTAGAACTGGAATTATCACCATTAACTAAAGAGGAAACAGCTTAAGGTAGCCTAGCTAATAAAGGGTAGGTAGATTTTTGAACCTAACCTGTTTAACTTCACCACCAACATTTCTTTAACTGTACTATTAGGGGATTAATTACTGTCTTTAGGAATTAAGTTTTTTCCAGTGTCTAATATTTGGATACATAGGGGAAATATTGGTTGAAGGCACGGAGGGGTATAGTTGCTTAAAAGCAATTCTGATTACCTTAAACTAGCTCAGCTTTCATCCAGTTTTCTTCTGTTCTGTCTCAAGTGTTTTAAGGTGATTCTCTTCTCTTAGTGTGTGGTGCTCCTTAATGTTCATTTTGGTCAGTTTTTTCAGTTTTTTTCCCAGGTCAATTTAGGGATTTTCTGCCTTTGCCTGGGAGAATTATTCTGAGGAGGTTGGGACCAAGAGCTAAATTATATTGAAACTTTCTGAAAAGTAATTTTTACAGTTGGTTTTTGTATTTGCTTTGTTCTTTTACATCGATAGAATTAATTTTCAGCTTTCCTAAGACTTCAAATGATTACCTGTCTGTTGTTCCTTTTCCAAGTATTTTTTCCTTCCGAGTGTTAACTTTTAAAATTCCTTCTTGGCTAGGTATCGTAGGTTATGCCCCTAATATCCTCACTTTGGGATGCTGAGGTAGGAGGATCACCTGAGCCCAGGAGTTCTAGAGCAGCCTGAACAATAAAATAAGACCTTGTGTGTAAGAAAAAAAAATTCCTTGTTTAGTAAAGGAATGGAATTATTTAAACATCTAGGAAAAAATTTTATTATCTATTGCTGGATTATTTGACAGTGAATAATTGAAGAAAGTGGTATATACTACCTTCTACTATTTAGTACCAATAAAGTATATCAAAAACTAGTTTTGCTTCAGCATATTTTTAAGGCAGTCTAATTCTTTCATGAGATTTAATGGCTGATTAGGCTGGCTAGTCCAAATCATTGTCATTTCTTTTCTCTGATTCTCCTATTAAGGCTAGGTCTGGGCTATATGATTAAAATTATTAATCCATTGGCAGTATGCCAGGTTCCAGTTGGGGAATCTGGTGCTTTCTAACAGAAGTCTTTTTGTTTCTGGTTTTTTTGGAAACATACACGGAAGAAAAACAGACTAACATTTCAGTTTGGTATATTTCTCTCCACTAGTGTCTGGCAGCTTGTGCATTCAGTTTTTCTAGTCTAACATTTATATGCTTTTTCCCTTTGGTGTACTTTCTTGTTGTTCATATGTCACTTATAATTCTTGTGTAAAGTGTAGTCTCAAGTTCCTTCTTTTAATTAAATGACTATCCTGTCAGTGTTCAAAGCACTTCAGATGTGTGCCAACATCATTTAATAGGAAGTGGTACTGCTTTTAAACACCCAAACCTGGGCTCTTATGTGGTCTTTTTTTATTGCCCTTTAGCCTGTGTTATTTTTTCTTTCATTGTTGTTTGAAAGTTATATAGTGTGGGTTTTGTTTTGTTTTTGTTTTCTGAGATAGGGTCTTGCTCTGTTGCCCAGGCTGGAGTGCAGTGACATGATCATGGTTCATTACAACCTTGCCCTGCTAGTCTCAAGAGATCCTCCCACCTTAGTTTCCCAAGTAGCTTGGGTAGTAGCTGGAATTACAGGTGTGTACCACCATGCCTGGCTAATTTTTAACTTTTTTTTGTAGAGGTCTCACCATATTGTCCAGGCTAGTCCTGATCTCCTGGGCTCAAGTGATCCTTTTGCCTTGTCCTTCCAAAGTGCTGGGATTGTAGGTGTAAGCCACTACACCTGAATGAAAGTAATGTAGTTTTAATTTGCTGCAATGGCCAAGTTGGACTCTATGTTTTCATTATATTTGTGAAGCTATAGAGGACTATAAACTTTTGAGTAAATAAAGGGGTATCATGCTGAGAAACATGAATGACTTTATACTGCTGAATACTTTGGCCAACAATATGAGTCATGTACTGTATAGATATATTGTTTTTTGAAATAGCAGTTTTATTGAGATATAAATTACATACCATACAATTAGTCTGTTTAACATGTACCATTTAGTGGTTTTTTTTTTTTTTGAGATGGAGTTTCGCTCTTGTTACCCAGGCTGGAGTGCAATGGCACGATCTCGGCTCACCACAACCTCCGCCTCCTGGGTTCAGGCAATTCTCCTGCCTCAGCCTCCTGAGTAGTTGGGATTACAGGCACGCACCACTATGCCCAGCTAATTTTTTGTATTTTTAGTAGAGACGGGGTTTCACCATGTTGACCAGGATGGTCTCGATCTCTTGACCTTGTGATCCACCCACCTCGGCCTCCCAAAGTGCTGGGATTACAGGTGTGAGCCACTGCGCCCGGCCCCCTAGTGGTTTGTTTATTCACAGTAACCATTACTGTAAGGGTTATTGTCTTGTGAGGTTTATTGCCGAGTTTAAAATGAGGAAACTGAGGCCAGCACAAGAAAATTAAATGCCAATTTATTTAACTCCTGGACGAGGTCCTGTGGTCCTGGGGAAAGGGGCCAGGGAAGTCTCGCGGGTTTTATAGGGCGGGAAGGCGTTCTGATCGGCTGTTGAGAAACAGGATGTGGATGGGGCGAGCTGCTATTGGTAGGTAGGTGGGATTTCCAGTGAGTGGGCTGTGCTATTGGGCAGGTTTTGGCGGGACTTCTTTTAAATTTTGGCAGGTTTTCCAACAGCTGGCTAGGTGCCGAGTGCAGAGTTTAGTGTTGAGTGCAGATCCTGGTGTGGAGTGCAGAGGTGGGCATTGGTGCCGAGTGCAGAGTTTAGTGCGGAGTGCAGAGGTGGGTGTGGCAGGGCTAGATGCTGAGTGCAGAGTTCAGTGAGGAGTGGAGAGGGATGGGCATGTCCAAGCTCCCGGTGAGGCAACCTGCCTTACATTCCGACCCTTTTGATGATATAGGATGCCGCTTCTTTCTGGCTACTTCCTGCTGAATAGGGACGGAGTGGGGGAAGGGGTCAGTTGGCTTGTGCCTTGGTTGGGAGTCAGACATAGGGGTGAAGTAGCATCTGGTTTACAGCCACCCTGGAAATTTCCCTCATGTGTGCCTGTAAAAATCTGAGGAAAAAAGGGGCTAGCATTAGTAGAAGACACACAACGATAATGGGGGTGATAATGGGAGCTAGCCCGGTAAGCATGGGGGAGTGCCACCAGTTGAGAGACGAGGCTGGTGCACTCCGCTTCTTGCGGAGGTTCTCTAGGAGGCGATAGAGAGTGTTGACATTTTCCTCCACAAGACCTGTTTCATTGATGTAATAGCGGCACTGCTCCTGGAGAAACAAACAGGTACCTCCTTTTTCTGCCGTTAGTTGGTCTAGGGCCCGTCGGTTTTGGAGTTACCTGAGCTAGCAACGTGATTTGTCGCTGGAGGGAGGCTAAAGAGGCGCTGACGCTTCAATAGCCACATGGAGCTTGTCTTCCAGTTGAGTGGCTGAAGTGATGCTATAGCCCATGGCGCCACTTCCTAATCCAGCTGCTGCTAGAGAAGATGCTAAAGAGAGGCCAGCTACTATTGGGAGGAAGACAGCTTGTTTGCTCTGGTGATTAGGGGACAGTGCGATGAGGGATAGGAACTCGGCTTGTCCGTACACTTCTAACTGTGGGCTAGTGTGACGGGCGCACAGGGGAAGGGGAGGGAGGCATCAATAACTTTGGCTAGGGTTCCATTACACCAAAAGTATCCTCCTGGAGGCATGTAAAGGGAGGTTTTTACTTCTATCATGCTGTTGCACCTGAGGCTGGGGCTGCTGGCTGTCCCATAGCAGAGAGAGAGATTTTGAGAACGTACTTTGAACAGCAGGATACCCGTTAAGGTGGTGTCAGGCCCCATGGGTGATTGTGACAGGTTGAACCCGGCCCAGAGGGGAATGGTTTGAGTTCTCGGAGGAGAACGCTGGTCGCCTGGTTGGAGAGGCGTTGCTGGGTGGGAGTCCTCTGGTCCTGGAACAACTGGGAGGGTGCAGTCTGTGTGCTTCTTGAGTAAGTGGTGGAGGAGAGAGAGATAGGGGAGGTAGGAGGCTAGGGGAGGTGGCCATACTGGGAGATTATGGGAGACTAGGAAGGGCCGGCCATACAGCAATTCAAAGGGGCTGAGGCCCGTAGGCCCCTGTGGGGTGGCCCGGACTCAGGCTAGAACAAGAGGCAGGAGTGTGGGCCAGGAGAGTTTTACCTTGATGGTAAGTTTGGCCAAATGGTCTTTGAGGATGCCGTGAGCCCGTTCAACTTTACCCAACAACTGAGGGTGTTAGGGGATGTGCAGTTTCCAGGAGATGTTGAGAAACTTGGTGACCAGCTGGACCACCTGAGCTGTAAACGCTGGACCGTTGTCTGACTGGATGTTTGCAGGTAAGCTGAAACGAGGGATGATTTCTTGAATTAAGAGGGAGGCCACCGTGTCTGTGGTTTCCCTGGAGATTGGAAAGGCTTCAATTCATCCAGAAAAGGTATCTACAAAGGTTAGAAGGTAGCAGAGTTTTTTGTGAGTGGGCATATGGGTAAAATCAATCTGCCAGTCGGGCTGGCAGGTGGCCACACATTTGGTGGGTAGGAAACTGTGGCCTTAAGCCTCCCTGAGAGGAGACCTTAGAGCAAGTAACGCATGCCCTGTGTACTTGCTCTATCGTCTGTCATAGGCCCGTTGAGAAAAAGAGGGGCTGCATGAAGCGGTGTAACGCTTTGGGCCATATGTGTAAGGATTGGTGGATTTCAGTAATAATTTCTGTGGCCTGTTCCCGGAAAAGGGGTTTTTTGTTGTCTAGGAAGATCCAGCCCTGATCAGACACGGTCCTCGCTTTTAATATGAGGGCCTGTTTCTCTGATGGCGAGTAAATCGGTGGCATGGCTGTGGTGAGGAAAAGGACTGGAGTGTGGGCTGGCCTGGTATTGGTTAAGGATTTTGTTGCTGCATCTGTCCTTGCATTGCCCCAGGAAACAGCATTCTGCTGGGCTTGGTGCCCTCAGCAGTGAATGACAGCAACTTCTTTGGGCAGTGACAGGGCCTATAGGAGATTAGAGATTTGGGTAGCATTGATCATGGGGGACCCCTTTGTGATGAGGAATCCTCACTCTTTCCAGAGGACAGAATGACAGTGGATAATAAGGAAAGCATATTTTGAATCAGTATAGATATTTGCTCGCTTTCCCTGTGCTAGTGTGAGAGCTCGGGTTATGGCAATGAGCTCTGCCTTTTGTGATGTGGTTCCATCAGGGAGGCGGCGTGCCTCGAGGGTGGCTCAATCTGTAACAACTGCATAGGCTGCTTTTCGCAGCCCCTTGGCTGTCACTATTGAACTGCCATCTACATAAAAGGTTAGGTCTGGGTTTGATAAGGGAAGGTCAGACAGGCCCTCCTGAGGTTTAGCAAATGCATCTATTAGCTCAGGGCAGGAATGGGCTGGGGAGGAGGAATGGGATGGAAGGGGAAGCAAAGTAGCTGGGTTGACTAGAGAAGTGGGATGAAGGCTGACTGACAGATTTTCAATAAAGAGTAGATGAAACTCCTGTAGGCGAGAGGGTCCTAGGTGAGCAAGAGATTTGTGAGAGAGAAGGTCGGTCAGTCGATGAGGAGAAAACACTGAAATGGGCTGGCCTAGGATAAGTTTTAGGGATTCCTTGGTAAGTTCTGTTGCCGCTCCCAGGGCCCATAGGCAAGGCTGCCATCCCCTGACTGTGGGATCAAGTTGTTTTGATAAGTATGCTACAGGACAATATATAGGACTTAGGGTTGGGTTAGGACTCCAACTGCAACACCTTGTTTCTCATCAGTAAACAAGTGGAAGGGATGGTTAAGGTCTGGCAGTTGAAGTGGAGATGCCATGGGCAGAGCAGTTTGTAGGGTTCTGAAAGCTTGTTTTACAACTCTGGGATGAGAGAGGGGTCCTGTGGGTGTGTCCTTAGCCACCACATACAGAGGTTTAGCTAGAGCGGCAAAGTTAGGTACCCAGTGATGGAAGAATCCTACACATCCTAAGAAGGAAAGAATCTGGTCTACAGTCTCCGGGGGTTGCAATGAAAGAAGTGTCTGCCGGTGGTCAGTTGTTAGGCTTTTAGTTTTGGGAGTGAGGCAAATCCCCAAGTAGACTACTGAGGTGACTGACAACTGTGCTTTAGAGGGAGATACCCAGTACCTCTGGGATCCAAGAAAGTTAAGGAGAGTGGCAGTATGCTGTTGAGACAGGGAGAGAGAGGGGCTACAAAGTAATAGGTCATCCACATACTGGAGAAGGAGACTGGGTTGGAGGGAGCAGGAGCTAAGGTCAGCTGCTAAGCCTTGTCCAAAAATGTGGGGGCTGTCTCTGAATCCCTGGGGCAGGACCGTCCAGGTAAGCTGCTCTGACAGGTTGGTGTCAGGATCGGTCCAGGTGAAGGCAAAGAGAAACTAAGACTCTGGGTGAAGGGGAATAATAAAGAAGGCATCCTTGAGGTCAAGAACAGTAAAATGAGAGGTAGTGGAGGGAATGTTGGATAATAGGGTGTATGGGTTGGGGACCACTGGGTGGAGGGGTACCACTGCCTCGTTGATGAGGTGCAGGTCCTGAGCTAGGCAGTAGTCACTGGTCGACTTTTGGGCCAGTAAGATAGGAGTATTACAAGGGGAACTGGTGGGGATAAGGAGTCCCTGGACCAGAAGTTGGGTGATGATAGGCTTTAGGCCCTGGCAGTGGGTTTTTGAGATGGGAAACTGAGGACGTGAGGGAAAGTGGGTAGGGTTTTTGAGAAGTATTTTAGCTGGCATGTGATGTCTGGCCACCACAGGCTTGGAGGTTAATTTCATACTGAGGGATTACCTACATCAGGAGGGATGGGGGTTGAGGTGAGGGGTCAAGACAGGGTGTGGTACCAGTTAGGAGTAGCAATAGGAGGTGGGCGGAGGATGGGCTTGAATGTGGGGGGCCAGTGAGTTGGAAGGTGGCCCCTACAGTCTGGAGAATATCTTGTCCTAAAAGGGGAACTGGGCATGAGGGTATGATTAAAAAGGAGTGGGAGAAGGAGTGTCCATCGAGGACACAGGCTAGGAGATAGGTTTGATTAGGACAGGAAGGCTTCCCGTCAATTCCCATGACTGAAACCCAGGAAGTTATACTAGGCCCTGAGTAGGAAGGCAGTACAGAATAGGTAGCCCCTGTATCCATTAAAAAGGAAATGGACTTAGCTGCTACCTGCAGCGTTACCCTGGGCTTGGCAAGGGTGATGGGGGTCCTCAAGTCCGGGCTGCGTCAGTCATCCAGAAGGCTGAGAAGTTCAAGTGAAGGGACTGCTTCCTGCAGACCGGCCTGCCCTCCACATAGAGGTGTGGGGGGTGAGCCTGCAGCCCGGTACGGGCAGGCAACCTTCCAATGTCCAGTCTGTTTGCAGCTTGGGCAGGGTCCAGGAGGTGGATGAGGACAGGGGCACTGCCGTGCCCAGTGTCCCTCCTGGCCACATTTGAAACAGGGCCCAGGCGGGGCTTTTGAGGGTTTTGATGGACCCCTCCACCAGATGTTTGGTGGGTTGCCGGCCATAGGGCTGCTACAAGAGCTCGGGTTTGGAGGCTTACGTTTTTCTGTAAACGGGCCTGGTGGGTGGTCTCAGCCTTTTCCTCTCAGCCATTGAAAACTTTAAATGCCCTGTTCACTGGGTCCTGTATGGGAGTTTAGGGGCCCTCTTCAGCTTTTTAAGTTTCCGCCTTATATCGGCTGCCGACTGGGAGATGAAGAGGGTAACTAGGACTGTAGCCCCTGCTAAGGAGGCTGGATCCAGCCGGGTATAGAGGATCATAGCATTAGTTAATTGGTCTAGGAAGGCAGCTGGGTTTTCATCAGGACCCTGAGTTATTTCCCTTAACTTGTCATAATTAACTACCTTTTGAGCTGTGCTTTGCATGCCCGCTAGGAGGCACTGTAGCATTTGGTCTCGGTGGTGGCGGCCATCTTGGCCAGTTTGATAGTCCCAATTAGGGTCTGCCTCAGGGACCGCCACTGCGCCTACTGGCATTTGATTGTTTGTGAGATGTACCTGATCAGCGTGCACTCGGGCCGCTGTAAGAATGCGGTCATGCTCATCGTAAGAGTGGAGGACAGGATCACATAGGTGTCATGCCAGGTTAGGTCGTATGCCTGGATAAGGTAATGAAATTCTTTGGTATAAGCAGTAGGATTGGTAGAGAATGACCCTAGGCATTTTTCAATGGCTGATAGATCAGAGAGAGAAGGGAAGGTGTACTCAGACAACACCTTCTGTCCCAGCTACCTCATGCAAAGGGCAGAGGAGTGGGGGGTTGTGAGAACGGGTACAAGCACTAACAGGAGAAGTCATATTTGGGCTTTGGGGAGGAGAAGGAGAAGAAGGAGGAGGGAGTTGAGGCCTCACATAAGGAGGGGGGTTGGTAAAGCAGGCAGGGCAGGACAGGTCTTCCGGGTTTTTGGAGAGTGTGGAGCTGGCAGGGCTGAGGGCAAAGGCGGGGTTTTGGCTAACAGGACCTGGATGGTAGTACAGGAGGAGCAGAGGGCGTGGCAGGAACGAAGGTACCAGAAAGCCTGTACTTAGGGGACCTCTGACCAATTACTGTTCTTTTGGCAAAAGCTGTCTAAATCTGTCAGGACATTGAAGTCAAGTGTGCCTTCTGGAGGCCACTTAGATTGGATGTCTAGAGGGTACTGTGGCCAGGCCACAGTAGAGAGGAAAAGCAGCCTTTTCTTTTTAATGGAAAGACACAGTTTGGGTAGATTTTGGACTAGGCATCCTAATGGTGATTTAGGGTCTGGGCGGGACCTCTGATTGCCCATGGTTCACTTTCTTGGGGGTAGTTAGGGGTAAGAAAGGAATATGGAAAGGTATTATACCCAACACAGGCAGAAGTACTCCTTTCCTGGAGGGGGTGGCTGAGAGAACTTACAGGCTGCAACAATTATAATGAGAAAGAAAATAAAAAGAGACAGGGCTAGGGCTATCTGCCACATGGCAGGATTGACGGACAAAGGGTGGGTGCCCCCCAGATGGGAGACCAGTCTGATGCCTTGTCTCAGAGGGATGTTTCAGGGTGTCTTGGCTAAGGTGTACCCATATAACCCCTGGACCTGGTCACCTCAGAACTTTCAGTCCTGAGGTGAATCACTGTTATGCTTTATGACATTCCTGCGGAACTTGAGGCCCACACAAGCCCGGTAGCTGTTAGGCCGTGGGACTACACATAAACTCACTCGCTCAGGATTAGGAAGAGAAACTGAAAGTACAGTTACTTAATTAACAGGAGTTTATATGCCAAAAGGGCTGATTTGAGATAGACGTTTTAGTACTGTAAGCCGGGGATTTGGTCCTGCTGTTAGGCAAGACCAAATGGGTAAACGGGGCTTCTGAATACCTAAACCTCAGCTGCCGCTGCAGAAATGTTTGGAAGGTGTCCTGGACTCCACTACCGAACACTGGAGAGGGTTCAGGAAGATGGGGATGTCTCCCTCAAATTCCTGACCCCCGGAAACCCCTCACGGGGAGAAGACAAGAGTGTAGGGACGTCTTCTCTATGCTCAGGTCCTCAAGATGAGGCTGGGGCCCTGGGCCCACAGCAAGAAATGAGAAGGAGTCCCTGACGCAGCCGCAATTATGAGCAGGGAGTCCACGAGAATACGAGAATATGAGAGGGTTCAGGAAGGTGGGGATGTCTCCCTCAGAATCCTGACCCTGAGAAACCCTTCATGGGGAGAAGACAAGAGCGTAGGGATGTCTCCTCTATGCTCAGGTCCTTGAGATGAAGCCAAGGCCCCAGGCCCACGGCGAGAAACAAGAAGGCATCCCTGACGCAGCTGCGGTTACGAGCAGGGAGTCCACGAGGCAGGCAGCGGGAGAGGCTGTGGATAACAGAAGTCTTACCTTGTGATGGATCTGTTCCCTGGTCCGTCTTCGGGTGGAGAAGTCAGTTTCCCCCAGGAGGGGTCCTACAACTCCTCCCGGGTTTCGGCACCACTTGTAAGGTTTATTGTCTTGTGAGGTTTATTGCCGAGTTTAAAATGAGGAAACTGAGACCAGCACAGGAAAATTAAATGCCAATTTATTTAACTCCTGGATGAGGTTCCGTGGTCCTGGGGAAAGGGGCCAGGGAAGTCATGCCCAACTCCTCTCAGGCATGGGGTTTTATGGGGAGGGTGGGCATTCTGATTGGCTGTGGAGACACAGGACGTGGATGGGGTGAGCTGCTATTGGTAGGTAGGCAGGATTTCTGGTGAGCGGGCTGTGCTATTGGGCAGGTTTTGGTGGGACTTCTTTTAAATTTTGGTGGATTTTCCAATGGCTGGCTAGGTGCCGAGTGCAGAGTTTACTGTTGAGTGCAGATCCTGGTGCAGAGTGCAGAGGTGGGTGGGCATTGGTGCCGAGTGCAGAGTTTAGTGCAGAATGCAGAGGTGGGCGTGGCGGGGCTAGATGCTGAGTGCAGAGTTTAGTGCGGAGTGCAGAGGTGGATGTGGAGAGGGATGGGTGTGTCGAAGCTCCCAGTGAGGCAACCGGCCTTACAATTACCACAATTGATTTTAGAATATTTTCATCTCACTGCCTCCCCCAAAATCTCATACCCATTTAGCAATCACCCCCTCTTTCCTATAGCTCTAGGCAAGTGAAAAATCTACTTTCTGTTTGTATGTATTTGTCTATTCTGGACATATAATATTAATGGAATCATACAATAGCCAGCCTTTTGTATCTGGCTTCTTTCACTTAGCATAATGTTTTCAAGGTTTATCCATGTTGTATCATATAACACTGCATCCCATTTATGGCTGAATAACATTCCATTATGGATGTACCATGTTTTGTTTACATAATCAGTTCATCAGTTGTTGGACATGTCAGTTGTTCACTTTAATGCAACCACGCCCTTGTCTCTGTTCCTCAGATTACCAAGACCCTTCCTGCCTCAGAGCCTTCAGACATGCTGCTTCCTGTGCTGTAAGGCCAACTCTGTCCATAAAATGCAGCAAATTTTTGTTCATCCTTTAGCTCTAAACTTGATTGTCACTTCCTCAGGGCAGTTTCACTGGTAGCACCCACTCTTCTCTGAGCTAACCAGCTCTCCTATAATGTGTTTTCCACAGCAGCCTTGCTTCTCCTTTATAGCACTTACTAGTGGTTGGGTTGTTGCTGAATTGTTTGGTATCTGATTCCCTCTCCAGAGTATAAGTTCTGTGATGACAAGGACTAGTTCACTGTTATTTGGCATAGTAATTAGCAATTGGCATAGTAACTCGTACCTGATAAACACTCAGTGATTTGAATGGATGAATGAGCAAATGAACACTGCAAACCAGACAGAGGGGATGCAAAGCTGAATAAGATATGGCCTTCGATTTTAAAGAATTCATGATTTCATGTGAGCTGTAATAAAATACAGAACTGGGACTCAGGAAAGAGTTTGCAGTTAGAAATGCATATGTGGTTATATGAGAAGAGCCTACCATTTTACTTTCTCCATTTTCTTGGCTCTTGGACTTTTGCTCTGGTTTAAATGGTTTTATGGAACTATAAAACCATTGAGATATAATTAACACAACATAAAACCTACCTTTTTTTTTTTTTTGAGACGGAGTTTCACGCTTGTTACCCAGGCTGGAGTGCAATGGCACGATCTCGGCTCACGGCAACCTCCGCCTCCTGGGTTCAGGCAATTCTCCTGCCTCAGCCTCCTGAGTAGCTGGGATTACAGGTATGCGCCACCATGCCCAGCTAATTTTTTGTATATTTTTTTGGTAGAGACAGGGTTTTACCATGTTGACCAGGATGGTCTCGATCTCTTGACCTTGTGATCCACCCATCTCGGCCTCCCAAAAACCTACCATTTTAAAGTGTACAGTAAGATGGTTATGAGTGTATTTGCTATGTTGTGTGGCCATCATCCCTATCCAATTTTATTATCCCCAAATGAAATTCCATACCTATTAGCAGTCAGTGTCAGTTTTCCCTCCCCATAATCCCCTGACAACCCCTAATCTACTTTCTGTCTTAACAGGTTTGCCTATTCCAATCCTATTAATGGAGTCCTACGATATGTGGCCTTTTATGTCTGGCTTCTTTCACTTAATGCAATGTTTTCAAGGTTCATCTGTGTTGTAGCATGTGTCAGTACTTCATTCTTTTTCTTATTGCTGCATAATTTTCCATTGTATTGATATACTACATTTTGTTTACCAATTCATTGGTTGATGGACATGTCTTCCTTTTTTTTTTTTTTAACTAATTCCAGTGGATGTGAAGCACTATTATTTTTAAGCCTTTTAAAAATTAGCAAACAGTAAATGATAGATTGGTGTAAGAAACAGTCCCGTGCACTTTGTTTTCTGTCTTCCTAAAACAACCCCTAATTAACCAGCCCTTTGACATCCCTATTCTGCACCTGGGTGTAGAGCACTGACAGAGCAAAATCCTAGATCCTGACTCTCTTCTATCTTTACCTCTGGATAATTTTTATTTTCTCTGTAGAATTAGGCATAATTTTTATCCAGCCTCCATCTGCACCATCTGAATTGGATCCTTTTTTTTTTTGCTATTAATCATGCCACATTATTTTTAATTACATACAAAGATCTAACATGTCACCCAGGAACCATTTCACCCGCTGCTCTGTTTGGCTGCCGGTCTTTTCTCTCTCTCTTCAGCAATGGTGAGGCAGGTACTCTTTCCTCAGGGAAGAGAAATCCATGGTTTGTTGCCCTTGAGCAAAAACAAAAATGTTGGAAAGTCGAGTGGGAAGCTGTTGCCATTGGTATCTTTCATGTGAGCTGCATCAAAAGATTAGGGAGCCTCTCTCTGTTGGTGATCACACCAATTCTTCCCAGGTTAGCACCTCCAGTCACCATATACAGGCTACCAGTGTTGAACTTGATGAAACCAATAATCTTGCCAGTCTCAAAATCAATCTGAATGGTATCATTCACCTTGATGAGGGGATCAGGGTAGTGGATGATGTGAGGATCATGAGTCACCAGATGAGGGATTCCTTTTGTGCCCACAAAGATTTTTCTCACTTTGCACTTTGCAACTTGTACTTGGCCTCTTCAGGTATAGTATAATGTACAGCAAAGCGACCCTTGGTGTCATAGATCAGATGGAAATTCTCTCCCATCCTGTCAATGCTGATGACATCCATGAATCCAGCAGGGTAGGTTATATCAGTTCAGACCTTGCTATCGATCTTAATTAACGGCTGCGTGCAAATCTTCTTTACTTCATTTCCTGTCAGGCCATACTGAAGTCTGTTCCTTAGGAAAACGATGAAGGGGAGACGCTCTCTCAACTTATGGGGACTAGTGGATGGACAACGAGCAAACACACCGGGCAATTTATCCAGCATCCAATGCTTTAGAGCTGCTACCCACTTCAGATGCTTCTTGGGACCATGAGCCATGGCTGCGTTAGGCAAGGAAAGAGGACCTCCATCTTCTCTCTCTCTCTCTCTCTCTGTCTTTTTTTTTTTTTTGAGATGGAGTTTTGCTCTTGATACCCAGGCCGGAGTGCAATGGCATGATCTCAGCTCACCACAACCTCAGCCTCCTGGGTTCAAGCAATTCTCTTGCCTCAGCCTCATGAGTAGCTGGGACTATAGGCGTAAGCCACCATGCCCAGCTAATTTTTATATTTTTAGTAGAGATGGGGTTTCACCATGTTGACCAGGATGGTCTTGATGTCTTGACCTCGTAATCCATCCACCTCGGCCTCCCAAAGTGCTGGATTATAGGCATGAGCCAACGTGCCCGGCCTTCTCTCTTTTTTTAACAAAATTTTTCTTCCTTCTTTTTTTTTGAGACAGTCTCTCTGTGTTACCCAGGCTAGAGTGCAATGGTGTGATCTCAGCTCTCTACAACCTCCACCTCCTGGGTTCAGGTGATTCTCATGCCTCAGCCTCCTGAATAGCTGAGATTACAGGTGCGAGATTATAGGTACAAGATTCCACACATGGCTAATTTTTGTGTTTTTAGTAGAGACAGGGTTTCACCATGTTGGCCAGGCTGGTCTCGAAGTCCTGGCCTCAAGTCATCTGCCTGCCTTAGCCTCCTAAAGTGCTAAGATTACAGATGTGAACCACTATGCCCTGCTGAATTAGATCCTAGAGTTCCCTGTACTTCCCTTTATTGGAGCATTTGTACATAACTGTTAGTCTGTCTTCCTCCTTGCACTAGAAGCTCCTTAGAGACTATGTATGTCTCATTTTATGTGGGACACCCCCTCTCCCATATCAGATGCTGAATTACCTGGATAGTAAAAGACAGGATCTAGAATAAGAGTCTTGAGCAGCAGTTCAGCTCAAAGACACATTAATGCGGACGTTGCTACACTTTATACAAACAGCAGAGATGATCTCTTCCTTCGATTTTGTACACAAATGGTTGCATTCTGTATACACTGATAAGCATTTGTTTTTCCCTTCAGTTTGTTTTTTTGTTTATTTTATAATATGATATATACAAAAGAATATATGTAGGATATTTGACAATCACAAAGCATAACAAAACGAACTTCCATGAACCTACCACTCATCCTGGGAAACACATCACTAATATTGTTGCCTCAACCTCTTTGCTCTTCTCTTTTTTCATTTCCCTGCCTTCTCCCAAGAGGAAGCCACTATCCTGAATTTTATGTGCATTTTCCTCTCACACTAGAACAAAGTTTTATGTATATCTAATGTATGATTAATTTTTGCTCTGGAGACATAAAAATAGGATCATGCTTTATATAGTCTTTTGTGACTTGTGTTTTTCACTGGTTATTGTATAATTCTTCCATGTTGTGTACCTTCATGTCATATCTTGGTGATTGTTTCACATTAGCATGTAAAGAACTCATGCTGTTTTTATTTTTTATTTTTACTCATGCTGTTTCTTTTTTTTCTTTTATTTTTACTCATGCTGGTTTTTTCTTGTTACAGCTGTGTATGGTCAGTGCATCATATAATTTAATAAATACTTTGCAGCATTTTTTCTTTTTTTTTTAGCTATCTCCTACAGGAAGGAAGGAGTTTTTTTTCTTTTTGTTTATTTTTTATTTTTCTATACACCAATTGATGCTAGAGCAAGGAAGTATTTTTTTCTTTAGCAAGATTCTTTCACATGTATTTCTTTATTCTTGTTCTTAGAACTTTGAAAACCATTTGGTATAGTATATGGTATATGAAATTCTAGAAACCCAAGATTGAATTTCCTTATTTTGTTTGACATTATACCTTGTGTGAAAGCACTTGAATACTAATGCTTTGTGCACTATTTTCTATGAAAACTATGAATTTTGTACTTAAAAAAACTGGTAAAATATTTAATGTACATTTATCCTCAACAGTTTTTAAGAGTATAGTACAGTATTTTTATTTATTTTTATTATTTTATTTTATTTTTTTTCTAGAATTATCACAGTTATCCAAGTAGTAGTACAGTATTTTTAATTGTATGCACATTGTTGTACAACATATCTTTAGAACTTTTTTTATTTTGCGTAACTAAAATTCTATCCCCTTTGAACAATACCTTTTTTCCTTCTCTCCTGGCCCTGGCAATCACCATTCTACTATTTTTTAAAAATGTGTTTGATTACCTTAGATACCTCATATTATATGTAGAATCATGCTGTATATGACTTTTTTTGACTGGTATATTTCACTTAACATAGTGTCCTCAAGGTTCTTCCCTATTGTAATGTATGACAGGATTTCCTTCTTTTTTTTAAAGGCTGAATAATACTCCATTGTATGTATATATCACATTTTCTTTTTTTTTCTTCTTTTTTTTTTTTTGAGACAGAGTCTAACTCTGTTGCCCAGGCTGGAGTACAGTGGCATGATCTTGGCTCACTGCAGCCTCCACCTTCTGGGTTCAAGCGACTCTCCTGCCTCAGCCTCCTGAGGAGCTGCGGATTACAGGTGCCTGCCACCATGCCAGGCTAGTTTTTATATTTTCTGTAGAGACAAGGTTTCACCATGTTGACCATGCTGGTCTCGAACTCCTGACCTCAAGTGATACAGCTGCCTTGGCCTCCCAAAGTTCTGGGATTACAGGTGTGAGCCACAGCGCCAAACCCTCATTTTCTTAAAAAAAAAAAAAAATTCTAATTTAAAAAATTTCAATAGTTTTGGGCAAACAGGTGGTTTTTTTGTTATATAGATAAGTTATTTAGTGGTAACTTCTGAGATTTTAGTGCACCTGTCATCCAAGAAGTGTACATTGCACCCAATGTATATTACATTTTCTTTGTCCATTCGTCCTTTGATGGAAATTTAGGTTGCTTCCACATCTTGGCTATTGTGAATAATTTTATAGCGGATGTAGGTGTGTGCAAATGTCTCATTAAGGTCCTGTTTTCAATTCTTTTGGATATATATCCAGAAGTGGGATTGCTAGATCATATGGTAGGTCTATTTTTAACTTTTTGAGGAACTGCCACACTGTTTTCCATAGCAGCTGCCTCATTTGACAATCCCACCAACAATGTACAAGGGTTCGGACTTCTCCACATCCTAACAATAACACTTGTTTTTTTGATAGTGACCATCATGCTAACAGGTGTGAGGTGATATCACATTGTGTTTTGATTTGTATTTCCCTGATCATAAGTGACGTTGAGCATCTTCTCATATGCTTGTTGGCCATTTGTATATCTTCTTTGGAGACATGTCGAATAATTCCTTTGCCCATTTTAAAATTCACTTATTTGTTTTTTTTGTTGTGGAACCGTAGGAGTTCTTTATGTATTCTGTTCTAAAATTCTTGAACTGTTTTCCTACAGGCTATTTCTTAAAATCATGAAGCCCTTTGTAATTTGGACTTTGTTTGCTTTTCCAGCTGTATATCTAGCCACTTCCCCTCAGGGACCCTATGATTCACCACACGATCTACATAGAATCACTTCTTGTTCTCAGAGCAAGGCTATCTGCTTTTGTGCACATGTCATTTCCCCTGTGTGGCATATCTTCCACTTAGTGTTTTGTGGGGTGTGGATAGCTAGAGTTGTTGGTGGTGGCCTTGGAAATGTTCTGCATAGATGGCATTCATCCCATTGATGGTCTCCACCTACTGAGTTCTACAAGCAGTTTAGCATGTAGTGGGAAGAGCTGGCATTTGAGCTTGCTTTGTTTGTTAATTAATTAATTTATTTATTTGAGACAGAGTTATGCTCTGTCACCCAGACTAGCATGTGGAGTGTAGATTGTACAGTGGCATGATCACAGCTCACGACAGCCTTGAATTTCTGGGCTCAAATCATCCTCCCACAGCCTCCTGACAAGCTAGGACTATAGGTGCAAACCACTATACTCCATTAATTATAAAAAGTTTTTCCTTAGAGACAGGGTCTCACTATGTTGCCCAGACTGGTCTTTTTTTTTTTTCCAGAGTCTCACTCTGTCCAGGCTGGAGTGCAGTGGCACGGTCTTGCCTTCATTGCAGCCTCCACCTCCCAGAATCAAGTGATCCTTTTGCCTCAGTCTTCCGAGTAGCTGGGGCTACAGGCACGTGCCAACATGCTCGGCAAATTAAAAAAAATTTTTTTTTTGTAGAAATAAGATGTCACTATAGGCCGGGCGCGGTGGCTCACACCTGTAATCCCAGCCCTTTGGGAGGCCGAGGCGAGTGGATCATTAGGTCAAGAGATCGAGACCATCCTGGTCAACATGGTGAAACCCCGTCTCCACTAAAAATACAAAAAATGAGCTGGGCATGGTGGCGTGTGCCTGTAATCCCAGCTACTCAGGAGGCTGAGGCAGGAGAATTGCCTGAACCCAGGAGGCGGAGGTTGCGGTGAGCCGAGATGGCGCCATTGCACTCCAGCCTGGGTAACAGGAGCGAAACTCCGTCTCAAAAAATAAATAAATAAATAAATAAATAAGATGTCACTATATTGCCCAGATTGGTCTTGAGCTCCTGGACTCAAGCAGTCCTCCCACCTTAACCTCCCAAAGCACTGGAATTATAGGTGTGAGCCACCGCACCCTGCTGAGCTTGAGTTACTTTGGTTTTGATATTTACTAGCAGTGTGAACTTTGTACATGTATAGTTCACCCTTGAACCCACACAGTCGAAAATCCAAGTATAACTTGGGTTTTTTTTTTGAGACAGAGTCTCTCACTTTGTCACCTAGGCTGGAGTGTAGTGATGTTATCTCCTCCCACCTCAGCCTCCTGGGTAGCTAGGACCACAAATGCATGCCACCATGCATGGCTGATTTTTTGAATTTTTGGTAGAGACTGGGTTTCACCATGTTGCTCAGGCTGATCTCGAACTCCTGAGTTCAAGTGATCCACCCGCCTTGGCCTCCCAAAATGCTGGGATTACAGGCGTGAGCCACCTTGCCTAGCCTCCAAGGATAGCTTTTGACTCCCCCAAAACTTAATTCCTAATAGCTCATTGTTGACTGAAAGGCTTACCAAAAACATAAACAGCTGATTAACACATTTTTTTTAAAGAGAGAAAAAAAGAAAAAGAAAGAAAAAAATAAGAGAGAAAGAAAGAAAAAAAGAATTAAAAAAACAGAATGAAAGAGAGAAAGAAAGACGAAGAGAAAGAGGGAGAGAGAATGGGAGTGTTGCTTTATTGCCCAGGCTAGAATGCAGTCTAAAAATGGGAATTGAAAACCTCTTTTATGCCAATAATTGTGCTTAACAATGGAGACAGGAAGGAATAAGAGAGGAAAATATGAAAGAAGAAGCCAACCAATATTTCATTTAAACCTGTGAAATGCTATGCAATTACTGAGGAGTGATTTACTTCCAATTATGTGGTCACTTTTAAAATAGGTGTGATGTGGTACTGATAAGAATGTATGTTTTGTGTATTTGGGGTGGAAAGTTCTATAAATGTTTATTAAGTTTACCTGTTCCGGGTCTGAGTTCAAGTCCTGGATATCCTTGTTAATTTTCTGTCTTGTTGATCTGTATGATATTGACAAGGTGATGTTAAAGTCTCCCACTGTTATTGTGTGGGAGTCTAAGTCTCTTTATGAGTCATTAAAAACTTGTCTTATGTATCTGGGTGCTCCTGTATTGGGTGCATATATATTTAGGATCATTAGCTCTTCTTGTTGCATTGATCCTTTTACCATTATGTAATGTCCTTCTTTGCCTCTTTTGATCTTTGTTGCTTTAAAGTCTATTTTATCAGAGGTGAGAATTGCAACTCCTGCTTTTTATTTATTTATTTTTGCTCTCCATTTGGTTGGTAAATCTTCTTCCATCCCTTTGTTTTGAGTCTTTGTGTATCCTTGCATGTGAGATGGGTCTGGATGCAGCATACCGATGGGTTTTGGCTTTCTATCCAATTTGCCTGTTTGCGTCTTTTGATTGGGGGATTTAGTCAGTTTAAATTTAGGATTAATAATAATATATGTGAGTTTAATACTGCCATTTGATGCTAGCTGGTTATCCTGCCCATTAGTTCATGTAAATTCTTCATTATGTTAATGCTCTTTACTTTTTGGTGTATTTTTGGAAAGGCTGATACTGGTTGTTCCTTTCTATATGTAGTGCTTCTTTCTGAAGCTCTTGTAAAGCAGGCCTGGTGGTGATGAAATCTCTAAGTACTTGCTTGTTCACAAAAGATTTTATTTTTCCTTCCTTTGTGAAGCTTAGTTTGGCTGGATATGAAATTCTGGGTTGAAAGTTATTTTCTTTAAGGATGTTGAATATTGGCCCCCACTCTCTTCTGGCTTGTAGGGTTTCTGCTGAGACATCTGCTGTGACTCTGATAGACTTCCCTTTGTGGGTAACCTGACCTTTCCCTCTGGCTGCCCTTAACATTTTTTCCTTCATTTGAACGCTGGTGAATCTGACGATTATGTGCCTTGGGGTTGCTCTTCTTGAGGAATATCTTTGTGGTGTTCTCTTTATTACCTGGAGTTGAATATTGTCCTGCCTTGCTAGGTTGGGAAAGTTTTCCTGAATAATATCCTGAAGAGTATTTTCCAGCTTGGATTCATTCTCTTTGCCACATTCAGGTACACCTATCAAATGTAGATTAGTTCTTTTCACATAGTCCTATATTTCTTGAAGACTTTGCTCATTCCTTTTTATCCTTTTTTCTCTAATCTTGTCTTCTTGTTTTATTTCATTGAGTTGGTCTTCAAACTCTGATATCCTTTTTTCTGCTTGATCAATTTGACTGTTAAAACTTGTGCATACTTCACGAAGTTCTCGTGTTATGTTTTTCAGCTCCGTTAATTCATTTATATTCCTCTCTAAATTGTCTATTCTTGTTAGCATTTCGTCAAACCTTTTTTCAAGGTTCTTAGTTTCTTTGCATTGGATTAGAACATGTTCTTTTAGCTCACAGAAGTTTCTTATTATCCACCTTCTGAAGCCTGATTCTGACAATTGATCACACTCATTCTCCATCAGGCCTTGTTCCCTTGCTGATGAGGAGCTATGATCCCCTGAAGGAGGAGTGGCATTCTGATTTTGGATCTTTTCAGCCTTTTTGTGCTGGTTTCTTCCCATCTTTGTGGATTTATCCACCTGTCGTCTTTGTAATTGCTGACTTTCAGATTGGGTCTCTGAGCGGACCTCCAGTTTGTTGGTGATGTTATTTCTGTTTCTTTGTTTTCCTTCGGCGGATGCCCCTCCCCTACAGAGCTGGACCTTCCCGGGTTCAGCTGTGCTTGCTGTGAAACTCTCAACTGTCAGCATTTCCAATTGCTGTTTCCTTGTGGGGGTTGGACCAGCCGACCCTGATCACCTGGCTCCCTGACTTGGAGCCCCCTTGCCCTCTTTTCCTAATTGAACAGTCGATTCTCTCCCAGGTGCCCCAGTTGCCTGCCAAAAAGGTGCCGGGATCTATGCAATTTTCCATGCGGCAACCACGCCGGCTGAAACAGCAGCACTGAGATTCGTGGCACTTTTCTGCCTGGGAATCTCCCGGTCTGGCTCCCAGCTTCAGTCCCCCTCCCAGTCAGCTGAATGGGTGACTTTGCCTTCTCAGAGCTCCAAACACCAACCAAAAGGGCACCCAGTCCAGCACACTCCTCACTGAGAACCGCTGCACTGGGACGCCGGCAAAACAGCTGCGCCAGCCAAAAGAGTCCCGCTGGTGACCGGTGGCGCTCCTCCGCTGGGAATCTCCTGGTCTGTAAGCAACAAAAATTCATCTGGAAGTCTGGCGTCCACCCACTCCCTGCACCTTCACTGGGAGCTGCAACCCTGAGCTGCTGCTAGACAGCCATCTTGTATCTCTCTCCAATTAACACATTTTTTTAATGTAATATGTATTATATACAGTTATTTTTATGATAAGGTAAGCTAGAGAAAAGAAAATGTTATTAAGAAGATCATAAGAGAAAATATAGTTACTATTCAGTGGAAGTGCATCATCATAAAGGTCGTTATCCTCATTGTCTTCATGTTGAGTAGGCTGAGGAAGAGGCAGAAGTTGTTGGTCTAGTGCTGTCTCAGTGGTGGTAAAGGCAGAAGAAAATCCAATCCACATTTAAATGTGTCCTCAAAGTTCAAACGTATGTTCAAGGGTGTTCAGTTTTTTGAAACTTGTATTTTCTGATCTGTAAAATAGGGACAATAATTAACCTTGTAGGGCTAATACAAAATTTAAATAAGAAATGACATATAAAATGCCTAGCATATAGTAAGCCTTCAAGGTGATAGTGATAAGGCAAAAAAGAAAAGCAGCAACAGCAATTGCTGCTGTTGCTGCTGCTGCTTTCTCTCCATGGGATCAATTGTGTTTGATGAGGAGATGTGAAATGGTGTTAGACTGAGGCAAGGTGCTGAAAGCAGAACACAAAGGAACTCTTTCTACTCCTGGAAGATCAGTTTGCCAACCAGAAATTATAGTTAGAGATCAGGTGAAACTTCTCCCTGCAGACAGCTGGTGATTTCTTTCATATAGTAAACAAAATGCTTTGTTTATATCTTTCTAAAGAGAAATGTTTTGCTCATATTTATTCTGCTGCCCATGCCTGCCTCCTCCTTCCAGTACATCTTCCATATTATTCCAGCATATGGCTTTCTTTTTTTTTAAATTTTTTTGGTGAGGGGGATGGAGGCTTGCTCTTGTTGCCCAGGCTGGAATACAATGGCATGTCTCAGCTCACGGCAACCTCCACTTCCCAGAGTCAAGTGATTCTCCTGCCTCAGCCTCCCAAGTAGCTGAGATTATAGGCATGTGCCAACATGCCTGGCTAATTTTTGTATTTTTAGTAGAAACGAGGTTTTACCATGTTGATCAGGCTGGTCTCTAACTCCTCACCTCAAGTTATCCTCCTGTTTCGGCCTCCCAAAGTGCTGGGATTACAGGCGTGAGCCACCGCACTCGGCCTTTTTTGTTGTTGTTGTTGGAGAAAGCATTGTGCCCTGTCTCCAAGGTTGGAGTGCAGTGGTGTGATCATGGTTCACTGCAGCCTTGACCTCATGGGCATAAGCAATCCCCCTGCCTCAGCTTCCTGGGTAGCTAGGATCACAGGCATGCACTACCATGCTCAGCTAATTTTTAAAGTTGCATTTGTAGAGATGGGGTCTCTCTATGTTGCCCAGGCTGGTCTCAAACTCTTGGGCTCAAGTAGTCTTTATGCTTTGGCCTCCCAAAGTCCTGAGATTACATAATCATGAGCTACTCTATCTGGCCTATTTTTTATTTTTTTTAAAAAAGTTTATATTTTCAAAAATAAATAGAGATGGGGTCTTGCTGTATTGTACAGGCTGGTCTCAAACTCCTAGCCTTAAGCAGTTGTCTTGCATCAGCCTCCCAAAGTGCTGGGACTACAGGAGTGAGGCACTGCACTGGTGTACAACATGGCTTTTAAAATTAGGAGTGTATCTGTTACTCCCTTTAACTCTTACAGTACAGGTAAAGCCCTAACTCCTTAACATTAATGATAACTCTCTTAATGATCCAGTCTTTACCTACTTCACTGGCTTCTCTTTCACTGTGTCCCATGCAGTGGAAATTTGCCGTGTGTGTGTGTGTGTGTGTGTGTATCTAGCATGTGTCTAGCATCTGAACTTTTTTTTTTTACATTTGGGAAAGTTCAGGTACTCATTTTCCCCTGCTCCTTGATAGCTAGAGCACAGGAATGTGACCCAGGCTCAGCCAACGGAACATCAAATCTGCAGTGAGTGATACAGAAGATTATGGACAGGGGCAGTGGTAGCAGTGGTAATAGTGAGGGAGCTCTCATGTTATACAGGCAGTGGTGTCTCCACCAGACTGTTCCTGTGAGTGGTTTGGCTGCAGTTCTGGCTGCCTACCCTATCTTGATACCAGCCGAATTTCAGATCCTAAGTTTTTCTAGCGCTTGCACTGGATCTGTGAGTTTACACATTGTTTTTCTAATAAATTCCTTTTCTGTTTAAAGGAACCCAAGGTGGTTTTTTTTACTTGCACTTATAAAGAGCCTTGATTATACCACCCTCCAGCACCAGGTGCCCCATTCACATTCAATACCCACAGTTCTTCCAAACTGACTATGCTTGTCTCCACTTTGGGGCTTTCTCACATTCTCTTCTACCTGGAATACTCTTTATCCCATTCTTGGTCTGTTTGACTCTTCATGTTCCTTGAGAACTCAGCTCTGTTGTCCCATCATTCTTTCTGTGAATATTTCCCCAGATCTCAAGATTGGGTTAGCTCCTCAGTGCTCCCAAAAATCCTCTGCTTATTTATATTACAGTACTTATCATACTCTGCTGTAATTGTCTTTATATTCCTTGGAAACATAGGCCAGTATTATGTTGAGTACGTTTGTACTGTCTCTGGCAAATAATAATTATGATCTAAATTTTATTTGTCAAATGAGTGAACAGTTCCCTTGAGTTATTATACACTGTTACATTAAATTGTACACAGTTATATTGAAATTTATTTGCATGTCTGTTTTCCCTAATAAACTATGAATATATATATATATATATATATATATATATTTTTTTTTTTTTTTTTTTTTGAGACGGAGTTTCGCTCTTGTTACCCAGGCTGGAGTGCAATGGCGCGATCTTGGCTCACTGCAACCTCCGCCTCCTGGGTTCAGGCAATTCTCCTGCCTCAGCCTCCTGAGTAGCTGGGATTATAGGCACACGCCACCATGCCCAGCTAATTTTTTGTATCTTTAGTAAAGACGGGGTTTCACCATTTTGACCAGGATGGTCTTGATCTCTTGACCTTATGATCCACCCACCTTGGCCTCCCAAAGTGCTGGGATTACAGGCTTGAGCCACTGCACCCAGCTCCTAAACTATGAATATTTTAAGAGCACAGACCAAGTTCTTCATCTTTATATTCTTAATTTATAGCATAGTACTTGTCTTATAGTAGATGCTGAGGAAACATTGAATTCATGAACAAATGAATGAATGGCAGGACTTTCCTTTTAGAATTTCAGTTAAATAGTTTTCCCCAAAAGAAGGCATCTTTTTTGACTATATAGGTAAAGATAAGATATTCGTACTTGGCTCATACTGAGTAACTGACATTCTCAGTTTCTTCTATGTACTAGGATTGGTAGTCTGTTTATTAATAGGAAGATAGTATATACACATGAAACAGTAACTGAGAGGACAGTATTTTATGTGCCAAGGGAGTGATACGGACAGATGTTGGTCCAGTCTCATGATAAATGTAACATCTTAATTGAGCCATTGAAAGTGTAATACCTAAAGCATATATGGCTGTTGGTTAATTGGATTGATTAAAATGGGAGCCCAAAGGAGGCTTTGTCTTTCTATTTTACTTGCCTTATATGTTGCTTATTTCGGACTGATTTAAAGTTTTTCCCTATTCCTTTTTAGGTCCAAGACAACTTTGACAAGATTGAATTCAATAGAATGTGTTGGACCCTCTGTGTCAAAAAAAACCTCACAAAGAATCCCCTGCTCATTACAGAAGAAGATGCATTTAAAGTATGGGTTATTTTCAACTTTTTATCTGAGGACAAGTATCCATTAATTATTGTGACAGAAGAGGTAAGGTGTGGCATGGGGAGTTTTTACTTGGCCATTTTAGCGTTTAATAGACCTGGCTTGGTATTTTTTTCTGTAAAGTTAGCATAGATATAGAAGGAGATGCATATCTCCTAGTGTTTTTGGATCAAAGGCAAAGAGCCTGAATTTAGAAAAGCTCCAAATACAGTAATTTGGGGCATGTAATACACCTGGAAATTTGCAGGGAAAATGGATCTCTTCTTCTCTAACTGACTATGATGATAAATGAATCTATCCTCGTGTCCAAAGACTATCCTGTACAAGTCGTAACAAAATTCTCATACTACTTGCATATTGACAAAACATAGGAACTGGCTGAGTGGTGGTACATGGGAAACACATAGGATCCAGAATGTAGTTTTCAGCGCTGTTTTATGTGAGTAAATACTATCCTTGTTTCATAGTCCAGGATGATGACTTTCCATACGTTTCAAAATAAAAGAAAAAGAATGCTTATTTTATTCTGGGTTCCCTAAACTTCCAAAGGAAAAAATAATAGGAATAAGGTTTCTGAAATATCTTAGTGCCCTAAAAAGTGACACATGTTAATACATGGTTTTTACAGTAGAAAATTTAGAAAAGATTAATATGCAAAATTAAAATCAGCTGTAGTCCTCACACTTAAAAAAAGGCATCTATAATCCCTTAACCTTGGACAAATGACTTAACCTGCAGAGGTTAAGAAAAGTTTTCATTTTCTTCTCTGTGAAATAAAGCTAATTACAACGTTTATTCTAAGGGTTGTGAAGTTCTGCATTTAAAGGATTTAATTTAATGCCTGGCACATAATATGTACTCTAACTCTGAGCGTTAACTCTTATGACTACTCTTATTACATGCATTGTTGCATACTAATCTGCTTATTTTCTTTGGATCATCTTCCAACAGTGAAATTCTGAGTCCCAAGAAATGCACACTTTCAGGGTATTAGATGAACAAGGGAAAGTTGCCCTTCAGAAAGGGTGTACCAAGGCATTAAAGGTTGGAAAGGATTTTGACCAATAATAAAGGCAGAGGAGAATTCTGGATGGAAGCAACAGTGAGCAGTGTTATATGTCTCAGGAAAGCAAAGGGCATGTTCTAAAAGGAGCGAAGTAGGTATCCAGCTTGATCGAGTTGCCAGTCAGGATGCTTACTTAGAAACAGCCGATTCAAGCCAAAAGGGAAATTTTTTTTTTTGAGATGGAGTTTCAGTCTTATTGCCCAGACTGGAGTGCAATGGAATCTCGGCTCACTGCAACCTCTGCCTCCCAGGTTCAAAAGATTCTCCTGCGTTACCCTCTTGAGTAGGTGTGATTGCAGTTGCCTGCCACCATGCCCGGCATTTTTTTTTTTTATAAGACAGCATTTTACTCTGTTGCCTTGGCTGGAGTGCAGTGGTTCAATCACAGCTCACAGTAGCCTCAACCTCCTGGGCTTAGGGTATCCTCCTGCCTCAGCCTACTGAGTAGCTGGGACTACAGGCATGCACCACCACACTCAACTAATTAAAAGAATTTTTTTTGTAGTGATAGGGTCTTGCCATGTTGCCCAGGCTAGTATCAGACTCCCTTTATCTCAGCCTCCCAAAGTGCTGGCCTCAAGTGATCCCTTTACCTCAGCCTCCCAAAGTACTGGGTTTACAGCCATGAGCTACTGTGTAGGGCCTGAGAAGGGACTTTTTTAGAAGGATGCTGGATAGCTTACAGAATCATTATGATGGCTTAAAAAGCAGGTATGGAGGCTATGCAGTTTTGTCTGTCCTGGCCACTTCAGTGAGGAACCACAAGGAAAATGCTGCTGCCATCAGATGATGGGTGTTGTACTTATACCATGGAACACATCTGGTCCTGGACACTGATTGCTACCTGAATTAATCCATTTTCATGCTACTAATAAAACATACCCAAGACTGGGCAATTTATAAAAGAAAGAGGTTTAAAGGACTTCCAGTTCCACATGACTGGGGAATGCCACAATCATGGCAGAAGGTGAAAAGCACGTCTCACATGGCAGCAGACAAGAGAAGAGAGCTTGTGCGGGAAACCCCTTTATAAAACCATCAGATCTCACGAGACTTATTAGTTATTATGAGAACAGCATAGGAAAGACCTGCCTCCATGTTTCAATTACTTCCCACTGGGTCCCTCTCACAACACGTGGGAATTCAAGATGAGATTTGGGTGGGGACACAGCCAAACCATATCACTGCCTCAGAACTCAAATCTTCCTGCAACTGTTCTTCCTATGAGGGAGAGTTCTCCATACTGCTCACTTCCCAATTCATCATCAAGGTGTGATTTATGTAATTGGCATGGCCTAGGTCAGGTACCATGCACTACTTGCAAAGGAGTTTGGAAAGGATACATTTGCATTTTCAGCTTCTACACTGGAAAGTAGGGATTTCCCCAGACATAAGAAAAGGGTTAGATGCTGAGCAGTCAAAAATGAATGATACATATCCTTTCTCACTGGAACATGATCATTGTGAAGAAGACGGGTGGTAGATGAAGCTGGAGCGTTTTGACTTTATCCTGTAGGCAGTGGGGAAGGATAAACCACTGGTGATTTTTGAGCAAGAGAATGATGGGTGAATAGATGAAATATGGAGACATGGGAGGTGAGAAGTTGAGAGAAGCCCAGTGGCATCGAGGACTAAAATACAGTGAGAATAGAAAAGAAGAACAGATGGGAAGAACCTAGAGGTCATGGGACTAAGCATATAGTGCCTCACTTTGGGGAAGTACAGGCAAGTTTCAAGCCTGGGCAACTGGGGAGTAATGTAGTGTATTTGTTTAAGGCATAGTACCTGAAATCAGACTTACCGGTTTGAAACCCAACTCTATCACTTATTAGCTGTGTGACAAATTACTCACTCTCTGTTTGGGGTTCCCCTTCTGTAAGATGGGGATAGCTACTTCCTTCACTGGTCTCTGTGAGGGCTGAAAAAGTTGATATATGTGGAACGTTTAATAAAGTGCCTGGACACATGGTAGTTGCTCACTAAAATGGGTGTGTGTGAATGAATGGTAGGATGATGAACAAATTTGGGAGGTATTGCATGATGGTGGGTTTGATATATTTGGGGTTTTAGGTGGAACATCCCTGTGGAACTGTGCACTGGAAGTGTTTATCTAGAGCTTGCCAGAGGCCAGGGCTGGAGACAGAGATGGGGAAACACTAGAAGTAGGTTAGATCAGGGAGGAAGACTGTAGTTGGAGGCATGAGTGCCAAGGATAGAACCTTGGGACTATTTCTGTAGCACAAAGAGGAAGTAGATTTGGTAAAGGAAGCTGAATTGAACAGGCTATGAGGTAGGAGAACTGGGGGAGTGTTGAGTCATAGATGTCTAAGAAATGAAAAGTTTTAAGAAGCACAAAAGTAGTTACTGGCATTAGATGCCTTGGAAAAATTGGATGATGATAAGTGAGTAGTTGCCCTTGGATTTAACAATTAGGTGCTCATTGGTAATCAAGGAGAAGGACATTTTACTGTAGTGGTGGGAACAGTTTCTTACTGCTTAATAACTATAATGATGTAATTGTGTATTTATGTTAAAAAGGAAATGAAAAATATGCTATGAAATTTTTGTCCAAGGAAATTGTCTAGCTTAATACAGAGATGTGCGGAAGAGAATGTCTGCAGACAAAGATATACCAGTGGTAGTTTTAAAATCTAGCTGCTGCTTGAAAGAATTGTGCAAATAAAATTTACAGTATTTTAGGCTAGGTGTGGTGGCTCAGGCCGATAATCCCAGCACTTTGGGAGGCTGAGGTGGGCATATTGCTTGAGCTTATAATTTCACAACTAGCCTGGGCAACATGGTGAAACCCCGTGTCTACAAAAAATACAAAAAATTAGCTGGGCTTGATAGTATGCACCTGTTGTCCCAGCTACTCAGGAGGCTGAAGTGGGAGGATGGCTTGAGCCTGCGAGGATGGTTTGAACCTGGGAGGCGGAGCTTGCAGTGAGCCTACATTGTGCCACTGCACTCTAGCTTGGGCAATAGAGCCAGATCTTGTCTTAAAAAAAAAATTACAGTATTTTAAAACATTTTGTAGTTATACTGTGTTACACATTTAATTGTGTTTTTGAAAAACTGGACGTGGGATGGGTCTCTTACCCTTGATGTTTTTTTTTTTTTCATCACTAAAGAATTTGAGGACTTGAAAGTGACCTTGTCTTGATTTCAGAATTAGAAATTAGTGAGTGTTTTTATTGCCTAGGCAGCACTTGCTTAATATGGATGACTTGTCAATGGCTTTAAATCATCATTGATCCACAGGCTGTGAAGGGAGCCAGTCAGCATCAGTTTTCTAACTACTTTGCCTAAGAAACTCAAAAGATTTTTGCTGCAGGCAGCTGGAAGAATTGGGACCCACATGGGCCTTGATGTGCCCAAGGCTCCTAGGCATGTTTATCTTCAAAACCTTTGCAGACTAACTGGAATGTCTTGATTCTCTTTCAAAACAAGTTAATGTCATTTGAGAAGGGAGCAACCTTTCTTTGATTTGTTAGAATAGCCAGGCAGCATACATTGTCATGTTATTGTTTGGACTTACTCTGTGATTTGACAGCTTTTCTTCTGGTTAGAAGTAGAATTAGTTTTAGAGATTTTCCTGTAGGGCCAGGAGTGCTTGTGTGGGGAAAGAAGGGATCACTGGAGCAGATTTATGTCAGATTGCTTTGTCTAGCTGCTGAACTAGCTGATTTGTGTTTATGGAGCTCTTAGCCTATCACCTGGCCTTTGACCAAGCACTGCAAACTCAAGGTCATGCTGTATTATGAAAAATACATTCTCTGTTAGCTTTTGCTTTCTTTCTGAATAATAACACTTAAAAAACTATATTTGGACTAATTTTAGATTCACAGATTTTAATGAAATTTAATATAAAAACATATTTAAAAATAAATTTTGAGATATAATGTTATCTTGTCAGTACTTTTTAGGCTTTATAAATTTAAAGTAATACTTGTTTCCGATAATCCACTCACCATAATGATCATTTGCATTTTAAGTCCAGAGTGCTTTTTAAGAAAGATTTTTTTAAGCCTTAATTAATACAACGTAAGATATAACCAGCCTGGCTCAGTGGCTCATGCCTGCAATCTCACCACTGAGGTGAGATGAGGAGGCTGAAGTGGGAGGGTTGTTTGAGCTCAGGAGTTTGAGACCAGCCTGGACAACATGGTGAAACCCTGTCTTTACAAAAAATACAAAAATTAGCTGGGCACAGTGGCACATGCCTGAAGTCTCAGTTACTCGGGAGGCAGACACCATAGTTAGTTGTGATTGTGGCACTGCACTCCAGCCTGGTTGTCAGAGCAAAACACTGACTCAAAAGAAAAAAAGAAAAGAAAAGAAAAAGATATAATTGTCGGTCGGGTGCAGTGGTGCACACCTATAATCCCAGCAGTTTGGGAGGCTGAGGCAGGCTGAGGCAGGCTGATCACTTGAGCTCAGGAATTTGAGACCAGCCTGGGTAACATGGTGAAACCCTGTCTCTACTAAAAACACAAAAATTAGCCAGGCCTAGTGGCATATGCCTGTAATCCCAGCTACTTGGGAGGCTGAGACAGGAGAATTGCTTGAACCCAGGAGGTGGAGGTTGCAGTGAGCCAAGATTGTACCACTGGGCAACAGAACAAGACTCCGTCTCAAAAAATAAATAAATAAATAATGTTTGCTTTTGATTCAATTTTCTGTTACCCAGAAAGTAGTTTCAAGAATGTTAAATCAATATTTAATTAACTTACACAGTGAAGTTAAGATGTTTCTGTCACATAGATGTAAGAAATAGTGTGTCCCTATTTGAGTTGGATTCCGTAATTTTTGTTAGAATATCTTCCTGGAAATATGTGCCTATAAAGTATAATTTTTGTTTAGTATTCATTTCTCACACAGGCAGGAACAAAACAGGATGTGTCTCTTATGTACTTATTTGGAAGAATTACCTTGATATAGTTAAAACTTGAACTGGACATAGTTTTAAGAGACTCTAAATAAAATAAAACCTGTTAAGCCAATAAAATGCCCCTTATTAATGATGATAAAGAATTTTTAATAAAATAAATTTTGAAACTGAAGGCATTGAAAATCACTTGCATCTGGAGAGTTTATTCTTTGTTATTTTTGGTGAAACTTGCTTGGAAGGAGGAAGTAAGCTGCTTCCTGAAACTGAATGAGCTCTTAGAATTGATGCAGACCACTCGAGACTAACACGGCAACACGTGATTTATTATTTAGTATAATTCAATAGTGGAGAATGGGAATGTTTGTTTCTCCTTGGCTCAATATAATGAATTAAAAGGCCCTTATGTTATTTGGTTATGGTAAGTATGTGATTGTGTTGAAAGTCAGCAGGAAATGAATCTAGATTAGTTGTCTGGCACAGTCACTGGGAATGCTGAGCAGATCGAAGCTGGGTGCTAATGACAACATCACAAGGCTTGGGAGGGCACCTTCAGAAAGGTTCATGATGAACCTGGCAAGCTACTTCTAAAGCCGAGTTTGCTACTAATAGGCGCTTTCTGAGTTACAAACATAAAAAGTCATCTGATATTGAAGAGGAAACTGAAGCTTGGAGTGTGAATGGCTTGGGTTCAGTAATAGGTAGGTGAGGAAGAGCTAAGGCTGATTCTTGACTTGTGTAAGGACATGGTCAGTTGGCTCCACTATCTTGTCTCACCCACGTGTAGTCATCCTCCACACATGTGCTCATACACAGGTGCTTCCTTTGCCTTGCTACTGAAACTTCTACTTGGACCTGTACTCCCTTTACCCCAAGTTGTAAGCTGCCAGCCTGGGCCCTTCTTTTTGCTGCTTTAGAGAGATTGAATTTCTGTACCTGTTAATGCCACTGATTATTTTACCTTGAGCAATTGTTTATCTTAATGTCCTTTTTGACTCTCTTTTTCTTGCTTTTATCTCTTTAATCTCTCTCTTTTTTTTTTTAAGATGGAGTCTTACTCTGTCACCCAGGCTAGAATGCAGTGGCATGATCTCTGCTCACTGCAACTTCTACCTCCCTGGTTCAAGCAATTCTCCTACCTCAGCCTCCCAAGTAGCTGGGATTACAGGTGCGTGCCACCACACAACCAGATAATTTTTGTGTTTTTAGTAGAAACCGGGTTTCACCATCTTGGTCAGGCTGGTCTGAAAGTCCTGGCCTCAGGTGATCTGACGGCATCAGCCTCCCAAAGTTCTGGGATTACAGGTGTGAACCACTGCACCCCGCCTTCAATCTCTTCTTTACTTTAATCTTTTTATACCTTTCTCTTTTCTGTCTCCTTTTCTCCTTCCCTCTTCCCTTTCCCTCTTTTTCTTAACATTTTCATTTTTTCTCTTTCTCTGTCTGTCTCTGTTACTTCTCTTTAAAGAGCCAAGGAACTACCTGATAATACCTGGTAAGTTTAATAGTAGATGACATCTCTCCAGCAGGAGAAAGGAAAGATCTAAGTGTGTTTTTCTCCAACAGGTAAATTTTGGTGAACACTTACCATGTGCTATTGTTAGGGTCTAAGATAAATCTTTGTCCTAGAAGAGCTTACAGCATCTCATCATATTAAATCAATATAACTTCTAATATATTTTTTCATTTTTCTCTCTTTTTGTTTTAAATGAGGTAGGGTCTTGCTCTATTGCCCAAGCTCAAGTGCAGTGTTGTGATCATAGCTCACTGTAACTGCAAACTTCTTGGCTCAAGTGATCTTCCCTCTTTAGCTTCCTGAGTAGCTGGGACTACAGGCATGTCCCACCACACCTGGCTAACTTTTTAATTTTTCTGTAAACGTGAGATCTTGCCGTGTTGCCCAGACTGATCTTGAATTCCTGACCTTAAGTGGTCCTCCTGTCTCAGTTTCCCAAAAAAACAGGCGTGAGCCACACACCTGGCTTCTCTTGATATTTTTTCAACTTGTGATATTTTGTGAATGTACATGCCTTTGCAAACATGCATGTCTATTTTTCTGTTAAATATATTATTTTACAAAAGGTATTATAACCAAATTATCGGAAATACAAAGAAGAGAAAGGAAAAAAAATTAACTCATGATCCTATTGTTTCAAATTAAACTTACTATTTCTGACAAATATTTGTCAAAATAATTACATAATCTTTGTGCAGTAGAATTCATAGGAAAGTTTAGTTTCATATTCTTCTTCACTTTCTCTTGTTTCATAAATGCCTTCTCAAATGAAATTTTGAATGGTTGAATAGTATTCCCCTCAGTGCAGAAGGGAAGCAACATTAGTAGGGTATCTACTATGTGATGGGCATTGTGCAAATTGCTCCATATTTGTCTCATTTTGCCCCACAGCATTTCTATAAGTATTGTTATGCCCATTTCATAGATTAGAAAATTGAGGCTTAGCTTAGTTAATTTCAGTTTAGCAAACATTTGTTGAGCTCTGAGGTACCATGATGAACTTTGGGGATTAAGGATGAGTGGGACATGGTTTCTTCTACAAGGAATGCAGAAAATGGTCGAAAAGCAAGTAAGTGAAAATACACTAAGTGCAGTGACATAGAAGAGGAACACATGACCTGGGTTCGGGTTGGTCAGAGCAGGTTTGCTAAAGCAGCAATGCTTTTCAAAACTTTAGGGGTTTTTGTTAAAATACAGACTCTGATTTTTGGGCTTTGGTTGGTCTGACAGTCTTCATTTCTAACAAGCTTCTAGGTGGTGCCAATGTTGCTGGTCTGCATATGTCATTTTGAGTAGGAATATTCTAGAGGATATAGGACTTGAATAAATACCAGTTAGCTTGGTTGAGAGATGGGAAAAGATATTCTAGACAGAGAAGACAGAATAGGGAATGACATAAAGCCTAAGGAAAGTATGGTAGGAGGGTAAACTACTTATAATCTATGGCAAGTGGTGGCAAACTACAGCCTGCTGGCTAAATCCAATCCGCAGCCTATATTTGCACGGCACATGTGCTAAGAATAGTTTTTATATTTCTAATGGGTTGTAAAAAAAACAAAATCAAGGAAGAACACATGATAGAGAGACACCAAGCTTAAATATTTACTGTTCAACCCCTTACAGTAAAAGTTAAACACCCCCTGATCTATGATATTAATGGTATTGGTGGAGTGTAAAGTCTGAGGTGGGTCATATTTGAGGAAGTAGGCTGGGAGATGATCACCAAGGGATGCAGAGGAGCTTGGCCTCTTTGAGGTGATAGGGAGCCAGGACAGGGCTTAAAGAGAGGAGTGTCAGGCTCTGGCTTTTGTTTTAGAAAAATCCCTTTTGGCAGAATATATATATAAAAGGGAGGGGGTCCCTGGAGGTAAGGATACCAACCAGGAGGCTTGACCAAAAGCAGATTAAGTAGGAGTGACAGAGTTCAGAGCTGTCTGGGACAAAGCTTTAACATTTCTTTTCTAAACCCTTAGAAAGTGGAAAGAAAAATAAAATAAAATAAAATTTCTTTTCACTGTAACCCATAGAAAGATAAATGTTTTTTTTATCATGACCCAGCACACATAGACACATGCATACACAAAGCAAAACTTGTCACAAAATACCATTTCTTTATTGTGGATGGATTCACATGTTTTTTTGTTCCATTCAAAAAAATGCTGGTTGCTATCCACTAAGTTGACTTTACAGTGGGCCATAACCCACAGTTTGAAAACACTCATTTAGGGAAATAAAACAGCAGGATTATGTCATTGGTTTGATGTGGAGTGTGGGGAACAAGAATCCTAAAAGGGATGTGTGAATGGTGTTATTCCTAATGGAAATCAATAGTAGAGGGGGAAGCCATTTGGAAGGTAGAGAAGATTCATTAGTTTTTGGACATAATGTTGAATTTGAGAGCACTGTAGGGTATTTGGGCTTTCCAGAAAATAAGAGGTATCAATTCTTACTCAGTTTTATTGCCTTATTGTTTGTTTAACTGCTGTTCTTTCTTTGTTTTTGAGACAGAGTCTCGCTCAGTTGCCCAGGTTGGAGTGCAGTGGCATGATCTCCACTCACTGCCTTCAAGGTTCAAGCAATTCTCATGCTTCAGCCCCCAGAGTAGCTGGGATTACAGGTGTGTAATCCCAGCATGAAGCATGAAAATTAGCCTGGCTAATTCTTTTCTATTTTTAGTAGAGACAGTGTTTTGCCATGTTGGCCAGGATGGTCTCGAACTCCTGGCCTCAAGTAGTCCTCCTGCTTTGGCCTCCCAAAGTGTTGGGATTATAGGCGTGAGCCACCACTCCCAGCTTAACTGCTGTTATTTCAATAACAGTATTTTCTACACAAAGTATGATGTTTTAGAATTTAGTAAGCTTTTCCTGCTCAGGCTAGGTATTCCACCATTATTTACAACATTGTAATGTTCCAGTAGGAAGAAGCAGCATGAATTTTAAATAGTTGGCTTATGTGGAAAATTTGTAAATTGGTCAATAACTTGTACATATTACTTTGAGATGTTTAATTTAGCGCTTGTGTATTTGGTAAGATTAATGTAGTGGTACATTAAAATATTTAACAGTGTAATCAGAGTACATTAATTAGTTTGTATATTGTTATACATGTGCTGTTTGTTTTAGTTCTGTATACAAATATACTACACTATTAGAGCGTTATCAGTTTTTTATTCCTTTACTTATTCTGCACTAATACAGACCAGTAGCATTTATTTATATTCCTCTCCCTATGTAGTAGGAGACTCTTTAAAGATAGGCATTTTTGAAACTATAAAGAGTATTTCCTAGGTTCAACAAATCAGTGTTTATAACATAAATACATAACTATGTTAAGTTTTTTTTAACTAGGAAATAATTGTTTCATATTCTTTATATAGATCGAATACCTGCTTAAGAAGCTTACAGAAGCTATGGGAGGAGGTTGGCAGCAAGAACAATTTGAACATTATAAAGTCAACTTTGATGACAGTAAAGATGGTCTTTCTGCATGGGAACTTATCGAGCTTATTGGAAATGGACAGTTTAGCAAAGGCATGGATCGGCAGACTGTGTCTATGGCAATTAATGAAGTCTTTAATGAACTTATATTAGATGTATTAAAACAGGTAAGAATTCTCTTACCGTATTTTTTCTCATCTTTAGAATTTGACATTTAAAATTAGTATTTTTATTACAAAGATGAGTGTAAGTCACTTATTTTCTTACACTGATTTTGTTTTTTTGTGTTTTGAGACAGTCTTGCTCTCTCGCCCAGGCTGGAATGTAGTGATATGATCTTAGTTCAGCAACTTCCGTCTCCTGGGTCCAAGGGATTCTCGTGTTTCAGCCACCCAAGTAGCTGGGATTACAGGCGTGTACCACCATGCACAGCTACATTTTGTATTTTTAGTAGACATGGGATTTTACCATGTTGGCCAAGCTGGTCTTGAATGTTTGACCTCAAGTGATCCACCCACCTCGGCCTCCCAAAGTGCTGGGATTACAGGTGTGAGCCACTGTGCCTGGCCTGATTTTGAATAGGAATAAAATTTCTTTTTTTTCCAGTCATAGGCTTTCACTTAAAAAAAATTACTGGTGCGATTTTAAAGTGTAGTTAAGGAAAGGTGCTATTTGAAATAACTGTTTAGATAATCACATTTCCAATTTTTTTTTTTTTTAATTGAGACAGAGTCTCACTCTGTCACCAGGCTGGAGTGCAGTGGTGCGATCTCGGCTCACTGCAACCTCTGTCTCTTAGGGTCAAGAGATTCTCCTGCTTCAGCCTCCCTAGTAGCTGGGACTACAAGCATGCACCATCATGCCCAGCTAAGTTTTATATTTTTAGTAGAGATGAGGTTTCACCATGTTGGCCAGGATGGTCTCGATCTCTTGACCTCGTGATCTACCCGCCTCAGCCTCCCAAAGTGATGGTATTACAGGTGTGAGCCACTGTGCCCAGCCCATTTCCAAAATATTTTTAAAGTATCTTCCTGTCATGTGCACATTCATAACTGTTGATCCAGAAATATCTCCATGGTATAATGTTGAGTGAAAAAAAACACATTGCTTAACAGGAGATATCTTGTAATCCCCTTTAGGTAATGTGATGTGTGTGTGTAGAGCTGTCAGGAAGGTGCTTGCCAAAATGTTTACAGTGATCAACTCTGGATTGTGGGATGTTGGTGAATTTTTTTCTTCTTTATCCTTTCTGTATTATTGGACTTTCTACATGATTTTATATTATTTTTATAAAATCAGAAAAACACCCCTACTTATGGGAAAAAAATGGCTATGTAGCAAAGTTGCTACATAAAGCCATTTTTTTGTTTTAGACTGTCATCTTTTTCCCAGCACCCAGCGTAGTATATGAAGCTCCATGCTTATTAAATAGAATTTATATTTTTTGGTGACTCTTTGGAACTTCTTATATTATTATATTGAATAATAACTCTGATTTAGGATTTCCTTACTTTGATTCTTTCTTTGTTTCATAGATAATAGTGTTGTCTTTGTTCTTTTTCTCCTAATGGAGCACATCATAAACATTGAGGCTGAATTTATATAGATTTTTGGTGCTACAAAGGGTTACGAGACGTGGTCTCTATCTGAAGCGGAATTCTCAGCCTCTTAGGATGGCAGGATATGACTATAGTAGAATTGCAGTATGAGATAGCTTTTGCTTGAATGTCCAAAGATTAGGAAACTGAATATGTAATATGATTAGAACTTAGTATAATAACCATATGAAACTTACAATCAAGTTAATATTATATATATTTAATGATATGTATAATCTATCATATGCTATCAGTACCTGTAGATTTAATACTAAAAATATCAGGTATTCTCAAACAAGCCTGAAGGACTTTGGCCTATAGTAATGTATAATTTTGCTTAAGTAAAAATTTGAGACACACCTTTGAGGCCGGTCTGTGGGAAGGAAGTACAGAGCTAGTGAGTGTGAGCTTAGAAGCCACATTTAGAAGCCAGTATTCCTAAAGAAAAAAAAAAGCAGAAGCCAGTATTTTAGTATTTTCCTGCTGGTCTGGAGCAGAGTTCCTTCTTCACAATACTGAGAGATCAGGCAGAAAGGTTGGTTGGTACCGGAGGTAGAAGTCCTTGAATATTTGCTTGAGAAGATATATGCGGCCAAGCTTTAGCGTTTTCATTGATTGAGTGAGGTTTAATTACCTCAGTCATTTAGCATTTTCATTGATTGAGATTTGCTTATTGTTTAAAATTTATTTTTGTAGAGATGAGGTCTCAGTATGTTGCCCAGGCTGATCTTGAACTCCTGGCCTCAAGTGATCCTCCTGCCTTGGCCTCTCAAAGTGCTGGGATTACAGGTGTGAGCCACTACATCTGGCCTGATTGAGGTTTTAATTTACAGAGAATCAGTTAGGGGTTTATTCTTCCTTTTTAAGTGAAATAGACCAGTATAATGAACTCCTACATACCCATCAACAGCTCCAGTAACCACCAACATGTGGAAAAAAATCCTACCCCACCTACTTTTACTTTTCCTGTGTTTTGAAGCAAATTTCAGGTATTTTATTTTGTTTATAAAAATTTCAATAGGTATCTCTAAAAGATAATGATTTTAAAAAAAATCTCAAATGCTATTTAACATGGGGAGGTTCTAAGTCTATTATCTGCATATCACTTTGGGGAGGGGTTGTCTCTGAAGTATCTGAAATTATATGCAAATTTTTGTCTGGATATGCTTGCATGAGTGGACGTAATTCCCCTGGCCTTCATAGGTTCTCAGAGGGTCCAAGAACAGTTGGTGTTTATGTATTCAGGATCATATTATCAAATAATGGAGTAGGCATACGTATATCAAGGAAGAGATGTCAGCTCTTACAAATAAAAGGACGAGAATTTATATCGCATTTAATCTTTCACAGGGTTACATGATGAAAAAGGGCCACAGACGGAAAAACTGGACTGAACGATGGTTTGTACTAAAACCCAACATAATTTCTTACTATGTGAGTGAGGATCTGAATGATAAGAAAGGAGACATTCTCTTGGATGAAAATTGCTGTGTAGAGGTGAGTCTATTGTTACTTCTTTGCATGATTACCCCATGCTGCCCCCTGCTGCTGAAGTAGCTTCTCACCTTCTTCCACCTAGACTCTAGAGCCTTAAAATAATCCCCAAATTTACATTTCCAAAATAATATAGACATATAGTTGCCATGGTTTCTGAACCAAAAATTAGAGATAGCCGACAAAATTTTTTTCTTATGTGAATTTATTTTCAATCTTATACTCATGAACAAAGTATAAGGATTAAATCATTTATTGGAACATTGAAGGAATCATCTATTGAATAAAAGGGAATAAAAAGAGATAATAAAGTAAAAAGAAAAGTTCAGTAAGACAATATTTAGAATCATGAATATGCCAGAAAATCTGGGACATTTTGAGTGCAAGAAATAAAGGAAGATGTAAGCATTGTCTTGGAATACTTTGGGTGACTTTCAGGACACTTTATTCACAGGTACTAATTCTTTAAAGAAGTGAAATTCTCAAGAACATAAATTTTTGAGTTTTATTTCTGTATGAATTGTCCCCATGTCTGTATGTGTTGAAGAATATCTGAATACCTGAAATCTCATGCATAAACTATAATGTATTTTAATGAATAATAATGTCTTGAGATGTCGAATGCTCGTGAAGGGGTCTTCTTATATTTAACTAAACATGGAGATCCACAAGGCCTCCAAAGGTCAGTTTACTCATAAAGATATAGGACAGTAACCACAGGTTGCCAGCCATTACATTCCAAGTGCAAGGAGAGAAAGCCACATTAGGCAGATGTAGGAATCACCCTGGCTTAGTGCTTCATATTCCTTAGGAGTTAATACCTTTTGTAACATCATCACAGATGTACTTTCCAGGATTCCTGCAAGGGAGGTGCTCAGGATAAGAGTTGCTATGCTCAGGAAATCCCAATGCATGGCACCCTATCAGGTGTTTATAGTTTTCACAGTCTAAATGTAGTATCCCAATCAGGGGTTATTGTTACCGTAAGTAAAGTGCTTAGGGAGCAGCATTAGTAAATCAGTAATATGCATTTATAGGTATTTTTCATTGACATTAAGTTTCAGCTGATTTTACAAATAATTAAGATTGAATTTCATTTAAATACTTAAAATTTTGGAGAACTAATTTTGCTTTCTGTTTTAGTCCTTGCCTGACAAAGATGGAAAGAAATGCCTTTTTCTCGTAAAATGTTTTGATAAGACTTTTGAAATCAGTGCTTCAGATAAGAAGAAGAAACAGGAGTGGATTCAAGGTAAGGTGATTTTGATTATTTGCCATGACATAACTTGAGAGCTCTGACTTTCTAGTTTTGAATCTCAGGAAGGATGCTAAGGCATTATTTCCTCATTGTTTGTAGTTATTTCTGCATGTGATATAGTAGCTGAGAGAAAAATTATGATGAGCTCTTAAAGTTTTCATTAGTTTTACTTGTGTGATGAACTGTGGGTAAATTACAAATGGGAGATTTACTTTTTAAATAGATTTTGGGGTTGCAAGTATAGTTTTGCTACAGTGATACATTGTGTAGTGGTGAAATCTGGGCTTTTAGCGTAACCATCACTCAAATAGTAGCTGGTATGTAATTTCTCATCTCTTGCCAGCCTCCTGCCTTCCCATATTTCTGAGTCTCCAATGTCTATTAGTCCATACTCTATGTTCATATGTATACATATTTTAGTTCACTTTATAAGTAAGAACATGTAGTATTTGATGTTCTGTTTATGGGTTATTTCAAGAAATACTTCAAGATAATAGCCTCCAGTTCTATCCATATTACTGCAAAAGACATTATTTCATTCTTTCTTTATGGCTGAGTAGTATTCCAAGGTATATGTGTGTATGCGCATATAAGTTGTTGGTGGACACTTAGGTTGATTTCATATCTTAGAGATTTTAGGTTTTACTTACTCTTATTATTTAAAGAGTATAGAATTTCTCCTTTTAAGGACTGTGAAGAATTTTACAGTGGCCATCTTGAGCTTGAGATAATATGTAAAAGAAACAAGGAATTATGCAATAGTTTTTGAATACTTCAAGTGATTTTCAAGATCCATTACTTTTACAAGCAATCACTAGTTTTGGGTAACTCAGGAACACAAACTTTTGAATTAATAACCTTTTAAACAATAATTTCAACTTTTATTTTAGATGTAGGGGTACATGTGCAGGTTTGTTACATGGGTATATTGTGTAATGCGGAAGTTTGGGGTACGATTGAATCTATCACCCAGGAAGTGAGCACTGTACCTAAAAGTTAAGAGTTTGTGAACCTCTTCCTCACTACCTCCCATCCCAGTCCTTAATGCTTGTTGTTGCCACTTTTATGTCCATGAGTACCCAGTGTTTAGCTCCCACTGATTAGTGAGAACATTTCATTGTTTGGTTTTGTGTTCTGCGTTAATTTTCTTAGGATAATGGCCTCTAGCTGCATCCATGTTGTTGCAAAAGATAAGATTTTGTTCTTTTTTTATGGCCCTATAGTGAATGGATAACTTCTAAGTGTTCTGTTGTTGGGTACCAGCCCCAACCTTGTATGTGGGTGCTCTTAGTCCTGGTGGTGACAAGAGATTGAGAAAAGGAAATAAAGACAGACACACAAGAGTAGAATTTACAGCATGGGTTCAGGGGACCAGCGCAAGTGAGGGAACGCAAGTGAGGGAACCGTTGGCCCCGAGCTCTGGGCTCCAAACACTTTGATTATGTGGATTATCTCTTTGATCTTATGGGTGTGGAAGGGGAGGGTGAAGGGGTAAGTAAGATGTTGAGGGGAGGGCACTTGAGATCCTTCTAAGACATGCTAAACTAGTGCTCTGAGCATTCAACAGCACTTGAGATCCTTCTAGGACATGCTAAACTAGTACTCTGACCACACCCAATGCATCAAGGGGCTTTTATCTCCCGAGCCTTGAGAACATAGAGCAATTAAAATCACTCCATGAACCTAGGCAGAGCCTGAGGTGTTCCATGATCTCTGCCCTGTAAGGCTTTTCTCTTCTTTGCCAGCTTCCATCTGCAAAGACCCTCCCAGATCTTGTGAGCAGAGGTCGACTTCCTTTCTCAGAGATCTTTGCATAAGCCCTCTTTATGAGACCCTCATGCAGTCTCCATCTTGAGAAGGCGTTCGTGGGACCAGAGCAATATAGCCTGCTCTGCAATCATCCTGAGGTGTTCCCCGGTGTTACTGCACTCTTTGATGGTCTTTACCTTAGGCATCCTGTTGCCACTTGGTTTCTAATTAACTGCACCAATAATATAGTTTAGTTTGGTGTATAAACTTCAATGTACTATGAGCCAAGCAAGCTTATAATTATTTAGCTAGAATTAACATAGGTATCCCCTGGCCATCTTGACCCACATTCCATTACTCCAAAATTAGTAAAGAATGAAACAATATAAGAACGCTTTTTTTTTTAATCCTGAAAGGAGATTCTGAATATTTTTAGACATAGATAAAATTGTTATGTTAGCGAATGTAGTCATTTTTGATGTTGTTTAAGAGTTGGAGGTGGCCGGGCAGGGTGGCTCATGTCTGTAATCCCAGCACTTTGGGAGGCCGAGGCTGGCAGATCACAAGGTCAGGAGATTGAGACCATCCTGCCCAACATGGTGAAATCCTGTCTCTCCTAAAAATACAAAAAATTAGCTGAGCATGGTGGCGTGTGCCTGTAGTCTCAGCTACTCAAGAGGCTGAGGCAGGAGAATCGCTTGAACTCAGGAGGCAGAGGTTGTTGTGAGTCGAGATTGCGCCACTGCACTGCAGCCTGGTGTCAGAACAAGACTGTCTTAAAAAAAAAGTAGTTCGAGGCAAATGCACCTTATTTGAATGCTCTTTCCTGTGTCTCTTGGATTGAGTTATAAATTCTGTTACTGCTTTTCTGTTATGTGGAGTGGGGATAATAATAGTACCTACTTCCCAGGGTTGTGGTGACTGTTAGAAAATAGATAATGACAGACATACTCACACGTTTTCAAAATGACATAGATTGCAAACAATCTAGCTGTCTCTTAGTTGGGAAATGGTTGAAGAAATTATGGTTTAGCTGCACAATGGTGTAACATGCAGTACTTTATGTATAGTACTTTATGTATTGATACTAAGAACTCTGAGACAGATTAAATGAAAAAAACCGAGGGTCAGAAGAGTGTGTTGTGCCATCATTTGTGTTAAAAGAAGGTGGAAGACATATGTGCATATTTATTTGCATAGGCTTATAATATCTCAGGAGAGATGCACAAGAAACTATTAGCATGAGTTGCTAGTGGGGAGGGGAATCCAGTACTTGAGGGATAGGAGTAGGAGGGAGACTTTTCCTGTGTGTCTTTTGAATTTGAACAATGTGAGTGAAAGCATTAGCTATTCAAGAAATTACATTTAGTAATTAAAAATGTCAAAAGAAAAACCAGATTTTGTATAAAAGTTAGATAATGCATGTAAAGGATATATTTATTTTATTTTTAAAAGAAAAGACAGCTGCTGTTACCTGTTATCATCTCAGGAAGGGGTTGCATAAGGCATAGATGATAGGCAACAAATCACAGTAGGTTGCAAATCAGATATCGGAAACTTGAATCTTTGCCCTTACTATGTCTTATTCTTGTTTGGCTTTTTGAGAAGTATAGAGAAAGGAGTTGAAAGTATTGTCATTAGTTCTTAAAAATGTGTGCAGTATTCCCAAATCAAGTGTTTCTGAGCACAGATCAGTTACATGATTCTGGTGCTGGAAAGGACTTTATAGATCATCTCTCTCATTTTAGAGATGGGCAAACTGATGCTGCACGAGGTTATTTCTTGAGGGGAGCTCTGAAAAAAAAAAAAAAAAAAGAGGTTAAATGACTGCTCAGGGTCATATAGTGGCAAAATCAGAATCTACACTGGGCTTTCTGGCTCCCTGTCTCGTTTTCTTCCCGCTGTGCCACTTGCATAGTAGGCGTACAAAGAATAAATAATATTTCCCATTTTTTCTCATATACCTTTTGCAGCCATTCATTCTACTATTCATCTGTTGAAGCTGAGCAGCCCTCCACCACACAAAGAAGCTCGACAGCGTCGGAAAGAACTCCGGAAGAAGCAACTGGCTGAACAAGAGGAACTGGAGCGACAAATGAAGGAGCTCCAGGCCGCCAACGAGAGCAAACAGCTGGAGTTGGAGGCCGTGAGGAAGGTGGGAATGGGCGCTGGGTTGGGAAAGGGCTCTTCATTCCCTTGCTTAGGGGCTTTGGTTCTATCAAGACGAATGTAGTGCAGTTTTAGGGAGATATTTATGGTGAACTGTTCTCAGAAGTGTTACCAGACCATCAAGTGAGACACACTGGTTTTCCTAGCCCTGGAACTATGCAAAAACATTTCATTGGCTAGGAAGGTATATTTATAGTAATAATGAGCGCAGTTGAATTTTTTCAGAAGAAGGTGGGAAATTTCTTTCCCTTGAGGATGTCAAGACTGTTTTTAGTGACCTGGGCAAGGGGTGTTGCTTTTTAGTTTTTCCTTAGCTCCCATCTTCACTCATGAGTAACTTGGAAGACCCTTACTTTAGAATTGTTAGTTTTACTTACTCTTTGGAGTTAAAGATACAGTCTGGGTCAGCTTTTCCTTCCATCTCAAGGCTAGGTGGTCAAGTACCATATGCTGTTTGAGATAGTTGATGTTCATTGGGAACAGTTCCTTGGTTATGTTATGATCCCAGGGGTGGTAGTGAGTCCCTGGTATGTGGGTCTGGTCTTTATTTGAGACACTTTTGGGCTGAGTCTGTCTGCCTTGAATCACTGAGCACCTGCTAACCACTAGCCCAAGGACTCTCGTGCACTTCTGTGCACAAACTTTGTTCTGGGAGAGGGGTGTGGCTCATAATCTATGACCCCACATTCCTAGTGGGCCTCTCCTTTGGTTACCCATAGAAAGGCCATATTGTGTGCTGGACTTCCTCTGAGTAGAGTAGACTCATGAAGATTTTTAAGAATACTTTGATAATCTTAGAAGCCACGTAAGCATATATATAATCTTAGAAGCAGTTACTACTATCACACACTTATTTTCTAAAAGCAGCTCCTTGGCTGGGCGCGGTAGCTCAAGCCTGTAATCCCAGCACTTTGGGAGGCCGAGGCGGGTGGATCATGAGTTCGGCAGATCGAGACCATCCTGGTCAACATGGTGAGACCCCGTCTCTACTAAAAATGACAAAAAATTAGCTGGGCACAGTGGCGTGTGCCTGTAATCCCAGCTACTCAGGAGGCTGAGGCAGGAGAATTGCCTGAACCCAGGGGGCGGAGGTTGCGGTGAGCCGAGATCGCGCCATTGCACTCCAGCCTGGGTAACAAGAGCGAAATTCCGTCTCAAAAAAAAAATAAAATAAAAAATAAATAAAAGCAGTTCCTCATTTCTTACTGCCCTCCTCCCACCCCCAAACACTCTTGCAGCTTACCTTTTTCTGCTGCAATATATTTTCTGTAAAAATTCTCTTTAAAGGTTATGCTGAGCACCTGTCATATATAATTACTCCTGCTTCCTTCCACTGTGCACACATCAAAAGTGGGTGTTGTGAGGTCATCGTGGGGAGCCAGGGCTTGGTGTCCTTTTTTATAATTTTAAAATTATAAAATAGCTCATATCTGCAGAGAAGAATATGAAATATATATATATACAAGCAATCATACAGTGAATAACCACGAAACTACTTCCTGGGTTAAGACAGATTATTGCCAATACAGGTTGAGTATCCCTTATCCGGAATGCTTAGGACCCGAAGTGTTTCAGATTTGGGATTTTTTTTTTATTTTGGAATGTCTACATTATATACTGTAATTACCAACTGAGATCCTCTTGCCTCAGCCTCCCAAATTCAAAAATCTGAAATTTGAAATGCTTCAATGAGCATTTCCTTTGAGCATTATGTCAGAGCTCAAAAAGTCTCAGATTTTGGAGCATTTCGTATTCATTTGTATTTTTTATTCAGATCATTCCCTCATCACTAACCTCTGGAAATCACTGATCAATTCTCTGTTCTTGTATTTTTGCCTTTTCCAAATTGTCATATAAATGGAATCATACAGAATGTACATTTTAAGAGTGGACTGGATTATTTGACTTAGCATTGTACATTTGAGATTCATCTATCAATGCCCTTTTGAACTTTTTTTTTGAGATGGAGTCTTGCTCTTGTTGCCCAGGCTGGAGTACAGTGGCACAATCTTGGCTCACCACAACTTCTACCTCCTGAGTTCAAGTGATTCTCCTGCCTCAGTCTCTCAAGTAGCTGGCATTACAGGCATGTGCCACCATGCCTGGCTAATTTTGTGTTTTTAGTAGAGATGGGGTTTCTCCATGTTGATAGGCTGGTCTCAAACTCCCAACCTCAGGTGATCCGCCTGCCTCGGCCTCCCAAAATGCTGGGGAAACAGATGTGAGCCACCGTGCCTGGCCGCCCTTTTAAACTTTAAACTCTGCCTCCCAGGAGCATGTAGTGTCTGCTCTGAGTAATGTGAAGAAGGCATGCCTGGTGTTAGCAAGCTGTAGACCTCTGTAGACAGCTTTCCCACTAACTAGGTTCATAGAGTTATTTAAATGACTGATTTAGGATTCTTGGATAAGTGCTGAAAATTCTTATAATTCTTAATAATCTTTGATTTTCTTGTCGGTAAACAAAATTCTCTGATATTTTCATGGAGGCAGTCTTAGGAAAACATAGCTTAGTTGAATATTTAATTAAATTTATTTATTTTGAGACAGGGTCTTGCTCTGTTGTTCAGGCTGAAGTGCAGTGGCTCAATGACTGCTCATTCTCTGGCTCGAGATCTTGCCTCAGCCTCCCAAGTAGCTGGGACTACAGGTGCACATCATCATACCTGGCTAATTTTTTGTATTTTTTATAGAGATGGGGTTTTGCCATGTTGCCCAGACTGGTCTCGAACTCCTGGGCTCAAGTGATCAACTCACCTCAGACTCCCAGCCATAAATTGCTGGGATTACAGGAATGAGGCACCATGCTCAGCTGAATCTTTTAATCATCTGGAATTAGGTTATGTATCTGTGGGTTTCTTAAAACTTTACAGGCCTCATTTTAATTAGAAGAAGGAATAAGAAATTATGGTAGTTTTTATGAATAGATTTATTTAAAGGGTTTCCTCAAATAATTTTTATTTCTACTTTTGTTTCTTAAAAAATATGATCATTTGGGTAGGTTCAAAAATATACAAATATAAAAAGGCATATGTGAAAGATTTACTCCCAGTCTTACACTTACGAATTTCTACCCCTTGCCAAGGTAAGGAAATACAAATATACATTCTTTTTTTTTCTATTTATTTATTTTTTTGAGACTGAGTCTCTCTGTGTCACCCAGGCTGGAGTGCAGTGGCTCAATCTCGGCTCACCGCAACCTTTGCCTCGCGGGTTCAAGTGATTCTCCTGCCTCAGCCTCCTGAGTAGCTGGGATTACAGGCGCGCACCACCACACCCAGCTAATTTTTGTATTATTATTATTTTTTTTAGTAGAGACAGTGTTTCACCATGTTGGTCAGACTGGTGTTGAGCTCCTGACCTCGTGATCCACCCACCTTGGCCTCCCAAAGTGTTGGGATTACAGGCGTGAGCCACCACACCTGGCCATTCTTTTCCCATTTTTTTAAACACAAAAAAGTATATACCAGTGTTACTGTTCTGCCTCTTGTTTATTTCACTTAATATATTTTTTAGATCTTTCTATATTAGTATAAAGAGAATTTCCTCATTCTTTTTTATGGCTGTAGGGTATTCTCTTATATAACTGTGTCATTATTTACTTAATCATACCTAGTTAGTGAGCATTTCGGTTGTTTTAATCGGTAATGCTGTAGGGAATTATCTTGTACCTGTGTCATCGTATATGTGTTCATATATGTTCTGATGTCTCTGAGGAATGAATTCTCAGAAGTGGTAATGCTGGGTCAAAGTGTGTACACCTGTAATTATGAAATCCAGGCTGATGGAACAGCCGCCATCTTGAGTGTTGCTGTTCATTGGCCAGAGGAAAAAGTGTTCTAGGGTTTAGCCATGTAGTGCTCCATCCCAGAACTGTCACACTATACTTCTATTTATAATATTTTGGTCAGAACTAGTCAGAACTTTCTGATGAGAAGTTAGCTGTCAAGCTTGCAGGAGTTCCTTTGTGTGTGGTAAATCATTTTTCTTTTTTTTTGTTTTGCTTTTAAGATTATTTTTTGGTCTTTGTCTTTCAACAGTTTTACTGTGGTGTATGTAGTTGTAGTTCTCTTTGTGTTTATCCTATTTAGAGTATATTGAACTTAAATATGTATAGTGTTTTCCCTAAAGCTGAGTAAGTTTTCAACCATTATTTCCTTAAATATTTTTTCTACTTTTTTTTTGGTATACATAATGGTGTCTCACATTTCTCTAAGGCTGTGTTCGTTTTTCTTCTTCTTTTTCTCTGTTTTCCAACTGCATAATTTCTGTAGATCTATCTTCAATTGATTTTTCTTGCAGATCATATATACTGTTGAGTCCCTGTAGTGAATTTTTCATTTCAGTTATGGCACTTTTTACTTTCAGAATTTCCATTTGGTTCTTTCTGTAACTTATTATCTCTTTATTATTCTCTATTTGATGGGATATCCTCTTACTTCTCTAAGTATGGTTCCTTTTAGTTATTGGAGCATACAGTATTTATAATAACTACTTTGAAGTCTTCACGTGCTAAATCCACCATCTGGGTGTCTTCAAAGACAGTTTCTATTGCCTGCTTTTTTACTGTATATGAGCCATACTTTCCTCTTTCTTTGCATGTCTCATAATTTTTTATAGAAAACTAGACATTTTAGGGCTGGTACAGTGGCTCACGCCTGTAATCCCAGCACTTTGGGAGGCCGAGGTGGGTGGATCATGAGGTCAGGAGTTTGAGACCAGCCTGGCCAATATGGTGAAACCCCATCTCTATTAAAAATACAAAAATTAGCCGGGCGTGGTGGTGTGCACCTGTAGTCCCAGCTACTCAGGAGGCTGAGGTGGGAGAATTGCTTGAACCTGGGAGGCGGAGGTTGCAGTGAGCCAAGATCATGCCACTAGACAACAGAGAAAAAAAACCGAGACATTTTATATAATGTGCGGTAGCAACTCTGGATACTGATCCTACCCCTCTCCCCAGGGGCCTTTTATTGTTTGATCCTTTATTTGTTTAGTGACCTAGCTGGACTATTTCAGTGAGGTTTCTTTTCCTCACAGTGTGAAGCTCCTGACTGTTGCTCCTCAGAGGCGCAGGCTTGGACAGGAACACAGTCACCCTGCAAAGACCCTGATTTTTGCAGGGTTCTCTTTGAGTGTCTTTCTCTGATCTCTCATTTAAACTTTCCACCTCTGTTGGTATCACACCAACAGCTATTAGAGTTCACTAATTTTGTTCTGTTGCTTTCCGCAATGCCCTGGAATCTAAATTGTCTCACAGTCTCAGACCATTTAAATTCAGACCTGCATTTGGTCTTCAAGGTCAGTCTTTTATACTTTTTCCTACTACATGAGACCCCTTCTTAGCTATATCTTTTCTCTGGTTCTCTCTGTCAGACATTTGACTGGTTTGGCAAGAGCAGTGGCTCACGGCTGTTAATCCCAGCCCTTTGAGGGGACAGGGTGGGAAGATCACTTGAGGCCAGGAATTTGAGACCAGCCTGGATAACATAGCAAGACCTCATATCAGTCAACCAACTAACCAACCAACCAACAGCACTTATAGTTGGTCTGTAGGTTAGTGTGTTGTTCTCATGAAGCTACTAGCCTCCTCTTAATTCCTTGCCATCAAAATTTCCATTGGTTTTGAGAGTGCCCTTAGGCTTATACTGCCTCCCACTTTCAAATAAAGTCAGTCCTTTTGGGGCGAACATCAGAGCTTGCTTTTATCCCTGGGCCAAACCTCTGTGCAGTGTTCTGGAGCTGGGGGTGGAGACAGTAGTTGGCTTCTCTTGGAGTGATAATCCTGCTTTATGAGAATATCACTAGATGGAGGTGGTAGCCCTTGCCACTTGCCTCTCCTTATGTGGAACTTCTGCCCCACAAGTGATTGGGACAAGAGTGCTCAGTCCCTGTATTCTCAGCCTGTCATACCTGGGGTCAAACTTCCTCCTTGTGAGTGGGGGCTGGTGGAGAAAGGGAGCCCCAAACCTCTCAGCCTCTCTTGGCTGGAATAGAGTTTCTGCAACATGCAGCTGGGGACAAAGAGAAATTCTGGCAGCTGTGCCCCTGCCAGTGAGATATCATAGCCCTTGACTGTGAGCAGAGGGGAGGGGAACCCTTGTTTCGGGTTCCATCTGCTGGGAGTAGTGCTTCCTTCTCACTGATACTGTGGGGGAGGGGGAGGAGTGCATCATATGCCACAGACCTTCACTGTTCTTACTGAGAGTTGGTAGATTTTCTTAGATAAATGTTCTCCATTTTAGAATGTTCTTAGAATAATTTCTAGAGACTTTTAAAGGTTTTGTTTTTTAACAATAATTTTCACCAGTTATGGATGTTTTGTTGGGGAAAGGGTCTGTAGATCTCTTCATGCCACCCTTCAGAAATTGAGTTCTGGTAAAAGTTATAAGGAATAATGTTTAAGATGACAAAGCTGTACAGAAAGAGCTCAAGAAATAGCTCTCAAATCTCATGAATGCAATTGCAAGTGAATTTAATTCAATGACTATACTAAAACTTTCTTTGCAAAATGTTGTTCAGGCTTATCAGTAGTCTTTCATTTACCTAACTTACTTTGTATGTTGACTCAGCTAATTGTTGGACTGGAATTCTAATGGAGCTACAAGTTTTTATTCTATTATCTTAATTGAAAATTATGAACATTTGGCTTTTCCCATGCTTAAGTGTGACTATCTTTCTCTTTAATGTACTTCTACTCTAACATCTGCTGTTCTGTGGATGGGATTTTGATTGGCTAGAAACTGGAGGAAGCAGCATCTCGTGCAGCAGAAGAGGAAAAGAAACGCCTTCAGACTCAAGTGGAACTTCAGGCCAGGTTCAGCACAGAGCTGGAAAGAGAGAAGCTTGTGAGTATCATGTGGCTGGAGGAAGCAGCTACAGTCGATCAGCCTGGGTCAGTGGGAAGGAGAAAGGGCTGGAGGCTAGAGTGAGGCCATGTCATTGGCTTGGCTCTGCTACTGACTTGGATTGAGCTGTAGGGGAAGTTGTGTGTTTGTTCATTCATTCGTTACTGTTTATTGAGCACCTTCTATGTGCCAGGCAGTGTGCAAAAGATGTACTGGTAAAAAATATAAACCTTATTTTCAAGACTCCTAAGTGGATATTTATGGAGCCAGGCATGGTGGCCCATTCCTGTAATCCCAGCACTTCGGAAGGCCAAGGCATGAGGATTGCTCAAGTCCAGGAGTTCAAGACTAGCCTGGGCAATATCTACAACAACAACAAAAAAAAGGAATTAGCCAGGCCTGTTGGTTCATGCCTGTAGTTCCAGCTACTCAGGAGGCTGAGGTAGAAGGATTGCTTGAGTCAGCCCAGGAGTTTGAGGCTACAGTGAGCTGTGATTGTGCTACTGCACTCCAGCCTGGGTGACAGAGCAAGGCCTTCTCTCCAAAAAAAAAGTGATGATGTGATAAATGCTTGTTTAGGGTGACTATATATTCTGGTTTGCCTGGGAGAGTCCCTGCCATTCTGATATAATTATTAATAACATTCCTTTTTATTCTCCAAAGAGTTATGATTTGGAAAATAAATAGTGATGGAAAAAGCATAGGTTCCATGGCATTCTCCTCTGTAATAAGCAAGGATGGCAGGGATGAGATCCTGAAATTGTGAGAACATCTAGATTCTGATTTGTTGCTCTTGGCAGCTCTTATTCATCTTAGAGGTTCCATGCCCAAGAGACCCAAGATACAGGTTGCTGGTAGTTCTGGTAAAAGTTACAAGGAATAATGTGTAAGATTACAAAGGTCAAGAAACAGAAAGAGCTCAAGAAATAGCTCTGGAATCTCATGAATGCAATTGCAAGTGAATTTAGTTCAATGACTATACTAAAGCTTTCTTTGCAAAATGTTGTTCAGGCTTATCGATAGTCTTTCATTTACCTAATTTATTTTGTATGTATGTGTTTCTTGGCAGCTCTGATTAATCATGTTGCTTGAGTTCCCCTAGGGCTGGAGGTGTCCCAGGGAGTGGAGGCAGCCAGGGAAGTATGGGAAGAATCCCTGGGAGTTAGCTGGTTAGCTGGAACACAGGTCTTCTCACAATGAGTGGTACTCTGTGGGAGAGTGCTGAGCCCACTGCCTAAATAGATGTATGTGACATTTCCTTTAGTCACTTTTTGTTACTTAGAGTTGAAAGAGTTGTGTTTGTGGTTTGAAAGAAAAGAGGAAGGTAGATGTCATGTAGAGAAACAGCCAGAAGTTTTGGTCTTGTTTCCTTTCTGGTCCTTCTTACTGAACACTGGCTTTCTCTTCTTTAAGTGCAGGATTATCACATGATCTCTCATGACTCTGAGGAGGACAAAGCGAGCTAATGCAAGTGAAAATATTTTATCAACTACAGAGACATAGGCTAATGTGTTTGTTATATTTAGGATGTTCTTGTTTTTTAATTTTTAAGGCAGGGATTCAAAACTCTGTAATCCAGAAGGGAAAAATCATCAACTTATAAAGACTAACTCAAATGCTTGAATTCCCCTCAGGCTGGAGGTGCCCCAGGGAGTGGAGGCAGCCGGGGTAGTGCGGGAGGAATCCCATGCTGGCTGACCTTTCCTTCCACTTTAGTGTAAGACTCCACTACTCTGACTGGGAAAAGGTTTGTTCCTTTTAGAGAAGACTCTATAGGTAAAAAAAAAATTGTGACTTTAAGACAGAAAGGAATTTAGAGATAAATTATACAGGGAAACATTTTTTCTTGACTTAAGTCTTAAAATGTGGAGTGGAAGGGATGGAAAATAGAGCAGAGCAGAACATAATTTGGGTTATAATTTGTTCTTCCCAGACTTTTTCACTATTGGGATTGGGTGTGGTAACCTCATTGCCTCCATCTTTAAGTTCAAGGATTGAAGGACACAGTCCTGCCACCCTGAAAGGCTGAAGCTGCAGCTGTGGGCAAATCCCTCAGGTGGAGGGGGAGGCTTTCCCTGAGAGAGAAGTCAACCTGCATTTAAACATGACTGACTGTTTTATACCATCAGATCAGACAGCAGATGGAAGAGCAGGTTGCCCAAAAGTCCTCTGAACTGGAACAGTATTTACTGCGAGTACGGGAGCTGGAAGACATGTACCTAAGGCTGCAAGAGGCTCTTGAGGATGAGAGACAGGCCCGGCAAGATGAAGAGACGGTGCGGAAGCTTCAGGCCAGGTGCCAGATTGGTTTGCAGACTTTGCCTTTATGTACTTTACCTGAGCTAATACAATTTCTTGGAATGGCTAACACTCTGTGGAGAGGGAGAAGTGTCTCAGCTCTGGCTGTGACTGAGCTCGAGTTTTCCAGATTAGAGAGACCATGGAGACTTTACTGGCTGGGGTGTTTCTTTTCATTCTGGAGTGCTAGGAAACCCTTGCTTCTAAGGCTAAAGAAGGGCCTATTTTAGAGCAGTCTGGTAGGTATGTTTGATGGGGTACCCTTAGTCATATTCAAGAATATCCACAAACCCAGAATTAGCTCTGATGACAGCTTGGGTTCTTTAATATGTTCCAGACCAGAGTCGGCTGTTGGTGTGCAGGCAGGGGCTTGTTCAGGCCTAATTTGCAGTCAGGTTTTGGGGAATAAGGAGGAAATATGCAGTGTCTACTTGGTCATTCACGATTGGTAACATTCCTTCAGTAATTGCTACTTGAAATCCTAATTTTAAAAGTATTTGAAATCTAGATTTTTTTTCCCCTCAGAGCTTTTAACGTCAGGTTTACTATTTATGATAGTCATGTTCTCAGATGAAAATTCTCAATTTTGGGCCTTCATAGCAGCAGGAAGGACAAAATAAAATGAAGACTCCCAAAGGGAAAAATTGAGCCTATTCTCTGTCCGTTTCTACATCTTAAGATGTCTGGGATGGGAGACAACACTAAAAGGTATTTACTACCCCTGTTTTGGGGAGCATTTATGAGATGAGCTGGGGTAGATTTTCCATGGCTGCCGTTGTACATGTGGAGCAGCAAAAGATTAAAAATGTTTCTTTAATCTTTAGATAGGAAGAGAAAGAAGTCTTCTTTAGTTGTGTATTTTGCCAAAAGTGGCTTCAAAAACAAATTGTTTTGGAAACTTAGATTTTAAATTTAACGTTTTTTAAGGAAAAATTATTTTCTAAACAGAAAATTAAGCATGTAGCATATTGCCTGGCATTTATAGGCCCCGCAGGTACATATTCACTGCATTGAGGGGTTGGCCAGGTTCTCAGAATTCCCTTCCAGTGCCATTGGGTGGTGATTTTAGCAGACGATTCACTTTATGGGAATGTTTGAGTGTCGCGTGACGTCCAGAGTGACATTTTACATGACATTCAACATTTTATGAGCCACATCATAATTTGAGCTGTGTTGAGAGTTTATAGATCTTTTTTGTTTAGATAATTCACAGTGAGATAAGCTGTATGTATTACGGCAGTGTTGTGGGAGGTTGATTATGACATAGCAGAGATTAGAATACAGAGGGAACCAGATAACTCTAGAAATACTAGTGTTAGTTATTGAGTGTTTATAGAATGAGTGATGATTTGAATAATGGATAATTTTGGATAACTGAAGCCAGTGGTTTTTTAACCAGTTATATATAAAAATCACCTTACGAAACTTCTGAAAAATACACATGTAGGCCTCACTCTAGATTTACTGAATCAAAAAATATATATGGATAGGAGCCAGACATGAGTGTTGTTATTTAAAAAGGTCTGCCTAGGCTGGGTGTGGTGGCTTATGCCTGTAATCCCAGCACTTCGGAAGGCCAAGGCAGGAGGATCACTTGAACCCAGCAGTTTATGTCTAGCCTGGGCAACATGATGAAACTTCATCTAAAAAAACAAAATGCTACTTGGGAGGCTGAGGCAGGAAGATCACTTGAGTCCAGGAGGTTGAGGCTTCATTGAGCTGTGTTCTCACTACAGCCTGGGGGACACAGAGAGACCCTATCTCAAAAACAACAACAACAACAAAAAACTCCCGCTAATTATTTTGCACACTGTGATTTAAGCAATAGCAGAATGACTTCAACCTTTTGAGTGCAGATATAACTTCTACATACAGCTCTGATCTAATATGCTGAAAGCACTGCACACAAATTTGACTTTTTCTTGATGTGCAAAGGCCATTTTAGGAATATCATTCTAAAATATTTTTGTTTCTTAGTTTTTGGAACTTGAAATGGACAAATTTGCTCCCTCTAGTGGTCTTTTATTTTTTTTTGAGATGGTGTCTTGCTCTGTCCCCAGGCTGGAGTACAGTGGCCCTATCTCGGCTCACTGCAACCTCCACCTCCCAGCTTCAAGTGATTCCCCTGCCTCAGCCTGCCGCGTAGATGAGACTACAGGCGAGTCGCATGCCACCACGCCCAACTAATTTTTTATATTTTGGTAGAGACGCGGTTTCACCATGTTGGCCAGGATGATCTCAATCTCCTGACGTCAAGATCCACCTGCCTTGGCTTCCCAAAGTGCTGAGATTATAGATGTAAGCCACTACACCCAGCCTAGTGGTCATTTTTAAGTGAAGTGTGTTTCTCTTTCCTGAAGTCACTGAACGCTCTGTCTGATTTAGAGGGAAATTCTGTCAGATTGGCAGAGAGGGTTTGTTCTTTGCTCCTCAGGATAAACCTTTCTGGATAGAAAAAACAAGGGAAGTCATCATGGAGTTGGGTTAGAAACATTGGCACTAATAAAATGAACATAATCTTACACCAAGGGCCTGTGTAAAAGGCTGCTTAGTTAACTCTTCTCACTCATTTCTTAAAGCAATAGCTAATCATTCATGGAATATTTGGAATCTCATTATTCTTCTAATGGATAGTTTTTTTTCTCTGTCAGTGTCTTAAGTTTACCCAGAGAAACTTTTTATAGTAAATTTTTTTTTTTTTTTTTTGAGACAGAGTCTCGCTCTGTCGCCAGGTGCCAGGCTGGAGTGCAGTGGCATGATCTCGGCTCACTGCAACCTCTGCCTCCTGGGTTCAAGCAATTCTCCTGCCTCAGCCTCCCGAGTAGCTGGGACTACAGACACATGCCACCACGCCCAGCAAATTTTTATATTTTAGTAGAGATGGGGTTTCACTATGTTGGCCAGGATGGTCTCAATCTCTTGACCTTGTGATCCGCCCGCCTTGGCCTCCCAAAGTATTGGGATTACAGGCGTGAGCCACCGCGCCCGGCCCTATAGTAAATTGTTTAAATAAAAGACAAGAACTTTAGCTTGAAACATCTAGATCTTGTAATTGTTAAAATTACAACTGATGTCATTTTTTTAAGTTAATTTTTGTGGGTACCTAGTAGGTGTTCATATTTGTGGGGTACATGATATATTATGATACAGTCATACAGTGTGTAATAATCACATTAGGGTAGATGGGGTATCCATCACCTCAAGCATTTATCCTTAGTCTTATAAACAGTCTACTGTACTCTTCGTTATTTTTAAATGTACAATCAAATTATGATCGACTATAGTCACCCTTTGTGCTATGAAGTTTATTTTTTTATCTGTAATCCTGAAGGTGATCTAGCCTCTTCTGAATGATAACTCAGAAGAAAACTGTTCATTTAATATTTAGGAAACTCAAGTTATTGGCCAGACATGATGGCTTAAACCTGTAATCCCAGTACTTTGGGAAGCTGAGGTGGACCAATCCCTTGAGGCTTAGAGTTTCAGACCAGACTGGCCAACATGGCAAAACCTTTCTTTACTAAAAATATAAAAATTAGCTGGGCGTGGTGGCACGCACCTATAATTTCAGCTACTCGGTAAGCTGAGATGCAAGAATCACTTGAACCCAAGAGTCGGAGGTTGCAGTGAGCTGAGATTGCAGCAGTACACTCCATCCTGGGCAACAGAGCAAGACCCATTTCAAAAAAGAAAAAGAAGAAAAATCAAGTTATTGGGAAGTTCTTGAGGCTGAGCCATAATCTGTCCTATTATACCTTTGGATCTGTAAGGCCCAGGAGTATACCTTAGTCATATCTGTATTCCCAGCAACTAGTACCTGGCACACAAGAATATTTTTTGAATGAATGAATGGATCCAAGTTCTACCCAATGGGGCCACATGAAACAACAGTCTCTCTTCCATGTGATATAGTATTTTTGATATATTTGAAGGTTAGGGACTGGGTTCTGGAATAAGGCCATGGTCTTATTCCCAGTTCTGGTACATTTAGCCATGTAGCTTTAGAGAATTGCCAGCTTTGTAGGGTTGCTGTGAAGTTGAAATGAGATGGTGCATGCACAGTGTTTTAGAGTAATGCCTAGCATGTGGGAGTCACTCAGAGTCTGTTGCTTTCTGCTCCTTTATCTCATTTGCAGATGGGGAAGATATAGAATGTATAGAATATAAAAATAAGCAATCAAAAAAAAGATGTTGACAGGCTAGAATGGTGATTTTAAACCAAGAAGATAATTTAACGTATCAAGAATAACTACAGGATCCAGGAGACTTTGCTTTATAGAAATTCATTTGAAAAGTTCTGCAGTTTATTTCCCTCAAATGTGTTTGCCAAAACCCTATACATTCTTAGGCAGCCTTAATGAGATGATGCATGCACAGTGTTTTAGAGTAATGCCTAGCATTTGGGAGTCACTCAGAGTCTGTTGCTTTCTGCTCCTTTATCTCATTTGCAGATGGACAAGATATAGAATGTGTAGAATGTAAAAATAAGCATTCAAAAAAAGATGTTGATGGGCTAGAATAGTGATTTTAGACCAAGAAGATAATTTAATGTATCAAAAGAACAACTACAGGATCCAGGAGACTTGACTTTGTAGAAATTCATTTGAAAAGTTCTACACTTTCATTTCCCTCAAATGTGTTTGCCAAAACCCTATACACTGTTAGGCAGCCTGAATGAATCTGAAGTGTCCAGAGCAAATGAGACAATTGTCCCTCTGTAATATGAGCTGTTATCTACTAGTACTTGCTGGGTAGTAGGATACCTGCTGTGCATTATCACATTTAATACACTGGTAAACCTTTGATGGTAGGTGTACTTTCTGTTCCTTGTTTGGTAAATGAGGAAGCTGATACACAGAAGAAGAGTGAGGCACTAAAGTCTTTGGTCAGGAGTCTTGTTTGCAAACCACAGAAACCAACTCGTATTTGCTAAAGCAATAAAGTAATATGTTGGAAGTTTCTTAAATGGTTTGCCATTTCCACAGAAAGGCAGGTGACCAGGCCTTGAACACAGGCAGGAACCACAGGGGGATAAGCAGCCCCAACCGCAGCCCAGGTCAGACCATGGGAAGAATCCAGTGAGGATACTGCTGGTGCCCATGTTGGTACCAGGTGTCAGCAGTGCCATCACTCCTGCTGTCACTCAACATTGGATGTTACTGCCACCAGCAAGATGAATTGTCTACTGGCTCTGCTGCTTTGTGCCAGTTGCTTCAAAGTTCCAGAAGGAACATCTGCTTAGCCAAGCCCAGCTTGTGCCTCCACCATACCCTGGCTGCCAAGAGGTGGGAGGGCAGGTGTCTGGCCTGTGGATTCTATCATGGGAGATGAGCCCTACCTTCCATCAAGACTCCTACTGTGACAGTTCCCCTAGATACATGAGGGACTTCAGAGGCTGGGCAGCCTAAGCACCTGCAAATGTCCATTCTCCCTCTATACTTTTACCACTAGAATAAAAAAACAGGCCCATTCAGTCTCATTCATTCTTATATCCCCAGTGCCTAGAAATGCATATAGAAGGCACATAATAAATATACATCAGCTGAGTGAATAAACTCTGCACTGGTCAGACCACATCTGTAGTGTTGTGTTCTGTTATGTACATCAAACTCCAAGAAACAGCTAAGGAGGCCAAGTATAGAGGCTCCCACCTGTATTCCCAGCACTTTGGGAGGCTGAGGCAGGTGGATCATGAGGTCAGGGGTTCAAGAACAGCCTGGCCAAGATGTTGAAACCCCATCTCTACTAAAAATGCAAAAAAATTAGCTGGGCCTGTTGGCGGCCACCTGTAATCCCAGCTACTTGGGAAGCTGAGGCAGAGAACTGCTTGAACCTGGGAGGTGGATGTTGCAGTGAGCTTATAACATGCCACTTTTACTCCAGCCTGGGCAACAGAGAAGACTCTGTCTCAAAAAAAAAAAAAAAAAAAAGAAAAGAAAAAAAAAGACATCTAAGGAGACCCCAGTGTCTCCAAAGAAGGATATTGAGTCTGGAAGCTAGGTACCAACAGTTAAGGCTGGAGGTGGTCTTCTTAGAGAAGGATGTTCTCAGCAGGCAGCAAAACTGCCTTCCAATTGCTGAAGGGCTATCACAGGGAAGAGGGAGCAGATACTTCCTTTGTGGAACTAGGGTAGTGGATGGGAGAGCTCATCTTAGTATAAGGAAGAACTTCGTAAGAATTGAGGCTGCCCATAAATAAACTGGCCCAATTTGTGAGGCAGTGAGTAGCCCATCACCTAGAGTATTGGAGCTGAGTTGAACAACCACTCTGCTGGAAGTTGGGAATTCAGAAATTGGTGTTGGTATAGTCTGTTACTTTATTTCCTTTTAGTTTTATAAGAGCAGATGCTGACAGATAGTAGTGACTGATGTATCCATCAACTCAGTTTATGTATATTTATTATGTGCCAGCCATGTAACTTTACTTTGTTACCATAATATTAGTGTTCAAGCCACTAGATATGTGTCCTGTCCTGGGCTGGCATCGAATGGCACTATATACACTTTAATGCAGGTTTTGGCTATAGTTTATTTAAACAACTACATAGCTGGGTATTCCCAGATACGTATTCTATTATTGAAAGATAACATTTTGGAGTCACGGATCTGGGTTAAAATCCATTATAACCTATGCAACAAACTTTTAAACCCTTTGGTTCTTCATTGCTTCATCTGTAATGCAGGGATAATACCTTTCAGGATTGTTAAGGGATTCAGAATAATGAAGGCAAAGGCCTGGCATGTAGTAATTGTTCAATAAATAGTATCTCTTTTATTCTGTGTTAACTCCTGCTTCCTTCATCTTCATTATCAGTTTTTTTCCATGATAATGGGTTTTTACTAGATGAAAATGTTTTCATGTTGTAGCAACTAGACAGATTTCAAAACTTGGCCCTGCCACCTGGCAGGTGGATGATCCTAGTACAGGCCACTGAACCTTTGTGCCTCACTTGCATCATCTCTAAAATATGAGTAACAGCACCTAAGTATACTATGAGGATTGATTGAGAAAATACACTTGACTATTAGGCCATTTCCTGGCACACATTAAGCTCTGCATCAGTGTTATTCTTTATTTTGCAAAAGGGTGAAACTAAGAGAGCTTAAAGCAGGACACATAGGCTTCTTTACCAAGTTCTCTGCCTTCTGCTTTCCTCCTGGTAAAATGAGAGGGGGATTAGACGAACTGAAATATTCTCTTGTCTAAAATGCCTCCCTCATCTGCTGGGTCAGGGTGGTGACCTGGGCAGGGTTTGATCTGGAGCTCTCCTCCACATTGTAGGTTGTTGGAGGAAGAGTCTTCCAAGAGGGCTGAACTAGAAAAGTGGCACTTGGAGCAGCAGCAGGCCATTCAGATGACTGAGGCAGAGAAGCAGGAGTTGGAGAATCAGCGTGTCCTGAAGGAACAGGCTCTGCAGGAGGCCATGGAACAGCTGGAGCAGCTGGAGTTGGAACGGAAACAAGCACTTGAGCAGTACGAGGTAATGAGACTCAGCCCTGCAAACTTGTGTGTTTGAATTTTTGAAAAACATTTCTCAATAATAGAATTATTTGCTTAGTCGCCAATATGAAGCTGTGGTAAGAATCTTGCTTAGCTATAAGAAAGAAGAAAGAGGGAGTTTTTATAGGATATGTCCACCAGAGACAGAAACTGCACAGTAATTTGAACAGGGAAGGCTTAATATAAAACAATATTAACTGTAACAGGGGATTACCGACTGTGTTGTAAAGAAGACTTTGAGGATGCAGGAATGGCAGACATAGCGAGCAGCCACTTTCTGGAAGACTGAGGCAGAGCACCAGGGAGGGAACAGTTCTGGAAGAGGATGCCTTGCTCCTTGCCCCTTAACCCCAGTACTGTGATCCAGACCTCTGTGGAGAGGGTGCATGGATGGCCAAAAAGCTTGCTGAGGTGCTGTGCCAGCAAAGCCCACAGGGAAGTGCTACAGAAACTCACTAGTGGTGAGCACTATGGGTCTTTTGAGTGCCACAGGAGCCGCTGAGTGGAATCTAGAAGAAAAGTCCCTCCCTCCTCGTGTCCCTTCAGCACCCTCTACTGACAAAGCTTTGTGCTGCCAGCTAGTGAGGGAGAATTATTTTAGTATCACCGGCAGGACAGTTCAGGGTGGGTTTGGAGTGAAAGGCAGTAAACTGTAACTGGCACACAGGGTCATACACCCATTGTAATTAGTGTGCATGTGGTAGAAGAATAGGTTTTGGAATCAGACAGCCTGGGTTCTATTTCTAGCTTCATTGTTTCCTCGTGGGTGACCCTAGGCAGGTTACTGACCTTCTCTGAACCCGTTTCACTCTGTACAATTGGGTAATAGTAGTTCCCACCTCTTAGAGTGGGCTATGAGAGGATTTAATGATACAATGTACAATTATGTAGTAAGGGCCCAATAGTTGTGATTTGATTCTTAAACTACCTGTGTGTCTGCATAGTCCACAATCCACTTTTGTTTCAGGAAGTTAAAAAGAAGCTGGAGATGGCTACTAATAAGACCAAGAGCTGGAAGGACAAAGTGGCCCATCATGAAGGATTAATTCGACTGATAGAACCAGGTAACAAACTCTTTGAAGTAATCATATATTAATTTTTAAATTTATTTTTCTGTTTGACTTGTGTATATGAATTGTACTAGACACTTTTTTAGCCCAAATGGAAAAGAAAAAAACCTGCTTAGGGTAAATTTCTCTCAAAAACCTTACCCTTAATAGGTAAGAGGGACCAGTTAATCCCCTTGGTATACATCTTCTAGTTGTTTTAGCTGGTAAGACATTTAAGGATGTTCCTCAGAGAAGAAATAAAGTAGAAAAGTTACTATTTTATCTGTAGAGAAATGATGGGGTACCCTGAAGAATATAATACTTCCTGTATTTAAAGCATGTTTGTCTCTTAGGTTCAAAGAACCCTCACCTGATCACTAACTGGGGACCTGCAGCTTTCACTGAGGCGGAACTTGAAGAGAGAGAGAAGAACTGGAAGGAGAAGAAGACCACAGAATGACTGAGCTTGCTGGCAATCACATCAGTTATGTAGCTATTACATGGCGGGAGAGCTTTATGCTAAAGACAAAAGAAACAGCTGTGGGGGCCGGGCGCGGTGGCTCATGCCTGTAATCCCAGCACTTTGGGAGGCCGAGGCGGGTGGATCACCTGAGGTCAGAAGTTCAAGACCAGCCTGGCCAACCTGGTGAAACCCTGTCTCTACTAAAAATCGAAAAAAAAAATTAGCTGGGCGTGGTGGCAGGCGCCTGTAATTCCAGCTACTTGGGAGGCTGAGGTGGGAGAATCACTTGAACCTGGGAGGTGGAGGTTGCAGTGAGCCCAGATCATGCCACTGCACTCCAGCCTGGGTGAGAGTGAGACTCCATCTCTAAATAAACAAACAAACAAACAAACAAATAAATAAATAAATAAAATGGCTTTGCAGCTTTTAACTCTTCTTCCTTCTGTGCCTCTCTAAGTGGGTCAATATCCTAAGGAAGCCTTCTTATTTATCTTTCTGCAAATAAGGGCTACCTGAAAAGGGGGAAAAAGTCAGTATTGTCAAGCTATTTATTTACTCTTTCTTTGAAAACTTCACCTTCTGAAAGTTACCTTTTAGCTCTCTCAGATTCTTCCCCAAATGAGGCAGGGTGCAGACAGCACAGTCAGCTCTACAGAGTTTGGAGGGGCTCACTGCCACGGGGTAGTCAGAACCTCTGTGGACTGTGTGTTAGCTTTTTCCTTTGGCAACATGTTTCCTTCTCTGAGTATGTGCTGTTAAACTAGATTGGGCAGTTTGCTTTCCATTCCCTGATACTTGACATGGAATGCCTTTGACAGTTGGTGCTCTGACAGAGAAGTCATGGAGTCACTGCCATTTCCTGGTTGCCCTTTTGGAATGTGATCCTGTTAGTAGGGGTTTTCTAGCTTCTACTAACCATCATACACTTGACATGTTTCATTCCTGTCTCCTTTTCCCTCACCTTAAAGGAGACTACCCCTTTGCTCCATATTCTCAACCTAATTTTCTCTTGTACTCACTCTCTCTAGTCAATGATGTGCTACTAAGTATATGCCAGGCTGTGAGAGGATTATGCTGAGTAGTAGAAAGAAGCTAATTTGAAATAAAAATTATTTGGATAATTAAGAAAGCAAATTATATGCACATGGCCAATAGGAAGTTGACTGTATGTCTGCTAGATTGAAAACATCATAAAGATTATAGCATGTCAGTATATTAGCCTAGTCATGATGTTAGCCTTTGTTCGATGGGCAGCTTTTCTGCTTTTTCCCTTCCTCTGTGATGACAGTGGAGGAAATATCCAATAGAAATAAGTTTAACAGGGAAATTAGGATCATAGTTTATATGTATCTGATTTCAAAGGAGTATTAAGGAAGGTTTTCATATATGACCTCTCTTTGGACTAAGAAGAACATTTATGAAATCAAGCCTTCCAACACTAGTTATAATTGAGAAGCAGCAGTAACTCCATGGACAGCAATCAAGCTTAAAATTGTACATAAATATGGGGATAATTCAGTTGTTGCAAAAAGGGGGGGCAGAATTCAGTAGAATAGTTAAAGTCCTTTTCTCTTTACAAGCATTAAATGAGGACAGAGAACCTCAGGTGTTCTTATGCTAGTGCTTGCTGAGTGCATATTAAGAAAGAAATTTCAAAGAGATATATACATCTAGAGAGAGTGTTATTAGAGGTTTCAGTGTATGTATTTGGAAACTGGAATATAATCCCATAAATTATCACCTTTTATGACTAGAAAATATTTGCCAATGAAGAAGTGGTCTTTAGGTCTTAAGACTTTTAGCTGTTTAATAAAAATGTAACTTTATTCAATGATTTCTTGTAGTTACCTTTATAAAGTTTTGCTATTGTCTAAAATATTTTTGTATCATGTGTCTTTGAAATTTGACAGCTGATTTGGGTGTTGAATTTCTGCCCAGCCATTTATCAGTATTATCATTTTATTCAGTAGTGGCAGGTGTATTAGACCAATGAGACCTAGGCAAGGCATGGAAACTTTCCTGTGGTTTGATTACACATTACACCAGAAAACTTCAGTATCTCATTCCAGAATGAGGAAAAAATATTTTACAAAGAAGCTAATTACCTATGTGAAATCTATGGGGTGGAAAAAGTGTGGCTCTGGGGAGTTTCTGCATGGTGGGGAGGGTGATGATAGAATATGTGAATTTCTACTTCTAGAAGTTGTGAAATAGCCCTGCACTTTTGCAGAATGTCCTTCCTTAAACCTGGCTTAATCCACAGCTGTAGCTGAAAACATGACCTGGGGCTTAGCTGCTCTATCCCTGGCTTCTTGAAGACCTCACTGTCTGGCTCCCAGACATCGGCCTAAGGACTGCCTGCTTTCTGGTCACAGGAGGACCTTGATATGACCAAGCAGTTTTATATGTGGTTGTGCAAAACGTTTCTGTTTAATGCACAGTGTTACCGATTTATATCTTGGTTTCAGTGGCACTATGTCTAGGGGAGGCAAAATCTTTTTAAACAGTGCTTTGGCTTAGATACTTGTGAATCAAAGATAGCACAGAAATGAACTAAGTAAATACCATTTGGAATTATATTTTGATACTAACTGAATTTTTCCTAGTATTTAAAATGGGTTTACTTGTCAAAGGGCCAACAGAACTCTTGGTTTTACTTTTGTAATTATTGTACAGAAAATTTCAGGAGTGTTTGAGTGCTTGTCATAATCAGGCGTTTTCCTTAATAAGTAGGGATATGATCATTTACAGGAATTAAGCATGAAAAAAGTTTTTAAAATGTATTTTTGTGATGTGCTATGTTGAGAGGAAACCAAATATTTATGATTTAAAAACATTCATATCAAAACATTGTACAATGTAATTAATATGCTCAACTTCCACAATTTTTTGCTAATTTTTATAAGATATATTAAAAATATTTTGTATGTCTTTTTAAGTAAAATGGACCCAATAAGAAAATTAAAAATACCAGAACATGCATTTTAAACTGTCTGATTTAATAAAACAGTGGGGGTAAAGTTGGGTATATCTATGTGTATTTTCATATAATGAGATGGACTTTGGTTTAGGGACACTTCCTGAAAACACTGGGTTTGGAGTTTAGACCCCAAGAAGTTAGCTATGGCCTCATGTTTGGTGTTTGAGTCACCAATGTGGGCAAGCCATGGCTGATGTGTCAGCTCACAAACGGGAACTTACAAAGATGATTTCTTACTCACTGTTGCTGTTACCTCCACATTTTCTTACCTTTGTTTTCCTTAGTTTTCTTTTTATGCCTTGCAGTTTTTCTTTCACCAGAGTAAACCATGTGGTTGCTGGTTTGTTTTGATTTACATTGTTGCCAAGATAAAATGCCTGTTGTGGACTGAAGCCACTCAGTCCAGCTTGATTGTGTATTGGAAAGCTGATCTTTCCCTCTTCGAGGGAAGGAGAGGACACTAGTTGGTGTGTTTAAGAACTGTTCTTTCTTTATTGCAGTGGTTCTCAACTGGTGGTGATTTTGCCCTCCAGGGGACATTTGACAATGTTTGGAGACATTTTTGGTTGTCACAACTGGAGGGAGTGTTGCTGGCATCAAGTGGGTAGAGGTTAGGGATGCTGCAAAACATCCTACAATGCCCAGGACAGCACCTAGTAACAGAATTATCTGGACTAAAATGTCAGTAGTGGTAAGGTTGAGAAAACCTGCTCTGCAGAAAGACAAGTTATATTATCCAGAACACAGTACAACCCTTGGGGTTCAGGTTTCCCATTCACATGTCCCAGGAGTTGACTGATCTCTTTGGTGTAAATGAGGAGCACCTGGAAGGGAGAATGCCTGTTTCTCTGTAAGCTGGCAGAGAGCAGAGGGCAGGGACCTCTGACACACCCAGAGCCTCTGGAGGAAGTTGCTTTACATATATTTTAAAGACTGTGGGGCCGGGTGTGGTGGCTCACGCCTATAATCCTAGCACTTTGGGAGGCCGAGGCGGGTGGATCACGAGGTCAAGAGATTGAGACCATCCTGGTCAACATGGTGAAACCCCGTCTCTACTAAAAATACAAAAAATTAGCTGGGCATGATGGCACGCGCCTGTAGTCCCAGCTACTAGGGAGGCTGAGGCGGGAGAGTTGCTTGAGCCTGGGAGGCGGAGGTTGTCGTGAGCCGAGATTGCGCCATTGCACTCCAGCTTGGGTAACAAAAGTGAAACTCCATCTCAAAAAACAAAAAAAGACTGTGATGATGCAGGTTGTCGAGGCATGAAGTATAAAAGCTGCCTTAACCCTGATTTCTTTCCAGGTGCTGAAACAGGGTGGGTCTGTCAGCACCATTTAGCAGTTTGTGAGGAATGCATTTTCAGATTTGCCAGTCAGGTAGTGATGTGTCCTGCACAGCACTTGTGTTTGTTCTAACTGGCCAAGCCTTAATTGCAACCTCCTGGGAAGTTCTAGCAAGGCACAGAGCAAGGCCCTCGTGGGGTGAGGATCAGGTGAGTAAAGTCAAGCCATATGAAAGCGTGGGAGGAGGCACGCCACAGCTTTTACAGTGCAGAGGAGGTGCTCCAGATTTGTTAAAGAATCAGACCTGGGAGTAGTTTATGGAAGCTTTCTTTCCTCTCTTTCCCCATCTACTCCTTTCTTTATATATTAGATACTGTAATAATCACCTCCCAACTTCCTAATTGGCAATATCCACTAATGCTAAATAAAACATCTACCCTCTGACCCAGCAGTTTCCACTCATTCCAGAGAAATGAGGCTGATTTCCACCAAGAGACTTGTATAAGAAGATGCACAACAGTTTTGCTTATAATGCTCCAAACCTGAGACACCCAACTATTCACCAGTAGAGAATAGACAAATGAATTGTATATTCAGACAAAGGATACTACACTTAACATATTACAGAGAGATGCAACAACGCCGCTGAATCTCATGGACATCATGTTGAGCAAAAAAGCCAAATGCAAAAGAGCATATACACCCATTCATATTAACTGCCAAGACACACTGTTAATCGGTGGATTTAGAAGTGAGGGGGCCGGGCGCGGTGGCTCAAGCCTGTAATCCCAGCACTTTGGGAGGCCGAGGTGGGCGGATCACGAGGTCAACAGGTCTAGACCATCCTGGCCAACATGGTGAAACCCCGTCTTTACTAAAAATGACAAAAAATTAGCTGGGCACGGTGGCGTGTGCCTGTAATCCCAGCTACTCAGGAGGCTGAGGCAGGAGAATTGCCTGAACCCAGGGGGCGGAGGTTGCGGTGAGCCAAGATCGCGCCATTGCACTCCAGCCTGGGTAACAAGAGCGAAACTCCATCTCAAAAAAAAAAAAAAAAGAAGTGAGGGTATCAGGCAGGTGGCTGTAGACTAGGAAGGGACGCAAGTGAACTTTCTGGGATGCTGTCAATGGGCAGTGGTTATGTAGGTAAAAGGCAATCAACTTTATACCCAGGATTTGTGCAGTTTACTGTCTATAAATGTATTGCTTCTAGAATGCCTGAACTGGCTCACCTTGCAATTTTGTTTTTTAGATGGGGTCTCAGTCTGATGCCAAGGCTAGAGTGCAGTGGCGTGATCTCAGCTCACTGCAGCCTCCACCTCCCAGGTTCAAGTGATTCTCCTGCCTCCGTCTTCCAAGTAGCTAGGACGTCAGGTGTGCACCACCACACCCAGCTAATTTTTATATTTTTAGTAGGCATGGAGTTTCACTAGGTTGGCCAGGCTGGTCTCGAACTCCTGACCTCAAGTGATCTGCCTACCTCAGCCTTCCAAAGTGCTGGGATTACAGGCATGAGCCACCTCCCCTGGCCTCACCTTTCAATTTGCAGAGAAGGAACTAGAAGGGGACACGCGAAATCTGAACTGGACTTCTAGGATGTTCATTATACCACCCACCTCCTCTCGGGTCCTCATTACATTTTTATGTCAAACATTTAATTTTTTTGTGCCCCATTACCCAGCTAGTTGCCATGTGTCATCCCTCCATGCAGAGAGATGACCCTTTCTAGTCCTGTGCTCAGCTTCCATGGAAACTTCCGAGGCTGCCGAGTCTTTGGCCCTGGGTAGTGGATATATCTGTGGTGGACACTAAATTCCAAGCAGGGCTACACTCAGCCTCCTTTTCCTGTTCCCACCACACAGACACAGTCCATGGTCTCTTAGGGTTGTGCACCCACAGGAATGCAGGCCTTCCTGTGTTTATATCCTCCTCAACAGCAGTTCAAAGGGGCCAGCTGAGGGCCAGCGGGACTTTTGGAGTGGGTAGAGGGAAGCTCTGTCTAGCAAACTCCATTCTGTTCGGTCCCCAAGACCCACAGCCCACTGCCCCCTCCTCCTCATCGGAAGTCCTCATTTCCTGTCCCATTTCACCCTACCTCTCCCCCTCCGGCAACACTTTCGGCTTGGACCAGCAGCCCACGGCTGTTTCAGGGAGCAGCCTCCCTGCCCCACTTTCTGCATTTTCCCTCTGCTCTTAGGTTTCCTTTTCTTCCTGATGCATTGGCCAGGACCATCCTGAGGAGGTTCCCTGGGAAGACTGTCCTCCCACAGTCTGGTTTCAGGGGATACCAGGACTGCTGCACCTCCACACTCATCGGTCTTCCACTCCCCTCAAAGTTCAGGCTGATAAGAGAGCAGCGTTACTGTCCAACTCTGCCAAATGTGGGTTTCTGTTCCCATTCGGAGGGTGGGTCTGGAATACTTGTTTACAAGGTGTAGAGGTGGAAGACTTCATCCAAGAGCCCCAAGGCCTTGTACACCTCAGTGCAGTTAGCTGGAAGATGGCTAAAGCTGTGAATGGCTTTTTTCTAGAGGTGTTGCCCTCCCAGCCTGGGCTACAAACGGTCAGCGCTTGAACCTTCCTCCCCACCCCCACCCCAATCAGGCCTCCTTCCCATTTAGGGCACTAAGTTGGAAAGGAGCCTGGACTTCAGAGTCAAACAGACCTGGGCTCTACTGTGGTTTCACCTTATGGTGTCATATTGGGTGGGTGATGTGTTCTCAGGATGTCACACCTGAGGCATACGGTGACCACCTGTCCCTCATCGGTGAGGCACATGCATATCCTGTTCAGGTTTCTCCACATTGCAGGGACTCACTTCCCTGCCCTGGTGTTTTGTCTTCATGAATGTTCTTTAGAAAGTCACATGGAGAGGGGTTTTCCATCTGGGCTTGGCCAGGCCACTTAATGGCCATGTTGCTGGTGGGCTGGCCTGTTCTGAGAAGATCTGGCAGGTGACTGCGGTAGGTCAGCCATTCAAGGCTACTACTGGAGAGTTTGCGAGATACCTCAGGTGCTCCTTGCATTTCCACAGGCAGGTCCATAACTTCTGAGGTATCCAGCAAAGGCAGGTAGCTGGCAAATCTGTAAATGGATGAGTGAACAGATGTGGTTCTGGGTGAGGGCAGCAGCCCAGCAACACGCTTCCCTAGTCACACCTTTTCTTTGAAAGGCCCAAGGCTGTGGAGAGGACCCAAGGGCCTGTGACTGCCACCTCCCAGTAGACCCCAAGGACCTCCAGCCTCTGCTCTCCCCTTAAGGGTCCTGTGGCTTCCTTGGTGGCCATTAGCGGTGGTGGCCAGAGCTGTTCTCCACTCTACCTCCCAGGGCCTTGCCCAGCAGCTGATGCTTCCTGCACTTGGGATACTCCTGCTGATCTGCCTCACTCACTCACTGCCCGTCACCCAGATGAACTTTCCCAAAAGCCAGCCCAGAGCTCCTTAAGGGCAGGGGCAGCCTTGTTGTGGTAGTTTCAGCACCCTGTACCAAGCAGGTGTTTAGTAAATGCTGGCTTTTGAGTGGTCCCTTTCTGAAATAAATTCCTCGTTCTAAAATATATCCTGCATCTGGTCCCCTTGGGCCCAAACAGAGCTTGAACTAGACAGCAGAGACTGACCACCTCAACTCTCAAGTTTCTGGTCTGTTTGGAGCCTCTACCCTACTCTACCCTAAGGCTGGGAACCCTTTTTCCTTCCTTTTTTTTCTTAAAGGAAGTTAATCCCAGCTTATGTGAAAGATAGGACAATCAACCTCAATGCCTCAAATCCTGGGCTTCATTTCTCCGTTTCTCCCAGGGAATCCTGGGAGTCCACATGCAAACAGATACTAGAAAGGCAAAAACTTCTGGAATCCCCTTGATAGGCCAATTCAGCCCCCTTTCTCTCTCCCAATGTGATTTTTTTTCAAAAAATAACTTTTGTAGTTTTTTTTTCTTGTCACCAATACATACCCAATGTGGAAGATTGAGAAAAAGCAGATATGTAAAGAGAGTAAAATGCTTCGACATAATCTCACTCTGCAGACAACCTATAGTGACAAAAACCGCAATTACTTTTGCACCAACTAGGATTTCAGTGCACAGCCTTCCAGGCCTACATTTAGGTTTGTCTGAAACAGGAACACTCGGTTCAGCCGCCAGCCTGCCCCGGTGCTCCATTAAGGACCAATCCCACCATCCTGAGCCTCCTTTGCAGGTCCTGAAATAACCCCAGCTCCTGGGGTGACAAAATGCACGCGCTTTCTCGGGGAAGGAGGGGAAGAAAAGACCTAGTGGCGCAGGTCTGCGTGGCCTAGGGGGTTCCCTGGGCTGGGGGAGGGGGATCCTTGGGCGGGGAAGGCGGGGCGCGGCAGGATCTTGGTGCAGGCCTGCGCATGCGCGCGGCCGTGGGCGGGACGCACTACCAGGTGGTTTGTCCGCCAGATGGCAGGCGTGCGCCGTGCCCGCAGGTCTCAGCCCCTACATGGGCGCGCGGGGCCGGGCCAGGGTATAGTCCGGTAAGCCATGACCGCTTCGCTCCCCCTGCCTCGGGGTTCGACCCACCGGGGAGGAAAGCCACAGGCACTGAGCGCCTCCTGAGAGCCAGCCCTGACGTGAACTCATTTTATCTGCAACGACCCGAAAGGTGGGCGCAATTTTCCTATGTTCCAGATGTGGAAAGTGAGGCTCAGGGAACTTGGTACTTGCCCAAGGGGACACAGCAGTGACGACTCTGGGACGAAGCCCAGGTGTCCTGACGCGAGGGCCTCTTCCCGCGTTCCCCCCGGGTATGGCGTGCCGCTTGCCTGCAGCCTGCGGGGAGGTGGTCGGTGGCCGCCCCGGCTCCTCCTCAGGCCCCTGAGGATTTACGCCCGGGTCCCTGAGGAGGGCCCCGTGGCCTTGTGGCATCAGTGGTCACGATGCCAGCCCCACACGGCCTCCCATCGGTTCCCGCGAGTGCTCAAAACAGGGCCGCTCCTCCCCTTCTCCTCCCCCTCCTCTCCCCTCCCCGGCGTCTCCCATGGAGGGCGCTGCGGGCGGCCTGATTGGGACGAGGGCGGGCTGGCAGCCCACTAGCAGGGGCCTGTTTCCTGACTCGTTTGACCCTGGCTGTCCCTGCAGAGGCCCCAGCAGACCCAGCAAGGTCATCTAGGGCGAAATTCCAGCCTGAGCCCTGAGCAGTGACTTCAGTTTTCCCGATAAGGCTCAAGAAGGGACACAGAGTGTCCTCCCCACACCCCCACTCTGTCAGCACCTCCACTCTGGTGAAGCCTCTGCTGCAGACAGCCCGGCTGGAGAAGAGACAAAGATAGACTCGGGACAGATAAGGACAGAGACAGCCAGGGAGAGAGGGGCAAGGAGCTCAGAGGTGAAGATGGGGCCGCACCGATGGGGAGGCAGCGGGTCTGCGGCCGCCGAGATGGGAAGTGGGCCCTGGAGCGCGCTTGCCGAGGCTACACCGGAGCGGGGCTGGGATGTTGGAGGAAGGCGCCGTTCTGAGGGCTGGAACAGAAGGGGATTGGGCTGGACACTTGAAGGCCACAGCCCTGTACCTCTGGGCCTAGTCTCGTGTGTGCACCTGAGATCGGTGGGTGAGGGATGACGGTGGAGTCTTTGAGGGATGCGCTTGCTGAGCCTCCAGGAGGCAGGAGTGGAGAGGGCAAGGGAGGGAGGGTAGGACCTGCGGTGGAGGAGGCCGGCAGGGGTGGGGGGGGGCGGTGGCACAGGAGGCAGATGCCTCCTGCCCTAGACTGTTGAGTCTCTCCTGCCTGCTGGAGGTGGAGGTCCCTGCCAGGCTTACGACTTACTCCATGCACACTCTGATAGAATATTTGCACCCAATACTGACTGTTTGGCTTGGCAAATAAGCAAAGCCATAAAGTTACAGCCGGCCTGTAGGCTCCTAGTCACCATGTGCAGCTGAGTCACAACCACTTACCCCACCCCCTGGAAAGCAAGCGCCTGTGCTCATGCCTGAACTCAGACACATATCCATACAGGTAGCCACAGATGCCGCATGCCACTGAGTCATAGCTGTCTCCTCAGAGAGCACGTGCCTGCATGCACTTGCACACAGGTCCCCACAGATGCCGTATACACCTGAGCGTGAGTCATCATCATCATTGAACCCTGAGGGAGGGCACCCAGAGTATGTTCTGCCATCCCTGCTTAGAGATATCCATATATATACATATACGATATGTGCCCACCACACATCCTGTTGTACCTGCTGTATCATAGTAGCAGATCAATAAATGTTTGTGGCATGAATAAGTAAATGAATGAACTACCAAGTGAAAAGTGAGTGACCCCCACACTGCGTGGATACTCAGTAAAATTGGTTGGGGCAACTCTGCAGGGTGGGTCCCAAGCTCTGTGTCTAAAGGGAGTTGTCTTGCTCCAAATATAGCCTCCGTGGGCGGGCAGGGAGCCAGGGCTGCCTCCCAGACCCTGACTTCACTGGGACAGAGGCCCAACCTCTGAAGAGTTGAAGAAAATTAACAGAGAACAGGCCCTGGCTTTCTGTGGCCAGGGCTGAGCTGTGAGACCAGTTGACAGAGGACTGTGTACTCTGGAAATATCACTTACTCAGAGACTTGAGCTGTAGGATAGAGCGCTCTGCTGAAGATCCCAGAGGACTGGTTCTGGATTGGTCTTTTGGGGAACTCTGCCCCAAATGTGCAGAATGTGCAGGAAGCCTGGTCCTACTTAAGATCTGGGACAAATACAGTGCCTGGGCTGGCCTGGTGATTTCAAAACTGAGGGCCCCTGTTAGACAGTTTTTCGTCTAGGCCTGCCCTTCTGGCTTGGGTTTGTTCCCAGAGCTGCTTCCCTGTCTCTCCCTTGAATCTTCTTTTCTGAAGCCCCTGTGCTTCTGCCCTAATTCATCATCTGGAATATTTTAATATTACCCCAACTGGTCTTCCTGCTTTTAGATGGGAAGAACTATCTATCTTGTTCATAGCTGTCAGAGTTATTTTTCTAAAATACAGATCTGACTATGTAACTTTTCTGTTCAAAATCCTTCCTTAGCTCCCCACTTTTCAGCATTAAAGTTGGATGGCCTTATCCCTGTGATGAGATCCTTCATGACCTGGCTCCACTCTTCCTGGAGGTTATGAAAGGGTAACATGTGGATGGACAGTTGTCGTTTATATGGATCGATGGGTGGTGGGTGGATTCTAGGATAATGGATGCTGATAGGGATTAATGGACTAGCAGACTGATTTGTAGACAGATGATTAGAAATATAAATGATTAGAAGGGCATGTGGGGATGGAGAGATGGGTAGATGGATGGTTGGAAGGATACTGCTCAAGTCAAGGTTGTTTTTGTTGCAAGGAACAGAAAAAAAAAACAAAATTTTCAAGAATGAGGGGAACAATTGTGAGAATACAGTGGACAACCTTGCAGAGAGCACTAACATTCAGGCCTCTGCCTCGTGAAGATTGGAACTGGAAAGTCACGAATAGTGGCTCTTCTTTCCATCTCCCAAGGACATCAAGGTTCCTCTCTTTCCTGCATTTCTCTGTGTACTCATTCCGTCTCAACAGGCTCCCTCTGCTTGATTTTCTTCCTCATGGTCTACTGTCAGCCACTCTTACTCATTCCTTCCACAAGTTTTTACAAAGTGCTTATTTATGTGATTGCTCGTACCTCAACAAAGCTCCTATGTGTTGAAAAATAGCAAGCAAAACAAAGTTGCTGCATTTATGAAGCATACTTTCTAATGAGGAGAGACAGTAGGCAGTTATATGTGTGCTGACAATAAGTGCTATGAAAAAATAAAGCAGGGTAAGAAGTGTGGGAGCAGTTTGGGGAGGGGTTGGGTTTCTGCGGCATATAGGACACTCAGAGAGGGTATCCCTGATATGGTCATATTTGAGCAGAGATCTGAAGAAAGTGAGGTGAGCTGTGAAGATATCTGGGAGAAGAATGCTCTAGGAAGAGGGCATGGCAAGTGCAGTGGTCCTGAGGTGGGAACTCTGTGGCACTGTGTGAGGAACATCAGTGAGGCCAATGTGGCTGACATTGTGTGAACACTGGGAGGATGGTGGAAGATGAGGTCAGAAGGGTAGCAGAGGATGGATCATGAAGTGTGTTACAAGCCATTGTGAGGACTTAGACTTTTACTCCAAAAAGGAGGGAAGGCAATAGAGGATATTCAACAGAGAAGTGATATGATCTTAGATTTTAAAAAGGACCTCTCGGGCTACTGTGATGAGAATAGACTGAAAGGGACAAGGCAGGAATGGGAAGCAAACAAGAAGACCACTTACAAGGCTACCATAGAAATCCAGGTAAGAGAGGTTGGTGGCTTGGACCAGGGTGGCAGTGGTGAGGGTAGTGATAAGTGGTCCAGTTTAGGATGTATTTTGAAGGTAATCAGGATTTGCTGATGGATGGGATATGGGTGCAACTTCCCTCCAGTGAGGTGGCAACTGCTCAAATCAGCTGTGAATAAGGAGGATATGAGATATAGTGTGGCCATCTAACTCCACTCTCCAGCAGAGGCAGCTTGACATTTGTCTTGGATAATGAGGACTAAATGCAGGGTTGCACAGTCACGCCCAGCAGCACAGTTGTCTCTGTCTGAGCTGTAGGTTCACTCTGAATCCCACTCTTTCAAGGCAGACATATTCAGCAGGCTTAATTGAAAACTGGAACATAGCTTACCATTGTTAGGATAGAACTAGAGCTTGAAGCGACCATGACTTCTCAATGATATTGAGCATACACACTCTCCAAGGGAGAGAATGAAGGAAGAGAATGTTTCATGATTGGCTAAGTCTATCACCATCCAGTACAGACAGCCTCGTTTGGGCAGAGTTTTATGGCAAGGTATTGAAGTTAAATATGTATGGATGTCTGTGACAGATCTATATAGAATATATTGTATCCATATGTAATACACACATAAGCTACTATATATAATCTTTATATATTTATGTATAATATATCACATATTCTACACATACAAACACAGTTGCCTTTAGTTGAGGAATTCCAAGACCCTTGTCCAGTCAGGGTTGCTGCCCAGAGAAGTAAAACTGATTTCACTTAATATGCATGATACAAGCCTGAAACTTTAAACAGAAGGAAATGTTTGTGTCCATTTTCCTTAGAAAGGGGAGGTGGGTGTGGTGGGTACCAGAGCTTAAATATTCTTTTGTATTATAAATGAATTGTGAGGATAGTGAATAGATGTATGTAACATAAATAAAGGACTATTTAGGATGCTGACTATTTAGGCTGATGATAGACTAGATTACATCAGATTAGATGGCACAGGAGGCTGGACAGAATGTGAACGTGGATTGTTGATAGCTAGTTTTCTGTGAGCCAGGAAGCAAGCCCTCCCCAGACACCGAATCTGCTAGTGCCTTGATCTTGGACTTTCCAACCTTCAGAACTGCAAGAAATACATTTTTGTTGTTTATAAGCCACCTAGTCTGTGGATGTCCTGTTACAGCAGTCCAGACTACCTAAGACAGTTGGTGGAATTGCACTGAGAATTGAACAGCTCGATGATGGCTGTTTAGATTGGTGGATGTGTGAATTTTAGGTTACTAGATAGACAGCAAATGGAGGGATGAATGGCTTGATACCCTTAAAAGTGGTGCCTCAAAGTCACTTGGAAACTTTGTTAAACATAGACTGTTGGACTCTAACTCCAGAGTTTTTGATTTGATAGATCTGTGGTGGGGCCTCAGAGTTTGCATTTCCAACAAGTTTCCAGGTAATGCTGATACTCCTAGTCTAGAGACCGTCCTCTGAGAACCACTGTTCTGTGGTATGCCTGGGATTGTCCCATGCCAGTAGAGCCAACATGGCATCGCCAAGCTGGAATGGAGGAATCTGGGGACTCTGGACTTAAGGATGTCATCCAGGAGGGCTCTAGGCATCCTGTCACTGGCAATGGGCTTTATGTCCACAATAGGCCTAGAGGCCCATGGCTCTTCTCCCAGGGATGTGGGGAATGTGGCACCTTTGTTTAGGACATCATGGCCCATCATGGTCTGTCTGGTCATCTCTAACCCCTGTCATCCTCAACTAGGGTTGAATAGGGTCCATAAGGTACAGGTACTTGGCCATCCAAGGGTGCTGGTCTTGGCTGTGGGGCATATAGAGCACTCAGAGGCAGTGCCACAGCCAGCCTAGTGCCCAGGAGCCAGCTTCAAAGGATTGTAGATGTTCACTCTGAACCCCACCCTGCTGAGGGGACCTGGCATGCCCTTTTGGTTTCTTAAAAACACTTTTCTGTTTGTTGTCCCTCTTTTCTCAGGCATTGTCAACCTCTCATCTGAACAAGATTCTGCTCATCAACATTTAAACACACTTGAGTCTCCCTTACCTTAAAAAACAAACAGAAGCTTCTTCCTTTGACTCCATGTCTTCCAGCAGCTACTGCCCCACTCTCCTCTCAAACCACAGTCAAGTGTCTCCAGAGCACTCTCTGTTTCCTCACACCTCACATGCCTCCTGTCCATGACAGCCTGGCTTCTACCTGCCTCACTTCACCGAAACAGCACTCCCTAAAATCACTGGTGAGGTGACCTTCAGGACACTAAATCCAAAGTGCATTTTTTTTTTTTTTTGGTAGTATCCTGGAATTCAAGCATTTTTCATTCTCCTTATTTTTTAGATTTTCCAGCAGCATCCAAACATTCTCTTGCTTCTTGAGTCTTCTCCATTCCTTGCAAGGCACAGCATTCTTCTGGCTCTTCCTTTATCTTTGTCTGCTCTTTCTCTGTTTACCCTCTATTCCAGGTTTATTCTCCTTTACCTGGCCGTTGAACATTAGTGTCCTTAAGGCACATGCTGGGTTCTTTTTTTACTTAATACTTTTCCTTCTTGGCAGTTTTATCCATGTCCTCAGGTACCATCTATTTTTCTCCCTCCCAAATAAGTATCTCCAGCTTATTCCCCTCTGGATATCCAAGCACTCAGCCTCTTCGTTGGGACATCTCAAAGGCACCTCAGCCTCTAACTATCTAAGGCCAAACATAGGATATTTTCGCCTCCTCAACCCAGTCCTGGTCATCCTTTGTGTTCCTCATCTCAGGGAAAGGTACCACCATCCATTCAGCTGAGCAACTCAGAAAGCTAGCAGGCCCTTTGACACCTGTGTCCCTCAGCCTTCATGAGCAAACCATTACCAGTATCTCTCCATCTTTCTTCTAAATATCTCTTGACTCTGCAGTTTTTGTCATCTTCACCATCCTATCCTAGTCAAAACCATCTCTTCCCTGAACCATTGCAGTTGCCTCTGAAGTGGTCTTTCCACTGGCTTTCTTGCGTCCCTCCAACCCATTCTCCACGTTGCAGACATTCTGCACGTAGGTTCTGTCTTGTAGCTCAGAGATGGGGAGATAAATTGCCTGGAGGGGTAGGCCCTGCTCCGGGTCACAGCAGGGGCTGGGCCTCAGGCTTCCCTGCCCTACTCTCAGCCATGGCCCTTTCCAGGACAGGAAGGCAGGCCCACACATAGGCTCGAGGCCCCACTAGACATGTGGCTCAGCCAGGCCTCCCTGGGAATAGAGAAGAGGCTTTGAAATTTGCAGTATCAAGTTTCGGAAAACACAGGGTCAGGGTCAGCAGAGCAGCTGGTAGTGGGGAAGGCCAGGCCCAGCTAATTTCCTGTCAGAAGGGCCCAGAGGCTCCAGCCCTCTCTGGGCTGGCCACAGGGGAGGAGATGCCGGGAATGGTTCACATTCTTCTGGCTGGGGCTGCCCTGAACCTCGGGGGACCTGTGGGGAGTGAGGAGGTGGATCTGCTGAGGCCAGAGTTAGGGGCTCTCCGTAGGGACCAGGCATCTGTTGTTCAACTCTTAGGCTTGGATGAGGCCAGGGACTGCAAAGGAGATGCAAAAAGACCATTGCAGCTGTGGGAGCTGTAGGATAAATAAGCCTAACTTCACATTTTACAGATGAGGAAATAGGCTCAGACAGGGCCAAATTCTTAGCAGGATTCTGCAGAGTGTCTCATATTAAGCCCAGAGCTCCCTGTTTCTAATTGCCCAGGTCTGGATTTCCTGGAAGGCCCAGCAATGGCTGAGCTGTGTGATGATGGGGGATACGGTGAGCTGGGCTGGGCCTGGGCTCCTCCTGCTCACCTCCAGACTAGGAGATGCACTTCTTAGGTGCTCTATCTGTGGGGTAGGTGGCCATGGTGTGGAGTGTGTATGAGAGGGCGAAGTTAGCTGTGGCCCCATCCCTCCTCTCCTTGGAGGGCCCAACCTCATCCTACCCACAAGGAGAACTTTATGTCCTGGTGCAATCTTCTAAGGGGTGAGGCAATCCTGGCTTTGAATGGCACCCTAAGTGGCCCAGCCAGGCTGAGTGTGATGTAGGGGTCAGAGGTCCTCTGTATTCCTAATTCTTTGGTGCCAAGACTGGCCTGGTTGACCTGTCAGAATTGGGGAGAAGAGCACAGGATGCAGTCAGACAAGCTTGGGTTCAAATCCCAGCTCCATCAAGCACTGCTGTGTGGCCTTGGACAAGGTCATTTAACCTCATGAAATCATGGACTCCTCAGCTGTTAAAATGGGGAGTGACTATTTAACTTCTTTCTCTAAGCCAAGATGTGTGATGGGGGTGGGTGTGTGACTTCAGGAACCCCTCCCAGATCCTGGAAGTGCTGCGCATACGCTCTCTACCAGCTGCCCCCTCCCCAAGGAAGCATATGCCTGCTCCTGATGTCAGTACCAGGGCCTGGCTGCCTCCCGCCTGGCCGTCCCTTCTCTACTCCTGGCACTTGACTCTGAGGCTTGGGCCATTCTTAGATGTCCCAGGCATCAACCTGACAGTCTTCAGCTGCCCCTCTCTCCCTTTATCCCCTCTGTCCCATCAGTGAGGCCATAAATCCTAGAGATGCCACCTCAGGCATGTCTCTGGAGCTCCCATGTCTATTCAGCCCAACTCCCTTCTTAGGTTGGGATAATTACAGCAGCTCCTCACTGGCCTGCCTTCCTCCCAGCCCTCTTTTGCCATCCTCACCAGGGAGATCTTCTAAAATACATGTCACAAACCTGACTTAACTTCTTTTCTTTGCTCCTCCTTGATTTCACCTTTGCCCAGCAGCGATCTTATCCTTTAATACTCCGCCTAAATGTTATTTACTCAGGAAGTCCTCTCTTACCCCAAGGCTGGGCTATGAACTCTTCCCATCTTTCTGCAGGCTCCTACCTGCTCTCACCCGATCATAGCTCTGGTTACACCAGAAATCATATCTTGGATAGTAGCTTATTTTATCTGGGGTCCAAAGTATCCAGGAGCAGGCATTAGCACAGAGGAAGGATCAATAACTGCATGTTGAATGAATGAAAATGGACAAACAAATGCATGTGAAGATGGACACATTGGTTTTGGGTGACCAGCTCATTCATTATAGGTTCATTCATACAGTTGTGGGAGGACATGTGCATGGTCAGGGTTTGCCCTGATACCGCATATACTAAAATGCTGGGCAGGTAAGTGATTTTCAGTTGCCCCCCAACTGGTAAGTCTCAGGCTCCCAGTGTATGTCCTGTTCAGGTAAAGGCCAGTGATGGAGCCGTGGTAGACAAGTCCTATCCTCATCTGCTAAATTCAGCTTCCCTCAGTAAATATGGTGTTAAGAGATTATATGGTTTGGCTGTGTCTCCACCCAAATCTCATCTTGAACTGTAGTTCCCATAATCCCCACATGTCGTGCGAGGGACCCAGTTGGAGGTAATTGAATCATAGGGGCAGTTAACTTCATGCTGTTCTTGTGATAGTGACTGAGATCTGATGGTTTTTGTTGTTGTTTTTGATGGAGTTACTCTTGTGCCTAGGCTGTAGTACAGTGGCGCAATCTTGACTCACTGCAACCTCTGCCTCCCAGGTTCAAGAGATTCTCCTGCCTCAGCCTCCCAAGTAGTTGGGACTACAGGCACGTGCCACCATGCTCAGCTAATTTTTTGTATTTTTAGTAGAGATGGGGTTTCACCATATTAGCCAGGATGGTCTCAATCTGCTGACCTCGTGATCTGCCTACCTTAGACTACTTGCAAACTGCTGGGATTACAGGCATGAGCCACTGTGCCCAGCTGATCTGATGGTTTTATAAGGGGCTTTCCCCTCTTTTGCTCAGCACTACTTCTTGCTGCCACCATGTGAAGAGGACATGTTTGCTTCCCCTTCTGCCATAATTGTAAGTTTCCTGAGGCCTCCCAAGCCATGCTGAACTGTGAGTCAATTAAACTTCTTTCCTTTATAAATTACCCAGTCTTGGCTATGTCTTAATTAGCAACGGACTAATACAAGAGAGGTCACCAAAAACAGGTGGAATCCAGGCAGTGGGTGGGCCTATGTCAGAAAGAGTCTGTATGCATAAGTGCCAGTATCACTAGGGTGTGGTATATGTGTGAACATGTATGCCTTTCTTTGTGTTGCATGTGTGAGTGTCCCCCTCGGCCTTGCAGCAGCTTCCTCTGCATATCACATTGCACCTCTGCCCCTCTGCCTCATTCTTACTTCTCCCTAGGCCATTCCCCATCCAATTTCCTTATTCTGAGCTCCTGCCCCCTGTACACAGATATTGCATGAGTACAATGTGATTGCACGAATCACTGTGGTTCATTATATAGCCCTATTAGTTTCCTATTGCTGTTGTAACACATTACTACAAATTTAGCAGCTTAAAACAATACAGATTTATTCTTACTCTTCTAGAGACCAGAAGTCCACAATGGGCGTTACTTGGCTAAAATCAAGGTGTTGGCAGGGCTATGTTCATTTCCGAGGCTCTGAGGAAGAATCCATTTTCTTGCTTTTACTAGCTTCTAGAGGTTGCCACATTCCTTGGCTTACATCCTCCTTCCATCTTCAAGGCCAGAAATGGCTCATTAAGTCCTTCTCCTATTGAGATTCCCATTGGGTCTTTCTCCGACATTTGCTTCTGCCTCCCACTTCCACTTATAAAGACTTGTGATGACATTGGACCCATCCAGGATAATGTCTTGAGGTCAGCTGATCAGCAACCTTAATTTCACCTGTAACCTTAATTCCTCTTTGCCATGTAACATGACATTTTCATAAGTTTCAGGGATTACAACATGGACATCTTCTGGAAGCAGGGGATTATTCTGCTTACAACAAATAGTCTGTGTCTACTTTAGGTTGTGAGTTCTTTGGGACCTGAACTGTACTGTACTTATCCAGAGATTCCTTAGTGTCCAGTATGCACTAGATGTTTCAACCAACAATTTATTGAGAGTACATTTTTTTGCTGGATACTTTCACATATATCATTTCTGTTTTTATCCTCATTTACAGATGAAGAAAATGAGATTCAGAGGAGTTAGGAACCACCCAAGGCCAGAAAGCTGGTGGCAGAACCAGAAATTTCAGTGTATACCGACTTCAAGTAGAAAATGCTGACACCTTTGTTCCCATAGATATAGAGCTCCAAAAGAGATAAATCCCTGGGCCCTTGATATTAATCATGAAAATCCACCTATTTCAGACTGTGGGGATCATTATAATCCAGTGATCCCAGCTTCTCTGATATCTATCGCTATTTGTATTGAGGCTAATGACTTCCAGCCCATGACTAAAGCAGGTCCATTCTTGGGATATGCAAAACTCCCTTGGCAGACTTTTTTTTTTGAGACGGAGTCTTGCTCTGTCGCCCAGCCTGGAGTGCAATGGTGTGATCTCTGCTCATCACAATCTCTGCCTCGTGGGTTCAAGCGGTTCTACTGCCTCAGCCTCCTGAATAGCTGGGATTACAGGCATGTGCCAACATGCCTGGCTAATTTTTTTGTATTTTTAGTAGAGACGGCTTTTCACCATGTTGGCCAGACTGGCCTCGAACTCCTGACCTTGTGATTTGCCCACCTCCGCCTCCCAAAGTGCTGGGATTACAGGCATGAGCCACTGCACCCAGCCTTTTGTTTGTTTTTTTTTGAGGTGGAGTCACTCTGTCGCCTAGGCTGGAGTGCAGTGGCACAATCTCAGCTCACTGCAACTGCTCTCTCCTTGGTTCATGGGATTCTCCTACCTCAGCCTCCTGAGTAGCTAGGATTACAGGCATGTGCCACCATACCCAGCTAATTTTTATATATTAGTAAAGATGAGTTTTCATCATGTTGACCACACTGGTCTCAAACTCCTGACCTCTGGTGATCCATCTGCCTCAGCCTCCCAACGTACTGGGATTACAAGTGAGAGCCACCATGCCTGGCCTGACAGCCAGTTTTAGCACCAGAACTCCCCAGTGACCTTGCCACTCTCTTAAATGTGTACTACAGCCTAAGACTTTGCCATCTAACCTTCCTTCCCTCTCTCTTTCCTAGTGGTCCACCCCCATCATGGTCTGATAGCCTTCCCAACCTCTCTGGCCTCCCTGCCCACTGTTCCTGACAGTGCTTCCCTTAGAAATGAATGATTCCATATCTGAAAATTAGCTTAGATTTGGGAACCATTTACTAAAGAGGTGGCCAGGTCTCTAAGAAGAAGGGCCTTGCAGAATTGCAGCAAGTATATATCATGATGATTCCTTCATTCCCACCCCCCCCCACCAAAGGGACCTATGGCCATTTAGGTGATGATTCACTAGAGAAATGGGGATAACAAGACGTTCTGAGGTGTAGTAGATGCAGAGTTTGAGTTGACACATTAATACTTGGAGCTCAAAGCATCATCATGGCCCCTCTTTAAGAGGCCTTTTGGAGATGACTGTGATGTGATATGGCAGAAGAGTCTAGGGGCCTTTGAATGTCCCCTAGACTCTTCTCAGAGACCAATGCTGAGCCCCTGAAATGGCACTATTCCTTGAGACCAACTCATCACTTGGGGCAAGTCAACTGCATCAGGCCCTTTCCATTCTGGAAGGGACAATGGTTCATTTTTACAGGGATAGAAACTTATTCTGGGCATGGGATTGCCTTTCCTCACCACAGAGCCTTACTTAGCATCACTTTCCAGAGACTTACAGAATGCCTGATCCAAAGGCATGGAATTCCACACAGCATAGCACTTAACTGGGGGACACTATAATAGGAAGGGTCCTATTGAACTATGGTTTGTGGTTGCCACAGACACTTGGGATTCTTTATGATCAGAAACCAGCAGACAAGAAGAATAGTCATCATACTGGCAGGGATAACTGACCCTGATCAACAGGAAGGGGCAAGGCTGCTTCTGCATAATGGGGGTAGGAGGAATGTGTGTGGAGCCCATGTGATCCACTGGGCACCTCCAGGTACCCCCACTGTAATTGTGAAAGGATGTGCAGCAACCCTGAGAAGGGTTTGATTATTTAGCATTTATCCCTTTCCCTTCTCTCCCCTCCCCTCACCCCTAGAATAAAGGTTTGGGTCACACCACCAGGTAAGCAACCAACATCTGAGGAGGTTGTTGAGGGTGAGGGGAATTCAGAATAGATAGTTGAAGAGGGAGAGGATGAATGCCAGTTATGGCTCCAAGATTAACTTCATTGATAGGGGCTGTAGTTAGTCCACAGACCTCCTGCTTTATTCTGAGTTCTCCTTGGGAATAGAAGCCCAAGGGAAATGGGGAGCAACTTTTCCTTGAACCTGGTGGAGAGTAAAGATCTGTGTGGCACAAGGGGGTAGACTGTGGTAACACTATAGTGTTAACATACAACTATACTATGTTAACATTATAGTTGTAGTGTATTTCAGAGAGTTCAAATCATGAATCTTATTTTTTTATTTTTTATTTTTATTTTTTTGAGACAGAATCTCAGTCTGTTACCCAGGCTGGGGGTACAGTGTCATGAACGCAGCTCACTGCAAACTCCACCTCCTAGGTTCAAGTGATTCTTGTGCCTTGCCCTCCCAAGTAGTTGGGATTACAGGCATGCACCGCTACGCCCAGCTAATTTTGGCAGAGATCGGATTTTACCATGTTGGCCAGGCTGTTCTAGAACTCCTGGCCTCAAGCAATCCAACTACCTTGGTCTCCCAAAGTGCTGGGATTACAGGTGTGAGCCCCCACGCTCAGCCCTCTTTTTTAGAGAGTTCAAATAATGACCAGTTAAGCTCTGAATTTTCCTTGATATGATCTTTCCATTAGTATTTGTTGTTATTTTTGAGACAGGGTCTTGCTCTGTTGCCCGGGCCAGAGTATAGTGGTGTGATCATGGCTCACTGCAACTCCAACCTCCTGGGCTCAATTGATCTTCCTGCCTCAGCCTCCCAAGTAGCTGGGATGACAGGTGCATGCCATCATGCCTACCTAATTTTTATATTTTTTGTAGAGATGGGGCTTTGCCATGTTGCCCAGGCTGGTCTCAAACCCCTGGGCTCAAGTGATCCATCTGTTTTCGCCTCTCAAAGTGCTGGGATTACAGGCTTTAGCCACAGCACCTGGCCCGTTAGTTTAAATATATTCATGACAATAGGCCATAATATGTAGCTGGCTGGAGTCTCACAAAACCTTGGTATTCCATTGAGAGCAAACAAAATCCTATAAATCCTGTCAGAGAATGTCAAGAGTTTGGACCCATGTTTTAGATAGTGGTGACTGTCCTAGTGGCTTTTAAATAGCCTTCCTGAATCTGCCATTTAGAATATTTATTTTTGCTCTCAGAATATTTTTAGAAAAAAGCAAGGGAAAGGAGCCAAATCTTTTACAGATTCATGTAACCAAACCAAAATGAAACCAAAAAGAAGAGCATTCACAAAAATTTTAACCCAGGAATGTAGAAAAAAAATTACACATACATGTATTAGTCAGGGTTTTCTAGGGGAACAGAACTAATAGGATAGACAGATATATATATAAAGGGGAGTTTATTAAGTACTAACTCACATGATCACAAGGTCCCACAATAGGCCATCTGCAAGCTGATGAGCAAGGAAAGCCAGTCTGAGTCCCAAAACTGAAGAACTTGGAGTCTGATGTTCGAGGGCAGGAAGTGTCCAGCACAGGAGAAAGATGTAGCTGGGAGGCCAGGCCAGTCTCTGCACATTTTACTGCCTGCTTTTTATCTATCTAGCTGCGCTGGCAGCTGATTCGATGGTGCCCACCCAGATTAAGGGTGGGTCTGCCTTCCCCAGCCCATTGACTCAAATGCTAATCTCCTTTGGCAACACCCTCACAGACACATCCAGGATCAATACTTTGATTCTTCAATACAGTCAAGTTGACATTCAGTATTATCACAATGCAGAAAGAAACAAAAGTAAATTTACCAGAGAAGACATGTCTTGCAGACAACATAGATTCTGGAGAAACCAGAGTAGTCAATCCAGAAAAGACACTTGTCTTTAAACCAAAAAAGATAAAAAACCTTTTTATCATTCCAGGAGGATGTACAGTCCTTTATTAAAGGTGGCTTTATAACTAAACCACATCCTGAATAAAGCTGATATAAGAGTTAAGAAGACATTATTGGCCGGGCGCAGTGGCTCAAGCCTGTAATCCCAGCACTTTGGGAGGCCGAGACGGGTGGATCACGAGGTCAAGAGATCGAGACCATCTTGGTCAACATGGTGAAACCCCATCTCTACTAAAATTACAAAAAATTAGCTGGGCACGGTGGTGCGTGCCTGTAATCCCAGCTGCTCGGGAGCCTGAGGCAGGAGAATTGCCTGAACCCAGGAGGCGGAGATTGCGGTGAGCCGAGATCGTGCCATTGCACTCCAGCCTGGGTAGCAAGAGCGAAACTCCGTCTCAAAAAAAAAAAAAAAAAAAAAAGAAGACATTATTTAGGCAGATAGTGAGAGTAAGAAAGTCTTCGGTAAAGTTTTTCTTTTCTTTTTCTTTTTTTTTTTTTTTAGACGGAGTTTCGCTCTTGTCCCCTAGGCTGGAGTGCAATGGCGTGTTCTCCGCTCACTGCAACCTCCACCTCCTGGCTTCAAGCGATTCTCTTACCTCAGCCTCCCGAGTAGCTAGGATTACTGGAGCCTGCCACCACACCTGGCTCATTTTTGTATTTTTAGTAGAGACAGCATTTCACCATGTTGGCCAGAATGGTCTCCATCTCATGACCTCATGATCTGCTCACCTTGGCTTCCCAATGTGCTGGGATTACAGGTGTGAGCTACCGTGCCCAGCCTCCTACCTTTCATTACAAGGAAAACCTGGCCGGGTGCGGTGGCTCATGCCTGTAATCTTAGCACTTTGGAAGGCCAAGACGGGGGATCACGAGGTCAGGAGTTCAAGACCAGCCTGGCTAAGATGGTGAAACCCTGTCTCTACTAAAAATACAAAAATTAGCTGGGTATGGTGGTGCATACCTGTCATTCCAGCTACTTAGGAGGCTGAGGCAGGAGAATCACTTGAACCCGGGAAGCGGAGGTTGCAGTGAGCTGAGATGGCACCACTGCACTCCTAGCCTGGGTGACAGAGCAAGACTTCATCTAAAAAAAAAAGTAGCCCCCAAATCATTTTCTTTTCTAAGAAAAAGCATCCTGCAAAATTGAGCTGCACACACACACAAGCAAGGTAGAAGCTTGGATGGGTGAATGCCAGCAGCTGTGTCAATAGGAAAAGGCTACCTGGGGCTAGGCATGTCCAACATGGCAGTTCCATCATTCCTTCTCTTTGCCAGCCACATGTACAGTAAGGAGCAGACAAGATGGAGCCAGCCACGAGAAGACCTCATTTGTGTAGTAAGATTAGAGTGGGGTGGCCAGATTCCCTGGACACTATGTAATATCACACGTGGGCCAACCAATCTTTGGGCCCTGTGTAATGAGACACCACCTCCTCAAGCCTGTCTATAAAATCTGGTGCAGCATGGGCTGGCAGTCCCATTTGGGTGCCCCTCTCTCTCAAAGGACAGAGCTGTTTTTCTCTTTCTTTTACCGGGTAAACCTCTGCTCTTAAACTCACTCCTTGTGTGTGTCCCTGTCCTTAATTTTTCTGGCATGAGGCAACGAACCTCAGATATCACCCCAGACAACAACTCTGCTTCAAAGTCAAGAGTTTCTACCGAAAAGTGGGAGGGTTGGCTTGAGAGAAAATGTACCGGGGCAGAAAATAGGTTTTCTTTTTAGAAATGCATGAGGGCAGAAAAAGTGAGCCATAGAAACAGAGTGCTCAGAGGGCTCAGGTGAGTATTGCACGCTGGTTCCAAGAATCAGTAATTCCTTCTGATATTCTTTTTTAGGTCCTGCTTCTGGACACCATTTATGTCACCCTAAATAATAGAAAGGCTCTCTGAAAGAAAATGACGTTTATTTAATAGGGCTGTATTCATCTGTTCTTGTATTGCTATAAAGAAACACCTGAGACCAGGTGCGGTGGCTCATGCCTGGAATCCTAGCACTTTGGGAGGCCAAGTTGAGAGGAGTGTTCGAACCCATGAGTTTAAGGCCATCTTGGGCAATATAGTGAGACCTTGTCTCTATAAAAGAATCAAAATAGGCCGGGTGTGGTGGCTCACACCTGTAATCCCAGCACTTTGGGAGGCTGAGGCAGGTGGATCACGAAGTCAGGAGTTCAAGACCAGCCTAACCAACATGGTGAAACTTCGTCTCTCTCTCTCTCTCTCTTTTTTTTTTTTTTTTTTTGAGATGGAGTTTTGCTCTTGTTACCCAGGCTGGAGTGCAATGGCGTGATCTCGGCTTACCGCAACCTCCGCCTCCTGGGTTCAGGCAATTCTCCTGCCTCAGCCTCCTGAGTAGCTGGGATTACAGGCACGCGCCACCATGCCCAGCCAATTTTTTGTATTTTTAGTAGAGACGGGGTTTCGCCATGTTGACCAGGCTGGTCTCAATCTCTTGACCTCGTGATCCACCAGCCTCGGCCTCCCAAAGTGCTGGGATTACAGGCTTGAGTCACCGCGCCTGGTGAAACCTCGTCTCTAATAAAAAAAAAATACAAAAATTAGCTGGGCATGGTGGCACATGCCTGTAATCTCAACTACTCAGGAGGCTGAGACAGGAGAATTGCCTGAACCCAGGAGGCGGAGGTTGCCGTGAGCCAAGATCGTGCCACTGCACTCCAGCCTAGGCGACAGAGTGAGACTTTGTCTAAAAAAAAAAAAAAAAAAATCAAAATATTAGCTGGGCATGGTAGTGCACACCTGTAGTCCCAGCTACTCAGGAGGCTGAGCTGGGAGGATTGCTTAAGCCCAGGAGGTCAAGGCTGCAGTGAGCTGTCATTGTGCCACTGCAGTACACCCTGGGTGTCATAGCAAGACCTTGTCTCAAAACAACAACAACAACAACAAACACCTTTAAGAGGCTGAATTGGTTCATGGTTTGCAGGCTGTATGGGAAGCACAGTGGCATCTACTTCTGGAGAGGCCTCTGGAAGCTTACAATCATGGTAGAAGGCCAAGCAGGAGCTTGCATGTCACATGGCCAGAGCAGGAGCAAGAGAGTGAGGGGGAACATGCCACACACTTTTAAACCTCATGAGAACTGACTCACTGTCATGAGAATAGTACCAAGTTGATGGTACTAAACCATTCATGAGAAAGCCAACCCCATGATCCAATCAGTTCCCACCAGGCCCCACCTCCAGTTGGGGATTACGTTTCAACGTGAGATTTGGGTGAGGACACACATCCAAACTATATCAAGGGCATTGCAATGGGAATACATATATAACACGGTAGTAAACTATGTGTATATTTAGGGAGGTAAAGGAACACAAAGGTTTTTAAAGGAAAAATGATGATCATTACATAATTGTTTTGAGATAATTATCCTGGCTACAAGGATCAGTACAAGGGTGACACTAATCCAAGACTGGACAGGCAGTTGCTGGACAGATGCCTTCACAGGAGTATTTTTGTGTAAGGTTGCAATTTTTTGCAGCTTTTTTTGTGATAGTTTTTGTTATCAGGCATTTATGCATGAGAACTTTCTCTTCATAGCTTTCCCTGGCTCAATTTTTCAGTTTTTTTTTTTTTTTTTGCCAATCAGTTTGAGTTTATGAGGTTGCTCAGGTTAGCCTTGAACTCATGACCTCGCCTTCACAAGTGCCACGACCTCCGGCAGGAGCCACTTTGGCCCCCAGTTTTTTTTTTTTTTAAGTGAATCCATTTTTGATTCTGATAACTTTAACATTGACAACCATGAAAAGAATTCTCAGATCTCTGACTGCAGGGACTGTCATTGACTATTGGCCTCAGCTGGTATATTCTGAAATCTATTACATGTTTGCAAGACCATGCTTCCCATGGACTGCTCCTAGCTAATGACTGAGCATGGCAGGGATCCTAGGAAGGCCCATTCTTGGAAACTGTGGGATTCTCCTGATGGCTTAAGGATGAACTTCCTCAGAACTGCACTGAAACCAAGTCTCCTCCACTCAGCTTTCCTTTCTTCCCTTTCTTTTCACAAGGATCACACCTGCATCATGGTCTCTTGGCTCTTCCAGCCTCCCTGTTTCTGCCTATCTGACATCTGCTTCTCAGAGGACTGAGACACGTATCTGTTACTCCAAGTAACTGGCCTCATTAGAAATGCAGATTGTCAAGCCCCACTTCAAACCTACTGAATCAGAATCACATTTTAACAAGATGATTCACATATGCATTATAATTTGAGAAGCTCGGATTTAGATGATTTGGATTTTTCAGCAAATCCTTTAAATCTCAGTTTGGAAATTGAGTCCTTGCCAAGATAAATATTTGGAATCACAAAGTAACAGATCATCTGGGTCCTGCATGAGTCAAAGCCCAGCAGTTAAGGGACTAGTTCAAGGTCATAGATTAGCTTAGAAGAGAACAGCACTAGAACCCAGGTCTCTTGTCACCCAGCTCTTTCCACCCCAGGCTGTACTGTGAGCAGGCTATTTGCTGTAAATATGCATTGTTTAGTGTGGTAGCAGTGGAAATAAGGCTAGTTATGGTCTAGTACAAAATATATTTATTTGTTCTTTGTTCTGTGTTCCAGGCACACAGTTTTCTAAAACCCTAGAAATTTCCTAAGTGATATTTTGTTATTCCTAACATACCCCACCCTTTGGGAGTATCTTTTGTTATTCATCACTGCCCTTCAACACCTGACTTTATGCTAACAAGGTGATCCAGAGTGGGGTCCCTAGATAGGTTAAGGATGTGGGCTGATCATCTGAAAGACTAAACAAGTGAACTTTCCAGGCCATCGCCAACCTCAGGGGAGGGAGGGTAACTGGAGACTGGGTTGTAAAAACTCTTGAATAATGAGATAAGGCGTGCCTCTAGGTTGAGATCACATCAGGTGCTGGGAAGGTGGTGTGCTGCCTCCCTCCATACTGAGCATCTCTTCCCTTTGGCTGGTCCTGAGGTGTACCCCTTAGAAGTAAGCTGTAAATCTAAGTAAAGTGTTTTTCTAAGTTCTGTGATTTGTTCTGGCAAATTACTGAATCTGAGGATGGGGGTGGAAACCTTCATATTTATAGCTGGTTGGTCAGAAGTTCTGGTGGCTCTTGGAACTTGCAGCTAGTGTTTGAAGTGGGGGCAGTCTTGAGGACAGACCTGAACTTGTGGAGTCTATGCTAAATCTGGGCAGTTAGTGTCAAACTTGAACTGAATTGTTGGATGTCCAGTTGATGTTGGAGAACTGGTATAAACCATGACATGCATTTATTTTATCACAAGTGGCTTGTGAAAAAAACATATTAGTCCAAACTCAGATGTGCTGTAAGTATAAAATACACACTGGATTTTGAGGACTTAGTAGGAACAAGGAATATATTTCATTGTAGTTTTGGTATTGTTTACTCATTAAAATGACATTTTTGACATATTGGATTAAATATATGATGAAGAAGAAATATATTAAAATTAATGTCATTTTTTTTTCCTTAGAGGATACCTATGCGGCCTGCATTCTACATGTTTGATTGTGCTGTCTCTCTGTCAATACTGCTTTATTCATTGCTTAATTAATAGCTTTGGCTGGCATTGCTGAGGACACTTCCCTGTTATCAGCTTGGGATCTTTCAGAAATTCTTCATGGGATGATAGGATTACTTAACTCTTATAAAAACCCTGATTAAACACCCAAAAATGTCAATTTCCCTTGAGAAGCAGATCTGCCATGTTATTTGCAGTTTAAGCTCTGGCTCTGGGGTGGAGATAGTAGAGTGAAGGGGTTTGTGAGGTGGGAATAAAGGATTTGGGTCAAAGGGGTTGGGAAGTGACCCATGCTAATACGTTCCTTTGAGTTTCCATCTTTCTTTCTTTTTTTCAGAGACAGGGTTTCACCATGTTGGCCAGGATGGACTTGATCTCTTGACCTCATGATCTGCCTGCCTCAGCCTCCTAAAGTGCTGGGATTATGGGTGTGAGCCACCACGCCCGGCTGAGTTTCCACCTTTCAAGAGCCCAGATTAGAAGGGTTTTGTCACTGGGACCACAGAAGGAAGGGCCCTGTTAAGGCTCTTGCAGGTTGCCAGGCCCTGATCGTTCTCCCTTGGAACTGTAAACCAAAAAAGTATATGAGAGAGGTCTCAATCAATTAAGAGATTTATTTTTCCAAGGTTAAGGATCATGACCCAGGACACAGTCTCAGGAGGTCCTGAGAATACAAGCCCAAGGTAGTTGGGTTTTTATGTTTTAGGGAGACATAAGACATCAATCGACCAATATGTGAAGTACCAATATGTACTTCACAATCAATATGTGAAGTACACATTGGTTTGGCCTGGAAAGGACGAAGCTTATAGGTCATAGGTGGATTCAAAAATTTTCTGATTGGCAATTAGTTGAAAGAGTTATTATCTAAAAGCCTGAAATCAATTGAAAGGAGTGTCTGGGTTAAGATAAGGGGTTGATGAAGTCTCAAGGTGGCTGCCCTTAGAGGCAAAAAGGTACTAGACTCTTAGCTAATCTCTTCAGGATCAGAATAAGACTTGGGAAGGGAAAGGGATTCTCTACAGAATATAAACCACCCCCAGGATATAGCTCGGTGGGTCCATTTCAAAATATGTAAAAGAAATGTATTTTGTGTATTTTGGGATGAAAAAAACTTTGGTTTCTTTTAGTGCTTGCTATCTGTTATGTGATGCTATATTATAGTCAGGTTGGAATTTGGTATCTTACAGTGACAGTCTATTTCTTTAGTCTTCAGATCCGTTTTAATATTAATGCTCATCAGTTGTGTCTAAACCCCAAAAGGGAGTGGGTATAATGAGGCCTGTCCACCTGCTTGCCCCAGCATCATGGCTGGAACTGGTTTTTCAGGTTTCTTTGGAATCCTGTTGGCTGATAGGGTCCATTTAGTCATCTGGGGGGCTTAGAATTTTATTTTTGGCTTACAGAACACAGTATCCTTCTCCCTGTTCACAGATAAGACCTGAGGAATGAAGGGCAGGCATCCAGACACTGACACTGTGAACACAGCTTCTACTCAACCCCTAATCCCAGTTGTTTCCCTCCTCACTGAATCTCAGGGACATAGCAAAGCATAATGGTAGCTGTTGAGAGGCCTAGGACCAAGGAAAGGCTTGAGGGCCCTTGGCTAGATCAGCATGCTTTTGAGACTGAGGAGAACCGAAAGCTCAAGAAGGATATGTCACTGTCTCACCTTGAGCCTCAGTGGCTCTTTGGGGCCCTCTTGCTTACATCAGAGGCCTCTGGATGTCAAAGGACTTAAAGGCTCAGCCTTGAGATGAAAACTTGCATTCTCTGTTGGCTACATGAGGTAAACTCATGGGCTTAACAAAGAAAGTATTGTCTAGAATGAAATCATTGATCATTTGAAACTTCAGTGTCTCATGCCTAAAATTTTCACAGATTATTAGCATATACTGTAGGTGGTGGAATGTACCCAGAATAGGTAAGGGACTTAACCAATTTCAAACAGCTTATTAGAGGCAGTGGTAGTAGTGGCAGCATATGTGAGAATCTTGGCCTCAAGTCTCTTACCTAAACTCTGCAGAAGTGTGTCTGGGACCCAGAAGCTCATGCTAGCATGTCTAATAAATATCCTGGTTACTTCTTGAGCAAAGGGCAGTGATAGCATTAGGAGAATTAAGGTACAAAGTGGGTCATGCTTTGTTTTATTCTTGAACCTTTAGTCCCATGTATGAATCCTGAGTGTTACTCTCTTGAGTGCTGTGCATTGCAGAATGAACTTTATTTCACAGTAAAGCAGGGATGCTTTTTCTTAAGAAATAAATTTAATTCAAGGTGGTTAGTGAATGTAAGGCAATGTAATGCCTTCATGAAAGTTAAAATCATCCAGTTAAAAAAGCAGCGCTGTGTATAGTCTCAAATAGCTTGAAGGTACAATGGGCTCCATATTTTACAAAGTACAAAAAATTTTTTCATATACAAAGAAAAATACAAATAATGTGCAAAAACCATTTTCACTGGTGGCAATTTATAAAATGGAAATGATAGAAAAGTCCTTCATTCTTATCTCCAAATTTCTTATATATTAACACAGTTCTATTTCCTAGTGTGTAGACAATTTTAAATTTGAAAATCCGATTTTTTAAATTATTTTTTTTTAATATAAAGACGGGGTTTCACCATGTTGGTCAGGCTGGTCTTGAACTCCCAACCTCAGGTGATCTGCCGCCCTTCTTGGCCTCCAAAGTGCTTGGATTACAGGTGTGAGCCACCACACCCAGCCTCTGATTTATTTTTAACCTACAAAGAAAGTATTTTTTATTTTTTAAAAAGGGAACCATTTCATTATTAAAATCTTATGAATGAATCAGTTAATTTATATTAAATTATAAGCAGGCTATCTGAAAAACAAGGATATAGAAATCATATATACACGTTTTTGAAATATTAGTTTAGTATTTAACATATTAACATTTCAAAACAAATGCAATGATGTAGCTACCTATGACGCCAGCTGGTGCCAGTGGTTGTAGCAAAGACGCTGTTTCTGTTTACCATGAGCAAACAGCATTTCTTGGGTCTTAAGCTAAACAAACACAAGATCTCAAAGTAAAGAAAATCTAAAAACAGTTCTTACTTTCATGTGTAGAAGTGTAGTTTGGGTATCCAGTCATGCCACAGTGTGACTGTGATCTACACAAGCCCTTGTCACAGGTGTGTGTGGTCCTACATAGCTGGTCTCTGTCTTTCCAACATCTTCACTTCATTAGGAGTTCAGTGCCAGTGTCTGTTTTGTAAGTTAGTGCATTCAGTTTTTTTGCATGTTATTTTGGAAAAAAAAAAAAAAAAAAAAACTGTCAGGAAGAAGAAAATACATAAGAACACAAGGCCCTGGATCCTCAGAGCATCTCTGGTCTAGAGAATTCAGTGTTTTGGAAGTAGTGTTTTCCTCTATTGGGCTGGTCATTGTTGCACTATTCCCTGGATAATCATTTTCCATGAGAATAATGATGTGTGCTCCCTCTTTGCCTGGTACTGAACAATGATGTCTCTTGTTGTGAACCCCAGTGGCAAAGCAGGGACCACAGAAGCACCTCTTGGGAGCACCAGAGAACTGAGCATCTCAAAGGTCAGGCAGTACAAGTAGATTCCTCTGATAGGAAACCTAAGTCTATGTAGAATATGAGACAATCTTGGAGTGTTTTGATTTTTGCTTGTTAGACAGCTCTCCAAGGAAATTATAACCTTGGAGAACAAAAAAGGATCTATAGCTTTCATGAAGAAGGACCCAAGTAGGTAGAAGCCATTTTGTCTGGGTGAGGTTCACAGTTGGCTCAGGAGACATCTGATCACTAACCACTAGACCCTGTTAGAAAAATTTAGTGCAAGATACAGGGAGTGCATGGGGCTCTTGACCAGACCTGTGTGAAACAACTATCCAGGTTAAGTAGAGATTGCAACTGCTGCAAGAGGGGACTGGGCAGAAGAACCTCAGGCCTTGGAATAACTTGTCAGCTCCTCAAGGAACATGCTTGTTTTCTAACTGGCAGCATACGTTCCTCTATTTCTTCTGTGTGGGTTGACCATGGGCATCAGGCATCAGGCATCAGAGATACAGCTCTGGATCCTGTCCATCCATTGCTGGGCACTCTGTCCATCCTGGGCACAGAAGTTATACACACGTTTGCTGGTCTTGAGCTACAAAACCAAATGACAGAGAACCAGCGATGAAGGGCAGGGCCGTTTTATGGCTTTGGGTAAGTGGTAAATCGATCCCTGTGACCTTCCCTTTTCCATACTGTCCCAGAACCTCTATGAATTCTTCTTCCTCAACTACCATACTGTCATTGCCTTTACTTTTCTGGTCTCTAGAGTCATAGGGGTTGCTGACAGAAGGGTATTGGCAGAAAAAGAAGGCACACTGGGAGTGCCTTACTTTGCATTTTCTTGGTGTCTTCTTTGACTAAGGAGGAAGAGTCAGCAATGAATGGTGCCTTTAACCTCTCCCATGCACTGCACCAATGCATTAAAGGTGAGGGAGCTCCTTGTGCTCCAGGGGGATGCCTGAGATTCATCCACACCATAAAGTTGGCCTTTGTGTCCCCTTTCTTCAGTTGGAGCCATATTGGAAGCCCACTGTCAGGGTCCCTGAGCAAGGCCCTAGAGGATGACCTATCCTCTTTATGAAACCCAGCTTGACTCCCAGGACTACATAAGTCTCCTATTATGTGGCCTATAAATGCCCCATGGCCCCCTAAGGGCTGCTGAAGATGTTAGGGTAGATAGTTATCATATGTGACTAAGGACAGTCTTTTATGGATGGTCAAGCATGAAGACCACTGAATACATTTGCTCTTGAAAGTAGGTGGTGACCGAAATAACGAACAACATTTAACGAGTTCATCTGTTTCCATGTGCGGCTGGACTCCTTTTGCACAAAGCAGTATGCGGCTTTTCTGAGACACACAGACAGCAAGAGAGGATAGCCTTGGGGTCAGTAGTGCTGAGTTCAAGCTCTGGAATAATTCCCATAGCCAAGGGGGTCTGTCATCCATTTGTAGTCACCATCAATTCCTCTGAGGGCCCCATAATTCTTGGAGACAGAAAGATGTGCAGGCAGAGCCAGGAAAAGTGAAGTAAGATCAACTTACATCAAAGAAAGCCTTGTCACTTGTGTGCTTTGGGGCTCCCATGCTGGGGCCAGCAGGGATGACCATTTCTACTTCAGCCAGATCAATGTGGCCTTTACAGCTCGTGTCCTCACCTGAGTCATAGTATCTCAGCTGGAACCAAAAGGATACAAAAATGAGATATAAGAGATACAGAAACAGAAAATGACATGGCTTTTCAAACTGTATTTGAAAACCTTCTACCTTGGTTACATATGTGCTCAACTATGCCCGGAAGAATATGCAAAAAATTAATAATACTTATTGCTTCTAGGAAGAACTAGGTGGCTTGGAGAAAGCATTTGGGGAAAAGACTTATGTACTGTTTGAAAATCAAACAAATAAATGCATTATATCTTAAAAAATAGAATTAAGACTGGGTGCGGTGGTTTATCCCTGTGATCCCAGCACTTTGGGAGGCCAAGGTGGGCAGATCACTTAAGAGTTCGAGACCAGCCTGGGCAACATGGTGAAACCCTGTCTCTACAAAAAATACAAATATTAGCCAATCATGGTGGTGTACACCTGTAGTTCCAGCTACTCAGGAGGCTGAGGTGGGAGGATTGTTTGAGCCTGGGAGGTCAAGTGCTGAGATCGTGCACTCCAGCCTGAGTAAGACCCTGTCTCAAAAAATAGTAAGGTCAACTAGCAACTGTAAAAAGTAAATGTAACATATAAATAGGGGGCTAATGTTTAGTAATATACAGAACTCCAGAAATTGATAAGAAAAAAGACAATCTAGTAGAAAAATGATCAAAATATCTCAACAGGCAAGTCACAGAGAAATACAAATGACCTATAAACATCTGAAAAGATGATCAACCTCATTAATCAAAGACAAGTAAAGGACAATAAATGAGATTTTACTTTTGGAATAAGAAATATTAAAAATGGCTGATATTATCTGGTAAGTTACTAGATAATCTCAAATACTACCAGTGTGAATATAATTGGTTAGAAATTTTTTGGGGAACACTTTGGCAATGTCAACTAAAATTTAGAAGGTTTATGCCTATGCCTATTGAAATACCTTTCTCACCTTTAAAAAGTAGTCTTACAGAAATTCTTTCCCACAAGCATGCAAAGAAACATGTATGGAGAGGTTTCCTCTAGCTTTATCAGCTAAACATTGGAAAAGACATATTTATCTTTCATGCTGCAGTGAATACATTAAATGAAAATTCATCAATAAAATGGAATACTATACAGCTTTTCAAAAAGAATACAGAGGATCTTTATGAGTTTATATAGAACTCATAGAGGAAAACTGTTCAAGACATTTAAAAAAATCAAGTTCCAAACAGCATATAGATATAAAATGATTTTTAAAGAACACAATAAATAGCCTGACTACACAGGGGACTTGTAGATCTGTATGAAATGTTTGAATGTGGCATAATAAGCATGTATTGGCTTTTGGAATAAGAAAAAAGAAAAAAGTCAAACTGCTAAGGAATAAGCCTTATTGGGCTATAATCTGTGGATTTTAATCCCTAGCATACATGGCAGGAAGATGTCTGGTGCTTCTGACACTGTGGTTCTGGCCTGAGACTTTTCTCTGTTTCTCTTCATGGTATGAGCAGGGCTAAGTGGAAAAACTGTATCTTTCATGTTAAAGAAGTCCAGAAGAGGGCCGGGCACAGTGGCTCACGCCTGTAATCCCAGCACATTGGGAGGAAGAGGTGGGTAGATCACGAGGTCAAGGGATCGAGACCATCCTGGGCAACATGGTGAAACCCCATCTCTATTAAAAATACAAAAATTAGCTAGGCATGGTGGTGGGTGCCTGTAGTCCCAGCTACTCAGGAAGCTGAGGCAGGAGAATTGCTTTAACCCAGAAGGCAAGAGATTGCAGTGAGCTGAGACTGCACCACTGAACTCCAGCCTGGCGACAGAGTGAGACTCCATGTCAAAAAAAAAAAAAAAAAGTCCAGAAGACTGGTAAGAATACAGGTATAATTTGATGTAATTGTAAATTATAGAAAAATTATGACATTCTCCTATGTTATATTTAGAAGTTCAATGGAACTTTTTTTTTACATAGTATAGGCTCTATGATTTCAGAGTGTGGCTCCCTAAAAGGATTTCCATTTGTATATTTGAACATAAATTCTCTATATTGTCTCACAAAGACTCTGTAATTTTTTTTTTTTTGAGACAAGGTTTTGCTTTTGTTGCCCAGGCTGGAGTGCAATGGCACTATTTCAGCTCACTGCAATCTCTGTCTCCCAGATTCAAGTGATTCTCCTGCCTCAGCCTCCCCAGTATCTGGGATTACAAGCATGTGCCACCACACCTGGCTAATTTTTTGTATTTTTAGTACAGATGGGGTTTCACTATGTTGGCCAGGCTGGTCTCGAACTCCTGACCTCAGGTGATCTGCCCTCCTTGGCCTGCCAAAGTGCTGGAATTACAGGCATGAGCTACCACACCCAGCCTTACTCTGTAATCTTTATGAAACTCCCTGAACAGAGGAAAAGCTAGTCCCCAAATACAGTCTTCATTTGGAAGGAATCTTCTAGATGCAGGTCTGACCAAAGCACTGTATAGGAGTAACAGTTCGGGTCTTTCCTAACAGACTCCATTTTATAGATAAACGCATTAAGAATCAAAATGTGTAAGCCTCAGCCTCAAGGCTAACTGGTCAGTTCCAAGGCAGAGTAAGGCCTGTGGTCAGAAAACAGGAGACAATGTAGCTTTCAGTAATGCAGGGTGCAGAGTTGCTGGAGGTGTGGGTAGGAATCCTATCCCTTGAAATCACTGGAGTAAAGACTATGATGCTAAGGACTGCAGAGACTGCTACAGGAATAGCCAAGAACCTAACAATAGGCAAAAGATTTCTTGAGGTAGTCAGCAAGGTCCAATCTAATATTTGCCCACAGTGACTTCCAAGTTTGGGTGGGCACATCCCCTTCTGCCTCTTTTGGGGCCCTGTTACTTCTCTGTTGCCGCAATCTTTGAAGGGTAACAGTGCCTTCTTTAGTAACCAGTACAGAAATGGGCACAGAGGTGGTGTTCAATGTTTGTAGAATAAATTAATGCCCTCTGTTTTGAATGGATGCTTTCTGCTTCAAGGATGAAAGTAACCTGTGTTCTGGGGATTATTCATAGGCACAGGCTTATATGTGCATATGGTATGCATGCAACAGGCTGAAAACCTCAGGAATCCCCTCCCCTGGGTTTTAAGAGCAGGCAACAAGAGATATTTGAGCATTAAAAAAAAAAAAAGTTGCCGGGCGTGGTGGCTCACGCTTGTAATCCCAGCACTTTGGGAGGCCGAGGTGGGTGGATTACCTGAGGTCAGCAGTTCAAGACCAACCTGGCCAACATGGTGAAACCCCATCTCATTAAAAAAAAAAAAGTTATTGCTGTATGCTCTGGGCTCAACTGTTGCTGCCTCTGCCTGCATGTACCAGGCCAAGCTACTTGGGACACTTCCTCAGAAAGCTATTGTCCTTACTCAGGGACATCTACTAAAAATACAAAAAATTAGCTGGGTGCCGTGGTGCATGCCTATAATCCCAGCTACTTGGGAGGCTGAGGCAGGAGATTCACTTGAAACTGGGAGGCAGAGATTGCAGTGAGCCGAGATTGTGCCATTGCACTACAGCCTGGGCAACAAAAGTGAAACTCTGTCTCCAGACAAAAAACGCCTCCAGACTGCATATGAGAGGCACTAAGAGAGCAGTGTGTACATGAGGAATATCTCTCTCTGCTAGAGCCTCATAATAGCCAGGGACTGGGACTAGCCTAGACAGAAGTAATTTCTTTTGGCTTTAAGAGTATTACCTGATGTTTTGTTACATCCAAAACAAACCAACGGGGCTTCCAACCTTTCAGCAAAGCCCCTCTTTTATAAAGCGTTCCCTCAAAGGACCTAGAAGAAATGACGACAGGAGAGTTAATTTTGATTTACACTTAAAAAATGCCGTTAAGGGGAGGGGATGTCGTTTTTGTCAGTCTCTATTTCCCCTAGATGATCCAAAAAAGGCCAATAAGAGTTCTGCTGCTTTCTGCTGGGATTACCACATTTGTGAGGCTTGGAATGATTAGTAGCCATCTTTCATGCCATGTTGGGACTGATGTAACAGAGAGAGAGGGAAAAGCAGAGCCAGGAAATGGACAGAAGATACTGTGTGAGAAGCTAGCATACTCTTGGCTGTCCTAGTTTATGTGGGTAAATTCCTTTTTGCTTCGGCTAGCATAAGCTGGATTTCTGATGTCTGCCACTGACAAAGTGCTGGCTAACACATATTCCCTCAAATACTCTGGCAGACATGAGATAAGAGCCATCAGGACTCAACTACAAATAACTACAACCTCTTGGCATTATTTTAAGTTGTAATTTTTTTTTTTCTTTTCAAAGAAACCTCTAAAACATTTAAAGCAAATCCACTTAAAGTTTATAAAAGGCTGTACTGCACAGGCCTAGCTTATTGAGGGACCTGTGGTTTAGCCTCAAGTGGTGTGGGGAAGTCTTCAGCACACCAAGCAGTGTTCAGCATGTCACCTGTTTTCGTCATTCTTGGATGTATACTGGCTATAGAGTGTGGCTGCTCTTCGCTCAACTCCATTGGATGGGGAGATGCTGGAATTCTGTTCCTCCCCCATGCTGCTATCTGGGAGATGTAGCAGAGACCTCTTCTGATAGGAAGGCAGGTTGGTAGACACAATTCCTGGGGACCTCCACAGGTATCTTTGGGACTGAAAAAGACAGGACAGGAACTTGGAAAGCTTTACAGATACTTAAGCCATCCACTAGAAAATTTCACTTACAAATATTTATCTCAAGGAAAAAAATTGGACCAATGAGCAAAGATAATGTACAAAGATATCAATCCTAGAGTTAGTCATTTATCATTTATCATGGTAAAAAAACTGGAAACAATCTACACATCCATTATTCGGGACATTAAACAAATTATGGCATTTCCATACAATGGAATTCTAGACAGCCATTAAAAAATGATGCTGCTATGGCCGGTGGTGGCTCACAGCTGTAATCTCAGCACTTTGGGAGGCAGAGATGAGTAGATCACTTGAGTCCAGGAGCATGAGACCAGCCTGGGCAACATGGCAAAACCCTGTCTCTACAAAAACTACAAAAAAGTGAGCAGGTATGATATGTGCCTGTAGTCCCAGCTACTCGGGAGGATCACGAGAACCTGGGAGGTTGAGGCTGTAGTGAGCTGTGATCATGCTACTGGACTCCAGCCTGGGCAACAAAGTGAGACTATCTCAAAAAAAATAAAGATGATGCTGGTTTAGGCCGGGCATGGTGGCTCACGCCTGTATTCCAAGCACTTTGGAGGGCAAGGTGGGCAGATCACCTGAGGTCGGGAGTTCATGACCAGCCCGACCAACATGGTGAAACCCCATCTATTAAAAAAAAAAAAAAAAGACACTGGTTTATACACAGTAACAGATGGAAGGACATGTATGCCAACGTGGAGTGAAAAAGCAGGTTTAAAATAGTATGTCTAGTACATCTCTTTTATTTGTGGGTTTATAAGAATAAAATAAGTTTGACAGCATAGTGGTTTACTTCTAAGTTATAAATTGTGAGTAATTCTCATCTTCTGTAACTTTGTGTTCTTTCAAAAAAAATGAACATACCTTTCATTATCAGAAAAAAATAAGCTATTATTATTTTTCTCAAAAGCATTAAAACATCACCTACCTGTTGTCCGTCTGATAACAGCTCCTGAATTGCTATTTGAGGGTAAGAGACAGAGCCCCAGGTGGTCTCTTTTTACCACAAAGGTTTTCTTCCACCTTCCATTCTTCCTGACCTTTCTATAACAACATCTAGCCTACTGACCTCTTCTTCCCGAACTGTTCTTCAGAACACTCATCTGTCCTAATTTTCCTTTTGTTGCATTTGGAGGCAGTCTGATGTGCGTTTGGTCGTTGCAGCTGTATGATCTCTGTGCCTGTTCCTCATGTAGGAGAGGGAACATCCCTCACAGTGGATAAATAAGATGGGAATGTGTGTATGGTACTAAGCACAGACCCTTCCACATATATTATGTACTTGGTAAGTTTCTTAAATCAGAAGTAGGAAATGGAGTGTAAGAAGCAGAAAACAAGAATATTTGGTTTTAAAATATTTTTATGATAAAAGTTTTTTTGTTTGAGACAGAGTCTTGCTCTGTTGCCCAGGCTGGAGTGCAGTGGTGAGGTCTCTGCTTACTGCAACCTCCACCTCCCAGGTTCAAGTGATTCTCTTGCCTTAGCCTCCCAAGTAGCTGGGATTACAGGCATGTGCCACCACACTTAGCTAATTTTTGTGTTTTTAGTAGAGATGGGGTTTCACCATCTTGGCCAGGCTGATCTTGAACTCCTGACCTCATGATCCACTCGCCTCAGCCTCCCAAAGTGCTGGGGTTACAGGTGTGAGCCACTGCACCCGACAATAAATGTTTAAGTGAGAAACAGAAAAGGGATTGTGAACAATAGAAGGTAGCATATTTTGTTGTTTTAAAATACTTTCTCTGCAGCAAACATGGTCTTGGCATTCCCTCCTCCCTCATGTGGAGGAAGATCAGCTGAAACCACAGAGGCACTGAGATAGAAAAGAATCCACTAATTTCCCTTGGATTCAGGGTGCTGAGGCATAAGTATTATGTCACTGTGGTGAAGTGAGACACTCAGAAAGTATTCAGTCATTTGGAACTTTCTGCCTTGGACCCCCAGGGCATGACCCTTCCCCTTCTGGACATAAACCTAGCTGGGTCTTGTCACCTGTGGCAGTGGGCTCCACCTGATTTAACACCCTCAGAAAGCTCAGAAGTAGCTCTCAAGGGGCACTGCCAACTCACGTGATCTGTTCTTGGTTCTTCTTTAAGGTCCACGGTTACCCTTTCCCACAGCTGCTGCCACTTCTCAGGGACTTGATTTAATTTGTGTTCCAGTTTTTCAATTTCCTGCCAAGAAATTAAAAGTTTTTTGATAGATCAGTATCTCATGGAAATCAGGATGTGCCCCAAAGCCACACTGCTTCTGTACTAGGCCCAGATGAGCAGCATGGTCAGAGGGCAGTTGAGGAAAGTGGTGGACCTGGGCCTCAGAGGTCTCCCAGCCAGGAATAGTGGTGACAGCTCTAGCTGGTATGCCACACTGTGGCAAAGATAGTTTATTAGGACCTACAACTAGGCCTTTTGGTACAGGATAGCTTACATACTAGGATGTGAAATATATATCTCAGACATCTGCACTGTTGGGCAGCCCATGGGAAATCTGATAGCCAAAGCAAGAGGTCAAGCACTGGGCCTGTGGCCCAGCCCTAAAAGCTGAGGTAGATGAGAAGTCTGTCCTTGACAGGAGGAACCCCTCAACTCTGATGATTCAAACCAGATGTGGAAAGAATGAACCAAGAAATGCCCAAGGAAACAGATATCCCTTCTGACAGGGATGCTGGAGATCAGAGCAGCTGCCTCTGTGACAGTATGACACTGAAGTATACTCTTCCTGGTCAGGAAACCAGAGGGGAAAGACTCTTCAGGAACTGTCTGGCCCCTATCAAGGCTCAAAGCTACTCCTCAGGCTGGCTACTGCCAAGATGGGTTTGTTCTGGAACACTCCTTGCAGAAGATGGTTGGTAGCACTCCCATCAGGCCACTGAAACTACCCACACTTTTGACTAGAGGAAGTAAAGCACCCACAAAAGCCACAGCCAAGGCCTGACTAAGGCTCTTCGGGCAACTAAAACAGCTGGGAAGCTGCCGGAAAGAGTAAATTGCTCCATTTGCTTGATTGCTTCCTTGTAATGCTGGAAAATCACTTTTATTGAGACTCTTTTCCAGTAGTGAAGCCTGGTCCCCCACAATGACGGGGAGCAAATCTGTTTTCTTCATACCGGGAGGGTGCTACCATAACCTTAGCCCAAAGTAAGGAAAGCCATGTTCTGAAGTTTATAAACCATTCTTAGCTTAGCCTGGTTTCTTTGGCCTTATGCCTCTGGTGCCCATGGTGCCCCTAGGTGTGTATCTACAGTTGACTTACACTGAAAAGGCTGGTGAAAGCATCGGGCTGAGTACAGCTCACATTATCGTAGCATGGCCACACTGTTCTCCTCTGGCTCCGGGGCCCAGCTTCTCCAGCCAGGTCAGTGTCTTCGGAGGGGAAGTGCTTGGGGGTTAGCATCATCCAGTCATAGGAAGGGCCTGTGGACAGGGTCTCTTCTATGTAGTAATCCCACTTCTTAAGGCTGGAGACATTTACACTGGGCTTCAGGGCCTGTTAAAGAAAACAGAAATACAGTTTCATCTTGAACCCAAAGCTCACTGTCAGGCGAGCCCCTAACATCTGTAGAGTCCAGGGGAGGAAGAGTGTGAATGGAGGTTCAAATCCATATGTCTAACTATTTAAAAGTCATACATCAAAATAAATTATTAAAACAATTTTCAATCCATTAGGAAATATAACTTCCTAATGACCCAGAAGGTCAAGTTCAATAGAGGATTCTTGGATTCCTTAGAACTTTATATTAGCAAGTGGTGGCACTAGGTTAGCTGGCCCCAGGTCCCAGTCCTTGGCCTAACTCTTCTTCTCCCACCCGTAACTTATATTCTAAGAGTCTTACATGAATGTTTATGTATACCCCAGCCCATAAAGTCAAACTCTGTCCACTATCAAACCTGCCACTTTTTACCATTCTTTGGGCCTTGAGGTCCATGCACTGACTTAGTAGACCGACTTGGAGAAGTAGTCTGGTGGGCAGCCTGAATTTGGGCAAAAATTCTGAAGTACCCAGAACATGGTTTAGATGAAAGAGGGGCATCTAGGCATGTACCATTGGTTTCTTGTACTCCTCACTTCATGAGGATGCAGCTAGAAGAAGGCCAGACTAGGGTTCTATGATTGGGGCCTGGGAGAGGGGACTCTCTTGGCCCTAAGTAATGGTGGAACTGCTTATCGGACCAGTCTGTTCCATTCCGGAGCATGTGTTATGTAGATGTGCATGGTGGGGAGATATGTTATCCTTCTTGGGCTCGGCTCCAAACATTTCTGCTTCCTACAGGGGTCCTTCCACGGCGGCTTTGGTACTGATGGACTTAAACAAACTTTTTCTAAGGTATTTTAAGGTTTTTCAGCTTAGAACACCTGTTGATATTTCAAATTTTGTTAGTTCCTTTTTTTTTTTTTTTTTTTTTTTGAGGTGGAGTTTTCACTCTTGTCGCCCAGGCTGGAGTGCAATGGCATGATACTGGCTTACTGCAACCTCCACCTCCTGGGTTCAAGCAATTCTCTGACCTCAGCCTCCCTAGTAGCTGGGATTACAAGCATTTGCCACCACACCCAACTAATTTTTATATTTTTAGTAGAGACAGGGTTTCACCACATTAGCCAGGCTAATCTTGAGCTCCTGACCTTGTGATCTACCTGCCTCAGCCTCCCAAAGTGCTGGGATTACAGGTGTGAGTCACCACGCTCAGCCAAATTTTGTTAGTTCTTTCTTCCTGGGGAAAGTTGCCTTGCTTTGATTCTCTAGAAGTTTTCCCTTCTAGGTTTTGGGGGCCAGTTCCTCATTTTTGTGGCATTATCACAACCCAAACGTATAGTGTCTCAAACTTTGAAATAGCTTTTTCAAAGGTATTAAACAGCTTATATATACTAAGCTAAGAAAGGTATTAAACAGCTTATATATACTAAGCTAAGAAAAACTCAACACAAAATTTCAGAAAATGAAACATAAATGATTTCTTACTCTACCTCTATTTCCAGTGGTGAATATAAATAATTAAAGAAAATGGGACTCCTCTTGTGCATCCTGTCAATGCACTCCCAAATACAGATTCCTTTTTTGGCATGCTTTTCTCCTTTATCATCAAATAAAGTTCCTGTAAATTAAAAAAAATCCAACAAAACAAAATTAAATAAATTAACACTTTGCCTAAACAAGTATGATGCATGTAGCAGATAAAAAATTGGAAATTGTTTTCATGGCTCTAAAAATAGCAACATTTGTGTGAAAACCTTAGAAAATAACTGCAAAGCTAAAGACGTAATGAATTTCATAGCTATATAGGGAAACAAATCCAGATGGAGGAAGCATCTGATAAAGTTTGCCTCAGCAGCGAGCAGTCCATCATGACTCTTCCAACCCTCATCCTGCATCTCTATCTAGATTCAAAGGAGTCCATGCAGGAGGCATTCTACAGCTGTCAAGAGAAAATGGAAGGACTTCAGAGTTGATTTGATGAAACTCAGTAAAAAACATAATTTTATGTTTCTGTTTTAAGTTGTTGGCCATTTATCAGGAAGCCATTTAGAGTGTTCTCTTGTTTAGCAGTTTATATATACCACAGATCATGGTCACTGACACTCTAGATGACAGAGGGGCGTAGTCTGTGTCCTTGGTTGACTTAAAAATAAAAGCAGAACTTTTATACCTTTTTCAAATAGTCAATCTATTACTGACATGAGCCCACTTTGTTTTTAATAGGGAGGAAAATGTGTCGGGGTGAGACAAAAAATATTTCTTTAAAGACCAGGAATGGTGTCTCAGCAGTGCTGTCTTGTTTGGAATGAAGTGACTCAGTCAAAATCAACATGCATTTTACCAGTTTATCAGAAAAAAATGTCTCAAGCCCAAGATGGCATAAAATTCTATAATATATGGGGCCCCTAAGACTAATGAACAGTTTCTTCTCTACCTTTTAACTGCAGAGTCCAGTGCAGTAGTTCTCAACCTTGGTCATACATTCAAAAAACCAAGGGCTTTAAAAAAATCCCAATGCCCAGGTCTCATCTCAGACCAATTAAATCAGAATATCTGGGGATGGCCCCAGATATTAGTTATTTTAAAAGCTCAAGTGACTCCAGGCTCGGCACAGTGGCTGACGCCTGTAATTCCAGCACTTTGGGAGGCTGAGGTGGGTGGATCACAAGGTCAGGAGTTCAAGACCAGCCTGACCAACATGGTGAAATCCCGTTTCCACTAAAAATACAAAAATCAGCCAGGTGTAGTGGCACATGCCTGTAATCCCAGCTACTCAGGAGGCTGAGGCAGGAGAATTGCTTGAATGCAGGAGGCAGAGGTTGCAGTGAGCGAAGATCGTGCCACTTCACTGTAGCCTGGGTGACAGAGTGAGAATCTGTCTCAAAAAATAAAAAAAAAGTTCAAGTGACTCCAATGTCCAAAGTTGCAACTACTCTAGGGGTTGCAGTAAGATTTTGAAAGCCGCCTTGTGTATTGTTCCATTTGGTGCCTTGAGGCATGGATTAGACTGAAGGGCTGTGTGGTAGTCAGCTCCAGTTGAAATAGGCTTTAGGCACCTTTGTAGACAGTAAGCTGAAACCAGAAGAGGAGATGCAATACCTGGCCCTCTGTTCCTTATAGCTATTGTAACAACTTGTAACTGGAAGAAAGTCCAATGGACTTTTTTTTACAATATCCATATGGCTGTCTTAGGGCAACATGTATATATACAAGGAATACCTTAAAAACAGTACAAATCATCAGACAGCTAGTGCCAAATCCTATCAAATTATAACCCTATAATCCAGTATGTAATAATCAACATATTAAACTTTTAGGGCACAGGAGAATTCATTGTGTTTAAGCTTTTCTGATAAAATCTTAAAAACTATGACTCAGCAGGGTGTGGTGGCTCACGCCTGAAATCCCAGCACTTTAGGAGGCCGAGGCAGGAGGATCACTTGAGATCAGGAGTTTGAGACCAACCTGGCTTACATGGTTAAAACCAGTCTCTACTAAAAATACAAAAATCCGCCAGGCCTGGTGGTGGGCACCTGTAATCCCAGCTACTTGGGGGGCTGGGACAGGAGAATCACTTGAACCCAGGAGGTGGAGATTGCAGTGAGCTGAGATCGAGCCATTGCACTCCAGCCTGGGTGACAGTGTGAGACTCCATCTCAAAAAAAAAAAAAAAAAAAAAAATTACTGATGAATTCTAACAGCAGTTATTGAGATTACTTACTCTCCATTTCATCGTCTTGGCAGATAAAGGGTAGTTACCACAGCTGTTCCTAAACAAGGTTTCACCGTAGGCTTGATAACTAGTGCATCCACCAGAACACAAAAAGGAACAGACCTTAAATAGGCAACCTAGTCTGGACTAGGGACACAAAACTAGGCTTCTTTGATGTTAATTAGGTAGGTGGCCTAACATCCAGAGAGGGGGCAGGGTAGATGATTTCTACTAAGGCTTCAGCATTGACATTCCAGCATTTGAAATCCATGTTTATGTGTTGTTGTTTTTGAGACAGGGTCTCACCCTGTCACCCTGGCTGGAATGCAGTGGCATGATCTCAGCTCACTGTAGCCATGATCTCCTGGACTCAAGTGATCTTCCACCGCAGCCTCCTGAATAGCTGGGACTACAGGAGTGTGCCACCACACCCAGTTAATTTTTGTTTTTTGTAGAGATGGGGTTTCGCCACGTTGCCCAGGCTAGTCTTGAACTCCTGGGGCTCAAGCAATCTGCCCACCTCAGCCTCTCAAAGTGCTAGGATTATACGTGTGAGCCACTGCACCAGCCTGTGTTCATGAGATTTAAGAGGAAACATGTTTCATAGGATGTAAATGCTTACGTTTTCAAATAATCATGATAATCTTTCAATATATACCAAATCCCTGTATTCACATCATTTTATTTAATCCTTTCAACAGCCCTGTGTGATAGGCACGGCCACTATCTTTGTTTAGTTTTTCAGATGAGGAAACAGACTCAGAGATGAAGTAATTTACCCAAAGTTACTGACATTTTCTGACCCTTGATCCATGGCTCTATATGTGGAACCAGTGGTGGGTCCCAGACTTGGCAGCATAATGGCCTTACCTGGGGAGTTTTTATCTTTTATTCTTTATTTTTGAGTCAGGGTCTCACTCTATCGCCCAGGCTGGAGTACAGTGGTGCAATCTGAGCTCACTACAACCTCTGCCTCCTGGTGTCAAGAAATTCTTGTGCTTCAGCCTCCCGAATAGCTAGGATTATAGATGTGCACCACCATGCCTGGCTAATTTTTGTATTTTTAGTTGATATGGGGTTTCGCCATATTGGCCAGACTGGTCTCGAATTCCTGGCCTCAAACAATTCACCCACCTTGGCTTTCCAAAGTGCTGGGATTACAGGTGTGAGCTATCATGCCTGGCCTCACCAGGGGAGTTTTAAAAGCTGCTGATGCCTGGGCCTTACTATCACAGATTCTGATTTAAGTGGCTGGGGATGTTGCCTGGACCTTGGAAGTTTTAAAAGCTCCTCAGGTGACTCTAATGTTCAGTCAGGTCTGAGAACCACTGCACTAGACCTTATTGTTTCTCTAATGAAGAGAACCATCATCTGCTATGGGAGAAGCCTTGATCTTTGGCCACATATGCACACTGCTAAGGTAATCTGCTGATCAGCTTAATTTAGCAAAACAAACTGCTTTATTGAAAAACCAAAAACCTAGCCTGGGCAACATGGCAGAACCCTATCTCTACAAAAAATATAAAAATTAGGTGGGCGTGGGAGCATATGCCTGTGGTTCCAGCTACTCAGGAGGCTGTGATGGGAGGATCACTTGAGTCCCAGAGATGGAGGTTGCAGTAAGCCAATATCCTGCCACTGCATTCCAGGCTGGGAGATAGAGCGAGATGCTGCCTCAAAAAAACAAAACAAAACCACAAACCACTGCCCCCCCCAACAAAAAAACCACACAACTACTCCAAAAAGGCAAAAACCTGCATTTTACTCCCACCAGTGTTTGCACATGTTGTTCCTTTCAGTGATAAAGTTGAGTGACATGGTGACCCCCACAGGTCAGGTCAGTCCACTTAAGACCAGGCCTGGCCAGGTATGGTGGCTTATACCTGTAACCCCAGCACTTTGGGAGGCTGAGGCAGGCTGACTGCTTGAGACCAGGAGTTCAAGACCAGCCTGGCCAACATGGTGAAACCCTCTCTACTAAAAATACAAAAATTCCCCAGGGATGATGGCATGGGCCTGTAATCCCAGCTACTTGGGAGGCTGTGGCAAGAGAATCACTCGAACCTGGGAGACAGAGGCTGCAGTGAACCAAGATCACGCCACTGCACTCCAGCCTCAGAGACAGAGTGAGTGAGACTCTGTCAAAAGAAAAAAAGACCAGGCCTGGGGCAGCTGTGACCAGCTATACTTGATATCTTCCCAATACATGGTATAAAGATGCTTAAGAAATTAAAGTTTCTGATTGTGATGTGAAGAATAAAAATTCCATGAGTCAACAAAAGTCTGGAAGTATAAACAGGATGGGAAATTGTCTCACCAGTACTGTTTCCCTTATCAAAAGTAGGAACTATCATACTAGACAATTTCAGCGGCATGCCCTGAAAAGCAGTATTTCCTGATTTCAGATTGTAAACTGAGAACATCAGTAAATATTTTCTCGGAATTAAGAGTCCTCTTTATGATACCGAATACATATAATGTATTGAACAGAGCTGATTTTTGTTTGCTTAACAAAAATAGTCATGCATATCCTCTCTTCCTCTCCCCCGTAACAGTAACAAAAGAAAGAATATAAAATCCCCTTGGGAAATGTTTTTACAGGGGCTGACTTTCAGAATCTACTAATTATAATTATCATTGCTATTAAAAATAATAGTTCATCACTATCATTAGTAATGATAGTGATGTCTAAAATTTATTGAGTGCTTACTATGTGCTAGTGACTATACTAAGAGGCTAAGTGACTATGTGAAGAGTTTACAACTATTTCCTCATGTGATCATCATGGCCCTGACACGTTGGGTACTATTACTGTCCTCATTTTAAAGATGAAACTGATGCTCAGAGAGGTACTTAACCCCTCTCCAAAATATTCAGTTGGTAACTGCCAATGCTGGGATTTTACGCTTGTCTATTTGCTCCTGAGCACAGGGCCTTAACTGCTATTCAAGCTGCCTCCGACGGCCAGGCACCCTTCCTACTAGAGTGCATCAGGGTTGGAAAAACTATGAGTCAAATGTTTCTTCTCAAACAGTGTGATCACTTTGAGGTATTAAAATAGTAAATGTATTTAATCGTACCAAGGTGCTATAGGAATGATCACCTGCCAAGAGCTAACATGGTACATAATTTCAGAATTTGGCCACTTATTCACTCCCCTACATTCATAGGTCATAGTTAAGCCCTAACTCAGCTTGTCACTCTTTAGGGTAGTTACATTATTAGAATTTTCATTAAAAACATGCAGAGCTAACAAAAAAGATAAAACAAGGGCATACAAACACATACCGTGCTCTAATCTTTCATAGTCTGAATCCAGGAGAAATGTTTTAAAGCGATTAGATACATAGTGGAAAGCCAAGAACTTTAAGTAATAGAGATTGAATTCAAACTCAGTTGGATACTGGTTGTGAACCTGAAACACACAAGGCAAAGAAAAGAGTAAGAATTAAATAGAACACAAAGTGGAGGCTTAACTGAAACATGCAGGAAACCATTCAGTCATTCACTCCACAAATATCTGAATCCCTACCATGAGTAGAGATGGGAAGGGAACCAGCTTTTCCGAGCACCTACTGTGTGCCAGACACCAGATGAGGGTTTTTAAAGAAACATAATCTCATTTAATCTCTACGACATAGCAAGAGAGGCATTATTATTATCTCCACTTTACAATTGAGAAAGCGTAGGATCAGCAAGATTAAGACATTTACCCAATGACATTAAACCATAATTAGTGAGTCCCAATTTTTTTTTAACCTTAAAAAACATTAAATTTACATAAGCATAGTGAGCCCAAATTTAACCCTGGCTTATTAGGCTCCAAAGTCTCTACCCCACTCACTACATTATACTGTGTTTGACATGTGATATAAATATAAGTATGGTTCTTGATTTCCAGGCACCTGTGGTGTAACAGTGTGACATATAACAAGAAGAATTGTTCTTACAGAAGTTTGGCAATGAAAAGGACTGAGAAGAGAAGGTGGTGGCTTAAGGGGACAGCAAGAGATGTTTTCTGGTCAAAAGAAATGTGTGCATGTCTGAAGGCAATCCAGACAGTTGGTACCTGGCAATGCTGGGATTTTGCCCTGGTCTGTTTGCTCCAGAGCACAGGGTCTTAACTGTTATTCAGGCAATCCAGAAGGAGCCAATAGAGAGAACAAACTTTAGAAAAATTTGTTAGCTAATAACTAAGAGAGTAAGATCCTGGAAAAGCAAGAATCAATGAGGCTCAGGGCTAGATTTAGGGAACAGCTTTGGAAACAAGGATGGATGAAAGGTAGGCAAGAGAATGGTAGTTCAAGTGCCAAGGGAAAGGGCAGGAGCTAATGTCTTTTAACCCTAATCATCAGTAAATTAGGCAGTGAGGTCACTGGGCACAGGAATAGGAATGAGGGAATGACATGGGAGGCAGAAGGCTGGGCAAAGGTTGGAATGGTCGTTGAGCTATAGCATGCTTTAGGCAAACTGTATACAGACTGGAGCCATCTCACATTGGCAGAGGGTAGGCTGATGACCCTGTGACACTCCCCACTCCACCTTGCAATCTCACCTCTATATTTCTTAAACAATCTCTCATGACCAGCTAGAAAATTGTTTGGTTGAAATAAGTTCCAGTCATAATTATACTTGCTTAAAAGCTGGTTCAAATTAACACTACAGGCAAGCTGTCTAAAAGTCAGCATTCCCCTCCATGTTTAATTTGGCAATATGGATCTGTACTTAGTCAGCTGGCTCGGCCAAAGTGAGCAGGCATGTGTGTAGTATCTTGACTGTCCAGTGGACAAATAGGAATTAGGTCATGATCTGGATATCACTGATTTATCAAAATTTATCATCTGGTTTAAGAACCTGGTTTTCTGTGATGATTAAAGGGCTTTTTTCTACATTTTCTTACTGGCTTTTTAATTGAACTCAAATTTTAGCTTATAAGTAATGCAAAATAAAATGGATTTTAGGAAGATGCATTAAAAGAGAGTTTGGGCCGGGTGCGGTGGCTCAAGCCTGTAATCCCAGCACTTTGGGAGGCCAAGGCGGGTGGATCACGAAGTCAAGAGATTGAGACCATCCTGGTCAACATGATGAAACCCCTTCTCTACTAAAATACAGGAAATTAGCTGGGCATGGTGGTGCGTGTCTGTAATCCCAACTACTCAGGAGGCTGAGGCAGAAGAATTGCCTGAACCCAGGAGGCGGAGGTTGCGGTGAGCCGAGATCACACCATTGCACTCCAGCCTGGATACAGAGCGAAACTCCATCTCAAAAAAAAAAAAAGAGTGTTTGACTCCTGTGCAGTGAGCCTGCAAACCATGGAACTGCTTCCTTGATGTGAGCCAATGCCTTCCTGTTGCATCATATCTCCGAAGGACAGCAGAGCTTTCCATGGGACCTGGCTCTGAATAGCTAGGTAGTGTGCCATACTCCAGGTTTTTAGAACTATAAGCATTTGTACTAAGTATGAGTTTTCTCATCAGTGAAAATGAAGGGATAAGATATCATGGGTTTCCTATGATCATGCAGTGTGAGCAACTAATTACAAAGGCTGGCTGGGTGCAGTGGCTCACGACTGTAATCTCAGCACCTTTGGGAGGCCAAAGTAGACGGACTGCTTGAGGCCAGGAGTTTGAGACCAACCTGGGCAACATAGTGAGACCTTCCTCTACAAAAATTAAAACAATTAGCCAGGTGTGGTGGCATGAGCCTGTAGCTCCAGCTACTCAGGAGGCTGAGGAGGATGATCACTTGAGTCCAGGAGTTCACAGCTGCAGTGGAGCCATAATTGTGCCAATGTACCCCCGCCTGGGTGACAGAGTGAGACCCTATCTCTGAATGAATGATAAAGGCTAACCTTGAAGAGTTTATAGTTATAATAAAACAAGCATATCTGACATAATTAAGGATCAACATTTAAAAATACCTTTTATTTCCTTGTTTTGTTAGCCCTCTATGTGTATCTCAGTAGTTAACCATATCCCTTAATAAGACAATTCTCATTCAAATGCTTGCCCCTACTGATACTTACGCACAGCAAAGGTGGCCCTGGGTTTGACTCTCCAGTAGGCCTGGTTCTCTGGCCTTCCTGCCTCTTTTCTTAAGCCTAGCTCAGACCTTAAGTTTCCCCCTCAACCTGTCCTTGTAATGCCATACAGAGCTCTCCAGTCTAAGCTGTTGCTTTGGAATCAATAGTCCCACCCCAAAGGAGCCAGTAATGGAGAGAGGGGTGACTCAGACTGTGGGTGGTGGAACATAAGAAGGGGACAGGGAAACTAAGGATGGAACTTGGTTCCCTACCATCTGAGTCTTGGGGAGAAATCCGCAGTGTGCTCAGGCAGGGTGAGCTCCAAGGACAACTGCTCCAGCAGCCCTTGGAATGAACTTTCAGGAGTCACAGGCCTGCCCCTCACTCACTGTTTCCAGGGGAGGAAGAGTTCTACTGATCTAGTTCACAGTATGTTCTAAAATCGCTTTTAAAAATCTTTGTTAAAGAAAGCCTCAAAATAAAAATTCTCTCAATGACTATTCTCCATAGAAACGACATGCCTCACACATACTTGTATCTTTTCTTGATTATTCTGATATTTAATCTATCAGGAATACAATTTTGAAGACCCACTTCTGAGGTAAAAGTAGAATGGAAATAATAAATATGATCTTAAGTTGAACTTACATGCATTTCAAGGAGTTCATGTGCTCAGATTAAAAGTGAAACTTCTTTACAAGTGAAAAAATGTTTTCATAGCCCAGTATACTGGCCTCACCACAAGCCTTCTACAATTATGCTAGAAAGGTTAGACAATTTTCCAAGGCATCTTTCACTCACTCCACTGGAATTGGTGCCTGGAGACAGCATCATGGTGTACATGCTTGGGGCACAGTAACACCTGCACTTGTTGTTTGGGGTTGAAAAATAATCTGCCTCCAAACTGGGGTCAATGATCAGGTCTACTGGAAGCAGAAGAGAATATGCAGAGCAATTTGTTTTTTACTGTTCAGCAACACTTAAAGTAACAAGCATGTAAACATTTCTTTGGTGGAAAAAGAAAAGTCAGATAGACCTTAAGGCTGGGTTGATTAGTACCTAGATACCAATTTTGGAATCTGACATTAAGAAACAAAAGGAATTTTCTGAGATGTCTTTCTTCCATAATGTATGAAGAAATTATGACATGGCTGAATTCTTACTGGTGCCTAGATTTCCGGAAGAAAAATCATACTTTCTCCATTGAGTCCTGCACCTCAGTGACTCAATTTGTCCAGTTCATTGGCTTCTTTTCCTTTGTCAATGGAACTCACCTAGACTCTTGTGATTTTAATTTGCATTTTTAAATGAAGAATGACATCAAATATCTTTTCATGTGCTTATTTGTATATCTTTGGTGAAGTCAGTACAAATGTTTTGCCCCCTAAAAAAATAAGTTGTTGGCTGGGCACAGTGGCTCATGCCTGTAATTCCAGCACTTTGGGAGGCTGAGGCAGGTGGATCACTTGAGGTCAGGCGTTTGAGATCACCCTGATCAATATGGTGAAACACCATCTCTAATAAAAATACAAAAATTAGTCAGGTGTAGTGGTGCACACTTGTAATCCGAGCTATTTGGGAGGCTTAGGTGAAAGGATTGCTTGAACCTGGGAGGCGGGGTTGCAGTGAGCTGAGATTTTGCCACTGCACTCCAGCCTGGGTGAAAGAGCAAGACTTCATCTCAAAAATAAAAAAATTAAAAAATGGTTTCTTATTGTTGAATTTTAAGGTTTCTTTATGTATTCCAGATGAGTCCTTCCGCAAATATATGGTTTATACATATTTTCTCCCACTGTGTGATTTGTCTTTTCATTTGCTTAACAGGGATTTAAAAAAATTATTTATTATGTTTTTTAGAGGTGGGATCTTGCTATTTGCCCAGGCTGGTCTTGAAATCTGGGCTAAAGTGATCCCACCTTGGCCTCCCAAAATGCTGGGATTATAGGCGTGAGCCACCATGCCCAGTATTAGCCTTATAATATTTGTAGAAGCTGTAGTGATATCATCTTTCTCATTTCTAATAGTGGTAATTTATGTCTTTTTTTCCTCAAGCAGTCTTGCTAGAGGGTTATCAACTTTATTGATATTCTCAAAGAACAGCTTTTGGTTTCAATAGTTTTCTTTATTGGCCACAAGATTTTGGGGGCCTAAAGGCAAGTGTGCTTCAAATAAATTTAGCCTTACTATATTATGTAGAATTGGGAATGATAGGTATTTCAGCTAATAAATTAATTCTATGTCAGCATTTCCCTAAGTATGCTGACGAACAGAGTTTTAGACTTCTCTCAGGCATCATCTGGATTTTGTTGTTCAGTAATTTTGTATTTATTTAGCTGCAGGTTAAAAAGCATACACACTTAAAAGACTAAACTGCATGAAACATTTTAGTTTTGTTTTTCCATTATGGGGTGAAACCTGCCAACTTCACTTATTTATAAGAAGAGAATCTGAAATGGAATTTGTAGAAACATGAATTTATAGGGTCTTATTTTTTGCCCATGTGCCATTAAGTACTTTGTAAAATTTAAAGGCCCATAAAAATAAGCTATGACTCAAATCCCTGGAAAGGTCAACATTTTGGAAGTAAAGTTCAATACATTAAAACTGGATTCTGCTTTCAGAATTATAAATATTGAGCTACAAGAGACACTATATATCAACATGTGAAAAACTGTGGATATGGTTAAACAGATCCTAGAAGAGTATGTAGCTAACAGTAATTTTTGTTGTTTCACAAATTAAGATTTAACAAACATTAATTGTATACTTTATGTTACATCCTTCCATATTATATGGCCTCAAATATTAAAAGCTTTGATGCAAAACTGCCTTGTTATAAAACAGATTGGATTATGTTCAGTCTTGCAGTTTGCAACTGAATAGGAAGCAGATATCAGAAACTCTTGACTATACCAAGAATCCATCAACTACTGCTGTTTTGCCAACATTATTGGATAAATTTTAGAATAACCAACCTGTGTGGGGGCAGCTTAGCTGCTCACATATGTGGTCACAAGGAAGGCTCATATCTTCAAAAGGCAAATAGCTTTTCTCTTTGGGGTAGGACCTAGCATAGTGCTGGCTTAAGGTAACCATGAGGAGAATCACATCATAAAGCCAGACCAGAATGAATCAATTTACAATTTGAATAAACTTTGAAATCCAAGTCAGTTGTTTTTCTCAAAGTAGTAAATAGTGAAAATGTTCTAAGATGCCCTCAAAGATTTACTCTAATGCTGAAATAAACGAGATGCTTTCTTTATGTTTTCATTAATACTATTCATATGTTTTTCTCCTGGTATTATTTAATCTTTTTTTTTTTTAATTTGGCTCAGCTATTTTAAGAAAAGGAAGTCCTGTAATGATATCATTTGAGCTAAGCCAATTTCTTTTAGAAGCAAAAAATCTGCCAGATGTTGCTATTATGAAACAGTGAGCTAGCATTTATAATTCATTTGACACCTGGATATACTGGCGTAAACAATGGCTTTTTATATGATGAGGGAGTTCTAATTTAAGATCAGTGCTTCATCTGTTTTTTTGTAACTTTATTAGTACTAATGGACAAATCTAGGCATATGTCCATGGACTGCCTTTTGGAATTCAGCATGTTAGAAATGGTTAATAAGAAGGGAACACATTCCATCTGGGAAAGCTTCACTTGCTGCTGTGTAATTTTGAACTTATTTTTTTAATGTTCTTGGGTCTACCTCTGTTGTGTGTCCCTGAGAGACAGAGGGCGGCACTAATTCGAGTTATCTGGTAAAAGCCAGCGTCATTTAAAGCACTAGTGTTCACTTGAAAGGCATTCAAAGAAAGCATTTTTCTAATGCCTAAAACCAGTATGTCAAGGATGATGAAACACTACCTTATAATTAAGTCAGCAAGAGTTAGAAAAACTATTTGCTAACTATATAGTCTTCTTAGATTCCTCTGTTTTTGAGTTAATAAACAATCCCCTTTCAGCACAAAATAATTTGCATCACCAAAGCTGATACCTATGGGAGCCAACATCTTTTATTCACTGCAATTAATGTCATATGCTTGCTTTGCTATGACTTGTCTGCATTTAGGTTATTATGTATGTGGTATTAAGTCAAAGGAGGAATCAGGTAAATTCTTATAAATTTATGTTTTAAGGGGCTGGGCACAGTGGCTCAGGCCTGTAATACTAGCATTTTGGAAGGCCAGGGCAGGTTGATCATGAGGTCAGGAGTTCGAGACCAGCGTGGCCAACATAGTGAAACCCTATCTCTACCAAAAAAAATATGAAAATTAGCCAGGCATGGTGGCATGCGCCTGTAGTTCCAGCTACTCAGGAGGCTGAGGCAGGAGAATCGCTTGAACTCAGGAGGAGGAGGTTGCAGTGAGCCAAGATCACGCCACTGCACTCCAGCTTGGGTGACAGAGTGAGGCTTCGTTTAAAAAAAAAAATGGCAAGCCGATTGCAACAGCACATCAAAAAGCTTATCCATCATGATCAAGTAGGATTCATCCCAGGGATGCAAGGCTGGTTCAACATACGCAAGTCTATAAACGTAATTCACCACATAAACAGAACCAAAGACAAAAATCACATGATTATCTCAACTGATGCAGAGAAGGCTTTTGACAAAATTCAACAGACCTTTACGGTAAAAAGCCTCAATAAACTAGGTATTGATGGAACGTATCTCAAAATAATAAAAGCTATTTATGACAAACCAACAGCCAATATCATACTGAATGGGCAAAAACTGGAAGCATTCCCTTTGAAATCTGGCACTAGACAAGGATGCCCCCTCTCACCACTCCTATTCAATATAGTACTGGAAATTCTAGCCAGAGCAATCAGGCAAAAAAAAGAAATAAAGGGTTTCAAATAGGAAAGGAGGAAGTCGAATTGTCTCTATTTGCAGACAACGTGACTGTATATCTAGAAGACCCCATCATCTCAGCCCCAAATCTCCTGAATCTGATAAGCAACTTCAGCAGTCTCAGGATACAAAAATCAATGTGCAAAAATCACAAGCATTCCTATACACCAATAACAGACTTAAATCAAGAGAGCCAAATCAAGAACAAACTGCCATTCACAATTGCTACAAAGGGAATAAAATACCTAGGAATACAACTTACAAGGAACATAAAGGACCTCTTCAAGGAGAACTACAAACCACTGCTCAACGAAAAAAGAGAGGACAAAAACAGATGGAGAAACATTCCATGTTTGTGGTTAGGAAGAATCAATATCGTGAAAATGGCCATACTGCCCAAAGTAATTTACAGATTCAACGCTATCCTAATCAAGCTACCAATGACCTTCTTCACAGAACTGGAAAAAACCACCTTAAACTGCATATGGAACCAAAAGAGAGCCCGCATAGCCAAGTCAATTCTAAGCAAAAAGAACACAGTGGGAGGCATCACACTACCGGACTTCAACCTATACTACAAGGCTACAGTAATCAAAACAGCATGGTACTGGTACCAAAACAGAGATATAGACCAATGGAACAGAATAGAGGCCTCAGAGGCAACACAACATATCTACAACCAGATGATCTTTGATAAACCAGACAAAAACAATGGGGAAAGGATTCCTTGTTTAATAAATGGTGTTGGGAAAACTGGCTAGCCATGTGCAGAAAGCAGAAACTGGACCCCTTCCTGACCTTACACTAAAATTAACTCCATATGGAAAGACTTAAACATAAGACAAAACACCATAAAAACCCTAGAAGAAAATCTAGGCAAAGCTATTCAGGACATAGGTGTAGGCAAGGATTTTATGACCAAAACACCAAAAGCATTGGCAACAAAACCCAAAATAGACAAATGGGACCTAATCAAACTCCACAGCTTCTGCATGGCAAAAGAAACAGTCATTAGGGTGAATTGGCAACCAACAGAATGGGAAAAAATTTTTGCAGTTTACCCATCTGACAAAGGGCTGATATCCAGAATTTACAAAGAACTAAAATAGATTTACAAGAAAAAACCAAACAAGCCCATTCAAAAGTGGGCGAAGGATATGAACAGACACTTTACAAAAGAAGACATACATGAGGCCAACAAACGTATGAAAAAATGCTCATCATCACTGGTCATTAGAGAAATGCAAATCAAAACTACACTGAGATACCATCTCACGCCAGATGCTGGAGAGGATGTAAAGAAATAGGAACACTTTTACATTGTTGGTGGGAGTGTAAATTAGTTCAACCATTGTGGAAGACAGTGTGGCGATTCCTCAAGGACCTAGAAATAGAAATTCCATTTGACCCAGCAATCCCATTACTGGGTATACATCCAAAGGATTATAAATTGTTCTACTATAAGGACACATGCACATGAATGTTCATTGCAGCACAGTTTACAATAGCAAAGACCTGGATCCAACCCAAATGCCCATCGATGATAGACTGGACTGGGAAAATGTGGCACATATACACCATGGAATATTATGCAGCCATGAAAAACAAGGAGTTCGTGTCCTTTGTAGGGACATGGATGAACCTGGAAACCATCATTCTCAGCAAACTGACACAAGAACAGAAAATCAAACACCTCATGTTCTCGCTCATAGGCGGGTGTTGAACAATGAGAACACATGGACACAGGGAGGGGAGCACTACACACTGGGGAGTGTTGGGGGGAAATAGGGGAGGGACAGCAGGGGGTGGGGAGTTGGGGAGAGATAGCATGGGGAGAAATGCCAGATATAGGTGAAGGGGAGGAAGGCAGCAAATCACATTGCCACATGTGTATCTATGCAACAATCTTGCATGTTCTTCACATGTACCCCAAAACCTAAAATACAATAAAAAAATTATGTTTTCATTAAAAAAAATGTAATATAGCACAGCCAGATTGGAAATCATACTAATGAGGTCTTTAGACCCTGAACAATATTACTTTTTATGTTTGTGAAGCATTTACCTACAAATAATCAAACTTTAATTAAAAGTGAACTTTGGTTTTTGATTTCAGAACCAACCAGTTTATATAGAACATTTGAATTTTAACTCTCTATTCTAAAAAAAATAAGATGAATCTTAAATTTAGCTGATTAGTAAAGAAATCAGCATAAATTAAACATATACCCCAAATTGTTTTAATTAAGTTAGCATTTTGGAGTTTTAGCATCTATTGTACTGTATTCTAAATATAATAGGAATGTAATTTATGCTACATCTTTGCATATGTTAAATTGCTTTAATCATACCACTGAAGAGGAACTAACAAAATATAGGTTACCTTCCAACATCTAGAGCTCTCCTGCTCCCACCTACGCAGCCCCACCCCCAACAGTAAAATATAAGAATTTCATTCCAAGTAAGGATTATTATACTTGGGAGACAATGATGTTCCCATCTTTGAGGACAGTATGTCTTACATGAGAACCTCCTATCTCTTACTGATTGTGAGTGGATTATTTTGCTGACTCTAATGTTTAGGTGTGCAGAATTCTGCGAGGTGAACGTAGAGATTTAACACATTAAGTAGTACTTTTAACTTAAGCCAAATTCAACTGCACAAGCTCATTCCCCTGGAATCCTCTCCCATTAAAGGAATTCTTAAGAGGTAAAAAACCCAAAAGGGAGTGGGGAGAATGGGAGGAAACACAGTATCAGGCCAAAGCAATTCAGCAATTTTTGAAAGATGGAAAATAGAAGGAAAAATAGCAGTAAATGATAGAAGAGGAGAAGCTACATTGGGATTCCTGCCAGGTGGAAAATGATTTCAGAAGGTAACAATTTGCTGTGTAAACCCAGAAAGGCTCAGGGCACAGAGGCCCAAGTACTGAGTAATGCAGAGGTGAAAAGGAGGCTATAATGGGACTAGTTGGAAGTCTATGGAGGTAGTTGTTAGACCCCAAGTTCTTCCCTATCCATGCAGTCATATGATTACCCTTTTCAGAGCAACAGATCAGAGGTTTATTTTCTGAAAAACAAAAAACAAAAAAACAAAACAAACCTGATAAGCTCTAGACTTAGGAACACCAGGCACAACTGGGTTAGTGATGGGACTTGAGAGACACTGAAAACAGCATGAAGAAAACAAAGTCTGCATACTGACCTGGGATTTCCCTGGACCTACTTCCTGCCCTGCTTCCAGAAAGCAGGAAGCCAGACCTACAAGCACCTTCTGGGCCCCAGACAGACAAATTCTTCTCCATGGAAACCAGATGGCTGCTGTTTTCTTTTTCTGGAACTCTAGTTTACTGAGATGTTGGTCTTACTAATTAAAGACTGTTATTTTTTTCCTTCAGATTTATTGAAGTATAATTTAAATATAATAAAATTTCCCTTCTTTAAGTATACAGTTTTATAGTTTTAGTCACTGTACACAGTTGTGTAACCATCACCACAATCAGGATACAGAACAGTTTCCTGATGCTGAAAAGTTTGCTTATGCCCTTTGCATGATGATTGCTCCCCTCCCTTGGTCACTGGTCCCAGGCAATCACTGATTTGCTTTCAGTTACTGTGGTTTTGCCCTTTTTAGAATGTCATATAAATAAACTTATGTGGTAGATAAGTCTTTTCTGCTTGGCTTCTTTCACTGAACATAATGATCAAAAGATGGGTCATGTTGTTATAATATTAATATTTCATTCCCTTTGTGTGCTGGGTGGTATTCCACTGAATTCATACACCAGAATTTGTTAATCTCTTTTTTCTCTGATCTTGCCTTCTCATTTTATTTCATTGAGTTGATCTTCAACCTCTGATATCCTTTCTTCTGCTTGGTCAATTCGGCTGTTGAAACTTGTGCATGCTTTGCGAAGTTCTCGTGTTGTGTTTTTCAGCTCCATCAATTCACTTATATTCCTCTCTAAGTTGTCCATTCTTGTTAGCATTTCGTCAAATCTTTTTTCAAGGTTCTTAGTTTCTTTGCATTGGGTTACAACATGTTCTTTTAGCTCACAGAAGTTTCTCATTACCCAGCTTCTGAAGCCTGATTCTGTCATTTCATCACACTCATTCTCCATCCAGCCTTGTTCCCTTGCTGGTGAGGAGTTGTGATCCCTTGTAGGAGGAGAGGTGTTCTGGTTTCAGGTGTTTTCATCCTTTTTGCGCTGGTTTCTTCCCATCTTTGTGGATTTATCCACCGGTTGTCTTTGTAGTTGTTGACTTTCAGATTGGGTCTCTGAGTGGACATCTAGTTTGTTGATGATGAAGTTATTTCTGTTTCTTAGTTTTCCTTCTAACAGTCTGGCCCCTCTGCTGTAGGACTGCTGAGGTCCACTCCAGGCCCTGCTTGCCTGGGGATCACCTGCAGCAGCTGTAGAACAGTAAGGGTTGCTGCCAGTTTCTTCTTCTGCTATCTTTGTCCCAGAAGAATACCCGCCAAATGTCAGTCTGATCTCTCCTTTATGAGGTGGCCTCTTTGGATATATGAGGGTCAGGGAGCTGCTTGAGGAGACAGTCTGTCCTTTATAGGAGTTCAGGTGCTGAGCTGTGAGCTCTGTTGTTCATTCAGGGCTGCTGGGCAGGTACGTTTAAGTCTGCTGCGGCAGAACTCATAAACCCCTTTTTTTCCCCAGGTGCTCTATCTGGGGGATTTATGGCTTTATTTATGAGTTTCTGCTGTGCTGCTTTTTTTGTTCAGGGCTGCCCTGCCTAGCAAGGAGACAGCCTAATCACTGTCTGCCTACAGAGGCTTTGCTGAGCTGCTGTGGGCTCCGCTCAGCTGCTGTGTGAACTTCCCTGCAGTCCTGTTTATATGGGTATAGTTGGAACTGCCTTGGCAATGGTGGCCCACCTCTGTAATGGCGGACTCTTTCTGTAATGGTGGGTTGCCTTGGCAATGGCGGGCTGCCTCAGCAATGGCGGACTACCTCCATAGTGGTAGAGTGCCCCGGTAATGGTGGATGCCCCTCCCCGACAGAGCTGGACCATCTCGGGTTCAGCTGTGCTTGCTGTGAGACTCTCAACTCAGAGCGTTTCCAATTGCTGTTTTTTTGTGTGTGGGGGTGGGACCAGCTGAGCCTGATCACCTGGCTCCCTGCCTCACAGCCTTTTTTTTTTTTAGTTGAACGGTCAACTCTCTCTCAGGTGTTCCAGTCGCCTGTTGAAAAGGTGCTGGGATCTGTGTGATTTCCCGTGTGGTGACCCACTATGCCAGTTGAAATAGTGGCACTGAGATTTGTGGTGCTTTTTTGCCTGGGAATCTCCTGGCCTGGCTCCCTGTTTCAGTCCCCCTTTTAATCAGATGAATGGGTGACTCTGCCTTCCCGGAGCTCCAATTGCCAGCTAAAAGGGCACCCAGACCAGTGTATTTTGTATGGAGAACCGCTGTGCCGGCCAAAACAGCCCCGCTGGTGACCCATGGGGCTCCTCCGCCTGGGAATCTCCTGGTCTGTGGGCAATAAAAATCCGTCTGGAAATGCGGTGTCCACTCACCCTCTGCACTTTCACTGGGAGCTGCAATCCTGAGCTGCTCCTAATCGGCCATCTTAGATCGTCCTTCGAATTTGTTAATCTCTTCATTGGTTGATGGACATCTGTTTTTCATGCTACCCCTTTACAGTTGCACTTATTTTCTTCTTCCCTCCCATCTTGAATCTGCAACCAGTAATTTATGATCTTGTCATTTTGAAAATATTAGCTGGGCACAGTGGCTCATGCCTATAATCCCAGCACTTTGGGAGGCTGAGGCATATGGATTGCCTGAGCTCAGGAGTTTGACACTGTCCTGGACAACATGGTGAAACCCTGTCTCTACCAGAAATACAAAAAATTAACCAGGTGTAGTAGTGTGTACCTGTGGTCCCAGCCACTTGGGAGGCCAAGGTGACAGGATCGTGTGAGCCTGGGAGGTGGAGGTGAGCTGAGATCATACCAGCTATACTCCAACTGAGGGGAGAGAGTGAGACTCTGTCTCAAAAAAAAATTATATACATGGAATCATACCCAACTGGATCCTTTGAGATTGCTTTTTTTTCTCATTCAATATAATGTCCTTGAGATCCCTTTAAGTTGTTGCATGTGTCAGTAATTAATTCCTTTTTATTGTTGAGTAGTAGTCCACAGTATGGATGTATCCCAGTTTGTATAGCCATTCACCTGTTGTAGGACCTTTTAGTTTCCCCCACTTACATTCAAATTGGATATGTGGAAGGGTAATTCTTTATGAGATGTGGAGCCATTGAAGGTTTTTGTTTGTTTGCCTTGAAGACTTCTGTGGAGGGGAATAACAGCATCGCATCTGAGCTTTTGGAAGATTATGCCAGCAGTTCTACATAGGATATTCTAGATGGTCTTGATGAAGGATGAGCATGAACAAGACCTGTGGTCTTTCAAATTCTTATTCATTGATATTATCTATATATTGTCTATTATATTCCAGGGATTGAATCTGTAATTGTGTTAGATACTAGGGATATGAAGACTAGTATGACATAGTCCCTGTTCCCAGGAATTCTCAGACTAAGTACAGGGCAATAGTTACATACAAATCAATATACCTTAGTGTTATAGATGCTATCAAAAAAGTCTATACATGACACATTAGAAATATAAATGAAGTAGGAGGGTGAGGGTTAGCAAAAGATTCAAATAATTATGAACTAAAATAACATGTATAGTGCTCAGAACAGTGCCTAGCACATAGTAAGCAGTCAACACATATTAGTCATCATTGTTAATAATGGTGGTTGGTATATGGAGGCAGGAAACAGCCCCGTCCATTTGGTAAGCATAATAAAAGGATAAGCACAATAAGAAGTGCTTTCATGAGGAACTCATATGCTTTCACCTGCCTAGAAGTGAGAAGAGATGCTTGCTCCTCTCCTTTCGACTCAGGTAAGCTTTCTGTTTCAGAGACAATGGTCTCCAAACTTCTCCCTCATCTATTTGCCAAAAGGAGTATGAATAAAAGGGCCAATATTCAAACAGAAAACAAATATAGTATACTTGCTGCAAAGAGTTTAAAGGTACACACGTAACCTTGTGACCAGCAGCTCCAGTCACTGCTGGGACAGATCAATTAAAATTCTTCAATAGGTTTCATAAATAAGTAAATTAGAGCAGTAAAAAACATAGCCTCAGGCTGGGCGCGGTGGCTCACGCCTGTAATCCTAGCATTTGGGAGGCCAAGGTGGGTGGATCACCTGAGGTCAGGAGTTCGAGACCAGCCTGGCCATCATGGTAAAGCCCCATCTCTTTAAAAAAAAACAAAAAAACAAAAAAACCATAGCCTCCTGTGTGTGGGGTGGAATGTTGGGAAGTCACTGCTCATGAGTATGGAGTTTCTTTCTGGAGTGATAAGATGCTCTAAAATTGACTGTGGTAATTGTTACACAACTTTGTGAATAGATTCAAAACTACTGAACACTTTAAATAGGAGAAGAGTATGATACATAGTTCAACAAAGCTGTTATTTACAAAAATTATGTAGTGATTTAGAAAGTTAATGAAGTGATTACTAGAATAAAAACAAAACATAACTACATACTAACTCGGTGTCATCAGAAGACTTAGTTGCATCTCTGGTTCCTGAAAACATAGTTCTACCTTACTTTCCAATCGGTATTAGAGGCCACTGTGTTTTAACGAGGCTCACCATTCCCACAAATATGTTTGACATGCCAGAACCCATTCATCCAACCCTGGGATTGTGGTCAAATGAAACAAAGCTGGAAATAGGCCTGCTTTTCCTAGGCCAATTCAGTCTTCAACTTGCAAGCTCAGTGCCATCAAATTCTCAAACCAAATCCTGACCAAGGCCCCATCCAGAGGTCTGCATCTGATGTGCCTGGGATGAAGGCAGGAGGGAGCCTGGAATACTCCCATCTCCCCTACTTTCACTGCATTTGAATGGATATACTTGAGCTCCCACTTATAAGTGAGAATATGAAATATTTGATTTTCTGCTTCTTCATTAATTTGCTTAGGATAATTGCCTCCAGCTACATACATGTCATTGCAAAAGACATGATTTCATTCTTTTTTATGGTTGCGTAGTATTCCATGGTGTTATGTAACACATTTTCTCAATGTGGTAGAAATGACCAGTGTTCTCAAACCTGTATGCTTGTCTGACTGGACCCTGATTATTTCTCCAGGGGTTAGACTTTACCTCTTATGTTCCCAGGCACAAACTAGGGTCCTCCCAAACTGGGCAGACCATGTGCTGGATTTCAGGACCCCCATTACCTAGAGATTTTGTTCTTAGGTAATAAGCCCAAGTTTGCTCATCTTCTTTGAAGACGGTAATTTAGAGTGCTGGCTACTTCACTTGGGGCAAGCCCAATAGCCAGCTTATCTGTTCCAGTTTCAGAAACCAACCAGTTTTTTTTCTTTTCCATTCCTAGGACAAGATTTCAGCATGTCCTATGGCTGAGTTAATTAGAATTCTGACAGGAAGGTATCTGGCATACCATCACAATGCTCCATCAATGCCAATATGTTGTATTCTTTCCTTCACATCAAGTCAACTCAGTCTCTCTCTACTTACCTGGTGTACACAGTCTAAGAACTGTAAGAATACTGGAGCAAAACCACTCCCCTGACAGTTGAGGGTCAAGCTGCTCCGCTGACTGAATTTGTGACCAAAAGAGAGCCACTCTTTTTCAACCAACATCCGGAAGCCTTCAAGTGTCCTATAAAAGGGATCACTGAGTAACTGAACCAGGGATGTCACCTAGGGCACAAGCAGGATGGATTTGTCATTAATTTTAGTTCTGAAAAAGTCCTATTACTAAGATAAAAGCACTTCCGTCTGATGCTAGCTAAATCACAGTTACCTGGACAGCAAATTTGTTCACTAACCATTCCAGGATGGCCAATAAAATGAATTCTGTAAACTTTCCAGTAAAAACTAAAACTCAAATTTATTATGGCTACAAGTTTACGTTCAGGGAATTAAGACTTTAATCCTTAACTGGCCAGTTTGCTGATGGCAACCTTTTCCTAAGTTAATCAGAGGTCAGGGGATCAGTTCAAATTGATTCTACTTTTTGGCAGATTAATGTCTTAATGTAGCCTGAACTCACACTTTTTCTTTTCACTCTGGAGTGACTTAAGGGGGGGCTTATAGAGAGCCAGGGGACGGACTGACAAAACCCAGAAAGGTTGGTCCACCCCTTATACTGCTGGTCTAGGGCTCCATCTGCAAGCCTGCAGGGTACATCTGTGGGTGGAAGAGCTTGATGCCTGGAGTCAGAGCTCCAGGCTGTGCAGGGGCTGAGAGCTCATGGTACAGAGTTTTCTGATGAATACCAGGTGATGTTAAATACAGGACTTTCTCTGTCCATAAACATATTAGTCATTATACAAAAGATTCATCTGAAGAATTTAGAAACAACCAAATGGAAATATAAATATAAAATGAACTACCCAAAAATATGTCTAATAATTTACTTGTGCAGTGATGTCCCAGCCTTCCTCCAAACAGACCAAAACTGAGGAACCATTCTCAAGTACTTCTGATACAACCACAGCCAGCTGCATTATCCTGTGAAGCTAAGAGATAGTAAAGAACACAATTAGACCAAGTACTTTCTGAGTACACAAGTCAGAGTTGCTTTCAACCCTGGATAATCAAACAAGTTAGGGATAAAACGCTTGGACAAAAGAACCAGTTCCTTCCATGGGTACTGCAAAACCAAATACTTGAAAGTTCTTTTAAAGCCACTTCATGGAAAAAAAAAAAAATTAAAGGAAAAAACATACATACTTAAAAGTTCTTCCATATCGAGATTAAACAATGACACTTTTGTCTGTGTGTAGTGACTCATGCCCATAATCACAGCACTTGGGGAGGCCAAGGCGGGCAGGTCATTTGAGGTTAGGAGTTCAAAACCAGCCTGGGCAACATAGTGAGACCCCATCTCAATAAAACAACAAAATGATACTTTAAAAAAGTAGACACATTTTAAAACAATACATTCTAGTAATACATAATGAAATAAAATGACCTTACATGATTTCCTTAAAAGTAGGTGAGCTATAATTCCATAGAGTACAAAAGATAGAGCTTCTATGTGGATTTCCCAACAAAGAAAGAAAATTCAGATGAATTTTATTGGATTTAAAATTTGTTTTTCCATGATGCAAAAAGTTCTATTTCAGATACTCCTAATTTTTTGGGAATTAGATAGTGGTGATAGTTACACAACGTTGTGGTTATACCAGAAAGCACTGGGTTGTATGCTTTTATCATAAGGGTAAATTTCATGGTAAGTGAATTACATGTTAAAAAAAGATACTCCTGGTGGGCATGGTGGCTCAACACCTGTAATCCTGGCACTTTGAGTTGGGAGGCTGAGGCAGGAGGACTGCTTGAACTCAGGAGTTCGAGACCACCTGGGCAACATGGTGAAACGACATTTCTACAAAACATAAAAAAATCAGCCAGGCATGGCAGCACGTGCCTGTAGTCCCAGCTACTCAGGAGGCTGAGGTGGGAGGATTGAACCTGGGAGATCAAGGCTACGGTAAGCCATGATCATGCTACTGCACTCTAGCCTGGGTAAAAGAGCAAGACCCTGTCTCAAAAAAAAAAGTAAAAATAAAAATAAATAAGATAGTCTTATTTGTCTGTACTGTGTACTAAATGAGAAGAAAACTTTTATATTTGTGCTAAGTTTTTAAAGCTGTACCAATTGGCTCAAAGTCCTTAATAAATAAGGTATGAGAATAGCATATAGATTTTATTATTTATTTATTTTTTACTTCCTCTAACATGGATCTGTAAAGCATGTATATTTTAAAACCAAATGTACAACATTCTAGTTTTAAAAATATTTTAATTATCATCAGATATAATTTGCAATTTGAATCCAACTCAGAACAAAAACAAAAATGAAAAAAACCATATCTTAAACAAAGCGAGGCTACTAAAACACAGGAATAAGGCAAATGTCCTACTCAGTAAAGAGGAGCTGCTCACACAACTGTTTCTACAGCATAGCTATCACCCGGCTGGAATTCTGGGCTCAGAATTTATTCTAAGAAATGTTATTAAAAAGCCAAAACATAATAGATGCCAGCGAGCCTGTGGAGAAAAGGGAACACTTATAACAAGGCCAATGGGAATGTAAATTAGTTCAGCCACTGTGGAAACTAGTTGGCCCATTTGATCTAGCAATCCCATTGCTAAGTATATACCCAAAGGAATATAAATTGTTCTACCATAAAGACACATGCACACATATGTTCAGTGTAGCACTATTCACAATAGCAAAGACATGGAGTCACCTATATGCCCGTCAATGGTAGACTGGATAAAGAAAATATGGTATATATACCCCATGGGATACTACATAGCCATAAAAAGAATAAGCTCATGTCCTCTGCAGTAACACAGCTGAAGTGAACTAACATAGGAACAGAAAACCAAATACTGCATGTTCTCACTTATAAGTGGGAGCTAAACATTGAGTACACATGGACACAAAGAAGGGAAGAGACATGTGGAGTGTACTTAAGGTTGGAGGTGAGAGGAGGGTGAGGATAAAAAAACTACCTATCAGGTACTATGCTTATTACCTCGGTGATGAAACAATCTGTACACCAAACTCCGAAGACATGCAATTTACCTATATAACAAACCTATATATGTACCCCTGAACCCAAAATAAAACTTGAAAAAAGAATTTGCTCTAAGAGTTAACTTTTAAAATGTCAATATCCTAAGTGGGCAATTATTTTCCACTGTCTTTAGTCCCTAACTTTTGGTACAGGTCCACTTTCTAGCAAAAAGCAGAGCACAGAATGTATCAGAAACATGGATGGGTAAGTTCGGTGGTGGGGTCCGTTTGGAGTTGGGGCTCACAGCCTAGGGACAGAAAGGAGTATGATCAGTTCCTTCCATGGGTATGCAAAGCACCCTATATTGCCTTAATAATAATGAGCACGGCATGATACATTTATAGCCAATTGTGTGTGTGGCAGCATTTCTCTTTGGTTTAAGCATCTTGAGAACAGTCACTGACCTGGGTACTGACATAATTTCCTTTTTTTTTTTTTTTTTTGCCTTTTAGTCCAGTGTGCTGTGGGAAACAACCTCTTTTCCTCTTCCAGAGAGGCAGGATGCTTAGAAGTAGATGGAGGCAGGGGACTGGGAATTTCTGCAAGGTGGTAAGAAATAATGGGGGCCAGGCGTGGCAGCTCATGCCTGTAATTATAGCACTTTGGGAGGTCAAGATGGGAGGATCACTTGAGGCCAGGAGTTCAAGACCAGCCTGGGTAACATAAGAAATAAAGGGGCCTACAGACAAGGCCCTCTAATTTCTCAATAAAAGTTCAATTAAGAATATCCTAAGGTTGAATGAACTGAAAGACAGACATTTTTCTCAAGCCTTAGGTAGGTTTGGGGGCATCCAGTGTGCCTTTGGTGGCTGGTTTGGGGGTGAATCTAAAATCTAGAGACCTTGAACAGGCAGACAAATGAAAGGTGAGAGCTCTTTAAGTCATGCAGAAATTGCCATCTGCCCTGGATCCTTACTGTATTGACAACTAGGCAAGAGCCCTGTAAATACACGCTGACTAAATCTACTGAACATAAAAAATTTCCATTGAAAATAGTGTCCTACAGACACGAAACTTTGACTTACACAGAGATAAAAACCCAGTGATCAAGATTACTGCTCCCTCACCTCCTATACCAGATGACTTCCTGAAACTGAAAGGCCTTTACAGATGGTACACAATAAAGGAGGAGAATGTTGGGTAGTGGGGGAACAAAGTATTTTTTTCTCAAATACAGTTCTGTATATATGCTTGGCCTCTGTTTCTTTGAGATAAAGAAGCAGTTGCAGGCATTACCTGTGGGAACCACTCAGAATCTCCCAGCGCTTTCAAGAAGGTCACTTCTGAGTCAGTCGGGATGGTGCTTGGGATACAGGCCCTCATCAGCTTCTTAAAACTGGCTTTCACTTGTCGGATTTCATGAAATTCAACAGGAACAAACTCACAATTTAAAGCAAATTCTACCTTGAAGTTCTGTGGATGAAGATTCAGAGAATTAGGAGATGAAGTACTATAGGTAAGACAGTGATGTTTTCAATGGAGCAGTGCATTGAAATAGTTAGGTGGGGCCAAACAGCTGCAGAGGCTGCCAATGAGTTTGTAAAAAAAAAAAAACAAAAAAAACCCATGAAAGGTTTTATTCATTTCTATCTTTGGGATAGTATTTTTTCACTTAATATGACATGTGTATCAACCTATATGTATTTGAGTACTTTTTCATTTACATCTTTAATCCATATTTAATTCATTTTGTGTGGGTGTGAGTGTTGTATTATAATCAAAGAATGCTATATGATGGCCTACTGGTATACTTCATTTTAATAATCTGGTTGGCTAGCTCTGAAGAAGATTTAAAAGTCCTCTAACTTTTCATGCCAAAGAATGAATTAATATTCTCAAAATCTTTCCCCTTTCTTTTCATTTTGCCCAAATTACTCTTGCTGGACCATCTGCTTTTCTAAGAGCAAAACTGCTTTCTGGAGATTGGTTGCACAGCAACGCGAATGTACTTAATAATACTGAGTCCTACACTTACAAATGGTTAAGATGATAAATCTTGTTATGTGGATTTTACAATTTTTCCTTTGTCTTAATAATTCCATTTTAAGGAAGCTACTCTAAGGAAATAATGTAATAGGAAAAAAAAACCCCAGGGAATGGTATCTCAATTAAAAAAAACAAAACAAAATGTATATGCTTAGAATTGTGACTATAATTTTATATACAGAAGACAAAGAAACCTAAACAACCAACAATATGGGATGAATAGTGACTAACGTAGTTATGAAGACTACTATCTGACATGACATGCAAACATGATGTTAAGGCTTAAGATAAAGAACCTAGCAATATACATGAGTGCCTCTCTATTATTTTTAAAAACTTGTAATAGACAAAAAACAGTTTACTTCTCTGGAAAATAGATTCCTATTTCCCAGCTATACATGAGCTAGGTATGCCTATCCTACAAACCAGGAGTTACCCATCAAAGTATTGAGACCCTCCATTAGGCTGTAAGGAATTTGTTCCTACTAATAAAGTATTCAAGTATGTGAATTTACCTAGGTAAAGAAGGCCAAATTCAAAAATATTTTCAGAATAAGTCACTGGAATTTATTGGCTTTCCTTTATGCTTCTTTGTTGGGAGAAAAAGGTGTGGAATTATAAATGGACAGCACTGTGTTAGCTAGAATGTGGCACATATCAGATAGATAGAGAGCCATATTCTACACACAAAACTGAATGAAAGATAAAACCTGAATGGAATATGTAAAATTGCTAACAACTATTGTGCCAGAATGGCGGGATTACATTTTTAAAAATAGTCATACTTGGCCAGGCATTGTGGCTCACCCCTGTAATCCCAGCTCTTTGGGAGGCTGAGGCAGGCAGATCATGAGGTCAACAGATCAAGACCATCCTGGCCAATGTGGTGAAACTCCTTCTTCACTAAAAATACAAAAAAAAAAAAAAATTAGCTGGGTGTGGTGGCACGTGCCTGTAGTCCCAACTACTTGGAAGGCTGAGGCAGGAGAATCGCTTGAACCCGGGAGGTGGAGGTTGTAGTGAGCTGAGATAGCGCCACCGCGCTCCAGCCTGGTGACAGAGCGAGAACCTGCCTCAACAACAAAATACACACACACACACACACACACACTCTTTATTGAGGAAGGACAGAAAGAAAAAGAAAAGAGGGCTGGAGGAAGAGAGGGAAGGAAAAAATCTGCATCTCAAGTCTTTCTTACTCCAATATGTATGGTCACACAGTGAATCTGAGAAATGATGTGCAAAGAGAATGGCAGAGGTGAGTATTCAGGAGCTAAACTTTGGAGAGTGATTCGTATCATGAGTAAGTGGTGTGTGGAACATGGAAAGTCTATGCTCTGGAAAAGACACTAGTACCAGCAACCCTGGATTGCTGTTGAAAAGTGTATTTTCTGGATATAAAATTATCTACTATATCAGAAGATACATATGCAGATTTAAAAATTAAGCATTACCCAGCAACCTAAAGATTGCAGACTAAGTGGTTGCAGCAGTCCAGGCAGTGGGAGAAGAGCTAGCAAAGCCAGCCTGCTACAGAAGAGATGACTAAGTCACTGGTGTCTTAAGGGCCAAGCATGTGGTATCTTGCTAAGGGCACCCTGCTCACAGTTTCTGTTCCACGGTTCAGCCAGAGGTCTAGGTTGTCCAATGCCAACTGGAGCACTGAACTGAATGTTGAGGAGATTTCTTTCATGTCCTATACACCTATTGATAGTAATGAAATTTATTTTGTAATGTGTGACTTGCAAAACATTAAACTCAAGGAATTATCGTTTTTGGAGGAAAAGACCATCTTTACAATGTATGGGCCCTCATCATAGTGAAGCTCTTCAGCACAACAATTTAACAGTAAGAATAAAGGTCATTAGCATCTAGTATTTTGAATTGTCTAACATGTCTTAGGACATGTGTCTCTACCTTCATAGCCTTGCAAAGTTTTAACAAGTGTTACCTATAAAACCTACCCTTGGCCTTGCCTTGCCTCCATACATGGTATCACAGTCTTCCTCTCCCCGTTCCTCTATCTTTCTATAGACTTTTTTTATCAATAGGTTTACAACAACAGAACTATCTGTTTTGCCTTGGGCAGACTCCTGTGGAAACTGAGTCAAAGCTGTGGAAACAGCCTGATTGAGCCTTATTTCTTTTCTGTATGTATACTTCCTAATATTCCTGATGTTTACATTGATTTTTTATGATTATGAATAAATATTTATTTTCATGGCTAATAAATATGCATATGTATTTATGTGTATGCATCTATATTAATATTAGTATGTGTATAAATAAATATAAAAGGAGAGCTCATTCTTTTGAGACTGATTATTAACTTCAGGTTAAGAATCATGCTGTAAGAAAAAATTCTAGGAAAGCTGGTTTGTGACACAGGTTTTATAAACAGATTGAGTGTATCCATAAAGTTTCTAAGTGAGAAAAAAGAAATCTTACCCTTAGTTGTGACTTTTCACCAAATATGTAAAGGGCTGCTTGCCGTTTCAAGAGCTGGTTTTGTAGGTAGGTGCTGTTACTGAAGGAGGCCGAGTGATCCTTGCCTGCCAGCCGGGCGCCAACATCAATGAAGGATGTTGGAGAGCTGATCAAGCGAGTGCTAGAGCGGAGACTTGCCCACACACCTTCACAAAAGTCAAAATAATGGAGTGAGACCATCGAATGTGGGACTGCTACTGACTAAGGAAAAAGCTGTCTGCTCTGGAGCTACCGTTTTAGAGGCCATCGCAAGTTAATTAATCTAAAAATCATAAGTCACATGGTCATTTGCTACTTACTTTTGTAACATAAACATTATTCAATATAGCATTTCAAAATCATTCAATCTTAGCCTCAGAAGGACCCACATAATCACCCAAATCAATCCTATTTTATATTTGGATGTAAATTCAGGATTTAAAAGTAAATACTAAGATCATAAGTAGAAGCAGTGCATTGATACTGGAAACAAAAATTGTTGGCAAGAGATACAAATAAAGTCTAGGAAGGCGAATGCTGAGTTACTCAATTTCTCAGGGCTTCATGAAAAAAGTAAGGAATATTCTTTTGCTTAGTTGATCAATTTGACAAGACATTTAAAGATATAAAATAGAAACTTAGTAAGTCTACTCAAATCTGAAGCTGGATTTGGAATTAATGTTTGTATATCATGCCAAAACACTGTAACTCTAAACAAGATTATATTATACATTTTTTTCCAGTATCCATGAAGAATCAGAAATTATAGATTTAGTAATGGGCACGGTGGCTCACACCTGTGATACCAGCACTCTGGGAGGCCAAGGTGGGCAGATCACTTGAGCCCAGGAGTTTGAGGCTAGCCTGGGCAACATGATGAAACCCCATCTCTACCATAAAAAAATACAAAAATTAGCCGGGTATTGCATGCCTGTAGTCCCACTTACTTGCGAGGCTGAGATGGGCGGATCACTTGACCCCAGGAGGTGGAGGGTACAGTGAATTGAGATAGCACCATTGCACTACAGACCGGGCAACAAAACGAGACACCGTCTCAAAAATAAATCATAAATAAAATAAAATGTACAGTAAGAAAGAGATACCTTTTTTTTTTTTGAGATGGAGTTTCACTCCTGTTGCCCAGGCTGGAGTGCAATGGTGCGATCTGGGCTTCCTACTACCTCTGCCTCCCAGGTTTAAGCAATTCTCCTGCCTCAGCCTCCCGAGTAGCTGGGATTACAGGCATGCGCCACCATGCCTGGCTAACTTTATATTTTTAGTAGAGCTGGGTTTCCCCATGTTGGTCAGGCAGGTTTCAAACTCGGCCTCAGGTGATCGTCCCACCGCGGCATCCCAAAGTGCTGGGATTATAGGCATGAGCCACTGTGCCCGGCCAGAAGCAGATATCTTCTAAGAGAAAGGGCAAGCTAACATGCTAGAAGAGTCTCAATGAGATAACCTGATCTTGGTTATATTAATTAGAAAAATCAAGATCTCTACATGCAAGTGAGACTATTATATATCAAACATCCAGACACAAAGGCATGTACTAATTCTCAAATTTGACTAGCACTGTATCACCTTAAAAGCAAGAAGCCCTCATAAATCCCTGTAGAACTGTGGTGTTCATCTCATTGATGGCATCACAGGGATACAGGACTTTCCTACTGCCTCCCTAAAGTGGGTTTCTTCTTCAGATCTAGAAAGGCTGATTGAGAAGCTTGTCTTCTCCCAGTATTAAATCAAAGTCATGTTTCTAGGTGACCAGAAGTCACCATGACAATGTCACATCTGCTTATCTTTCTAAGAATTTGTGGGGTCAGGAGACCAGTTCCCAAGAAAAGTTTTCACTGGTGATTTCAGCTTGACATGCATGATTTTTTTTTTTTTTGACAGAGTCTCGCTTTTGTGCCCAGGCTGGAGCACAGTGGCGTGATCTCGGCTCACTGCAACCTCTGCCTCCCAGGTTCAAGCGATTCTCCTGCCTCAGCCTCCCGAGTAGCTGGGATTACAGACGTGCACCACCACGCCTGGCTCATTTTTGTACTTTTATTTAGAGGCAGGGTTTCACCACGTTGGTCAGGATGGTCTCAAACTTCCGACCTCAGATGATCCACCTGCCTTGACCTCCCAAAGTGCTGGGATTACAGGCGTGAGCCACCATGCCCAGCCACATGAATCTTTCTGTGTAGTCTATGAGTTTTTCTTAGACATTATGGCAAGTATCACTTTTTCTGTAAATGGAATCACAGGAAATTCAGAATGCAGATGAGAAGAAAGGATACAATTTTACAAACGCAAAAAAATTTACATATGCAGTTGCATATGAAGATGGTTTAAACGAGTGATATATCAGGACACATAATACAGTACCTTGATTATGAACTCTTCCCTTAGCTGAAGATTTGGAATTTGACTGAGTAAAACATTTATCTCTGTACCCATGCACTGGTAGGTAAGATTAAAGACAGAAAGAGAAATAAAATGTATATAGCAGCAAATGTCAGAGCAGACTGAGTAAGAGAAGAATAGGCTATTTAATTTTTTAAATTAACAGGGGAAAAATATAAATATAATAAAAGTAGAAGATTTAATTAACAAACAAAAAGCTGCACAGTCACAAAAAAAGATGCACGGAGTACCTGTTAAATGAAATTTCAGCACCTGTGTATAAACACTATAAGCACAATGAAATGGACAGCACACAGCAGAAGGTGCCACCAAAAAATTATACCAAATGGAATAAGCTTTTGAAGACTGTCATTCAGTCAGAAACAAATTTATACAATAAAATTAAGGAATTTGGGGAGTTTATGTGTAAATGGTAGAAATCCATTGGTCCTAATATTGAAGGAGACTGATTGGCGAATGCTCCGTGTTGTACAACACATTTGTTCTTTGAGCAAGGTCATCACACCAGGAAAAAATGAAGCTCTAGCAACCATTTGGAATAACTAAGGGCATGTTTTTGCAGTAGAGCATTAAGCATTGCCACGCTATCTTCCTTCTTCTCTTTTCATTTGGAAATTACATTATTTTCCATAGTTATGAGCAGCAAAAAGTCATAATCCTGTGACAATACCCAATACCACTAATAATATAGCTTGTGATGATTGAAGTAATAACTTCTCTTAAAATCCCTACTTGCACAAAAATAACAGGCAGTATTAGAGATAATAGTTTTGTAATTTGAGTAATTTTTTTTTCCATCAGAAAGAAAGAGGTTTATGATAATGGCAAACTTTACCTGGTAATAACAAGAATTGTGAGCAGTTTTAGCACTTTCCAAGCAAACAACTTGCTCAAGTCAATTAGAGGAAATGATTTTGTATTTATTCAGGATCGCAATCTTGAATAGTAGTAGTACTGTTATACAATGCAAAATCATATAAAATATAACATAATAAAAATAACTAGGGCCGGGCACGGTGGCTCATGCCTATAATCCCAGCACTTTGGGAGGCCGAGGCGGGCGGATCATGAGGTCAAGAGATCAAGACCATCCTGGCCAACATGGTGAAACCTCATCTCTACTAAAAATACAAAAATTAGCTGGGTGTGGTGGTGTGCGCCTGTGGTCCCAGCTACCCGGGAGGCTGAGGTAGGAGAATTGCTTGAACCTGGGAGGCAGAGGTTGCAGTGAGCTGAAATTGTGCACTTCAGCCTGGCGCCTGGCGACAGAGTGAGACTCTGTCTCAAAAAAAAAAAATCATTAGAAGTGATTTTTCATTCCCACTTCACTCCTTTGCAAGTAGAAAATGAAGGGCACTGATGGCTTTGGTAGCCAAAGGAAGTCAGAAAGTAAGGGCTGCAGAAGTGCTGGCTGACGGCATACAGAGAATGTGACTGCAAGACAGAACGAAGACTTGGGAGGACATGGCCCAGGCACACTGTGTGGCTGGCTCTGTGTTGGCTGACTGCTCTCCTTCCTGCTAAAATTTTGAAATTTTCTATTGAATATGGGACACTAAGATGATTATAGTGACGTTGTAGTAGTTCCTGATTCTGAGATACTGTTCCCCTAAACATCACGCTTTCTTATGCTAGTCTCATTGCCTGGAATGGTTTCTCCCATTTCCCTACCTGATACGTTCCTACTTAACCCCTAAGATCTAGGTGCAATGTTAGCACGTCTAAAAGGCATTCTGACTGCTCCCAAGCTGAGGAGCAATATTTGAACTTTGATCATTGCATCATTATTATTTGCATATTCTTTTACTCTACAAGGTTGTGTATGTGAAAGAAAAACAAAATCTCAAGACTCCAGTTCACTATGCCAAAAGGAAAAAATTAAGCTGAAAGCTGAGACATACAGGAAGCTGCCTTTCCTTTTATTTTTAAGCAAACAGCTCTAGTTAAAAAGTTAAATTTCTCAGCAGGTAGCTACTCTATGTTCACTTTATCTTATAAACGAACACGTAACTGACTCTTCCCCTACCTGCTCCTTGTCTCTTGCAACATGTGGATTACCATACCCTCCCTCTTTCCCATTTAAATATTAAAGCCCTCAAAATCATTGCTGGAGAAAGGCACAGACCTGTCTCCAGGGTGTGTCCTTAACCTTGGCAAAATAAACTTCTAAATTTATTGAGAGCTGCCTCAGATACTTTTTGGTTTACATGTGCTTGCAAGGGCAGGAACCTAATCATGTCTGTTCTTGTATCTATGCTGAAAGCCTGAAATATAGGCACTCAAAGAATTTGTATGATTATTTACTTTTTGCAGACCAATCCATTGTGAGCTGTTGTGACTCATTATTATATCTTGAATCCTATTATTTGCAAGAGCGAAAACAGGGATATTAAATGAAAAACATTAAGGACTTCCCCCAGATAGAGGCTCATCAATGAAAAACTGCTGAGTTTTGGCCAATTAGTAGAAAATCAGCAGTGATAAAATGGCCAGTACTGATATGGGGCCAGAAGGGGGCTTTGAGAATTATAATCCCATCTGGAAGTCATTTTAACCAAAGGAATTAGACTACTGCATTGGTTGTTGGTGGTGAGGTCTACTTAGATTTCCTGAATGATCTGTAGATGTTCTGGGCACTTAACACCAGCAAAGCGTCTCAAGCAGTGTTTTTCCAAACTGCAGTATCCTCCTTGTGGCTTGGGAAATCACTTTAGTAGGTCAAATCAGTATCTTTTTAAAAAGTGAAACATTACAGTTGAAAATACTAATGAGCACTGCATGTGGTACAGATGAATACTGTTTCACAAAACTTTGGTTTCAGTATATACATGATACATTTTGCATGTGCCTTAGTACTACCTGAATTGTGATATAAAATGAATAGGCATATATACAAACAGGTATAAAATGCATTTCTTACTGAAAGTCATGATAAAAAAAGTTTGAAAGTCACTGGCTAGACCTAGGGCATAGCCTTCCATCTCCTGCCTTAGGTCAGTAAGGCTCAGAGCAATTCAAATGCGAATACCGACTTTCTGCAGAGTATTAGGCAATGGCAATGACAACAGTAACTATAATAATGACAACTAACATTTATTAAAATGCTACTAGGGGCTAGTTACTAAGTTAAATGTTTTACATATATTATTGTTCATTCCTCATAACTACTTGAAAGATCTATATTATTTATTCCTTAATTTTAAAGATGAAGACAGAGAATTAAGAGTTTCCCTAATTTGCACATTGCAAGTAGTGGGACTTTGGTTTGAATCAGAATGTAACTAAACTCTTAATGTACTGCTACCTGAGGAACCATGTGACCTTGGGCCCAATCAGTAGGAACTGGCTAAGGGGACTGACTGCTTCACGGATGATACAGCGCCATTCATTTTCCCCATAGGAATGCATTATTATTTAGAGAACCAGTGTTTCCTTTGCACTGGTATAATTTCCCCTCCACTATGTTCAGACCAAAGAGGAGAAGGAAAAGAGATGCTTAGGTCACATGTGGGTCCTTATTCATCACTGTGATCTTATACCTGGCCCAGTGCATGGAGACCCAGATATATTCACTAAATATATCTGCACTGATAAGATGCAACACTCAACTAATTCTAGTCCCAATTATATTAATATTTGCTGTGTGGCCTTAGCCAGGTCACTTAATCTCCCTGGACCTCTTTATATACCTATCTTGGAGGTTATTTCAATGATAAAATTATACATGTAGAGAAACTTAAAATGTAAGGGATGAAAAATTAAAAAGCTGCCTCCATGTGGTTACTTCTCAAATATACCTGACTATTATATTTTGGTATTTGAGAGGCAGTACTGATTTTTCTCAAGGCATTTCTCTACTAAATAAAGACATTTATCTAAGTTGTAAGTATATGTGCTTCACCCATTGGGCTTAAATGTTGTTTTAATTTTAAATGAAAAACAATGTGATCTATTCACTTCTTACTTTTAAAGTGGTTCTTGTGTGAAAAAGGATGCATCCCCTGCATTAGGAACTCACCAACATGCATGCTGAATGCAAAGTGATTGTCCTGACTGAAGAAAGGGTGAAGGTCAATTTTAACCCTGGCTCGTCAGACCAGGAGAGGCACACGGTGAAAATAACGTAAGAAAACTAGGAACTAAGACTGTATGACAATGAAAGGACTGAAAAGTATTGTGAAAACAGAGAAGAAAAAACAAAAAGGTTAGGGAGAAGAACTGGGGGTAGGGTAAAAATAAATAAAAAGAAGAAGAAAAAGAATTAAATGATAGGAGGCTCCTCCCACAGCGGTACGTAACTCTGGAAGAATGAAGAGACTGTACTGTGAGTAGGTACAAGGAAATGCATTGCTTGCAGGGCATGGGTGTGTTTATACCTAGTCTTGCCCTGGCCAATCTGAATGTGTGTCTGCCTGGCATGTTCATGTTAACAGAGAATCTTTTGAGACTTCCTTAACTTGCTTGTCCCAGTCCATTCCTCCTACTTTGAGGAGGAATGACACTATCAGAAGAAACACAGAAAGCAGGTCTACAGATCACAGAGAACGTTGAAGGTGTCAGGAGACAGCAGTATCTCTTTGTCCAATTCATCACTGGGACTTCAGAAGGTTTCGGAGGCTTTGGGAGTGAAAAGTTAAGAGATGGAGTAAAAGAGTGAGATTTGCATTTCTGGATTTTAGCTTAAGATGCCAAAATGACAAGTACCTGGTTAGGAGTAAAAACTGTCATAAGGAAACAAGCCAAATGCACAGTAATTTTCAGCAGAAAGTACTTGAGAAGGGTGTCAGAAATAATAATTATAGCCTCGGATATGCATATAGTGGTCATAAGTTAAATAGGAGATTTTAAACTGAAAAGTTAAATACAGCCTTCTGGTGACTTTAGGCATCTTCAGGATTAGCAAAGAATGGAGTCATGATAAGAATATAACCACTACGGGGAATACCCTTGTATAAAAGAAGCCAAGAGTTGGAGGCCGACATTAAAAAAAGAGATGGTAATGTAATTGAAAAAGATTGTTGAGGCTGGGTGCAGTGGCTCACACCTGTAATAACAGCACTTTGGGAGGCTGGGGTGAGGGGATCATGAGGTCAGGAGATCGAGACGATCCTGACCAACATGGTGAAACCCGTCTCTATTAAAAATGCAAAAATTAGCTGGGTATGGTGGTGCGTGCCTGTACTCCCAGCTACTTGGGAGGCTGAGGCAGGAGAATCACTTGAACCTGGGAGTTGGAGGTTGCCGCAAGCTAAGATCGTGTCACTGCACTCCAGCCTGGCGACAGAGCAAGTCTCTGTCTAAAAAAAAAAAAAAAAAAAAGAAAAAGACTGTTGAAAATCCATGAGCCTTAGGTGCCAACAGAAAAGGAGAGACAATTTTGCAGCTACAATTTATACTACAGGCCACTCGGCCAAATGCTGGCATAGATAACATGGTGATGTGTACAATGGCAAAATACAAGATCGGGTTGCAGGGTGGGAGGGCTTCATTTAACTAGACATCTGCTGAAAGTTGCATTCTCTACAAGTTGAGTGGAAAAATTACTGACTTGCCTTGCTGACAGTACAAACTTTCACATAAATAAAGCAGTAAGGGCAAAGGCATCTCAAACCAAATTCTGACAAGCAAGAGTGCTTAGCAACTGAAATACCAGGAACCTTAGAGAAAGTCACTGTTCTATATTTTAGTTCGAATCCACCGAGAAAGAAATGATGAGAAGAATGAAGTCTGTATCTTAAACTTTAAAATTATAGTACTCTAAAAATTCATAAAAATGATACATATGACTGTAATGGGTTGAACTGTGTCCCCCTCCCAAAATTTATAGTAGGTCCTAACCCCCAGTACCTCAGAATATATATAATTAGTTAAGATGAGGTCATACTGGAGTAGAATGAGCCCCTAATTCAGTATGACTGGTGTGCTTATAAAAGGAGAAATTGGAGCGAGACACAGAGGGAGAATGCCATGTGAAGATAAAGGCGGAGATTTAGGTGTGATGCTTCCAGAAGCCAAGCAATGCCAAAGATGGCCAGCAAACCTTCAGAAGCTAGGAGGAAGGCATGGAACAGATTCCTCCTCACAGCCCTCAGAGGGAACCAACCCTCCGGACACCTTGATCTTGGACTTTCAGCTTCCAGAACCGTGAGACTATAGTTGTTTAAGCCACCAGTTTGTGGCACTTTGTTATGGTAGCCCTAGGAAACCAATACAACTTCAAGGACTGACACATTAATGGGAGTGATGACTGAAGAAGGTGGAAAGCTCTTAGGAAATCCTGCAGTTACAGAAAGTTCTGATGAGGCAGGAAAAGAAAGTATCCAAGAAACCAATATGACTACTAGGAGATGTGTATGGTTTTCAAAACGGAAAAAAGTCGATTTTGTAAAGTAGAACCTTTATGTTGATGCTGACCCAAATTCTAGGAATGGATTATCAATGGACTATTTATAATTACTTAAGAAAAAGTGGCCGGGGTGGTGGCTCACGTCTGTAATCCCAGCACTTTGGGAGGCCGAGGCAGGTGGATCAGGAGATCAGGAGTGCAAGACCAGCCTGGCCAAGATGGTGAAATCCCATCTCTACTAAAAATACAGAAATTAGCTGGGTGTGGTGGCGGGTGCCTGTAATCCCAGCTACTTGGGAGGCTGAGGCAGGAGGAGAATCCCTTGACCCCAGGAGGCAGAGCTTACAGTGAGCTGAGATCGCACCACGGCACTCTAGCCTGGGTGACAGACCAAGACTCCATCTCAAAAAGAAAAAGCACTGACTCCTATAATAAGTCATGGCAAAATAACCGTAAAAACCCTTTGTGATGCAGTTAATTGTTTGAAAGACTGGCAAATATTGGATTAAAAGGATTGACAAAGATTTAGAAATATGGGCCTGGTGAGTTTTAGGGAGAAGACCCATAACTAGTACAGATGAACAGATTGATCTTTTTCTTCAGAGAGGTATATATTATTTTGCTGTAGGTCTTTGCCCTTAGCTCTGGCTTGTTCAACATATTTTTAAACAAAGAATCACATGACAACAATGATCAAATCTATGGATGATAAAAAGCCTGCAAAAACAGCAAATGCACTGGTACACAGAATCAGGATCGAAAGGTCTAAAATATCCACATCCAAAACCATGACATTTTCTACTTATAGCACTGCTAGTAGGTCCAAAAAGCAAACATCAAGACCAGTATATTTTTAAGAACAGCACATGTGAAGCAGACAGTGATTTAAAATGATACTAATCTCCACATGGGTTAACCTAGTGATGGGGCTCTGCCCATTGCCAATGCAGTTTTAGGCTCTGTGAGCACCTAGAGTTCTGGGTTCAATTCTGTGGAGTGTTCAGGGTGATAAGGTTGGTGAGTGGACTACAACCATTTGAACTGGGGATATTTAGAGTTAACTAAAGGCAGGAAAAGAAAGCATCCAATGGACCAATATGACTACTAGGAGATATGTATGGTTTTCAAAAGGGGAAAAAGTGAATTTTGTAGAAAGCCTGGTACGAGTTTTTTTTTTTTTTTTTTTTTTTGAGACAGAGTTTTGCTCTGTTACCCAGGCTGGAGTGCAATGGCGTGATCTCGGCTCACTGCAACCTCCGCCTCCTGGGTTCAGGCAATTCTCCTGTCTCAGCCTCCTGAGTAGCTGGGATTACAGGCACGCGCCACCGTGCCCAGCTAATTTTTTGTATTTTTAGTAGCGACGGGGTTTCACCATGTTGACCAGGACGGTCTTGATCTCTTAACCTCGTGATCCACCCGCCTCGGCTTCCCAAAGTGCTGGGATTACAGGCTTCAGCCACCGTGCCCAGCCAAGAGGTTTTTGTGAAGATATTCGTGTAGGAGATTAGACTTACTTTCTAACCTCAGAGGACAGAACTAGGGCCAATATGTAAAAGTGGTAGTCAATATGAGAAAGCAACACGTAGAGTTGCTCACAAATGCAAGGGATTCTTTTGGGGGAAGAAATGAGTTTCCCATTACTGATGACATTCAAGAGAAACAAGATTACCTACTTAGTGTGTGTGATTGATTGATAGACAGTTCTGCTCTTGTTGCCCAGGGTGAAATGCAATGGTGTGATCTTGGCTCACTACAACATCCGCCTCCAGGGTTCAAGCGATTCTCCTGCCTCAGTCTCCTGAGTAGCTGGGACAACAGGTGCACACCACCACACCTGGCTAATTTTAGTACTTTTAGTAGAGACGAGGTTTTACCACATTGGCCAGGCTGGTCTCGAACTCCTGACCTCAGATGATCCACTCGCCTCAGCCTCCCAAATTGCTGGGATTACAGGCATGTACCACCGCACCCAGTCTACTTACTACGTTTTTAAGGGAGTTCAGCATTATATAGGGGTGAGAGGAAGAGTCTAAGATTCTGTGACTCCATTGTGAGACAGTGGGACTTTACAGTTGAGATATCTGGGGCCAGGTGCTTTCTCACACCTATAATCCCAACACTCTGGGAAGCCCAGGTGGGAGGACTGCTTCAGGCCAGGAGTTTAAGACCAGCTTGGGCAACATAGTGAGCATCATACTGTCTCAAAAAGTATTTTAAAAATTTAGCTGGGTGTGGTGGCATACACCTGTAGTCATAGCTCTTTGGGAACTTGAGGCAGGAGGATTGCTCAAGCCCAGGAGTTTGAGGCTGCAGTTAGCTATGATACTTCCACTGCACTCCACCCTGGGCAACAAAGTGAGACCCTGTCTTAAAAAAAAAAAATCTTGCCAGGTGCAGTGGCTCACGCCTGTAATCCCAGCACTTTGGGAGGCTGAGGCAGGCAGCTCACAAGGTTAGGAATTTGAGTCCAGCCTGACCAACATGGTGAAACCCCGTCTCTACTAAAAATACAAAAATTATCTGGGCATAGTGGCATGTGCCTGTAATGCCAGCTACTCAGGAGGCTGAGGCAGGAGAATTGCTTGAACCCAGGATGCAGAGTTTGGGGTGAGCTGAGATCGTGCCACTGCGCTCCAGCCTGGGTGACAGAGCAAGACTCCACCTCAAAAAAAAAAAAAAAATCTGGTCTGTAATTTCCTCTGCAAAGTGAAACAATTTCACAAAAACTTCCAGAGAACTAAGTGGATGACCTTTGGAGCTTAAAAGAACAAAAACTCAGCCTTTCTCTATTTCTTCATGCCAGCAGCTACCTGGATATCATGATGTCTTATCCTCCAAGCCAGTGTTTCAGAGGACAGTAGCAAAATAAAAGGCCCTGGAATTCCTTGGGTCTGGAATCCCTTTCCTTAACTATCTATACTTCTGTGATTGATTGATCTTTCTGACCTGCAAATCTGGAGTATCATGGAATACTATCAGGGCTGACTCATCATTTAGACATGCTTTCCTTACCTCCTAATGGTCCCAAACTTATCAACGTATATGACATCAGCAATTATTATACTTCTTGTCCCAGGAGACTAAGCTCATCTGTTATCATGCTAGTAGCAAGTTTGACCATTCATTCAGAAGAGGGTAATCGACAACAATTCAAACCATAATTAGTTGATTTAAAATATCAGCTATCTAGAAAAATGTTTTCTGCTTTTAAGCTTGCATCAGTGCTCAGTTATAAAATCAATCTTACTGACCTCCTCGAGCAAAGCTATTGGATGGGTTTACATCCAAATGTCCTGGCACTACCTGCTTAAGCACAGTGGACATTCTTGCAGTCCTCCTTTCAGTCCCTAAAGTCAGCCAAAAAGAAGAACAAAAACCATGTTGTTTGGGTTAACATTACTCAAATGACAAAAAGTTATCTTCATGTGTAGCACGTTTAATTGCTGCCAAACACTGTACTTTTAAGTACCAAAAGCTTTATTAGAGATAACAAGGCAATGTTGTTATTAATCAGAGATAACATAACACACATTTGCAAGATTATAGAGTTAGGTTTGGCAAGTGCAATCAGAATTTAATGATAAATGGAGCAAGGCATGCATGGTGTTACTTTACAAGAAAAGCCACTTTCTGCTTATGTTGAGCTAATTCAAATAGCTGATTAAGCCAAAGAGTCCAACTTCTCAAGTCACATGCTCCTGTGTCTAACACATTAGGGTTACCTCTACATGAACCCTTTGGGGTTCCATCACATGATAACTGAAACAGAATATTAGTACAAGTCTTAATGGCTTCATCCAAATCCAGTGAAAACAAATTGTACTGAAAATTTTAATAGGCTGCAGAAATTTTGCGAATTTCAAGCTTATCCATGATGATTTTAATAAATACACATTTAACAAACATGTTCAACTTACATATTTCACATCATAATATTTTAAAGTCTATGAAAGACAAATATGGGGAAAAAAGGGTGACTTTATTTAAATTCCCCACATCCTCTCTTATTACACTTTTAAAAAGGAAATAACTGGGCTGGGTGTGGTGGCTCACACCTGTAATCCCAATACTTTGGGAGGCTGGGTGGGAAGACTGCTTGAGCCCAGGAGTTTGAGACCAGACTGGGCAACATAGTGAGATCCCATCTCTAAAAATACAAAAAAAGAAATAACCGCGTCTCTAAACTTAGTTACTATTTACTAGACATTAATAGTGGCATATTTCTAAGTAAAAGGAGCTAAACTTAAAACCCTTTAGGGTAAAACTTTTAAGTCTCAAGTCTTGGTGAAGATAGAGTATAACAAATAACAAATAATGGGACAAATAACCCTAGGAACAGAACTGACCTTTCATTAGTAGCTGTCAAGAAGGGAAGCATTATCAAATCTTACCTGGAGACAGAACAAGGGCTGGCCTGACAGTAAGAGTGTTGTTGCCTCTGAGTTTCTGATGGACAGAAACAGCATTCAGTAAGGCCTGCAAGTATTTCTCTTGTTCTATGCTACTGGAAGATTCTAAAGAGGAGGTAGGAGCTATAAAAGGAAAATATATTGAATAAAATAAATTGTCTCTGTGTTAAAAAAAAAAAAAGTATCTATCCTATCTATCTATCTATGCTTATTTTTCTCTATACAGTCTTCAAGTTACCACACCCAAATATAGAAACCAGCCCCACTTAAATTGCCAGTCTATTAAATGGCTAATCCTTCACTGTAATGCTGATTTTACCATACCAACTTCTTGATTGCCATTATCCTTCCAGAAAGAGCCCAGGTCTGGAAAACAGCACAGGGCTATCCTTCCAAGCATAGGTTAGGCTTGGAAGCACAGGGCATAGCTTCTCATTGTCCAAGCAACTCAAAATGAAGATTCACAAACAACAACATCTCCTCGATGACATCCCCCAACCATCCTGACCAGGTTATTGTTTGAGAGTAGGTTCCCTTGACATCCTAGAATGGGTAGAGGTCAGAACTTTCCAATACCACTAACTTTATTTCAATTCTGCCACACAGACCCACAGGGGACATGAGCCTATAAGGATTTGTAGAGGGAAGAGTGGAAGAAGATGGGGAGAAGACAGGAGTAACTACTGCCAGATTCCCTGGGCCTTCTAAAAAAGGAGCAAAAAGTATACACAGATGGAAACAACTGTGAGAGCAATTCTGGGTTGATGGGCATATGAGCCTGGTTTGCCTCAAACAAAACAGAATCACTGAAATCAGCCCAGATGCTTTAAAGAGGCATAGGGATGGACTCACTACAAGGACAATAGATATTTATACAATTTCTTACAAACTGAATAGAAAATAATTAGCATTATTGTATTTTATCAACTCTAATATGTCATCAATTCTAAGATTCACTGTTATTTTATTGCCTAACAATAAAAATTGCCTATCAATACAAAATGTTGCCATTTAAACTATGACACTATTCTTTCTGATCACATGAATTTTAAGATGCACTGCAATTTCAAAGATATTAGTTGTGAGCAAATGTGTGAATTGAATATGAAATATAATAAATTTAGATTTTAAAAATCAGCAACCAGTGGAATAAGTATCAATTTTTTTGCAACTAAAAGCTCAGCGATATGCTTATTGATGTTCCTAAAAGGATTCACTAATTTTACATAACTTACATATTTTATTATTATTTCACTTATTTGAGACAAGGTCTCATTCTTTCACTCAGGCTGGAGTGCAGTGGCGTGATCATGACTCAATACAGCCTTTACCTCATGGGCTCAGGCAATCCTCCCACCTCAGCTTCCTGAATAGCTAGGACTACAGGAGTGTGCTACCATGCCCAGTTAAGTTTTGTATTTTTCTGTAGAGGTGGGGTTTTGCCACGTTGCCGAGGCTGGTCTTGAACTCCTGGGCTTAAGCAATCCTCCCACCTTGGCCTTACAAGTAGCTGGGACTACAGGCATTAGCCATTGCACCTGGCCTCTTCTTAAGTTCCAATATACCCACCAAGTGGCTTGGGAGCACACAGGGTTTCAGAGGAGAAACAGTTAAAAGCCAATTGCCTTCAATTACACCAATAGTGAGACTCCAAGGCAGGTGGAACACTACAGCATTATATATGTGCTGTCCTGAGTCAACCTAATGATCAAAGACATTGGCTGACTTTCAAAAAGGACATGGTTCTACCTGCTAAACCACAGATTCTGAGTTTACCACATTTCCAAAGGTGAAAGAATGCAGCCATCCCTAAACTAGATCTGACATCTTAGTGGCCCACTGTTTAATTTTTTTTTTGAGCATCTATTATGAGGCAGAAGTGATGAGAGAGGTCAGCAAAAATAGCTCCTGAGTTCAAGACCTCAAACATGGTATTCGCAAGTATCCTCAGAAAATGGGACAGCTGTACTTATTATTTCACCAGCCTCCTAAAAACCTCTTTGCTTGAAAGTTCCTGAAGCGGCATTTGGGGTCATTAGTTTGCTGCCTTATGTGTGCGTATGACTTGTAAGAATGAGGATGTATATTTTAGATTACATGGCACAGAATCTCTTCTTGCCTCTGAAGCTGTTAAATGTATTTGGATGCTTCCCAAGAGAAAGAAAAAAGATTTGTATAATCTAGTTTCCATCTGTGGATACTCTGGTTTGCTGGAACGAAAATCGCCTAGAACCAAACTTTATTAATTTCTGTTAAAATCCAAGTACAGACCAGACATATTAAGATGTCAAATTCAATGTGGAGCCTCACACTACCAAATATAGTTCTTGTTTAAGCTGTACATGTTGTATGTAGCAAAGTGGAAAAGTTTGTGTGTGAGACAAGACTTGATGAAAAGGCACCATTCCCAGATGTTACTTCATTTTTAGTAATACCCTTAAGTGAACGGGTGGTAACTGCTGTAGAGAGATGCTTACCGGCCTGAGGAGAGTTCTGAGATTTGAAAAGACCAACGACTCCCTTCCCATGGAATCCTCCAGATCGGAGGAGCAGAGTACCACTTCTTGAGTTCTTCCAACATACAACAGGCAGGCGATTGTGTCGATAGCAGCGGGCTACTCTCGGTAAACTACTGTCCTGTACAGCTTGAGGTACGACTAAAAGGCCAGGATAGCTTCAGAGACACAGAAGGGAGAAGGGAATGATTGGGGGAAGGAACAGAGGGGAAGAGAAGGAGAAAGAAATGAGAGAAGAGGGAGAGAGAATATAAGAATATGAATATTAATATCATAATTTTCTAAGATTCAGAAACATATTAGTTAAAGGATAAGATATATTTATTTATTTTTAAATTTTATTTTCATTTTTGTAGTGACAGGGTCTCATTTTGTTGCCCAGGCTGGTCTCAAACTCCTGGGCTCAAGTGGGAAGCGTCCCAACGTGCTGGGATTCCAGGCATGAGCCATTGTGCCTGGCCAACATATTTCAAATACGGAACTTAGTTTCAGCTCCTGAATTCTTCAGGGATTGAGAAGAAAATCCCTAGATGGTGAAAATAGCTAACTCATCCACTGATCTGTAGTCTTTTTTGAAGAGTCCCTTTCAGTGATATTGCAGACTTCTGCTGAATAAGCTTAGAAAATAAAAGTACTATGTAGAATTATTTAAAAGTCCTCTGTTGAACTATTTCCCTTGCCTTACAATAAGATTAGCAGATTAATATCAACTTTATGAGAATGACAATCAAACTGGCAACAAATCATAGATCACTGAGATGACAGCAGAGGATAGAGCATGCCAATATTAGACTACCTGAGGTGGTGAAAGGCCTAAAAAACCAAACCAAATTATTTTTGGCATAAGAACATATGTTCAAATATCAAATGAGTTTAATTAGTTAATAACACTACATGTTGATACTTATTTTAAAAGATTAGCTTATAAAGATACGGGATATGATGTTAGGAAAACAACATATAAAAGTACATATAGATTAATAAATGCAAGAAGATAGGTGGGTTTCAGAGTCACTTGTTTTTTTTTTGTTTACTTAGAAATATTACACTAAACAGATTTTAAATTTATAACCTCCTAACCACTAATCCTGTATCTTGTTTTTGGTGATTTTTAAATTTTGGTAAAATATGCATAATATAAAATTTACCATGCTATCCTTTTTTAAGTATACGAACCAGTGGCAATTAGTACTTTCACAGTGATGTGCAACTACCACCACTATCCAATTCCAGAACTTCTTTTCCCTTTTCTTGATAAGAACCAGAGCTGAGAAGAGGGAGAGGAAATCCAGTTTATGGTCACATAAATCATAACCTTCAGCTGCCTTACTGAATGCCAAATTAACTTTCCATATTGGAAGCATTCTGAAAGTCTAAGGCTATGGTGTGCTAGGAAGCTGTGGCCTGAATTTTTCTAATACCACAAACTGATGAAAAGACAAAGCTACGGACATAATTAATCACTCATGAAGACTGACAAGGCAGTTCCATAATTAGGACCCTCTATCTGCACTTGAATAAGGGTTTTTCCCAACTTGCTTCCAGATACAATGTGTATTAGATAAGGGAGTCATGTTTAATGTCTCCAGGAGCTGCTTCAATGACTCCTTCCCTCCCTGCCCCCTGTAGTGGCCCATCTCCTCCTCCCACTGTGAATGAGCACCACACACAGACTATGCTCTGTTACATACAAGATCTATGGCTCTCTCCTGCTACCAGACACTGGCTTTCCTAACAACTGGATAGCCCTAGTGCTGGGGCAAATAGTGTTGAGCCTAAAGACCAATAGAAGCGACTCTCAGTACCAGTCTCATTTTGTAATGAAAGATATCAATTTCCCTGCCACCCATTCTAACCCACTACTCAGAGCCTTCAGTTCTGGGCTCCACAGTTAACTCTCAAGAGTTAGACTAGGCTTCAGAAGCTTCTGTGGAAACTTTAATTCAAGCATAATTCACATACAAATGCTCAAAACCTAGGTGATGTCACTACCACCTAGGTCAAGAAATGGACCACTACAAGCATCCAAGAACTTGTATTTCCTCCCAGTCACTATTATCCCCTCTTCCTTAAGGATTACCACTATCCTGCCTGGCACAGTGGCTTACACCTGCAATCCCAGCATGCCGGGAGGCCAAGCTGGGAGGACTGCTAGAGTCTAGGAGTTCGAGACCAGCCTGGGCAACATAGTGAGACCTCTTCTCTACATACATACATACATACATACATAAAAGAAGAAGAAAACCAGCCAGGTTTGGCGGCATGTGCCTAGTCCAAGCTACTTGGGAAGCTGAGGTGGAAGGATCTCCTGAGCCAGGGAGGTTGAGGCTGCAGTAATTTGAAATTGCATCACTGCACTCTGGCCTGGGAGACAGACCAACACCTTGTCTCAAAAAAAAAAAAAAAAAAAAAAAAAAAAATTACTACTATCCTGACTGCTAACAATGTGGGCGAGTTTTGCTTCTTTTTGAATTCTAGATAAAGGGAATCAACAGAATTTATTATTTCATGTTTGGCCTCTTTTGCTCAATATTCTGTTTATGAGATCCATCGTGTTACTGTACTGACCTGTAGTTTGTTTGTTTTCATTACTGTACAGTATTTCATTGTGTGAGTATAATGCCATTTATTTATCTATTCTCTTGTTGATTTTGAGTAGTTTCTAGTTTTTTAATGTTAATAATGTTGCCATGAATATTTTTGTAGATGTCTTTTGGAGCACATATGTATTTCTGTTAGAAATTCTACTCCACATAAGAGGAGAATTTCTAGGTAATAGGTTAAGAATATGTTTAGCAGAAGTTTAAATGTTCAGACACCAATAGACAACTTTCCAAAGTCATTTAACCAATTTACAGTCCTACTAGGGGCGAATAAGAATCCACTTGCTCAGCGTCCTTCCTAGCACTTTGTACTGCTGGTCTATTTTAAACAGTAATCATTTTGGAAGGTATATAGTAGTTTCATTGAAACTTAAATTTTTATTTATGTGAAAACTAATAAGTTGAGCATCTTTTTTCCTCCCATGATATCCTCTTTTGTGAGGTGCCTGTTCAAGTCTCCAGCCATTTTTTATTGCCTTTTTACTCTCTTGATGGTATCTCCTCATGTACCGAAGTTCTACATTTATCAATTAACAACCAACCTATTGTTTTATTGTTCTAACCTTTCACATATAGATCTATAGGCCAATGGAAATTAACTTTTGTAAATGGTATAAGGTAGGGGTCAAGATTAATTTTTCCCAGCATCCTTTATTGAAAAAAATCTATGCACTGCTCTTAAGTGTTACTTTTATCTTAAATCAACTGTCCACATATGTTGGGCTCTTTCTGTTTAATATATTTCCTATTTTGCTCCATTGGTCTGTTTGTCCATCCTTGTGTCAATCCTATACTGTCTTAATTACTGTAGCTTTACAAAAAGCCTTGACATCCTATAGTATTGTTCTGTAAGACTATCTTGACTACTCTTTGCCGTCTGCATTTTTAGGTAACTTTTGGAATTATCCTTTCAATTTCCATTAATATTCTGCTGAGATTGGAACTTTGTTGATTCTATAGAACAAATACAGGAAAATTCAGTTTTAGAATATTCAATATTCTAAGAACTTGAAATATGTACTTATTTAGCTCATTGATGATCTTCAATACTGTTTTAAGTATTCCATGTAGAGGTCTTGCACAGGTTGTTAGATTCATTCCTAAGTAATGTTTTTTAGTGCTACTGTAAATAGTAGAAATAGTACCAAAACAGCATCAGTTTTTGAAAATTTCATTTTGTAACAATTTGTTTTTAGCATATATGACAAATTATTGTAAATGACCTTGTACTAGTGACCTTATAAAATCCACTTAATAATTTTAAAAGTTTATCTGTAGATTCCTTCAGATTTTCTAATGTGCATTTCGGTCATCTGTGAGTAATGGCAGTTTTCTTTCTTTCTTTTCAATCTTTATACCTTTGTTTACTTTTTTAGCCTCTTTGCACTGCCTAACACCTATAGTACAACACTGAATAGAAATGGTGATAATGGGCATCTGGATTTCAGAGAAAAAACTTTTAATATTTTATTTATTTTTAAAGTAAGTAATTTCTTATGTAGAATTTTTAAGACAGAAGATTAAGGAGCTACTAACTGTTCCACTGTGGACTTCTCTGAGGCGTCTGGGGTGCTACTTGTGGGGAACTCATTCTTATTCTATTTTGCTGAGAGCTTTTTTCTAAAAATCATAAATGTGACAAAGAATAAAGAATTTACAGAAATACAAATTTAAAAATAATACTCAAAAGTGTATTTTGCATTTGCAAAACTGCTTTTCTTTATATAATGAAGTTCTTTTTAATTCTGTTAATGTGGTAAATTACACTGACTGATTTTCAGATATCAGGCCAGTACTCTATTCCTGTAATAAGCTCCACTTGGTCTTAATAAACTGCTGTGTGAAAAATAAACCTTTTGTCATTATGAACCATCCTTCCTTATTGCTTTTACTTTAAAGTCTACTTTGATATTCATATAGTGACAACAACTTTTTTTTAAAGGTAGTTCTGCATGGTATATTTTATTTTTTCTAAACTTTCACTTTCTATCTTTTTGTATACTTGTATATTAGATATGTCCCTTAAATGCAGTAGAAAGCTTTTCTCCCTTTTTTTCTCCTTTTTTTGGGACGAAGTTTTGCTCTGTTGCCAGGCTGGACTGCAGTGGCATGACCTCTGCTCACTGCAACCTCTGCCTCCTGGGTTCAGGCAATTCTCCTGCCTCAGCCTCCCGAGTAGTTGGGACTACAGGTGCCTGCCACCATGCTCGGCGAAAGCAAACGCTATTCTCTTTCTTTGGAGCATTCAGTCACAAATTAATGCAATTATGGATATATTTGAACTTAAATCTACCATCTTACTACTTGTTATTTATTCCATTTGTTCTATGTCCCCTTTTCTCCTTTCTTGCCTTCCTTTGGATTATTTTTTATTATTCCATTTCTTTCCTTCCAATAACTTAATAGATATGTATTTTTAACCACCATAAATGCTTTATAACAAGTGTTCTATTAAGTCACCTATTAAAATTTGATTTTACTTCTGACAGATTGGAATGATAAATGAGTTTGTTTTCTCAATGGCTGGCATAATTTTGATAGCAAACTTCCCAAACAGCAGGACATCACACCCCAACAACATGACTTATCTTCAGAGAAAATCTAGTTAGAATGACAGAATTCCAGAGAAATTACTGCATACTCAGAGTCCCAGTTTTTCAGCACTTCATGCAAAATGTTTATCTGGCCACAGTCTCTAACTATATTCCCAACTTGTTTCTCAAGTTTCACATTAGTATTTGTAAACTTAAATTGTCATTTAAAATGTCATATCTATCTTTAATGGCAACAGCGTTGAAAACAACAGTAACATGAAGAGAACTTTCTAAAATATGTACAAAGCTTACATTTACAAAGTGCTTTCAGAGCTGTTTAATTAAAACAGGAATTTATAAATGCAAAGAAAACAACTTACCTGGAGATGAAAATGACTAAATTTACAGATGGTGAAAATGTAGTTTTAGAAAATATATATTTACATATAGTAAAGCATGGAATAGGGCTTCACGTATTTGAAAAACAGTGAGAGATGACAAGAACAGAAAAAAAAGTCTCTTCATTTACATCCTTTAAGTAATATTTCCTTGGAAATAATCTAATTAGACCACATAAGAAAGCCTTGTCTACACCTGGGTCAGCAAATTATAGCCTGTGGGCCAAAACTGGCCATCCCCACTCATTTCCTTACTGTCTGTGGTTGCTTTTGTGGCACAGCTGAATAGCAGCAACAAGAGACTATGGCTCACAAAATGAAAATATTTACCAAATGACCCTTTATAGAAAGAGTTTGTTGCTCCCCAGCCTACAAAAGACTTTCCCGCCCTCTATCGGCCTGGGTAAATCCTATTCTTACTTCAAATTACCTTTAGTCATGCTAAAAGATGCAAACTGGGAAGAGAAAGACAAGAGAAATTCATAAAGGGAGCAAGTATTTTACCTTTTACCTTTCACCTTTTCACCTACTAGAGGTACTTCTCAGTAAGGTAATTGTTCTGAGAATGCCAGTGAGATGCTTGCTCATATCCTGGAGACACTGTTCTTATTTTCAGGCATTTTTATCTATCTCTGGGCTATGGATGCAAATGGCCTATTAAAGATTCAAATGAGAAGAAAGAAAAGAAGACCTCTCTTTGGAGCCCACAGACACACTTACCTTCGGCAGAGTGAATACATTCTGTTAGAGGCAGTAATTCGAAAATACTCTGGTCTTGAACGGGAAGAGCTGCCACTAATGGTTCCTAAACCTAAACGCTGATAGTCTCTGAAACAAGCTTTTTCTACCAACTGTTCCATTGTAGACTTCTCTGAGGCCTTCAGGGTGGTACTTGTGGGGAGCTCACTCTCATCTGAAACTGGGATGATAGAGACAGATATTGAAGAAATGATTAGCTCAAAGCAAAGGATTAAAAACTTCCTTTTGGGCCAGGTGCGGTGACTCAGGCCTATAATCCCAGAGCTATGGGAGGCTGAGGCGGTTGGATCACGAGATTAGGAGTTCGAGATCAGCCTGGCCAACATGGTAAAATGCCATCTACTAAAAATTCAAAAGATTAGCTGGGTGTGGTAGCAAGCCCCTATAATTCCAGCTACTCGGGAGGCTGAGGCAGGAGAACTGCTTGAACCCGGGAGGTGGAGGTTGCAATAAGCCAAGACCACAACACTGCACTCCAGCCTGGACAACAGAGCGAGACTCCGTCTCAAAACAACAACAACAACAAACTTCCTTTTGGAGAAGACCCACCAAGACAGGTTTATATTAGGATGACAAGTATTATGTATATCACAAATTAAATCACGTAACTTCTGTGAGGAATCACACTTAAATAAACATAAATGAAACTATAATGAATAGTCAAGAAATAAAATAACACTAATTCAACTAAAAATGTCAGGAAAATAATACCATTTAAATAATTTCTAAAAACAATATAATTTTGAATTCATTACCTACACTTTCTGTTTCATTCAGGCTAACTTGTCAGTAAAGTTTATCTTTTACATAATCACTATACAAACTCATCACCCAGATTTCAGTTTACCTTTCAGACCATAAACTTTTATTAGAAATTTCTGGATTAATCAGAAGTTAACTAGAGGGAAAAAGAATCTATTTCCTCAGAGAGGGATAAATAAGTTATACTTTTTTCCTGGAAATATTTTTGTTAGAGGATGTGGTATACATGGGAAACCCCCTTACAGTTTTGCAATCACAGGTTACAAATGAGAAGAAAGGAAAGAAGACATCTCTTTGGAGCCCTTTATGATTTTAAGTGGGAAGAATTTACTCGATAATCAAGTATTTTAGGGAGACTTTTTTTTTAGGGAGGTTTTTTTTTTTTTTTAAAGGACATTCCTAATTGGTACTGCATGTTCTAACTGAAAAAAAAATTTCATGTTAAAAACTGTCCTAATTTACTTCCCTATTTATTCTGAAAGTAAGAGACATCAAATCACGTTTTCAAAGTTTTTGAAAATTACTCATATACTCTTATGCCCTAAGTGCATGCAAAAAAATAAATAAATAAATAAAAAGAAAAAAAAGAAAATTACTCAAAGTACTAATGTGCAGGCAAAGATATGGCCTTCTTTCATTAAAAATATATTTTTAAAAAGCAAAAAATCAACAATTTTTTTGAAGTTCAATTTGTGAACTTCAATTTGTGTTTCAATTTGTGAATTTCACAATACAGTATAATCAGGTATCAATTATATGTGTTGGCCTTTTATTTTCAGAGGAGCAAAGAACATTGTATAATTTGGTCTTTTAGTAGAATAATCGTCATAGAATAATAGGTTTTGTTCCATGAAATAATAAAAAAATTGAGTTAGAGGAGTCAATAGTGATGGGTAGCAATAATATTTTTATGGTTTGACATGACTGTGAAAAGACCAGTGTTTCAATAAATGCTTATTTCAGTAATGCAATGGTGGGTATTTTCTTTGCCCCAAGCTTTTGTATATATATTCTCACCCAGGGCATGCATACACATATACAAAATCACATAGGTTCTTTTCTTTCTTTTTTTGAGACAGTCTCGCTCTGTCACCCAGGCTGGAGTGCAGTGGTATGATCTTGGCTCACTGCAACCTTCTTTTCCCAGGTTCAAGCAATTCTCATGCCTCAGTCTCCTCAGCAGCTGGGACTACAGGCGCTCACCATCACGTCTGGCTAATTTTTTGTATTTTTAGTAGAGAAAGGGTTTTGCCATGTTGGCCAGGTTAGCCCTGAACTCCTGGCCTCAAGTGATCTGCTTGCCTCAGCCTCCCAAAGTGCTGGGCTTATAGGCATGAATCACTGTGCCCAGCCCACATAGGTTCTTTATCCCAGCAACTGAAATGGAGACCTGTTAGCTAGTGCTCTCTCTAAAGATGAGGTTTCTTTCTTTCTTTCTTTTTTTGGAGACTGAGTTTTGCTCTTGTTGCCCAGGCTGGAGTGCAATGGCATGATCTTGGCTAACATAACCTCCGCCTCCCATGTTCAAATGATTCTCCTGCCTCAGCCTCCCAAGTAGCTGGGATTACAGGCATGCACCACTATACCCGGCTCATTTTTTGTATTTTCAGTAGAGATGGGGTTTTTCCATGTTGGTCAGTCTGGTCTCAAACTCCCAACCTCAGGTGATCTGCCAGCCTCAGTCTCCCAAAGTGCTGAGATTACAGGCATGAGCCACCAGGCCCAGAGAGGTTTCTTTCTTAACATGTTGTTGTTGTCAGCAGTAGTTCTTGAATAACTACTGGTGACTGATTCTAAGATCATGAGGCGGGGAAAAAGGGTGTCATGGCATTTTGCCTCCCATTATATTAGCTTCTCCATAGTGCTGATTTGATACTGAGTTAAGAATGGGAAACAGTTTGCACTAATTTTCTGCCTCTGTTTTCCCCACTGAGAGGTATTGTAGCTGTTCTTTCAAATATTTAGCAAGTATTTTTTCTTATGACCGAAGTATTCCTTCATCTTGGGTCCTCCATTTTGATGAAGAGAACCAACAGTGTTCTTACCAAAAACTGAAATCTTCAGCTTGAAATGTTCAACGCCCTTATGTTAAATTCTTGTTCTAGAAGAATAAGACAGAGGGGACTACCCTACATGGAAATTTCCTAGGCAGTGAGGTTTCCTTCTTTCTTCTTTTAATGAGACCCACTTAAAACTGGCTGATTAGCTATACGGATTTAGTGAAGAAGTACAATTTAACAAAATGTTACCTGAACAATGGGATACTGGGAAAATAATTTTTCCCCAGTTCTAAGAAGCTGGTAAGTGCTTCTGTCTTCTCATGAGATCTAGGCTTTTGTGAATCAAGATTTAAGTGCAACTACATCTTACTGTCTTATTCATATAAGAAATAAAATTGAATAATGAAGGAAATTCGAGTTCTCACATACCAGATACATCATCATCTTCATTCCATCCGGGACGATTTACTCTTTCTTCCACAATTGTCCCTGTCTTCTTCTTCAGTAAATATTGTCGCCCAATTGTCATTTTCCCTGCCCTTTTGGCACCTTTCACAATTGTTTTTGAGAAGGTGCTACAAGTCATAAAACCAAAAAGAATGTCAACTTAATATAAAAACACTACTTGTATTGTTGACACCTACATAGCTCAAATTGTTTTTTCTCCTTTCTCACAGCCACTACTGGTCTAGACTTTTGTTAAGCCTCTCCTTCTTTAGGTTACTTTTAATATGGCAGTAGACGAATTTCCTAAAAGGTACCATTGTCATCAGGATACTGTTTTAGGCAAAACGTGCAGGAAAACATAAAGTGACACACAAACTATTTATCACCCCAAATCTAAACTCCTTGGTTTGGCTTTTTGATCAAGCTTCCCCTGAACGCAGTCTGGTTATCCCCATGCCACTGTCCCCACCACAGTTCCCGCAAAGCATGCTTGCTGGAGTCCTCCTACATGGAAAGCCAGTCCGCGCCCTTCTCTACTCACTCAAACTCTCTTTCTACCAACTCACAGGACTTTCTCTGAGATTATATGACCTTTATAGTTGGCAACACATTTGCTTATTTCTTTACTGTTTTAAGTGTGTATATGTGATTTCCTGCCTCTAATTAGTTGTAAACCTTCTGAAGCATAAAAAATATATAATTCCCCTTTTTTAAGAGGAGAAAAGTAAGAAATCAGAAATTTGAGTGCCCTTTTGAGAATCAACTTTAATGAAAGGGAAACTAGGATGTAAATCACTTGGACCTAAAAGTACGTTATTTATTCAATTTACAACCTTCTTGCTGATGGAAAAATATAGGCAATCCAGAGAATTAAACAGAGAACCTATCTCCTGACTAATCAGATGAAGGTGAAGATTCTGAAGACTGTCCTTGATTATATTCTTCTCTATGACAAAGAACTCTGTTGGTGTTTTCTTGCGATTCAGTAAAAAGTGATAAGGCCTCTTTCATTGTCAAATAGTTTCACCAGACTCTGTCTTTAGTTGTCGGCAATGTAAAGCTGAAGGTTATAAAACAAGTTTGAGATAACTGCTAGGAATCATAAGATACTGATATTTCCTTTTTTTTTTTTTTTGAGATGGAGTTTCACTCTTGTTACCCAGGCTGGAGTGCAATGGCGTAATCTCGGCTCACCACAACCTCTGCCTCCTGAGTTCAAGCAATTCTCCTGCCCCAGCCTCCCGAGTAGCTGGGACTACAGGCGCGTGCCACCATGCCCAGCTAATTTTTGTACTTTTAGTAGAGACGGGGTTTCACCATGTTGACCAGGATGGTTTTGATCTCTTGACCTCGTGATCCACCCGCCTCAGCCTCCCAAAGTGCTGGGATTATAGGCGTGAGCCACTGCGCCCGGCCACGATACTGATATTTCCTAAATTAAACCTACTGTAAATCACTTGTGTAACTTTTATTTTTATTAGTAGGCTTTCTGGCAAAAACTGGAAAGCCTGCTAGACAAATTCTAAAAGAGCTGTAACACTAGGTGTAACTTAAGCTCAATGGGATTTTTGAAATTTTTTTCCCAGAAGCTATATCTTTTGTTTCATATACCCAGGCAACTCTTAAACTTTTTAAATTGCTGTATCTCTGTTGCAACTGATAAAACAGGCTTGATACAGATATATATTTCTAAAATGAATATAAATATACGTGTTTCTGATAGTTTCTAAATGTAATATACCACACGAAGCTTTGTTTCTTCCATTGAAGGCTGGGGCTGGGATAACAAACATCAGAGGCTACTCTGTGACCCTATGGTGCTAAGACAAGATGCTTGGCCCACTGCTATAAATCCCTAGGAATCTGCTCATACTTCGGCACCCCATATCTCGATATTCCTGGTCTCCCTTGCTTACCAAGTAATATAGGTAGCTAGCTGTTAACTGAGGAATGATATACTGTCTGGAACCTCAATTCTGCTATAATCCCCAATCTACCCTACTTTCAGGCAAAGGAAAGGCCTCTTCTCCAAAGTCTGCAAAGTTCGCAGATGTCCAAATTCTACATGGTTAACAGTGAATGAATGAACTGAAATTTTATCCCTTATATTTTATCACTAATGGAAGATAATTTAAAACGATTGTTATTTGTAATAACTGAAGTTTAAAATTTTCAACATAAATTTCTAAAAACTTTAATCAGAAAATAAGGGTTCATACTAAAGAAATATGACAACTAAATGCAATGCGTGATCCTGGATTAGATCCTGGACCAGGAATAAAAAAGTACCTAAAAAGGATCATTAACACAAAGTGAATACAGACTCCGGTTAGGTAAGAGTTTTATATTAATTAAATTTTCTGGTTTTGATTACTGTACTGTGCTTATATAAGATAATGTCGGGCAAAGGGAGGGAGTGCCTTAGGATATAGCTAACGCATGCAGGGCTTAAAACCTCGATGACAGGTTGACGGGTGCAGCAAACTACCATGGCACTTGTATACCTATGTAACCAACCTGCACGTTCTGCACATGTATCCCAGAACTTATAGTATAATAAATAAATTTTTAAAATAAAATTTAAAAGTAAAAAAAAAAAAGATAATGTCTTTGTTCTTAGGAAATGTATCATGATGTACTTAAGGATAAAGGGACATCTTATATACAAAACTCAAATGGCTCAAAAAAATATGTGTATATACGAGAGAGATAATGATAAACAAATGGACCCAATTAGAAACTATTGGTGAATCTGGGAAAAGTATATACAGGAATTCTTTGTACTACTGCTTTAAATTTTCTGTAAGTTTGAAATGTTCTAAATAAATAGTTACTAAAAAAAGAAAAAGAAAATAAAGCCTCCTATCTCTAGATCAAAGCAAATCTGTCCACTGGGCCTGGATATTAATAAAAGCTGAAGGGACTGGTCAAAAGCATTTAGAAAATGATCAATATGGAAAAAAGAGAAAATAGAATTTCACATTATAATAATGCAATGTGAGCAATGGACATGACAGTCAAAGCCTCTGGTGGCTTTCGTTTTTGAAACTTGCTACATTTATCAATGCTGCTCCATAACTTTATGATCTTGGCCCAATGGGCTTGACAGAAACAGAACAGTGAATGAAAACAGCGAGCGCTTACACCTGGACATAAAGGATAGGTCATTTCTTTTGCAATCATTTATGGGAGGGCTGAAATTAAGAGACTTGTCTTTCTTCTTACCGAAAAGAAGTGTTCTTTTCCTTCTGTTTTGGTAAAATTATTTGTGGGGTGGTTTGTCCAGCAGCAAAAGCAAAGGTATTGAAAATGGACTGAGGATAACGAAACTTCATCAGCTGTTTCTTAAAGATCTCTACTACTTCTGGACTGACTTCTTCATCAAATGCTACCTTAATCAACTAGAAGCAAAAGAGATTAAACATAAGAAGCATTAAGGATTTCTAGGCAACTTTCCCCCAAATAACAGAATGTAATAATACACAATGGCAAGACATTGGAGGCTGAAGGGACTTTGGATAACATACAATTTTTAAATTAAAATAATAATAATAATAAAAACCTTAAAAAGGTTTACTTGCCATACATGTCTAGTTAGTAAGGAAAATCATGTATCTTCAAGCTGGTTTCTTTAAGACTATTTCATCTACAATGGGATAGGGAACTGTACTAGCAAACATGCTCTTCTCATTTTTCAACTGGTTGGTTCCAGATAGGGAATTTGGCCTAATAAAGTCTCTTCCTACCCAGATACAACAGATGTAGGAAGAAAAAAAATCCATTTGACTAGAATTGTAATCGGTACAGCTAGGGAATATTCGAGTGTGGAGTTCTTTGGTAGTTGGAACAGTGAGGAAATCGCTAGGCAGCCAATGGTTTCAGGTGATGGGAGGCCTGGGGTCTAAAGGTCAGCAGCCTTACATTTCACACAATTAGCGCAGGAGCCAGTAGGGGAGATCCTTGACTAGAAGGAATGAGGCAGGAAGTGGCATTCTTAAAAATCTGAGAAGTCATCAAGAATAGGAAAAGCAAAATATTACAAACTGAGAGTTTAAAAAAATGAAAAACTAAGAAAAGGCCACTTCTTCCAGGGTCTGGTTTGCGTCAGTAACTCTACAGGTCCTGATATAGGCAGAAACCCCTTGCTTCATCAGGGGTATGCAACTAGTACCAACAGAACTTTAGCCCTAGCTGGCCAGGCACGGCGGCTCACGCCTGTAATCCCAGCACTTTGGGAGGCCGAGGCGGAGAGATCACAAGGCCAAGAGATTAAGACCATCCTGGGCAACATGGTGAAACCCTGTCTCTAATAAAAAATACAAAAATTAGCTGGGCGTGGTGGTGCGTACCCGTAGTCCCAACTACTCAGGAAGCTGAGGCAGGAGAATTGCATGTACCCCACAAGGCGGAGGTTGCAGTGAGCCAGGATCAAGCCACTGCACTCCAGCCTGCCAACAGAGTGAGACTCCGTCTCAAAACAAAAAAACAAAAACAAAAAAGAAGTTTAGCTCTAGCTATACTTTATATTTTCCACAGAACAGCCATAAAGAGATTCCTTCTGAAATAGATGCTAAGACAAATGCTTTTTATCTGAAGGCTACATCAAACAGGTATTGAGCCATAACTTGGCAGAGAATGAGAACCACCTGTATGTATCTACGTTTCTAAGATCACTTAGAAATGGCAGAGGGGCTCCAGGGATTAAATCCAAGACTATTCACGAGTTTACTTAGTTAATGATTGCCCTCTCAGATCCTCTGAGCTTCCCCATCCTCATTCTCTTAACTTCTGAGCACACGATCACAGAAAATGGCCATATCATTCGATTTTTGAAAATGTTTGAATAGTAAAAGAATGGCTTCCTTTTTTAATACCTGAAAAGATGCTGATGTGATCTGCAGTCCTTCTTGCATGTTCTGCTGCACCTGGTTCTGCATGGTAATCTTCTTCTCCTTGGTGATGGAGGCAATGGGAAAGCTCCGCACAACTGTCTGCTCACCCACTGGAAACAGGACACAGTTTCAGCAACAACACTTCATAGCTCAATTCTAGAGTGTCTACTGCTCACTTAATCAGTCTCTGCTGGAGAAATGTATTTGAAGAGGACACTACACAGGGATGCAGTGAAGGAAAGTGCCCTTCACTCCAGAAAAGAATCGTGTCTCAAGAGTGGCAAGTGACTTACATTTCACACAATTAGCATAGGAGGCAATAGAAGGGATCCTTGACTAGAAGGAATGAGGCAAGAACTGGAATTCTTGGAAATTTGAGAAGTTAGAGACAAGTGACTTGCCATTCCTGAGACATAATCCTTTCCTGGAGTGAAGGAACTGTCACAGCCTGCCTTCATTCTTTCTGGCTCCCCAACCTATTGTGTGCCACACAAGATTTAAGTGCCACACTGGTTTAAGGGAATTTTATAGGAAGAGAGGTCTTATACAAAAGAAAAAAAAAGAAAGAAGTACCCCTCAAGTTCTGAAAACACATCCATTATATTTAATGTAAGGATAAAGCAACAGAGAACAAGTTTTTAAAGTTTGTTTCCGTCTATGGTAAGAGGTGTTATACTTATGTATACAAGCCTTACCTATACAAGCCTGGACCTAGGTCCAAGATTTTTAGGAGTTTAACTATTAAAGCAAATGTGGGAAAATATAAATAATTATTTATCAGGTACCTGAGGTTATGAAGATGAGAGTCTAGAAAAAAAGTGGCACACTCAAAACCTCCCTTGAACAGCTTCCAGTTTCCCGTGGGAGGAAAGTCACATGCAGAATATAATAATATGTGGTTAGCTCCTATGTTTGAGGGAACAGACTACAGGGATTTAAATATTGCAGAGAAGGATTTCTGCATGCTAGATGGATAGAAAATGATTTCTGAAAGAAGTGAGGGGGAAGGTAGGCTTTAAAAGAAGTGTAGAATCTGGATTTGCAGAAGGGAAAGGAAGAGCATTTTAGGCAGTGGTAGAGGAACATAACAGGAGTGGCAAAAAACAAGGCCTCTCAGCTAGTAAGCCAGGGTGGGGAGAGGGTGGGAAGATGTGAACTAGGTTCATCTTATTTAACAGTCCATACATTTCTTCATTTATTATAATCAGAATCCTAATTCCCTGGATCTGTCCATCTGTAATCTAGAATAATTCTGACTATTTTTTTACATCAAGCTCATATCCAGAGGCTAAGCAAAGTCAGGATGTACATAGGATTTAAGTTTTAGGATTAAATTAAACACCTACGTTTCTATAACATATAAAATTATAAGATGTCTATGTGTCATTAAAGGAGATATTTTAAATTTGAAAAGGAAATAAGCAAATAAGATTTTCTTTGATAAAAATAATTTTCCTAATAAGTGAAATTAACCCAAAATTTGAAAGGAAAAAGTGAGATATGATATTTCTTTTTTTTTTTTGAGATAGAGTCTCACTCTGTCTCCCAGACTGGAGTGCACTGGTGTGACGTCAGCTCATTGCAAACTCTGCCTCCTGGATTCAAGTGACTCTCCTGCCTGAGCCTCCCAAGTAGCTGGGATTACAAGTGCATGGCAAATCACTGTGCACAGATGGAATCGAAACCTCATGTACCACGCAGATATCCATGTTCTGATGGCATACCTAACTGATCATGGGGAGTTCCTCTGAAGAGAATTCTGTATGTGGTGAGGAACAAGGCTCCTTCTGCTGGCAAGAGTTGAGGGCCTCCAAGAAGACCTCCAGTAGCTTCTTCTCTTCCATCAGGATCCAGCAAGACTCGAAGACCCTCACAGATAATTTCTTCTCCTGGCAGCAGAGCAGGTCTAAGAATCTTGGGCTTACAACAGAAAAAGGTTGACTGATTGATTGACTGACTGATTTTTGGAGACAGGGTCTTGTTCTGTTGCCCAGCCTAGAATACAGTAGTGCAATCATAGCTCACTGCAGCCTCAAACTTCTGGGCTCAAAAGATCCTCTGACCTCAGTCTTCTAAGAAGCTGGGACTACAGGCATGCACCAATATGCCTGGCTGATTTTTAAATTTTTTTGTACACACGGGGTCCTGCTACACTGCCCAGCCTGGTCTCAAACTCCTGGCCTCAAGCAATCCTCCTGCCCTGGACTCCCAATGTGTTAGGATTACAGGCATGAGCCACCATACCTGACTAGAGAAAGTATTTTAAACACAACTTTTGTGGAGTTTCTAATACTTAGACCACAGTTATCTTTTCAGATATAGACCTAAAAAACTTGAGCCAGACTTCCCAGATAGTCACATGAGAAAGCTGATTTGGTAAGAGGCAGAAATGAAGTTTATACATCCAAATGTGGAAGGGTTCTTTGCAGAACTGTGTAGAAGTAAAATCATTGGGAAATAGGTTAAATATCTGAAATATCCATTCAATGAAACCTTTTGTAACCTTTAAAAAATGACATAAATCTATATGTGTTAACATAGAAAAGCATCTGGAATACATTGGTAAGTGAAAAAAGTTAGAAACCAGTATGTACATGATAATCTCATTTTTGGAGAAAGAAAAGGAATTTTAAGACTATGAACCAAACTGTTAAAGGCCATGGTATCATGGTAAACGGTGGAGGCTGGAATAGTATAGGGAGGACTGCGGGGACTTTCATTTTGTACAACGTGTATTTCTTTTATGCTCAAACTTATACAAAGAACATTATTACTTTTGTTTTTGAAAAAACAAAAAATATGGATGGGCTTTTAACAAGACCTGTCATTCTTGGCCACATAATGAACATTTACACAACTTAGGAAATCTTGACTCAGTAACCACATAATACATTCCTCTGAAGAGTTTAGGGCTGGAGGAAAAAAAAAAAAAAACCTCTCCTGAAAGTTTAATATGCTTATTTTTTACTAAGCAATAAAAACTATATAAATCCTGTATATCCTTTTTGCTGGCTCTAGGCAGTTTAGAGCTAAATGTAAAGCCAAAGTATAATGATCACTGTATCAGGTTTCTGACAGAATTATATTTCCTACCTATCTAGCTTCTTCTTACTCCTTTTAATGAATTAACTAATTAATTTATTTATTTACAAGACTGGGTCTTGTTCTGTCACGCAGGCTGGAGTGCAATGACCACCTCAACCTGCAGCCTCAACCTCTGATCCTCCCACCTCAGCCTCGTGAGTATCTAGGACACAGCACCACAGTTGGCTAACTTTTAAATTATTTTTTATAGAGATGGGGTTTCACCTTGTTGCCCAGGCTGGTCTCAAACTCCTGGCTCAAGTCATCTGCCTGCCTCCGACTCCCAGAATGGGATTATAGGCATGAGCCTTGGCTAAGATTCCCAGGCCATGTCCTGGGGTACTCCAATTCAGGAGGCTGGGGTTGTGTCCAGTACTCTGAATTGTTAATAGATTTTCCAGCTGCTTGGGATGTATAGTTGGATTCAGGAACTTGGGGTTTTTATGATAATTGCCTTAAATCCTTTTTTGGGGGGGGTGAAAGGTGGGGGAAGTAGGCACAGTATAAAATCTTGGGTTGGGCTTAGAGGTTAGAAATGTTCCTAATTTATGCCCTGCCTATAAAAGTAGACTCAACGAGAGGTTATCATTGCTCCTTTGTTGAATCCAAGGAAAGATTCTGTTCCTATTTCAGTATCCTTTTTATAAGGTTCTATGTGACAAACTCCTCTGAAACTTTCATGTATCATTAAAACTGGAGCTGATGCCTGTAAAACTTTAGGTGAACATACTTTCCTGGAACACGGCAGTCTATTTTTTTTTTAGATAGAGTCTCACTCTTGTTGCCCAGGCTAGAGTGCAATGGCACAATCTTGGCTCACCACAACCTCCGCCTCTCAGGTTCAAGCGATTCTCCTGCCTCAGCCTCCCGAGTAGCTGAGATTACAGGCATACACTACGACACCCAGCTAATTTTGTATTTTTAGTGGCGATGGGATTTCTCCATGTTGGTTAGGCTGGTGTCGAACTCCCGATCTCAGGTGATCCACCCACTTTGGCCTCCCAAAGTGCTGGGATTACAGGCATGAGCCACTGTGCCCACTCTATTGTTTGTTTTTAAGAAGAGATGCTATACCCTGAAAGCATGGAGTTTGAAATTATTACCTTCTGTATAGGTGGAAGTCTTCTGCTTTCTCGATGTACTGCTTCTAGGGTCTCAATGTGCATAGCTACAATTCCTAGGATGAGTCAGAGTATTCATAATGAAAGAACACAGACAAGCAGAATAAAAACAAATTCTAGGTATTTTAGAATTAAAAATTAATTAAAGTTTAGTGGTTCCTCAGAGAAGTTATACAGAATTACCATTATGATCCATCAACTCCACTTCTACGTATGTGCCCAAAAGAAATGAAAATAAGGACTCAAACAGATATTTATATGTGAATATTTATGTATTATTACTTATTATAGCCAAAAGGGAGGGAGAAACAACTCAAATGTCCATTAACAGATGAATGGATAAAATGTGAGATAGCTATACTATGGAAAATTATTCAGCCATAAAAAGGAATTTAATTCTGATACATGCCACAACATGTATGAACCCTGAAAACATTATGCTATGTGAAATAAGCCAAACACAAAAGTACAAATATTATCTAAATTAACTCATACGAAATATCTAGAAAAGGCAATTTTATAGAGACAGAAAATTAGAAGTTACCAGGGGCTGGAGGGTGGGGAAACAGGAGTTACTGCTTAATGGGCAGAGTGTTTGGGATGATAAAAAAGTTTTAGAAATAGATAATAGTGATGGCTGCACAACACTGAATGTAATTAATGCCACTGAATTGTACACTTAGATTATTTTATGTTATATATATAAATTTTACTACAGTTTAAAAACATTTTAAAAATAAATCAGAAAATAAGTAAATAGCATGGCTGAACTATATAGAAGACATGTATTGCCAGGTTTTATGCTGAAACTAAATAATCTCCAACATTCTGATTCTCTAATATCTGCAAATTGATTACCTGGTATCATACAATGAAGGCTCTTGATGTGATCCTGAGTAACTCCACTCTCTGTACAAACTTTGTCAATAAATCGGGTAATGAACCGCACAACGGAATTGGCAATGTCATTGTTCTCTGAATCTTCAAACCCACTCTCTGTATCATAGCTCTCAGCTACACTTCCTGCAATACTAATTCAAGGAAAGAAATCATGGTCAGTACTCAAATGCAACAAATGACTACTATCTAGTAATCAATTTACATAGTGATAGAAACATGCTCAAAGAGGTACATACTCAAGTAGAAGGCTCACTTAACTCCATGATTCCTTGGTAAGTGACAGTGATAAAACACAATGTTCTACTTGTCTACATTTGGAAACTACTGTCAGACATTACCCTTTGGATCCAGAGTTCCTTCTGTAAGGAATACCTTTTGTCATTCTCCCAAAAGGAACTCAGGAACCACAGAAAATAAAGCAAAAGAAGACTCATTTATTATCGACTATCTGGGCCTTCTAAAGCAACCTGTCCTCACTAGTTAATTACTACATGGAGACAAAGTAATATGGCCATCTTTGGCAACTTGGCAACTGAGGAACATGTTCCCTGGAAGGCAAAGTAAGAGAATTTTTCTCAGCAACAAGCATATTCTTCCATATGTAAGGACCAAATTGTCCTATGAACCCTTCTCTTGCCAGGATTTATCACTCCCTGAGTAAACTGCAACCCATTTGGCCACTTTGAAGCCAGCATTCTTCTGTAGGTGATAAAATCATGCAAGAGAAGGGAACGTATTTGAAATGGAACAGATGTAAAAAGTCATTCTCTTCCCTTGTTGCTTATTCAGCTCTTACTATTCAACACATCAGATTGCTAATCAGGGTAAAGATGCATTTGTCTGTTCCGACTCACTTCTCTTTCCTGCAAAGCCAACCACTTTAGCTGAATCAACGTTAGAGACTGTTAAAGCAAAGCTAAGCAAAGAATATGGCCACCAATATGCAGACTTTGAAATAGCATCGTCATCTATATTGATTATTATTTGTTTTTATTTATTTATTTTAGAGTCAGGGTTTCACTCGGTCACCCAGGGTAGGGTGCAGTGACACTACCTGTAACCTCAAACTCCTGGGCTCAAGAAATCCTCTTGCAGCAGTGATTCTCCAGCCTCAGCCTCCCAAGTGGCTCAGGTGTGTGACTACAGGTGTGTGCCACCACACCTGGCTAATTTTTTTTTTGGAGAGATGGGGTGTCACTATGTTGCCCAGGTTGGTCTTGAATTTCTGGCCTCAAGCAATCCTCCCACTTTGGCCTCTTAAAGTGCTGGGATTATAAGACAATCAGCCCCATGCCTAGCCTGATGACAACTTTAAAAGAAATATAAAATACAGTTATTGCTTGTTATAATGGAGATGAACTTCACTGGTAATAGAGATAAAGCTGGGACAGCTAAGGAACATCTTACAAATCAAGCAGTAAGTCTTGTATTGATTAAGCAAAGTGTTGTGGAATTATGAGTAGAGAAAGAATGGGAAAGCACCATTACAGGAAGATTCTTTTGGCAGTAGAAAAAGGGATAAAAATGAAACAACAAAGAGACTGTTAAAATTAGGGCTTGAAGTGATAAGGGCCAGACTATGTTGTTCCCATTAAGTAACCAGAGGATGAACTAGAAACTCTACATGGGCAGAGGTAAGAGATCTGTGCAGTTGACTGTATGGTATGAAATGCTGATTCCAAGTTGTCCAGCCTGGAAGACCAGAAACTCTGAGGTGTTCCTGACAAAAATGAAGTGCCTAGGATAACAAGATTAAAAGGTTGGGGCTAGAAATTTAGGCTTGCAGATGAGTTTTCCATAGAGTAAGAAGAGCTTGGCAGAGGAATTGAGAAGGAAAAGAGGAGCTGCCTGAAGGAGTACGAGAAGAAGAATTTACGGGAGCTAGAAGAACTCCCAGGATGTTGCAGCACCCATCACTGAAGTCCTAAAAAGGATAGAATTTTCACAATTTACTGTTGATCAGTTCATTTATTCACTCATTTCATCATTTGTTCAATCAAATATTTATTATCTACAACATGCAAAGACACTAGTAATACAGCAAAACTGACAAAAGGAGACATAACAAGCAAGCACATGAAAACAAATCAGGTTGTAAAAAATGACATGAAAGAAAAATAATGCAAAGTAAGACAGGGAGAGGTATTATTAAGATGCAGAAGTCAGGAGGGCTTCTCGAGGCAAGTTGCATTTGAGCAGAAACCTAAATAAAGTGAGGTAGTGATTCTTGGACTGTTTGGGTAAGAATATTCCGGAATGAAAATATAAGTACAAAGTATCTGAGGCAGGAATATGCTTGGAGTGTCTGAGGATTAGCATGAGCAGGGAGACCAGTTTGGTTGATAGAAAAGTGACAGGAAATAGGAGTGTCAGAGCAGTAGCCACAGGACAGACCCTGTTAGGCCTTGTAGGCCATGGTAATCACTGGGTTTTAGTTTCAGTGGTATGAGAACTGGAGGGTAGAGAGGAAAGCATAGTTGAGGATATGACTATAAGATTGAGGAAAAGAAGGGCTGAGAAACAAACTGCCACTTTGGCAAGAAGGTGCTCACTCATTTTTTTGGAGTGATTTCTGTAAATTGTTTTGGCAGATAGTAACTGAAGGGCTGAATTAGTAATGGGTGAGACATTTGGAGAATTAGGTCATAAAAAAGAAGAGACTGGGAAGTGGTAAAGAATGTTATGATGAAGTAAATCTTTTATAGAGAAGAGCTGAGCAAGTCCAAAGGCGAGGAAAAATGGTTAACTTTTGAAATATGTATAGCAGTATTGTCCAAAATGCTTAATATTATCTGTCAAGCCAAGACTGGCTCCAAGAAGAGACAGAGGAGGGTCTGTGCATTTTGATACCTGTTTGTGACAATGCTGTTGCTTCCACTTTCCCAGTCACCTGGTGCTGATGTTCTTAGGAGCTTGTTTTTACTTGTGTCAAGTGGAACTAGCAGATTCACCATGAGGTTTGCAAAGTGAATGGCCTGACTGAAGACAGTGCTTTCCTCATGTTGCACTAGCTCTTGCTGAGTTGACTTGCTCAGGGTAGGCCAAAGGCGTAGTTGCTCAGCTGCCAGGTCCATCGCTGTCTTCTCTTGATATTGGTCATCGGGAAGCTTATCCTAAAAAATAAAGCAACACAATCCAAAAGAAAACCATCACTTCAGATAAGCTTAACAAACATAGATGTTTTAAATAATTATTCTGTTAAATACTTGTATCAGCAAAAAGGAAAACATTAAAAAACATAACAATTACAAACAAAATCTAGTCTTTTTTCCCTGATCCAACAGGCCTTGAGTGGAACTATATGACAAACCTCAGGAAGCAGCAGCAAAGCACCTTGTAGCCTGTGAAGAGCTGGTATGTCTTATGATCTCACTTATATCTAACCTAGGGCTGGCTCAGGGATAGACTTCTTTAGAATGGCTGCTGAAGAAGCAGTGACATGTGTTTGCTCTGTGAATGCTTCTGACATCTATTAATATTAACATTACAGCTGCTTAAAAAACTATCAAAAGCACCCCGAAAGCCCAACAATTTCTGGAGTGCAATGAGAATTAGCCTTTAAGCCTGCTTTAAGTTCAATTCATGAGGATGATAATTTCTAACACGTATTACTACATGCCAGGTACTCTTCAATGTACTTTATATTAGACACTAAAATCTCATAATAATCATATCCATTTTACCATTAAGGAAATAAGGCACAATGAAGTAACATGACTTGCTTCAAACCAGAGAGCTGGTAAATGATGTTTCAAAATTTCAGAGTATTTAAAACTACTCTTTTTTTTTTCTTGCCAAAAATAGAAATCTGAATACTCTTTCAAATTAAAATACTTTTTCTTGATTTTTAAATTTTTTTGAAATTTTTCATAAAAATATTTTATGCTGATAAAACATAAAAAAACATATAGAATATTCCTAGAAGACCTAGCTTCATTACTGGCATATTTTTGAATAGAACTACTAAGTTTTACATTTATAATTTATTTTGGAGTCAATTAACTTTAATTTGACATTCCTCCAGGGAAGTTAGTTGCATAGAGAAATATGCCTGGTATTTTAGGCTTGTTCTTTCTATTCAACTTCCTATAATCATTTCCAGGAAATTCTTATTTATTAAACTAGATTAAAACAATCCTAGTGCTGAAGAACTGTGTTAAGATTGTTATTATGGAAAAACATAATGTCTGAAATCATCAGAAGAAAGATATCACAGGGCTCTCTCTAAATAAAACCCAAATACACTGGTAGGAAGTAGTCAGATTTTTTTTTTTCCTTGGGAACATCTGTTTTCCTTAAAGTCAGAATCCTAACCCCACACAATTAGCGTTCTTTTCTTCTCGCTTACCTTTTGCTTCAGGTGCGGGGCATGATTGTCTTCCTTGGCTGAAAGATAAAGGGAGCGAACCTGTTCTTGCACTGCATTGTAAAAGGTTGTCTCCCAAAACTGCTGATTTGTCCAAATGGGGTGGTCTTGCACACATGTGTAAGCAAATTGGCTGACTCCAGGGGCAAGTTTCTGTGAGAACACACAAAATACATCACCACAGGGCTGGCAGAATTATAACAGTTCATAAGGTCATAGTGGCCACAGTTAATCATAGATGTGATCAAAGGATTTCTCTAAAGAATATCTTTTGGTAGTACAGGCTTAGCAATCAGCAACTTACTCCTGTTAACTGTGGGCAACTGTGGGCTTGCTATTGAATCCCTGAAAGTCTCAGTCACTTAATCAAAATGGGTATTTTAATAACAGCTAAAAATCAAAGCTGTTATTATATCAGAGAATATAGGAAAAGAAGGCACTGTAGATTTAGTTAATACTATTACAATTAGGGCATAGAATAAAATCCATCACAATGTAAACATAAAACTCCACATAATTTAAAAGTTCTTCTACTTGGGTTTAGGGTACTCTTTTTAAAGAGATAGCAATTGAAATATGAGTGAACCTACAGCTTGGCCTTATACATAGAATGACGATATATCAAGAATTAGGGACTCAGGAGAACTGCACTCTTCCTGCTGCTCATTCCAGCTCATTACCTCCCCACCAAAGCTGCTGCCTGGCCCACACACTCTCTAGAAGACTGCCTTGGGCTTCAAGGGCATTTTCTGGTAACCAAATTTGTGCAGGGGAAGATAAACACAAACCAAACCTTCTTCCTTCCTAGACTTCCTGCTGGGCCTCAGAGTAAGAGTAAACTTAAGAGATGACTAACAACAGGGGGAAGGAAAATGAACTCTTCAGGCATTCAGAAGACCCTTCATACATATTTAAGTTTGTTAAGTTCCAAAGTCCCTGCACTTTTTACAACACCAAATTGTCTTCCAAAAGAACTGAAAGTAAATCAAAATAAATTAAATGCCACATTAACTGCCAAAGGGCACTTCTGTTTTCCCCTCACTTTATGGTTTTGTTTCCCAAAGTAATATTCTGCCTTGAAACCTCTGAAAAAAGCCTATATAATATTGCATTTTAAATTCTAAAGATAATTTACATTGCCAAATTTCAGCTGATGACTTGAGTTATCTTTCCATAACCACTGCTCACCTCTAAGGTTAAGAACGTTTCAAATTTTTAAAAATTCCTTATTTTTGAAGAGTAAGTACCATTTTCAATAAACATTTTTGGCCCATTTTATTCTTTGGAATTGAGTTCATCTATTTTCTGTGAGTAGAACTAAAGTTTCTGATAAGTTTTCTTTTGAAGCAATTTAATAAGGTGAGTCTCTTCTCCTGAAATGTTGGACACTGAAGATGATTACTAAGGTTATATATGTAACAATTACACAACAAAAATTGGTTCATTTCTTAGTGACACATACCATCTGATAAAAACTATATGCTTAATACATGCTAATCTCCTTTTTGGTTTAGAGCCGGAATAGGTACCATGCATATCATGAAATGTAGTACTTGTGTAGTTAGAAGCCAAATGGTTGTGATTTTTGCCTTGAAGAGTCTCTGTGTACCACATGCCACGTGTAAGACCCTTTCAAGACAGGACTGTGTTACTGCTGCTGAGGTAATTGGCTATAACCTCAATTCTCCCTATTAAGTGGCTGTAAGTTGTGGCTGACTGTGAAGCAAAAATCAAGAGTTCTCTGAGGGAAAGGTGCACAGGGATCATTGTTGGATTTCATGATGCCTATCTGGTTATTTAAGAAACAATTACTGTCCACCTATGGGAAATCATGAACAAAATGTGTGTGGTTTTGAGAATGCGTAAGCAGAAGCCACACACACTGAATCACAAGATCCTTCTATACTCTGCAGGAAGACACTTGGGACATGGATTGCACACTTTTTCCTCCTGTAAGGACTAACAATTATTTTAGTAGCAGTGCACAAACCTATTTTGAGTTTTTGTTTTTTTTTTTTTTTGAGACAGGGTCTGGCTTTGTCACCCAGGCTGGAGTGCAGTGGCACGATCATGGCTCACTGCAGCCTCAACCTCCCAGGCTCAAGTAATCCTCCCACCTCAGCCTTCCTAGTAGCTGGGACCACAGGTGTATGCCACCATACCCAGCTAACTTTTGTACTTCTTTGTAGAGATGGGGTTTCATCATATTTCCAGGCTGGCCTTAAACTCCTGGGCTCAAGCGATCTACCTGCCTCAGCCTCCCAAAGTGCTAGGATTATAGGTGTGAGCCACCATGATCAGCCTGAAAGAGATTTTAAAGGCACTAAATTCAAATGAGATAAAACTATAATTCTCAACTGCCTTTACCATGAGTACAGTCAGGACAGTACCATTTCTTACAAATGAAGCATAACATAATTAATAGCAGCTCTAAAAATTTTGGAGTCTTGAAATTATATTAATATAGATAAGCTCCAAAAAACTGAACTCTTAACAAATCCTTATCAGATTCTCACAAACTACTTTTAGGATAATCAACACACCAAAAAATTTATTAATTATAAATCTTTTATTAAAATTAACAGAAAAAAAAACTTAACAGAGATATACAGTAATCTGAGGGTGTAATGAAACCCCACCTTTCTCCTTCAGCATTTTTCTCACTAATAGGGTATATATTTGCTTCCCTTGGCACATCTGAGTTGACATTACAGGCTGAGCGCCCATTCCGATACCCGAAATACTTGGGACCAGAAGTGTTTCAGATTTTGGAATATATGCATTGTATTTACTGGTTGAGCATGCTAAATCCAAAAGTCTGACATCTGAAATGCTCCAGTGAACATTTCTTCTGAGTATCATGCCAGCCTGCTAGAAGTTAAGAATTTCAGAGCATTTGAATTTTCTTTTTTCTTTTCTTTTTCTTTTTATTTTTTTGAGACAGAGTCTTGCTCTGTCACCAGGCTCCAGGCTGGAGTACAGTGGCGCGATCTCGGCTCACTGCAACCTCCGCCTCCCGGGTTCAAGCAATTCTCCTGCCTCAGCCTCCTGGGTAGCTGGGATTACAGGAGCGCACCACCAGGCCCAGCTAATTTTTTTTTTGTATTTTTAGTAGAGACAGGATTTCACCATGTTGGCCAGGATAGTCTTGATCTCTTGACCTCGTGATCCGCCCGCCTCGGCCTCCCAAAGTTCTGGGATTACAGGCTTGAGCCACTGCGCCTGGCCTTGAATTTTCTTTTTTCTTTTTGAAGACACAGTCTCACTCTGTCACCCAGGCTAATGACAATCATGGATCACTGCAGCCTAGAACTCCTGGGCTCAAGTGATCCTCCCACCTTAACCTCCTGAGTAGCTGGTACTATAGGCATGTACTGCCACGCCTGGCTGATTTTTAAAAATGTTTTTTGAGGCCAGGCGCAGTGGTGCACGCCTATGATCTCTGCACTTTGGGAGGCTGAGATGGCCAGATCATGAAAGCAAGGAGCTCGAGATCAGCCTGGCCAACATAGTGAAACCCTGTCTCTACTAAAAATACAAAAATTAGCTGGGTGTGGTGGCAGGTGCCTGTAATCCCAGCTACTTGGGAGGCTGAGGCAGGAGAGTTGCTTGAACCAAGGAGGCAGAGGTTGTGGTGAGCTGAGATCGTGCCACTGCACTCCAGCCTGGGTGACAGAGTGAGACTCAAAAAAAAAAAAAATGCCTTTTGAGATAGAGGTTCACTCTGTTGTCCAGGCTGGTCTTAAACTCCTGACCTCAAGCTATTCTCCCACCTTGGTCTTCCAAAACACTGGGATATTATAGGAGTAAGTCACCAAGTGTGGGCCAAATTTTTGACTTAGAGATACTCAGCCTGTATCTTCCTGTTTATTCACAAACTAAAAGTTGAATATGCAAAATCTAATCTAAATATTTTGAACAAAAGTGGGACTGTTGATGTTCCAAGTAAGAAAAATGGTGCAAGACAGAGTGATAGTGGCCCAAAGGGTCAGCACAGCCTCTTTACTAGGTAAGAATTACGGCAGGGTGAAGTGACTAAAGTACAAACATTTGGTGGCAAGACAGACACAAACGGCTATGGTATCTGTGATAGTGGCAGTGGTCTTACTAAACAGAAAAAATAAGTGCCTGTAGATAAAACGATCTCCTAATATGTGCATTGGAAATAATTAATCCCAAAATACTTAAAACATTGTTATTTTTCTAGACATGCAATTTGTCTTTTTTCTTTGTGGTTTCTTGCTTTTTTGGTAAATCACAAGCAAGACCCACTGTGTCCCCTCAGTGAGGATGGGCAGTGCCACTCCACTGATAGGCGCTCTCAGGACCAGCAGAGGGCAGTATCACTTTTTTCTGCCTAGACTGCATCATGTCTCATTGTCTAAACTGCTAGAGATTTCCTCTCTAGTTCTGGTCCCCGGAGTATAAGTGTACCTAACTAACTGCACAATTCAGGGATGGTGCTAGCAAGTCCTTCTGTGATGCTGCTCCAGTCTGACCAAGTCCAAATATTAAATCACTTTCATAATTAATTTTAGAGCATTTTCTGATGAAATTTGGAGTCTTTGTTTTGTTTAATCTTAGAGACAAATAAAAAGGAAGACAGGAACAGGAAAAATGTATATTGAAACCCTGGCTTTATCAAATCTTAAACATATGTGCTTTGTCCCTCCCTCTCTCTTTTTTTAAACAAAGGACATACAATACAGATTTGAAGTCCACTGTATACCTCTCCTGATTCTATTTCTTTCCTATCCTAGAGGTGATTGCTATCATGAATTAGGTATTATCATTCTCATTTTGTTTTTACCTGTATATGTCCATGAAAAATGTGTAAGTTACACTGCAGGTTTTACTCTATCCTTTATTGATGCTTTTCATGTATATAACTATTTATGTGATATCTAACAAAACTATAGAACTAATCAGGACAAAACACAACTGGCTTTTGTAAACATACAACTCTGTTAGCAAGAGCAGAAAGAAAGGCCTATAAGCAATGAGTATTTAGGATATTATGTTCATTAGGCAGTGGGATTTACAGAATAGTGAGTAATCCATTTAGTTAAAAGGGGTGACTATTAGCATCTTGTACAGTTTTTCCTCTTTTACTACCTGATACTCAGAGATTGAACAGTGCTAGTATCCTTAAACTCAGAAAGGTCTATACGTCTTCTGGATTGCTCAGAAAACTGAGGCATACAATTTTTGCATAAGAGGTATATTCATCTTCCATCACTGCTCAGTGTTCACTTGATGTGCCAGGTTCTATAAATGTCAGTAGTTGAGATAACAGGACTGAAGTTATCTGAAGTTATCTGTATCTTGCCTCATTTCCCAGGATGGAGTGCAGTGGCACAAACAAGGCTCAGTGTAGTCTCGACTTCATTGGCTCAGGCAATCCTTTTGCTTCAGCCTCCTGTGTAACTGGGACCACAGGCACATGCCACCATGCCTGGCTAATTTTCTGTATTTTTTGCAGAGATGGGGCCTCACTTTATTGCCTAGGCTGGTATCAAACTCCTGGGCTCAAGTGATCCTCCAGTTTTAGCCACCCAAAGTTCTGGGATTAAAGCCATGAGCCACCAGGCCCGGCTGAACTCTGTTTTGAGATGCAGTCTGGCTCTGTCACCCAGGCTGGAGTGCAGTGGCATGATCTTAGCTCACTGCAACCTCTGCCTTCCAGGTTCAAGCGATTCTCCTGCCTCAGCCTTCTGAGCAGCTGGGATTACAGGTGTGGACAATCATGCCCAGCTAATTTTTGTATTTTTAGTAGAGATGGGGTTTTACCATGTTGGCCAGGCTGGTCTCGAACTCCTGATCTCGTGATCTCCCTGCCTCGGCCACCCAAAGTGCTGGGATTACAAGCTTAACTCTGTTTTTAAACCACTTAGCCTTCTAATGATTCTCTGTCTTAAGTAGTTCAGTAAATATTAAGAATTCAGAGGATAAGTCAATTTTTTTCCTTTGTGGTCCAGAAATTCGTAGGCATCAAATGCAAGACTGTTGTCAAGTCCTTTGCCTGGGTTTAGTAGTCTCAAAAATATAAGATCTGATTTAAATTCTCCCATTTTTGGCAGGTTTTAATTTTTTTTCTTACTTTTTTTTTTTTTTAAGGCAGGGTCTCATTCTGTTGCCCAGGTTACAGTGCAGTTGGCATGATCATGGTTCACTGCAGTCTCATCCTCTGGGGCTCAAGTGATCCCCCCCACCTGAGCCTCCTGAGTGGCTGAGACTACAGGCATGCACTAACATGCCTGGCTAATTATTAAACAAAGTTTTTGCAGAGATGGGGGTCTCACTATGATGTCTAAGCTGGACAACTTTATACAAGTAGTAAATGTGGTCTTTTGTTCTGCAACTTAGTTTTTCATGCATTCTGTTGTTATATTTATTCAGGTAATGAGAATTATCTGACAACTAGAAATATCTCTGCAAAAAAATCTTTAAAAAAAGAAAAAATTATAATAACCAACCTGTACTGAGTATAATACATTCTCAGTATAAATATTTATTTATGCTGAACATGGTGGCTCACTCCTGTAATCCCAGCACTTTGGAAGGCCGAGATGGAGGGATCATAAGGTCAGGAGTTCAAGACCAGCCTGGCCAAGATGGTGAAACCCTGTCCCTACTAAAAATATAAAAATTAGCCAGGCATGGTGGTGAGCGTCTGTAATACCAGCTACTTGGGAGGCTGAGGCAGAGAACTGCTTAAACCCAAGAGGTGGAGGGTGCAGTGAGCTGAGATCATGCCACTGCATTCCAGCCTGGGCGACAGAGCAAGCCTCCATCTCTAAATAAATAAATATTGACTCAGTTAATCCTCACAATCTTATGACTCACCGAGATAAGTTCTATTATTTCCCCTGTTTAAAAATGAGAAAATTGAGGCAAAAAGAAGTTAAATAGCTTGCTTGAGGGAACACTGACAGGAAGTGATAGAGCCAGAGATGGGATTTGAACCCAGCCAGTTTGGCTTATAGAGTTTAGTTTTTCAACTATTGCACAATTTAACTATTGTATAAAATTCCACAGAACAAATATACAGCATTTTATTCTTCCTGTTAATAGACATTTGTATTATTTCCAACTATTTGCTATTATAAGTAATGGTGTGTAAACGTTATCATATATATCAACTGCCAACTATTGGTTATTGGTTTCAGTACTATTTAGTATGGCCTGGAAGTACCTAACACGGGTCCCAATAAATGTGGTAATTCTCATTGTTATCTGTACCAATAAGCATTTTGGGATTATTGCATACTGGTTATTTTTCTAATAAGAAATTATTTCATGTAGGTATTTTGTATTCTACTATTTTAAAAAAAACAATAATTCTTTAATATCAGGAAGTCCTATCCTAAACAATCTTAAAATTCATATGGAATCACATAAGACCCTGAGTAGCCAAAGCAATACTAAACAAAACAAAAAACAAAAAAGAACAACAACCAAAAAACCAAAAAAACAAACAAAAAAACAAAGCTGGAAGCATCACACTATCTGATTTCAAAATATACTATAAGGCCAAAACAGCATGGCACTGGCATAAAAACAGACTCATTAATTAAGAAAACAGAATTGAGAACCCAGAAATAAATCATGTATGCACAGCCAACTGATTTTCCATAAAGGTGCCAAGAACAGATACTAGGGAAATAACAGTCTCTTCAATAAATGGTGTTGGGAAAACTGGATCTCCCTATGTAGGAAAATGAGAGTAGATCCCCATCTTTCACCATATATAAAAATCAACAAAAACGAATTAAAGACTTCCATGTAAGACCTGAAACTATGAAACTACTAGAAGAAAATATTGGACAAATGCTGCAGGACATTGGTTTGGGCAAACATTTCTTGGGCAAGACTTCAAAAGCACAGGCAACAAAAGCAAAAATAGACATATGAGATTACATCAAGCTAAAAAGTTTCTGCATAGCAAAAGAAACAATCAGCAAACTAAAGAAACAACCTACAAAACGGGAGAAAATATTTACAAACTATCCATCCAACAAGGGATTAATAACCAGAGTATACAAGGAATGCAAGCAACTCAACAGAAAAAAAAAAATTGACTAAAAAATAGGGGCAAATGATTGAACAGACATTTCTTAAAAGAAGACATAAAAACAGGTCAACAGGCATATTAAAAAATGCTCAGCATCACTAAACATCAGGGAAATGTAAATCAAAACCACAATGAGATAGGTACAAAAAATAGAGTAAGACTAGTATTTGAAAGCACAACAGGGTGGCTGTAGTAAATAATGGTTTAATAGTATATTGTAAAAATAACTAAAAGAGTGTAATTGGAAGGCTGGGCGTGGTGGCTCAGCCTGTGATCCCAGTGCTTTGGGAGGCCGAGGCGGGCAGATCACCTGAGGGCGGGAGTTCTAGACCAGCCTGACCAACATGGAGAAACCCTGTCTCTACTAAAAATACAAAATTAGCTGGGCGTGGTGGCTCATGCCTGTAATTCTAGCTACCTGAACCTGGGAGGCAGAGGCTGTGGTGAGCCGAGATTGCCCCACTGCACTACAGCCTGGGCAACAAGAGTGAAACTCCATCTCAAAAAGAATAAAAAAAAGAATGTAACTGGATTGTTTGCAACACAAAGGATAAATGCTTGCAGGGATGGATACCCCATTTTCCATAAAGTGATTATTACACAGTACATGCTTGTATTAAAACATTTCATGTACCCCATAAATATATGTACCTACTATGTACCCCCAAAAATTAAAAAACAGAAAGAGATATCACTTTGTCCCAGTTAAAGTGGCTTTTATCAAAAAAAAAAAAAGAAAAAGTAACAGATGTCAGTAAGGACACAGAAAGTAGAGAATGCTTGTCCACTGTTGATGGGAATGTAAATGAGTATAGCCATTACACAAAAACAGTAGTGAGATTCCTCAAAAAACTAACAATAGATCTACCATACCACTGCTGGATATATATTCAAAAGGAAGAAACCTATTATACTGAAGAGATTACATTTATTATAGCGCTATCCACAATAGCCACAAGAAGGAATAAACCTAAATGCCCATCAACAGATGAGTGGATTAAAAAAAAACCACGGTATATATACGTAGTGAAATAATATTCAGCCATAAAAAAGAATGAAATCCTGTCATTTGCAGCAACATGGATGGAACTGACGGTCATTATGTTAAGTGAAATAAGTCAGGCACAGAATAATAAATATCACATTTTCACGCATATGTGGAAGGAAAAAAAGTTCATCTAGTGGAAGAATAGAATGATGGTTCCAAGGAGCTGGAAAGGGTAACTGGAGAGGGGGAATAAAGAGAGGTTGGTTAATGGGTACAGAAATACAGTTAGAAGGAATAAGTTCTAGTGTTTGATAGCACAGTAGGTGGTTACAATTAACAATAATTTTTTGCATATTTCAGAATACCTAGATTTCAAATGTTCCCAACGCAAAAAAAATGACAAATGTTTGAGGTGATGGATATTCCAATTACCCTGATTTGATCATTACACACTGTATACATGTATCAAAACATCACATGTACCCAATAAAATGTATAGTTATGTATCAATAAAAATGATTATTTAATATCAAATATCTAGTCATTGCTCAAATTTATGACAGTTTTTTAAATGTAAAAAATTTTTGTTTTTCTGGTTATTTTTAGAATCAGTCTGCTTAACTCAAGTAGGAGTCAAATAAGGTCTATATGTTACCATTAGTTTGTATATTGCTAGCATCAATTTTATTCTAGTTTCTTTTTCCACTTGCAATTTGTTTGTTGAAGAAACTGGATCATTTGTTCTATAAAGTTTCCATCAGTCTGACTGCACTCCAGTGGTGTCATCTGACACATTTCTTTTGTCCTCTGTGTTTTCCTACGTATTAGTAGTTGAATCTAGACATTTGATCAGATTCAGGCTCCTTTGGCAAGAATACTTCAGACACTACTAGGAGGGGTAGGACTCACAGGCACATCTGTTTATCTTTCCTTTTGTTATGTTAGAGGATGCTGATTGCCAAAGCCCAGATTTGTTAATACTTAGAAGTTGTAAAATTGAGATATTCTAATTCTAGCATTACTTCCTCACTTATTAGAGTATTTCTATAAAGAGAAACCTTATCAACTGTTGGTGAACCACATCCATGGTCTGTATTAGAAAAGCAGGATAAATACTTGAGTCTATCCCTTCACTTAACTCTATTAAAAACAATGAGTTGTTTTTCTAGTGTCTACCACAGGTAACCAATTAGTTTGGTTTTTAAAAATTAGTAGCTTCAGCTGGGCGCGGTGGCTCACGCCTATAATCCCAGGACTTTGGGAGGCTGAGGCAGGTGTATCACGAGGTCAAGAGATCGAGACCATCCTGGTCAACATGGTGAAACCTCATCTCTACTAAAAATACAAAAATTAGCTGGACATGGTGGCGTGTGCCTGTAGTCCCAGCCACTCGGGAGGCTGAGGCAGGAGAATTGCTTGAACCTAGGAGGCGAAGGCTGCAGTGAGCAGAGATCGTGTCATTGCACTCCAGCCTGGGTAACAAGAGTGAAACTCCGTCTCAAAAAAAAAAAAATTAGTATCTTTATAAATTTTAAAACATAATTCATTCACTATTAAATTATTCTTAAATCTAAGTTTAGAAACAAACAAACAAAATTTATCCATAGAGTTTACTGAAAATTTACCTGAAAAATTTACTAAAAAATTACCTCCACCTCCTGGGTTCAAGTGGTTCTTGCTCAGCCTCCCAAGTAGCTGGGATTACAGGTGCATCCCACCATGCTTGACTAATTTTTGTATTTTTAGTAGAGACAGGGTTTTGCCATGTTGGCCAAGCCAGTCTTGGTTCAGCATATGCAGATCAATAAATGCAATTTATCACATAAACAGAACTAAAGACAAAAACCATATGATTATCTCAATAGATGCAGAAAAGGTCTTTGATAAAATTCAACATCACTTCATGTTAAAAACTGTCAAAAAAAAACTAGGTATTGAAGGAACATACCTCATAATAATGAGAGCCATATATGACAATCCCACAGCCAATATTATACTGAATAGGCAAAAGCTGGAAGCATCCCCCTTGAATACCAGAACAAGACAACGGTGGCCTTGTCTTGTAAGAAAGAGCTCACTGCTCCTGCTCAACATAGTATTGGACATTCTGGCCCAGGGCAACGAGGCAAGAGAAAGAAATAAAGGATATTCAAACAGAAAGAGAGGAAGTCAAATTATCTTTGTTTGCTGATGGCATGGTCCTATATCTAGAAAACCCCACTGTCTTGGCCTAAAAGCTTTTTAGGCTGATAAGCAACTTCAGCAAAGTCTCAGGATACAAAATTAGCATGCAAAAATCACTAGCATTCCTATATACCAACAATGGGCAAGCAGAGAGCCAAATCATAAATGAACTCCCATTCACAATTGCTACAAAACAATAAAATACCTAAGAATAAAGCTAACAAGGTAAGTGAAAGACCTCTCCAAGAAGAACTACAAACCACTGCTCAAAGAAATCAGAGAGAACCACAAATGGAAAAACATTCCGTGCTCATGTATTGGAAGAATCAATACTGTGAAAATGGCCATACTGCCCGAAGTAATTTACAGATTAAATGCTATTCCCATTAAACTACAATTGACATTCTTCACAGAATTAGAAAACAACTATTTTAAAATTCACATGGGACCAAAAAAGAGCCTGAATAGCCAAGACAATCCTAAGCAAAAACAACAAAGCTGGATAGGCATCATGCTACCTGACTTCAAACTATACTACAAGGCTACAGAAACCAAAACAGCATGGGATTGGTACAAAAACAAATACATAGACCAATGGAACAGAATATAGAACTCAGAAATAAGACTGCACACCTACAACCATCTGATCATTGACAAACCTTGCAGAACAAGCAATGGTGAAAGGATTCCCTATTAATAAATGGTGCTAGGAGAACTGGCTAGCCATATGCAAAAAACTGAAATTGGATCTCTTCCTTATACCTTATACAAAAATTAACTTGAGATGAATTAAAAACTTAAATGTAAAATGCAAAACTATAAAAAAACCCTAGAAGAAAATCTATCTAGGCAATACTTATCGGGATATAGGCATGGGCAAAGATTTCATAATCAAAACACCAAAAGCAATTGCAACAAAAGCAAAAACTGACAAATGGGATCTAATTAAACTATAGAGCTTCTGTCCAGTAAAAGCAACTATCATCAGAGTGAACAGACAACCTACAGAATGGGAGAAAATTTTTGCAATCTATCCATCTGATGAAGGTCTAATATCCGAGTTTACAAGGAACTTAAATATTAATTTACAAGAAAACAATCCCAATAAAAAGTAGGCAAAGGACATGAACAGACATTTCTCAAAAGAAGACATACCTGTGGCCAACAAGCATATGAAAAAAAAGCTCAACATCACTCATCATTAGAGAAATGCAAATCAAAACCACAATGAGGTGCACATCACGCGAATCAGGATGGCAATTATTAAAGTCAAAACACAACAGATACTGGTGAGGTTGCACAGTAAAGGAACACTTTTACACTGTCAGTGGGAGTGTAAATGAGTTCAACCCTTGTGGAAAACAGTATGGTGACTCCTCAAAGTTCCAGAGGCAGAAATACCATTTGACCCAGCAATTCCTTACTGAGTATATACCAAAAGGAATGTAAATCATTCTATTATAAAGATACATGCATGTATATGTTCATCACAGCACTATTAACCATGGAATCAACCCAAATACTCATCAATGGGAGACTGGATAAAGAACGTGTGGAATATATACACCATGGAAACTATGTAGCCATGAAAAGGAATGAGATCATGATCTTCAGAGGGCATGGATGAAGCTGGAAGCTATTATCCTCAGCAAACTAACACAGAAACAGTAAACCAAACACTGCATGTTCTTACTTACAGGTCGGAGCTGAATGATGAGGACACATGGACATATAGGAGAGAATAACACACCTTGGGGCCTGTCAGAGGTGGGTGGGAGGAGGGAGAGCATCAGGAAGAATAGAATGCTAATGGATGCTGGGCTTAATACCTAAGTGATGGCATAATCTGTGCAGTAAACTACCATGGCATATATTTACCTATGTAACAAACCTGTGTACATCCTGCATGCAATCCTGAACTTAAAATAAAGGTTAAAGAAAAAAATTTTAAAATAAATAAAAAATCTAAATATGTGAATAGGCATTTCATCAGAGATTATATATTGATAGCAAATATGAACATGCAGAGATACTCAATATTATTAGTCATTAGAGAAATGAAAATGAAAATCACAATAATGTACTATGTCATATCTATTAGAATAGTTAAAATGAAAAACGCTGACATGAGGATATGGAGGAACTGGAACTCTCATGCACTGCTGGAAAGAATATAAAATGACAGGTTAGGTGCGGTGGCTCCTGCGTGTAATCCTAGCACTCTGGGAGGCCAGGGCGGGCAGATTACCTGAGTTTGGGAGTTCGAGACTAGCCTGACCAACATGAAGAAACCCCATCTCTATTAAAAAATACAAAATTAGTTGGGTGTGGTGGTGCATGCCTATAATCCCAGCTACTCAGGAAGCTGTGGCAGGAGAATCACTTGAACCTAGGAGGCAGAGGTTGCACTGAATTGAGATCGCACCATTGCACTCCAGTGTGGGCAACAAGAGTGAAACTCCATCTCAAAAAAACAAAAAACAAAAGAAAAAACACAAAATGGCAGCACTATGGGAAAAAGGTATTTTTGGCTGGGTGTGATGGCTTATGCCTATAATCCCAGCACTTTGGGAGGCTGAGGCGGGTGGATCACTTGAGGTCAGGAGTTCAAGACCAGCCTGGCCACATAGTGAAACCTTGTCTCTACTTAAAATATAAAAGTTGGCCAGCTGTGGTGGCACATGCCTGTAGTCTCAGCTACTTGGAAGGCTGAGGCAGGACAATGGCTTGAATCCAGGAGGCAGAAGTTGCTGTGAGACAAGATCATGCCATGGCACTCCAGCCTGGGTGACAGATTGAGACCCCGTCTCAAAAAAAAAAAAGTGTTTTTTAAGCTTTCTTTACTTCTTAAAGAGTTAAACATATACTTACTATATGATCTAGCCATTTCATTCCCGGGTATTTGCCCAAGAAAAAATGAAATATATATCCATATAAAGCTTGCATACAACTATTCATACTAGCTTTATCTGTATAGTCAAAATCTGGAAACAACCAAAATTTTTGCCAACAGGTTAGTGGATTAACAAATTGTGGTATATTTATATCACAGAATACTACTTAGCAATAAAAAGAAATTAACGTTTTTTTTGAGACAGAGTCTTGGCTCACTGCAACCTCTGCCTCCTGGGTTCAAGTGATTCTCCTGCCTCAGACTCCCAAGCAGCTGGGACTACAGGTGCATGGCACCACACCAAGCTAATATTAGTATTCTTAGTAGAGATGGGGTTTCACCATATTGGCCAGGCTGGTCTTGAACTCCTAACCTCATAATCCACCCACCTCGGCCTCCCAAAGTGCTGGGATTACAAGTGTGAGCCACCGCACCTGGCAAGAAATGAACTATTGATATGTTCAACATAAATGAATCAGAAAATTATTATGCTGAGTGAAAAACTACAACAAAAAGATCACGATAATGTATAATTACATCTATATATAACTCTAGTAAATGCTAACTAATCTGTAGTGACAGCAGATCAATGGGGCTAGGGTGAGGTGCAAACTGGAGATGGGTAGAATAGAAGAATACAACAGGACATGAGGGAATTTTGGGGGTGACAGATACATTTACTATATTGATTGTGGTAATGGCTCCCTGGTTGTACACATACGTCAAAACTCATCAGACTGTCAAGTTAAACATGTATAGTTTACTGTATGTCAATTATACCTTAAAAAAGCTACTAAAAAACTTAATAAAATGCACACATAAGATTTATACATTTCACTGCATGTAAATTTCATCTCAAAAGAAGAAAATGTAAAATCTAGCTACAATTCTAGGTACAAACTCTAGTAAATTATATGGACACTGGAATAATGAAATTACATAATGACTATAATTTACTTGAAATATATAAAAATTAAAATGGATTAAGAAACGAATAGGTATATATAAAGAAAAGACAGAAAAAAATGTTAATGCTAGACTCCAGATAGCAGGTTGATGAATGTTCACTGTGAAATTTTTTTCAATTTTTCTGTATGCTTGAAAAGTTTTACAACAAAATGTTTGGAAAAAATTGGAGTATTAGTTCTATTAGTATCCAGCTAGTAGGAGTTCAAGAAAGATAAACAAAAAATAAATTGAGAAGAAAAAATAATCAAATACATAAGAATATTTTAATATTTTCCAGAACCAGAGTGCACAGATTTTCAAAATGAAAGAGCCATCTAATGCCTAGCACAATGCATGAAAAAGACCTACATCAAGGCACATCATTAAAAATACTTAATCCATAAAGGGAAATCATATAAGGATGCACAGACATAAAGATGGCAACATACAAAGGATTATAAATCAGAATGGCATTGGACTTCTCAATATGTGGGGCATGTGTGTGCATGGAAAGGAATAAAGGAGAAATTTATAAGAGGGTGGGTAGTGGTAAGAGACCTAAATCTTCATATTCCAAGTCAATTCATAATGTCTAACATTGTAAAATTAAGAAACAGCAGTAAAAGTATATTACTTAGAAATGCTAAGCCAAATACCAAAAGAAACCTCTAAAGAGTTCAACATAATTATCTGAAAAGTACATCATAAAAGAACAGAAAGCTGTTTTTGTAATAAACTGTAATCTTTACATTTCTGAAATGTATATCTATATTATCTAAAAAGGCTTAAATTAGAAAACATTTTAAAATGTGGTTATTACATATCAAATAAAAATTAAATAGAAAATAACTTCTTTATTTACCTTTCAAAGAAGCATATTCTTTCAAAATTTGTTTTACAAGTGAAGTGAGATGAAAAAAATAAATTTAGATTAAGTTGGTGGATAGGTTAATAACTATTACAATGACCTGGAAGCCGGTGTTAAAAGTTCCTTCACCATCTTAGAATTCTATTCTTACACAGTATGCGAGCTCTTGAGTGACTTAGAAACATCTCTGTTAAGTCATGCAGAGCTCTTCACTGCCTAGCAGCCATAGCTATAGTATTTACTCCCAAGGAGAGCAGGAGGAGGCAGCCAAATGCTGAGGCAGACATGGGCAGGTTCCTGGTGAAACCCCACCTTCAAGCCAAAGTAGCCTGAAACCTGCAGCCCAAAGTGAAAACTTCTATTCCTGTTTGCCTGCTCTCTCCTGATCAGTTCTTTGAGTAATTTCTTTTTTTTTTTTTGGGGGGGGAGGGGAGGAAGGCAGGAAGGGAGGGAAGAAGGATGGTAGGGAGGAAGGAAGGGATGAAGGAAGGAAGGAAAGAAGGGAGGAAGCGGGGAGGGAGGGAGGGAGGGAGGGAGGGAGGGAGGGAAGGGAAGGAAGGAAATCAAGCAATGAGAGAGACATTGCCGACCTGGATCTAGAGGTTTACAAGTTGATTTCTTTTTTTTTTGAGAGAAGGAAAGAAAAAAAAAATAAGTAAAGGAGAGGAAGAAAGAGGAAGAGAAAGAGGGAGAGTAAATGGAAATATTGCTTAATTTTGAAAAAGATTGAGTATTAATAATGGCCAATCAATGTTTCATTTAAACTTATGGGTAGGTGTGATGTGGTATTGACAAGAATATATATTTTGTGTATTTGAAGTGGAGAGCTCTATGAATATTTATTAAGTTTACTTGTTCCGGATCTGAGTTCGAGTCCTTGATATCCTTATTAATTTTCTGTCTCATTGAATCTAAGTCTTTATGTATCTGGGTGTTAGGATCTTTAGCTCTTGTTGCTGCATTGATCCTTTTACCACTATATCTTTGTTGCTTTAAAATCTATTTTCTCCGATACGAGAATTGCAACTCCTGCTTTTTATTTATTTATTATTTATTTTTGCTCTCCATTTGGTTGGTAAATCTTTCTCCATCCCTTTGTTTTGAGTCTTTGTGTATCCTTGCATGTGAAACAGGTCTGGATGTAACATGCCATTGGGTTTTGGCTGTGTCTTTTGATTGGGGGATTTAGTCAATTTAAATTTAGGGTTACTGCCATTTGATGTTGACTGGCTGTTTTATCCATTCGTTGGTGTAAATTCTTCTTTATGTTGGTGCTCTTTACTTTTTAGTGTATTTTTAGAAAGGCTAATACTGGTTGTTTCTTTCTGTGTGTAATGCTTCTTTCAGAAGCTCTTGTAAAGCAGGCCTGGTGGTAATAAAATCTCTGAGTTCTTGCTCGTTCATAAAAGATTTTATTTTTCCTTCAGTTGTGAAGCTTAGTTTGGCTGGATATGAAATTCTGGGCTGAAGGTTCTGTTCTTTGAAAATGTTGAATATTGGCCCCCACTCTCTTCTGGCTTGTAGAGTTTCTGCTGAGAGATCTGCTGTAAGTCTGATAAGCTTGCCTTTGTGGGTAACATGACCTTTCTCTCTGGCTGCCCTTAGTATTTTCTCCTTCGTTTCAACCCTGGTGAATCTAACGATTATGTGCCTTGGGGTTGCTCTTCTTGAGGAATATCTTTGTGGTGTTCTCTGTATTACCTGGGGTTGAATGTTGACCTGCTTTGCTAGTTTAGGAAAATTTTCCTGAATAATATCCTGAAGGGTATTTTCCAGCTTGGATTCATTCTCTCCGTCAGTCGCATTCAGGTACACCTATCAAACGTAAATTTGGTCTTTTCACATAGTCCCACATTTCTTGGAGACTTTGCTCATTCCTTTTTATCCTTTTTTCTCTAATCTTTTCTTCACGTTTTATTTCATTAAGTTGGACTTTGACCTCTGATATCCCTTCTTCTGCTTGAACAATTCGAGTGTTTAAACCTGTGCATACTTCTCGGAGTTCCTGTATTGTATTCTTTAGTTCCATTAATTCACTCATACTCTGCTCTAAGTTGTCTATTCTCAATAGGATTTCATCAAACCTTTTTTCAAAGTTCCTAGTTTCTTTACGTTGGGCTACAACATGTTCTTTTAACTCACCGAAGTTTCTTATTATCCATTCCTTGAAGAGTGATTCTGTCATCAGGATGCGCTCGTTCTCCATCAAGCCTTGTTCCATTGTTGATGTGGAACTGTGATCATCTTTAGAGGGAGAGGCGTTCTGACTTTGAGTATTCTCAGCTTTTTTACGCTGGTTTCTTCCCGTCATTGTAAATTTATCCTCCTGTCTCTTTGAAATTACCAACTTTCAGATTAGGTCTCTTGAGTGGGCATCCAGGTTGTTAGTTCCCAGGGCCAGAGCAGCCGCGTTAAAACTGATGGTGCTTTTCTGCCCAGGATTCTCCTGTCGGGCTTCCTTCTTGTGTCGGCGACTCTGCCTTCCCGGGGCTCCAAACCTCGGTCAGAAGGGAAACTGGTCCTGTTTACTCTGCGCCGAGCGCTCTCGTGCCGAGGTGCCATCTCAGCAGTGGCGCCGGGCTCTGGTGTCCTGCTGCAGACCCGTGCAAGTCCTCCGAACCTGTTTACTTTGCTCCGAGAGCTGCGCGCAGAGGTGCTGGAGGAACCGCTGCACCGGCCACGAGAGTCGCGCTGGCCACCCGTGTGTTTCCTCCACTGGGGGATCTCCTGCTCCGTGAGCGACCAGAATTTGTCTGAAAGTGTGGCGTCCGCGCCTTCCCTGAGAGCTGCAATCCCGGGATGTTTGCGATCGGCCATCTTGGATCCGTCTTCTCGAGTAATTTCTTTTTACCAATCTAATGTTGCCTTTTTCAAAATGAACTTCAGGGCACCCCGCCCCATGCTGTGCCTATAAAGACCCCAGACTCAGTTGGTAGAGAGGAGAGATGGCCAGACTCAGGGGAAGAGATAGCTTGACTTTGGGGAATAGATGGCTGGATTTCAGGGAGAAGACAATCTGACTTTGGAGAAGGCTACCTGCCCTTCCCATCCCCTCTCCAGCTCCCCTCTCTGCTGACAGCCATTTCCACCACTCAATAAAATTCTCTGCTTCACCATCCTTCAAATGACTGTATGACCTCTTTCTTCTTGCATGCTGGACGAGAGCGCTCAGGACCCACCGAATACGGGTACCCAAAAAGGCTGTTGCACCCTTTGCCCTTGCCTGCAGAGGGCAGCTGCCCCATGTAATTAGGCAAGAGACCAACTGAGCTGTTAACACCCATCCGGCAGAACTAAAGGAACATTGTAACATCCCCTCTGGGGCTTCAAGGTCACAAGGACCCACCACCTGGGTGCTGCTGCATGTAGCTTGCTCCTGATGATGCCTGGAGCAGCCAGCCAGATCCTGCACTTGCTTGCTCACACCTGATCTGGCTGTGCTCCTGCCCACACCCGGAGCAGCCAGGTGGAGCCTACTACACTTGTTTGCTCACGTGCTGCCACCTGCAAGGGGCTGAGCACGGAAGGCAGAATAAATGTTTGCCCTTGTCATGAGTCTGAAAAAGGGGCCGAGAAAACTCCTACATCACCAATACTTTGGAGATTTCAGAAAACTAACAAATTTAAACTCCAAATCTTCCAGAATATGTAGGTTGAAGTAAGATTCAACACAGTCTATTGAATCTTTACTGCTTGAATCTTTGTTCCTAGGTGAGAACTTATGAATCCAAAGTCCTACAAAACCCTCAAATAAAAGCTGATTGTGTTTATTTTTACTATATTTACCATGGCAGGGAAATGACAAAAATAAGATTTGCAACTTGAAATGTCTAGGTTTTAACCCTAGATGAAATTGAAAATTAACAGTGATACTGTAAAGTTTTGCTGATATTGAAAGTCTTCGATTTGGCCTCAATCTCTTATGCTTTTACCTCTGCCATTAGGATATTTTTCTGTAAATATAGCCATTAACTGAAATCTAACTCAAAAGAGGCTGTTCCCTGCGCTTTTACCACGCAAAGTAGATGATCTACACTATCTCTTTCTGCTAGTTCATTAGTACTGGCACAATTTCTCCTGAAGCAAAGGCATTATTCTAAGCAAATTGTTTTAAAATTAGACATAGAGTGAGTGAATTGCAAATTTATAACAAGGTATAACAAGTGAGGATGGAAGAGGAACCGACAATTACTGGTGCCAAGTCCAAGCCCCAATGGCTTGGGAGATTTCAGAGATGGAGGAACAAACACAAAGAGGCTATATGTTTGCTCAAAACAGCATATGTCCTCTGCTGATGGAACAGAATAAAAATAACAGATTAGGCACTCTAAAAATGTGTTTTTATGATGTTAAGGAGTCTTGGATTCCATTATATCAGAGGTGCCTTTCTAGGACTTGGTGAGTTTTCTCAGGGAGTTCAAAACAATTACTAAAAAATGCTCTATGTAGTTCGTTACAAAGGTTTAAAGTGAAATGGATTAGTACAGTATAAAAGTATTGGTTCACAACCGCAAATGGTGGTTACAGTCATTCACCACAGTCTGACAATTCAGAAGATATATTATGGAAACGAAGCTAAGAAGATTATGATGTATGGTCCTAACTTCATTTCAGGGTAGCTCTACCATGTGAAGGTGAGAAGATCCACTTAATATGTATTTAGTAAACAAAAGCGGCAGCCAGGGAGGGGCTCAAGGGATAGCGGGGGCAGCAGCACAGCTGCACAAGGTCATGGTACAACAGTAGAAAGCCCAGGTAGGCAGTCATAGATAACTCTCCAAAATAGAAGCACCGACCTGGGTAGAGGAACAGTGAGCAGTTTTAGGGATCTGCATGGGCAGTGAGGTCGCATATACCTAGAAAGCTGGCTATCATTTAGCTCCAAAGGTCTTTCATTAAGTAGGTCAGCACTATATTAGGATTTAAAGAAAAGACAAAGGCAAGCCCCTCGAAAGAGCATATTTCTTTCCTTGTGTGACTGAACTTTAGAGTTTAAATCCTCCAATTAAATCTAGATAATGTTATCACTATCTTAGAGACTACTCTAATGACAAAGAGAATCTAGAGGAAAAACACAATTAGGAAGCTCTAATTCTAAGTGATTTTTAATTTGAATTTTTATTGCCAAGTACATAATAGTGACTCTAAGTAAAAACTTATTCCTTATACTATTTTCTTTTTTTTTTTACAAGTTACTACAATAGAACTTGTTTATTAAACATGTGAATGTATTTATTTTGTACAAAACACAGTAACACGTCCTTTCCTCTGCCCCTGGAGGCACCACCACAGAACTTCAGGTTCACAGAAACATATCGTCATGACAAGCAGCAGTCATGACAAGCAGGAAAGTGCAATTCAGAAAGCAATGTCACATAACCAAACTGGGAAACAAAAACAGGCAGAGGCCAGCAGGTTACTTGGTTAGGGCTTTGCCTACAAGGCCCTGGTTCTGCTCATCTTCTTTCAGCAGGAAATATTTTAAAAACAGAAACTCCTGAGCACTATGTAAGTACTCTCTTGGTAGCATCCTTCCAATTCCATCTATCTCGATGTTGTAACAAGCTTATTTGTAACTTCCTCAAGAAATCCCACCCTGGATTGCATTCCCGTCAACTGTCCATCTCCCTTTGAACTTCAAACAAAACAAAATAAAACAGAAGAGCAGTATGTTTCAAAAGGACGTCAGTAGAGACCTTTTATACATGAAACCTACTTCCTAGAAGCCACCTGACCAAACATACGCAGAGCTGCAGACAAGAGACTGTGAAACTACGTCCAGCTGTAAAATATCTCAGGCATCCCGTTAGATCCAGTTATTCTGCATCTGTGGATTTAAAATGATCATCATCCACAGTAGAATAGATAGGCCCCTCTATGCTCAGAAAAGCCACAGCTTGCTTGATTGAGGATACAGATATGTGTTTCAGCTGGTTCTTGAGATCTTGAAAGTTCAACCCTTCAAGTCCTGAATAAGCCTTAATCAAATTCAACACCTGGTTCTGGGCCACAGTGAGGCCATTTGCTGACATAAAGCTATTCCCACCAAAGTTCCCTGCTTCACTCATTCCTAGATTGCTGATAGGTGCTCTCCCTACTGAGGGCTGGCTATTAGCTTTGCTTACTATCATGTGTGCATTAGTCACTTCTAGAATACGTGTGGTGAACTCATTCATATCCACTGGGGGCATGATCTTAAAGGCTACCGGGCTCTTTTTATTCTGAAAAGATCTCAGGTGGCCTGCCACTTTCGCATATGTTTCTGGAGGAACCACAGTGTTTTCACCGCTGGTGTGTTCTGTGTCAACCCACTGGCAAACGTCCATGGGTGGAGCTATCATGTCATCTATTTTGTAAACAATGCTGGTTGGAGCCTTCTCTGCCTGTCTGATGATCCCCACAATAGTGATGTGTGAAATCTCAACATTCCCAATTCTGAACACTTCATCAACCAAAGTGGCAGAAAGTGCTGGGCACAATGTGCTGGGCTGAGGCTCTTGGTTTCTTTTTGGCCTGAGAAGGTCTGGATGATCCAAACTCCCATGGGAACTGTGTGTAGCCACTGGCTCCCCCATAGTTGGAGCTGCCATAGCTTTCAAATCCACTGTTTCACGTCTTAGTCTTGATTCTCTGCAAAGAGGCCAAGAAGGTTCGGATCTCCTTATACTACTTTCCACTTCTTACTACATGAAGGCAGAAACCACAGTACAGTTTTACAATACATCTCTTCCTTCCTTAGTTTCTACCTACTCAACTCTTCCAGAGTTATCAAAGATAACTTACTGAATATTATCAGATGAGTCAGCTAAGCTCCTAGTCTAAGTTTATTATTAAAATAACAACTCTTGACTTGCATATGCATTTGATAAAAGTAGACTAACCTATCAAGCTTGATGAGCCAATGGTACAAAAAGTAAAAATACTGTATGAAAAAAAGGAGACCAATCTATTATTGGAAGAAAAACTAAGTATTGTAAGGTGATCATAAGAACATTTATTTATTGAGGAGAAATATGCCTCTGTTTCTGAGGAAAACAGCTCTTCCACTTTAATTCTAGAGCTTATTTATTTTGGAAAGATTCATTAAGACTGAACCTCAAGAATGAGAGACAAGCTGTTTACCTAGTGACCATTTCCAAGGAGGAAGAATTATCTATCAAATTATATGGACTGGGTCAAAGTTCTCCAAGTATTTGTAGTGGTAAATCAATAATTATGCCTAGAATTCTAGAAAATGAGTAAAGAGCAGTAACTGTCTGGCTAAAAATAACCAAGACAGGTCCAGTGCTAAGAATAAATAGATATGAAGTTACATTAAACGGTTCTGGGACTGGAGATGGTTTTTAAGCTCCACTTCTAAGGCTTTTAGGAACATCATAAAATCCCCCTTCTCCTACCTACTAGCTTCTCTATTTATTAATGTCTAGAAGTTTGCTATTTATGTTTCATTTGTATAGTTTAAGGCCTACTTCGTAATAAAAAGCAAATGTTACTGCAGGCTTAAGGAGACCTTTACCCAACTGTCTATAACTGAATATGAAAGAAGGCTTCGGGATTAAGTTCCCATAACAGGGTAGAAAGACCAGGTATGAGGGAAATGAAGTCAAAAGCAGGAGAAAGTAACAGGGCCAGTGAAGTCAAAAAAGGGTGTGGAACAAGGCAGGGGAAGCCATGTATCTTCTGTATTTGCCTAATCTATCCTCCCTGCAAGGTCCAGTTTGGGTGCTTGAAATACGCTGAATAAGGTTCCCAATTCATGGAGGGGTGGGAGAAATTGAAATTCAACTTAGAAAGCCAAAATAGATTTTTCTACCTATTATCAAACATTTGCAGAAACTACACATCTGCTGGTATGAGACACAAATGTGAAAGTATGCAGGCACACACAAACACGTAACACTCATTAAACTTAAATCACTTACTTGTTATTAAGTGTAGACTCACTGAGTTAGAACAAACCTCAGAGATTTTTTTCTACTAATACATGGGGACACTGAGATAAACAGAAGTAAAGAAACACAAGGGTCATACGGCTAGATAGATGAGTGCTGAAGCCAGCAACGGATGTTTTACAAGGTATTCAACAATCTAGTTACAGCTTCCCTTTCTCAACTTCCTGAATACTATTCACTCCTAGAGGTGTATCCCGCAGGTGAGTTAGCTGAGTGCTCTGTGTACTGAACATACTCTTTCCTTTCTCCCTGCTATGACATTGGTCAAGCTGTTTCATCTATTTGGAATCCCTCCTTATAATCTCTAATGGTTAAAATCCATTCTCCTAAGAGCCTAGTCAGATCCTACCTCTTTCAAATGCCCTCCCTGGTTGCTCCCTCTTTATTTACCATCTGTTATAAACTGAATGTTTATGTCCCCCTCAAACTCATATGTTGAAACCCTAATCTTCAGTGTAGTCATATTTGCAGTAAAGAAGTAATTAAGATTGTATGAGATCATAAGGGTGAGGCCCTGATCCAACAGGATTAGTATCCTGAGATAGAGAGCTTGTTCTTGCTCACTTGCTTGCTCTCTCCTATCTCCCCCTCTCCCCACATACTGAAGAAAGACTGCATGACATAGTGATAAGGCAGCCATCTGCAACCGAGAAAGAGAGCCTTCCCCAGAAAGTGAGCTGGCTGGAATCTAGATCTTGAGAAAATAAATTTCTGCTGTTAAATCACCCATTCTGTGCAGCCTGGGCAGACTACAACACTATCTTTTTTTTTTTTTTTTTTTTTTCCAAGACAGAGTCTTGATCTGTTACCCAGGCTGGAGTGCAGTGATGTACTCTCAGCTTACTGCAACCTCTGCCTCCCAGGTTCCAGCAATTCTCCTGCCTTGGCCTCCCCAGTAGCTGGGATTACAGGCACGCACCATCACACCCGGCTAATTTTTGTATTCTTAGTAGGGACGGGGTTTCACCATGTTGGCCAGGCTAGTCTTGAACTCTTGATTTAGTGATCTGTCCACCTTGGCCTCCCAAAGTGTTGGGATTACAGGTGTGAGCCACCGTGCCCTGCCCTATGATGCTATCTTATGTAGAACTTTGTTGTTGATACTGTTGACACCGTGCCCTGCCCTATGATGCTATCTTATGTAGAACTTTGTTGTTGATACTGTTGAGGCTGAGTCTTGCTCTGTCACCCAGGCTGGCGTGCAGTGGGGCGACCTGGGCTCCTTGCAACCTCTGCCTCCTTGGTTCAAGCAATTCTCCTGTCTCAGCCTCCTGAGTGGCTGAGAATAAAGGTGCCCACCACCATGCCTGGCTAATTTTTGTATTTTTAATAGAGACAGCGTTTCACCATGTTGGCCAGGCTGGTTTCAAACTACTGACCTCAAGCAATCCACCCACCCACCTAGGCCTTCCAAAGTGCTGCAATTACAGATGTGAGCCACTGTCCTCGCCTAGAACATTGTTTATACTTCTTTAACATTTATTTCATTCTACTTTGTATTATACTTAGGACTATTTTTTTGCTCTAGAATGTGCTGAAATGCTATACTAGAACCTTTCTTAGGCTTATACAAGATAAAATAGCAGCCACAATAACAATATAAAGTGTTAGTATTTCTATGACAACAAAGATGATCAAGGTATTTATTTATTTATGAGACAGAGTCTTGCTCTGTCACCTAGGCTGGAGTGCAATAGTGCAATCTCAGCTCAATGCAACCTCTGCCTCCTGGGTTCAAGTGATTCTCCTGCTTTTACAGGCTCCTGCCACCACGCCTGGCTAATTTTTTGTATTTTTAGTAGAGAAGGGGTTTCACTATGTTGGCCAGGCTGGTCTTAAACTCCTGACCTTGTGATCAGCCCGCTTCAGCCTCCCAAAGTGCTGGGATTACAGGCATGAGCCACTGTGCCCAGCCTAAGGTAGATTAAAAAAAAAAAAAACAAAAAACTCTACTATTTTATAAGGGAAAGTATTAGGTTAAATAAGTTCCTATGTTGTTATTATTTTTGTATGCTCATTAAGAGATAATAAATATTTTTAAAATGCCAAAAATTAGGTTTTAAAAACCAAACAATAAACTATTAATTAAACCTAAATAATTTTTTAAAATCTGTGTACATATAGTTTCTCTCTTAATAGCCTTTAAGGGCAGAGACCATGTCTTGCACATCTTGGCATCAATTCAAATGCCAGGTTAAAGCACCTTAAATATAGGTATTGGAGTTACATACAATGCTTGTAAAATTCCAAAAGGTTAACTACATATTTCTCAGAGGCTCTCTTCTGAGATTATAATTTTATTTCTAATTTTATTAGCTGGAAATGTCACTCAAGAGTATAATAAAACCAGCTATCTCCACAGTCATTCCAGATTTTTCTCTGTTCTTCCAGGTAATCTCCTGCTATCAACACTGAAACATGACATGCCTATCACTGAGGGTCATCCCCATGCTTTCATCTCCCCAACACTTAAAACTCCCTCTGAAAGTGACCTCTCTTTATGTCTCTCTTATCATGTAAAACTCTATCAGTGGCAAAGTGGAACAACGGCAAAGCTGAAGAAATTAAAAACAGACCTTTTGAGTTAAGTACAAAATGTTTGCACTCTGGACATAAAGGGAATTTGCTGAGTTACCAAATCAAGTATTTATAGCACCACATAATTGATTTTCTGCCATAATAATTTCTTCTGTAATTCAGCAGCTCCTCCACAAATCCTCATCAAATCTATGACTTCTCAAAAATGCTAACAATGCTGGCTAATACAAAGGAAACAGTACCATCTAAGCAAAATTAAACTAGAATAATAATCTATTTATAAAGGTCTTTTTAGGGACACATAGTTAATAACGTCTTTGCTTTTGTTATTCACAATGAGTCATGAGTTTTGTATTTTCCATTCTTTTCTCAATTACGTTATTAGGCTGTATCTTACCAAAAGTATTCTAATTCCTATCTTCAGGCTACAAAGCACTTGCCCTAAATGAAAATATTAGGGTCCACTGAAAAACAACATAATCAAGTATGCCCTGTGACTTCCAACCCCGAAGGTGGAGGATGCTGACATGCATTACTATGGGTTTTGCCATATACCAGCTGGAGGACCTGGACTAAGCTTGGTGAGCACAGGGATTCTGTCTGTTTTATCTGTCAATGTACATCCAGTGACTGATGAAGCAGACATTCAATTTATAGTTGAATTCATGTCCTGTCTTTCATTCAACAAATATTCGCTGTGCACTTACTATATGCCAGGCACTATGTTAGGTGCTTTATATGAATACTTTCATCTTTAGTTATCACCAGTTTAGCATAGAAAAATAAAAATCCAGACAGTTAAACATTCATTTAAGATCTCAGGATGAGGCCGGGCTTGGTGGTTAGCAGCCGTAATACTAGTACTTTGGGAGGCCGAGGAGGGTGGATCATTTAAGGTCAGGAGTTTGAGACTGACCTGGCCAACATGGCGAAACCCTGTCTCTACTAAAACTACAAAAATTAGCCAGCTGTAGTGGTGCATGCCTGTATTCCCAGATACTGGGGAGGCTGAGGCAGAAGAATCTCTGGAACCTGGGAGGCAGAGGTTGCAGTGAGCTGAGATCATGCCATTGCTCTCCAGCCTGGGCAATAAGAGTGCAAAACTCCATCACCCCCAAAAAAAAAAAAAAAAAAAAAAAAGAAATCTCAGGATGAGCCAAGATTCAAATCCAGATATTTCAAGCCTCAGAGTTCAGGCATTTTCCTTACTATACCATAGAACTAGAATTCACAACCAGAAGCTAAAAGCTAGAGGTTGTAAAGCTCGGCATCTTATTAACTACATCTGGCTGCATATGTGTTTTATTTTGGCTGTCTAGGATTTTTGAAAAATGAAGCCAACATTTTAAAATAAAGAAGTTTTACATATAATCTAAATTTCTTGCTTATTTTGAAAAGCCTAAAGATGGGATAGCAATGTTCCTACATCCCTGTATGGCAACAGCTGCTGAAGCTGAGCAGTGGCTGCCCCTTAGACGGGACATGTGCTCTTCATGTGGCCTGCTAACTTATTTGCATTATTTCTTTGGCCCTGTAGATTGGGTTTGTAACTTTTTCTGCCTCTATGTGGATCTCTTTCTAAGTACCCTGATCAGTACTTCTCTGTTATATAGCCTACTAAGTGGCCTCTGTTGCTGTAACCTCTCATCTTGCTATCTTCTTCAGTGCTCTAGTTTGTTTCTGAAACAATCATGTCATTACCCTACTCAAGAGTATGGTATTATGTACTCCTCAGTGACCAGAGAATAATATTAGTCTAAACTCCTTAACATGACATTCTAGACATTCTGTGATTTGATTCCAAATTACTTTTCCTGTCATATTTTCCATGTCTAATTATTGCATGGGTTGCAGCAATCCTAGAAGGAGGTGTCAAGCAGCCTGCTATAAAATTCTGCTCCATCAGCATTTTAATCAATGGCTTGGATCACAAGAAGTATGCTTTTCAAATTTAAGAAGAAGGAAAAGGAAATCTATACCTTATTTATATTCAGCCTCAGAGATGTATGCCTTAATCTTTTTACTGCCTATAGAAGACTTTGGCAAGTGCTTAACAAAAAGATCTGGAGTCAATGGTGGTTTTAAGATTACATGCAAGCCAATCACAGAGATACCAGTGCTCCTTTGCCTTTTTTTTTCCTTTGCCTTTTTATAGCATAGTTTGCACTCCTAAGGCATTTTTGGTTACAGAATCTCATTTTTTCAAGTCCAACAAAACAAACAGGGTGACAGATAAAATATTTAAATGAACTGAATGAATGATTAAATAAGGTAAGATTTGTATTTGGACAGAATGCTCTTGGCACGACGCTGGTACCTAAAGATAAATTATAACTACGAACATTTTTCAGAGTTCCAAAGATGTGTTTAGTACTCTGCTGGGGGATGGGCTAGTGATTCTAAAATTTAATATCACATACAAGGTGTAAAACACTAGGAAGACAATGAAACTGATAATACAGTTGTTTTAGGAAGAATGAGTAACTGTTAATTGTTACACAGCATCTCATCTCTCATAACTACAGAGAGTTATGCTGTAAAAACTTAGTTTATTAATTCCAAATAAGGGGATACTGTCTGGATACTTTTCCCCTGCCTTAATCCTTCTAGAGGATTCAAATCCCACTCCTGTTGGACTGATTTCTCATGATAACACTTTGGCATGAAGCATGCCCAGAGGATCAACTGCAAGGCACTTCCCAGAAGTCAGGTCAGCTTCAGTTAGCATTCTTGGATGGAAAAGAGAACAGATTTTAGCTTTGGTCAAGTGGAGCCTCTACAAGTCTCCCCATCTCTCCCAGTTACACAAATAAACTTGATTTTATAAACAATAAAAGCCTGGGCAACTTAGTAAGACCCCATTTCTAAAAATAAATAAACACATAAATAAATAAACAGGTTTGGTGTGGTAGTGCACACCTGTGATCCCAGCTACTCAAGAGGCTGAGGTGGGAGGATCCCTTGAGCCCAGGAGTTTGAGGCTGCAGTGAGCCATGATGATGCCACTGCACTTCAGTCTGGGTGACAGAGTGAGACCGTTTGTTTAAAAACAGTAAAGCACAAATGTGCTGTTTTTCCATAGCTCTCCTTGTTATACCACAGATCTTTACACAACATAATGAGTCGGGTTATCAAATATGCAATTCAAAAATCAGTTACTTAGTAAAGAGACAAAAATTCCAGACAAATACAAGTATCACCTTAACTTGGAAGACAGCAAAAATGCAAGTGGTAGTCAGATAACATTTCAGAAAAAGTATTCTAGGGCTTGCTTGAGTGAAAACAGACCTCTTCATAATTTTTTAACCTTGAGAACTTTGAATTTGTACTTTTGTTATTTTTAGAAAATTTCCTACGAAATTCACAAGATCAGGATGAAGCCAGTAAAATTTTGATTGTTACCACAAGGAAGATGAATTGTGAGGAAGATGAATTGTTAATGGTAACACAATATCCTAAATCACAGAAGTTATACAATTATATAACTTCAGCAGATATCTATATGTAGATTAGTGTTGAACCCCTGGCTTGTACTTCCATACAGTTCTGTTTCTGTGAAACTTCTAATACAGTGCTTAAACATATCTTCTCTTGCACTAATCAATATTTCTTTTAAGCTTCATTACAAAGTTAATAAGAGATTGTTTAATTCACATTGCTACCCTTGCCCAAGCACCTAAAATTAGCTCCCTATTAGCCTGGGCAACATGGTGAAACTCGTCTCTACAAAAAATACAAAAATTAGCTGGGTGTGGTGGCATACTCCTGTAGTTACAGCTACTAGGGAAGCTGAGGTAGGAGGATCGCTTGAACTTAGGAGGCAGAGGTTGCAGTGAGCCTCTGCACTCCAGCCTGGGCAACAGAGCATGACTACATCATAAAAAAATGAACAAAACAAACAAACAAAAAAACCCCCCAAAGCTCCCTATTGATCATATCTGGACTTCACAACCTGGCATCAAATATCTACATAGTAATGGCGATATTAGCTCAGATCCATAGTACTTACTATGTACCAGTATTTCTACCATCTACTGCTGTGTGGAAAAAAACCTCACAAACCTGAAAAAAAAAAAAGGGCCCCAAGTTATTTTTTTGGGAGGCTAGAACCCCCAAGTATTCCCCTGTGCCAGCCTGGAGAGTACTATCTTTACAACCAGTGTCTACTGGTGAAGTATGTCATTAAGCTATACTAGACATCCTCAGCATTTACACAAAAGTGAATGACAGACACTAAGGGTTTCTGAGACCCTTGAATACTTTTGGAATTTTTAAGACACTGATGGCTTCAGCCCCAGGGATTCTGTTTTCAACTACTCTTTGATGGGGGCTTTGCATCTGTTGGCTTTAAAAGCACTCTAGGTGATTCTAATGTGCAGCAGAGTTAAGAGGCACGGGTCCAGGCCAAAGGATTAGAGCCCATATTGAGCAATAAATGATCTGAAACCAGGAGACCTAGGCTATTGTACTGAATAATTCTATCACCAATTCAATTGGACAAACTTTTTTGTGAAATGCTCTATGCTAGATACCATAACATGAAGAATGAAGAGTCAATAATTCGGACGTTAGTTTTTGAGTCTGATCATTTAAAGATGGAAGTGGGTTTCGTACTTTAAAAAAAAATGTGGTTTTAGCTTTTAAAAATAAAATCTTTTATGTATGTTCAATATATATAAAAGAAACAAAAGGAAAGTAGACAGGCATTTGGAACTCCTACCATACTCCAATTAGCCTTCCCACTGCTTTTCTCAGTTGGAAGTTGACTCTTAACTGCATTTTCCTCCAACAGTTTTGACGGCTTACTTGTTCCCTATCCTACAGTTGCAAATTTCACTGTTCTTGGAGCACAAAAGAAGAGAAGTCAAGCATTTGCCACAGAGCTGTAGGTGCACAAAATACTCATGCTAACTAGAACCCCGGCTCAGAAGAGTCCCTATCTGTTCAAGTCCTATGGGAAGCACCGTAGTTTGTGCCATTTCTGACTTTCTGCTTAGACTCTTCCATGTGTTTTCTGGGCTAAATAAAAAAGTAGCCACTCTTCTCCAATTGCTCAAAGTAATATTCTGGGAAAGGAAAACCTAACAAAACAACTTAAATATTCAATCATGAAAGATATTCTCAACATTTCAGGAAACAATCAAAGGCAGTAAATCCATAAACCAAAGCTTTTTGGGACCTAGACATTCAAATAGTCTAATTATGGCCAGGTGGCTCATGCCTGTAATCCCAGCACTTTGGGAGGCTGAGGAAGGCAGATCACTTGAGGTTAGGAGTTCAAGTCCAGCATGGCCAACATGGTGAAACCCCCATCTCTACTAAAAATATAAAAATTAACTGGGCATGATGGTAGGCGCCTGTAATCCCAGCTACTCAGGAGGCTGAGGCAGGAGAATCGCTTGAACGCAGGAGGCGGAGGTGCAGTGAGCTGAGGTCACACCACCGTAGTCCAGTCTGGGGGAAAGAGCAGGACTTTGCCTCCAAAAAAAAATTGTAATTACTTCCCATCATTGAACATGATGCCAATTCTCTTAAGTGGCTCACGAACTTTTAAATGTATTATTTGAAAATTTTAAAATATTAGTAAAATTTAAACCTATATTGTCTAATATTTTCTTGCAACTCTCATGTTGCCCATGAATAAAATCCTTTCAAGTCTAGGTCTGTGTACTTCACAACTTTTTTCTTCTAGTTTTACAGTATATAAGACAGTATGTAGAAAAATCACAGTAGACATTAAAGCTTGCTAGTTCCTTTTTCAATTTAGTGGGAACAAACATTTTATACTATATTCTATACATGGTGATAGCAAAGTAAGAATAGGTATATAAATCCATTTATTTTGTAAGATAAAAAATTTCAATAAAATTTTCATGTTTTTATTTTAAGTTATTCTGTTGTGAAAATTTTATTTTTAAATGTGTATGTCAGGAATTATTTGACAGTCCTGAAATCCTCTTGTAATAAGATCCAAGATGATTGGGGAACTAAGGCTGAGGCAGAATCAGAAATGAAACAGACTCTCAACACAGGACGACCTCTGTAGCCTTGCCCCCAGTCTTCCGACATGACTTTGTAGGAGATGAGATGCCTCCTTCTTCAGTCCTACTTTTGCCTTCACCTACTGACTCAGAATTAGAGGAGAGGGCATTGTTCCTTGTCCCTTTATCTGTCTGTTGGAGGTTCACAATCTTCTAAAAAAGAAAATTTACTTGGTGGGGCCAATAGAAATAATCAAATTCCATGCTCCTTTAGAATAAATTAGAGCTTGACTCAATCATAATTATGTTCCCTTTCTCACTGTTTTCTTGTAAAATAAATAATCAGTTGATTTTTTTTTTTTTTGGAGATGGAGTCTCACTGTGTCGCCCAGGCTGGAGTGCAGTGGCGAGATCTTGGCTCACTGCAACCTCCACCTCCTGGGTTCAAGCGATTCTCCTGCCTCTGCCTCCCGAGTAGCTGGGATTACAGGCGCACACTACCACACCCAGCTATTTTTTTTATCTTTAGTAGAGACACTGTTTCACCATGGTCAGGCTGGTCTCAAACTCCTGACCTCGTGATCCATCAGCCTTGGCCTCCCAAAGGGCTGGGATCATAGGCGTGAGCCACTGCATCGGCTGATCAGTTGATTTTTTTTTTTTTTTTTTAATTTTTTATTTGATTATAGGTTTTGGGGTACATGAGCAGAGCATGCGAGACAATTGCGTAGGTACACACATGGCAGTGTGCTTTGCTTTTCTTCTCCCCTTCACCCACATTTGGCATTTCTCCCCAGGCTATCCCTCCCCACCTCCCCCTCCCACTGGCCCTCCCCTTTTCCCCCCAATAGACCCCAATGTTTAGTACTCCCCTTTCTGTGTCCATATTCTCACTCATAGGTGGGTGATGAAAAATGATCAGTTGATTTTTAATGGCACTACATAATCTACTAAAGATTGCTCAAATTAGCAACTTTAACTTCTATTACAAAATAGGTTCTGCAACTTCACCTAATCTAATCTTCATGTGATTGTCTTGTGCTGTGTTTCATTCTTCAGCTTTTCTTCCTTTTGTTATTCCCTAGATTTATTCCCATGTTTCTGACCTCGATTCTTTTTTCTTCTCTCTTCTTACAACAGACCTCTGTAATCATCTCTCTGTAGAAACCTCTTGAATTTATATATATATATATATATATATATTTTTTTTTTTTTTTTTTTTTTTTTTTTGAGATGGAGTTTCGCTCTTGTTACCCGGGCTGGAGTGCAATGGCGCGATCTCGGCTCACCGCAACCTCTGCCTCCTGGGTTCGGGCAATTCTCCTGCCTCAGCCTCCTGAGTAGCTGGGATTACAGGCAGCGCCACCATGCCCAGCTGATTTTTTGTATGTTTAGTAGAGACGGGGTTTCACCATGTTGACCAGGATGGTCTCAATCTCTTGACCTCATGATCCACCCGCCTCGGCCTCCCAAAGTGCTGGGATTACAGGCTTGAGCCACCGCGCCCGGCCAGATGTGTTCTTTAAACATGGAACAGGCATTTTCTAGTTCTGTACAATTTCCACTTTAGCCATTTACATTACTTTTCTGGCTTCTTTAAGCATTTGAAGTTGCAATTCTGTTGAAGAGAACAGGAAGGATAGATAACAGGCTTGACTACACCTTTCAGATTCCTTTTGCCCCAAAGTGTCAAATGTTTAGTGATGGCTCACTTCTAAACAGTATATTGGCCATGATACCTTTTGGGAGTTAAATATTTTGTTTTCAGTTCAAGTAATCAGAATATGGTCTTTCAGTGGAGAGTCAGAGCCTGGAAAGTAGAGTGGTATGTGTGCCTGTGAGTGTCTGTGTGGGGGGGATGCACAGGGAGGATGGGGAGGGGTAGGTAGGGTTGTTCTTACAGAGCCACTGGAGAGTTATCCCAAAGTTCTCTTGACCTAAGAGCAATACACAAATCGCATTCATTCTTACACAACTGAACCTCTCCCATTATTGATCTGTCATTACTATAAAAACTCAGCACACAGTGGATAAGAATTAACTGGACAGTTGGTTTGAGTACTGATTCTTGTGCCAGACAACAAGTACGTCCACCTATAGGGCTTCTGATTAGTTTTTACCATATTCATAGCACTTTGTGGGGAACTGTGGTAAGCTTCACAAGAGTAAGAGGAAGAGGACAAATTACCATAACAACAAAAAAGCAGGAGTCATGAGCATTTAATGAAGGCTGCTTATATGCTGGGCAGTAACTCTTACACAGCGGAACCTCTCCCATTATTGATCTGTCATTACTATAAAAAAAAGTAAGCACTTTACATGTTCTATCACATTTAATCCTCAAAACAATTCTATAGGTAGATACTATTATGGTACTTTTTTATGGTTAAAGACACTGTGGCAGAGAGAAGTAAAACAATATGCTCAAAGTCACAGAGCTATTAAGTCCCAGGCAGTGTGACTCTACTGTCCACTCAATAGGACTTGTGAAGGCAGAAGGAAGCTGTGCACTATATGGTGGTAAAAGGGATGGGTCCTGGAATTAGAAAACACTGGAGAGTGAAGTCTAGTTATTATTGTCTTCAAAAAAGAACTTTTGGCTTTGTTAATCTTCTGTACTAGATTTTTGTTATATTTCATTAATTTCTTCCATTCATTATTAAGCACTGATTATGTACCAGGCACAATCTAGGAGAATGGAATATATCAGTGAACAAATGAAAACTTTTTGCCTTCATGTTGCCACTAGTCGCGAGACACAGAAAATAAGTTGTCTCTCTCTCACACACACACACACACATATGCATGCACACACACACGTATGCATGCACACACACATGCACACACATGCATGCAGGGAAAAGGAAGTAGGAGTGCTAGAGAGTAGTGATAAATACAGTTATCAGGATAGCCCTCACTGAGAAAGTGACATTTATGTAAAGACATTAGGGAACTGAGGTATACAATTATGGAGTTAATTTAGGAAAGTGCCTCTGAGTAAAATGAGAAGGAATTGGAGGGTTTGGAGCAGAGGCATGATGTGATTTAGGTTGTTTCTTTTTTTTTTTTTTGAGACAGAGTTTCACTCTTGTTACCCAGGCTGGAGTGCAATGGCACGATCTCAGCTCACCGCAACCTCCACCTCCTGGGTTCAGGCAATTCTCCTGCCTCAGCCTCCCGAGTAGCAGGGATTACAGGCACCCACACCATGCCCAGCTAATTTTTTGTATTTTTAGTAGAGACAGGGTTTCACCATGTTGACCAGGATGGTCTTGATCTCTTGACCTCATGATCCACCCGCCTCGGCCTCCCAAAGTGCTGGGATTACAGGCGTGAGCCACCGCGCCTGGCCTGATTTAGGTTGTTTCTAAAGGGTTACTCTGGCAGCTGTGTTGATAACAGAATGTAAAGAAGCAAAGGTGAAAGCAGAGAGACCATTAAGCTAATAATCCAGGCAAGAAAGTTACTGTGAGTTAGAAATTGTTTCTTTTTTCTTTTCAGAGGGAGTTTCACTCTTGTTGCCCAGGCTGGTGTGCAATGGCGTGATCTCGGATCACTTCAACCTCTGCCTCCCATGTTCAAGTGACTCTTCTGTCTCAGTCTCCCAAGTAGCTGAGATTACAGGCATGTATCACCATGCATGGCTAATTTTGTATTGTTAGTACAGATGGGGTTTCTCCATGTTGGTCAGGCTGGTCTCAAACTCCTGACCTCAGGTGATCTGCCCACCTCGGCCTCTCAAAGTGCTAGGATTACAGGTGTGAGCCACTGTGCCCAGCCAGAAATTGTTTCTTGAATTTATGAATATAGTATATTTATAAATTTCCATCTCCTCACCCAGTATCCAATAGATTCTTGGTTCCAGGTATTGCTAGATGTTTTCAGGTTAGCTGCAACTTTTTACAGCACCAGAATACCACCTTAGGATCTTGCCTCTTCTCATTTTTTTCACCCTTAAAATTTTACCTTATTTTCTTGGGCTTAACTATGCATTTAATAAAATATTATATTTTATCCTACCTTTTTAGTGTTTTGGTGATGGTAGGGGTGACTGCGGGAGTGGTGTTCCAGAATATCCAGTATGCTATATTGACAAAGTAGAAGTCCTTAGGTTTGAATTCTTCCTTTTCCTATTTACTATTGTATAATCTTGGCAGATTACTTAAGTTTATCTATACTGTTTCCTCAAATGTGAATGGAGATAATGATAATCTAGATTATAGGGTTGTGAGGATTACAATCTAATGCATACAAAGTGCTTAGACACAATGACTGGCACATAGGAAATGCTGAATATATGTTAACTATCGCCACCATCATGATCATTTCTATCCTTGCTGCATCATACATAGCAGGTACTCAACAGATGATTGAAGTGATCTGTTGAAAATGAGTTGCAAATAGCAGTATGCTCATATACTGAGAACTGCCTGAACCCAGGAGGCTGAGGTTGCAGTGAGCCAAGATCGTGCCGTTGCACTCCAGCCTGGGAAAGATACATAGCTAGTTCATCTCTAAGTGTATCTCATGACCAGAACCAACACAAAAATGTTACAAGGAGAAGTCTTGCCATTTAAAAAAAAAAATCAATAGATTAATCTCCTTAATCACGGGCATACTCCTACTGAGTACAACATTTCACTTTGTTTCCTCCTATTTTGCTTACTGTTAGTTATTTTCATGCCTGTCTATTCCACTAATCAACTAATGAATATCAGAAACCATGTCTCAACACTCCTGTGACCCACACAATGCCTACCAAGTACAGAGTTTTACAGAAGGGAGACACTCAGAGACTGCTGATACATTTTTCTACCAAGGTGGTTAAAGTAAATTTATAAATAATCTATAAGTAACCATGTTCCTTCAAATCTTGTGTTGATTTATTTAAACCTTTTAAAAAAAGTCATGGGAGCACAGAAGTAAGATATTTGTTTTACTTCTTTGTTTAATGTTTATACAACATTAAAATTCCTTAACATGGTCCTTCATAGTCTGGCCACAGACTACCTGTTCCTTCTGCCTCCATTTCCAGTCACTGCTCCCAGTAAGTGATTCACGTGTTTTCTTTGCCTGTAATATTTATATCTTGTCATATTTCACCCACTCTTTCTCATTCCCACCTATAAGAATAATAATTACCCTGGTTTCCTTCTATCGCTAGCTTAAATAGTACATATAAACTCATCTTAATAAAGAACATTAGTTCTAAACTAATTATAATAATTCACAGTTTCTCAGAAGCAGAGGTTTTCCAGGAACAGCAGGATAAAGGAGCAGTCTTTCAAAACTAGAAAGAAAAAGTGGGAGAAGCAAGGAGAGGTTGTGCTGAAAGAGAAGAGGAGGAGGAAGGAATGTTAAAGTGTCTTAAAGAACAAGTAGAAAATGAAGGGAGGAAATAAAAGCAAGATACTAATTCTCTGGCCATTCAAAAATTCTGCTGTGCTGGAAGGATGTGCTGTAATAAACACATTCATATCTTTTCCAGGCCAAATTTGGATTCAGCCAGCACTAATGCTTGTCTTCACTCTCAAACATTTTTCTACTAATTTATTTTTAAGATTAATATTTGGTTTACAGCAGGAAAAAAAGATGAAAAAAGACTCTTCATCACCCATTCCCTCCCTGCTTTTTTTTTTGGCAAAAATATATAATACTTTGAGACCTATTGTAGGAAATGCAATGTATCCAGATCATAAAGTCTGAGAAAAAAATTCTTTTCCTATTTTGTAGATTTTAAGAACCTCTTATCATTTACCATTAAAAGTGATGACATGAAATATCTATTTTTTTATATTTCTTTTTTTTTTTTTTTTTTTGAGATGGAGTTCCGCCGTTGTTACCCAGACTGGAGTGCAATGGCGTGATCTCTCAGCTCACCACAACCTCTGCCTTCTGGGTTCAAGCAATTCTCCTGCCTCAGCCTCCCGAATAGCTGGGACTACAGGCATGCACCACCATGCCCAGCTAATTTTTGTATTTTTATTAGAGACAGGGTTTCACCTTGTTGATCAGGATGGTCTCGATCTCTTGACCTTGTGATCCACCCGCCTCAGCCTCCCAAAGTGCTGGGATTATAGGCGTTAGCCACCGTGCCCGGCCTATTTTTTATATTTCTATAAGATTTTTCTTGTAGTCATAATCTTAATACTATGAAAGTGGGTTTATTTGGATTTCATCAGAATTACCTACAAACCCTCATATCTATAGTAGAACAATCAGGATCCATATTAACTACGAAGGCAAAGCCAGTATTCAAGAACTTCTGAATTATCAGTGAAATATAAAAGTATATTTAGTGTAATTCTGAGAACTGGGTTTTCTATTAGAAATATGTGGAAATGTCCAGGCATGGTGGCTCATTCCTATAATCCCAACACTTTGGGAGGGCAAGGGGGAGGATCACTTGAGCCCAGGAGTTTGAGACCAGCCCCGGCAATATAGTGAAGCGTCATTTCTACAAAAGAAAAATACTTTTTAAAATTAGCTGAGTGTGGTGGTGGATACTTGCAGTCCTACTACTTAGGAGGCTGAGGTGGGAGAACTGCTTGAGGCAGAGGTTGCAGTGCGCCTAGATGGCGCACTCCAGCTCGGACAACAGAGCTAAAAACCCACCCCCCCAAAAAAGAGAAAAGAAAAAGAAATACATGAATATTTGAAACTTATAAATAATACTATGTAATAATTAATTAAACCGTAACATATTGACTTTGCCCTTTCAAGCCAAAACTTAATAAAGTATCTTTCCTGGATATATGTGTAAAAATGGCTGAAGAAATTAGAGGTTAGGAGTAGTGCCAATTCAGTTTCTCTAAGCAAAAATATTTTTAAAAGTTCCTAGAGATATGCTTTATAAATTGGGACTCCTTTTGAAGAACTCTATTATAGTTAAAGAATGTGAGCTTTGAAATCAGACACAATTGAGAGAGTCCTATCCTGACATTTACCAGCTAGGTAGCATAGATTCTTTCCAAGTCATATTTCCTTCACCTTAAAATGGAATAAAATTCCACAGGGTTAGATTAGGTACTGCAAGTCAAATGTAGCATCTTGTATTGTATATAGTAAAAGTCCAATAAACATTAGCTCTCTTTATTATTTCTATCACCTTCCTCTGGACTCCGTTCTTTATTGTGTTCTGTTAGGCAACTGGACTTACACGAGAAATACCAGGCTTTGACATGAAAAACACAGATTTTACTTTATTCAAGTTAGGGGGTAACAGCTGGGGAAAGAACTAGTGCTAGAGTCTGAGGGTGGCAGGAAGGTCACCACTTAGGAGCTAGCTCAGGAAATGCTGTTGACTATGCTTTAACGTCACTAACTAATTAGGTCAGTTTACACAAGTGACACATGTGACTTTTCTTTTTTTGAGACAGAGTTTCGCTGTTGTTACCCAGGCTGGAGTGCAATGGCATGATCTCGGCTCACCGCAACCTCCGCCTCCTGGGTTCAAGCAACTCTCCTGCCTCAGCCTCCCGAGTAGCTGGGACTACAGGCGCGCACCACCATGCCCGGCTGATTTTTTATTTTTAGTAGAGACGGGGTTTCCCCTTGTTGACCAGGATGGTCTCGATCTTTTGACCTCATGATCAACCTGCCTTGGCCTCCCAAAGTGCTGGGATTATAGGCGTGAGCCACCGTACCCGGCCACATGTGACTTTTCTAACTGCTTCTCTGATGAGGTAGTTAGATTTATACAAATGATACAGATTACTTTTTTCAGGCAGACTTTCCTGTTACCCTATCCTGAATTTACTTGCCATGGGTTTTTATATTTTGAAATGGAAATAATAACTAGGTCCAAGATTTTTATTCACAACCAGATAAACTAGTGGGTCTTTATGTAGAATGTATAAGCCGAAGTTAAAATTCAGCAATAAAGAAATTAAATAAGTATAAAATCAGGTAGAAATGTAAATGTATATTTCTTTAGACTGAGAAATCGTGTTATACATCTCACATTTTTTTCTAATATATTAATAAGAAAATTAGTTTAATTATATACTATATACTGAATTAGACATATTTTGAAATAATACAGGTCACCTAAACACTCCAGGTATGGAAAATTCTTAATAATTAGCAGTCTTAAATTTTCTAACAACAAGGATGAACCCCAGAACCATTATATTCAGTGAGAGAAGCAACACACAAAAGAACATATATTATATGATTCCCTTTAAATGAAATGTCTGGAAAAGACAAATTTATAGAGACTGAAGGGAGATTAGTGGTTGCCTGGCAATGGGGAATGACTGTGAATGGGCATAAGGCTTCTTTTTGGGGTGACAAAAATGTTCTATCTATCTATTTATTTCTATTTTTATTTTTGAGACAGAGTCTCACTCTGTTGCCCACACTGGAGTGCAATGGTGCCATCTTGGCTCAACGCAACCTCTACCTCCCAAGTTCAAGCGATTCTCCTACCTTGGCCTCCCAAGTAGCTGGGACTCCAGGAGCATGACACCATGCCCAGCTAATTTTTGTATTTTTAATAGAGATAGGGGTTTTGTCATGTTGGCCAGGCTGGACTTAAACTCCTGACCTCAGCTGATCCACCACCTCGGCCTCCCAAAGTGCCTGGATTACAGGCATAAGCCATCACTCCGGCCTATTTATGTATTTACTTACTTATTTTTGTTTTTGAGAAATGTTCTATAATTAGACTATGGTGATGGTTCTACCACTCTGTAAAACACTAAAACTACTAAAATAGGTGAATTTTATGATAAACTATACTTCAATAAGTTTCTTCAAACAAATAAATATTTTGAATGGTTAGATACTAGAAAATAAACTTTTACATGTTGAATAAAGAATTGTCAAGAAAAAACACGTTTCTACTGAGAATGGGTGTCTAAATAATACTCTTATTCTGAAGTGAGACCTAACTCAATCAATAAAACTTCCTGAAATGCCATGTACATGTGGGAGATCTTTAGACTCTGGAAAGGCTTCACTTCAGGGTGATGGCATTTAAAGTGAATAGAGTATTTATTTTTCCGCCCAGGGTAAACATAGGCTATAATGGGTACCAAAATGAGAAAGTGTTAGCTCTCCTGGGAGTCATTTTGAGTCTCAATAACCAACAGATATGCCTCAAAGAAGTAATGGGAGGGATATGCCATATTTTGACAGATTCCAGAAACCCCCCCCAGAATACCTGGGTTATTAAGAACTACAACAGGGTGACCTTGAGGTGCATGGGTCACTGGAGATAAGGCATTAAATTAAATGGTGGCAGCCAGGCATGGTGGCTCATGCCTGTAATCCCAGTACTTTGGGAGGTGAAGAGGGGTGGCTCACCTGAGTTCAGGAGTTCGAGACCAGCCTGGTCAACGTGGTGAAACCCCATCTCTACTAAAAATATAAAAATTAGCCAGGCATGGTGGTGGGCGCCTGTAATCCCAGTTACTCAGGAGGCTGAGGCAGGACAACAGCTTGAACCTGGGAGGCAGAGGTTGCAGTGAGCCAATATTGCACCACTGCACTCCAGCTGGGCGAAAAGAGTGAAATGCTATCTCAAAAAAAAGTTAAACAGTGGCTTGTGGTGAAGGGGCCATGACTTTCATTGTTACTCACTGCTATTGTTGGGAAAAAATAATACCAAAGTATCCCATTGTGGTTCTATTTCTGCTCTATTGGGTTTTACTTTCTTCTTATTTTCCTTCTAAAAAAGTAACCTTTAGACAGGAACCCCTGCTTTACATATTCTCAGCATATACTCTGGCTCTTAATTTAACAAACATAATCTTTAAATAAAAAGAGCATAAGCAAACCAATGAAGAACCCAATGTTATTATTCATTAACTTTGAAATGATTCCTCTACTGTCAACAGCTGATCAATGGATATGAAAGGCCATTAGACAGTAAGTGTCTTGAGGGTAAGGATTATGTGTTAGTAATCTGTGATTACTCTACAACAGACATAAACACAGGGCTTGGCATATGTAATAAACTGAAAGAGAAAATGAAAGTACCATATAAACAATAAACATAAGTATAAAAGATTACATTATTTTCACAGTAAAAGTAATCCTAAGAATTTAAACCTGGCTGTTAAGGTACCACCTTCAAAGAAGGCTTCCATAAGAGTTAATTTAGTAAATTAACTTTAAATTAACTTTAAACTAAATTACTAAAATTAAATTTAGTAATTTAGTAAATTACTACATGTAATTTAGTAAAAGTGGAAAGAAGTAAGAAGGAACCATAGGCTTACAATCTAGGGGAAAAAATAATTTGTGGTGGCTGTTGGGGATGACAAATCCCGAAGGTTAGAAGATAGGTGATGTTAGAAGATAGGTGATGTTACAAGTGGGAAATCTTGATCACTTTGACACTAAGTAAAACTCTAAAAGATAAACATAACTTTTTTTTTTTTTTTGAGACGGAGTTTCGCTCTTGTTACCCAGGCTGGAGTGCAATGGTGCAATCTCTGCTCACCGCAATCTCCGCCTCCTGGGTTCAGGCAATTCTCCTGCCTCAGCCTCCTGAGTAGCTGGGACTACAGGCGCACACCACCATGCCCAGCTAATTTTTTGTATTTTTAGTAGAGATGGGGTTTCACCATGTTGACCAGGATGGTCTCGATCTCTTGACCTCATGATCCACCCGCCTTGGCCTCCCAAAGTGCTGGGATTACAGGCTTGAGCCACCGCACCTGGCCGCCAAACATAACCTTTCATCTGGGCTAACGAAATATCCTGCTTATATGAGAATAGAAGGGACATATACACCATCTTTTCATTAGAATTATAAATTAAATAATTAAAAATATTAGGTATATATGCTATTATGAGAGGATAATTAAGATGTACTACTAAGGGAAAAAATCAAGGTGTGTAACAGTGTAAATGGTTTGATGCTTTTTGTTAAAAAAAGATAATTTTTAAAAAAATTATTTTTATTTTTATTTTGAGACATAGTCTCATTTGGTCAACTAGGCTGGAGTGCAGTAGTACAATCTTGGCTCACTGCAAACTCTGCTTCCTTGGTTCAAGTGATTCTCCTGTCTCAGCCTCCTGAGTATTTGGGACTACAGGCACACTCCACCATGCCTGGCTAATTTTTGCATTTTTAGTAAAGATGGGGTTTCACCATGTTGGCCAGGCTGGTCTCAAACTCCTGACCTCAAGTGATCTGCCCCCCCAAAAAGATAATTTTTATCTGAATATTCTGGCAATAATGCATGGCTCTTCCTTGGCCCCTCACCCTCACTCCCACCCCTTTCTCCAGGAAGGAAACCAATGGTTCAGAAGAAATGGGGTGAAGGTGGGAAAGGGAACTTTTACTTTGCATTTTGTTCCTTTCTGTACTATCTGGATTTTCTACCTATATACACATATCTCTTTTACTTAAGATAATGTCCAACTGGTTGGTGGCATTGTGGACCAGTTTAATTTTTAAAAATTATCTGCAGTATTAGAAAGACTATTAATATAAATTCCTAAGGACCATGTCAATGTTTTATTAATGTTGCTGCCCATGATGTTGCCTGTTATAGCAGGTTTTTATATTGAGATACTCAATAAACTTTTGTTCCACTGAAAAAAATTAATATATGTTATTTAAAATATTTTAAAAGTAAATTTAAACAAGACAAGGAGCTGAGTCAATTCTCTGAAGCAATGCTGGCAAGACCCAGGAGTTTATACTGGCTGAACAGTATGAAGATGGCTAATCTGCGATTTGTGCCAAGGATAATGCAATTTACATCTACTATCTGAATTAACAAATCCAGTACACACTAGAAATAATTTTCTAAAAGATACAGATTTAGAAATATCTAAGAATCAGTGTGATCTACCTTACCTAATCACTCTGTTATCAATGCAGTACTTCTTCCAAATCTATCTTTCTTTATCTTGCTTTGTGATACTGGAACTGGCCCTTATAAACATTTCCCCTTTGCCAAAATGCAGAATATTAAGGTTTGCCAGTAAAGGTGCTGAAGGAACACTGCAGTAGGAAGTGGATTCTCTTCCTGGTTCTGGTGTACTTTCTCCTTGCTTCCTGTGGTAGGTAGCTGCTGATGGTGTCTGGGAATACAGTGGCAGTGCTCACTATCTATAAAGTTTCAGTGGTACCCCAGCTGGTAGCTTCCCATCAAGTTTCACTGGCACCCTAGAAGTTTCAAGGCCATTCTAGTGGGTGGCTTCCTAGCACGTCTTGCCAGCACTCCAGCAGGCAGTTTACTGCTTGACAGTCCTGGTCTGGTGAAATTCTGTGCCATCCATTGGCCATAATAACACCTCTCTCACATGATCTGAATCAGCCTAGATCTGGGGAGGGGCTCTCTTCCAAGTTTGCTACTTCGTTAGGTACTACACCTGAGCCCTAGAGGTAGTAGCTACTCCCTATATTGTATTCCTGTATTCTTTAGAATTCCCTCTACCTCTTAGTAGTTAATCCCCTGTTACTACTTAATAACTCCTTATATTAAAGTTTCTGGTCAGGCGTGGTAGTACACTTCTGTAATCCCAGCACTTTGGGAGGCCGAGATGGACACATAGCATGAGTCTAGGAATTTAAGACCAGCCTGGGTGACATGAAAAACTCTGTCTCTACAAAAAAATACAAAACTTGTCTGGGCATGGTGGCTCATGCCTATAATCCCAGCACTTTGGAAGGCCAAGACAAGCAGATCACAAGCAGATCTCCTGACGGAAATCGAGACCATCCTGGCCAACATGGTGAAACTCCTGTGATCCCAGCACTTTGGAAGGCCAAGGAGGGTGGATCACGAGGTCAGAAGATCGAGACCATCCTGGCTAACACAGTGAAACTCCACCTCTACTAAAAATACAAAAAAAAAGAAAAATTAGCTAGGTGTGGTGGCACACACCTGTAGTCCCAGCTACTCGAAAGGCTGAGGCAGGAGAATTGCTTTGCAACAAGAGCAAAAATTCTGTCTCAAAAAAATAAATAAAAATAAAATAAAATTTATCTGCTCAAATTACTGGTATAATTTTGGGCTCCTGATTGGACCTTGACTAATTCACCCCTAAATCAAAACAATCCAAAACAAACTCATCCAACAACAAACCATGCCAACCACAAAACATCAAATCCAAGCCTACCACTAAAATATAAGTATGTACGATTAACACTGGAAACAGCACGGCAGATACCAAACTTACTAACTTATTGTCTCCTGAAGCTGACTGTGCATGTGGCTGAATAGTAAGCTGGCTGCCATCACAGATTTATTGTTTATTATTGCATATTTCAGAAGGATGTATTAAATGCATTATTCCAAGTATGGCTGGTTATCTAATTCTTGTTTTTTCTTTTTTTAAAAAAATTTTTGGTTATATAATTCTTTACAAGTCCTTCATGGGAAAAGAAATTTGCTGATTTTGTCTGCCATAAGAACGAATCTATTTATGAAAAAGCATAGATAGGAGAACTGTAATAAGTGACAGAATTTTAAAAAATAACTTTGAACATTCCAGAAAATTCTCAGAACGTTCACAGAAATTACCAGTGAAGTTAAATTTTAATTTCTGGCTTCAATTATGTCATTCATTCATTCAATAAATATTTACTAAGTGGCACTGGGATACAGCAGAAAAGAGGACAGATCATATCCCAGCCTCACGAATCTACTTTCTGTGATGGAGAAAAAACATGTAAACAAACCAATACATAACATAAATTCAGGTATTATAAAGTGCTGTAAAAAAAATTAAGGCAGGCATGTAATGGGTGTGGGTGTTAGTTTAGGAGATGATTTAGTGTTCTATATTAAATTTTCTATACATAGCATGCAATAAATGTTACAACAAATAAAACCACAAATACATCTTAGGCATACTACTAAGAGGATAGGATTCATGTAGCTCCATAATAAACCAGACTGAATACATTTATGTAAATCACAACGAGGTTATATATGGACCAATGAAACTTACCCTATAGAACGCACTGGTCAAAGGGAGTAATGCTGCGGCAATGTTATATTCTTCTAAACTTGAACAATCCTTTAAGCAAAACAAAGACAAATGAGCATTAGGATATTTACCAGAAATCACAAATATATGGGAACCAACATCTGGGATACATTGTTTACTGTCCTATGGGGTTTTACCTTTTACCTTTTTATTTTTATTTTGCAGAGGATTCAACGGGAGGGGTTTTTACTTTTATTCTAGATTGCCCAGCTAGGTAAGGCACAGCTAGGTAAGTTTTCGGGGAAAAAACGGTCCGTGAAGCCCTTGTTTTATAAATAAGGTAAAAGGGCCGGGTGCGGTGGCTCACGCCTGTAATCCCAGTGCTTTGGGAGGCCGAGGCGGGCGGATCACGAGGTCAAGAGATTGAGACCATCCTGGTCAATATGGTGAAACCCCGTCTCTACTAAAAACACAAAAATTAGCTGGGCGTGGTGGCGTGTGCCTGTAGTCCCAGATACTCAGGAGGCTGAGGCAGGAGAATTGCTTGAACCTGGGAGGCAGAGGTTGCAGTGAGCGGAGATCTTGCCATTGCACTCCAGCCTGGGCAACAAGAACAAACTCAATCTCAAAAATAAATCAAATAAATGAATAAATAAGGTAAAAGTACATTTGAGACAGTATTTGCATACACTATTGCTGAGTAGCTACCTTTACTTTCCTGCTCTACAAAGATTGTGTTAAGTTGTATAACTTACACAAAATATTTTTTGGAGGGGGTTTTAGTATATTTACCAACTGTATTCCACTGAGTCTAAGATACATTTTTTGCTTATTTTAACATTTCTGAGATTGGGATCATCTTATAATTGACTGGAGGTATTTTTTCTTTCATATTGTTATATAGAAAGGGTATCCTGCAGGCCAGGCATGGTGGCTCATGCCTGTAATCCCAGCACTTTGGGAGGCCAAGGCAGGCAGATTGTCCGAGGTCAGGAGTTCGAGACCAGCCTGGCCAACATGGTGAAACCCTGTTTCTACTAATTAGCTGGGCATGGTGGTGGACACCTGTAATCCCAGCTACTTGGGAGGCTCAGGCAGGAAAATTTTTTGAACCTGGGAGGTGGAGGTTGCAGTGAGCCGAGATCATGCCACCACACTCCAGCCTGGGCGACAGAGCGAGACTCCATCTCAAAAAAAAAAAAAAAAAATCAGATAAGATATATCACTGATTCTGATTCTAAAACCCACTGAGTGAAATGCTGATGAATAAGAAGGGTCAAGAAATCTCAGTGGGAATGTAAAATGGCACAGTGACTGTGGAAAACAGTATAGCAATTCCCCACATGCAAAAAAAGAAAGAAATATAGAATTACTGTATATTACTATTCTTTTTCTGGGCATATATCCAAAAGAATGGAAAGCAAGAACTCAAACAGGTTTTTGTATATTCATGTTCACAGAAGCATTCTTCACAATAGGCAAAAGGTAAAAGCAACCCAAGTGTCTTGTCGACAGATAAGTGAATAAACAAAACATGGAATACAAGCACACACACATAGATGCAAGGAATAGTCAGCCTTAAAAAGAAATTCTGACACATGCTACAACATAGATCAACCGCGAGGACATTATGCTAGATAATTTTTTTTTTTGAGATGGAGTCTTGCTCTGCCACCCAGGCTGGAGTGTAGTGGCATGAACTTGGCACACTGCAACCTCCACCTCCTGGGTTCAAACAATTCTCATGCATCAGCCTCCCAAGTAGCTGGTAGGACAGGCATCTGCCACTATACTCGGCCAATTTCTGTACTTTTAGTATAGACAGAGTTTCACAATGTTGGCCTGGCTGGTCTTGAACTCTTGACCTCAAGTGATCCACCTGCCTCAGCCTCCCAAAGTGCTGGGATTACAGGTGTGAGCCACTGTGCCAGGTGGATAGATACTTTCATATAGTTATATTAACCAGGCTTTCCTCTATCTGGCAGTGGGGTCCAATGTAGCTAGAATCCAGAACAGGGTTCACAATGGTTCAAAAGCTGAAATTGATTTCCTTAAAGGGCCAAGAATAGTGATTAAAGCCCTAACCTTAGACAATGTAGCTATCTCTATCAAAACTCCTCATCCATCAGTTATGTTACATGTTTGCATGAATTGATTTTAAACTTATAGAGCTTGGACCTTAGACATCAATTATTCCAGTGTAATTCCTCCACTTTCCAGATAAAAGAGGCATAGATGTCAGGCATATAGCCACAACTGGAATCTAGATTTATCTACCTATCATCATCAGTGTAGTGTTTTTTCCTTTAGACACTGCCTTTTTGTACTTGATTGCTTTCCTTTTATTCTCTAGGTAGAAAATATGGATTATCTGAACTTCCAGCACCAATTTGGAGTGTGAGAGTGGTGAGAAGAGACCTGACCAGGAGAGCAGCAGAAGGTTTAGAGCTGCCAAAGTACACTAGTGCCAGAGACAAGCACTCTAGAAAACAGGAGGAAGAGTCAGAAGAGAAAGTGAGAATACACCACAGATAATCTTTGCCTATTTCAAAATATTGCTGTGGATGGGGAGGGTGTAGTATTGACCTGAGGAAAAAGGAAAAAACTTTCTTGCACTAGTACTTTTGGTACTAGGATCAACTAAAAGACTTTTCAATTGAATTTCATGTGCTGTCAATTCTGAAAAACAGTTTGGAATTTACTGCGTGTTCTATTGCAATGACTACTGAAACAATAATGGATTATAAGGCTGGGCACAGTAGTTCATGCCTGTAATCCCAGCACTTTGGGAGGCCAAGGCAGGTGATCACCTGAGCTCAGGAGTTCGAGACTGGCCTGGGCAACATGGTGAAGCCCTGTCTTTACAAAAAATACAAAAATTAGCCAGGCATGGTGGCCTGCACCTGTAGTCCCAGCTACTCAGGAGGCTGAGGCAGCAGAATCACTCGAACCTGGGAGACAGAGGTTGCAGTGAACCAAGATGGCACCATTGCACTCCAGCCTGGGCAACAGAGCGAGACCTGTCTTTAAAAAAAAAAAAAAAAAAGGATTATAAGGTAAATCCTTGCAGTAAAAAGTCATTCTCAAATGGATCATATTCTGGGACCCAATTAAAAATAAAAAAGTAAAAGAATGGCCAGGTGCGGTGGCTCACGCCTATAATCCCAGCCCTTTGGGTGGATCACAAGGTCAAGAGATCGAGACCATCCTGGTCAACATGGTGAAACCCCGTCTCTCCTAAAAATACAAAAATTAGCTGGGCATGGTGGTGTGTGCCTGTAGTCCCAGCTATTCGGGAGGCTGAGGCAGGAGAATTGCTTGAACCCAGGAGGCGGAGGTTGCGGTGAGCCGAGATCGTGCCATTGCACTCCAGTCTGGGTAACAACAGTGAAACTCCATCTCAAAAAAAAAAAAGTAAAAGATAGGTTCAAGCTTCCTATATTATGCTAAAAATAATACTTTTTACTAACTCATCATTTTGACTAAATGTTTATTGAAGAAATGTGTAAGTGAATAAATAAAGGAATAAACCTAAGGAGAATAATGAGAAAAAGGAGCTAAGGCAGAAATCTGGGAAAGATATATATTTATGTAAAGGGAGTGAGGGAAAATCAAGATGTGGAAAAAGAACTGGAGAAAATGGTATCATTGATGTTAAGAGGTAATGACCAATAGTGTTACATGCTTTAGAGGAAGTTTAGTAAAATGAATATTGGAAAACAAAGACAAAAACACACACAAAAAAAACCATGAGAAACTGGTGAATATAAGAGGTCACTGACAACTTCTGACATTATTAGGGACAAGGTGAGTAGAACAAAAGTCCCTGACTATAAATCTTCAAGGTTGGAAAGGAGAGCAATAAAATATCCACTTGGGCTGGGTGTGCAGGCTCATGCTTATAATCTCAGTACTTTGGGAGTCCAACGCAGGAGGAATGCTTAAGCCCAGGAGTTTAAGATCAGCCTGGGCAATATAGAGAGACTCTGCTTCTACAAAAAATAAAAAAAATGAAAAGCCAGGCATGACAGTACATGCCTGTAGTCCCAGCTACTTGGAAGGCTGAGATGGGAGGATCGCTTGAGCTTGGGAGTTTGAGGTTGCAGTGAACTATGATCACACCATGACACTCCAGCCTGGGTGATACAGAAAGAAGAGACACTGTCTCAAAAAAAAAAAAAAAAAAAAAAAAGCCACTTAAAGAGTTATTGTCTAAATGTATTGTTTAATTAATCTCAATAGGGCTTGACTAGATGAATGGTGAGATTTTACCCAATACTTTGATTCTTGAGAATTAGAAGGGTCCGGAGTACACTGAAAGGGAAAATCAGTGGAGGAGAGAGAGGAAAAAGAAAGATCACTAGTAGACTGAGGACTTTGAGATACATCTGGTAGTCAATATGGTCCCCATTTCTAAGGCAGAGTTAGACCCTGAAAACATCATAAAAAGCAAATATCTAAAAGGTATATTAAACAGCAAGATCCCTGATGATATCATCAGATAAAACATATGAGGAAAAAGAAGCTTGGTTCTGCAAGGAAGACTCAGGACTTCCTGAGTATTTTTATGATGTCGGGGGAGGGTGAGTGGAGAGAGCTCTTTAAACTATTCTGCAAAATACTAGCTCTGTAGAGTACTGATAGCTGTTGCTTGGGGGGAATTGGGGAAATGCTGGGTAAACAAAATTAAACAAAGTTTTCCTTTCTTTTTTTAAAAAAAACAAAAACAAAATGCAGGATCTTGCAGGGTTTTAAACTGTGACTCTACGAAGATAATTTGGTATGTAGCATGTTATAGTGAACCCCAAGTTTCTCTTCAAAGAATCAGTATGTCAGTATGTTTGGCTCTCTTATTTTTTAATTCTCTGTTTTAAAGTTTAACTTCCTTGTGATTCCAGTAAACAACCTTCACCACCAGTTCTAATCAGTAGTTTCCATCTGTTCCCTCAGCCCCCTGGCTCCATCCTGAATCATCCCAGTCACCTGTTGCAGTCACCTTCTCTGACCTAGGTCATCCCTGGCTACTTGCTCTGACCTGCCAGTAACCGTAACTTTCCTGCCAAAATACCCACCCTGCCACTACAGCTGGACCCCTGCTGTCTTTAAAATAGCCAATTGGGATTAGTCTAGCTTGTCCTGTCTAACCCTAGCCAACAGGGGAATAACACAGCAGTAGGGACGACCTCCATCAGGCATAAGTACCCCTTCCCTCCTTGTGCAAGCTTGCAGCCACCATTGCTTCATCCATGAGCTGCACCTTTCTATAGAAGTAAACTGCCTTGCTGAGAGGATTTATCTTCAAGTGCTATTTCCTTTGCGGCATTAAACTTTTACTTATAACATGCCTTTGTAAACTCAATTTCACTAAGTATTTTTTTAAAAAGCAGTTGTAGAATATATTTTGGAAAATGATGATTCAAGGTTGCCAAAAATCCCATGAGAGAATTCCAACCAAAAGATCATTAAACAAAATTAAAAAAAAAATTACTTAGAGACAGGATCCTGCTCTGTCACCTAGGCTGGAGTGCAGTGGCACAATCATAGTTTACTGCAGCCCTGAACTCCTGGGCTCAAGCAATCCTCCCACCTCAGCCTTCTGAGTAGCTGGGACTACAGGCACATACCACCACACCCAACTAATTTTTAATTTTTTTTGTAGAGACAGGGTCTCACTATGTTGTCCAAGCTGGTCTTGAACTCCTGCTTCAAGGATCCTTCTGCCTCTGCCTGCCTAAATGCTGGGATTACAGGCATGAGCCACATCACCCAGCCCTAAAGATCACTTTAAAATTTAGTTATGGATTTTTACTTCTTGACTTATGGTTGTTTTCATATTCTAATAGGCAATTTCTCTAAAAATAATTTTGAATGATAAAGTATTTTAAAATCTTTAATACAAAGCAATGAATTGGCAAGAAAGCAAAGAACATGCAGATCAAAATGTAAGCAAAAACTTGGAAAGATAGAGCACTGAAGCTAAATTTTAACTTTGGAACTGCTGGTGAGCAAATTTTAGTATTAGTTTTGAACTCAAGAGACTCAAGGGATAGGACATAAAGACTAGCACTTGCTGAAGGTAGGAAGTCCATTAGGAGAATATAAACCAAAAATGAAATCCTGAGCCCCACAACCAGTTGAATAGACCGCTGGCCAAAGGGATCCCAGGGACACCTACAGAACTGAATTCCTGGCCATAAGAGGAAGGGAGGTCAGACATGCCTCATTATGCCCCTCCCTTTTGGTGTTTAGGTAAAAATACAGATCTGACAAAACAGACTCTTTATTGCAATAAAATAACAGATTATAAACACAAGGTCATGCGAGCCAGGGGTTAAGTCACACCCCACAAACCATAAAATCTCATTAAATGGGGTATTATTTATTTTTTATTTTTATTTTTTGAGACCAGGTCTCACTCTGGAGGCTGAAGTGTTGTGGTGCAATGTGGGCTCACTGCAACCATGACCTCCTGGGCTCAGGTGATCTCCCACCTCAGCCTCCTGAGTAGCTGGGAAGACAGGCATGAGCCATCATGCCAGGCTAATTTTGGTATTTTTGTAGAGATGGGGTTTCACCATGTTGGCCAGGCTGGTCTCAAACTCCTGAACTCAAGTGATTCTCCCACCCTTAGACTCCCAAAGTGATGGGATCATAGGCATAAAAACAGGTTTTTAAAATTATCCCAGCATAAAGCGGCTTCCTTTCCAACCTGACTTTGATACAGCATCACATGACAGATAGGAGACCCTGAAGGAAATCAGAATATTTTTCTTTGACATGTTTTGAAATGGCCCTGCAAAGTAATCTGTTGAGGGGGAAATTTGCATCTGTACAGAATCTCCATTAATGCAGCCAGGCCTTCCCTTTCTAGGACTTTCTCACTGGGTTGGAGAGATTAGCTGGGAGTCTGACACTTTTATGGTCTCAAAAGAGACATTTACCACATATTCTCTCTGAGGGATAAGACCTCTGAGGCTTCATCTACATAATAAGCGCTTTGACCTCCACAAACCCCTTATCTTGACTCAAGCATTCCTTTCTACTGACATCAAGTCTTTTTACAAAACTTAACTCTTTCAATCAGTAGCTCATCAGAAAATCTTTGAATCCACCTATGACCTGTAAGCCACACCCCCCCAAGATATCCCACCTCTTTAGGATGAATCAAGGTACACCTTCCATGTATTGATTTATGATTTTACCTACAATTTCTGTCTTCCTAAAATATATAAAACTAAACTGCGACCCAACTGCTGGGCTGTGGTCACTCCTGTTGGGTCAGAGTAAGCCTCTTTAAAATATTTTATAGATTTGGTTTTCTATTAACAAGAATGACAATAATCCTGTGATCTCTAAAGCCACCTGTGATACCAGATAGAAAGTCTGAGATGTAGGAAAATAACTGAGCCAAAAGAGAGATAAATATGTAGGTAAATCTAAACACACACTGACTATATAAAACCATGACAATACTGTCTTTTGATAGCAAAGAAAATTAACATAAACTAACCTATACAACCATGGTAGCACAGATTTTATAAGAGAGTGGACTGGAGTTAGATTTCAATAAATTAAGTAAGCATTTAAAAATTTCTATATTATCACCAAAGAAATAGAAATAGGGTGGGTTGCAACTTCCAAAGTAGGAGGAAAAAATGGAATAGTAGGAAAAAAAAAAACCCAACAAACCTGAACCCAAGGGAAAACAGAGAAGAAGAAGAAAAAGAAACTCAGAAAAGAGAAACAATCAGAAAAGTAAAAAATAAGATGGGACCAAGTGCGGTGGCTCACACTTTGGGAGGCTGAGGCGGGCAAATCACGAGGTCAAGAGATCCAGACCATCCTGGCCAATATGGTGAAACCCTCTCTGCCAAAAATACAAAAATTAGCTGGGTGCGGTGGCGCACACTTGTAATCCCAGCTACTTGGGAGGCTAAGGCAGGAGAATCACTTGAACCTAGGAGGCAGAAGTTGTGGTAAACTGAGATCACACCACTGCACTCAAGGCTGGCGAAAGAGTGAGACTCCATCTCAAAAAAAAAAAAAAAAAAAGATGATAGGAATAAATAGGTTAGTGGTGGCAAATATCTGAGTCTCACAGCACCAAGTATTATGTTACCAGTCAAGGCATCCAAGTTCCCGATGGTGAATCCATATGGGTCTGCAGCAACCTTAGTTCTTGCCTCCTCAGAAGAAACAACTGGACTGAGGGGCGTAAGGCAGAAAAAGAATCTGAGGCAAGTTTCAGAGCAGGAGTGGAAGTTTATTTTAAAAGCCTTTAGAGTAGGAAAGAAATGAAATATTGCTAGGAAGAGACCCAAGCAGGCACGTGAAGGTCAAGTGCCAGGTTTAACCTTGATCCTAGGACTTGATACACTGGCCCCTTTCCCATGATTCTTCCCTTGGCTAAGCTCCTCATACGTGCAGTGCCTTCCTTATACATGGGAGGTAAGGAAGTCAAATGCATGCCCATATGTTGCTTTCTTCCCTTTTTGTGTGGTGTGCCCCTGGAAGGTCATACTCTGCCACTTTGTCTCTTAATGCACATGCCCAGGAAGTTGCCTCTCCCTGATGCCTGCATTCAATTAACACTTTAGTGCACCAAGTGTGAACAATCAGGAAATGGCCTCTCCCTAGTGCCAGCTGACAATTTATCACTTTGAGAGAGGCAATGTGATAACTGCCCAACAATCAACTGACATTCCCAGTGGGTGGGGGACAGCCCTCTCCTGCCCCATTCATGCCTGTGTAACTACTTGAAACAAATACAAAAGCACAAATGGACCAAATGTTCTGGGTAAAAAACAAAGATTGACACTGAATCTAAAAACCAGAATCTAAAGGATGAAAAAATATGAACCAGGCAAATACCATAAGAAGTTGGGGTAGCTATATTAACAATCAGACTATAGGCCAGGTGTGGTGGCTCACGCCTGCAATCCCAGCACTTTGGGAGGCCCAGGTGGGTGGATCACCAGGTCAGGAGATCCAGACCATTTTGGCCAACACTGTGAAGCCCTGCCTCTATTAAAAATACAAAAATAAGCTGAGTGTGGTGGCACGCGCCTATAAATCCAGCTACTCAGGAGGCTGAGGCAGGAGAATCTTTTGAACCAGGGAGGCAGAGGTTGCAGTGAGCTGAGATTGTGCCTCTGCACTCCTTAAAAAAAAAAAAAAAAAAAAAAAAAAAAAAAAAAAGACTCAAGTCAAAATAAATAAATAAATACATAAATGAATAAATAAATTCAGACTATAAAATACTCTTCAAGGCAAAATGCGTTACTAGGGATAAAATGAAGCATTACATAATAATAAATAGCTCAATCTACCAGAAAGCTATAATAATTTAAATGTGTATAAACCTAGTAACTTAGCCTTAAAACAGACAAAGCAAAAACTGACAGATGTAAAATGAAAAACAGATAAATTTACAATCACTTTAAAATATTTTAATATACCTCTCTCAGTAATTGATAGGTCAGGCAGGTAGAAAAATCAGTCATCATACAGTAGATTGAAAGAAATACTTCAAAAGTTAGGGCTAATCGATATGTATAGAATACTGTATATAAAAACTTGCTTGCTGTAATAGACACTGTACTCCAAAATTGCACCCAGAACTGTTCACATGGATTTTTAAAAAATTACCTCATACTGGTCTATAAAATAAGTATCATGGCTGAGTGCAATGGTGCACACCTGTAATCACAGAACTGTGGAAGGCTGAGGTGAGAGGATTGCTTGAGCTCAGGAGTTCAAGACCAGCCTGAGTGATAGTAAGACCTCATCTCTACAAATAATTAAAAATTAGTTGGGTGTGGTGGCATGTGCTTGTACTCTCAGATACTTGGGAGGCTAAGGTGGGAGAATCACTTGAGCCCAGCAGGTGGAGGAAAGTGAGCCATGACTGCATCACTGCACTCTGGCCTGGGTGACAAAACAAGACTCCATCTCAAGAACAAAACAAAACAAAAACTATCAGTAAATTTCAAAATGTTTTGAATCATATAGATACAACTGTCAGATCACAATGCAATTAAGTTAAAAATCATTAATACATGTAAAATACTTAAAATTGTACCTAGTACATAGTAAGTACTCAATAAATGTTATTATCACTGAGGCTAGGAAATGCTTAGCATATCGCACTCTACTGTGATTACCTATTTACTTGTCTGTCTTTTTACTAGACTATAGCAATTTAACGGCATTTTTATAGCAGCGAATACGAGGCAGTTATCAATATTTATGGCAAGTTGTTGAATGAGTGATAAGCCTTTCTGAATGTCATATAAAGCTGAAAGAAGAGTAGTACAAATGATCTTACTAGGTCTCGGACTTCCAGAACAAGCATTGAGAGTAATTAGGATTTTCCTTTGAATAACAATTTTCATTTATTCAACGAATATTTATTGAGTATCTACTGTGTGCTAGGCATGCTGTAGCTCCTGAACTCAAGAATCTCTTTATCCAAAGAGGGAATAGGGATGACAAATATGAATGCATTTTAAAGGGATGAGATCAATTCATGACTGAGTAAGATACATCCTTAAATTAGAGGGACAATGCTGTTCTTTCATGACGTCTCTGTGGGGACCTTTGTTGGAGCCCAGTTACTGGTTAGAGAGATTTTAAGTTAGACCAAGTAATCTTTTGTTTTAAATTCAAGAGCATAGTTTTAGATATAAAAAAGAGTGACTGTTAAAACTGAGTAACATCTCTCCATCATCAAACCTCTGGAAATGAATGTCTCTGAGAAAGGAGAGAGAGAAAAGAAATATGAATCAATGAGAACCTCCATCAAAGAGAATATTAAAATCAACTGAAATATTACTCTGAAGGCAGTCATTACCTTGGAGTCATGTTTAGGTTTTTATTTTAAAATACAGTCAGACCTGTGTCCTGGTTGAGGGTCTTCAGGGTTCTTTGGGGCCTGAGGATTCCTGAAATCATGAAGCATCCACATATGCTTTGAGACATACTTTATTATTATTATTTTTTTCTGGAGGCCCTGCGACTTCCCTAAAAATTGAACAAATTATAGAACAGATCTACAGAGCCAATGGGTGATGTTTCGTTAGAAGGTGATAATCTATAGAATTCTACAGATTCTAGGTGCTACAGACCTATTCCATATGGATTAATAAGAGGACAAATCTTTAAGATTTGGTCTCTGAGTGATTTTGGATTTTTATGTGCCAGTCCTAATGGCCACAGATTTTCTGATGATTAGTAAGCATTTATTCTTTTGAATTAATTATTGTCTCCTGGTCATGTGAATTTATTATTCATGTTGAAACCATGTGCACACCAATAAACTATTTGCTATTCAAAAATAAAATAAAATAAAATATAGTCAGGCCATGCAGGAAAACACCACACCTTTTTCCTCTGTGGTATCACTGCAAGGTCTCCATCTTCTTCGTGGATTTTATATATAATTCCAGAATGCAGCAAAAAGTGTGAATGATCTTTTTCTTCCTGACTTATTCCTCACCCCCTTAGGACACCGTTATGCACAAGAATGTCATCTGTGTCCTAGCACATCTGAATTTCTTTAACAGAAATGCCTTGCATGTTTCTGATGACTGTCATGAGGCCCAAGGCAATAAAGTTCAACAGACTTGAGCTGTAATCTTCTCCCAAGGAAATGGTTGGGATGCCAAGATGCCTTTTGACTTTAATTTCACAGCAGGGTTTCATTTGTAATGACATTGTCCAAACTTTAAATGACAACAGCTGTGATATGAAGCCCTACACACTCATTTATAATAATTTCCGACAAATTAAAAAAATTAAACAATGGGGAATTTCAATCCATTACCAATTAGCAGGGAGTAGGCAGTCATAAAACATTTAGACTAGTAGGCGCTATTTATTATCTTGCAAAATGTTTACACATTGTAGCGCATGTCTCAAACCTGTGCGCCAGTCAAATGCTAATTGCAAAATATAAATATAAAATTCTTTGGAAATCACATTAGAGACATTTTAAGTTAATTAGGTTGGAAGGGAAAAGTTTTAGAACATAAGTCTACAATTATTGACACAGCAACAGCATTCCAGAATTGTGCAGTTATCTGTTGGGGAATCAGTCCATAAATATACATCCTGAAGACCCCTGTGCTTTGGCCAAATATTAGCACTGTAGCAATAAACATACCAGGCATTTTATAAACTTGCAAGGTCATGAATACTTAAACATGTTGTATTCTGAACTTTGCTTTGTAATTTACCTTTAATTTTCCTGCTATGATTGAAGAGTGAACCCAGCAATCTTAATTTCCCATTATCCTCAATTACTTCATATTTTAACCTATATATCTTTGAACTGTTGTGGTCAACATTCTGGTTTGATAACACTCTGGAATCTCTAAAAAATGCTATATTTAAATATTAAAGAAAAAATTAGGCCGGGCGCGGTGGCTCAAGCCTGTAATCCCAGCACTTTGGGAGGCCGAGGCGGGTGGATCACGAGGTCAAGAGATCAAGACCATCCTGGTCAACATGGTGAAACCCCGTCTCTACTAAAAATACAAAAAATTAGCTGGGCATGGTGGCGCGTGCCTGTAATCCCAGCTACTCTGGAGGCTGAGGCAGGAGAATTGCTTGAACCCAGGAGGCAGAGGTTGTGGTGAGCCGAGATTGCACCATTGCACTCCAGCCTGGGTAACAAGAGAGAAACTCCATCTCAAAAAAAAAAAAAAGAAAAAAAGGAAAGGAAAAAATTAGATGGAAAGGAACAATGTGTTACAGAACTGACTTTCCTTTAGAGTTTAGTTTAGACACAGCTCAGAAAAAAAGATATTTTCAGTTGCCCAAAACATTGAAAACATTTGCATCTTCTACATAAGGACAAAAATTAAAAGCACGAATTCCTCTTTATATCGTATTATTCTCCTGTTCAAAAATACAGCTATTTTCTAACCATTACAGAATAATGACCAAACTCTTCTGTCAGGCTTACTAGGCCTCCATGGTACGGATACACCTCTATACACACCCAATCATATGGGCCCCTACTACAAGCTGCAGGTCTAGTCGACCTATTTAGTTTATCATCTTCTAATCTGCACCATACTTCTTATTCTACATCATACGTCTATTCTACACCAACCATATCTAATATGGCTGAATAAGCCCTTCCATGCTTTGTTTTGTCATTTACATGCTTTCTCCTTGGTACCTTCATATGCCTGCCCCCATATTTCTCCATTCTTTCCAAGTACAATGTTAAGCAAAAAATAGGCAAAAGGATTTTATTACAGCTTCAGCCTCAGGTTATATTTTATCACTAAATAAACCTATAAAACCATAAAGGAGGACAGGCACAGTGGCTCACATCTTGTAATCCTAGCACTTTGGGAGGCGGAGGCGGGCAGATCAACTAGGTTGGGAGTTCAAGACCAGCCTGACCAACATGGAGAAACCCTGTCTGTAGTAAAAAGAAATTACAAAATTAGCCAGGCTTGGTGGTGCATGCCTGTAATCCTAGCTACTCAGGTGGCTAGGACAGGAGAATTGCTTGAACCCGGGAGGCAGAGGTTGTGGTAAGCCAAGATTGTGCCATTACATTCCAGGCCAGGCAACGAGACCGAAACTCCATCTCAAAAAGCAAAAAGACTAGGCAAGGTGGCTCACACCTGTAATCCCAGCACTTTGGGAAGCCAAGGTGGGCAGATCACCTGAAGTTGGGAGTTTGAGATCAGCCTGACCAACATAAAGAAATTCCACCTCTACTAAAAAAAAAAAAAGAACAAAATTAGCCAGATGTGGTAACGGTGCATGCCTGTAATCCCAGCTACTAGGGAGGCTGAGGCCGGAGAATCGCTTGAACCGGGAGGTGGAGGTTGTGGTGAGCTGAGATTGTGCCATTATACTCCAGCCTGGGACACAAAAGCAAAACTCTGTCTCAAAAAAATACAAAAACCAAAACAAACAAAAAAACAAAACAGGCTGGGTGGTGGCTCACACCTGTAATCCCAGCATTTTGGGAGGTCAAGACGGACAGATCATGAGGTCAGGAGTTCTAGACCAGCCTGGCCAACATGGTGAAACCCCGTCTCTACTAAAAATACAAAAATTAGCTGAGTGTGGTGCTGCATGCCTGTAATCCCAACTACCCAGGAAGCTGAGGCAGGAGAATTGCTTGAACCCAGGAGGCAGAGGTTGCAGTGAGCCGAGATCATGCCACTGCATTCCAGCCTGGGAGACTCCATCTCAAAAAACAAAACAAAACAAAAAAAACCATAAAGGATGTATCACAGTTTTGAATATCACTGTTATTTATATGTATAATGACTCCCATTGAGATAGAAGGTGAATGCTAGGCTTGACAAACAATAGCAAGCTTTATTTTAAGTTCTTTGAATGGACCAAGTCAGTTTCAACTTTATTTGCCTGGAAACTAGAACACTGCATCTGGCTTATGGTAATAATAGCTAACATTTATTAAGTGTTTATTAAGTATCACACATATTCTAAGTATGAATTTACAGATAATATTTCATTTAATCTTTACAATGTCTCAATTAGATAAGATACTGAAATTATGTCCTTTTTGTTGATGAAGAAACTAAGCCTCTCAGAGGTTTAATTATTTGCCTGAAATTACATGATCACAAATGGCAGAGCCAGAATTTGAATCTGGGTAGTCTTACTCCAGTATTTGTGCTTGAAATCCCAATGTTCTCTCACCTCGTAAGTGCAATAAGATATTGCACTGAATATAAAAATGGTGTCTGTGGAAACATAATTCAGGAAAAAGAAACTCTCTAATAAGTTATAAATAATATCCTCAAGAGAGTTTAAAACAGCTATGAAAAACCAATTAAAAACATAATTGTTACAATTAAAATGCACTGGAAGGGCTTGAAGAAAATTTTCTGTGTTCTTTTATTTTACTTCTATATTTAGGAATTTTAAAAAATTATGAAATATAGAGGATGAAGTTAAAGCTTCTAAAATATACCTAACAGGAGTACTGGAAACAGTGAATAGATAAGGCACATGGGACAAAGTAAAAGAAATAATTAAAAAAATTTAATCTTCAGAGGCAGACAGTCTACATAAAACAAATGAAAGAGAACTAAACTGAGACATATTGTGGTGCAATTTCATTACACCAGTGACAAAGAAAAGATTCTAAAAGCTGTGTGTGTGTGTGTGTGTGTGTGTGAGAGAGAGAGAGAGAGAGAGAGAGAGAGACGGAGAGAGAGAGAGAGAGACAGAGAGAGAGAGAGAGAAAGCAGTTCATCTACAAAGAAACAAGAATTGGGGGAGAAAAACAGCTCAACAAGGTTAGATGATAGAAAATCACACCGCGCATTACCGAGGTGGTGGGAAAGGAAGGGGGCAAGAGTTGAAAAACTGTTGGGTACTATGCTAACTACCTGGGTGATGGGATCAATTTGTACCCAAACCTCAGCATCATGCAATATACTTGTGTAACAAACCTGCACATGTACCCCCGAATCCAAAAGCTGAAATTACTTAGAAAAAGAAAATCACAAACAGCAATGTTTTCAGAGTACTGAGAAAAAATACTTAACATTTTCTTTTATTTTTTTAAAAAATAATATATACTAAAGTGGACTTATTTTCTGGCTACATAGTTCTATGGATTCTAGCATATAACCACATTAGATCATATAATCACAGCCAAGATTCAGAATATAGAACAGTCTTATCACTCCCCACATTTCTCACTGCTATCTGTTTATGGTCATGTTGTCCTGCTACCCCTAGTCCCTGGTAACTACTGGTCTCTTCCCTGACATTATGGTTTTGTCTTTTTGAGAATGTTATGTAAATGAAATTGCACTATTTATAACCTTTTGAGAGTGGCTTTTTTCACTCATGACAACATCTTTGAGATTCATCCACATTATATTATATAACAGTTCATTTTTATTGCTGAGTAGTACTCCATTGTATACATGTGCCTGTTTGTCTATCCATGCATCTGTTGAAGGACATATGGGTTGTTTCCAGATTTTGGGAATTACAAATAGAGCTGCTATTAATATTCACATACAGGTTTTTGTGTTAATGTAAGTCTTCATTTTTTTTCCTTCCAGGGTAAATCCCTAGGAATGAGATGGCTGGGTCACATGGTAAGAATATGTTTTAACTTTATGATAAACTGCCACTGTTTTCCAGATAGGTTGTACTATTTTATTTGACAGTTCTGGCATCTCTGCTTCCTTGTCAGCACTTGGTATTTTCAGTGTTTTTATTTTAGCCATTCTAGTATGTGTAGTGGCATCTTTAAGGTTTAATTTGCATTCCCCTAATGGCTAAGATATTGAACCAATTTTTATGTGCTTATATACATCTATATATCCTCTATGATAAACTGTCTGCTCAACTTTTATCTTTAATAAAAATCCAGTGGCTTGTTTTAATATTTTGTAAGAATTCTTTAGATATTTAAAAATATAAGACCTTTGACAGATATGTTTTGCCAATATTTCCTCCTAGTGTGTGGTTTGCATTTTCATTTTCAACAGTATATTTTGTAAAAAAGGTTTAAATTCTGATAAAATACAATTTATCATTTTTTTTCTTTTATGGTTTGGGCTTTTTGTGTTTTAAGAAATCCCTGCTTTACCCCAAGGTCAAAATTAGTTCCCCTATGTTTTCTTCTGAAGTTGTATAGCATAAGCGCTTATATTTAGGTCTACAACTTAATTTTTATAAATGATATTAGCTAAGAGTTGAATTTCACTTCTCCCACGTGGATGTCCTGTTCCAGTACCATCTGTTGAAAAGACTATGCTTTCCCCTTGAATTATCATGCCTTTGTTAAAAATAAATTATCTATATATATGTAGGTCTATTTCTGGCCTCCCATTTTGTTCTATGTATCTATTTAGCTATTCTTTAGTTTTATTTTGTTTTTGTTTGTTTTTCAGATGTTGTTTACTCTGTCACCCAGGCTGAAGTGCAGTGGCTTTATCTTGGCTCACTGCAACTTCTGTCTCCCGGGTTCAAGCAATTCTCCTGCTTCAGCCTCCTGAGTAGCTGAGATTACAGGTGCCTGCCACAATGTCTAGCGAATTTTTGTATTTTTAGTAGAAACAGGGTTTCATCATGTTGGCCAGGCTGGTCTTGAACTCATAACCTCAAGCGATCCACCTGCCTCAGCCTCCCTAAGTGCTGGGGTTACAAGTGTGAGCCACTGTGCCCAGCCTCTTTAGCTATTCTTAGTTTAATCTATGACTATAACTTATATATAGCTTTTACACATATATCTGCATTAAAAATGAGGTCTACTGATTTTCACTTTAAGCATTATGTTTTGTCTCAATAGAATTTTACCAAATTAAACTAGTTTATCATTATTTATATGAATACAAAATTTTTTTTTCTTTCAAACAAATTTAAAGAAATGTTATATGGTTATAGGCCAAACACCATTATAATTTAAAGACCATCTGTAGTATAGTGAAAAAACTAAAGGACTTGCTTTGAAACATATCCTTGTAACTGAGCACCCCCATTTTTCTGAGAGAGAATGAGCTATTTTTTTCTTTTCTCCATTTCTCCCTCTTTTCCTCTTCCTACTTAGCCCTTTAGAAATGCAATTATAACCTTTTACCTCCCCTTCACCAGACACTCCCTACAGAGTAAGTTCATTTAACTACGTGCTTAGAAGCTCCAGAATGGAGCTCTCACCAACCAGGAGGCTGCCTCGAGAGACAACAGTCAGTCTGAAACCCAAACTATGCCCACTAGGAAACTTTCTCCTACCTGGAGAGTTTCTGCTACCTTTACAACCTAGTTCTGCCTACAAAGACACCAGTGGTCACCAGCTCAAATGCCGGGTAGATAGGATACTGAAGCAAGTCATGTGGATCCCCTCCTCTTGCTTTCTCCCCTGCATGCCATTCATGCCAAACCCCCTTTTAAAAGCACCTGCTTTCTGCTCCAAAAGTGAAGCAGTACCCTTAAGGCAGGAAGCCTGTACTTCTTCCTCTAAGCTAGCTTTGGAATAAAAAGTCATTTTCTTTATGCTATATCTCTCTCATTAGTTGGACTCTGCACCTGGCAAGCAACTAAACCTACATTTTGGTTACATCCTATTTAAAAACAACAACAAAACAGGCAAGGTATGCTGAGCTCTACAATGGAGGGACTAAGCAATTTAAATCCAGTGGCAGGATTTTACCTACAGTGAGACAGACTTTAGTGATGGATGAGACTCTCAAAAAATGTGGCTATAATGGTTTCAGTCTAAATGTAGTTCTTAGAAACATAATGGCCACAGTTTACTATCGTTGTGAAATTTTGAATTTGTCAAAAGTTGTTTGAGTAAGTAACCTTAAAGAATGAAAAGCTATTTACAATGGGACATATTTTCTTGCCTCTAAAGCAATACTCGGTTCTAAGTCACCATTTCCTAGCCAGGCTCCTCCTGGCACATGGAGATCATGCTGTGAATTGCAGGAGAAAGGGTTTAGCAGTACACTTTGGAATGTAACCCCTTACTAGCAAAGTATCTGTACCAAACTGATTTTCTTTACCCTTTAAAAAAAGAATCTCTAGTTCCTGGCTCCAAACAGCCACCTAAATTTCAATCAAATATTGCAATAAAATCCAAACTAAGTGTATTTCACTGAAGTATAAAGTGTGAGGCAGAGAATTAGAGACCAGATTTGTTAGCTTAGGTCGAATTTCATGCTAGTTCCATTAATTAAAAAGCAATTTTTCCTAAATCTCTGTAATGGCTTTGATGCTCTCAATTGTTCTTACTTACATCCACCACCATTCCAGGAGCTTCTATCATCAGGATCAAAGGAAAATGAATGATAGTAAAGTAAAGCAAGACTAGTGTCTTAAGCTAAAGTTTGAGCATGGGTTTCTACAGCAATGATGTCTGACTGAAATACAGATGGTCCCAGACTTACGATGGTTTGACTTAACAATTTTTTGAGTTTAAGATGATGTGAAAGTGATATGCATTCAGTACAGAGTATACTTGGAGTTCCACACAATATTCTATTTTCTACTTTTAGTATAGTATTCAATAAATTACAGGAGATATTTGACACTTTATTATAAAACAGGCTTTGTATTAGATGATTCTGCCCAACTGTAGGCTAATGTGTTTTGAGCATGTTTAAAGTAGGCTAGGCGAAGCTATGATGTTCAGTAGCCTAGGTGTATTAAATGCATTTTCTTATTTTTATTGATTGACTGATTGAGACAGGCTCTTGTTCTGTCACTCAGGCTGGAATGCAGTGGCATGATCACAGCTCACTGCAGCCTCCACCTTCCAGGCTCAGGCAATCCTCTCGCCTCAGTCTCCCAAGTAGCTGGGACACAGGTACACATCATCATTTCCAGCTATTTTTTGAATGTTTCATAGAGATGAGGTCTCACTATGTTGTTCAGGTTGGTCTTAAACTCCTGGGCTCAAGCAGTCCTCCCTCCTCAGTCTCCCAAAGTGTTGGAATTATAGGCATGAGTTACAGCACCCGGCCTAAGTGCACTTTCAACTTATGATATTTTCAACTTACGAAGAGTTTATCAGGATGTAACCCTACTCTAAGTCAAGCAGGATCTGTATGATGTGAGCCATATGTGTAATTTAATATTTTCTAGTATCCTCATTCAAAATAGTAAAAGGAAACAGTAATTAAATGTCTTTTATCTAACCCAACACATCTAAAATATGATAATTCAACTTAAAACTAATATAAAAATCACTAATCAGATATTTTACACTCCTTTTTTGGACTAAGTCCTCAACATCCAGTGTGTATTTCATACTAACAGCACACGTCAGTTTGGACTAGACATATTTCCCCTCGTCGTATCTAGTTCCACATGTGTCACACATTACACTGTAATACCGTTAATATATAGATCTTGGAATCCTAAAGTTATAGAAAGTATGATCTTCTATCTCTTTTCTTCCCACAACTGCCCTTTCCTTAGGCTTTTGGCTGCTATTTTTGGAATACTGGTTAGAAAATTATGGCAGGGGACATCAAATCAGGGTTCTGAACTTGTTATAGGGCTACTAAAAGATGTCAGTTTCTGCAGGCTAAAAAATAAGGAGGTTTGGAATCACGTAGTAACATGTTTTCCATGAAATTAGTTACAGATAAAAGAGAGAATAGTTTGAACTTCAAAGGCTATCAAAGTCAGATAGCCTCAAAGACTGATATGTGGATCTTTCCCCCTTTGACCTTGTTATGAAACTAGGCTGTTTCCATTGCAGACTATCTATAATCTGGCTTAAGCTGTACTTATAAAAATATTTTAGTCTCCTTGTTTAATTTTTTATTTTCACACTGAGTTTTGGTGATTTCTGCATGAATAAGTAGAAAAATATTTGGGGTAGACTGTATTTGATTTTCCTGTAGCTATTAGCAACTTGCAAACCTTTTTATCACTGGTGACAATTCAAAATTGAAGTTTAGCCTTAAGAATTAAAAAAAAAACTGTCTTTTTTTTTTTTTTTTAACAAACTATCATTGGAAAGACTGAAAATCTTAAGCAGGGAAAAAAACCCAAAAGGATGGCCCCTACCTTAAATTTCATAATGCTATATCTATCAAAATTCTTATATTAGGACACACATTCTTTTCAAGTGCACAAGAAATAGCTGCCAGTATAGACCATATACTGGACCATAAAACATCTTACAATAAATTTAGAAGCATGTTACCTGAACAAGATAGAAGTTACAAAGTATTAAGAGAAAAACCTTTGAAAGATCCACACAAAGATTATAATATAAACTATATAACGTAATTCTAAATAACCTAAGGGTTCAAAGAAAATCAAAAGGGAAATGAGAAAGTATTTAAAAATGAGTAAAAATGAGCCGGGTGTGGTGGCTCACGCTTGTAATCCCAGCACTTTGGGAGGCTGAGGCAGGCAGATCATCTGAGGGCGGGAGTTCAAGACCAGCTTGACCAACATGGAGAAACCCCATCTCTACTAAAAATACAAAATTAGCTGGGTGTGGTGGCACATGCCTGTAATCCCAACTAATTGGGAGGCTGAGGTAGGAAAATCACTGGAACCCAGGAGGTGGAGGTTGCAATGAGCCGAGATTGCACCACTGCACCCCAAACTGGGCAACAAGAGTGAAACTCCGTCTTAAAAAAAAAAAAAGAATAAAAATGAAAACATATTATATAAAAATTGGTTGGCTGCTGGTAAGGCAGTACTTAGTGAGAAATTTATAGCACTACATACCTCTGTTAGAAAAGAAGAAAGGTTTTGAATCAATTATTTTAGCATCTACCTTAAGAAAACAGACAAATAACCAGTTAAATATAAAGTAAGTAGAAGAAAGGAAATAAAACTTCATGTAGAAATCAGTAACAGAAAACACAAAAAAACAATAGTGAGAGAATCAATAAAACCCAAAACTGATTCTCTGAGAAGTTTAATATATCACTCCCTAGCTTGACTGAACACAATAAAAAGGGGAGACAACAAATTATAGCCATGAGAAATGACAGAGATAACATTACTGTAGATTCTATAGATATTAAAAAGATAATGAACTAGGATTAACATGTTATGTCTATACATTGGACGACTTAGACAAAATGAATAAATTCCTTTTAAGATATCAATTGGTAAAGACCTCTTACAAAATAAATAACCCTAATATACCATGTCTATAAAATAATTAAACTTGAAGTAAAACCTTCTCATAAAGAAAAATCCAGGCCTGGATGGCTTTATTTGTGAATTCCACCAAATATGTAAGGAAGCAATAATACCAATTCTAGACAAACTCTACTGGAAAATCGAGCTGGAGTATACACTTACCAACTCATTTTATGAGGTCATATTTAAAAAGTTAAACTAGATACAGTAATATGTGCCTATAGTTCCAGCTATTTGAGAGGCTGACGCAAGACGATCACTGGAGCCAGTCTGGGCAAGATAGCAAGTCCTCTGTCTCTAATAAAATAAAAAAGTTAAATAATAAAATAAAAAGTACATCATGATCTAGTGGAATGGAAAGCTGGTTTCACATTAGAAAATCAACCAATGTAATTCACCCTGTTAAAAAACTAAAGAGAAAAACCATCTGATCACCTTAAAAGATACAGAAAAAAACAGCTGACGAAAAACCACATCAATTTTTTGATTCCTCAATATTCTAGGAATCAAAGGACACTTCCATAAACAAATAAGAAAGCATCTACAAAAAACCCCTATAGCCAATGTCTGCACTTAAATCTGTACTTTTTTTTTTTGAGATGAAGTTTTGTTCTTGCTGCCCAGGATGGAGTGCAATGGCACTATCTCGGCTCACTGCAACCTCGCCTCCCGGGTTCAAGCGATTCTCCTGTCTCAGCCTCCCCAGTAGCTGGGATTACAGGGAAGTACCAACACACCAGGCTAATTTTTGTATATTTAGTAGAGACAGGGTTTCTCCATGTTGGCCAGGTCTTGAACTCCTGACCTCAGGTGATCCATCCGTCTCAGCTTCCCAAATAAATATATACTATTTTTCACAAAAGGGCAAAGCCAATTCTTTTAGGAAATGAATGATGCCACAACAACTGTATACCTGTTTGTAAAAGAAATGAACTTGGTCCCATACCTTGTACCAACTTCAAAAAAACTCAAAACAGCTGAGACCTAAATATGAAACCTAAATGTTTGGCATTTTTAGAAGAAAACAGGAGACAATTTTTGTCACTTGGGTTTAGAAAAGACTTCTTAGATATGATACCAAGTGCATATCTATCCATAAAGAACAAATTGATAAACTGGACTTCATCAAAATAAAAAGCTTCTGATCTTTGAAAGACACTGCTCAGAGAATAAAAATATAAGACAATAATTGAAAATCATATATTTGAGAAAGGACTTGTATTCAGAATAAAGATTTTTCCAAACTTAGTAATAGGGAAACAACCCAATTTAAAAAGGGCAAAATATTTGAATAGATATATCAACAAAGATATACAGATGATAAATAAGTATATTTTTCTTTGTTTTTTTTTTCTTTGATAAATAAGTATAAATCAAGATGTCCTATATCATTAGTCATCAGGAAAGGGCATATTAAAATTACATGAGATACCACTACACACCTCTTAGGATGGCTTCAAATGGAAAGACTGACCACAAGAAGTGTTAAGAGGGTGTGGAAATACTGGAATTCTCATATACTCATGGTGGGAATGTAAAATGATACAGCTGCTTGAAATACAGCTTAGACATTTCTTAAAAAGTTAAAACTACACTTACTATAGGCTCCAGCCAATCTACTCCTGTGATTTTAAACAAGATAAATAAATGCGTATGTCCATCAAAGACTTAGGCATGAATGTTCGGAGCAGGTTTACTTTTACCAGCCCCTAGCTGAAAATGAATCAAGTATTCATTAACATGTGAATGGATAAGTAAAAGTAATTGAGGTTTTTGCATTGCTGGAATTTGCTGTTTGATACAAGAATATGTTCTTAAATAAATGTGGTGATATTATACATCATTTTAATGGGCATTTCTCGCTTTTTCTTTTGTTAATGGCTTATTTCTTGATTTTTTTAATGTTTATTTTAGACTATGAAAATGATGTTAGACAAAAAGCAAATTCGAGCAATTTTCTTATTCAAGTTCAAAATGGGTTGTAAAGCAGCAGAGACAACTTGGAATATCAACAACACATTTGGCCCAGGAACTGCTAACAAATGTTCAGTGCAGTAGTGTTCAAGAAGTTTTGCAAACGAGGATGATGAGGAGTGTAGTAGCCAGTCATCCGAAGTTGGCAATGACCAACTGAGAGCAATCATCAAAGCTCATCCTTTTTTTTTTTTCTTTTACTGTATTTTAGGTTTTGGGGTACATGTGAAGAACATGCAAGATAGTTGCATAGGTACACACGTGGCAGTGTGATTTGCTGCCTTCCTGCCCTTCACCTATATCTGGCATTTCTCCCCATGCTATCTCTCCCCAACTCCCCACTCCTCGCTGTCCCTCCCCTATTTCCCCCCAACAGACCCCAGTGTGTAGTTCTCCCCTCCCTGTGTCCATGTGTTCTCATCGTTCAACACCCACCTATGAGTGAGAACATGCGAAGCTCATCCTTTTACAAATACACGAGAAGTTGCTGAAGAACTCAGTAACAACCATTCTATGGTCATTCAACATTTGAAGCAAATTGGAACGGTGAAAAAGCTTAAGTGGGTGCCTCATGAGCTGAGCCAAAAAAAGAAGAAAAAAAACCACATCATTTTGAAGTGTCATCTTTTCTTATTCTATGCAACAAGAAAACATATCTCAATCGGATGGTGATGTGCCACAAATGTGTATTATATATGACAACCAGTGATGACTCAGTGGTTGGACTGAGAAGAAGCTCCAAAGTGCTTCCCAAAGCCAAATTTGCACCTAAAATAGGTCATGGTCACTGTTTGGTGGTTTGCTGCCAGTTTGATCCATGACAGCTTTCTGAATCCTGGTGAAATCATTATATCTGAGAACGATAGTCAGCAAAGCAATGAGATGCACTGAAAATGGCAAGGCCTGCAGCTGGCACTGGTTAATGGAAAGGGCCCAATTATTCTCCATGACAATGCTTGACCACATGTCACACAACCAACACTTCAAAAGTTAAACAAATTGGGCTACAAAGTGTTGCCTCACCATATGCACCCAACCCTCTTGTCAACTGACTACCACTTCTTCAAGCATCTCAACAACTTGTTGCAGGGAAAACATTTCCACAACCAGCAGGATGCAGCAGATGCTTTCTAGGAGTTTGTCAAATCCTGAAGCACAGATACTTATGCTACAGGAATAAAGGAACTTATTTCTCATTGGCAAAATGTGTTGACTGTAATGGTTCCTACTTTGGTAAATAAAGATGTTTTCATTATTCAACTCCCATGGACAGAGGGAGGGAAACAACACTTACTAGGGCCTGTTGGGAGATGGTGGTGGTGGGAGAGCATCAGGGAAAAGAGCTGATGCACGCTGGGCTTAATACTAGGGTGATGGGTTGATAGGTGCAGTAAACCACCAAGGCACAAGTTTACCTATGTAACAAACCTGAACATCCTGCACATGTATCCCAAAACTTAATAAAAAAAATTTTTAAAAAGCAAAAACAGGTGGGAAAAAAAGATGTGTTTGAGCCTAGTTATAATGATTTAAAATCCACTGTCCAAAACCGCATTGACTTTTGCACCAATCTACTATTTGTACAATGTATGACACTACTATTCACCATTAAAAAGAAACGAACTATCGATGCATGCTACATACATCAAAATGGTGACGGCGAATAAAAGAATCCAGACCAAAAAAGTTACATATTTGATTCCACTTACATAAAATTTAGAAAATGCAAACTAATCTACAGTTTCAGAGAAAAGATCAGCAGTTGCCTAGGAATGGGTATAGAGGCAGGGTGTTGAGAAGAGGGGATAGTATCCTTTGTATCCCCTTTTCTTTCTTGCACAAAAGGGTAAAATAAACTTTTGGGGATAATGAATTTGTTCATTATTTTGTGGTGATAGTTTCATAGATGTCTATACATGTTAAAAAGTTATTAACTTGTACACTTAAAATATACTGTTTACATGTCAAGATTTCTGTTTATTATGTTAAAAATGTTGCAGGTATCAGTGCTATGGTAAGAGTGCAGGAGAGATGACAATAGTGGCTATTTCAATCTGGTTATGACGTGAAAGATGAAACCTGAGCCGAGGCTTAGATCAAATATTCACCAGATTTGGAGGGATGTGTAAGGGTACAAAGGTAAAACACAGTTTGGTCACTATACTGTAAAAAAGGTGGATGAATGAAATTGAAAGTAGTAGGAAAAGATGCAGTGATAAACATAAGGCTAAAGAAGAAGGCATGGATTTATACGACATTTATGGATATTTTACCTTTACTTTCTAGGTTAGTAAAGATGGCAGATTAACAACAAACATTCCCATTGACTTTCTTCCCCAACCCCACTTAAATTACAATATACCATTTTCATTAAAAAAGGCATATGGTATAAATACATACTTATAAGGATGGGAAGAAATAGCTGAAATGTACAGGAACAAATGGCAGAAATGAGAGTGTTAAATGCAAAACTAGCAATGAGGAAAATTAAGAACAATCCAATTTACACATAAGAATCTTCAAAGACTCAAGAACTGGCAGCATCATATGCTTCTCAAATTGAGTAAAGGCAGTATTACAGAAGGAGAACTATTTCAAATCTGGTTTTTAAAAAAGTTGGACCACCCAACTATCTTATCCACTCCACATAATTGGAATACTGTCCCTTGCCTAACCTAGCTAATGACTAGGGACAGCACAACAGAGGATCGCTGGGTTTCAGGACATCAGATACAGCTAGAGGTAGGTATATCATGCTGAAAATAAGAGAAATTCAGTAAAATATTACAGACTGAGTGTTAGGATATCCAGCCCTCTTATTCTACTGGGCTCCTAGAACTCTGGAAGCCAATTCTTCACACTCAGGCAGAACACTAGAAGATTACTTTCTGGGACCACATGAAGAACACCTAACTCGCACCCAAAAGAAAAGAACAAAGAACTAAAGATAACGTATTGAGGGCTCCCTTAGACACAAACAACCAAAGATCACTAGACACCTGAGCAAAAGTTCTATACAAAAACCAAAAACAAAAAGAAAAAAATTTAAAAAGACACTTTGGGAAAACAGAAACCATGCAGATAGAAAACTTCTCTGTCTCTCTATCTCAAACATACACAAAGAGAGAGACATACATATACCAACACACACACACACACACACACACACACACACTATCCTAAGAGATATATGTGCAATTATTACACTCATGAAACAAAATCAGAATACTAATAAAAAGGGGAATATATGGAAAATAAAAAGAGTTCCCACATATTAAAAATATAATAACTGAAATGTAAAACTCAATGGAAGGTGTGGAAGAAAACATGGAGATAATCTTTTAGAAGGTAAAGCAAATAGTAGAATAAAGAAAAGAAAATTAGAGGTCTGGTCTGGGAGGGCTATCTTTGTTTGTTTTCTGTTGCTACAACAGAATGCCATGGACTGGGTAATTTATAAAGAACGGAGGTTTATTTAGTTCACAGCTCTGAAACTGGGAAGTCCAAGAGCATGGCAACAGCATATGGTGAGAGCCTCACTGTGTCATAACATGGCAGAGAGGGGAAGGGGAAGCAGGCAGTGCAAAAGGGGCACTAGGGACAGCTTCATTTTATTACAACCTGCTCTTGTGGGAACTAATGCAATCCCATGAGAGCGAGAACGCTTTCACTCCCTTGAGGATTAACTCAGTTATGAAAGAGGGCATTAAATCCCTTTAAATGACCTCATCATCTCTTAAAGGTCTTATATCAAGGGCCAAATTCCTACACATTAATTCTGAGGAATGCACTCAAACTATAGCAAGGGCCAACATATTAATAGTATAAATCCCAGAAGAGCAAAATAAGAAAAAGAAAAAAGGAAGATCAAAGATAATTGCCCAAAATTTAAGGACAGAAGCTTCCAGATTTAAAGGGCTTGTCATGTATTCAACACAATATATGCAAATACCCCAATGATAACAGGGGATATCACTATAACATTTCAGAAGACGGGGTCAAAGAGAAGATTCTACAAGCTTCCACAGAGAAAAGACAAATTTCTGTGGGAAGTGTAAACGAATGCAATCATGGGTCAATGAAGAAAATTTATCAATTTCATCTATTAAATCAGGACATTAAGGAAGAGAAAAACATATTATCATAATAAGTGCTGAAAAGCAACTGAAAAACATCAGCCACTATAAATAATAAAATGGGAACAAAAGAAAGCTAGTTCAATATAATAAAAATTATTCACTAAAGGCAAATAAAAAATAATTATCCTAGGCCAGGCATAGTGGCTCACAACTGTAATCCCAGCACTTTGGGAGGCTGAGGGGGATCATCAGGTCAGGAGTTTGAGACCAGCCTGGACAACATGGTGAAACCCTGTCTCTACTAAAAATACAAAAATTAGCTGGGCATGGTGTCCCGTGCCTGTAATTCCAGCTACTCAGGAGGCTGAGGCAGGAGAGTTGCTTGAACCTGAGGGGTAGAGGTTTGGTGAGCTAAGATGGCGCCACTGCACTCCAGCCTGGGCAACAGAGCAAAACACCATCTCAAAAAAAAAAAAAATCCTAAATTACAAAACACTAACCATTTTGATTAGGATTAAGACAGTGATAACTTTATCAGACTTTTATTTAACGTTGTCTTGGAGGTTCTGGCAAATACAATACAACAAGAAAACGAACTGCATAAAAATGGACAAAAAAGAGATAAAACTTCTTTTGATTTGGTATTATTGCATGCCTGGAAAGCCCAAGACACTCTAATAGAAAACTGAAATTAATAAGAGAATTTGGTAAAATTGATAGATATTACATAAATATGTAAAAGCAATAGTTTTGATTTATTATAGCAAAATAGCTACTGAAAATGGAAACAGAAAAAATGCTTCACTCACAATATCAGTATAAACTGTAACAAGATAAAGAATACATCTAACAGAGCAAAAACCTTATATGAAAACTTTAAAATCTTACTGAAAGGCACAAAGAAAAATTGGAAAATGGATGTTATTAGATAGGAAGACAAGTATAAGAAAATATTAATTTTTCAAAATTAACATACAAATTGAATGCAATTCCTAATTCTACTCTCAATTCCAATGAATTTTTTTGGGGGGCACTGAACAGTATTGTCTTAATGTTTATATAAAACAATCAATGCCTAGGAATGATTTAAAAAGTAAACACATACAAAATCAATGTAGAATGATTTGTTTTTGGAACATAATGTCCTTTTATCAAATAAATATGGTATTAGTTTAGAAATAGAGAAATATCCATGGATTAGAACAACAATCCAGAAATAAATCCCAATATGTATAAAAATACAATATATGACAAATATAATAGCTCAATTCAGTAGGAAAATGACAAATTATTTAATAAATTGTGCCAGAATAACTAGCTGTTCTTTCTGAGGAAAATAAAACTAGATATTTGTAATACACTATATGGTCATAGATTCCAGCTGTAATAAGAATTTTGCAAGAAAATTTAGATAACATATATATCTTGATGAAGAAAATGTTCTAAACAGACTGAAAATATAGAGGCTATTTAAAAAAAAGCTAGCCAAAATGAGCAAATATAATTAAAAGTTTTTCTATGGCAAAAGATAAAATAATACAAAGTCAACAGATAAATAATGTATTTGGGAAAAAACTGAAAAGGGTAATATCTAAACTAAAGAAAGTGCCCTTACAAAATGGCAATACAAAGTTAAACAACCCAAAAGAAAAAAAGGCAAAAGGTATTCATAAGCAAGGGAAAGAAAAACCATTACAAATGGCCAAACAAGTATCTATCTATCTATCTATCTATCTATCTATCTATCTATCTATCTATCTATCTATCTTGAGACGGAGTCTCGCACTGTCACCTGGGCTGGAGTGCAGTGGTGCAATCTCACTGTAATCTCGGGTTCAAGCAATTCTCCTGCCTCAGCCTCTCAAGTAGCCGGGATTATGGGCACCCACCACCACGCCTGGCTAATTTTTTTTGTAGTTTTAGTAGAGTTGGTATTTTACCATGTTGGCCAAATCAGTCTTGAACTCCTGACCTCGTGATCCTCCTGCCTTGGCCTCCCAAAATGCTGTGATTACAGGCGTGAGCCACTGCACCAGTCTAAACAAGCATTTAAAATGATGCTCAAATTCAATTAATACTCCAGGGACTACAAATTGAAGTAACAATAACCTAAGTTAGTTGACTGATTCCTGCATCCATTCACTGAACAAATATTTACTGAAACTTCATGGGTTATGCACTATTTTAGGTGCTAGGTATCAGAAGCAAACCCAACAAGTTCTTTATAAGTACTTTTACATATCTTTTTTGCCCATACAGCAAACAACATTTACAAGAGCAATTGAACCTATTGTTGGTAAAGATGTGGGAAAGACTATACTCTGAAAAAGAGCTGGTGGAGACATGAAACATAGCCTTTTGGACAGAAACCTGTCAATACTTATTAATTACAGGTATCAGTAAGTAAAGACATATGTATAAGGATGTTTGTTGAAATTTTGTTCAAAGAGAGAAAAATCTGGCCCACACAATGAAATATTATGCAATAATTAAAAAGAATGTCTGAAAGCTTAGCTCCTAAACTGTGGAGTGAGTCATCCAAGTTGCTACATGGAAAAGTCAAGAGTGATGTGACAGAGTTTTAATTTTCAGGGGAATCACAGCATTTCTGAATGTGTATTGACACAGAATCTCTTGAAATTATATGCTTGAGGTAATTCAGTTTCAACATTAGATCATGCCACCTTACTATTATCATTAATATATATTATTATCACTAATAATTATATCATTTCTACATAAATATGTTAATAATATTAATATAATAATAATGATATAATTATAATTATACAATCAATTATCAATAATTAATATGGCATTAATTACTATTAATAGTAATGTAGCATGATCTAATATTGAAACTGAATTACTTCAAGCATATAATGTTAAGAGATTCTGTGTCAAAATACACGTCAATATACAGTGTCACTATCACTGTCACTAATTGTGCCTTTGTAAAGCTGGGTATTGAGTGGTTGCTGTGATTAAAAAGTATATAGCATGCTAAAAGGTAGACATTTTCGAGGTACAGCCAGTCTAATACCAAAGTCTGAGCAGCTGCACAGTACCCAACAGGAACACATATACCATTAGTAAGCAAATGTAGTTATTTTTAAACGAAATAAAAATTTCATTTTCAAAAAATTTAAGTGTATAATTTTTCCTAAATGGCTTTTAAATTATAGGAATATAAAACATATTACTTGGCCTGAAAGATTTACTAAATGAAGCTGTTAGGTATTTGGTTTGGCCCAGGGGACACCATGAAAATATTGCTGAGATATTAAGGACTCACTGTGAACTCAGAAAATTTGGGACTTTCTTAAACCTGCAGCCCAAGAAGTAAAAAATAACAGAACGAGTAAAAAACTTAGATGAATGGAAATACTATAGAAAAGAAATTAATCAGACAGAAAGCAAAGATAGAAAGGCAAAGTGTTTATAGACTAAATGGACAAAACTAATTCTAAAAAAGAAAAAAGACACTAATCAATAGATATATTCATAGGAAATAATTACCAAAATGAACGCAAGAAAAATGAAAATCTGAATAGACTATAATTATAAATTTAAAATATTCTCCCAAAGGTTGGATGTGGTGGCTCATACCTACAATATCAAAACTTTGGGAGGCTGAGGTGGGAGGGTTGCTTGAGAATTCAAAACCAGCCTGGGCAACAAAGCGAGACCCTGTCTCTTCAAAAAAAAAAAATTAAAAATATATTAGCTGTGCATGGTGGCACATGCCTGTGGTCCCAGCTACTCAGGAGACTGAGGTGGGAGGATCACTTGAGCCCATTAGTTTGAGACTGCAGTGAGTTACGATTCCCACCACTGCATTCCAACCCCAGCCTGGGCAATGGAGCAAGACCCTGTCTCTTTAATAAAAACACAGTTTAAAAAATTCTCCCAAAGAAAATATTAGGTTAAGGTGGCTTTACTGGTGAGTTTTAACAAATTTTCAAGGAAGACACTATTTCACTCTAACATAAAAGTGTTTTAGAGAAGAGATACAGAGGACCACTCCCTATTTCATTTCTTGATGTTAATATAACTTAGCTCCAATACCAGTCAAGGAGAGTATGAGAAATTATAAACTGATTTTAATCATGAAAATAATTGTACACTAAGACTGAGATAGAGCTGTAGAAAAAGCATTTTATAAAATTGACATCTATTATGACAAAAACAAACTAGGAATAGAAATGGACTTAATAACCTGATAGTGAATATCTACCAAAACTTTTAGCACAGTTAAAGCCTAATCATTAAAGTTTAAAAGAAAGGCACTTATTATCACTTCCACTTAATGTTACACTACAGGTACTTGCCAGATAATAGAAAAAATAAAATAAAATATATAATGTTTAGAAAGTGAAGTAAAAACCATTCCTATCACTAGATATGACTGCCAAACACAGAAAACAGAAAAGAATACATGGCAAATTGCTAGGATTAAGCAACTTTGCATATTAATAGATAAGATTACCTATATATCAAAAAAGCAGTTAGAAAATGCAATGTTAAAAGACAGCATTAACAATAACAAAATAGGGCAGCTAGCAATTAATTTAACAAAATATGTATAAGACCTTCACCAAGAAAAATCATATATATATTTTTTTGAGACAGGGTCTCACACTGTCACTTGAGCTGGAGTGTGGTGGCACAATCACGGCTCACTGCAGCCTCCAGTGGGCTCCAGTGATTCTCCCACCTCAGCCTCTGATGTAGCTGGGACTACAGGTATGTACTACCATGGCTGGCTAATTTTTGTATTTTTTGTAGAGACAAAGTTTCACCATGTTGTCCAAGCTGTTCTTAAACTCCTGGGCTCAAGCAATCCATCCGCCCAGGCCTCCCAAAGTGCTAGGACTTAGGCATGAGCCACTGTGCCCAGCTCATACAATGTTATAAAAGACAATAAAGATCTAGATGTACAATACTGTGTTTACACATAGGAAGACTTGCAAAAATGTCAGTTCTTCCTACATTAATCTATGGATTCAAAGTAATTTTAATTCAAGTTCCAACAGAGGTTCTCATGGGAGTGAATAAGGTTATTCTAAAATTATATGGAAGAGCAAAGGGGAAAGAATAGACAAGACATTTCTTAGGAAAATACAGCATGGGGGCTTGCCCTGACAGATTCTGCTATTAAGATTTATTATCAAACTTTAATTAAGATTATGTGATGAGCAACACAGTGAAATCCTGTCTCTACTAAAAATACAAAAAACTAGCCAGGGTTGATGGTGTGCACCCGTAGACCCAGCTACCATGGAGGTTGAGATAGGAGTATCTCCAGGAGGCAGAGGCTGCAGTGAGCCATAATCACATCATTGTACTCCAGTCTGGGTGACAGAGTAAGACTCAAAAAAATTACATATTTATAGAAATCTGATGTATAAAAAAAGGGTCACTGCAAATTTGTGGTAAAAAGACACAGTATGAAATAAATTGTTCTGGGGCAATTGGTTATTCATTTGCAAAATATTAACTGGATCTCTACCTCGCACAATGCATAAAAATCAATTTCAGATAAAGGCCTTAAATAGGAAAGGCAAAATAACTAAACATTTTAAGAGTATGAGAATATTTTTATGGCTTCATGATAGCGAAGGGTTTCTTACACAAGACACACAAAGTATCAAAACATTGAGGAAATGATTAATGAAGTTCATGACATTAAAATTACAAACATACTCACCAAAAGACACCAGGAAGACAGAGAAAAGACAACCACAAACTAGGAAGAGATACCAGCTACATGTATTAGTATCAAAGGACTGGTATTCAGAACATACTAAAAACTCCCATAAATCAATGAGAAAAAAAAAGAAACATTGCAAAAAATAAAAGGGCAAAAGAAGCAAAAGGCATTTCCTCATATAGAAAACATGTAAAGCCAATGAATACAAAAAATTGTTCCATTTATTAGTCATCAGGAAAATGCAAATGATAATTACAATGACATGTCCTTTTATTATCACTGGACTGGTAGAATTTAAGAATTCAGAATTTTTAATACTAAAAGTTGGCAAAGATGTGAGGCAACAGAAACTCTCATATATTGCTATCAGAGTATAAATTTGTAATGCCATTTTGCAAACTAATTTGTTATAATCTAATATAGCTGAAGTTGCACATACTCTTGACTCTGATTTCATTCCTATGTATTTATCCAAGAGAAACTCTTGCACAAGTGCATCAGAAGATTTCTATTAGGAATGGTCATTACAACACTGTGTTTAGTTACAACACTGTTTTCATTGCCAGGGCAATGAAATATCCTTCAATAGCAGAATGGACTCAAACATCAGTGCAAATAAATAAGCCATAACTACATGAACCAACTTGTATGAATATCATAAGCAGTTGCTCAATGAATATTTATTGTAGCAGTGAATAAAGAGGATGATTCCAATCATAAGAAGGTCAAAATCAGGTAAAACTGAACTAAATTATATTTTAAGAGTACATCCTTATTGGGTAAAACTGTGGGAAAAAGCAAAGAAATGATTAAACCAAATTCAGGACAGTAGGGGAAGGAGAGAAGAGGTGAAAGCAGTTGTAGTATAGCTCTGAAGGACTACAAAGTTAATGTTCTGTTTCTTAAACTGGGTTTTGGGTACACAGATATATTTTATTATTATCGTTTAAACAAAACATATATCAATAAATACTAGATACTTCATTTCATAGGTCACGCGATGACTACCAGAAAACAATGTCAACTTGAGATGCGGAATGGGTAGTGATTAGCAAGGTTTACATGCTAGTTTCACTAGCAGATACTGGCATTACATGTATAACCCACATTTCTGCCTCAGCAAAAACACAAATCACTACATGTTATGGATATTCTCAAATAGTAAAATACACAGAATATAAAATTTTCACAAACTAGTGAAATACCTAGGAATACAGATAACCAGGGAGGTGAAAGATCTCTGCAATGAGAATTATACAACACTGTTCAAAGAAATCAGAGATAGCACAAATAAATGGAAAAATGGAAATGTTCAAGGATTTGAAGAATATCATTAAAATAGCAATACTACCCAAAGCATTTATGGATTCAATGTTATTCCTATCAAACTACCAATGTTCTTTTTCTTTTTCTTTTTTTTTTCTGAGATGGAGTCTCACTCTGTTGCCCCAGCTGGAGTGCAGTGGTGTGATCTCAGCTCACTGCCAACTCTGCCTCCCAGGTTCAAGTGATTCTTCTACCTCAGCCCCCTGAGAAGCTGGGATTAAAGGCAGGTGCCACCACATCTGGCTAAGTTTTGTATTTTTAGTAGAGATGGGGTTTTACCATGTTGGTCAGGCTGGTCTTGAATTCCTGACCTCGTGATTTGCCCACCTCAGCCTCCCCAAGTGCTAGGATTACAGGCATGAGCCACACGCCCAGCCTCCAATGTTATTTTTCATAGAATTAGAAAAAAGATCCTAAAATTCATATGGGGCCAGGCACAGGAGCTCATGCCTATAATTCTACCACTTTAGGAAGAATGCTTGAGGCCGGGAGTTTGAGACCAACCTGCGAAACAAAGTGAGACCCGTCTCTACAAAAAATAAAAAATTAGCCAAGTGTGGTGGCACATGCTTGTGGTTCCAGCTACATGGGAGGCTGAAGCAGGAGGATCACACTTGAACCCACAAGGCAGAGGATGCAGTGAGCCATGTTCACACCACTGTACTCCAGCCAGCCTGAGTGACAGAGCCAAGATTCTATCTCAAAAGAAAAAAACAAAAACAAAAACAAAAAAAGTATACGGAACCAAGAAAAAGCCCGAAAAGCCAAAGCAAGCATAGCCGGAGGCACTGTACACTACTGAACTTCAAACTATACTACAAAGTTACAGTAACCAAAACCAGGATGGTACTGGTACAAAAACAAACACAAAGGCCAATGGGACAGGTTAGAGAACCCAAAAATAAAGCCACACATCTACCACCATCTGATCTTCAATAAAGTAGGCAATATCAAACAATGGAGAAAGGACTTCCTATTCAATAAACAGTGCTAGGACAACTGGCTAGCCATTTGCAGAAGACTGAAATTGGACTTTTTTCTTTCACTATATACAAAAATAAACTCAAAATGCATTAATAACTTAAATATAAGACTTAAAACTATAAAAACTCTAGAAGAAAATCTAGGAAATACTATTCTGGACACAAGCTTTGGCAGAAGTCTGAAAAGCAATTGCAACAAAATAAAAAACAGATGAGTGGGATCTAATTAAAGAGCTTTGACACAGCAAAAGAAGCTATCAACAGAGGAAACAGACAACCTAAAGAATGGGAAAAAATATTTAAAAACTATGCATCTGACAAAGGCCTAACATCCAGAATCTAAAAAAGACTTAAACCAATAAGCAAACCCAAATAACTCCATTAAAAAATGGGCAAAAGACATGAAAAGACACTCCTCAAATGAAGACATATATGTGGCCAACAAGTATTTAAAAACAAGCATATAAAAAATGTTCAACATCACTAATCATTAGAGAAATGCAAATCAAAACCACAATGAGATACCATCTCGTGCAAGTCAGAATGGCTATTATGAAAAAGTAAAAAACAAAACAAAACAAACAAAAAACATGTTGTGAGGTTGTGAAGAAAAGGAAATACTTATACATTGCTAGTAGGAATATAAATCAGCTCAGCCACTGTGGAAAGCAGTATGGAGATTTCTCAAAAAACTTAGAACCATCATTCAAACCAGTAATTCCATTACTGGGTACAGACCCAAAGGAATATAAACGTTCTACCAAAAAGACAAGTGTACTTGTATGTTCACTGAAGTACTATTTACAATAGTAAAGACATGGAATCAACCTAGATGCCCACCAATGGTTGACTGGATAAAGAAACTGTGTTACACACACACCATGGAACACTAAGCAGCCATACAAAAATTAAATCACATCCGTTGCAGCAACATGGATGGAACTGGAGGCTATTATCCTAAGCAAATTAATGCAGGATCAGAAAGCCAAATACTACACATTTTCACTTATAAGTGGTGGTTAAACGTTGAGTACACATGGACAGAAAGATGCAAACAGTAGACACTTGGGCCTACTTTAGAGGAGAGGGTAAGGATTGAAAAACTACCTATCAGGTCCTATCCTCACTACCTGGGTAACAAAATCATTTTTATACAAAATCTAGCAACACACAATTTACCCACATAACAAGACTGCACATGCACCCCTCAAACCTGAAATAAAAGTTGAGGAAAAAAAGCCAAATCTACAACTGCTGAGAGGCTGTTAGATTTCTTTTCTATTCTTTTTTTTGAGGAGGAGTTTCACTCTTGTTGTCCAGGCTGGACTGCAATGGCATGATCTCCACTCACCACAACCTCTGCCTCCCAGGTTCAAGTGATTCTCCTGCCTCAGCCTCCCAAGTAGCTGGGATTACAGGCATGTGCCACCATGCCTGGCTAATTTTGTATTTTTAGTAGAGATGGGGTTTTTCCATGTTGGTCAGGCTTGTCTTGAATTCCCAACCTCAGGTGATCCACTTGCTTTGGCTTCCCAAAGTGCTGGGTTTACAGGCGTGAGCCACCACGCCCAGCCTATATTTCTATTAAATGATATATGTATAACAAACACTTCATATAATTTGATATACCTAGGTAAGATACTATTTTAAATTCTATTTTTAAAAGCAATTATCAATATTTGGAAATTACTGTGGGTCTTTTCTATACACTTAGACAGATATAACCAAGATAAGTATGATATGATATAGACTTGCAGAAAATAGTGTTACTTAAGCAATTTCCTAACCTGTAAGAAAAATTATTTTAGGAGAAATGAAACTTAAGGATATGAATCTAGAATTGGTTCTTTGATCTAATTCAATTCAAAAGCATTAATAAGTCTTCTGCCAGTAGTTAATGAGAAACTGCTAGTCCATGGCATGCAATGGCAAAACTTAGATTTTTTTTTTTTGAGATAGAGTCTCACAGTGTCACCCAGGCTGGAGTGCAATGGCACAATCTTGGCTCACCACAACCTCTGCCTCCCAGGTTCAATTGATTCTCTTGTCTCAGCCTCCCAAGTAGCTGGGATTACAGGCACCTGCCACCACCACAACTGGCTAATTTTTTATATTTTTAGTAGAGACAGGGTTTCACTATGTTGGCCAAGCTGGTCTCAAACTCCTGACCTCCTGATCCACCCGCCTCAGTGTTCCAAAGTGCTGGGATTACAGGCATGAGCTACTTTGCCTGGCCAAAAAAATTAATTAAAGCAAATTATCACGTATGGACAACTATAATCAAGTGCCTATGGATAACCAAATAGCTACTGCCATAAAATGTTTTAGTTCAAATAAGAACAATGGGGTTAGTCCATTGTTTTAAAGTATGCTAGAGAATTTGGAGAAAGATTACAATGAGTTCAGGCTTTAAATTCCTATCACAAGTTTCAGGTAAGGGAACAGAAAAATGTCTATGACTGCTCTAAAACATAAATCAAGCTGCAGTGTTAAGATGTCTAAATGTAATAAACGAAGTCTAATATTTTAGCTGACTCAGCTAACAAGATACACTGAGTTCACAACCTCACAGGTCTTTTAGGTTAAATTAGATACTGATGGAGAAGAAGAGTGTGGTAACTATGTACTGTAAATTTAGGTAAGCTGGTACTACATTACCTTAAATTCCTTTCTGCGTATGGTGCTGTTAGTGTCACTGTGATTGGAAGATGGAAGTGATGCAGCATCTATGCTTATGCTCAGAGGTCAATGTAGGGTCAGGTGCCCTTGCAGCTTGTTCACACTGTCACTAATCAAAAAGATGCTCAACACTTCCATTAGGGAGATGCAAATCAAAACCACAACGCAATACCGACTTCACATACATTAGGATGGCTACTATTAAAAATATATATATCAAACATTGGTGAGGATGCGGAGAAACTGAAACACTTGTGCTGCTGGGAATGTAAAATGATGCAGCTACTATGCAGAACAGTATGACAGTTCCTCAAAAAATTAAAAGGAGAGGCCAGGCACGGTGGCTCACACCTGTAGACCCAGCACTTTGGGAGGCCAAGGTGGGCGGATCACGAGGTCAAGAGACTGAGACCATCCTGGCCAACATGATGAAATCCCATCTCTACTAAAATACAAAAATTAGCTGGGCGTGGTGGCACACACCTGTAGTCCCAGCTGCTCGGGAAGGCTGAGGTAGGAGAACTGCTTGAACCCGGGAGGCGGAGGTTGCAGTGAGCCGAGATTGCATCACTGCACTCCAGCCTGGTGCCTGGTGACAGAGCAAGATTCTGTCTCCAAAAACAACATTAAAAGGAGAATTACCATATGATCTAGCAATTCTACCTTTGGTTATATACTCAGAATAATTGAAAGGAGGAGCTTGAAGAGATGTTTGTATATTCATGTTCATAACAGCATTATTTACAATAAACAAAAGGTGATATCAACCTAAAGTATCCACTGACAGATGAATAGGTAAACAAAACATGATATATACATAAAATGGAATATTATTTAGCCTTAAAAAGGAAGGAAATTCTGACACATGCTACAATATTATGCTAAATCAGCCAGTCACAAAAGAACAAATGCATGATTTCATTTATATAAAGTACTTAGTGTACCCAAATTCATAGATACAAAAAGTAGCATGGTGGCTGCCACGAGCTGGGGGCAGGGGAAATGGGAGTTATTGCTTCATAGATAGGAAGTTTCAGTTTGGGAAGATGGAAAAAGTTCTGGAGATGTATGGTGGTGACATTTGCACAACAATATAAATATACTTAATGCCACCAAGCTGTACATTTAAGGATGGTTAAAATAGTAAGTTTTTTTTTTTCTTTTTTCTGAGACGGAGTTTCGCTCTTGTTACCCAGGCTGGAGTGTAATAGCGCGATCTTGGCTCACCGCAACCTCCGCCTCCTGGGTTCATGCAATTCTCCTGCCTCAGCCTCCTGAGTAGCTGGGATTACAGGCATGCGCCACCATGCCCAGCTATAAAATAGTAAGTTTAACGTTACATATATTTAACCACAGTTTTAAAAAATCCAACTAGAGTTCACTGAGTCCTTAAGCACTTTCATACTTTTTGGAATAAAAACATGTTCAAGTCCTTCTTATATTTTCCTTGTCCTATCCTACTGCTAGCCCTTTCTTCAAGGAGCTCTAATTCCTTTTAGTAGACTTATATTTAGAAACCAAGATCTGGACACTAGACATGCTCACTGCTATAGGGTGGCTCTACTGCCAGACTCTCTCAGTGAACAGAGCCAGGAAATATATACATGCATTCCTAACTCTTCCCCTCATATACACACACAGACATATACCCACATTTCCACCTGTATTTATTTATATGTAGATAAGCATCATTTAGCTTGAATTCATCTAAAACCATATGATTTATTCTAGCTCTCTCCTTTTCCATGTTTGTACTCACTTCTCTAGCTGTGAAAAACTTCACTACCATTACCCTCAATAGATTTACTTATTTGCTCAGTCTTCTGGCTATAAACCATATCCTGATTTCACTAGGCCACCTATACTACCTCATTTAAACTCAATGTTTCTAAGCATAAGGTCCAGATTCTATTTGGCTGTCATTACTTCTATCCCTGAGCCTGTTTAATGGTGCTTGGACAAGAAAAGAAAGAAGGGAGGGAAGGAGAAAGGCAAGGAGGGAGAGAAGAAGATGGAATGGGAGGGGGAGAGGAAAGGTAGAAAGTATAATTTCTAAAAAATTTTAATTCTTAGTTGGTTTTTGCTGATGTAAAGAAATGCTATTGATTTTTATAGACCAATCTTACATTTGAAAACTGAATCATCTTATTAGTAAAAATAGTTTGTTCTATCTGATACATTTTCTAGGTAGAGGATCAGAAATCTGATTTTCTACCTAAAAATAATGACAGCTACCGACACACTAATAACATTGTGAATAGTATGATAATAGTAAGCATCTTTGTCTTGCTCCAATTTTAAAGGAATGCATATAAAGTTTCTTCATTAACTACAAGGCTTGCTGTAGGTTTTACCAAACATGGAAGCTCTTTTCTATTAACATCTTCTAAGAACTTTAAACAAATAGGATTGAACTTTATTAAATGCCTTTTCTTAACTGACTGAGAAAACCATAATTCTTTTCTTTTAATCTGTTAATGGGTGCATTACACTGAAGGAATCCTAGGTTTAACTCCACTATACTATGACTTTTTACTTTTTTAAAGTACTGCTGGATTCAATTAGCCAGTATTTTACTTAAAAGTTCTGCATTTACATTCATAAGAAAAAAGGGGCTTTTTTTAACCATTATTTTTATTGTATTATCTGATTTTGGAAACAGATTTACTTGAGCTTTACATTTTATTAAAAACATAATGCTGCCTGACAAAAGACATAAATAGAATGAAATATATAACACACCATTTACATAATTTAAAATACACATGTACTAAACAATATACATTTTTCAAGGACAACTGCATAGAAAATAATATATTCAAAACATTAAAATATCCACAGTATATACATACTTTGAAACATCATGTTGCATATGATAAATATACAACTTTATCTGTCAATTAAAATAACATTTAAATGCTTGAGGGAGACTGGGAGCATAATGCTGATAAAAATAAACAAATAAATAAACGAAGGGAACTGGCAGGGACCAAAGATTATAATGTGTTATGAACTGGAGAGTGCCAAGATTGCTTCTCATAAGCAGGGATTTAAAAAAAAAGTGTCCCGAGATCATGAAATTCAGAGGAGGAGACACATTAGAGGGCAATTAGTCCAATCTCCCTGAAAATGTAGAAATCCTTTTCAGCTTTCCTGACAAATGACTGTAAGAGTGTTTGATGGCACAGTTTATGAGATGGGAATGCATTTCTACAAAGCTGCCCATTTCACTGTTGAAAAGTTTCAAATGTTAGCTCTGATCTACCCCTTCCCAAACTTACCAATCAGAACATCTGATGATAGGGCTCAGGAATTGAACATGAAAAGTTTTAAAAATGACTACTCCAGGTAATAGGATACTGATATTTCAACTCTAGGTATATATCAAATTTACTTGTGGAACATTAAAAAAATACAGATGTGTAAGCTTCTTCTATGGTGATTGTGAATTGGCAGGTATGAACATTTGCCCTTTAAATATATCAATGACACAACTGTCCACTGGCCAGCTGTATGTAAACTTTAAGTTTTACTTTCAAGCTAGGCCACAAATTATCAACATGTCTATCAACATTCTCTAATCTAGAGATAGCTGTGCACAGAGATACAAAGGTGAACAGAGCCTGGCTTGGGTTGATAATTAGATTATAGTCAAGAAAGGGGCAAAAGCTACTGGCCTGTGAAGGGACAGAAATTCAGTATAGGGACTAAAATTCTAACCAGCTGAGGTAAGCAGCTACTTACAACGAATTCATTTACTCGTTTACTAATTATTCAAATGTTTAGTGAGAGACTACTTCATGACAGACAAAATGGGAAATACAGAGGTCAACAGGCAATATCATTATATGTGGTAAGTGCCACTGCAGGATCATGGTGGATAGTGTGGGGGAAGTGCAAGATGAAATAGAAGCAGCCCCCAATCCATGCTTCATGGGCTGAGGAAGGCTTCTAGGAAGAAAGGACATCTAAGCTGAAATTAAATGATGAGCAGCAGTTGGCCACGGGAAAGGAAAGACTGAGGGAGCAGGAAGGAGAAAGGAGAGAGGGAAGAAACAGTGTTCCAAATGAAGGCAACAAATGTGTAAGGCCTGGGGACCGACAGCAGTGAATGATTAGACTCTAGGTATAGGCAGGGGCCAAGATCAGATCAGAATTTACTCTGAAGGCAGAGGATTTTAAATTGTGAAGTGACAAGATACAACTTGAAATATACAAATATCACTTTGGTGAAATGGAGAACAGTTATAGGAATGGGTCAGGGTGGAGGTAGGGTGACCAGTTAAGAAGTTGGTGCAGGCTGGGCAAGGTGACTCACACCTGTAATCCCAGCACTTGGGGAGGCCAAGGCCGACAGATCATGAGGTCAGGAGTTAGGGACCTGCCTGATCAACATGGTGAAATCCGTCTCTACTAAAAATGTAAAAATTAGTGAGGTGTGGTGGCACACGCCTATAATCCAGTCAGAGGCTGAGGCAAGAGAATCGCTTGAACCCAGGAGGTGGAGGTTATAGTGAGCCAAGATTGTGCCACTGCACTCCAGCCTGGGTGACAGAGTGAGACTCCAACGAAAAAAAAAAAAAGAAGTTGATGCAGTAACACAGTAATTTAGGAGATTAATTTAGGCTTGAGATTTGAAAGGCAGAAGCAAGAGATGGTAATACAAATGAGTAAGATTGCCTAGAGAGAATTTTAGACTGAGAGAAGTGTAAGGCCTGACCACGCCATGGACGGCATGGAAACCTCTGTGACCTGCACGTACACCTCTGGATGGCCTTCCGGAATTAGAAAACCTGAAGTAGCTGAAAAATCATGAAAAGCAGACCAATCAAACCCTTGTGGTGCCTAACTAACTTGAGACATTCTTCTATTGTTTCTTATTCCAGCCTCAATTGACAAGGCCACTGGACTTTGTAACTGACCTTGGCCAACCTAGTGACTCCATACCCTACAACCCCTTTCCAACTTGCTGCGACCCCCTCCCAGGTTGCAAAAAACTGCCTTAAACTGCAACTTCTGTAACTTTCCACTGTTTATCAAAAACCTATAAAATCAACTCCTATTCTCCACCTTCTGCTGACTCTTTTTTTCAGACTCAGCCCGCCATGTTGCTCACACAAAGCCTGTTCGAGGAGTCTCTTCATTCAGAGTGCGTGTTTTAGCAAGAAGATCTAAAGATGGATCTACAGAGCCAAACACAATTACAAGACTTTCATTTGGAATGCATTGCTTTAATTTACCAGTTATGAGATTTTGAAAAAGCACTTAATTTCTTTCAGTCTATTTCCAGAGGGCAATGTGATTGTGGCTTACCCAGTTTTGTGGACAAATGAAAGCTGAGATTATCTGAGGGAGTCCAGAGTGATATAGGCACCCAAGAAGGAAGAGGATAGGACAATTATAGATGCTGACTGGATGATTTTTTTACAAAGAAAAGTGGAAAATGAAAGCAGACTTGGGGAACAATGGTGGGGGCAGGAACTGACATCGTTTGATGGTCCCTTCTGTTTAGGTCATTCCCTGAAAGGAGAAGTAAACCAAAGAATGACAAAAGAAAATAATGTCCACATGGATGAAGCTTGTTGAGTGACAACTTCATTATAGCATGGCCTGGGAGAGCTGTTCTATGAAAAACATCAATCTCTGCATCTTTAATAAAGTGTTTTTCTTTTTGTCTGATTACATTTCTCAGAGAACAGTTTTACAATCTCTTACCTTGAGGGTAGCCTGCCAGGATTCTGGAGGCTAAAGGGAGAAAACCCACTGGCATTCTCAATATTTGGCATTCACGTAACCTCCTTGTTTGGAGGAAAACAGAACTTCCCTCAACCAGACCCAGTATTTCCCAGGCCAATGACAGCCTCTCTCTCATAAAAATAAACAAATAAACAAACAAACATCTAATCTTCTGCCACAGTAAAGGAGAGGCAGCTGGCTGTTTATACCAAATTAGGAAAGGATCTGGGAGGGGGATCCAACAGAATCTTAAATCGCTTTCAACCAATCCTCTATTTTTATGTTTTAGCCTCACCTTGTCATACTGCTTGAAGAGATACATGATATTACTAATTCCTGAGCCTTTTGGGGTTTTGTAAACTGGGCTGCTTCAAGGCTTTTCCTGCCGCTACTTGGGAAAAGGTTTTCTTGGGTCTGCTAAGTAAAGATGACTCATCTATCAGCTTTCTAGTTTCTAAGATATTGCTGTTGTCTTCTCTCCTGCTTTGCCTGTGGGTTTACGCATTTTTTTAAGTGGTTTACTTTTGCTTTAATGGGGGTTTTGGTGGTGGCAGAGGTTAATGTGCATATGCAATCTACTTACTTTAACCAGAGGTTACTCTATCTACTGTTCTCTTCTCCAACCACATTTCTATACTATACTCACTAATATGGAAATATTCTTCAGTTTTTAAAAACACAGGCTGTTTCCTGCATATCAAAACCATAATGTGATACCACCTTATTCCTGCAAGAATGGCCATAATCAAAAAATGAAAAAAAAAAATAGATGTTGGTGTGGATGCAGTGAAAAGAGAACACGTCTACACTGCCGGTGGGAATGTATACTAGACAACCACTACAGAAAACAGTCCGAAGATTCCTTAAAGAACTAAAACTAGAACTACCATTTGATCCAGCAATGTCACTACTGTGTATTTACCCAGAGGAAAAGAAGTCATACAAAAAAGATTCTTGCACACTCATGTTTATAGCAGCATAATTCACAATTGTAAAAATGTAGAGCCAACCCAAATGCCCATCAATCAATGAGTGGATAAAGAAACGGTGGCACATATATATATGATGGAATACTACTCAGCCATAAAAAGGAATGAATTAACAGCATTCACAGCAACCTGGATGAGATTGGAGACTATTATTCTAAGTGAAGTAACTCAGGGATGGAAAACCAAACATCGTATGTTTTCACTCATAACTGGGAGCTAAGCTATGAAGTTGCAAAGGCATAAGAATGACACAATGAACTTTGGGGACTCAGAGGGAAAGGGTGGGAAAAGGGTGAGGGATAAAAGACTACAAATTGGGTATAGTGTATACTGCTTGGGTGATGAATGTGCCAAAATCTAACAAATCACTGCTAAATAAATTACTGATGTAACAAACACCACCTGTTCCCCAATAACTTATGGAAATAAAAACAAAACAAACAAACAAACAAACAAACAAACAAAAAACACAGGCCCTTTCCTAATTCTTTTTCTTTTCTAGCAATTTCTCCTAGAAGATCCCTCCAGATCTCTGATAAATGCCTTCTGTAACCACCTCCTTCCCACTCCAAATCCAGTAACCCTGTAAGAGTTTTCATAGTACTTTTCCACACATTTCTTATCAGTGCTTATCTTACTCAGCCTGTGAGTCTTTCCTTTTAGACTGTGCACTCTTTGAGAACCAAGATTATATCTTAATCATCTTAGTATGTCCAGTAACTAGTACCCAGACTAATATATGATAGAAATCAGTAAATGTTCAGAAGAAGAAAAAATGAGTAAATAACACCCTGATTAAGCAGGATGTATTCTACTGATTTATACATTCTTAATAATACCCCCAAATCTCCTACCTCATACGTACAGACTAGTTATCAACACTGCTTGAGTAAGCAAAGCTCTTGTGGGGTTACTTAAAAACTTTGAAATTGTGAAGTCAATCTGATATGAAAAGTTTGGCCTTCCAGAAGCCTTTTTTCTCATACTTTTAAACCTCTATATGGTTTCCTATACTATTCAGAGCCCTTGTCCTATGAAGCCCAACGTAAGAAATTATAAGCAACCAATTAAATTTTATAAAAATTTTGTAAGCAATTGGAATTTTCAGCCTTGACAATATCTGATACTTGACTTTGAAGCCTCTCCTCTTTAATAAGGTAGGATACTAGGTTACTTTTAGAGATATTAGCCTTTGGCCACTGTCAGCTGAAGTCACGCTAAACCCAGTGTTTAGTGTAGCTTACCTTTTTTAAAAAAAGTCTATAGTAATACTTTCTCCATGGAGAAAATAGTACATCGACTTTCATTCTGGCAAAATCCCCAGACTAGCGCTTTGAATAGTACTGTGTTAAATCATTTCACTATTTCAATCATTTCATTCATTATGTCCTTATATCTTAACTTCTGTTCCACATTTTCCGTTTTTTATCTCTCTCTGCTCCACTAATTTTTGTGTTTGATATAGTCACAGGACTATGTTTTATGGATATCCAGTTCTCTGAGTACTATTTTCAGAAAAAACTTTCCTTTCCCTATTGCATTGCTTTGGTGCCTCTCTTGAAAATACCAGATATGTGGGTCCATTTCTAATGCTCTTTTTCTTTGGTCTGTTTGTTGATGCTATGTCAGTACCACGGTTTTATTGTAGATTGATATAAAGTCTTGAAATCAAGTAGTGTAAGTCCTCCCATTTTGTTCCTTTCAAAGAGTGTTTTGCCAATTCAAAGTTCTCTGCATTTCCACATAAATTTGAGAACCAACTTGTCAATTTCTAGAAAAAAAATCTGCTGCAATTTTAATTTGGATTCTATTCCATCTATAGATCAATCAACAGAGAATTCTTAACAATATTGTATCATCCACATCTTTTAAGTTTCTTTTTTTTTAAAGACAGAGTCTTGTTCTATCTCCCAAGATGGAGTGCAGTGGTGCAATATTGACTCACTGAAACCTCTGTGTCCTGGGTTCAAATGATTCTCATGCCTCAGCCTCCTGAGTAGCTGGGATTACAGATTGAGTTTTTTACTTTTAATAATTATGTAACTTATCTGGCCATTTTTGTTAGTCTCTTGTTATTTGCTTATTTCGTATTCGATCTTTAACTTTTAAAATATTTAAATTATTATATATTTGAATTGGATGATTTCAATATATATAATAATTTTGGGGCTTGGTCTAAATCTGGGGGTTATTGGTTGTTTCTGTTGGCAGTAATTCATACTGGCTCATTTCTTTGATTTAGAATCCATTTCAAATTGTGAGGTCATGTTTTATCGGATTTTCTCTGTAGGAATCCTGACTGGGAATGCATTATTCCAACAAAGGATTTACAATAGTTTGTTATGGAGGCAAAGGTAGAGAGCATGCTACCTGAATAAGGATTACTTTCTTTTTATTCCAGTGTTCCAGCCTGACACAAAACTTTCAGGTTCAACCAGATGGCAACACTCAGAGAGGCCAAGGATGTACTCACAAATCTGACTGTCCCAACTGCTAATTGCTCAGGGTTTGGCTTTCTCTATTTGCCCTTTTTTTCAGAGTATAAGGTATACATTAGAGATTTTCTTTTATTCTTGGGAGAAGCAATGTATCAAAATCATAGTTTATATTTGTAATTTTCTGAGATCTATTTCTATGTTAGTGAGAGGGTTCCTCATAGTATGCAATTTAACGTGATGCTGGAAATAGAAGACTTCACTGGGTTTTCAAACTAAAATTTATTCTTAAAAGATCTTAGCTAGGATCTAGACACATATTTAACTGTATATTTGATAAAATAGAAAGTTAAGGCCATGATATTTTTGGAGAGATTTTTAGTAATCTCAGTTTCAAAAAATACTAAAATATGATCAGTTCTTTGAAATGAAATGATAAACAGGAATAGTCTATAACCTCTATGAAACAGTGCTGTAAAAAATTACATTAGCATTGAAATAAGCTCATAAACAGTCTTCTGGCAGTAATCATGTTCCACTTAATTTTCCCTTGTGGACAGGAAAGACAGAAGAGTAACTTCTAGGTCATGAAAAGCAAAAATTACCAAAGTTTTTGAATCACTACCTAAAAATTAGTTCATTTAGTTAATATTTCTTTCTTAAAACATCAACACAGATGTTTGGCCACTCTGCCTTGAAACTCTAGGCTTTTGTTAAAAAATGTTCAGAATGTCATGTTAAATCCCTGTTGATAAATACGTTGTTGCATGAAGAATATAAATACTAACAAATCCCAAGTGGGTAACACATTAAAGCAGTAACACATTAAACTAAGAACATCACACATAAGCCCATTCATAACTGAGAAGGGCCTCTATATAACGTTCAACAATAGCATGTGCTTGATGAAGCACAGGATCTATTTTTATGTATACATAAAATAGTGGATTATAAAATATTAAGTGCTCCTCAATCCATTTTTTTTTTTTTTTGAGACGGAGTTTCACTGTTGTTACCCAGACTGGAGTGTAATGGCGCGATCTCGGCTCACCGCAACCTCCGCCTCCTGGGTTCAAGCAATTCTCCTGCCTCAGCCTCCCGAGTAGCTGGGACTACAGGCACACACCACCATGCCCAGCTAATTTCTGTATTTTTAGTAGAGACGGGGTTTCACCTTGTTGACCAGGATGGTCTCAATCTCTTGACCTCGTGATCCACCCGCCTCAGCCTCCCAAAGTGCTGGGATTATATAGGCGTGAGCCCCCACGCCCGGCGCAATCCAATTTTTTTTTCTTCAAACAACTCCTGAGTGAATCAATTGTATTAGAAAGCTGCAAAAAACTTCAGGTCTTTTTGTTTCTAGAAATATAATTATTCAAATGAAAAATATTTGTAGCCTAAGTGTATCTGCTATTCTACAAGTGTCATAATTGTACATGCTAAAATTAAGTTCAGAGAAAGCCTTAAAAGTTCATTCTTCAGTTAATAATCAGCACAGAAAGTACTAATAGCAAAAAGTTCCAAAATGGTTTTTGTAATTTTAATACCAATTATTGGAGAATCAGAAAATTACTTGACTTTAAGACTTCTAGAGACCTTAATCTGTTAATTCTGTTCCTTTATTCTCTATCATAATGGTAACAAACTAACTGTAATAAAGTAACAAAAGATGTGGCCTCTTAAGGGCAAGTTCTTCTCACAGGATACTAAAATTTCCTTTCTAAAAAACTGAGGACTTTTTCAAATTATAAAAGTAATATATGCTTGTTTTATATCTTATATAATGCAGTTATGTGTGTATGTTTCAAGCAGAGAAGGGTTTAAAATGGAAATCAAACTCTTCTAATCTATATCCCACAAATAAACATTGGTATCTGTCTCATCAGAATAATCTTAACAGGGTTGTGTAAATATTCTTCCAGATTTTTACTATCATATACATATATACACACATACAATTTTAGATTAAAGATAGATTCATATCTACTTTATGTAACTTCCTTTTCACCTACCTAGCAATATATAATAGAAGTTTTTGCATATCAGTACATATATAGATCTACTTGTTTGTATTTAGTAGCTGAACAGTATTCTAAAGAAGAGTTGTACCATATTTAATCAATATCCAAAGGGTAAGCATTTAGGTTGTTTTTGATTTTTGCTATTATAGTCTTACATCTACTCTCTCATACACTAAAGAATGTATAGCCAGTAAAAGTGAATAATCTCCTAAATTGTCAATTAACTTAAACAAACTACAAAGCATTTGAAATGAGTTTGAGAAGATAAATATTCCTTGAGAAAAATCTAACTGCAGTACTCTAAGACATAAAATATGCCTAAGCTATAGGCATATACAAGCTAAAGTTATGAAGAATGATAAAATGAACACCCATGTACCTAAATAGAAAATTACCATTACACTGGAAGATCCCCATGTTCACTGCCCTTCCTCTCTGTCCCCAAGAGGTAATTTTCTTAAATATTTTGTTTCTTAATGACTTAGTTTTAAAGCATATTTTTACCAAGTATGTTTCTATCACTAGATTAAATATCCTTAAATAATATATAACGTGTGTTTGAATTTTATATAAGTAGAACCATATTATAGTTGAATTGTTCTTTTTTCATTTTTATGTAACTCAGGACAGTGCTGACGAATTTTCTTTTTGTATATAATAATCTCCTTTAAGATTCATCTACATTATACCTTGTGACTGCAGTTTATTTCTTTTCCTGTTTTCTTTGAGACAGAGTCTTGCTCTGTTGCCCAGGCTGGAGTGCATTGGCGCAATCTCAGCTCACTGTAGTCTCTGCTTCCTGGGTTCAAGGGATTCTCTTGCTTCAGCCTCCTGAGTAGCTGGGACTACATGTGTGTGCCACCACATCCAGCTAATTTTTGTATTTTTTTTTTACTAGAGATGGGATTTCACCATGTTGGCCAGGATGGTCTCCTGACCACATGACCTGCCAGCCTCAGTCTCCAAAAGTGCTGGGATTACAGGTGTGAGCCACTGTACCTGGCCCAGTTTATTTATTTCCTCTGATAAAAATATTCTAGTGTAAGAAGATATTATAAATTATCCATTCTAATGCTGGTTGGCACATGAGTCATTTCAAGTTTTCTGCTATTTTGAACAATGTTGCCATTAACTTTTTGTAGGTATCTCTTGATGTATGTGAGCCAGAGCTCCTCTAGGAATGAAAATAGAATATGCTTCACATGCAGCTTTATAAGATAATGACAAATAATCTTATTTCTTCTTTTCTATCTTATTAAATTTTCTAAAGTAGCTATACCAACTTACACGTTCACTGGCAGAGTTTATATGTTCTATTTGTTACATAAATTTGTTTGATATTATCAGATTTTTTAATTCTTGCCAAATAGAGTGTAAAAGGCTCCCCTTGTAGTTTCAATTTGCATTTCTTCAATTATTGACACAGATCATCTTGTTACACACTCATCATCCAAGTGGGTTTCCTGATATCCTTTTTTGTTTGTTGGTTTTGAGATCTTATGTTAGGCTGATTTATAAGTGCTGCTCTGGACAGTTATACAGTTTATTTACATTGAGGAGTTGTCTGACTTGAACATACTGTACATGGCAATTAGAAGTCATCATGGCAAGAGAAAAACCACAGCTGGCCCCTGCAGCCAACACAAAAACCAGAGAATGGTAGGGGAAATGTAGAGATAAAGGTGGGGTTTGTTTCTTATTACAAAAGAAAATAAATAACTTCTCAGTAGTAACAAAGGAATGGAATATTTCACACTGGGAGAAAAAGACATCGGGATACAAAATTACAAGTGTTTTGACTCTAGCCCTCTCCCCCTATCCTTCAAGAGCAGAGGTAGGAGAGAGTTAAAGCAAACAAGTAATTCTGTAAAAATTACTTAGAAACCCTACAGATTTGATTAAAATCTAAACTTCTATTTTGTTTTTTAAAAATTTAATATACCAAACGGCCTGCTTTAGAGACGTGTTATTCCCACCAGAAGATAACCCCAATATCCCCTCTGTCAAATAACATGTTCAAGTTGACTAGCCAACTCTTGACCTCTCAGCTAACTGAGTAGCTGGGATTATAGGCACACACCACCATGCCTGGCTTATACTTCTTATAATCTGAGCACTAACCTCTCACTCTGGGGTTTATGTTTTCACTCTCTTTATGGTGTCTTTTAATGAATGGAAGTTCTTAATTTTAATTTTGTCAAATTTATCTATCTTTCCTTTTAAGATTGGCACTAGTGACTTAACAGATCTTTCCCTACCCCAATGTCGTAAGGATATTTCCTATATTACATTTGAAAAATTTTAGGCTTTATAAATTGGCTTTTTTTGGCTCTTCATATTTAAGTCTTTAATACATGTGGAATTGATTCTTGTGTACTATGGGAAGTACATGTGGATTTTTTGTATCAGTGGTATATTATGTATACATGTCCCAGCACTATTAATTTAACTGCTCATCTTTTCTTTCTTTTTTTTTTTTTTGAGACTGAGTTTCACTCTTGTTACCCAGGCTGGAGTGCAATGGCGTGATCTTGGCTCACCGCAACCTCTGCCTCCTGGGTTCAGGCAATTCTCCTGCCTCAGCCTCCTGAGTAGCTTGGACTACAGGCACGCACCACCATGCCCAGCTAATTTTTTGTATTTTTAGTAGAGATGGGGTTTCACCATATTGACCAGGATGGTCTCAATCTCTGGACCTCGTGATCCACCTGCCTCGGCCTCCTAAAGTGCTGAGATTAGGAGGCTTGAGCCACCGCGCCCGGCCAACTGCTCATCTTTTCACTGCTGGTGCCAATTTTGTCATAAATCATGTTTCCATATATGTGTGCATCTGTTTCTGGGCTTTCTATTTTATTCTATTGGTCAATTTGTTTATGAATGGGCCAATTCTACATTGTTTTAAATAATATAATCTTTTTTTTTGAGATGGAGTTTCACTCTTTTGCCCAGGCTGGTGTGCAATGGTGCGATCTCAGCTCATTGCAACCTCTGCTTTCTGATTTCAAGTGATTCTCCTGTCTCAGCCTCCCAAAAGTAGCTGAAATGACAGGCACCTGCCACCACACACAGCTAATTTTGTATTTTTAATAGAGACTAGGTTTCACCATGTTGGCCAGGTTCAAAGTCCTGACTTCATGATCCTCCCCACTCGGCCTCCCAAAGTGCTCGTACAGGCATTAGCCACCGTACCAGGCCAAATAATATAACATTAAACTAAATTTTTTATATCTGACAAGGTAAATTGTTATGCTTTGTTATTTTTCTTTAGGAGTATATTGGTAATTTTAAGGCTTTCATTATTCTATTTAAGGTTCTCATAGGAATTGCACTACCTCTGTAAATTGTTTTGGGGAGAACTGGTATCTTTAACATACTGAATCTTCTAATCCATGTACATGGCGTATTTTCTCATTTATTTAGGTGTTGTTTCATTCATAAATTTGATTAATTTTATTCTATAATTATTGCTTTCCAATATACCAATATTTAACATGCATTTATTACTCTGGAGTCCCACAGAGGATCTTTGAAATCTTAATATTTAATTACATTTCCACCTTGTGCAAAATGTTTGAGAAAGGAACTCTGTATTACATTGGAACAGAATGCCAATGTCATAGGCTATCTAACGAGGGACATAGAATGAGGAAACAAGATGCTTAACTTCTCCTAAATTGTCTTCACTGCTTTGTGGAAAGTTTATTTCTGAAAGATCATACATGTATTTTGAAGCCAAGTGGAAATTTTGTTGTTGGGCTTTACAAACACTAAGTACTTAAATACTTGATTGAGTAATTCATTTATCATTTGGATTACCCACCATTCATTGTCCTCTGCCTGAAGAGTACAACTGAAAATTGACTGAAAAAGGCTGATATAACTATAAACATTAAGTAGTATATAACAGAATGCTTTAAAGATTACTTTTCATTTTCAAAGAACTAGTAAAATAATCTAGCATTTTTGAAGAGAAAAGAACAAAAAACATTCAATATTTATGCCAAGTAATAAATAAGTATTTCTGACAGAAATGATACAGATACTGACTCTTCATCATATTAGTTGTGGTAGGCTCAAGAACTGATACATTGGTAATTACTAAATACTATGGAAAAATGAAAAGTATTCTCAAATTTGTAGAAAAAGCTACAAATTACCTGTAGAGTACAATTCATCATCCTTATTATGTAGTCAAACTGTTGATGGTCTAATATTGCCCGGTTTTGCTGGACATGCAAACCCAATTCATCAGTAAGACATTGTCTTGCTGCCTTTCCTTTAAGGGCTCTGAGTGCAGCAGGAAGGGTCTGCGGACAAGAGAGGTACAAATGACCAAATGGTACTACTGGAGAAAGTAACTTTCTTTTGGCATATCTTTTTTTTTTTTGAGACAGAGTTTCACTCTTGTTACCCAGGCTGGAGTGCAATGGCGTGATCTCAGCTCACCGCAACCTCTGCCTCCTGGGTTCAGGCAATTCTCCTGCCTCAGCCTCCTGAGTAGCTGGGAGTACAGGCATGCACCACCATGCCCAGCTAATTTTTTGTATTTTTAGTAGAGTCGGGGTTTCACCATGTTGACCAGGATGGTCTCGATCTCTTAACCTCGTGATCCACCCGCCTCCGCCTCCCAAAGTGCTGTGATTACAGGCATGAGCCACCGCGCCTGGCAGCGGAAACAGTAACTTTCAAACAATCATCCTGAAAATTCAAACACAACCCGTAATTTATTTCACACAGTTATTAGTAAAATTAAACTCCTGGGGAAGAGGTGAGTACTAAGACCAATGATAAAATAGATTTGTAGTTATTTTATTTATAAACCAGCAAGAAATATAAGATAATTGCATGATAAATTGAAAAACATTTAATTTCACTTTTTTTCTGCCACTTAAAACTGGTTACCAAATTGTTGCTTCAGATCATGAGTGAAGGCATAGATATGTAAGACATCTTCTTTCTATAACTAGTCAATTTTCCATGGCAAGAACAGAAAGAAAAATTAAAACAATAAGAAATACAAGTGATTTTATATTTTTAAACTGGTTGGCTGGCTGCTTAATTACTATTCAGCTTTAATTTCCAACTGGAAAGTTCTATAATCTCTTCTTATTTAAATATCATAAAAAGGAAAGAAAAAGGACTCGGAGTTGCAAAAATAGGTATCTCTAGGTGTGTGCATTAAAATTCTTTTCACTTTACTATAAGAATATCCATAAAGATGTCTCCTTCAGTCCACAATGTAGGACCTAATTTACTTCACACACAATAATAATAAGCTTAAAAACCTAAAAAGTCAGAACAAAGTAGAAAGTAAGAAGGAAGTAGGAGGGCATAGTATCACTATAGGCAGGTGTAAGAAATAGGATGTGAAAGTTGAAAGCAAGAGAAGTGAAGGACTCCAACTATAAGAAAAAACAGAAACCAAAAAGCACAAAATATAAAGAATACTGGGTCAGTTAGTGTAAAGGCGAACATTTTTATATACTTTACCAGTCCCCGAAAAGAGATATTCAGAACTATGACAATGAATCAGTAAGAAAAGGTTATACTATATCCAGCATGTTTTCACTGAAGAAGGCAAGAAAACATGCTCTAAGGAGGCACATTTAAGTTGAATACCATAATTCCTGTAATTCATTACATATTCTAAAGAGTCTTTGCAATAAATAAAATTATATTTAAAATGTTAAGTTTTGGTCAAGGGTATTGGCTCATACCTATAATCTCAGCATTTTGGGAGGCTGAGGCAGCTGAATCACTTGAGGCCAAGAGTTTGAGACCAGTCTGGCCAACATGGTGAAACCCAGCTCTACTAAAAATACAAAAATGAGGTGAGCATGGTGGAGCGGGCCTGTAGTCCCAGCTACTCAAGAGGCTGAGGCAGGAGAATCACTTCAACCTGGGAGGTTGGAGTGAGCCAAAATCACGCCACTGTACTCCAGCCTGGGAGACAGAGCGAGACTCTGTCTCCAAAAATAAAAAATAAAATAAATAAAATGTTAAGTTCCTAAGTAACATGCCAAAATAGGGTTTTATGAACAATGTTTCAAAGTCGGAGAGAAAAAATTACTACAGATATTTTCCTGGTGGTCAAGCTTGGCCTAACAGCTTTAAATCTTACACATTATTCATTTAAAATGATCCAAACAATGAGAGGATACTTTATTAGGAAAAGGGATAGAATTAAAGAAGAGATCAGCTGGTAACCTCGGCATGTAAATCTGAAAGGGAAATGGTAAATGCTTATTTGGGAAAGATGGTATTTTATTACCTTTTCAGTCTCCAAAATTTTATTTTCAAATATGAATGAGATGCAGTTTCGGACAACTTCTAGTCTCTGTGCACTGTTGAAAACTGTCGTCACCTTGTCCATTATCGAAACTAGTAAAAGAATATAAAGAAAGCACAAACAAATTAAACTCCTTTGGTTGTTACAAAAGCAAAGAGACTATCACCTTGTCCATTAGCAAAACTAGTAAAAGAATATACTTTGGGAGGCCGAGACGGGTGGATCACGAGGTCAAGAGATCAAGACCATCCTGGTCAACATGGTGAAACTCCGTCTCTACTAAAAACACAAAAAATTAGCTGGGCATGGTGGCGTGTGCCTGTAATTCCAGCTACTCAGGAGGCTGAGGCAGGAGAATTGCCTGAACCCAGGAGGCGGAGGTTGCGGTGAGCCGAGATCGCGCCATTGCACTCCAGCCTGGGTAATGCGAGCGAAACTCTGTCTCAAAAAAAAAGAATATAAAGAAAGCACAAATAAATTAAACTCCTTTGGTAATTACAAAAGCACAAAGACCGTTACTTTAAGATTGTAGGGTGGGTGTGGAGGCTCGCGCTGGTAATCCCAGCACTTTGGGAGGCTGAGGTGGGATGATCCCTTGAGTCCAGCTGTTTGAGACAAGCCTTGGCAACATAGCAAGACCCTTCTCTACAAAAAATACAAAATTAGCCATTATGGTGGCTTGGCTTGCACTGTAATCCCAGGGACTTGGGAGGCTGAGGTGGGAGGATCACTTGAGCCCAGGAGTCCAAGGTTGCAGTGAGCTAGTATAGTACTACCAAACTACAGCTCAGTGACAGAGTGAGACTGCATTTCTTATTAGGAAACAAATAGCTGGGCATGGTGGCGTGTGTCTGTAGTCCCAGCTACTTGGGAGGCTGAGGCCAGAGGATCTCTTGAGTCCAGGAGTTCTGGGCTGTAGTGTGCTATGCCGATCGGGTGTCCACACTAAGTTCGGCATCAATATGGTGACCTCCTGGGAGTGGGGGACCACCAGGTTGCCTAAGGAGGGGTGAACCGGCCCAGGTCGGAAACAGACCAGGTCAAAACTCCTGTGCCTATTAGTAGAGGGATCACGCCTGTGAATAGCCACTGTACTCCAGCCTGGGCAACATAGCAAGAACCCATCTCTTAAAAAACAAACAAACAAAAAGAAACAAACAAATAAAAACTGTTTATATGACCTATACTTTATTTTTTCCCTTATTACAGAGCACTGAAGGTATTCCATATCATTATTTTGATTACATGTTGAAGTGTCAGGCTAGTTAATTAATAATTTCACAGGACAGATTCTAATGAGACACTTAACTCTTTTGCAAATTAATTCACACTGCAAAGCAAAATTATATTAAAAAAGTAAACATCTATTTTAAACTTTGTTTATAACTAGTAATATTGTTAATATTTCTAAGATATTACCAAAGAAAAACTACATTCCAAAAATTATTACATGTTGCAAATTTGAATAGAGAGAACTTGAAGGAAACAAGTAGTGTAAAAAAAGATAAATGATCATGATCAATTATCTGCTATACTGTCTTAGGAAAGTCACTTTTTAGTCATGCAAACTTATCACCTTTCACATTTTACCATAGGGTTAGAAAATTCTAGTGTATTACTGAGACTACTAAGCTAGTTACCTAAATAAATTTAACTTATTAATATTAGAAGGATATAAATGAAAGTAGTATTTATACAAAATTTATACTTTCACAAAGAACTATACTATGCCATTTGTTTAAATGGTAGTAACAATAATTCTTTTTTTATATAAATTTAAGGAGTACAAGTACAGTCTTGTCACATGGACAAAATGCACAGCAGTAAAGTTTGGGCTTTTAGTGCATCCATCACCCAGAATAGTGTATATTGTAGCCGTTAAGTAATTTCTCATCCCGCACCCCTTTCCCACCCTCCTAGCCTTCTAAGTTTCCAATATCTTATTATTCCACACTTGATGTCCATGTGTACACATTATTTTAGCTCCCATTTATAAGTGAGAACAGTATTCATAATTCTCAAGCCAAAAAGACTGCTTGTATTTTAAGGCTACTCTTTGGAATCTAGAGGCACAATCCCTTCACCTTCTTCCATACCTAAGAAGAAAGACTATCATATTTTACTCGTTAGTATTCCTTTCATCTCATCTATAAAAACTTGTATTCTTCAAATAATGTTCTAAACTTTTTTTTTTTTTGAGACAGAGTTTCGCTCTTGTTGCCCAGGCTGGAGTGCAACGGCACAATCTCAGCTCACTGCAACTTCTGCCTCCCAGGTTCAAGCGATTCTCCTGTCTCAGCTTCCTGAGTAGCTGGGACTACAGGCATGTGCCACCACACCCGGCTAATTTTGTATTTTTAGTAGAGACGGGATTTCTCCATGTTAGTCAGGCTGGTCTTGAACTCTCGACGTCAGGCGATCCAACCGATGTGGCCTCCCAAAGTTCTAGGATTACAGGCATGAGCCATCACACTCAGCCTTAAATTTTTGTTTTTTTAAATCAAAATGACTATAGGTTCATAATAAGCTGCAAAAGTAATACAAAGAAGATCCTTTTACTCATCACCCAGCTTCCTCCCATGGTGACATCTTTCATAACTATGTTTTATCGGAATAAGGAAAACACCTGGCACAATACAACGAACTAGACTATAGACCTTACTTGAATTTTACCAGTTTTCTTCAAATCATTTTTAATCATGTAACATTAATTTTCTGGTTAAACTGATTATTTCACACAACTTTTCTCTTTGGAATGCTCATTAATAATTGTGGGCTCTGGTGCTTCCCACATAGGTTGGTGGCATAAACTGAATATCTATATTAGAACAGAAAACTTACAATCTCCAATTAATATAACATACTTCATTGAAAGAGCATACTTAAACATCTTTAAGTTATGTTTATAAACTTTTAATTCTAAAATATCTTTAGCAGTATTTTAAATTTTCTTTAGGCTGAGTTATTAGAAAACATATTTTCTTTTTTTTTTTTTTTGAGGTGGAGTCTTGCTCTGTCACTGAGGCTGGAGTGCATGGTGCAATCTTGTCTCATTGCAATCTCTGCCTCCTGGGTTCAAGTGATTCTCCAGGAGGAGAATCACTTAACCTGCCAAGTAGCTGGGACCACAGGCACATGTCACCATGCCTGGCTAATTTTTTGTATTTTTAGTTAGAGGTGGAGTGTCACCATGTTGGCCAGGCTGGTTTTGAACTCCTGATCTCAAGTGATCAGCCCAAGTCGGCTTCCCAAAGTGTGGGGATTACAGGCGCGAGCTGCTGTGCCCAGTCAGAAAACATTTTCTTATAATAAATATGTTTATATCTGGAAATTTTCCCTTTGGAGAATCCAACCTAATTCACATTTCATAATGTGAAGAGATCAGTCACCAGATGCTATACACTTGTAAATATACATGCATCTAATTAACCAACTTCAAAATATATCAAGAAAAACAGGAAAAACTGAGAAATGGGCAGTTCTACTACTATAATGGGAGACTTTAATATATCTTCTTCAATAGCTGGAAAAAAGAGATAAAAGTCAGTAAAGAAAGACAACTCACAAAATGGGGAAAAATTTGCAAATCATGTATCTGGTAGAGGACTTACATATAGGATATACAGAGTATGCTTACAACTCAATTCTAAAAAGACAGCCCAATTTCAAAATGGGCAAAGAGACACTGAAATGGCCAATAGCACATGAAAAGATGCTCAGTATCAGTGGCTGAAATTAGAACTTTTATACACTGCCAGCAGAAATGTAAAATGGCACAACTGCTTTGGGAAATGGTTTGGCAGCTCCTCAAAACATTAAACATAGAATTACCATATGACCCAACAATTCCAATCCTAAGTACACACCCAAGAGAACTGAAAACATGTCTATACAAATCTTGCACATAAATGTTCATAGCAGCATTATTCATAACAGCCAAAATGTAGAACCAACTCAAATATCCATCAACTGATAGATAAATAACCAATGTGATACATTTCCAAACAATGGAGTATTATTCAGACATTTAAAAAGAAATGAAATACTGATACATGCGACAACACAGATGTACCTTGGAAATATTATGCTAAATGAAAGAAGCTAGTCACAAAGGATTGCATATTGTATAATTGTATTTACATAAAATGCCTGGAATAGGCAAAGCTATGAAGACAGAAAGATTACTGTATAAAGCTGGGAAGGAGGTGTTTGGGGAGGAAATGGGGAGTGACTGCTAATAGGTATAGGTTTCTATTTAGGTTATAAAAATAGTCTCAAATTAAATAGTGCTAATGGCTGAAAGAGTCTGTGAATATACTAAAAATTATGGAATTGCACATTTTACACTGGTGAATCACGGTATGTAACTTATACCTCAATAAAGCTGTTATTTAAAAAAAAAGATTCTATAGTGGCAACGTTGGGGTTATGATTACCTTTGTGGGAGGTAGTAAATAAAACAGGGTTTCTGAGTATTGATAATGCTCTGATTCTAGCTATAGGAGTTTGTTCACTTTGTGAAACTTCATCAAACTGCACACTTTTTCTTTTTGTCTTATATCTTTAAAAAAGGTTTACTTTTAAAACAGACAGACAAATACATACCAACAGGTGGACCTGCTGGCACAACACATTTCTTTTCTACTCGTGTAGCAGGAGGTGCATTCTGGTTCTTAGCAAGATTTTCCTGTATTAATTCCTGAACCCGGGCTTCATTAATCTTTGGGAAAGGAAGAATATGAACTCGCAAATGGGATCCTTCTGTTGGGCGTGGAACTTTCTGGAATGCCATATGAGGGTTTGGATTCTCCTGTAATATCAGACATAGGTAAAATTATTCAAAAGTTAAAGTAACAATGGTAGGTCACCAGGAAGGGAGTGGGAGCTTACAGGGACACGAGCTGAGTGGTTATACATACATTCATATATATGCCATAAAATATGAAGTACCAAAATCTTACTACTTCTTACATGATCTGTCAGCAGTAGCTGATACAGCTGGCATCTGTCTTCCTCTTCCATGAACACTTTCTTTACTTGGTTTCTAGGTCTTCTTGCTATATCTTTGTCTATTTCTCAACTATTTCTCGTCTCTCTAATCTCTTAACAATGTGAATACCTCAGGGCTCAGTCCTTGGGTCTTTTTTCTAGTAACACTTATTCCTTGGTGATCACTTCCAGTCTCCTATCTTTAAACCATAAAAACACCAATAAGTCACACATTTTTTTCTTCAAGCAAGCTTTCTCCTAAACTCCATACCCACGTTTAACTTTCTATACAGTATTTTCACTTGGATTTTAAAAAAAAATTCTAAACTTATATCCAGAATGGAGCCCTTAATCTTCACCAACCTCTAACCCTGCTTTTTTCAGTCTTCCTCACATCAGTATATGGCACGTTTATTTTTTCCAATCACTTAGGCAAAAATCTTAGCGTTATCTTTAATGCCATTCTCTAATACCCAATTCTCCATTTCTCTGCAGATCTTGTGGACTTTACCTTTAAAATGTTTACAACCTGGCCAGTTTCACAACACTTTGGTTCAAGCCAATACCGCACATTACAGCTACAGCTGTACAACAGTCTCCCAGTCTCCCTGCTTCTGCCTGTACTCCTTCATTCAACACTGCAGACCACGTGATCTAGTTAAGAGAATGTCAATTCATTACATAACCATTCTGTTCATTCCAATAGCTCTTCATCTTACAGTAAAACCCGAAGTTCTTAAAACAACTTACAAGGCCCTACAAGATCTGGCCTTTCTATCTGATCTGTCCTACCATGGTTTCTATCATTTCGTCTAATCTAGACACACAAAACTTCATGTTCCTAACTCAAAGCCTTTGCACTTTACTGTTCTCTCTGCCTGGAATGCCTGTGCTCCATGAATCTGTACAGCATCCTCCTTCCTCTCTTGCATTCTTACCTCAAAAGCCACCTTTCCCAATCACCTTATCTAAAATTATACTCTCTCCCCCAAAACGCTCCTTATCCCCATTATATTTTTCTCTATATCACTTACCACTCTCTCATATATTTCACATTTTATTTAACTTGTTTATTGTCTATCCTTCTCTCTATAAAACAAAGCTCCATGATGGTAGATGTACACCTACTACATCTAGAAACTGCCTAGCACACAGCAGTCACTCTAAATCTCTTCCTACGGCATCTTAATGAGGGGGACACAATGTTGAACACACATCAGGATTACAAGAATTGAATTAAAAGTGTCAGCTAATATTTTTAAAGACTATTGGGGTTGGCATAAACTTTTTTTTTTGAGACGAAGTTTCACTCGTTACCCAGGCTGGAGTGGCGCGATCTTGGCTCACCGCAACCTCCGCCTCCTGGGTTCAGGCAATTCTCCTGCCTCAGCCTCCTGAGTAGCTGGGATTACAGGCACACGCCACCATGCCCAGTTAATTTTTTGTATTTTGAGTAGAGACGGGGTTTCACCATGTTGACCAGGATGGTCTTGATCTCTTGACCTCGTGATCCACCTGCCTCGGCCTCCCAAATGCTGGGATTACAGGCATGAGTCACCGTGCCTGGCCGGCATGAACTTTTATCTAGTCGTCTAGTTAAGCAGGATTAGATCTCAAAGACTGCAGGTAGAATGGAATCCATTCTTTTATAAACATCTCTAGGGAAGGCTGCTTTACAATTATTCTTGACTAATTCTAGCACTTATCCTTTGCAACCAGAAAATTCCTTATTCCCACTGAACTTATGTTATTGATGCTGTAGATTAAATTCAATACTTTCCCATACATCCTCTTGACAGTTAAAAATGTCCAACTGCCATCACGTTTTAGGGTTGCTTCCCACAATTCTTTTTGGTTATATGGCCCAAAAGAAAAGGTTGGGCTAAGCCAAATGATATAATTAGCATGTCTCAGCAATATAATAGAAATAATACTGTTTTAAGTGTCAAAATGCATGAGTTTCCATCCTTGCTCTACTCCTTCTTATCTGATGCAGGACAAACAACTTTGCCTTAAGTTATATATTTAAGCTTATCTTACATAAGGCTCCTTAGGAGGTGAAATCAGATTTAAAATCTGTTCTTGTCAAAGCAGCCCTCATACATGCTCTGTATTTCCCATCTAGCAAAGACAGGGAAAAATAAGTAAGTAAATCCTTACTCCAACTCTTAGTAATCACTCTTTCTAAACCAAATGTTGAAAAACTGTGCTATAATTTTGTCTGAAATTAACACCAATGACACTGGCCTGTAGTGTCTAAAACTGCCCTTTTCAAAAAGTAGTATTTCTGTTCTTTAGGATTGACTTTTACACTTATCTTGTCTTCTCAAAAATAATAAATATCAATTCTCTAAAACATATTGGGTAGATGTCTTTTTTCAGGCTGGTCAGGTAATTCATGTAGATCTTGAGATCTGAATTTTTTAAAGTATATTCATTACTTTGGTTTCTATTTATACTTTCTTTATAATAAGAATTAAAACTTTAAATACATTTCCAATGAAGTAAATATTTCTTATAATAAAATTTAAAACATGGAAATATAAAAGTAGAAATAATTTTAGTAATCCCAGTATTTTTTTCTAGTCATATATATATGTTTTTCTCTATCACTATATATCAGCCTTCTGTCTTGTTCCAAAAATGACTTAGGGTGGTTTAGAAAGAGCAGGATGCATTGGAAAGGCACAGTGTCTTATGCTTATGTAATCTTAGCACTTTGGAAGGTCAAAGTAGGTGAATCACTTCAGACCAGGAGTTCAAGACCAGCTTGCACAACACAGTGAGACCTCATTTCTACAAAAAAATTAAAAATTAGCCAGGTATGGTGGTGCCTGCCTGTAGTCCCAGCTACTCAGGGGACTGAGGGAGGAAGAGAGTTTAAGCCTGGGAGATGGAGGCTGCGACAAGCCGTGATTGCACCACCACACTCCAGCCTGGGTTACAGAGTGAGACCTTGTCTCAAGAAAAGAAAAAGAAGAATGCACATATCACTTCTAGTCAAAATTTCTAAAAAGTCTGTCCTGTAATTTGGCAAGTTCACCCTAAACTTTATACGGACAAAGACCAAAAAACAGTCAAGGAAATTCTGAAAAACAGTTAAGTGAGAGAGTTAAAATTTCCAGATATCAAAACTTACATAAACATTTAATAATATAGTACAACAACCGTTATTAGTGAAGAGTTAAAAGGACAAATGGAATAGAATAGAGAGCCCCAAAACAGGATTATATGAGAAAATATGATAGAGACAGGTGGCATGACAATTCAGGGAGAAAGGTAAGACAACTCAATGAGAAAGGTAGTATAACAATGTATTTTTGGAGGGAGGACTCAAGATGGCGCTGTGAGAACAACCCAGGATTGGAGCTCTCGTTGAATCCGCGAAGAGGTGAGTCGGAGCTGCATTTCCAGACTGATCTTCGTTGCCCACAGAACGGGGAAACTCCCAAGTATAAAAAAGACACGGGACGCCAGGCAGTAGGTCTGCCTGGCGAAGCCGGCAGCCGGGGTGGCGGCGGCCGGCCCTACCCAGCAATCCCCACAGGGCGCACTTGTCAGGGTGCCCTGTTGAACCGGCAACCTGAGACGGAGAGGGCTAGACTTGAGACTGAACGAGACTTGGACAGTAGGCCAGCCCAGGGGATTGCAGGGACAGAGCGTTCGGGGTACCCAGTGGGACGAACAAAACCGCGATTTCAAACTATCCCGGGCAGACGGTCCGAGACGCTCGGTGGGGGAGGGGCGTCCACCACTACCGAGGCAACCCGCCCCAACTGAGATACACGCCCACTGCAGACGCAGCCAGCCGTTGCCGAGGCAACCCGTCCCTACTGAGATACATGCCCACTGCTGACGCAGCCTCCCATTGCCGAGGCAACCCGTCCCTACTGAGATACACGCCCACTGCTGACGCAGCCTGCCGTTGCCGAGGCAACACGCTACAACGAAGAGACTCCACTGCAGGGCGTGGCAGAGACCACAGCAGAGCCTGCAGGAACAGGGCGAATCACACAACGGCAGGGCGGAGACTCAGCAGGCAAACAGAGGCTAGTCTGCCTCCTAGCTGGGCAGGACACCTCAATGGACATCGAAAAATAAAGCCCGAACCCCCCAACACAGAGCATTTGAGAAAAAAGCTCTGTTGCAGCAGAATCAAACATAGCAGCCTAACAGCCCTGAATGAACAACAGAGCTCACAGCTCAGAAATTGAGCTCCTTAAAAGTACAGACTGTCTCCTCAAGCAGCTCCCTGACCCCTCTATATCCAAAAGACTGACATTTGGCAGGCATCATCCTGGGACAAAGATAGCAGAAAAAGAAACGGGTAGCATCCCTCACTGTGCCACAGCTGCTAGAGGTGCACCCCAGACAAGCAGGGCCTGGAGTGGACCTCAGCAGTCGTACAGCGAAGGGGCTAGGCTGGTAGAAGGAAAACCAAGTAACAGAAATACTTCATCATCAACAATCTGGGTGTCCACTCAGAGACCCAATCGAAAAGTCAGCAACTACGCTGACGACAAGCGGATAAACCCACAAAGATGGGAAGAAACCAGCGAAAAAAGGAGGAAAACACCCGAAACCAGAACACCTCGCCTCCTAGAAAGGACCAAAACTCCTCACCAGCAAAGGAGCAAAGCTGGACAGAGAATGACTGTGACGAAATGATGGAATTAGACGTCAGAAGGTGGATAATGAGAAACTTTTGTGAGCTAAAAGAACATGTATTAAATCAATGCAAAGAAACTAAGGAACTTAAAAAAAGATATGAGGAAATGATAACAAGAATGGATAACTTAGAGAAGAATATGAATGAATTAAAGGAGCTGAAAAACACAATACGAGAACTTCGTGAAGCATGCACAAGTTTCAATAGCCGAATTGACCAAGCAGAAGAAAGAATATCTGAAGTCGAAGACCAACTCAATGAAATTAAACGAGAAACCAAGATCAGAGAAAAAAGCGCAAAAAGGAATGAACAAAGTCTCCAAGAAATGTGGGACTATGTGAAAAGACCTAACCTACGTTTGATAGGTGTACCAGAAGGGGGCGAAGAGAATGAATCCAAGCTGGAAAATACTCTTCAGGACATCATCCAGGAAAATTTCCCCCACCTAGCAAGACAGGCCAACACTCAAATGCAGGAAATACAGAGAACACCACAAAGATATTCCGCAAGAAGAGCAACCCCAAGGCACATAATCGTCAGATTCAACAAGGTTGAAATAAAGGAGAAAATACTAAGGGCAGCCAGAGAGAAAGGTCAAGTTACCCACAAAGGGAAGCCCATCAGACTCACAGCAGATCTCTCGGCAGAAACACTACAAGCCAGAAGAGAGTGGGGGCCAATATTCAACATTCTTAAAGAAAAGAACTTTCAACCCAGAATTTCATATCCAGCCAAACTGAGCTTCAGAAGTGAAGGAAAAATAAAATCCTTTGCGAACAAGCAAGTACTCAGAGATTTTGTCACCACCAGGTCTGCTTTACAAGAGCTCCTAAAAGAGGCACTACACATAGAAAGGAACAACCAATACCAGCCATTCCAAAATCACACTAAATGCTAAAGAGCATCAACATAATGAAGAATCTACAACAACTAACAGGCAAAACAGCCACTTAGCATCAAAATGGCAGTATCAAATTCACACATAACAATATTAACCCTAAATGTAAATGGACTAAATGCACCAGTCAAAAGACACAGACTGGCAAATTGGATAAAAAACCACAACCCATCAGTGTGCTGTATCCAGGAAACCCATCTCACATGCAAGGATACACAAAGGCTCAAAATAAAGGGATGGAGGAAGATTTACCAAGCAAATGGAGAGCAAAAAAAAGCAGGAGTTGCAATTCTCATCTCTGATAAAATAGACTTTAAAGCAACAAAGATCAAAAGAGACAAAGAAGGCCATTACATAATGGTAAAAGGATCGATAAAACAAGAAGAGCTAACGATCCTAAACATATATGGACCCAATACAGGAGCACCCAGATACATAAGGCAAGTTCTTAACAACTTACAAAGAGACTTAGACTCCCACACAATAATAGTGGGAGACTTTAACACTCCACTGTCAATATTAGACAGATCAACCAGACAGAAAATCAACAAGGATATCCAGGGCTTGAACTCAGACCTGGAGCAAGCAAACCTGATAGACATTTACAGAACTCTCCACCCCAAATCCACAGAATACACATTCTTCTCAGCACCACATCACACCTACTCTAAAATTGACCACATAATTGGAAGTAAAGCACTGCTCACCAAATGCAAAACAACTGAAATCATAACAAACAGCCTCTCAGACCATAGTGCAATCAAGTTAGAACTCAGAATACAGAAACCAACCCAGAACCGCACAGCTTCATGGAAACTGAACAACTGGCTCTTGAATGTTTACTGGGTAAACAATGAAATGAAGTCAGAAACAAAGAAGTTCTTCGAAACCAATGAGAACAAAGACACAACATGCCAGAACCTCTGGGACACATTTAAAGCAGTCTCTAGAGGAAAGTATATAGCAATAAGTGCCCATATGAGGAGAATGGAGAGATCCAAAATTGACACCCTATCGTCAAAATGGAAAGAGCTAGAGGAGCAAGATCAAAAAAACTCAAAACCCAGCAGAAGACAAGAAATAACTAAGATCAGAGCTGAACTGAAGGAGATTGAGACACGAAAACCCCTTCAAAAAATCAATAAATCCAAGAGCTGGTTTTTTGAAAAGATCAACAAAATAGACAGACCACTAGCCAGATTGATTAAAAAGAAAAGAGAGAACAACCAAATAGATGCAATAAAAAATGATAAAGGGGAAATCACCACAGATTCCACAGAAATTCAAACCATCATCAGAGAATATTACAAACAACTCTATGCACATAAACTAGTAAACCTGGAAGAAATGGATAAATTCCTGGACTCCTGCATCCTCCCAAGCCTAAACCAGGAGGAAGCTGAAACTATGAATAGACCAATAACAAGGTCAGAAGTTGAGGCAGCAATTAAGAGCCTACCACACAAAAAAAGCCCAGATCCAGACGGGTTCACAGCCGAATTCTACCAGACACACAAAGATGAGCTGGTACCATTCCTTCTAAAACTATTTCAAACAATCCAAAAAGAGGGAATCCTTCCCAAATCATTTTACGAGACCAACATCATTCTGATACCAAAACCCGGCAGAGACCCAACTAGAAAAGAAAACTTCAGGCCAATATCCATGATGAACATAGATGCAAAAATCTTCAATAAAATAATGGCAAGCCGAATGCAACAGCAAATCAAAAAACTTATTCACCATGATCAAGTAGGATTCATCCCGGGGATGCAAGGCTGGTTCAACATACGCAAGTCTATAAACGTAATTCACCACATAAACAGAACCAAAAACAAAAACCACATGATTATCTCAATTGACGCAGAGAAGGCATTTGACAAAATTCAACAGCCCTTTATGCTAAAAACCCTCAATAAACTCGGTATCGATGGAACGTATCTCAAAGTAATAAAAGCTATTTATGGCAAACCAACAGCCAATATCATACTGAATGGGCAAAAACTGGAAGTATTCCCTTTGAAATCTGGCACTAGACAAGGATGCCCTCTTTCACCACTCCTATTCAATATAGTTCTGGAAGTTCTAGCCAGAGCAATCAGGCAAGAAAAAGAAATAAAGGGTATTCAAATAGGAAAGGTGGAAGCCAAATTGTCTCTATTTGCAGACGACATGATAGTATACCTAGAAGACCCCATCACCTCAGCCCAAAAACTCCTGAAACTGATAAGCAACTTCAGCAAAGTTTCAGGATATAAAATCAATGTGCAAAAATCACAAGCATTCGTCTACACCAATAACAGACTTAAAGAAAGCCAAATCAAGAACGAACTGCCATTCACAATTGCTACAAAAAGAATAAAATACCTTGGAATACAACTCACAAGGAACGTAAGGGACCTCTTCAAGGAGAACTACAAACCACTGCTCAACGAAATCAGAGAGGACACAAACAGATGGAGAAACATTCCATGTTCATGGTTAGGAAGAATTAACATCTTGAAAATGGCTATACTGCCCAAAGTAATTTACAGAATCAACGCTATCCCCATCAAGCTACCATTGACTTTCTTCACAGAACTGGAAAAAACCACCATGAACTTCATATGGAACCAAAAGAGAGCCCGCATAGCCAAGTCAATTCTAAGCAAAAAGAGCACAGTGGGGAGCATCACACTACCGGATTTCAAACTATACTACAAGGCTACAGTAATCAAAACAGCATGGTACTGGTACCAAAACAGAGATATAGACCAATGGAACAAAACAGAGGCACCGGAGGCAACACAACATACATACAACTATACAATCTTTGATAAACCTGACAAAAACAAGCAAGGGGGAAAGGATTCCATGTTTAACAAATGGTGTTGGGAAAACTGGCTAGCCATGTGCAGAAAGCAGAAACTGGACCCCTTCCTGACACCTTACACTAAAATTAACTCCAGATGGATTAAAGACTTAAACATAAGACCTGGCACCATAAAAACCCTAGAAGGAAATCTAGGCAAAACTATCCAGGACATAGGAGTAGGCAAGGACTTCATGAACAAAACACCAAAAGCATTGGCAACAAAAGCCAAAATAGACAAATGGGACCTAATCAAACTCCACAGCTTCTGCATGGCAAAAGAAACAGTCACTAGAGTGGATCGGCAACCAACAGAATGGGAAAAAATTTTTGCAGTTTACCCATCTGACAAAGGGCTGATATCCAGAATTTACAAAGAACTCAAACGAATTTACAGGAAAAAAACAAACAAGCCCATTCAAAAGTGGGCAAAGGATATGAACAGACACTTTACGAAAGAAGACATATATGAGGCCAACAATCATATGAAAAAATGCTCATCGTCACTGGTCATCAGAGAGATGCAAATCAAAACCACATTGAGATACCATCTCACGCCAGTTAGAATGGCGATCATTAAAAAATCTGGAGACAACAGATGCTGGAGAGGATGTGGAGAAATAGGAACACTTTTACACTGTTGGTGGGAGTGTAAATTAGTTCAACCATTGTGGAAGACAGTGTGGCGATTCCTCAAGGCCTTAGAAATAGAAATTCCATTTGACCCAGCAATCCCATTACTGGGTATATATCCAAAAGACTATAAATCGTTCTACTATAAGGACACATGTACAGGAATGTTCATTGCAGCACTGTTTACAATAGCAAAGACCTGGAATCAACCCAAATGCCCATTGTTAATAGACTGGATTGGAAAAATGTGGCACATATACACCATGGAATATTATGCAGCAATCAGAAATGATGAGTTCGTGTCGTTTGTAGGGACATGGATGAATCTGGAGAACATCATCCTCAGCAAACTGACACAAGAACAGAAAATGAAACACCGCATATTCTCACTCATAGGTGGGTGATGAAAAATGAGAACACATGGACACAGAAAGGGGAGTACTAAACACTGGGGTCTATTGGGGGGAAAAGGGGAGGCCCAGAGGGAGGGGGAGGTGGGGAGGGATAGCCTGGGGAGAAATGCCAAATGTGGGTGAAGGGGAGAAGGAAAGAAAAGCACACTGCCATGTGTGTTCCTACGCAACTGTCTTGCATGCTGTGCTCATGTACCCCAAGACCTAAAATCCAATAAAAAATTAAAAACAAAAACAAAAACAAAAAACAATGTATTTTTACTTTATGATCTCTGATTTTAGAACGCCTAGTTTCAAACCCTAGCTTGGCCACTTACTAGAGTGTGATCTGGTGCAGTGTCAGTTCACTTACCCCTGTGTTTTAGTGTCAACATCTGTAAGGAAGATAATACAGCACCTACTTCATAAGGTTCTTATGAGTATTGAATGAGCTATAACAGTAAAGCTTTTAGAACACACACACACACACACACACACACACACACACACACACTCCCCACCCCATAATGAATCTAAAGTCTGTTTTCTAAAAGTTTAGGCTACATTCATTTAAAAAATATTTATTCTCTTTTTTTTTTTTTTTTTGAGACAGTGTTTCGCTCTTGTTGCCCAGGCTAGAGTGCAATGGCGCAATCTTGGCTCATTGTAACCTCTGCCTCCTGGGTTCAAGAGATTCTCCTGCCTCAGGCCCCCAAGTAGCTGGGATGACAGGCATGCATCACCACACCCACTTAATTTTGTATTTTTAGTAGAGATGGGGTTTCACCATGTTGGCCAGGTTGGTCTCGAACTCCTGACCTCAGGTGATCTGCCCACCTTAGCTTCCCAAAGTGCTGGGATTACAGGTGTAAGCCACCGTGCCTGGCCAAAAAATATTTATTCTCTTATTCTCTGCATATTCTATGGCATGGTACCACACTTGTATAACTAAAACCATCTCTTTATCCCAAGATTTCCATCACATTACCAATTATTTATATTTTAATAATTACAGTAGTATCCGATAGGTTTTAAATAGATACCATTTATGTAAAAAAGATGTTGCTATTAGTTATTAACAGTCTTCCCAGAAGCAATTAGAAATATTGTAAACCAAATCCATACTCAATTTAGAATTACAAGCATTTAAAAAACCATGTTAAAACAAAGTTCAAAGTTGAATATCTGTAGTTGTATAGATATTCTACACCAAAAGGCAGATTAGGGGTTAATTTTGTTAAATTATGATATATTTATCTGTGTTTAGAAGATTCGAAAAAGACTCATGCCCCAGAATGTAGTGGTATTTGGTTTTCTGGCTCCCGAGTCTGTGTACTGCTGCCCTCTAATGGGCAGCATGATAAATGTGAAGGACCTCATTTGATACCTTGAACTAACTTGGTCACATAATGACTTTTGAGAAGACAGCAGCAATGAGAGGAGGTTAAGGGTAGGGCTCCCTGTACTCTGCATATTCTTAAAAACATCTGCTCTTACTCAAAATATGTTTGGACTGGTCCCTTGAAGGTCACCAACCTCATTAAAAGCTACAGCCCTGTTTGTGTTGAATCTCCTTGTTGAAATAAGGAAATCCGTTATTTTCTGACAGTACAAAGCAGCAGCCAAATTTTCATCTTTGATTCCAGAGAAATGCAAATATAAAGTAGTAAAGGTTTAGACAACTAAACGCAGCAAATCTGGCAACAATTTTTCCCAAAGTAATAAAAAAAACTACTGAAGAAAGTTTGGCAGAATGTACTGTCTTAAAATTTTGAACTTAGATAATGATTTTCAAGGAATAGTCGCTATAATCCTGCTTTAAGAGTATACTTTAGTAATTCGAGGTACAATGATTTTTCTCAGGTGTGAAAAAATGACATATTCACACATCATCTGGTCTGGAACACCCTCCCAACCTCCCCCCCCCCCCCACCCAGTTTGGTAGGCAAAGTAAGAATACGCCTAGGGGTTACAGAATACAAGGCTTAGAACTAATTTCAAATAAAAGCAAAGCAAAGCAAAACAAAAGCCCCAAACCCCACTGGAAATTCAAAGTAGGCAACAGCCACCTTGGGAAAAAGAAAATTTTTCCTACACATTGGTGAATGACAAATCAATATGATATTGTTAGAGCTTACCAAGTTTCCCAGATTAATTCAAGTATCTGAAATTATTAAATGTGCACCAATTACACTTAGAGCTATATGGGACAGCAAACTATACAAATTTTTTTTTCAAATACAGTTGATGAGAATATTGTCACTGGAGTAAATTGTTAAACATTGTCAAAATGTAACTGGACTCTTTAGAGTTGCCTGGCAGTGCACATGACATTGATGGAGCCACTCATCCTCAATTTTCCAACTTCATAGGATCACATCCTTGTGAGATGATTGAGACATTCAATTGAATGTCTTATCCTTAATACAAATAAATTTGGTGGATGACTTTAATATCTGATATGCTGGTTGCCGTAATCCAGGGTTTCTCAATCTAAGCAGCACATTTGGATTTGATAATTATTTGGGGTGAAGAGTGGGTGTCTTGTGTATTGTAAGGCATTTAGAAGCATCCTTGGCCTTTATCCTCTAGAAGACAGCAGCACAGTACCTCCAACTGTGATAACCAAATATGTCTTCAGACCAATTTAACGCAGTAGGGTGGGAGGGCTGCTCCTGTTGAGAACCACTGCTCTAATTCATGACTCCAGATGGAGATTTAGCATTCTAAGACAAGTACTCTTGTTACAAGTATGAACACAACATACAGTGACCAGTTAAGAGTTCTATACTCTCACTCACCTGCTGAAATACGAATTAGAATCACAATGAGATACTGCCACATACCTGTTGGAAAGGCTAAAACAAAACAAAAACAAAAAACCAACTGACAATACCAAGTTCTAGTAAGGATGTGGCACAAATGGAACTCTAATATACTGCTGGTAAGAATGCAAAGTAATATAGACACTTGGAAAAACAGCTTGGCAGTTTCCTATACAGATAAATACTGTATTTCCACATATTCTGGTATCCCAACTCCTAGGTATTCATACAAGAGAAATGAAAACTTATATTCACACAAAAACCTATTCAAATGTTTGGGGTGGTTTTATTCATTATTGCTAAAATCACCTTTCAGCTGGTCAACAGATAAATAAAACTTTAGTCCATCCATAAAATGGATTGCCACTCAGAAAAAGGAATAAACAATTGTATGAAGCAACATGATTGAATCTGAAATGCACTGTGCTAAGTGAATGGAGCCAAACTCAAAGAACTATATGATGACATTATGAAAAAAGCAAAACTACAGAGACAAAAAAAACAGATCAGTAGTTGCCAAGTATTTGAGGTGGTGGGAAGATGTGTCTATAAAGGAGCATTAGAAAACCCTGGGAGTGATAGAAATACTCTATATCCTTATTGTGGTGCTGGTGGTTGTATGACTTCATGCATTTGTCCAAACTCATAACTGTAGATTAAATATACATTTTGCTGTATATAACAATTATACCATGATAAACCTGTCTTATAAGTGAAATAACAAAGAAGTAGGATAGAATGGGAGAGGGGGTTCAATTGGAATGAAGCCCTACCCCTATGCTTTGGGGTAAGGCTTCATTTCATCATCATAATCTATATAAGTTATGTCTATATCTTGACTCTCTAAGACTAAAGATAATCACAAAATCTTAATTTCTTCCTATAATTAAAAATTCCTTTATTCAGAGTTGGTAAACAATATAAATATTATCAGTGTAGATTACAATTGTGTGGTAGTGAAATTAATTTTCTGCAGAAATGTAAAGGGTGTAGATTTTATTTGATTTGGACTAATTATTTCTTGTATTTGAGTTTCATTCTCCCATTAGGATTCTAACACCTATTTGGTTCAATGCTAGTCAATGAAATATCTCTAACACATGATTAGAAATCTCATATTATTTTACAAGGAAATTTAGGTTTTTTAATACTTTTGAACTTTTACTAAAACTGTCAGACAAAGCCAGGTATAGTAATGTGTGTCTGTAGTCCCAGCTACTTGGGAGCATGAGGTGGGAGGATCGCTTGAGCCCAGAAGTTTGAGGCTGTAGTGCACTATGTTTGTGCCTGTGAACAGCCACTGCACTTCAGCCTGGGCAACAAAGTGAGATGCTATCTCTAAAATAAAAAACAAAAAACAACAAAACAAAAATTGTCAGACAAATTACACAGTCTAGTAAATATTTTTAAACTATTGCAGATGCAAAACAAATTAGAAAAACTATACTATGTAAAACAGTAAAACATGTCCAACTGATTTCTTAATGCCCTGAAGTGGAGGTTTTATGAAGTTCTTGTCTTGGCCTATCTTTCTGTCTTGGCCTATCTCAATATTCTCACTTTGTAAAAACATTTGTTAGTGGTCCTTTATATATGCATATCAAGAATCACAGAGGTCGGGGGCACTGGCTCACCCCTGTAATTCCAACACTTTAGGAAGCTGAGGTGGGAAGACTGTTTGAGGCTAGGAGTTCAAGACCATCCAGGGCAACATAATGAGACTCTATTTCTACAAAAAAATTACAAAATATTAGCTAGGCATGGTGGTGTGTGCCTATAGTCTCAGCTACTAGGGAGGCTGTAGCAGGAGGACTGCTTGAATCTAGGGGGTCAAGGTTGCAATGTGCTATGATCAAGCCACCGCACTCCTGCCTGGGTGACCGGGCATGACTTTGTCTCTTTAAGGAAAAAAAAATGTGTTCTCACGCAGACACTGAAGATTCTGAAAGCCAAAAAAGTAGGCCAACCCCTACATTATCAATCGGGAATAGAAAGAAAAGCTGCATAGATGCGTTGCCAATAATCTTCACGGTATAAACTCTGCCAATGCTTACAGTTTGTCTCTAATGTATTTAGTTGTTTCCTTCTCCTTCCTTCCACCTAACCCACCAAAGTCACCAAATGCTTTTTCTTAATTATTTGGGAAGCTCCATAAAGCTAAAAGAGCAGCTAAGCTCAGTGACATTCTACTCACACACATCCTTTCACATTCCTCACACCTCACTAAAAATCAATATAAAGGAGTGGTGAAAAGAGACTGGAAAATTACGGTATATTTTTGAGGTGCTTCAAAGGGAAATGAAAAGAGGGCCTAGATATACATATCAGACTTCAGTGCAATAAAGTATTTACAAACATCTGAATGGAATTACCAGGTCTCAATTCCAACCCAATAATAAGGAAAGAGTCAAATTATATGGTTGGTTCTTCCTTACCAAAAGGGAATTTTAGAAATGTGATTAAAAAAAAAAACTGGTTAAAAATAGAACCATGTGGATTACTTTCTTTGCATTGACACCATCCTGCCTCCCTCCCCACAATTTCCTGCATAACCCAAGAAAGCAACGTTACTGTCATGTTCTGCTTTTTAACTTTGTAAAGTGTTTGCTTCATGAATGATTTTATCATCATGGACTTCACAATCTTAGCACTAGAAGGAATCTCAGACAATCTAATGACAATCCACTGGGATAGTCACAAATTCTTACTTGTCATGACTGTGTATCCTTTTCTGAAGGATATTAGGAGAATTATGTATCTAGAAAATGCTTGGCACTAAGTACTTAAAGAATATAATTTATTACATTAAATGAAATATAATTAGATTGTGAAAAAAATTCGACTGTGAAAAAAATTTCCAATAAGACCATGAAATGTAGAAGACATTTGAAGGACGCTTACCTAGTAGTACAGTCTCTCAATAATATCTCATGATGATCACTTTTAAAGGATAGGGATTGTGTGTGTGTGTGTGTGTGTGTGTGTGTGTGTGTGTGTGTGTTTGAGACAGGGTCTCACTTTATTGCCCAGGCTGGAGTGTGGTAGCAGGACCTTGGCTCACTGCAGCCTCAACCTCATGGGCCAAGGTGGGTAGATCCCTTGAGCCCAGGAGTTCCAGATCAGTCTGGGCAACATGGTGAAACTCCATCTCTACCAAAAATACAAAACAAAAAAATTAGCTGAGTGTGTTGGCATATGCCTATAGTTCCAGCTACTTCAGAGGCTGAGGCTGGAGGATTGCTTGAGCCCAGGAGTTCGAGGCTGCAGTGAGCTACAACTGTGCCACTGTACACAACAGAGCAAGACCTTGTCTAAAAAAAAGAACATGTAAAGTCAACGACTGGAAACATCACTGTTTTTTCCAATTGGAAATGATTCAGCCTTATAGTGAAAGAACATAGACTAAGGAAATGAATAGATAAAAATTCCCAATTTAAAATCTGGATTTTATCACTTAAGAGCCATATAATTCTAAGTCAATTATCCCCACTAAAATGGGGATAATGACACCTGCCTTACACTGTTGTTATGAGGATGAGAGCTAATGTATGTAAAGTGCTTAATCCCATGCCTGGCACATTGTAGCTAAATGTGCTCTCATGCAGACACTGAAGATTCTGAAAGCCAAAGTGGGCCAATTCCTGCATTATCAACAGGGCATGAGAAGAAAAGCTGTATATTTATATATGAACTCAATATTTACTATCATTATAATAGGTCAACAGAAATTTCTCATATGATCATGCCGTAACTACTTCTACGCAGCCATAATAAGTGACAAAGACTATCACACAACACAAGCTTTCCTTCTGACAGAATTCTAACAGATTTAAAAGTTTCAGTATACTAATCAAGAAACACATTTATTGGCTGGGTGCCGTGGCTCAAGCCTGTAATCCCAGCACTTTGGGAGGCCGAGGCTGGTGGATCATGAGGTCAAGAGATCGAGACCATCCTGGTCAACATGGTAAAACCCCACCTCTATTAAAAATACAAAAAATTAGCTGGGCATGGTGGCGCGTGCCTGTAATCCCAGCTACTCAGGAGGCTGAGGCAGGAGAATTGCCTGAACCCAGGAGGCGGAGGTTGCAGTGAGCCGAGATTGCGTCACTGCACTCCAGCCTGGGTAACAAGAGTGAAACTGCGTCTCAAAAAAAAAAAAAAGAAACACATTTATTATATTGGGCATAGTTATAAACAACTAAATTCAAGTAACAGATCCTGGCATGCCAGTTGCTAGGAAAATAATTTATTTATACTTTTACTAAACCAATGTTATGACATAAAGTGTGATGTTTAGAAATCTGAAAGTATTACTTCTTATAAAGAAGCTAATAATCTACAAGTAACAGTCAATTAAAGTACTTCTGTGTTAAGTAATTTAAAATAGAAATTAAATTCATATTTTTTGTTTTAGAGACAGGGTCTTGCTCTGTTGCCCAGGCTGGAGTACAGGGGCTCAATCATAGCTTACTGCAGCTGCAAACTCCTGTGCTGAACTCCTGGGCTCAAGCAAGCCTCCCACCTCAGTTTCCTGAACAGGCGGACTCTACAGGTGTCCATCATCACACCTAATTTTTTTTTTTTTTTGAGATTGAGTCTTGCTCTGTTTGCCTATGCTGGATGCAGTGGTGTGATTTTGGTTCACTGCAATCTTGCCTCCCAGGTTCAAGCAATTCTCCTGCCTCAACCTCCTAAGTAGCTGGGATTGCAAGCATGCGTCACCATGCTCGGCTAATTTTTGCATTTTTTAGTAGAGATGGGGTTTTATCATGTTGAACAGGCTGGTCTCAAACTCCTGACCCCCAGTGATCTGCCTGCCTTAGCCTCTGAAAGTGCTGGGATTACAGGTGTAAGCCACCATGCCTGATCTCTTGTAATTTTTTTTTTTTTTAATTTTGTTAAGATGGAGTCTAACTATGTTCCCCAGGCTGGTCGTGAACTCCTAGCCTCAAGGGAGGAGTTGGCCTCCCAAAGTGCTGAGATCACAGACATGAGCCACCACACTCAGCCTAAATTCATCTTTTAACAGGCACAAGAATGTTATCTCTGCATGTGTTAGTAATATTACTGTTCCCTTAATATTACAGGCAGATCATACATATTTCCAGAATTTATAATGAACCACTAGCAATTGATAAAACCGAATTTAATAATTTTCTAACTATTTACCAAAACTTAGATAAGTGTAATTCATAAAAGATGAATTTTTTGTTTTAATATGAAACCTCTGAACTTTACTTTGTTCTCTTTCAAAAAAGTGTTTACTCCCTGAAAGAAAGGTCACATACTAAATGGAGAACTTAAAACTCCGAAACAACGGAATAACTTTACTTTGTTCTCTTTCAAAAAAAGTCTTTATTCCCTGAAAGAAAGGTCACATTCTAAATGGAGAACTTGAAACTCTGAAATAATGGAATAACATAAAGAAATACATTTTTTAGTATCCCTGCTTTTATCCAATTGGTTCTCACATTTCAAATGAATGTGATAAAGCACTGACTAATAATCCAATGTCCAAAAAGGTCCATCTAATCAAATCACTAAATTAAACAATACCTGTTGTGGGTCAGGATACTGACCCTGAATTCTTCTTAATGATTTCCTTAAAAATACATCTTCCCCAGAAGGTAAGTAAGTGGTACTCATTAAAGCTGGCAACAGTAGACACTGAGGACTACTAGACAGGGGAAGAAGGAGCGGGGAAAGAGGGGAAAAGTAGTGACTACTGGGTACTATGCTCAGTACCTGGGTTATGGCAACAATCACACCCTAAACCTCAGGATCACATACTAAACCCAGCTAACAAATCTGCCCATGTGCTCCCTAAATCTAAAATAAAAGTTGAAATTATTTAAAAAACGTTTAAAATAGGCAAAAACAAAAGTTGACTTGATTTATAATTTAATTTCTCTTGTTTTTTCAAGAGATATACAACCAATAACCACTACCTTATTGGTAAAATTTTAATGTTCATTTTTCCCTTATGAAAAGACTAATGAGAAAATGTATAACCATTATATTTTAATCTTTGGATACCAATATTCTATTTAAATCAATGATATGGCTCTAATTTTAGGTCTACTGAGTTGTCTTTGCAGAAGTTATTTGCTATGCAGATAAAGTATATGTTAGAACCACAAATTAAAAGAAAATTTCTGCTTTGACAATGTTTAGATTAGAAACAGTATAGAATGTTACATTTCTGTCTTCTAGAATTTTTTTTTGTTTATTAAAGTCAGGATTTAATCACAATGAAAAAAATTACATCTTCCCTCAACTTCTCCCTGGAGGATTATAGTTCCCACTTACTTTACTTTTTTAAGTAAAAGGACTCAAAGCATCACAGCAGGAGAAATAAACAACACTCATTAGCTCAAATCCATTTTTCCATATGCATATAATCTCTGTCATTTTAGGCTCTTTTCTTTCCTGGTATTCAAACAGTTATTTCACACTTTACCACATCTGAATCATTTTAACTTATTGTATGTCCTCCATCCATGGAATATTTTCATCCCTGTGTTTCTGTGGTCACTTGTCAATTTGCTTTTTTTCTTTCAAGTTTTTGCTCGCTCTCTGTTCAAAACAATGTAACTCCTGATCCAACTGACAACCACTGTACCAAGCCAAAGCAGAGTACATTGGTCAATTCTGTCTGAGGTGGTTCTGGTCTCCAGTGAGTCTAATCTTTATGTCTTACAAGAGACCAAATGAAAACCACAATGAGAGCAAATGACAAACTGAAATAACTGTGACTAAGATGTTTTCATAACACACTGATTGACAGGAAAATTACTTTGAAAAATGTGGTCTATTTTGATATACAGTACCAACTGTAGTATCTTGTAATTTACAATCCAAGGCAAAAAAACTATCACAGAACGAGGAAGCTTTCTAGTTCTGTGAACAAAATATTTAATAGCATATTTTTAAAATTAATGAATTCTCTGGTTGAACTTTGTAACAATTTGAACAGGGCAAGAAGGCTCCTGGCCAGAATTCGGGGGAGGGCACAAATCCAGCTTTCAGACTTCACAGGCGCCTCAACCTGATGGTCTTTCCCTATCAACTCTGGTAGCGTAGCAGAAGACAAAGGGCATATAATATTGGGAGTTCTAGGGCCCTGCCCACCACTGGTCTCTTTCTACACTACCTACAGCTGATGCTTTCTGGAAAGCGCCACCTCCTGGCAGGAGGCCAACCAGCACAAAAATAGAGTATTAAGCCACCAAAGCCAAGGGCCCTCATGGAGTCCACCGCATGCTCCACCACCTCCACCGGAATATGTGCTGGTATTCACAGCTGAAAAACCCATAGATTGTTCACATCATAGAACTCTATGCAGATAATACCCAGTACCAGCCTGGAGCCGGGTAGACTTCCTGGGTGGCTAGACCCAGAAGAAAGGCAACAATTACTGCAATTTAGTTCATAGGAAGCCAAATCCATAGCAAAAGAGGGAGAGTACTACATTAGGAGAACACCCCATGTGGCAAAAGAATCTGAACAACAGCTTTCAGCACTAGACCTTCCCTCTGATGAAGCCTACCGAAATGAGAAGGAATCAGAAAATCAACCCTGGTAATATGACAAAACAAGGCTCTTCAACAACCCCTCAACCCCCCAAAAAATCACACTAGTTCACTAGCAATGGATACAAACCAAGAAGAAATCCTTGATTACCTGAAAAAAAATTTAGGTTAGTTATTAAGCTAATCAGGGAGTGAGCAGAGAAAGGCAATGCCCGATGCAAGGCAATCCAAAAAATGATACAAAAAGTGAAGGGAGAAATATTCGTAGAAATAGATCGCTTAAAGAAAACACAATAAAAAATTCAGGAAACTTTGGACACACTTTTAGAAATGGGCAATGCTCTGGAAAGTCTCAGCAATAAAGAAATTAAGAAGCAAGTAGAAGAAAGAAATTCAGAACTGGAAGATAAGCTCTTCGAAGTAACCCAAACCAACAAACACAAAGAAAAAATAATAAGAAAATATGAGCAAAGCCTCCAAGAAGTCTGGGATTATGTTAGATGACCAAACCTAAGAATAATCGGTGTACTTGAGCAAGAAGAGAATTCTAAAAGCTTAGAAAACATATTTGGGAGAATAATTGAGGAAAACTTCCCACCCTTGCAAGAAACCTAGACATCCAAATACAAGAAGCACAAAGAACACCTGGAAAATTCATTGCAAGATCTTCACCTAGGTACACTGTCATCCGGTTATTCAAAGTTAAGATGAAGGAAGAATCTTAAAAGCTATGAGACAGAAGCAACAGGAAACCTATAAAGAAAACCTATCAGATTAACAGCAGATTTCTCAGCAGAAACCCTACAAGCTAGAAGGGATTGGGGCCCTATCTTCAGCCTCCTCACCTCAAACAAAACAATTATCAGCCAACAATTTCATATCCAGCGAAACTAAGCATCATATACGAAGGAAAGATGCAGTCATTTCTCAGACAAACAAATGCTGAGAGCATTCACCATTACCAAACCACCACCACAAGAACTGCTAAAAGGAGCTCTAAATCTTGAAACAAATCCTGGAAACACATCAAAACAGAACTTCTTTAAAGCATAAATCACACAGGACCTATAAAACAAAAATAGAAGTTAAAAAGCAAAAATAGGGCCGGGCGCGGTGGCTCATGCCTGTAATCCCAGCACTTTGGGAGGCCGAGACGGGTGGATCACAAGGTCAAGAGATTGAGACCATCCAGGTCAACATGGTGAAACCCCGTCTCTACTAAAAATACAAAAAATTAGCTGGGCATGGTGGTGTGTGCCTGTAATCCCAGCTACTCCGGAGGCTGAGGCAGGAGAATTGCCTGAGCCCAGGAGGCGGAGGTTGCGGTGAGCCGAGATTGCGCCATTGCACTCCAGCCTGGGTAACAAGAACGAAACTCCGTCTCAAAAAAAAAAAAAAAAGCAAAAACAAAAAACAAAACCAAAGAACACAGTCAATGAAGAGCATGATGAAAGCAATGGTACCTCACATTTCAATACTAACATTGAATGTAAATGGCCTGAACGCTACACTTAAAAGATACAGAATTGGATCAGTTATAACGCTGTTGTTCTGGCCCTGGGAACTAACAACCTGGACGTCCACTCAAGAGACCTAATCTGAAAGTTGATAAATTCAAAGACAACAGGAGGATAAATTTACAATGACGGGAAGAAACCAGCGTAAAAAAGCTGAGAATACTCAAAGTCAGAACGCCTCTCCCTCTAAAGATGATCACAGTTCCACATCGACAATGAAACAAGGCTTGATGGAGAACGAGTGCATCCCGATGACAGAATCACTCTTCAAGGAATGGATAATAAGAAACTTCGGTGAGTTAAAAGAACATGTTGTAGCCCAATGTAAAGAAACTAGGAACTTTGAAAAAAGGTTTGATGAAATCCTATTGAGAATAGACAACTTAGAGAGGAGTATGAGTGAATTAATGGAACTGAAGAATACAATACAGGAACTCCGAGAAGTATGCACAGGTTTAAACACTCGAATTGTTCAAGCAGAAGAAGGGATATCAGAGGTCAAAGTCCAACTTAATGAAATAAAACGTGAAGAAAAGATTAGAGAAAAAAGGATAAAAAGGAATAAGCAAAGTCTCCAAGAAATGTGGGACTATGTGAAAAGACCAAATTTACGTTTGATAGGTGTACCTGAATGCGACCGACGGAGGGAGAATGAATCCAAGCTGGAAAATACCCTTCAGGATATTATTCAGGAAAATTTTCCTAAACTAGCAAAGCAGGTCAACATTCAAGCCCAGGTAATACACCACAAAGATATTCCTCAAGAAGAGCAACCCCAAGCACATAATCGTTAGATTCACCAGGGTTGAAACAAAGGAGAAAATACTAAGGGCAGCCAGAGAGAAAGGTCAGATTACCCACAAAGGCAAGCCTATCAGACTTAACAGCAGATCTCTCAGCAGAAACTCTACAAGCCAGAAGAGAGTGGGGGCCAATATTCAACATCCTCAAAGAACAGAACCTTTAGCCCAGAATTTCATATCCAGTCAAACTAAGCTTCGCAACTGAAGGAAAAATAAAATCTTTTATGAACAAGCAAGAACTTAGAGATTTTATTACCACCAGGCCTGCTTTACAAGAGCTTCTGAAAGAAGCATTACACACAGAAAGAAACAACCAGTATTAGCCTTTCTAAAAATACACCAAAAAGTAAAGAGCACCAACATAAAGAAGAATTTACATCAACAAATGGATAAGCCAGTCAACATCAAATGGCAGTAACCCTAAATTTAAATCGACTAAATCCCCCAATCAAAAGACACAGCCAAAACCCAACGGCATGTTACATCCAGACCTGTTTCACATGCAAGGATACACAAAGACTCAAAACAAAGGGATGGAGAAAGATTTACCAACCAAATGGAGAGCAAAAATAAATAATAAATAAATAAAAAGCAGGAGTTGCAATTCTCGTATTGGATAAAATAGATTTTAAAGCAACAAAGATATAGTGGTAAAAGGATCAATGCAACAAGAGCTAACGATCCTAACACCCAGATACATAAAGACTTAGACTCAATGAGACAGAAAATTAATAAGCATATCAAGGACTCGAACTCAGATCCGGAACAAGTAAACTTAATAAATATTTATAGAGCTCTGCACTTCAAATACACAAAATATACATTCTTGTCAATACCACATCACACCTACCCATAAGTTTAAATGAAACATTGATTGGCCATTATTAATACCCAATTTTTTTTCAGAATAAAGCAATATTTCCATTTACTCTCCCTCTTTCTCTTCCTCTTTCTTCCTCTCCTTTACTTATTATTTTTTTTTCTTTCCTTCTCTCAAAAAAAAAAAAAGATACAGAACTGAAGAATGGATAAGAACTCACCAACCATCTGCTGCCTTCAGGATACTCACCTAATACATAAGGACTCACATAAACTTAAGGTAAAGGGGTGGAAAAAGGCATTTCATGCAAATAGACACCAAAAGTGAGCAGGGGTAGCTATTCTTTTTTTTTTTTTTTTTAATTTTTTATTGAATTATAGGTTTTGGGGTACATGAGCAGAGCATGCAAGACAGTTGCGTAGGTACACACATGGCAGTGTGCTTTGCTTTTCTTCTCCCCTTCACCCACATTTGGCATTTCTCCCCAGGCTATCCCTCCCCACCTCCCCCTCCCACTGGCCCTCCCCTTTTCCCCCCAATAGACCCCAGTGTTTAGTACTCCCCTCCCTGTGTCCATGTGTTCTCATTTTTCATCACCCACCTATGAGTGAGAATATGCGGTGTTTCATTTTCTGTTCTTGTGTCAGTTTGCTGAGGATGATGTTTTCCAGATTCATCCATGTCCCTACAAACGACACGAACTCATCATTTCTGATTGCTGCATAATATTCCATGGTGTATATGTGCCACATTTTTCCAATCCAGTCTATTATCAATGGGCATTTGGGTTGATTCCAGGTCTTTGCTATTGTAAACAGTGCTGCAATGAACATTCGTGTACATGTGTCCTTATAGTAGAACGATTTATAGTCTTTTGGATATATACCCAGTAATGGGATTGCTGGGTCAAATGGAATTTCTATTTCTAAGGCCTTGAGGAATCGCCACACTGTCTTCCACAATGGTTGAACTAATTTACACTCCCACCAACAGTGTAAAAGTGTTCCTTTTTCTCCACATCCTCTCCAGCATCTGTTGTCTCCAGATTTTTTAATGATCGCCATTCTAACTGGCGTGAGATGGTATCTCAATGTGGTTTTGATTTGCATCTCTCTGATGACCAGTGACGATGAGCATTTTTTCATATGATTGTTGGCTTCATATACGTCTTCTTTCGTAAATTATCTGTTCATATCCTTTGCCCACTTTTGAATGGGCTTGTTTGTTTTTTTCCTGTAAATCTGCTTGAGTTGTTTGTAAATTCTGGATATCAGCCCTTTGTCAGATGGGTAGACTGCGAAAATTTTTTCCCATTCTGTTGGTTGCCGATCCACTCTAGTGACTGTTTCTTTTGCCGTGCAGAAGCTGTGGAGTTTCATTAGGTCCCATTTTTCTATTTTGGCTTTTGTTGCCAATGCTCTTGGTGTTTTGTTCATGAAGTCCTTGCCTACTCCTATGTCCTGGATAGTTTTGCCTAGATTTCCTTCTAGGGTTTTTATGGTGCCAGGTCTTATGTTTAAGTCTTTAATCCATCTGGAGTTAATTTTAGTGTAAGGTGTCAGGAAGGGGTCCAGTTTCTGCTTTCTGCACATGGCTAGCCAGTTTTCCCAACACCATTTGTTAAACATGGAATCCTTGCCCCATTGCTTGTTTTTGTCAGGTTTATCAAAGATTGTATAGTTGTATGTATGTTGTGTTGCCTCCGGTGCCTCTGTTTTGTTCCATTGGTCTATATCTCTGTTTTGGTACCAGTACCATGCTGTTTTGATTACTGTAGCCTTGTAGTATAGTTTGAAATCCGGTAGTGTGATGCCCCCCGCTGTGTTCTTTTTGCTTAGAATTGACTTGGCTATGGGGGCTCTCTTTTGGTTCCATATGAAGTTCATGGTGGTTTTTTCCAGTTCTGTGAAGAAAGTCAATGGTAGCTTGATGGGGATAGCGTTGATTCTGTAAATTACTTTGGGCAGTATAGCCATTTTCACAATATTAATTCTTCCTAACCATGAACATGGAATGTTTCTCCATCTGTTTGTGTCCTCTCTGATTTCGTTGAGCAGTGGTTTGTAGTTCTCCTTGAAGAGGTCCCTTACGTTCCTTGTGAGTTGTATTCCAAGGTATTTTATTCTTTTTGTAGCAATTGCGAATGGCAGTTCGCTCTTGATTTGGCTTTCTTTAAGTCTGTTATTGGTGTAGACGAATGCTTGTGATTTTTGCACATTGATTTTATATCCTGAGACTTTGCTGAAGTTGTTTATCAGTTTCAGGAGCTTTTGGGCTGAGGCGATGGGGTCTTCTAGGTATACTATCATGTCGTCTGCAAATAGAGACAATTTGGCTTCCACCTTTCCTATTTGAATACCCTTTATTTCTTTTTCTTGCCTGATTGCTCTGGCTAGAACTTCCAGTACTATATTGAATAGGAGTGGTGAGAGAGGGCATCCTTGTCTAGTACCAGATTTCAAAGGGAATGCTTCCAGTTTTTGCCCATTCAGTATGATATTGGCTGTTGGTTTGTCATAAATAGCTTTTATTACTTTGAGATACGTTCCATCGATACCGAGTTTATTGAGGGTTTTTAGCATAAAGGGCTGTTGAATTTTGTCAAATGCCTTCTCTGCGTCAATTGAGAGAATCATGTGGTTTTTGTTTTTGGTTCTGTTTATGTGGTGAATTACGTTTATAGACTTGCGTATGTTGAACCAGCCTTGCATCCCTGGGATGAATCCTACTTGATCATGATGAATAAGTTTTTTGATTTGCTGTTGCATTCGGCTTGCCAGTATTTTATTGAAGATTTTTGCATCTATGTTCATCATGGATATTGGCCTGAAGTTTTCTTTTCTCGTTGGGTCTCTGCTGGGTTTTGGTATCAGGATGATGTTGGTCTCATAAAATGATTTGGGAAGGATTCCCTCTTTTTGGATTGTTTGAAATAGTTTTAGAAGGAATGGTACCAGCTCCTCCTTGTGTGTCTGGTAGAATTCGGCTGTGAACCCATCTGGACCTGGGCTTTTTTTGTGAGGTAGGCTCTTAATTGCTGCCTCAACTTCAGACCTTGTTATTGGTCTATTCATAGTTTCAGCTTCCTCCTGGTTTAGGCTTGGGAGGATGCAGGAGTCCAGGAATTTATCCATTTCTTCCAGGTTTACTAGTTTATGTGCATAGAGTTGTTTGTAATATTCTCTGATGATGGTTTGAATTTCTGTGGAATCTGTGGTGATTTCCCCTTTATCATTTTTTATTGCATCTATTTGGTTGTTCTCTCTTTTCTTTTTAATCAATCTGGCTAGTGGTCTGTCTATTTTGTTGATCTTTTCAAAAAACCAGCTCTTGGATTTATTGATTTTTTGAAGGGTTTTTCGTGTCTCAATCTCCTTCAGCTCAGCTCTGATCTTAGTAATTTCTTGTCTTCTGCTGGGTTTTGAGTTTTTTTGATCTTGCTCCTCTAGCTCTTTCCATTTTGACGATAGGGTGTCAATTTTGGATCTCTCCATTCTCCTCATATGGGCACTTATTGCTATATACTTTCCTCTAGAGACTGCTTTAAATGTGTCCCAGAGGTTCTGGCACGTTGTGTCTTCATTCTCATTGGTTTTGAAGAACTTCTTTATTTCTGCCTTCATTTCGTTGTTTACCCAGTCAACATTCAAGAGCCAGTTGTTCAGTTTCCATGAAGCTGTGCGGTTCTGGGTCGGTTTCTGAATTCTGAGTTCTAACTTGATTGCACTATGGTCTGAGAGGCTGTTTGTTATGATTTCAGTTGTTTTGCATTTGTTGAGCAGTGCTTTACTTCCAATTATGTGGTCAATTTTAGAGTAGGTGTGATGTGGTGCTGAGAAGAATGTGTATTCTGTGGATTTGGGGTGGAGAGTTCTGTAAATGTCCACCAGGTTTGCTTGCTCCAGGTCTGAGTTCAAGCCCTGGGTATCCTTGTTGATTTTCTGTCTGGTTGATCTGTCTAGTATTGACAGTGGAGTCTTAAAGTCTCCCACTATTATTGTGTGGGAGTCTAAGTCCTTCTGTAAGTCATTAAGAACTTGCCTTATGTATCTGGGTGCTCCTGTGTTGGGTCCATATATGTTTAGGATCGTTAGCTCTTCTTGTTATATCGATCCTTTTACCATTATGTAATGGCCTTCTTTGTCTCTTTTGATCTTTGTTGCTTTAAAGTCTATTTTATCAGAGATGAGAATTGCAACTCCTGCTTTTTTTTGCTTTCCATTAGCTTGGTAAATCTTCCTCCATCCCTTTATTTTGAGCCTTTGTGTATCCTTGCATGTGAGATGGGTTTCCTGGATACAGCACACTGATGGGTTGTGGTTTTTTATCCAATTTGCCAGTCTGTGTCTTTTGATTGGTGCATTTAGTCCATTTACATTTAGGGTTAATATTGTTATGTGTGAATTTGATACTGCCATTTTGATTCTAAGTGGCTGTTTTGCCTGTTAGTTGTTGTAGATTCTTCATTATGTTGAAGCTCTTTAGCATTCAGTGTGATTTTGGAATGGCTGGTACTGATTGATCCTTTCTATGTGTAGTGCCTCTTTTAGGAGCTCTTGTAAAGCAGGCCTGGTGGTGACAAAATCTCTGAGTACTTGCTTGTTCGCAAAGGATTTTATTCTTCCTTCACTTCTGAAGCTCAGTTTGGCTGGATATGAAATTCTGGGTTGAAAGTTCTTTTCTTTAAGAATGTTGAATATTGGCCCCCACTCTCTTCTGGCTTGTAGTGTTTCTGCCGAGAGATCTGCTGTGAGTCTGATGGGCTTCCCTTTGTGGGTGACCCGACCTTTCTCTCTGGCTGCCCTTAGTATTCTCTCCTTTATTTCAACCCTGTTGAATCTGACGATTATGTGCCTTGGGGTTGCTCTTCTTGCGGAATATCTTTGTGGTGTTCTCTGTATTTCCTGCAATTGAGTGTTGGCTTGTCTTGCTAGGTGGGGGAAATTTTCCTGGATGATGTCCTGAAGAGTATTTTCCAGCTTGGATTCATTCTCTTCGTCCCCTTCTGGTACACCTATCAAACGTAGGTTAGGTCTTTTCACATAGTCCCACATTTCTTGGAGACTTTGTTCATTCCTTTTTGCGCTTTTTTCTCTGATCTTGGTTTCTCGTTTTATTTCATTGAGTTGGTCTTCGACTTCAGATATTCTTTCTTCTGCTTGGTCAATTCGGCTATTGAAACTTGCGTTTGCTTCGCGAAGTTCTCGTATTGTGTTTTTCAGCTCCTTTAATTCATTCATATTCCTCTCTAAGGTATCCATTCTTGCTATCATTTCCTCGAATCTTTTTTCAAATCTTTTTTCAAGGTTCTTAGTTTCTTTGCATTGATTTAATACATGATCTTTTAGCTCACAAAAGTTTCTCATTATCCATCTTCTGAAGTCTAATTCCGTCATTTCGTCACAGTCATTCTCCGTCCAGCTTTGTTCCCTTGCTGGTGAGGATTTTTGGTCCTTTCTAGGAGGCGATGTGTTCTGGTTTCAGGTGTTTTCCTCCTTTTTGCGCTGGTTTCTTCCCATCTTTGTGGATTTGTCCGCTGGTCGTCTGCGTAGTTGCTGACTTTTCGTTTGGGTCTCTGAGTGGACACCCAGAATGTTGATGATGAAGTATTTTTGTTGCTTGGTTTTCCTTCTACCAGTCTAGCCCCTTCGCTGTACGACTGTTGAGGTCCGCTCCAGACCCTGCTTGTCTGGGGTGCACCTCTAGTAGCCGTGGCACAGCGAGGGATGCTACCAGTTTCTTTTTCTGCTCTCTTTGTCCCAGGATGATGCCTGCCTAATGACAGTCTTTTGGATATAGAGGGGTCAGGGAGCTGCTTGAGGAGACAGTTTGTACTTTATAGGGGTTTAATTGCTGAGCTGTGCACTCTGTTGTTCATTCAGGGCTGTTAGGCTGCTATGTTTGATTCTGCTGCAACACAGCTCATTAAACAACCCTTTTTTTCTTCTCAAATGCTCTGTGTTGAGGGGTTTGGGCTTTATTTTTGGATGTCCGATCAGGTGTCCTGCCCAGCTCAAAGGCAGACTAGCCACTGTTTGGCTGCCGAGGCTCCGCCCTGCTGTTGTGTGATTCGTGCTGTTCCTGCCGGCTCTGCTGTGGTCTCCGCCACGCCCTGCGGCGGAGTCTCTTTTGTTGTAGCGTGTTGCCTCGGCAACGGCAGGCTGCGTCAGCAGTGGGCGTGTATCTCAGTAGGGACGGGTTGCCTCAGCAACGGCTGGCTGCGTCAGCAGTGGGTGTGTATCTCAGTTGGGGCGGGTTGCCTCGGCAACGGCTGGCTGCCTCAGCAGTGGGCGTGTATATCAGTTGGGGCAGGTTGCCTCCGTATTGGTGGACGCCCCTCCCCCACAGAGCATCTGGGACCGTCTGCCCGGGATAGTTTGAAATCGCGGTTTTGTTCGTCCCACTGGGTATCCCAAGCGATCTGTCCCTGCAATCCCCTGGGCTGGGCTACTGTGCAAGTCTCGTTCAGTCTCAAGTCCAGCCCTCTCAAGTCTCAGGTTGCCGGTTCAACAGGGCACCCGGACAAGCGCGCCCTGTGGGGATTGCTGGGTAGGGCCGGCCACCGCCGCCCCGGCTGCCGGCTTCGCCAGGCAGACCTACTGCCTGGCGTCCCGTGTCTTTTTATACTTGGGTGTTTCCCCGTTCTGTGGGCAACAAAGATCAGTCTGGAAATGCAGCACTGACTCACCGTTTGCGAATTCAACGCGGGCTCCAATCCTGGGTTGTTCTCACAGCGCCATCTTGAGTCCCCTCCCTCTCGGAAGAAGACTTTCATACTTTTTTTTTTTTTTTATATAGAGTCTCGCTCTGTCACCCAGGCTGGAGTGTAGTGGTGTGATCTTGGCTCACTGCAACCTCTGCCTCTCAGGTTCAAGCAATTTTCCTGCCTCAGCCTCCTGAGAAGCTGGGATTACATGCACCTGCCACCACATGTGGCTAATTTTTACATCTTTAATAGAGACAGGGTTTCATCATGTTGGCAAGGCTGGCCTCAAACTCCTGACCTCAGGTGATCTTCCTGCCTTGGCCTCCTAAAGTGCTGAGATTACAGGCATGAACCATCACGGCCAGTTGGGTAGTTAGTCTTAGATCAGACAAAACAAACTTTAAGGCAACAGTGGTTTAAAAAGACAAAGAGGGACAGTATATAATGGTAAAAGGCCTTGTCTAACAGGAAAATATCACAGTCCTCAACATATATGCACCTAACACTGGATATCCTAAATTTATAAAACAATTACTAATAGACCTAAGAAATGAGATAGACAGCAACACAGTAATAGTGGAAGACTTCAGTACTCCACTGACAGCATTAGACAGGTCATCGAGACAGAAAGTCAACAAAGAAATGATGGATTTAAACCATATCTTGGAACAAATGGACTTATGGATACATACAGAACATTTCCTCTAACCACCACAGAGTACACACTCTATTTGACAATGCATGGAACTTTCTCCAAGGTAGACCATGATAGGCCATAAAATGAGCCTCAATAAATTTAAGAAAATTGAAATTATATCAAGCAGTCTCTCAGACCACAGTGGAATAAAACTGGAAATCAACTCCAAAAGGAACATTCAAAACCATGCAAATAACCTGCTCCTGAATGAGAATTAGGTCAAAAAGGAAATCAAGATGGAAATTAAAAAATTCTTCGAACTGAATGACAATAATGACACAACCTATCAAAACCTCTGGGATGCAAAGGCAGTGGTAAGAAGAAAGTTCCTAGTCCTAAATGCCTACATCAAAAAGTGTGAAAGAGCATGAACAGAAAATCTAAGGTCATACCTCAAAGAAATAGAGAAAAAAGAACAATCCAAATGTAAATCCAGCAGAAGAAAGAAAATAACCTAGATCAGAGAAAACTAAATGAAACTGAAACAAAAAAATTACAAAAATAAATGAAACAAAAACTGGTTCTTTGAAAAGATAAATAAAATTGACAGACCATTAGCAAGATTAACCAAGAAAAGAAGAGAGAAAATCCAAATAACCTCACTAAGAAATGAAATAGGAGACATTACAACTGACACCACTGAAACACAAAAGATCACTCAAGGCTACTATGAACACCTTTATAAACATGAACTAGAAAACCTAGAAGAGAATGGCAAATTCCTGGAAAAACACAACCCTCATAGCTTAAATCAGGAAGAATTAGATACCCTGAACAGACAGTAACAAGCAACGAGATTGAAATGGTAATTTAAAAATTACCAACAAAGAAAGGTCCAGGATCGTATGAATTCACAGCAGAATTCTACAAGACATTCAGTGAAAAATTGGTACCAATCTTTTTGACACTATTCCACGAGACAGAGAAAGAAGGAACCCTCTCTAATTTATTCTATGAAGCCAGCATCACTCTAATACCCAAACCAGGAAAGGACATAACCAAAAAAGAAAACTACGACTGATACCCTCGATCAACACAGATGCTAAAATTCTTAACAAAATACTAGCTAACCAAATCCAACAACATATCCAAAGACAATCCACCATGATCAAGTGGTTTCATACCAGGGATGCAGGGATTGTTTAATATACATAAGTCAATATATGTGATATACCATATAAACAGAATTAAAAAACCACAAATCACAGATCATCTCAATAGATGCAGGCAAAGCACTGGATAAAATCTAGAACCCATTTATAATTAAAACTCTCAGCCAGGCTGGGCACAGTAGCTCACGCCTGGAATCCCAGCACTTTGAGAGGCTAAGGCAAGCGGATCATGAGGTTGAGAGTTCGAGACTAGCCTGACCCACATGTTGAAACCCTGTCTCTACAAAAAAATACAAAAATTAGCCAGGCATGGTGGCATGTGCCTGTAATCCCAGCTACTTTGCAGGATGAGGCAGGAGAATTGCTTGAACCCAGGAAGCAGTGAAGGTTGTGGTGAACCAAGATCATGCCACTGCACTCTAGCCTGGGCAACAAGAGCAAAAGTGTCTCAAAACAACAACGACAACAAAAACTTTCGGCTAAATTAACATGCAAACATAATACTGAATGGGAAAAGATGAAAGCATTCCCTCTGAGAACTGCAACAAGGATGCCCACTCTTACCACTCCTCTTCAATATAGCACTGGAAGTCCTAGCCACAACAATCAGACAAGAGAAAGAAATAAAGGGCATCCAAATAGTAAAGAAGAAGTCAAACTGTCACTGTTTGCTGATGATATGATTGTTTACCTTGAAAATCCTAAGGACTCCTCTGGAAAGCTCCTAAAACTTATAAAAGAATTCAGCAAATTTCCAGATATGAAATTAATGTACACAAATCAGAAGCTTTTCTATACACCAATAGCAACCAAGCGGAGAATCAAATCAAGGACTCAACCCTTTTACAATAGCTGCTAAAAATTAAAATACCTAGTAATATACCTAACAAAGGAGTTTAAAGATCTCTACAAGGAAAACCTCAAAATACTGCTGAAAGAAATCATAAATGATGCAAACAAATGGAAACACATCCCATGCTGATGGATGGATAGAATCAATATTGTGAAAATAATCATACCACTAAAAGCAATGTACAAATTCAATGTAATTCCCATCAGAATACCATCATTATTCTTCACAGAATTAGAAAAAACAATTCTAAAATTCATATGGCAGCAAAAAAGAGCCTGCATAACCAAAGCAAGACTAAGCAAAAAGAACAAATCTGGAGGCATCACACTACCTGATTTCAAACTACACTATAAGGCCATAGTCACCAAAACAGCATGGTACTGGTATAAAAATAGGCACAGAGACCAATGGAACAGAACAGAAAATGCAGAAATAAATCCAAATACTTATAGCTAACTGGTCTTCGATAAAGCAAACAAAAACATAAAGTGGGGAAAGGACATACTTTTCAACAAATGGTGCTGGGATAATTGGCTAGCCACATGGAGGAGAATAAAACTGGATCCTCATCTCTCACCTTATATAAAAACTCAAGATGGATTAAGGACTTAAACCCAAGACCTGAAACTATAAAAATTCTAGAACAATGGAAAATCCCTTCTAGATACTGGCTTAGGCAAGGATTTCATGACCAAGAACCCAAAAGCAAGTGCAATAAAAACAAAGATAAATAACTGGGACCTAATTAAACTAAAGAGCTTTTACACAGCAAAAGGAACAGTCAGCAGAGTAAACAGACAACTCACAGGGCAGGAGAAAATCTTCACAATCTACATCTGACAAAGGACTAATACGCAGAATCTATAAAAAACTCAAACAAATCAGTAAGGAAAAATCCCATTTAGAAGCAGGCTAAGGACATGAATAGAAAATTCTCAAAAGAAGATATACAAATGGCCAACAAATATATGAAAAAATGCTCAACATCACTAATGATCAGGGAAATGCAAATCAAAACCACAATGCAATACCACCTAACTCCTAGAAGAATAGCCATAATCAAAAAATCAAAAAACAGGAGACACCAGCGTGGATGCAGTGAACAGGGTACACTGATGGGAATGTAAACTAGTAAAGCTACTATGGAAGACAATATGGAGATTCCTTAAAGAACTAAAAGTAGAACTACTGTTTGATCCAGCAATCACACTACTGGGTATTTATCCAGAGAAAAAGAAGTCATTATTCAAAACAGATACTTGCACATGTATGTTTACAGCAGCACAATTCACAATTGCAAAATCATGGAACTAACCCAAATGCCCATCAACTGTTTGTTTATCCACTCATTGATTGAGATATATATATATATATATATATATATATATATATATATGATGGAATACTATGCAGCCAGGAAAAGGAATGAATTAATAGCATTTGTAGTGACTTGGATGAGATTGGAGACTATTACTCTAAGTGACGTAACTCAGGAATGGAAAATCAAACATGTATGTTCTCACTGATATGTGGGAACTAAACTATGAGGATGCAAAGACGTAAGAATGATACAGTGGACTCTGGGGACTTGGGGGAAAGAGTGGGAAGGAGGCAAGGGATAAAAGACTACAAATATGGTGCAATACATACTTCTCGGGTATTGGGTACACCAAAATGTCACAAATCACCACGAAAGAACTTACTCATGTAACCATGTACCACCTGTATCCCAATAATTTATGGCAAAATAAATAAATAAATAAAATTAATGACTGTCTAAATAAATATACTTACTTACATTTTTGAATAGTTGCTCAGCAAGTTCTCTGACATGCTTTATCATCTTCATTGGGTTATTTTCTTCAACTTTAATTCTCTCTACTTCAAAGGCTACCAACTAGGAAAAAGAATCAAATGGCAAAACATCAATTCTAAAATATGCCAAATTCAAAAACTGTGATAATTTCATATAATTTGCAAACCAAAAAAATCCAACATATACATTATTTTAAAAACTAAATATTTTAGGTTTTGGGGTTTCACCTCTATTCTGGGGTTAGTCAATCAAACCCTTGAATTGTCTAGTGGTCTCTCCCTGAGGATTTGGGGCCCTATTTCTTCTAGGGAAAAGTCATTTCTGGAACTCAGAAAGACCCTGTCATTCCTCAGGCCTCAGTCTGAGAAATTCAGACAGTCATAAAGTGTCTAAACACTTCCTTAACTCACAAAACATGAACCAAATGTTCAAGTCAGGATGCTCAGACTGTAGTCCTAGCTGTTAGGTGCTAACGATGTGATCTGGGACTAGTCACTTAAACTCCTGAGCTTCAGTTTTCTCATCTCTAAACTAAAAAGAACAAATGACCTTTAGATACCTTCTAGTTCTCAAATTATATACATTCTAGCACATCTCTCTATTAACTAATTTATTGGGAGAACTGTGTGAGTCTGTATACTTAGGGTAAAGAAAAGAAGGCTGACAGGAAAAAATATCATGGGAGGATAAATAAATGGATGATAAAAATAAAAAGGTACAATACAGAATTCTTTTAGGAACTAACAGATTCACTGCATAGGCATATAAAACTACGACTTACCTATTCTAGGCTAGGATTCAGAAAGATTGTCAAAGGCAAACATTCTTTTCATTCTAAGACGTCTAGTTGATAGGAGTGTGAGGACAAGGCCATGCACAATGCAAATTGCCTCTCAAAGCCCCCGTAACACCCCATTGTGGTAGGCTGCCCTAGGCTAAGTGAAAACAAGAATCAATTTCCCTGGAGCAAATGTTATTTTCCTACCAAAGCATTCCCATGCAAATGACCAAAGTAGGTAGGATGAGAAATTATTTAGTTCTGATGCCTCATTTTTCTTAGGCTCTTGACCGATATATACATATGATTAACTTGCTGTCAAGTAACATCAGTGAGGTCACTGTAGGCTCAACAGAGAACTGGATGAACACTAAGGGGTGACCCAGTAGGAACTTTAGACAGAGTTCTTGCCTTATCATCGTTTCCAATCTAGAGTATATATATATATATATATATATATATATATATATATATATAAAATAAATTAAAAATAAGTAACCATATAGAGACATAAAATGAAGCCTAATGCAGTTGAGTGACTCTCAGAGTCAACTACTTTGGGAGAGTCTGGAAGAGGTGTAAGATAAGAGCAGAGTATGAAGAACAGAGGGGGCACCCCAAGCAAGGGAAAGACCTACAAAAATAGAGGCTGTGGCAAGCAAGTTTTCTGCAAGTAATTAATCTCACTTTTTAGTTGCGATGAAGATGCCAGGGGGAGTAAGAGAAATTTGAATAGAAAAGAAAGGGTATATAAACCAATGTTACTATTCATAAAGCTTCAAAGACTAATAAAATGTAGGAGCTAGAAAAGACCTCGGAGAGTATCTATTTAATCCCATAAAATATTATGCTATGAATTAGTACAGAATCTAAAGGCCAATATATGTTAGTAGAATCAATAATCAATCATATTATATGGTTGTATTAGAGAATCAATGACCAATAATTTTTTTTTTTTTTTTTTTTTTTTTTGAGACAGAGTTTCACTCCTTACCCAGGCTGGAGTGCAATGGCGCGATCTCGGCTCACCGCAACCTCCGCCTCCTGGGTTCAGGCAATTCTCCTGCCTCAGCTTCCTGAGTAGCTGGGATTACAGGCACACGCCACCATGCCCAGCTAATTTTTTGTATTTTTTTTTAGTAGAGACGGGGTTTCACCATGTTGACTAGGATGGTCTCGATCTCTTGACCTCGTGATCCGCCTGTCTCTGCCTCCCAAAGTGCTGGGATTACAGGCTTGAGCCACCGCGCCCGGCCTAATGACCAATAAGGTCATTAGAAAAAATTGTCCACCTCTATCGGGCACGGTGGCTCATGCCTGTAATCCCAGCACTTTGGGAGGCAGAGACAGGCGGATCACGAGGTCAGGAGATCGAGACCATCCTGATCAACATGGTGAAACCCCATCACTACTAAAACAATAAAAAAAAATTAGCTGGGCGTGCTGGTGCATGCCTGTAGTCCCAGCTACTCAGGAGGCTGAAGCAGGAAAATTGCTTGAACCTGGGAGGGGGAGGCTGCAGCGAGTCAAGATTGTCCCACTGTACTCCAACCTGGTGACAGAGTAAGACACCATCTCAAAAAAAAAAAGGAAAAATTGTCCACCTCAGAATGTCTCCTAAATCCTCATATGCGTTGTGTTATCAATGAAAGCATCTGATGCAGTGAACATATTCTACACAGAACTAAAACATGTGCCTCTTCTTTAATTCTTATCTGTGAATACTTTACTATCTTTACAAAAAATAAAAGATCTTTCTCCTCTGAACCAAAGATATTTAAGATAAAAAGAAAAGCACCAGAAGCAAAACACGACCACTATTACTGTTCTCCATTATCTTGGGTTCTAGGAGTGTTTGTTCTTTTATAGACTTCAAGGAACTTTTTAGATTTTTGGTTCCATACAGTACTCTTTAAAAAATTGAAATGAGCATAATATTCTTGTTCTATCCACCAGAATGGGCTGCTGTGAATATTGAGTTAAATGATAAAGGAAAAGATGCCTAAAAAAAAAAGAATAATAAATGCAAAACAGCATCCTTATTTTGAGTCATATCTGCCCTATTTCTCCCTCTCTATGGCTAATTAATTCCTTGAAGATAGAGACAAAATCTGTTTTCCATATATTTGATGTCTCCTAAGAGAGGTAGAGAAATGCTGACAATTGCTTAGTAAGAATGCCAAGAGGCTGGGGGCAGTGGCTCATGCCTGTAATCCCAGGACTTTGGGAGGCCAAGGCGGGCGGATCACAAGGTCAAGTGATTGACACCCATCCTGGTCAACATGGTGAAAACCCCGTCTTTACTAAAAATACAAAAAAAAAAAATTAGCTGGGTGTGGTGGTGTACGCCTGTAGTCCCAGCTACTTGGGAGTCTGAAGTAGGAGAACTGCTTGAACCCGGGAGACAGAGGTTATAGTGAGCCAAGATCATACCACTGCACTGCAGCCTGGTGCCTGGTGACAGAGTAAGACTGTCTCAAAAAAAAAAAAAAAAAAAAAAAAAAGCCAAGAAGTTAAACTATGGCTCTATGACTCTGACAGACCAAATATAACTCCAATTTAAGTAATTTCAGCTATCTTAGCTTCAAATTAGACCTTTCTCCCTCTAAGACTAACAAAAGAACTACTGCATTAGTGCCTTTAAAAACGAGAATTCTGTTTACACAATCACTGTGAAATAAAAAAGATTTTAATCGATTCTTTAAAAAAATTTAATATTTTTTAATATGAATACCATTTGGAGTATGAGTGGTTTTCAGTTACATGGATGAATTATATAGTGGTGAATTCTGAGATCTTGGTGTACCCATCACCTGAGTGGTATACATTGTTCAATTATTTAAAATTTAGTCGTTCAAAAATTATATGTATTTCCAAGGCATCTTATAATTATTTTTTCTAATTTTTATAATCCACATTAAAATATTGAGATTTGATAAGCATAATATTGGGATTATTTAATACTTAATTTATATTTGACTATGTAAATATGAAAAATATTACTTTTTTACTTTTAACTACTAGTCTAACTATGGATATAAATAATGCCTTCATTTAATAAGAACTATACCTCATCAAAGAGATCACAAGATCTATAAGGAGGACCTCTTTCTGAAACAAAACCTGCAAATGCCATTCCATTGAGTACTTTAGTGAGGAAATCATTCTCGATCAAACCACGCTGCCCCAAGAATGCTGTCTGTAAAGAAAAAAAAAAAAAGAAAATGTGAAATAATAATTTATCACTTGGCAATGGACAAATGGTCAAAACAAAAATATAATAAAAACATCAAAGCCTATATAAATTCCTTCATGTATAAATATGTATTGTCATAAACATATTTCTCTCAAAGAGATTTATTCTGAAATATTACATGTACTGAAAAGAATAAAAATAAATCTGTCTACAAGGAAGAAAAATCAGAAATTGACATTTAATTTTAAAAGAAAAACTGATTTAAAGTTAACATATTCTAAAGGAAGACATTATGTGAGTTCCATATTATTATTAAGAACTGATATCTAACCACACAAAGCAGAAATTTTAAATAATCACATTTGATAAATCAAGGTCAATTAAATGGCCAGGAAGAAAAACAAGTAGTTTTATTAAATTAGAATATATTTTTTGGACAGATACAATACAGCACTCTATCTTACTTTGTGGAAATGTATTACTGGCTCTGCATGAATTCTTATAAGTTGCAGGCAGGATCTATATCCTTGGAAGAGTTGTGCAAATAATCTAAGGAAAACTGCTCGCACTTCTTTATCCTAAAAATGTAAGAAGAAATGTTAGGTAATTTAACTTTTTAAAAACAAATGAAATATCATTGAGTCAAAAAGGTGAAAGGGCATATATCCTCTGATTCTTATATCCACCAAAACAATTACAGTCACAACCAAATAAAAGACAAAGAAGAAAAAACTCTCATGATTGTATTTTGAAAGCTTATGAAATTTTTTCAAAGTTTATCAAACTTATAAATATCTATTCTTATATGAATAAGGTATGACTTTGAAGTAATTTCAGCTTGAACTATCTGTTTTGATAATCCAGCTTTTACTGGAATCACAGTCTAGAACTATAAGGAAACTCGTTAGTCAATTCCTTACTTAGAAATGAAGGTAAATAATTAAGTATTTGTGTTTAGCACCCTGAGGTCCTTAAAAGCACACTGCTAAGAAATGTTCTAAGCAAAATAAACAGGGGGCCTCTGTTACAGCTTCTAATTTGAACTATTTTCATCCACACACTCCTCAAACTTGATTTTCTCCTATTACCAGCATTCTTTGTATCCATTTTTGTAAGCATCTCCTATGTATTTAATCCTTGTCTGATCTTTTCAATTTGATGCTTGGCACAGTTTTCCAGGCTATAATCTAGGTTCTGATTTTCTGTCCTACAGTTATTCATCCCCCCGCAGGGCAGCAGTTTAATCCCTAGAGGCCACTTGCCCAGTGCTCTTCCCTGTGGCTCCTCTTGAACAGGACATAAGGACAATCTCCTAATTTCTAATTTGGGGCACTTTTTACTCTGCTGTTCATCTAACTCTAACTTCACTTAGCTTCTTTAATAACCCTACAAATAAAAGTACAGCTTTCTTAAACAGCATTGAATTTAAATATTTAACTTCTTACCAGCATTTTTGAATGGGATAAAGCTGTTCGTGGAGGAGGAAAAGCATGATCTGCTACTTCCAAATCTGGGTGTAAAATCTAAAGCAAAGAAGTTTCGTTACGTAAAATGTCATAATATTAATGAAATCTATTATTGGGGCATTAAGATGAAAATGTCAGCATATGAAGTATAATATATTCCTTCCATGAATACAATTCAATTAGCTTGGATAGCTCTATATGTACTATTGTAGAAACATACTTAGTTGAAAAGACGACATATTCAGTTGAAAACATGTTCTAGAAAAACATACGTAGTATGGCCTAATTTATTTGAAAATAAAATAAACCCTAAATCTATATATGTACATACACTGATGTATATATATAAATGAGAATGAAAAGTTTTGAAAAAAAATACACTGAACTATAAAATAGTAGTCATCTCTGGGAAGGGAATAATCTAGGTCAGAGCTATTTGTTTATACAGTTGAATTTTTAAAAAACAGCTATTTGTTTTTATGTTTCTAAGTGTAATTTAAAATTACTGAGCAGAGGCAAGGTGTGGTGGCTTAGGCCTGTAATCCCAGCACTTTGGAAGGCTGAGGTGGGTGGATCACAAGGTCAGGAGTTTGAGTCCAGCCTGGCCAATACGATGAAACCCCAACTCTACTAAAACTACAAAAATTAGCTGGGCGTGGTGGCGGGTGCTTGTAGTCTCAGCTACTCAGGAGGCTGAATCAGGAGATTCACTTGAACCTGGGAGGCAGAGGTTGCAGTGAGCCAATATCATGCCACTGCACTCCAGGCTGGGCAACAGAGCAAGACTCCACCTCAAAAAAAAAAAAATTAGCGAGGAGAAAGAAAATACAAAATAATATTTTGAACTTTGCATTCAGACAGAAAAAAGTATAAAACTATGTCACAAAACTGCTATAAATATATGAAGTATAATATATGAAATATAAAGTATAATTAATCCAATTTAGGGAAAACTAAAAAATAAAATAACATTTGAGTTAGGGTTTGAAGGAAATTAGGTTGGGGAGCAGCTGGGAAAGAAGGGCCTGTATAGGACTTGCACAGAGAAAATGAAATTGTATACATATGTAGCCAATTTTTGTCTTTGCAGAATCATTTTCAAATACTAAGGTTTTTGATGGTAAGCTGAGAATAGACCAAAAGACTCAAAACAACACTTAAAAACAACACTAAAATATTGGCAGTCCAAGTCACTGAATCACTACCACAGTATAAAATATCTTGGTGTCTATAAAGTAATCCATAGTTATTACACAGTTTAAGTACTGTGTTGCCATTTGATTATAATTATTTACTAGTGAAACAAAGCTTATATACTTGTGTGTCAATGCTTCCCATCATCCATAAAATCTAGTCTCTTTTTGGTCCTTGTTTGACAGTACATTATGCTATTTCTTATCCACAGAGCTATAAATAGTACCTAATCCACCACTGTGCTTAATAAATATAACAATATGTATACTTAGGTTTAGCAAAAAAGGAATTTTACACATTGATCAAATTTGTTGGCACAGGTGTTGCAGGTTTAGGTACACAAGTATGGAGGAGAACCCTTACCAGGAGCCACTGGCTTAAGAACTAAAATCTTAACCTTTGTTAATTTTGGTACTTAACCCCTAAATAACTATTCATATCAGTAGTAAGTAACCACACATAAGATTTAATCACTATATGAATTCTAGAAACATTAAACTTTCTTCAGTCATTCAAATACTACCTTCACAGCTTTTGCTATATCTATATACCATCTATTCAATTATAGAGTTAATATTTTTCTTTAAATTGTCTTTAAATCAATTCACCTTTTTTTTTTTTTTTTTTTTTTTTTTTGAGAGGGAGTCTTTTTCGCCCAGGCTGGAGTGCAGTGGCATGATCTCGGCTCATTGCAACCTCCACCTCCTGGGTTCAAGCAGTTCTTCTGCCTCAGCCTCCTGAGTAGCTGGGATTACAAGCATGTACCACCACACCTAGCTAATTTTTTTTTGTATTTTTAGAAGAGATGGAGTTTTACCATATTGGTCAGGCTAGTCTTGAACTCCTGACCTTGTGACCTGCCCACTGTGGCCTCCCAAAGCAATGGGATTACAGGTGTGAACCACTGCACCCAGCCCAATCAACTCACCTTTTTAAACCTAGTATTTTCTTAAATGATATCTGAGAAATCACAGGTTCTATATGCCATTTTAAGTACATTATATAAAAACACAATCATTACAATAAAAAAAGTTGACCACATATTATCCCAAATCATGCTTCACTTTGGCAAACAATCACTTAGTCATCACTGTAAAAACATTCATACTATAGGTAATGACCAGGAAACAGCCTAGAGACAAAATGTGATTCTCAATAATACCAGTGGCAGAACACAGACTGGAGTTCAAGTATCCTGTATCCTACTCTAGTGTCTTTTCCACTCTATCACATCTTGTATTTCAGATTACAAATTATATCAGGAAAAGTCTGTCTTCTCTAACCGTTCCCATTTCATAGATACCACTATGACAGTAAAAGGACTAACAGAAATCTGAAAGTTTTCTGAGAATAAAATCCCTCCTGGTAATCCTAGGCTTCTAAGTTTCTATTTAAGAGGGAAAAAATGGGCCGGGCGCGGTGGCTCAAGCCTGTAATCCCAGCACTTTGGGAGGCCGAGGCGGGTGGATCACGAGGTCGGCAGATCGAGACCAACCTGGTCAACATGGTGAAACCCCGTCTCTACTTAAAATTACAAAAAAAATTAGCTGGGCACAGTAGCGCGTGCCTGTAATCCCAGCTACTCAGGAGGCTGAGGCAGGAGAATTGCCTGAACCCAGGGGGCGGAGGTTGCGGTGAGCCGAGATCGTGCCATTGCACTCCAGCCTGGGTAACAAGAGCGAAACTCCGTCTCAAAAAAAAAAAAAAAAAAAAAAAAAAAAGAGGGAAAAAATGTTTTAAACAGCCCAGAATAAAATATTCTTAAAGTAGAATATGAAGGCCTTAGTTCTAGTAAAGTCTTCAAAAGGAATGCAGAATTTCTATAGTTCAACTTTCTGATGATAAGCACCTAAAGGGCTTTCAGTAAAACAAAATACTCTGTTTTCAAAAATAAGCTAAAGTAAAATAACTACAAAAAAATTAAATTTGTTTCAGTGAGAAAAACCCAAACCACAAGATTTTTAAAAAACTTCACTTGGCTTGAATGTAGAGTATACTTTTCCTTCTTTGATATTTCTATTCATATAGCATTAATAATGGAATGTTGGACATTTAATGCATCAATAAGACACATCTTTCTGTAATAACCTGAAAGTATCAGCAAGACAATATAGTAGTGTTTTGTAGGTACCAAAGAGGAATGAGACGCCAATAGGGAGGTTAGAGAAAGAAGCCAACATCTAATAGGGGTTCTTACAGGAATCAGGGGTTTCAAGGCAGAGTCTTGTTTTCAAAGGTGCATTTCCCATACCTAGAACAGTACTAAACAAATAAGCTGAATGAAGAAATAAATGTGGAACAAATATTCAGTTAGGATCCAAAATATATTCTTTAGATGACTAAATAGTAAATGAAGAATTCTATTCTAAATACTATGTGAGAATATGTTCATGTTTTAAACATAGCTCTTTTTAAACTAAATTAACAAACTGCATTGACAAATATTTTAAATTTCGGCTACCTTAGCTTCAGATTTAAATCATGAGAAAGCTACTATTACAAAAACATGTCATACCAAAGAAAGAGCTGATTGAGTCTGATGTAGAAGTGGTTCTGGGAGGGAAGAGAGGTGAATACATTCAGGAATTTTAATAGTGCCTCCATCCAAATCTGCTATGATTACATCTAACTGAAAGAGATAAAAAAAATTAACCTATAATGACCAAAATACATTTGTTGTTAAGCAAATTATTTTTCCCTTGACTAATTCAGAATGAGAAGATTCAGGTGTGGAAGAGACTCTTGTTTGTCCACAGTAGCAGAATTCTGGGCTAACAAATTCCCAGCTGCCCATATTTCCAGCTTGCTGTAAAATTACGTGTGGCATGTGGCTAAGATTCTGCCAATAAAACATGAGAAGTGACACGTGTCTTTCTGTCCTTCAAGACAGGGGATATGTAAAGCTCTCCTATGCAGTCTTTTCTTTTCCCTTAGACTGAAATTATAAACTGGCATCAAACCAGCCTTCAGCATACATATCATGACAATGCCTGGGAGGATTCTGTTGGAGAAACAAGGATGGAAGCTTGGATCTTGAATAACTTCATGGAGCAAACTGTTCTGGCATAATGGAACATCTCTCTGGACTGCTGCATGAGTGTTCAGTAACACTTTATTTTGTTTGAGTCATTGCATTTTGTTCTGAATTTTACTATATGTGCTGCTGCAGCAAGTATAGAGTCACTACATTTTTGACACTTTATTCAAGTAGTTTAGTAGTACCCTAAACAAATTAGTATTTATTACAAGAATTAACAAACAAAACAGTTAGTATACATAAAAAGGGTGTTTTTTTAGCGGCTTAGAAAAATCTGATCTTTAGCATTTTACGAAAGTCTATTTAAAAATAACTCACACAAAAATTTAAGAGAAAACAGCCAAGATGAGTGAAGTTGTTATACTGACAATTTCATAATTCATTCTAATTTATTCACTACAATTTTAAGAAATTTACATTTGGCAACACTTGGTTTGTCCTAACTCCAGTGACTGTTTATTTTTATTTATTTATTTATTTTTGAGAGGGAGTCTCATTCTTGCTCAGGCTGGAGTGTAGTGGCGCAGTCTTGGCTCACTGCAACCTCCGCCTCCCAGGTTCAAGCGATTCTCCTGCTTCAGCCTCTGAGTAGCTGGGATTACAGGCGTGCACCACCATGCCCAGCTAATTTTTTGTATTTTTAGTAGAGACAGGGCTTCTCCATGTTGGCCAGGATGGTCTCGAACTCCTGACCTCAGGTGATCTACTTGCCTTGGCCTCCCAAAGTGCTGGGATTACAGGTGTGAGCCACACCACTGTGCCCGGCCTCTAGTGACTGTTTATATTTAGCAGAAAAAAAATTATCTACAAACCAGATGGGTATGCTTCTAATAAGTACTAATTAGGTTTTACTGCATGTTTATTAATTTACACATAGTTTTATATGGTGATACCAAAATTAAATAGAAACTAAGTATCAGTGTATAAAGTTAGAAAGAATGATGACTATCTGAATAAAAGTCCTGCTTATAATTATAATGTTGAATAATATTTTGTTAGTTTAAATGATACCTCTGATTTGGTTATAACTGTAATTACTTCTTTGCTGGCATTTAAAACTAAAACAGAAGTACAATTACAATATTGGGGATCTGTGGATCACAGATGTTATGTAGCCTAACTTTACAGTAGAGTTTTTCTCATACTACCTGAAAGATGTCATGCTATCTGTCCTTACATTCTACTTACAGTGCTTGAGGGTAGACTCTTCATCTCAAATAGGGAAATCCATTCTATAACTGGGTAGTTCTAATTGTTGGAAACACTTTTATTGGGCAGAAATCTTTTACTATGGCCACTGTACCCACTGATTCTATTTTAGCTTTTTAGAGTTACAAAAAATGAATCTTAACCCTTCTTCTATGACAGTAACTTAAATATTTATCTTTACCCATCACACAGTATTAAATTATTTCCTGAGAAAATTTCCTTAGGCCCTTACAGAATATAGTTCTAAATTCTTGATAATCCTGGATGTCCTTTTCTGATGTGTTTTATTTTGTTATATCCCTCATAAAGTGTGATACACAGAACTAAATGAATTATTCCAGAACTGGCTTGAATGTAGAGTATACTTTTCCTTATTTGGTATTTCTATTCAATGGCATTAAGAATACAAATATTTGGTGGACACTTATACCAAATTTGTGTTCCACTAAAACTCTTCACTCTTTTTCATATACTTTCTGCTTTGTTAATTTTAAGCAATTTGGTATCAAGATAGGTCTCACTTCAAAATATAAATCAATTATGCAGTGATATCAAAAGTCTAAATAGAATATTAATAGATTAATTTATCTTTTGTCATATATAAGATGAATAATAAAGATAAACAATGCATCAAAAGAGGGATATTTAAATCATTAATGAATTCCTTTTTAAAACCGCCTATACTTACTATATGGCAAAAGTATTATACAGACTTTTCAATGATATTTTTCTTCTATCCAATCTTTTCTATTGGAAATGCTACAGATCTGAAAACAGTGATTAATTGAAATGTTATAGGACCCAAAGAAATATGATAAACTTCTAGACTCAATAACTGGAAACTTTAAAGATGAATACTTACAAGTTCATGGATATCAGTTTTAAAGACAGAATGTACTCCAATAATGAAAGGTGTTGGGGAACTTAGAACTTCCAGTAGCTGAGCCGGGAGAATAGGAATATAAGGATAACTGGAAATAATAAAAATATGTGTCAAATATATTTTTCTTTAACATAAACATATTTCCTTCCATTTTTATGCTGTATAAGTTTTATATTACCTATGTTTAGAAACTGCCAATAATGTTTTCATGATTTTTAATACTAAAATTTTGGAAAAAATTATTTAAAAATCTTCATGTGAAAGATACGATCAGATATAGTAAGATATAAAGTAAATAGAATCCAAGGCTACTTCCTTAACCTTTGTTTCTTCTAGGCAAGCAGTCTCTTTAGGTCCTCTAATACTGTTTGAAAGCATTTTTCCTGACATAGAAACCCAACATTAGACAGCAACATTGACTCTCTGATAGGGCCTCCTCTCTCAATATGAGGCAATGATTTGTCTATACAAAACAAGCATTCAAATTCCACTTTCTATGCTTGATTTTTGCATTCAGTAAGAATGGCCAAAAAAAAAAAGGCCAAGAATTCTCTATCTTATCTAAAAAGTTAAGAAAAGCACCTAGATTTAAAAAAAAAATTTTTAAAGAAATTCTAGGGTCTAAAATTTTATATAGTTTTATGAACTAATTTACTAGATGTTAGGATTATCAATTGACGAAACAGTATATTAGAGGTATAATATTCTACTTACGGCACTATTAGGCATCACTGTTTAGATTTGTTTTGTTTTTTATTTTTTTTAGGAAAAAATGTTTAATATATCCCCTAAAAAATCACAGGGAAAAATAATAATGAAGCCCCACTAATTGTCAACTTTGACAACTACCAATGCATGGCTAATATATGTACTTCTACCCACTTTTTTTTCTCTTCTCTACTGTATCACTTTGAAGCAAATCCCAGATGTCATATTGTTTACATATAAATACTTCAGTGGGTATTTAAGAAAGATAAGAGCTTTTTATTAATAGAATCTCTACCATTATAACTTTAAAAAATTAATAATCCTTTAATATCAAATAGCACTGACAAAATATTTATGCCAATTGTATTAAAATTGCTGAAAATGCTATTCAAATTAAATATTTTTATACTAATCAACATTCAGCAATGGAAAACTTGGAAAGTCTCTAATTATAGACTACTATGACTCATTTAACAGCATGACTTTGTAAAATATCCCCACATGGTTCAAAACCATTGTACCGTAACATTTTGATTCATCAACAATAAGTGATACGTACTTTAAGAATAAATAAAATTAACAAATGAAAACCTCACCTATATTTAAGAGGAAACATTAAAGATTCCAGCGCTCTACAAGCATCGCTAAGTCTCTGGAAACTTGCTGAATGGAAGAGAACCTTATTTTCTGTGAGGACTGCACAAAAGAGGCTGAGGACATTTTGAATTCCTGAAAAGAGCAAGAGGTTATCAAATGCATTTAATTTTATATGTGTTGTCAACAATTATAGACAGTATACACACACACAAAAAAGCCAGTATTTTTGGACTCTCTGAAGGAAAATACTTGGTTAAACTGTAAATTCCATATAACCTATGAGTACTTGTTTTCCCAAACTTTCAGTTTTGTCTTTATTCTTCAAATCAGGTAATACGCATTGAACATATTAGTTGTTTGGAAATAGACTATTACCTTCTTTTCAACTTCATCTTAAGGCCTGTATTTAGGTTCCTGTTTTAGAATGCTAGCATTGTTCTAAACACCAACCCCTGCAGAGTCTATTTGTCTGATGTTAATACTGCACCAGCTTTGTTGTTGTTGAAATTTGCCTATATCTTTTCTCATCTTTTAATTTCAACCTTTCTCTACTTCTTGTAAACAGCATAACAAATGCTCCGCAATTTAATGATGGGGATACATCCTAATAAACCCATTGTAAAGTTGAAAAACCTTAAATTGAACATAAATCAGAGACTGTCTGTAAGTGAAGTCTTTTAATCCAGTCTGACAACTTTTGTGTTTTAGCTAGTTCACTTAATCCACCTATACTTATTGTAATTATTGAGCTAGACACTATACATACATACATATATATATGGTGTCTTATTTTACACCTTTAATTTTTCTATCTCTTTTTTCTTTCTTTTTGATTTCTCCTGTCTCTTCTTTCATTCCCTCTGTTACTATGGTATTTATAAACTTTTTCTATTTTTTTAGTGACAACTCTAAAAAATACATCATACTTATCAAATTGAAGTTAAATAAACATATCATTTCTTATTTTCTCCTATTACTAAACCAAATCAACTTTCTTTATATCACTTCAACTTTAATTATATGGACCCCATAAAGCAAGAGTCCCCATTTGCTTTCTCAAGGTAAAATACTTACTATATTTTCCCTTTACCGTAGCTTATTTCTTAATGTAACATGCAAATTTCCTTAGTCTATTAATTGCTATTCCCTTATCATTTCCAACTTTTCCCAAGTGATACATCAGAACCTTTAGTTCAGATTTTAATCTTCTCTCATGTTGACTAATGTAATAGTTTCATAACTGAGTTTCCTAATCCAGTCCCTATTCCCTGCAAATTTACCCTCCAGATAGTTGTTAGAATAATGGACATAAAATAAAAATCTGATGATGTCACTGTTGTTTCTCAAACCATTTGATATTATCCTTCTGGGCATGATTTTCTTTTCTTTTCTTTTTTTTTTGAGATGGAGTCTCACTCTGTTGCCCAGGTTGGAATGCAATGGCGCAGTCTCGGCTCACTGCAACCTCTGCCCCCCAGGTTCAAGAGAGTCTCCTGCCTCAGCCTCTCGAGTAGCTAGGATTATAGGCGCCTGCCACCATGCCTGGTTAATTTTTGTATTTTTAGTAGAGACGGGGTTTTACCATGTTGGCCAGGCTGGTCTCAAACTCCTGACCTCGTGATCTATCCACCTCAGACTCCCAAAAGTGCTGGGATTCCAGGCGTGAGCCACCACGCCCAGCTTCTGGGCATGATTTTCAAATATATTTTGTTCCACAAAAGCAATTTAGCTAGAGAAGCCTTTTTATATATTCATAATTGTTTTTATATTAATCTCTCTGAGTTTCAATGAAAAAACAACACCTATTTAGGATTGTTAAGAAGAAGAAATGAGATAATAAGGAGTTCTCAGCACAGTACCATGGTAAATAATGATATTATTTACCATATTAGTGGATAGATACTATGATTATTATTGTAATTGTTGTGGTTGTTAGCATTAATTTTCCCTGAACTTAGGGTTCTGATGCTATAAAAGGTTTGAAAATATGTAACCTACAAAATTAAGTCTGAACTCCAAACCAAAATGCCTCCATGGACTTATGCTCATCTTTAAAATCCTGTTGCCACCTTCTACCATATGTGATCACAATCTATATTGAACTTATCTAGCTCTCAGGACACTTCTTTGACATTTTAGTTTCTATTTGTTTTGCTCATGTTCTCTCTGCCTGATGTGTAAGTCATTAGAATGATAATTCCTCAAAGATGACACTGAGCCTTGTACACTACCATATCATCCCTCCTAGCATGGTACCTAGTTTATGGCCGGCACTCAAGAATGTTTCATATAACTGACATATAACTAATGAAGCTGTCTGAATGGTGACACAAGTCACTATGAAAAGACTTTAAAAATTTCAGTGAGGCTAGGAGTGGTGGCTCATGCCTGTAATCCCAGCACTTTGGGATCATATCAGTCAGGAGTTCAAGACCAGCCTGGCTAACGTAGTGAAACCCACATCTCTACTAAAAATACAAAAATTAGCTGGGTGTGGACTGAGTTCCTGTAGTCCCAGCTACTCAGGAGGCTGAGGCAGGAGAATCACTTGAACGTGGGAGGTGGAGGGTGCAGTGAGACAAGATTGCACCATTATACTCCAGTCTGGGTGACAGAGCAAGACTCCATCTCCAAAAAAAAAAAGTTCAATGAAAGGTGTCAAATTCCACACATAAGTGAGGTTGTGTAATATTTGTCTTTTTGTGCCTGACTCTTTCATTCATCAAAATATCCTTCAGGTTCAACTGAATCATAGGAAATGGCATAATTTCCTTCTTTTTAATGGCTAGGATGGAAAGAGGGAATGGGGAATTGTTGATCAAAGGGTGAAAAGTTTTAATTAAACAGGAGGAATAAGTTTTTGAGATCTATTGCATAGGAGGGTGAGTACAGTCAATAAAAATGTATTATATATTTCAAAATAGCTAACAGAATTAATTTCAAAGGTCTCAACACACAAAATGGTGAGGTGGTGAATATGTTAATTAGCTTGATTTAACCATGCCACATTGTATTTATAAATCAAAACATTACATTGTACTCCATAGATGTACACAATTATAACCTGTCAATTAAAAATATTAATGAAAGAAGATGTCAAGTATCTCTATAAATTAAAATACAGAAAGTGTAAAATGTATAAGTCATTAACAAAAAGATCAATATATTCAATTATTTTAAATTAAAAATTTATGTGTCAGAAAATAATATTAGGCTGGGCACAGTGGCTTACACCTGGAACCTCAGCACCTTGGGAGGCCAACACAGGAGGATTGCTTGAGCTCAGGAGTTCAAAACCAGCCTGGGCAACAGAGCAAGATACTGCTTCTCTAAACAAAGAAAGACAAAGAAGGGAAGGAGGGAAGGAGGGAGGGAGAAAGGCAGAAAGGAAGGAAGGAACATTAAAAATGTAAAGACAAGTCTCAGACTGAGAAATCACCTACAAAGTATATAAATGAAAAAAAGATGTGTCCAAAATATGTTTTTTAAAAAACTCTACTAAAATCAACAAGAAAAAGCATCATATTATGAACTCACAATTCACAAAGGAGAAATCCAAAATGGTTGATAATATATGAAAAGATGCTCGATTATCTCTAGTAATCAGAAAAATTCACCAGGCATGGTGGCTCATGCCTGTAATCCCAGCACTTTGGGAGGTAGAGGTGGGAGGATTCCTTGAGCCCAGGAGTTCAAGATCAGAATGGGCAACATAGTGAGATCTTACCTCTACAAATAATAAAAAAAATTAGCTGGTGTGGTGGCACATATCTGCGGTGCCAGTTATTTGGGAGACTGAAGTGGGGAATCACTTGAGCCCAGGGAGTGGGGGCTAAGCCATGATTGCACTACTGCACTCCAGCCTGGGATAAAGAATAACACCCTGTCTCAAAAAAAACAAAAAACAAAACACCTATCACAATAGCCAAAATTTAAGCCTAGTAATTCTAAATTTTTATGAGGATGGGGAGGAAAAGGAACTACCACATATACTGCTGTGAGAAGTATGCATAAAGCAAAGTTAAGATGCACATACCTTACGACCTATTACAGCAATTTTAGTAATTCCATTCTTATTTACCATAGAAACTCTCTCACAAGCACCCAAGAAGACAAGCAGAAAGTGGTACATTGTAGTAGTATTTGAAATAATGAAAAATGTGGACACATGCTAAATGTGAGAATGAATGAACTGTGGTAAAATCCTACTATGAAATTGTTTACTCCAACTGAAAATGGCAGATGTTGACTGAAACAAAAAATTAAACTATAAATGTATTATTCAAAATTCACAAAACTAAATAAAGAAATTTAAATTAAAAAAATCTTTTTTTTTTTGTAAAACTTGTGGATTTAATATGAACTTTAAAAACCCACTAAGGTTTTGGTATACTTGAACAGTGGAAATGAATGAGATAGCATAATATGTATCATTATGAATAACTCTCCCAAATATAATACTGAGTGAGGGTAGTAGGTACACAATGATTATACAGTTGTGAAAAGAAAATAAATCTCAGGGGGAGAAATGCCAAATGATGGTGAAGGGGAGAAGGAAAGAAAAGCACACTGCCATGTGTGTTCCTACGCAACTGTCTTGCATGCTCTGCTCATGTACCCTAAAACCTAAAATCCAATAAAAAATTAAAATAAATAAATAAATAAATAAATCTCAGAACCCCAAAACCACCAAGCCAAAGGGAAGTCTGGCTAGGAACTGCATCAGGAAAACCTATATCCCATTTTATTCCTAAATAAGATGGCTACAAAGACTTAAAAAAAAACAAACAAAAAAAAAAAAACAAAAAAAGCTACATATCTCCCTCACAATTTGCTCACAAGGAAATTCCATGTGGACAAAGGACAGAAAAACTCAGTCATCCCTGTACTAATGTGAGACAAATGCATATCTGATTGCTTCCTCCGCCCTATTGTTTCATTAAGCTAGACTAAGTCACTATTCCTCTTTCTCGCACATGTAAATTGTGTATTCAGTAAAAGGCTGATCAGAGACTCGGAAGAGTACAACCTTTTGTCTCCTATATACCTCCCCTGCTTCGAGTTGTCCTGAATTTCCAGACCAAACCAATACACATCTTATGCATATTGACTGGCATCTCATTGTTATAGTAGGTAGCTAGTTAGATATGGGCAGGGAAGGAGAGGACCCTCCTCTCCACTCACCACCAGGAATGTCAGGCAACCATCAGGTGATAGTCAGGTGGTTATTAAAATGTCTCTCGAAAATAATAATTGGTTACAGCTGATGCCAGGGAAAGGCAGTCTTCAATAGATAGAAACATCTGAAACTGGTGATTAACAGCTTCCTGATAAAATCTCAAGAGCTGGGTAAGTGGGCTCATGCCTGTGCACTAAGAGGCAAAATGGCAGAGTTTTACTGGCATATGACCCTCTAGGAATACTTGGATTGGTAAGGGAAGAACGCCTCAAGTGAGCATGCATACTCCTGTAAACACACTGCACATGTGACCCCTACCAAGTGCTGACAGGTCTTTGTGCATGTGGAGTGCCCACCTCAAGGGAAGGATCAGGTGAGGAGAGATGCAAGACCCTGGACACATGACAACATATAAAACCTGAGTCACAGAAGACCCCATCGCCTCAGCCCAAAAACTCCTGAAACTGATAAGCAACTTCAGCAAAGTGTCAGGATATAAAATCAATGTGCAAAAATCACAAGCATTCCTATACACCAATAACAGACTTAAAGAGAGCCAAATCAAGAACGAACTGCCATTCACAATTGCTACAAAAAGAATAAAATACCTAGGAATACAACTAACAAGGAACGTAAGGGACCTCTTCAAGGAAAACTACAAACAACTGCTCAACGAAATAAGAGAGGACACAAACAGATGGAGAAACATTCCATGTTCATAGTTAGGAAGAATTAATATCGTGAAAATGGCTATACTGCCCAAAGTAATTTACAGAATCAACACTATCCCCATCAAGCTACCATCGACTTTCTTCACAGAACTGGAAAAAACCACCATGAACTTCATATGGAACCAAAAGAGAGCCCGCATAGCCAAGACAATTCTAAGCAAAAAGAACACAGCGGGAGGCATCACACTAACTGACAAGGCTACAGTAATCAAAAACAGCATGGTACTGGTACCAAAACAGAGATATAGACTAATGGAACAGAACAGAGGCATCAGAGGCAACACAACATATCTACAACCATACAATCTTTGATAAACCTGACAAAAACAAGCAAGGGGGAAAGGATTCCATGTTTAACAAATGGTGTTGGGAAAACTGGCTAGCCATGTGCAGAAAGCAGAAACTGGACCCCTTCCTGACACCTTACACCAAAATTAACTCCAGATGGATTAAAGACTTAAACATAAGACCTGGCACCATAAAAACCCTAGAAGAAAATCTAGGCAAAACTATTCAGGACATAGGCATAGGCAAGGACTTCATGACCAAAACACCAAAAGCATTGGCAACAAAAGCCAAAATAGACAAATGGGACCTAATCAAACTCCACAGCTTCTGCACGGCAAAGGAAACAGTCACTAGAGTGACTCGGCAACCAACAGAATGGGAAAAAATTTTTGCAGTTTACCCATCTGACAAAGGGTTGATATCCAGAATTTACAAAGAACTCAGACAGATTTACAGGAAAAAAACAAACAAGGCCATTCAAAAATGGGCAAAGGATATGAACAGACACTTTACAAAAGAAGACATACATGAGGCCAACAAACGTGAAAAAATGCTCATCATCACTGGTCATTACAGAGATGCAAATCAAAACCACACTGAGATACCATCTCACGCCAGTTAGAATGGCGATCATTAAAAAATCTGGAGACAACAGATGCTGGAGAGGATGTGGAGAAATAGGAACACTTTTACACTGTTGGTGGGAGTGTAAATTAGTTCAACCATTGTGGAAGACAGTGTGGCGATTCCTCAAGGCCTTAGGAATAGAAATTCCATTTGACCCAGCAATCCCATTACTGGGTATATATCCAAAGGAGTATAAATCGTTCTACTATAAGGACACATGCACAGGAATGTTCATTGCAGCACTGTTTACAATAGCAAAGACCTGGAACCAACCCAAATGTCCATTGATGATAGACTGGGAAAATGTGGCACATATACACCATGGAATATTATGCAGCAATCAAAAATGATCAGTTTGTGTCCTTTGTAGGGTCATGGATGAATCTGGAGAACATCATTCTCAGCAAACTGACACATGAACAGAAAATGAAATACCACATATTCTCACTCATAGGCGGGTGAGGAAAAATGAGAACACATGGACACGGGGAAGGCGGTACTACACACTGGGGTCTATTGCGGGGAATAGGGGAGAGACAGCAGCGGGGGAGATGGGGAGGGATAGCCTGGGGAGAAATGCCAAATGTGGGTGAAGGGGAGGAAGGCAGCAAAACACACTGCCGTGTGTGTACCTATGCAACTATCTTGCATGTTCTGCACATGTACCCCAAAACCTAAAATGTAATAAAAAAACAAAACAAAACAAAAAACAAACCTGAGTCAAAGGTCAAACAGTGTACTTGGTCTCTCAAGTCACCTGCTTGGCCTTCTTCCAAGTGTACTTTACTGCCTTTTGTTCCTGCTCTAATGCTTTTAAATAAACTTTCACTCCTGCTCTAAAACTTGCCTTGGTCTCTCTGCCTTATGCTCCTTGGTCGAATTTTTTCTTCTGAGGAAGCAGGAATTGAGGTTACTGCAGACCCGTATGGATTTGCTGCCAGTAAAATGCTTTGGTGCTGTGACGTGGATACGTTCCCTAATGTTAACATACTTTGGTGCCACGTGACTCAAATATGCTTCCTCAGTGGTAAGACATCTCTATGCCTCACCTTCTTTGGCTGGAGGTGTTTAACCCCTGTACACAGTTTCGTTTGTTCTTTTCATTCTCCGAATTACTAACCAAACCCCGGAACAATTCTTCTCAGCCACAGTGGCTCTGTTCCCCAAGTTGATCTCTCAGCTCCTGCTGACGGGTAGCTCACAAGGATAGGAAGTCCTTCCCAGGTCAGATCCTTGACCTGAGACACAATGGCTCTCCTAGACAAAAGGCCCAGACATTGCATGGACCTCCTAGACAAGAGGCCCATGCAATGTCTGGGGTTTCCTCTGCTTTTTCAACTAAAATTGGTTCTTTCCCAAAAACCCACACCACTTATTCTCCTGTTTTCTCTGTGTGACTTCTGAAATGGCCTTGTGCACCCTCGGGACTCCACCTTGAGGCAAGTCTGCCTCTTTTGCTTTCACACTCTGCATGCCATGTAACTGTTATTCATACACCCACAACTCTTACTGAATTTGTGCAGCAGCAGTTGTGCACCCACAACTCTTACTGAATTTGTGCAAGCAGACACAGGCTTCCTTGTGGATATCTTGAGACTTATACTAGTTTCACCCTACCAACTCAGATGACCCCTGACCCCGCCTCTGTCTGTTGGCACACTGCCAGGACAGACACTAATTGGAACCCCAGTCAGCTCCTGATGACTTACCATATGTATTTTGTTCCTATCACGCTCCAGGGCTGTTTTTCCGGAGGCTTTTGAAGTAGTTTTTCCACTCACATAGGGCCTCCTGGCCCTTTAAGGACCCCACCTACTTGCAGTTTTTTGAGTTAGCACCCCTTTGGGAGAAGGGGAAATTCTTCCTTTGCCATTTGTGAGTTTTCATACCAAGCCGTAAGTCCTCCAGAAATTACTACTTTATGTTAAGAAGGCAAATAAACATTGACCTCTCAAATCCAAGGGCTGCTGTTTTTGCAAGCACATGGAGGCTTTCCATGACTATTCTTCTGGCTTCTTCCCACTTTCTCCTGTAGCTTCCATTTTTCGAATCACTTCCATGCCCTTCTCAATATTCATCAAAACCTTCAAGGCCATAGTTGAAGGGAGGGAAGTTGGGCCCCCCTGCAGCAGTTAGCTGAAAAATAGGCTTCGTGACTACTTAAAGAACAGGGGAAATGGGAATCTAAGAAAAAGGCTAATCATTTTGGTCACGGAGGCAAGAATACAGGTTGGCCCAAAGCTGTTAGGGCAAGAGACCCATAGGACAGAGTCAAAGGCTGGTCCATGCTAACAAATTACCATTAGAACAGAGATGAAGGCAAGGTTAGGAGTATATGCTAAGACCAGTTCATTCTGGAACCCCAAGGATGAACAGGAGAGGGCTCTCTGTTCACTCTGGTATCTCCTCTGTGAAAACAGGATACTGAAGCTAAGGGTACATAGTAAGATTGGTTCATTCAAGAGCCCTAAGGACGAATGTGGGATGTCCTATTCAACATAGTAGGAAGAGGAGATGCCTTGTTTTTTCTTCTCGTCTGTTCTCTCTTCACAGATGGGGAATTGAATATTCATACCATGACCCTCAAATGCATTCTCAAGAACTGGAAAAAGTTTGATCCCAAAACTCCAAAAAGGAAAAGGCTAGTATTTTTCTATAACACAGCCTGAGTTGAATACAAGCTCTGGGATCAGGAATCTTAGTTGGAAAACCTAAATTTTAATATGATCTATTAGCCAGATTTACTCTGCTGCCAGCAGGGAATATGGATAGAAATCCCCTATGTACAGGCCTTCACGCCCCTATGAAACAACCCTGACCTTTGCTGGGCTTGTAAAATGAATCTAGTGATGATAGCTGCCATAGTCAGGCAGCCCCCTCTGGTTGGTTTGGGACACCCCTTATTTGGTTTACCCTGATCTCAAGCACCAGAGGTACCAAAGATGGAGCTTAGCTCAAACCCCACTGCCCTTTCTACCTCATTATATTCAAGTCTCCCGGGCCTAGAGCCCCACCTTATCCAGGGCTACACTCTGGACACCACCACCCCTAGGTTATACCCCCTTCGAGAGGTCAGTAGCTCCAGTGAACCCACCAGAGTCCAGACGCCATTCACTATGTAAGGCCTGAGCCAAGTTAAAACAGAACTAGGGGAGTCTGTGGAGGACCCTGACAAATACATCAAAGGGTTCTGTAAACTTGGCTTAACATCTGAACTCATTTGGGGGAATTTCTCAGTCATACTAGGGCAGATTCTGTCTAAGAGAGAAAGTAATTCCATTATGGAGGTGGCCCAACAATTTGCAAATGCAATGCATATGACTGACCCTGGTGGCTACCCTGTAGGAGCCATCACAGTTCCCCAGGCTGACTCCAACTGGGATTACCATACCCCAGGGGATAAATGAGGAAGAAACCACATGTTCCTCTGTCTGTCATGAGGGATAAAAGCTAGCAGAACAAAGGCTGCTAACTATAATAAACTGGCCTTAATAGATCAAGGCCCTCTTGAAAACCCCATCACTTTCCTAGAGAGGCTATATGAGGTCCCAGTGAAACATACTAACCTAGACTCAGAGACACTAAAGGACTGTTTCCTAACTTAGGCAGCCCGAGATATTCAGAAGAAACTCCAAAAGCTAGCACTGGGCCCCAATACCCCTATATACGACATTCTCGAAACAAGTTTCCTTGGTCTTTTACAACTGGGACAAGGAGGAAGAAGAAATGGCTGAGGAAAAGAAGAGGCAAAAGGAAAACTGGTAGCTCCAACTACTGGCTGCCTTACAAATCCACCAGCTCCCTCCAATTTGCCCTAGGAGTATCTTCCCAGATAATTGTCATTGGTGTGAGAAGCCAGGCTACTGGAAGGTCAACTGCATCAATGGGACAGATGGGAAAAATCCTTGCATGGCTTGCCCCCTCTACCACAAGCCTGGCCACTGGAAATAGGACTGCGCTGAGGACTGGAGGGCTCCTGGGAGAGAATCCCAGTCCTTGATGGCCTTGAGCTGAAGGGGGGCCTACACTCCAGCTGGCTCCTAGATCGAACATCACTATTTCAAGGACAGAGCCAAGGAATGCTTTGGATGTGGCAGGTAGAACTATAAGTTTTCTTTTGGACGCTAGAGCAGACTACTCAATGCTTACCTCTTTTTCTTGGGCAATTATCTTCCAAATCCTGCCAAATAATGGGGATAAACATGGTGCCCATAACCAGGAGGTTTACTCCTCCTTTGTGCTCCCTTATCCGGGGTAACTGTCTTTTCTCACTTATTTTTAGTGATGCTAGATTGTCCTACACCCTTTTGGGCAGAGATATTTTATTCAGACTAGGGGTTCAGCTAACCTTTCCTCTAGGGTAGACATCCCCTTTTCAAAATGCAATCTTATGCCTCAAGGAAACCACATACAAGGATAAACTGTCCATGGACTGTCCCATTACTTTAGAGGTCTGGATATGTTCCTATAGTCTTATATAACATTTAAATATGTTACAATTGCAGAAACGGTTCTAATTATTGCTTTCTATATTTTTATGCTTCTTTAAAAACTTAAAGAATAAAAAAATACACATATAGTCTTTTATACTTACCCTCAGATTTGCCATTTCTAGTGTTACTTGTCTGTATGAAATTGAGTTATTAACTGATCTCTTTTTCCTTCAATCTGAATTATTTCCTTTTGTATTTATTTTTTATTTTTGTTGTTGTTTTTCTCACTCTATCACCAGGCTGGAGTATAGTGGTGCAATCTTGGCTCACTGCAACCTCTGTCCCCCAGGTTTAAATGATCCTTCCACCTTAGCCTCTCAAGTAGCTGGGACCATAGGTGTATGCCACCATATCTGGATAATTTTTGTATTTTTTTGTTAGGATAGAGTTTCACCATGTTTCTCAAATGTGCTGTTAAAAGCTCAGCTAATTAATTTTTTGTTTCAGTTATTTATTTTGAGAAATGGTCTAACTCTGTTGCTCAAGCTGGAGTGCAATGGTATAATCACAGCTCACTGCAGCCCTGGCTTTCTGGGCTCAAGCGATCCTCCTATCTCAGCTTCCTGCATAGCTGAGACTGCAGGGGTGCACCACCACACCCAGCTAATTTTTTATTTTGTAGAGATGGGGTCTTACTATGCTTCTCAGGATGGTCCTGAGCTCCTGGGCTTAAGATATCCTCCTGTCTCAGCCTCCCAAAGTGCTGGGATTACAGGTATGAGCTACAATGCCTGGCTTGTTTCAGTTACTGTACTTTTCAATCTATAATGTCTATTTGGATCCTTTTCAGTTTTTACTTCACTACTGAGATTGCCTCGGTGTTTAGTCACTCTTACTATATTTTGTCTGAATTCTTTCAATATGGCTACTGTTAATTCTTTTAGCATATTTGTAATAGCTGATTTAAGGTCCTTATCTGCTAAATCCAGCATCTGGGCTCACTCAAAGTCAGTCTATACTATTATTTTTCCCCCTGACTATGGGTTACACATTACTTTTTCTTTGAATGCCTCTCACTTTTGGTAAAAATTGGACATTATAAATAATATACTGCATTAAATTTGAATTTTTTTTTTTTCCTGAAAGCTTTTTTTGGGGGCGGGGTGGGAGGGTGGTCACTGCTTTAAGCTGTAAAATCTGCTTAACTTGTGACGTTGGGCTGCTGATGTCTGGTTTGTTTAAAAATTTTTATTTTTATTGTTTAGCTTGGCTTTCTAGGTGTAGCCCAAGTGTTTGCTTGGTTCACTTGGTCAGTCCATATTTTGGGCAGAGGTTGTGCTCAAATACCTTGAGCCAGTAAAGCTTCTATGTATTGCTGATCTGTTTTGCTGAGTTTTCTTGGGTCTTCCTACATATGTGCATAGGTTCCCGGGTAGCCAGGGATGTATAGAGACATTGTCTAGTCCTTCTAAGACCTTCTCCTTTCCACAATTTCTCTGTTAAATTTCTGGCTAATGTTCCACTAGCCCCAACTATGACTGTAATTTAGACAGGCATTTAATGTTTTTCTCTTTTCATCTCCTACTGGGTTCAATACTTTTACTGATAATGATGCCATGTTTAGCTCTCCACCCCAAATAAATTCCACTCCATCTAGCTGCAAAGCTGGCTTTCTACCCAGCCCTACTCTACCATTACCACTCTCACAGACAAAGCTGGGATGTAGGGGCAACGCAGGAACCACCAGGTAAGAATGCTGCAGACTCCGGCTGTTTTTACACAAGGTTCTAGCATAAATATATGTTTCTAAATTTGTCATTTGCTTTTGGTCAGTTTCCAGACCCCTGAAACAGTTCTATTCAACAATTTTGTCTAGTTTTATACTGGTTCTTTGGAGGAAAGGATTTGTTAAACTTTTCATATTGTCTTTGGTGATGTTAATTTTGTTCTCCAAAATTTTGTCCAACGCTGTCCAATTCATCCAATGAATACTTACTATTTTTCCTGCAACTAAAAAGCAACCTGTAGCAAGACACATAAGACCATGTAAATATCTCATCCCTCACCAAAATGCCTGGCTAGATTTAGCATCTATTGATGATTTCTGCCTGAATACCATTCTAGTTAGAATCGTGATCACTGGAAAAATCAGGAAACCAGAAGCTGGAGAGGATGTGGAGAAATAAGAACACATTTCCACTGTTGGTGAGAGCATAAATTAATTCAACCATTGTGGAAGACAGTGTGGCGATTCCTCAAGGATCTAGAAATAGAAATAGCATTTGACCCAGCCATCCCATTACTGGGTATATACCCAAAGGATTATAAATCAGTATATTATAAATCATATATTATAAAGATACATGCACACATGTTTATTGTGGCACTGTTCGCAATAGCAAAGACTTGGAACCAACCCACATGTCCATCAATGATAGAGTGGATAAAGAAAATGTGGCACATATATACCATGGAATACTATGCAGCCATAAAAAAGGATACATTTATGTCCTTTGCAGGGACATGGATGAAGCTGGAAACCATCATTCTCAGCAAACTGACACAAGAACAGAAAACCAAACACTGCATGTTTTCACTCATAAATAGGTGTTTAATAATGAGAACACATGGACACAGGGAGGGGAACATCACATACCGGGCCCTGTCAAGGCCCCTTCATTTTTTTCCCCTATAAGTGAGAATAAGACTAAAACAAGTAATAATGCTATATGAATAAGCTGAGAAAACTAAGTGAAGACAGAAACATGAGCCAAGGTCCTAGGTGTCAAGGGTTGGGGGACTAGGGGAGGGATAGCTGGGGGTGGAGAGATAGGGGAGGGATAGCATTAGGAGAAATATCAAATGTGGATGACGGGGGTGATGGATGCAGCAAACCACCATGGCACGTGTATACCTATGTAACAAACCTGCATGTTCTGCACATGTACCCCAGAACTTAAAGTATAATAAATAAATAAATGAAAGAAAGAAAGAAAGGAAAGAAAGAAAGAAAGAAAGAAAGAAAGAAAGAAAGAAAGAAAGAAAGAAAGAAAGAAAGAGATCCTTAGGCCTCTGAAGGTAAGCACATGGTAAACGGGGTAAGCAGTTTCCTCAGAAAAGTGCTCCAGAATGAACTAGCAAGGAGATTTAATTTGCTTCAAAACTCCAAAGAACATAGCTCATATTCACCTATCAAAAAAATAATTAATCATAGATATATATAGTAAAATAGGGCATAAGATGCCATTATTAGTAATAGTTTAAACTCTTATGTACTCAAATTTGCACACTATCGTTTTAAGATAGTAGGAGAGAAAATATATTTTCTTTAAATATTTTTTAACCCTTGTAAGTTTGTTGTTGGGACAGACCCTTATAACAAAAGACAGATTAACATGAGAAAAATAAGCAAGCTTCCTTCAAAGTCATACACTGAAAAAAAAAAAAGACTTCATTTTTTCCCCTATAAGTGAGAATAAGACTAAAACAAGTAATAATGCTGTATGAATAAGCTGAGAAAACTAAGTGAAGACAGAAACATGAGCCAAGGCCCTAGGTGTTGATCATTTAAGGAAAAAGGACAAAAAATCATTCTATAATTGATGCATTAATTGGGTGGTTCATCAATTTATCAATCAGTATCTTCTTTTTTAAGAAAGTATTTCTACTCATCCTAAGCCTTCATTTTTACCTCTGGCATCTTTTCATCTTTATGTTTTAGGAATGTAAGTTATTTTTAAGGCTCCTACAAATGTTCTTATTGTTATAGCAAGTATTCAGGCAGACATGAGCAGAGCAGGAGAACCCCTTCTCCTGCCCAACCCCAACCAGGAATGTCAGGCAACCATCAGGTGATGGTCAGGCAGTAGTTAAACTGTCTTTCTAAAATAATAATTATTCACAGTGGTGCCAGGGAAGGGCAGTTTCCCAGTAGACAGAAACACCTAAAATTGGTGATCAGCAGCTTCCTGATAGGAGCTCAGGAATTTGGTGAGTGGGCTCACACAAGCACAGTAAGAGGCAAAATGGCAGCGTTTAACTGCTATATGACCTTCCTCTAGGAACACTGGACTGGTAAAGGAAAAATGCCTCAAGTGAGCATGTGTACAACTCCAGTAAACACACTGCACGTGAAGCCCCTCCCAGATGCCAGCAGGCTACTGTGTATCTGCAGAGCTCACCTCAAGGGAAGAATCAGGGGAGGAGAAATGCAACTGCCTGGAAGCATGCCGACCTATAAAACCCCAAGTCAAAAGGTCAAACTCTGCACTTGCTCTCTCAAGTTGCCTGCTTAGCCCAATTCCAAGTGTACTTTGCTTCCTTTTGTTCTAGCTCTAAAGCTATTTAATAAACTTTCACTCCTGCTCTAAAACTTGCCTCTCTCTCACTCTGCCTTATGCCCCTTGGCTGATTTTTTTCTTCTGAGGAGGCAAGAATTGTTGCTGCAGATCTCTATGGGTTTGCTGCCAGTAACATTATCACTTCAAAAATAATCACATAGTATTATAGACAGAAGTTTTCCAGGGAAAGACAAAAGTGAGACTACCAAAGGTTTTCCATTAAAACATTTTAAAACTAAAATAACTTTCTGAATAGCAAGGAATGGCAAGAGTCAACATTTTAATAACTTTTATGTACAGAGTAAAAACAATATTTGTTAAGATAAGCAGAACAAAAATTTTAAGAATTTTTTAAAAATCCATATTTAGTATCAGAGAGAATCAATGGAAACATACTGACCCACTAATAGCTAACAAAAACTGGCCAAAGTTAAATATGGACAGGCAAAAAGAAAGTATGCATATAAAAAGGAACAAACATATGTGATATGCAAGATTAATGTGGTTAAACTATGGAAACAGAGTGTTGATAACTGATGACTCAGGATCATTTTAGTCGGTTTTCAGAAATGTCCATTTAACTGTGAAAACTAGAGGATACACATCCTAAAGCTAGTACATGTGCTAGTAAAATCCAAATTACAGATGAACAGACACAACAAAAGATGTCAAGAGCATTTACAAGACTATTTGGGGCAGGGAGGGAAATCCAAATTTAAACAGGTATGGATTGGATTAAAATATCAGAGGGTCTATAAAAACCAGTTCCTATAAAATCCCAGCATTGCTAATGCTCTTAAGACGTGAATCTTCAGGTAAACAAAAACAGTTCACATAGACTGCAAAAAGAAAAAAACAAACAAAAAAGACAGTAAGCAACAGATGAAGGCAATTAACAGGAAATTGTAGGGAGTGCTTAGAATAGCAGAGTCCATATAATTATTTCAGAAAAACACAGACCTTTTAAACTGTGAAAAACAAATTCATTATCATAACAATTCTTAGAGAGAAGAACAAAGGAAATGCTATCATTACATTTAGACCTTTCACAGGAAAACTAGTCAAGGCTACAAAAGGATCTTATAGTCTTATCTGCTTCCTGTCTGTGCTTTGTAAAATCCGCTACCACCACTACCCCCAATCCAGCTTGTGAACTCTGATAATGGCCTAATATTGGTCTTTGACAAAGTCCAAACAAAATGACTTGTGATAAGAGAATGCCTTTACACAGAATTATCACCACCATACGCTTTGGAAATGACAACTCTGCACACTGCACTGCATCCTTCTTTCTGCTTTCCTTCCTTATCTTTTCCCTATTCTTTCCCGGAAAAAAGTGAACTTACAACATGCAAGCGAAAGATAATGAAGCTGAAAATACTAGAGAGTAAAATCAAATAACAAAATTTGATCTTCAAATGACCATTTATTATATATTCTGGCATACTTCATCAGTACACAGAAAAACCTTCTACAATATGATTACCACTTCTTCATAGCTAGTTCATTCTTTCATTTATTCGATAAACATTGATGCCCTGTGTACCTGAGGCACTTTGCCAGATATAGAGTACAGAGGAATAATAAGACATGTAAGTTTTAGGAAAAACTTCTTATAAACAAACAGGGAAAAAAGCATAGGATAGAATTTCTGTAACATCCCTGAAGATATTCCAGAACTAATACACATCAGCCCTGGACTGCCTACCTGTATGTGGACTTTTTATTAAGTGAGAAGAATAAAATCTGTACTTTGCTTAAATATATATTTTTAAGGTTTTTTTTTTTTTAAATATTAGGTATGCACATAAAGGACATAAATAATTTTACAAGTTTAAAAAATCTTTTTATCATAAAACACTGATATAGAAAACCACACAAATCAAATGTATGACTTAATATAGTATCTTAAAAATACCACTCACATCAAGAAGGAGAACTGTGCCAGCAACCTTAAAAGCCCCCAGAAGCCTCTTTTCTGTGCCCCCCAATCATAATCTCCTCTCTACTACCAAGAGTAACCATGCTGACTTTTATTTAATGTTATCCACTTTCCTGATTTTTTCTATAGGCAGTTTTTATCAGCCAAAAGTACATCCCTAGACACTATAGTTTAGTCTCACTCTATTAAAAAGTTGGATGCCTTTTATTTATTTTTTATTATACTTTAAGTTCTGAGATACATGCGCAGAACGTGCAGATTTGTTACATAGTCATGCCATGCTGGTTTGCTGCACCCACCAAATGGTCATCTACATTAGGTATTTCTGCTAATGCTATCTATCCCTCCCATAGCTCCTCACCCCTCAATAGGCCCCAGTGTGTGATGTTCCTCTCCCTGTGTCCATGTATTCTCATTGTTCAACTCCCACTTATGAGTGAGAACATATAGTGTTTGGTTTCCTGTTCCTGTGTTTGTCTGCTGAGAAGGATAGTTTCTTGCCTCATCCATGTCCCTGCAATAACATAAACTCATCCTTTTTATGGCTGCATAGTATTCCATGGTGTATACGTGCCACATTTTCTTTAAAAAGCTGGGTGTCTTTTAAATCTCTTTCAGTCTAGAGGTTCCTCTTTCATTCTTCTCCTTTCCTTATAATTTATTTGTTAAAGAATATGGGACATTTGAGTAAGAGAATTTCCAACAGCCTGGATTTTGGTAATTACAATCTCCTGGTACAGTTTAATGTGTTCCTCTATTTTCTACATTTTCGAGGTTCAGACTCAGGTTTAATCCCTCTGGCAAAACAGTAAGTAGCGTCCGGTAAGGATAGGCACATAGTAGTTGCTTGTTTTTCTTTTTGTGCTAACAGCTGTTGATACTTAGATCTTGGCTTCTTGAGGATTGCAAAATGATATATTTCTATAATTTCTTTTACATGTATTAATTAGAAGACTTTTTTTTTTAAAAAAAGAAAATTGCCCTCAACTACTATTGGTTATCATGATTTTTTTTCTTTTTTAATAAGTTTTCAAGATAAATTGTTCTTTATCATATTCTGAGGTAGGGTACAATTCCTTTTTAATATTATGAATTCATGAATCTTAAAATATTTGCTGGGTTTCAACCAACTGCAATTATTGTAATTTTTGAAGCTCATATTCTCTCATCTTAGATCAGTTGTACGCCTCTTCAAGATGGCTCCTGAGTTCTTTTAAGAAAGCTCTACCAGTAATGTTTTTTCTTTAGTGAGAAATAATTCTCATACCATAAATTCACCATTGTAAAGTACACAACTCAGTGGTTTTTAGTGTAGTCACGAGGTTGTAAACACATCATTACTATCCAATTGTAGAACAATTTTGTTCCTCAATAGAAACTCCACACCCATTGGCAGTTACTTCTCATGGTCCCATCCCTCAAGCCCTCATAATCTCTAATCTGCAGTGTCTCTATGTGTTTGCCTATTCTGGACATTCCACATAAACAGAATCAGAGAATATATGGTTTTTGTGTCTGGTTTCTTTCACTTTACATGTTTTCAAGATTCACCCAGGTTGTAGCATGTATCGATATGTCATTCCATTTTATGGCTGAGTAATTTTCCATTGTGTAGATATATCACAATTTGCTTATCCATTCATCAGCTCTGACAGACATTTGGATTGCTTCCACTTTTTGCCTTTCATAATGCTGAACATTTGTGTACAAGTTTTGGTGTGAGTATGTTTTTCATTTCTTTAAGAATCTGATACATGTTGACATATGTACATACTTATAAAACCATTACCACAATCAAGACTGTATATACAAGTATCACCCAGAAAGTTTCCTTATGTCCCTTTGTAATCTTGCTCTTCCTGTCCACAAAGCAACCAGTGACCTGTTTCCATCACCACAGATTAGACTACATTTTTTAGAACTTTAGAGAAACCGAATCATACCATACATAATTTTTCTGACATTTTTCATTCAAAATAATTATTTTCAGGTTAATCTATGCTGTGTGTATCAGCCACTCCATTCATTTTTCATATAGCTCAGTAGCACTGCATTGTTTGAATATACCACAGATGCTTTATCTACTTCCATAATCAATTATCCCTTACCACTGATGGACACTGGATTTGTCTCTAGTTTTTCACTACCACAAATAAAATGGCTATGATATTCACATACAAATATTTTTATGAACATTTTTAAGCTTTTTAAAAATAGTCAAACCATGTTCCAAGATAGTGGTACCATTTCATATTCCTATTAGCCATGAATAAGAGGTCTAATTCATTCACATCTTCACCAGCACTCAGGGAAGCACTCTGAAGTCTCAACACAAAATGCTCGTCCCTATTCTTGCCAAGAGATAAGCCTCAAGTTGTGTGACGTTTTTCAGTCACACCAAGCTGTGCAGGTCAGAGCAAGCATCTCCCCAAACTTTTTTGTTCTCCACCACCCCAGACATCCAAACTATGTAAGCTCTTGCTTGTGTTTCCAATGAGGCAACACAGAAACAAGTCCCTTAAGCAGCTTGGTTCAACAGCCAGAATTTGGGATCCAACCTCCACTATTCCCTCCTCCCTGTATCCCCAAGCCTGAGAGAGTCGAGGAAGGGGCTGATACAGGTAACATAATGTTTACTCATTTCAATGCTGCTGTTCTCTGCTTTGTGCAAGTCTGAGGTACTATAATTTCTTAACTAGATTTTGGAATTGTCATGTAAGGATTTTTGTCAGTATATCTTTGTTAAATCAGTGTTTCTGTCAGGAAGGGAGGGCTGGAATTTCCAATTCCTCTGTCTGGTTAATGTCACTCCCAAAATTCTTAGCCTTGACTATTTATTTCCTTCACTATTTTAAACAGTTGTTTTAATAACTGCATCTGATAACTCTATTTGCTAGAGCCCCTGTGGGTCTTTTATATTGTCTATGCTTCTTTTGCATTCCTCTCATATAGTTTTGGTCCTCACATTCCAGGTTATTTTTTATTGAGTACAGGGCAGGTATATAAAAATTTATAGACAACTTGGAGGTCTAGAATGTAGTTATCTTGTTTCAGAGAGGATATACTTTTACTTCTCTGAGATGGATAGAGACAGTAGCATCAAGGATTACCTTAATCCAACTCAAGAAACTGAAGTGATTTCAAGCTGTATTGTAGTTCCCAAGGGAGGCAATCTAATTCTGATTTACCCACTCCTATGCTGTGAGCTTTTATGGTCTCAACCCAAATTATGACAGCTTCATAAAGGAATCTACCTTGGTAAAACCTGAATTCCAATTTTCCCTCTTCCCTGTAAAATGTCGATAGTACTGATCAGCTTCTCAGTCATTTCCTCCAAAATCAACAAGTGCCCTTAGTAAAAAAAACAGACCTAGATGTCTGGCTCACTTCATTTTCTCCTGGATCATAGCTTGACTATTATTTACTGCCTCTGATGCCTTCAAGCAGATGCTATTTTTATTTTATTTATTTTTAGACAGGGTTTCACTCTGCCACCCAAGCTGGAGTACGGTGGCATGATCTCAGCTCACTACAACCTCTGCTCCTGGGTTAAAGCGATTCTCATGCTTCAGCTTCCTGAGTAGTTGGGACTACACATACCCACCACCATGCCTGGCTAATTTTTTCTATTTTTAGTAGAGACGGGGTTTCAGCACATTGGCCTGGCTGGTCTTGAACACTGGATTCAAGTGATCCCCCTGTCTTAACCTCCCAAAGTACAGGAATTGCAGGCGTGAGCCGCTGTGCCTGGTCTAGCAGATGTTGTTTACATTTGTGTATCTTTTCAAGTTGTCATTGTTAAGAGGGTTAATCTGAATTACACAAGCCCCCATTACTGGAAGAGAGGTTCAGTCTTTATAAATGTATACTTTATCTACAATAGTTTCCCTACCCCCCAGTGGGAATGCTAATGGCATTGAGGGTAAAAATTCTTCTAAACATCGCACAAATTACAGGATGTTTAATATCCCTGGTCCTTGACACTAAATGCCGGTTACAACCTCCTCCTCTCCTCCCCCCTCAAAACTCATTGTAAAACTAAGACCATAAGAGTTTTATTAGGTTCAAGAAAAATGGTAGCATTTGGAAATGTGAAATAATTTCATTTGTCATATTCTGTCATTCCTCTTCTTAGTAAACCTCTGCTTTCATTGAGGTTTAGAGGTACACAGCCCTTTTTAAAGTAAAAACATAAGGTGAATGGTGCTTGGCTAAAAACAAGCCAATGGTTAGTAGGGACCACGGACAAGCTGCAGGTAGTCATGAATCTACTAAACTTACTTCCTGGCTGGGCGCAGTGGCTCATGCCTATAATCCCAGAACTTTGAGAGGCCAAAGTAGGAGTACTGCTTGAACCCAGGAGTTTGAGAACAGCCTGGACAACATGAAAAGACCCTGTCTCTATAAAATTAAAAAAAATTAGCTGGGCATGGTTCCACGTGCCATGATCCTGGCTACTTGAGAGGCTAAGGAGGGAAGATTGCTTGAGCCCAGGGGTTTGGGGGCTGTAGTGAGCTGTGTTCAATGCCACTGCCTTCCAGCCTGGGTGACAACTAAGACCCGTCTCCAAAAAAATTTCTTTTTTGATTTCCAAAACTTTGTGGAGGGAGAATGTAATCAACATTCTTTGGAGAAGTGCCACCAGAAAGGCATTATGTAGTTCACATTAAACAGATATAAGTTAAATATCTATTTAATATGGAATTGATTAATTTAAAAAATAGCTTTAAATATATTAAGGCTTAACTATGATGACTCCAGGAGTAAAAACTTGCACTAGTAGAGAAGGGAGATGTAATTTTTTTAATTGACAAAAACTATATATTTACAGTGTACAACGTGATGTTTTGAAATATGTATACACTCTAGATAGGCTAAATTGAACTAATTAACATATGCATTACTTCACATACTTTTTTGTGGTAAGAACACTTAAAATATACTCAGAATGATTTTCAAGTACACAATACATTGTTATTAACTGTAGTCATTGGTTGCATAGTAGATATCTTGAACTTATTTCTAATTGAAATTTTGTATCCTTTGACCAAAGGGAGATATTATTTTAGAGTTGGACCTCCTGAGAGGAGGCAAATGTAACTGGAAAGAATTGCTTTGAAACTGATATCACCATTCATTTTAATTCAGATACTAGAAGACTCTATTTATATTTATACTTCCTCTAAGGCTTTCTAACTTTCACTGATTGAAGTTAAAGCAGAAGACTACGGATGGGGACAATGATGAAAAGAGTTGTAAGTTACAGAGCTGAGCTAAGAGCAAAATTCAACAAGAGACAGGAGGGAAGAAAGAGGGCAGAATTTTTGTGCAAGGAATTAAGAATTCCATGAAGAGGCAGAGTATGGACCTTAGGGAAGGGAGGATTTCAGCAAAACTAGAAAAAGACAAACGCAGATGGAGAACAATGACAAAGACTGAATCAGAGTGGGACACTTGTAGGCAGGTGTATATAAAGGACAAGTCAGAGGTAATGTAAATGGGGATCTTTGGGCAGCCCTGGTCTGAAACATCCTCATTTTTAAGTTATATTTTTCTTAATGTAAAAGCTGTCCAATGTACAGTGGACAATTTCTAGAATCCTCCCAATCTTTCATCCTAGTCACTGCTGAATAATTGGTGATAAAGTCCTCATACAGATGGTGGGATGAGAAGGGTGAGACTCATAGTCCCATCTGACAAGGTTTCTACAAAAGAAGTTCATCTAAGGAAAAGCAAAATATACCATCTATTCATCTTTTAGCACAAAGAAAATATGTCCACTTTCCTTTTTTCTATGTTAGAGTACAATGGCACCATTATAGCTCACTGCAGTCTTTAATTCTTGGGCTCAAGTGATACTGTTGCCTCAGCCTCCCTGGTTGTTGAGACTACAGGTGTGCATCAACATGCCTAGCTAATGTTTAAAAATTTTTTTGTAGATATGAGGTCTCACTATGTTGTCCAGGTTGGTCTCAAACTCCTGGGCTCAAACAATCCTCCTGCCTAGGCCTCCCCAAGTACTGGGATTACAGGCGTGAGCTACCACACCCATCCCATCCACTTTCTAAAAGTCTAACTGACCTAAGAAAAAAAGGAGCCTGGGTTAACATTTTTTAAAAGAATAAACACTAGGTAAGATTAGGACACAGAAAATTATGTATCCTATATGTAAAATATTTAATGATTTAAAAAATATTTTCTTGATTCATGTCAGGTGATGTCAACTTAAAATAAATCCTTTAATCATAGGCTTCTACAAGATGACATTGAAAATGGGAAAAAAGACATACCCAATTGCTGGAACAGGAGAGCCACACTAGTGCCTGTGACAGGAAGACTATCATGTAAAGGAGTCTGGATCAGCTGTCTATCTCCTGCACCCAAAGAAAACAGCTTCTGCAGAATGGGAGAAACACACACACACACACACACACACACACAAATTTCAGACATTTTTTAAAAAAATAAAAATACCTTTGACGTTCAATTTTAAAGCAAATGACCATATAAGATACAATTAATAGATACTAAGGGCAACAATGGATACCCCAAAACATTTAAGTTATTTGTATACTTAAGTAGCTCAAGAAAATTCAGTGGTCAAAAACTGAAACTCTAATAGAGATAAGACACAAATATCACTGATAATCATAACTGGCTAAAAATAATAAAATATTAAAGTCAACAACTTTATTAAAGGCTCATAAAGTAATTCAAGTTTAGACCCATCTGTGACCAAACTCACAATTAATTTTCTGCCCTTTGAGCAGAGGTGGAATGAAGGAGGAGAGAGAGAGAGAGAGAGAGAGAGAGAGAGAGAAGAAAAAAAAGATAAAATTTCAAGACAAAGGACACTGAGAAAGATAGAAGTAAAAAGGTAAAGGGCAAGAAAAAGGAATGCCAATCTCACTATAAGCAGGATCTTTGCCAGACTGATGACAATGTGATTTTTGGAAGGCTGTCCTCTTCCACAATATTAAATAAGAATAAGTGAAATAAATTATCAACTATTCATTTTTGGGGTTTAAGGACAAAATCTATTCTTTTTAAAATGGTTGACCATGAAACAACACATAAATCATAGCAGCTGAGATTCTTATTTTTCTACTTTAGAGACAAATACAAAAATCTCAAGACATACAGAGTAAATGAATCTATTAACAAGTAGTTACAATGTAACGAAGAACTGTGTTGAGAGTTTTCCTAATGCTATCTTCTAATTTTTATCACTCAAACATTTTTCAATTTAGGTTAATAAAAATGAGGCATAACTATATACAGGAGTAAGAAAGGTAAAAGAGCACATTTAAAAGTTCAACTTAATGTATTTCCAAGAAAATATAAACTATAGTTCAAGTTACACAAAATATGACTTCTAATTATGCTATGTGAAAGATGAACCCTGTGATAAAATTAACCTCATGACCTAAGAAAAGAATGGAATCTTGGGTGTCTAGAAGGCAGACCATGGGGACAATGCTGAACTAAACTAGGATTTTCCTTAAAACAAAAATATTTTTAAAATGCTTTCTTTTTCTCCATAAATTAAATTAACTGGAGGAGAGGGGAAGAGGAACCATTCTTCTCCATCTCTCTTTCTATTCTATTTACCTGAGACCCTCCAGCCGCTGGGACAAGGCAGGCACAAAGGTTTGCAATTAGACTTTCCAAGGAGACATTCAGGCTGTCCACATATACGGTATAAATCAAACCCAGGCAAGCCTGCAAAGAAATAGATGCATATAATTATTTCATGGAAAAAGCATTAAAAATAAATTGTTATGACATCTGCTCTAGGACAATTTCTCTTTGAACCTAGTAAAGTATATTATACAGTGAACATGGAATATATTTTAAGCAGCAAAAATTAGGTTGATTAAATTTTCATTAGAAACAGAACCTCCAAATGAGCTTCTGAGATGAGTTTATAGAAAGCAGAAATCCATAATTCATAAAACAGGTGTTTGTGCTCTGATAACTACTCTAGCAAATCTGTAGGGCTAAAATTGTTTTTGCCTCAACTTAGTTTGTTCAACTCTAACTCTCAAGATAAAAACTTAGAAATTTTATCTTGTTTTGTGGTTCTTACAAATCTGGAATGCTTATTCTACAGAAAAATATAACATGTGAATTATAAGAAAGGAATGCAAAACAGAGACAAGATTATAAGATTAACACTGAGTTCGGAAGAAGGTCGGTGGTTAAACAGACATAATGCAATCTTTATGAATCTTTCAGTATAGCAAAATTTTTGACTCTGAAAATTTAGTATTTGCTTGGAGTTACCCATTGTCATTGAAATACTGACACTAAATTAATTATTTTAGCAATCTCAATTTCTAGAAAAGTTTTACAGAAATTATATGTTAGTACAAATATTTACAAATGAATAAAAATTTCCTCTTGTGTTTGAAAACGCTGTGTTTGTAAAACAAGGAAATATCTGGAAGCAATATTTTAAGACTATTTTGACAGAAGTATGATCAGAATTATTTGAAATCTCAAACACCTATCCTATTTACTTGAACCTGATTCCTCATAAGGGGAATAAACACACAAAGTTGTTAAATCACTCATGCATTTTACATTTACTACAGGTAATCAAATTCTTTATTCAAGATTTATATATTCTGGATTCAACAAATGTGGGACCTATTTTAAAACAAACACTATATCCTTAGAAGTTTGAGTAGTCACGTTAACTTATTCAAGTATTTATTTCATCCAACATGAAAATATTTCTTCTGTTCATGCTAACTGTATTCCATGGATGAATTCCTAAATCAATCAAACAATATTTTCAACCTAAACAACCTGCACCATTGTTCACTCCAGAGACTTATACAATATCACAAATTAATAACTATGTGTTCTTACCCTAAAAATTTCTGGATAATCTAATCTGGATACCAACACTAGGCTTTTGGGAGCAAACACTTCTGCAGGCTGAATTAAACCAGACACTTCTGCTTCTCCTTCAATCTCTTCCTTCTTTGTTCCCTAGAAAAAGAGACACTGAAATCAACAAACAGAAGGAATTTCCTAGGTTCATAATTCACAAAAGATGAATATCACCTTAAATATAACTTATAAAAATTCAAAAAATATATATAATGAAAAAATCAAACTACAAATTAGACTTTAAGAGCCATCTAAAAGGAAAGTAAACAATTATGAAGCAGGGAATACTTATTTCATTTTTGAAAAGCTACTTAAGCTCCAGATATATAGCACACCTATATTTTGTTATATATTAAGCTCCAGATATGTAAACTCCAGATATATAGCACAACTATATTTTGTTAAATATTAAGTTCCAGATATATAGCAGAACTATATATTTCATTTTGGTTTTTCTACTTGTCTCAATCTTTCAAACAAGGATTCTAAGGCTTACAGAATGCTCAGGCTCAATGCTCTTGGCAGTAAAGCACAAACAGCTCTAAATTGCTTTTGTTCATAAGCGACAATGCTGGTATTTTGAGAAAAGAGAACTTTGGTTGTGTTTTTGAAACAAGGTCTTCTCTGTTGCCCAGGCTGGAGGGCAGTGGCACAATCACAGTTCAGTGCAGCCTCAACCTTCTGGGCTTAAGGGATCCTCCCCCCTCAGCCTCCCAAGTGGCTGGAACCAAAGGCCAACACGACAATGCTAGGTTATTTTATTTTAATTTTTTGTAGAGACAGGGTCTCCCTATGTTACCCAGCTGGTTTCAAACTCCTTAGCTCAAGTGATGTTCCTGCCTTCCCCTTCCCAAGTGCTGGATTACAGGGGTGAGCCATCATGCTTGACTGAGAGAACATTTTTTAATACAAAACTAAATTTCAGAATGTACTTAATGTCACTAAACTGAATACTTAAAAAGGGCTAAAATGGCACATCTTATATATTTTTTGCCACAATAAAAAAGGCTTAAAACAATATACTAGTTTCAATGACTAAACACTGGTTAATAAACTTGAAAAAATATGATTCTCCCACTTAACAAACCACAAATCCTGATTCCCCTCTTTTTAATAACCTATATCCCACTGTCAACAAATTCTGATTTCTCACCACCTCTACTGCTACCATAACACTGTGAGCTGCTATAATCTCTTGTACGGATTGTTCTAACAGCCTCCCTTCATCTCCTTTATTCTTCTTCAGCCCCACTTTGCTTCCTTGCTGCTCGTTAAACAAGAGCTACTATAATCTCTTGTATGGATTATTCTACAGCCTCCCTTCATCTCCTTTATTCTTCTTCAGCCCCACTTTGCTTCCTTGCTGCTCGTTAAACACACAAGGCATGGCCCTATCTACTGCTCTATGCACTTCGTGCTATTCCTTTGCCTAAATACTCTTTCCACAGATAGATACCCTAATGACTCAGTTCCTCATCTCTTTTAGGTTTTCATTTAAGCAGCTTCTGCTCTAATAAGGCTTTGCTGACAACGTTATTTAAAACTGCAATGCCCTAACATTCTCTACCTGCTTTCTCTGCTTTAGTTTTCTCCATGGCACTTGTCACTCTGTCCAACATGTTGGATATCCATTGTACATAACTTGTTTTTCAGTTTGTCTGTCAACCCCACTAGCACATGCTCCATAAGAGGCCAAGATTTCCATTTTGTTCAATGGTAATTTCCCAGTTCCTAAAATAAGGGCTGGGCCCATAGTTGATACTTACTATTTATTCATTGTATACATGCATAAATATATTTTCTTGGCATAGTTTTTTGAGCACTTTATCAAGGAAGTCTTTTCCCCACTATTCATAGAGGTCAAGAATTATATTTTCTATTTCCTTTAGAGCTCATTTAGTTTCTAGGACAATGCAATATAATCAAGTATTAGATGTCTGTGGACTGCACCCATCCAAAGGGAACTATCTGTTTACTTTTTGTATGTATGATAAAGTCCATATGCTCTTGAAAGAGTTTCATTTATTACAAAGCAAAAACTAAAATTAGGTTGGTTGGTTTCTGGAATCCTTAGAAATAATAAAAATGTGATGAATATAAATTTACCAAAGATTTCCACACTTAATGAATCATATTCTTCATGGATTACTAACAGATTCAAAATGACAAAAGAATGATTAAAAATCCTGGAAAAGATAAAGCTATCCACATTTTTATGAGATTGTGATAAATGCCCTAGAGTACCATTAGAAGTCAGCAAGAATAAATAGATAACATTTCAAATACATGACCATTAACTTACTTTGACCAAAACACAAAATAGAATGCATTGGTAATTTCTTAAAGCTGCTCTTCAATTAAACACTCACCACAAGGAACAGTTGTTAACAAGAAAGAAAAAGGTCCAATAGAGTGAAAATCAGTATTAAGTAAAAATAATTTCATTTTTATTTATATCACTTTTTATTATAGATGCTGATTTTACTCTGTAAATGTGCTGCAAATCCAAAAATATTATTGTTCTTAATTCCAATAACTCTCCTGTAAGAATGCACTATCCCAAGTTTAGAGAAAAATTCATGTGAATGTTTTCAAAGCAAAATGTACTGCCGTGATTTTAAAAAACCACACACCCAAGAAATAAACCCAAAATTTGTTAGGTAAAATAAGGTTTGCTCTAGAATGGTAATGTGATTATTTTTGATAAAATTTTTCTAGAAATAATTTATCATGTAAGAGGAATACTCCCTCTTCTATACAACCGCTAGATATACTCTGTGTGATAATTATACAATGACACCAGTTTTATTTGGTATGTGTTTTACAATAACAGATTTTTACCCATTGAAAAGATGTGACAAACTTAAAAATAAGCAGGAAATTCAAAACATAGTCTATGAGTGTGAGATATTCTAATAATGCTTCTAAATTTAATGTTTTACAGTATAAAAGTTACACATATTTTATCCAGCTGAACAATATTTTAAAGGGTTCACTAATTTAAGATTATTTCTTCTCATTAAATTGGCCTTTTAAAGATTATTCCTTATTTTTAGTAAGTCTCATTAAAGATACAAATTTATCTTAAATCTAAATTATCTCACACTGACTTACAAGGTCAACACATTTCATAACCACATGCTACAACTTGCCCATTTGTAGGTATCTCTGCCTGCCAATTACTGCTATGAATTATTTCTGCTAGTGAGATTTCCAGCTTCTGTGTAGCTTATATTATATGTAGTTCATAGTCTCTATGCTACAATAATATGGAATAAATTTGTACTCACCATTATCAATCTGGCCCCAAAGTGCTACTGCTCTTAAAACATATCCTGAGACAAAACGTATTAGATTGCTGATTGTATGCAATAACTTCATGTAGCAGATCAGCAAAAGCTTTAGGAATTTTATCCTATCATTCAGGTCGAACACCTCAGCCTCATGTTTGTTGTATCTTGATGCTTGATTTTAATATCAAAATAACTGTCAAGTCCTGACCCTTCTATGCTTAAAGGAACCGTTGCATCCAACATCTCTGTGATATGTTCATTTTTAACAATACCGTATCACACTAAAAACGTTCCCATGGCATTTCTTTAAATAATCAGTTTTAAAAGGAGGATACGAGGAATTCCACAAGTAAAACGTTTTCAGTCCTAAATTTTCTTTCTGAAATGTAATATATAGCAAGTGTACCATTATACAGAGTTGTCTCAGTAAAGCAATATAAGGACTTTAAAAATTTCCAGAATTGAAATAGTGGAGCCTAAGTAGTTGCAAAATTCTGTAAGTTCTAAAACTGCCCCCAAAACCCTTCATTCCTTGCCAAATAATCTTTTACTTATGTAATCATGTTGACATGTCCACATAATCAAACCTGGTTTACCCTTTCATTGGTCTGGAAAGTAATGAATACATAAGAAATATATATTTTAGGATAATACGCCTTCAAATAAACCAGGCTACTAGTCTTTAGTTCAGAATCAGGTTTACCTCTAGCAAAGAAAATAACCTGCAGATTTTCCCCTTCAATAGCAGAGCTCTGAAGCTGTATGGTATTCGGAAGGCAGAACAAATTCAAGTAATGGCCACAATATATTCACTCACAATGAATTCCGGTTTTAGTGGCACTAAAATAGGAAATGCTTCTCCTGGAACCTAACAGACATTATGTAGCCAAAGGGTCTTCTAATCAAAGAATGTTGAAATCAATACAGTGAAGGGTTTCTTCACTGCAGGATTTCTCAAACTTCGATATGCAAATATTGTTTGTTCAATTCCAAGCAAAGGAAATATAATATACAGTATTCATCAAAATTATCGGACCTCTTCTTTATAGTACATCTAGAAGACCTAGTACCCTATGGAACACATATTGGGAAATGTTGTCATAAAGTATTCTAGAATACAAAATGTTAAAACTTTGTTTAATGACTATTAACATGGCATATTCAAACACTGCATAAAGAAATTGAACGTGGTTATAAACAAGTATCATGCAATAAATTCTACAACACGCATTCATCTAAAAAGTACACTTTATTCAAAAGATGACTTGCAATAGTACTCTGCAAGTATATCTGCTATGAACAACATTAAAATATATCTTTAAAATCAGATACAGTTAACATGACAAAATAAGAAAAATAATATAGTAGTGGAAGATAGTTTAAATCTACACTACCTACTTCATTTTATAAATCAGTAATTACATGCCAAGAGAGATGAAATAACTTGCCACGGTTATGTAGATCATTAGAGGCATAATTGCGATCAACAAGCCAAGTCTTCTAACTCTTAAGCTACTTCTCTTTCCACTATCCTATACTCTTATATGTAACCTTTATAAGAAATAACGTATTAGTTCAAAAAAGCTGTTTAAGAAAGATAACATCTGAGAAGCCAAACTGTCAATCTGAAAAATTGTTCAGATTTGTTTTCCTTTAATTATATTTAAATGTAATAGTCTTTGTTTTAAAAAAAAAAAATAGTAACAATACATAGTTCTCACTGCAGCCCTTCCTAGCCTGAAATTGTTGTCAAAATTTAAGAAAAAATAATTGATGTTGAAGGATTCTGGAAACTTATTATCAAAAGTTTCTCCTGTTGTTTTAATGTCTTATATCCTTTTAAGCATGCAGCATTAATTAATTGTATTTAATTCCATGATAGTTTTTCCCTATAAAATACATCTGTGAGGGGCATAAAGAGAATTGTTAAGATTCAGCATTCTGTTCATCTGCCAATTCTCATTTCAAAATGGAGGAGAAGACAGACACTTCGGTAAAAAGCATAATCTTACTATCTATCCTCTAAGGAGAATCCCATGTAGATACTTGCAAATGTTGTAAATTATCAAACTATAGAATGAACTCAGAATATACAAGTCTCCCAGTTTTTTCTGTATGTGGATTATGTTACACATGCTAGTTTTCAATAGACTCTAACAAAGTCTAGTCCTGTTAAATAAAATCTAAGAATTGGTCTCTAGAATGCTATCAAGTGTGAAGTTCATTAAAATATCAGCAAGCCCAATTCCCAAACGCTGCTATTTCTAATGTTTAGTTCAATGAGGTGGATTACCATGGACTAAACACTTCTTGAAGAAACCAAGATATTTCCAAAGAAAATAACTTCATTGAAGTTATTCATAATATTGACAAAACAGGAAATACCCGTCCATCAGGATATTAATTAAACCCACCCATGGTCAATTAGATTATTGGAAGAAAATATGTCAAAAATTTTTTTTCTGTTCTCTCAAATTTTTTCCTGTATATTCTATGTTTTCTACAATGAGCATAGTTTACTATGTTAAAGAGCAGGGGGGGAAGTACCAAAAATTATTGGGTTGGAGTACTTCAGGTAAACCTATCCAAGGTTTTGTATGTGATTTTCTCCACTGTTTTACCACCTAGAGATGAATTTATAAATCCCTTTTTATTACTCCATTTTTCAGGTAATTCCTTAGTTGCTTGGAATTAACTGTATGATATTACATTTAAATTTTTTTGTTTTCTCAAATAGCTCATCAACTGTTTAAATAATATTTGTTGAAATACACACATTCCATTGATTTATAAAGCTTCTATTGTCAGACACTGATTTCCTATACCCAATAGGGTTTGCTTCTGGACTGTCGTTTCTGTTCCCATAACTGTTTTTATCCTTGACCTTAATTCTTGAACCAATAACACACTGATATAGTTTTTGCAGCTTTGTAGTATATGTTTTATTATTTGGTCCTTGGAGACAGAATCAAGCACTTCAACTTGGCATTGTATGTCCCTAGGTAAGCCTCATCTGTAAAATGGAAATGCTAAAATCTACCAAATGGTGTTGTGTGAAAGTAAACTATGTGTGAGTTAAATAAAATAGAATAAAATAAAGTGTAAAACTTTTAGCACAGTACCCAGAACATATGACAACTTCAATTTATCATAAGCACTAAATCTTGTTTCCTTTTCACAAGCTTTTTGTTTGAATTGTCCTTTTTTCTTTCCCGTATTCTAGGTGTTAGCTGTTATTAAAAAGTCCACTGAGTCTTTTAAACTCTGCATAATTTATTCCAGTTGCCCAGTCTGCAATTATTATCTGTTTCACTGAGTGGTACTTAGCATAGGGTACTTTGGAATGTTTTTGTACTTAACTCTTGGTTTTGCTTCTTAGGCTAGATTTGAAGCCCTCTGAGATGTGAGAAAGATTATTTTATGCCTTCTATGTCTCTCCCACTTTATTCCTTATTTCTCGAAATTACAAAATTAATTCCCTCTCTTTCTTTGATGACAATTTGCTGACAAACCAAATATCCTCACTGAGAACTGCATAATTATCACTGATTCAGAGACAAGTATATAAACATATGCAATATTTTAAAAAGATACAGAATTTTAAATTTTAGATATTTAAAATTTTATATTTTTAAAATCATATTTTAAAATAAAGTATGATTACTCTTTAGATATGTCATAAAAGCCAATGTAAATCTATCAGACTTTACTGATTACTTAAAAAAATTTAGGATCACGTTACCTAGTTGAGTAATATTGGGAACATATTATCAAAAGTTTAATGCCAAAGTTTTGCTTATGATTACTGACAGTGTTACTGTATCTTGGAAAGATAACAGAGCCAACATTTTTTAAGTTGCACAATCATATTTTGGATGGTGTATGTCCCTAAGTTCCCCGTCTTTAGGCTTCCAAATAATGTGTCATAGTATATTTAGTATGAAGTAATTCATACCAAACAAGAATTAAAAGATCTATTTTGAACTGATGATATGATCCAAAAAGAGAATAAAAACACATTTGTAAAAGGACGTAAACAGTTCATGCCAAAAAAGAGAACAACCTTACCGATGACTGGAAAAGAAACATCTTCTGGGTTCTATTTTTGTTTTTTAATTCTGCTTCATTGTTTGTCCCTCTTTTGAACCAAGCCCAAAAGACATTAACTTGTGTTTCCAGAAAAGTGGTCTTACAATTCTGACTAGTACTTAAGTAAAAGTATATAGAATCTAGCATTCTTGCAACCTATCTACATTTTCAGAATCTTGGAAAAAACTCATATGAAACAGACTGTAATCTTTTATAAGGTGATCATAAAAAATAAATGATGACTTCTGGGTCCACTTAAAATGACAAGTGAGAAAATATCCGACTTAAAGAGAGAAATAACTTCTTGAAATACAAATTCAAACTAGACAAGAACCCAGATCTCAGTTTCTAATATTATTCCCTACTCAAAGGAGCCAAGGCTCCTTGAAGAAATGGCTGATTTCAAGGCAGAGGTCAGGAAGGACTAAAATGATCCTGGATCAACTTATTAGGATGGAAAGTTAAAAAGTACTTTTTAAAAAAGAAAATCCGAAAAGAATACAGGAATCTAATCTGTCTGAGTGGTGCACACTGGTCAAATATGGGATAATTTGTGCATTAAAATGATAAAAAAGCATTAATGATTTATATATTATTGAAAAAAAATCCTGAATCTATGAGTCTGTAGTTAAAAAAGATAGGAAGGAAGAATTCTCACTTATAGTAAAAGGTCGACTGCTGACTGCTAAAAATAGAGGGAGAGTGGGGTTGACATGTTTTGTTATCAGAATCAAAATTGGTATAGGAAAAATCATTAATAAATGCTGACATCTGGGGAACAGGACTGATGGACAGTAGGATTTTGCACAGTCTTAGAGTGTCTTCCAGTAGACTGATTATTAGTTGCAAACACAAAAATAATGACTATAAAGTAGAGAAATCCGACAATCATCTGACCATGTTATCAAAATTAACACAATCAGTGAGGAACAGATAGACATTGTATACTTCCAGATGTGTACTCTTAGAAGGACATCCTTAGAAGGAACACAGTTAATATTCGAACTGTTGATGCAGAGCCTGAAACTAACAACGAGAGACACTGCAAAACAGAAAATAAGAAACATTCTATTAAAAATGGGGTGAGAAGTTAAAATGTCAACCTTATAGACAAAGAAAGGCTGAACAACTATTGCAGATGAAAAGAGACAAAAGAGAAATGACAATTAAATACAATGTATGTTAGTATGTACTGGATCCTGTACTGGAAGAAAAAAGGGAGGGGTGTACTATAAAGTACATTATTAGGTCAAATGATAAAACTGGAATGTAGATAGAAGGTTTTATTATATTGACATTAAATTTCCTGAGGTTGACAAGTGTACTGTTTTATGTACTGTTCATATACCTCTGAAACATATACTAGAGAATTTAGGGTAAGGGGAAATGATACATGCAACTTTCTTTCATATGGTTCAGAAAAATAAACCCTGTGTGTGTGTATGGGGGAGAGGGGAGCGGGAGGAAAAAAGGGAGAAAGGAAGGGAAGGAAAGAAAGACCTCAAAATAAATCAATAGGGCAAAATATTAACAATAGGTGAATATTAGTAAAGGCTATATACATGTTTGCACTACTGCAACTTTTCTATAAGCTTAAAATTATTTCTAAATTAAAAGTTTGAAAAATACCCAAGAATTTCTAGAACCTCTTTATAAACACCTGCTATTAATATAACGTCAATATATTGCCTTTCTGTCAGTTTGTCTAGAAGAAGAGGGGTGGGTAGTGAAGAAAAGAGGGAGAATTTAAATAATTATAGTTTCATCAGATAATTCAAGGGAGTTATGAAGCAATACCCATAAGAATGTGTAAATAACAGAAAATGCTGAATTCTCAGCATTAACTTAAATGCTAAAGACCAACAGAAAAATGAAAAGCTAAGTAAAAGATAGTGGTGCTTAGACTAGAGAACCTCTCTACCTGATTCAGATTGAATTGACCAAAATGAGAATCTGATTAGCTATTTGGTGGCAACATACATATAAACAGAGGAGAGGAGACTAAGTCAGAGACTTAAAGATTTCTGTCTTCATTGATAACATACAGCAATCTCGAATTTCAAATACAAGCAGTAGGCTATGTTAGTCTGATAGTCTTTTTTTCATTTTGTTTTAATCATATACTTGATGTTTGGGAATAGATCAAGATAGTCTTTAAGCATTTCACATCAAATATTCCTTAGCCTGATTCCATAATCAAAATTCCAGGCTTTGATATGGCTTTCTACTAAGATCCAATGACAGGAAGACAATGTGCTGATAATGCATATTTTGTTCTACATGCATTATCAGCACTTTTAACATTTCCTGTAAATTAGTAACCTAGCATGTTGGTTTTAATACACCAGTCTAACAAACTTGAATAATGAGTCTTCATCGTGAAAGGTAATTTGTCTCCTCTTGTACTGAAAAAAAATTTCTGCATCCAGAAAATTCAGATCTTAGAGTTTAATAAAAATAATCAAAACTAACAAATGCTCCTTTGTTAGGTCATTTCAGAAAACAAGCCAATCTTTTCCCCCCAGTAGTGAAACTGTATACGTAGCAGAAACTACAGCAGATTATGCAAACTGGCTTACTTAATATCCTCCAAACCCCTTTATAGTTTCCTTCTTATATTATAGAGCCTGGGAAGAAAAATCACCAACACAAACACCAACACCAACAACAAAAAACTACACTTTTTGGGGCAAGATGGGCTCTGTATGTAATCTTACTTCTACCAAATAAACAACTCATGTGAAACTTAAAAGCAGAAGTCAGCAGTGTGAATATCTGCAGAATGGATAGTCTAGCACAACTGTGGTGAAGGTTATAATGTCTGATATATATCCAGCACCATAAGTGCTATTTGTAAAAGGTGGAAGGAATATGTTTTCTATGTGAATAGCGCCAACCTGGGCTGTTCCTAGAACCCAGAATTGGTTCCCTGATTGTGTACCTCACCCCTAAAATTTCATAAATTGCCCAATACTCTGTTATGACTCCTTTTCTGCTTAGAGAAATACATCCAGTAGTGTGACACTAAGAACTTCAACCAATAGCCTGAAAGAGCAATTATTTTATATGTCTTCATAGTTCTAGCTTATAAATTTCTGCCTGATCATGTTGATAATACTACCACTAAGAAGAATGAGTTAACATTTGGGGGCTTAAACAGTAATGTCAAGCATTGTAATAATGACTTGCAAACACTGTGAGTAAATGTTCCACATTCTATGAAAGACCTCCCAGGAGAAGGGCTGGCAAGGAAAATCACAGGTTCACCAAGAGAAAAAATTAATATTCTTAATAAACCAATTCAAGAATACCCTTTTTTAGAAATACTCAGATTATGATCAATGTCTTGAAAAAGGACAATTAAACCTGGAAAGTAATTTAAACATGCTGCTCTCCTCTCCAACCTTAAACATAAAAATTTCCTCATGCTTCTTAAGCCAGTGCATAAAACTGAAACTTGCAGTTTTAACAAAAATATGGCATATGAAAACATTCCTAAATGTTGTACCTTTGTACTTTAGCTAGAAAGGTTTTCATACCTGAAGATTGATCTCTGCCTCATAGAAGGTTAGGCATGAGCAGTAATGTCGATCTGAGTCAATATCTGTCAGGACAACCACAAAGAATGTTGGCTGCTTCCTCTCTCTGGACAGCTGCCACCCACCAGGCTGACAAAACTAAATGAAACAGAAAAAAAACAAAACTGTAACATTTAAAAATAATAAAAATTCATTATTAATCTCTGAGAAATGTTAAATGTTTGCCCATTTAAAAAAATTTCTACCTGATGTATGTCTCTAAAGCCAACATTTAAAAAAAGTTAATATACAGATTCATAATGTTGAAAACTTTCACCAATGTGCATATATATTTTATTAAGACAGCCTAGATTTCCCACAGATGCCACTGTGGGGTACCATTTTCGAGATCTAGTTTGGCATATGTAGGAACACCGTATCAAAATGAAGACTTACCCCTAACTATGAGAACAAATCATGGAATAAATTAGAAATCAAGTGTAAAATATGTATCACTGAGGGAAAACAGAATTATTTTAAAATTTCAATATGAATCTAAGGGTCTTCAATTCATTACAAAAAAAGAGAGATATCTTGTTCAGCAAGACAGACCACATTCCTATCCATAAAACATAGTTTAACAAATTTAAAGAAGAAAAATCATACAACGTCTGCTGTTAGAGCACAATAGAAAAACTAAAAATCAATAACAGAAAGATAGCTGCAAATCCAACAATACCAATACTTTTTTTTTTTTTTTTTTTTTTTTTTTGAGATAGGGTCTTGTTCTGTCACCCAGGCTGGAGGGCAGTGGCATGATCACAGCTTACCTTAACCTCAACCTCCTGGGCTCAAGGGATTCTCTCATCTTAGCCTTCTGAGTAGCTGGACTACAGGCACCTCCTAGCATATCTGCCTAATATTTTTTAAATTTTTTGTAGAGAAAGGGTCTTTCCATGATGTTCAGGCTGGTCTCGAACTCCTGGGCTCAAGCAATTCTCTTGCCTCAGCCTCCCACAGTGCCAAGATTATGGGCATGAGCTACTGCACCCAGCCAAACAACACTTTTTAAATAACACGAGTCAAAAGATGAAAACGCAATAGAAATTTAAAAGATATTTTGAGCTAACTGAAAATGAAAATCCAATATCAGAATTTGTGGGATGTGGTGGGAAAGCAGTGCTTATAGAAAAATTTGCATCGTTTAATGCACATATTACAAGAGAATAAAGATCTAAAGTCAGTAATCTAGGCTTTGACCTTTGGAAACCAGAAAAGAGCAAATTACATCTAGAGTAAGCAGATAAAGAAAATAAGTTAGAATTGAAATCAGTGATACTGAAAACAGAAAATTGGAAGAGAAAAATCAATAAAATAAAAAGCTGCTTCTTTGAAAAGCTCAGTAAGCCTCTAGCCAGTTTAATTAAGAAAAAGAAAGGTACAAATTACTAACATATAAAATGAGAGGGGACATCAGTACAGATTGTTCTGAGGGGGAGACGTGCAAAGGGAGAAGAAAAGGCACACACACAATAGATACCTTTAAGGGTAAACAAGCTTTATTCCATGTAAATGGCAATGTAGATATAATAAGCAAATTGATAAAACAAGCAAATGATATAATAAGCAAACTGCAATGGGAAGGGGAGAAGGGAAAATAGATACATATATATTTACACTCACCAGACTAAGGAGGATTCACCACCAAACTGGCAAGCAAGAGCTTGGGCTCCAAAGTTGGATACTGCACTCACCAGACTATAGAGGATTCACCACCAGACTGTGAAGCAACAGCCTGGGCTCCAGAGTCAGCCACTCATCCGTGCACAGACAAGGAGAGGTCTCATGAAGCTTTGGTGTAGTCTGGGACCCTAGTTCTTTTTGTAACGACTTGTTTGGTATGAGGTCCAGTCACGAGGGCCCTTTGTGACTGAGCTCAAGAAACACAAAAAGGTCAACTTGTTTTTGCAATTGTTCATTGCTTTTATTTTTTATTTTTTTATTCCTTTTTTGAGACAAGTCTTGCTCTGTTGCCCTGGCTGGAGTACAGTAGCGCGATCTTGGCTCACTGCAAACCCTTACCTCCTGGGTTCAAGTGATTCTCCTGCCTCAGCCTCCTGAGTAGCTGGGATTACTGGTGTCCATCACCACACCCAGCTAATTTTTGTATTTTTAGTAGAGATGGAGTTTCACAATGTTGATCAGGCTGCTCTTGAACTCCTAACCTCTCAAGTGATCTGCCTGCCTGGGCCTCCCAAAGTGTTTGTATTACAGGCTCAAGCCACCAGGCCCGGCCTATTGTTTTTCAATAACTAAGGAATAGGAATAGATTGAAATAAAGATTTCTCCGAAACTGTACTGGATGATGCCTCAAAGGGCTCACATAACCTGTTCCAAGATTTGGTGACCATTGTTTGTGCCCATGTTCAATTGAGTTCAAATTTAATATTTAACATTTCCTCCACACAGATCCCATGAACTTTTAAAAGGTAATCAATGTATTTTATGGACAACTTTATACCTACAGCTTTGATAATGTAGATGAAATGTACCAATTTCTTGAAAGACATAATCTGCAAAAACTCACATAAATGAACAATCCGAATAGTTCCATGTTGTTACAGAAACTGAACCAATAATTAATGACTTTCCAAAACAGAAAGCACCAAGCCCAGATGGATTCACTGGTGAATTCTTTTAAACGTTTGAGGAAGAAGTCACAGTTAGCCCTCTGTATCTGTGGGTTCTACATCTGTGGATTCAACCAACCATGAATCAAAAATATATATTAAAAGAAAGAAAAATAACAATACAACAATCAAAACGGTATATATAAAAATCCAGTATAGTAGCTATTTACATAACATTGTCTTAGGTATAAGTAATCTAGAGATGATTTAAAATATACAGGAGGATAAGCATGAGTTATATGCATATACCATACTATTTAATATAAGACATTTGAGCATCCTCAGATTTTGGTATGTGTCAGGGGATCCTGGAATCAATCCCCTGCAGATACCAAAGGACAACTGTATACCAATTATCTGCAACCTCTTTCAAAAAACAGAAGCAAAGGGAATACTTTCTCATTCTATGATGCCATCACTACACTAATACCAAAACCAGACAAACACATTAACAGAAATAAAAAACTGACCAATATTCACTCATAAGCATACAAGCAAAAATATTCCACAAAATATCATTGAGTTGAATTCAACAATGTATAAAAAGAACATCATGACCAAGTGGAATTCATCCAAGGCAGGCAAGGCTGGTTAACCATTCAAAAACCAATTAAAGCCTGTATCAATAGGCTAAAGAAGAATACTCATTTGGTCATACCAATAGATGTAGAGAATGCATTTGACACAATCCAACACCTACTGATGACAAGCAGTCTCAGTAAACTAGAAGTAGAGAGAAACTTCCTCAACTTCAAAAAGAATGTCTTTAAAAAAGAAAAAAATCTCCCATGGCTTATATCATACTTAAAGATGAAAAACTCAGAGCTTTCCAAGTATGATCAGGGGAATAAAGTAAGGATGCCCCTCTCACTACTGCTTCTCAGTATTATCCTAGAAGTCCTAGTTAATGCAATAAAATGAAAAGGAAATAAAAGTATTCATATCGGGAGGAAAGAAACAAAATTGTTTTTGTTCACAGACACATGATTATGTACACAGAAAATCTGAAAGAAAGGACAAAAAAAGGCCAGGTATGGTGGCTCATGCCTGTAATCCCAGTACTTTGGGAGGTCGAGGTGGGTGGATCATGAGGTCAAGAGAGCCAGACCATCCTGGCCACCATGGTAAAACCCCATCTCTACTAAAAATACAAAAATTAGCTGGGCACGGTGGCATGCGCCTGTAGTTCCAGCTACTCCAGAGGCTGAGGCAGGAGAATTGCTTGAATCCAGGAGGTGGAGGTTGCAGTGAGCCAAGATCGTGCCACTGCACTCCAGCCTGGCACCTGGTAACAGAGCAAGACTCTGTCTCAAAAAAAAAAAAAAAAAAAAAAAAAAGAAAGGCCAAAACAAAAAAAACCCAACACTCCTGGAACTAATAAGAAATTAAAGGAAAGCTCCAGGATACAAAGTTAATATACAAAACTCAATCACTTCTCCTATATGCCAGCAATAAACAAGTGGAATCTGAGGCAAAAACATAAAACCATTTACATCAGCACGCCACTAAATGAATTAATTAGGTATACATTGAATAAAATATGCAAAAGATCTTTATGAGGAAAACTATAAAACTCTGATGAAAGAAATCAAAGAACTAAATAAATGAAGAGAGATTCCATGTTCATAGATAGGAAGACTCAATACTGACAGATTGTCAGTTTGTCCCACTTTGACCCACAGATTCAATGTAATTCCAATCAAAATCCCAGCAAGTTATTTTATGGATATTAACCAGATGATCCTAAAGTTTATAAAGAGAGGCAAAAGATCCAAGATTACCAACACAATATTGAAGGAGAAAAATAGTTGGAGGACTGAAACTAACAAACTTTGAGACTTACCAGGAAGCTATAGTAAACAGGACAGTGTGATACTGGCAAAAGAATAGTCAAAGAGATCAATGAAACAGAATAAAGAGCCCAGAAGTAGACTCACATAAATACATTCAACTGACCTTACATACACATGCAAAGTGCTCAGAGGAGCCCCTGGCATATAATCCAAATGATGTAAATGTTAGTTCTTATGATCATTACCTGCTTTGATTCAACCCATATTAATATCACCATCTCTTTGACATTTTCCTCTTTTGTACAGCCTTTTTCCAAAACTGGCTTCTCCTTTCACTGTCTCACTGCCCACCTTGTATGAGTCTAGAGACATCAGAAAAGATCTACCTGATTTCCTACATTTGCAGAGGGATGTTAATCATGTTCAGTTTCTCTAGAGAAAGGCTTAACCATACCTTAATTAGCAAATCAGTAAAAATATTTCTAACACATATTTAATTTAAAATAGCACTTTATTCAAAATATTATTGATCACTTAAGAATCATTTATTCTATGAGGTCTTCTTTGAAATTTCCTAGCTTCTCTAGTCCTCTCAAACCAAAGAATCAGGCCAGGTTTTCCTCTATTATAATCCTAAACCATCTTTATTATGAATAACAACAGTAATAATAACTTATCCTTCTCTATATTCCCCTAGAACTTATCTATTAATACTAATCTGGTAGAGAAAAGTCTACATTATTGTCTTTAATTTTATATGTCCCTTGGTATCTGTGGGGGATTGACTCTAGGTCCCCTCACTAATATCAAAACGTACAGATGATAATCAAGTCCCACAGTCAGCCCTTAGGAACCTGTGGATATGAAAAGTTGGCCCTTGATATCCATATATTTTTCTCTCAATAACCCATCTATACTAAATTCCTTCTTGTAATGATGTGAGATGATTAATGCCTTCATGATGAGATGAAAGGTGAATGACATAAACACTGTGATGTAGCTATAGGCTACTATTGACCTTCTGATGGTAAATCAAGTAAGGTGGCTACTAAGTAACTAATGGGTGCATAGTGTATACAGTGTACATATGCTGGACAAAGGGATGATGCACACCCCAGGTGGGATGGTGTGAAATTTCATAATACTACTCAGATGGTGCACAATTTAAAACCAATGAGTTGTTTCTGGAATTTTCCATTTAATATTTTTAGACCTCAGTTTACCATGGGTAAATAACCACAGAAAGCAAAACTATGGATAAGCGGGGAACTACAGTAGATCTATTACTTAAATGAGCAGTCAGATATTTTGCTGCCTAAAGCTAAAAAAAAAATAACTATTAATGTGCCCACTTTCCTCAAATGCTTTACACATACAGGCAATATAAGAAAAATATAACAGAATCACAAAACATGTACATAGCATTATTTGACTAAATTTAATGATCTATTGAAGGTGAAATATTATAGAAGATTCTCAATATTTCCCAAGACCTTCATCTGCATCCATATTATAGATTACTGAGCCATGTTTTATTGTATATCCCTTAAATTAAAAAATGTGTCTCTTTTTTAAAAGCCTATAAGAAAATTCCCTCTTCTAACAGAAAATAATAAACACATGACATCCAGAAAAATAACATGAGAGTTTAGGTAGTAAGACCGCTTTGGTTACTTAAATAGCCTCATAAATATGTTAGTTTACACTATAAGGGGAATTCTGTGATTTAAAAAAGTATTAACCTTAAAAGTTTTGGGAAATTCCAAGGAACAATTTTCAGATCCAATAGACTTCTTCAAAACTCAGCTTAATGTAACCACAACTCAAATAATATAGTGATTAATGATTGACCTGGTCAGATTTTCTAAATTTTACTATATTTTTGACAAAGATAGTTAACTAGACACTAGTTACATATGAGATCCTCTATTTCACACACACATGACATTCAATACACTGTGCATTTAAAATACTATTAAAATCATACTTTATAGAAAGTTTTGAATTCTATATTCCCAAATAAAATACACTAACATAGAAATAGAAAAAAAGCAATAATTCACACAATTGAGCTTACAAAAATGTCTTCTCAAAGGATGAAAAGAAATGACCCTAACCTGCAGTTAAATGTCTCTTTTTCAAATTCACTGTATCATAAGATTATGAAATAATAGATTTTGGAGCATCAGAATACGAGCCCACATTTTAACGAGAAGTACTCCTCACAGAATTTGGATTTGAAATGTCATAATGCTAGATGGTTTAGTCATTTCCATTCGTAACTAAAAATGTGTTGAAGAAATAAACAATGAGGATGTGGACATTACAATTCTTGAACCTGGGTTTAAGTCACACTTCTGACAGGAATGTGAGAAAATGTTTAGACAGCTGGAAATAGAGTAGTCACTAAAAGATAGTAAGCAGAATGATAAGCATTAAACAAACAGGATAAAAATCAGAATTTTTCACTCCCCAGTGTCTTTATAGGCAAACAGGAAAAATAAAAAAAGCTATCACAGGTGCAAAACCCAAAATGTTTAGAATTGACTGTCATAACAGACTGACCCAACACTGTGCCCTCCTTTTTTCAAGTTACTGAGAAAACACATATATTTGTAGTAACAAAACATATCACATAGGCTGACAAATACTATTTTCACACATGCATGAGCGTATGAGCAATGATGTATGTTTTCGACAACTCCCTTCTACCTTGACCTCATCATTTCACACATGCCATGCCCATCAAAATTTTATAACATATCTGGGAACAGGCAATGGGGAAATCCTTTTCAGGATGTTATTCTGTCTTGGTTCCTCTCTAGTTTTCTTTAGGAACTTGGTATACTTCAAGGTTGCAAAGTTGGAATTGTCAGACGTTGCTAAATTCCATATGCTAATGCATTACAAACACCCACTTTGTTTACTTGCTTGTTTGTTCAATTGCTCACATGTATGAAGTAGATAATTTGCAAATAGGCCACCCATCTGAAGATAGAAGGTACATGCTAATGTAATAATCCCAACAGTTTGCAAGATACTTTATATATAACTATATCTCACAGGAGTTATTTTACAAACAATAAAACCAAGACTATTGGACATTAAGGTCATAAAGAGTTTGTGACACTGGCAGGATGTGAATTCAAGTCTCTCCATCTCTACAAACCATGTTCTTTTACTTCTAAATTATCTTCATAAATCACCTTATGCATATTATTTTATGCTAATATAAATACATGGCAGAAAAACTTAAGAAGTAAAATGAAAGTGAAATAAATTTTGTAACATGTAACATTTCCTAGCAACCAGAAGGGGGTGTGTGTGTGTGTGTGTGTGTGTGTGTGTGTGTATGCAAAAGGGGACATATCGTATATATAGTTATGAATCCTGTTTTTCTCCACTTCCTACAACATGTATTTTTCCTAGGTATTTATATATTTTTAACATATTTATTTTTAATAACTGAATATTATACTGTCATGTAGATATACATAAAATACCATAACTTAACCGATTCCCTATTGTTGGTTAAGATGTTTTTATATTTTATAATTAATGCTGAAATAAGCATAGTATTATATAAATATTTCCAGACATGTTTTTTTTATTTTCTCAGGGAAATAGAACTAGTTTTGTACAGCATGTACAAGTTGAGCACAAAAATGTTTAATTACCCTTGAATTCCTTTTTAAAGGCTAAGCAACCCCAAAGTTGTTTTGTTTTTGCTGATACATTTCTAAAGAGGATAGAAAAGAAGTGATAACAAAGAACTGGTTTTATAAACTATATTCTCACTAAAGAAGGACTCATTTGTGAATAAAGAGAAGCCTTAGGCGACTGAAGCCTGTGCCAAGCCAGGCCAGGGCTTTGTGTGCCCTGTACATTATACAGATATTATTCAAAAGTTTGAAAAAAATCCAGCGTGGTGGCTCATGCCTGTAATCCTGGATCACTTGAGCCCATGAGTAAGAGGCTCCAATGAACGGAGATCGCACCACTACACTTTGGCCTTGGTGATGGAGTGAGACCTTGTCTTGAAAAAAAAAAAATTAGCCAAACCTAGTGGCATGCACCTGTAGTCCCAACTACTCAGGATGCTGAGGTAGGAGGATTAATTGAGCCCACGGGGTTGAGGCTACAGAGAGCTGTGATCATGCCACTACACAAGCCTGAGTGACAGAGCAAGATTCTGTCTTTCTACCAAAAAAAAAGTTCAGAGAAAACATAGTGGGCATAAGACTTTGGTAGAGAAGTCAATGTTAGAGTTTGTGAAATGTCAAACATAACGTTTTACAGAATAATGCATGTCACATATGCGCCCAATTTTAATAAGTAGCTTTTGATAGAGTATATATTTAAAAGGGACTATTGAACATTATTTGCTTAAAACGGAAACTTAACTGAAATGGGTCACCTATATTGCTTTTGGTAAAAATATATCCAGATAGTTGATCTGCACATGTACCCCAGAACCTAAAGTACAATTTAAAAAAAAAATATATATATATATCCAGATAATTTATTACTACTATGCAACATTTGCATTGTCCTCATCACTATAATAAATTTTTCACTGTGTGTAAGATAATATGATTGTCTGCCTAAAGAATACCTACAAACTGACTAAACACTGTTTGAATTAGTAAGAGTTTAATTTGGAAGGCAGAAATACAAACATACACAAATCAAAAGTTTTCTTTGACATCAGCAATAAGCAATTAGGAAAAAGATCCTGTTCATAATTTTAATATGTTCTCAAAGACACAGGATAAGCTAACCTAACTTCTAAGTTTTGAATATTCTGGTATTATCAGTCTCACAAACAGATTAAGGCTTTAAATATAAAAGTTTCATAACTAAGACCCCAAAAATAAATGCAACAAAAACAAAAATAAATGAAGGGGGCCTAATTGAACTAAAAAAGCTTCTGCATTAGCAAAAGAGTGAGCAGAAAACTTACAAAATGGGAGAAAAATATTTTTAAACTATGGATATGACAAAGACTAATATCCACAATCTATAAGAAACTTAACACAAATCAACAAGAAGAAAACAAATAATCATATTAAAAAGTGGGCAAATGACATGAACAGATATTTTTTGAAAGAAGATATACAAATGGCCATCTAACATAAAAAATGCTCAACATTACTAATCATCAGGGAAATGCAAACTAAAACCACAATGAGATACCACCTTATCCCAATCAGAATGCCCATTATTTTTGTTTGTTTGTTTGTTTTTGAGATGGAGTCTTGCTCTGTCACCCAGGCTGGAGTGTAGTGGCAAGATCTCAGCTCACTCCAAGCTCTACCTGCCAGTTTCAAGAGATTCTCCTGCCTCAGCCTCCTGGGTAGCTGGGACTACAGGCATGCACCACATGCCTGGCTAATTTTTGTATTTTTAGTAGAGACATGGTTTTGCCATGTTGGCAAGGCTGGTCTCAAACTCCTGACCTCAGTTGATCCACCCAACCTGGGCCTCCCCAAGTGCTGGGATTACAGGCAATGAGCCACCACACCTGGCCAGAATGGCTATAATTAAAAAATCAAAAAACAAAATATGTTCACACGAATGTGGTGAAAAGGGAACACGTACATGCTGCTGCTGCTGGGAATGTAAATTAGAATAGCCTCTACAGAAAACAGTGAAGAGATTTCTCTAAGAACTAAAAGTAGATCTACCATTTGATCCAGCAATCCCAAGATTGGGTATCTTACCAAAAGGAAAATAGTTCATTATATGAAAAAGACACCTGCATGAATTATGTTTATCACAGCCCAATTCACATTAGCAAAGATAAAGAATCAACCTAAGATCCCACCAATAGATGAGTGAATAAAGAACATGTGATACACACACATACACATAAATACACATACCATGGAATACTACTAACTCATAAAAAAAGAAAAAAATAATGTCTTCTGCAGCAACTTGGATGAAACTGGAGATTATTACCATAAGGGAAACGACTCAGGAATGGAAGAGCAAATACTGCATTTTTTACTTTTAACTTAGAGCTAAACTATGAGTATGCAAGGGCATACAGTGGTATAAATGGACAATTGAGTCCCAGAAGTGGGGATCTGGGGAAAATAGGTGGGATAAGAAATGAAAAATCACCTATTGGGTAAATATTACACTATTTGCATAATGGGTATACTAAAATCCCAGACTCCACCATGATACAATCTATCCATGTAACCAAAAACCACTTATATCCCACTAAGGCTATTGAAATAAATAAAATAAAAAAATAAAAAATGAAGTAAATACAAAAATTTCAAGAAGGAAATTAAAGAGAAAAATAAACATTTAAAATAGTTTTGAACATTTAGGTTCTGAAAAAACAGAACTAAAAAAAAAAAAAACCTGTAAACTAATTATAAGTTTAAAATAATTCTAAGATGAAGACCACAAAAGAAAAGTTTTTGTGCCAATACCATGCTGTTTTGGTCGCTGTAGGCGTATAGTATAGTCTGAAGTCAGGTAATGTGATTTCTCCAGCTTTGCTCTTTCTGCTGAGGTCTGCCTTGGCTCTTCAGGCTCTTTTTTCATTCTATATACATTTAAAAATAATTTTTTCTAACCTTGTGAAGAATGTTGTTGGTAGTTTGATAGGAACAGCATTGAATCTATAAATTGCTTTGGGCAGTGTAGCCATTTTAATGATATTGATTCTTCCTATACATAAGCATGGGATGTTTTTTTCCACTTGTTTGTGTCTTCTCTGATTTCTTTGAGCAGTGTTTTGTAATTCTTATTGTAGAGATTTTTCACCTAACTGGTTACCTGTATTCCTAGGTATATTATTTTTGTGTGTGGCAGTTGTGAATCAGCTTGCCTTTCTAATTGGACTTTCAGTTTGGTGAGTTTTGTATAAGAATACTAGAAACTTTTGTACATTGATTTTGTATCCTGTACCTTTGCTCAAGTTGTTTATTAGCTGAAGTAGCAGTTCTAACAATACATGGCCACACTGCTGCTTTATGTGGGTGGCTGATCCTGTTTCTCATCACTGGTCAGGACCACCCAACCAGGGCTCTCAGCCCCCTTCCTGAGCTCTCCAGTCAACAGAGATCTGAATTTCCCCTCGGATGGTGCTCCAGAGGGAGGGGTGGGCCACCATCTTTGCTGTTTGGGTGACTTAACTGTTCCAGCCTTTGGCTTTGGAGTGTCTGAGGCAATCAGGGCTGAAGTGGACCCCAGCACAGCACAACTGCTCTACTAAAATGTGGCCAGAGTATTTTTTTAAGCAGTCCTAATCCCGTTTTTCCTTACTAGGTGGGACCTCCCAAAAATGGTCTCCAGTCAATTTTCTACAGGTGCTTTTGGGCTGACAACCGGTCTGTACATCCCTGGGACAAAGCTCCCAGAGGAAGAAACAGGCTGTCATCTTCACTGTTTTGCAGCCTTTGCTGGTGACACTTCCAGGTTCTGGAAAATCTGAGGTGACTGGAAACTGGAGCAGGCCCCAAGCATACTGTAGCAGCCCTACAGAAAAGTCACCAGACTGTTACATGGGTACCTGTTCCTATATCTCCTTACCAGGCAGGTCCTCTAGGCCTGGGCCTCCAGCAACCCCCTGCCAGAACTATCGAGCCAGTACCAACTCAGCAACTTCCTGGACACAGCCTCTCTGGCACTGCCTCTGCAATGTAACTGCCCTTGCCGCCCTTGGACTAATGAAGGAGCAAAGACCCTAAGTACCTTATCCACACCTCCAATAAATGGACAGGAGGCCAGTCTATCTCCCATGGGTCCCACAAACCCCCATATCTTGTCATCAGACAGGGAACGCCTGGCTTAGGTCCACAGAACAAACTCTCCATCCTGGGATGATTGTAATGAATGATTGCTGACCTGTATCTCTCTTTACTCCTGGAGCCTCCAGGAAGTAAAGCAAATGACCCTTGGCCTCAACCACTACTAGTATCTCTTCCTCTGCTGCCTCTAAGCTGTAGAAGAAACATAAACACAGAGATCACCCCAGAGTTCCAGTGGGCAGCCCAGGAGTACCAAGTCATAAACTATAGCCAGCATTCAAGTGGGAGAAGAACCCATATTTTCAAAGCACTGAGAGGGAACATGGCTACAACTGTGAGGAAACATGGGAAGCCACACAACAGAGCAAGAATCAACCAACTGACCAATAAGTGTAAGTGTCACTTGCTGGATCATACCCCAAAGCTTCAATACCAAAAATACCTGACTAACAGACCCCACTCTGAAACCAGAGACAAGAAGTCAGCTTCAAATAAAAAGCCTACACACAGCCTTGGCCCAGTGAAAACATCCAGAAAAGAAGTCTATTGAGTATACTCAATCTGCACTGCAATTAAAGGAACACCCACACACACCAGTGAGAAAGAACCAATGTGAGAAATTTGGTAACTCCAATGGTCAGAGTGTCATATGTCCTCAAAATGACTGCACCAGTTCTCCAACAAGAGTTCTTAACCAGGCCAAACTGGATCAAATGACAGGAACAGAATTCAGAATACTGACAGGAACAAAGATCATCAAGATTCAGAATGGAAAAACCCAATCCAAGGAAAATAAGAATCACAATAAAGTGATACAGGAGCTGAAGGACAAAATAGCTGGTATGAAAAAGAACCTAACAGGTCTGATAGAGCTGAATAACACAATACAAGAATTTGACAATGCAATCACAAGTATTAAGAGCAGATTAAATCAAACTGAGGAAAAAAAATCTCAGAACTTGAAGACTGGTTCTCTGAAATAAGACAGTCAGACAAAAATAAAGAAAAAAGAATAAAAAGGAACAAAACCTCCAAGAAGCATGAGATTATGTAAAGAGGCCAAATCTAAGAATCAGTGGCATCTCTGAAAGGGAAAGGGAGAAAGCAAACAACTTGGAAAACGTATTTCAGGATATTGTCCATGAAAACTTTTCCAACCTTGTTAGAGAAGCCAACCAATCAAATTAAGGAAATACAAAGAACTGCTGCAAGATTCTACATAAGATCATCCCCAAGACATATAATCATCAGATTTTTGAAATGATAGAAAGAATCTTAAGGCAGCTAGAGAGAAAGAGCAGGTCACCTATAAAGGGAACTCCATCAGGCTGACAGTAGACCACTCAGCTGAAACCCTACAAGCCAGAAGAGATTGGGGGCTAATATTCAACATTAATAAAGAAAAAAATCTTCAACTAAGAATTTCATATCCAGTCAAACTAAGCTTCCTATGTGATGGAGAAATAAGATCCTTTTCAGATAAGCAAATATTGAGGGACTCCATTACCATCAGACCCTGCCTTACAAGAGACCTTGAAAGGAACACTAAATATAGAAAGACTTCTGCTAGTTAATGCAAAAACACACTTAAACACACAGACCAGTGTCACTGTAAAGCAACCACACAAAAATGCCAACATAATAACCAGTTAACAGTACAATGACAGGATCAAATCCACACATACCAATATTAACCTTGAATGTAAACAGGCTAAATGACCTACTTAAAAAGCACAAAGTAGCAAGGTTCAGATAAAAAACAAGACTCAATGATATTCTGTCCTCAAAAGAACCATTTCACACATAATGATACTCATAAGCTAAAAATAAAAGGATAAAGAAAGATCTCCCAAACAAATAAAAAAAAGAAAAAAGCAGGGGTTGCAATACTAATTTGGGATATAACAGATTTCAAACAAAGATCAAAAAACACAGGAAATGGCAAGACATAATGATAAAGGGTTCAATTCAACAAGAAGACCTAACTATCCTACATTAAACAAGAAAATTAACCAAAATATTCAGGACCTAAACTCAGCATTGGCTCAAATAGACCTCATAGAGCTTTACAGAAGTTTCTACCACAAAACAACAGAATATACATTCTTCTCATCAGCACATGGCACATACTCTAAAATTGACCACATAATTGGACATAAAACAATCCTCAACAAATGTAAAAGAACCAACATACAGCAAACACACTAATGGACCACAGTGCAATAAAAATAGAAGTCAACATAATGAAAATCGCTCAAAACAAGACAATTATTTGGAAAATAAACAAGATGCTCCTGAATTATTTTGGGATAAATAATGAAATTAAGGCAGAAATGAAGTTCTTTTAAAAAAAAAAGCCAACAATGATAAACCATACCAGAATCTCTGGGACACAGCTAAGGCAGTGTTAAGAGAAGAATACATGGTATTAAAGCCCACATCAAAAAGTTAGAAATATCTCAAATTAGCAACCTAACTCACAAAATAAAAGAATCAGAGAAGCAAGAGCAAATCAACCCCAAAGCCAGAAGAAGACAAGAAATAACAGAAATCAGAGCTAAATGGAAGGAAATTGAGACACAAAAAGCCATTCAGATAAATAATCCAGGAATTGGCTTTTTGAAAAAACTAATAGACCACCAGCTAGACTAATTAAAAAGAAAGAGAGAAAACCCAAATAAACGTAATTAGAAATGGCAAAGGGAAGGTTACTACTGAAGCCACAGAAACAAAAATAACCATCAGAAAGCAATATGAACACCTCTATGCACACAAACTTGAAAACCTTGAAGAGATAAATAAATTTCTGGACACATATGCCCTCCCAAGACTAAGCCAGGAAGAAACTGAATCTCTAAACAGACCACTAACAAGCTCTGAAATTGAATCAGTAATAAATAGCCTACCAACCAAAGAAAAGCCCAGGAAGTGATGGATTCACAGTCGAATTCTACCAGTGTACAAAGAAGAGCTGATAATACTCTATAGAAACTATTCCCAAAAACTGAGGAGGAAGGACTTCTTCCTAACTCATTCTATGAGGCCAGCATCATCCTGATACTTAAACTTGGCAGGGACACACAGAAAAGGAAAACCTCAAGCCTATACCCTTGATGAACATCAGTACAAAAATCCTCAACAAAATACTTGCAAACTGAACCCAGCAGTACATCAAAAAGCTAATACACCATGACCAAGTAGGCTTCATCCTTGGGATGCAAAGCTGGTTCAACATATAAAAATCTCCAAATGTGATTCATCACATAAACAGTACTAAAGACAAAAACCACATAATTATAACATTAGATGCAGAAAGGGCTTCTGATAAAATTAAACATCCTTTCATGTTAAGAAATCTTAACAAATATGTATTGAAGGAACATACTTCAAAATGGTAAGAGCCATCTAAGACAAACCCACAGCCAACATTATACTGAATGGGCAAAACCTGGAAGCATTCTCCTTGAAAACTGGCAAAGACAAGGAAGCCCTCTCTCGCCACTTCTATTCAACACAGTATTGGAACTCTAGCAAGAGCAATCAGGCAAGAGAAAGAAAGAAAGGGCATCCAAAGAGGATGAGCGGAAGTCAAACTATCTCTGTTTGCAGATGACATGATTCTGTATCTAGAAAACCCCATAATCTCAGCCCCAAAAATCCTTCAGCTGATAAACAGCTTCAGTGATGTTGCAGGATACAAAATCAGTGTATAAAAACCACTAGCAGTCCTATACACCAACAACAATCAAACTGAGAGCCAAATCAGAAAGGCAACTCATTCACAATTCCGACACACAGAATAATAAAATATGTAGGAATACAACTAACCAGGAAGGTGAAAGATTTCTACAATGACAATTACAAAATACTGCTCAAAGAAATCAGAGAAGACCCAAACAAGTTGAAAAACATCCCAAGCTCATGTATAGAAGAATCACTATCATTAAAATGGCTACACTGCAGAAAGCAATTTACAGATTCAATGCTATTCCTATCAAACCACCAATAACATTCTTCACAGGACTAGAAAAAATTATTTTAAAATGTATATGGAACCAAAAAAGAGCCTGAATAGCCAAAGCAAATCTCAGCAAAAAGAGCCAAGCTGGAGGAATCATGTTTCCCAATTTCAAACTATACTACAAGACCACAGTCATCAAAAATAGCATGGTACTGGTACAAACACAGGCATAGAGACCAACAGAAGAGAACAGAAACAAGGCTACACATTCATGACCATTTGATCTTTGACAAAGCTGACAAAAACAAGCAATGGAGAAAATACTCCCTAACTGGTACTGGGATAACTGGCTAGCCATATGCAGAATACTGAAGCTGGACCCCTTCCTTACACCATATACAAAAATCAACTCAAGATAGATTAAAAACTTAAATGCAAAACCCAAAACTAAAAATCCTGGAAGACAATGTAGGTAATACCCTCCTGGATCTAGAAACACACACAGATTTCATAAGAAAGACATGAGAATCAAAAACTGACAAATGGTATCTAATTAAACTTAAGAGCTTCTGCACAGCAAAAGAAACTATCAACAGAGTAAACAGAAATCTACAGATTGGGAGAAAAATTTTTTCAAACTATGCATCTGACAAAGGTCTAATATCTAGAATGTATAAGGAACTTAAACAATTTATAAGGGAAAAACAAACACCTCATTAAAAAGTGGGCAAAGGACATGAATAGACCACTTTTTAAAAAAAGAAAAAGATGTAGCCAATAAGCATATGGGGAAAATCTCAATATCACTGATCATTGGAGAAATGCAAATCAAAACCACAATGAGATACCATTACACACCAGTCAGAACAGCTATATTAAAAATTCAAAAAATAACAGTGGTGAGGTTGCATAGAAAAGAGAACCCTTATACACTGTTGGTGGGAGTGCAAATTAGTTCAATCATTGTGGAAAGCAGTATGATGAGTCCTCAGAGAGCTAACAGGAGAACTACCATTCGAATCAGCAATCCCATTACTGGGTATATACTCAAAGGAATATAAAGCATTCTACCATAAAGGTAGAGACATGCATGTGAATGTTCACTGCAGCACTGTTCACAACAGCAAAGACATGGAATCAACCTAAATGCCCATCAATGACAGACTGGATAAAGAAAATGTGGTACATATACACATGGAATATTGTGCAGTCATAAAAGAGAATGAGATCATGTCTTTTGCAGGAACATGGATGGAACTGCAGGCTATCATTCTTAGCAAACTAATGCAGGAACAGAAAGGCAAATATTGCATGTTCTCACTTATAAGAATCTATGAACAAAAAGAAGGAAACAATAGACAGTGGAGTCTACTTGATGGGGGAGGGTAGAAGGAGGGAGAAGAACAGAAAAGATAACTATTGGGTACTGAGCTTAATACCTGGGTGATATAATAATATGCATGACAAACCCATGACACGTTTATCAATGTAACAAACCCTCACATGTACCCTCTAATCTAAAATAATTTTTTTAAAAGTTAGAAACAATATAAAAAGACTCAAACTTCTAAAGACAAAAACTATGTCTGAGATAAAAGACAAATCAAATGGTATTCACAACAGATTAGATGCTATGGAAGAAAAGATTAGTAAACTTTAGTTTACACCAATAAAAATAATCTAAAATGAAGCAGAGAGAGAGGAAAAAAAAAAAAAAAGAGCATAGGTGGGCTGTGAGAAAACTTCAAGTGGCCTAAAATATAATAGGAATTAAGGTGTCTTAATTTTTAATATTTGAAGAAATAATGGCAAAAACTAATACCAGATGAAAATATGACTCTACACAAAACAAGAATACCAGAAGGGGTAACTACATGGGTAAATGCATAAGATTTGTTTCTTATTATTAAATCCTTTAAAGATGATTGACCATATGAATAAAAGTAACATTGCAGTATGGGGTTTATAGCATATATAAAACTAAAATATATCAACAATAGCACAAAATTTGGGGAGGGAGAAATAAAAGAGTATTCCTGCTGTATGGTTCTTACACTACAGGAAAAGTGATACACTATCATGTGAAAATAGAATATAAAAGTTAAAGACTACATAAGTTAAACATGTATTGTGTAAGTCCAAAAGTAACCACTAAAATGAAAAAAACAGTAAGTTGCAACAGCAACTTACTGTTTAGATTAGTTGCAAAAAAGAACTAATCTAAAAGAAGGCTGAAAAATAAAGGGTAGAAAGGACCAACAGAATGAACAAGAAACAATAACATAATAGATTCAATACTTAACCTTAAGAATCATCATATTAAATAGTAGAGATTTTAAGACTGCACAAAAAAGCAAGATCCAACTACATGCTATGTACAAGAAACACTTTAAATACAAAAACTCAAAGAGGTTAAAAGAAAAAGGAGGGGAAACAGATAAACTATGCTAGCATTAAATAAATGAAAGCTAGAGTGGCTATATTAATATCAATGTAGATTTCAGAAAAAATTTTTTTAACAGGAATAAAGAAGACATTTTATGATATATGGGCCAGGTAATCAAGGGAATATAAAACCCTAAATATTTTTGTACATAATAAAGATCTTATAACTATATGAAACAAATGTGATAGAACAGCAAGAGGAAAGAGGCAAATATCCTCTATTTTAGTCAAAAATACTATCAATCGACTTGACCTATTTGATGCTTATAGAGTACTCCACATAGGAGCAGCAATATATATATATTGTGTATATATATATATGTATAAATTTTATTGCACTTTAGGTTCTGGGGTACATGTGCAGAACATGCAGGATGGTTGCATAGATACACACATGGCAATGTGGTTTGCTGCCTCCATTCCCCTGTCACCTATACCTGGCATTTCTCTGGATGTTATCCCTCCCCAACCTCCCTAACCCCTGCTGTCCCTCCCCTATCCCCTAACAACAGACCCCAGGGTGAGATGCTCCCCTTCCTCTGCCCATGTGTTCTCACTGTTCAACACCCACCTATGAGTGAGAATATGTGGTGTCTGATTTTCTGTTCTTGTGTCAGTTTGCTGAGAATGATGGTTTCCAGATTCATCCATGTCCCTACATAGAGCATGAACTCACCATTTTTCACGGCTGCATAGTATACCATGGTGTATATGTGCCACATTTTCCTTGTCCAGTCTATCATCGATGGGCATTTGGGTTGGTTCCAGGTCTTTGCTATTATAAACAGTGCCGCAGTGAACACACATGTGCATGTGACCTTATAATAGAACGAATTATAATCCTTTGTATACATACCCAGTAATGGGATTGCTGGGTCAAATGGAATTTCTATTTCTAGGTCCTTGAGGAATTGCCACACTGTCTTCCACAATGGTTGAACTAATTTACACTCTCACCAACAGTGTAAAACCTTTCCTATTTTTCCACATCCTCTCCAGCATCTATTATCTCCAGAAATTTTAATGATCATCATTCTAACTGGTGTGAGATGGTATCTCAATGTGGTTTTGATGTGCATTTCTCTAATGGCCAATGATGATGAGCATTTTTTCATATGCTTGTTGGCCTCATATATGTTTTCTTTTGAAAAGTGTCTGTTCATGTCCTTCACCCACTTTTGAATGGGTATGTTTGTTTTCTTGTAAATCTGCTTTAGTTCTTTGTCAGATGGGTAGATTGCAAAATTTTTTTTTCCCATTCTGTTGATTGCTGGTTCACATTAATGATTGTTTGTTTTGTTGTACAGAAGCTCTGGAGTTTAATTAGATCCCATTTGGCTATTTTGGCTTTTGTTGCCAATGCTTTTGGTGTTTTAGTCATGAAGTCCTATGTCCTGAACGGTTTTTGCCTAGGCTTTCTTCTAGGGTTTTTATGCTGTTAGGTCTTATGTTTAAGTCTTTAATCCATCTGGAGTTCATTTTAGTGTAAGGTGTCAGGAAGGGGTCCAATTTCTGCTTTCTGCACATGGCTACCTAGTTCTCCCAACACCATCTATTAAATAGGAAATCCTTTTCCCATTGCTTGTTTTTGTTAGGTTTGTCAAAGATCAAATGGTTGTAGATGTGTGGCATTGCCTCCGAGGCCTCTGTTCTGTTCCATTGGTCTATAGCTCTGTTTTTGTATCAGTACCATGCTGTTTTGATTACTGTAGCCTTGTAGCATAGTTTGAGGTCAGGTAGCTGATGCCTCCAGCTTTGTTCTTTTTGCTTAGGATTGTATTGGCTATGTGAGCTCTCTTTTGGTTCCATATGAAGTTAAAGGCGGTTTTTTCCAGTTCTGTGAAGAGGGGCATAGGTAGCTTGATGGGGACAGTGCTGAATCTATAAATTACTTTGGGCAGTATGGCCATTTTCACATTGATTCTTCCTAACCATGAGCATGGAATGCTTTTCTATCTGTTTGTGTCCTCTCTTATTTTGTTGAGCAGTGGTTTGTAGTTCTCCTTGAAGAGGTCCTTTACATTCCTTGTTAGTTGTATTCCTAGGTATTTTGTTCTCTTTGTAGCAATTGTGAATGGCAGTTCACTCTTGATTTGGCTCCCTTTTCGTCTGTTATTGGTGTATAGGAATGTTTGTGATTTCTGCACATTCATTTTTGTATCCTGAGACTTTGCTGAAGTTGCTTATCAGTTTCAAGAGATTTTGGGCTGAGACGATGGGGTCTTGTAGATATACAATCATGTCGTCTGCAAATAGAGACAATTTGACTTCCTCCTTTCCTATTTGAATACCCTTTATTTCTTTTTCTTGCCTGATTGCTCTGGCTAGAATTTCCAATACTGTAGGAGTGGTGAGAGAGGGCATCCTTGTCTAGTGCCAGATTTCAAAAAGAATGCTTCCAGTTTTTGCCCATTCAGTATGATATTGGCTGTTGGTTTGTCATAAATAGGTTTTATTATTTTGAGATATGTTCTGTCAATACCTAGTTTATTGAGAGTTTTTAACATAAAGGGCTGTTGAATTTTGTCAAAGGCCTTCTCTGCATCAATTGAGATAATCATGTAGTTTTTGTCTTTGGTTCTGTTTATGTGGTGAATTATGTTTATAGACTTGCATATGTTGAACCAGCCTTACATCCCCAGGATGAATCTTACTTGATCATGTGGATAAGCTTTTTGATGTGCTGTTGCAATCTGTTTGCCATTATTTTATTGAAGATTTTTGCACCTATGTTTATCATGGATATTGGCCTGAAGTTTTCTTTTCTTGCTGAGTCTCTGCTGGGTTTTGGTATCAGGATGATGCAGGTCTCATAAAATGATTCGGGAAGGATTCCCTCTTTTTGGATTATTTGGAATAGTTTCAGAAGGAATGGTACCAGCTCCTCTTTGTATGTCTGGTAGAATTCGGCTGTGAACCCATCTGGACCTGGGCTATTTTTGGGTGGTAGGCTCTTACTTGCTGCATCAACTTCAGACCTTGTTATTGGTGTATTCAGGGTTCAACTATTACCTGGTTTAGGCTTGGGAGTATGCAAGTGTCCAGGAATTTATCCATTTTTTCCAAGTTTACTAGTTTATGTGCATAGAGTTGTTTGTAATAATCTGTGATAATGGTTTGAATTTCTGTGGAATCTGTGGTGATATCCCCTTTATTGTTTTTTATTGCATCTATTTGATTATTCTCTCTTTTCTTTTTTATTAATCTGGCCAGTGGTCTATTTTGTTGATCTTTTCGAAAAAACAGCTCCTGGATTTACTGATTTTTTGAAGGGTTTTTTGTGTCTCTATCTCCTTCAGTTCTGCTCTGATCTTAGTTATTTCTTCTGCTAGGTTTTGAGTTATTTTGATCTTGCTCCTCTTGCTCTTTCAATTTTGATAATAGGGTGTCAATTTTAGATCTTTTTCTTGCTTCTCATGTGGGCATTTATTGCATAAATTTCCCTCTCGACATTGCTTTAAATGCGTCCCAGAGATTCTGGTATGTTGTGCCTTCAGTCTCATTGGTTTCAAAGAACATCTTTATTTCTGCCTTCATTTCTTGTTTATCCAGTCAACATTCAAAAGCCAGTTGTACAGTTTCCATGAAGTTGTGCAGTTCTGAGTTTGTATTTAATCCTGAGTTCTAATTTGATTGCACTGTGGTCTGAGAGACTGTTATGATTTCTGTTCTTTTGCATTTGCTGAGGAGTGACTTACTTCCAACTATGTGGTCAATTTTAGAGTACGTGTGATGTGGTGCTGAGAAAAATGTATATTCTGTGGATTTGGGGTATAGAGTTCTGTAGATGTCTATTAGGTCCACTTGGTCCAGATCTGAGTTCAAGTCCTGGATATCCTTGTTAATTTTCTGTCTCATTAATCTGTCTAATATTGACAGTGGAGTGTTAAAGTCTCCCACTATTATTATGTGGGAGTCTAAGTCTCTTTGTAGGTCGTTAAGAACTTGCTTTATGTATCTGGGTGCTCCTGTACTGGGTGGGTATATATTTAGGATTGTTAGCTCTTCTTGTTGCATTGATCCTTTTACCATTATGTAATGCCCATCTTTGTCTCTTTTGATCTTTGTTTGTTTAAAGTCTATTTTATCAGAGACTAGGATTGCAACTCCTGCTTTTTTTTTTTCTCTCCATTTGCTTGGTAAATCTTCCTCCATCCCTTTATTTTGAGCCTATGTGTGTCCTTGCAGATTACATGGGTTTCCTGGATACAGCACACTGAAGGCATTTTACTTTTTATCCAATTTGCCAGTCTGTGTCTTTTGATTGGAGCATTTAGCCTATTTACATTTAAGGTTAATATTATGTGTGAATTTGATCCTGCCATTTTGATGCCAGCTGGTTGTTTTGTCTGTTAGTTGATGCAGTTTCTTGTGTCGATGCTCTTTACCATTTGGTACATTTTTGGAGTAGCTGATACTGGTCCTTTCTATGTTTAGTGCTTCTTTCAGGAGCTCTTGTAAGGCAGGCCTGGTGGTGACAAAATCTCTCAGCAACTGATTGTTCATAAAGGAGTTTATTTCTCCTTCATTTATGAAGCTTAGTTTGGCTGGATATGAAATTCTAGGTTGAAAGTTGTTTTCTTTAAGGATGTTGACTATTGGCCCCACTCTCTTCTGGCTTATAGGGTTTCTGCCAAGAGATCTGCTGTGAGTCTGATGGGCTTCCTTTTGTGGGTAACCTGACCTTTCTCTCTGGCTGCCCTTAGCATTTTTCCTTCATTTCAAACCTGGTGAATTTGACGATTATGTGCCTTGGGGTTGCTCTTCTTGAGGAATATCTTTGTGGTATTCTCTGCATTTCCTTGCCTTGAATGTTGACTGGCCTTACTAGGTTGGGGAAGTTCTCCTGGATAATATCCTGAAGAGTGTTTTCCAGCTTGGATTCATTCTCTCCATCACATTCAGGTATACCTATCAAACATAGGTCTTTTCACATAATCCCTATTTCTTGGAGGCTTTGTTCATTTCTTTTCACTCTTTTTTTCTCTAATCTTGCCTTCTCATTTTATTTCATTGAGTTGCTCTTTAATCTCTGATATCCAATCTTCTGCTTGGTCCATACAGCTATTGAAACTTGTGTATGCTTCACGAAGTTCTCGTGTTGTGTTTTTGAGCTCCATCAAGTCATTTATATTCTTCTCTAAGCTGTTTATTCTTGTTGGCATTTCATCAAACCTTTTCTCAGGGTTCTTAGTTTCTTTGCATTGGGTTAGAACAGGTTCTTTTAGCTCAGAGAAGTTTGTTATTACTCACCTTCTGAAGACTGTTTCTGTCAATTCATCAGACTCATTCTCCATTCAGTCCTGTTCCCTTGCTTGTGAGGAGTTGTGATCCCCCTTGGAGGAGGAGAGGTGTTCTGGTTTGGGTGTTTTTATCCTTTTTGCACTGGTTTCTTCCCATCTTTGTGGATTTATCTACCTGTGGTCTTTGTAGTTGGTGACTTTTGGATGGGTTCTCTGAGTGGATGTCCTTTTTGTTGATGTTAAAGTTATTTCTTTCTGTTTTTTAGTTTTCCTTCTAACAGTCAGGCCCCTCTGCTGTAGGACTGCTGGAGGTCTACTCCAGACCCTACTTGCCTGGGGATCACCTGCGGTGGCTGCAAAACAATAAGCATTGCTGCCAGTTTCTTCTGTTATCTTTGTCCCAGAAGGATACCTGCCAGATGTCAGGCTGAGCTCTCCTTTATGAGGTGTCTCTTTGGATATACAGCAGTCAGGGAGCTGCTTGAGGAGACAGTATTTCCCTTAGAGGAGCTCAAGTGCTGTGCTGGGAGCTCCATTGTTCCACTCAGAGCTGCTGGGCAGGTATGTTTAAGTGTGCTTCAGCGGAAATCATAACTGCCTTTTTTCCCCAGTGCTTTGTCCTGGGAAGGTGGGGCTTCATTTATAAGTTTCTGACGTGCTGCTGCCTTTTTTCGGAGATGCCCTGCCCAGCAAGGAGGCAGCCTAGTCACAGTCTGCCAGCAGAGGTGTTGCTGAGCTGCTGTGGGCTCTGCCCAGCTGCTGTGTGAACATCCTTGTGATTTTGTTTACAGGGGTATAGTTATATCTGCCTTGGTAATGGCGGTCTGCCTTAGTAATGGCAGACTGCCTTGGCAGTAGTGGCGGACACCCTTGCCAACACAGAGCTGAACCATCACAGGTCCAGCAAAACTCTTAATGCAGAACGTTTCAGATTGCTGGTCTTTGTGGGGGTGGGGCCCACAAAGCCAGATCACCTGGCTCCCTGTTTCAGCCAGCTTTTATTCAGTTGAATGGGTGGCTCTATCTCCCAGGCGTTCCAGGTGCCAGTTGAAATGGCTGCCCAGATTGGTGGGAGTTTTTGTGTGGAGACTTGCTGTGCTGGCTGAAACAGCCATGCTGGAAACTCATGGCACTTTTCAGCCTGAGAATCTTCTGGTCTGTGGGAAGTAAAAACTCGTTTGGAAATTCGGTGATCACCCACCCTCTGTGTTGTTCCTCTCTGGGAACTGCACTCCAGAGCTGTTCCTATTTGGCCATCTTGGATCCCTTGGATTCCTCTTTTGTTTTTTTGAGATGGAGTCTCATTCTGTCACCCAGGCTGGAGCGCAGTGGTGTGATCTTGGCTTAGTGTAATTTCTGCCTCCTGGGTTCAAGCGATTGTCCTGCCTCAGCCTCCCGAGTAGCTGGGACTACAGGCACATGCCACCATGCCCGGCTAATTTTTTGTATTTTTAGTAGAGACGGGGTTTCACCATGTTAGCCAGGATGGTCTCGATCTCCTCATCTTGTGATCTGCCTAGCTTGGCCTCCCAAAGTGCTGGGATTACAGGCGTGAGCCACCACGCCTGGTCAGAATTTCTGTTACTATTAAAAGGATCATAAGGGAATATTATGAAATACTTCCTATAAATAAACTTGACAACTTAGATGAAATAAAGAAATTCTCTAAAAGACAAAAACTACTGGCTGGGCATGGTGGCTCAAGCCTATAATCCCAGCACTCTGGGAGGTCGAGGCTGCTGGATCACTTGAGGTCCAGAGTTTGAGACCAGCCTGGCTAACATGGTGAAACCCTGTCTCTACTAAAAAAAAAAAAAACCAACTCTACAAAAATGCTAAAAATACAAAAATTAGTTGGGTATGGTGGCACATGCCTGTAATCCCAGCTACTCGGGAGGCTGAGGCAGAAGAATCCTTGAACCCAGGAGGCAGAGGATGCAGTGAGTGAGAGGCGCCACTGCACTCCAACCTGGGCAAAGAGCAAAATTCCATCTCAAAAAACTTAAAAAAAAGACACAAGCTACCAAAACTCACTCGTGAAGACATAATCTAAATAACCTTCTATCAACTGAAGAAACAAAAAAATATAGTTAAAAAGGTTTCCACAAAAACAAACAAAAATCCCTACAGTTCCAGATGGCTTCACTGGTAAATTCTAGTAAACATTTAAGGAAAAAATAATAGCAATTCTACACAAACTCTTCTAAAAAAACCAGAAAACTATCGAATACTTTCCAACTCATTCTATAAGGCCAGCATTACCCTGATACCAAAATGTGATAAAGACATTATAAGAAAACTTCAGTCCAACATCCCTCAGAAACACAGTTGTAAAAATACTTTTAAAAAAAAAAGCCATGCTTTTTTTCTTTTTTTTTTTTGGAAATTGAATCCAATCGTGTAATAAAAGCCTAAGATAGACTACATCATAACCAAGTGGGGTTAACACAGGAATACAGGGTTGATTTATATTTGAAAAGCAATCAACAGGATTCATTTTAACATGTTTACATAAAAAAGTAACAAACTAAGAAAAATGACATGATCATTTCAATACAAACAGAAAAAGCATTTGACAAAAATGAGCATACACTTCTGTTAAAAACTCTGAGTACACTAAAAGAAAAAACAGATTTCCTTAATCTGATAAAGAGCACTGATGTGAAACCTACAGTTAACATCATACTGAATCTTGAAAAACCGAATGCTTTTGTACTAAGATCAGAAATAAGACAGATAGGCACGCCCTCTATCACCACTTGTATTCAACTTTGTGTTCCAGGTTTTAGCCTGTGCAATCAAGAAAAAAAAAAAAAAAAAGTAACCTGATTGCTGAAAATCTACAGAGAAAATCTACAAAGAGTAGAATCTCCAAAGAGTGTCTAGAACAAATAAGTTTAGCAAGGTAGTAGAACACAGTGTCAATATGCAAAAATCAACTACATTGCTTCCTACTAGCAATGAGCAAACCAGAAACTTAGATAAAAAATGTCATTTATAATAGTATCAGGAATATGAACTAGGTTAGGTATGGTGGCTCACACCTGTAATCCCAGCATTTTGGGAGTCTGAGATGGGAGGACTGCTTGAGGCCAGGAGTTTGACATCAGCCTAGGCAACAGAATGGGACCATGTCTCTATTTTTAAAAAAACAAATTACTTAGGAATACATATGTCAAAAGATGTGAAACACCTGGACAATAAAAATTACAAAACATTGCTGAGGAAAACTAAATAAACTTCCTCCTAAACAAATAGGGAGATGTATGTTGTTCAAAGGTTAGCCAACTTGATATTGTCAAGATGTCAATTCTCCTACAAGTTAATCTATGTTTGAATAAATCTACAGATGTGCTACAATCCCAATCTAAATGTCACCAGGTTTTTTTGTTTGTATGTTCATTTTTTTTGGCAGGGAGGGGGAAAGTGAGGATAGTAGAAGTTGTAAAACTGAGTTTAAAATTCCAGTGAAAATGTAAAGAAGCTAAAATGCCAAAACAACTCTGAAAAAGACTAAATTGGAGAAGCAACACTAATTGATTCCAATAATTGTGGTAAAGCAACAGTAACAAACAAAAAAACAAAACAAAAACAAAAAACAACAACAAAAAAGAACCTGGCACAGTACTAGAGTAAAGAAATGCAAGGCCGGGCATGGTGGCTCATGCCTGTAATCCAAGCACTTTGGAGGCCAAGGTGGGAGGATCACCTGAGGTCGGGAGTTCAAGACCAGCCTGACCAACATGGTGAAACCCTGTCTTAAAAAAAAAAAAAGAAATGCAAATAAGGTCTGGTGTAGTGGCTCACACCTGTAATCTCAGCAGTTTGGGAGGCCAAGGCAGAAGGATTGCTTGAGTCCAGTAGTTTGAGACCAGTCTGGGCAACGTAGGGAGACCCTATATTTATTTAAACACACACACACACACACACACACACACACCAAAAACAAACAAAAACTTAGCAGCCTGTACATCCAGCTTGAGAGGTTGAGGTGGGAGGATCAACCAAAAGGTTGAGGCTGCGGTAGACTATTATCATGCAAGTGCACTCCAGCCTGGGCAACAGCATAATACCCCTCCCTACAGTAAAAAAAAAAAAAAAGAAATGCAAACAAATAAAACAAACACAGAAAGAAATTAACAGATATAAGGACAACTGATCCCTTTTCATTAATGAGAAACTTTAACACTTGCTCAAGAAAAGTATAACTATTGTTAGATGTTTTTAAAGCAGAGTGCAATGAATTGATTAATTGAAGCAAGATATTAATAGAGAAGGTCCCTTAGCAGCAGAAATTCTCCCTGCAAATTGGATTACCTGATCTATTGCTGCTTGCAAACTGTCAACTGCAACCCCAGCATAGCATCCACATGGTTAAATTTTACTTTACATGTATCTATACAGTATTAAGGGCTTCCTTAAGTGACATTTCAGGATAAACCCTAGGCAATTGAGTTCTGATTACAACTCACCCTTTCCTGAATCCTCATTTTGGTCAGTTTGAGAAACAAGGTCCTTTTCTGTTTGAATCTAAGGTCCAACCCTCTGGCTAAGGCCCTACATACCACCGACCCAACCAACCTGACCATTTTAACCCCTTTCAGAGCTATGACTTTAGAAAAACTGTTTTCCTATTTCTTTCCCATTCTCATTATTCACATTCTAGCCCTGTGGTTTAAGACTTGGGATTCTATAATAAAACAGACATATTCAAATTTTAGCACTTCTATTTATTTAGCTGTGTAGGCTCCCCACAACCCTTTAATTAATAAAATCTAAGATATTCCTCAAGAAGAGCAACCCCAAGGCACATAATCATCAAATTCACCAGAGTCAAAATGAAGGAAAAAATGGTAAGGGCAGCCAGAGAGAAAAGTCAGGTCACCCACAGAGGGAAGCCAATCAAACTCACAGCAGATCTCTCAGCAGAAACTCTATAAGCCAGAAGAGAGTGAGGGCCAATATGCAACATCCTTAAAGAAAAGAACTTTCAACCGAGAATCTCATATCCAGCCAAACTAAGCTTCATAAGTGAAGGAGAAATAAAATCCTTTACGGACAAGCAATTATTGAGAGATCTTGTCACCACCAGACCTGCCCTACAAGAGCTCCTGAAAGAAACACTAAGCATGGAAAGGAACAAGTACCAGTCACTGCAAAGGCAAACCAGATGGAAAAGACCAAAAGTGCAATGAAGAAAATGAGCCAACTAATGAGAAAGAAAACCAGCCAGTAACAAAATGGAAGGATCAAATTTACACATAACAATATTAACATTGAATGTAAATGGCCTAAACGCCCCAATGAAAAGACACAGACTGGCAAACTGGATAAAAAGTCAGAACCCATTGGTGTGCTGTATTCAAGAAAGCCATCTCACATACAAAAACACATATAGATTCAAAATAAAGGGATGTAAGAAGATTTACCAAGCAAATGGAGAACAAAAAAAAGCAGGGGTTGCAATCCTAGTCTCTGATAAAATGGACTTCAAACCAACAAAGATCAAAGGAGACAAAGAAGGACATTACATAATGGTAAAAGGATCAATCCAACAGGAAGAACTAACTATCCTAAATATATACACCCCCAACACAGGAGCACCCAGATACATAAAGCAAATTCTTAACGACCTAAAACGTGATTTAGACTCCCACACAATAATATTGAGAGACTTCAATACTCCACTGTCAATATTACACAGATCAATAAGACAGAAAATTAACAAGGATATCCAGGACTTGAATGCAGAGCTGGACCAAGCGGATCTAATAGACATACAGAACGCTCCACCCCAAATCTACAGAATGTACATTTTTCTCAGCACCACATTGCACTTTTTCTAAAATTGACCATATCAATGGAAGTAAATTACTCCTCAGCAAATGCAAAAGAACAGAAATCATAACAAACAGTCTATCAGATTACAGTGCAATCAGACTAGAACTCAGGATCAAGAAACACACTCAAACTCGCACAACCACTTGGAAACTAAACAACTTGCTTCTGAATGTTGACTGGATAAACAATGAAATGAAGGCAGAAATAAAGATGTTCTGTGAAACCAACCAGAATGAAGACACAACTTACCAGAATCGCTGGGATACCTTTAAAGCAGTATCGAGAGGGAAATTTATAGCAATAAATGCCCACCAGAGAAGAGAAGAAAGATCTAAAATTGACACCCTATTATCAAAATTGAAAGAACTAGAGGAGCAAGATAAAAAAAAAAAAAAAACCCAAAAGCTGGCAGAAGACAAGAGATAACTAAGATCAGAGCAGAACTGAAGGAGATAGAGACACAAAAAACCCTTCAAAAAATCAATAAAGCCAAGAGCTGGTTTTTTAAAAAGATCAACAAAATAGACAGACCGCCAGCCAGATTAATAAAAAAGAAAAGGGTGAAGAATCAAATAGATGCAATAAACAACGATAAAGGGGATATCACCACTGATCCCACAGAAATACAAACTACCATCAGAGATTGCTACAAACAGTTCTAGTCACATAAACCAGTAAACCAGGAAGAAATGGATAAATTCCTAGATACTTGTACTCTAACAAAACTAAACCAGGAGGAAGCTGAAACCCTGAATAGACCAATAACAAGGGCTGAAGTAGAGACAGCAAACAATAGCCTACCAACCAAAAAAGGTTCAGACAGGTTCACAGCTGAATTCTACCAGATGTACAACGAGGAGCTGGTTTCATTCCTTATGAAACTGTATCAAACAATATAAAAGGAGAGAATCCTCCCAAACTCATTTTATGAGACCAACATCATCCTGACAGCAAAACCAGGCAGAGACTCAACTAAAAAACAAACCTTCAGGCCAATATCCATGATGAATATTGGTGCAAAATCTTCAGTAAAATGCTGGCAAACAGATTGCAGCAACATCACATCAAGAAGCTTATCCATCACAACCAAGTAGGCTTCATCTCAAGGATGCAAGTCTGGTCCAACATATGCAAATCCATAAATGTAATCCATCACATAAATGGAAACAAAGACAAAAACCACATGATTATCTCAATACATGCAGAGAAGGCCTTTGATAAAATTCAACAGTGCTTCATGCTAAAAACTCTCAATAACCTAGGTATTGATGGAACGTATCATAAAATGATAAAAGCTATATATGACAAACCTACAGCCAACATCATACTGAATGGGCAAAAGCTGAGAGAATTCCCTTTGAAATCAGGCACTAGACAAGGATGCCCTCTCCCACCACTCCTATTCAATATAGTATTAGAAGTTCTAGCCAGAGGAATCAGGCAAGAAAAAGAAATAAAGGGTATTCAATTAGGAAAGGAGGAAGTCAAACTGTCTCTATTTGCAGATGACGTGACTGTATATCTAGAAGACCCCATCCTCTCAGCCCAAAATCCTCTCAAACTGATAAGCAAATTCAGCAAAGTCTCAGGATACAAAATCAATGTGAAAAAATCACAAGCACTCCTATATATCAATAACAGAAAAACAGAGAGCCAACACCCATTCACAAGTGCTACAAAGATAATAAAATACCTAGGAATACAACTAACAAAGGATGTAAAGGACCTCTTCAAGGAGAACTACAAACCACTGCTCAATAAAATAAGAGAGGACACAAACAGATGGAGAAACATTCCATGCTCATGGTTAGGAAGAATCAGTATCGTGAAAATGGCCATACTGCCCAAAGTGATCTATAGATTCAATGCTATCCCTATCAAGCTACCAATGATCTTCTTCACAGAACTGGAAAAAACCACTTTAAACTTCATATGGAATTACAAGAGACCCTGCATAGCCAAGACAATCCTAAGCAAAAAGAACAAAGCCAGAGGCATCACACTGCCAGACTTCAAAGTATACTACACGGCTACAGTAATCAAAACAGTATGGTACTGGTACCAAAACAGAGACATAGACCGATTGAACAGAACAGAGACTCCAGAAGAAACACCACACGTCTACAACCATCTGATCTTTGACAAACCCAGAAAAAAACAAGGAATAAGGAAAGGATTCCATGTTTAATAAATTGTGTTGGAAAAACCGGCTAGCAACGTGCAGAAAGCAGAAACTGGACTCCTTCCTGTCACCGAACACTAAAATTAACTCCAGATGGATCAAAGATTTAAACATAAAACCTAACACCATAAAAACACTAGAAGAAAATGTAGGCAAAACCATCCAGGACATAGGCATAGGCAAGGACTTCATGACTAAAACAGCAAAAGCAATGGCAGTAAAAGCCAGGATAGACAAATGAGATCTAATTAAAATTCAGAGCTTCTGTACAGCAAAAGAAACCATCACTCAAGTGAATCGGCAACCAACAGAATGGGAAAAAAATTTTGCAATCTACCCATCTGACAAAGGGCTAATATCCAGAACCAACAAAGAACTAAAACAGATTTACAAGAAAAAAACAAACATCCCCATTCAAAAGTGGGCAAAGGATATGAACTGACATTTGACAAAAGAAGACATCCATGAGGCCAACAAACATATGAAAAAATGCTCATCATCACTGGTCATTAGAGAGATGCAAATCAAAACCACACTGAGATATTATCACACGCCAGTTAGAATGGTGATCATTAAAAATCTGGGAGACAACAGATGCTGGCGAGGATGTGGAGAAACAGGAATACTCTTACACAGTTGGTAGTGTAAATCAGTTTAACCACTGTGGAAGACAATGTGGTGATTTATCAAGGATCTAGAAATAGAAATTCCATTTGATCCAGCAATCCCACTATTGGGTATATACCCAAAGAACTATAAATCGTTCTACTATAAAGATACATGCACACGTATGTTCACTGCAGCCCTGTGTACAATAGCAAAGACCTGGAATCAACCCAAATGCCCATCAATAATAGACTGGACAAAGAAAATGTGGTACATGTACACCATGGAATACTACGCAGCCATAAAAAACGATGAGTTTGTGTCCTTTGTAGGGACTTGGATGACTCTGAAAACCATCATTCTCAGCAAACTGACCAAAGAACAGAAAGCCAAGCACCATATGTTCTCACTCATAGGTGGGTGTTGAACAATGAGAACATGTGAACTCAGGGAGAGGAGCATCACACACAGGGGACAGTTGGGGGGTGGGGTAGGGGAGAGACAATGAGGGGTGGGGAGGGAGGGATAACATGGGGAGAAATGCCAGATATAGTATGCACCTAAAGTAAAATAAATAAATTAAAAAATAAAATAAAATCTTTAGAATGAAAATACTGTGATATACCTTATGTGGTTTTTTTATAAAAACAATTTTATGCACCTAAAATGTTTAATATAGTACCTAGCAAAGAGTAAATATTTAATAGTAGCTGTTATATTATCATTATTACTAATATTATTACTGACTCACCCCCAGTCACTCCCTTCAAAATAATTTCAACTAGATTCTTCTGTACCTTAAAACTTGAATCATTTCACAGCATTGTTGCCTTCAAGGAGCTGATGAATGTAAATACATATTGGTTATTTTGAATCTTTTAAACAACTAAATATAAAAACCCAAACAGGGCAGGCGCAGTGGCTGATGCCTGTACTGCCAGCACTTTGGGAGGCCAAGGCAGGTGGATCATGAGGTCAAGAGATCGAGATTATCCTGGCCAACATGGTGAAACCGAATCTCTACTAAAAATACAAAAATTAGCTGGGTGTGGTGGCACCTGCCTGTAGTCCCAGCTACTCAGGAGGCTGAAAAAGGAGAATTGCTTGAACCTGGGAGGGGGAGGCTGCAGTGAGTTGAGATTGCGCCACTGTGCTCCAGCCTGGCACCTGGTGACTCTGTCTAAAAAGAAAAACAAAAAACAAAACAAAACAAAAACCCCAAACAATACAGAAATTGGTAGGGAAAACATTCAAGTTCTTGCCGCCCAATCCAATTATGAGGCACTCTACCCTCCACTTCCAGCCATATTAATCACTTTATGTTTTCTTCCAAATATTTTGTATGCATTTACATACACATGTATGTGTGCATGTAAATATTCAGGTATAATCTGAATAGTACAATGAAACCCATTTACCCTTACTGAGATTCACTAATTGTCAATAATTCACCATACAAAAATATCTAATTTTGATTTTTAACCAAAATATCTTTTATATCTTATATAGCCTTTAATGTCTATATTAAGACTATAGTTCCTAAAGCCAAATCTTTTCTAAGAAAAGATGAATCATATCATCGTGGATTTGTATATTTTAAAGGAAATTTGAGATTCTCGTCACTACAAAGTGTTGACATTCCAAACTCTCTCAGGCCTAACAACCTACTCACTTTTTGAAGCTCACTGCCTTTTAAGAGTCAGAAATCTATACATAATGACTCAGCAAACAGTTGAAGATATACTTTTAATTTAAAAAAAATCAAAACTGATAGCAATAAGAATTGTTTGATTTTTAAGAATAAATTTAAAATGCAGTACTTAAATAGAGGAAATAAGGTGAGTTCCATTTCAATTCCTTTTCCTTTCTCATAAATTATAAACGTTGGAATTTTACTAATTTCCTGGACAACAAATAGAAGAAATGCTATCATTTGGGGCTTTTCCACTAATTGCTACATTACTGTGTTCTCAAAAAAACAAAACACCCCAGTGGAATCTTTTTCTTCTTTTGGAGACAGGGTCTCCTTCTGTTGCCCAGGCTGGAGTGCAGTGGCATGATCTCAGCTCACTGCAGCCTCGTCCTCCCGGGGTCAAGCAATCCAGCCAAGTAGTTGTTACTACAAATATGCGCCACCACATATGGCTTTTTTGGGGGGGAGGGTAGAGACGGGTTTCACCATTTTGCCCAGTCTGGTCTTGAATTCCTGGGCTCAATCGATCTGCTTGCCTTGGCCTCCCAAAGTGCTGAGATTACAGGTGTGAGTCACTGCACCCAGTGGGAACCTTGCTTTCAACTGACTCCTTCAAAAGGCCAATACGTTATGTGATCTGTGTAATGTGGTGTTTTGCAATATGGGGTCTACAGAGTTGCTATGAATATGAAAGTACTTAGAATGGTGCCTAGCAGGTAAGTAATCAACAAAGGTTATCTTAAGAGAAATAAAGTGAGCTTTTACTTAAGATGAGTTATATTTGTGTTTCCTATACCCTTTGTAAAGCTGAAATGAAAATTATTAAAATTATTTTCACTTTAAAATCATTAGAATTTTCAAATTCCTTGAAAATTCTAAATTGAAATTAAGGAAGAGCAATTTCCTTAACAAATTACATGGAAGAAAATCCAAGAAATAAGAAGCTATAGATTAAGAAAAATTTAAGTGGTCAGGAGTGGTGGCTTTCACCTGTGATCTCAGCACTTTGGAAGGCCCAGGCAGGGGGATCACTTGAGTTCAGGAGTTTGAGGCCAGCCTGGCCTACATGGTGAAACCCCTGTCTACTAAAAATACAAAAATTGGCTGGTGTGGTGGCGTGTGCCTGTAGTCCCAGCTACCTGGGAGGCTGAGGCATGAGAATTGCTTGAAACTGGAAGGCAAAGGTTGCAGTGAGCCGAGATCACACCACTTAGCCTGGGTGACAGAGTGTGACTCCATCTCAAAAAAAAAAAAGAGACCTATCAACCAAATGCATACCTAGACCTTGTCTGGGTGTGAATTCAAACAAACTAACTGTGAAAAGATAGTAAATGAGCAATACACACACACACATACTTCAAGTGGGGAAATATAAAGACTGCAGATGGTGATATTATTAGTTACCATTTTTTAGGTATGATAAATGACACTGTGGTTAAGAAAAAAACAGCTCTTATCTTTTAGAAATACTCTAATATTTATGAACAAAATGATATGAAGTTGAATCTTATGTAATTATCATTTTGTCGGTCAAATGAATGGATACAGACAATTTCATAGGATTCAATTAATATATCTCTAGTTTGCTACAGAATAATCAAATTAGAAGGGTTGGATGCCAGTGTATAATAGAGGGGGAAAGAAAGAGTGACCCAGAGTTAATGATTGTTGTAGTTGTATGATGAGTACAAGGGAGTTCATTGTTCTCTATTTTGATAGTTTAATTTTTCTATGTTTTTAACAAGAAAACGAAGAGAACCTTACCTTATACAATTGTGCCTTGCCTAATGCTTCCTGGCCCTATATTTGATAAATAATAAATACCAAAAACATAGATGTTGAACATGTTTAAATCAATATTCTTACAAAGGTCCATCTATAAGAAATGATGAATTCACAAAAACACAGACTGGCACAGGAAGATTAAATGGAAAGACAAAAATTAGAAACAAAAAGTTCTTCAAATTTTATAGAACTCTCACATGTGACTAACTTTTAATTCTGCAGATTTTATTATATCTCAAAGTTATCTCTCCAAATTTGTGATCGCTATATATTCCTCATGCTACTATCCCTTTTACTTAAGTATTTTATATTATTTTACTTAGGCTGATTAAGGAACATTTGTACTTAACTCCATTACCTATCTCTATTTATTGAGTTCAGATATAGGTACAGACTAGAGAGAATAAAGAAAATTGAAAATGTCAATATTAAGCAACTCAGAGTCATTTTGCTTTTGGTTTTTACATGAGACACATATAATTTTAAATATACATTTATCCAGCTGAAAAGTGACTTCTTGTTTATAGCCAGGCCAATTTTGTTTATATATATATTTTAAATGCAATTTGATAATATAGCCAACATTAATAAGAATAGAGTCATTCTACCCTGTGTATACCTGAAAGGGTTTATTAAGATATAATAGTTTAAAAGTTACAGAAAAATATATTAATGCTTCCTTAATATTAGGGAGAATCTGTTAACGTTTAAAGCTGTCAAACAAAGAAAGAAACTATGTCCTGGAGAATGAGAACCCCTTACTTGACATATTAAACCAGAAGTCGGATGAAAATTTATCAGATATACTGAAGAAAGATTCACAAAGAAGGCTAAAACTTGATAATCTCATGGCCTGTGCCACCAGACAGATAAGAATCTCGATCTGACCCTTAACTTAGGTTATGATTTTGGCAAGTTACCTAATTTCTCTAAACTTTAGCTTTTATTCAACACAAAATATATCATTATTGTCAAGATTAAATGATATCATGCATGTAAACTGGTTAGCATACTGCCTCAAACATTATAAGTAATTAATAAACACTGTTACAGAATTCTCACCAGTCACACAATCAGTACTCAAGTAATCAGTAACATCTTCACTATTACTGCTAGTGCTATATCAGAGAATAGTAGGTAGTTGACATGTTTTGGTTCTGTGTCCCCACCCAAATCATATGTTGAATTGTGATCCCAAGAGTTGGAGGTGGGGCTTGGTGAAAGGTGATTGGATCATGGGGGAAGATTTTCCCCTTGCTGTTTTTATGATAGTGAATGAGTTATCACAAGATCTGGTAGTTTAAAAGCGTGTAGCATTTTCCCCTTAATTTGCTGTCTCTCCTGCTGCCATGTAAAAACATACTTGCTTCCCCTTCACCCTTCTGCCATGATTGTAGTTTCCTGAGGTCTCTCCACCATGCCTCCTGTACAGCCAGCCTGTGGAAATGTGAGTCAATCAAACCTCTTTTCTTTATAAATTACCAGTCTCAGGTAGTTCTTTATAGCAGTGTGAGAAACAGTAATTGATGAATGGAACAGAGGAAACCTCTAGCCTGAGACAGAAAGGATGGGATAGTAGAAGACACAGAAGACCATTTCTAGCAGGTTTTTTTTTTCTGTGAAATGGCAAGCTAGAAGCTTTGTTACCATAACTTACCCACTTAGAAATAGCAAAACAGTGTGTATAGATTCACATGGTGAACTTTTATCCAAGGAGGAACATGGGAGCTCAACATAAAAGCAAAAAAACTTTGAATAGTTTGAAAAATAGAGTGGGTAGTAACCTGCACTGTGGATATGGTGAACAACTATGAGTGAATCTCCCATATATGATGGGGGAGAGAGTATCTCACAATACATATTTCCACTGAGGAACCAGGCAATCTAGGCCATCGGGGAGCTCTGTGACCCTACCAAGAGCTGGATTTGACTTGAAAAACAATAGAGAGACTGTGAGAAGGAACAGCAGTGGGAAGTGCTCCATATGCATTCCCATCTCCTGGCACTGATAGAAGGCCATTCTTGATCCTAAGGGGGCTGCATAAAAACCAGCCAGCCAGCACAGGTGGCAGACACTGGTTTGGACAATCTCCAGACCAGAATTTGTGAACCAGTCTCTAGCAGGACAGGAGCCCCATGGCCAGAACTGAGAGGTGAGCATATCCACATATGCTCCAGCTATGGGTACAGGAGTTGGGCACCACCCCTCTGCAGGATGAGAACAGGAAGGGTATATGGCCTGGGGGCCATGTTTTTGTCTCAGGCAGGGAGCTTTGAGACCTAGTCATCAAAACGTCTACGGTTAACATTAAGGAGGAAAAAATCCTAAAACCAGCAAGAGAAAAGCATCTAGTCACCTATAAAGGAAACCTCAACACACTAACAGCAGTATTCTCAGCAGAAACCTTACAAGCCAGGAGATTGAGATTCTATTTTCAAAGTGTTTAAAGAAAAAAAAATGTCAACCCAAAATTTTATATCCTGCTAGAATAAGCCAAGGAGTAATAAAGTCTTTCCCAGATAAGGAAATGCTGATGGAATTCATTACCACTACACCAGTCCTATAAGAAACACTCAAAGAAGTTTTTATTTTTATTTATTTATTTATTTTTTTTCATGTATAGGGCATGATGTCACAGGAAGGCCAAAGTATCATGCCATCTGTGAGGAGTACGCCCAGATTCCTGTTGGGTGTGTTGTCAAAGAAGTTTTTAACATGGAAACAAAAGGTTGACACTCTCTATCCTAATAACACACAAAAGTATAAATCTCACAGGTCATATAAAACAAATACACGGAGGACCCAAGATGGCGCTGTGAGAACAACACAGGATTGGAGCTCTCGTTGTGTCTGTGGAAAGGTGAGTCTGAGCTGCACTTCCAGACTAATCTTTGTTGCCCACGGAACGGGGAAATTCCCAAGTGAAGAGGAGACGCGGGACGCCAGGCAGAACCTCCACCTGGCGAAGCTGGCAGCCGGGGTGGCGGCGGCCGGCCCTACCCAGCGCTCCCCACAGGGCACGCTTGTCCGGGTGCCCCGTTGAACTGGCAACCGGAGACGTGAGAGGGCTGGACTTGAGACTGAGCTAGACTTGGACAGTGGGCCAGCCAGGGGATCGCAGGGACAGGCGTTAGGGTTGGCCCAGTGGGACGAACAAAACCGCGATTTCAAACAAGCCCCCGGCAGACGGCCCTAGACGCTCTGAGGGGGAGGGGCGTCCACCATCACCGAGGCAACCCGCCCCAACTGAGATACACGCCCATTGCTGACGCAGCCAGCCGTTGCCGAGGCAACCCGTCCCTACTGAGATACACGCCCACTGCTGACGAGGCAACCCGCTACAACAGAGAGACTCCGCCGCAGGGTGTGGCGGAGACCACAGCAGAGCCTGCAGGAACAGGGCGAATCACACAACAGCAGGGCGGAGCCTCGGCAGCCAAACAGTGGCTAGTCTGTGTCCTAGCTGGGCAGGACCTCAATGGACATCCAAAAATAAAGCCCAAACCCTTCAACACAGAGCATTTGAGAAAAAAAAAGGGTTTTTTAATGAGCTCTGTTGCTGCAGAATCAGACATAGCAGCCTAACAGCCCTGAATGAACAACAGAGCTCACAGCTCAGAAATTAAGCCCTTATAAAGTACAAACTGTCTCCTCAAGCAGCTCCCTGACCCCTCTATATCCAAAAGACTGACATTAGGCAGGCATCATCCTGGGACAAAGATAGCAGAAAAAGAAACTGGTAGCATCCCTCGCTGTGCCACAGCTGCTAGAGGTGCACCCCAGACAAGCAGGGTCTGGAGCGGACCTCAACAGTCGTACAGTGAAGGGGCTAGACTGGTAGAAGGAAAACCAAGCAACAGAAATACTTCATCATCAACATTCTGGGTGTCCACTCAGAGACCCAATCGAAAAGTCAGCAACTACGCAGACGACCAGCGGACAAATCCACAAAGATGGGAAGAAACCAGCGCAAAAAGGAGGAAAACACCCGAAACCAGAACACCTCGCCTCCTAGAAAGGACCAAAACTCCTCACCAGCAAGGGAGCAAAGCTGGATGGAGAATGACTGTGAGGAAATGACGGAATTAGACTTCAGAAGATGGATAATGAGAAACTTTTGTGAGCTAAAAGATCATGTATTAAATCAATGCAAAGAAACTAAGAACCTTGAAAAAAGATTTGAAAAAAGATTCAAGGAAATGATAACAAGAATGGATAATTTAGAGAGGAATATAAATGAATTAAAGGAGCTGAAAAACACAATACGAGAACTTTGCGAAGCAAACACAAGTTTCAATAGCCGAATTGACCAAGCAGAAGAAAGAATATCTGAAGTCGAAGACCAACTCAATGAAATAAAACGAGAAACCAAGATTAGAGAAAAAAGCGCAAAAAGGAATGAACAAAGTCTCCAAGAAATGTGGGACTATGTGAAAAGACCTAACCTACGTTTGATAGGTGTACCAGAAGGGGACGAAGAGAATGAATCCAAGCTGGAAAATACTCTTCAGGACATCATCCAGGAAAATTTCCCCCACCTAGCAAGACAGGCCAACACTCAATTGCAGGAAATACAGAGAACACCACAAAGATATTCCGCAAGAAGAGCAACCCCAAGGCACATAATCGTCAGATTCAACAGGGTTGAAATAAAGGAGAGAATACTAAGGGCAGCCAGAGAGAAAGGTCGGGTCACCCACAAAGGGAAGCCCATCAGACTCACAGCAGATCTCTCAGCAGAAACACTACAAGCCAGAAGAGAGTGGGGGCCAATATTCAACATTCTTAGAAAAGAACTTTCAACCCAGAATTTCATATCCAGCCAAACTGAGCTTCAGAAGTGAAGGAAAAATAAAATCCTTTGCGAACAAGCAAGTACTCAGAGATTTTGTCACCACCAGGTCTGCTTTACAAGAGCTCCTAAAAGAGGCACTACACATAGAAAGGATCAACCAGTACCAGCCATTCCAAAATCACACTGAATGCTAAAGAGCATCAACAGAATGAAGAATCTACAACAACTAACAGGCAAAATAGCCACTTAGAATCAAAATGGCAGTATCAAATTCACACATAACAATATTAACCCTAAATGTAAATGGACTAAATGCACCAATCAAAAGACACAGACTGGCAAATTGGATAAAAATCCAAAACCCATCAGTGTGCTGTATCCAGGAAACCCATCTCACATGCAAGGATACACAAAGGCTCAAAATAAAGGGATGGAGGAAGATTTACCAAGCTAATGGACAGCAAAAAAAAGGAGGAGTTGCAATTCTCATCTCTGATAAAATAGACTTTAAAGCAACAAAGATCAAAAGAGACAAAGAAGGCCATTACATAATGGTAAAAGGATCGATACAACAAGAAGAGCTAACGATCCTAAACATATATGGACCCAATGCAGGAGCACCCAGATACATAAGGCAAGTTCTTAATGACTTACAGAAGGACTTAGACTCCCACACAATAATAGTGGGAGACTTTAAGACTCCACTGTCAATACTAGACAGATCAACCAGACAGAAAATCAACAAGGATATCCAGGGCTTGAACTCAGACCTGGAGCAAGCAAACCTGATAGACATTTACAGAACTCTCCACCCCAAATCCACAGAATACACACTCTTCTCAGCACCACATCACACCTACTCTAAAATTGACCACATAATTGGAAGTAAAGCACTGCTCAACAAATGCAAAACAACTGAAATCATAACAAACAGCCTCTCAGACCATAGTGCAATCAAGTTAGAACTCAGAATTCAGAAACCGACCCAGAACCGCACAGCTTCATGGAAACTGAACAACTAGCTCTTGAATGTTGACTGGGTAAACAATGAAACGAAGGCAGAAATAAAGAAGTTCTTCAAAACCAATGAGAACGAAGACACAACGTGCCAGAACCTCTGGGACACATTTAAAGCAGTCTCTAGAGGAAAGTATATAGCAATAAGTGCCCATATGAGGAGAATGGAGAGATCCAAAATTGACACCCTATCGTCAAAATTGAAAGAGCTAGAGGAGCAAGATCAAAAAAACTCAAAACTCAGCAGAAGAGAAGAAATAACTAAGATCAGAGCTGAGCTGAAGGAGATTGAGACACGAAAAACCCTTCAAAAAATCAATAAATCCAAGAGCTGGTTTTTTGAAAAGATCAACAAAATAGACAGACCACTAGCCAGATTGATTAAAAAGAAAAGAGAGAACAACCAAATAGATGCAATAAAAAATGATAAAGGGGAAATCACCACAGATTCCACAGAAATTCAAACCATCATCAGAGAATATTACAAACAACTCTATGCGCATAAACTAGTAAACCTGGAAGAAATGGATAAATTCCTGGACTCCTGTGTCCTCCCAAGCCTAAACCAGGAGGAAGCTGAAACTATGAATAGACCAATAACAAGGTCTGAAGTTTAGGCAGCAATTAAGAGCCTACCACACAAAAGAAGCCCAGGTCCAGACGGGTTCACAGCCGAATTCTACCAGACACACAAGGAGGAGCTGGTACCATTCCTTCTAAAACTATTTCAAACAATCCAAAAAGAGGGAATCCTTCCCAAATCATTTTATGAGACCAACATCATCCTGATACCAAAACCCGGCAGAGACCCAACTAGAAAAGAAAACTTCAGGCCAATATCCATGATGAACATAAATGCAAAAATCTTAAATAAAATATTGGCAAACCGATTGCAACAGCAAATCAAAAAACTTATTCATCATGATCAAGTAGGATTCATCCCGGGGATGCAAGGCTGGTTCAACATACGCAAGTCTATAAACGTAATTCACCACATAAACAGAACCAAAAACAAAACCACATGATTGTCTCAATTGATGCAGAGAAGGCATTTGACAAAATTCAACAGCCCTTTATGCTAAAAACCCTCAATAAACTCGGTATCGATGGAACGTATCTCAAAGTAATAAAAGCTATTTACGACAAACCAACAGCCAATATCATACTGAATGGGCAAAAACTGGAAGCATTCCCTTTGAAATCTGGCACTAGACAAGGATGCCCTCTCTCACCACTCCTATTCAATATAGTACTGGAAGTTCTAGCCAGAGCAATCAGGCAAGAAAAAGAAATAAAGGGTATTCAAATAGGAAAGGTGGAAGCCAAATTGTCTCTATTTGCAGACGATATGATAGTATACCTAGAAGACCCCATTGCCTCAGCCCCAAAACTCCTGAAACTGATAAGCAACTTCAGCAAAGTCTCAGGATATAAAATCAATGTGCAAAAATCACAAGCATTCGTCTACACCAATAACAGACTTAAAGAAAGCCAAATCAAGAACGAACTGCCATTCACAATTGCTACAAAAAGAATAAAATACCTTGGAATACAACTCACAAGGAACGTAAGAGACCTCTTCAAGGAGAACTACAAACCACTGCTCAACGAAATCAGAGAGGACACAAACAGATGGAGAAACATTCCATGTTCATGGTTAGGAAGAATTAATATCGTGAAAATGGCTATACTGCCCAAAGTAATTTACAGAATCAACGCTATCCCCATCAAGCTACCATCGACTTTCTTCACAGAACTGGAAAAAACCACCATGAACTTCATATGGAACCAAAAGAGAGCCCGCATAGCCAAGTCAATTCTAAGCAAAAAGAACACAGCGGGGGGCATCACACTACCGGATTTCAAATTATACTACAAGGCTACAGTAATCAAAACAGCATGGTACTGGTACCAAAACAGAGATATAGACCAATGGAACAGAACAGAGGCACCGGAGGCAACACAACATACATACAACTATACAATCTTTGATAAACCTGACAAAAACAAGCAATGGGGCAAGGATTCCATGTTTAACAAATGGTGTTGGGAAAACTGGCTAGCCATGTGCAGAAAGCAGAAACTGGACCCCTTCCTGACACCTTACACTAAAATTAACTCCAGATGGATTAAAGACTTAAACATAAGACCTGGCACCATAAAAACTCTAGAAGGAAATCTAGGCAAAACTATCCAGGACATAGGAGTAGGCAAGGACTTCATGAACAAAACACCAAAAGCATTGGCAACAAAAGCCAAAATAGACAAATGGGACCTAATGAAACTCCACAGCTTCTGCACGGCAAAAGAAACAGTCACTAGAGTGGATCGGCAACCAACAGAATGGGAAAAAATTTTCGCAGTCTACCCATCTGAGAAAGGGCTGATATCCAGAATTTACAAAGAACTCAAACAGATTTACAGGAAAAAAACAAACAAGCCCATTCAAAAGTGGGCAAAGGATATGAACAGACACTTTACGAAAGAAGACATATATGAGGCCAACAATCATATGAAAAAATGCTCATCGTCACTGGTCATCAGAGAGATGCAAATCAAAACCACATTGAGATACCATCTCACGCCAGTTAGAATGGCGATCATTAAAAAATCTGGAGACAACAGATGCTGGAGAGGATGTGGAGAAAAAGGAACACTTTTACACTGTTGGTGGGAGTGTGTATTAGTTCAACCATTGTGGAAGACAGTGTGGCGATTCCTCAAGGCCTTAGAAATAGAAATTCCATTTGACCCAGCAATCCCATTACTGGGCATATATTCAAAAGTCTGTAAATCGTTCTACTATAAGGACACATGTACACGAATGTTCATTGCAGCACTGTTTACAATAGCAAAGACCTGGAATCAACCCAAATGCCCATTGATAATAGACTGGATTGGAAAAATGTGGCACATATACACCATGGAATATTATGCAGCAATCAGAAATGATGAGTTTGTGTCGTTTGTAGGGACATGGATGAATCTGGAGAACATCATCCTCAGCAAACTGACACAAGAACAGAAAATGAAACACCGCATATTCTCACTCATAGGTGGGTGATGAAAAATGAGAACACATGGACACAGAAAGGGGAGTACTAAACACTGGGGTCTATTGGGGGGAAAAGGGGAGGGCCAGTGGGAGGGGGAAGTGGGGAGGGATAGCCTGGGGAGAAATGCCAAATGTGGGTGAAGGGGAGAAGAAAAGCAAAGCACACTGCCATGTGTGTACCTACGCAACTGTCTTGCATGCTCTGCTCATGTACCCCAAAACCTAAAATCCAATAAAAATTAAAAAAAAAAAACAAAAAAAAAACAAATACACATATGAGAAAGACAAATAAAGCATATGGCAATGTGCCAAAACCCTACTAAACCTAAAAAGAGAAAACAAGAATCCTAAAGGCAGGTAGAGAATAATTAACATTATGACAGAAACAAAACCTTACATATCAGTATGACTCTTTCACATAAATTGATTAAATGCTCCACTTAAAAAATAAAGATTGGTGGAATGAATTTAAAAACAGATCCAACTATATTCCAACTATAAGAAACTTGCCTTACTCATAAAGACACATATAGGCTGAAAGTAAAGGATTAAAAAACCATATTTTATGCAAATAAAAATCAAAAGCAAGCAGAAATAACTATACTCATATCAGATAAAACAGACATCAGTAACAGTCAAAAAAAGGTCTTTATATAATAAAACAATCAATTCACCAAGAAAATGTAACAATCCTAAATATGTATGTACCTAACACAGGAGCACCCAGATTCATAAAACAAATATTACTAAGCCTAAGAAGAAAATATAGATAGAAATACAATACTAGTGAGGGACTTCAGTACCCCACTGACAGCATTAGACAGATCATGACAGAAAATTAAAGTGGATTTTAGACCAAACGGACCTAATAGACATTTATAGAACATTCTATACAAGGAATATATCATTACATGGAGCATTGTCCAAGACAGTACACGTGTTACGTCATAAAAGAAGTCTCAGTAAATTAAAAAAAAAAAGCACCTCAAAATTATACCAAGTAGCTTCTTGTAATCAGACTAGAAATAAATTCTGAGAGGAACTTTCAAAACTATACAAACATATGGAAATTAAGGAACATGCTCCTGAATAATCTTATGGAGTCAACAATGAAATTAAGGCAGAAATTAAAAACAAAAATTGAAAAGAATGAAAACAGACACAACATATCAAAAACCTCTGGGATACAGCAAAAGCAGTGCCAGGAGAGAATTTTATAACATTAAATACCTCCACTAAAAGATAGAAATATTGCAAATTAACAACCTAATGCTGTATCTCAAGGAACTAGAAAATCGAGAACAAATCAAACTCAAAGCTAGAAGAAGAAAAGAAATAACAAAGATTCAAGCAAATACAAACAAATTGAGACCAAAAAATACAACACAAAGGATCAACCAAAAATAAAATAGTTGATACTTGGAAAATATAAACAAAATTGATAGAACACTAGACTAACCAAGAAAAGAGGAGAGAAGATTCAAATAAACACAATCGGAAAAGAAAAAGGAGACAGTACAATGGATACCACAGAAACACAAAAGAATATATCAGATACTACTATGAGCAGCTCTACACTCACAAACTAGAAAACCAAGAGGAAATGGCTAAGTTCCTGGAAACATACAAATTCCCAAGACTGAACCAGAAAGAAATAGAAATTATGAAAAGACTAATAATGAGTAGTGAGACTGAACTAGTAATAAAAAAATCAACCATCAACCAAAAAGTTCAGGACCAGATGAATTCACAGCCAAATTCTACCAGTTGTACAAAGAATAGCTGGTACCAGTCCTACTAAAACTGTTCCAAAAATTAATGCGGAGAGAAACTTCCCTAACTCATTCTATGATGCCACTATTACCTGTTATTAAAGCACAGCAAATACACAACAACGACAAAAAAGAAAATCCTTGATAGAATACCAGAAAACTGAATTCAACAGCATGTCAAAAACATAATGCATCATGATCCAAGTAGGTTTTTTCAGGGATGCAAGAATGGCTCAACATATGCAAATCAATAAATATGATTCAATAAACATAATTAAAAACAAAAATCATATGATCATCTCAATAGATGTAAAAAAGTCATTTGATAAAATTCAGCATCGCTTTATATTAAAAATCTTCAACAAAATAGGTACAGAAGGAACATATTTCAACATAATGAAAGGCATATAAAACAAATCTGTGGTCAACATAACACTGAAGGGGAAAAAAGATAAAAATATTTCCTCTAAGAGCTGGGACAATACAAGGATGCCCACTATCACTACTCCTATTCCACACAGTACTAGAAGTCCTAGCCAGAGTAACCAGGCAAGAGAAATATATAAAAGGCATCCAAATTGGAAAATAATAATTCAAATGATCTCTGCTGACAATATGATCTTATACCTAGAAAATCCTAAAGACTCCTCCAAAAGACTCCTGTATTTGATAAATGAATTCATTAAAGTTTCAGCATACAAATCAACATACAAAAATCAGCACCATTTCTATACACCAATAACTACCAAACTGAGAGCCAAATCAAGAAGTCAATCACATTTACAACAGCTATTTAAACCAAAACAACAACAAAATCCTAGGAATAAAGTTGACCAAAGAGGTGAAAGATCTCTACAAGGACAACTATAAAACACTAATTTAAAAAAAATGCAGATGACACAAACAAATGTCAAAACATCCCACATCATGGATTGGAAGAATCAATATCATTAAAACAATGATGCTGATGAAAGCAGTCTATAGATTCAGTGCAATTCCTATCTAAATACCAACATCATTTTTTCACAGAATTAGAAAAAAATAATCCTAAAATTCATATGGAATGAAGGGAGAGCCAAAACAGCCAAAGCAATCCTGATAAAAAGAAAAAAGTTGGAGGCCCCATAGTAGGTGACTTCAAATTACAGAAGGCTATAATAATCAAAACAGCACAGTACTAATGTAAAAATAGACACGCAGATAAATGGAACATAACAAGAACAAAATAAAGCCACATGCCTACAGACAACTTATTTCTGACAAAGTCAACAAATACATACAATGGGAAAAGGACACCTTAATCAGTAAATGGTGCTAGGAAAATTGGAGTGCCATATGCAAAACAAAATTGAACCTATATCTCTCACTATATACAAAAATTAACTCAAGATGGATTAAAGATTTAAATGTAAGACCTGATACTAGAAAAAATATCAGAAGAAAACCTAGGAAAAACTCTTCTGGACATGCACCCAGGCAAAGAATTCATGACTAAACCCTCAAAAGCAAATGCAACAAAGGCAAAAATGGCTGGCCATGGTGGCTCACACCTGGAATCCCAGCATCTCTGGAAGTCAATGCTGTAGGACTCCTTGAGGCCACGAGTTCAAGACTAGCCCAGGCAACATAGTGAAACCATATCTCTATAAAACACATACAGACAAATAATTGTGAGTTAATTTAACTAAAAAGCTTATGCACAGCAAAAGAAGCCATCAACAAAGTGATCAATCTGTAAAATGGCAGAAAATATTTGCAAAGTGTGCATCCAACAAGGGACTAATATACAGAATCTATAGGGAATTCAAACTAAGAACAAAACAAAAAATTAATCCTATTAAAAAGTATGCAAAGATGTTTCTTTGCCTATGTAATAAACCTGCACATCCTGCACATGTACCCTGGAACTTTTGAAAAAAAAATGGTGCAAAGGACATGAATAGACATTATTCAGAAGAAGACATACAAATGACCAACAAGCATAGGAAAAATGCTCAAGATTAGTAAAAATCAGAAACTCAAGCTAAAACCACAATTAGGTATCATCATATACCAGTCTGAATGGCTACTATTAAAAAGTCAAAAAATTACAGATGTTGGTGAGGATGCAAAGAAAAGAGAATGCTTATACACTATTCATGGGAATGTAAATTGGCACAACCTCTATGGAAAACAGTATGAAGATATCTCAAAGAACTAAAAATGGAACTACCATTAGATCCAGCAGTCGTACTACTGGGTATCTACCAAAAGGAAAATAAGTTATGACATCAAAAAGACACCTGCACTTGTGTATGTTTATTGTAGCACTATTCACAATAGTAAAGATATGAAACCAAACTAAGTGCCCATCAACATATGACTGGATAAAGAAAATGTGGTAGGTATATACAATGGAATGCTATTCAGCAATAAAAAAGAATGAAATGTATTTTGCAGCAACATGGATGGAACTGGAGGCTGTTATGTTAAGTGAAATAACTCAGAAACAGAATCAAATGACATACGTACTCACTTACAAGTGGGTGCTAAAAATGTGTTCACATGAATGAGAGAGTGGAATGATATACGTAGTGGAGACTCAGACAGGTGACATGGTATGGTCGGGATAGCATGGTAAAAATTTGGTTAATGGGTACAATATATATTAGTTGGATGATGGGTACCCTAAAAGCCCTGACATGACTTCATAATCTATGCATATAAAATAAAATCATACATGTATTCCACAAATCTGTAAAAAACAAAACAGAAAAGACTAGTAGGATGATGAGGTAGAGACAAATATCTATAGGAAATTCCCAGATTAAGAAACAATTTGAAAATACTGTCTCTTCATGCTGACTTCAAATGTCCAGTTTCTTGATTCATTTTTCTTTTGTTCTCAAAAACTTTTAGCAATTATTGTTTCTTCACTGTTTCTTTTAGTTCCTTTCTCTCAAACTCATATTGCATGAATATTAGAGCTTTTCAATCTACCTTATATGTCTTTTAGCTGTGGTAAATTACATTTTTTTTTCTAACTCTGTACTGAGTTTCTGGTAAATGTATCACAACCATCTGGAATTCTCTCTTCAACTCTATCTAGAGAAGAGTTTATTTCAATGTACTAATTTATATTTACTTCGATGACTATATTTTTTAAGTTTTTTGATTGGGTTCTCTTCATACATACATTTATCTCCTGCTTTTGTTTTTATAGTTCATTTTTATTTGATGTTTTGTCTGCATTTGTCTTTTTGAACATTTGGTATGAACATATTTTAAGGTTTTTGTTATTTCTATAAATTAATTTCATATTCAGTAAATTTACATTCTGACTTTTCTTCTTCTGGCTGTAATTTTTAGCAGGTTCCTCCATATGATTTTGAATATTGTTTTACTGGCTCATTTTGAGTGGAAGATGTTTTTCTGCTGTTATTTTCTCTCACTTCCGTCTCCCTGCTCATACCTGTCTGTCCTTATCTTATATCTTGACCTTTCCATCCCCAGCCAAAAATAATTCTTCTAGAATTCAGTAATTCTATCACAAGTTATATTGTACATATGGAATACTCTTTCATAGACACATTTGATACTTTGGTTGCATTTCTAACAGATTAATAGGTATGTCAGCTGTCCTCCCCTCACACACCCTCTCCCTGTATCCTCAGGCAAGCAGTTAAAAGATGTAAGCAGAGGTTGGCACATATGTGCACATGTGCATGCATGTGTGTGTGCATTCTAACCTGCCTTCTTAGAGACAAGTGCTGGTGTGCCACCCAGGCTGGAGTGCAATGGCGCAATCTCGGCTCACCGCAACCTCCGCCTCCTGGGTTCAGACAATTCTCCTGCCTCAGCCTCCTGAGTAGCTGGGATTACAGGCACGCGCCACCATGCCCAGCTAATTTTTTATATTTTTAGTAGAGACGGGGTTTCACTGTGTTGACCAGGATGGTCTCGATCTCTTGACCTTGTGATCCATCTGCCTCGGCCTCCCAAAGTGCTGGGATTACAGGCTTGAGCCACCGCTGGGTAACAAGAGCAAAACTCCATCTCAAAAAAAACAAAAAACCAACAAACAAAAAAACACTGTCATTTCTGTTTAAGATCTATCATCAACAGGCCTGGGTATTTAACTAAGTTCCTTTTTCTTCTTCAAACCATTTACATTTAATTATTGGCAATTAAGCTGTTTATCTTGCTTTTGAACTTGGTTCTGCCTTTTTTTTTTAATCTTTTCATATGTTTTATATGTCCTGGCCATGTTTTTGGTGTACAATCAGTGATTGATGGTTCACTATCATGCCATCCTGATTTGAAGACAGGTTCCTACGTCAGTAGATTTTAGAATAAATATACCTGGCATAACTCTTACTGATTCTAAGTGGACAAGGAAAGGCAAGGAAAAGTCAGGATTATAAGTCTAATGTAATTCACTTACTGGTCCCCTGAAGTAAATAATATATAAGTGATTGATAGAATTTGCTTGGCTTCATTCTGACTATTGTAAGTTCTCCATGAATTTCTGCCCCCAAGTTTTCTAAGCACTACAGTACAATCAGAGGAGCACTATTAGCCCAGAAGTCTAAAGTCCTGGGGCCTAGGTGGGTGAATCTGAGCACTTCGTATTTCAATTTCCTCCTTTATAAAAGAGGTATAATGTCTACGTTCACCTTATCATGGAGTTGTTGTGGACACTGCAGAGACAACAGAGTGAAATTCAACAGTTTTACTTAGCTTCTGTTTGGAGAGAGATATATTGCTAGGTCTAGGGAAATAAAAATTGAAGCATAGCCCTTTGGTTATTTATAATACTGTGTTCCAGATCACCTGTTTTATTCTCAGTTGTAACAATGCGATGTGGACTGTGATAAACACTAAACTCTAGGTATAAAGAATGAATTAAGACCACCCTCCAAAAAGAGCAATTTACACTGAGGAAATGAGAAAACCTCCCTTAATAACCAATCTTTAATCTAAAGCCCTGTGAAAATGCCAAGATGCTATGTAAATCTAAGATGTGCTATTATTTTATTTTATATATCAGAGTTTTCTTTTTTTTTTTTTGAGACGGAGTTTTGCTCTTGTTACCCAGGCTGGAGTGCAATGGCACGATCTCGGCTCACCGCAACCACCGCCTCCTGGGTTCAGGCAATTCTCTGCCTCAGCCTCCTAAGTAGCTGGGATTACAGGCACGCGCCACCATGCCCAGCTAATTTTTTGTATTTTTAGTAGAGACGAGGTTTCACCACGTTGACCAGGATGGTCTCGATCTCTCACCTTGTGTTCCACCCATCTCGGCCTCCCAAAGTGCTGGGATTACAGATATCCAAGTTTTCTCGTGAGTGAATCTGACTGGAGACATTTGGTCATTGTGTCTTGCCTTTTTTGTTCGCTGTGTAGGTTGGACCTTGTACTTAAATCTTCCTTCTTCTGGGTCCTGATGCTTGGCACACTCTTGCAGTATGGCAGACAATCATTCTTTCATCTGTGATGGCTAATTTTGATGTGGATTTTCAAAAGAAAAGTTTGTCATTGTATGTTTTACTTTTTACAATGTAATTATTGAAAATTTTCTCCTCCAGGCTACTTTTCAATCTGAAGTTCCAAGGAAACACCCATTTTGCTATTATCCAGATACATTTAAGACAGAGCCACTGCAGTAGAACATTGTGTTCTATTTGCTTTAATTTTTTTTCAAGAGACAAAGATAAACAGCTTAAACAGATAACTATCTCTAGTTGCTGATTCTAACAATAATATTTAGCAGCCAGTGAATATTCTGCAAGTGCCTTTCTCAGAAAGGCTGCATTAAGTAAACAAGCAGTAAATATTCCAAATGACTGATAGATAATAGAAGTTAAATTTAGTGAGCTAACTGCCCATATCAGACTAAAACATTGTTTTTCTGTTATGGTAAATAATACTCATCTTGTTTAGACAGGTCTTATCAAAAACTGTGTTAGTATTTCATACCAAACATATTTTTTATAAAGCTCATGAGGACTAAAACGAACAAATTTTGAGCTGCTTGAGTCATATTTCGTTAGTTTTCTTTAGATGTATTTTTTGATTTATTTCCAAATCACAAGTTACACTGTGTCCTGTGTTTTAAAGAACAATAGTGAGTGTGGCATATTCCACAGTTGGCATTTTCGGTAAAATCTGGGTTGTTTTTGCCATTGAAATCTCAGCCATGAATTGAATTGGTATTTTGAAACTTATTTTCATTTGATTCCTGGCTGCCAAAGAATGATTTTGTTACAGGTGTTTTTGAGATTTATGTACTTAACGTGGTAGGTTGTGTATCAGATATGACTATAATTTGAAGCATCAAAGTGTCATTTCCTTTGCAAACTTTAAAAAAATTTTTTTTGGGTTTTTCTCCAGTCTCACTCCATTGCCCAGGCTGGAGTGCAGTGGCGTGATCTTGGCTCACTGCAGCCTTGACCTCCTGTGCTCAGGTGATCCTCCCACCTCTGCCTCCTGAGTAGCTGGGACTACAGGCGCTCACCAACATTCCCAGCTAACGTTTTTGTATTTTTAGTAACGATGAGATTTTGCCATGTTGCCGGGGCTGGTCTCGAACTCCTGGACTCAAGGATCCACCCACCTCAGCCTCCCAAAGTGTTTGGATTACAGGCAAGTGCCACTGTGCCCAGCCCTTTGCAAACTTTATAGCATGAGTAGTTTAAGAGATGTAGCCATTTCACAAAAAAGACAGTTACTATACACTCTATCCACAGCATCTTCAACTGTTTATTATTGCTATAAAGGAACATCTGATGCTAAGATATTTATAAAGAAAAGAGATTTATTTAGCTCATGGTTCTGCAGGCTGGAATGTTCAAGAGCAGCCATCTGGCAAGGGCTTCACACTGCTTCTACTCAAGGTAGGGGAAGGGAAGCCAACATGTACAGAGTCTACATCGTGAGAGGGAAAGCAGAAAAGTGAAGGGGTGGTGCCTGACTCTTTGTAACAACCAGCTCTCGCTGGAACTTACAGAGTGAAAACTCACTCACCTCCCCACCCCCCACAGAAAGGCATTCATCTATTTTTGAGGAGGTGTGCCCCATGATCCAAACATTTTCCATTAGGCCCTCACCTTCGACATTGGGATCAAATTTCAGCATGAGGCTTGGGTGGGCAAAACATCCAAACTATGGCAGTCAGAATAATAACAAACACCAAAAAGTAAACTTCCACAGTGCAAGGATTTTATCTGTCTCACTGTATTTTCAGATCCTTAAACAGGGCTTAGCACATAGTGGTTGTTCAATAAACTAACTGAAATAATTATTATCAGCCCCTAGATCATAATCAGTATTCCCATTGCTTATATAAATACTGGCACATAGAAGCTGGGTCCTGCTCTCCTTCAAAAGAGTTGACAGGTCACACCCAAACAATGACCCAGGTACAGATGACCCATGTCCACTTAATAGATATAACTTTACTGTGAAAAATGAGCACATAAAACTGTTAGAACCTGGTACAACTAAACAATAAAAAAAAATGCCCTTCCTAAGTTCCAGGTGTTAGGCCAGTATGCTCAATAAAATGCAATTCCTTTTTTATTCTTCAATTTCCAGCTGCAGAGGCTATGAACAAGGAGCTTCTACCATAAAACCTAACTTGTAATATTGCAATTCTCACACATCAAAATCCGAGAAAATGGTATATGAGAAAGAATTATTGAAAACTCATCAGCACAGCTTCTTAGGTATTGATATAGCTATGAAGTATCACAGAATACCTGCTATACTCAAGATTCTATGTTAACAAATTAAGTACAATGAAATAGAATGCTATCCTTGCTGTCTGGGAATACAATGCAGTTTGGGACTAGATAGGTAAGCATTAAAAGGTATATACAATACAAAGCAATATATACAAGGTTCAAAATGAGTGGCACAAACAACAGATCTTAAAAGACCTAAGACAAGAAAGAAACCTCCAGAACAGACATGATACAAACTTTCCTATAAACTTGCCTATAGATTTCAAGAAATATCAGTTCTCTACTTGGTTACTGTCCTTCTCCACAGGATGTCTTCCCTAATTATTCTAGCCTCTATATGTAATTTGCTGTACTCTATCCAGTAATCTGTATTCAATTTCTTATAAGTCGGCTTGTCACCATAACAACTGAGCTAACAGAAAGTATCTACATTAGTAAGTATAATTCTGTACATAAAGAATGTGCTACATAAAGACTCAATGAACTGAAATGAATGCTTCTGTTATAAGATCTCAGGAGTGTTGCCCCATGTACATAATAAAGCAAACAATTACTAGTTAATGTTTGCAATACAGATAATTTTGGGGATGAAGAGGTTACACAGAGTAGGAACTATATATCTCATGATTTATCCCACTCCAAAAAGTATTAGCATTATGGATATGGCAGGCATTCAACAATTACTAGCTGCCTTGATTTTGGGACAATTCTATACTTTCTAGGTAACCCAGTACATACTTTTGTGGTTTTCTGCACAAGGAGATATATTAAAAAAGCATGAAATGATCTAAAACCAAGATAATTGTCAGTTACAATGAAATGTTAGTTCTTGGTAGACTTCTAGGGAGTTTTTGGGTTTTGCTTCCCTGATTTCTCTTACTTGGAAGAGGTCCAGGAGATATCAGTACAATATGGATTATCAAGTAAAAGTTTAGCTGAATTTATTTGTACCATAAAATGTAATAACTGTAATCGGATTTTTAAGAAATTTAAAATAATTAAACACTTCGACTACCAAAGATAATCAAACTCACCTACAAAGGAAAAATAATGCAAAATATGATCTGAAGACAATATTTAGAGAAAATAACACCTCCAATTACTTATAAAGGCAGAGCAAAAGGAAAGTCAGTAATTTTGAGAAACAGAAATTAAAGAAAGTCCCAAAAAAAGAGTAAGGGTTTAAGGACCTAGAAGGATCCCTCATTTGGCAATCAAAATGATTACTAATACCCTCATTTTTTTCTCTTTTTTGCCCTAATTTTTTCTTGGAGATAATGTACACATGATTTTAATTTTTCCTAGAAAATGGGTAATTTTTATTGCTATTGTTTTAAAACATTTTACTCTAAAAAAGAGGACTGTAATCTAAGGCCTAAGTTGTTATTTTTGCAGTTTATATATGGCTGTGTTTAGCTGAAGAATGAAATGACAAGTGAAAAACTTTGACTACCTAAGACAGAATCTGATTTTCCCATGCAATTATCAGAAAGGAGTATATCATTAATCATTTCTGCTACCACGTAATCGTATAACTCCACTAAACCATTTATCACAGATCTGTTTTCTCTAATACTCTAGAACTAGAAATTAATTCTGGCAGATCTGAGTCAACTTGCTATCTGCACAGAAGCCATAATTTCTATTAGTGATAGGAATAAAGGAGGGTACAATTTAGGGGAAAAGAACATCCATTAATGTTTAAAATAAAGGGATGACACATACAAATGCATTTAAAAACTAACAGAGCTTGACCAATACCAACGTGAGAGAGACAGAGAACATCATGAATGTAGTATAAGCAATTTTACTTGATATTCCTCTAAGATTATATCCGAGAATGAGCATTAAGATTCAAAATAAAAGCATACTATCCACACTGTATCTCAATTTAGGAATGCCTTTTAGGAAAGAAAAAAGAATACATTTACACTGTGTATGATTCAAGTATCGAAGATACAATTCCTAATTTTCTTTTTCTTTCTTTCTTTCTCTTTCTTTGTTTTTTTGAGACAGGGTCTTGCTCTGTTACCCAGGCTGGAGTGCAGCGGTATGATCCCTGCTTACTGCAACCTCCTCTTCCTGGGTTCAAGCAATTCTCCTGCCTCAGCCTCCTGAGCAGCTGAGACTGCAAGTGAATGCCACCATGTCTGGCTAATTTTTGTATTTCAGTAGAGATGCTTTTGCCATGTTGGCCCGGCTGGTCTCGAACTCCTGGCCTCAAGTGATCTGCCCACCTAGTCCTCCCAAAGTGCTGGGATTACAGGTATGAGCCAGTGTGCCTGGCCTACAATTCATAATTTTTAATAAACATAAACTCCAAATATACTAATAGCTTCACCCGTCAGCTGGAAAAAAACCTATTTCTTCCAGCATTGAAACAGTAAGCTGCTTTAGATATAAGATTTAATTTCATATAACCTCTGTAATTATGCCGATAATTGACCAATTTCTTAAGACAACCTTAGTACAAGATTTTTTTCCTTATGTATTAACTTTAGAACCCAGTTACATATATGATGCTCACATATGTACTAAAAACTATCCCTGATACTTGACATATGCTAAATACTTATCTAGTTTTATTTCTCAAAGCAATAAATCATAGATATGTCACTTTTACTCTCCCACTAAGTTGTGACTGTTTGTTTGAAAAATAGTAACTTTTAAAGTATGCTCTCTTTTCCTAAATAGAGAAAGGTTATCCCCAAATAGTTTTGTGTACAGTAAATACCAACTTGGGATATTTTGTAGTAGAGTGAAATCTTGAAAAACTGTAGGAAGATAAGCAAATAATACCAATAGCCTTGTCACAAATAAATCACAAACTACAAAGAGCAGTTAAATAGACACAATAAAGTTTAGACAGTGCTATTCAGTAATGGTCAGATGGCATAAATATTAAAAAGCATTAAAAGATACAAACAAGGACATTTGGTCAAGAATAAAATCTGGAAGGTACGTCTCAGAATTTCCTAAAAGTTCCTATATTAACTTTTTATTCAAAATAAGGCCTAGAATTTCCCACTTTCATTTGTAATCATTTTCAACATAAAGGCATTTATTTTTAACAATTAAACTCAACTGCCTAAAAAGGTTGTGTATGAGTCTATGTGTGTAACTACACACATTAAAAATTTTTTTTTTCCATACTACGAATACATACAGTTTTTTCTTTTTCTTTTCTTTTTTTTTAGAGACGGAGTTTCACTCTTGTAGCCCAGGTTGGAGTGCAATGGTGTGATCTCAGCTCACTGCAACCTCCGCCTCCCTGGTTCAAGTTATTATCCTGCCTCAGCCTCTCAAGTAGTTGGGTTTACAGGCACCTGCCATGACACCTGGCTAATTTTGTATTTTTTTTTTTAGTAGAGATGGGGTTTCACCATGTTGGCCAGGTCTTGAATTCCCGACCTCAGGTGATCTGCCCGCGTTGGCCTCCCCAAAGTGCTGGGATTACAGGCGTAAGCCACCGCGCCCGGCCCAAATACATACGGATCGTATCTGTATGAATACCATATGATTTTTGGATTGTACTAACGGGGAGTGGGTATCATTGACAAGCCTTCTTAGACTCATGGACCATTAAAAAAAAAAAAGGAATCCTGCACAATCACATTTTTAAACAACATAGCTTATGGCCAGCTGAGAAAAAAAGAGAAAAAGAACCATCAAAACCATTAAGTATATATAAATACACACACACACACACACACATTTTAAGAGACAGGGACTTGCTGTATGCCTCCTGGGCTGGAGTGCAGTGATATAATCAATCACAGCTAACTATAACCTCAAACTCCTACCTTGGCTCTCTGAGTAGCTGAGACTATACAGGCATGCACCACCATACCCAGCTAATTTTTTTTTTTTGTACAGACGGGGTCTTGCTATGTTACCCAGGCTGGTCTCTAGCTGCTGGCCTCAAACAATCCTCACACTTCGGCCTCCCAAAGTGCTGGGTCTTTTAGAGACATAAGCCACAGTGTCCAGCCTATGTTTGGTTTTTAAGTAGTACAATAATATCACCCTCAAGTTACTGTAAGCATTTAAATGGTAAGAAAGTATTATTAACAATGAAGTAACAGGATTTAGTCTGACTCAGCAATAAAATGACAATTCCTGACTTAAGACTGGAGGGCTAAACATCTGCAGAGAATGTAAGATATCACCTGCACACAAACTTAAGATACACAACATAGAAACAGTTTAATGAGAACAGATTTAAACACACAATTCAGCACTTTCAACAGCCAACTATGATAGTATTATACATTTCTTCCCCAAATAAAAAGAAATATCATTGAATTCCACAAGCTTATTGTTTTAAAAAATCAGCTGCTGCTAGATGTAATATGGCACAGAATCAGAAAATCAAAGCATGGGATATGTTTGATGAGTTGTGTTCCAAAGAAAACAGTCAATTTTTTAAAGGTTTAAAAGAAAGTTGCATGAAGATAAGAAGAGGATTCAAGTTCTTGTCTCAGAAAACAAACTAATGACCACACATGTTGATTTTACTCACACATTATCTGATTCTAGACTTAAGGAACCCTGTATTACACAGTTCAGCGAAATGTCCCAAATAAAACAGCCATATAGAGTCTCAGAGCGGGGTGGGGGAGGAAGTATGCTAACATCAGAAGCACATACCTAAACAAATAAACGTTATATTTAACCTGCCATTGCCATTGCTTAGTTACTTTAACTAAGTGATTATTCAAAAGTAAACTGAACCAGGAGTCATAAAATGTCCTAACAGCTAGTAAATACAAATAAACCATGCCACACTGACTCAACACAAAGGAGACCTTCATAAACAAATCTCTCCATATTTTAAAAATATTTGGCTAAATAGATGTTGGCAGTTTTCTAAAACAAGATAATTGTATTTTTCTGCATGTCAGCTAGTTTATCATCAAGTTTTAGGTATAGTTTACAAAGATTTAAAACAAAAACCACTTACATATTAATATACAATAAAGGCAATTCAAGATTTTGCTCTGATTGATATATAAGATTCTGTATATTACAAAATAAAATATTTTCCCTAGAAATACATATTTTTAACTATCTGATTAGCCTTGTAAGTCAACGTTCTGAAAAAAAAAACAAAAAATGCAATGAAAGAGCCAAAAGGTCTTTTTTACCTCTATTACTTTATCAGGAACCAGTTATTTAAATCTAAATTCCTTGCTCTTTGTTACACAAGGCATTAAACAATATTGTTATCATAACAGTACTTTTAAAAAGCCTTATGAAACGGAGAACAAAGTAATTATGCAAGTAAAGATAACAGAACTGCTCAAGATCTGGAACAAAGCATTCACAAAATTTCAAACAAGGGATAAGTCTTTTAAAAGTATTACTTTTCTGCTAATGTCAAAAAGCATGTCAATAGTACATTTGTGACAATAATAATGAACTTTTTTTATCACCTTGCAATGAATCATTACTTTTTCTCATAAAAAGGGAAAAAATTATTTTATAAAGTACAAAATAATTTGCTTTCCAAAATATAGTGTTAATGATTCATTTTTTTTCTGACACCACTATGGGCAGTAACAACAGAAAATAAGAGAAAGCTGGACATGTATATAAAGGATCAATAAAGAAGAAATAAACCAACACATTTACCGTATTCAGTCACTATGGCTGTCTCTAGAACCTACTATTTTGATTGCTATACTCTAAGTGTCCCCTAAAATTCATATGTTAAAATCCGGTGGCTCAAGCCTGTAATCCCAGCACTTTGGGAGGCCGAGGCGGGTGGATCACGAGGTCAAGAGATCGAGACCATCTTGGTCAACATGGTGAAACCCCGTCTCTACTAAAAATACAAAAAATTAACTGAGCATGGTGGCGCGTGCCTGTAATCCCAGCTACTCAGGAGGCTGAGGCAGGAGAATTGCCTGAACCCAGGAGGCGAAGGTTGCGGTGAGCCGAGATCGTGCCATTGCACTCCAGCCTGGGTAACAAGAGCGAAACTCCGTCTCAAAAAAAAAAAAAAAAAAAAAAATTATCAACAGTGTAATAGTATTAAGACGTAGGGCCTTTAGTATATGATTAAGTCATGAGAACAGAACCCTGATGAATGGAATTAGCAACCTTAAAAAGGGGCTTGAGGAAATGAGTTCACCCCATCCGTCGCTTTCGCCATTTGAGAACACAGCATTCTCTCCTCCAGAGGATGCAGCAACAAGGAACTATCTTGAAAACAGAGAATAAGCCATCACCAGACAACAAACTTTCTGGAACCTTTAAGCGTGGACTTGCCAGCTTTGAGAACTGTGAAGAAATAAATATCCATTCTTTATAAATTATTGTCGGTAGTATTTTGTTATAAAAGCACAAAAGGGCCGACACATTGACCCAATTTGGTTCTAGATTAAACAGGTAAAAACGAGGCAGTAAAACAGTATCACTTTCCAGGCAAGTGCCTGTTTATTCAGGCAGAGACCACAAAACAAAATAAACAAACAAAAAAATTTAAAATGTTCCAAAACACATTTTTTTAAGAAAAAGTTATTAGAAAGGAAATCCTCAAAAATCTGGCATCAAGATGTAGAAATAGAAAATTTCAGCCATCATCCTCCTACAGAAACAATTTTGTCAACCACCCACGGGTGGGAGTAGCTTTATGGGAGCCCAAAAGTCCAGCAGATATGGTCAGCACCCCATTAGGAAAAAAACTTAAACAGATGCATTAAAAAGGGTAAGAACAATTTGACTGTACCTATTTCTTCATCCCTCCCCTAAAGCAGTACAGCCCAGTGCCAAGAGAGATCCAGTCAGCCTTGGATCTGTCTCACAAAGGAAACTTTGACGATTGTGACATTAGAACAAAGGGAAATAACTTTCAGGACTCTCACGGACAGCTGAAATGATCATGAATGTCAAGCAGAATAGGGGCTAACTGAATGGACTGAACTAACAGAAAATGGAAGTAATCTTTTTTTTTACTTTTTGTTTAAAACATTTGTGATCCTTTTTGTTTTCCAGAGCCAAGAAAACTTTTCTTTTGAGCTATTTAAAACTTTTAACCATTGAGTAAAACATACTCCAGTGAACAAAATTTGGAGCACATTTGCTTCTCTCTACCTGATTTCTCCAGAATATGGAAACTATCTGAGTATTCTCAACTTATGGCAGCATAGTTACTTGCATAGTACAACAAGAATGTGTTTTCTTTTGTAACAGGATGCCACTAGAGAAATTAGTTGTTTTACCAAGGCTTTGACTGGAATAGAGTGCTTTCGTTTAAGGAATCAAACTTGACTTACAGCACCAATCAAAGCCCCTTGGAAAAACTGGTCTCATACCTTGTCTACACAGTCCCTGTGCAGCGTTCCTGACCTGTGGTAAAGAATGTCACTTTCTGACAGGCCCAGGAGCCCGAAGTTACCTGGGAACCTCAAGAGGAGAGGAATTTATCCAGCTCACAGGTATTTGAGGGTACAAATCCATGGTTGGGCATGGCTTTTAAAAAGTCTTGTCTGAGATTCCCTAGGGAACAGGGTTCCATCAAAATCTATGCGTTTTATGCAAAGAATAAGGCCAAGTATAACAAGACTCGTTTGTTTTGCAAACAATTCAGTCCTATCATGATTTATGTTTAATAAAAATGGGTACTAGAAAGAGAACAATTATGCTTAAAAAAGTAGTATACCTGTTTTTAGCTGTTCTTGAGTTCCTTGAGTGTTCCTGCAGTTTGGACTAAATCCTAAATTCTTGGCAGGTTACCAATCCCCAAACTAATTCTTTCAAATCTACTTTTAAAACTGAGAATTGCATCTCTTATCCTAGCACTCATTATTTACCTTATAGTACACTGTTCCCTTAAATGCAGTACTAAAACTATAGATAACAATACTAACTCCTTTGTCATGCAAGCCTTGGAACCCCAGCCAGGCCTGTGTGAATACACTCAGACAGTGGCAAAGCAGCTCCATTCCTCTGGCCTTGGGTTAACACCTACCCCCATTATGCCCCTGGTCAGCAGGAAGAAGTTAGAGCAGTATTCACCCTTTTGCCATTTTCATTAACCAACACCTTAGGTTAAGGTGATACAAACCCCAGAGGTAGGAATTGAAACCACCACTGCAAAATAATATAACAGACAGTGAAAGAGATCTGACTTAACCAACTCCGTCTTGTTTCTAACCTCTAAGCTGTCCTTGTTTATTCCTGAGCATAGGCTGAACTAACTTTGGGAGGAACTTAGTTTATAGTTTAAAACAAAGGCGAGAAACAGCCCTTTCCTAAAACAAACCCTTTCTGCTGGGGGACTAGACTGCTTTTGTAGAAGTAACAAATCAGTCAAAATATTACAAATTATGGTTTAGGATTCATGCAGCTGGAGGCTACAAGATTCTGACCTTCTACAAATTTCTCTTGGGGATAAAACCACTATTGTAAAACCTATCAGTGCTTGAGATATTTTGTAGACCCTACACTCAATGGATCCACTGGCACCACCCAAATAGATAAACTGGGTCATCTGATCTTGTGGTCCCCACCCAGGAACTGACTCAGTGCAAGAAGACAGCTTCTATTTCCTATAACTTCATCTCTGACCTGACCAATCAGCACTCCTGGCTCACTGGCTTCCCCCTACCCACCAAGCTGTCCTTTAAAACTCTGATCCCTGAATGTCTGGGGGACTGATTTGAGAAACAATAAAACTTCAGACTCCTGGAGAAAAAAAAAAAAAGGAAACTGAAAGAGTAGACACTGCAATACTTACAACTGACAAAATAGACATTAAGTCAAAAACTTTAACAATAAAAAAAGAAATTCACTACCTAATAATAAAGGTCAATTCATCAAGAGAATATAACAATTTAAAAGATATATGCGGCCAGGTGCAGTGGCTCACACCTCTAATCCCAGCACTTTGGGGAGGTAAGGTGGGCAAATCACTTGAGGTCAGCAGTTCAGAACCAGCTTGGCCAACATGAGAAACCCTGTCTCTACTAAAACTACAAAAATCGGCCAGGTGTGGTAGCTGGCACTAGTAATCCCAGCTACTCCAGAGCCTGAGGCAGGAGAATCACCTGAACCCAGGAGGCGGAGGTTGTGATGAGCTGAGATTGTGCCACTGCACTCCAGCCTAGGCGACAGAGTAAGACTCCATCTCAAAAAAAAAAAAATTTATATATATATATATATATATATATGCACCTAACACCAAAGCACCTAAATATAAAGCAAATATTAACAAATTTGAAGAAAGAAATAGAAAGCAACACTATAATATCAGGAGACTTCAATAGCCCTTTTTTCAATAATGAATATATCATTCAGACAAAATGTCAACAGGCAAATAATGATCTTGAACTACACTTTCGACCAAACAGACCCAAAGATACATATAGAACATTCTATCCAATAGCACCAGAATATACATTCTCCTCAAGAATACATGGAACTTTCTCTGGGATATATCATATGTTGGCTCATAAAAATAAGTCTTAACAAATTCCAAAGACTGAAATCATATCAAGTGTCTTTTATAACCACAATGGTTTGTTAAGTGTGTGTGTGTTTTTTTTTTTTTGAGATGCAGTCTCGATTTGTCTCCTAGAGTGCAGTTACATGATGTCAGCTCACTGCAACCTCTGCCTCCTGTTCAAGCAATTCTCCGCCTCAGTCTCCCTAGTAGCTGGAATTACAGGTGTGCACCACCACACCTGGCTAGTTTTTGTATTTTCAGTAGAGATGGGGGCTTCACTATGTTGGCCAGGAGGTTGGTCTCAAAATCCTGACCTCAATTGATCCACCTGCCTCAGCCTCCCAAAGTGCAGAGATTACAGGCGTGAGCCATCGCACCTGGCTTGTTGAGTGTTTTTATCATGAAAGGGTGTGGGGTTTTGTGAAAAGCTTTTTCTGTATTACTTGGGATGAGCATGTATTTTTTTCCTTTATTCATTCAATATGGTGTATTACATGATCAATTTTTTCTAATGTTGAACCATCCTTATATTATAGGACTAAATACCACTTGGTTGTGGCATACAATCTTTTAACATACATCTAAATTTGATTTGCTAGTATTTTCTTGGATATTTTTACATCCATGTTCATAAAGGATATTGGTATATAGTTTTCTTATCCTATAGTGTCTTTGTCTGGCGTTGGTATCACAGTAATGTCAGCATCATAGAAAGAGTTAGGAAATGTTCCTTTTTCTTCAATATAGGCATGATTCACTTAACAAAGGGGATACATTCTGAAAAATGCATTGTGCAAACATCACAGGGTGTACTTATACAAACCTAGTGGAGAAAGCCCACCATACAATCCTAGGCTATGATATAGCCTATTGCTCCGAGACTATAAATCTCTACAGCATGTTATTGTACTGAATACTATATGCAACTGAATAAAATAAGTATTTGTGTATCTAAGCATACTTAAACATATTAAAGGTAATGTATTATGCTATAACATTATGACAGCCATGACATCACTAGGCAATAGGAATTTTTCAGCTCCAGTATTACCTTATGAAACTACCATCATATAAATGGTCCATCATTGACTGAAAAGCATTATGTAGTGTATGACTGCATTCTGAAAAAGTCTGACAAGGATTGTGATATGGTTTGGCTGTGTCCCCACCCAAATCCCATCTTGAATTGTAGCTCCCATAATTCCCAGGTGTTGTGAGTGGGACCTGGTGGGAGATACTTGAATCATGGGGGCCGTTTTCCCCATACTGTTCTTGTGTTACTGAATAAGTCTCATGAGATCTGATGGTTTTATAAGAGAAAACTCCTTTCACTTGGCTCTCATTCACTCTTTGCCTGCCACCACAAAAGATGTGCCTTTCACCTTCCACTATGATTGTGAGGCCTTGCCAGCCATGCGGAAATGTGAGACCACTGAAACTCTTTTTCTTTGTAAATTACCCAGTGTCACATATGTCTTTATCAGCAGCATAAAAACAGTCTGGTGTACAGATTGGTATTAATTCTTCTTCAAATGTTTGGTAGATTTTACCAGTTAAGTCTTTTAACTTCAGGGCTTTTTGTTGTCACAAGATTTTTTTAATTATAATCCCTTACTACTTATAAATGTTTTCAAATTTTCTATTTCTTCATGATTTAGTCTTGGTAGGTTGTCTTTCTAGAACTTTGTATATTTCATCTAAGTTACCCAATTTGTTGGTGTATAATCGTCCATAGTATTCTCTTATGATCTTTTTTATTTCTGCCGAATTCAGAAGTAATGTTCCCACTTCCATTTCAGATTTTAGTAATTTGAGTCTTGTCTCTTTTTTTCTTAATCGATCTAACTAAAACTTGGTCAATTTTTAAGAAACTTAAAGAAACTTCTGGTTTCTTAGATTTTGTTGATTTTTTTTTTTTAGATTGAGTCTTGCTCTATCTCTAGGCTGGAGTTCAGTGGTGTGATCTCAACTCACTGCAACCTCCGCCTCCCGGTTCAAGTGATTCTCCTGCCTCAGCCTCCTGAGTAGCTGGGACTACAGGCGGATGCCACCACACCCAGCTAATTTTTGTATTTTTAGTAGAGATGAGGTTTCACCATGTTGGCCAGGATGGTCTCAATCTCTTGACCTCGTGATCCACCTGCCTTGGCCTCCCAAAATCCTGGAATTACAGGCATGAGCCACCATACCTGGTCAAGAGCTTTCTTGTTGTTTTTTAAGATAAGTGTCTAAAGCTATTAATTTTCACCTCAGCATTGCTTTTACTGCATCCTGTAAATTTTGGTAAAACATATCTACCCCGGGAAATGTTCCATGTGAATCTGAGAAGAATTTGAAAATAAAAAAAGAAAAAGGAAACAGTACCAGTCCTTTAAATCCTGTGGAAGTCACTTGTCAAAAGAAGAGCAGTTTGAAACAATGGTGGAAGGTACAACAACAATGGCTGCCCACTTCTTTGTCTGAAAATCTGTGATTAGAAGCAGCAATCAGCAATCAGAGCATAGATCCCCAATATTTGAAGAATAGGTTCCTTTTTGATCATTCTATCTTCTGCAACCTGGGTGCAAACTGCTCCAGGAATACGTACATGGCTGCCTCTCATGGGGTTCAATGTGAGAGAGAGAGAGCAGCTACTGCGCTAAGAGCGGAAACTGACCAAGTTAACTACAACTTATTGCCTAAGCCTTTTCCTGGAAATTGTAAGCATTAAACAGTCCCCAGCATTCCAAAATAGTCACATCAGATTCTGCCATTGCAATTGTTGTCTAGGTGAGGAGACAGATTCTTATTGCTTCCTACTCAGACTCTTCCCACAATCCTCTCTTCTAAGGATATTTGACATTGGATTTAGGGCCCACCCTAATACCTCAATTACATTTACCAAGATGTTTTTTCCAAATAAGGTAACATTCACAGGTTATAGGTAGACATATCTTTTTCTGGGGTGGGGCATCATTCAACCCACTATAAAGCTCTAGTGACAGAAAGCAAATCAGTGGTTATCTGGAGATGGGGTGGGATTAGAGGAAAGAACTACAGAGACATGAGAAAACTTCTAAGATGATGGATATATCCATTACCATAATTGTGGTAGTGACTTCATGGACATAAATGTGTATTAAAAGTTATCAAAGCATACACTTTGTGACAAGAACCTCATAATTTCATGTCTGAGTCTCCAAATACAACCATCAAATATAACCTACGTAAGTAACCATAAATTCAAAACACAATAGAATAAATAGAGTTTTAAAAAGATGTGAAATTGAGAAAGCATAGTAGGACACTGAGCTGTAAATTAACAAATGACAGAAGCTAAGGAAGAATGAGTTCTGCTACCCCAAAAGGGAAGACAGGTAAATCAGACAGTTTAAAATTAGTTCCCTGACCATTATCTTCTACACAGACCCTAAACAAACACTGGCAGAGTGAGTCAATGGATCAATGAAGCACTAATTCAGAGTTCCCTGTGTTAACTATGAAGTGGTATTTGTAGATCCAGGGCAGTGTGGTTGCTTATTGGAACAAAGTTAGGCACACAGAACCTCAAAGGCGGCTGCAAAAACAAACAGTACTAGGTAACTTTTTAAGGGGGCTGTATGTACCAATACAGCAAACCAGATTTTCTGTAGTAACCTTAATATAACATAAAATCAAATAAATTAAAGTTTCCACATAACTCTCATTTGCCAAGAACAAAATTTTACATGGTGCAGACTAAAGGAGGAGGAAGCTAGAAGAAAGAATAAGAGGAAAAAAGTAGGAACCTCTGAAGGCTGGCTCCTTCCAAGCCTCTTATAACACCTACAATTTGGTGATGCATTGGAAAATACACTGAACATAAAAATTCCTGCCATATTGTTTAGAAACCACCAAATTAGATACATACGCAAAATACATTTTTTTCTACTCCACAGAAAGTTCAAAGTTATATATATATATATACACAAATAGCTGTAGATTTATCTACGAATAAACTTTATGATGTTATTATATAGAAAATACATTACATGTTAAAGGACCAAAAAATAATCCTTCAGAAACATCAAACAACCTCTTTAATGTGGGAGATTTACTAAGCAACAACCATTTGTTCTAGTGTATCGAGTTTAATTCACATGACTAGCCGCTTGACTTGGCAGTCTCAATGCATAAGACCAATAATTCATAAAAGTTTGACAATACTGTTTTTAGCTCACATGCTTCTTAGATTCAGCCCACAAATGCTTCTGCTTTATGCTACTCTAGGGACTCCATTCAGATACAAATACATTTGTTAGAGACTGGGAGACTGAGGGAGGCACTGTATGCACACATGATATTATAAAAATCCAAATTTATCATCTCATTGGGCAGATACTAAGAATAATTAAAAACTGACTGTTGTTGCTTCTACATGGACTTAACAAATATGATATAATTCAGACCACACATTATATACTAGAAGTATGTTTCTAGTAAGGGTTATGGTTACCAGTGATCATTACCTAATAAGTTTAACAATTTAATTGATCTCTTTCATAAAACAATGTTCGAGAATGGTCACCTAAAACATCTTGTTAAATGTAAACACTGTTTTCACATACCTTGATTATATTATGAAGCACAAAACATTTTCATTTTTCATGAGGGAGAAATATATCTAAAATTAGAACTTAACACAAACATGTGAATCAATAGTTTCCCAAACTACTTCCAAACAAAATATTTCAAATTCCACACAAGATTTTGCAAACCCATGAGTACAAGCTCTAATCTTGACACTGAATTTGGATCATCTCCATGGAGGAAATCCATGAACCAGATGTGATTTTATTCTTCCAGATGTATTTCACATGTATGAGGAAAAATAAAACATTTCTTCACTGCCTTTATTTGAGGCCACTTAAAAATACATTGGATAAAAATAGCAAAAATGAAATTCTGCCAATCTTGAATCTTCCACTATTCTAAAAAAATTATTTATTGAATTATTACTAAATTAACCAAACTACATATAAAGTAGTTGCCATATTATCAATGAACATTAAAGTTACTAGTAAATCAGAATCAACTTAACATTTATAATCTACCATTTTTCTCGGTATTCAGTAGTGATACTAATTAAAACAGAAATTTTTAAAACAATTTTTGTTTTCACATTATATGCAAATTAAAGAGAGGTATTCCTTCAGTTTTAACTAAAATGTCATGACTTCAAGATCTAGGATAAACTTCTATACACAAAGAAAACATGGATCTACAATGGCAAATTAAAGATAACAGCAAAATTTAATAAAATTAGTAATACACCTGGATCTAACTGCATGCTCTCAAAATTTCAAATTAATCTATAACCCCGATAGCATGAGTTTTAAAAAGTATAAATTTAATATCATAAAACCAACCCCCATCATGTTTAGAGTTCAACTAGTTAGAAACAAACAAAAATGGTTCTTGTGGCACATATATTTCCTTTGCCCTCTTCCAGAGATCCTTCAAATGCTTAACAACTCTGTTTAAATGTTAAAGAAAGTCAAATCAAGAAAACGGGTGATTTTGTTGAGATGCTTAATTTTACCCAGGAAAAAAATGTAAACATATACTATGTAGTTTTAATAGTTGTAAACAGGCATAACTATACTTATTTTATATGAAAATTGCTTAATTTACCAAGAAACAGTAGCTAGTCATATCAATGCAAATTACAGTAGTACAAATATAGACAAACAACCACATTAAACTGAATTAACTTTTGTGCAGCTTAGGCTGTCAAGGATTTAATAAGAATATTATCATTATATGCTGGCATAAAAATATTTTAAATTTAGTAACCCATTTTAATAAAAATATGATTTTAAATGACTTCACAGAAACAGTTTATGCTTACTCCAAAAATTAAAATTCTAAACTAAAAGAAGAAACTTTTCCAGTTAAGAAATATTTTATAAAAAATTACTTTTAAGTTTATGGAAGGGGGATGGCTTCCTATATGCATCAGAAATAAACGTGAAGTAGTCAGCAAGATTATATGTTTTAGGCTTCAGTAAATTATAGCAAACCAAATCATAGCAGCAGTATTTCATTTCCAATACTATAAAGAACCAGAAGTAGATCATTTTCATAAACACATACTTATTTAATGCATAATTTTGGTGTGTGTCAATAACTCTAGAGCTAATTTTCCTCTAGAAATAAGAAACTGTAGTTGGATTTTAAATACAAATAAATTAGGAACAAAAATTTTACTTGGCTGGGTGCAGTGCTTCATGCCTGTAATCCCAGCACTTTGGGAGGCCAAGGTGGGCAGATCACTTAAGGTCAGGAGTTTAAAACTAGCCTGGTCAACATGATAAAACCCCATCCCCACTAAAAATATGAAAAATCAGCTGGGCATGGTGGCGCACGTCTGTAATCCCAGTTTGTAATCCCAGCTTGAACCCAGGAGACGGAGGTTGCAGTGAGCCGAGATCACACCACTGCACTCCAGCCTAGGCGACAACATGAGAGTCCATCTTAAAAAAAAAAAAAAAAAAAAAATTACCTTAGAGTTCTGTTAGAGTTGTTTTGTTTTACTATTTAAAAAATTCTATCAAGGGTAAAATCTTCTATTTCAAAGAATACCAGTTATAAACTGTTTTTAGACACCAAATTTGTATGACATAAGTTAATCTGAATCACAGACAGATGTAGTCTCTAATTCAAAGAATCAAAGTAAGAATAAGACCAGCCATGAACTAAACTTCACATTCTACACATGATAAAGTCTGAACACCTGATTTCTAAAACACACCTCACCTTTCTTTTAGATTCTTGAAAGCAAAAGAAAAAAACCTGAGTAAAGAGGGCATTTACCACCTGATATGGTTCGGCTATGTCCCTACTGAAATCTCATCCTGAATTGTAACTCCCACAATTTCCATGTGTCATGGGAGGAACCCAGGTGATTGAGTTATGGGGGCAGGTCTTTCCTGCACCGTTCTCCTGATAGTGAATGAGTCTCATGAGATCTGATGGTTTTAAAAGTGGGAGTTTCCTTGCACAAGCTCTCTTTGCCTGCCTCCATCCACGTAAGATGTGACTTGCTTATCCTTGCCTTCTGGCATGAGGCCTCCCCAGCCATGTAGAACTGTAAGTCCATTAAACTTCTTTCCTGTATAAATTACCCAGGATCTTTATCAGCATCGTGAAAATGGACTAATACACCACCAGATAAGGATAATGCAAACGTTAATAAGTCAGTTAGCAAACACATTTTTGGGAAAAATAAAATTTGTAAGCCTCAAGAAACAGAACACATAAGCAAAATGAATAAACAGAAGAGGTAAGATCAGGGAAAGCAAAATCATGTAAATCTGACTCTGACATAGCTCTTTAAATAGAAGGTGCATTAAAGAAAATAATATGAAAATGCCCCTTATTTAAAGAAAAACCTGCTGAAGTATGTTGAAAACAATAAAAAATAAATAGGAAAGAACTGCATTACACGTGTACTTATGATGAAGAACAGAATATAATTTTTCTATCTTCTCTCCCGAATTTTCTAAAAAGTAACAAAACACAAAAGATTTTTTGTATCTCATAGAGATTATTCTCTTTTTTTTGTTTGCTTATTTGTTGTTGCTGTTTTTGAGACAGGTTCTCAGTCTGTTGCCCAGGCTGTAGTGCAATGGCTCAATCTTGGCTCACTGCAACCTCTACCTACTAGGCTTAAGCGATCCTCCCACCTCAGCCTCCCGAGTAGCTGGAACCAGAGGTGCACACCACCACATCTGGCTGATTTTTAAAATTTTTTTGCAGAGACAGGCTCTCACTATGTTGCCCATGCTTATCTCAACCCACTCTGGGCTCAAGCAATCTTCCCAGTTCAGCCTCCTTAAGTGCTGGGATTACAGGTGTGAGACACCACAACTGGCTGAGACCATTTTCTAATAACAACATACATGTTTTAAAATGGCACACATTAAAAATTTTAAGTATTTAAACCTGAAATATCTGCAGAGAATAAATAATAAAATATAAAAATATAAACAAACTTATTTCATCTGATATTTTTCTATAGGAATTATGTTAGTTCAAATAATGAGAGCAAATATAATTATCAAAGACTTCTAAACACTTTTTAAACATTAAGATATTGCTACATTTATTTTTCAGTCAAATATTTATTGAGAGCCTAACACATGCCAGCTATTTCACTATAAAGACTAAAGATGTAGCTGGCAAATAAATAAAACGTGATCCTTGCCACTATAAAGGTAACTTTTTAGTGTGGCAGTGAAACATAAATTAAGTAGAGATATGTGGTAAATGCTACTCAGAAAAATTATTCCATTTTTCATTTTCTGGAAATACCAATAGAAGTATCAGGAAAATTCACAAATAAAATGTATGAGACTGGTGTTTGTCTTACCTGCAATTGAAAAAAAAAATGAGTCAATTTCTTTAATGGTTAGAGTTCTTAAAGATTTTCTATTTCCTTTTACATTTTTCCAGAAAATTAAAAATTCTTAAATTTGTTCAAAATTTTCATAATTTTAGAATAAATTTGCTGAAAGCTGCTATTATAATTTTTTAAATCTCAACATGTGCCTTTTACATTCCTAATACTGTTAGTGTGTACTTCTTTGTTGATCAATGGCAGGAAGACTGCCCAGTTTCAAATGCTCCACCATTTACCATTTGTATGGCCTTAGGTAGGTTACTTCTCTGGGCCTCAGTCTCCTCAATTTTAAAAAAGGACTAAAAGCAGTACTTTCTCCCAAAGCATTACTGAAGGAATTAAATAAGATAACACATGTATTTAGAACATGCCTGGGATGTAACATAATAAGTGCTCAATAAATGTTAACTGTTATTTTTAAGTGTAGATTTATTTGTATATACTTTATTTGGAACTCAGTATCCATCTTAAATCCGACATCTCGTGTTTTTCTTTAATTTTGGAAAATATATATGCTTTATTTTCCTTTCAGATGGCATCTCTTATTCTTCATATTCTCTGGTTCTAAAACTCCTATCAGGCATAAGCTGAATCTTCTCATTCTGTCTTCTGTGTTCTTAACATTTTTCTTTCTTTCCTCTTTCTTTATATCTACATGCTGTTTTCTAGGTGACATCCTCAAATCTTTATTCAAATTATATAAGTCTGTCTTTGCATGATTATAAAATACTATAGAAAGAACTACACAATAGCACATAGAAAGAACTCAAAAGTTTGTTGAATGAAAATCAATGACATTTTAATTTCTATTACTGCATGCTTTCATTTCCAAGTACTGTTTAACCTCTTTCACATCCTCCCATTCCTTTTATATTGCACAGGTTTTCCATTATGATCCTATTGCCCCCTCTTTTGTGTATAATAATTTCAAACAAATTGGTTTCACAGTCTCTTTGAGGTTCTTCTATTATCTCCAGTTCTTGTTTGTTTGTTATCTTACTTATGTTTGCACATTCTTCTACATTACGGTTTGTTTTCTCCTGTGGATTACAATGTCTATAACGGTCAGCAAAGGTCACTTTATTCTGTGTGCCTAGAGCTATGAAAACCCATCTACAGGGCAGTTGCATTTGCACATTTGCTCTGCCAGGCTCCAGGAGCTCTCACTAGTTCCAGACCAGGGATATAAGAAAGAGGTTCACATGCAACTCAAGTTTGTATGAATTGTTTACTTATGTGTATTTTTTTGCTTATTTTACAGTATTTTGATTTTGATATGAATGACTTCATCATTGTTAATGAAATTCCTGGCCTCAGTGAACAACTTAACCTTCCTTTAGATGTTTTTCTCTGAACAATATATTCAAATCATACCAGATACGTATACTACTATCCCAAGTACTGACAATTCTAACCTTTTCTATAAATCATCTTTTTAGCAAAGGACTACAATATATTGCTGTGTGTTTTTAGAAGTGATAGTGATAAAAATGATATTAAATACATTCAAGTTGTATGTTAAGAGTTTACATAATCCTTTAAGTAAATTAAAAAAATAATGTCTTCTACTTATTCCTTACAACCACCCTGGGAAGAAAGGTTAGAGCAGTTTAGTGTTCCCATTTGAGACATGAAGAACTGAGATTCAAACCGATTGGCTCATGTGCATACATAGAAATACACTACATTCTCACTTACTGTTCATTTGGAGTACACACATTTGATATTCTCATACTGGTAACTATTCTTTCTTTTTTTCTGCTAAATTCTAGATATCACATCCTGCAACTTTTCCTACCTATTTTACTTCTTCAATTGCTAACATATAACACTAATAGGCACTCCTAATTTACAAGACTCATAATGCTATAGGCATTATGAAAACACTATATAACCTCAAACCTAAAACGTATCTTTCACACTTTAATATTTCCACAATCAGGATGTATCTTTCAATTAATGTCAAAAGAAACTTTCTGGTGATCACGTAGAAAAGTAATACTTTTTTTATGATACTACTATAAACACAATTGTGCACATAAAGTATTTGTTCAGCTGAATATTACTTTGGTTGATGCATTTGCATTTGTACGTCATTTTTATAATACTACTACAAACACAATTGTGCACATAAAATATTTGTTCAGCTGAATATTACTTGGTTGATGTATTTGCATTTGTACGTCACTGTGACTGAATTTTAATTCATTAATCCCTGGTTGTCTAATTTTCTAAAAAGATTATACTGTGATACTGTTCTGAAACAGAAAGTAAGACTATCCATATAAAGTTGACTGTCACATACCAGGTAAGGCATTTCATTAAATACAGTGAAAAACGTGAAATCTTTAGGAACTGGTTGCTCAATTACAATGCCAGGAGAGGGTTTATGTATCAGAAAAAACTCAAGATATGCTCTTCTAAATTTTTCAAAAATAACGAATATATTATTTTACTAAGACATAGCTTTTGTCACATTATTTCCCTGTTCAAGAATCTATAATGGTTTCTCCTTGCTTCCTAATTCAAATATAAACTTCTACACAACTTTCAAGGCCCTCTATTATCTGGCTTCATTAGTTTATTCAACTGTAATTGCCTTTTTTTCCTCCACAATTCCCCATGAGTTCTCTGCTTTGGTCAGATCAGTCTCTTTATATAAGTCCCCATGTTTCTTACAGCTCTGTGGTGGTCCTCACTTCCTGTGTCATCCTCTTACTAGGAGGAAAAACCCTGCCCAGCCTTCAGGCCCAATTCAAGTCTTAATCTACTTCATTTTGAGCTCCTATTTACAACTAAAGACCCTACTGTGTAAGTTACCAATGGCATTTGTCTATTCTTTGTTTCAAAAGTATTACTTTTTCCAAATTATGTTGAATATCAAAAACAATATTTATCATTTCTCTTTTTCATTAGAGGAAATTCTATTGAAAAGAGATTTAAATACAGAAAACTAAACCTCAGAGAAATTAAGTGAAGTGCCCAGATCAAAGAGTTAAATATTTCAAGTTAGAAAAAACCCAAGTTAGTGATTTTTTCCTTTCAAAGTACTGATATATGAAGTAAGGAGCAAAACAAAAGATATGTATCAAACCTCGTATCCTATTTTGCTTTTCAGCTAGCTTAATATAAAAATTAAAATCACAAACGGGGCCCATTATACATTTCTATTTATTGCATGTTAATCCACTGACATTCCTCTTTCCTGATCAAAATGAAAGTTTATGAACTTTCAAGTTAAAACTCACATCAATACAAATTAGGTGTGATTATTGGGAGCAGGGGAGATGGGGAGGATTGGTTATAGATTTGCTTAGAGACACAAAGACATATTTGAACTTGGTAAAGCAGCCTTAAGAGTCTCTCTTGGGTGCTATTTCTATGTTGTTGGGTTGTTTTTTTTCTGATTATACCCATGCAATATGACTCCATTCGGGATTTCAAGTAAAGCTGGAATGCGGTATTCCCTAAAGAATTAATACTGTTTAGTTTTTTGTTAAAACAAAGAATGTGATACTTCTGGTCAAAAGTTCTTTTTCTGGAATTTATGATAAATGAAAAGAATTTTGGCAGTTTCTATAATGTCATTCTGCATCTCACAAGCAACGTGCAATTCTTCATGTCACTACAACTTGGTTATTCACTGTAACAACTGATCTTATTACAAAACAAGTTAAAGAAACAAACAAAGCCTCCTTCAGTTCCTGCCTTGATTCATTATTAGAATTCACCTTTCCTTTCACCTCACCCACAATCTCAGACATTGAAGGCCAAATGTTGTTCTCTCTGAATGACAGGACATTAGACAATTTAAACATCAGCAAATTGAGTTCAGCTATCCTTAGTCACTGACTGATGACTCTATTCCTATTTGTACATTTTTGAAGTAATAGTATGTCCTTCCCGGAAGTTCCTTTTGCATTCCAGATTACGACAGGGAGTAAAGTACAACAAAGAAAACATGCAAAAAGTCAAGTGTCAGGCAGAGTAAGACCCATAAGCATACATATATGTAGGTAAGTCTGGGTCAAATTCAACAGGGTATTAATCTTTATTTTAAAATTATAAAGAAATATTATCAAATTAGCCCAAAGAAATTTAATTCTGGCTTAGTATCAAATCTTAAAATATGACCAGAAGGTATATATTTCTAACATATATAAACAGAAAACATTTTAAAAGAATTTAAATTCTATAATAAATAATATTTGGTTGTACCATATATCATCTTTCTAATGTCATGTGATAATCAGATATAAAAATTGTTACCATCAATTTTCCATCTCTAATTTTATAAGATGGATTAAATGTACCTGCTCCCCCACCAAATCAGGGATGACATAATTGAACAAGTAAAAATTTATTTCTAAAATTTCCCTAGAGGAATTTCAAAGAAAATAAGCAATTTAAAAAGAACACTAGACAATCACAAATATTTTAAAATGTTATCCACCTTCTATCTCTAAATTAACTAGGGTTCATTCAGCAAATAACTACTGTCTTTACTTCTGATTACCTGCTAAAGCACCAAAAAAAAAAAAACAACAAAACTAAACAAACAAACAAACAAAAAATCACTCAGCATCTTCCTCTGTTAAAGTCACATCTGCAGGAAAAAGGCTATTAAAAAAAGAACAATCTGCTGTTCCAAGTTCATATCCTGCCAGTAGATATTTTGCAATGCTCAGGGTAGAACAGTGTTTGAAAAAAATATTTTATAGGATCACATATTTAAGACAGAAACTCCAGATTGAAAATACTTAAATGGTAGTTGTATTATTAATTAATATATTTTACTAAGTCTGCCACTTTATCTAAGTCTCCAATTTGTACCGTGTAATCTAAAACTTTACATTAAAAGAATTGTCTCAGTACTCCCTGTTCTGCTTGTTTTTTCCATTGACTATATTCACCATTTATGATTCTCATATGTAAATAAATACTAACTAGTATGAATAACAAAGTAGAGACAAATTTCATTTAGAAAAATCCAGAAAAAATTTAAAGATATATACAGCTAAAAACAATAAAGGCATAAGCAACAAATACTATTCTAGTTGAACTGTACTTACTCTCTCAACTAAAGCAAAAGTTTATGTTAAACATTCATTTAACTGTACATAGGCCACTGCAAGGCCAAAATAGGTTCAAAAGTTCTTTACCAAGTGATATGGTGTTTTCCTGTATACACTGGTCAAAATCATTGATAAGAGAACCTGACATGTCTGTTTTCATATATTTCTTCATTTTTATTAAAAGGATTCTCTGATTTAAACTCTGATGGCTAAAATAAATAATTGCTTAGCAAATTGAAGTCTGACAGTATGTGAGCCAAATAATAATCTCCTAGAATAAAATTATTTATAGGGTCATATAAAAATCACCTATGTAGTACCTTGTGGTTACAATTACTTATGTTTTTGTGTTTATTTTAGTGTTTCTCAACTCTGGGCTGTAGAATCATCAGGGAGAGTTATTAAATTTTGCAATACCAGGACTCCATCTCAAATTGTATAAATCTTGGCAGTTGGGCCTTAGAATCGGTATTTAAAATTTTTTAATTGTGGTAAGAACATAAAATTTACCATCTTATCTATTTGTAAATGGACAGTTCAGTAGTGCTCACTATATGCACATTGTTGTGCAACAGATCTCTAGAGCTTTTTCATCCTGCAAAACTGCAACTCTATACGCACTGAACACCTCTCCATTTTCCTTTCCCCAACCCCTGGCAATCCCATTCTACTTCCTGATTCTTTGAGTTTGACTACTTTAGATACCTATTATAAATGAAATTAAGTATTTGTTTTTTCATGACTAGCTTGTTTCACACAGCATAATGTTCTCAAGGTTTATCCACGTTATAGCATGTAACAGGATTTTCTTCTTTTTTTAAGGCTGGATAATATCCTATTGAATGTATATACCACATTTTCTTTATCATTAATCTACTGATAGACAACTGAGTTGCTTCTACTTCTTGGCTACAGTGAAAAACGCTGCAATGAATATGGATGTGCAAATATCTTTGCAATCCTGCTTTAAGTTCTTCTGGAAGTACACCCAAAAGTGAAATTTTTGGATCATATGATAAATATAATTTTTTTAATTCTATTTTTAATTTTTTAAGGACCCTTCATACTGTTTCCCACATAGCTGTACCATTTTACATTCCCACTAATAGGACAAATGGGGTCTAACTTAATCCACATCCTCACTAATACTTGCTATTTTCTGTTTTTTTTTGTTTTTTTTTTTTGTTGTTGTTGTTTGTTTTTCCTGTTTTTGTGAGACAGAGTCTTGCTCTGTCACCCAGGCTAGAGTGCATGATCTCAGCTCACTGCAACCTCCACCTCCCTGGTTCAAGTGATTCTCCTGTGTCAGCCTCTCAAGTAGCTGGGACTACAAGGCATGCACCACCATGCCCAACTAATTTTTTATATTTTTGGTAGAGATGGAGTTTCACCATGCTGGCCAGGTTGGTCTTGAACTCCTGACCTCAAGTAATCCACCTGCCTCAGCCTCAAAAAGTGCTGGGATTACAGGCATGAGCCACCATGCCCAGCCTTTTTTTTTTTTAATAGTATCCAAACTAATGGTGTGGGGTGGCATTTAACTGTGGTTTTAATTTGCATTTCTCTAATGATTAGTGATGTTAAGCAATATCCACATAACATCCAGTCAGAAATATGAAATCAGCACTTAGAAGATAATGCATAGAGAAACAATGGTTGAAATACAATTAGATAGCCAAAACTTTCAAGTAAGACTGGTTTGCTTCTTCCATCTAAGACTCAGCCTGCTTCCCTCTTTGAAATCTCTCCAATCTCTCCTTCCTATATTCTGTCAATCCAATTCTATTCTTAAGAAAGGATTTAATATGACTTGAGGAACATTTTTTATTTCTCCTAGGGACATTTATGTATGAAGGCTTAACACTGTTAAAGAAAAGATACATCCCCCTCTCACCACCACATGGTAAGGAGGAGGAGATAAAGCCTTAAGACTTAGCTACAAGGCAGAGGTACACAGGGCTGGTATTCTCACAGCCAATTCCACATGTGACTATCAGCTGATCCCCTATTTCACCTAAGCTTTTTAGAAACAAAAACAACCGACGTTGATATAAAAATATACTTTTGTACAAGCTAAGCATTTACTTGGGAACCTGTAGAATAAATTACTGTTATCCTCTTTTAGCCACAGTTTCACTTTTTCTGGCTTCAGATCTGAAAATATTAAATAGAAAATTCTAGAAATAAATAATTCATAAGTTTTAAATTTCATGCCATCCTGCATAGCGTGATGAAATCTATCACCACTCTATCCAGCTTGGGGCATAAACCACCCTTTGTCCAGTAAATCTACAATGTGTATGCTATCTGCCCACCTGTTAGTCAGTTAGTACTCTCTTGGTTATAAAGACTGCTATAGTTTCACACAGGGTTTGTGTTCAAGTAACCCCTATTTCACTTAATGATGGCCCCAAAGTACAAGAGTAGTGATGCTGGCAATTCAGATATGCCAAAGAGAAGCCAATATGCCAAAGAGAAGCCATAAAGTGCTTCCTTTAAGTGTAAAAGTGAAAATTCTCAAGTGAATAAGGGAAGAAAAAAATTCTATGCTTAGGTTGCTATGACCTATGGTAAGAATAAATCTTCTACCCTGAAATTGTGAAGAGGAAAAAGAAATTCATGCTAGTTTTGCTGTCACACCTCAGCCAAAGCATATGGCAAGTGTTTAGTTAAGATGAAAAAAGGCATTAAATTTGTGGGTGGAAGACAGGAACAAAAATGTATTCCAACCAATAGTGATCGATTGGGTACTGTCCACATTTTCAGACTGGGAGTCTTGGAATATACATCCCTCAGATAAGGGGGGACTACTGTATATTTATTTATTTTAGAGTGTAGAGCTAGAACTCAGAACAGGCCCTAAAAACTTGGTTAATATTTGAATTATGAGACTTTTCCAACATCTCACTTGTTCAACACCCTCAATTATGTGGCATACAGCCAAGGTGCTAAAAGTTGGCCAAACAAGCAAACTGTAAAAAAGTAAAATTAGATATCACAAATCTTCACTAAAAGGCACTTGATTTTCCTCATGGAATCCTTTGACACTCACTGACTTATTAGATACTATTAGCTTACATATAATTCTAGCAAATTCAACTAAGTGGTTTTCCAATTTATAACAAATGCATTTATATTGGAGGTGAAGATGGAGACATGGGAGTCTCAGCATGCACAGTAGGCTAGGTCAGCTCTTCATACCTACACTCTTACATATTACTTGTATGAATCATTTATTATAGTAGATTACAAGAATTGAAACTCTACAGAATAGCCTTAGTCATCAAAGGTTAAATTATATTAGTATCTGCTCTCAGAAATATGCATAGCTGTACAGCATCCAGTTATACACACACACACACACACACACACACACACACACACACACACCATACCTTGGCTTCATTTTTCTTATGCTTTCTGCCAAAAGCTATTCCAACCTCAACCATTTCATGAGTCACCACATAGGCAGCTCTTACTTTGGCTTTACCTCTCCCTGCTTGGTTTCACCACTCCAATCACCTGGCTCAACTATAGAAAACCCTTCTGATAAAACCCTTCTGTTTTTCCCTACTGAAGGAAACATCACAGTTAGTGTGTCGCCAAACACCACAAAACCAAATGAATATATGAATGCTTACCTCTGAAAGAGAAAGTCAGGAAAAGTGCAACAAACAGAAACCAGAATAAGAAGGGAAACATAAGGCTCAGCTCACGAATACTTGCAATTTATTTGAGTACAAAATATTCAATCCTTCTCTCTAAGTAGTTTATTTATGACAGACACTTTGTACTGTATACTCTAATTACTTGTTCTACTTTATCTGTCTTTAACATTATTAGGAAAAACTGAAGGATTTCCCTGTTATCTGGATAGTTTTATAAATCCCCACAAAAAGAAATCTACCAAGAGAATGTGATATTTAAGTTTTTGTATTCACATGTTTAAAATTATGTTTTAAAACACAAAAATTAAAATCACTTATCCCTATTTGGAAAAAGAGAGAAGAGTCTACTTCCTAACAGTGCCTAACGGTTATAGATCTCCAGTAGTTCCCATTGTATTCAGAGTCGAGTTTAATCTCTCTACTCGAGTCTTGACTATAAAGTCTTCCTTACAAAAAAAAAAAAAAACAAGGGAAAGAAAAATATTTTCCTTACCTCCACTAACATAAATAAGCTTATGTATTATCTACACTACTCAGACCTAGGTATAAATATACACATGTAATAGCTTTTTAAAATAAAAATGTATATTTGTCCACATCTTGTTTTACTCACTTAACAATCTCATTCTTCTCTACACTAAAACACAGTGTGTATTTACCTAACACCAAGACTACTGAGAAGGTTTTCAGTATTTTGCTACTGCAAGAAATACCACTGAATATACTTATAACAAGTAAGTATAACACTACTGAAGTGTGCATATGACCAGCCTAACACTGCTACTAATAGTTAGTTATATAAGCATTCTTTAGTTTGACCAATCTGATAGCCAAAAATCTTCATTCACTTTTATTTTCGATTGTCTTTTAAAAATTATGACTAAGGTTGGAGGCAGCTTCTCATGGTTTTTGGCAATATGTATTTCTTCAGAGAACTGAGAGTTTGTAATTTTTTTTTGTTTTTGTTTTACTATTAAGTTGTAGGGTGCTTTTTGACCAAGGTAATCAACCTTTTTATCTTTTAACTTGGTTGACGATATCTACCACAGTACACTCATATTAAGAAAATTTATCCTTTCAGTGGCATACTATGAAACTGTTTTAAGAAGCCCACCAAAGGATTATTTATTCCTAAAGAAAATATACCTGTATTTAACCTTCCTACTTACTATCTGATTAGAATCTAAACGCTAAGAAGTTCCACATAACTTGTACATTTCTGTCCTAGAGAAAGCTTAAACCCAAAGGTTACAAGTTTCATAACTTTTTAGAAAATCAACCAAATTTGTATCTAATCAATATTATTCTCAAGCATCATTTTTCAATTGTACTGGAAAGGTGGACTATATAAGAGAGACTATGTAAGAGAGATTAATAATACAGACTGTGTAAGTCTCTATTATTCAAATTCTCTAACGTCAAGTTTTATTATCTTGCTGGTCCTAGTTCAGTTAAAATGTTGAATGAGTTTTTGACACATGTTCATTCTATATTTTTATGAGAGTCATTTTTCTAATGTGTGAAAATTACCTGACAGTTAATTTATTTGTAGATAGATCCATCAATGTTATTCCTTTAAAGCACCTGGGCTTTCTCATTAACTGAGGAAGGTCACCTCCATCTCTGCATTGTAAAAACAAAAAAGTACATACTCATCTATTTTCCATAGATTAAAAAAAATTCTACTTAAAATTTTACCATGAATAGTATGATTATGCAGTTTTACTCTTTCAATATGCAATGAGTTATATTGATTCATTTCATTATAATGAAACACATCTCGAATAAAAACTACATAGCATATTACTCTCTCAACAGACTATGAGATTCAATTTTCTAATACTTCACTTAGAATTTTTGCATCCATATTTTCTCTTTCTTTAGTATCTTCATTAAGTTTTTTTGTACTAAAGTAATGCTGCCTTCATATAACACAGTGAGATGCTTTCTATATTTTTAATATTTTGAAATAGTTTTCATAGTAATTTAAGAATTTTCAGTTACTTGTTAAAAAAACTACATGAGAAGGGCAGTAAGTCTATAAAACGACATGACCTGCTGCCTTTTTGTGTGTGGCAGATCTTTAACAACTCTAGATTTAAAGAAAAGTGGTAAATAGAGTATAGAGTTCCCATATATCCTTCATCCAGCTTCCTCTTATGTTAACATCTTAGAGACACGGTACAGTTGTCTGAACTAAGAAGTTAGCATTAGTATAATACTATTAACTAAGCTATGGATTCTATCCAGATTTCCCCAGTCCACTAATGTCCTTTTCTGTTCCAGGACACCATACTGCATTTAGTGCTATGACTCTTGAGTTGTACTCCTCTGGTCTGTGAAAATTTCTCAATCTTTTTTTTCTTTTTTTCCCATAAACTTGACAATTTTGAAAAATATGAGTCAGAAATTTTGTAGAATGTTCCAAAAGTTGGGTTTATTTTCTGTGTTCTCATGCCTAGACTGTGTTAAGGATTTAGGGGAAGTGTACTACAGAGGTGAAGTGACCTTCCCACTGTATCATATTAGAAGGTACATTCTATCCACATGACTTATTACTGGTGATGTTAATCTTGGTCACTTGATTATCAATAGTCTTTTTCACTTCATCAATTGTTATCAGTTTGTTTAGTTTTCTCTCTCAAGTTTCATTCTGATACTTTATATTTTATTTTAAAATGTATTTGTCTCACCTAGATTTAATAACTGTGTATGTTTAAAACTGCACAAAATGTTTTCTTTATTATTTTTGGTGTTGTCTAAATCTGTGGTTATACTGCTTTGCTTAACCCCAGTGCTATATATTATTGTTTTCTCTTTTTTCTTAGTCTTTGTTAGGGTATACCTAATTTGTTAATCTTTTGTTTTGAGTTTCATGTTCAATTATATTTTGATTTTCTAATTTGCTGTCACTGTTTAACTCCATTATGTACCAAAGGAACAGTATTTAGATTCTGATAAATGGTCCATGTGCTGACAGATCAAGGAGCAAAGGGGAAGGCAAAGGGAACAAGCCAGATGACTATATCAACAGAAGGCTGGAAAATATGGGGCATATGATCTGTAATCTGGTCTACCTATAATATATAATGAATGCAGGAATGAAAAAGAATAGATGGAAGCAACATTAAACAGGTGGGAATAAAATATTATATTTAGTAAATACTGAAAAATTAAACACAAAATTTCATACAATCCAACAATTTTACTTCTGGGTATATACCCAAAAGAACTGATGTCAGAAATTCAGACAGATATTTGTACATACATGCTTATGGCAGTACTATTGACAACAGCCAAAAAGTGAAAGTAATTCACTGTCTATCAACAGATGAACAGATTAAACAAAATGTACTACAATCATACACTGGGATATTATTCATCTTTAAAAAGGAAAGAAATTCTGTTACTTGCTATATCATGGATGACCCTTGAAATTAATACACTTAAGTGAAATAAGTTAGACACAAGCGGTCAAATCATGATTTCACTTATAAGGGGTACCTAAAATAGGTAAATTTATAGAGACACACAAAGGAACAGAGATTACCAGGAATTGGGGGCAAATGAAATGGGGAGTTTTTTTTTTTTTTTTTTTTTTTTAATAAATACAGTGGTTTAGTTTCAGATGATGAAAAAGTTCTGGAGATGAATAGCAATAATGGTTGCACGAGAATGTGAATGTACTTAATGCCTCTGAATGATATATTTAAAACAGTTAAAATGGTAACTTTTATGTGAATGTATATTTTATTTTACCATAATTTAAAAATTAAATATAGAGTCCTTACTAGCTGGAATTGAAGATTCTACATAATTAGTTTGAAGTGTTTTTCACATATTATGCTTTACTATTTACTGACAAAGTATCTGGCTCTCAAAAGAAAGTTCAAATAATGAATGGGCAAAACTATTTCCTCTGTTAGGCTGGTCTTATCTCCACAATCTTCTAAAGGAGCCATGCTAATTCCTACAGCGTATCCTTTTCTACTGTTGTTATCTCATCAACATCCCTCCATTGCCTCCAAAGTCCACGTCCCATCTATATCTTAACCATCTTCTTAAGGGTCAGTTCTCCTCCATGAAGTCTTTCCCAATAGTTCTACCTGACAGTTTCTCTATTTTCTATCCAAAAAATCCTTTTGTGCCAAAGTATGTCATTTGACTACACTTTTAGAATTTTATCTATTAACATCATCTACTAGCTAAATATATACTCTTTATCTACTGGAATAAGACTGAAAGCACCTTAGGAGATAGGGATTTTTGGTCATGTTTCTTTTATATCCCTACATGGCCCAACACAGTGCTAAATAATACAGAACAGAATATGAAAGTGGTTAAGGGCTCAAGATCTGCTGTTACTAACTCAATACAAAAACCGGTTCTACCACTAGATAGGTCATACAAATTATGAGGCTAAGCAAGTTACAAGGTTAGGCAAGTTACTTAAGCTCTGAGCCTCTTTTTTCTCACTTGCAAAATGGCAAGAATAAAAGTATACTTTATAACATTATATTTACATTAAATAAAATAATGTTAAAAGAACATAAGCACTCAATAAAGGTTAGCATTCAGTATTACTATTAGAAGTGTCTGATACTATTTGGTATAAATGGTGTTTAGCAAATTTCTAAGAAGTTGAATTCTAAATGAGACTCAATTTTGGTGACTCTACAGCACACTGGTGACAAACTTTAGAAAATAATCTGATTAAACACACACTTGTTTGTTTGCCAGTTCTTTAGCTATCTTCCTAACTCGACTACCGTCATGAAAGTCAGGCATTATATCAATTTTACTTACTACCATGTAGAGAGCACCCAATACAGAAGTTGGGAGAAATACACTGCACACAAATTTGGCATTCGAATAACTGCTAGATAAATTAATCAAAAAGCTAACATTTCGTAAAATTCAAACACAGATGCTAACATCACTAACAACAACCCCTCTTCCTCTCTTCCCTACAAGAGAAGATGATTCTGCCTTCTTGAACAGCAAAAGCAGACATCACATTTTTTACAAAAGTCACCACAGAATATCAATCCGTTTCAGTCCCTGCCTGTTTTACAACACGTTCTAATCCCAAGAACACGTGCTAAAGAAAAATAATCTGTAGTGGTACATCACACACTGGTTAAAAACTCTGATGACCCTGGAGTTAGATGAAACTACAGGACTAACCTCCAAATTCCTAAAGAAAATACTGTTGTTTAGACTGAAAATGAGAAACAGTACATTTTGGCAGTTTTATTAATTTATAAACTTGATTTGTAGAAAAAGGAATGCTCAACAAAATAAAAGATAGTAAATTTAGAGTTACAAACATTTCATCTATTTAAAACATGTAGGGGAAATAACTTAGTTTCAAACTATATTTGCTAATAATTTTATATGAATACATGTTTATTTTCCTGCTTGTTTTCTTACCTAGTTTAATTCAGCTATCCAAACAGGAATTCCTTTCCACCTGCACAATGCAGATAGTATCCAAACAAGTTGCCCATGGGCTGAAAGAGTTATGTTTCCCATGGAATACTGTTTCTTGCTCCTTTGTTGTTACTACTTTCTTGGTGGTAAGAAGCATTCAGAAAAATGGTTTTGTTGTTAACTGCATGCAATTTTCTCTCCCTTCTTCAAAGGAATCAACAGCTATATTTCAAACACATAGCCATGAGCTGTGCTTAGGAAGTGAGAAAACAAAAAAATAAATTGAGTAAGGCAGGTGCTCTTTTATATCAGCTCACACCTAATTAGATCTTCCTTTAATTTTGTTGAAAGCAATTAATCGGGAATCATCTAACTTCTAATATGAATTGTACACAGACATAAGAATTATTTAGTTTCTAATCTTCTGGGAAGGAAACCAAAATGGTTTGTCCAAAAATTATCTTATGAATATTAATTATACCTCTAACACTAATTACTATTATATCTATATTGAAACAGTAAATGGAGACAAATTCTGGCTTCACAGACCGGTAGATCAGTATCATTAAGATGTCATGTCTCCCTAAATTGATCGACAGGTTCAGTGCAATCTTAATCAAATTTGTGGCAGACATTTTTGTAGATATTAACAAATGAGGTTTGACAAATGCATAGAGATATATATCCTCACTAAATAAAATTTCCTGATATTGATTTCACCTTCAAGCCTTTTCTACTGCATTTATGCTCTGCACATTCAATACAATTACTTAGTATTTGCACACAGCCAAAATAATTTTTAGTGCCCTATTTAGAAATAAAAATAACATAATAGATCAGGTATGGTGGCTCATTCCTGTAATCCCAGCACTTTGGGAGGCACAAGGGGGCATATAGATTGAGCCCAGGAATTTGAGACCAGCCTGGGCAACATGGTAAAACCTTGTCTCTACAAAAAAAAAAAACAAAAATGCAAAAACTAGCCAAGCTGGTGGTGTGCACCTGTGGTCCCTGGTACCTGCAAGGCTAAGGTGGGAGGATTGCTTGAGCCGGAAAAGTGGAGGTTACAGTGAACCGAGGCTGTACAACTGTACTCCAGCCTGGGTGACAAAGTGAGACACTATCTCAAAATAAAATAAAATGGAAAAGAAAGAAAATTAACAAGATGGCTGGCTTCCTTATTAGAAATAATTTCATGAAGAAAACAATAAATATTTTCACTTTACAAGAACTATGCTTCTGACAGAATGTATGTGTCTGACAAATGTTTGCTGAGTGAACATATATAAGTATAAATAAACTTTAAACATATTCCAGGAGGTTGAGATGATGTAAAAGAAAGCAAGAACATTCCATAGTCATTTTCTACATGTTCTTCTGTGCTCAAAAAATCTTTATGGCCCATCGCACAAAGGAAGATGTTTAGACCTATTAATGAAATATTAGTAGCCATAAACAATTGGCCCCAATGCCTTTCCAGAATTCTCTTCTCTTACAACCTAACATCCTTCCAAATCCAAAATAAATACTAAGTGTCAAGCAACTAAACACACTACTTCAGGACTTTTGCTGAAGCAGTGCAAACGCCTTTTCTCTTTAGCACGGGTTCAAGCTCCACTTGTGTTCCAGTTACTGTTGCTACATAATAAATTAACCCCAAACACAGCCTAAATTAAGGACCATCTTACCACGGTCATGGAGTCTGGGGATTAGGAATTCAGACAGCACAAAGAAGGAATGGCTTGTCTTTGCTCTACAATGTCTGGGGCCTTAGGACAACCTGGAGACTGAAGATAATACAACAGTTGGAGGCTGGAATCATCTGAAGTCTTGTCTACTCATACGCCTGGCACCTGGGCTAGGAGACTCAAAAGGATATGTCTGCCAAACAGTACCAACCTTTAGCCTTTTCAAATTGCTTGATTTCTTCAAAGAATGAAGACCTCAGAATAGTCAGACTTCTTATATTGCAGACTCAGAGATCTAAGTGCAAGTATTCCAAGAAAAAGAAATACACCTGGATCACCAGTTATGACCCAGCCTCAGAAGTATGTATTCTTTTGTTCCAAACAGTTACGAGACCACCCAGATTTAAGGAAAGAAGAAAAGGGTATACATCTTGATAGGAGGGGTATAAAATAACTTTAGGGCTGTGTTTAAAAACTAGCACAGCTGTTATAATCATGCAAAATTTTTACCTCCAAGAAAATCTTTACAAACTCTTCCTAGGCAAACTTAAATTCTCCCAATATATTCTTAGTATTTTATAGTTATTATAATCATAGGACTTAATATAACCTTCCATTTAATTGGGGGTTCCTCGAGAGATGAGCTTCATAATTTGTATATCCCATTATAGCACCTGGTATAGTACTCTATACTAATGTCACAAACACATTTATTCAATATTTATTCTATAGTCAAACTATCCCTGTTTGCAGATAACACGACTCTACATCTAGAAAATGCCATGCTTTTGGCCCAAAAGTTTCTTCAGCTGATAAACAACTTCAGCTAAGTTTCAGGATACAATATCAATGTACAGAACCACCAGCACTCCTATACACCAGCAACAGCCAAGCTGTGCGCCAAATCAGGAATGCAATTCCTTTCACAATTCCCCCCCCAGAGCATAAAATACCCAGGAATACAGCTAACCAGGGAGGTTAAAGAACTGTACAATGACAATTACAAAACACTGCTCAAAGAAATCAGAGATGACACAAACAAATGGAAACACATTCCATGCTCATCAGAGGAAGAATCAATATTGTTAAAATAGTCATACTGCCCAAAGCAATTTATAGATTCTATGCTATTCCTATCAGACTATCAATGACATTCTTCAAAAACCAGAAAAAATAATTTTGTAATTGTATAATTCATACAGAACAAAAAAGAGCTAAAATAACCCAGGCAAATCTAAGCAAAAAGAACAAAGCTAGAAGCATCATGGTACCCAATTTTAAACTATATTATAGGGCCATAGTAAGCAAAACAGCATGGGGCTGCCACAAAATCAGACACATAGACCAAATGAACAGAATAAATAACCCAGAAGTAAGGCTGCATAACTACAATTATCTGATCTTGCACAAAGCCGACAAAAACAAGCACTGGGGAAAGGATTCCCTATTTAACAAATAGGGTTGCAATAACTGCCTAGCCATATGCAGAAAACTGAAACTGGACCCATTTCTTACACCATATACAAAAATTTACTCAAGATAGAATAAAAACTTAAATGTAAAACCCAAAATGATAAAAACCTGGAAGACAACCTAGGCAATGCCATTCTAAATATAGGAACTGGCAAAGAATCCATGACCAAGATGTCAAAAGCAATTGCAACAAAAGAAAAATTGACAAATGGGATCTAATTAAACTAAAGAGCTTCTGCACAGCAAAAGAAACTATCAGTGGGAGAAAATTTTTGCAAACTATTCATTGATGGTCTAATATCCAGCATCTATAGAGAACTTAAACAAATTTGCACCCAATTTAAAAGTAGGCAAAGGACATGAACAGACATCTTTCAAAAGAAGACATACATGTAGCCAACAAGCATATGAAAAAGCTCAGTTTCACTTATCATTAGGGAAATGCGAACCAAAATCACAATGAGATACCATCTCACACCAGTCAGAATGGCTAATATTGAAAAGTCAAAAAATAACAGATGCTGGCAAGGTTGTGGAGAAAAGGGAACACTTACATACTCTTGGTGGAAGTGTAAATTAGTTCAGCCATTGTGGAAAGCAGTGTGGCAATTCCTCAAAGAGCTAAAAACAGAACCACCATTTAACCCAGAGACCCCATTACTGGGTATATACCCAAAGGAATATAATTCATGCTATCATAAAGACACATCACCCATATGTTTACTGCAGCACTATCCACAATAGCAAAGAGATGGAGTTAACCTAAATGTCCATCAGTGATAGACTGGATAAAGAAAATATGGTACAGATACACCATGGAATACTATGCAGCCATAAAAAAGAATGTTCCTTTGCAGGAACATGGATGGAGCTGGAGGCCATTATCCTTAGGCAAACTAACAAAGAAACTGAAAACCAGATACTGGATGTTCTTACTTTAAGAGGGAGCTAAATGAGGAGAACCTATGGACACAAAGAGGGCAACAACAGACAGTGGGGCCTACTTGAGGGTAGAGGATGGAAGAAGAGAGAGAATCAGAAAAAATAACTACTAGGTACTAGGCTTAGTACCTGGGTGATGAAATAATGTGTATTTAATTTATTATTTACATTAATCTACCTATTAAATAACCTGCACGTTCCCCTGAACTATAACGAAAGTTTAAAATATATGTATTTCACAACTACTACAAATTCTATAACCTACCAGTGATAAATGGCAGTGAATAAAGCAGACTTTGTGTCTGGTTCTTAAAACACTGTCTATCAGAATGAAATTAAATAAGTAATTATGGTAAAATACAAATCCAATAAGTAGCAGCTACTAGAACAAGTTACCTATAAATGTTCTCAACTTCAGACTCCTAAATCTCTAAAATAGGAATAACATTTACCACCCATAAGTAACTGTAAAGAGCAAATAAGATGACAATATGCTAAATGCTTACCATGGTGCCTAAAACATTGTAAATAATCAAGAAATGTTATCTTCTAAAAGTAGCCAAAACATTATAAATGTAAAATATTGATTTTTATATTTGTGCTTTACTGTATAAAACAGAGTAAGTTTACTGCTATAACAAATAACCCAAATCTCAATGCGTTAATACAATGAAAGCCTAATATTCATTAAATAATAATTTAGGGGTGGAGTTGAGGAGAAATATCACAGTAGAGAAGGAACACTGGTACATGGTCATTTAGGAAACTACGTTCCAAAAATCTTGTGAGATCTATTTTTGAGGACATAATTGAAAGGGAAAAGAAAGTAAACTCTACCTTTACCTCAAAACGACTTCTGCTCATATTCCATTGACAAGGAATAATCACATAGCCTCCATACATGGGGTCTACCTGAGTCTATCTATGTCCCAGAAGGGCAAAGAGAGAATCTAATTAGTTTCTGCCATAATCCCTTATTTAAGTCATTAAATACTTATTTTTTAAATTCTTCCTCCCAGATACAGAATGCACTCAAGCTCTCCACTAGAAAGGTTACCAAAGGTCCCAGCCAGGACAAAATCCAGGATCTCCAGTTCATACATAATCTTCATCAGATGCAGATGTGGCTCTCCATGTTCCCACAACATGTGCCTTAAAGATAAGATATCTGTCCCCTCTCCCCCTGGACAAAACACTTACCATGGGAAAACAGAAAGATAACCACGTTTAGAAAGGAAAAAAATGAAAAATATTCAGTGGTTGCTAATCTGTAGCATTCTGAAATCCCACTGGATGTATGGACATTGTGAAAGAAGAAATTCCTTGTTAAGGCCCTAATTTTGTTCTCTGGGAGTAACTCCCTAATCCTTTGTTGTTCTCCATGACTCCTGGCTTCATCCTCTATAGGTCTTCCTTGCCTATTATCTCCCTTGGCCACATATGAAGTGGTGTTGAGAAGTATGCCACTTGAGGATAGCTTTTAGGGCTCAATAGTCACATGCCTTCTAAGGCCAAGTTCACAGTTTCTCTAGCAACAAAATTCCATCAGAATCATAGCAGCTTCCAGTTAGATCAATACGCCAATAATCAAACACAAAATTCTCTTTTCTCATTCTCAAATCTACTTTATTTGCTTCTTTTCCCAATGCCTTGTCTCTCCCTTAATTTCCCGGTGGCTACTTTGACTTTTCAGGCTCAAGAAGAAAGCCACATATCTTAATCTGACCATTACATCAATGTATAGCCACTTGGCTCAACTAGAAGTCTTATGGGGTCTTTTTTGCTCAAGGCCTTCTTAAAACTCATCTTTTATTTTGGGGAGTTCAAAAACAGTCATTTTTTTTCCAGTTCAGAATTTCTGGTTCTTATATTCTTTCACTCCTGGAAACCAAACAATACTTTTCTAAACTCATGTCTTCTTTGACTACATTTGGCAAGGTAATACAATTACAATGACCACACACTACAACAACTTTTCTTTTCTTTTTTTTTTTTTTTTTTTTTGAGATGGAGTCTTACTCTGTTGCCAGGCTGGAGTGCAGTGGTGTGATCTTGGCTCACTGCAACCTCTGACTCCCTGGTTCAAGTGATTCTCCTGTCAGCCTCTGGAGTAACTGTGATTACAGGCACACATCACCACACCCAGCTAATTTTTGTTTTTTTGTTTTTTTAGTAGAGATAGGGTTTCACCATGTTGGTCAAGATGGTCTCAATCTCCTGACCTTGTGATCCGCCCCGCCTTGGCCTCCCAAAGTGCTGGAATTACAGGCATGAGCCACTGCACCCGGCCTAACAACTTGTTTTCTTAAACCTTAAATCTTGGTAGAAACATGGAATGGCCTCCAAGTTGCCAAAGGTAAGAGTCTTACAAATATTCATCACATGACATAGATTTCCAGCCATCTCAATATGATACATGTGTTCCTCACTGCCTAACCCTTAGGCCAATGTCTTATACCTTGGAATCTTGTTACAGTAGCAACCCAATTCAAAATGTCAATTTATATGTTGATCAAGGTAACTCACTCTACTATAACAACCAACTCCAAAGTTTTAGTGGCTTACACGACAAAGTTCTCTCTCACGTCAAAATTGATTTGGGACAGGGAAAGATGGTCTTCGACCATATGATTCAATGACATTTTGTCTACTAGCATCTATCGTAGGGCTTGGAAACTCCCACTAAATATTCTTCAATAAAGAATATAAAAATTTTTGCAGGAAATTTTAGGGTTAGGTCTAAATGTCATGTTCATTGTTTTCATTTACATTCCACTTTCAAGAGCTAGTACCATGGCCCCACCTAATACAAGAGAAAGTACAGTCTAATAGCATGCCACAGAAAAGAGAAAATGGTTATAATAGAATAACTATCCAGTATCTGCCATATCTCTATCCTTGAACAAAAATTGCATACTCTTATCTATGCCAAAATCTAAAACTATCATTTCAAGCAGACCCTTCTCAGCCCACAGATGGGGAATACTAAATAAATGTATTCAATAGATTCATTTAGTTACTCTAGTATATATTTAAAGTATAGTTCTGACATAACCATATGAACTTAATCATACTCCAAATCAAATATTTTATCATCATTCTTTTTAAGATAGATTATCTCAATCATGACTGGATAAAATTTATGACAGAAAACTCATCACTTTTTCAGGGGTGAAACACCATTTTCATTCCTGACCAAATATCAACATAAAGGATTAAGATGAACAAATCAAGATCAATTATTTCTGGAGAATGGGATTACTGATGGAAGAGGGGGTACTTAAATGGAAATATATATAAATATAATTATATATATAATTGAAAACATTCTGTAAGTTGACTGGAGTGTTTTCAAGTCTACTTCAAAGAAAAAATTTAAGTTTTGTTACACTAATCTGTCTTGTTTAAATAATTACAAATATTTTATTGAATGGAAATCAACCCCAAAAGCTAGTTTTTAAGCTGTTCAGATGAAAACTCTTTATCCAGAAATAGTTGATCATCTGTTGTAGTTCTACCTTAATACAAATGTCCCACATGTTGCACTTGGATAAAACACTTAAACACTTGAAGACTTAAATACTTCAAAGGAAAACATTCTTTAAGCATGAATGGAGGCATTTAGTTATTGTTTTTTTCCCCTCATGTCTGTATAAAAAGATCAACTGCTAAGTAAAAACAAGAATAGGCATGAAATGGGAGGATAAATGACCAAATAAGGACAAAGGTAGAACTGGAGCAATTACCTAATACATTAAATTATTAATCACATATGATTTAAACCTTCTGGAATTGGAGTGAAACCATTATAGAAACACCAGTCAGCATTTCTCGTAAGACTCCTAGATCAGTAAAGGGTTCTTCCCAACTTTCTATGCTAAAGGTTGACATATATTTCCCTTGGAGAACATGTCTATATGTTATCAAATCTTATATTCCAAAATACATGGTCTCTAGCCTTCAGGGACTCAATAACATCTGAAAACATCTATGCATACATACATAATACTTTATATCTCTAAAGACATCCAGTCATCCAGTTCTAAAGAAGTTCTATATTGCTGATCAGAAAATCCCTTGCCATCTCTTTGCTCACTTAGCCATCTGGATCCCTCTTCTTTCACTGATTAGGGAGGAAGAGAACAAGATTCCATACATCCATTGATATCTTTAAATAGGATTCCTTTTCTCCCAAAGTTGTTGAAAGTCAAAGAAACAGCACACCTAAAATATCTTTGAAAACGGTAGAGCAGTATTCAAATTTACTACACAGAGCTTATTTGCTTGGATATAAGAATAACTCCCATTCACACAATTCTTTCTTTTTTTTCCTTTGGAGGCAGTTTCACTCTATCCTCCAGGCTGGAGTGCAGTGGCGCAATCTCAGCTCACTGCAACCTCCGCCTCCTGGGTTCAAGTGATTCTTCTGCCTCAGCCTCCTGAGTACCTGGGATTACAGGTGCCTGCCAACATGCCTGGCTGTATTTTTAGTAGAGACAGGATTTCACATGTCGGCTAGGCTGGTCTCAAACTCCTGACCTCGAGTGATCCGCACACCTCAGCCTCCCAAACGCTGGGATTACAGGCATGAGCCACCACACACAGCCCACACAATTCTCTATAGATCACAAAGTATACAGCAGGTTAATCTGATTACTCAACCTAGTTGACAAAAGCAGGAAATCATAAAAAATGATAAACATCTCTTCATTTTAACTTAAAACATAAATGTACAACTTTTACTACAATAAGACACTTTTAGGTTTAGAAGAAATGTGATGATTTACTAAATAACCTTCCTATAGTTTCATCATAACTTAAACTAATTTATTGAGTATAACATAAAACTATGGACTGGGCAACTTTAGCTACCAAAGAAAGAAATTTCTAGCTTTGCAGGTAATTTCTACCCCTCTTCCACTTTATATTTAAATAGGTCTATTGCTGTCACTATCCGTATGATTTCTACATCACCCATAATTTCATTTTCCAGTGAATAATCAACATTAATCAACTATTACTGTCATCTTCAGTAAACTTACAGGAACACATAGTTTTATAGCTATCAGTCTATAAACTAGATTTTTGGTTCTTTTTTAATTCATTATTTTCTGTAGCATTGTCAATAAAAGTTATTTCTTGTTTTTCTCTAAGATTTACTAAAAATTAGGCTGGGAACTCTGCTGTACCTGTGGAACTAAACTGGGAATTCTGTTCTATTTGTAAAAACTATCCATAATGCTGATAATTTGCAAAAGATGTATAGAATCTATGATTCTGAATCCAATTTATCTTAAAACGTAGCTTAAAAATTTTCATCATGCCAGAACCCCTTGAACCATGTGCTGAATTAAGGACGGCATATTTATTCATTAGAAAATATCCCATATATTGTCCTAATTTCCTCACAACTGAGATACAGTGAATGCCTACTGTATTTCGTTATTAAAATACTAGCAGAAAAATGACATCTACTCAAAGGTGAGAACAATGACACAAAAAGTGTCACCCAAAGTCAAAATATACCATAAGAAACATATAAATGATAACCAAAGGTAAAGCAGATTCTGACTGAGGGAATCGAAAATGTTCCACATGTGCTGCACAATCAGCCATGGGTATTAAATGAAAAGCAAGAAGGCAAGAGAAGGGGAATTCCAGGAGAAAGGAATAGCTTGATCAAAGGCACAGAAGTCTGAAAATTCGTAATACATTTTTTTGGGGGGGAAAAAGCAGTTAAAGATGGCTAAAATACAGAATGTTTGGGAAGAAGCAGAAAAGGATGATAGTACTAGATGAGGCTTTCACAGAAAAATCACTTATAAGGTAAATAATGAAAGACATTGCTACAATGGTAAACAGGATGAATTTTATTCCATAGACAATGGGATGTTCCTGGCACTTTTGGAGAAAGGTAAAAGTGACAAAATCAAATTGGAGTTTAGGAATAATAGCTCTGGCAACAGTGAAATGTAAACTAGAGGAAGACTGGATAAGAAATTTTTTTTTTTTTTTTGAGACAGAGTTTCACGCTTGTTACCCAGGCTGGAGTGCAATGGCGCAATCTCGGCTCACCGCAACCGCTACCTCCTGGGTTCAGGCAATTCTCTGTCTCAGCCTCCTGAGTAGCTGGGATTACAGGCACGCGCCACCATGCCCAGCTAATTTTTTGTATTTTTAGTAGAGACGGGGTTTCACCATGTTGACCAGGATAGTCTCGATCTCTTGGCCTTGTGATCCACCCACCTCGGACTCCCAAAGTGCTGGGATTACAGGCTTGAGCCACCACGCCCGGCCAAGAAATTTTTATAATTACCAAGAAGAAAAATAATGAGAGCCTTAAACATAAGTAGTCAAGGCCAAGATGAACCATATTTGAGGCCACAAAAATAGCATTCATAAAATTTAAAATAATTTGAATCATACAAATCTGTATCTTTTGACCACCAGGATATTAAAGTCAAAACCAATTTATTTTATATACAAAATATCACAATATTAGGAAATACAATTCTAACACAGTGCTAAATAACCCATGGGTCAAGAATAACTCCAAAGAAAAATTTTAAAATATTTTAACTGAATAAAATAAAAGACAATTTAATAAAGTTTGTAAGATGCAGTTAAAGCAGTAAAGATTAATTTATAGCACTGAACACCTTTACTAGAAAGGAATAAAGGTCTCAATCAATGACTTCAGCTTCCACCCTAAAAACCTGAAAATGTAATGCAAATTAACCCAAAAGTAAGCAGAAGGAGGAGAATAATAAAAGGAGAATGAAAATCAATGAAAATGGTAACAAAAGTAACAGAAAAAAAATAAATGAAAGCTGGTTTTGAAAAGATCAATAAAATTTATAGATTGGTTAGAGAAAAAAGAGAGAAAAGTTTTATAATTTTAGAGTTTATATTTAGGTCTATGACTTACTTGGATAATTTTTATAATACTGTGAGATATGGATTAAAGATCATTTGTTAATATGGTTATTCAGTTATTTCAACACATTTGTTGAAAAGAATATCCTTTCTCCACAGAATAATCTTTATACATCTTTCAAAAAAATCAGTTGTCCATATACATGTGGGTCTATGTTTGTATTCTCTTTTAAGTTCTACTGCTTAAATTGGTATTGTTCGTTGTCTATCTTGTCTACAGTATTAAACTATTTTAATCATTATAATGTGCCTTCAAGTTAATTAGTGTAAGCCCTCAAACTTTGTTCTTACTTTTCAAAGTTGTTTTGCCTAGTCTAGGTCTTTTGCATTTACATATGAATTTGAATTCCAATAGATTACTGCTATCCTATACAAAAATAATTTTTATAAATTGATCTTGTATCTTGCAACTTCTCAGAACTCATTAATTAGTTTTAGTAGTGTTTGGAGATTCTGCAAAGTATTCTACATACAGGATGATTTTATCAACTCTTTTCTGTATTTTCTATATTTTTAAGAAAATCACCATGAAATACTTTTGTTATTTTCTTCTGACCTATATTTCAGTTAATTAATTTTCTTCAACAATGCTCCATGTGCTGCTAAATCAATCCTGAGATACAATTTCAGTTATCATACTTTTTCAGTTCTCATATTTGATGTAATTCTTTTATTAGTTTCTAGTTCTCTGCCAAAATACTTTTTTCCCTCTTAAACATATTAAGCACAGCCATGTCTGATAGTGCCATTAGCTAAATCCCGTGTGTCTGTTTCTACTAATATTTCTCTTAGTTTTTTAATCACATTGTCTTACCTCCTTGAATGTCTGATTACCTTTGATTGAATGCTAAATGCTGTACATTTTGTTTTAATGTGGCTATAACTTGGGACTCTCGATGGTGCTACCTTCATCCAAATTAAACTTACGTGTTCTTTTAGCAGGTAGCTAGCCTAAAGGCCCTAGAAATAACAAATCACCTTAATCCAATCAGAGGATAAAATTATTCAAGGCTAGGATTCAGTCCCAGTGAGAGCTGATCTATTTCTAGTTCACCAATACATATACAATATAGTTTATTTTGACAAGCTAAATCCAGAAACTGATTTAAGTTAAAAGAATGAAAGTTACCCAGTTTCTGACTCCATTAAAGTCAGAAAATTCTGACTACCTATTTTAGTACTGAAAGCTCTCCCAAAAATTAAATGCTCTCTCTCATCTGTTTTTGTGTTAAACTGTATCCAGACTTATTTCTTAATTGTAATAGACAAACCAATTGCAGTGAGCTATAATGTTAGTCACATGGAAAACATGTTAGGCAACAATACTTTCTGCATATAGTTGTAATTCAGTAATTGTGTCACTACTACTCAGAAGAGAATTGTTTTATGTACTGGTTGCATTTAATCCAAAATTTAAATTATTTCCCCTCATTAGAGAACATTCAAATGTAAGAGAAATATGAAAGTCATTTCGCAAAACATTAAATTTTGTAGCACTGTTGCCATGTTCTGTTGACAGATATATTAGAAGAAGGTGAAACATACTCATACAGTATGAGGCCTCCTTAGTTCAAGGAAAGCAAAACCAGAACACTCAAATATATATTATCTCCATTTATTTGTTTTTTAAAGGAGGATTCTGGGGTAATGCCAAAAGATAATATTTCTATTTATAGCCTAGAACTTTATGTATTCTTTTGTTGAAATTTCCCACCAATTTTATTCTCATTTCAGAGGGGAAAGTCATACATATTTTAAAACTTCACATATATAAAGGATTAAATAGCTAAATAATGTTTGTATTTCTGACAGTTTTCAAGTCTACCTTATTCTAAAATAGAGTAACATTTTAAATGTCTTCATAATTTTATTTTTCCATGCCTACTGGTGTTTTCACATTATTGAAACAGTTACAAAAGGGGAAAATTACTGTGCACTTTAAACTGTTTGTATGTTTTGAAGGACACAACTTATCAAGCTATCAGATCATTTACTTTACTGAAAGAATGAGTACACATTGATGGTGGCAGTGACCAGTCTGGAGCAGCTACTGCAGGGACGCCAGTGGCAGTGGGGGAGATATGGCTGGGGCTGTGCACTCCATGGAGCCCACAGGGCTACCAAGTCCCATGCTCCCAGGCACAGCTGCAGCCACCCAGCTGCAGCTCTGGAACTGGGCATCCCCTGTGCTCTCAGAAGCCCAGAAATCCTCCCTGCCACTGATCACCAAAGGCTTGGAAGTGCCTGCTCCTGTTCCCTGGCCTCTCCTCCCTCCCAGTGCCCACTCCAATTTTGGAGTTGTGGCCAAGCCCAGGTGCTATAGTAACCTGGCCAGGCATGTACACGTGGGCTGGTGCTGACATGTCAGCCCCCTGCTGCTCCCCCACTTCCAGACTTTGGGAACCAGTGAGCATGGGAGGGAGGCTGGGGGAGGTGCTGATGACATCTGGGTGCAGGCCTGCAGCTGTCCCTTGGCATGAACAGCCTGGGCACCATGGACAACATGTTGATGGCAGTAGGAGGTTGGCAGGTCCCTGGTGAAACCCCACCTTCAGGCCAGAGATGGCCTGAAGTCTGGGGTCTGGGCTGCCAGTTCTGGATGAAGTCTGGGTGCCAATTCTGGTGAAGTCCCAGGCTGAGTGTGAGAAAGTCACTGATGACTGTTCAGCCAATCCTTGGATGGCGCTTTTTCCAGGCCCGCCCATGGCCACACGTGGACCAATCAGCATGCAATTCCTCCATTCAGAGCACATAAAAACCCCAGATTCAATGACATTTAGATACTTGTTGGAAGGATCTGCCTGTGGAAAGGAGCTACCAACTATGGGTCTCCTCTTGTGGTGAGCTGGATACTCGTCATTTGACCTGCCTGTGGAAATGAGCTACCCAATATAGATCTCCTCTTTGCTGAGAGCTGGACACTCGTTGGGATGACCTGCTTATGGAATCAAGCTACCAACTTTGGGTCTCCTGAGAGGTGTTCTTTCACTCAAGGAAGCTCCTCTCCTCCTTGCTCACCCTCCCATTGTCTGCCTCCTCATTCTTCCTGGATGTGGGACAAAGACTCAGGACCCACCGAATGGCAGGATGGAAAGAGGTATAACACCAACAGGGCTGAAACACACCCTCTGCTCATGACATTGCAGGCAACAAGAAGGAAAGAAGAGCTGCAGCCCTTCTGGGAGCCTAGACCTCGGACTCCCTGAGCCAGGGCTGTGACATGCTACTACACTCTCTTTGGGGCTTTGCAGTTTTGCAACAGAAGCCACTTGCAGTATGTCTGGTCCAGCCACAGCCTCGCATGAAGCCAGTGCCTATGCTGGTGTCTGGAGCTGCCCATTCCACTGCAGCCAGCACATGTGGCTGTGCGCAGTGCCCAGATCCCACAACTGCTCACTGACATACCCCCATCACTCCACAACAGGCTCACTCTTGGTAGGTATGGGATCCAGGCTGATAGCAGAAGCCAAGCAAAGCCTGTTGGGCTGAATGGGCAGAATGGGCCCACCAGGCACAAGTAAAACCTAAGCAGAGACACCACTGGCCACAGAGGTTTCCAGCTGGTGAAACAACACCCTAAGGATCCCATGACAATATTTGGTTAGATAAAAACCATTTCTATAAAGCGTTCACCCTTCCAAGTTCCCAAACTAAAGAAAAAAATGCTTAATTATGATAATTGGAAGGCAGGCTTTCCTAATGTTAAAAAAAATTACTTCTTACAAAAAATGGTATTTTCTCATTATCCATACAAATATTTTTAGATATAATATACCATACTTAGATTTTATCATGGATAAATCCAAGTTCTTGAAGTATAACTGCAAGTCACTACCCATCCACAATTATACCCATACTCCTTGTATAAAGATAAACAATAATTTTTAAAAAGCAATATACCCATAAATTCTTCTATCTTATTTCTTTGGCTTTCCTTGCAAGTAAAACTCATTTAAATGATCTTCTCATGTTTCATATTTTGGCTTTCTTCTTCATTTAGCCATTCTTTGAAGTTGTATTCATCTGTTTTCTCCTGCTATAGTAGAATGCCACAGACTGGGTAATTTTAAAAAAAGGAGGCTGGGTGTGATGGCTCACACTTGTAATCCCGGCACTTTGGGAGGTGGAGGTGGGCAGATCACATGTGGTCAGGAATTCAAGACCAGCCTGGCCAACATGGTAAAACCCCATCTCTACTAAAAATACAAAAATCAGCCAGGTGTAGTGGTGGTTTCCTATAATCCCAGCTCTTCAGGAGGGTGAGGCAGGAGAATCCCCTGAACCTGAGTCAGAGGTTGCAGTTATCCAAGACTGCACCACTGCACTCCAGTCTGGGCGAAAGAGGGAGAATCCATCTCAAAACAAAAATAAAAACAAACAGAAAAAAGATTTATTTGACTCATGGTTCTGGAGGCTGGGAAGTCCTTCATCTGGGAAAAACCTTTGTGCTGTGCCACAACATGGTGGAAAGCATCATATGGCAAGAGACTGTATTAATCCATTCTTGTATTGCTATAAAAAATACTTGAGACTGGGTAATTTATAAAGTAGGTTTAATTGGCTCACAGTTCCACAGGCTGTACAGAAAAATGCTGGCATCTGCTCAGCTTGTAGGGAGGTCTCAGGAAACTTGCAATCATGGCAGAAAGCAAAGGAAAAGCAGGCCAAACTTACATGGCCAGAGTGGTAGAGAGAGAGAGAGAGAGGAGGGAAGGTGGTACACGTTGTTAAAACATCCAGATCTCATTCATGGGATACAAAGTTGGTTCAACATACACAAATCAATAAATGTGATTCATCACAGAAACAGAACTAAAGACAAAATCTACATAACCATCTCAATAGATGCAGAAAGGCTTTTGATAAGATTCAATGTCCATTCATGTTAAAAACTCTCAATAAACTAGATACTGAATGAACATACCGCAAAACAAGAGCCATATATGACAACCCCACAGACAATATCATACTGAATGAACAAAAGCCAGAAGCATTCCCTTTGAAAACTGGTTATAAGACAAGGATTTCCTCTCTCAGCACTTCTATTCGACATAGTATTGGAAATTCCAGCCAGGGCAATCAGGCAAGAGAAAGAAAGAAAGGGCATTCAAGTAGGAAAAGAGTAAGTCAAACTATACTTGTTTGCAGATGACATGATCCTGTATCTAGAAAACCCCCAGTCTCAGCCAAAAGCTCCTTAAGCTGATAAGCAACTTTCGCAAAGTCTCCGAATACAAAATCAATGTGCAAAAATCACTAGCATTCCTATACGCCAACAACAGCCAAGCCAAGAGCCAAATCAGGAATGAACTCCCATTCACAATGCCACAAAAAGAATAAAACACCTAGGAATACCATTAACCAGAGAGGTAAAGGAGCTCTACAAAGAGAACTACAAACCATGGTTCAAAGAAATCAGAGATGATACAAACAAATGGAAACACATTTCACACTCATCAGAGGAAGAATCAACATTGTTAAAATGGCCATACTGCCCAAAGTAATTTATAGATTCAACGCTATGTGTATTAAACTACCATTGATATTCTTCACAGAACTATAAAAAACTATTTTGAAATTCATATGGAACCAAAACAGAGCCCAAATAGCTAAGGCAATCCTAAGCAAAAAGAACAAAGCTGAGGCATCATGCTACTCAACTTCAAACTATAATACAGGGCTACAGTAACCAAAACAGCATGGGACTGCCACAAAATCAGACACATAGATCAATGGAACAGAATAGGGAACCCAGAAATAAGACTGCACACCTACAACTAACTGATCTTCAACAAATGTGACAAAACAAGCACTGGGGAAAGGATTCCCTATTCAATAAATGGTGCTGGGATAACTGGCTAGCCTTATGCAGATGGCTGAAACTGAACCCCTTCATTTTACCATATGCAAAAATTAACTCAAGATGGATTGAAGAGTTAAATGCAAAACCCAAAACCATAAAAACCCTGGAAGACAACCTAGGCAATACCATTCTGAACACAGGAACTGGCAAAGAGTTCATAATGAAGATGCCAAAAGGAATTGCAACGAAAGCACAAGTTGACAAATGGACTCTAATTAAACTAAAGAGCTTCTGCACAGGAAAAGAAACTATCAACAGAGTAAACAGACAACCTACCGAATGGGAGAGAATTTTTGCAAACTATGCATTCGACAAGGTCTAATATTCAGCATTTATAAGGAACTTAAATGTACAAGAACAAAACAAACAACCCTGTAACAAGATGGGATCTTCTAGTTGCAAGAAAACAAGCTCAGGGCTCCCACTGATTCTACATTATGGTGAGGTTTATAATTATTTCATTACATATTACAATGTAATAATAATAGAAATAAAGTGCACAATAAATGTAATGCACTTAAATCATCCTGAAAGCATACCCCTGCCCACAGTCCGTGAAAAAACTGTCTTCCATGAAATTGGTCCCTGATGCCAAAAAGGTTGAGACCACTGCTCTGGAACAATACAGAACATTCTGGACATATACAGAACATTCCACCCAACAGCAGAAGGATAAACATTTTCCTAAGTACACATTAAACATTCTCCAGGATAGATCAAGTTAGGTCACAAAACAAGTCCTAACGAATTTAAGAAAACTGAAATCATACTGAGAATATTTTCTAAACAAATTGATATGAAATTAGAAATCAGTAACAGGAGGAAAACTGGAAAATTCAAAAATCAGTGGAAATTAACACACTCTTAAGCAACCAATGGATCAAAGAATAAACTAAAAGAGAAGTCAAAAAATATCTTGAGAAAAGGAAAAATGAAAAAATAATATATCAAAACTTATGAGATGCAGCAAAAGCAGTTCTGAGAGGGAAGTAGGCATTTAGTAATAAACGCCTACATAAGAAAAAAAACAAAGATCTCAAACAACTTCACTTTATACCTCAAGGAACTAGAAACAAAAAAGAGCAAACTAAGCCCAAGCCAGCAGAAGAAAAGAAACTAATAAAGATTAGAGTAGAAATAAATGAAATATAAACAGGGAAAGCAAAAGCAAAAAAAAAAAAAAAAAAAAAAATCAACAAAACTAAGAGGGTTTTTTTTTAAAAAAAGATAAACAGAACTGAAAAGCCTTTAGCCAGACTAGGAAAAGAGAAGACTTAAATAAATAAAATAAAAAATAAAACAGCAGACTCTACAACTGTTATCACATAAACAGAATCATAAGAGACTACTATGAACAATCATATGCAAACAAATTAAATAACCTAGAAGAAATGTATAAATGTCCAGAAACATACAGCCTACTAACACTGATCATGAAGAAATAGGAAATCTGAGCAGATGAATAAAAATCGAGGAGACTAAATGATGCAAATCACAAAAAGCCATATAAAGACAACAGAAAAAGAAAATTACAAGCTAACATCCCTGATGAATACAAACTCAAAAATATTCAACACACAGAATTCAGCAGCACACTACAAACATCCTATATCATGATCCAGCAGGACTTATTCCTGGAATGCAAGAATGGTTCAATATATGCAAATCCAAAAATTCAGCATACCACATTAACAAAATTATAAATACCACATGATCATCTCATTAGATCACAAACAGCTTTTGATAAAATCCAATATATTTCAATGATTAAAAACTCTCAACAAATTAGGTAAGAAGGATGTACTCCCAAAATAATAATGTCTATGTATGTCAAGTCCACCACTAACATCATATTCAACGACAGCTTTTCCTCTGAAAAGTTTTCCTCTAACATAAGAGACAAGCAATAATGAAACCACCTTTGCAAAATTATGACTGAGACAGTGAGAGAGATCTAACTTAACCAACTTCATCTTGCTTCTAACTTCCAAACTGTCTTTGTTTGTTCCTGGGCATAGGCTGAACTAGCTTTGGGAGAAATGTAGTTTATAGTTTAAACAAAGATGCTAACAGCCCTTTCCCAAAGCAGATCTCCTGGCCTGGGGACTAGATTGCCTTTGTAAGACTAACATTAGCCACAAGATTAGAAGTTATGGTTTAGGAGTCATACAGCTGGAAGCTACAAGATTCTGATACTCCTTAAATTGCTCCTAAGATCAGTGCTTGAGATATTTTGCAGATCCTGCACTTGATGGATCAGTTGGCACCACCCAGATCAATAAACTGGCTCATCTGATCTTGTGCCCCCCACCCAGGAACTGACTCAACACAAGAAGGTAGCTTTGACTGCCTATGATTTCATCCCTGACCAATCCCCACTCCTGGCTTACTGGCTTCCCCCCACCCACAAGTTATCCTTAAAAACTCTGCCCCCCAAATGCTGGAGGGCAGGGGAGAGACTGATTTGAGTAAAAATAAAACTCTGGTCTCCCACACAGCGGGCTCTGTGTGAATTACTCTTTATTACAATTCTCCTGTCTTGAATTGCCTCTGGGTACACAGCGGGCAAGGTGAATCCCTTGCGCAGTTACAATAAAAGACATCCAAAATGTAGAAGAATTAAAAGCGTCTTTGCACATGACATGATCTTATGTATACATAGAGAGAAAACCCTGAATACTCTACCAAATATCTGTTAGAACTAATAAACAAGTTCAGTAAAGTTGTTGGATACAAAATCCACATGTAAAAATCAGTTGTGGGCCAGATGTAGTGGCTCATGCCTGTAATCCCAGCATGTTGGGAGGCTGAGGCAGGTGGATCACCTGATGTCAGGAGTTCGAGACCAGTCTGACCAACACGGTGAAACCCCATCTCTACTAAAAATACAAAAACTAATCAGGCGTGGTGGCATAAGCCTGTAATCTCAGCTACTCAGGAGGCTGAGGCAGGAGAATTGCTTGAACCTAGGAGGCGAAGTCTGCCGTAAGCTGAGATCATGCCACTGCACTCCAGCCTGGGCACCAAGAGTGAAACTCCATCTCAAAAAAAAAAAAAAAATCAGTTGTATTTCTACATATTAATGAGGAACTATTCAAAAAGTAAATTAAGCAAAAAGTAAATTAAGAAAACAATCCCATGTATGATAGCATCAAAAAAAATAAAATACTTAGAAACTGAATTTACCCAAGGAGGTGAAAGATCTATACCTAGAAATCTATAAAACATTGATGAAAGAAACTGAAGTAGACACAAATAAATGGAAGATTTCTCATGCTCATAGACTAGATACATTAATATCATTGAAATGTCCATACCACCCAAAATGTACAGATATACTGCAATCCCTATGAAAGTTTCAATGGCAGTTTTCACAGAAGTAGAAAAAACAATTCTAACATTCATATGAAACCTTAAAGACACTGAATAGCTAAACCAATCTTGAGAAAGAAGAACAAGGCTGGAGGTATCACACTTTCTGATTTCAAATTGTATTACAAAGCTACAGTAATCAAAACAGCACAGTACTGCAGTAAAAACGAACACATATGCAAAAAGAACAGAATAGAGAGCCCAGAAATAAACTCACACATACAGTTAACTAACTTTTGACAAAGGTACCAAGAATATACAATGGGCAAAGGATAGTCTCTTCCATTAATGGTGGTGGGAAAACTGAATATCCACATGCAAAAGAATAAAATTTGACCCTTTTCTTACATCATACACAAAAACCAAATCAAATTATCTTAAATATAAGACCTGAAACTGCAAAACTCCTAGATAAAAACAGAGGGCAAAAGCTCCTTGACGTTGGTCTTGGCAACAATTTTTTAGGTACGATAACAAAAGCATAAGCAATAAAAGCAAAAATAAACAAGTAGAATTAAAAATTAGACAAATTCAATTTTTTCTGCACAGCAAAGAAAACAATCAACAAAATGAAATAGCAATCTACAGAAGGGAGAAAATACTTGCAAACCATACAGTGATAAGGGGTTAAGATCCAAAATGCATAATGCAAGTAACTCAAACAACTCAATAGCAAAAAGAAAAAAAAAAAAGAAAAAAGAAAAAAGAAAACAAAGAAAGAAAACAAAAACCTGAATAGACATCTTTCTAAAGAAGAACTATAAATTGCTTCCAAATCTGTATCCCTAGACCTAACCTGTCCCTGGATTTCAAATGGATAATTTGCATGCCTGTTGAATAACTTTCCTTGACTATTTCACATATATTTTGGCCTCATTCTAAGAGGTAGCATAGTATAGTTATAAAGAGCTATAACTATACTATGGAGCCAGAATTGCCCTGGTTTAAATCTAGAGCATGGTTTTCAGTCTCTGCGGTTACTAGCCTTGTTAACTTTAAACAAATTACTAGACCTATTTGTATCTCGATTTCCTCACCTATAAAATGGGAATAATAATACAGTTTAAACATCCCTAATATGAAAATCCAAAATCCCAAATCTGTAATGCTCCAAGATCTGAAACTTTTTGAGCACTGAGATAACACTTATTGCAGCCTTGCAGACTTTGGATATTTGGATGGTCAACTGGTTAGTATCTGCAAATATTCCAAAATCTGAAAAAACCCAAATTCTAAAACACTTCTGCTCCCAAGCATCTCAGATAAGGGCTAGTCAACCTGTTCTTATCTTGCTAGTCATCATAAGGTTTAAATATGTAATTTTTAAAACCCTTAAAATAGAAGTGGACACATATTACATGTTACATAAGTGTTGGTGAAATAAAAACATGTCTAATGACCAATTCTAACTCTCCATTCCCAAAACTATACATTTTTCTATAATATTTATTTCAGAAAATGACTCTAAGGCAAAAACCTTGCCTCTTTCCATCTCTAATCTCTATTTTCAGGGAATGCTTCAAATTTTTGCCATAAGGTTCAAAAATATCTGGCCAGAGAAGATGGAAAGAGATGAGAAAAGGAAGAAGGAAAAAAGGAAAGGCAGAAGGAAAAAGAGAGGGAAAAAAGTAAAGAATTTATGGCAGAACAAACACCAAAACATTAACAGTGGTTATCTCTGGTTGAATAGATTACAGGTCATCTTCATATTTTTCTTTACATACCTTTCTGTATTTCTGAGATTGTCCTTAAAAACTGTGCTTCCTTTTTTCATCAGAGAGAGGGGGAAAAAGCTGTTTTGAAAATGTCTTTAATGATATTGTGAAAGAACTCTAAGCCCCTCATTATCTGGTTCATATACCTTCTGCCACTCCTCGTATCCTTGCATCTTTCCATATCTGTACCTCTGCATAAGCAGCTATCTCTTCCTAGAACATTATCCCCATTTACCTGCACCTGGCTAATTCCTATTCATCCTTCAAAACTACACATATGTACAACTTCCTCCATAAAATCTTGTACTACAACCCTGCTATTTCCATACTCACTGTTCCAAAGCCTTGTTTAAATAGCCCTTTTAGGTGCATCTTTAGGACCCACTGTACACAGGTAGCATTTATTACAGTAATTTCATGAAAGTCCTCTTCTTACCTTGATAAAAGGAAACACATTTTGTTTTCCTATCTCCAGCACCTAACACAGTACCTGACACATCATAGGGGGATCAAAAAAACATTTGTTATGCAAATGACTCCAAAGTAATATTATTTGAACCATACTGTTTTGCCTTTCTGGAGTTGCATAAGAGTTAAAAGACAATTTCCTAAAATAACAGATTCCCAATTAGTAAGGAGTGTTCAAAGTGAAACAGAACACTACCATTTTTTTTTAAGAGATGACATCTCACTCTGTCACCAGGCTGGAGTGCAGTGGTGCAATCATAACTCACTGTAGCCTTAAACTCCTAGGCTAATGCAATTCTCAGCCTTCCGAGTAGCTGGGAATACTGGGGGTGGCGGGCTGGGGGCTGGTATGCTACAATGTCCAGCTAACTTTTTTAACTTTTTAGAGATAAGATCTCACTAGGTTGCTCAAGTTTGTTTCCAACTTCCGACCTCAAGCGATCCTTCCATCTCAGCCTCCTTGAGTAGCTGGGATGACATGTGCATGCCATTGCAGCTGACAGAATGCTACCATTCTTGTTCCTTTGGTCAATTATTAACTCATCAAACATGTATTTACTACACATCATAGATTCCTGGCATTAGGATACAAGGATGAGTAACAAAATACAGGATTCTTCTCTCATTATACTTTGAGGTAGGCAGAGGAGAGGAGAGATATTGATTAAATTCTCAAAGCTACTAAACAAACACTAGTGAATTGCTTTTAAAGTTAAAAAGTACATTTCTATTAAAACATAGAACAAAATACATCATCACGCCTGGAAAGATCAGAGATTCTAAATTAGAAATAAGATTCGGCCACATGAGGCCAGGCTCAGTGGCTCATGCCTATAATCCCAGCACTTTGGTAGACCAAGGCAAGCAGATAACTTGAGGTCAGAAGTTTGAGACCAGCATAGCCAACATGGCAAAACACCATCTCTACTAAAAATACAAAAATTAGCTGGGCATGGTGGTATATACCTGTAATCCAAGCTACTAAGGAGGCTAAGGCAGGAGAATTGCTTGAGCCTGGAAGATTTTGATCACATGAAAATAGCAGTTTTCAATCACTTTTTTTTCTGGATGCACATCCAAAGTTACACATTCTTCCCACAAGAAGCTAAATAACTGACTCTACTTCTAATGAATAGGGTATGACACCTCATAGTTTTTGCCAGTTATTCCACCTCTTCGTTAAAAACAGTTTGTCATAATTTATGAAGCCAAAGCCATTTGTAAATTATAACAAATTAAAATGGCCAAAGCAGTTTATTATAACTTACAAAGCCAAGAATGACAAGATAAACCAATCTTAATTTCCCAACCACAACTGATTAGCATAGGAATGACTAGCTGAAATATGAAGCCTGCACTGTAAGAACTCTCCATATTGGATAATGTGGGAGAGACTGCTGGCTGTCCACCAATATCCATTTTTCCATACTGTAGATGGCAATATGCCTAACTCAAATACACACTAAATTTATCTTTCTCCTTTGTAGTCAGATATGGTTACAAATCAGTTCTGGCCAAAGAGATACCAGTGGAAGTCACCTGGTACACTTTCGGGAAAATTCTTTTTAAAAGGAGGAAGAGGGTGAATGTGGTGGCTCATGCCAGTAATCCTAACACTCTGAAACACCCACGCAGGAGGACTGCTTGAGGCTAGGAGTTCAACACCAGCCTGGGCAACATAGCAAGACCCCCATCTCTACAAAACAATAAAAAAATAAGGATTAGCCAGGCCTGGTGGCACACATCTCTCTAGTCCTAGCTACTCTGGAGACTGAAGCAGGAAGATTTTTTGAGCCCGGAAGTTCAAGCCTGTGGTGACCTGTGACTGTGCCACTACACTTCTGGCTGGGCAATAGAGTGAGACCCTGCCTCAAAAATAAATAAATAAATAAAAATAGGAAGAAGACTCAGTTGAACTGTCCCTTTCCTCTTCCTTCTATGTAGGATGAGAACATGAAGATAAGGGTGATATCCTATATAGGAGGGAACAGAAAGCTGGACAGAGCATGAGTCTTTGACAACATCACAAAGTTACAACAGCCCCAGTCACCTACTTTGTCTTTTTTTGTTCCAAACATGGAAGAAAAGTCCATCCCTACCTCATTTATACCACTATAGTTTGAGTATTCTGTTGCAGACACTTAAGCCTAGTGAAGGATGAAGATAACTAGTGGATCTAATTGACATCTCCATCCTTGGGGCAAAGGAGTAATATAATTAAACATGATAAATACAGCCAAGAGTGAAAAGTCAACCTCTAATGCTGAGCACCCAAAGAAGAGTTTCTGTTATGGCTTTGAAATAAGAACTCAAGGTTTCATGTTGTCTGAGCTTCGTTGCAACTGGCCAGAGAAGTAACTAAAATAGCATTGCTTTCTCTTCCATTCAAAAAGATATCAGAATGCAGATTAAGTGAGAAAATCCTTATTTTATAAATACCCTTAAATGCACTTTTTTTTTTTTTTTTTTTACTTTTAATAAAACAGTCACAAGTTTTGGCAATCAAATTATCAGAACCAAATTACCAGTACTCTACCCACTCCATATTCTAACATCCTTATCTGGCATGCAGTTAAATAGACAGCCTCTATTTAAAACAGTAAATGAATAGAAATAGATATGTGTAATTTATTTAAATAGTGATAGAAAAAGGGAAATCAGAGAGAAGAAACATCCAAAACTATACAACCAATATAGATCCAAGAGTAACTACAACAGTCCTACTTATATGTGGGGCTTCCTCCAGTTTGATAGCTTTCCTCAGACTGTCCATTTCATCTGGAAACTTCAAAACACACACACACACACACACACACACACACACACACACACACACACACAAAACCACCCCAGCTTTTTCAGCTGAGTCTTTAAGACTAGTTTTAGTTCCTCTAAGAAAGCAAATTGCTTCCTATTTGTTTCATGAAAATATCAGGGAATGTATGAGGATCAAAGAGAGCATAAAACAGGAAGGACAGTCCAAAGGACTAGATAAATTCATTCAAGAACAAAACTAATGTTATTAAGTGAGGTCTAGTAGAAAAAAATAAAACCTAAAATCAGAATTCTGAGCTTAAGCTAAACACAGTGTCCAGATGAGAATGACAAAAAGTGGCAAATAAACATTTTCAATATGGTGCTTTAAAATTCAAAAAGAGAGAATGATCCAAGATGGCTGATTGCTAACATCTCGGGATTGCAGCTCCCAGTGAAAGCGCAGAGAACGAGAGGACACCACACTTTCAGACAAATTTTTGTTGCTCATGGAGCAGAAGATTTCCAGTGGAGGAGCCCCATGAGTGGCCAGCACGACTCTTGTGGCCGGCGCGGTGGTTTTGCCAGCACCTCGGCGCAGCAGCTCTTGGTGCAGAGTAAACGGGACTGGTTCCCTTTCTGACCGACGTTTGGAGCTCCGGGAAGGCAGAGTCACCTATTATGGACTCAAGAAGGAAGCCAGACTGGAGATTCCTGGGCAGAAAAGCACCATCAGTCTTAACACTGCTGTTTTGGCCAGTGCAGTGGGTTGCTCATATTTCGGCCCTGGGAATTAACAACTTGGACATCCACTCAGAGACCTAATTTGAAAGTTGGTAATTACAAAGATGACAGGTGGATAAATTTACAATGATGGGAAGAAACCAGCGTAAAAAGGCTGAGAACACTCAAAATCAGAACGCCTCTCCCTCTAAAGAGGATCGCAGTTCCTCATCAACAAGGGAACAAGGCTTGATGGAGAATGAGTGCATCCTATTAACAGAATCAGGCTTCAGAAGATGGATAATAAGAAATTTCTGTGAGTTAAAAGAACATGTAGTCCAATGTAAAGAAACTAAGAACTTTGAAAAAAGGTTTGAGGAAATCCTAATGAGAATAGACAATTTAGAGAGGAATATAAGTGAATTAATAAAATTGAAGAATACAATATGGGAACTCCAAGAAGTATGTATAGGTTTAAACACTCGAATTGATTGAGCAGAAGAAAGGATATCAGAGGTCGAAGACCAACTTAATGAAATAAAACCAGAAGACAAGATTAGAGAAAAAAGGATAAAAAGGAATGAGCAGGCCGGGCGCGGTGGCTCAAGCCTGTAATCCCAGCACTTTGGGAGGCCGAGGTGGGTAGATCATGAGGTCCAGAGATCGAGACCATCCTGGTCAACATGGTGAAACCCCGTCTCTACTAAAAATTAAAAAAAAAATTAGCTGGGCACGATGGCGTGTGCCTGTAATCCCAGCTGCTCAGGAGGCTGAGGCAGGAGAATTGCCTGAACCCAGGAGGTGGAGGTTGCGGTGAGCCGAGGTCACGCCATTGCACTCCAGCCTGGGTAACAAGAGTGAAACTCCGTCTCAAAAAAAAAAAAAAAAGGAATGAGCAAATTCTCCAGGAAATGTGAGACTATGTGAAAAGACCTAATTTACGTTTGATAGGTGTACCTGAATACGACAGAGAGAATGAATCCAAGCTGGAAAATATTCTTCAGGATATTATTCAGGAAAATTTTCCTAAAGTAGCAAAGCAGGACAATATTCAACCCTAGGTAATACAGAGAACACCACAAAGATATTCCTCAAGAAGAGCAACCCCAAGGCACATAATCATTAGATTCACCAGGGTTGAAACAAAGGAGAAAATACTAAGGGCAACCAGAGAGAAAGGTCAGGTTACCCACAAAGGGAAGCCTATCAGACTTACAGCAGATCTCTCAGCAGAAACTCTACAAGCCAGAAGAGAGTGGGGGCCAATATTCAACATCCTTAAAGAACAGAACTTTCAGCCCAGAATTTCATATCCAGCCAAACTAAGCTTCACAACTGAAGGAAAAATAAAATCTTTTATGAACAAGCAAGTACTCAGAGATTTTATTACCACCAGGCCTGCTTTACGAGAGCTTCTGAAAGAAGCATTACACACAGAAAGAAACAACCAGTATTAGCCTTTCTAAAAATATACCAAAAAGTAAAGAGCACCAACATAAAGAAGAATTTACATCAACAAATGGATAAAACAGCCAGTTAACATCAAATGGCAGTAATCCTAAATTTAAATCGACCAAATCCCCCAATCAAAAGACGCAGCCAAAACCCAACGGTATGCTACATCCAGACCCATTTCACATGCAAGGATACACAAAGACTGAAAACAAAGGGATGGAGAAAGATTTACCAACCAAATGGAAAGCAAAAATAAATAAATAAATAAAAAGCAGGAGTTGCAATTCTCGCATCTGATAAAATAGATTTTAAAGCAACAAAGATATAGTGGTAAAAGGATCAATGCAACAGTAAGAGCTAACGATCCTAACACCCAGATACATAGAGACTTAGACTCCATGAGACAGAAAATTAATAAGGATATCCAGGACTCGAACTCAGATCCAGAACAAGTAAGCTTAATAAATATCTATAGAGCTCTCCACTTTAAATACACAAAATATACATTCTTGTCAATACCACATCACACCTACTCAGAGGTTTAAATGAAATATTGATTGGCCATTATTAATACCCATTTTTTAGAATAAAGCAACATTTCTGTTCTCTCTCCCTCTTTTTCTTCCTCTTTCTTCCTCTCCTTCACCCCTTTTTTTCTTTCCCTCTCTAAAAAAAATAAAATAAAATAAAATTCAAAAAAAATTGTAATTACAGCAAAAAAAATTCAAAGACTCTCTCACTTCCCTAAAATACAAAATAAAAACAAGATTTAATAATTAAAATTGCACAACTAATTTTCCACACCTTGGATCTACAAATTTGAGAAGGCAGAGGTGGCAAGTAAGGAAACAAAATGGTTTCCTAGAACTGATCCTAATGAAAGAAATCCTTTTGATAGTATTAGGTTTTACACTGAAACCACAGCATTATTTTGGAAAATGTAACCTAATAATGACAGTAAGAGTGGCAACAGCTTATACTTTTATGCTTACTATATACCAGGAAGCATTTTAAGCACTTTATGGGTATTAAGTCATTTGATCCATATATCTTTCCTTTCTATATATGTACCAAACAGAAATGGGATAAGCAACACTTCAAAGTAAACTAAAATAAATCAATCACATTTCCGATTCAAATGAAACACAAAGCCTGCCTTTAAGATTTTAGCACTGGAAATATTTAATAGATATATAAAGATCAAATGACTTAATATACACAGAGTGCTTAAAATGGTTCCTGGTACATAGTATATGAAGTTTATCCCCATTAGACTGACAAAAACAGGCACACAGCCTTTAAATAATTTGCCCAAGGTTACAGTATTACCAACTGGAGAACAAAAACTCAAGAAGACTGGTCTAGAGTTCATGATATTGACCACTTTACCAAATTACTTTTTAAGTGTTATATCTTAAGTTCAAGTTATATCTTAAGGGTCAAGCTGGACAAAGCTGAAATTACTTCTACCTTCTTACTACTCTTTCAAGGTACTGCTTCTCTCCCAGTTATCCAAATTTAAATCAGTGAGATAACTTATGGTCCCTCAGTGCATTCCATATTCGATTAGTCATCCAACCAAACCCTGTCAATTAAATACTCCATTGCCATGCCTATTGTCACTATGTTGGATATTCCACAGCCAAAACTGCATCAGCTTTTCTAGAAGCTAATTGCTCATGCCAACCTTATTAGTAAAACATCTAGGTTTTTTTCACATGAACTTCAGGTCTTACATCACAGTTTTACAAGACATAATTGTAAAAAAATACTTTACATTTCCTCATATTCACTTTTATTAACTTCAGTCCATTATTCCAGCCTATATACTAACTCTCTCTTCCAAATATATACCAAACACAAATTGGATAAGCAAAACTTTAAAGTAAACTAAAAGAAATCAATCACATTTCCTATTCAAATGAAGCACACAGCCTTTAAGACTCTAGCACTGGAAATATTTAATAGAATCTATAGAAAAGGAGAATAGCTGAATCAAGTGACCTTTAACATGTAAGTTACACTTTGGAGTGGGGTGCTCTTAGTTCAATTACCAAAATCCTAATTTATATAACTTTCACGAGAGCACAGTGCTTCCTTTAATCTATCTTGGTTCCACTGAGTATAACTGAGACAGTCTGAAGAGTAAAAACACTACCAAACGGAAACAACCGATCAGGTAAAAACAGCCCATAACAAACAATAACTCACAGTGCTCTCCCACCTTTTTTCACTTCATGCAACATAGAAGGTGTTATCTACACAGAATATTACGTCTACTCACAAGACTGCTCACAGTCAGAGATCTTAGTATCTCAACACACTTAGGACTGAGCCAAGTGCCTCAGGGCATCTCTTAGCAAGTCTCACACTAAACTACCACAGTTTATTTGCTCACACATTAATAAATCCTCATCTATTCCAAACAAGATAGTCATCCAAAACCTTGGAACAACTTTGAATGTCCCCCATATAGATTCCTTGCTTCCCAGCTCCCTTTACACCAGGATGTGGAAAGTGCTATTTTTCTGCACTTTCTCTTGAGAGGCAGAAAGAAAGAAACAATGGCTAATTCTGACCTATACCTTGGGCCCTCCTATTTTCTATTTTTAATCTGGAGAAAATACCTCTTCTAGTAGCTTGAGTTACTTACTATATAAATGATTTTGGTCTTTAACTGAGCTCTTGCCTCCACAGACAAGGGGCAGCTACATAATCCAAAGGCTAAGGTGATGTGAGATTATAAGATATAATACATTGCTATTGGTATTTGAAGCTTGCCACAGATATTAATCCAGTGTGAGATGTATTAAATCAACTTTACATTATCCAATGCCTTGCCATGTTTTCATGCCCTTACAGCACTACAGTTAACATCCCTAAAAATGACTGCCAGAATAATAGCAAGAGCTCATGCCTCCATTAGCAATAGTTGGCACTAGTTTCCAGGTTCCAATATGATCTGTTGCAAAATTAGCTAAAAATAATGTCCAAATATTTGCCAGAGTAGAATTTCTTTTTTGAAATGCAGAGGACAACTTCATTAAGATTCGACCAGTACACAGTTATAGTATAACATCCTGCACTAAACAGAACCAAATCTCCATCTCAGTCACTTCAACTAGATAGTATCTAAAATCTATAAATGAGATGGAAAGACTCTACTTTCTGCCCTAAATTCTAGAAATTTTTATTAGGTTAAGAGTTCTATATTTATAACTTAATGATACATCCAAACATATTGGGACCTTCAACTCCTGCAAAAGGAATTTGGATATGTATTTTAATACAAATTTGGCAAATTGGCTTTAGAGAAGAAAAAGATCCAGACAAGAGAGAGAGACTCCGTCTCAAAAAAAAAAAAAAAAAAATTATACCTTAACTTTGTTCCCCCACTTTTTATTGTTTCTGTTTGTATCATATTGTTCTGTATGTTTTGAAAAGTCCTTGTTATTATTTTTTATTGGTTCATATTTTAGTCTTTCTATTTAAGAGAAGTTTACACATGACAGCTGCAGTATTATAATATTATGTTTTTTCAGGGGTACTTAGTATTTTGGTGTACTTAGTGAGTTTTGTTGCTTATTAATTTTTGTTCTTTCTGATGGAGCTATTCCCTTTAACATTTCTTGTAAGACGGGTCTGGTGTTGATGAAATCCCTAAACTTTTGTTTGTCTGGGAAAGTAGTCCTCCCTCATGTTTGAAGAATATTTTTCGTAGATATACTGTTCTAGGATAAAAGCTTCTTTCCTTCAGCACTTTAAGTATCTCAGGCCACTCACTACTGGCCTGTACAGTTTCCATGGAATAATCAGCTGTCAGACATACTGAAGCTCCAGTGTATGTTATTTGTTTCTTTTCTCTTGTTGCTTTCAAGATCCTTTCTTTATCCTTGACCTTTGGAAGTCTGATATTACATGCCTTATGCTTCTCTGGATTAAATCTGCTAGCTGTTCTATAATCTTGTATGTCATTAATATCTTTCTCTAGTTTGGGGAAATTTTCTGTTATTATCACTTTGAGTAAACTTTCTACCCTTATCTTCTCTACCTCCTCTTTAAGGCCAATAACGCTTAGATTTGCCCCACTGAGGCTATTTTCTAGATCTTGTAGGTGTGCTTCATTCTTTTTTCTTTTTCTTTGGTGTCCTCTGACTTTGTATTTTTAAATAGCATCTCTTCAAGCTCACAAATTCTTTCTTCTGCTTGATCAGTTCTGCTGCTGTTAAGAGACTCTGATGTGTTCCTCAGCTTTAATGAATCTTTCACTTGGTTTTGAATCCAATAGTAAAATCTAACTTTTTCATTAGAACACTGTGGCTGTCACAACCAAAGCTATTCCTTATTCCTAAGTTCACAGATACTAGAGGTATTTCTTGTAAATATGGTCTATCTATCTTTGGAAAAAATAAGAGCTGACAACTCTTTAAGCATCAAGGATTCATGTCATTACACTCTTCTGATTTTAATGTTAAAATGCTTTTTCTCTAAGTGTCTTTCTAATGCCACTTAAATCATCCTAATTAGAATCTAAGGTTTAGTCTATTAATTTTTTAAGTATCAGAAATAAACTTTTAAAAAATCAGCTTACCCATATGATAAAACTAGAAGAGTAGTTTTAAAAATGCTTTAAAAGAGAATCAAAAGATGAGGGTTTTATTATCATCTCAGCAATTAGTAAGTAGCTATATAACACTGAGCAAGCTACAAAATCTCCTGAGATTTCAATTTCTCCTTTTTTTTTAAATGAATGAATTTTAGCACTTAAATAAATTCAACTTACCTAAAACTGTCACTTTTCTCTTTGGTTTTCTAAAGCTTCACTTTATACAGATTTTCCCAATTTTTGAAATGATCTTTCTAAATTTCCACATGCAGTTCAGATTCTGGATAATTTTTGGCCTGACTTCAAGTATCTTTAAGAGTTAGCCAGAATTAACTATTTTAAAAAGTACATTTTACTAAGGACTTTTATCTTCATAATTAATCTATGAAATGGTCACTCCTTTTTTAGTTTGCCTTATATTTCAAAAGAGGTCAGAAATATTCCTACCATCCTCCTTCATGGACACATCTCAATACAATGCAACAGTAAACTATTTCTGAATGTCAAGTACAAGTTACATAGAAATTCTTCTAATTAAGATATATGTGTATAATTCCAAGGCATTTCTTGAAAGCAAGTCTAGAGGTAATAATTTGATATAAGAATAGATACAGCCAAATCATTAAATTTATATTTCATTAATGAGCTTTTAGTTCTCAAAGACTAAAAAACTTTTCTCCAATAAATATATATATTTGTTTATTTTGTCATCTTAGTAACTCTCTCACCCTAAAATTTTGTACATTGGTGACTTTTTATAGACCTGTAAGTACCACTAGAGGCCACCAAATACTTCTTTTTATTAAACTGACATATTTGCAAGTTATTCTGGCTAGCTTAAAGGTACTTTAAGTTAAGCTAATTACAAGGAGATGACCATGCATGATAATATCCGTAATGGGGAAAGTTCCACCTGACCTTTCAAAGAATTATACAAGCTCAAGCAAAAAGATGTAAACATATTTCATACAGTAAATAGGATGTACAATTTGACAAAAAGCTTTATGAGATCAAAATGGGGGGGTAGGTAGTATAAAAATTCATTCCCTATATACCTTTGAAAATAGATTATATGACTTAGAGATATGGTGTCCTCTCAAATTGCTGTTGTCCTTCACAAGCAAATTATTTATATAAAAACATACACCTCTCTATATATAAATAAACATAAACATACAGATACATAACATCCTAGAGTTCAGTATTCTTTCCCACATATCACAGTCTTTCACACATAATGTTTTCAATATCTAAAGTTGGCTACCATATACAGCAATCAAAATGTTAAGAAAGAAGTCTTATTGTCAAAGTCACCTGACCTTTTTTTTTTTTTAAAGACAGTCTTCCTCGGTCACCCAGGCTGAAGTGCAGTCGTGTAATCTCGGCTCACTGCAATCTGCATCCTGGGCTCAAGTTGACCCTCCCACCTCAGCTTCCCAAGTAGCTGAAACTACAAGCATGCATGCGCCACCATGTCCAGCTAATTTTTCCTTTTTTTCTGAGACAGAGTCTTACTCTGTAACCAGGCTGGAGTGCAATGCACGATCTCAGCTCACTGCAACCTCCGTGTCCCAGGTTTAAGTGATTCTCCTGCCTCAGCCTCCCGAATAGCTGAGACTATAGGTGTGTGCCAATTTTTGTATTTTTAGTAGAGACAGGGTTTCACTATGCTGGCCAGGATGGTCTCAATCTCTTGACCTCATGATCTGCCTGCCTCAGCCTCCCAAAATGTTGGGATTATAGGCATGAGCCACCGTGCCCAGCCAATTTTTCTATGTTTTGTAGAAAAGGGTTTCGCCATGTTGCCCAGGCTGGTCATCACCCCACATTTTTTAATATAGTCAAAATTCTGGCTTGAAGAAGCAAACCTGGCATCTGGCAAAATAAACTGGCACCTGAGTAAATAAACCCTTCTGTGCCTTTCTAGGTGAAAGTGCTGCTTAGGGTATCCCACATCCCCTCACTTCTTCCAGTATCTTCCTCCTTTCCAATGGTAAATAGCAAAAACTAGAAGGCCCAAGTAGCATTCGAAGATTCTGTAGATCCAAGGGAAACTTCCAAAACAAAATGGGGCTTATTGCTATCGTACTATCTACCTTCTCTGCATATATACTATTTTTCAAGGGTTTCAAGGGTTTTCAGAAAATCCAGAAAAACTAATTAGTCATGGTTTTGATGTTCTGTCTAAAAAATCTTGGCTTAACTAAAGGTCTCGAAGTCCTAAGTTTTCTTTAAAAAACTTTATAGTGTTAGCTTTTACATTTAGTCTATGATTCATTTCAAGTTACTTTTTGTGTATGGTTTAAGGTCAAGGCTCATTTTTTTTCCAAATGGGTATCTTCTTGTTCTGGCACCATTTGGGCTATCTTTTCTGCAACTGAATTACATTAGCAACTCTGTCAAAAAATCAGTTTATGAAGTCAGGCACAGAAAGATAACTACTGTTTTTTCTCACTCATATGTAGAAGCTAAACACACACAAAAAATTTTGAGCTCATAGGAGCAGAGAGTAGAAATGTGGTTATTAGAGGCTGGGAAGGATATGGGGAGGGGAAGAAAGGAAGAGATTGGTTAACAGATACAGAGTAACAGCTAGATGGGAAAAATAAGTTCTAGGGTTCTGTAGCATCATAAGGTGAACAGAGCTAACAATAATTTAGTGTATATTTTCAAAAAGTTAGAAGATTTTGAATGTTCACAACAATAAGAAATGATAAGTATTTGAGGTGATAGTTACACTAATTACTCTGATTTGATACATATATCGAAATATCACTCTGTTTCCCATAAATATGTAGAATTATTACATATCAACTAAAAATAAAAGGAAAAAACAAAAAAGATAACACACGATTTTCTTACAATATAGTGGAACATTTCAGAAAAATTAATTTATGATATATATCTTAGTTTGCTTCTAGACTGTACCATGGATCTACATGTCTATTCCTTAAACCAATACCATACTGTCTTGATTACTGAGCCTTGTGATATGTCTTTAAACCAGGTAGTGTAAGTCTTCCAACTTTGTACTTTTCTTTCCCAGATAGCTTTTGGCTACTTGATATAAAATAGGCCTTAGAGATTTATTCATTTCAGTTCCTAAAGCTTTGTTTCATACTGTTTTAAAAGTTAACTATAGTAAAATACATGTAACATAAAATTTATCGTCTTAACAATTTTAAGTGGACAGTTCAGATAGTGTTAAATACACTCACAGTGTTGCGCAACTAAACTCTTTACATCTTGCAAAATTCACAATCTATGCCCATTAAACAACTTGCCATTCCTCCTTTTCCCCAGCCCCTGGCAACCACAATTCTCCTTCCTGTCTACATGAATTTGACAACTCTAGGTAACTCATATTAGTGAAATCACATAGTATTTTTGTGTGTGTGTGACTGGCTTATTTCCCTTAACATAATGTCCTCAAGGTTCATCCTCCAGGTTGAACCTTGCACAACACAGTAAATGTTGGCACATGTTGTGACGTGTCAGAATTTTCTTCCTTTTTAAGGCTTAATAATATTCTGGGGTGGGTGGGTGCATGCATGCGTGCACGTGTGTATCACATCTCACTTGTCTATTCATCTATGGACACTTAGGTTGCTTCCACCATTTGACTATTGTGAACAATGCTACTATAAACATGTATGAATATTTGTTTGAATCCCAGCTTTCAGTTCTTTTAGGTATATACTCAGAAGTGAAATTGCTAGATCATACAATAATTTTATTTTCCATTTTTTTTTAAGACTCTCAATATCATTTTCCGCAGTGGCTGCACCATTTTGCTTTCCCACCAACTGTGCAGAAGGATTCTAGTTTCTCCCTAATCTTGCCAACATTTGTTATTTTCTGGGATTTTTGTTTTGATGTTTTTTTTTTTTGTTTTTTTTTTTAAAGTTGGAATCTCACTCTATCACCCAAGCTGGAGTTGCAATGGTGCAATCATAGTTCACTGCTGCCTCCAACTTCTGGGCTCAGGTAATCCTTCCACCTCAGCTTTCCTAGTTGCTGGGATTGCAAATGTGAGCCACTGTGCTTGGCTTTTTTTTTCCTCCATAGCAATAATAATGGGCATGCAATGGTATCTTATGGTGGTTTTAATATGCATTTCCTTAATAATTGGTGATGTTAGCATCTTTTCACATGCTTGTATATCTCTTTATCTCATATTTTTAACAATTGTACTGTGTTCTAATGAGTGGGTGTGGTACCATAAATCCAACCAGTTCCCTACTAATGGTCACTTAGATAGTTTCAATCTTTTGCATATAGGTAATTCATACAAACATATGTATATGAATAACCATACAAATCAGTTGGTTATAGATAGCCCTAGTTTATGCATGTTTTTCATTCACTCCTTTTCACTCTCAAAAGCATTCTGGTTTGAATAAGATACAGTTACCCTAGTTTCAGATTAAGGATAAGACAAATTGCTATAAGTGAAACTGGGCAAGAACTAGCTTTGATTTAATCTTCCAGGCTATTTGTTACCCAAAACTCACCCTATATTAAAAATCTAGTAATAGAAAATGATATTTATATTTACCACTTTATTATAAAGGATAAGACTAACAAACAGAGAAGTGGAAGAGACATACAGGGTACGGTATGGCAGGGAGGAGGTGACAGAGCCTCCGTACCCTCTCTCAGGTGTACCACTTTCATAGGCCATTAGTGTGTTCACTGGCCAGGCACAGTGGCTCATGCCTGTAATCCCAGTGCTTTGGGAGGCCAGGGTAAGAGGATTACTTGAGGCCAGGAGTTTGAGACAAGCCTCCAGAAGACAGACTCTGTATCTATGAAAAATAAAAAAAATAGCTAGGCATGGTGGCACACATCTGTAGTCCTAGCTATTCTGAAAACTGTGGCAGGAGACTGCTTGAGTCCAGGAGTTTGTGGTTACAATGAACTATGATCACACCACTACACTCCAGCCTGGGTGACAGAGTAAGATCCTGTCTCTTTAAAAAAAAAAATCTGTTCATCAACCCAGAAGCTATCAGAATCCTGTCATCTACAGGTTTTAATGGAGGTTTTATTAAGTAGGTATGACTGGTGAAATCACTGCCATTGGTGACTGAACTCTATCTCTAGTCCTTCTTTCTTCCTACTGGGGCTGAAAGTTCTAACCCACTAAATGCATAGTTGTTTCCTCTGGTGACCAGCCCCCATCCTGCAACTATTTAGGGCCCCTTAACCCAAGAGCCATCTCACTGGCATACAAAACACAGTAAATCATAAAGGTTTCAGGAGCTCTGTGCCAGAAACTGCAGACGAAGACCAAACATTTATTTTTTCATTATACCACAAAGACCGAATTAATGATGTCAAAAAATAAAATGGTCAAGGAATATTAAGATAAGGGAAACATTCTCTGGATTAAGCATGAACAGTGTGGCAGCGGAGAGCTATTTGTTCACTAAATCTTTTTCCTTCTTGTCTTAAGCACACATCTAGGCTTGCCAACCTCCTATTACAGCTAACTGGCTTTGTGACTGACTTCTGATCAACAGAATATAGATAAGATATATTGCCTCCAGACAAATCCCATAAAACTAACTTTTACTATCCTCCATGTTTTCTCTTACTACTCTGCCCACGGACTACTGATGCCCAAAAAGATCCTGAGTAGTATAACCAAGCAACCCCATTTTTCTGGAGGTGATTTAATTATTCTTTTTTTCACTCTCTCTTCTCTCTCTCTCTCCCGAGTCTCCCCTCTCCACCTCCCTCAGAATTTACACCTACTAGGAGGGCTTGCTGAAAGCATGCCCACTTGGCCACTTTTATAACTTACTTTTGCAAGGGAGGTGCCAACCGAAATGCCTAGCAGATAACTGCCTGGTAGCAGGAGGGCCCCTGCCTTTGCTCATCTCCTCCCTGCCTTATAAAAATGCCTGCTTTCTGCTCCAAAGGTGGAGTGGCACATTTAAAGGAAGAATGCTTTGTGCCTCTTCCCCGAAGCTAGCTTTGAAAAAAATTCACATTTTTGTATCAGACATCACTCTTGTTAATTGAACTCTACATGCAGTGAGCATCTAACTTGCTTTTTGGTTACAGGACCACATTTTGAAAACGGCAAACACCACTCCCATCTACCCTACTGCCACTAATGAGCCTTTATGTAAGTAGGGGGAAAAAAAACCCAAAAACTTCTATTATGTTAAGCCACTAAGATTTCCAAGTTTATCTATTACAAAAGCTAGCATTAGCTTAACCAATTCAGAAAAAATTAACTTCAACTTTGTGATTTCAGGACAGAGAGGACATAAACTATACTTTAGAATAAATCCCCAAAATGTGAGTGAGACAGATGTATGAAATGAGGTAAATAATAAGAAATTATAACATTACAATTATTAAAATATTAATAGATGATCACCTAATAACAGCCCTGTAGGAAAAGTATTATTATCACAGAGAGTAAATTAACTTTGCTCAAGGCTTTAAAATTTCAGATCCCATATTATTTCTACTGAACCACATTAGTCTCTTAGAGAAATTGGGATAGTAAATAAAGAACCATTAAAAGCATTTTATGATGAAGGAGAAACAGGATAGTAGCTAAAAGATGAAGTCAAGAAAAGTTTTTTTGGTAAAATTATAGATACAATGGAAATGGATGAATGGAAATAGAAGAGTAGCAAAAAGGAACTGGAATTTAAGAAGTACACAACAAGCCATAAGGTGATATGACCGACAAGCACATGAGAGACGAGTTGCAGTAGGGTACCATGGAATGAAGGCAGGGCTGCCTGCAACAACACAAAGATGTAGTGGGTCAGGCCTACGTAGTTCTACATCTTCCTCAGGAAGTTCTCTTTGGTCTTACAACATCAGTTAGAACAGAACTCCAGCATGACAAGCAAACTTTGTCTAAAGTGGTTTTGAGAGAAGTAGTGAAGTACGTGCCTGTAGGGGAAAGATTTTCTAGCATAACTGAGGGTAGTAATGCACTAGAAAAATAAACAAAATTGAGAGGCATGAGAATTCTAGCACAGGATAAACAAAGCATTGTAGTGAGTATGGAGGAGTATATTAGAACCATAACACCAGGATTAACTAATCTCTTCCTCAGAGATGATAAAAGGACCTACTACCTCAACATGCACCTTCCAGACTTCATCAGGTTACCTACCATGTGGTTCCAAACAGTCTGGAAGTGAGTACCAAAAATATGAGCTCAAACCACCATTTTCCAGCTTAAACCCCATTTATATCCACTTGCTTTGTTGTGAACATAACTTTTAAAATCCTTTTTTTAGTTCTTAGTATGTTTTAAAAGCCATGTCTTCATACTTCATAGCAGTATTCTTAAGTTTTCAGCTTCAACTCTATGCTAAATCAAGAGTCCTTCCACACACCCTTTATACCAAGCTCTGGAACACGTTTAAAACTGAATATTTTTCCTTGCACCCTACCTCAGCACTGAGGCTTTAGATGCTATCTATAGAGTCTACCACACATGGCTTTTACAAACTTTTTAAAAGCTGTCTTCTTGTACTTCCGAAACCTCTCTAGCTGGATAGTATCTGCCTATCTTTATTCTAAGTAATTATGTATACATCCAGCTTTATATATTCACATGAAAGAACTTAAATTTTTACTTATTATATTTCGTTTTCTTAAACATCCCGTAACTCCTTCCTTTTAAAATGTTTGTAACGCTGATTCTGTCATCTCATTCTCTTTTCAAGCATATTCTTCTATAAAAAGGAGAAAAAGGTTTCTTCCATCCTTTTTACATTCAGTTTCCTAACCAAACAGTATTTACATCTATGTTAGATGGTATGTACATCTATGCCATTTATTGTGTTTACTGCGTTCTAAACAGCTTAAAGAATTAAAGCATTACATGGTACTTATACTTACCACTCTGCTCTCAAATAACATCCAATGTTAAAGTTACTCTCCCCATGTTACACCTGTACAATGTGGAATACAAGCTCTTTTTCCTCTCTTCTCCTCAATCTACATTTACAGAAGACTGAATTGATATGGCAGGTAGACAAATCACTAGTGTATAATTTAAATAACAGAACTAATTTCTTAAGAACATTAAAGTTAGAAATTCTAACTGAATTCTTCTCTTTTTCAAGCCACATAATTTACTTATCACAGTACTTTGGTCTCCTAAGAAAATCAGGTACTTCTAACAAAAGCCTTAGTAAAGGCATGTACTACTAAGATTGTGGCATATTTTCTGAATCATGATATAAAAAGATTCACTCCCGAGACAGGGGATCTTAAAAATGAGCTAAGGGCGCTCGGGCATAGTGGCTCACACCCGTACTCCCAGCATTTTGGGTGGCCAAGGCAGGCAGATCACCTGAGGTCAGGAGTTTGAGACCAGCCTGAGAAACATGGTGAAACCCTGTCTCTACTAAAAATACAAAACTAGCCAGGTGTGGTGGTATGAATCTGTAGCCCCAGCTACTTGGAGGCTGAGGCAGGAGAAACTGCTTGAACCCAGAAGACTGAGGCTACAGTGAGCCAAGATGCCACCATTGTACTCCAGCCTGGGCAACAAGAGTGAACTCTGTCTCGAAAAAAAAAACCTAAACAAACAAACAAACAAACAAAAAAAAAAAGAAACTAAGGTCAAAAATACTATTTGGCTTTAATTCTTTAAGCTGTTTAGATGTCCATGACATAGCCAATAAAAATATTGTTCCTATAATCAGGAATAGATTGTTAACCATAGAATGCCTCTAAAAAAACAATTTAATTTTCTTTGAAATGCTGTCACTAAAATTAACTGCAACTTTATTTATATGACCGTCTGTGGTTTTCATGTATGCCTAAAAAGCACAAGAGAAAGATAAAAATATCCGAGAATTGGAAAAGTAGTCATTTTGTTTGGTTTAGCTTACTTTCATATTTTTATTTTTAAAATCCATCTGAATTAAAGTTCACCATTTTTCAAAAAAAAAAAGAAGGCAATTTCTTTATGTAATAATGCAAAGAATAAATTCAGCATCCTCTAAATTAATTTTGGAATTTAATTAATTAGTGAATGAATGACTAAAATCCTTTTCCACCAGTTGTAAGGCTGAACGTGTCTGTTTTTCATTTAGAACTCCAATACATCAAGTATGTGTTCCCTGGGAAGGATAAGTGGCAATAGAAAATAATTTGAATATAATATTATGTTCTGAACCCATATGTGTTCTCAGATAAAATAATAAAGTTGGTCCCTATTCAATAACACTTCTCAACCTTCTCTTAACATTTCTCAACCTTAGTTCTTTCAAATCATAGAATTGTTTTCAGATTCTGCATTTACACTAAAATACTAACTATAGCTAATACCAATCTGCATTTACACTAAAATACTAAACATTTACACTCAATCACACTAAAAGGGACACTGAAACAGGTTTTCAAAACTTTTATAAACAAATGCCTGGTTCTTCACACTGTAAGGCCAATTACTGGTATTTACAGGCATATAGGGAAAAAGAGAAAGGAATGCAAAGGGTTCTCCAAAAAGCCATTTTCCTTGGATCCTCACATTCCTTCCCCATTTTTAAATGCCAAAATTCAGGATTTACCCTCTCTACGGGGCTACAGAACTCTCAGCTTTCTTTACATGGCTCAGTTTTAACAATCAAAACTAAGCACTTAGCAACGTATCTCTAATTTTCAGTGAAACAAAACTGGACAGTCATTAGCTAGAATGAGAAAATTTACAATTTTCAATACAAAATATCTAATAGATATTTCTGATCCATGCTAACAAGAGAATGAACAATCGTTCCTGTGGGTGAGGTGCTGAGCCATGTTGAACAAACAGTAACAATACTAATTAAACAACCAGACAACTCATTTATGAGAGACATTGTTCTAAGCATTTTATGAGTATTTTTTCCACTTTATCTTTACAACAACCTATGAGCTTAATATAACCATTATCCTCATTTTATAGGTAAGTATCTGCTGCTCAAAGTAGTTGAGTGACTTGTCAAAAGTCATACTATGCAGCTGAGATTTCAACCTAGGCACTCTGTTACAGAGCCTACACTCTTAACTATCATATTATTTCAAATGTCTTCTCAACAGGACTGCTTTGAAGAACACTGCTTCTATGTCTGTATGTATGTGTGAATCCATAAACACAACGTAAATAGGAACACACACACCCCCAAGTAAATTTGAAGATCCAGACTTCATAGACATATTACAAAGTACTTTAGTACTCACCTTTCCAGTCCCTCATTTTACCAGCATGGATCCACCACCAGATAGAATATCTTGGGCAGCATAAATTATGTTCAACCAATAAATTCCTCTAAAATGACTAACAACAACAACAAAAGGAGCTGACCTGCACTATTATAAGATAACTTTCAGACCCTGTAGCTAAAAAAAAAAATCTACTTTATGATTTCAAGACCAAGTTCAAACCATGACAGGTCATCATTAAACAAACTTTTGGTTTTTTATTTATCTGTGTTTTTTGTTTGTTTGTTTGTTTGTTTTTACTAAGACAATACCCTGGTCATTTTCAGGAAAAAAAAATATATAATGTATATCCCTGAAGCTACTAGGCTAAGAATTTTACTAAAGAATCAGAGGAATTTTTCTGCTTCTGAATATATGGAAATCATCAATTTCATCTTTAATATTAGAAGTTTAAATGAGAAAAAGAAGAACAAAATACAAATTCTAGAATCAATATATTCAAAGATAACTGTACTTGGGGGACTAGGAAGGAAGATAATTATTTCTGGTACTGTAATATGTTACAATTAAATTATCAAATTATGTAATACCAAATGTAACATAAATTTAAAAATCAATGTGACAAAAAAGAAAAATAACATTATAAACATGCAATAATACAACAACCACTTACCAACTCAATTCCCTGTGGAAAAGGTGTATCATCCCAGTCCTTCTGTGGAAATCTCTGGATGATTTTCCCCAGACCTTCTCCTGACCCTGTTAATAAAATCAAAGTAAATCAGTTATAGGATACTAAAAAATACAAATATTCATTCTACTCTTATTTCTAAATGAATATTTGATAAATACGTTAATAAACTGATTAAACATTTTCAAGTTTTAAAAAACATGTAAGTATTCACCATCTAAACATTATACAGTTGGACCTCCGTATCCATGGGTTTTGCATCTGCAGGAGTCACCCAACCATGAATTGAAAATATTTGGGAGGAAAAAAACAATCAAATTAACAACACAACAATTCAACAATACAAATCTTAAAAATACAGTATAACAAATATTTCCATGCCATTTTCACTGTATTAGGCATCATAAGTAATCAAGAAATTATTTAGAGTATATAGGAAAATATGCATAGATTATATGCAAATATAAGGAATTTGAGGATCCATGGATTTTGGTATCTGTGACAGTTCTGGAACAAATCCCCTGCAAACACCCAGGGATGACTGTACTGAAATAACGGGCAATCTCTACCCTATAAACTCTTTCTTCTTCTTCTTCTTCTTTTTTTTTTTTTTTTTTTGAGATAGAGTCTTGCTCTGGTGCCTGGCCTGGAGTACAGTTGTATGATCTTGGCTCACTGCAACCTCTGCCTCCTGGGTTAAGCGATTCTCCTGCCTCAGCCTCCCAAATAGTTAGGATTACAGGCACCCACCACCAGGTCTGGCTAATTTTTGTATTTTTAGTAGAGACAGGGTTTCTCCATGTTGGCCAGGCTGGTCTTAAACTCCTGACCTCAAGTGATCCGCCTGCCTTGGCCTCCCAAAGTGCTGAGATTACACGCTCCAGCTCCCAGCCCAGCCACTACTCTTACAAACTCTTAAAAGACTGACTGATATATGTGAAAATCTAAATAACACTAGTCAGAGGCATTGAAATCTAGAGTCTCTACCACATTATGGGAGTAACTGCCCTTTGTGCCCCAATAAGGAATTCATCCCAAGTTGAAATTTAAGAACTTTGCTATGGAGATGAAGTAATTTTAAGTGACAAAGGAAATGGCACCATTAGCGTACAGTTATGGATTGTAAGTACTGTTACTGGTTAAAGATTTTTAGGCTGCCCTGGGAAACTGACCATTGTTTAGGCAGGATTTCCCAACATCAGCACTACTGACGTTTGGGGATGGATGCTTCTTTGGGGTAATGGAGGTTGTCCTGTGGACTGGAGAATGTTTAGCAGTATCCCTAGCCTCAACTGCAAGATTCCAGTAGCATTCCCTACCACCAGCAAGTTGTTTCAACCAAATATGTTTCCAGACATTGACAAATGTCCCCTGGGTTGAAAACCACGGATCTCTATCACTGTTGTTATAAAATTATCCTGTGACACCAAAGAATGAATCAACTTATAGTTGAACTTTAGGGATGTAATCTGTGAGTAAATTAGGGATGGAAGGTACATGTTAAATCTAAACTACTTGTTGCTATACTTTTTAAAGATCTTCATGTTGCTTGCATATTCTGCATGTTGTCCTACTTCATATGAAATGAAGGCAACAGTATTCTGATTATTTGTTTTGTATACTTAACTTGAGGAAGTCTTTATGACAGTTTGATTTTGTTAATATACTTTAAAAAAATCATCCACTATGACTTCTCAACCTCATCCCTATGAATTCAAGTTCTCCCTTGCCCCTAACCTAAAATGCAAACAATTTATGGCCAAATTTTTATGTTTAAAATATAAATGGAGGCTGGGCGCAGTGGCTCACGCCTATAATCCCAGCACTTTGGGAGGCTGAGGCGGGTGGATCACGAGGTCAAGAGATTGAGACCATCCTGGTCAACATGGTGAAACCCCGTCTCTACTAAAAATACAAAAAATTAGCTGGGCATGGTGGCGTGTGCCTGTAATCCCGGCTACTCAGGAGGCTGAGGCAGGAGAAGTGCCTGAACCCAGGAGGCGGAGATTGCGGTGAGCCGAGATCGCGCCATTGCACTCCAGCCCGGGTAACAAGAGTGAAACTCCGTCTCAAAAAATATATATATATGGAAAGTTACATTCACTTTACTGACCAACTCAAAACTATTCTGAAACAAGGGCAACCAAAATCCATTTGAAAAAGACAAAAATATTCTCAATTAAAATTAACAATTGCTGCAGTACAGTAACTTATCTCATGTTTCAGAGGAATGAAGACTTTCGTTCAAAGTAAATTAACTTTTCATCACAGGCACTCTTTCTTCAAAATCCACCTCAAGCATCACCACTTATGACATACCAAGCAGGGCTAATGAAACAAATTGCTAGGTGCTGGAGGTACACAAATGAAAAAGACACAGTCCCTGTCCTAAATGAACTCATAATCCATTTGGGGAAACAAACAAATAAACTGATAATTTCAGTTATGTTATGGTAAGCTCAATGATAGAAGGGAAGACAATACAAAACTTTCAGGAAGAAATGACAGCAAGCTTGCTTTCTTTCAGTAACCAACTTATAACCCCAAGCACCTGACATACTGAATTCCTGGCATACAGTCTACACCAAGTAAAATGTTTACTTTAATAAATTCTTTGGTACTGGCTGAAATTGTTTTAAGTTTATTCCTTCCTTCTTTTTTTTTTTTTTTTTTTTGAGACGGAGTTTCGCTCTTTTCACCCAGGCTAGAGTGCAATGGCACGATCTCGGCTCACCGCAACCTCCTCCTCCTGGGTTCAGGCAATTCTCCTGCCTCAGCCTCCTGAGTAGCTGGGATTACAGGCACGCGCCACCATGTCCAGCTAATTTTTTGTATTTTTAATAGAGACGGGGTTTCACCATGTTGACCAGAATGGTCTCGATCTCTTGACCTCGTGATCCACCTGCCTCGGCCTCCCAAAGTCCTCCCTTCTTTTTAAAGAGATAATGTACTTATTGTATCATGTTTAACCAGGTGTCCCTACATTGTTTATTCAGTTCTGAAAGCCATATCTAATATATTTTAGGTTCAAGAAATATTTATCATATTAATTTTCTTTTAGACAGAGTCTCACTCTGTTGCCCAGGCTGGAGTACAGTGGCACAATCATGGCTCACTGCAGCCTTGACCTCCCAGAGTCAGTGATCCTCCTACCTCAGTCTCCAAGTATCTGGGATTACAGGTGCAGACCACCCCAGCTAATTTTCCTATTTTTTTTTAGAGATGGGGTTTCCTCACATTGTCCACATTGGTCTTGAACTTCTAGACTCAAGCAATCCACCCACCTTGGCCTCCCAAAGTGCTAGGATTATAGCGTAAGCCACCACACTGCGCCCAGCCCAATCATATTAATTTTTACTAATTATAAAAGTAATGGTAATTATAAAAGTAACTGCAGAAGAATTTTAAATACATAAAAACATAAAGAAATCACCCATAATCCCACACCTGGAGACAATTATTATTAATATTTGGACTATCCATTTATTCCTAGGTTTTATTTCATAAATGTCATTTTTTTCTATAGAATGAATACCACACTGAACCTAACTTTACACACTGGTTTATTACTTAATAAATTTAAAAGGGGCTTTGATGTTGTTGAACAGAATTTTTCTAGTTTCTCACTATTATAAATAATACAACAAACATCTTTATTTACACTACTTTGTAAATAAAGATTTACAAATCTTTATCCTCATCTCACTTTATCCTCCTCCCACTTTTCCTCAAAAAAATACTCTTTTCCAGATTCTACCTCTAGTAAGCTGCGGCAGCACTGTAGCATCTGTTAGCAAATGTCTGACGCATTCTGACAATATTTCTTCCTTTTACTGAAGCTAGAATTGGTGTGTATATCCTTATAAGAACCTAAACGAGACCACACTACTGTAAGAGGCACTTTGATAGATCAAGTTCTTTCAAACTAGAAGAGGATCTGGAAACAATTACAGTCATACTTGGGAGATATTGCAGGTTTAGTTCCAGTCCACAGCAATAAAGTGAATATTGCAGTAATGTGAGTCACACAAATTTTTTGGTTTCTCAGTGCATTTAAAAGTTATGTTTATACTATACTGTAGTCTGCTAAGTGTGCAACAGCATTATGTCTAAAACACGTACATGTTTTAATTTAAAAATGCTTTATTGCTAAAAAAAAAATGCTAACACTCATCTGAGGCTTTAGCAAGTTGTAATCGTTTTGCTGGTAGAATGTCTTGCTTCGATGTTCATGGCTGCTAACTAATCAGAGTGGTGGCTCTGGCAATTACTGTAAGTAAGACAAAAGTGAAGTTTGCCGTATTGATTGACTCTTCCTTTCATAAAAAATTTATCCATAGCAGGCAATGCTGTTTGATGGCATTTTACCCATGGCACAACTTCTCTCAAAAATTTAAATTATTCTTCTTGAACCCTGCTGCTGCTTTATCAACTAAATTGATGTAATATCCTAAATCCTTTGCTGTCATTTCAAAAAATTCACAGCATCTTCTCCAAAAAAGATTCCATTTCAAGAAACCACTTTCTTTACTCATCCATAAAAAGCAAATCCTCATCTGTTAAAAGTTTTATCATGAGATTTCAGTAATTCAGTCACATCTTCAGCCTCCACTTCTAATGCTAGTTCTCTTGCTATTTTTACCACAACTGCAGTTCCTTTCCCTACTGAAGTCTTGAACTCCTCAAGGTCATCCATAAGGATTGGAATCAACTTTTTCTAAGTTAACAGGTTCATATTTTTGCCTCCTCCCATGAATTATGAATGTTATAATGGCATCTATAATGGCAAATCATTTCCACAAGGCTTTCAATTTACTTTGCCCATATTCAAACAGAGGATTCACTATCTATGGCAGCTATAGGTTTATGAAATATATTTCTTAAATAGTAAAACTTGGGAGTCAAAATGACTCTTGATCCATGGGCTGCAGAATGGATAGTGTGTTAGGAGGCATGAAAACAACATTAATCTCCTTTCACATGTCCATCAGAGTTTTCATGTTACCAGGTGCACTGTCAATGAGCAGTAATATTTTGAGAAGAATCCTTTTATGAGAAGTAGGTCTCAACAGTGGGCTTAAAATATTCAGTAAACCATGCTATAAACAGATGTGCTGTCATCAAAGCATTGTTCCATTTACAGAGCAGACAGTGTAGATTTAGCATAATTCTTAAAGGCACTAGAATTTTCAGAATAGTAAATGAGAAATAATTTCAATTTGAAATCACCAGCAGCATTAGCTGCTAAAAAGACATATAAGCCTGTTCTTTGAAGCTTTGAAGCCAAGCATTTACTTCTGCTCTCTACCTCTGAAACTCCTAGATGGCATCTTCTTCCAGTAGAGCCTGTTTAATCTACAATGAAAATCGGCTGTTTAAGGTGCCTGCCCTCACCATAATCTTAGCTAGATCTTGCATAACTTGCAGCAGCTTCTACATAAGCACCTGCTGCTTTACCTTGCACTTTCATATTACAGAGACAGCTTCTTTCCTTAAATCTCATGAACCAATCTCCAGCTTCAAATTTTCTTGTTCAGCTTCCTAAATTTTCTCAGTCTACATAGAATTGAAGAGAGTTAGGGCATTGTGCTCAGGATTAGGCTTTGTCTTAAGAAAATGTTGTGGCTAATTTCATCTATCCAAACCACTCAGGCTCCATATCAGTAATAAGGCTGTCTCATTTTCTTATCATTTGGATTCACAACGTCGCTGATGGTACAAGAGGCCTAGTGTTTGGCTTATCTTGGCTTTTGACAGGTCTTTTGGCTTATCTTGGCTTTTGACACATCTTCCTCACTAAACTTAATCATTTCTAGCTTTTGATTTGAAGTGAGAGCCAGGCAACTCTTCCTTTCACTTGAACTCTTAAAGGTCACTGTAGAGTCATCAACTAACCTAGTTTCAAGATTGGCATGCCTCAGGGAATAGATAGGATTTAGGAGAGGGATAAAGATGATGAAATGGCTGGTCAATAGTGCAGTCAGAACACATAAAACATGTATGTATTGAATTTGCCACCTTTCATGGGTGTAGTTTGTGCTATGCCAAAACAAAACAGTAATATCAAAGATCACTGACTGCATATTACCAAAACACATATAATGAAAAATCTTGAGACACTGCGAGAATTACCAAAATGCAACAAAGACACACAAAGTAAGCCCAAGCTGTTGGCAAAATGGAGCTGATAGACTTGTTCAATACAGGGTTGCCACAAATTTTTTATTTAAAAAAAAAAAATCCACTAGATCTATAAAGCACAATAAGCAAATCTTAATAAATAAAAAGCAAAGAACAATAAAACAAAGTATGTTTATATATAAAAAGAAGATTTAGTCAGAACATTTTAGGAAAATAGTAAGGCCAGGCATACTGGTTGCCACGTGTAATCCCAGGAATTTAGGAGGCCCAGGAGGGAGGAGGCCAGAAGCTTGAGACCAGCCTGGGCAACATATTAAGACCCCATCTCTACAAAAATTAGCCAGTAATGGTGGTGCAAACCTGTAATCCCAGCTACTCGAGACTCAATTGGAACCCTTTTGCATTGTTGGTGGGAATGTCAAATGGTATGCCTATGGAAAATATGAAATATGGAGGTATGGAGTATGAAGGCTTCTCAAAAAATTAAAAATAGAACTACCATATGTTCAACAATTCCACTTCCGGGTATATTTCCAAAGGAATTAAAAGTAGGATGTTAGTCAGGCATAGAGGCATGCTATTGTAATCCCAGTAATTTGGATGACTTAGGCAGGAGGACTGCCTGAGGGCAGGAGTTGTCAAAATTGAGTCGGCATTTTGATTGTGACCTGTCACTTAAGGTTATATATATACATGAAACAGGGTTAAGAACATGGACTCAGGATCCAGGTTACCTATACTCTATTCCAGTTCTACCATTTCTTGACCCTGAGAAAATTACATTACTTCTCTGTGCTTAATTTCCTCCATACAAAAAAGGAAGACACCATTACCTCTTAGAGTTCTTGTGAAGAAGAATTTAAGTTAATGCACATATAAAAATATATAACAGTATGAGTATGCACATGTTTGTCAGAATAGTCCTCCAACCTAAACATAATAGTTGATATTACTGAGCCATTGAATATAGTTGAGATTACTGAGCCGTTGTAGATAATATAGAGAAGAAAACTATTATTGTTCTAGACAACTATGCTATTAACAATGAAGACTGGTGTTATATGAGGTCTTCTGGTAGCCATAAGACTCCTGATTTACTGGAGTTACTTTTGACTGAAATATGTAAATCTCTTTTTAAAACATGTTTAATGCTGTTCTGTACCTGTACAAAAGATGTTTCAGACTTAAGTTTTATCTTTGTTAAATTTTTTTAGTCAGCTTAGTACAGGCATTTTTTAGATCCTATGTCTGTTACCTAGTGTATTTATATCATCTTTTATTTAACTTACTTTAGTTACAGACACATACTATCAAATGCAACCATTTTAAATTAACAGTCTGATATATACCGACAAACTCTCAACAAAAACAATTGCAGGCCAGACGCTGTGGCTCACACCTGTAATCCCAGCACTTTGGGAGGCCAAGGTGGGCAGATCATGGGGTCAAGAGATCAAGACCATCCTGGCCAACATAATGAAACCTCGTCTCTACTAAAAAATACAAAAATTAGTTGGGCACGGTGACACATGGTTGTAGTCCCAGCTACTCGGAAGGCTGAGGCGGGAGAATTGCTTGAACCCGGGAGGTGAAGGTTGCAGTGAGCCGAGATGGTGTCACCTCACTCCAGTCTGGCGCCTGGCAACAGGGCGAGACTCCCTCTCAAAAAAAAAAAAAATTACAGTACAATAAAAACAAAATTGAGGATGTTACATTAAAATACTGCTCAAGGAATTCCTCCAGAAAATATTTTCCCCAAAAAATTCATCAATATTGGCCTAAGTCTCATTATAATTTCCCAACTATAATCAAAATTTCCTCAGGATAAAAGTCTTGGTAAAAACATGCTACATACACATTACTGACATTGGCACCAGTCCTTCTATTCCATTCTATCTCAAAACAATCTGCTTGGAACTTTAGCACTGTACCAGCTCCTGTTCTTCTCTCCTTCATTGAAAATATCACCTCAGAAGAAATGGCTAAAGCAAAGCGTAACACTAGAAAATCTGACATTTGGGTACATGTATTGATTTACTCATTTTAATAGACTAGAAGCTGATTTAAAGAAATTGGTGCAAAGACAGAACTAAGATGAAGGCCATATTCAACTTGCAAGCCCCAAGTTTCCCATTTGTGACTTGGAAAACCTGCTTGTGAGCATATTTTTTTTTAATGTTATTTTCTTGTTCACTAAAAGACCTGTGTTACAATACCAAGACAGCCAGAAAATCAAAGTTCACCAAAATAAGTAGATCTAATTGTGCCAGTATAGACCAACTTTTAAAAGATAAGGAAAATAAAAACTGTTTGTTCACTGAAAAGAAAGCATGCAGGAAATCATTCTACAAAAGGCTTTCATATTTAATCCATTTACCATTTAATGAGAGAAGTCTGTTTATTTCAACTGAAATAAGCCTTTCTGCGGTTATTTAAAAAATTTAGGTAATGTGATTTTCTGATTTCCCAGTACAATCTTCTATTATTCAAAAGGTTTATTTGGAACACACAAGCTATTTTTCCGAGACTTACACTTAGTAAAGAGCCCATAGGCTTTTACAGAAGTGAAAAAAAATGCATTTTTACTGGCTCACGCCTGTAATCCCAACACTCTGGGAGGTCAAGGTGGGGATATCACTTGAGGTCAGGAGTTCGAGAACAGCCTGGACAACATGGTGAAACTCTGTCTCTACTAAAAATACAATCACTGAGCAACAGAACGAGACTTCTTCTCAAAAAAAAATGCATTTTTAAAGTTGATGAGAATACATAAAGAACAAGGTATATCATTAAAAATAATAAACAGCAGCTACACTTTAATCCTTATAAACTTACAATTCATTGAGAATTTATAAATCCAGCAATTCAGAGAATGTCAAGATTAAGAAAAAGAAATGAATACAGACTGAAATTAAAACTAAACATGATCTAACATTTTGATGAAATTTTTCAGATTGCATCATTTTACTCAATTAAAATGTCTTCTTTAACAGCAATGAAGAAAGAATGGCTGGCAGTCTGGAATGCTGTGAAAACTATATGGTTGTATATCAACATTTAAGAAACAAAGTCTCATCAAGTCCCTTCTCCAAATATTCACTGAATGTATTTCCACCCCCAGCATCATTCACAATCACTCTAGTAGTTCAAACTCTCTTCATCTTCACCTGGATAACAGCAGCAGCCTCATCATCTCCCTGCTTCCTGTTTCACTTCACATCCGAGTCTCAAGTTTCTGGCAGTCTAGAAATAAGCCCTGCAAAATCAAGTTCTTTACACTAACTTCTATGATCAAAATAATTCAGTAATTCTCCCACTCGCTACATAATAAAATAGTCCAAAATCACTACCATGGGGACTTCTACCTCACCCAAGATGGAGTAACGAGGTCTGAATTTACCCTCCAACCTGCGACAAATTAAAAAACCACAAAATCTACAAAACAATGGTTTTCAGATACCTGAAGTCAGGCGTTAGAGGACAGTGAACCCAGAGAGAAAGAAAACAAATTATGTGAGCCCTATAATTTCCCCAGCTTATTTTTTGGTAAGAGTTTCTATACAAGATCTAGATTCTTGGGGTGGTGGGGAGGCGGGGATAGTGGGGGACGGTTTCCAGACTGCAGTCCAATCAAGGAAAATCCAGGTGGAATACTGGTGAAACTGAAGCAATTGAGTTGGGAGCCCAGGGAATCCAAAGAAGTTAGAGTTCACAGAGTACCGAAGAGAAGAGAGATTAACAGAGAGAAAGAAATTCTCAGAGACCTGCAGAAGGCTGAATGAATCACTTGAAAGGGACAGAAAGAAAAATCTCTAGAAGTTACACAAGGCCAGGGACTGTTATTTTTCCCAACAGCCAAAAAGAAAAAACAAAAAAACTTGCATAATTCGCTAGGCATCAGTCAGAGAACCCAGAGGGTATATTGCCTCAGTGTGAAAAATTAACCCGAGATAAAATCCTCTGTAGACCTAACAAAGGTGGAAAATGAGCCTCAAGGTTCAAATTATTTCCAAGTGACTTAATTATATCTCAGAACAAAGTTCATAAATATTTATAGGAACACACAATTATCCAGCAATCAAGAGAGTACAATTCAAAACATCTAACATACAAACAAAAATCACTAGGCATGAAAAGCAGAAAAGTATGGGCCATAAGGAGGACAAAAATCAATCAACTGAAATAGAATCCAAATTGATCCAGGTATTAATTAGTAGATAAATGCATACTAAATTATCATTATCATTATATTGCATATTTTCAAGAATATAAAAGTAGAAAATATATTGGATATAGCTTATGAATTAGATACTACCAGGAAAAAAAGGTTAATGAAGTCATAGAAACTTCCAAAATGAAGCAGAGACAAACAGACTGGGAAAAAGGAAAAAAAAAAAAAAAAAAACAGAGCTGTGGAACAACTTCTAATGGCCTAATATGCATGCTTGTAATAGGAGTCAGCAGTCCCAGGATGGAGGGGAGGGGATGGAGATATCTGAAGCAATAATGGCCAAATTTGATGAAATCTTACTTCCAAATATGATGAAAACTATAAATACACTGATCAAAGAAGCTAATCAAATTCCAAAGAACACACAGAACTCAAAAAGGTATATCATAATAAATTACTTAGATATGAAGATGAATATCTAAAAACAGCTGGAGAAAATTTTTGTTACTCTGCATACATTATGCAGAGAAACAAAGATAAGAAGGACAGCAGACTTCTCACTATAAACAGTGTAAGTTAGAAGACAGTGGAGCCACATCTTTAAATACTGAAAGGAAAAATGTCAACCCAATATTTTATACCCAGAGAAAATACCTTTCAAGAAAAAAGCTGAGTATATCTATACAATCAAATATTATTTGAACATAAAAAGGAATGAATGCCGGGCATGGTGGCTCACATCTATAATCCCAGCACTTTGGGAGGCCAAGGCAGGTGGATCATAAGGTCAATAGATAGAGACCATCCTGGCCAACAGAGTGAAACCCCGTCTCTACTAAAAATACAAAAATTAGCTGGGCATGGTGGCTTGCGCCTGTAGTACCAGCTACTCAGGAGGCTGAGGCAGGAGAATCACCTGAACCCAGGACATGGAGTTTGTAGTGAGCAGAGATCACACCACTGCATTCCAGCCTAGGCAACAGAGCAAGATTCCATCTCAAAAAAAGAGGAATGAAGTACTGATACATGCTACATATCATGGATAATCCTTGAAAACCATATGCTAAGTAAAAGAAACCAAACACAAAAGGCCACATATTGTATGAGTCCATTTATAGGAAATGCCCAGAAAAGTCAAATTCAAAGAGACAGAAAGTAAATTCAGGTTGACAAGGGCTTAAGGGGGTAAGGGAAGTGACTGCTAATGGATATAGGGTTTCATTGGGGAGATGAAATCTTTTAAGTAAATAGTGGTGATGGCACTTGTTCTCACTTGCATGTGGAAGCCTAACAATGAGAACACATGGACACAGGGAAGGGAATAACACATAACACACACTGGGGCCTGTTGTGGGGAGGGGGTCAGGGGAAGGGAGAACATTAGGATAAATAGCTAATGCATGTGGGGTTTAATATGTAGGTGATGGGATGACAGGTGCAGCAAACCACCACAGCACATGTTTACCTATGTAATAAACCTACATGTCCTGCATATGTATCCCAGAACTTAAAGTTTAAAATTAATAGTGGTAATGGCTACACAACTCTTTGAATATACTAAAACCATTGCATTTTACATTTTAAAAGGATGAACTTCATGGTATGTAAATTATATCTTGATAAAGGATTTTTTTAATGAATCTCTGATCAGACACAGGGGTATAGACTCATTTCTTCTTGCTCTTCCCCACTAAGTATAAGCCTATAAATCACACATGAGGCAACCAAAGGAGAACTATGAAAGGTGGTAAGAGGAAAGTAAACTGGTTTATAACCCTAAGGATGGAGGAACAACACAATGGCAGGACATCTTATGTATCTCTACCAAACGGAAGAAGGCAACCCGGGCCTAGCATGTCCCAATCCCCAAGCTAACAACAGAAGGCAGCCAAGGTAGGCTCACTCAACTCTCAGATCAAACAGAAGTTCCACTAACAACACAGGGAAAGCCCAGAACCATGAGCAAGGAAGAGATGGCCACAATGATAATCAGCAGCCAGAGAAAGCACTTTCCTTCACTCCTGGCCCTGACTTCCTTCCCCTAAAAAGAAATACCAGTGTAAGTAGGCATCACCAGCAAGAGATCCCATCACAATAAAGCAGGCTGGCCTGGGAAGCCTTTGTCCCCACAAGCCTGAGGCTCTCCTACACAACCAAGATATATTGAGGTGTCCAGCTAGCACCAGCAAGAGGTATCTCACTGGATCAAGTTACCTCAGCAGACATTTTGTTTCTATGAGCTTGAGAATTCCCTCCCCAATCCAGAAACACTAGGGTAGTCAGAGGACACCAGTAAGAGGAACGAGGAACTCCACTGTAACAAGCAGTCTGGCCCAGGGAGCCTCTTTGTCCTCATGGGTCAGAATCTCTCATGTACTCCCCAGTGACATCAGGGCAGTGAAATGGCACCAGTAATGAACATCGTGCCACAAAAAGTAGCCTGGTCCAGCAAAACCTCTTTGTCCCTGTAACCTGAAAGTCCCCTCCCCCCACCAAGAGACAATAACCTCAGGCAGCACCAATGGGAGTTCTAGTGCTGCCTCAGGTGACAGAAAGGGCCATATTCAATGGCCCTGGCAATAAAGAAAACCAAACAACCAAGAAAATCAAAATAACACTGCAAAGGCTCTGAAAATTAAACTGTCATTGGAACAACAGCCTACAAAATTAGACTATGGTCTACACGCTAACTCTAAACACAAAAACTAACATGAAAAGCCAAAATGTCCAGAATAAAGTAAAAAAGCACCCATCATACCAAGAACCAGAAAAGATCACAACTTGAATGACAAAAAGACAATAACTGATGCCAACAAAGACATAAATCAGATGTCAGAATGATGTGCAAAGATTCTAAAGCAGCTACCTTAAAGTACAGCAAATCATAAATTCTCTTAAAACAAATGAAAAATAGAAATATCAGCAAAGAAATGTATTATAAATCAAACAGAAATTACAAAACTAAAAAATAAAATATTCAAAATTAAAATCTGCATGGATGGTTTCAATAGTAGAGTGAAAATGGCATAGCACAGAATCAGTGAACTTGAGGTGAAATCAGTAGAATTTACACAATCTGAACAACAGAGAGAAAGTAAATTAAAATATAAAGAACAGAACACTGGAGACCCATGGGAGATCCAAGAAAACAAAAGATCTACTATTCATATCACTGGAGTCCCAGAAAAGAGAAGAGAAAGAGGGAACTGAAAGAATATTCAAAGAAATAATGGGTAAAACACTCCCAAATTTGGTGAAACACCAAACTACATATTCAAAAAGTTGAGTGAATCTCAAATAAATCTACACTAAGACACATCATTATTAAACTTGTGAAATTAAAAACAAAGAAGTCTTAAAAGAAGGCAGAGAGAAACATTTTACCTACAGGATAACATCAATTCAAACAACAGCAAATTTCTCATTAGAAACCATGAAGGACAGAAGAAAATGGCACACATTTCAAGTGCTGAAAGTAAGAACTAACAACTATGAATTCTATTTCCAGCAAAACGACCCTTAAGGAATGAAAGGAAAATCCAGACATTCTTGGACAACAAACAAACAATCCTAAATTAACATTGAAGATTGGCTGAAGGAAGTTGTTTATACAGAATTGAAATAACAAAAGAAGCAATACTGGAGCATCAGTGGTAGACCAGAAACACAAAACCAAGTCATGCTAAATCTAGTTCTCAAATACTTCTCCAGTCCAATAGCTGATGTCAACTGACTCTAAACTTCTTCCCAGGGCAATATTCTTCATCCTTATTCCAAAAACCTTTAAGATTGCTTAAAACTTCTCTGTCCTTGAAATTTACTGCTTGCCTGACTTGCAACCTTTAGCTCCTATACTATCGCAGCGGTGGGGAAAGGAGGGACCAGAGGGCACTGTCAGAATTAAATATTTTTTCAACACAAAACTTCGTCGCAGTATGACCATAACAGATAAGTTTAGCCCTAGGGCCCTCTCCTAATATTTCCTTTTCTATGGAAAAAAAAAAACTAGACCACAAAATAACAAGCCCAAAGACATAATAATTCATATTTGTTCTCACTATAACAAATGGAAAACAAGCTCAACCCTCTCTCACACGCAGTTATTTACTTAAAGACAACGACTGTGTCTTATCAAAGGTAAATATAATATCTATTTCCCTTATATTCTGAGCACAAGGGCCTATTAAAACACCACTATATTAAAGCTATCAATGGTAAGTATGAATAAACAGAAATAACCTAAAATATAAATATCTTCCCATGGTTGATATCCTCAAACTAATCTAAGAAAGTCCTCAAGAAAAACAGTGTAATGTTTTGAAAAGAATACTACATTGGTAATCAGGAGATTTGAGGCTTATCTTAGCTCTGTCACTAACTGGTGACCTTAAGCAAATCCTCTAACTTCTCGGAGTCTTGGTCTCCCATCTGTAAAGTGATCTTAGGTCCCTCCTGGCTCAAAACTTCTAGGCATGGTCAACCAACAGAAAATGTGAAATAAACACATCTACCACTAGATGGCATAAAACTATGATTGTTGATTCAAAGCAGACCAAAATCTCCTCCAGATAGATTACCTTGTTAGGAAAACTACCAGTTTAAGTTATGCCAATTTAAACTAAGTCTCAATAACTTGTCTGCTGGCAAAGAACTCCTAGCTACTTCATAAACACTTTCATTTTGTATGATGTACAATAAGAAACCTCTTTCTCAACTGGTTGCAGTTATCATGAACCAAATGGAAAATTTACAAACACATGCTTATTATGTAATTCTGAGAAAATAACTTTACAACAAAGGAGAAGGTAAAGGAGGTGGTGAAGACGTGGGGCAGGAAAGAATATAGGTAGAGAAACAGACGGGAGAATAAAAAAGGGTTTTTTTGGCAATTTCTGCAGTATTATCATAGATCTATGCCTATCAAGGTATAAAAATGTAATACCATTGTACCACAGAATATTTAGCCTCCCTTGATAATTCAGCAAAGAAAACATTCCCACATTTAAATTTCAGACACAATTCTCTGTTGTGACTTAACTGTATCACTTTCACTATGTTTAAGTTAAATTTAAGCTTTCCTCAAGCTGAAGATAAGACTAGTACAAAGCAAGTACTTACTTTTAGCACAGATTTTTAAAATACAACATTTTTTACCTAGGGAGAAAAGTTATTGATTGAAAAAAGGCAAAGGCCATCATATTAATCTTCCTTAAACAAGAAATTCATATCTGTGGCATAATGCAGCTGGACACAATACACATAAATTTCACATTGAAATTCATTCTACACGTCCCTATCAAAGTATTCCCGAACCCTAAGTCAATAAAGGAGAAGATACAAAAATCCTTAGTTCTCCAGCAACCTGTGCCTTCCAAATCAATTAGGCCTTTCCGATTACAGAAATACAGGAAGCAAATTTCTTCTTTTCAAATACAGTTTAAACATGTCCCCTGCCTACAATGCTCTCCTCTCCACAAATTTTTTTTTTTTCCATCTCTAACTTCCTATCTGCAACTCAAGGTTCACCCTGGAGCAACTACAGCACAGATAATCCAAGCCTTATGTTTTCTGCTCAGCTCTTCTCAAACTCAAACTTCCTATCCTGCAAAAAGAATTACAGATCGTTTATGTGTTCAAACAAGTTATGAGGCTGGTTATAATATACTTTACTACCAGATGTTTTCCTTAATGTTTCACTCTTCTGAAGACAATCATTTCCTTCTCCTAAAACATAAAACAGATTATTTCTCAAGCTCCCAATGATATTTGTACCCCCCATTAAGCATTTCCATAAACACAACAAATTAATCATGACCAAAGTTAGATTTTCGATCATTTCTACAAAACCTGCATCTTCTCCCCCTCCATTCTCTATCTCAGAGAATGGCATCTTATTCATCTAAGCATTCAGTGTCCCCATTAGGATTATGTTTAGCTGCATATGACGGAAAAACTAATATATTAACAGCTTAAGCAAGATAAAAGTTTATTTCCTCACATAAAAAAGGTGTCTCAAAGACAACATTCAGGATCAATGTCAGATCTATGGTCTCAAAGATCCAGCTTCTTCAGGTTCATCACTCCACTATCTACAGGTTTAGACCCTCATTCTAATTGTTTCATATGTATACTAGAGCTCCAAACATCACATCCATGTTTCATGTAGAAATCAAGAAGGAAGGAAGGAAGCTGGATATAGTGGCTCATGCCTGTAATCCCAACCACTTTGGGAGGCAGAGGTGGGAGAATCACTTTAGCCCAGGAGTTCTAGTCCAGCCCAGGCAACATGGTGAAAGCCGATCTCTACAAAAAGAACACAAAAATTAGCCAGGTGTGGTGGCGCACACCTGTGGTCCCAGCTACTTGGGAGGCTGAGGTGGGAGAATTGCTTGAGTCTATGAAATCAAGGCTGCAATAAGCCAAGATTGCTCCACTGCACTCCAGCTTGGGCAACAGAACAATACCCTATCCTGCCTCCCCCTACCACCGCCACACACTCACAAAGAAGAAGAAAAGAAAGAAGAGAAGAGGAAGAAAGGAGGATGAGGGAGACAAGAAGGAGAAAGGGGGAAGGAATAGAATATTTTAAAGAGAATTTCTGGAAGAACAATTTCACTTACATATCACTTGCCAAAGCCTTGTCACATGGTTACACCCAATAGCAAGGGAGTCTCTTAGTTAAGTGACAATTGCCCTGCTAAAAAACAAGAGTTTTATTTCTAAAGAAGGAGGAAAAAAATAGGTATTAGGGGGCAATGGCGGTTTCTACAAGAGTCTGCTCTTAGTCTGACAGGTGCCAAAACATCATGTAGAACCATCCGCTAACCAGGAACAGAGCAAACTCCCCAGGAATAAAGCCATGGGGTTGTGAGAGGAATCTCAATATAGAAAAAACCTCTTGTGGCCAGGTAGGGTGGCTCACACGTGTAATCCCAGACCCTCAGGAGCCTGAGGCAGGTGGATAACCTGAGGTCAGGAGTTCGAGGCCAGTCTGGCCAACATGGTGAAACCCCATCTCTGAGAAAAGCATAAAAATTAGCTGGATATAGTGGCATGTGCCTGTAATCCCAGCTACCTGGGAGGCTGAAGCAGGAGAATCATTTGAACCCAGGAGGCAGAGGTGGCAGTGAGCCAAGATCACACCACTGCACTCCAGCCTAGGCAATAAGAGCGAGACTCCATCTCAAAAAAAAAAAGAACCTCCTCCTTGCTCAATGTACATGTACTTTCAGCACTTGCATTTTGCCCAATCCCAGGTATAATACTTCTATTTGATGATGTAACACTGCTATGCATCCTCATGTCACTCAGATCCAGTGTTCAGGAATTTGTTCTCTGTGACATATTACAAGTCAGTAGCTTTTTTAGAGAAGATATAGTTAGCTCTAAAATGAAGGAGCCTTCACTGTGATTCTCCTGTTAGAGCCTGCCACAAATTCCACATAGCAACCAAATTGCAGTTTTATGGATTGTTGAGTAAAGAGGCTGGAGCAGTACACTTAAAATTTAGTATATCCTGACTTCAAACCCAGAGAGACCCACCAGTTACTGTGCTTCTTTGAGGTGGCAGTGAATACAAGATGCAGTTGCTTATCTTCTACTTCAGAAAGGACATTCCAATATATCCCAAAACACCTCAGAAATTTCACTAAGGTGTCATATCCTCAAATTTTTTATGGACTTCATGTCCTATCATCAGCTGTGTCTTTACAAAGGATCTAAGATGCCTGTTAGTTCTCTATCACAATGTCCTGTCAATCAGCATGATGTCATCACTGTAGGAGACCAGGATGATGTACTGAGGAACAGTGAGATGAACAAAATCCCTACAGACTAAATGATGGCACAGAGCTAAAATGCTGACCTAACCATGGAGGCAGTATGATGACAGTGTACTGCATTGCTGGGTATTCCTGATGTTCTCTGTTAATTAGATTCAGTAAGGCATTTGATAAATCAATAGCTAACTACCAAGTGCCATGTTCTGTTTCTAGCAAAGAGACCACATGTGGAACAGAAGATACAACTGGAGTAGTATAAGAAGCTTATGATAATACATCATCACTCTCCAAAATCTTCTGCATAGGTAAAACAAGAGTTAATGAAGGCTGATTAATATGGCACTAATCTCTGAGATTCAGGATATGAGGCTGCTTTGGTAAAAAGAACTTCAGGGGGTTACACTGGCTCTTCCTACCATAAAGTCCATTAACTCATGAATATGGGAACTAATTTGGGGATTCTTCCACTTGTTGAACATATTTATTCCAAACATGCAGTAAGAAACAAGATATAACCACAGTACAAATTCATGGACTATCAGGTCCACTATTAAATAATTTCAAGTCAACGCTCCATTCCATACTTGATTTCCATAAACTCCCATCTGCCTCATGGAACACAATGGTGTCCTGAGTCACTGGGATTTATCATTTGCACAGGTTCCAACAACCCCTGAAAGTTTTGAGGATTTGCCTTCTGATGAACAGTTATGCTCATAAATAACCAAAGATCCCTTTCTTTAGGGAAGGCTATGAAGAAAATTAATTGTGCCTACCCGTGATATTATCACGAAGTCCTTCCTCAAAGGAAGGTACCCTGCCTCTTTTTTTTTTTTAAGGAGTTCTAGATCTGTGAAGTGATAAAGCTATGGGTAGTAGACATTATGGAGACCTAAAATCAATCCTATATCCATTAGACCTAAAGTGTTCTGTTTTTGTTTGTTTGTTTAGTTTCCGCATCTAGAGCAAGAACCTTAGTGAGCTGCCCTTCCATGTAAGTCCTAGGAACTCCTTGATCAATTTGCATACTATATTAACCATGCCTACCTTGAGTCCGATGGTTAAGTTCTGTTACTTGCCTCTGACATTCCAGGAGTCCACTGAATTCAGAAAGCTCATTTTGTAGCAGCATCTCTTACATTCATACCAAGGTCAGAGAAGACAGTCACTACAGTACTTTTTAAGCATTCCAGCATTTCTCTCACTGTTGTATTTCCTTAAAGGTAGTAGAGAACATCTATCTTGGGGTAGGTACTTAGTTAGAGAGTAAGGAAGCCAGCTGCACAAAATAAATCCACCCAACATTCCTAATTCCCCAAGTTTCGCATCTCAACTTTACTCAATGTAGGTCACTACTGAATCCACATTTCAGACAAGCAAACAAGCAATTAGAACCAGTCCCAGCTGCTTGAGCAAGAACCAAATCTAAAATCTCTCATAGATGAATCTACATTAAATAGATTCAGCCCAAACTAAAATTAGATTCCTCCTTTCCTGGTAGAGCACCTCTTTGAATTTGATTTCATATCTATTGCATAAGTTTTTGCTAACATGAACTAGTAAAATTTTTGCAATTCTTTTGATGCATAAAACTTGTCTTTCATCATCAGGTTGGCCCCTTAAACTTCCTGGGATCTGACTCTAGCTATCGTTCTAGAGGTCAAAAGGTGGTGGGAATGGGAATTTAAAAAGCTATCACTCAACAAGCTGAAGTCATTACAGCATCTTTAAGCATCACTCAAAGGAGGAGAAGCTACTTCTGCTGTCAAGGGAGGTTCAGTACACACCACAGGTTAAGAATACCTGGAGTCATTCAAATGGTTCCATGTCATGATTCTAATCCCTAGAACCTCACTCTTTCCCAGTCAATAACCCAACTCACACCTATGAAATACAATGAAGCTCTGAGTTCGGTCTACACTGAACACAGTTAAATAACTTGTTGGATCAGAGTCTGTACCTGATTTAGGCTACGACAGCCCTGGAGTTATAAGACATAAAAGACTCTTTTAAGTCAATCACCAAATTCCTTAGTACTCTAACCATAACTTCAGCCAAGATTTAAAAATTTAACCCTGTGGTTTAAATTTTCTTTAAACCAGAATTTCTCAAACTAAACACTATTGACATTTTGGGCCAGGTAATTCCTTGTTGTTGCAGTGAGGAGATGACAATCCCGTGCAGCAGGATTCTTGGTCTCTACTCACTAGATACCAGTAGCACTCCCCTACCACAGTTCTGATAACTAAAAATGTCACCAGACATTTCCAAGTATTCCTTGGAGAGCAAAATCACCCCAGGCTGAGAACCACTGATTTAAACTCTACAGTAGAGTTAAAAACAGCCAATTCTCTCATATCTTTATATTCTTTTGCCTCCTAAAATATATAATCGGTTTAGCAAGGCTTTGCTTTCACAGGTACTTCATCCCAGGCAAGCACAGATGAACATTCGGTGCCACAAACTGGTTACCAGTGACCCTTGTATATTCCTTGAGGATCTGTTGCCCAAAACAGTTTTATGCCAATTTAATGGTCCAGGATCAGAATCCACTGCAGGTAGTTTAAGCAAAAAAAGGGGGTTTAAGATAAGAATCAGATGCTCACAAAAATCAATGGAAATATTAGAGAGGCAGAGTCTAGAGTGACTGAGCTCCTAGAAATAACTCCTAGCCCACAGAACCACTTTGCCTCAGCCACAATCACAGAGGCTGGTACCATCACTGCAGGAAGCTGGCAAGCAAGGAAGCTCCCGTAGAAGTTGCAGAATTAGAAAGCTACTGCTAAATGAGAAGGCTGCCATACAACTACTAGCTCAGAACCATTCTATTTTTCTCATAAGCTAAGCCCACATCTTCTCTCTCTCTCCCCATGTGGTTCACTTCCAAATCAAAGTGAAGTGAACTTTGATTTGGAAGTTGAAGGGTGGAACCTAAATCATGTCCAGAAAACAAAGCAGCCTATAGGGGAAGAAAATTTACTGGCCAAGAAGACTATTAGGCACTTTCATTCTGAAAGCTACGTTTCTCACTGTCATCTTAAAAACTGGTATTTTCCAAGAGATATAACCTATCAATTATTGCATTCCTGCATTTTTAACCTATCAATAATGCAGTTTCCTTAATTATATTGCAATAATGCAATTCCTGAATTGCTGAAATACAGATTCCAGACTAAGGTAAATGTCACCTTGTAAGAACTTCTTTGTGTAATTATCTCAAGTTCCAAAAAGGAAAATCCTCTGCATCAATAATAACCAAGGTGGGAGGATCACTTGAGCCCAGGAAGTCAAGGCTACAGTGAGCCATGACCGTACCACTGCACTTCAGCCTGGGTGACAGAGCAAGAACTTCACTCAAACAAACAAACAAACAAAAAAACATATACCTCTTAGGATTTTAAACTGCAACTTTCTCCCACCCTTACTACAATGAATTATCATTTCTTGCACAGACTACTGCAATACCTTCATAACTGCTCTCCCTGACTTCACTTGTCCACTTCAAATCACTTTCCCCAATGTACCAGAATTTATATACCAGGTTACTCCACTTAACTGACTTCTCATCACATTCAGAATAATGGCTGAATTTCCATCTGACTTACCAAATGCTCATCTATGTCCTTAACAGTACTCTAGTTTCAACAACCTATTTATAGCTCCTCAAATAAGTCAGGTCCATTCAAACTCATTTATCTGCTTTTGAGTATACTGTCCCTTCTGTAGACTTTCTCCTCTGTGATCTCACCTCCATCTCTCCTATTACCAGGTTAATATTTACACATATTAAAGTGACATCTCCTTTTAGGAATGTTTCCTGACACCCTGTGCCCCTAAACTGAGTGGTCCTTCCCTATGCTTCCATAATATCTTACTCAAAATCTTTAAGGGGGTAAAGGCAAACAGTTATGTAATCTTCTACAATAGGACTTAACTCTAAGACATAAAAGAAAAAAATTAAAATGATGCTAAGAGAAGGCTGAGGGATTATAGATCTCAATCATTTAAAAACTTCCTTTTTCCTTACACTGAGTCAAAATCTTCTTGAAGTACTCTTACCAACTGATGTCACCTGGAATAAGAAAAAATATATCTATTCATTCTTTAACATGATAGCTTCTCAGCTGTTTGAAGGCCATAATCATAATTCTCCAATCCTCTCTAATAGAACTAGTTTTCCCACCATAGACTGCTTTAATCCTTAACAGATAGTGTTCAACTAAGGTAGAACAATTTAAGGAATGTAGAATTGGTTCAGAGTAAGAACTTGTAAAAGGATTAAAAAGTAGAAAAAAATAAAAAATCGAACTCATCTTAGAAAAATGCAAAGATTTAAATAATACAAATAAATGCTTAAAGGAGAATTTTTTTTAAATCACTACAAATAATACAGGAGCTAAAAATAGAAAGCATAAGTATACCACTTTCCTTGTCTTTCACAGAAGGTAATCAATGGACACTATACATTTGCTAATTCAAAAAATAGAGGTTTAATGATATTATTTATTGTAATAAAGTATCCTCTAGACTGACAATATTAACACAGCTAACAGATAGATATAGGGAGGTAGAAGAAGATTGTTATTAAATATATGAAATTCTCCATCCTTCATATTGGAGAACTAATAGATGCTGTTTAAAGTTGTCCAGTATATTTATTGCTTGATAAAGCATCCACCAACAGAACAAAAACTGACTGAAAAGAGGTCTTATTTTGAGAAAGTAGGACTGAGTGTGCAAAAACATTATTCTTTTTTTCTTGGAAAGGATACTTTTTACTTTATATTCTTCTGTTTAATGACTGTTTTGTTTACAAAAGACAAACCGAAGCACACACACACAAGTAGCTTAATAAAACGGTTACTAATGCTATAACATGGTAGAAAATAAGGAGCAAATCTGTGATTACAAAAGATAATAAAAAGCAAATAACCCCTGACAACTTTAAGTAGTTTCTTCTATTTATTAGTTCTAAAGTATCATTGCCATAAAATTAAAAAAAACTGCTATAAGTCAGAGATGATGAGATGCCTCTACCAGAGGCCAAAATGTGCTGCTACTTCCTGATCATTTTTATGAGAGAAAAAACAGTAAGCTCTGTATTACTCTATTTTATATTAATCTGTGAAGGGAAGGATAACCTCTGTATTAGTCTGTTCACACTGCTAATAAGACATAACCAAGACTGGTTAATTTATAAAGGACAGAAGTTTAATGGACTCACAGTTCCACACAGCTGGGAAGGCCACACAATCATGGTGGAAAGCAAATGAGGAGCAAAGTCACATCTTATACAGCAAAAGGCAAGCAAGCATTTGCAGAGGAACCCCTGCTTTATAAAACCAGCAGCTCTCATAAGACTTACTCACTACCACAAGAACAACATGAGAAAGATGCTCCACCCACCCCATGATTCAATTACTACCAGATCCCTCCCACGACGTGGGAATTATGGGAGCTAAAATTCAAAGCTAAGATTTGGATGGTGACACAGCTAAACTATATCATTCCACCCCTGGCCCTCTGAAATCTCATGTCCTTACATTTCTAAACCAATCATGAAACAGTTCCCCAAAGAATTAACTCATCTCAGCATTAACTCAAAAGTCCACAGTCTGAAGTCTCATCTGAGACAAGTCCCTTCTGCCTATGAGCCCATAAAATCAAAAGTAAGTTAGTTACTTCCTAGATACAATAGAGGTACAGACATTAGGTTAATAAACCCATTCTAAATGTGAGAAATCGGCCAAAACAAAGGAGTTACAGGCCCCATGCAAGTCTGACATATGATAGGGCAGTCATTAAACCTTAAAGTTCCAAAATGATCCCCTTTGACTTCATGTTTCACATCCAGGTCATGGTGATGCAAGAGGTGAGTTCCCAAAGCCCTGGGAGGCTCCATCCCTGTGGCTTTGCAGGGTATAGCCCTGCTCCTGGCTGCTTTCATGGGCTGCTATTATCTGTGGCTTTTCCAGGTACATGATGCAAGCTGTCAGTGGATCTACCATTCTGGAGTCTGGAGGACAGTGGCCCTCTTCTCACAGCTCCACTAGGCAGTGCCCCAGTGGGGACTGTGTATAAGGGCTATGACTCACATTTCCCTTCTGCACTGCGCTAGCACAGGTTATCCATGAGGATTCTACCCCCGCAGCAAACTTCTACCTGGACATCCAGGAGTTTCCATACATCCTCTGAAATCTAGGTAGAGGTTGCCAAACCTTAATTTTTGACTTCTATGCACCTGTAGGCTCAACACCACATGGAAGCTGCCAAGGGTGGAGGTTTGCACCCCTGAAGTCATGGCCCGAGCTGTACCTTGGCCAATTTTCGCCATGGCTAGAGTGGCTGGGATGCAGGACATCAATTCCCTAGGCTGCACACAGCAGGGGCCCTGGGCCTGGCTCAGGAAACCATTTTTTCCTCCTAGGCCTCTGAATCTGTGATGGGAGGGCCTGCCTGGAAGTTCTCTGACATGCCCTGGAGACATTTTCCCCATTGTCTTGGTGATTTACATTTGGCCCCTTGTTACTTATGCAAATTTCACAGTCAGCTTGAATTTCTCCCCAGAAAATGGGGTTTTCTTTTCTACTGCATTGTCAGTCTGCAAATTTTCCAAACTTCTATGTTCTGCTTTTTCTTGAATGCTCTGTTGCTTAGAAATTTCTTCCACCAGATACCCTAAATTACCTCTCTCAAGTTCAAAGTTCCATAGACTTCTAGGCCAGGGACAAAATGCTGCCAGTCTCTGCATAGTAAGAGTGACCTTTACTCCAGTTCCCAACAAGTTCTTCACTGCCATCTGAGACCACCCTAAGCCTGGATTTTATTGTCCCTATCACCTTCAGCATTTTGGTCAAAGCTATTCAACAAGTCTATAGGAAGTTCAAAACTTTCCCACATTTTCCTGTCTTCTTCTGAGCCCTCTAAACTGTTCCAACCTCTGCCTGTTACCCAGACCCAAAGATGCTTCCACATTTTTAGGTATCTTTACAGCAGAGCCCCACTACCTCAGTACCAATTTACTGTTTTAGTCTGTTTTGACACTGCTAATAAAAACATGCCCAGCACTGGGTAATTTATAAAGGAAAGAAGTTTAATGGACTCACAGTTCCACATGGCTCAGGAGGCCTCACAATTATGGTAGAAGGCAAAGAAGATGCAAAGAAACATCTTATGTGGTGGCAGGCAAGAGAGCTTGTGCAGGGGTACTCCCCTTTATAAAACCATCACATCTCATAAGGCTTACCATCATGAGAACAGCAGGGGAAAGAAATGCCCCACCCCATAATTCAATTACCTCCCACTGGGTCCCTCTGCTGACACATGGGAATTATGGGAGCTACAATTCAAGATGAGATTTAGGTGGGGTCACAGCCAAACCATACTTCCAATCATTCTAGACTTCTTGTTCATTAACATTTACAGCACATACAACAAATATATTACCAAGACCTATAGCTTCTAATTGCTAAATTCTCATGTGAGTTCATCCCTCCTTTCTACCATCATTCCCTTAGGCTTTCATAATTTCTTGCCTGACTTGGCATCCCTACCTCCCGTTTCTTACCCTGTACATTGCTACCAAAATAATCATTCTAACATGCAAATTTGAAATCATACTCACATTTAAAATGCATCAATGGCTTCCCACTATCTATGATTTAAAGTTCAAAGTCCTTGACATGACATTTAAGGCCTTTAATCATCAGGCTCCAGTTTAACTTCTCTGGCCTCATATTTTGACAGTTCCCCCTGTCCCCATATATACCCTATATTGTGGCACACCAAAACTACTTGCAATTCTTCCAACAGATCATTTGCTCTTAGGCCCCCACATACATATTTGTGTTCTTCTCTCTTCTTCCTAGAAAGCCCTTTATTCATTTCTCACCTGGCATCTCCTATTTCTCATACATAGATAAAACACAGAAATCACCTCTTCTAGAAAGACTTCTTTCATCTCTTCTCTTTCCTGTCAGACTGGATTAAGCTTCCATTCCTCTGTGTTTTTCATAGTATATATCTCTTATCAAGGTTTTTTTCACTTTTACTACTATCTTCTATTTACCTGTCTTCCTTACTAGACTGTTACTTCCTTTTTTTTTTTCAAATTGAGATGGAGTCTCACTCTGTTGCCCAGGCTGGAGTACAATGACATGATATCGGCTCACTGCACCCTCTGCTTCCTGAGTTTGAGTGATTTCCTGTCTCAGCCTCCCAAGTGGCTTGGATTACAAGTGTGAGCCACCATGCCCAGCTAATTTTTGTATTTTTAGCAGAGACAGTGTTTTGTCATGTTGGCTAGGCTAGTCTTGAACTCCTGACCTTAAGTGTCTGCCTGCCTCAGCCTCCCAAACTGCTGGGATTACAGGCATGAGCCACTGTGCCCAGCCAAGACTGTTACTTCTTAAGAGGTATAGCTTTTCTCACAAGTCAAGCACTTTACAATAGTGATATTCAAAATGACAATTTCTCAACTAATTTATGTATAATACAGATACAAAGCTAGTATCTACATTAGGAAGCACAATCATGAAGGGAAGTTCCCCACACAAAAAGGAACAAGAGAGAATTCTGCTTCTGCTATGGCTGAGTAAATACCTACCAGGTTAACCTTCCCACAGGTAACAACTATAAATTCTGAAGAAAAAATAAAAATCAGCTACCTGTTGGCCCTGAAGACTGACCAAAAGCAGGTAAAAATTAGAGAGCAGTCAATACTTGGAAGAGTGTGGTGTTAGGTAAATTTCCCGTCTACAACTTTTGGCCTGAGAGCAGTTCCAGTCAGCACCACACCAAGTGCCTAAAACTCTAAGCTAAACCCCATTGTTTTACTATCTTGAAGAATCAAAGGACAGAGTTCAGAGTTGCTAGAAAGTGAGAGACATACCCTAGAAAGAAGAGACCCAGAAAGGGAGAGACACAAAATCTAGGTACAAACTCTGTACAAATTTCTGGCTGACCCCTGAACTAAACATGCAAAGAATAGATTGCAAGTAGTCCAGGTAGAGATAAAAGAACTGAACTAAGAACTACTGCTCAAGAGACAGAGCTTGCAATTTGTGTCCAATCATGTTAATGAACTGTTCAACAAAAGCATTAACACTCTTTGGAGGAATATAATGGAACTCAGAGGCTCCACAACTTCATATTCACAATATCCAAAACAAAATCTAAAATTCCCGACATATAAAAAAAATCAGAAAAAGTGGTCAATTTTCAAGAGAAAAGAAAACCAATATACACTAACTCCAGGATGATCCAGATGTTGGAATCAGCACAGCTTTTCAAGCAACTATTATTCTTGAATCAGCAACTATGATTCTGCTTAATGATGCAGAGAAAAACACAATCATAGCAAGTTAAAAAAAAAACTTTAACAAAGCAACAGAAACATAAAAAATAACAAAGTAGAAATTCTAGAACTAAAAAATACAATATCTAAAATAAAAACATTCACTGATGGCTTAACTGCAGAATGAAGATGACAAAGAAAAAAATACACTTGAAAACAGATCAATAAAATCACTGAATTTGAAGAACTGAGAAAAAGCGAATTGGGGGGAAAAAGGAACAGAGCCTCATGGCTGGTCTGCACATAAAATGCTAAAAGATTTCTGAAGGCTGATGGAAAATTATACTAGATGGAAACTCAAGTCTTCAGAAAGAAAGAGAGCAACAGATATGTCTTAAAATACACTCATTAATTCAACAAACATTTATTAACCCATTTATGTTGGAAGGTTGCAAATTTCTTTTGTGAAAAACCAGACCTTGGTGATGACCTTCAGCAGTAGGATATAAATAACTCCCACAAACTTAGCCTTCCAGTAATGGGACACTAGGCATAAATGGGTTAATTACCTAGGACAGATAATGTCCTTTAGGCAATAAATTTCAAGAACCTTATGCATAAATTGTTTTTATTAATTTATGCTACATCTTCAGAGATGTTTTCTTTATCAGTAGATCTTTATATTTACACTATCAGTCTGTTTACCTCTCAAACTCTATTTACAAGTTGTATTCATTTTATAAAACCAAGAATACAAATAAAAAGTAACTCAGTAGATGCATCATTTGTTAATACTTTTATGTACTCACTGACTATATAAAATTTAATAAACTAAATACCGAAGTATGTTTCCCTCCTGTCCCATATTTAAATCCTCAATGAGTCCTGTCATTTTTATCTCCTAAATATTCAGTTGACCCTTGAACAACTAAGGTGTTAGGAACCCTGAACCCCAGAGCAGTCAAAATCTGTGCATAACTGTTAACTCTTCAACAACTTAACTACTAATAGCCTAATACTGACCAGAAGCCTTACCGATAAAAAATTAACACATATTTTGCATCTTATATGTGATACACTGTATTCTTACAATAAAGTAAGCTAGAGAAAGAAATATTTTAAAACTATAAGGGAGAGAAAACACATTTGTAGTATTGTACTGTATTTATCAATACTGAAAGTTTATGTCATGTTTATAAATGAATCTCTGTCTGAAAGGGTGAGCAACTAAAGCTGCAGACCTCAATCTACGCCACATATCAAGCAATTAAACTTTTTCTTATACTGGCATGACTTTTGCCTGTTTCTCAGTAACACTTCCAGCGTTGCTAGTGGCACTTTGTATGAGTTCCATAGTGCTATTCAACTAAACATGATGAAAAATAATCAAGAGAGATCATTTTTAACTACTATACCAAATTTACTGGAAAGATGAACTGTTCAGTTGGAGATGATTAGCATCACATGGTGTTTTAAGCAGGTATTCACAAGACTTGAGCTCACTGCAGTAGCAACAGGAGGTAGCTACAAAAGTATTACAGTACTACAGCATATACTACGTACCTTTTATGCAGTTTTAATACTGCATCTTTACATTTCTTTACACTTCTTAACTTAATGGTGTCATGTATAGTCTACAGTGTTTGTACCATCAGTTTTGATGAATTTTAACTTTTTTATAAGAAATTTGTATATATTTGATGGTAAGATAGACAAGTATCTACTAATATTTTATGTATTCAAGCTATACCTTTTTCTTATTTTTTCCAATATTTCTAGGCTATGCAATTTGTCTGCAAGTTTTTTCAAATTGTCACACATCACCAAATAATTTCCCAAAGTATTTATTGAAAAAAATCATGTATAAGTAGACCCATGTTGCCTCAGCTCATGTTGTTAGTCAACTATACTTTGAATGCATACATTTCCCTCAATCTCCATTGCTTTTACACTAAATCCAGCCTACCATCACTTATTAGTCTCCCCACTCCCCATCCATAATTCTTACAACAGCCAAAATAAATTATATCATGTCACTTTCCTTCATTGGCTTCCCATTATACTTTTAATAAAATCTTAGCTCCTTACTAAGCTTACAAGATCTGCATAATCTACCTCCACAACCTCATTCATCCAGTTCTAGTCTCAATGTCACCCACTATTCCAGCCACAGACATCTCCTTTCAATTCCTTCAACACACCAAGTTCTTTCATACCTAAAGTTTTTTTAATAGACTGTCCCCTCAAGTTGGTTTACTCCCCCTTCTGCATACATGGCTCATTCCTTCAAATCCTTCACGTTAGTTTGTATGTCACCTCTTCAGAATACCTATCCTGACCAGCTGGTTGAAAATAGGCTTTCCCATTATTAGCTAACACTACAGTTTCCCTTCATACTACTTGTCACAAATTGTAATTACAGTGTTTTTGTTTTGTTTTGTTGTGCTTTTATTTTCTAAGACCGCTACAGGCCTACAGTTCCATGAGAACAGGGAACATACCTGTATGATTTACCAGGATGCTCAATGGCTAATAAAATAAGAGTAAGTGATGGTGCTTATAAATTTTATTAACTGAAAGCTCAAGATAAACTCAAATTTTCACACATTTCAAATAGTGTTTCATTTTAAATAGGTTTGCCATCTTGAAGATAGAAAGGTATGAGGAGAATGACTTAATAAATAAATGCTCATAGTGTATTTTTATTAAAAATAAAGTGAGCATAAAAACATTCCCTTCATTGTCGCTAAGAATCTATCTTCTCAGAATCAGGATGAAAACAACTTAACATATAAATTAAAATGCTCAACAAATCACTGGCAAACTTCCAAATGAACTCATATCTTAAAAAATACCAATTTGAGAATATTATTGATAATATTAACAGTTTCAACAAACAAAAATAAAAAGGCTTCTACTTCCGTAAAAAAAAGATACAAATGGAACATAAAATTATGCAAATGAAAAAGATATTTTTAATAGAGGCAGCATTTTGAAAACCCAACTCCCTATCAAGAAAAAAAAAACCAGTCATCTAAGTGGTATAAGAATGTTCTTGCTCTCTCTCTCTCTCTCTGCCTAATAAATTGCTATCTGCAAAAAAAAAAAAAAAGAATGTTCTTAAGAAATAGTAAACATCTAAATCCTAGACAAGAAGTACTCTCTGTCCCTAAAGGTTAGTCATATTAGTTGCAATTGTGCTATTATAAATAGAAATTTATTTCCTAATAAATGTTCTATTTTTGTGTCTTTTATTATCTTTACATAAGTTCTAGATGACATATCATTTTAAACAGAAAAAAAGTGCTGGGTTTTTTGCCTTCATTTATTTAATTCTATCAAAAGCATGCATCCATTCTGCCATAAAAGTTCTTAAAATAACATTTGTGCAGTTTACTTCTAACTATCTCAAGGGAAATTATTTTGACTTCTTCCCAAGAACATTTCATCATTTTAGACTCAAGTATTTGTAATAAGGTTGGCAAAAGTTAAATTAACTGATAATGCTCACAGCTGATGGGATCTTTTTAAAAAGGAAAAAAAGCATTCATAAACTCCATTGCTTGAAATAAAATGTACAGGAGTCGATTACTAGTATGTTTTGAAAGTCTTTAAAAAATTCATGTCTTTCAAACCAGGATTTTCATTACTAAAATTTTATCCAACAGAAGTAAGCAGCCAGAAGAGACTTACAAGCCTGTTTACTATAAAACTGAAAACACTGAAAAAATTTAAATGACATATGTGTCATGTGCATATTTAACACTGGCAATTTTTAAAAATAAATTATGGTATATTTATGGTCATAATCTAGTCACAATAAAGACTATCATTTTTTAAGACAGAACATAGCTATTAAAAATGGCATATATATTTATTAGCTTAGAAAGATGTCCCAAAAAAAACAAGAAATGAAAAAATGGGGTTGCAAAACAGCATTATACTATGAAGTAACATTTAAGAAACAAAACATGTTTTTTGCATGTGGTACAGATGTATTTTTTAAAAATCAGTAAAGACATATACCAAAATGATAGCAGAATTACATGAAAGTAGTAAGGTTTCTTTTTCATATTTTTATTTTGTCTGAAGTTTTGAGGTTTTTTTGTGTGTGTGTGTTTTGTTTTGTAAGGGACAAGGTCTTGCTCTGTCATCAAGGGTGGAGTACACTGGTGAGATCATAGCTCACTGCAGTCTTGAACTCCTGGGCTCAACCAATCTGCCTGCCTCAGTCTCCTGAGCAGCTGGGACCCACAATTGTACCCAGTTTAGAACTTTTAAAATGAGCATCTTCTACTTTTATGACAAGGGAAAAGATGCTTTCATTTGGGAAAAGTTTATTTCCTAAATATCAAGTCTATCTTTAAGCTTCCCCAAACTAAACTCTGTTACTTATATAACAATAAGGAGTCCTTCAGACAAGTCATCTACTTTGTATTTAGAATTAGATGTTGTTATCTCTGATAGGGAGTGATGAATTTGTAGTGTTTTACTCACACTCTCTTCTCTAGCTCTAGGGAAACCAAGAGTACAAATTTGCCATCTGGGTAACCCCAGTTGTCTGGGGTCACAAATGCAGTCTATAAAACCCTGAAAACATAAATGGTCTATACCACCCTTTTAAGCAAATATTTTCAGCCACAGAAGCTAATCAGCCATATATGAAGATCTATTTTTAGTACTAATTTTCATTTTCATGTCTTTTCATTTACTCCATCATATCTTCCCTTTGAAAGTTTCATATTGATATACAAATTGAGCTCTTTAATTTTTCCTTACAAAGTAGTTACCTTGTTATTTCTATCAATTCTCTCCCTTTTTATAATATTTTGACAAGATTTCTTCACATGTATCATAAATATTATGTTCTAATCATCATCACAACTGTATAGGAAGAATTCTATTCCTGTCTTAAAGTGTGAGAACTATGTAGTCCTCTCCTCCACCTCATTCTACTGCTGGGTGTTCCTATTATGAATAACCCCTATTTCATCATCTTCTTCATATATCACTGATTTTTAAGTTCTCTAAGCTAAAAAGTATCCATTTATTTTCTTCTTAACCTCTTGGTGTATACCTTTATCAAAAAATGTATGTGTGTGTGTGTGTGTGTGTGTACAAAACAAAAAATCTGTATGATTTTAAACAACCTGTAATAATTCTCCAAAAAAAAAAGGTTTTGATTAGAAAGTCAGCCAAAGACAGAAACACTCATATCTCCTTTCAAGAAAGAATTTATGATTCAGCTGCAAGGAGGGTAATTAGCTGTTACAGCCTTCAGGTTCTGCATCAGCTTTCCAGTCAAAACCATTATCTTCCCAAGTATCTCCCAACCAATGACTAAGCACTGCTGTAGTACTAGGGCCTGGTCATTTCTGCCTAACATGGGACTCCTTCAATATGCAATCCTTACTCTTGGCCTCCCTATTGGGCTGGCTAAGACTGTCAACTCTGCATCATGGTGAGGAGACTCCCCTGGCACTATGTTGTTTTCATTAATCCTTCACAGACATTGTTTTTCAATCAACTTCTTGCACTTCTAACTCCACCACAGCATCTTCTTCCCAAAGCACCCAACAGGCATAATGACTTTATATTGACACATCAATATTATTAATCAAAGATGCAGATTTAAAATTGTAATTCTAGTACAAACATCTATTTCTCTCATTTATATGCCCCCTTAGATTCTGCCATACCTATCAAATAAAATTTATAAAATATGAGTATATTAAGCTATTTAAAACAGGTATGCAGAGGATTTGAGACATTGGTTGAGGTAATCGTTTTCACCCCTCAGTTTGATCTTGTAAATGTTTTCACCCTGACATCAAGGATGTCTCTCTTTTTTGCCTGAGCCTACCTGACTGAGCCAATATCCTATCTTGATTTTGTATAGCATAGTTAGACCATTACTTCTATTTAAAAATATTCATTTCACTGAATTGCTAGAGTAATCCCTCAACATGTACATTTTATAATAACAATTTAAATGTGTTTTATAATCATATCTTTTTTTTAAATGTTAGCTTGTATCACAGTGAAATTTGGGTGGGTGGCTCAATTTCTGCCTTTCCCTAACCAAGTCTATTTTTCCAAGGTCAAATATTACAGATCTAAATTTCGTCAAGATGATAGTGTTTCTATCAGATTTTAGTCAACAGTAAAATTTTCCATGTGCAGCTATGCCAGTGAGCTTTTATTTGTGTTACTTCTACCCTATCAAATAAATGGTGGGATCAAAGATTCTCTGGACTTAAACCCTCTACTTCAAAATTATCTTCAAATTCAGGTCACAACTTAATGTCATCTTTTCAAAGGAATAATCCTCCTTCTCTATGATGAAAAGAGAAAGATGGAAGAACAAGGGGAAAAAGCTTACTGTGTTGGCTGGACAAAAGACAATCAGGGTGGCTACAGCTTGATAAAAAAGGCACATGGGTGGCCAGGTGGTACAGTATCTCTTATATGCCTTAGCCCAGACATAGCACATTCCCTTCTTAAAATTTAATTGTCTAAAATTAGTTACATGGTGTTTCCTATGTGCAAAGAGAACTACATAGGGTTCTTTGTGCCAAGGAAGGAGAAACAAGTATGAGTAAGCACTGGTAGCCTCAAATACAAACACCTTCCTTATGGTACTTATAAAGACTGAAATGAGATAATAACAAGTTCAGAGCTCATGGCTAACATTGTTGAGTATTTAATAAATAAAAACAAATTTACATTTTATTGTTTTTCAAGAATACATCTAATTATACTTCCTCTTTTAAGTGAACTTTAAGTATTTTTTAAAAGTCAATTGAGGCCAGGTACAGTGACTCACGCCTATAATCCCAGCCCTATGGAAGGCCAAGACAGGCAGATCATCTGAGTTCAGGAGTTCGAGACCAGACTGGTCAACATGGAGAAAACCCCATCTCTACTAAAAATACAAAATTAGCCAGATATGGTGGCACATGCCTATAATCCTAGCTACTTGGGAGGCTGAGGCAGGAGAATGACTTGAACCCAGGAGGCTGAGGTTGTGGTGAGCGAAGATTGCGCCACTGTACTCCATCCCGGGCAATAAGAGTGAGGCTATGTCTCAAAAAAAAAGAAAAGAAAAAGGCAATTGAGAACTGAGAACCTTGACAACACTAACAGGAAGCCTATTTACATAAACTTCTCTTTTTTGAAAAATTAGAAAATACTTTCACATCAACAATCCTTCTAACATTTCTACAGTTCATACTGTAATTTCTCGATGACTATAACTGACCAGATCCTAGGACTATCACTAAAATTGTACTAGAACTTGTTAATCCATAACAGGAAAACTGATATTCACCATCCAAAAGAGGTGGCAAATTTGCTTTTTAAAAATGTAGTCCAGGCTGAGGCAGGAGGATCACATAAGCCTAGGAGTTCGATATCAGCCTAAGCAACACAGTGAGACCCCCATCTCCACAAATAATAGGAAAAATTAGCCAGGATTTGTGCCTGTAGTCCCAGCTACTCAGGAGGCTGAGGTGGGACAATCATTTGAGCCCAGAAAGTCAAGTCAAGGCTGCAGTGAGCTGTGATCATACATCACACTCTAGCCTGGGCAACAGAGCAAGACCTTGTCTCAAAAAAAGAAAAGAAAAGAAAGAAAGGAGTCCTCATATAACCAGAAAGTGTATAAATAAACAAAAATTAACAAAGAATACTTGAAATAATATTCAATTTAGGTCTAACATGGTGGCTTATGCTTGTAATCCCAACAAATTGGGACGTCCAAGCAGGAGGACTGCTTGAGGCCAAGATTTTGAGACTAGCCTGCATAACACAGGAAGAGTCCATCTCTATTAAACAATTTTTTATAATAAAAAAACTAGTTGGGCATAGTGGTATACATCTGCAATCCCAGCTACTCAAGAGGTTGAGGTGCGAGAACCACCTGGCCCTAAAGGGGTTCAAGCCTGCTGTGAGCTATTGCACCACTGTACTCCAGCCTAGATAACAGAGTGAGAGTACCTGTCTCCAGGAAAAAAAAAAAAAGAGTTTAAAGACTGTTCAATGTAAACAAATTACTTTCATTTCTAGTAATGTATATTCAGTAATTTGGACTAATTTCCGATGGAAACAATTAGAAAAGCTGGATAAATCTGATTAAAGGCATTAATGAGTCAAGAAAACAGAAAATAAATTACAGGACACAGATCTGGAAAGAAAAAAGAAAACCCAGGGGTAAAGTCAGCATTTGGGGGTATTTTTCCCCTAGGGTATCTGCCAATCTTAAATCCAGATGAAAGTTTAGAAGCTAAGCCGGGCTTTGGACAGGCACAAAGGAATATGGAACAAAAACTGAAGCCACACTTTGGGAGGCTGAGGCGGGCAGATCACCTGAGGCCAGGATTTTGAGACCAGCCTGGACAACGTGACAAAACCCCATCTCTACTAAGAATATAAAAATTAGTTGTGTGTGGTGTCGTACACCTGTTACCCCAGCTATTTGGGAGGCTGAGGCATAAGAATCACTTGAGCCTGGGAGGCAGAGGTTGCAGTGAGCCAAGATTGTGCCACTGCACTCCAGCTTGAGCAACAGAGGGAGACTCTGTCTCAAAAAAAAAAAAAAATTGGAGCCCAGTTAGGGAATGTTGTTAAATACCTGATGCTTGGAGACCACACACTGAACGCTACCCTAGGAAACCTAAAATAAACTGACTATCCCTGGAACACTGCCCAGTCTCAAATCATCTCAGTACTTAAAACTGGATTAAGGTGATAACAGAATTACTAATGTCCCTATCTTGTCTTTTATTTCTTTGAACATATTGAGCAAGGTTTTTTCTTCAGGTTTACTGTGGTATATAATTAATGTTAAATAAACTGCACATATTTAAATGCACAATTAAATGAGGTCTGATGTGTATACACACTGGTGAAACCATCATCACAGTCAACATAATTAACACAGCCATAATCCCCAAAAGATTCTTCATGCATCTTTGTAATCCCTGCCTCTACCTGTTCCTAACCTAGTACTCCACATTCCTAAACCACCAATGATCTGCTTTCTGTCACTGTAGACTAGTTTGTATAATTAGTTTCAAATTTCCTGTAAATAAATGGTATGTACTTTGGGAGGGGGTCACTTCTACTGTGTAAGTACACCTGAAGTTGTTGATTTGTTAATCCACTGAAAGACATTTGGGCCGTTTCTGGGTTTTGGCTATTACAAATAAAGCTACTAAGAACATCCTTATATAAGTCTATGTATGGGCATAAGGTATGAGTTTGAAGCCTGTTTCTGATAACATTCCCATCAGATTCTACAGTACAAGAATACAGAAAAAATAAAAGGATCAAAAACTATAACGTGGAGGCTGATATGTGGTGGCTCATACTTGTAATCCCAGCACTTTGAGGGCTGAAGCAGGAAGACTGCTTGACTCCAGGAGCTCAAGATCAGCCTGGGAAACATGGTGAAACTCTATCTCTACAAAGAAAAGAAAAACCAGCTGGGTGTGGTGGTGCACAACTGCAATCCTAGCTATTTGGGAGGCTGTGTGAGGACTGCCTGAGCCTGGGGTGCTCAAGGCTGCGGTGAGACATGATCGTGCCATTGCACTCCAGTCTGGGCAACAGAGTAAGGCCGTGTCTCAAAAATTAAAAAAAAAATGACATGAAAACACTAACCAAAAGAAGGCTGGTGTAGTACTATTAACTTCAAAGTAGGCTTTTAAGAATACTTCATATTGAAAAAAGCTTCAATTCCACAAGAAGATTAACATTTTCTTATGTACCTAATGGTATAACCTTAAAAGATATAAGGCAAAATTGAGAAACACAAAGAGAAAAAGACAAATCCAAAATAACATGGCTGGGTGCAGTGCCTCACACCTGTCATCCCAGCACTTTGAGAGGCCAAGGCAGGTGGATTACCTGAGATCAGGAGTTTGAGACCAGCCTGCCCAACATGGTGAAACCCCGTCTCTATTAAAAATACAAAAATTAGCCAGGCACGGTGGCACACATCAGTAATCCCAGCTACTCAGGAGGCTGAGGCAAGAGAATCACTTGAACCTGGGCTGAGATTGCCCCAGTGCACTCTAGTGTGGGTGACAGAATGAGATTCCATCTCAAAAAAATATATAAATAAATAAATAACAGTGTAAGATTTTAACATAACTCTTATAGCAAGAGGAGAATATGCAAACAAAGCAGGAATACAAAAGAAACAAAACTGACCTGAATTATACATATATACACACATAATTGTTTATGTGTGTACACATGTATATGTATGTATATTCACATAAACATGTATATATGTATATGTATATGTGCACATGTATGCACGTGTGTGTGTATAAACACTGCACCAACTGCAGAATAAAATTCTTTTCAAGGTCATACAACATTTTTACCAAAATTAAGCTTGTTTGCAACATAAAGCAAGTTTCACCATATTTAAAAGGACTGAAATCACACAGTTTCTTCTCTAGTGAACTGCAGTTAACCTAATATCAATAGCATTAAGATAAGCAGAAAACTACCACGTAACCATAATTTTAAAATATGCTCCTAAATAATCCATGGGTTAAAAAGTAAATTTAAATAAAAACTGGAAAATATGTTAAACAAAATAATTAAAAAACAGTATCAAAACTTGTGAGATGCTTCCTTAGCATTCATATTTTGGTGCCTAATACTCTACCAGTAAACGAACCACAATATAATGGAGTAGGAGAAAAAATTAGAATGTGTCTGTAACATCCTGTCGTAAATGGAAAACAATTTGACTTTCAAGAACATCATAGCTATCATTTTAAAAAGGAGGAAAAGGGAAGTAGGGGATTATACTAACTACATTTTGAAAACTTGCACATAAAATAAAAATACCAACTAATGATCATTGAAGTTTTTTATTTTATAAAAAACCATGACATCACAACAATGCTCAAGTAAAAACATAAACTACACTAAATAAACCTAAAGGTAAATACAGTAGCCTGTTTTTATAATGTATAGAAAAGTATTGATATATATGTATATTTTGGGTTTTAAAATTTTGAGTATGTGTTCATTTATGAAACACATAAATGTGTTTGTTTTTATCTATGTAAGAAGAGAGTGAATAAAATTGGTAGTGAGCCAAACAGCACTAGCCAAAAGAAAATATTATATTACAAAAAAGAAGATCCAATCAAGCACTGAAGGTGTCCTAAGTAAGTATAAGGGAAGTCCCACAGCTGATCAGCATTGGTAGTCATACTCGAAAACCAATTAAAAGAAAGACTACAATCTGTACCAAGAGAATATATTAGACACAAGTCCCCAAAAGTAAGCTAACCATACAGACTTAAAACTTTATCCCAGGACATGAAACCCTAGATGAACATATTAATTTTAATGAGGTGTTGCTAATCATTTTAGGAGATAAGCATACAATTAAAAGAACAAAAAAAAAAAACCAAAAAACAGGATAATCTGTTAAGTTTGTCTGGCCGAACAAAATTTAAAGATTTCCTTATTTCTGAGAAAGAGAACAATTTTTCAAAATAAATTTATAGAAAAGATGGGAATTTAAAAGTACCATGATATAACACATAAAACTCAGATTAAATGGAGACTTGGCCTAGAGAACAAATAGATTAAATCCGAATCAACGTGGACTAAGAAATCAGTTTTTATGTCCAACACAAAAATCAACTGGTCAGTGACACAGAATCAGTATCTTTGCTGGTCTGAGAATACATGCTCTTTACCTTTGAGTTTGGTGATATCACTAAAACCCAGAGAAGATAAAAGCAAAATATAATTGCACCTGGTTGAAATACCTATACCTACAAAAACAGAAAAATTAGAACAGGAGGAATATATTATGATCAGGGTAAGAAACAGTTAAATTCATGGTATTTACTGATCTAACTGGTTTGCAGTAATAATTTAGATATGTGGTTTGTTTTTTCTGCTTCTTAATGTGTTTAGTCATTTTAAAAAACTCTTACGAAATTTTATGACTCCAATCAATAAAAGTATTTAAGTTTGCAATAAGTGTTTAAATATCCAGGATTTGTTTTATCAAAAAGTTTGATTATCTGCATAAGGAATACAAAAATACTTAGAGAAATATTAGTGTGTAATATCTAAAGATATACCAATTGTTTGACAAATTAATATTAACAGATTAAACAAATTTGTGTCACAGACTAGAGTGCTTAAAAAAATTTACAGCTTTAGGGGTCCAAAGTGGCTCCCGCCGGAGGTCATGGCGCTCGCGAAGGCGAGGTCATCAGTTCAAGGCTAACCTGAGCAACCTCATAAGCTCAAACTGATTGGCAAAAAAAAAAAAAAAAAAAAATTTACAGCTTTAAATGCATATATGAGAAAGAAAGTGATCAGGCGTGGTGGCTCATGTCTGTAATCCCATCACTTTGGGATGCAGAGGAGAGGAGATCACTTGAGGTCAGAAGTTTGAGACCACCCTGGCCAACATAGTGAAATCCCATCTCTACTAAAAATACAAAAAAAATTAGCCAGGTATAGTGGCAGGTGCCTGTACTCCCAGCTTATTGAGGGGCTGAGGCAGGAGAATCACTTAAACCCAGGAGGCAGAGGTTGCAGTGAGCTAAGATCATGCCACTGCACTCCAGCCTGGATGACAGAATGAAACTCTGTCTCAAAAAAAAAAAATAAAAAAGATAGAAAGCAATGCTAGAAATCAATTATTTAAAAATTCATCCAAGGAACTTTGAAAATGGACAGCAGATTAAATCCAATGAAGTAAATAAAGATGAGAACGGAATTTTTAAAAGAAAAAAATTATACAATAGAGAAAAATGACAAAGCTAATGGCTGTTAATTTGATAAGCTCCCAGCAATACAAAACAAAAAAAGAAGGCAATAGTAATCAAAACCAGGCATCACTACAGATCCTACTGACTTCAAAAAGATAATAAGAGTATATTTATGAACCATGTTATGGTAACAAATATAAAAATTTAGTTGAAATGAACAAATTCTTAGACAACTTCTCAAAACTGGTTCAAGAAATTGAAAATCTGAGAAGCAGATATTTATGACGCAATAGGAGGTTCCAAAATTCATCTCTCTAGAGAAACACAAAATTAACAACCATCTAAATACAAAAATATCTTAAGAGAACTCCAGAATCCAGCCTCCAGCACACAGAAAGATTCCCTTGGCCCACAAGTTCTCCCGTGGGAGAAAGAAAAAGATGAGTGTCTACCTGCACCACAAATCCTAGCACCTGTCCTGTCCACCTGCAGACCACACCACCAGGCTGACCCTACTCCCTGCAGACCCACTTGCCCATAGACTCTAGGACCTAACATGCCTACCCACAGACACTGGGTCTATGGGCAAGTTAGATCCACTGGTGTCTATGGGCAGTGGTAGGTACTAGGACTGGTCTTAGCACCAAAGTATTAAAAAAATAAAAACTACCCACAAAAATTTGCTGATAGATACACAACATAAAGAGTTATTCTGACATAAATAACAGTGTGTGTGGCAAGGGCAATATAAGTGTCGAGTTTCTACATGCAGTTAAAGTTAAGACTATATCAGCTTCAAATAGACTGTCATAAGTACTAAGTTTTATGCAAGACTCATAACTATGAGGAAAGCACCGATAGTAGGTATAAAATAAAAAACTAAAACAAGTATATTATTGCCAAAAAATCATCAAAGAGAAGACAGCAATAGAGAACAAAAAGAACAAAAAAATATAAAACAGAAAAAAAAAAAAATGGCAATAGTTCTTATCTATCAATCATGTTAAATGTAAATGGATTAAATTCACCAGTCAAAAGAGGTAAAGTAGTGAAATGGTTTAAAAAAACAAGATCCGACTATATGCTGTCTGCAACAGATAAACCTTAAATTTAAGGACACACACAAGCTGAAACAAAAGGAATGAAAAAGGGCATTTCATACAAATGGAAACCAAAAGAGAGCAAGGATGACTGTAGTTGTATCGGACAAAACAGACTTTAAGTCAAAAACTGTAACAAGAGACAAAGAAGGTCATTATGTAATAATAAAAGGGAAAATTGGACACAGGAAAATCAAATTATAAATATATATGCATACAATATAAAAGATGCTAAATATATAAAGATTGACAGACCTGCAGGAGAAATATATAGCAACAGCAAATACTAGGATATTTCAATCACCACTTAAAATAATGAACAAATTGTCCAGACAAAAAAATCGAAAGAATATATCAAACTTCAACAACACTATAGGTCAAAGAGACCTAACAGACATATATAAAACCACCCAAAAGTAGCAGAATACACAATCTTCTCAAGTGAAAATGGAACACTCTCCAGGGTTGATCACGTGCTAGGTCACAAAACAAGTCTTAACAAACATAAGAAGTTTGAGGCTGGGCGCAGTGGCTCATGCCTGTAATCCCAGCACTTTGGGAGGCTGAGGCGGGTGGATCATGAGGTCAAGAGATGGAGACCATCCTGGTCAACATGGTGAAACCTTGTCTCTACTAAAAATACAAAAATTAGCCAGGTGTGATGGTGCGCACCTGTAGTCCCAGCTACTTGGGAGGCTTAGGCAGGAGAATAGCATGAACCAGGGAGGCAGAAATTGCAGTGAGCTGAGACTGCACCACTGCACTCCAGCCTGGTGACAGAGCAAGAGTCCATCGCAAAAAAAAAAAAAAAAACAGTAAGTTTCAAATAATTTCAAGCATCTTTTCCAGCCACAATGGCCTGAAACTAAATCAAAATCAAAAAGAAAAAAATTCAAAAATACATGAAAATTTAATGATATATTTTGGAATAACTAATGGGTCAAAGAAAAAACCAAAATGGAAAATTAGAAAATATCTTGAGACAAATTAAAACAGAAACATATCTCAAAACTTATGGGATGCAGCAAAAGCAGTACTAAGATTGAAGTTTATGATGATAAATGTCTACATTAAAAAAAGAAGAAAGATCTCAAATAAAAACCTAATATTATGCCTTAAGGGTCTAGGAAAAAAAGAACACACAAAGCCTAAAGTTAACAAAAGGAATTAAATAATAAATATTAGAGTTAAAATACATGAAAAAGATGCAAAAAAATAAAAAATGACAAAATTAAGTTTCTTTTTTGAAAAAATAAAATTGGAAAACTCTTAGCTAGACTAAGAGCAAAAAATGAAAGAAGACTCAAAATCAGAAATGGAAGAAGAGACAGTACAACTGATGCCACAGAAATAAAAAGCATCATAAAAAACTATTGTGAACAATTACATGTCAACAAATTGAACAACCTAGAATAAACAGATAAATTCCTAGAAATGTATAATCTATCAAGACTGAATTAAGAAATGAAAAGGCCAAAAAGACCAGTAACAAATCGAAAGATTGAATCAATAATCAAAAACCAACCAACAAAGAAAAGCTCAAGACCAGATAACTTCAGGGATAAATTCTATCAAACATTTAAAAAAGAATTATTACAAATTCTTAAATTATTTCAAAAAAATGAAAACAAGGAAATTTTTAATCTCCTTTTATAAGGACAGCATCAACCTGATATCAAAGACACAAGAAAACTACAAGCCAAAATCCCTGATAATAGATGCAAAAATCCTCAACAAAATATTAGCAAACCAAATTCAACAGCATGTTAAGAAGATCATAAACCATGACCACGTGGGACTTCCCTCCTGGGATGTAAGCAGGGATAAATATACATAACTAAAGATAGGTGATTTTTTTTGTCTTTCTTGCCTGTGATTTTAGTGTCATACCCAAGAAATCATTGCAAAAGCTGATGTCAAGAAGCTTCTTCCTTATATTATCTTCTAGGAGTTTTATGGTTTCAGGTCTTACATTTAAGTCTTTGAGTTGATTTTTGTTTATGGTGTAAGGTAAGGGTCTAATTTCATTGTTTTGCATATGGATATCCAGTTTTCACAATACCATCTGTGAACAGACTGTTCTTTCCTTATTGTGTATTCTTGGCACCCTTGTAAAAGATCAGTTGACCATTTTCATGAGTTTGTTTCTAGGTACTCTATTCTGTTCTATCGGTCTATAAATCTGTTTGATGCCAGTGCCATACTGTTTTGATTGCTGCACCTTTGTAATATATTTTGAAACCAGGAAGTGTGATGCCTCTAGCTTTGTTGTTATTGCTAAAACTGCTTTGGGTATTTGGGTCTTTTGTGGTACCATACAAATTTTAGGCATGTTTATCTTGTTTTTGTAAAAAAATGCCAATGGGATTTTGACAGGAACTACACCAAAACCAAAAAACTTCTGAACATCCAAGGAAACAATAAACAAAATGCAAAGACAACATATGGAAGAGAGAAAATATCTGCAGCATATATAACTGATAAAAGATTAATATCTAAAATATATAAGGAATCCCTATAACTCAATAGCAAACAATAGTAATAACATAATTAAAAATGGGCAGGCCAGCAGTGGTGGTGCATGCCCGTAATCCCAAAACTTTGGGAGGCCGAGGTGGGTACACTGCTTGAGTTCAGAAGCTGAAGACAAGCCTGGACAACACAGTGAAACCTTGTCTTTACAAACACAAAAAAATTAGCTGGGTGTGGTGACACATCCCTGTAGTCCTAGCCACTCAGGAGACTGAGGTGGAAGGGCTGTTTGCAACCAGAAGGTCATGGCCACAATGAGCCAAGATTATGCCACTGTACTCCAGTATGGGTGACAGAGTAAGAGCCAGTCTCAAAAAATATTTTTTTAATAGGCAAACTAATTAGATATATTTATCCAAAGAAGAATTACAAATAGCCAACAGGTATATGAAAAGGTGGAAAACATTACTCATCAAAATCAAAACCACATGGAGGCCTGGTGTGAGAGTACATGCCTGTAATCCCATCTACTCAGGAGCCTGAGTCAGGACAATACTGCTTGATTCTGGGAGTTCCAGACTATAGTGCACAAAGATTTTGTCAGTGAACAGCCACTGTACACCAGCCTGGGTAACACAGCAGGACCCTATCTATAAAAATTTAAAAGCAAACATAATGAGATATCACCTATATTAGAATGTCTATTACTAAAAAAAAAGAAAAAGATAAGTAATGTTGGCAAGGATGTGAAGAAAAGTGACCCTTTGTATACTGTTGGTGGGAATACAAATTGGTGCAGCCACTATAAAAGAAAGTATGGAGGTATCTCAAAAAATTAAAAACAGAACAACAATATGAGCTAGCAATCTCACTTCCAGATATATATACCCAAAAGAACTGAAATCAAGATCTCAAAAGGTATCTGTAGTCCCATGCTCACTGCAGCATTGATCACAATACTGAAGACGCAGAAACAACCTAAATGTCCACTGATAAATGGATTCTAAAAAATGTGGCATATACATACAATAAAGTGTTATTTAGCCTTCAAAAAGAAAGGTATCTTGCCATTTGTGACAACATAGGTGAATCTAGAAAACACTACGCTAAGTGAAATAAGTCTGACCCAGAAGGACAAATACCCTTTATAGGGGGTATCTATAATAGTCAAACTCACAAAATAACAGTAGAATGGTGGTTACCATGAGTTGAGGGGTAGAGAACTGGGGAAGTATTAGTCAAAGGGTTCAAAGTTGCAGTTATATGTATGAATAAATCCTACAATCTATTGTCCCACATACTACCTATAGTTAACATTATTGTATACTTTAAAATATACAAAGAGACTAGATCTTATGCTGTGTTCTTATCAAACACGCACAAAAAAAGAGATTTGGGGGAAGCTTTTGAAAGTCCTGGATATGTTTATGGCATATATTGTAGTGTGCGTTAAAAGGTGTATACTTATCACCAAACTCATCAAGTTGTATATGTTAAATATGCACAAGTTTCCTTTTATTTATTTATTTATTTATTTATTTTTGAGACTGAGTTTCGTTCTTGTCACCGAGGCTGGAGTGCAATAGCGCAATCTTGGATCACTGCAACCACCACCTCCCAGGTTTAAGCGATTCTCCTGCCTCAGCCTCCCGATTAGCTGGGGTTACAAGAGTATGCCACCATGCCCAGCTCATTTTTGTGTTTTTAATAGAGACCAGGTTTTATCATGTTGGCCAGGCTGCTCTTGAACTCCTGACATCAGATGATCCACCTGCCTTGGCCTCTTAAAGTGCTGGGATTACAGACGTGAGCCACTATGCCTGGCTGATATGCACAGGTTTCTGTCAATAAAAAGACAATCATATGTCAATAAAGAAAAATCTGAAAAATACTATAACCATTTAAAACACTGAATCTAAGATCTTTCCACAAATAGAACTCCAAATCCAGATGGATTCACCAATGAATTATAACAAACATTTAAGAAAGAAATAACACTGGGCTTGCATGGTGGCTCATCCTGTAATTCCACCACTTTGGGAGGCTGAAGGGGGAAAATTGCTTGAGTCCAGATGTTCAAGACCAGCCTGGGCGACATAGTGAGAGAGCCTGTCTCTATAAAAAATTTACAAAATTAGCCCAGCATGGTGGTGGACATGGGGCATATACATATAGTCTCAGCTACTTGGGAGGTTGACGCAGGAGGATCACTTGAGCCCAGATGTTCAAGGTAAAAGTGTGCTACAATTACACTACTGCACTAGGTGACATAGCAAGACTCTGTCTTATTTAAAAAAAAAAAAAAAAAAAAAAAGGGGGGAAGAAAGAAATCACGCTGGCCACAGTGGCTCATGCCTGTAATCCCAGCATTTTGGGAGGCCAAGCCAGGCAGATTATGAGGTCAGGAGATTGAGACCAGCCTGGCCAATATGGCCAAACCCCATCTCCACTAAAAATACAAAAAAATCAGCTGGGCATGATGGTGCGCACATGTAATCCCAGCTACCCAGGAGGTTGAGGCAGAAGAACTGCTTGAACCTGAGAAGCGTAGATTGCAGTAAACCAAGATCGCGACACTGTACTCCAGCCTGGGTGACAGAGCAAGACTCCATCTCAAAAAAAAAAAAAAAAAAGACAGTAATTGGACTAATTTTACATTAACTTTCAGTGAAAGAAAAGGGGGTGGAATATAACACTTTCCCAGCCAGCACAACATTATTACCAAAAAATGACATGGAAAACACAAGAAAAGTTACAATGTGACTCATAAACACACATGCAAAACTCCTAAACAAAACATTAGCAAACAAAATCAAGCAAACTACACAAAGGATAACACAGCAAAGTTTAAGTTGTATTTACTTCAAAAATGTAAAATAGGCTTAACATTTGAAAATCAGTCTCTGTCATTCACTACAACTTACAAATTTAAAACAACAATCAAGCTGGCCATGGTGGTTCACGCCTATATTCCCAGCACTTTGGGAGGTCGAGGTGGGAAGATCACCTGAGGTCAAGAGTTCGAGAATCGCCTGGCCAACAGTTGAAACCCCCTCTCCACTAAAAGTACAAAAAATTAGCTAATCGTGGTGGCAGGCACCTGTAATCCCAGCTACTCAGAGAGGCTGAGGCAGGAGAAATACTTGAACCTGGGAGGCAGAGACTGCAATGAGCCAAGCTCATGCCACTGTACTCCAGTCTGGGTGACAGAGCAAGACTCTGTCTCAAAAAAATAAAATAACACAATAATCAAAACAGGAAGCAGAGTAAGATGGCTACATAGAAGCCTACAACAATCATCCTCCTCACAGGAACACCAAATTGAACAACTATCCACATAAGAAAACACCTTCGTAAAAAGCAAAAATCAAGTGAGCCCTCACAGTAACTGGTTTTAACCTCATATCGTTTAAAGAGGCACTAAAGAGGGTAGGATGAACAGTCTTGAATTGTGGACATCGCCTTTTCCCAGTTTTAAAGATTATTGGTAAAATTAAAATGCCTTCAAAAGTGTAAACATTTGGTCTAAACTATGCAGGTCAGATATAAAGTTTGTTAAATGGTTTAAGCTCATAAACTCCTTCTCTGACTTTTAAAAACTGTCCAATTTATTTTGGAACATTAGATTATAGATAAGGCCTGGGACATGTGAAATTACCCATGCCCCGCTAGCTAGGCAAAGAAGATATTAAAGGAAACAGATTTCATGTAAGAAAGAATCTTGTATATAAATGCTTTTTCTAAAGCTAAAGTAGGCCGGGCGCGGTGGCTCAAGCCTGTAATCCCAGCACTTTGGGAGGCCGAGGTGGGTGGATCATGAGGTCAACAGACCGAGACCATCCTGGTCAACATGGTGAAACCCCGTCTCTACTAAAAATTACAAAAAATTAGGTGGGCACAGTGGCGCGTGCCTGTAATCCCAGCTACTCAGGAGGCTGAGGCAGGAGAATTGCCTGAACCCAGGAGGCGGAGGTTGCGGTGAGCCGAGATCGCGCCATTGCACTCCAGCCTGGGTAATAAGAGCGAAACTCAGTCTCAAAGAAAAAAAAAAAAAAGCTAAAGTAAAATGACTTGTTTAAAAAGAAGGATGTTTAGGACAAGTCAAAAAGTCTAAGCATGTTATAGGTGGTCTGTGTAAGTCACGAAAGAATTCATGAAAGGGAATTTACGCAAGAAATGCTGTACATTTTAAAGGTAATTAAGCCTCCTAAGTGCTTTATAAAATACACTATGAGTCTTAACTGTACAACTTGCCTGCTTTACAGTTAGGTAAGGCTTGGGATTTGTGGAGTGAGATGCTGGAATAAGTCAGAACTTATCTGCATTTCTGTCTGGGTCCTAGGCTCCACACCTACTACATAATTAAAATGCTGAACTTACCAAGTTTTGTACCAAAAGTAAACACTGCATGTTTTTGAAACTACTGAAGAAAACAGTTTTACATGCAAGGTGTGTAACGAAAGTTAAATGTTTTTGAAACTACTGAAAAAAAACAGTTTTACATGCAAGGTGTGTAAAGAAAGTTAAATGTTTTTGAAACTACTGAAAAAAACAGTTTTACATGCAAGGTGTGTAAAGAAAGTTAAATGTGATTTTGGTAAAAGAGTATTAAAAGTCATGGGAATGTGAATTTTTAACTTTAGAGAGTTAAAGGATTGTTTTAAGTGAAGTAGGAAAACTAAACGTTTAAACAAGTTGTGGAAGGTTTGCAAAAATTAACCTTGTAAAAGAAATGATACATGTGAAAATATTGATTAAATTTAAAGGAGTATTATCCAGTTTTTCTGTAAACTGAACATCAAAATAAAAGCACAACAGAATTTTCTTAAAGTGCTAATCTGCTCTTTAACAAAATATTGTAAAGGGTTATAAAAGTTTTATAAAAATCTCTCCTTAAGGTCAAACTGATTAAGATTGGACAGATTTCTCTATGAGGTTTTATTAAAAATTGGGGTTGACATTAATAGCCTACTAATGCAAGAGTGAAATTTGACTTTCTCTCTTGAACAAGATTTTCATGTAATGTTAAAAGATCATGAAAAATTTTTGTTTGCATTTAAATACACTACCAAAGAAAAAAGGAAAAGAAAAAGAAGGGAAAGACAAAAGACAGACTGTTTGCAAAGCTAAGTCTTCCCTCTATCAATGAGTAAACATTTTTGCCTTTTAAAAAAAATTTGACTTATCGTTTGGCTAAATAAATGACTTATAGTAACCTGAAATTCTAGTTCATAATATCAGTGTTTTAAACCTTTAACATATTTAATAAACTTCCCAAAATCAAGTTTCAGCTTCCAAATAGTCTCTTCTGACTTCCAACTTTGGAATGCTACAGAGGGCCCCTCTTTAAAGCATCCAAAAGAGAGGTAAAGAGAATTATTTAACATGTTAAGTTACATGGGAAGCATTATCAAAGTAAAAATAATGTTTAGTCTTCAGGTTATATCTTAGTGAATATTAATATATGCTCCAAAAATGGATGGAATTTAAAAAATTACAATATCTCTGAATATATGCTATCAATAATTATGGTTATTATGTTATTGTGCACCACAGAAATAACCAAATTTCCTTGTATAAAACTGCTAACCCAAGTAGAACAAAAAAAATTAAATACCAAGAAAATACTTCGCCAGATTTTCATGTTAAACTAGCTGATACTGGGCTGAGTACAGTGGCTCACGCCAGTAATCCCAGCACTTTGGGAGGCCAAGGCAGGTGGATCACAAGGTCAGGAGTTCAAGACCAGCCTGGCCAAGATGGTGAAATCCCATCTTTACTAAAAATACAAAAAAATTAGCCAGGCATGATGGCACATGCCTGTAATCCCAGCTAATCAGGAGGCTGAGGCAAAGAATTGCTTAAACCTGGGAGGAAGAGGTTGCAGTGAGCTGAGATCGTGCCACTGCACTCTAGCCCAGGTGACAAAACGATACTCCATCTCCAAAAAAAAAAAAAAAGTGAACTAGATGATACTAAAATTGTTTAGATATACAATTTGAACTCCATGGTCTAAGTCAAACTACCTATGACAACTGATTAGTTATCTGTGCTATGCACCTAAATTGTAGAAACAACTGATATTCTAGATAACATAAGTCCAATATTAAGCATGGACTAATGGAGAACCAGGATGGCTGCCTTGTCCTGAATCCTTAAAGATCTTGCTATTAAAGGGTCTACATTCCATGACTCATCATGGAAAAGAGAAAATGATCCAAATGGAATACATAGATATGGTGACTTATAAATTATGAAAATAGTTTAAAACCAATGTTTGGTTCCATATTCCTGGGAAGACAATCGAAACTTCAGGTACATTTGGCTATCTCATGGGTTGTGTAAACATTTATAAAGGGATTTCACTCAACTGTCATTTTCAATGCATATTTCATAACAATTATTATGCCACAGTATATTTTCACCAGGTAAAGAAAGTTTTTATGGTTCACTATGGACAATCCACCCCTTCACAATCTAGAAGCTGAAGATTGGATTTTATGAGAACATCAGAGAAAGACTGCCCTTGCCATTCACACTGCAACAAAATTTGGGAAGCTTGAACCTTGGGTTAATAATCTCACAACTGAAAAGGGTCCCTCTACAGTCTTGGAAACTGAACACCCATTAGAACCCTTAAGGTAAAACTAACCAGGTAAGTTTCTCCCCAGAAGAAAATGGCATCTTTAATGTGAACAGCTTTTCCCAAGATCATGGATCAACACTTCTCCTATCATGAGACTCTTATATTTGAATACTTTTTCCTTGTTTATGCCTCCATGAGCAATAGAAATGTAAAGGGGATCTATTATGTGCACTTATAGGGTATACTTTCATTTGGAGAGAATTTTGCAGCCAGCCCTATATATGAATAACCTTATACTATGGAAGATAAAAGATGCAGGCCCAATGTAGATGAGAAACATTACATTGCCTTAACGCATGAGGTACATATATGTTGCCTCATAATCAGTCAAAACTCCTCTTAACCCACATCACAGATAAAGAGAATACTGTCAGGAAGCCCTCACTCTTCTAGAAGGACATCATTTGTTATATCCTTTTTCCATGGTTTAGAATAAAAAAGGCAATAATTAAAAATGTATCCTTCATAATAGGCTCTATAGCAGATTCTACTGTAAAGGCTGTCGTTAAACAACAGACTTTAAATTTTTTTGTGAAAGACATGCTAAATAATAGAACTGGCTACACAGAAAAGTATGTGTGCAATTACTAACATTTGTGGCCTATGAAGAAATACATCAAATGCAGATTATAAAACTTCAGTTGTAGGGAATTAATGAAAAGACTACTTAGGTAAGCAAGTAGACTTTTCATCTAGCTCATTCTTTAATCTATTTAATTTTAGGTGGTTTGGTTTGTGAAAATCCTGGGTAAGAAGCATACTCCAAATTCTTGGTATTATCTTCCCAACAGTCATAATAGTCTCCCTGGTGCACTGTATTCTCTGAAAGCATTTAATTGTTTGCATGCAGCCATCTCTAGAATGTCAAATGATCTCCCTTCAACTGGCATAACAAAAGTTGAAAGAAATATGTGACTGTGAGGACACCATAACCTAGGAATGATGTGCTGAGACTGGAAATTCAAAATGATGGAAACAGAGAGTGGCACTAAGGACCTAAGTTTTGGTCACTCTCTCACCTAATTGAGAACCTGACCAAAATGGGGAAATTTTTAAAAACAAAGTTATGAGAGGCTATTGTTTTGGACTAAGCTCATGCACTAGGCTCCAATAGGCCAAACCAAACTAAAATGAAGTCACTGATGCTAAATGTGACATAATCAAACTTAAGACTTTAAGGAAACACAAAGATCCTAGAACAGACCAGGCTTTGTTATTCTCCTGTTTTTCTCCTGTTTCATTTCTGGAACAGGATGCTCCAGAATAAGGAGGTACTCCCTACTCAGTTCTTGTTCCTACCTTTGCAAAACTCACTGTTCTACCGTTTCCCAGTGGATTTCAAGACCAAATAAGTACATTTGGCGATAATGACATCAACAACTAAAGTTTTGGTCAATCTCTCAAAATTGAGAACATGGCCAAAAGTGGGGAATTGTTAAAGCAAAGTAAATATGGCCTGAGAAGGACTCTGTACTTCTAGATTTGAGTCTTTGTGGATAAATTGCCACCCAGCTTAATAGGTAGACAAGATGGAAAACCTAACTTAGGAGTATGCATCTGTAACAACAGCTACGTCTTGGCCAATCCCAGCAGCCATACTTCAACCATTCATACACTGCTGAGTGTTAAAACTGTGTTCAAGTAAGGCAAACACCAAGCTGTAACCAATCCAACAGTTCTATATCTCAGTTCTGATTTCTTTATGTTGTTTCTCTTTTTTGTCTATAAATCTTCTTCCACCACATGGCTGCACTGGAGTCTCTGTGAATCTGCTGTGATTTCGGGTACTGCCCAATTCGCGAGCTGTTCATTGTGCAATTAAAATCCTTTAGATTTAATTCTGTTAAAGTTTTTCTTTTAACAGCGGAAAAATATACTGGCAGACGACTAGCAACCTCCACACAGGAGGTAAATTAAAAAAAAAAAACACCTTTAGAAGTTTCCAGAATTTGCCTCTAGATAAAAGATAGCAGAAATTAGAGTACAGTGGTAAGGAATACCAGTTTCTATAATATGCTTTTATAGAACTATCTGACTTTTTTAAACTGTGTGCATATTTAATATAATGAAAATAAAAATAATTATGAGACAAAGGAAAGCAGAAATGAGCTGCAACTTGTTTCTGAAAGCCTGTCTTTTTCTTTCTGGGAAGGAGACGCAAGAGACTGTAAGAGTAAGAACTGTATAAAATCAAAAGTAAACCCTGTCTGCACATTAGTACATGATCTTTAAGACAGTGATTTTAACTGCTTAGAAACTCTTTCCTTAATTTCTTTTTGTTCCTAGATATATCCCTGATTCTGTGGAGAAACAGCATATTATGGCAAAGAATCTCTAAATCATAGATTCTACAAACACAAAACAATGATTACTTTTGGGAAGTCTGCACTAGTTTTTGCTAAAAGGGGCACTTTTTCTCAAAAAGGACAAATGATTATTGCCCTGAAATGCTACTATACTGAATCACAGTATAATTTGTCAGCTATTTATCATAATTCACACATTACGAATCTCCAAATCTCAAAAAGGAAAAAAAAAATCTTCTTTGGTCTTCTGCCCCCTTATCAGGTTGATCCCAGATAAAAAGCCTAGGTAAGCATGGAGTAAAAAGCAAACCTGGCCAAAAGATACATGAAAAAAGATTCAACGTCACTAATAGTATGGGAAATGCAAATTAAAACCACAGTGAAATATCACCTCACAACTGTTAAACAGTTATTATCAAAAAGATAAAAAATAACAAGTGTTGGTGAGGATATAGAGAAAAGGGAACCCTTACATGCTCTTGGTAGGAATGTAAATTAGTACAGTTATTATGGAATACAGCACGGAGGTTGCTCAAAAAATTAAAAATACTCAGGTATGGTGGCTCATGCCTGTAATCTTCACACTTTGGGAGGCCCAGGAAGGAGGATCACTTGACCCAGGAGTTTGACACCAGCCTGGGCAACATAGTAACACTCCTATCTCTACAGAAAATAAAAACATTTTAAAAATTACTTGGGCATGGTGCTATGTGCCTGTGGTCTCAGCTACTCAAGAGGCTGAGGCAGTAGGATTGCTTGAAACCAGGAGGTCGAGGCTGTAGCCTGGGCAACAGAGAGAGACCCCCGTCTCAAAAGAAAAAAAAAAAAAAAGAACTACTTATGATCCAACGATCCTACTACTAGGTATATATCCAAAGAAAACGAAATCAGTATCTCAAAGCAATATATGTGCTGACATGTTCATTGCAACATTATTCACAGTAGCCAAAGATATGGAATCAACTTAAGTGTCTACCAATAGACGAATAAAGAAAATATGGTATACATACACAACTGAATACTATTCAGCCTTTTTTTAAAAAAAAAAAAAAAAAAAAAAAAAAGAGGGTGGGCACAGTGGCTCATATCTATTATCCCAGCACTTTGGGAGGCCGAGGAGGGTGAATCACTTGAGGTCAGGAGTTCAAGACCAGCCTGACCAACATGATAAAATCCCATCTCTACTAAAAGAAAAAAAAAAAATTAGCCAGGTATGGTGGTGCATGCCTGTAGTCCCAGCTACTCAGGAGGCTGAGGCAGGCAAATTGCTTGAACCTGGGAGGTGGAGATTGCAGTGAGCCAAGATCACACCATTGCACTCCAGCCCAAGCAACAGAGACAAAAAAGAAAGAAATGAAAGAAAGAAAGAAAGAAATCCTATTTTCAAAAATATTAATGAACCTAGAGGACATGCTATTAAAATAAATAAGCCAGGAACAGAATGATCTCACTTATACGTGGAATCTTAAAAAGTTGAACTCACAGAAGTAGAGGGTAAAATGGTGGTTTATCAGGGACCACGGGGTGAGAAGGATTGAGGAGATACTCAAAGGACATAAAACTTCAATTAGCCAAGAAAAAAGTTCAAGAGATCTACTGTATATCATGGTGACTATAGTTAAAAATAATATACTCTGTTCTTGAAAAGCACTAAAAGAGTAGATTTTAAGAGTTCTCAGTATAAAAAAGTGAGTTAATATATATGTTAATCAGCTATAGATATTTCATGTACACATATCTCAAAACTATGTTGTACATGACAAATATACATAACTTTTATTTGTCAAAAATAAAAATTTTTAAACAAAAGAAAAACAAATCTATTGGTTGTCAAGTTCTTTGGGGGAAATGGTTATAAATATTTGAAATATAAATAAGGGAGAAAAAACATACACATGGTAACAAAAGTAAATAAGTCACTGTCACTTCTGTGAAGATACATTATCCTCCAGACGTTCCTTTTATATCAACAAAAGTGATAGAGTAACACTGAATTTTATTAGGCTTTCCTAGTGCAGCTGCATCAATATTTCAATGTTTACTTAAATTGACCATAATATTTCCTCTTTTTCTAATTTTTTTAGATTTGTTATCTCTGACCATTTCTAAATACTTACGAGCAATGACATAAAAAAGCATTTTTTTTTTCTGAACCAAAAAGTCAGTTTGACTAATTCAAATTATAGAAAGAAAATGATGGTCCACAAAATTAAGAGTTACCTAAGATCATACATAGCAAATGCATGGCAGAGACCTAAAACCAGGTCTCTTTACCCCATTACTAAGGAAACTATGTCAAAACAGGAAAGAAGCACAACTTTAGTCATGTTTCCCTGTTCAATAGTGCCACAAGTAAAGTCCTTGTTGCTCCCACCTGCCAAATCAGTCAACATCATTCACGCAAATTAAGTAAATTATTTTGTTTTACTTACAAGATGTGTTATACAAAATGGGCTCTTTCCAACTGCCAAAGTATACACAGACTCATCTGAGTTACTTCATAAAGAAAATTTAGTACAAGAAAATGTGGGGGAATATGAAAATATAAGAAAAATCTCCACAATCAGGTTTCACTGACTGAAACACTGGCCAGGATAAAATAAAATTGGTATCCCAATAGAAAGGAATTCTGGTTGATTACTGTCATAATTTAGCTTCCCAACTCCGCCCCTATTATTATTATAGTCATGTTTTACTCTCCACAATGACTTACTCTCTTTCTACATCATTTCTACTGTCCTGCAGCTTCTGATTACTGCATTCTCTGACATCTCACATTGAAATTCCCTAAGAAAGATAAGATTAAGTTAATTCATCATTTACAGAGCTATTGGAGAGAGTTCTTGGGTTAGACCAAGCTATAAGCCACTGGCCTACCTATATATCACTGATGCTAATTCCTGGCCCAGGTAATTGTGGCAAAGAATGGCCTCATTACAAAGCATAACTGATAAAAGCCTTCGAAGCTGCATTAGTCAGAAATGAGCTATGGTTGTAGCTTCCACTAACAGCACTGTTTGCCCATATACATTTGGATTATAAACTAAAACCTCTTTAGATAAATTCAGACTTAAAAATCTGGTCCACCCTCTCCAGGGTGTAGCCTCATATTGTCAACTCCTATACATAACATTCATTTCACAGCAGATCCAAAACAGCAATCTCATCTCACATCAGCCCCCTTAATTTCTACTCCTGATCTGGAAAACATAATAGCCTCTCTCCCATCAAAATCTTTTCTCTAAGCTGAAATTTTCCTTTGATCTAGTATTTATCTCATATTTATCCTATAATGAAGTCTGGCACAAGAATTATGCTAGACAAAACTACTCAGATAAAAGATAATATTTTTTTGAGATGGAGTCTTGCTCTGTTGCCCAGGCTGGAGTGCAGTGGCATGGTCTCGGCTCACTGCAACCTCCGCCTCCTGAGTTCAAGCAATTCTCCTGCCTCAGCCTCCTGAGTAGCTGGGACTACCGGCATGCACTACCACATTCAGCTTATTTTTGTATTTTTTTAGTAGAGATGGGGTTTCACCATGTTGGCCACGATGGTCTCGATCTCCTAACCTTGTAATTTGCCTGCCTCAGCCTCCCAAAGTGGGATTACAGGCATGAGCCACCCTGCTCAGCCAAAAGATAATTATTTCTTATTATAGAAGAACGATTGCAATAATTGGTACATCCAAGCATTTTCTAGGAAAAACACAGGTAAATTTTACAGATCACCATTTATTAATTATTTTAGCATATCAGGCACTGAGCTAAGCACTTGACAGGAAACATCATGAATTAGCAAACCGAGGCCCAGAAAGGTTAAGTTCTTATTCAAGATCATATCTAATAAACAGCACAGGTGAAATTCAAACTCTATCTCTGTGACGCCAAAGTTCATGTTTGTAGCAATTATCCCATACTATCAATAACTGCAAAGTAGAATCATCGATAGTATTTTATAACATTGACTAATCCTACCTCTTTCCCCATAAAAAAAATCCTCCATTATGCTCTAATGCAATGATTCCCAAAACACTATACAGTGAGATATCATACAATAAAAAAGTTATATGACCAAACAGGCATAAGAGATGTTACAGGCCAGGCTCAGTGACTTACGCCTGCCTTCCCAACACTTAGAGAGGCCTAGGCAGGAGGATCACTTGAGCTCAGGAGTTCAGGATCAGCCTATAATCAGTAGAAACCTTGTCTATACTAAAAATTAAAATTAAAAAAATAGGTATGGTTGTGTGTACCTCCAGTCTCAGCTACTCAGGAAGCTAAGGTGGGAAGATCACTTGAGCCCAAGAAGTGGAGGCTGCAGTGAAATACGATAGTGCCACCGCACTCCAGCCTGGGTGACAGAGTCCTCTTTGGAGGCCTTGTCTCAAGAAAAAAAGAAGAAGAAGAAATGCTGTACTAAAAAGAGCTTAGCCAGGCACAGTGGCTCACACCTATAATCCTAGCATTTTGGGAGGTGGAGGTGAGTGGATCACTTGAGCCCAGGAATGAGACCAACCTGGGCATATGGTGAAATTCTGTCTCTTTAAAAACTAGAAAAATTAGTCAGGAATGGTGGGGCACACCTGTACCTCCAGCTACTTCCAAGGCTGAGGCAGGAGGACCACTTGAGCCCAGGAGTCAGAGGTTGCAGTGAGCCAAGATCATGCCACTACACTCCCAGCCTGGGAGACAGTGCAAGACTGTCTCGAACAAATAAAAATGAACAAAAATAAATTTTAAAAAGAGCTTATCAAACTTCTATACTGTAAGACATTATCAGAATTTTTAATATGCCAATCCAAACTGTGAATCTCTAAGAGGTAAATACACACACACACACACACACACACACATATATATATATATTTACCTTTTTTTTTTTTTGGAGACAGGACCTTCCTCTGTCACCTGGGCTAGAGAAGTGAGTGGCACAATCAAAGCTCCTTGCATCCTCAAACTCCTGGGCTTAAGCAATCCTCTTGCCTCAGCCTCCGGAGTAGCTAGAACTACAGGTATGCACCACCACATCTAGCTAATCTTCTAATTTCTATTTTTTAAAGATAGGGTCTCTCTATGTTGCCCACTGGGTCTGAAACTCCTGGCCTCAAACAATTCTCCCACTTTGGCTTTCCAAAGTGCTGGAATCTACAGACAGAAGCCACTGTGCCCAGCCAAGTAAGTAAGTAAAGATATTAAGCAGAGTTCCTCATAATATTTAGCCAAAGTTACCACTCTTCACAGGCCATTGCCTGGAACTCATGTTTTGTGAAATGCACTTTAGAAAATGCTTATCTAGTAAAAAAAAAAAAAAAAATCACCTGACCATCTTTTTCTTTGATAATTTCAATGAAACTAGGTCAGTTACTAATCAGTAAATCTTATGAATACTGCTGATCCATATACCACTTCTAAGTGAAAATGTCATGGCCATGCTGAGGCCACTGACCATGTTTTGGATCATGTAACTTTTCTCCTATTCTGAGATAATTGGACAGAATAGGCACCAAAGGGATATAGCCCATTCACTTACTTAGTCTGCCTCAAAAGACTAGTTGGACAAGTAAGATTTATCTTTAAAAATGGGAAACAAACAGTACAGCAGAAGGTCCAGAAGAGCCATAGAGTGACAACACAACATCAAGTGGAAATCACAAAGGAACAAGAAACTACTAATAAGCAAAGGAACAGAGCAAAGGCCAATAGAAAAAAGGAGGGGCAGGGAACAGAGAAAGCACAGAGAAAAGTAAGAGATGGACTCTGTTCACATTTGGAGCTAGTTCTAGCTCCTGAAAACCTAGTCCTTAGACTTCTACAAGATCTTTGTTGTGCCCTTATAATATTGTAACCCTTTCGATTTAACTACCTTGAGAAGTTGTCTTTTCCTTGCAATCAACATTATTTAAATTCAAACAAGGAGAGTTTAATTTCACTGAAATAAAGCAGTATGAGTCAGGTGTTAAGAGCACAGGTTGTACTCTTAATTAAGCACATATCTTTTATTGTTAAGATGGAAAATTGGGGGCATATTAACTAAAGCCTCCAATACCCGTATGTAAAATGGAAATAATGAAAGTATCGCTACCTCAGTAAGCCTGCAAGGATTAAATGACATGTCTGTAAAGTGTTCTGTACATAGAAAGCACTGAATAAATGTTAGCTATTATTACTATTAATTTGCATGATTTCTTTTCTGTCACTCAACAGGAATACCTTAGAACATAACTAAGAAAAAAGAAAAACCTTATTTCTAAATGTAAACATCTGATAAATAATGCTTTTCAAAAAATGTATTAGTACACTGTAGCCACAAGGACTTAGCCCTAGGGAATCTTTCACCCTTTGTAGGTTTTATACAACTAATAATATTAAATACTCTGAAAGTATGTTTCATCTTAACAAAATAATTCTTCCATAACAGGATAAAAACATTGTATCAATACCAGATACACCTTATCTAAAGTATCAACATTTTTGAAGACTCCAAAACATAACAAATTTTAAAGGACAACAAAATAAGCCTATTTTATAAAATAAAAAACATTTTTTATGCTATGATTATATTTAGAATAAATATGCAGACCTACAATAACCAAAAAAAAAAAACAGTAGCTTATCTTGAAGCCGTTAAATAACAAAAAATTTCAAATCCAAAAACAAGTGATCTCATTACCATTTGTTAGCTGATTTTAACCCAACTAACGCCTGAATCATATTAAATTCACTCCATATATTCAAATAGCTCTTTGCTTGCTAGGAACAATTTAGTTATCTTAAGAAATTTATCTACATCATTTTCCTCTTATTTAGATAGTCTGGGTTCTCCTGCCTCATTAATTTGCCCCACCACCCACAATGTGTTAATAGAAATAGAAGTCTGCATTATTTTTATTTCAGTAAGACTGTTATTCGTCTTTCACAAGTAATTATGTCCACTAAGGGCATATTTTGGCATATGGGGAAAAAAAGCCAATATTTGCAAAGCATAATGCTACACATCTTTAAGCCCAGCACTTTGGGAGGCCAGGGCAGGAGGATCACTTGAGGACAAAGGTTCAAGACAAGCCTGAGCAACATAGCAAGACCCCATCTCTAAAAGAAAAAAAAAAAAGTTTAATTAGATGGGCAGGGTGGTGCACACCTGTAGTCCTAGCTACTCGGGAGATTAAGACAGGAGGATTGCTTGAGCCCAGGAGTCCGACACTGCAGTGAGCTGTGACTGTACCACTGCACTCCAGCCTAGACAACAGCCTAGACAGAGAGACCCTGTCTCAAAAAAGAAAGAAGGGGAGGAGAGAGATAAAAGAAAAAAATAGCCAATATTTAAACACTACTACATGTACAGTAACAACTCAGTAATAAAAGGACAATCCAATTATAAAATAGGCAAATGACCTGAATAGACCCTTTATCAAAAAGCACAAGAAAAGAATTGATCATCATTAATCAGTAGAGAAATGTAGAAATTAAAATCACAATGAGATACTAGTACATACATCTCAGAATGGCTAAAATGAAAAAAACTGACAATGCCAAATACTAATGAGATTATACAGCAGCTGCAATTCTCTTTTTGTTGTGTTTGTTTTTGTTTTGAAACAGGATCTCACTTTGTCACCCAGGCTGGAGTGCAGTGGTACCACCTCTGCTCACTGCAACCTCTACCTCCGGAGCTCAAGCGATCCTCCCACCTCAACTTCCCAGGTAGTGGGAACTACAGGCACATGCCACCATGCTTAACTTCTTTTTGTATTTTTTGTGGCAAGTGGGTTTTGCCATGTTGCCTAGGCTAGTCTCAAACCTGCGGGCTCAGGCAATTGCCTACCTTGGCCCCCCAAAGTGTTGGCATTACAGGCATGAGTCACTGCGCCCAGCCAACTGAAATTCTCATACATCGTCAATGAGGACATAAGATGGTATACCACTCTGGGAAAATATGTGGTCATTTCTTACAAAACTAAGCATACACACACAGCTATAACCCAACAATTCAATGCTAAATATTTACCCAAAAGAAATGAAAAACTACACTCACAAAAAGACTTAAGAATATTCATAGCAGTTATATTCATTACTGCCAACCACTGGAAACAGTCCAGGTATTCATCAATAGAATGCATATGCAAACTTGTTGATTCACATAATGGAATATCTTTCAGCAAAAGGGAACAAACTTCTGACAGACATAATAATATCGATATACTTCAAAAACATGCTGAGTAAAAGAAGCCTTACATATAGAAATATATGTTGTATGATTCCATTTATATGATGTTCTAGAATAGGAAAAATTAACCTGTGGCAGAAAAAAAAATCAGAACAATGACTGCCTCTGGGAGGACAGGGGCAGGAAGTGACTCAGAAGGGGCATAATGTACTATATCTTAATAAATGTTTAAATTACAAAGATGTGTGAAATTCCAAGAATGTAAATTTAGGATCTTATATGTGAATACTGCATCAAAAGAAAAAAAAAGTCCCCAAAATTGCATTATGGTTAATTAAATGCATGCCAAACTAGTTTGGGGGAAGATACTGGTATCAACAATTTACTGTGAAACACATCCAAAAAGAGAGAAATCAGTGGATGACATAGGAATCAACAGATGGATTAATATATGATAAAACAAATATAATAAAATGTTAATTGTACAAAGTCTAGGTAGTATATATGGAGGTGTTCAGTATAAATTCTTTCAACTTTGTTGTATTTGAAATTTTTCATAATCAAATGTTGTAGGGGAAAAAAAACCTCATCCAATCCTTCTAAGTGCAACTCAAAATCAACTACTTCTGTAAACCCTTTCCTGTCACCCTCAGCCTTCTGAACCATAGTCTTACTGCCTAGAGCACTCATTTGGCAATATGATAATTATCTTTCCACATACATCTCATCCTTATAAAATAGACCATAAGCCCCTCAGGGGCTGCTCTCTGATGAGAGGGTACAAAAGAGATTAGTAATCTGTTTATTATGTTTTCTATGTATGTATACATTATTTTATAAACCATAACTTCCAAATGACAGCTGTCAGTCAACTAAAATGTAAATACATGGATGTATATGCATATGCTACACACATGCATTGAAAGCTAAAAACTTTTAACCAAGCATCCTTGATTTTTTGAGTCCTTGATTAATGAAATACCCTGTACTTACTGAATTCAACTTAATAGTTCGCCTATGCAAAAAAAATTGGTTGATGCTTTCTTTAAATATTCTGCGAAGAGCTATAAGACCAGAGGTCTCACATTCTTTATCTGAGGATAAAAGGATTTTGGGGGAGTCTATAATTGTGTTACCATATAAGATGGAAAAAAAACCTTACATAGCAAGTAATGACATTCTTTAAAATTTATATATTTTCTCAGTGTTCAGTACAACATTTAACTAACCCTAAAGAAATTGTACTATTCCCCTGTTTCAAAAATTATACACAATATACATTTGGAATCTTCAAATCTCCTCTTTATAGATACCTTCTTTCTATATCTATTGAAGGCCAATTAATAAATCATTAAAGAATATTCTGTTATCTTCTTTTAAATAAAAAATAAGCATAATAAATCAACACTTAAGGACAAAAGAAAATAAGCACATTATTTATATTTTATATGATTTTAATAATAATTGCAAATTTTTATTCCCCAAAGAAAAATTATGAAGCTGAAAGTATCAGATACAGTAAAAATTCAAGTTTTTAAAAAAATGTATGTGAATTATAATGACATAATGCTGGAAGAAACTACACTTTACTTTCTGTTTAGAGAGGTTGCCCTGACTTCCATGTATGAATGAACAAGAGAATGAATTACAGTCTTCTTAAAACATTAATAATAACTATGATTAATTCAAGCTACAATAGGTTAATTACTAGTATCAGGAGACATGAAGTAACTTCTATTAGAATAAACTCTGACCTTTAAATAAGTGAGAGACTCTTACTACTAATTTAAACTGGAATAAGTACCTAATTAAACATTAGGTTCCTCATTTATAAAGTGAACGGTTTGTATAAAATCTCTGTGGTACTTAAGAATATAAACTCTTGACTATATTAGAGAATACTCAACTCCATTCACCTGGAAAAATGACATAGAAGAATATATGCCACATCAAATGAAAACTTTATCTTGGCTGAAATTAAACTCTCTGGAACACATTAAACATATTTCAATATCCTTAATGGAAAAAATGAGGAAACACTTGAACTGTTTAAATTTATCCACTTAAAAAGCAATAAAGGACTTAATATCCAAAAATCATATCATTCAAGCATTATCTGAGGAAAATTATCCAAACAGGTCTTAAAACAACAATAATCTAATAACTACAAAAATACTCATGATTTATAAAGTTAATATCAAAAAATAAGAACAAGATAATACAAGGTGCTTATGTGAATGTGCTTCCATCTTAGGTAAGGCTTACTGAAGGATATTTGTCAATAGCAGGTAGCCTGGAGATTTTTAAGCTTTAAATCATCAGATTCCAAGATGGTTTTACTGCCAAACTGCCCTCGTTAGCTCTTGAGTATTCCTTACAATGGGAAAGGAATGCTCAGCAACCATAATCTTGATCCCACTCCTATCAGTAACTTGTACAGTGATACTTGATCACTTTCTTCTCTAATCCTAATAATCGTAATAATTCAGAGAAATTAAGCTCAGCTTCTCATTAGAAAAAAAATTTGAGAATAACTGATTTACAATCATAATAACGATCTCACCTATTAATCCTAAAAATTCTTTTTTTAGGGAAGATGATATAGGGAGATGCATGCTTGAAAAGAAAATGGGAGAAGGATAGCATCTAGGCTGCCATCCCACCTTAGTCAATTGTTCATTCAATATTCATTCAATATGTATTTACCAAGGGTCTTCTATGTGCCAGGTATTTAGCTAGGAGGCAGGAAAATAAAAATGAGCAGAAAACAGTTCCTATCTTTGAAAACTGACAGTCAAGTGCAGAAATGGGGGGCAGGGGATCAACGGAGGGTATCATTTTTAAACTATGTCAATGAATATACAAACAGTCAATATAAAAACATCTAGAGAACTCAATGAAAACCACACAAAGCTGAAATTTTGTAAAACATGCCTAAATATTATGGATTTATATGAAGAACATATACACACATATGTAAAAATAATAACTGCCCTCTTTTTGAAACAGGGTCGTGCTCTGTCACCCAGGTTGGAGTACAAGTGGTGCAATCACAGCTAACTGCAGCCTCAACCTCGAAGACTCAAGCACTCCTTCCTCCTGCCTCACCCTCCCAAGCAGCTGGAATCACAGGTGTGTACCACCATGCCAGGCTCTGTGTGTGTGTGTGTGTGTGTGTGTGTGTGTGTGTGTGTGTGTGTATGCAGGCATACACATGTGTTTCTTTTAGAGTTGGGGGTCTCACTTTGTTGCGCAGGCTGATCTTGAACTTCTAGCCTCGAGTGATCCTCTCGTCTCAGGGTCTCCCAAAGTGCCGGGATTACAGGCATGAGCCGCCGTGCCTGGCAGCCCAAGTTGCCATATTTTTAGTACTTTTTCTGCTAGGCAGAAGACCTTGCTTATCACTTCATTTAATCCTCATAACAATCTTATGAGGCAGGTACTACTGGTACTTTTATCCCAGATTTACAGAGGATAAACTGAGCTAGGTAGTTAAGTGATTTGTCCACAGCCACACTCCAATGAGTGGCTAAGCACAAACTCAGGTTGTTGACGCTAGAACTTATGCTACTTGTGACCAACCAAACAGCTATGCTACCTCTTACAGACCCTCACTGCAGAATCACAGAGGAGATGATACTATTTGTGCAGTTAAAGATCTCTTAGTCAAGGACAGAACACTGAAACTGTAAGGGACTAGGAGACAACAATCACTGTGGGAAGGAGGGGATATCCCTGCTAGGCAGGACAACAGCACCCGGGCTAGATACAGGTAGAGGAAGATTTCCTCTGTTACTGTTTAGATAATGTGAGACATTCTGAGTATGAATTTGAAGCTAGCAGCAAACTACTGAAAGATTAAATACAAAGTGACATAAACATTCTTTTAAAAAAATTACTCTGGTGGCAATATGGAATAAGCTAAAGAAGAATTTAACTGGAAGCAAGGGAAGAAAGAGATGTCTACACCTGATTAGATTATTTCCTAATAGCTATGATGATGATTACAATGATAACAATGGTGATGACAGAAGCCCCAATTTTAACATGAGGGATATGGACCACAATTCCCAGGATACGTTTTGGCCTAAGGAAAGGTAGTTGATCTGGGTCTTTAAAGGGAAGGGGGTCGAAGCGTGGTGGCTGACACCTGTGATCCCAGTACTTTGGGAAGCCAAAGCTGGCAAATGATTTGCGGTCAGGAATTTGAAACCAGCCTCGCCAATAGAGTGAAACCCCGTCTCTACTGAAAATGGAATACAAAAATGAGCTGCGTAGGCCGGGCGCGGTGGCTCAAACCTGTCATCCCAGCACTTTGGGAGGCCGAGGCAGGTGGATCACAAGGTTGAGAGATCGAACCATCCTGGTCAACACAGTGAAACCCCGTCTCTACTAAAAAAACAAAAAATAAGCTGGGCATGGTGGCGTGTGCCTGAAATCCCAGCTACTCAGGAGGCTGAGTCAGGTGAATTGCCTGAACCCAGGAGGCGGAGGTTGCGGTGAGCCAAGATGGCGCCATTGCACTCCAGTCTCAGTAACAAGACCGAAACTCTGTCTCAAAAAAAAAAAAAAATTAGCTGCGTATAGTGGCATATGCCTTTAATCCCAGCTACTCGGAAGGTGAGACAAGAGAACTGCTTGAACCTGGGAGGCTGAGGCTGCACTCCAGCCTGGGTGACAATGAGACTCCATCTCAAAAATAAATAAAATAAAATAAAGGGAAGGGGGCTATCTCTTCCTCCCTACTTCCTCCATCCTCCTACTTGGAATATAGATGGGATGGAGCTGCAATGCTAAATACAAAGCTAGAAGCAGTTTGGTCCAGATGGCTATACAAACTCCAAACTATCTACACCCAGACTTTAACTTTTAAAGAAGTTTCTATATTAAGACACTTAAGTCCCTATTTGCTGGTAGCCAAACCTCTATCCTAATAGAGTGCACTTTATTGTAATCTGAGTAAGAACTGATAAGGGGCTCAACTATAGCAGTGACTGTGAAAACAGAGAGAAAAATTTGAGGAAAAAAGAACACTTTGAAGTGAAGGTGGGAGAAAATGGAAAGAGTGTGGCAAGTTTCTAACTTGAGTGAATGGGAAAGGGCAAGAGGTTTGAATGAGCCAAATATGAATGAACATGCTGAATTTTTCTTTTTTTGAGGCAGGGTCTCACTCTGTCACACAGGCTGAAATACAGCGGTGTGATCACGGCTCACTGCAGCCTCGAACTCCTGGGCTCAAGCAATCCTCCTGCCTCAGTCACCCAAGTAGCTGGGACTACAGGTGCACACCACCACACCAGCTAATTTATTTTTTTTCTAGTGATGGGGTCTCCCTATGTCGTCCAGGCTGGGGTTGAACTCTAAGCCTCAAGCAATCCTCCCACTTCGGCCTCCCAAAGTGCTGCAATTACAGGTGTGAGCCAATGTGCCCAGCCTGAATTTTCCATTCTTATGAGATATCTAGGTGAATTTTTTTTCTGTAGGTAGTTCCACCTCCTACTCCCTACCTACATTTCCTTGCTAGTTCCTCCTGATGCCTCACAGCTACCCAAAACCATCTGATTGTTACAAATTTAGCAGATTTAATACCAGTAATAAAAATGTGAGCTTCGGGTTTTTGTTTTTTCGTTTGTTTTTTTTTTTTTTGAGACAGTCTTGTTGTCCAGGCTGCAGTGCAGTGGCATAATCTCACAACCTCTGCCTCCTGGACTCAAACCATCCTCTTACCCCAGCCTCCTGAATAGCTGAGACCAGTGGTGCACACCACCACACCTGACTAATTTTTGTGTATTTTTGTAGAGATGGAGTTTCGCCATGTTGCCTAGGCTGGTCTCAAACTCCTGAGCTAAAATGGTCTGCCCATCGTGGCCTCCCAAAGTGTTGGGATTACAGGCATCACCACATCAAGCCGATGTGAGACTTTAAAAAAAATTTTTTTTCATTTCTCTGCTAATGAAGTTGATTAAATCTAGCAAAACTGGATAAATTCCTTAAGAACAAAGCCAATATCCCCATCACTCAATAGATGATTGACTGAATGGCTAACAGGAAGTCATTTGGCACTCCACTTATGGAAGGCTGCTAACTCTTTCTGAAAGGAGAAAAGCCTTGCTTTTTCATAAATGCTCTACTTCTGTTTAATCTAATCTGCAAGAGGGCACATTCAGTATCTGACTTGCTTTATTTTTGTGGCATCATGCCATGCACATTATGGTCAATAAACATTTCCCAAATAAACAAATAACTAAATAATAATTGGGGATTCCCCCAATGTCAACAGAGACTTTGTGCATAGTGTTAAGAGCATGAGTCCTGAACTGAGAAAAAGAAAAAAGACTTAACTTAGTTACCAATACCACCAGTACCAGCTGTATAACCTTCAACAAATTACTTAATGTCTCCAAATCACAGTAACTTCACCTATCTTATTAGCTTGTTGTGAGAAATTAACACAATTAGATAAATTCTGTAATATAGTAGAAATTATGTGTTCCATCATTCACACAATTAAAAAAAGGCCAAAGACTGTCACCATATAATCCTCTCCTAATTCATACTGTAATAACTTTATCAGGTGCTATGCTCTTAGAATTTTATTTATTCTTCTACAACCAAATTTGTCAACCACACAATCTGAACAGTAGCAATAAAAGGGAGTGTAAGGTGTGGGGAGAGAGAAGGGAGTAATACAGGTTTTTGCTAATATAGTTAATTTATGTTTTCAAAAATCTTCAGCGTTTCACTATCCTAAATGAATATTTATTCTGTTGCTGCCTTTCATTTCTTTCCTCCTGTTAAAAAGTGAGTTTAATTAACTCCAATCTTATGAATTTGGGTTTACTCAGGCTAAGATTATTTGGTAAAACATCTGTCTCAAAAGAAAAACAAGTGACATTCTTTTCAAATTCCCCCAGAAGACCGCGTAGGACAATTATATGAAGCATTTATAAAATTCACTCTAGTCCCAACTGCTACTTTCCATTGCAAATTAATTTTCATACTACTATTGTCCAAGTTTGTTCTGACACTTGATTTCTCTCTGTGAATGTTACTAGAATTAACTTAAGCTAGGAAAACAAAGAACATATTTATACCTACAAGCAGATGTCATTAACTATACATTTTTTTCCACTTAAAAACTTGCCCCAAAATTAGTTTTCTTTAACAAGAATCTTCCATGTCAAGTTCTTAAATATATATATTTTAAATTACTTGAAGGATAGAATATTTGCTTCTAGAAAAAAAAATAGAGAGATATCAAGCTCCCGAACAATTTGTTTTCTTCAAATCATGGTACTAGTGAAACTTGTAAGTTATTAACACAGTATACAAAAAGCTACAATGGATCAAGGAAAAAGATGACATTTATAGAATGTTTTCATCAGTGGAAAACAGGTCTTCCCAGAAATAACACGAATTCTTTCTCGTAACTTAGTCTGTTAGAAACTTGTTGAAAGCCCTTCAACTGTCTACGCAATAAACAATCAGTAAATAATTGTTTACCTCCCAGTATATAAAGCATTCTGCTAAAACAGTAGTATCTCTTTGAAAAGACTTTTTTTTTTCTAGTTTCAAAAGTTTCTCTACCGATAGCATACTGGGATATATTTGAACCATGCTCTCAAAGAACTCTTTTTCAGTCTAGAAAAATTAGACAAATATAAAAGGAAAGACCTTGAAATTTTCAGAACTCCAATTGCTTGTTTCCGACATTCTTAGGACACAATAAAGACCAAAGACAAGTAGTAAAGTGTTTCAGAGATATAATCTGAAGGTCTGATCTCTCTGAACCAGCCCCTTAGCATCTTCATCTTCATGAAACTATGCAGTTTCCTCTGTTGTTTCTTAAGCAATACCTCATTAAGTGATTTTTTTCCCTAATTAAAATCTCCCTGAAGGAAGTTGGTATACTCCTATACTGCTAATGAGAGTATAAACTGACTCATCTTTCTGAAAGATATTTTAGCAATATACCTCAAAACAATTCAAAATGTTCTTGTGGCTTTCAGAAACAGCTGGAACCAGAAGTTTAGATAATGTTTCCAAAGCTATGTCTCTCTTTTCATTTTTTAACTATCCTCGCCTCAGCTTATGTTCAATACTCAGAGACTCTTTAAATACAGTAAGAAAAACACACACTGGCAGCCTCGATTTAATCACAGCATCTTATCTTAGTCATCCCAGTGGGAAAAGATAGGCTTGCCAGTTTGTTCCAAAAGAAAACACCCAAGCTCTAACTGGCACAGCTTAAAGTAGAGGGTAGGGTAACTAGGATTGGAACTTTCCCTGGACCATAGGGAATAGAAAGCATGGTTCCCAAAGAAAGGCATGCTGGGAAGAAAATTCACATACCTCCATATAAACATTCATATCCTTTGACCCAGCAGTTTCATTTCTATGACGAAAACAGTAGTACTATTATTGTGTACCAGACACTGTTTTACATGAAATAACCCATTTAATCTTTATAACATCTCTGTGAGATAGATACTACTATTTACTATTATCCAATTTTATGAATGCAGAAACTGAGACAGAAAAATTAAGCAACCTGTCTAAGGCCAGAACTACTAAAAGGCAAAACCAAGAATAAAGCCCAGACTATGCGGTGCCATCCAACACTTTATTTTTTTTTGTAGAAATGGGGTCCCACTCTGTCACCCAGGCTAGAGTACAGTAGCTCACTGGAACCTCATATTCCTCGTTTGAAATGATCCTCCCACCTCAGCCTCCCAACTTTCTGGGATTACAGGAGTGAGCCACCACATCTAGCTCATCCCACACTTTCAACTTTTCTACTACTAAACTTTACTGCCTCTCTATTGATCCTGAGAAATTAAAAGTTCATGCAAAAATCTGGCTAGAACAATCATCACAGCACTATTTATAACAGCCAAAATTTGGAAACAACAGAATTGTCTAATCATAAGAGATTCACTGATAAGTTTATTATGTACTTTATATATTAAAATGATAAAACACTTTGTAGTTAATAAAAATTTATGTTATGTTTTATATATACAAAGTTGGCCCTGGAACAACTAAAGGATTATGTGCACTAACTCCTATGCAGTCAAAAATCTATATACAACTTTTGACTTCCCAAAAAACTGTATTACTAATATTCTTGACCAGAAGCCTTACAGATAACATAAACAGTAGATTAATGCATATTGCTAATGTTATATGTATTATATATTGTATTCTACAATAAGGTAGATTAAAGAAAATGTTATTAATAAAATCATAAGAAAACACATTTACTATTCATTAAGTGGAAGTAGATCATCATAAAGGTCTTCATCCTTATTGTCTTCATGTTGAGTAGGCTGAGAAGAAGGAAGAGGAAGGGTTGTTCTTGCTGTCTCAGAAAAAACTGTGTATAGGTGGACCCATGCAGTTCAAATCCAAGTTGTTGAAGGGTCAACTGTATATAGAATATGGAAAGCTTCTAATAACATGCAGTTAAGTTTTAAAAACACAGTTTATATAAATGAATAGATGCTATAAACATGTTTTTAAGATGTAAAATTAGTGGTACATATATATGTCTGTGAATACACACAGAAATTTCTGGAAATACAGATGTTAAAATGTAAGCAGTATACTTATACTTCTTACCCACTGGGGTGGTTATGATTAAAAAGACAGAACTGGCTAGGCACAGTGCCTCACGCTTGTAATCCCAGAACATTGGGAGGCCGAGGCAGGGGGATTATGAGATCAGGAGTTCAAGACCAGTCTGGCCAATATGGTGAAACCCCATTTCTTAAAAAAAAAAAAAAAAAAAAAAAAAAAAGAATAACAAGGGAGCAGCAATTGCAAAATCAAGGACAGCAATCTTGATTCTTTAGGAGAATGACGAGTAGTTCACTATAGCGAAGGCTTACTTATCTGCCATTTACCAGCTACTCACACAATTTCCTTAAGTCTTGCAACAGTTTCTTCAATCACTTCAAACTTCATGAGCCACAAGTACAATTTCTTTAAAATTATTCATTAAAAATAAAAAATACCAGGCTCACTGGCTCACACCAGTAATCCCAGCACTACCAAAGTGCGAATTCATGTGTTCAAGACTAGCCTGGGCAACATGGCAAAACCCCATCTCTACTAAAAATATAAAAATTATCCAGGCATGGGGGCATGTGCCTATAGTCCCAGCTACTTGGGAGGCTGAAGTTGGCTTGAGCCTGGGAAGTGGAGGCTGCAGTGGGCTGTGAAAGTACCACTGTACTCCAGCGTGGACAATAGAGCCAGACTTTGTCTTAAAAAAACAATAATAAATAAATCCCTGGAGTGAGCTTTTATGTAATATGTAAATAGAAGAAAAGACCATTTTTAGTTTTTGAATAAGATTAATTGATAACTAATTAAACAGAATATACAAAAGGGAGTTAAATGAAAGGGATAGGACGGCTTTCAGAAATCATTAATTCAACTTAATTGTACAAGTTAAATCAGTCCAGGATCTAGATGTTTTCGAACGTTAACTATTGTTTTTTAAAAAGCTGCTTCAACTAACATTCATGCTTATTAAGTAATAAAAATTGTATCATTATTTGTTCAGATTAAAATCAAACAGGAAAGACTGCAATGAATCAATTAAATATGAGCACATCCTTCTAGAGAACTTATTTTTCTTTTAAAATAAACAGAAAATATAAAGCTTATTTAGCTGTGCTTTGATTTGTACGTGAATGTCATAACCATGTTTCTAGGTAACATTAAAAGTTTTGTCAATGCTAGGACCATGGGTGGCAAACAGGTACAAAAACAAGCACATCCCTTCCCACACTGCTGTATGTGTGTATCTCTTTTTCTTGTGCTAAATTATAATGCAGCAGACCAGTTAGTGCTGTAATTTAACGCCTTGGATAAAAACTTGAGTATCTCCTGAAGCATAGTCCTGGTATCAGTCACACAGAAAAGAAACAGACCTTTGGGTAGAAAACTAGAACCAGGAAAATGGACCTCATTAGATAGACCTGAAAGGAATGGATTGTCTGTCTGGCCACCATCTAGGGCCTAGACTTAAGGAGACCTGTTGAAAGGCAAAATGACTTTCACCATATGATGGCAGAACACAAACTAGGCAGGATGGAATCCCTTTAGGAGACTATACAGACTGAAAAGGAGGAAACTATACCTTGCAAACCAGACAACTGACTTAAAAGATATTCTCTGGTTTCATTACCTTTTTGGTTTTAACCTTTAGAAAAGTTTTATTTCACTGTTGCAGCTGTGCCTCAGCAAATAAAGGGATGGATGATTTGGTAGTGGGAGTTAGGCCAGAAGTGAAAAAGTGGCACTCCATGAGATCACTGGAGAAATAGAAGAATTGGAACTTTGAGTTCAAGCCATGTGGAGACAGGTGCTTCTTTCACTGCCAACCTTGGAGGACTAGGGTTTCATTTTATTGAGAATTTAAGTTTCTGTTCAGGTACCTACAACCAAATTCATTCTGACAAGATCTGAAGAAATATGTACTACATTCAAGAGTCAGCAGGCTTCTGTAGTGTTTAATATTATAGGGTTTTATTTTATTCAGGGTTTCGTTTTATTAAGAGAATTAGAAAGTTTTGGCCGGGTGCAGTGACTCATGCCTGTAATCCCAGCACTTCGAGAGGCAGAGGCGGGTGGATCATCTGAGGTCAGGAGTTTGAGACCAGCCTGGCCAACATGCTGAAACCCATCTCTACTAATACCGAAAAATGATTACACCTGTAATCCCAGCTACTCGGGAGGCTGAGGCAGGAGAATCACTTGAACCCAGGAGGCAGAGGTTGCAGTGAGCTAAGATCGTGCCACTGTACTCTAGCCAGGGTGACAGAGCGAGATTCCTTCTCAAAAAAAAAAAAAGAATTAGAAAGTTTCTGTTCAGGTACCTAGAACCAAATTCATTGTGACGAGATCTGAAGAGATATGTACTACATTCAAGAGTCAGCAAGTTTCTGTAATGTTTAAAATTTTTTAACAAGTATGTATTACTACAGTAAGCAAAACAGTTTAGCACAGTCAGGTCAGTGGAAGCAATATGCAAATGCATATGCAGGAGTGTGTAGCAAAATCACCACCATCCTGGTTATGAGTTACAAGTCATGAGTTATGAGTCAAAGCTGGGTAGAAAAGTAGATGAGCAGAGTTTCCAAATCACATGGATACATAACTCAATAGCCAGAGAGAAAGGATCAGTCAGAAACTAAATCTACAAGGAGGTAAAGTCAAAATGTAAGTAAAACAAAACACACAGTTAGTAGAGAAAGGAGACCAAGAAAAGAGAGAGAAGGAAAAAAAGAGAGAAGAGCAGACAACCAATCTGAAATCAAAGGCAATTAACATGGTTCCTTTGAAAACCAGTACTTTTCCCAATGTGTTGCCCCCATTTGTGCTTGTAGCTATAAAAGCACAATATGGCTTCAAAAGTCTCTAGTGGCAAAACTCTAAATTCTAAGATCAAAAAATATGTGATTCTCTGTTGGAGCATCTTGATGGGTATCACTCCCATCTCTCCATGATTTCCTACTTACACAAGATAAAACTAAAATATTTTAAGTTATTTGTAGGATGTACTGAATATTGTTTTACTTTTTGTATTCTTAGTTTCTAAGGTAAAATACATGTATACCTTATAAAACTAAAATTTACTTACATGACTTTTTATTAACATATTCTATGGTATAACATTCTTTCATTAATTAAAAAAAAAAAGTATTCCAATCCTCCTCATTTCCAAGGCTGTAACAGAATCATAGAACAAAACAAATAAAAAAACAATACTTTAGAAGGGGTAAAACAAAAATTGCTTCTTGGGGAAACATATCATACTTTAATAATTCATTGTTTCAAAATAAATATTTTAACATAAAATTCTATAGGCTCTATTCATTTTTAATCATATGTAACAGTGAGAGTCTACTAGGTGACTTCGTTCTTTCTTTTTTTTTTTGGAGACAAAGTCTTACTCTGTTGACCAGGCTGGAGTGCAGTGGTGTGATCTTGGCCCACTGCAACCTTCGCCTCCCAGGTTCAAGTGATTCTCCTGCCTCAGCCTCCAGAGAAGCTGGGATTACTGGAGCACATTACCACCCCCAGCTAATTTCTGCATTTTTAGTAGAGATGGGGTTTCACCACGTTGGCCAGGCTGGTCTCCTCAGGTGACCCACTCTCCTCGGCCTCCCAAAGTGCTAGGATTACAGGCATGAGCCACTGTGCCCAGCCAACTTCTTAAGTCAACATTTAAGAGTGAGGAAAAAAATGTAATGTTTCATTGCTATCTCTAAATTTATGTGATATTTGTAATACTACAGATTACAATATGCTATACAGGTTTCAACATTTGAAAATTCTCTGGAGTTGTTTGTAATCATAGTTAAAAGCAAAGTATTAAATTTAAGGAGCTTGAAAAAAAGCAACTTTTTCTGAGAATGATCTTTTAACAGTGGTTAATGTATAGTTTTTTGCTTTCTACAAAAATACTTTACTGATAAGGAGAAAAATTATATTTTACCATAATTAGGAATCTGGACTCACCTGTTATGCCAAAAACATCAACCATATTTTGCAACCAAAAAAATACATTTTTGAAAGCGTTTTCATCTTTCTGACTACCAAAGTTTCCACTAACAAAGGTAAAAACACTTTTTAAACCTTCCTGTGTAACAAGTTTTAAATTTTCCTTTATTTATTTGTATCGATTTTCTCATGCATGGCTACCAAATATCAAGAATTTCAACTCTAGAGAAGAAGGACAGAAAACCACAATGTAAAATAGCTGGCCTAGTAAAACAGTTGGGGGGAAAAAGCCTGTTTGGGTTGCTCTAATATAATCTTCATTTATTACTTATTAGTTTTCCTCTTCTGATCTCAATATTCCAGCCAAATTGAGAATCTACTCAGTGTTTATCATTTCAGTGCCTTTGCCATTACTCATCTCCACCTCCCAGTCCCCACAATGTATTTATAAACAAAGTTTTTATTTAAAGCCAGGAAACTGGTTTTAAGTTCCATTTGATCCCTTTTCATTCCATTCATGATCAGTATGAACAAGGGCAAATCATTTAACCTTTACGCATCTTCAAGGATAACTGAGTGTAACTATGAGGAGTCAATGTGATATGAAGACACTCAATTTTTTTCTCTTCCTTTTTTTTTATTTTTTTTTTTTAATGAATGAAGATTCAATCTGATAGTCTCTGCTTATAAAGCAAGTATATAAAGAAATAAATGTACGCTGTGACACTAAATCCAAAGAAAGTATCTACTGGATGTATCAATATAATAATACAGAGAAAACAGGTGGCACTAGAAATTTAAAGTTAGAACAAATAACACAATACAAATTTAAGTCTTTCTTAAACTGTGTAAGCAGCCTCAGCACAATGGCTCATGCCTGTAATACCAGCATTCTGGGAGGCAAAGGCAGAAGGATCTCTTAAGGCCAGGGGTTCAAGACCAGCCTGGGCAACATAGGGAGACCCCATCTCTACAAAAAAATTTAAAAAGATAGTACCATTGCACTCCCGCCTGGGCAACACAGTGAGACCCTGTCCCCCTGAAAAAATAAAGGCCTGCAATCCAAGCACTTTGGGAGGCCAAGGTAGGCAGAGCGCTTGAGCTCGGGAGTTTGAGACCAGCCTTGGCATCACAAAGAGACTCTGTCTCTAAAAAAAAAAAAACAAGACAAAGAAAACCCAAAAAAATTTATGCAAAGCTACGTATCTGTCTTCCAAGGAATTCTGAATTCTCTACAGTATATTAAGTATTTAGAGTGGATATTGATATAACTTGTAATGTTGTGAGAATGATTTCTATTTCATATATTTGCTTTTTGAATAATTTTCTAACAAAATAATGTTACAAAATTGTTTTTAAAAAATTAAGCCTATTAAGCACTGTTCTATCCAGATAAATTTCCTGATATTTACAAACAACTACGATTATAAAAACTGCAAGAACCATTGTATTTGTAGTTAGTTGAATAGCGTTCTCCAAAAATTCACATCCAGCAGAATCTCATAATGTGACTTTATTTAGAAACAGCGTCTTTGCAGATATAAATAGTTAAGGATTTTCAGATGAAAATTATCATGTATTTAGGGTGAACCCTAAATCCAATGACTAGTGTCTTTATAAAAAGAAAGGCGAGGGAGATTTGGACACGGTAACAGAGAAGAATGCCATGTGATGAGAGAGAGAGATCAGAGTCATGCTACTACAAGTCAAGAGACACTTGGGGCCACTAGATGCTGGAAGAAGGAAAGGAAGGATCCTTCCCTAAATCCATCAGAGGAACTATGGCCCTTCTGTCACCTTAATTTCAGACTTCTAGCTTCCAGAACTAGGAGAGAATGGTGTTTGTTATTTTAAACCAAAGTTTGTAACAATTTGTTAAGGCACTAGCACAGTGTTGGATCATTAACTAAGTACTATTGTTAAAACATTTTAAAGTGGGCCAGGCGCGGTGGCTCAAACCTGTAATCCTGGCACTTTAGGAGGCCAAGGAGGGTGGATCACGAGGTCAAGAGAGCTAGACCATCCTGGTCAACAAGGTGAAACCCCATCTCTACTAAAAATACAGAAATTAGTTGGGCACGCGCCTGTAGTCCCAGCTACTTGGGAGGCTGAGGCAGGAGAATTGCCTGAACCTAGGAGGCGGAGGCTGCAGTGAGCCGAGATCGCGCCATTGCACTCCAGCCTGGGTAACAAGAGCAAAATTCCGTCTCAAAAAAAAATGTTAAAGTGAGAATTATTTCTCTGGTACTTCCCTGCAATAGTGTTAATTTTCCTTAAGACACAAACTTTTTTTTTAAAATCTTCTCAGTTAACAATCTTTCTGTTTCTATACTCTAGAGCAATCAATCTAGACTATTTAAAATTTATTTAAACTTAAGCAGTTATGTGAAATATTTCCTTAGGCAAAATTAGTTTTTCCGTTTTTTTTTTTTCAAGTAAACAGTGAAACCTACAGATGTAACTAAAAAAAAAATGATAAATTTTATGATGAAGACATTAAGTATACAGAAAAATAAAATTGTGAACTTATAAAGTTATCTTTTCCTTCACAATGTAAATCATGGTAATAATTTTATATAAATAATTAACTCAGTAAGAAATTACGTAACCAATCCCCAAAATTTCAAGAGTTCAGCAATAATAGGATATTAAATCTTATAATATTTAATAATCTCAATTCTGACCATAATAATGTTTTAAAATTAAGGAATACTGGCAGGGTGCGGTGGCTCACGTCTGTAATCCCAGCATTTTGGTAGCCAAGGCAGGTGAATCATCTGAGGTCAAGAGTTTGAGACGAGCCTGGCCAACATAGTGAAAACCTGTTTCTACCAAAAATACAAAAGAATTAGCCAGGTGTGGTGGCAAGTGCCCCAGCTACTTGGGAGGTGGAGGCAGAATAGCTTGAATCCAGAAGGTGGAGGTTGCAGTGAGCCAAGATCTCACCATAGCACTCCAACCTGGGCAACAAGAACGAAACTCGAAGAAAAAAAAAAAAAGAAGAAATACTATTCCAGCAACACGATGATTTAAAATTAATGTTTTATTTTCCTAACAGTTTTTAATAAAAGTGATCTTTATCATATTGGGCATAACAACCTATAATATACAAATTAACCTACAACTGGGAAATAAAACTACCCAAAAAGTCAATTCAAGGCTGGGCACCGTGTCTTTGGCACACCCTTGTAATCTCAAACTTTGGGTGGCCAAGGTGAAAGAACTGCTGAAGCCATGAGTTTGAGGCTGCAGTGAGCTATGATCACACCTCTTGCAGGTATTCCAGCCTGGGCAAACAGAACAAGACCCAATCTCTTAAGGAAAAAAAAAAAGTTATTTCAAGAGGTTAGGTCTCTTGGAATTTATTATTTACATACTAGTGCCTAGAATTTAAAAGCTTACCCTGAAATTTCTTGGCACACATCACCACTATCTTTTCCTACTACCTTCCTATGTGACTTGTCACCTCCCACAATGTCCTTACAGCTGATCAGTGATATGTTTTAGTGTAAATCATTATAGAATACAGTTTTCAGTATCCTTTAATGGAAATGTTTGGGACCAGAAGTGTTTCAGAATTCTTTTGGATTTTTAAATATTTGCATTATACTTACTGGTTGAGTATCCCTAACGAAAATATCCGAAATCCAAAATGCTCCAATGAGCATTTCCTTTGAGTGTCATGTCAGTGCTCAGAAAGTTTCAGATTTTGGAGTTTTTCAGATCAGGGATACTCAACCTGAATCTCCAAGATTAATGAAATGATCATTTTATTTTCCAAAGTACACACTCTTTAGAGAGGATGACTAAAAGCTGGACTGATACATTTGTATCCCAAATACATGTGCTTGAGACCCCCACGTCCTAAGGAACTTTATTCCTGTACATAGTATCCCCACTTTCTCCAGCATCAACTCTTCTCATTCCATTGATTTCTACTCTTCTGCCTTTAAAATGGTCACATCTATTCTATACACTTTTTAAAACTCTCATTGGATCTTATTAAGTATTTAATTTAATTCAACAAACATGTTACTGAGTAATACTAAGCCAGGTGACTCTGGGATACAAAAAATAGTCTTTTTACCCTGAAGAAAAAGCAAAGTTTTCTAACCAGATACTCTTACCTCTCAAAATCAGATTACTGAAACAAATTATCTTAATATGCTGCCTCTACTTCCTAGTCTTTATCCTGTTAAAATTCTGCATATCCGTTTACAAAACATTCCAGCTGAAACAATTTAGGGGTAAAACTACCCTTGATACAGCATGATGTACTGGAGTATGGGCATGAGAAAACTTCTAGTACATGATTTGCCACTCAATAGCTGTGTAATTAGTCACAAGTAACAACTGGGGATTGGGGGTGGGGGAGGTGGGCAGCCTTCACTGGTTTATCCTTATCCAAAAACTGGACAAAAAATGGATTATGTGTACAGTTCACTTTTGACCCTAAAGTATTATGAATTGCAAAGCTTTTCATTAACTCCTCATCTCACTGATCTCTATCTGCTACACTTGACACTAAGAAATATTCCTTCATTTTCTATGATTCTTCTGATCTTGCCTTCCTCTGTGTATCTGGATTTAGATTAGCCATATGAAACAATAAACTCAGATTTACAGTGGTTTAAACATACAAGATTATAGCCTTTCATGTTAAAATAAACAATTTTAAAATTCATAGTAAAATAATAAATCCAGAGGGTAGCTATCCAGATCTGCTATGACAATCCCACTGTAAGTCATTAGGGACGCAGGTTCTTTCTAGCTTTTTGCTTTGATATACCTAGGGTTTGGGCCTTACCTACTTGGCCCAAGATGGCTGCTGGGGCTGCAGCCTTTATATGAGAATCTCAGTCTCAGGAAAAAGAAAAGATAGGAAGGCATACCCTCATCCTTTAAGAACACTTATGGGATACTGCACTCCTCATTTCCACTTACATCCAACTGACCACATGTTTATAGCTGCCAGAAACTTGAAAACAGTCTCTCTTCTGCATGTCCATGATTAGTCAAAACCACCAAGGAGAAAAATCACCATTGAGGAGAACCAAATGCCTCTTCCAAACTCTCCAAGCCCTTCTGTGGTCCCTTTTCTTTTACATCCTTTTATCAGTAGTGTTTCCCAAAGCTTGGTTCTTGGTACTCTATTCTTCCATCTCTACGCCAACTTCTTGGGAGCACCTAAACAATTTTATAAATCTATATACTCTAATGACTCTAAAGTCTTTCTACCCAGTCCCCACCTGTCCCATCTTTTGAAGTCTCCACTTGGAGAGCTATAAAATAAACCCATTCTATGTCAAGCCCACAAAGACAAATAAGTAATTTTAAAAGAAAAACATTCTCAATCTTCCAATTTAAGTCATAACATCACAAGAACCCCCAGACCTCCAGGTTTGGAATTTTAAAACTGTCTCTGACTCCTCTTTCCATTTTCAACAAGCCATGAGTTGCAGGTCATATTGAGCTTCTAAAAAGAAATGAAACAAACTGTTCTACATGAGGTTTATACAGCATATGACTTGGGACATACATTCATCAAAATAACTATGGCCCCTACAATTCTACTATAATGTTCCAGAGTTATCTTAATTATTAAATCCATAAGCCTATTTTTAGTCCTAATTATACATGACATTTTCAGCACATTTGGCATTATTTCCTTCTCCTCAATATTCTCTATATCCAGAGTTTCCATATCATATCATGTCATCTTGGTTCTTTCACAATATCTCTGACTACTCTTATTTAGTTTCCTGGCTGCCACTCCTTTATCTACCTTTTGAGTATTGATTTTTCTCTGAGTACAATTCCGAAGCCACTCTTGTTTTCACTCTATTCACATTTCCTACACAATCGCATGTTTTTCTTCATATTTGACAATCAGCTGGCTACTAACAATTACCAAGTTAAGTCTCTAACTTCACTTTTCTACTTACCTCCTGACATAAATCTAAACACCTAAATGACACCTCTACCTTGATTACAGACCATCACTATTCACTCAGCATTCCCTCCCTCATCCAAGTTCATTTCTTCCCCTGAATTCTCTATTTGTATTCACAGCATCATCCCTCACCTTATTACCCAAGCTACAAACATCGTTAGCCTCATCCACTCTTTGTACTTTACCCCTCACATTCATTCATTACTAAGTTTTACTAAATCTGAACTTTCAAATTTCTCAAACTTCCTTGCCATTTCCACTATAAAAATGCTTGAGCTTTCTCATACTGGTCTTTCTCCCTCCAGTTCACTGCCATTTGAGTCACATTTCTCTGTTGTTTCTTGCTTTTTAAAAGCTACCATTTTTTCAACAGACCCTACCATCTACAGAGTCACAGCTAAACTCTATAGCATGATAAACAGAGCTTTTCACATCTGACCTCAAGCATCAAAGCATACCTCAGTTTCCACCTACATGCACTTCTCTCCACTCCTGTAACAAGACATTCACATACGGGCCGGGCGCAGTGGCTCAAGCCTGTAATCCCAGCACTTTGGGAGGCCGAGGCGGGTCGATCACGAGGTCAAGAGATTGAGACCATCTTGGTCAACATGGTGAAACCCCGTCTCTACTAAAAATACAAAAAATTAGCTGGGCATGGTGGCACGTGCCTGTAATCCCAGCTACTCAGGAGGCTGAGGCAGGAGAATTGCCTGAACCCAGGAGGCAGAGGTTACAGTGAGCTGAGATCACGCCATTGCACAGCCTGGGTAACAAGAGTGAAAATCCATCTCAAAAAAAAAAGAAATTCACATACACACATTTTTTCTCTTTTCCATATAGCAAATGTTTCTGCATCCTGTACAACTTGGTTTAAATATCATCTCTCATAAGAAATCTCCTCTTTCTCCCTCAGTAAAGTGAGTCCATCCTCTTGAAATAAGTAATGATAATTAAGTAATGATAAATTACTTGAAATAAGTAATGAAAATTACTTAATTTTCATTAAGTAAAAAATTTCATTAAGTAAAAAATTACTTAATTTTCATTACTTATTTATCATTACTTATTTCAAGTAATTTATCATTACTTATTTCAAAACATTGTCCATAATGACTAGGTTAGGGATAGAGTTTTACTCTTTACTCATTTGTACCTAACCTAGCACTTAGTACAATGCCTGGAAAGCAATAAATAATCATCAAATCAGTGAATCCCAAATAGTTCTTGACAGATGGCAACAAACAGCAACTAGAAAATCGCAACTACTTCAGGGGAGAAAACTCAGGCTATGTGTTAAAATGGTTTAATAATAATCAATTATCAATTTTTATAATGTCTCAAAATGTGATATTTCAGCTATTATACATACATTTACATTTTATCTTATCTCACTTATACTGCTTAAATACAATCGAATGCCTAAAAACACATGTCAATATTCTTTAACATACTTAAGCAGATTGAGATGAAAAAAAAAAAACAAGAACTTCAAACGATTAACATAATTGACTCCAGATTAAATACCACCAAGATAAATGGATTAATTATAAATGTATTAATGGACAGCAGAAAAACAAAAAAAAAAGGTAAAGGCATGTAAAATGATAAACCAGGTAGTCATTATCAATTTTTCTTGGACAAATCTCAGTGAAAGTAAAAACAGTAAGAAAAACATAGTTGGCTAAACTAATGATACTTCTTAATTATTCTGCCATAGTACATAGGCAAAGTCAGAAAAATTAAGTCTTAATATCAAATTATCAAAATCAAACTGTCATAAAAATCAGTGGTTTTCAAGCTATGTTTTCCTCAGCATAACAGCATTATAAGAACACGAAACTGGGCTGGGCACAGTGGCTCAGGCCTGTAATCCCAGCACTTTGGGAGGCTGAGGTGGACGAATCACAAGGTCAAGAGTTCAAGACCAGCCTGGCCAACACAGTGAAACCCTGTCTCTACTAAAAATACAAAAATTAGCCATGTGTGGTAATTTTTATAGGCACATTGCCTATAGTCCCAGCTACTTGGGAGGTTGAGGCAGGAGAATCGCTTGAACCTGGGAGGCAGAGGTTTCAATGAGCTGAGACCACACCATTGCACTCCAACCTGAGCAAGAGAACAGGACTCCAGCTCAAAAAACAAAATTTTTTTTTGCACACACACACACACACACACACACACAACTGGAAACAACGGTACAACAGTAAAGTGCCTAAGTTAAAATGACACATGGACACAGGGAGGGGAACATCACAAACTGGGGTCTGTCAGGGGGAAACAGGGGAGGGAAAGCGGGGGGTAGGAAGTTGGGGAGAGAGAGCATGGGGAGAAATGCCAGATATAGGTTATGGGGAGGAAGACAGCAAATCAGACCACCATGTGTGTACCTATGCAACAATCTTGCATGTTCTTCACATGTACCCCAAAACCTAAAATGCAATTTTTAAAAATGACATACAAAAATGATATAATAATCCAGCCACTGGAGTTTGGATTTTTCTATAATTTTATAAAATAACCTTTCCTTATGTCATTAAGAGTTAAAGACAGTAAAGGTATCTTTCTATCTTCCTTATAGCTTTTTAACTTAACCTTTTAATTTTGAGATAGTTGCAGATTTATACACAGTTGTAAGAATTCATACAGAAACCATACACTCTTTACCCAGTTCCTCTCAATGGTGACACCTTGCAAAATTATATCACAAAATCACCACCAGGATATCACACAATCCACCAGTCTCATTCACATTTCCTCCTTTTTTACCTATACTCATTTGTGGTTGTACATGTGTATTTAGTTCTATGCAATTTTATCACACATGTAGATATGTATCCACCACCCAGTCAAAATATAAAAGTTTTATCACCACAAAAATTCCTCTCAATTACCCTTTTATAACCATATCTGCTTCCTACCCTCCTTTTTTATAGCTTTTTCCCCATATTTCAATAACTGTGTGTTCATTCTCCTGTGTCATTGCTTCTGTGTATCTTCGTTAACTACCTATGATGTACCAGGTACTCTTTTTTCTATATAATTCAAATAGCATGCATTAACATGCTATTGTTTCCAGTTTGTAAAAGGCATTTTTCAAAAGGCAAGGGGTTTTGCTTTTGTTTTTTAGACAGGTTCTTGTTCTGTTACCCAGGCTAGAGTGCAGTGGCACAAACACAGCTCACTGCAGCCTCGACCTCCTGGGCTCAAGTAATGCTCCCACCTCAATCCCTCAAGTAGCTGGGACTACAGGTGGGCATCACCACACCTGGCTAATTCATTTTTATGATTTTTAATTTTCAGTAGAGACAAGGTCTCGCTACGTTGCCCAGGCTGGTCTTGAATTCCTGGGCACAAGTGATTGTCCTGCCTCAGCCTCCCAAAGTGTTGGGATTGCAGGTGTGAGCCAACTGCACCCAGCTGACAAGAGTTGGTTTTTTAAAATCCAATTATCAAATAGAAATATTTAAAAATTCAACTGTAAGTATTGTTAATTGCAAAGACACTTTAGGAACAAAAATAAAGAGTTTATCATTTAGCCAGTGAGGTGGCTCATGGCTGTAATCTCAGTGCTTTGAAAAATTGAGGCAAAAGGACTGCTTGAGGCCAGGAGTTCAAGACCAACCTGGGTAACATGGTAAAATCCCATCTTTACTAAAAGTACAAAAAATTAGCCGGGTATCATGGCATGCAACTGTAGTCCCAGCTACTCAGGAAGCTGAAGTAGGAAGATGAATTCAGCCTCAGGAGGTCAAGGCTTCAGTAAACTGTGATTGTGCCATTGCCCTCCCGCCTGGGCAACAGAGTGAGACGAAAGGAAAGGAAAAAGAAAAACGCAAGGAACGCAAGGAAGAAGAGGAGAGGGGAGGGGACAGAGAATAGGGGAGGGGAGGAGAAGGGGAAAAAAAGGGGAGGGATGGACAGACTTGTAACTACAATTAGAAAAAAAAATCTCAATAATACTGAGGCAGGAGAATAGGGTTTGCAGGCAGGGAACCTAAGGACATCCTAGAACTAAACCAAACATAAAAACCCCAACTTTCTACATGCAAGTAAATAATTGTTTAACTTCAGTTATGTCAGGAAACATCCTCTTTATTTGTATAGAGTGTACACCAACCAACTAACTTTGTAACTTCACTTCATCCTCTTCATTTACATAGGGTTTACACCACATAACCAATGGGAAACCTCTAGAGGGTATTTAAACCCCAGAAAATTCTGTAACCAGCACTTTCAAGCCACTTGCTCAAGCCAACTCCCACTCTGTGGAATGTACTTCCATTTCAATAAATCTGTGCTTTTCTGTCATTGCTTTGTTTGTGCATTTTGTCTAATTCTTTATTCAAAACACCAAGAACCTGGACACTCTCCACCAGTAACAATAAGAAGTCAAATAACCCAGTAAAAAAGAGAACACAAATTTGATTAGATACTTCACAAAAAATATACAAATGGCAAAAAGCACCTGAAAAGGTGTTCAACATCATTAGTCACCAGAAAAATGCAAACTTAAACCATAAATGAGATATGTTAAGACAGTAGATTTTTCTTTTTTTTTTTTGGAGAGACAGGGTTACACCATGTTGCCCAGGCTGGTCTCAAACTCCTGGACTCAAGCAATCCACCCGACTCAGCCTCCCAAAGTGCTGAGATTACAGGTGTGAGCCACCATGCCCAGCCAAGAGAGATTTTAAATTTCTTCATCATAAAAGCATACAAATACATACAAACACACACATACACAGTAACTATGTGAAGTGATGGATATGTTAATTACCTTGTGATAATCATTTCGCTATGTATACATATATCAAAACATCACACTGCACACCATAAATATATATGATTTTTATTTGTAAATTACATCTCTATAGAGCTAGGGGAAGTTGTTTGTTTTTTAGTGAAAGCAAGTTTAGGCCTGGCACAGTGGCTCACTCCTGTAATCCCAGCAATTTGGGAGTCCGAGGTGGGTGGATCACGAGGTCAAGAGATCGAGACCATCCTGGTCAACATGGTGAAACCCCATCTCTAATAAAAATACAAAAAAAAAAAAAAATTAGCTGGACATGGTGGCATGTGCCTGTAATCCCAGCTACTCAGGAGGCTGAGGCAGGAGAATTGCCTGAACCCAGGAGGCGGAGGTTGCGGTGAGCCGAGATGGCGCCATTGCACTCCAGCCTGGGTAACAAGAATGAAACTCTGTCTCAAAAAAAAAAAGAAAGAAAGTTTATTAGAGAAGAAACAAAAAAATGGCTACTCCACAGGCAGAGCAACCAAAGATGTTTTTAAGTAATAAATTTAAAATAACTGGAACTCTCATACAGTGCTAGTGAAAATATAAAATGGTACAGCCAATTAGGAAAGTTTGTCAGTTTCATACAGACACTTAGGACCCAGCAATTCTTCTCATATGTATTTACCCAAGAGAAATGAAAAGATGAACATAAAAACATTCAAAGATCTGTATGCAAATGTTCAGAACAACTATGTTCGCCATAGCTAAAAACTAGAAACTTGAGTGTCCCTCAACTAGTGAATGAACGAATCATATCATACTCAGCAATAAAAAGGAAAAACTGCCAATAAATACAACATGGATAAATCTTAACTATGATCCTAAGTGAAAAAAAACACACAAAAAACTGTATACAATTTGTATGACATTCTAGAAAAGACAAAAACAGATCAGTGACTGCCAGATGCTAGAAAGGGAACTGACTACAAAGCGGCATGAGAGAACTTTTTGGAAGCATGAACATGTTCTGTATCTTTATCTATCTATCTATTTTTAACAAGAGTTTCACTATGTCACCCAGGCTGGAATACAGTGGAGTGATCATGGCTCACTGCGGCCTCTAACTCCTGGGTTCAAGCAATCCTCCCATCTTAGCATCCTGAGTAGCCGGAACTACAGAGATGTGCCTGCCGCCACGCCATGCTTTTTTTTTTTTTGGCAGAGATAGGGTCTTACCGTGTTGTACAGGCTGGTTTCAAACACCTGGCTTAAGGCAATCCTCCAGCCTCAGCCTCCCAAAGCACTGCCATTACAGGTGTGAGCTAGAGCGCCAGCCCTGTATATCTTGATTGCAGTAGTGGCTACATTAATATATGCATTTGTCAAAACTCATTGAAATGTTCACCTAAAATAGTAAATTTTATTGCATGTAATTGATATTTTATTAGACATTGTTACAGGATCTTTAGGGTGTCACTTTTTTGGCCAGAAACCTGTGGCTGATGGCACCTCTGCCCAAGTTTTGCTCAGGCCCGCTAAGCTCATTCCACCCACTCAGCCTGATACGCTACGCTCAGCTCACACTACCAGCCTGGATCCCACACATCAAAGGGAGACTGGAGTTAGGCATAGAATGGTAAGGGGTGTGTGAGCAAGCGTATAGTCTGGCCATACACAGTTAGACATGCCAGCTGCTGCCACAGGGTGGGCAGCTCCAGGTGCTGGCATGAGTGCCAGCTCTCTGCAAGGCTGTGGCTGGACCAGGTGTACCACAAGCAGCTTCCCCAGCTGGCACCAGGTTATGCAGTGGCACCCAGAAGCTTGGAGATGCCAGGAACCACAGGGCCCCAAAGATGGAGTCATAGCCCTAGCTCAGGGAGCTCTAAGGTCTGGGATCCCTGAAGGGCCACAGCTCCTCTCCCTTCCTTCACTTCAACACGGTGAGCAATGGACACATTTCAGCCCCGTTTGTGTTACGGCTTTTACCCTCGCCATTCACAGGACCCGATTTCTCATCCTGAGTGCTCAGCCCCCAGCAGAGAGGGTAGCTCCTTTATGCAGGCAGGTCATCCCAGCAAGTATTCAGTTTTCCACAGAGAGAGTGGTTCCTCTCTGCAGCTGGTCATCCCAACAGATATTCAGCCATCAGCGGAGAGGGCAGCTCCTCTCTGCAGCTGGTTGTCCTGCTGTCTGCAGCTGTCAGCAGAGAGGAGGTCCTAGCCTAGAGTGGGTGGCTTCTCTCTGCAGGCAGGCTATCCCATCTCTGCAGCTCTCAGCAGAGAGGCTCTACAGTGGAAGCTCCTCTCTTTAGGGAGGTTGTCCCCTAGTCTCTGCAGCTTTCAGCAGAGAGGGCAGCTCCTCTCTGTAGCTGGCCAACTCGACGTCTCTCCATCCTCTGCTCTGCTCTCGCAGAGCCTGGGGCTTTTACAAGCCCCAGAGGGGAGAAAGTACAAACTGATTGTCCATAGGTGAGCCCAGAAAAAGGCACCACAAGTCCCCACTCCAGTCCATAACACTGGCAGCCCAGCCCCTACCCTTCAGGCCCTTCCTGGCCTGAAGCTGGGGCCTCACCAGGGTCTACCCACTACTGCCCAGAAGCCTGTCTGCTTCCTGCCGACATCCATGATACCTAGGATGCTCACATCAAGGGGCACCTGCAGGCCAGTGCCAAGCCACCCTCAACCCCCTCCCACGGTGCTTATCAGGGCCCAAAGTCCAGAGGGAGCCAAGGAGGCAGAGGCCTGGTGTGTCAGCACTGACTTAAGTGTGTACACACCAGGCTGGGCTTGACAGCACCCTGGCTTGGCTCCAACTCCGCTCCGAGACTGGTGCAGGCTCTAGAAGCAGGGAGATACAAAGCAGCAGGAGCAGGCACCTCTGAGCCTGCAAGGGCAAAGGAGAAGATTTCCCAGGCCCCAAGAGTGCAGAGAGGCCTGGGTCCACAGCCCCAACTGGGGCAGCTGCAGTTGTGTTGGGTAGGGGGGGCTCCTAGTCATGGCCCCCAAGAACACAGGGAGGCCCTGGGTCCACAGCCCTGACCTGGGTGGCTGCAGCACACCCAGGAGGGTGGGGCTGCTACCTGCTCTAGCTTCTGCCAGCTCCGTTGAGTGTGCAGCCCCAGTTATGCCCCTTCATGGCCTGAAGCAGGGGCTCCAGGCCAGCATCCAGGGCAGGGGCAATGTCTTCTCGAGCTTTCTTTCATCCGGCTTGTGGACCTGCCAGAAACAGATTGTGGATCCTGGACCAGCCCTTGGGAGTGTCAGGCCTGGCAATTACCCGATGCATGGCAGACCCCAGGGATACAGCCCTGGGTGGCCCTGCTCAGAGCTTCCCCCGAGGCACAGGAACCTAGAGCCCTTGGCAGGGTGCGTACAGTTACCACGCTGATGGCTAGGTCCCAAAGCAGGCACTGCTCCCATTTCCCACCCCAGATCCCCAAACCACAGCTCCAGCTCTGCCTCCTACTCATATCCTCCCCGCAGCACTGTCGGGGCAAGAGTGGTGACAGAGGGCCAGGGTCAGGACCCCAGGAGGCTTGGGGCCTAAGGGCAGGTCCTGCTCAGCAGCACAAGGGTGGCAGGGGTGCAGTCGACTGCCTCGGGGACACAGGGCACAGGGGACCCACCAGCGTCATTGCTGCTCCCACCGCCACTGCCCGCACCTCCCCACTGCCATCAACATAACTAAAGAATTTTCCCAAGTTAAAAAGTTACGCATTTCACTGTTGACATTCTACAACTTATACAAGCTTCTGGGCTGTGTTACTTAAAAAAATTAATCCTCCTTTTCCTTCCCTTTTCCTGCTGTGAGAAGGGCAGTTCATGGTACCCTTGGGGTGGAAGTGGATTCCTGGGGTGGAGCTTGTCATATTGTCATAGATCAAGAGAGTTAAGGAGGGAGTCCATGTGGTAAGGGAAGAGCCAAACGTTTTGCATCAAAGCCCAAGCATTAAGGCAGGAGGGGGAAACTGGCAAAGGGCACTGGAGTACAGACAGAGCGAGAAGGATGTCTTCCAATGGAAGCAGCCCACTGCGGGATGTCAGAGTCTAAGTGGGGTAAGAAGTGTGTCCACCGACAGTGGGAAGACCAACATGGGGAGTCAGAGCCAGAGCGCTGGGAAGGGTGTCCCTGTATTGAAGCATACTGATATGGACTCTTAGATCCAGACTGAGGTAGGGGGATGGAGAAGATGGAATGAAGAATCCAAGTCCCAGCAGGGAGAGGAGTGGATGGTAATGAAGATGGGAGACTGAACAATAAGTAAATACATTAAGGATAATGAAAGCCAGATTTCTTACTGTCAGAGACGAACATTACAATATGAAAAAGGAGAAAACTAGAATAGAATCTGGAATATTTGACTGAAACTGGAGGTATCAGTATGAATTCATAGTTTTCAATATACAGAAATAAGAAATAAATACAGATGCAAATGTATATGTGTGCTTATGCATAAATACCTATACTTCCCATCCTGACCATTAAGAGGACCTGGAAGAAGTAACAGCCCAACAGCAGTAAACACATAAGCCTTGAGATTTTAGCTTCTAAATGTTATTCTCCACTAAAAGGAACCAGGGATCCCTAAATGGCTGATTCCAGAACCAAGGCAGGGAAAGTACATGATTAACCAGGAACAGGTTCTGTGCCAAGAAGTAAAAAGATGTTCTCAAAGAGTGATGGGGACGTACCATAAGAAAACAGAAGCCAGCTTGAACAGCTCTCATTGCCCAACTGAAGAACAATTTTGACCATCAAAATAAATGATGCTATAATCCGCACGTTTATGTTGCCTCCCAAAATTCATATGTTAAAATCCTGACACCCAAGGTAATGATACTATGAGGTGAGGCCTTTGGGAGGTGATCAGTTCATGAGGGTGGAGTCCCTGTGAATGGGATTAGTTCCCTTTTTAAAGAGACCCAGAGAGCTCATTTGACCCTTAGGCCATGTGTGGTTAAAGTGAGAACATGGTTATGAGGAATCAGGTCCTCACCAGACACTGAATCTGTTAGATTCTTAATCTTCGATTTCTCCACCTACAGACTGTGAAAAACAAATTTCTATTTTTTATAAGTCACCCAGTTTGAGGTGTTTTTGTTATAACATCCCGGATGGACTAAGGCAAATAGTAACCAAATATAATCCACTAAATGCTTGTGCACAGGCACGAGCACACACACACACACACAGAAAAACCACGAATCCATGTAGATGTCAATGAACAAACGATTAAGAGTTTAGTGAGGAACAAGATATTTACATAGTTTCAAAGTACCTCACAAAAACAATTAACTATTAACTTTATAGTGGAGAAGCTTGGCAGATACTACTTATATCAAGCAATCAAAGTAAAAATAACCAACATTGGGAGGCCGAGGCGGGTGGATCACGAGGTTAAGAGATCGAGACCATACCGGTCAACATGGTGAAGCCCCGTCTCTACTAAAAATACAAAAAATTAGCTGGGCATGGTGGCGCGTGCCTGTAATCCCAGCTACTCAGGAGGCTGAGGCAGGAGAATTGCCTGAACTCAGGAGGCGGAAGTTGCGGTGAGCCGAGATCGCGCCATTGCACTCCAGCCTGGGTAAACAAGAGCGAAACTCCGCCTCAAAAAAAAAACAACAATGAAACAAAGTGAAATTGTGCACCACCTGACAGGACGCAGGACGCAGTGGGAATCACTTCTGGGATATACTTCCCAAGCCTGTATCTGCATGTATCTAATCATGAAGGAACAGACAATCTGAAATTGAGGGGCAGCCTACAAAATAACTGACCTGTAATTGTTAAATATGTCAAGGTCATTAAAGCCAAGAGAAGATAAAGGAAATATTCCAGATTGAAGGAGACAAAAGAGACATAACATGAATGCAACACCTATTGCTAAACTGGATCCTTTTGCCAATAAAGAGATTAACAGCATGATCAACAAAACTTGAACCAGTCTGATAACTAGATGGAGTACTGTATCACCATTCATTTCCTGTTTTAGTTATTGCACTGTGATCATGTAGGAGAATATTGTTGTTTGTAGAAAATGCACAGTAAAGTATTCTGGATGACAGGGCATCAGATCAACAGCTTCCTCTCAAATTGCTCAGGGGAAATTTTTTGTACCATTCTTGCAACTTTTTTGCAAGTCTGTTATTGTTTCAAAAACGTTTAAAAGGCGGGGGCAGCCGGGCAGGGCGGCTTAGGCCTGTAACCGCAGCACTTCGGGAGGCCCAGGAGGTGGATTATCTGAGGTCAGGAGTTCAGGACCATCCTGGCCAACACAGTGAAACCCAATCTCTATTAAAAAATACAAAAATGGGGCCGGGCGCGGTGGCTCAAGCCTGTAATCCCAGCACTTTGGGAGGCCGAGGCGGGTGGATCACGAGGTCAAGAGATCGAGACCATCCTGGTCAACATGGTGAAACCCCGTCTCTACTAAAAATACAAAAAAAATTAGCTGGGTATGGTGGCGCGTGCCTGTAATCCCAGCTACTCGGGAGGCTGAGGCAGGAGAATTGCCTGAATCCGGGAGGCGGAGGTTGCGGTGAGCCGAGATGGCGCCATTGCACTCCAGCCTGGGTAACAAGAGCGAAACGCCGTCTCAAAAAAAAAAAAAAAAAAAAAAAAAAAAAAAAAAATTAGCCAGGTGTAGTGGCAGGCGCTTGTAATCTCAGCTATTCAGGAGGCTGAGACGGGAGAACTGCTTGAATCCAGGAGACGGAAGTTGCAGTGAGCCAAGATTGCACCATTGCACTCCAATCTGGGCGACAAGAGTGAAACTCCATCTCAAAAAAGGGGGGGGGGGGAGGGGTGGAACAATGTCACTAAAAACTAAACAAGGTTAAAAACTGATTTTCCACACTTAATCTTGGTAGAAAAGAAACATCAGACTATGCAAACTTACTAGGAAATAAAATTTTGAAGCCAGATTATTAAAAATTTAATCTTTCTTTTTAACAATTGATCTCAGTCAGATCATGACTGGTGAGAGAGAAAAGAACATGAAAGGTTCCCGCTAAAGGAGAGGAAGCTCTTAAGGGAGAAACAATGAAAGAGACAGTGGACCAAGAGTGGGTGGAACAATGGTATTCTGGGCTACCAATGGCTGTAACCATCAGGAAAACACAATCTCAGCATCTCTGAAAAATGAAAGGGCTGTAGAGCTGCTATCTAAAATTCCTTGCAAATGTGGGACTAGAATTGCCCCGAAATAGAAGTGGTTCCCCATCTCAATCTGTTATTACATTATGCTTAGCTACATAGTAACACAAAAGAATGCAAATACAGAAATAAACATGCATGAACCCTTAATTCTCTTAAGTTGTGGAAGTCCATCAACTGAAGTGTAAAATACATTTGCCTAATTATTCCTTACGAAGAAAATTGTGACAAAAAGAACAATGAAAACACATTAAAGAGAAACAAGATCACCTTCAGCGGTCAGCTGGCTGTCCTTAGTTAAAAGACAAGTCATGTCATTGTCTCATTTGTCCTGAAATAATAGGGAGCATTTCCTAGAAAGGTGTAAAAGTGCAAAGAATCCTTTCCCCTTCCCTGGTACCATGTGTTCCCTGGAACGATCACAAGGCCCCCAACAGCACAGTGGTGAGGTAGCACTGGACTCTGGGCACTTCCTTTCGGAGAGGACAGCCCCCTTCGTCACGGGTTACTCATTCAGGATGCAGGACAGAAGTTTATCCCCGAGGAACTTAGCACAGTTGGCTCCCGCCCTCCCGCCCTCCCAGCCTTGCTGTCCTGGGCCCACTCCCACGGTTCTGCCCCGGGTACCCAGCTGCCTCGAGGGTGAGGGTCGCGCGACCCCGACTCGCCTCTGGCAGGCCCAGCTAGTACGCCCAAGGGCTGGGCAGACGCGGCATCTTCCCTCCCCCTCCCGTCGTGCCGGCCCCCCACGCCCACCGCCAGGCTCGGCCCCGCGGAGAAGGCCGGACGCCGACCTCCCGCTCCTCCGAGACCTGGCTTGGCCCTCCCCAACGCCCGGCCCCGATGCCCGGCCCCGCGGAGCCCACTGGACAGCGGCCGGGGGCGGAGGCGGGGAGGCCCGGGGGCGGCACCGCCCCACACCCTTACCTGGCTTCTCATGGTCGTAGCCTACCACGATGAAGTAGTCCGCCAGCCGGGCCATGGCCTCCCCCGCCGCGGTCGGGAAGTGGGTTCCCGTCGCCGCCCTCGCCGCCGTCGCCCAGCCGGCCCGGGAGGGCTCAGCATTTTCCCTGCAGCGGCAGTAGAGGCAGCGGCAGCGTTTCAGCCATGTTTGACAACCGAGGGGCGCTTTGCGCTTGCGCGGCGCCTCGTGCCCGCTCCTCCCCCGCCCCCACCCCTTACTAGCTTGGCTGCCCCAAGCCCGGGCGGCGAGCCCACCCCCACTCTCGGCTGGCCTCGCAGACTGCAGCGCCAGGGGAGTGGGCGGCCGGGCGTGTTCCCGCCACGCGCCGCTACCGCGGCCCCTGGAGATGGTTCACGGCCCTCTCCCCCTCCCTATTTTTCCTAAAGCCGGGGGTCCTTCCTTCCGCCTTCTCTATTCTGTTTGGATTTGGAGGAAGGTACACGGAGAGTTGAGGGGTCACTTGGAAAGTTGGCTGCTTCCGCTGCTCCCCACCACCACCAAAGATGAAATTCTCCCGCCCTCGGTTGGAAGCAAAGAATTTGCACCGACAGGACTTTTGCTGCACGTTTCCTGTTTATGTTGTGTAGATGGGAATTTTAGAAACTTGCTACCCAGCAGACGGGGGAGTGAGAGGCTTTTGCGCAATCCTCCTAGGCGCCTCGGGTTTCAAAGCCGGGTGGGCCGGGGGTGGTCGGCCTGGGCTTCCCCCGGAGCGCCCGAGGGAGCCAGATTTCACCGAGGAACGCGGCATCCCCGGCATCCTCCCGAACTGTGCTGGCGTTTCCCTGGGGAGCTTCCCTTGCAGCGGTCCCAGGGCTTTTGCAGCCCGAACAGGTGGTGACTTCCAACTCCCCTGCTCAAACACACACAAAAATGAATAAATGGTCCCGTCCTTCCATGTCAGGATTATCCAAGTCGCTTTTTTGAACCTATTGACCATTTCGAACTTGTCTGGTGCGACAGTCAGGTGAACTCACTTTGTCATTTGTTAGTATCTCATGAAGTTTTAGTAGAATTTGTACAAGTGGTAGAACAAAGTTTTGGAAATCTCTGTGGTTTAGAAGTTGTCTTTGTGATTGCTTATCACTGCTCACTGTTAATTGAGGGTTTGATCTTTCATATTTACATAGAAGACAAGACCTCTTAGCAAAATGTCTAGTATGTAGTAGGTGCCTACCAAATATTTTCAATGAGTAAATGTGCGATTTTCCTCAACTAGCAGCAGGAAACTGCCATGGCTCCAACGCTGAACTAGGAGACTAGAGCTGACATCTCAGCTCCTGAAAAGTTACTCTGCTGTAATTGACTATTTCCCCTTTCTCTGCCACACTTGCTTCATCTACAAATTGGAAGAGTTGGGCTGCACTAGAACTGAAACTGAAGTAATACTTTAACTCCAGGACATCTGTGTAAATTGCTATTGATAAAACTGAATCAGCTGAATTTCCAAACGTGGAGGGAAGATTGCTTGATCCTGAAAATAATTAAACAAAAAAAAAACACAAAACCTCAGTTATACCTCATGTAGTAATCCTAACTTCCCTGAGAACTCTTCATCCAACTTGATCACTTTCAGTAGAGTTATCTTACTTCCTTGGGAGGCAGTCCATTCCACTGTTTAACAGCCCCATTGTTAGAAAGTTCTTCCTTATTATTTCAGAGTTGCTCTCCAGAACTATCTAGAAAATCTATTGTCAGCTATCATATTCCTTCCCGACTTTATTTTTTCTAAACAAGGGTAAAATTCACATATCGTAAAATTAGCCATTTTAAAATGTAGAATTCAGTAGCATTAAGTAGATTCCCAATGTTGTACAACTACCATGTCTATCGAGTTACAAAACATTTTCATCACCCAAAAGAAAACTTCACAACCGTTAAGCAGTCATTCCCATTCCCCCTCCCACAGCCCCTGGCAATCACTAATTTGCTTTCTGTCTTTATGGTTTTACCTATTACGAACATTTCATATAAATGGAATCATACAATATGTGACTTTTTGTATCTGTGTTTTTCTCATTTAGTATATTGTTCTCAGCTTTTATATACGCAGATTCAGTACAAGGTTGTGTCACATTGAAGTATCAATATGCCATTATTTTTTAGGACTCAATATTCCATTGTATGTTGTATTAGTCTGTTCTTACACTGCTAATAACGACATACCCAAGACTGGGTAATTTATAAAGAAAGTTTAATTGACTCACAGTTCCATATAGCAGAAGCTAAGGAGGAGCAAGGCGGCAGACGAGAGATTATGCAGGAGAACTTCCCTTTATAAACCCATCAGATCTCATCAGACTTATTCACTATCACCAGAACGGCACGGGAAACACCCCCCTCATTATTCAATCACCTTCCACTGGCTCTCTCCCATGACAGGTGGAAATCATGGAACACAATTCAAGATGAAATTTGGGTGGGGACACAGCCAAACCACATCATATGTATATACCATATTTTCTTTATTGATGGGTTATTTCCACACTTTTGACATTGTGAATAGTGCTGCTGCAAACATGCATGTACATGGATTTGCATACCTGATTTCAATTTTCAGGGATATATTCTTGGGATTATGTTACTGCTGTTTTCTACAGTGGCTGCATCATTTTACATTTTCACCAGCAATGTACTAGGGTTCTAATTTCTTTGCATTTTGTCAACTCTTGTTTCCCTGTTGTTTTTGTTTTGTTATAGCCATCTTAGTGGGAAGTAGTATCCCTTTGTGGTCCTGGTTTGCCTTTCTCTGAAGACTAATGACGTTGAGCATCTCTTCATGTGTTTATTGGCCATTGCTAAATTTTCTTTGGAGAAGTATCTATTCAAGTCCTTTGCCCATTTTTAATTGATTCTTTGTCTTTTTGTTGTTGAGTTATAAGAGTTCTTTATACATTCTGGATACTAGTCCTTGTCAGATATGTAATTTGCAGATATTTTCCTATTTTGTATGTTGTCTATTTTCTTTTTAAATTTTCTATGCCCTATTCCCCCCAAACATTTCCTATTTCTATTTTGTTTTTCATTTTATTTTTATGTAGCGATGATGTATCATGATGTTGCCCAGGCTGGTCTTAAACTCCTGTTCTCAGGAAATCCTCCCACCTAGCCCTCCCAAAGTTCTAGGATTGAACTACCACACCAGGACTTCATTTTCTTGATAATGTCCTTGGGCTCAAAATTTTTTAATTTTGATGAAGTCCAATATTTAGTTTGTTTCTATGCTTTTAGTGTTATATCTAAAAATATATTGCCATATTAAAGGTGAGATGAAGATTTACTCCTATTTCCTTCCCAGTTTTAGCTCTTCTGTTTAGTACTTTGACCCATTTTGAGTTAATTTTATAGTGGTAAGGGGCCTCATTTTACCTTTAAATGTCTTGGCTTTTATTTCATTTGCAGTTATTCATTTAAATTATTTTATTTTTTTAAAATCAAATTTTAGTTGTCTTTAAGCCTAGAATCAAATGCTATATGCTTTTAGGCATATTTTGTCTGTTACTGTTATAAGTAGACTTCCAGTCCACTTGCAAATGCTCATTTTGTCACATAGAGATTTTAACATATCCTAGGTATAATGTAGAAAGGCACTGTGTTTGTATATATATATATATGAATATATTTTGTATACACTAAAGCTGTGCTTCTCAGCCAACAGCTGCCAGCCTGCTAAAACTGATAAGTCCTGACAAGGCAGCCTGATTACTGAAGCTGGCTGAAAGCCAGACCATCCCCTACGATAACCACCATCACCTTTCACCAAAGAGAGAGAGAATAAAGCAAGCCCGGATTTGTTTTCCTGAAGGCTGGTGGGAGCAGGAAGGGAGGAAGGGTATGTGACACTATCTTGATATGTACCTAGCAGATGCCTTTCTTTTTTGCTTTAGAAGACAAAATAGGCAGGGAGTGGTGGCTTATGCCTGTAATCCCAGCACTTTGGGAGGCCGAGGCAGGCGGATCACCTGAGGTCAGCAGTTCGAGACCAGCCTGACCAACATGGTGAAACCCTGTCTCTACTAAAAATACAAAAATTAGTTAGATATGGTAGCAGTTTCCTGTAATCCCAGCTACTCAGGAGGCTGAGGCAAGAGAATCGTTTGACCCAGGAGGCAGAGGCTGCAGTGAGCCAAGATTGTGCCCTTGCACTCCAGCCTGGGCAACAAGAGTGAAAGTCCAGCTCAAAAAAAAAAAAAAAAAAAGAAAAAAGACGAAATAGAGCTGATTATCAGTGAGCAAGGCGTATAAGCCCATTGCCCCTAGTGGTCTATTGTGGAGTAAGTGGTTTGATCTGTACAGTCATCTCAAGTTCTTGCTGTGGTTAGCCACAGTAGTTCAAGGAGGCATTATGAGGGTTAGACCACCAAACGTCAGCAAGCAGAGCTGGGGCCTCTTCAGATTGTCTTTACTAAAGCATAACAAAGGAGACTGTGCAGCTGTAGTGGAAAATTCCCTGACCCATTGCTACATCTTCAACTATTCAGTTCTCTAAGCAAGAAATATAATGAATGTTACCCTTGACAGCTGCCTCTCAGCTCCACATTCATCACTCAGTCCTATTGTTCCTACTTCCCAAATATGTCCACTTCTCTCCACCCTCACTGCCACCCTGCTAGTTTGAGCTCTTACCACCTTCTACCTTTATTATTGCAATAGGTTCTTAACTGTTTTCCCAGCTTCACTGATGGCTCCACACTTTATAGGTAAAAGTTAAGGACAGTAAGCAGATTATTGAACCTGTCTCAAAATTAAATGTTCATAGCAAACACATCATTTCTACCTTGAGTATGTGTTTGGAGGGCAAAGAAGAAGCTTCAAAGATGACTTATAGAAAGTGTCCTGCAGTTGCTTTCACATGTGTAACAAGATGAATGGTTGAAAGTTAACATTCATTTGAAGTACCCCTGACATTCACAGCTGCAGTATAAATAGGCACTGTAAAAGTGTGCAGGCTGCTTTTACTTAGATCGCATATTTGATAAGCAGGACTGGCTACATAATATGTAGAGTCCATGCAAAATGAAAATGAAGGACTGCCTGTTCAGAAATGTTGGAGAATTTCAAAACAGCTTCAACAGAGCATCCCAGCAAATGTGGGCTCTTCTGAGATCAGGCCATGTGCTACTGAACAGAGTGCATGTCAGTGACGCTGGTTCTGTTGGTGAACTTCAGGGTGGAATGGGTATGTGTATGTGGAGAGGTGTAATAATAAATGTTATGGGGGACTAGACCCCACCAGTCTCTCCAGAGTGCCACCACTGTGCTGCTTCCTTTCTTGCTTCTTTCTAATCCCATCTACCACATTCCATAGACAAAACGATCATTTAAATAAATGTGTATTAGATCATGTCTCTCTGTCTTCAAACCTGTCAATAGCTTTTCATGTCACCATGAATAAAGTACAAAAGCTTCATGTCCTAAAGGGTCCTATTTACTCTGACCCTGATGACCTCTTTAACCTCATTTCAGGCCACTCTTCTCCATCATTCAATACTTTCCAATCAAACGGGACTCCTTTCATTGTTTCTAATGTACCAAGCTCTTTCCCATCTCTGAGCATTTGCACATGCTGTTTCCTCCATTTGGAACATTAGATCCCCCTATTTTTCTTTGTCCTTCCGAATACTTACCCCAGTTTATAATCATGTAAATACATAATTCTGATAAAGATTTGTTATCTGGCTACCTCACTGGGCTGTAAGCTCACTGAGGGTAAATTTATTGATGACTGCTTTGGCGATTACTGTATGCTGAGAACTTAACACAGTGCTGGGTACATAGTACGTAGTCAGCAAATACTGGTTGAGGGAATGAATAAGCTATCAATTCATTCAGGCTTATACATCTGAAATTGCTTCTTGGTTGAGCATGGTCGCTCATGTCTGTAATCCCAGCACTTGGGGAGGCCAAGGTGAGCGGATCTCTTAAGCTGAAGACCAGCCTGGGCAACATGATAAAACAACATCTCTATAAAAAGAAAAATATTACATATATATATATATATATATATATATGCCACACATATATAAAAGAATTACTTCTTTCCAGGTGCTTCTATCTGATACCATAAGGTCCTCACCTGGAGACAGGTAGCATGATGGTTGCTCTCATTAACACCATTCTCTTTGGCTATGGAAGATCCAAATGGCCTAATCATCTCTTTTATTATCCATTCATTAATGCCGTTTATTGTGCACTCTGTAGTAAATTTCTCTTGAAGTAATTTCATTTTGTCCAGTTATAGGTGTTATTGTAACAAGCTTATTTAGGTTTACCAATTTGTCTTCTCTCTTTTTTCTTTTTTGTAGGGATGGGTTTTTGCCATGTTGCCAGGCTGGTCTTGAACTCCTGGGCTCAAGAGATCGGCTCGCCTCTGCCTCCCAAAGTGCTGGGATAACAGGCACGAACCACTGTACCAGGCCATCTCTTCCCTTTCATTTGTTTTGCAGCAATTTACCTTCTTTAAGTGTCAGGGAAGTTTGACTTCTGGCTTTATCATATGTAAGAGCTGACTGTTTCTCTCTTGCCTGTTTCATGCAGGAGCACAAAAATGAGGCCGCAAAAGCATTACTTTTCTTCATGCTGACACTCTGGAAAATATTATGCTCTAAAGAGAGAGGTTAACTGTCCTCCTTGCTGTTACCATTGCAAACCAGACAGAAATTTAAAATATGGAAATGTGCTTTTTATTCTGCGTCAGGGTTTTAAACTTAACCTCCTGACACTGTATGCCTATTTTATATTTTAATTGGTTTATGTACATGTTCATTTTTCTGGAAAGGATCTATATTTTTATGAGGTCCTTAGAGAAGTTGGAGATTCCAGGAAAAGTGCCCTGGACTTTGTATCCTGCTTTACTTCTCCCTGTAAGTGATCAAATCCACAAGGCTGACTGCGTCCTTTCTCTAAATTACTTTGTGTTATGATTTCAGGATGCATCTTGAACTTTGTTTTCAAGTGAACTTTGTAAACAAGTCCTCAGCTTAACATTTTGAACTATATTAATGATAAATGTATCATAAAATTTCTTGTTTGATAAAAGAGGCATCTGAGATAATTATGCAATGCACTTAGCTACTCACATTTTAGTTATTTGTATCATTGATATTTATTATTTTTTATTGCTTCTCTGAAAGACCTCAGTATGGCCACTCTGGCTTTAGAAACTGTATCCACAGTGCTAACCGAGAAACTATTACCACACATTTTTTAAAACTCCAAACATTACTAAGAATCAGTCTTGGATGTAGGGCCTAAAAATCATTCAAATGGAATGTGAAGACGTTGAAACACCATTATGCAAAAACCCTTTAGCATATGTATATGTGTGTCTCTCTAATGTCAGGAGGTACACATATATTACAGGGCTTAGGAGGTTTAGTTATGATCTGACCTTTTAAAATTCTGGAGCACAAAAAAAAAAAAATTAGATCTTCATTAACCAGGACTTTTTTTCCTTCTCTTTTCTTGCCAGAAATTTTAAAGATGTTTCTTCCTTCACTTCCTTCCTTCCTTGTACTGTCCTTGCTCAACATGAATCTACAGTTGCTGCCACTAGAATGGTTGAAACTCATGTTAACAAATCACCAGGATTAGAACTCCTGCTGCAGCATTTCCTTCTCCATAGAACCATTGAGCCAGAAATGCATTCTAGTGATTTTTTTTGTCACTGATACAATGATTAAGTAAGCAAACTCGAAATTTCAAATCCCTTAGCCTTTTTTGACTTAAACCCAGGATGATTTGAGGAGCACTCTGGCCCCTGCTACTGACCCATGCAAGTGGGGTTTGCAGTGCACACACAGACACACACACACACACACTCCTGCGCTCACTCTAGCAAAACCCTTTGAGCTGCCAATCCAAGATTTTAAAGAATTGACTTGGTTCTCAAGTGACGGATCTCTAAGTGCCAGAGCGACAAAGTGCACCAGGCTGATAAGGTGCGTGCCAAGGCTCTCAGGTGGAAATTCTTGGAATGGCCACGACACGAAGTTGCTGGCGTAGTCACCTGAGGCTGGCAGAGCCCAGCCTCCGAGTCTCCCTCCACTCCTGGGCTTGCCTGCAACTCAAAGAGGAGTTTGAACCAAGAGCACTCTCTTCGCGATCCTGCTGGCAGAGCGACAGCTCAGTTTCCCCCACAGAATCACGGGCTTTTCTGAAGGGTAGCGGGGAGGCAGCGAGGTACAGTCGCAGAGGTCTCTGCAGACAGAACACCCTAGCCCCGCCCCCCCCCCCCCCAGGACTGGTGGAGACTAGAAGGAACGAGTCCAGATCACGGGACGTTCCCTGGCTGTGGGCTGACGCCTAGCTGTCCTTGACCTCCCCAGCAGTCGGAGGCGCGCGCCGGAGAAATGAAAGTAAAACCTGTCCTGGCCTGCACCCAAGTGGAAGCTCGCGACAAGTTGGTCGCATCCTCAGGGAGACTAATAGCCAGTCCTGGGATCCGTGCAAAGAGCTTGACTCGCCGAGGATAAAGTGAAAGGTTAAGGAAATGGGAGATGAGGGAGAAGAACAATAGTTACACTGGGGAGGCTCCTGGCCACCAAGCAGGCGTGCAGTAATAGCTGCTGTCTGCGGTGCAGATGGACTAGCCGCCAGACAGGCCGCTGCGGTGACTGCCCTGCGGCCAGCCAGATGGCCGGATCCTGGCCAGTGCGCCGCGCTGCACTCCTCCGACCCTCTCGCATCCCAAGCCCTTACCAGGGCCAGGACCTGGAATCTGTACCCCGTACACAGATGGAATTCAGGTCCGCGCAGGTGACTCCTTCCAGGAAGAGTCCTCAAAATAAATAACCTCGGCGCGGCCATTTCTTCCCCAGGTGCAATGTCCACGTTGAGTCCCGAGAGTGAAAAGGCAGCTGAGCCAGCAGTGCGCGGCCCAGGCAGACCACTCTGGGCAAGGTTCGCGCGACCCAGTGCCCAGCGCCTTTGCACCGGAGCTCAGAGCCATATGGCAGAGCAGGAAGGAAGCTTAGAGGTCTGCTGGGGACCGGTTCTAAGATGGGGACACGAGAGATGGGACTCTACTCGCCCACCTTCACACAGCGAATTGCTGGGACGTGAGGACCAGAAGCCTTTCTGGCTAGTGGTCTCGCGTCCTTGGCCTCTCCGTCGAGTCGCTGGGCTTCAGGACATTCGCGTTAGAGGAGTGGTTAGTAGGACCCCAGAAACCCACATGCACGAAGCAGAGTCCTGTGGTTTATCCTTTCCTTCCCAATTTGGCCCCAGGAGAGAAGTAAGAAAGAGAAGAAGCTGTGATGGAAGAGCACAAACGGGTGACAAACGTGTTTGGCGTGATTCATCATGAACAGGCACAAATTCTTTGGGCGAGGGCTGGGACTCTCCTTTCACCCTTGAGAAGATGGTGACCCCAGCCTAGAGGAATCCACGCCGCGCCCCAGTCGGCCGTGCTGGCTTGCCGGGCCGAGTAGGGACTCTGCTGCTTCCCACCTGCAGGGTGACTTCCCCTCTCTGTAGATACCTCCCCTCTCTGAACTTGAATTTTCTACCTGCCGAATGGGAAAAGTAATGTTACCTTCCTTGCCTGACTCAAGGGTGCGTGTGAAGCTCAAAGTAGACTGGGATGTGATCCTGCTTGGTAAACTGTAAAATGATTAGCATTCGTGAAGCGTCAGTGTGCTCCCTGGCAGTCAGTCCTCACGTTTACGATTGAGGAACGAAGGCAGCTGGGCAAACTCTCAGGTTATGACCTTATAAGGCATATTTGGATTACAAGAAGGCAAAATGAAACAGTGCCTTTCCTCCTAATTTTGGTTATTCCTATATTTCCAAATAGAAATGTAAATTCTGAAATTTCAGGTAATTCTCCCCTCCAAATCCCAGTTCTCAATTCAGCCTTTCTGAGCTCGTCCCTATTTCGAAATCTTACTGGCCTATCCCGAAACTCCGGGGTCTCAGTCGCTCTGGGGGATTGGCGAGTCCAGCTCCTCTCGGCTCTGCTACGTCCCTGACCCGACCCCTCCGCGGGAGTCTGGGGTCGCGGCCGGGTCAGGCGCCAAGCCGGCAGGGGGCGCGGTCCACTCGAGGCCACAGCTCCCCAGGTCCGGGGTTCGGGCCATCCACGCGGTCCCTCCTGCGGGCTTTTGGTGTTCTTCGCCAGGAGGCTCTGCACTCCAGGCTGCATAGGTCCTGGATATGGACCTCGAGGGGTTGCAGTGGCGCCCCTTCGCCCTGGCGTACCTTCTGAACCCTGTACCCTGAGAGTTAGAGCTGTGGCAATTCCGCAGCAAGCGCCTGGAGCCTATACCTAAGCCACGAGGGACTCCCCCTACCGCCACCCCTCTCGCTCCACTCCAACCCCAGTCTCAAAGCAGTGCGCGCGTCCGAGAGCCTGAGTGCGCGTGCCCGAAGAAAGAAAGGGCGGGCAGCCAGGCTGCCCAGGCCCCGCCCCGCCCCACCGCTCCCCCCATCCCCAGCGAGCTTATAAAGCGCAAGAACACAGCTGGCCACTCAGTGGTTTCTTGGTGACACTAGCTAGATACAACAGCTCGAGCTTTGCCACTTCGGGCTTCTCACTGCAGTTGGGCTTGGACTTTGGGGTTTTGCCACTGCCAGTGGGACGTCTGAGACTTTCTCCTCCAAGTACTTGGCAGATCACTCTCTTAACAGGTAGGTGCCGCGGTCCCTGCGGGTTAAGAGGTGGGGTGGCGGCAGTGCTTGCCAATGTCTTCGACTGGGAACGCTGGGTGAGGGGAACAACCCACTTGGGGGGTTCCCTGAGGGGCACATCCCAAATCCTTGGCCCAGCTCGTGCACACAGCTGGAGATCCAGAGACCTAGTCTCCTCTGCTCCGTCTGCCAAGTTCCAAGAAGTTGAGCAGGGACCCTCTGGGAGCCTGGCGGGGTGCAGCGGCCTCCCTTGTAGGGCCTGTCACCCGCCCGGCGGGTGCAAACGCCTCTGGCGCCTCTCTACGCCGGAGGAGATAAGCGTCTGAGCTCTGGAGAGAGCTGGCGATACCCGCCCGCGCCGGGGCCCCCGCCCGCCCTCCGTGCCCTGCCCGGGCGGTGCAGCTGGCCGGGTTGCTCAGGCTCGGCTCTTTATTCTTTTCCAGGGTCTGCGCTTAGCAGCTGGGATGAAGCTGATTTCCGTCGCCCTGATGTACCTGGGCTCGCTCGCCTTCCTAGGCGCTGACACCGCTCGGTTGGACGTCGCGTCAGAGTTTCGAAAGAAGTGAGTCCCGGACAGCGGCTTTCCCCGTCCTAGTTATCTTGCAGGCAAGGGGAGCTGACGGTTGGTCCCGAAGGTCTAGAAGTGAATGGGAGCAGGGACAGGCTGGGGGACGTCGCTGGAACCCACGCGAATCGGGCTGCTTGTGTTTTCCAGGTGGAATAAGTGGGCTCTGAGTCGTGGGAAGAGGGAACTGCGGATGTCCAGCAGCCAGCCCACCGGGCTCGCTGAGGTGAAGGCCGGGCCTGCCCAGACTCTTATTCGGCCCCAGGACATGAAGGGCGCCTCTCGAAGCCCCGAGGACAGGTAACTATGCCCGGTGCTGCCCAGGGACGGGAGGGAAGGAGGGTGTTCCGGAGAAGCTCCCACTCTCCACTACCCTGGCTCTGAGGATCGCCGGGGCTAGACGGCAGCTCAGACAGCGCGATTAGTTTCCAGCTCCCTCTGGCCCTAGAACGGCTCCCGTTCCCTGTGGCTGGGGCCACAGCCCTGCTTGATGGGGTCTCAAGTTGGCTTTCTTCCCCCTCGCAGCAGTCCGGATGCTGCCCGCATCCGAGTCAAGCGCTACCGCCAGAGCATGAACAACTTCCAGGGCCTCCGGAGCTTTGGCTGCCGCTTCGGGACGTGCACAGTGCAGAAGCTAGCACACCAGATCTACCAGTTCACAGACAAGGACAAGGACAACGTCGCCCCCAGGAGCAAGATCAGCCCCCAGGGCTACGGCCGCCGGCGCCGGCGCTCCCTGCCGGAGGCCGGCCAGGGTCGGACTCTGGTGTCTTCTAAGCCACAAGCACAAGGGGCTCCAGCCCCACGAGTGGAAGTGCTCGCCACTCTCTTTAGAATGTAGGTGCCCAGGGCACAGCGAACATTCGCGCAAGCATCCCGCTAGTGCCTCCCGGGACGGAGGACTTCCCGAGCGGTGTGGGGACCGAGCTGTGACAGCCTTGCAGAGACCCCGGGTCCGGGAGGCACGGTCTGGCGGCGAGCTCTGGCTTTTCAAGGGTCCTTCCTTTTGGGGGCCTCGCTTCCTTAGCCTTGCTCAGGCGCCGGTGCCCCAGGGGGGCGGGCAGAAGAACTCAAGGGAGTGTTTGCCAGGCTTAAGGAGAGGAGAAACTGAGAAATGAATGCTGAGACCCCCGCGGCAGGGGTCTGAGCCACTGCCATGCTCGCCCACAAACTGATTTCTCACGGCGTGTCACCCCACCAGGGCGCAAGCCTCACTATTACTTGAACTTTCCAAAACCTAGAGAGGAAAAGTGCAATGCGTGTTGTACATACAGAGGTAACTATCAATATTTAAGTTTGTGCTGTCATGATTTTTTTCTAACTTCAAATATAGAGATATTTTTGTACGTTATATATTGTATTAAGGGCATTTAAAAATCAATTATATTGTCCCCCTCCCCCTATTTTAAGAGGTGAATGTCTCAGCGAGGTGTAAAGTTGTTCGTTGTGTGGAACGTGAGTGTGTTTGTTTGAGTGCATGAAAGATCAAGACTGATTACCTCCTGTGTGGAAGAAGGGAACACCGAGTCTCTGTATAATCTATTTACATAAAATGGGTGATATGCGAACAGCAAACCAATAAACTGTCTCAATGCTGATTCATTCTCTCGGCTCCGCTCTCGCGTCTAGGGAGGGAGAGAGCCCTGGTCCCGGCCTGCCCAGGAGCCTTGGGGTCCCGCCGCCGCGCTTGGGGAAGTGGGACGGCGGCGGGTGCAGGTGCTGGCCCTACTCTGAGCCGGCTGAGCTGTCACGAGGTCTGTTCTCTGTGTGGGGCGCGCAGAGCACGTGTGCTGGGTGCGAATTAGGGCTTCGCGGAGACGCCCGAGGTCACCGCCTGGCGTCGCGGCCAGGCGGGACGCGGGTAGGGGAGCCCTAGTAGGTTGGCGAGCCTGAACTCTCGGGTTGCGCAACAGAGTCCTAGATTTATTATAGGGTTACTCACAGAACCCTGCACGAAAGCGCGCTTGGAAGAGCTGGGGTGGTCTCCGAGACCTTCTAAGAGAGGCGTTCCTCCTGCCTGCCGCGGGTGTTAAAAGTTCCAAGCCGCCCCAGCAATACGTGGAGACACCTCCAGAAGACCCAGTAACTCCCAGTAACCCCAGCTCTGACCGGGCCTGAGCGCCCGCGAGCCGCGGGCTCATGGGCGAGGCTGCGGCGCTCCCTGCCGGCAGCCGGAACCGGCCCAGCGCCGCCAAGCAGTACGTGCGATTTAATAAGTTCTCCTACGTGGGAGTCAGCACACAGCCTTAATGAAAGAGGAAAGAAAGAAAAAAAAGAGAAACAGTTTGCAGATGCCAACCAGGGCCGTCCTCCTACACCCCCCAGACCTGCACCGCGGCTCCCTGTTCTGGGACAGTGACTCAGCGCCCACACGCTGCGCAGCGTGCAGCTGCCGGCTGGAGGCGGGCGGGACGGACGTGCCGCCGGAACCGTGAGCCTCCGACGGCCTGAGACCTTCATTGTTCCGCCTCCCCTCGCCGCTCACCTCTTCCTTCCTCCTTCCCAAGCCTTTTTTCATTTTTTCTCCACTTCTCTCCAGCCTTCCTCTCTCTCCCTCCTTCCTTCCTCCTTGCTTTCTTTATATGCCTTATCTTCTGAGAAGGTTGACCTCAGTTCCGGCTATAGACGGACACTAAGCCCCCAATTAAGTGACCAGAAAGACAAGGGACATAGGAATAGTTAGGTAATAAGGGGAGAGTAAACAGAGGCACCCCTGATTTTGATTTCGGGGTGCCGCATTTGTCTCATCCAGTGTCCTGAAGACCCAAGATGGAGACCAGCAGCTTGTCTTTCCAAAAAGCTTCCCTGATCTCAATGTCAGTGCTTGTAGGTGATCTCAGAAATCTGCTGAAGAAAACCTGAAGATAAGTTCGGAGAATGAAAATGTTTCCAGGTGGCTTACAGCCTTCTGCGACTTTTGCACATTACAGGGCCCCCTCCAAGGGGCCAGGATGTTTAGTTTCTTGCAACAGAAGCCTGCATAAGGCCTCTCTTCTAGTCTGGGGTCCAGAGATACCTCATTCCAAAGCAGTTTCAATTTAGAAGAAAGTAAACTGGAGCACATAGAATTTCCTGAAGACCGCACAAAGCCTCAATTTGGGCACCTGGCTGTTGATAGTCCCAATCTCATATAGTTCATTGTCCTATTTGATCATAATAATTGTGTGAGGTTTACCAGAATTGAGGGGGTTAGAAATGCAGCCACAGACCATTCTTGTCCTCAAGAGCCTTTCAGAAAAAGATTCATTTTGTGGGAACTCTGTGCCAGGCATTCAAATGGCACCAGGCATGTATGAATGAAAGAATGACTAAAGATTCCCATCACAGAATTTCTGTGCCAGTGAGCGGGTTCTGGGTGGTCTGAAGGGGCTACAGAAACTGCAGAGAGCAGCGAACACTTCAGCCTCGAAGACACTCACTCCTTTCCTTCAGCCAAGGTTTGTCCTGTAGCCACAAAGCGCTCCAGCCAAACCTCGCCCTGGCACAGCGTCAGGCAGCAAACAAAGCTGCCAAAGGCTGGTTGGGCACTAGATTAGGACGGTTGTGAACAGGGAACAGGCGTCTAGCCTTGTACTGAGGAAGTCTTATGACTTCAGGGAATCCAAGGCAAGTGAAGGAGATGGTTCAGCTTTGAGAGGAAAAAGGCAGCTGCTCAGCTGGAGTCCTTCCCGCTGAAAATCCTGTGACTGGAGACGTGTGAGGAGACAGAGACCCTCCTAAGACCAGTTTGGTATGAGTTCAGGATTAACTGAAGGTCACCATCAAACCCCAGGCCCTTCTCTGTGAGGTGCTGAAGCTTATCGGGATAGGGACTCTTGATGCCAAGAAAACATCATTTATCAATATGATGAGTCATTTTTGAACTGATTCAACCTGTCTGCAGCTAAGGAGCAGTCACAGCTTTTATCTTCAGCTACTGTTGCTGGCTGTGGGAATGGCACCATCCATTTGTAATCAAACACAGGGTATCAGGCAATTTCTTGAAAAGCCAGCACTTTGGCTGAACAGCTAAGGGTGAAGGAGAGTGATGGGGAGGAATGGAAACAGATTCTTTTTTTAGCACTTGCTTGGTGTCAGATATTCTCTTTGCCACTTTATACACCTTATCTCATTTAATTCTTACAACAGCCTTGTGAAGTAGGTGTTATCTGTTTGTAGATAAGGAAACAACCTCAGAGACATAAAGTAACTCAGGCAAGGCTACACAGTGAGTAATAAGCGATGGAGCCTGGATTTGCACTCAAGTGCTATGGGCTATTTTGATGCTCTACAGACATAAGGAGTAAAGTGGGATAATTTTAACATTTAGGTTCTCCAGCCAAATGTCCCCAAATGTCCTCTAAAACAGGGATAGCTTGTATAGGTGATTTACACCTGTGGTTCTGAAAGATTTACATGAGGGCTGGTAGAATTGGGAAAGGAGAGCTGCTTCAGCAGTAAGCTCAATGAGTGCAAAATAAATAAATGAAGTGAGTTTTAAATTCCTGGTCTTGGTTTGAAGAAGGGATTATAAATCAACCTTTTTCCTCCCCTGAGCTAAGCCACTGACCTCTTTGGTTTGAATTGCCAAATATAGTTAAAACATACACTGAAGCCTCAAGAGCTGGTTTCAGTGGGGAAGGCCTTCTTGAGCTATTCCTGGCCAAATACAGTCCCACACTGTAGGTCTTAAGTTGCCTGGAAGAACACCTGTGTCTACAACACTGCAAATAGAGTTTCCACCCTTGAGGTGAGACCTTTTGTTTTGGCAACTGCTGCTCAAGGCAGCTTTTCAGAGGATGTTCTGAGCTGACTCTAAGAGAAAGCGAGTGAGCTATGACATAAGGCCCCTCCTTTCCCCAGCTGAGAAGGAGAAGGCCTTGTTATCCTGAGTCTCACAGAGGTTTCTGCCAAAGCCAGGCTGGAGGCTTGGTCTTCATTTGCATGGAAAGAAGGGTGAGGCTAGATAGCTATCTGGTGGTCCCACTGGTCTTGTTCCAGAGCTATTTTGGAACATTATGGAAAAACAATAAAATGACTGTGGCCACACAGGCAGCCAAATTTAGTAGGTTTTTGTACATTTATCCAACATTGGGAATGTAGTTTTGCGTATTAAGGTACAATTTTAAAGCGTTTTACTTTATTTACAATATTTATTCAGTATAGAAGAAAAAGATTCACCTTTAATACTACTTCCAGAGATAACCACTATTAATGTTTTAGACATGTTTATCTTTTATTTATTTATTTTTAAGAGACAGGGTTTCACTCAGTTGCCCAGGCTGCAGTGCTGTGGTTTGATCACAGCTCACTGCCTCAAACACCCAGACCCAAGCAATCCTCCTGCCTCAGCCTCCTGAGTAGGGGGGACTCTGGGCACAACGCCTGGCTAATTTCCTTTTAGGCATTTTCATATATTATATTAAGACACACTTTAAAAAATTGAATTCAGTGGAGAGAGCTGAATTAAACCTACTCAGTTTAAGGCAAATTGTCATTGCCAATCTATGCAAGGCTCCTCTCTTTTTAAAATTATTTTATTTTTTTCTTCCTTAATTTCCATATCCCTTCACATCTCCTTTATAGGAACCCTCTTTAATGTGTTTAATATCTGTATTTATTATAGTATATCATCTTGCAAAGTATGCTGTGTTATTTCACAACTACATGTTTTTAACATATTGTGTTAAAATGTTTATTGTTTCCTAATCTCACTCAACACTTTAAAAAATTTATCCAGATAGATTGTTTCTTCTTACTGCTGAATATTACTCTATTTTATGGATCTACCACATTTTTACTTTTCTTGTCTTTTAATGAGGGACACTTGGGTTGCCCCCAGTACCCCTCTGAAAATAACAATATGTAAATGAATTTTCCATTTCTTGTCCTTTTATGGGTCTAAATGAAAATTTCTTGGAGGTATGTACCCAGAAATGGTATCATTAAGTCAAAAGGCTTCTACATACAGATGATGTTAAATTGTGTAAGATTGCTTTCCAAAATGCCTGTACCAGTATGCATCTCTACCAGCAGTGCCTGCGAGTTCTCACCTCCCTATGTCTTTGCAATATTTGTAGGTATGATGGTTAACTTCATTGTGTCAACTTGACTGGGCTAAGGGATGCCCAGATAGCTGGCAAAAAATTATTTCTGGATATGTCTGTGAGGATGTTTCCAGAGGAGATTAGCGCTGAAACCAGTAGACTGAGTGAAGAAGCCCACTCACCAATGTGGGCAGGCACTAACTAATCTCTTGAACCTGGAATAGAACAAAAAAGGTAGAGGAAAGGCAAATTCTCCCTCTGTTTTCTTGTGCTGGGACATCCATCTTCTCTTGCCCTTGGACATCAGACCTCCTGGTTCTTGAGGTTTCAAACTTACACCAGTGGCCTCACTCCACACTGAGATGGAGAGTTATACCATCAGTTCCCCTGGTTTTCAGGCCTTTGGACTTGGACTGAATTACACCTCCAGCTTTCCTGGTTCTTCAGCTCACAGCAGCATATCTTGGGACCTCTCAGCATCCATAATTGCATGAGCCAGTTCCCATAATAAACAAACCAACAAACCTATACACATCCTACTGATAGTATTTCTCTAGAGAACCCTGACAAATATAGCATGGATCCTATTCAGATGTTTGCCATGTGGATGGGTATAAAAGTAGTATTATTTTACTTCCCATTACTGGTTGCTGGTGAATTTTGGCATGTCTTCATTTATTTATTGGTCGTTTGAACTTTTCCTAATGGTTTACACAATTAAAAAGAAGTGAGATCATATTTGTCTATGATCGGCTAATCTGCTTTTTTTCCTTACTTCTCAGTATATTTGAGCATCTTTTAATGCCAATAAATCTATCTATTGAAGATCATTTTAATTTCCTGCACAGTATTTCATTTTATTAAAATATCATAATTTGTTTAACCATTCTCTGTTGTTGGATATTAAGGTTATTTTGGTTTTGTTGTGTGTGTATGTATCTCTTTCTCACTCAGTCCAGGCTGAGTGAAGCTATGATTGTGCAGTGCCAATGTGGAACCCGGGAGGCAGAGGTTGAGATGAGCTGAGATGGCACCACTGTACTCCAGCCTGGGCAACAAAAGTAAAACTCCATCTCAAAATAATAGTAATAATAATAATAATAATTTAAAGCATTTACTTTATAGTTTCATTCTAATAACTCTGTTACCTTTATCAACTGACTGTTGTTCATCGTGATGTGTCTCCTATTCCTGTACTTTGGGGTTCTGAGCTGATCTTATTAAAACTTAATTGGGGCCAGGCGCAGTGGCTCACGCCTGTAATCCCAGCACTTTGGGAGGCTGAGGCGGGTGGATCACAAGGTTAAGAGATCGAGACCATCCTGGTCAACATGGTGAAACCCTGTCTCTACTAAAGATACAAAAAATTAGCTGGGAACAGTGGCACGTGCCTGTAATCCCAGCTACTCAGGAGGCTGAGGCAGGAGAATTGCCTGAACCCAGGAGGCGGAGGTTGCGGTGAGCCGAGATCGTGCCATTGCACTCCAGCCTGGGTAACAAGAGTGAAACTCCATCTCAAAAAATAAATAAATAAATAAATAAAGCTTAAATGATGGTAATTCTGTGTGGACTGGGTTCAGTCCCTTCAGAGAGATTTATGTTCGCTTCTGCCAATTGTCCCAAGGTTATTACCCATCTGAGATTATTCTTTATATTAATTTCTTAATGTTGTGTTCATGAATCATGCAGAAGTGCATCTGTGCTGGTGATGTGGGGTGTAGCATTTTGAGAGTCCTTGGATTTACTTGAGTATCTCAGTTTCTTTCTTTCTGTTCCTAAACAAGTCTCTGTTACCAGAGAGGAAACCCCTTCCCCAAAGCCTAGGCAACTGCATTTCAGCTTGAGTTTTCTACTCTGGTTTTTAGTTACTTTGGTTTTGTCTTCTGTGGACTTCCTGTATTTTCATAGGATTCAGCTATGCATTTAAAACGATATTAAATGTATTTTGCTTAGCATTTCTAGATGTTTTATAGTAGCAGGATTTTCAACTTAACTAATCTGCTGTATCACCAAAAAGAGGAATCAGCATTATTTAAAAAACCAAACTTTAGACAAATTAAGTTTAATATAGTTTAACTGAGTAAAGAAGGATTCTCGAATCCGGCAGCCCCTGAGAGCCAGAGTAAGTTCAGAGCAACTCTGGTGCTGCCATGTGGTTGGAGAGGATTTATGGACAGAAAAAGAAAAGTGACATAAAGAAAATGGAAGTGAGGTACAGAAACAGCCAGACTGGTTACAGCTCTGTGTCTGCCTTTTGAAAATAAGATTTGAACACCTGTGAGTAGTTGAAATAAGGCTTCTGTGATTGGCTGAGACTCAGCTACTTGTTATAAGCATAGGTTACAGTGTGTTTTCACATCATTAGATTAACGTTCACTATGTATGCAAAAACTTTTAGGCCAAACTTAAAATATGTAAGGAAACAGATTTAAGGCTAAATTTAACAGCATCAACTCTTCTCACTACCTTAACTTATTTCCTTGATCATTAGTGTAGCTTATTTTTTATGTCTCCATGATCATTTATATTTCCCCTTACATATATTGTTATTGTTTATTTATTTACTTTTTTGTTTTATTATTAACAGACAGGATCTCACTTTGTCACCTGGGCTGGAGTGCAGTGGCATGATTATAGCTCATTGCAGCCTCCAGCTCCTGGGTTCAAGAGATCCTTCCACCTCAGCCTCCTGAGTAGCTAGGACTACAGATGTGCACCACCCTGGCTAATGTTTAAATTTTTTGTAGAGAGGAGGTCTCACTATGTTGCCCAGACTTATCTTGAACTCCTGGGCTCCAGTGATTCTCCTGCCTTGACCTACCAAAGTGCTAGAATTATAGGATTATAATTATGGGATTATAAATCAGCCACCATGCTCTGCCATTTTTTTTTTTGTTTTTGATTCATTCATTCTGTTGGAATTATTTTTTTCTTGTTGATCTAAAATACGTTAATATTCTTATTAAGAATACTAAACTTTTGTCACATAGAGGCACACCTTTTTTCTTTTTGTAGAGTGTGGCTTATTTTTTGCCACATAAAATTTATAAATATGTAATCAAAGATATCAATCTTTTCCTTTGTAATTTCTGTCTTTATCAGCTTGCTTACAAAGTCCTTCTCAGCCTCAATACTTTAGAATAGCCATATCTTTTTAAAATATTTTTACAATTTTGTTTTGTACCTTAAACATTTTATTTTATTTATTTTTTTGAGACAAGTTCTCGTTCTGTTGCCCAGGCTGGAATGCAGTGGCATGATCATGGCTCACTGTAGCTTTGACCTCTTGGGCTCAGGTGATCCTCTTACCTCAGCCTCCCTAGTAGCTAGGACTACAGGTGCACACCACCATGCCTGGCTAATTTTTAAATTTTTTGTAGAGATGGGGTTTCACCATATTACCCAGGCTAAATATTTTAAAGCAAATGGAATTTATTTGGGCATATGACAGGTAGGGATTTAACTTTATTATCCCCTAAATTGTTAGCCCATTTTCCAGTATTTATACTGAGTAATGCATATTTTCTGTATGATCTGAGGGTCTTCCTTCATCACATGCACCAGAGGTTTTTAAACTGTGTTCCACAGAGACACAGAGTTCTCCTTAGTTACTTCTGAAGTTTCTTGGGGAAAAAGAGGGGAAGAAAAAAGGCTAGTCTCTTTCTCCAGCTATTAGTGGAACATCTCTATTCCTTTTTTTGCTTTATATGTTGGAACTCCTTGTTAGATTTTATTTGAAGAAAGAATTCATCTTCCTTCAAATTAGTAATATAATTCTTAAAAAGTAAATATTTAAATCTGTTTCTGGCCCTTTTAATTTCTTCTATTGCTCAGTCTTTCTTTTTCTGCACCAGTTTTACAACTTAAAAAATTATGAAAGTTTTCAAACACACAAAAATAGAGAAATAATAATATAATGAAACCCCATATGCCCATCATTAAAAGTCAATAATTATCATGATCTTGCCACATTTGATTCATCTATCCTTTTTCTTTTTTGCTTTTAAAAAATTTTTGCCAAAGTATGTTTTCTCTTTTCTTTCTTGCCTATCCTTCTTTTTTCTTGTCTTCCTTCCTCTTTCTCTTCTTTCTTAACAATTTGTTTTCTTTTCTTCAATTTTCTTTTGTCCAGTCATCCTATCATTTCACCCACACATACTTCAGTATGCATCTGTTTTTTTAAAAAATGAAAAAAATGTTTTGTTACATAATCAAAATGCTGTTGTCACACTTAACATTCAAAATAATTCTGCAGTATCATCTCATACCCAGGCCATAATCAGCTTTACCAGATTGCCTCAAAAATGTCTTTTGAGAATGGTTTGTTCAAAATAGAATCCAGACAAAATCGTTCTATCTCTAGTGTTTCTTTAGAGCAACCTCTTCCCACCTTTTGTTTTTAGCCATTGGCTTGTTAAAGAAAACAATGAGTTAATCATTGTTATTTAGATCTCTTATGATCAAGGAAAATCTTGATTCTCCTCTTCATTCCACCTCCTCTTCCTTCATTCATTAGGACACTAATAAGCCACCCCCAACTTTTCAGACCAAAGGGCAGAGCAGTTAACACCAAAGGGGTGCTAGAGCTAAGGAAGAGTCACCCACCCCTGTGTTTGGTTGGGACTGAACTTGGCCAGAATGTGCTGGCCCCCACTCGTCAGGGCTTGCCTGGGGGGAGGTATGGAGTGGCCAATGTTGCAGTATTTCTTACATAGAGAAAGGGTATCTTGAAATATTATTGTTCATGCTTTTCTTTGCTACACTTTTTCCACTTGACCTTTTCCCTAGTAAATTAGTGGCATTGCCTAGAGGAGAATTAGGATTGGTACAACTGGAATGCTAAGAGCAAGAAACAGTCAGAATAAAACAGTCAATGTTCAGTTTTGGAACTTTAAAATAGCCTCTTGAAGCCTACATCAAAAACAATAGTTTTGAAAGCCAAAGCCTTTTATTTGCAGAGAACCGGGTTTTGTTGAGAGAAGAAAGGCCTCTTGAGAATCAAAAGGGAAGGCCCGGAAACATTAGGGATTGGGCTTTAACCACAGTGGAAAGAGACTAGAGGGAGAGCTGGACTAAGCTTCCTTCATCCTAGTTCTCCGGGCTGGGGGAGAGCAGGGACCTATGATGTTGCGGGGAGGCCTTGGGAAAGAGCCCAACACAGAGGAGGACATCAGCATGGAGAGACTGCAGATCAGTCCTAGCAAACTTGTGCAGGCCAATTAAATGCCTGGAGCTCATCCCCTGCCATCTAAGTGAGTCCCAGTGTTGCCTGAGCCAAAGAGCCATTCTTTTTACTACTGCTGGAGAGCTTTCTTCAGGACCAGCCTGCAAGTCGTGCTCAGATGGCCCAGCAGACGTGATTCTTGCCTGTGCGTAGAGGCGTTGTTGAACCTTACCCACATTGCCCTACATGGCAGAGGACACTAATAAGCCACCCCCAACTTCTTAGACCAGAGGGCAGAGCACTTAACACCAAAGGGGTGCTAGAGCTGAAGGAAGAGTCACCATCCGTGTGTTTGGGAGGGACTGGACTCTGGGGAGGCGTACTCTACGGCATTCACAAGTCACAGGTGGGAGGGGATCCCGCAGCCTTGTTTTGCTCCTGTCTTCTGGCCTAGTTGGTAACCTTTTGTCTCAATGTAATAGGTTTGTTCCACCAGATACAGCAGTGATCCTTAACCTCTTCTGCCTATTCAAGTCATGTGAGGGAAGCTTTAAAAAAATCTTGATACCAAGCCTTATCCCAAACCAATTGAACTGGATTGCCTGTGCATGGGGCCTAATGCCATTGTGCAACTGCAATATTTTATCTTTGTGAAGCCACTTAACTTTGTTTGGCCCACACATTGTCCCCATACAGCTATTTCAAAAATGCACGCTGGTGGTGCTAACAGACTAAGAACAAGAGTTTATTTATTTGTTTGTTTGTTGTAGATTGAGGGTTATATCCAGTCAGACAACCAGAAACAGAAGGGTTAACTGCAGCCAGTGGGGGAGGTGTTCGGAGAGAAGACAAGCTGCAGGTGATGGAGGAAGGCGAGCCCCAGCTGAGGGGGAGGTAACAGGCAACAGGTGGTTGTACTGTAGGGTGTTGGCATCAAGGAGGAACAGCATAAAATGACAGGGCATCAGGCATGGCAGGGAGCACAGCAGCGTGCATTCTAGGAGCAAACTATAGACAGGCCCCAGAGAGGTTCCAGTCAGAGGAAGCAGATAGGATTGGAATTATTCCTTATTATGGGCCTAATTGTGTCCCTCACCCCATACACCAAGTTCATATGCTAAACCCCCAACCCCCAGTACCTCAGAATTTGACTGTAGTTGGAGATAGGCCTTTAACGAGAAAGGAAAATTTTCTTTAAAGAGGAAAGGAAAATTTCTTTAAAATTTTCTTTAAAAATTAAAACTCTAAAGAGAAAGGAAAGGAAATTAAGGGAAAATAAGGTGTGGTCCTCAATCTAATATGACTTGTGTCTTTATAAGAAGACTATGGGAGGACACAGAGAGAATACAGCCATGTGCCAGCCAACTAGAGAGATTCCCAAAGAAACCAAACCTGCTGACACCTTGACCTTGGATTTCCAGCTTCCAGAACTGAGGGAAAATAAATTTCAGCTGCTGAAGCCACCTAGTTGGTGGTATTTTGTGATGATGGTCCTCACAAATGAATGTACTTTTATTGAAGGGATTGGCGAGAACAGGACAGGGTGACAGTCCTAGAGACGTGGTATTGTGCTGGATTCAGCACTAGACATGCAACAAGAGTTAGGGAATCTGGACAGGGTAAGGGAGTCAGGGGAAACAGGATTTCATGTATTTGTTCAATCAGTGTTGTTTTAGATCAACAATCTGCTCCATGCAGGGTGCTGTTCCAGACACTGAGTAGCCTGCCATTGCAGTGGTCCAGAGAAAAGATGATGTTCATTTAGATTATGACGATGTCAGTGGCTGGGCTGATCTGACACTCAAACAACCCAATGTGGAGGTGATGTCATTTAAATCTTCCTGATCAGGCAGGTACCTATTTGCAGAGGGTTCCAGTAACTTCATTTTCAAAGAGGGAACTGTGCGAGCAGAGACCAGGCAGGTTATTTATAACTAAACTAGGTATATGAATTTTCTCTTTGAGAGAGAAATTTTTAGTTTAGTTTTTACTGGCACCTAGGTTAGCAAATTTAGATGTTTGCCCAGATGTCTTCATCTCATGCTCTTAAATTTAACACATAACATTCCAACTTGATCTTAACTTTATTAGTTTTTCTAAAACATCAGAGTTTTAGAAACCATGTTTCCATGGAAAACACAAACATTTCCAGGCAATAACCCCATCATCTGTGCCACTGCAGACAATCATCAGATAAACTTCCTTAATTCACACCACATCTGCTCTCCCAGCCCTAGATGACCTTGAGTGCACGCGCGCGCGCGCACACACACACACACACACAGAGAGAGAGAGAGAGAGAGAGAAAATGAAACTACAAATTATTTTTTTCCCAAAATAAGCATCTAACCCAAATTGCCCAACCAATTTTCTATTAAATGAAAGACAAATTGTCAAGACCAAATCAGCCAACTTTTATTAAAAACTGGGAAGTCTTTCAAAAGCTTATAGGGTGAACCGTCACGTTAAACGTGACAAGTAGATAATAGGGAGAGTTGCATCTATATGGTCCCTGTTTATCCCTTTTACATTCCGATAAGTGGAGACTGCTTGGGCACAGGCATCTCTCTCCGCTTCATCGCTATAGAGGACCCTTTCTTCACCCCATAACTTGAAAAATTAAGGCAATGTGAGAGCCCAAGATATGCCAACTGATTTCTAGGGTGGCCTTGTTTCATTTGGCAGGCAGGGAAGTGGTATAGTAAAGGACACAGGCTTTGAAGTTAGACAACTTTGAGTTTACACACAGACTCTCCCTCCTCCTAGTCCTGTAATTATGGGCAAATCTCTTAACCCAAGTCTCAGTTTCATTAGCTATAAAATGGGGATAGTAATATTTACCTTATTGGCTTGTTGTAAGGATGGATGATATAACATGGATGAAAGCATCAACCCCTGCCTGGCAGTGTAGTATAAGCTCATTAAATAGCAACTCTGTTTAAGAGTAACGACTAAGGATGCTGTGGTTTTTTTTTTTTTTAAAAAAGCACCTGTTCTTTCTCAATGCCAGAACACAAAGGTGAAGCAGTGGATATGCCGCTTCTCCTTAGATTAATCATCTTTAAAATGAGGACATGGCATCAAGGACCTCAGAGATTCCTCCCCTCTGACTCCAGCCTTCTAAGGTCTTATAATCAGGGAGAAATGAACATCGAAAAGTGGGAAAAATTAAACCATCTTTCTGACTAGTTCCTTGGGAGACTCAAGCTGTGCTTCATCAGTACTTTCAGTTCCAAAGAGTGTAAGATCAAGTCAGCTCAAGAGAGCAGGGCTTGGATGAGGAGGCCTGGGTGGAGAGTACCGGTTAACACTGCAAAAACAATTCTTTCTTCACAGTAATACGACAAGAGCAAAGGGTACATTTGACCTTTTCAAGATTTTTAAAATGCAAAATACAAGGTATGCACATAATCTTGTTTACTGACTGATCCTTTAAAAAATCTGGCATATTAATAACTCCACTTAAGATACTGAAGATGGGAGCCAGAAGGAAACTTGCTCTTTCTGAACAATGACTGAGAAGGGAATTCTAATGAATATTTTGGCACACATATCTCATTTTCTGGCTGCTTTAGGACCCAAGAGCCAGGAGGTCATAATTAAAGCCAATAATGGCAACTCCAGATAGCCCACATATTTTCCTGGTGCTGTCAATTCTCTGCATTAAATGCTTTCACATTGTATTTGTGGAGTGTAGAACGTACACACAGAGGGAGAATTAAATGTTGATGTGAAATTTGGAATATTTGCTGCAAGTTGCCCCAAAAGATATTGTTTATTACATTGAAAGGAATTATACAATGTTTTCCTTATTAGATAATCTTAAATGACCCTTTCTGGGCTGAGAGCTGTGAAGTTTGTCCTTCTTTAAGTTGTCAGAACAAAATCGTATTTTGTGCAGACAAAGAAAACAAAAAAGGTGTTTGGGACTGAGGCCGCATGTCACGTAAGTAAATGAACTTATTCTACCTCCACTGCACCTTTTAGGAATGTTCTCTTTGGTCACCAGGAGTTATGCTGCTATAGAGTTAAAGCTACTCTACTCACTTTTCTGTCAATTCTACTTCCAAAAAGAAAACTCACAAATACATGTTTGCAAAATCTGTGTGCGATCCTGGAAACCAAGTCCTCAGCTTTATCTTTTTCCTGAACAATCTTTATTTTTAAAAAAATAATAATTCAAAATCCTCCAGCCCTACCCCTACCTTCCTCCATCCCTCCATTTCTACTTTAAATGATAAGATAATTTCCTCTTATAAGGAAATTAAGCATCTCAGCCTGGGCAAGGTATCTCAGGCCTGTAATCCCAGCATTTTGGGAGGCTGAGACAGAAGCCTTACTTGAGGTCAGGAGTTTAAGACCAGCCTGGGCAAGATAAAGAAATCCCCCTTCTTTAATCTAAGGGGGAAAAAAAAGTATCTCAGTCTAAAGTGTGTCTGAGAGAGATCTGAATCACCATTTTGGGATGGAACAAACTGACCAGTCACTTCTTAAAGGCAAAACTGGATTTGCTCTGCAAAACAATTCAGCAAAAGCTTGGGTTCTAAACTCCAGTGCTGCACTGTGACAATGGAAACTTTCCAGCCACAACTTGGAAGCTGGGAGCCAAGCACAATACTAAGTCAAGGAAGATATTTGAGGCCAAAACAGACAGTGGTCTTGGCACTGCCTGCTCCTGAGCCCAAGCTGCAGCAGCTGTGGGGTGGTGATGCAGCTTTCAGAGACCTCTAAATCTCTAAGTACACCAGAAACCAGATTTTATTAACTCCCATTTTCTCCTCCACTTTTTTTTTTGCTCCCACATTTCTGCCATGGATTATATCATAATAGACAGTGAAAATGCCGTCAGGTGCATACTCAGTTCTTAGGCATACTTCCACTTAATCATACTCAGGTTTCTTTGAGGGCCTCCACATTGCGAATGAGCAACACCTTGATACTGGGAAAATGAATATGAAACTCGGCCACAGCCTCTGTGATCTGGTCATTCAGTGGCAGTCACTTTCCAGCTTGGCCTACAGAACCAGGCAGGCCTCTGGCCTGGGGGTGGGGGTGTCGTGTTCTTTTGTCAAAATGAATAGAGCCCACATGAGAAGATGCAATACCCTTCACGTTACAAGATGTTAATGTGCCCGTTTCTGGGCCAGCTGGCTGACTCAGAGAGATTATTCGGTGACACTTTGTTTTCATTCCAGGCCAAAGGGTAAAAAAAAAAAAGTAAAGCTTTGCTGCCACCTGCTGTTTCTTTAGGAATAAATTCTTAAAGTGGTTCTAGGTTGATCATATATTGGTTTATCTTAGCCAAGTGCCTTGAAGAATTTGGTGGATTTGGGAATATATGTTTATTTAGTTGTGTACCAGCTGGACGGTCATTTCCTAGGATGAACTGTTGGGCCACATGGGTGGCTTCTCTCCTTCAGGTCATTAAGTCCTGCCTGCCCCATCCCTTGCTGAGACTCAGGAGGAAAGGGCAGACCCCCTGATCCCAGACAACCTTCCAAGGGAGTGCACATGAGGCTCTGATCAGTAAGGCTCCAGAGCAAAGCCTGGGAGGCTTATAGGTTTGAGTGTCTTTTCCTTATGGACCAATGACGTCTGAAGAGTATAACAGCAGGTAAATTCCATTCCCCAAGCACAGACTGTTCTCCACTGGGTGTATCAGTGGGTGGTATTCCTTGGAATTGCCTCTCAGAAGTGCTCTTCTCAGCTGTAAAGGTGGCTGTAAACCTTGGGATGAGGTTCATTTGTGGTGTCTCCAAATCTTTTATCTTTGTCTTTCTTGAAGGAACTGAGGCAGATTAAGGAAGAGGGGTCCAGAGGAAAGTAAAGGGTAGCTCAGTTTGAGTCACACCCAGGTGAGAGTACTTGAGCTCAGGTTAGATGATGAGAGGGATGAGTAAAACAGTGGCTCCTTGGAGCTCAAATAAAGAGCACTAGAGAGTTAACATAGTCATAAACTTAGATGGGCTTGATAAAGCCCTTAGTCATCTTAATGGAGGCATCCAGAGGACAGAGGCTGCCTTGCCTTGACTATATTAGTAGCTTGTTGCTGCTCCAAATCAGAAAGTGGGATTTTCCTTTTTGCCTTCTTCGGGAAGATCCATTTGTATGTAAATGAGTTCCTTTTGATTGCAGTCATTGTTGTAGTTGAGAATTCTTTCAACCAAGATATTTTTCTTGGCAAAGATTACTGAGTCTAATAAGTGTGCTTTCGTATAATTCTAAGTGACTTTTCTAAAGTCACCTAGATCTGGGACTTCTTAGATGAACACAGAATGAAGTATTAAGAAAATGACACTTGGTCTTTTCTTCTATCCAAGAGAAAAGGCATTTGAGTGGTAACTGATAAGCATTGAAGGTAAGTGATGGCTTATCACTGCGTCTGGCATTATAGCTGGCACATTTATTGACTCAGTGATCAAACTTATCACCCGTTGTTCTTCTCAGAAGGTTCATGAGACCTGTTGGGGAGGGACAGGGATAGAAAGGAACAGAAGGAAGAATCTCAGAGTTAGTCAGGGGGAGAGTCTGTAAATGGAGTGAACCACGGGAGCTAGCATGCTATGGTACAACCAAAATTAATACTGTATATGGCAAAATATACATGTGTATTGCATATAAAGTATACACAGTTCCTAAAATGATCAAACAAGGTTTGATTCTCCCTTCTGTGTCTCATTCCCTAAATATTATGATTGTTAATGTATTGCACAAGCTTGACCATGTTTAGGCTTCTTGCATTTTCTTGTTTATGTTCCCGTTGTTCTCCCTTAGAATTTTGTAAAGGCTCTGGAAAAGCTCCAGCCTGTTTCAGCTATGTGAAGAAGAGCTCAGGGAAGGAGTGTGTAGAACACTAAAGAAATGTCTGTCTCCTCACAGGTAGGGCGCTAGCATGATGCCATGGCAATGGGAAATGAAGCGGGAGATTTGAAGCAGGAAGGAAAACTCAGGACAACTGGGTTGGGATAGTGGTATCAGCTTCTCCCAGCCTCCTAAGGACTCTCTTGACAGTTGTTACGCCTTGAAGGTTCTGCCTGCTCCTGACCTCCCTGCCCCAGGAAAAGAAGCAACTTCTCAGGAGAATGATGAGGTTGGTGCTTACCTGTGTGCCTCATTTGAGTAGCATGTGAGCGCCCCATTCTTTGCATGTGTTCATTCTTCTCCCCTTAGAAATCTTGTCTCAGCCGAAAGGTCAGAGCTGAAAGTTCCAATCTGCGTCTGCACTCCGGGATAGAGAAGAAAGTATAGTAATTGCCAGGAGAACTGAAGATGACCTTAAGGCAGGCCAGGTGACTGGTGAGCTCTACCCTTCACAAGGCTACCAGAGCTCTAGCCTGGCCAATATTATTTTGCAGGGGAATTTATTAGAATCCCTGGTGACTAAATGAATATGGTCATCACTATTTCTACAAACCTGTCTTCTGACAAACATATATTCCTGCTGGATGGTGTCATGACATGATTGTTTCTTGAGTGTTTTACATACCAATTATTGCCCCTCCTGTTATGGCCAGTAACTAGGATGCTGTCAAGAAAAGACAGTGGGACTTCATTGAGCTTAAAAAGAGCATTTCAAAAACATTGCATTAGCCTTTTGTCCTTTCAGTCTGTTTTTCCTAGAACAAATGTAATCTTAGTTGCTACAAATTCTGTTTAAAATAGCTCTTCTGGTGAGTCACCTAAAGTTAACTGCAGATTTGATATTGTTTTAGCCATGTCAAGCGTGAAGTGTTAGCCAAGTCCTAGTAACTAGTCATGGGGGAAGCTGATGATATATGTGATATCACATGTGTTTTGAGGATGATCCTATAATGTCCAGAGGGAAAGAAATGACCAGCATGAGCTGGTCAGCATTACACATCTCAGAACAGGCTGCAAGAGCTTCAGGAGCAAAAGGAGTGTTCTCCTTAGGCTCAGATGCTCACATGACCCAAGACACGGAAGATTCTGCCCACCATTGACCTCTCACTCCCTACAAGTGGTCAGAAACTCAGGAAAATCTCTGAGGCCATACAGAAGTGCCGAAGGACCTTGCAGATGTTCTGAGCAAAAAATGAAAGCTTTAAACAGAATATTATGCCATGGCTTGAAAGGTCATTATCTAGTTCACACTTACATCAGACTATAAATATTGTCAGAAAAATGAATATGTTTGCCAGGACCATGAACAGTAAAATAGCTCAAAATAGGCCACAGAAACCCTCTAGGCCAGTGTGGCCATGGCAGGCCATGACACTCAAACCTGACGCTGCCTTGTGAGGGACCTCAGCAGGAACACGATCCAACAGCTGCTTATCGTAAAATTTATACTCAATGGATCTCAAAAATTGCAAAAGCTTTCAAGTCATGTGAGTTAATTTTGTCTCCCTCTTGCACCAGGTAGAAGTGGAACAGGGAGACTCATGCTCCTTAAATGAGGTCCCCTGTCAGAGACCAGCTGTCTTATGGCCTCTGAATACTCTGCCATCCCCCCTACCTATACTATAGCTTGGTGTCCAGTTAGCACTGAACAGAAGCTGCTCTCCTGCTGTCTCCACCCACTGTTGGCTAAAGCCAGGTCACCTCCTGCCAGGCAGTGGCTGGGTGAAAGTCCAGAGCAGCTCTCCTGAATAAACAAGTCAAACAAAGGCAGTTCCCAGCAGTGGATGGGGCTGTACTCCAGAAGTCTATTTGCAAATCTGTCCTTTGGAACTCAGATGTTCCCTAGGGGGAGCAATGTTATGCACTGTGGCAAGGTTCCCAGGCTAGCCCACACCTCTGATTTAATCCAGAATAGACCTGGAAAGCAGTGCTCTAGGACTCATCATTATGGGTAATACATTTGCAGTCTCTGCTCTTCTGTTTATAAATAGTTGCTGAGCTAGGCATGGCCCCAGGTGATGTGAAGGTTCAAAGCTGCCTCAGCTTTGTCGAGTAGGTAGTTTTAGTGGCTCCTGGGTACCAGCACAGTGGCTGAGATTTTCCCAGTCTCATGAAATCCTTGCACCTCTTTCCCATCTACATGGTTTAGGCTGAAGGTAAAGGGATGACCATTCCGGCTTTTCTTTGGTTTGTTTCTTCAAGAGAGCCTGGTGTAGGGAAGGGTGAGAATCTTGGCCCCACTATTACCCAGCAACATCTCCAAGCTTCAGTTTCTTCTCTGAAAAATGGGATAATATGTAGCTAAGAGGGCCTTGGAGTTGTTTCTCTGGGTAACTACCATGACTTTTGTTAGGGTATCCACATCTCCTCCAATAGACCATTCCTCTCCCGAAGACTCAGGCCTAGTGCAATTCCATTTTAAGGTCATTATTATAGAACCAGTGATGGGTGCTGGCCTAACTCAGGCCAATAAGCTTGTATAAGTTTACTGGCTTATTTCCAGAAAAACAAGTTTCCTTTCTCCTGCTAGATAAGAATGGGAGATATATGTGGTCTCAGTAGCAATAGAAAGCCACTTTGAGACTAAAACACGGACAAGCCCTAGATGGAAGCTCTCGTTGTGGATGGCAGAGTGGAGAGATGGAAACTAGAACTCCCTGATAAAGTGGTGGAACTCCTAAACTGACCCATCCTCAATCCTGTTATACTTCCACTGTTTCAAATGTGTAAACCAATCATTTCCTTCACTTTGTATCCCATAGTGAGTTGAGCTTTCTGCTCCTTGCAGTGGAAGACATCTTAATCAATACATTATAGCACAGGATTTACTGTGAGTATTAAATGAGATATAGCATTCACAGTATCTGTCTCATGCTGAAAAAAGAAAAAAAAATCTGTAGTATTTAGTACAGAATTTATATAAGACCCCTGCCCTTCCAATCCAAGGGCATTAATGGAAGAGACCACAGCTTCTCAGGCCTTTGTTGGATAGGGAAGAAGAGGGCATGTGTAGGCTCCAATAAGACCTTAACCTGGTTTGAAGCATGAGTATCTTCCCTAGGCTGGAAAGGTAGCCCCTCTGTACTGGCTTCAGTTTTAGGATCAGCCACTTTATAGGGAGTGGATCTTGTAACCTGGGGTTTCCCTAGTCCTTGGCAAGTATACATATTGAAGAGGGTTGGGGGACAAAGAGAGAAGAGAGAAGAAAGGAGAGAAGCATGATTTGCTGGTGCAATAATGAAAGGTCTTACCTATCTTTGGGATTGAGAATAATCTCTCCTCTCTTTCTCCTTTTTCCTCCTGTCTTCCTTACATTTTTTCCTCACTTCCAGTTCTCATTGAGCTGAAGAAGAAAGGGAAGTCAAGGCTGGGATGGATCCCTGGCAAAGAAGTGGAAGTATATACTAGAGGGAGAAAAGGGAGCTTGTATAAGCTAATTCAGATGAGTTTAGATTCCAGCGTAGCACACATCTCAGTTTTCTGACTAAATGGTGGCTTTAGACTCCTGTAGGAGGTTGGCAAGGCTGGTTTCTTGGAGTTTTTGCATGAAGAGCAGGAAACTAGGCAGAGCAGGCTGGTTCAAGGATGAAGGATTCTGTTATGACTAATAGGAAAGAGGAATCATTTGGAGTACACATAGCGGCTATATGTCACATTTCAGTCATTTCACTACCCCCAATTTAGCCCAAGTCACCAGGGAGAAGATACTGCAATAAAAGAAAAAGTTAACGAAAAGCTGACATTATTGAAACCTGAAGGAACTTGATTCATAAGACACCATTGCTTTGTAATTGTGCTATATTAGAAGGGTGGAGCGCATTTGTCCTAGTTTAGCATACTTCTTTTGAGAGTACACTAGAACACAGGATGGAAAAGGAGTGTGAGAAAACATTATTTCACAAAAGTAGGTCAAGGGTACCATGTTCCAACTGTGAAATGGATGCCTAGAAATGAAAATAGAACTCCAGTGTGGTCTGACCAGAGCAGGATTGAGCTGCCACCCTTTTATCAGGACACTAGATTTATGGCTGTGGTCAAGAATTGCCCTAGTCTTGTTTTTTATCGGTCACATTCCAATAATGCCTCATAATGAATCCATGGTCAATTAAAAATCCAGTTGTTTTTCACATGAACTGCTGCCAAGTCAGGAATCCCTATGCATTTGTGCTGTTGATTTTCTTTGAACTAAATACAGAACTTTACAATGATTCTTCTTGAAAGTCAGGCTGTTCGGATTATTTTGTATCTTGCTTATTTTATATATTAGCTATTACTGTTAAACTTTGTCCTTACCTTCTTTGTCATTTAAGACATTTATAAAAATATTGACTAGGGCCAAGTGCAGTGGTTCATGCCTGTAATCTCAGCACTTTTGAAAACCAAGGCGGGAGGATTGCTTGAAGCCAGGAGTTTAAGACCAGCCTAAGAAACAAAGTGAGACCCCATCTTTACAAAAAATTACAAATAAAATTAGTTGGGTGTGGTGGTATGTGCTTGTAGTCCCAGCTACTTGGGAGGCTGAGGTAGGAGGATTGCTTGAGCCCAGGAACTTGAGGCTGCAGTGAACTGTGATTGCTCCACTGCTCTTGTTCCAGCCTGGGTGACAGAGTGAGTGTGTGTATGGCTATTCAGTCAGTGGCCAAAACATCTCACGGTTTTTTTTTTTTTGAGACAGGGTCTTACTTTGTTGCCCAGGTTGGATTGCAGTGGCGTAATCTCAGATTACTGTAGCCTTGATCTCCAGGGCTCAGGTGATACTTCCACCTCAGGTTCTTAAGTAGCCAGGACTACAGGCACACTCCACCATGCCTAGATAATTTTTGTATTTTTAGTAGAGATGGGGTTTCGCCATATTGTCCAGGCTGGTCTTGAACTCCTGGCTCAAGTGATCTGCCCACCTTGACCTTCCAAAGTGCTGGGATTACAAATGTGAGTCACTGTGACTGGTCTTGTGGTATTTTTACACCACTTTTCCTCCGCACCGTATTCATCTCTGGATCATGAGGTGCATTGTGTATTTTCTTTATGAAATCAAGTTACACTGACTCTGGCATTTCCACCCTGACGGCCTGGCACTGGCCTAGTATCTTGCATGTAATAGGCTCTCAATAAATGTTTGTTGAATTAAAATGAATTCTGTGAATCATCAGCATAATAAACACATATTTAAAAGAAGGAAATGAGGCATGATTCACTGATGAACCACTTGGGTGCTCAGTGCTCTTTATATTCTTTTTTTGTTGTTTTAAGTAAAAATGTAAAAATGTCACACATTACAGGAAAATAAAATGTCAACTATGATTGACAATTTACATTATGCCAACTATCATAATTATCAATACCCATAATTATAATTTTTTTCTTTTACAAAAAATGTAATCAAAAAACATAATCAAACATAAAGTTCTGCCACTTTTGGACCTAGGATAGGAAAATTGATGGGCTAAATCTGGGGTAATGAAATGACCGAAACGTGACTTACAGCCACTATGTGTACTCCAAATGATTTCTCCTTCCTATTAATTATAACAGAACCCTTCATTCCTGAACCAGTTATATGTAGCTTCATTTTAAAATTTAATCTATTTTGGCTACCTTTCTATTACTCAATAGAATTTCGTTGCTTGAATCTTAGTCTCTTCTAAGTGTTTAACACATTGTCTGTTTAAATTCATTAGGTTCTGATATAATAATCATTTGTTTTCAAATTATGTAGTTAATCTATTTTTTTTTTTTTTTTTTTTGAGACAGGGTCTTGTTCTGTTGCCAGGCTGGAGTACAGTGGTGCTAACATGCCTCACTGCAAGCCTTGACCTCCTGGACTCAAGTGATCCTCCCACCTCAGCCTCCTGAGTAGCTGGGAGTACAGGTGGGTGCCATTATACCAGCTAATTTTTGTACTTTTTGTAGAAATAGTGTCTTACTATGTTGTCCAGGCTGATCTTGAACTCCTGAGCTCAAACAATCCTCCCATCTCGGTCTCCCAAAGTGCTGGATTACAGGCATGAGCCATCATGCCCAGCCTAATCCATTCTTCCTAATGTATATTAAACACCTATCATATGCTAGACCTTGTGTCAGAACATTGAGGAATTAAAAAGAAAATCTGGGCAAGGACCTGGCCCTCCAGAAACTTGGAATCTGATAGAGGTCACAAAATAAGCACATTTATAGTATTGGAACAAGGCTCTCTGTGTTAGGGTCTACTACAGGGAGTGTGCCATGTGCTCTGGGGCCTTGATTAAAACAAAGCATTTTAATTTTCTCTCTCATGGGACTCCCTGGAGCTTGAAGCAGCAGCCAAGAGATGTTCAGACACCTGAGGCTTTCATCACAACCAAAGTTCTTCTGTCACTCTTGGACCTAGGATAGAAAATTGATGGGCTCTCTGCCTTCGGACAGCTCCCATTTGGGCAGTGTGTGAAAGAAGAGGCACTTACTTTGGATGAGGGTCCTGTGCCCCTTCCTTTTTTCCATGACCATCAGGTAGGCCATGTGGTCCTGATCACAGATACCCTGACAGAGGGAGAAAGAGGAAAAGACCAAAAAACAGAAAACATGAAAAAGCAGAAACACTCTTAGGGTGACCTTCATGAAACCTCACCTCTGGAATTCATACTTTGTTATAATCCCCTCTCCTTGAGTGTGGATGTGGCCTGTAGCTTTTCTACCTAGCAGAATATAGTAAAGGTGATAAAATGTATGTGATTATTATGTTGATATGATATTAATATCAGTGCAATCTTGCTAAACTGCTCTCTTGGCTTGGAGAAAGGAGATGGCTATGTTGGGAGCCGCATGCACCAAAGAACTGCGGGCAGCCTCTAAGAGTTGAGGGAGCCCACTGGTTGACAGGCACCATGAGACTGAAGCCCTGAGTCTTATTAATGCAACAACAGGAAACGGAATTCTGCCAACTGAACTCTGAGTGAGTTTGGAGAAGATCTTTCCCTAGACCAGCCTCAGATGAGATCACAGCCTTGGCTGACACCCTAATTACAGCCTTGTGAGATCCTAAGCAGAAAATCCAGCTAAATCAAGCCTGGACTCCTGAACCACAGAAACTGAGATAATAAATTTGGGCTCTTGTAAGCAGTTAAATTTGTGATAATATGGGTAAACAACAATAGTTAATTAATATCCTAATAATCTCTTTTGCCTTCCGTAACAACTGCAGGAGAAAAAAATGATCATAGGGAAGGGAGATTGGAAGCAACCTCTCTCTATGAAGAGAAGAAAATGACCAGAGAAAGAACCTTTGCTGTGAAACTACCACATTCATTCATTCATTCATTCATTTGTTAAAGATGTTAAAGTAGAGATATGTGTATCAATCAGCCTTCAGGGAAGGCGATTGGCAGGGACTGAATTGTGTTTCCCTGTGTTAGTCTGTTTTCACACTGCTATGAAGAACCACCAGAGACTAGGTAATTTATAAGGAAAAGGTTTAATTGACTCACAGTTCTGTACAGCTGGTGAGGCCTCAGGAAACTTACAATCATGGTGGAAAGGAAGGCAAGCATATCTCACATGGTGGCAGGAAAGGGAGGGTGGGGGAAATTGCCTAACACTTTTAAGCCACCAGATCTTGTGAGAACTTGCTATTATAAGAACAGCATTGGTAAAACTGCCCCTATGATCCAATCACTCCTACCAGGTCCCTCCCCCAACATGTGGTGGTTACAATTCAAGATGATATTTGGGTGGGAACACAGAGGCAAACCATATCACTCCCCAAATTCATATGTTGAAGCCTTAACTCCCAGTACCACAGAATGTGATAGGGCCCTTAGCTGGATGTGGTGGCAGATGTCTAAACCCCAGCTACTTGGGAGGCTGATATGATTAGCTTTGTGTTTCCACCCAAATCTCATCTTGAATTGTAATCCTCAGGTGTTTAGGGAGAGACCTGGTGGGAAGTGATTGGATTATGGGGGCAGTTTCCCCTGTGCTGGTCTCATGGTAGTGAGTGAATTCTTTTGAGATCTGATAGTTTTATAAATGGTAGCTTTCCCTGTGCTGACACACACTCTCTCTCGCTGGCTGCCACGTAAGACATGCTTGGTTCCCCTTCCACAATGATTGTAAGTTTCCTGAAGACTCTCCAGCTATGTGTTATGCTGAGTCAGTTAAAGCTCCTTAATTCATTAAACTTCTCTCCTAAATCAAATGTATAAAATGCATTAAAAAGAAGAGGATTTATAAAGAGGATTTCTTTGGAAAAGTTGTGCAGCGAGTTTTATTTCCATCAACCCTGAGGAATAAGGCTGATGCTTTTCCTATCACCTCAGGTCAAGGGAGAAGGGATTAAATAGGACCAGCCTGAGAACTTGTTATGTATCCCCTACCATTGTGGGGTAGGAGGATCTATATTGGACTTTCATCTAGCTTCTGCCTAGAAAATTTAAAAGATGGAGATGGTTTGACTAGAGGCTCGAAACTTGGGAGTAAAGGGGAGATGGTTGACCTGGGCAGCTTGCTCTTCTAGAGTTTGTTGTGAGCAGACAGTATGTGAATGTTTAAGAACTATGGTATGACACAGGAGAATTAAACTGGGGGAAGCATCTGAGTTGAGTAATTGAAATGTTACCTAAGCTGAGAAGGGCAGAGTATGGAATTCCAGGCAGAGGGACCAGCATATGCAAAGGCTCAGTACAGAGGCACAAAAAGGTCTAGAATGTCCGGGGAAAAGTAAAATGTTCAGTGTGACTGGGGTGTCATTTGGAAGTATGAGGAGAATAAGAAATTGACTTGGGAAAATGTCCTAAGCAAATGCTGTTTGTTCTTTGTTTTTTGGGAACTAGGGAATTACTGCAGAGTTTTTTTTTTTTTTTAAATTGATATACTTTATTTTTTACAGTAGTTTTGGAAATATAGAAAAACTGAGCAAATAATATAGAAAGTTACTACATAGCCTCCTAGTTTCCCCTATTATTATTATCTTACATTAGCGTGGTCCATTTATTACAATTAATGAATCTATATTGATACACTTTTTGTCGTTGTTTAAGACAGAGTCTCACTCTGCCATGCAGGCTGGAGCACAGTGGTGCAATCATTCACTGCAGCCTTGACCTCTCTGACCCAAGCAATCCTCCCACCTACTGAGTGGTTTGGATCACAAGTATGCACCACCAAACCCAGCTAATTTTAAATTTTTTTGTAGGGATGGGGTATCACTATGTTGCCCAGGCTCGTCTTGAACTCCTGGGCTCAAGTCAGTCTCCTGCCTCAGCCTCCCAAAATGTTGGGATTATAGACATGAGCCACTGTGCCTGGCCTTATATTGATATACTATTATTAACTGAAGTCCATCATTCATTCATATTTCCTTAATTTTTGCCTGATGTTCTTTTTCTATCCCAAAATCCTGTCTAGACACTACATTTTTCATGTCTCCTTTTGCTTCCCTTGGCTGTGACAGTTTCTCAGACTTTGTTTTCTTTTTTTGATAAATTTGAAAGTTTTGAGAAGTACTGGCCAGGCATTTTGTAGGATGCCCCTTTATTGGAATTTTTTTGATGTTTTTCACAGGACAAGACTGGGGTTGTGGGTACTCTGGGTTTTAAAGACCATTGGTTTGTGTTTTACAAAAGTGATATGGGGCCAATGTGGAAGGTGAACTAGTTCAAATTTATTAAGTCAGTACCCTTTGATTTTCAAGTCCTGCAATGGCTTACCTTCACCATTATTAAAACAAAACAAAACAAAATAACTCATTCCTTAATATGGCTCACACAGCTTTCCAGGATCTGGACCGGGTCTGCCTCTCTGACCTCATCTGCTGAGACTCTTCTCCCACAAGCTTCGCTTCCCTCCCCTTCCCTCCCCTTCCCTCCCCTCCCCTCCCCTCTCCTCCCCCTCCCCTCCCCTCCCCTCTCCCCTCCCTTCCCCTCCCTTCTCCTCCCTTCCCTTCCTTTCCCCCTCCCCTTCCTCGTCTCCCTCCCCCTCCCTCTCCCCTCCTTCCCTTCCCTTCTCTTCCCTTTCTTCTTCCCTTCCCTTCCCTTCCCTTTCCCTTTCCCTTTCTCTTCCGTTTCCCTTCCCCTTTCCCTTTCCCTTCCCTTCCCTTCCTTTCCTTTCCATCTTTCCTTTTTTATTTTTTTGAGATTGAGTCTTATCCTGTTGCTCAGGCTGGAGGGCAGTGGCATGATTGTAGCTCACTGCAACCTCAAACTCCTGGGTTCAAGCAATCCTCCTGCCTCAGCTTCCTGAGTAGCTGGGCAGCTGGGACCACTGGTGTGTGCCACCATGTCCAGCTAATTTAAAAAAACTTTAAAATTTTTTTTTGTAGAGAGGGAGTCTTGCTATGCTTCCCAGGCTGGTCTTGAACTTCTGGCCTCAAGTGATTCTCCCGGCCAGGTATGGTGGCTCACACCTGTAATCTCAACACTTTGAGAGACTGAGGCAGGAAGATTACTTGAGCTCAGGATTTGAGACCAGCTTGGGCAACATGGTGAAACCTTGTCTATATAAAAAGTTTTAAGTTAGCCACATGTGGTGGCCCATATTTCCAGCTACTTAGGAGGCTGAGGCGGAAGAATCACCTGAGCCCAAGAGACTGAGGGTCACTGCAGTCTGGCCACATGGGCTCAGGTGAATCTTCTGTGATCTGGCCACTACACTCCACCCTGGATGATGGAGTAAGACACCGTCTCAAAAACAAAACAAAACAAAAGATTCTCCTGCCTCCATCTCCCAAAGTTCTGGGATTACAGTGAGCCATGGCATCTAGCCCTCTGTTTCTATTTCTTGAAGGTACTAGTAGTCCAGGTAGAATATGAGTTGGGTTAGAGGAGGACGGACAGATTAGAAAATATATATGTGGTAGAACCGACAGGATTTTGCTGATTGAATCAATGATATTAAAAAGAGATAATTTGAGCATAGTTCTGAGATTTGTAGTTCAAGTGACTTGATAAACAGTTGTGCCATTCACTGAGGTGGAGAATACAGAAGTTTGGAGGGGGAATATCATGAGATCACCATGACATACTGAGTTTGATTTGCCTGTGGGATATCGAGGTGTTCCTGTCCAACAGGAAGTTGGAAATCATGAGTCTGAAGTTTAGGAGAGAGGTTGGAATAAGTGTAATTGGCAAACAAGAGATTGTGGCAGGGACTATGATTATTAATTCAACTGGGATAAACCCAAGGGATATATTTGCAGTAATTTAAAGCCTTGGCAGCAAATAGTTGAATGTGAACTTCAGGTCAGCAGAGAAATTAAATTTATTTTGGAGACTATCAGGCAAGAGGAGGCCAGGACTTTGGGGAGGATTTTGTGGTCTTTCTACTCTCCAGGCTTAAACTCAATGCTGCTTCTTTTCTACTAGAATGAAATTCTGAGACTTAAAAAGGCTGCTGTATTAACCAATTAACATAGCCTCAGAAAAAGTAACAGAGAGGTTCGGGGCTTCGGCAGAATGGCATAAGCAGAAAACAGAGTGCTAGATAGGCCAGGTTATGATGATATTACTCCCAGGTATGTTGTTTCCCTAGAGCCTTTTTTTGTTTGTTTGTTTTGTTTTTAAAGACATGGTCTCACTCTGTTGCCCAGGCTGGAGTGCCGTGATGCAATCGCAGCTCACTGCGGCCTCAAACTCCTGGGCTCAAGCAATCCTGCCTCAGCCTCCCAAAGTGATGGGATTACAGGTATGAGCCACCATGCTTGGGCAGTTTCCATATAGTCCTCATGTCACTATAGTTACATTTTTTTTTTTTTTTTTGAGACAGGGTCTCAGTCTGTCGCCCAGGCTGGAGTGGTGCTGGTATTGTTTTGGCTCACTTCGACTTCCCCCTCCTAAGCCTAAGTGATCCTCCCACCTCAGCTTCCTTTGTAGCTGAAACTACAGGTGTGCACTAGCACACCCAGCAAGCTATTTTATTTTTTTGTAGAAGTGGGGTCTTACTATGTTGCCCAGGCTGGTTTCAAACTCCTGGGCTCAAGCAATCCACCTGTCTTGGCCTCTCAAATTGCTGCGATTATAGGCGTGAGTCACTGCATCCAGCCTATATTTACATTTTTAAAAATTACAAAAGTAATTCATGGTTGGCAGATGCTGTGAACTGGCTCACTCAATAATCATCCCAACTGCCTTCTCTGTTGACTTTTTCTATTATAGAGGCTGCAATCACAATCTAAGACAGCTTGTAATATAATTTGCTAAGTAAGCAGATATCCCTGAGGTGGCCTTCCACTTCTGAATAAAAAGGCAAAGACTCGTAAGGAGAAGCATTTTTGCCCTTCTGACCCTCACCCTTCCTGGAGCTTTAGATCCAATGTGGTAGCAGCAGCCATTTTGTTACCAAGAGAATGAAAGCTGAGAGTTAAGTGTGGTGGAGCAGAAGGGTGGAAAGATCCTGATTCCTTGAGGACGACCTTTAGCAACTATGCTGGTTTGGGCCCACCCACTTCTGGATTTTGTGTTGTGTTTAAAAAACACCTTCACTTTTTGTTTTGTTTTGTTTTTTTGAGTCAGGGTCTTGCTCTGTTACCCAGGTGGGAGTGCAGTGGTGCAATCATGTCTCACTGCAGCCTCAACTTCCTGGGCTCAAGTGATCTTCCCCACTTAGCCTCCTGAGTAGCTGGGACTACAGGTGCATGTCACCACACCTGGCTAAGCCTTTATTTTTTGAACTAGTTAGTAAAGTGGCTCTCAAACATAGCTACCCATTAAAATCACCTGTGGAGTATTAAATTTCCCCAGTGTTATGCTCTCCTTATATACCATCAACTGAATAGTAATTTTTGGTGGTAGGACCTAAACCTCAATAATTAGAGACAGGATTTCATGCTGTCTCCCAGGCCAGAGGGCAGTGGTGCAACCACAGCTCATTACAGCCTTGAACCCTTAGCCTCAAATGAATCTGCCGCTTTAGCATCCCAAAGTGCTGGGATTACAGGTGTGAGCCACTGTGCCCAGTCCTAGCCTCAATAATTTAAAAAACTCTCCAGCAGATTCCAATGTGTAGCCCAGATTAAGAACTAGTGATTTAAACCACCTTCTTTGGTTGTTACTGCTTTTTGTTATTCCCAGCTGGATACATTTGTAGTTAATACATATTTTGGCTGGGCGTGGTGGCTCACACCTGTAATCCCAGCACTTTGGGAGGCCAAGGCGGGTGGATCATGAGGTCAGGAGTTCAAGACTAGCCTGACCAATATGGTGAAACCCTGTCTCTACTAAAAATACAAAAAATTAATGCCGGGTGCGGTGACTCATGCATAATCCCAGCATTCTGGGAGGTCGAGGTGGGTGGATCACGAGGTCAGGAGTTCAAGACCAGCCTGACTAAGATGGTGAGACCTCATTTCTACTAAAAATACAAAGTTAGCCCGGTATGGGGGCAGGTGTCTGTAATCCCAGCTACTCAGGAGGCTGAGGCAGGAGAATTGCTTGAACCCAGGTGGCAGAGGTTGCAGTGAGCCAAAATCATGCCACTGCACTCTGGTCTGGGCGACAGAGTGAGACTCTGTCTCAAAAAAAAAAAAAAAAAAAAACCAATTAACTGGGCATGGTGGTGGGTGCCTGTAGTCCCAGCTACTCAGGAAGCTGAGGCAGGAGAATCGCTTGAAGCCGGGAGGCGGAGGTTGCAGTGAGCTGAGATTGCACCACTGCACTCCAGTCAAGGCGACAGAGCAAGACTGTCTCAAAAAAAAAAAACCAAAAACCAAAAACCAAAACCAAATACATGGTTTGAAGCTGTATTAAAAAAATTGAAGCATATAAGTTCTCTGCTTTCCAACCAGCTCCATTTCTACTCCCATCCCTAGCAGAATCACAATCCTCAGATTGCTGTGCCTCTTCAAAATTTCCTCTCTGCATCTACAAATACATATTAATTTTCTATTACAAAAATCCTTCCAGAGGCCAGAGAAGCAACATTGCTGTATACTTTGAAAAACTAGGACAGTGCTGACTTCAAGTATTCTATCTCCATAAACCACCAGAACATGTGGGAAATGTCAATATTTTAGCATCTAAACTCTAACTTCCAGCCTGCCTTTTGTAGTCTGAAATATCAAAAAATATTTCACTGATACAGCTTAGTTTTCCACTTTAGATGTTTTAAAACTTGTATACAACTTTTTGTCTATGATTATTTAACTGTGAGACACAGAGGATGTTGAAAATGATGTTTCTGGGCTTCAACATATGGAAACTCTCATTTTTTTTGTAGTAAAGTCCTCTTCTTTGAACTCCTGCCTTAAGTTTCAGTTATTTGAAGGTAGGTTCTGTTGAAGAGACATTATCTTTGAATAAGAAGCATCATATTTTTTGTCCTATATTGTTTCATTTTAAGTTGAAAATCATATTGAGATCTAAGATAAGTTGACATTGGCACATAATAACATTTTCAGCAGCCCTCTTGCACCTGTTATATCTAAAAATGTATATTAAAATAACCCTCTGTTGAAAAGACACAGTTCCAGGTTAGGATTTCTATAGGAACTGGAATATTAATTTTGGGGGTTTACAATGTAACTTGCAAAAACATATGTGAATTTGTTTTATCATACAAGGCAGAATCGCATGATGGTTCCAGAATGAGAAGGTATGGGTTCTATTCCCAGCTTTACTACCTAATGGCTTTGTGATTTGGAGCAGGTTATTAAATCTCTGTGCCTCAATTCTCTCATCTATAAAATGGGAATATTATTGTGAGAATTAAGGAGATAAGACATGTAAAGCATCTAGAACTGTGTCTGGTACACATTACATGTTTAGTAAATATTATCTATTATGATTATCTGTATTAATTTGAAATCTATGTTAATTAATTTCTCTTCCCTCTCAACCTGTGTCTGTGTCTTTTTGGAGAGTTCCCTATAACAAGTTGGCTGAAGAGAAAAAATTCCAGTTCTTGTTTAAGGATGGTTCTGTACAATATGCTGGCACTGCCCAAGAGTAGATGGTTGTGCCACTGCAGTTCCACCATGGCATGGCTTTGAAAGATAGGGGTGAAGTGGACAATATGAATCTATATTGACTCAGAGTAGTGGCTAATGGTTTGGCTGGATGCCCAAACCTTAGAAGGATCATGATTGAAAAACTGGTGACAGGGAGAGATGAGAAAGAGGTTTGTAGCTGCAGACTTCATGAATTTGGACAGAATGGGAAGATATTATATCCCATGTGAATGCTCACCAAACAGTAATCTCATCAGAATAAGATCTTAATAAGTAGGTAGATGAGATTACTGGTTTTGTCATTTATTACCCTCTTTCCCCAGGTCCCCTGCCCTCCCCGTTTTTTTTTTTTTGATACAGAGTCTCGCTCTGTTGCCAGGCTGGAGTACAGTGGGTGTGATCTTCACTTACTGCAATCTCTGCTTCCAGGGTCCAAGTGATTCTCCTGCCTCAGCCTCCTGAGTAGCTGGAATTACAGGCATGCACCACCACACCCAGCTAATTTTTGTATTTTTAGTGAAGATGGGGTTTCACCATATTGACCAGGATGGTCTTGATTTCCTGACCTCATGACCCACCTACCTCAGCCTCCCAAAGTGTTGGGATTACAGGCATGAGCGACCATGCCCAGCCCCTTTTTTGTTCTATGGAAGCCACATAAAATGGTCCACAGGGCTATTCAGGGGCTCAGCAACATGGACTTCGAATCACCACTGCTGAGTGTCCAAACTGCCAACAGCAGAGATCAACACAGCATTTCTTATGGCACCATTCCCTGGGAATACCAGTTAGCCACCTGGTGAAAAGTCGATTATAAAGGATCACTTTCATCATGGAAATGACAGAACTTTGTTCTCACTGGAATGAATAGACACTTATTATGGATAAAGATTTGTCTTTCCTGCTCATAATGCTTCTAACGAAACCACCATCCAGGGATTTGCAGAATGTGTTATTCACATGGTATTTCACAGAGCATTGGTTTTGACCAGGGAACTCACAGCACATGAAGTGTGGCAATGGGCTCATGCTCATGGAATTCACTAGTCTTGCAAAATTCCCCATAACCTTGGAGCAGCTGGCCTGACAAAGTGGTAGAATGACCTTTGGAAGACATATTTACAGTGCCAGCTGGGTGCAAACACCTTGTAGAGCTGGGGCAGTGTCCTCCAGGATGTAGCATATGTCCTAAATTAGTGACCAACGTATGTTGCTATTTCTCCCTTAGCCATTTTTTTTTTCTGGGTTCAGGAATCAAGAAGTGGAAATGAGAGAATTATTATTATTACATTTAGTCATCCACTATGAAATTTTGTCTTCCTATTTCTAAAACTTTAGGCTCTGCTGGTTTAGAAGTCTTGTTTTTCAGGGGAAGAATATTTCCTCGGGGGAGCACAGCAATTGCAGTGAAGATGACCACTTACTTGGTCACATTGGACTCATGATGCCAGTGAATCAACGGGAAAAGGAGAGGGCTACTAAACTGGCTTGGGATAACTGATCCTGACTATTACGGAGAAATTGAATTTCTCTTCAGAGAAGTTCTCTTAGAGGCTGGTATGACCCATATATCAAGGCCAAGTCTGCTGGATTAGACCTGTAGTTAATTAAGACTCATTAATGGCAAGGCATAACATCCCGAATCAAACCGGCTTGAGAAAAATGAGGTATTTACTTACAGAATTGTCTCCTGGAACTCAGTGAAGTGGAACCAGCCCTCAAATGTTGGTACAGCTCCTCATATCCTGTCTCCACTTCTATCTGCACACCAATTTCATTATTTGTTCTTATTGCAGACTGATTTCTGCTCCTCAGTCTATGTGGCTGAAAACATGGCTGCTAGTAGAAACAGATTTTGTTACCTAGAGACTGACGTCTTTCCTATTCCAGTGACAAGCTTCCTGGGAAAGGACTCTGATAAGTCAAGCTTGGTTCAAGTGCTTCGGGGAGAGGTCATATTGTACCAAAATGTGACTTCCATGGAAACCTCCTGGATGGAGTTGGTCAGGAGGTTGGGGATGGGTGGGGAGGTGACTGGGAGAAAGTCTGTTCCCAGAAAAAGAAGGGAGCTGGGCTGACAAATTATGGGGTTCTTTACTAAGGAGACCAATTTTTATACCTAATAATAATTACAAATGTAAAAAAATAATTAGCAACTAATATTTACGGTATTTACTCTGTGTTCAACTACTTATACATATATGATTTTAGCACAACTTAAGATTCTGAGAATTTAATGATTGTATCTGTGTACATATACACAGTGTGTATGAATATAATCACAGTCTTTTTCTTTTTTTTTTTTTTTGAGACAGAGTCTCACTCTATCGCCAGGCTGGACTGCAGCTGCGCGATCTCGGCTCAATGCAACTTCCGTTTTCCGGTTTCAAGCACTTCTCCTGCCTCAGCCTCCCGAGTAGCTGGGACTACAGGCGCGCACCACCGTGCCCGGCTAACTTTTTATACTTTTAGTAGAGACGGGGTTTCACCATGTTGGCCAGGATGGTCTCTATCTCTTGACCTCGTGATCCGCCCGCCTCGGCCTCCCAAAGTGCTGGGATTACAGGCGTGAGGGACCGCACCCGGCTGTAATCACAGTCTAAGGTAAATTTAATTTTTGTCCCATTTTACAGATAAGAAAACTAAGACTTAGAGAGAATTAAGTAACTTAACTAGTCCAAGTAAGTAGCTGAGCTTGAACTTGAACCCGATGTATTTGTTTCCAAGGGCCATCCTTGTAATATGACACTTGAGTCCCTTCCCCTCGTTTTCCAGGCTCCAGGCACCAAGTCTCACCACCAGACCCCATAGTGCTGACTGGGCCTCTGAAGCCCTCATTGGGTCCTGCCAGATGCTTTTACTGGGCTGGAATTTGCCCCTGCACCCCAAGTATCTGACTCTGTAGGATAAATTGAGTCTGAACCTCTGTTTTCTTATATGTAAAAATGTATTGCTATAAGGATTATGGAAGCTACATGAGGGCAGAGATTTTTGTCTGTCATGTTCACTGATAATCTCCTGCACCCAAAACAGTGCTGGGCACTTGACAACTATTTGTTAAATGAATGAATGAGACGAACTGAGGCTCACAAGGATCTTGCTTAAGGGGTAATTGGATATTCTTTTCTTTTGGCTATTATTAGGCTTTTGTGTGTGGGGTTAGGCAAGTGACAGGGGAAGATGAGGAGATTTCAAAGAAGCTGTGTAAATGGGGAGGCAGAGAGAAGCGGGGAGGGAGAGAAAGAAGAAACTGTCACAGGCAAGTAGAGAAAATGGAAAGGGAAAGAAGGGAGAAGACAACGGAGGCCTTAAACTGAGAGTATTTTTTTTTTACAAAGTTACCTATGTATTTAATTGGCAAAACTGTACGTATTTGTTGTGTACAACATGATTTTCAAAATAGGTATACATTGCAGAGTGGCTTAATTGAGCTAACTGACATATGCATTACCTCATGTACTTTTTTTTTTGTGGTAAGAACACTTGAAATCTACTCTCTTAGCAATATTCCAGAATGCAAGACATCGTTATTAACTATAGTCACCGTGTTGTACAACAGATCTCTTGAAGATTAAGATTTACCTATGATCTGCAATATAAATGTCCCTTCTATGTCCCCATGGAGTTAGTGGTAGAATCTGCTTTATTCACTATTGCTTTAAAGGTATCTTTATGAAGTGCTGGCCTTAAGGTAGGTCCAGAGTAATGCCATGGGGCTGAACATACTGGGGTATAATTAAATGAGATAAGGTAAGTGAAATCTCCACCCAGCACCTGGCCCACGGAAGCCAACCAGTAAATGTTTGTTTCCTTGGGAGTCCATGACCTTGGCTGACCTCCTGTGTGTCTTTTCAAAAAATATAAAATATTATCAATGTACCCCAGTGTTAAAAGCAAAATTGCTCCCACAGAACAGGGTTCTTTGCATGCTGAGGAGTCTCAGAATATCTGCCCCCTGCTAAGCCGATTTTGCAAGAAGTCTTCTTGGTGGCATCACCAAGCTCTGAGATATGGAGACTTTGTGCCACTATGCCCTATGCAGAGTTCCTTCATGCTGCGTGAGGTAGGAGCACACACTCACAAAAGAAAACACTCTTTAACCTGGTGGGGAGACTCCTGGGTTAAGCGCTGATATAATTTGTTTTCACAGAAACTGTAACAGCCTTCTGAGTTAAGCATTTGCTCAGCTGGTCTTTGCCAGAAGACAGATGCTTTGTGTCATTGCCTGTTGACAGTGGTCTTAGTCACACATTGTACCTCAAAGGCTGAAACATCCCAGGATAAAATGATTACGAGGAAGGTGAGCTGCTCCAGAGACCTGAAGGGATGGTTGGTCCCAGGGATTCTACCCTAGGTGTAAGAGAGTTGGTTAAACAAAGGAAATGACAATCAGTCCTGGCCTTTACTGTGATTGGGCACAAATATTCTCAGAGCTTCCATAGATATTTTAATCAGGATGTCCTTTTCACCTGAATCAGAGGAATGCAAGTTCTATGTTTACTTGTTTGTCCCTTCTACCAGACTGTGAGGCCCAAGGGGGCAGGCGCCTCTCACTGATTCATCAGCATGTGCCTGCCTCATAGCACAAAGCTGGGCACAAAGGACGCACTTGGTGAAAGTTTGTGGGATGGAAGAGTGAACATGGTGTCCTCCTCGGAGTCCCCTCTTTTCAGGCTCCACTTTATACCCTTTCTCTGGCACGGGTTCCTGCTCGCTGCAGGTGTCTCCTAAGAGCTTATGTCCCTATGTTTCCTTCTCATCCTGGAAACGGAAGTTTATTTTGAAGCCTGCTCTATTGTTTGTCTTGCTTGTAATCCCAAACTGAATGGGACTGATTTGTTGTATGCTTGGCTGGTCTTCACACAGCATGTTTTTGTGATATGTAACATTTCCTTTTAGATCAAGTGTGGTCTGATATAGTTGCAAGGGCCAGAGCGTCTAGGGCAGCTGGTGTTCTGAATTTCAGCCTTCCCATTTTCTATTGTTTAATTTTAAAAAATTATTATTATGATATTTTATAGAGATGAAGTCTCCCCGTGGCACCCAAGCTGATCTCAAACTCCTGGGTTCAAGTGATTCTCCCTCTTTGGCCTCCCAAAGTGCTGGGATTATAGGCATGAGCCACCATGCCCAGCCCCATTTTCTAATTGTGTAATTGAGGCAAATTGGATTTCACACAACCTCAGCTTCCTCTGTCCATAAGTGGATATAACAAGGTGAACTTGGCTGAGATTAGACCCGAATATTTTTGGATCACTTGAGAAATAGAGGCTGAAAAAGAACTGTCATTTATAATCTGTACACATTTTTATGTCTTTACAGAGGAAATGTCTCAGAAAATGTTGCTTAGAGGCCTTATGCAAATATAGAGAAAACAATCTTACCTCACAGTCTGCTACTATGACTCTAAGAACTAAAATGTTTGGCAAAATTGTGTAAAATGTCTGCATATTAGGGAGAATTAATCTCCTCCCCTCCCCTCCCGTCCTGTCCCTTCCCTTCCCTCAGTCCTCCCACCTTAGTCTCCTGAGTAGCTAGGAGTATAGTTACGTGCCACCATACCTGGCTAATTTCTTTATTTTTATTTTTTGTAGAAGTGGAGTCTCACTATGTTGCCCAGGGTGGTCTCGAACTCCTGGGCTCAACTGATCCTCCCACCTCAGCCTTTCAAAGTGCTGGGATTATAAGTGAGAGCCACCATGCCCAGCCTAAAATGTCCTAGGTATTTACACTATTATTTGCCACTTTATTATTGCTTGCTCTGGAAAATTTTCTAATGGATAAGCCAGTTTTCTTTTTCTTTTCTTTTTTGTTTTTTGAGACAGTCTTGCTGTGTTGCCCTGGCTGGAGTGCAATGGCATGATCTCTGCTTACTGCAGCCTCAAATTCCTCAAGCGATCCTCTCACCTCAGCTTCCCAAGTAGTTGGGACTACAGGGCACTGTGCCCAGCTAATTTTTGTATTTTTTGTAGAGATGAGGTTTTGCCATGTTGCCCAGGCTAGTCTTGAACTGAGCTCAAGCAATTGGCCCCCCGTTGGCCTCCCAAAGTGCTGGGATTATAGGTGTGAACCATCATGCTAGACTGAATAAGCCATTTTTCAACTAAACAGTCATAGAAACTCAAGAGCTGAGACACTAAAGATGGCTAGATGACTGTAAAACCATGATCACGACTCATGCTAGAGGAGAGAATGAGGAAAAGAACTTAACTGGGCTTTATAAGACTCAGCATTGACCGGGCTGTTATTATCACACATGATGTTCTATGGCTAGAATGCTTGTTCTGTTATTGTTTAGAAGATGGAGTTTCCTTGAAATAGATACATTAAGTCTCAGGCCTGATGGAACACAATCAATCCCAAGGCAGGAAATAAAGACTAAAGACATGGGGCTTAGGTTAAAGTGAGGGGGGAATAACTGCCTCCTTTATCTGAACCTCAGGGATTTGTAGAATGGAGTATATTCCCACTGTGGGTAGGCAGGCTGGCTCTTCCTCCATGGCAGCAGCAGAGAGCAATCTAGAAGTCAAACCCAGAGACTGGGGAATTTGAGCAAAGGTACTGAGTTTCAAGTTTCTCTCTGTTGTAATCGTGGTTTTTCTCTGTCATAATTGTGTTTTCTCTTCAAGCCTTTGGTAATGCCTCGTTAGAAGTTTCAGCCTAGTCTGTGTTATCACAATAGCGAAATGGTGGAGGGGACTCTACAGCCCATGCTGGGGCACAACAGTGGGCTTAGGAAAGTTGTATCCCAAAGGAAGCAGGTGTTCAAACACAGGAGTCCACCATCTGGGGCCAGGCAGCTGGCAGAGATGGAAAGTACAGAGGAAATGGGTGGACCATGTAAGAGCTCCCCAGTAGAACTGAATAAAATCCTGGATTTCATGAAATCAAGTAGGATGAGGCTCAAGCTGCAATGATGGTACATTAAATAGAAGCATGGGTTTACAAACTCGTCAAGTCTGACATACTTGGGTTGCATTAGACACTAATGTCTACTTCATTCAGCTATAAAGGGCATACTGCTACAGTCAGGTCTCACTAAATGTAGCTACTATCATTTTCAGTATAAACTGAATTGATCGATCTTTGAGAGTCCTTTGTGTTCAGAAGTTCTGTGAGTTTATGGAGTACTGGAAATATCACTGGAGTCTGCCCAGCCTGAGTGTTCATATTCTCTTTGTTCACTGTCTTCTTTCTCCTCAACTGGTATGGAGTGTGGGGAAATACAGGAATGTTTCAGAACATGTAGCCAGAGCAGTGTTGTAACTTATTAGGAGTCACTCTTAAGTGGAGAGGATCTTATTCTTCAGAAAGTCATTCACATTCTTGGAAATTATGGTTCTGAGGGCTCCCTGGTTGCAGGAGGGGAAACTCCCATTAATCTTGTGACATGCTGATAAATTGCTTGAGAATTTCTTAAAAGCACGAGGAGACATGTCAGGAGGAAGACAAACAAAACCTCAATTTCAAAATAGCAAAACAACATAAATATTTCTTGAAATTTTCACATGAGCAGATCAGGCCATGCTATGGGTCAAGGCCAAAGAGCCACAGGGCAGATTGTGTTCTCCAAAGATGGCCACAGCAGCATCTCTCCTCCCACATGTTCTTCTTATGATAACGTGTTGACTCTTGTACACTCCTCCTTGTGAGAGATGGGGGTCTATATGCTATCTGCTTGAATCTGTGCAGGCCTGTGAATTTGGGAGAAGTGATACTATGTAATTTCTGATCCCAGGTCATAAAAGCTATGGTTTCTGCCTGGTTCTTGTGAGATACTTGCTCTTGGAACCTGTAGTAGATATCTATTGCTATGTAACAAATCATCCCAAAACTTAGCAGTTTAAGACAATACACATTTATTATCAATCCCACAGTGTTTCTGAGTTAGTAATTTAACCATGGTTTAACTGTGTTTTCTGCTTCAGGATCTTTCATAAGCCTATAATAATCAAGGTTTTGATCAGGGCTGGGGTCTCATCTGAAGGTTTGAATGGGGAAGAATCTACCTTCCAAAGTCACTTATGTGTTCTTTTTGTGTGTTTTTTGGCGGGATTCTTCTTTGGGGGTTGTTGGATTGAAGACCATTAGTTTTGTATAGCTATAGGCCAGGGTAACACTCAATTCCTTGCCATGTGAGCTTCTTCAATGTGGCAGTTTCCTTCATCAAAGTGAGGGAGTGGGAGGAAGGGAGGGAGGGAGAGAGGGAGGGGTGGGGGAGAGAGAGAGAGAGAGAGAGAGAGAAAGAGAGAGAGAGAGAGAGAGAGAGAGAGAGATTATTTTGTGACCTAGTCATAGCAGAAGTATTTCTTCAATGTTGCCATATTCTATGGGTTAGAAGCAATTTAATCAAGCAGGTAAGATTACACAAGGCTGCGAATACCAGCAGGTGGAAATCATTGGAGACCATTTTAAAGGCTTCTTACCACAGAACTTAACCAGCACATTCTGAGAAACCCCAGATAAGGAGGTCATAAATAGACTTACTGACATCAAACACCAAGACACATGAGTGAAAGAGTCAGATAATTCCAGCTCCCAGCTATTCAGTAACCCTCAGCCTTGAGACTTTCCAGCTAAGACTCTAGATGTTGTGGAGCAAACACAAACACAAGCTGTCCTTGTCATGTCCTTCCCAAATTCCTGACCCATATAATCCTTGAGAATAATAAACTAGTTGTTGTTTTACACCATTAGGTAGCAACTGGAACAAGCCACATACTTTGAAGTTTCATTGTTTAGCTGGTCACCTGATTTGACCACATGAAATGACCATTGCATTTTTGCCCATGCCAATTTTTGCAACTGGTTTGATATCACAGTTCAGCTCAAAGTTTGCAAGCTGAAAATACCTTAAGAGTCCACACAGGTCTGAAAAACCTTGAAACTTTCTGGTTACCATAGGTACCACTTACTTTTTGTCTTATCTAATAAAAGCAGCACACCATCTTGTGCCCTTTGAAAGTATTTTACAAACTGCTGCTACAGGAGCAGTTTGTAAAAATACTTTCAAAGGGCACAAGACAAATCAAGTTTTCCCAGGTTCAGTTCTGGGATTCAGCTCAGCTTTTACGATCAAGGGCATACTCCTAAATGAGACAGGATGTTCTAAACATTCTTATTAGTCCATTTGAATAGGACTATCATAGTGCTTGGTCTGGCATGAACTACCCAACAGAATAACTGCATACTTTTTGTTTACACATGTGTATTGAGTAATTTTTTGGATTACCTTAATTAACATCTGGCGCTAGAATTCTTGATGGGAAGAAAGTGTTTTTGCTTGAAAAAAAGAGTTTCATAATGAAGCAACAGAGGTGTAATTCCTTCTCGTCCCCTAGAGACTCTGCATGAGATAAGGAAAGGAATTTATGTCTGTCTTTGGAGAGATTTGATGTAGAAGAAAGAACAAAGGAGAGAGAAGAGAGAAGGAAACAGAAGAACCAGAGGAGTGTGCGAGGGTGGGTGCAGTGAGGTGAGGGTAGGTGTAGTGTTGAAGCCCATAGAGAAAACCATCTTAAGTGGGTGGCTGACAAGGACTGCTGAGTGCAAGAATGTGCAATGAGGAATGAGGACTTTTAGGTTGTTCAGGGTACAGTGAATGAGGAGACTCCCTTTCTGTGATACCCCTCCCAATATTTTCAGCACAGTCTATTAAATTCATATATGGTATATTCAGATTTTTTTCTTCGAAAGAGCTAAATTTTTGCTTTGATTGATGCAGTACAGAGCAAAGACTACTCAAAGAACATTATCTCCGAGAGACCAGGACAGGATAATGTATGTGTCCTAGGTATTTACAGAAATTTTGGAGAAAGCTGTAGACTTCCACAGGCCATGAAGTTGTGTATTTCAAGCCAATTGTTATCCAAGACTCATGAAGCAGGGAGGTTTCAACTAACATGTGGGCTACTTGACCATCTCTGTGTCAGGTCCAGCCTGGTTCCTCATCCCCATATCCTTCCTCAATTTTCTACCTTGTCTCTTCTCACCTATCAGCCCAGCCCTGATCCAGGTTCCTGGTATATTCTTAAGAGGTAAGACACATCTTAAGATGACTACATCCAGCCTGATGGTCTAGGGCTCCCCATAAAATCAGTTCTGCTGCTCAAGACTTTCCTGATTCATTCCCCTGTTTTAAAAAGTAGAACTTATTTTATTCTCAAATCCTGGGTTCTTCTCTTCTCCCCCACTCTGTGGGTCTCAGGCCTTGTAATTGGGCTTCTGCTTTAGAATATTTTCCTAAATTTCTAGGCATACACTAGGAGGAAAGCAGTTTACCTTAGAATGGGGCTAAGTCTGCCTATGGAGGGGACTAGATTGCAAAAATTTTGAGCTCTAGGCCTAACATGATACAAACTTGCTATTTGTGTACATTTACTCTGTAGCCCTTGGGGTCCTCACCTTTAGAACACTGTGATTATTACTAATAACTTAGCAGGCTTGGATACAAGTTATATATGCTTCTCAGTACCATGGACTAGTCAGTCCCACAAGTCAACTGGTCATGGACTAGTCCCACGAGTCAACTGGTCTGCTGCTTGAGAGCAGCAGCTAAGACTGGAAAGAGTTTGTTCACTTCAAACACATAGAGTCAACTAGTGGAGCAGGGTCAGTCAGCCCCGATGTAAAAGGATTCTAGCCAGGGATGGCAGGAACTCAGAACCACAGCCAGAACCCATCCTAAGAGGACCTGGGTTCGAAACAAGTCTCAGTTTTCGGTGGGAAGGGAGAGGGGGAGGAGGCACTGAAAAGACAGACTGAAGGAAACTGAGGCTGAAAGTCAGGTATATAGACTGACTCAATATAGCTGTTAGGTTGTGGTTAGGAGACCCTGGGGTCACTTCTAGCTTACCAGTTTGGGGAACAGGAGTATCAAGATGATATCGGGGCAACTGGATCAGCTGGTGCAGTTGAGGTTGCTTAGGCTCTCCCTTTCCTGCTCAGGACTGCCCTACCATGGGACCAAGGCTGCCTATGGAATGGGATAGATTGCTAATACCAGATCTGTCTAGGCGAGAGATTCTAGGGTTCCATGACATGTTGGAAGGTTGCAGGAACCCCGGTGAGGACAAACTTCAGTACCCTTCATAGTCCTCAGGGAGGATAGTCTAGGGCACATCTGGATTGGGTCTCTTTACATTCTGTGTATTAGATTCACTTCTGGAATTCACTGCAGTGTGGCAGAGAGAAATCATAGTGCCTGATACATAGTAAGCTCCTAAGAAAGATTGGTTAAATGAATGATAAAAATTGAATAAAATAAATAGGAAAGACTGATGGCTGGGGAAAGGGTAGACTATCAGTGATCTGGGGCTAGCAGGTCAGGGAAACAGGCCTATTTCCCTCATGTGATCCTTACCACCATCAACTGAGCCTCAACCTTTCCCCTATAAAAAGAAAAAGAATTCCGAAAACACATTTTCAGATTATAGATTGCCAGATCCAGAGAGATGTTCCTACTCTTGACCCAGTAATCCTACTCTTGGGATTTTATCATAAGAAAATAATTCAGCAGCAACAAAAAGCCAAGCGTACAAAGGTATTTATGACAGCATCATCTGAGGCAGCAGAAAAATGAAAACAGCTCACATGTCTACCCTGCTCCAATCTAAAAAAATGATAGATAGTATTGGGATTCTAGGAAGATGGCAGGAGCAGAGGAGCATAGTATATGAATCTTCTAGAATCACCACATTAAAAAACAGAGCAATTAGCTAACAAAACTAGAGACCTGGGGACAACTTTTATAATAAAGCTAGGTGACAAAATGCAGTCGCTAACAACCACAGACGTAGTATTGGCATCTGAGAGGGAGAAAGCAGTGGGAAGCAACAGGACATCCAATGGACCTGAGAATTACAAGAAAACATCAGACATGGTGAAAAGCATGGAGGGTCAATTTGAGAGCAGCAGCTAAAACCAGAAGGAGTTTGTCCACTTCGATAATGAATGAGAACAGAGGGCTAAGGTAAGGCCTGAAGAGACTGGGGCAGTGTTCGAACATGGCCTCTTGAAACTGAGTCACAAGTGGTATGCCACTTAAAAACAGGCCCCCAACTAAGGAAACTTCTAGGAGGGGAATCAAAATTGAATAAGATAAGTACAGAAGAAACTAAAGAAGGTTTAGATAAAAGTGGAGAAGAAGAAAAAAACTAGGAAATCTCAAAAGAAAACTTTTTAAAATAAACTTTTTAATTTTAGAATGCAGATTGCCATTTTTTTGGCACTACATGAAAACAACAGAAGAGGGAGCTCTGTGAAATTTTGAAAGCTAGCTGAACAAAATTTTAAAAATGAAACTCAAGTCTGGGTGTAGTGACTCACACCTGTAATCCCAGCACTTTGGGAGGCCAATGTGGGCAGATTGCTTGAGCCCAGGAGTTTGAGATCAGCCTGGGCAATGCTGTCTCTACAGGAAAAAAAATACACACACACACACACACACACACACACTTAGCTGAGGAGTGTGCCTGTAGTTTTGAGGAGCAAGCATTTGGTATATAATCTTCATAGTAATCATTTTTATGGTTACAGAATATTCCATACCAAAATTTACTCAGCCTGTCCCTTATTGGTGGACACGTGAGCTGTTTCCATTTTTTTGTTGCCTCAGATGATGCTGTCATAAATACCTTTATGCACTTGGCTTTTTGTTGTTGCTGTATTGTTTTCTTATGATTAAATCCCAGGAGTGTGCCTATAGTTCCAGCTACTTGGGAGTCTGAGGTGGGAGGATCACTGGAGTCCAGGAGGAAGAGGTTGCAGTGAGCTGAAATCAACATACTCTACTGCAGCCTTGCTACAGTGAGACCCTATCTTGAAAAACAAAAAAGAAAAATGAAACTCATAGCAACATAACCCACAGAAAAGTATCAAGGTCAAAAATTCTATGAGGAGGCCAGGCATGATGGCTCATGCCTGTAATCCCAGCACTTTGGGAGACGAAGGTGGGTGGATACCCTGAGACCAGCTTGGCCAACATGGTGAAACCCCATCTCTTCGAAAAATACAAAAGTTAGCCAGGTGAAGTGGCACACACCTATAATTCCAGCTACTTGGGAGGCTGAGGCAAAATCGCTTGAACCTGGGAGGCAGAGGTTACAGTGAGCCAAGATTGCCCCATTGCACTCCAGCGTGGGTGACAGAGTGAGACTCTATCTCAATTTAAAAAAAGAAAGAAAAAAAAATTCTATGAGGAAAAGGAGTAAGCAGTATTATACCTACAGACAACAAAAACATGTATGTCAGAGAGACAGTGAAAAACAAAATCAAAATAGAACATTCTATTCTAAACAAGAGATTTAAGAGCGATGTAAATTAGAATCAGAAAACTTGGAAATGAGATGATAGAACAAAAGAATTTGAAACCACAGAAAAAATTTGTTTTGGAAATGAAGACTAAATTAGAAGACAATGCGAAGGGAAGATAAAACAAATAATGCCTTAAGGTAAATAGAAGGAAAAAGTGAGAAATTGAACAAAATAACCTTTTGATTTAGGAATAATTTTAGATTTGCAGAAAAGTTGGAGAAAATTTTGAGAATTCTTGAATGAACTGCAGCTAGCTTATTTTATTGTAAAAGTGACTGGTATATTTGTCAAACTAAGAAATTAACACTGTACAATATTATTAACTACACTACAGACTCTGGATTTCACCAGTTTTTTTCTCTAATGTCCATTTTCTGTTTGAGGGAATAAGGTTATTTATGTTAGAAGACAATAATTTACAGCCGTGTAACAGCACAATGTTTACAATGCCCAGCATCCAAAAAATTACTAGTTATGAGAAGAAGCAAGAAAGTGTGACCCATAAGCAGAAGAGTCAATAAACAGAAACAGATGTAGATATTAAAGAAATAATGGAAGTAGCAGAAAATAACTTTAAAACATTATTATATATATGCCCAAGTATGAACATAATAAGGAAGGAAATGATACGTATCAAAAAGAATGAAATGGAAATTCCAGAGCTGACAAATAGAATACATAAAATGAAAAATTCACTAATGGACCTAATAATGCATTGGTCACTGCAGAAAGATCAGTGAACTTGAAAACAGAGCAATAGACTCTATCCCAACTAAAATGCAGAGTGGGGAGAAAAGACTGAAAACCATGTTCAGAACCTCTGTAACTTATTGGACAATAACAAAAGGTATAACAGATGTGTAATTGGAGTCCTAAAGGGAAGAGGCAGATGGAATAATGGCATAAAAAGTTCTCATATTTGATAAAAACTATAAATCCACAGACCTAAGAAGTTCAACAAACCCCAAGCAAGATAAGATAAGTACAAAGTAAATCATACCAAGGTAAACCATAACCAAATTGCTAAAAGCCAATGACAAAGAAAAAAAATCTGAAACTTTGTAGGAGATCAGTCAGAATGGTGGGAGAAATTATAAATAGATGCAAACCTTCTTGGAAGGCCAGGAGGTTTTGCAAAAGCCTTGGGAGGAGGTTATGGCTGAAGGCAGCCTAATCCTCTTACCTTGAGCTAATAGCAAAAACCAAATAACAAGGAAATGTAGAGGAGTTTATCTAAATAGTTTGTTTACTAAGACCAACCTTTGAACATCGGGTGGGGGGCGGGGCAAAACTGCTCTCTACTCAGGGGGTCAACAATGTTAATGGCGTTTACTTGAGACCTTTGTTATTTAATCTGTACTAAATAAATGCAAGCATCACCACCTTATTGTGGCTGCTGCTGACTCTGGCAACCCTGTGTCAGCGTACGTCTTTCATCCGTTGCTCAATCGAGTCTGCTGGTCGGACTTGACAGTTGGTACCTTTGTGTGAGGATGCTATAATGGGTTGTGGATTGTGACAGAACCCTCAAAAATGAGGTGAAGAGACTGAGTAGTTGGTAAGTCAGTAAGTTGATAAATCAGTAAGTCAGTCATTGGTGCCTGCTTGGAATTTCTAAGTTTGAGGGAATTGTTTAGGCTTGGGTTTCATGATGGGACAATAGTTAGCAGCACAACAGAAACAGTCTATAAAAGTATTGAAACAGCTGCTTAAAGCTAGTGGAGCCTCAGTTTCATAGGCTCAATTAAGGGACCTAATGGAAGCTGTTGTTTCCCAAAGCCCATGGTTCCTGGCAGAAGGCATGCTAGACTTAGAGCTCTGAGAACAAGTGAGGAGAAATCTTAAGCAACATCATACACAAAGGCAACAGATCCCAGTAACATCTCTAATGTTATGGGCCTTAATTAGGGCTGCTATGGTCCCGATATACACAGAAGACCCTAAAAAGGAGAGGGATGAGGAACTGTCACCTACCTTACCACCTTCTCCATCTCCCTCAGCCCAGCAATTACTGAGTAAAAGTGACACAGAGGAGACAGAAATTCTCCCTTAGTCTCCTCCCCCAGTAAATGGGAAAAAAGACAAGGGATACGTTACAGCTATGGGTCCCTGTCTTAGGCAAGTGGCATTAGAAGGGGAGCTCTGCCTGCCTGGTAATGCAAGATCAACAAGGCAATCAGGTGTATGCTTATTAAGAGATAAGAAAAAGCATTTGAGAAAATGGAGCTGCTGCCCATTTACAAAAGTATTAGCTGAAGCGATAGCAGATAACTTCCATATAACACCTTGGGACTGGTCAGTGCTAGCTAAAACAACTTTAGACGCCAGTCAATACTTCCTCTGGAGGGTAGAATTTAGTGAGTTATATGAACAGAAAACCCTTTTGTAATAATGGCCACTGTTATTCCTCTCCTACCCCTGACCTGGCTCTCTCAAAATCCTATTTGGATAGAACAGTGACCTTTACAGAGAGAGAAATTGCAGCAAGCCCATGAATTGAGGAGCAATTAAAAGCTGGCCATATAGAACCAACAGACAGCCCTTGGAATTCACCCATTTTGGTCATTCCCAAAAAGTCTGGCAAATGGAGAATTTTGCATGACTTATAGGCTATTAATGTTAATTTGCAGCCTATGAGGCCTCTTCAACAGGGGCTCCCCTCCCCTATGGCAATTCCTCAAAATTGGCCTATACTCATTATTGACTTAAAAGAATGCTTTTATACTATTCCCCTTGCAGAACGGGACAGAGAAAAATTTGCGTTTACAATACCAGCTATCAATAATGAAAGGCCAGCTTACTGATTTCATTGGAAAGTGGTTCCTCAAGGAATACTGAAGAGTCCTATCACTTGTCAGTATTATGTAAATCAGGCTTTGCTCCCCAGGAGAAAAGAATTTCCTATTTGTAAGATTGTTCATTTTATGGATGATATTTTACTGGCAGCCCCAATGGAGCCAGTTCTTTTAAGTTTATATGCCTCTGTCCAAAGGAATACACAGTTAAGAGGTTTAATTATAGCACCTGAAAAAGTACAAATGTCCTCTCCTTGGAAATATCTTGTATACTAACTTCCTGATAAGTAAGGCCTCAAAATGTTAAATCAAATACTAGTAACTTACATACCTTAAATGATTATCAAAAATTACTGGGTAATATTAACTGGCTTTGCACCACCTTAGGCATAACTACTGATAAGTTGCAAAAACTGTTTTCTATCTTAAAAGGCAATGCTGCCCTGGATTCTCCCAGGTATTTAACCCCTGCAGCAAAAAGGAAAATTGAGGAAATAGAGCTAGCTGTCTCTTAAAGGTGGCTAGATCACATAGACCCAGGATATTCAGTTCCATTGTTTATTTTTCCCACTAATAATTCCACAACAGGATTAATAGGACAAATGGCTCCAAGACTCCACTTCCTAGAATGGGTTTTTTTGCTCACATACCGGGACTAAAGCACTATCTCCCTATATCCATCTAATTAGTAAAAGTCATCTATTTGGGCCAATCAGTTGCTAGGTTATGACTCTGATGTCTTAAGAATTCCTTTGAGTAAAAGGCAATTCAAAGCATTACCCCTCTCTTTAGATCTTCATATAGTACTCTCTGATTATGCAGGCCATTTAGAACACACACTTCCTGCTGACAAACTGCTTCAGTTTTTATCTCGTACTCCTGTAATTCTGCCTACAAAAGTAGTTTACTCCCCGATACCTAATGCTTTAACGCTGTTTACTGATGTTTCTAGTAAAAATGGAAAAGTGACTGTTGGGTGGAGGCTGCATAATTTCCTCAGTCTGGGTTTACGAGCACTCAGAGGGCTGAGGTTGGAGCTCTAATATTGGCCCTGGAAAGTTTCTCTTCAGCTCATCAATATTGTTAGTGAATCTACTTACTCTGTTTATTTATTGCAGAACCTTGAGACAGCCCTAATTAAGTCTACTCTAGAGCCCATCCTGTGTGCCCTTTTTCTTCGACTTCAACAATTGCTGGGTTAAGGTACATATCCTATTTTTAACACACATATTCGAGCCCACAGCTCACTGCCTGGCCCACTAGCTTATGGTAGTAATCAAGCAGATCTGCAAGTTATGACATCACTGCTTGAACAAGCCACCCAATTGCATCAATTTTTCCACTAAAATTGGAGGAACTTAACTAAACAATTTCAACTTACCCAAAGACTAGCCAAACAAATCATCCTGCAATGTCCAGATTGTCAGCTCACAGGCACATCACCTCCTTCTATAGATGTTGACCCTAGAGGACTAGAACCTTATCAGTTATGGCAAACAGATGTTACATACATCCCTGAATTTGGAAAACTAAGATATGTACATGTAGCTGTTGATACCAACACTCATTTAATTATTGCACACACTCTTCCTGGAAAGGCCACTCTATGTCATTAAACATATTAACTTTTGCATTTATGGGGTGGCCCACAAAAATTAAAACTGTTAATGGTCCAGCTTATGTCAGCTCACAATTTCAACAATTTTGTCACTTGTGGAACATCCAACATTCCACAGGCATCCCATATAAACCCCAAGGACAGGCCATAGTAGATCGTGTCCACTCCACCCTTAAAAATATGCTCAGAAAACAAAAAAGGGGGAGTATGGGTAAGGATCTTGCAACATTTACTAGCACAAGCCTTATTTACCCTTAATTTCTTAAATTTAAGTGATACATTTCAATCAGCTGTAGAAAAGCACTTTGCTAAAACCTCTCAACATAAAACCTGCAGTTTTATGGAATCATGTAAATAGTAATGAATGGTATGTTCCAAATGACTTGCTAACAAGGAGACGAGGATATGCTTGTGTTCACACCTTCTCGGGTCCTCTTTGGATTCCAGCACGATGCATCAAACCATACCATGGCATGGCTAGGACCCAACTCGATACCCAGCAATGAAGACAATGACCCTGCAAGATCTGCAGCCCCAGACGATGTGACCTCCTCAGATGACAAAAGCCCTAGATATTACCTGGGGGACGCTGAAGGAAGCAACTCAGAAGGCTGAATGAATCCTGCTACAAACACAAACACCACTCACTCCAAATAATTTGTTTCTTCTTTTTTATTCTCTTACTCTGCCTGTGACCTGTACTTGCTGCACTCTATTGAGCTGTCTTTTAATCTGCTGTTTTTCTGCCTGTTGCTTAGGCAGAAACTCCCTTTCCAGCCTTGAACAACTCGACTGCATGGCTAGAAAGAATTAATGTACCCCCAGTGGGGTCCCTCATTAATGGCACACATTGAACTGAGGTGCCAAGCAACACTACAGGTTGCTCCTTGATTGGAAAACAATGTTACTGATTATACTCATGTTTGTCTGACATTATTTACTAATTCTACTAATTCTAGGATGCAAGGTCGGAGCATGATTTGTAACTGCTGTGCCTGACAGAACTGCTGCTGCACTCATTTGTACTCTTCAATTAACAAAGCTTGATGCAAAAAACAGAAATGGGGGTGGTGTAGATCAGTCAGAATGGTGGGAGAAATTATAAATGGACGCAAACCTTCTTGGAAGGCTGGAAGGTTTTACCAAAGCTTCAGGAGGAGGTTATGGCTGAATCCTCTTACCTTGAACTAATAGCAAAAACCAAATAACAAGGGAATGTAGAGGAGTTTATCTAAATAGCTTGTTTACTAAGATTGACCTTTGAATATCCAGAGGCAAAACTTCTCTCTACTCTGGGGGCTTGCAATGTTAAATGTTGTTTACTTGAGACCTTTGCCATTTAATCTGTACTGAATAAATGTGAGCATTGCCGGCTTATCATGGCTGCTGCTGACTGTGGTATAGGTTCCCTGGCGATGCTGACTGGCAAGCCCGTGTCAGTGTATGTCTTCCATCCATCACTTGGTTGAGTCTGCCAGTCGGACTCGACAAAACTCAGCCAGAGAAAAAGAGATACCTTACATATGGGGGCACAGGCATAAGAATAAATGCAAAAATAAGCCTTTGTTTCTAACAATACCTTCAAAGTACATATTAAAAGAAAAAAAATCTGCCAACCTAGAGTTCTCTACCCAGGAAAAATATCCTTTAAACATGAAGGTAAAATGAAGACTTTTTCAGACAGATAGAAACTGAGAATTTGTGAACTATCACCTGGACTACAAAAATGTTGAAGGAAATCTTTTTTTTTTTTCCAGATATGCTCTTGCTTATTTTTGTAAAAACATTTTGTAGAGACAAAATGTTTGCTCAGGTTGGTCTCCAACTCCTGGCCTTGAGCAGTCCTCCCACCTCAGCCCCCTCAAAGCTCTGGAATCACAGGCATGAGCCATCATACCTGGCCATGAAATTCTTAAGACTAAAGAAATATGACACTATATGGGAACTTGGAACTACATAAAGGAAAGCAGAGTGGAGGAAATGATAAATGTTATTTATGGAAGTTTTTTTTTCTTGAGATGGAGTCTCACTCTGTCACCAGGCCAGAGTGCAGTGGAGTGATCTAGGCTCAATCTCTGCCTCCTGGGTTCAAGGGATTCTCCTGCCTCAGTCTTCCAAGTAGCTGGGACTACAGGCATGTGCCACCATGCCCGGCTACTTTTTGTATTTTTAGTAGAGACAGAGTTTTACCATGTTAGTCAGAATGATCTTGATTTCTTACCTTGTGATCAGCCCATCTTAGCCTCCCAAAGTGCTGGGATTATAGGCGTGAGCCACTGTGCTTGGCCAATTTTTTAAATTAAAAAATTTTATTGAAAGATATTTACTATTTAAAGATAACAACTTCTCATAGTGCTTATAACATATGTGTGACCACAATAGCCCAAAAGATGGGAAGGGAAAATAGAAGCATATAGTTGTAAGATCTTATACATGAAGGGGTGTAATACTGTTTGAAGGTAGACTGTGATAGGGTAAATATGTGTATGCAAAACAAGAAGCAATAGAACAAAACATCTCCAAATAAGTGCAGCTAAAAAACCTCAAATAAGAGGAGATAAATGTAATACTGAAAAAGCAATCAAATAATTCAAAAGAAGTCAGGAAAAAGAAAAAAAAAGGGAACAACAAAGAACTACAAAAAAAAAAAGGGGAAAAGAAAAAATGGAGGCCGGGCATGGTAGCTCATGCCCATAATTCCAGCACTTTGGGAGGCCAAGGCAGGTGGAGTCAGGAGTTCGAGACCAGGATGGAACACATAGAAAACAAACAGCAAGACAAGACGATAAACTTACTCTAATCATATAGATAATTACATTAAGCATAAATGGTCTAGTCAGTCCAGTAAAAACAGAGATTAACTGTCCTGTCTACAGAAACCCGCTTTAAATATTTTAAATAGAGACACAATTTAAAATTAAAAGGATAGTAGCTGGGCATGGTGGCTCACACCTGTAATCCTAGCACTTTGGAAGGCTAAAGTGAGAAGATCACTTGAGCCAAGGAATTTGAGACCAGTCTGGGCAGCATGGCAAAACCCCATATCTACAAAAAATACAAAAAATTAGCCAGGCATGACTCATACCCTTGTAGTCCCAGAAAACGAGTGGGAGGTTGAGGTGGGAGGATCACCTGAACCCAAGAGGTTGAGGCTGCAGTGAGCAATGATCACATCACTGCACTCCAGCCTGGGTGACAGAGTGAGACCCTGTCTCATTTATTTATAATAAAAAATTTTAAAAAGGATAGAAAAAGATAGACATCACAAACACTTATCAAAAAAGTGCAGTGGCTATATTAATATTAAACAAAGTAGACTTCAGGATAAGAAATATTACCAAGGATAATGAGGGACATTTTTCAATGATGATAATATCAAATAATCAGAAGATTTTAAGTGTTTATATACCCAATAACAGAGCTTCAAAATATGTGAATTGCAATCAGATGAAAATAAAGAAAAGGAAAGTAATTAATAAAAACCAACAAAAATGAAAGGAGAAATGGAAATATTAACAATTATAGGTGGAGATATGAACACTGCATTCTTAGTAATTGGTAAAACAGACAGATAATCAGTAAGAATAAAGAAGGCTAGAACATTATCTACCCACTGATCTAATTGATAGAATGTTAACACCCAAAGACAACAGAACACACATTCTTTTTAAGTGCATGTGGAACATTCAACAAGATAAAACAAATTCTGGGCCATAAAACAAGTCTCAATAAATTGAAAAGAACTGAAATTACACAGAGTAGGTTCTCTGTTTAAAAATAAAATAAAATTAAAAATCAACAACAAAAACATAACTTGAAAATTCACAAATATTTGGAAATTAAATGACATTCTTCTAAATAACTCATGGGTCAAAGAAGAAAAATTATATTTTGAATTGAATGAAAATGAAAACACAACAAATTAGAATTGGTGGTATGGGCCCAGCACGGTGGCTCATGCCTGTAATCCCAGTACTTTGAGAGGCTGAGGCAGGCAGATCACTTGAGGCTAGGAGTTGAAGACCAAACTAGCCAACATAGCAAAACTCTGTCTCTACTAAAAAGACAAAAATTACCTGGGCGTGATGGCCCATGCCTGTAATCTCAGCTACTACGGTGGCTGAGGCATGAGAATTGCTTGAACCCGGGAGGTGGAAGTTGCAATGAGCCAAAATCATGCCACTGCATTCCAGCCTGGGTGACAGAGCAAGTCTCTAAGACAGAGCAAAACAATAACAACCCCCCCACCCCTATAATTGGTGGTATGAAGCTAAAGCAGTACTTTCAAATAAATTTTAGCATTAGATGTTTGTATTAGAGAAAAAAAGGTCTAAAAAAAATCAATGATCTAAGCTTCCACCTTAAAACAAAGACTAGAAAAAGAACAATTGAACACAAAATTAGTAGTTGTAGAAATAATTAAGAATGTAAGAAGTAAGAGTGAAAAATAAATGAAATAGAACACAGAAAAATAATAAAGTAAATAAAACCAAAAGCTGTTCTTCGAAAAAAATCAATAATAAATCTCTTATCAGGCTGAGAGAGAGAGAAAGGAAAAAGAAGAAGGAGGAGGAGGGGGAGGAGAAGAGAAGAGGAGAAAAGAGAAGAGAAGAAAAGAGAAGAAAAGAGAAGAGAGAAATTGCTAGCGTTAAGAATAAAAGAATGAAAGAGGGGACATTATTATAGATCCTATAGATATTTAAAAAACAAAGGAATGTTTGTTATGAACAACTTTATGCTTAATGGGTGAATTCTATTATACATTAGAATGGAATAACACCAATTCTATACAAACTCACTTAAAAAATAGAGGAGAAACCCTACCCAAATTCTTTTAGGTGATTAGCATTATCCTGATACCACAAACAAAACTGAAGATCAACATCTCTCATGAATAGAGGTAGCAAATTAAAACCAATGGTAATACTTTGGCATATTAAAACCAACAGCATTTGAAGAAGAAAATTTATTATGACCAAGTGAGGTTTATCCCAGGAATGCAAGGTAGACTTAACATTTGAAACAGAAAATCATCAAAGCTAAAGATCAGTTAACCACACACATATATTTCACCTAGTTTATATATAGTTCTATTTTGTACATTTAAAGTTTTAAATAATCTGAAATTGATTTGGGTATATGGGGTTAGAGTAAGAATATACTTTTTTGCCAAAGTGTTATTTTTTACGATATCATTTGGTGAGTGAATAACTTGACATTTCTCCATTGATTTCTCACATTTCCTTTGTCTTTTAATTTACTAATTTACATGTTTTGTCAGTACTTCTGCCAGTGTTATAGTTGCATAATAGTTAATAATAGTAGTTTTAAAATATATTTTCTGTCTGGCAAAGCAAAAGATGTCCCATACTTTTGTGAACATTTTCCCCAGTTCTTTCTTGAAATTAAATGTATTTAATAACAGGTAATATATGTACTTAAATTAAACTCAAATCATAGAATACAGTATACATATTTAATGAATGTTACTAGTTTCTTGTATATGCATCTATAGATATTTTATACATAAATTAGCATAATAAAAAATTTATACATAAATTAGCCTGGTAGGCTCAAGCGATTGTCCTACCTCAGTCTCCTGAGTAGCTGGGATACAGGTGCGCCCAGAGCTGCTGCTGCCATGAGGCGTGGGTGTTCGCATCCTTCAACATTCTAATGACAAGAGCAATTCCGCTGTGGAGCATTTGTGAATCCCAATGTCCGCGTGTACCCAAGACCAAGTCAGAATCTCTGGAGGAGGAACTGAGACGCGAGTGTTTTTCCTGTTTTAAAAATGTATATATACAAATGGTAACAAACTATGCACAGTCATTGTATATGCTGCTTTTTCACCTAACTTTATATCTTCGAGCTCATTTCATTTTAATATGAACAACTTCCTCATTCTTTTTTACAACCGCATAGTATACCAATGAATGAATACCACAATTTGTTGAACAATTTCCTGTTGATGGTTATTTAGGTCATTGCCATTTTCTCATGTAATAACAATACATAAAAAATAATTTTGTACATATACTTTCTAACATAGATACAGAAATACCTGTCAGATTAATTCCTAAAGAGGAACTGCTAGTCTAAAAGGCATGTGCATTTATAATTTTTAAATGTTGCCAAATTGCTCTCCATAGAGGCTGTATCAATATATAATATTGCGAAACAATAAAAAATACATATATGTATATAGTGGTCTCTGACCCTGGTTCCTGACACAGAGCTCCTAAAACGCTTGTAATTTCTGAAGTGAAGGGTACTTGGAGCATCTTGGTTTTAATGAAATGACTGTTGGTGAGCTCTTAGATGGCGGCTGATCTTGAGGAAGACCAAGCCATGATTAGAAGCTTGGAACTTTCAGCCCCACCCTACCCTATCCTCAGGGAAGGGGAGAGGAGCTGGAGATTGTTAATAATAAATCATGCCTACGTGGTGAAGCCTCCATAAAAGTCTCTGAAGTACAGGGTTGTGAAGTATAGGGTTTGGAGAACTTCTGGGTGGGTGAATACATCTGCGTGATGGGAAGGTGGTGCACTCCAACTCCACTGGGACAGAAGCTCCTGTGCCTGTCCTGCTTTCGGACCTTGCCCTATGTATCTCTTCCTCTGGCCGTCCAACTGTATCCTTATCAGATCCTTTGTTATATAATAAACTGGTCAACGTAAGTGTTTCCATGAGTTCTATGAGTCACTGTAGCAAATGATCAAACCTGGGGAGGGGGTTGTGACAACCCCCAATTTGCCTGCAGGGTGGTTGGAGTGCAGTGGCGCGAACATGGCTCACTGGAGTCTCAAACTTCCAGGGACGAGGGGTCCTCCCCGCTCAGCCTCGTGAGTATTTGGGACCACAGCGTCTCACTCTTCCACCCAGGCAGGAGTGGAGCGGTGCCATCTCGGCTCACTGCAGCCTCAGCCTGGTAGGCTCAAGCGATTGTCCTACCTCAGTCTCCTGAGTAGCTGGGATACAGGTGCGCCCAGAGCTGCTGCTGCCATGAGGCGTGGGTGTTCGCATCCTTCAACATTCTGATGACAAGAACAATTCCGCTATGGAGCATTTGTGAATCCCAATGTCCGCGTGTACCCAAGACCAAGTCAGAATCTCTGGAGGAGGAACTGAGACGCGATTGTTTTCTAATGCTCCTAAATGATTCAGATGGATAGCCCAGGTCTGTAACCACTGACCGTGGCCCGAGAGCTTTAAGTGCCTTCTTTGTGACAGAAGTGATTTTGGAATCTCCCTCCCTCAATTTGCAATTCATGGAAAGCTTAGAGCAGCCGCCTCTCTGACGATTTTCTTACCTACAGAGTGGTGGATATTGCATCAGATTATTCCTCTTTTGAGTCAGAGTCTTTCGTTGTCACCCAGGCTGGGGTACAGCTGCACGATCTCGACTCTGCAACCTCCAAAACCCAGGTTCAAGCGATTCTCGTGCCTCAGACTACTGGGTAGCTGAGACTACAGGTGCCTGCCACCACGCCCAGCTAATTCTTTTGTATTTTTACTAAAGACAGGATTTCGCCACGTTGGCCAGGCTGGTCTTCAGTTCCTGACCTCCGGAAATCCGCCTGCCTTGGACTCCCGAAGTGCTGGGATTACAGGCATGAGCCCTGGCACCTGGCCGCATTCCTTTTTTAATGGTTTTCTGTGAGAATAAGTGATGATGTTATTAGCGGAAGGTCCGTGAAGCTGGCAGATTTCTAAAGTAAAGGGAGGGGCCTTTCCTTGTTTAAAAAAAAAAAAATAGAAGTGTAGGTAACCTGGGGACCTATTCCTTGCAATTAGTTTCTGAAGCTGGGGGCAATCCTTTGGCATTGAGCCCTTAACCTGTGGGGTCTGCAGTAACTCTAGAAAGTTAGTGTCAGAAGTGGGTTAAATTTTAGGATACACAGTTGGTGCCTACAGAGAACTGGAGAATTGTTTGGTGTGGGAAAAGCTCACACACTTTTAATGACCAGAAGTATTACGAAAGTGTAGAGAAGAAATGGTATTTTCCCCCATTAAAAAATATCGTCAGCAACATTTGGGGGTGCCTGTTTACCCTCACCCTTATCAACGTTGTTTTCAAACTTTTGACCATTAACATTCCCGATGTGAAACAACTTATATTGCCTATTGTTTTCATTCACATTACATTTATTAGTGATTTTTAAGTTCTTCTTTACTATTATTTTATTTCTGGAAGTTGTCTTGGGATTTTATAGCTTTTATAACTAAGGTATAGCACTGAAAAGTAATAATAATTTTGTCTTCTTACCACATCTGGTTTTTGTTTTATTCCTTTCTTTATTGCATTGATCTTAATTTCTAGAACAATATTAAGTAATAATAATAAGATTGATCTTTCTTTTTTGGTTACTGCTTTTAATGGAACAATCTGTAGTATTTCAATTTTAAGTAAGGTATTACCACCATTCATTATGTTAAGAGATTGTTCTGCTTGTCCTAAACATTTAAAAGTTATAAAAATCCACCAGAAATTATGTGGAACTTTATCAAGTACTTTTCAGAATATAGGTTTGGGTGATTTATTTTCTTAAGGATGAACTGTACAATTTTAATACATTTCCTAATGTCAAACCATCCTTATGTTGTTAATTAAACCCTCCTTGACTATCATGGATGATTTTTTTGATGTCCTTTAGTTAAATTTGCTAATTTTTTTCCAGACAATTTTCTGTCCCCATTCAAAAGTGAGACTGGTCTGTTGTTTTTTTTTCATGCGTGTGTATGTGCTGTTCTTGACGGGTTTGTTATCAGGGTTATGATAACCTTATAAAATGAACTGGGCAGCTTTTCTTCTTTGCTTTTTTGTCCAAATTCTTCTCCGCTCCTCCGGCCTGGTTAGAACAAGGCTGGCCTGTGCTCAGACCTGCTCCAGGACCTCTGGTGACCTCCAGTGTGTCCCAGCTCTCTTCTTGACCCTTGGTGGTGTTGTCTCTGGCATCTCTCTACTTCTCCTCTGGTCTGACTTCCCAATGTGTTCCCCAAGCATCCATGGCTCAACCTGAACTGGCCTCTGTGTGAACTCAAGGGAGGGGATTTCCTTGGCAGATGGAGCTTCTCCATGTGCCCCCCGCCCTGCCACTTCCTCCAAGAGCTCTCCCAGCTGTGATCCTTAGCTCCTCCTTGGGCTTCTGCCTCTAGCTCTCTGCTGCCCTCTAGCCACAACATCTGTCCTTGTCATGGCTTCCCTCAGGCAGAGGCATTGAAAATGGGACTCTGTTCTGCAGGCCCAGTACTCATAGATGTCTTGAAGCCCTTGGAAGTTCTCCAGAGTGACTGCTTTGAAGAGGGTTGTTTTGGCTGCCTCTGAAGAAAAGGGTGCCAGAATAGACCCAAAACCTGTACTCTGCCCTCAGTGAGGAACTTGAATTACATTTCTGCCAAAGGACAACTCTGAGAAGGCCTGGTGTAGCCAGGCAGGGCAGCTCTGCAAAGTCCAGAGTGGGGAAGGGATCACATTCAGTCTGAACCTTTTGCTGCTTTCCTGTCCTTCCCTGCTAGCTGAGACAATGTGTATGTCCAGCCTTTCTGTTCAACTGTCAACTGTGAAATGACCCCTGATGGTGAGGCTTGAGCTATGCATGGAATTGTCGGTCTTTAGGCTGATACCTTCCTTGCCACCCCCCGATGCCATCTAAGACCAAGGTCACGGAGAGGCACTTTTGTAAGCATGCTGTTCATCATTTAATATCACCTAGTGGTTCTGGAGTCAGGCAGATTTGCGTTTTAATTCTGGGCATGCCACTTACTAGTTCTGTGATTTCAGGCAAGTAACTCAACATCTCTGAGCCAAGTTTCCTCATCTTTAAAACAGAAAAATAATGGATATACTTGTTAAGCTGTTGTGAGATAATAATGCATATAAAGCACTTGGCCTAATCTCAACCTAGTAAGTATTCTGTAGATGTTAGTTGATATGGTTTGGCTGTGGCCTCACCCAAATCTCATCTTGAATTGTAGCTTCCATAATTCCCACATGTTGTGGGAGGGACCTGGTGGGAAGTACTTGAATCATGGGGGCAGGTTTTTCCTGTGCTGTTCTCATGATAGTGAATAAGTCTCATAAGATCTGATGGTTTTATAAAGAGCAGTTCCTTTGCACATGCTCTCTTGCCTGCCGCCATGTAAGATGAGCCTTTGCTCCTCCTTAAGCTTCTGCTGTGATTGTGAGGCCTTCCTAGCCATGTGGGACTGTGAGTTCATTAAATCTCTTTTTCTTAATAAATTACGCAGTTTTGGGTATTTCTTCATAGCAGTATGAAAATGGACTAAGACATTAGTTAAGATTATTCTTTATCCTGATTATTCTGTATCTCTCTTGAGAATCAGGGTAACTTCACTGATATTCAAGGCTCTCTTGAGGTTGGGGTCAGTTTATGAACTGTCTTTCCAGCCTTATCTCTACTACTCTGTTACACATACTCCATTAGTCAGCTAAATTTTCACCTCTTTGCCTTTGTATACGCTGTTCTCTCTACACCCAGAGCAACCTCCTCAGCATCTTTGATTGAGAATCTTCCCAACTGTCAAGGCCCAAGTTAAATATGACCTACCCCATGAAGAGTTCCTGGCTGTCCCTTCAGAGGCTCTCTCTGCCTCCTGTAGCAGCATGGCCATTGTAAGTATTTCCAGTCAAGAACTAGGTGAGATTGGCCCCTGAGAATGAATTTAATGTCAAAGGTTGTGTGATGAATGTGCTAAGTTTTTGTGGACATTCCCCCAACCCCACCCCAAGAGTTGATCTCTTAGTGCCTGAGCCTGAGATGTGCTATTGGCTCCAACATTTCTTTTATTTTTCTTTTCTTTTCTTTTTTTTTGAGGCCAAGTCTTGCTCTGTTGCCCAGGCTGGGGTACAGTGGCATGATTTCTGCTCATTGCAACCTCTGTCTCCTGGATTCAAGTGTTTCTCCCGTTTCAACCTCCTGAGTGGCTGCAATTACAGGCACACACTACCATGCCAGCTGATTTTTGCATTTTTAATAGAGATGGGGTTTCACCATGTTGGCCAGGCTGGTCTGGAACTCCTGACCTCAGGTGATCCACCTGCCTTGGCCTCCCAAAATGTTGGGATTACAGGTGTGAGCCACTACGCCCCGCCAGCTCTGGCATTTCTGTGTTGGAGGGGTTAGGAGGCATTGCGGTGGAAGGGGAAGCTAGAAGTCTTGTTTTGCATGGAAAACATGAAGATTTCATTCACACTGTATACGTTTTAGGGGTGGCTTAGGGGATGGGGTTAAGAGGTTGGGATCAGGTAGCATTGGTCCTCCTGATGAACCTGGGGAGAACAAGGCTGGCCTGTGTTCAGACCTGCTCCAGGACCTCTGTGACCCCAGCATATTCCCAGCTCTCTTCTTGATCCTTGGTGGTGTTGTCTCTGGCATTCCTAATCTGTGAGTGAGCAAATGGAGTCCTTAAGAATGACCAGTAACTAAATCAGCTCTAACCTAAGCAGTTGTTGGATGTGAGACTATGAGCAAAAGTGTGAGGTCACATGGAGTCTGTGGAGAGACAAGCCAGACTGCTACCATGCATTGTCTTATGGCCACCTCCAGATCTTTCTGTGAAAAGTCTGCTTGGGAGATGAGATATTTGGTCTGGGTTGGGTAGGCTGGGCCAGCTAGTATGGGTGCGAGCTTGAGATTCTTAGGAGTTGAGCTTCTGGTCAAAAGAGAGAGAACAGGTTTAGGCAAGAATATGGCCCAGCCCTTTCTACCAAGAACCATGGTCAGGTGGTCAGATTAGGGCTAGAAGTATACCCATCTCTGGGAAGTGGGGTGAGGGCTGCTTGCATGAATCCTACAGCTTGGGCCTTGCTTTGGAACATGTGACCTGGCGTCTGGGCATCCTCCCCCTGGATCAATGACCCAGGCCCGGGACAGAGGCCTCAAGAGATGCTTGCTCCTTTGGCCTGCTGTGTGAGGCAGCAAAGGATGAGCTGAGCCTGAGGTGGAGTGGGATCATAGGCAGAGGACCTTCCAGAGAGCATAGCTCTGGAAAAGCCTCATTTGCGAGACTCCATCTAGCCCCAGGTACCTAGCCATAGTCCCTTCCCTGTCTTTCTCTTGGAAAAGTTTGTTTTTCTCTTATACCTGGAGGAATCATGAGTGCTGCTGAAAAACATTTCCAGTTTTCCCCTCTTCCAGGAACATGATAGGACTGCAATTTTAGGCTCCATGGTAACCCTTTGTGGCCAGTGGGTTGTGAATGGAAGGGGCATGCATCATTTCTGGGCCAGAGAACTTCATTGCAATAGGAGACCCTCCAGAACGTTCTTTCCACCCACATGTGGGTGATGTTCAAATGATGGCTGCTTTATCAGCCTGGGCTCCCAAGTGAGATGTGGAGCAAACTCCCAGCCATGGACAGGTGGCACAAGAGGAAACATACCTCTGCTGTTATAAAGCACTAACCTCTGTCAGTCTGCCTCCCTGAGGATCCAGGGCTTCTGTCTATTCTCAGCTTTTACTGTCCTACAATATTGCTTTTTATTTTCCTTCAAGGCTCTGTGCCCTCTGATTTACTTCTGTCCTCTTTGATCCTGCTCTTTCTTTTCCTGGTTCTTATCTTTTACACACATATCCTTGAGTTCCAGTGCTACTTTGCCATTACTTAATTCTATCCTTAGGGCCCCTAAACTCCCCTCTTTGACTATAATGAAAGATGGGCTCCGGGCTGGGCACGGTGGCTCATGCCTGTAATCCCAGCACTTTGGGAGGCTGAGGCGGGTGGATCACGAGGTCAAGAAATCGAGACCATTCTGGTCAACATAGTGAAACCCCATCTCTACTAAAAATACAAAAAATTAGCTGGGCATGGTGGCGCGTGCCTGTAATCCCAGCTACTCGAGAGGCTGAGGCAGGAGAATTGCCTGAACCCAGGAGGCGGAGGTTGCGGTGAGCCGAGATCGCGCCATTGCACTCCAGCCTGGGTAACAAGAGCGAAACTCCGTCTCAAAAAAAAAAAAAGAAAGATGGGCTCCTTTCAGGCAAGATTGTAGAGGCTGAAGCTGAAGAGTGCAGGGGGTGTGTGGTGGCAGCTACGATGGCAACTCCCTGTGACCTCCACCTCCAGGTATTCACACTTTTGGGTAGTCCCTTCCCACCTGGTACCAGTGTAAGTCTGTGTGATCAGTAGACTATGGCAAAGTGATGGTATGTGACTTCCAAGATTAGGTTATAAATGATTGTAGTTTCTGTCTCAGTCATCCTCTCTTGGATAATTTACTCTGGGGAAGCCATGTCATAAGCTATGGAGAGTCCCATGTGGCAAAGAACTAAAGCCTCCTGCCAATCAAATCTCAGATGCCTGCAGCCCCGGCTGATTCCTTGATGGCATCCCCCAGAGAGGCTCTGAACTAGAACCACCTGCTAAGCCACTCCCACATTCCTGACCTCATAAAAAAAGCTACTAAGTTTGGAATCACTCATTATGCAGCAACAAATAACTAATACAGGGCAGGTGTTTGGGAGATTGTGTTTGGAATGTCAAAGCCCCATAGAATAACAGTGCTAGATCTTTGCTTAGTATAGGTTGTATCACTTGATCTGGGACAGATTTGGCCACCATGGCTGGTGACCTGAAGGGTTAGGCTTCCCAGATGTCTTTGTGCATGGTTGCTGAGAGCACTCCATCCAGGGGAGGAGGGGGGGATGAAATACTAACACAGATTTTTGTCTATCCCTTAGAAATCTCTCTTGACCCAATCTCAAAAGACTCACTCAAACCTATCTTGTGCTAAACAGGGAATTCTAAGTAAAAACTGAAGCCATTTTACAAAGAATGCAAAACATTGGTGCACCATCCACAGTTCTTCAGGATACTTTTGCTGGGTGTGACACACAGGGAGAGAGCCTACATGACATAGGGAAGGTTACACACATCTGTGGTGGTACTGAGTGCAAAGAGCAGTATCAGAAACTAGGGCCCTACAGGGTAGCAGATGCCCTAGAAAGAGATTTGCTCATGGGCAAAGGTAACTCCTGTAAGACGCATTCCACAGGAGTGAAAGCCTAAGTTATTAAAGGGGAACATTAGCTGGTGAAATTAGATCTATTACTGTTAAAGCATCTTCACTCATGCTGGCAGGCCTGCAGGGATTGGGAAAATTTTGGGTCCAATAACAGCAACAAATATTATATTTCTACTTATTAAGCACTTACCACTAGGGTAGGGAGGTTGGGAGATGTTGTCTAAAGGATACGAGAATTCAGTTAGACGGGGGAACAGATTCAGCAGATCATTGAGCAACGATGTGACTGTAGTTAATGACAATGTGTTGTAACTTGAAAACTGCTAAGGGAATAGATTTAAATGTTCTCACCAGGAAAAAATGATAGGTGCGTGACTTCAAAAAGTTCATGGAAAAATGGAATTTAAAAATTACAATACAAAATATAAACTTGATTTCTCAGTATAGGCTCCATCAAGTTCAAGACCCTGTTGTAATTGATGTTAGCAGCCATTTAGTTCATTCCTAAAGAACTGAGGGTCCTGGGAACGTAGCCATGTCAATTCAGTCTTCTTCACATTATTAACTGAAGAAAATGGGTGTCTTTTAAAGACTTTTTAAGATTAGGAAACAAAAAAGAAGTCAGAGGAGCCAAATCAGGACTTAAGGTGGATGTGTAATTATTTTCCACCAAAACACTGTCAAAATTGCCCTTGTTTGATGAAAGGAATGATTAGGAGATCAATCCAAGATGGCCGACCACTAACAGCTCAGGATCGTAGCTCCCACTGAAAGCTCAGAGAACGAGACGATGCCACATCATTAGACGAATTTTTGTCACTCACCGATTAGCCGATTCCCAGTGGAGGAGCCCCATGGGTCACCAGCGCGACTCTTGTGGCCGCCGCAGCGGTTTTGCCGGTGTCTCGGCGCAGCAGCTCTTCATGCAGAGCCAACGGGACTGCTTCCCCTACTGACCGGAGTTTGGAGCTCCGGGAAGTCAGAGCCACTTGTTGCGGACTCAAGAGGGAAGCCAGACCAGAGATTCCCGGGCAGAAGAGCATCATCATTCTCACCGCTGCTATTTAGGCTGCCACAGTGGGTTGCTCGGATCCCAGCACTGGGAATCAATAAGTCGGACGTCGACTCAGAAAACTAATTAGAAAGGCGGTTCATCTACAATGAAGGGAAAAAAACAGCCTAAGAAGGCCGAGTATACTCAAAATCAGAACCCATCAGCAACGGAACAAGCCCTGTTGGAAAAGGACTCATCAGCAACCGAACAAGCCCTGATGGAAAAGGACTCATCAGTAACGGAACAAGCCCTGATGGAAAAGGACTGTGTTCCATTATCTGAAGTAGGCTTTAAAAGGTGGATGATAAGAAACTTCTGGGAGTTAAAGGAACTTGTTCTAACCCAATGTAAAGAAACTAAGAACTTGGAAAAAAGGTTAGATGAAATGTTGAAAAGAATAGACAATATAGAGAGGAATACAAATGAACTTATGGAGTTGAAAAATACAACACGAGAACTTAGTGAAATATGTACAAGCTTAAACAGCCGAATGGATCAAGCAGAAGAAAGGGTATCAGAGGTCAAAGACCAACTTAATGAAACAAAACGACAAGACAAGAATAGAGAAAAAAGGATGAAAAGGAATGAGCAAAGTCTCCAAGCAATATGGGACTATGTGAAAAGACCTAATATACGCTTGATTGGTGTACCTGAATGTGATGGAGAGAATGAATTCAAGCTGGAAAATACTCTCCAGGACATTATCCAAGAAAATTTTCCTAATTTAGCAAAGCAGGACACTATTCAACCCCAGGCAATACAGCGAACACCACAAAGATATTCCTCAAGAAGACCAACCCCAAGGCACATAATCGTTAGATTCACCAAGATCGAAACGAAGGAGAAAATATTAAGGGAAGCCAGAGAAAAAGATCAAGTTACCCATAAAGGTAAGCCTATTAGGCTTACAGCAGATCTCTCAATGGAAACCCTACAAGCTAGAAGAGAGTGGGGACCAATATTCAATATACTTAATCAACAGAACTTTCAGCCCAGAATTTCATATCCTGCCAATTTAAGCTTTACATTTGAAGGAAAAATAAAATCTTTTAGGAACAAGCAAGTACTCAGAGATTTTATTACCACCAGGCCTGCTTTACAAGAACTTCTGAAAGAAGCATTATACACAGAAAGGAACAACCAGTATGACCCTTTCTAAAAATACACCAAAAAGTAAAGAGCATTAACATAAAGAAGAATTTTTATCAACGAAAGGACAAAATAGCCAGTTAATATCAAATGGCAGCAACCCTAAATTTAAATCGACCAAATCTCCCAATCAAAAGATACAGACAAAATCTAACGGTATATCCAAAGATATACATAGACTCAAAATAAAGGGTTGGAAAAAAAAACGTACCAACCAAATGGAGAGCAAAAATAAATAAATAAAAAGCAGGAGTTGCAATTTTCACATTTGACAAAATAGATTTCAAAGCTACAAGGATACAAGGGTAAAAGGATTCATGTAATAATAAGAGATCTTAACACCCAGATACATAAGACCCATAATGAAATTTAGATTCAATGAGACAGAAAATTGATAACGATATCTGGGACTGGAACTAAGATCCAGAACAAATAAATTCAATAGAGCTCTCCATTTTAAACACACAAAATATACATTATCCACAAAATCTAACGATATATCTAAAGATATACAAAGACTCAAAACAAGGGGATGGAAAAAAACTCACCAACCAAATGGAGAGCAAAAATAAATAAATAAAAAGTGGAGTTGCAATTCTCACACTTAATAAAATAGATTTCAAAGCTACAAGGATGCAAGGGTAAAAGGATTAATGTAATAATAAGAGATCTTAACACCCAGATACATAAGACACATAATGAGATTTAGATTCAACGAGACAACAAATTGATAACGATATCCAGGACTTGAACTCAGAGCCAGAACAAATAAACACAATAGAGGTCTCCATTTTAAACACATAAAATATGCATTAACCACTTTAAACACTCAAAATATTGATCGGCCATTATTGAAACCCATATTGAAACCCATTCTAGGAATGAAGTAATATTCCTTTTTCCCTCTTTTTCTTTTTTCCCCTTCTTTTTCTCTTTTTCCCTCTAAAAAAAAAAAAAGAAACACATAAAATATCTAGGTTTTAGCTCTGATTATATTTGTTTGTTTTGGGACGGAGTCTTGCTCTGTTGCCAGGCTGGAATGCAGTGGCGTGATCTCGGCTCACTGCAACCTCAGCCTCCTGGGTTCAAGCGATTTCCCTGCCAAAAAAAAAAAAAAAAAAAAAAAAAAAAAAAAAAAAAAAAAAAAAAAAAGAAAGGAATGATTAGGAGCATTGTCGCGGTGGAGAAGGACTCTCTGGTGAAGCTTTCCGGACATTTTTCTACTAAAGTTTTGACTAACTTTCTCAAAACACTTTCATACTTAGCAGATGTTATCATTCTTTGGCCCTCCAGAATGTCAACAAGCAAAATGCCTTGAGCAGCCCAAAACACTGTTGCCATGATTTTTGCTTTTGACCTGTCCACTTTTGCTGTGAGTGGACCACTGCCACCCCTCGGTAGCCATTGCTTTGATTGTGCTTTGTCTTTAGGATAATACTGGTAAAGCCACCTCTCATCTCCCATTATGATTCTTCAAAGAAATGCTTCAGGACCTTGATCCCACTTATTTAAACTTTCCATGGAAAGCTCTGCTCTTGTCTGCAGCTGATCTGGGTGCAATGGTTTTGGCGTCTATTGAGTGGAAAGTTTGCTCAACTTTAATTTTTCAGCCAGAATTGTGTAAGCAGAACCAATTGAAATGTCTGTGGTGTTAGTTATTTTTTGTGTGTGTATGCTGGTAATTGTCAGTCCTCTTTAATTAGGGCACAAATGAGATGATTCTTTTCCTCACAAATTGATGTGGATGAGTGGCCACTGCAGGCTTCATCATCAACATTGTCTCATCCCTTTCTAAAATGAGGCATCCCTTTGCAAACTGCCAATTTATTTGTGGCATTGTCCCTATAAACTTTTTAAAAGCATCAGTGATTTTATCATTCTTCTACCCAAGCTTCACCATAAATTTGAAGTTTCTTTTTCAATTTTAGCAGAATTCATGTTGCTCTGATAGAGACTCTTTTCAAACTCATGTCTTAGCCTTCTTAGTGCCTGAAACTAGATCCTGTTCATACATGTTATAGCACGTCAGTATGAGTTTATATTGGTGTAGAAAAAATTTTAAATCCATGCATAGTTTTTTTAATAAGACGTATTTTTCACAAATTTTTGAAGTCTCTTTATATGTGAGATAATGGTTATGTTAATTTTTAGTCTTTCCACAATGCATCCATGATCAAATATCATGGATACAAATGTATACATTTTTCTTTGTCAATTACATAAAAAAATAGAAGTTCAAAGAGTGGACATATTATGAAGTATAGTACATTGCAAGGTAGAAATGAATTTGAGAAATTTAACTTGGGATAAAAAGCACTTACCATATGACTATTTGAAACTGTTTACCACTTGAGAATAAATAGTTCATGGACATCATCTTTTTCAAGCTTTGAAATAATCTATAAGATAGATATTATTCCCATTTTTCAGATGAGGAACCTGACATTACATAACTTGCTTCTTCCAAGTGCCTCCTCCAAAGGTCAAAGCTGGGGTCATACAGGTGGGTGCTTACCATTCATAAAGGCACAGTCCTTTGCTGTCCCCATATGATGTGAAGAGTCCAACTCTTGTGTTGTGAACACAAGTAGATCGGTTCCTTTTTGCGACTGGTTTCCTGGAAGGGAGCCCATGCCATTGCCTGGCCCAAGACTCTTGGCTGCAGGGAGCTGACCTGCTTTTATCCACGGAGTCAGCAAAATGTGCAGATAATTTATAATGGTCATTGGTAGAGTGCATTTGAGGTCAAGTATGAGCCTCCTGCACTTCAGCTCTATACAGATCTGTGCAGGAGCAAAGAGGAGTCAAATTTCTGGAAGCAATCTAGCCATAACAAATGAAGACTGTGTTGCTTCAAGACTTTTAGGTAAGTGCTAAAGGGAAGAACAACAATGTGAGCATACTTCACACTATTGAACTGTACACTTAAGAATGGTTAAGATAGTAAATTTTCCATTGTGTGTGTGGCTTTTTTGCCACAGTTAAAAATAAAAAGGAGTTGATCTCCTTTTATGTTTTTACTTTTAATTGTGGAAAAATGATGATCTACATCCTGCACAGCTATAGATCAGATCAATTACTGATAATTCTCCACATTTATCAGTTGGTAAATGGGACCTGTAAAGGAAGTGTGGGTCTGTGTGGGATATAGATCATCAAGATGGAGAAGTAGGGGAGCAGATGTACAGTCAGAGCAGGCAGAGGTAGACCATAAAAGGCTGTCACAGAAACTCTACCTGTAGCCAGTTTCATTTTGATGAGGGGGATTGGCAGTTAACCTCAGGCCCCTAGGCCATGATTGTACTTTATTTGAAGTCACTGTATATGTGTATGCATGTATATATATATACATGCATGTATGTGTATATATGTATAGCCTATATATACACATGTAACTATATATATGTGTATGTACATGTATATACACACATATACATACATATAAATGTATATGCATATATGCATACATGTGTATATATATGTATGTTTGTAGATGCATGCATGTATATCTATATGTATGTATAATTAACAACAGTATTACATGGTTAATATCATAGGTGGATTTTAGGCCTTTCAAATAATTCTTTTGTCAGCTTCACAAAGTCCTGGATCATAGTCTTTCAGGTTTGTTCAGGAGGGAGGTCTGAATGAATGGACCTGTTGGCATTGTAGTCATTACTCCTGGCCCAACTGGAAGTCCTGGATCAGCTGTCTCTGTCTGTCTGGGCTACACATTAGACCAGAAGCACCGCACAGAAAGTCCGCAAGGCAGAAATATTACCACAATTCTGATTATCTAATGGGAAGATCCAGCCTCTATTCTCTTGACCAGACCTAGCTACAGGCTCCCTGGGAGATGGAACCCTAATCCATCTCTCAGAGAGAAACCCTGCCAGTGACAAGGTAAGTGACAAGACTGGGAACAAGTTTAGAAATCTTGGCTTCTTGTGAAAAGAATGAGCTTCGGATGCTAGGGGTGGAGCAGTGGGGAGAGACACTGTGGCTCTTGCTTTTTGCTTACGGAGAAATGGAAGACCTTTCAAGAAACAGGTCTTGACCTAGAGGTATGAAACTAGAGTGGCAACTGATTCCCAGACCTATAGAGCTCTCTCCTCTTTTTGAAGGTTCTGGAATACTATTTAAGAGTATCCCTTCTGCCTAGCCAACTTTCCTCCCTCTAGACCAGGGAGGACCCTCTCTTTGACCTTTCACCATGTAATGCCTAGCACGGGACTTAGAGGGGCTCCTGCTACATCCCACGGTGAGTGCAGACAGCCCCATCCAATACCTTTTTCATTCCTCTTAGCTTAGTATACAAGAGTCTTTTCCCCTAGTTTATAATCTCCCATAAGGGCTGATACCATGTCTTATTCACCTTGGGAGCTTCCGTAGCTTCTCCTTCCCTCCCCCTTTCCACGTGCCTTGAATACAATAGAGGATGCCAGCAACATTTGTTAAAAAACACATCCCCAGATGCTTCTCCAGACAGTACTATCTTCTTTTTGCCCTACAAACCAACTGCCGTGGGTTTAAAACTTTGTGTTGTTGGCCAAGGGTTCTGAAACTGCAGTTTGTCTTAATCTGTGGTCTCAGATTCTTGCTTGATTGCTCTCTTTCTGGAAACCTCCCAGATAAATCACAGCCAGTCATATCCGTACTGCACCTCTCTCCAGAATAGTCAGCATGAGGGCAGAGGTAGAAGGGCCTTGAGAGAGCATCCAGGAAGCCCTTGTATTACATATGGGAAAGCAAAACCCCTGAGAAGAGAAGGGACTTGCCCGAGGTCATGGTTTTGAGTCAGGGCCAGAAATCAGCTTTTCTGTTTCCCATAGCCCCCAGGGCTCCTAATGCTGGCCTGGTGTTTTCTTTACACTGGCTGAGTTTTTAAAAGGCTTTTTTCTGGCCCTCACTTTTCAGGTATCACATCCAGAGAGGCAGGTTGGTAGCTCAGCTAGCCAAAGGGTGTCTGTTCCAGGGGAGAGCAAGTGTTGAGAACCTGAGAAAAGAGAGCTGGCCCAAAGGAGTGGAGACAACAGTCAATGGCCCTCATGGTATTCTGTCCATGCAATGAAGTCTACTGTGAAATTGTCATTTGATGACAAACCTTATAAACGAATAGTGTCTTGCTGTAACTCACCCTGAACATGGACTTGGTTAAGTGTTCATGGCCGCTGGAATTCCCTGCCCACCCCATCTAACTGTCTTCTGGCAGGAGGATTATTTTGTTTTTGTGGCCTCATGGTAATGTTTTTCTCATCAGCAGAGGCTGGTTCCTGCCCAAGCTCTGACCAAGGCCACTGGCTGCATGCCATAGTGAGGGCTGGAGGAGAAGATAATAATGCTGCTTTTCAAAGCCCTTTCCCAAGCACTGCTTACTTGATCCTCAGTGAAGCCCTGGGTGACAGGCATGGAAGTTCCTTATTAGTCCCTAGCTTATGGAAGACATGATGTCTCGGAGAAAATGAGTGATTAACCCAAGGGCAAGTAGCTTGATGAGTTTTGAGGTCAAGGAAACAGTGTTCAAATTCCATCTCTGCTACTTACTGTGACTATTTGAGGTTTATAACTCACTAGTGTGGGAACTTGAATGTGACTCAATAGCTCTGCCTCAGTTTCCTCACTTTTAAATTAAGAATATAGTACATCTTTCATTGAGATGTTGGGAGATTAAATAAGCCAATATATGTAAACTAGTAGAGCCTGTGCTTGGCAGGCAGTGAGTGGTAATGTTAGAAATGGTTGCCATTATTATTATCTTTTGGCGACAAAGTCTTGCTCTGTCACCCAGGCTGGAGTGCAGTGGCATGATCTCAGCTCACCTCTGTCTCCCAGGTTCAAGTGATTCTCTTGCTTCAGCCTCCCAGGTAGCTGGGACTACAGGTGCCCGCTGCCACACCCGGCTAATTTTTCTATTTTTAGTAGAGTCGAGGTTTCACTATGTTGTCCAGACTTTTCTCGAACTCCTGATCTTGTGATTAGCCTGCCTTAGCCTCCCAAAGTGCTGGGATTACAGGCCTGAGCCACTGCGCCCCGCCAATTATTGCTATTATTATCAAGTCTGTCTCTGCTGTGAGACAGGACAAGCTTCCCCGGAGCTCATATAAAGGTTCCTCCAGGGGATCTCTAAGAAGATAGATTTCAAAAGTCATAGCATTGCAGAAGTCTCAGTGATAATCCAGTTTGTCTATTCATTTGATTTTATGATTATTTTTCTGATCTGACCTTTGATGATAATCACACACAAGTATTAGATGCATGGTAATTAGGTGCATTGACACTATTATTATGATTATGCAGCCAAATAAAATTGTTACTTTTTCTCTTTTTTTATTATTTGGTGTCTATAAATATAGACATCCATATTATCACATTTCTCCATGACATGCACCATTTCATCTTGATCACATGCACTGACAATGACTCACATTAAGAGGTAAAAATAGAAAAAAGAACAGTATTACTCATAATATTTGGGAAGTATGGGAAGGGAGGAAACGGAAGTGTAAGAATGGTAATTTCCTTTTCTTTTATAGCAGCCAGTCAGTTGATATTGCCTAAAATTGAAGCATGTAAAAAAGTTTATTCCTGGCCAGGTACGGTGGCTCACACCTATAATCCCAGCACTTTGGGAGGCCAAGGCGGGTGGATCACTAGGTCAAGACATCGAGACCATCCTGGTCAACATGGTGAAACCCCGTCTCTACTAAAAATACAAAACTTAGCTGGGCATGGTGGCGCAGCCTGCAGTTCCAGCTACTTGGGAGGCTGAGGTAGGAGAATTGCTTCAACCCAGGAGGTGGAGGTTGCAGTGAGCCAAGATCACGCCATTGCACTCCAGCCTGGGTAATAAGAGCGAAATTCGGTCTCAAAAAAAAAAAAAGTTTCAGTCTCTGTATATTTTTCATAATATATTTTCTTTTTTTTTTTTTTTTTGGGGGGTGGGGAGGAAGGCAGGAAGGGAGGGAAGAAGGACGGTAGGGAGGAAGGAAGGGATTAAGGAAGAAAGGAAGGAAGGGAGGACGCGGGGAGGGAGGGAAGAAGGACGGTAGGGAGGAAGGAAGGGATGAAGGAAGGAAGGAAGGAAGGGAGGAATCGGGGAGGGAGGGAGGGAGGGAGGGAGGGAAGGGAAGGAAGGAAATCAAGCAATGAGAGAGACATTGCCGACCTGGATCTAGAGGTTTACAAGTTGATTTCTTTTTTTTTTTTTGAGAGAAGGAAAGAAAAAAAAAATAAGTAAAGGAGAGGAAGAAAGAGGAAGAGAAAGAGGGAGAGTAAATGGAAATATTGCTTTATTTTGAAAAAAATTGAGTATTAATAATGGCCAATCAATGTTTCATTTAAACTTATGGGTAGGTGTGATGTGGTATTGACAAGAATGTATATTTTGTGTATTTGAAGTGGAGAGCTCTATGAATATTTATTAAGTTTACTTGTTCCGGATCTGAGTTCGAGTCCTTGATATCCTTATTAATTTTCTGTCTCATTGAATCTAAGTCTCGTATCTGGGTGTTAGGATCGTTAGCTCTTGTTGTTGCATTGATCCTTTTACCACTATATCTTTGTTGCTTTAAAATCTATTTTCTCCGATACGAGAATTGCAACTCCTGCTATTTATTTATTTATTATTTATTTTTGCTCTCCATTTGGTTGGTAAATCTTTCTCCATCCCTTTGTTTTGAGTCTTTGTGTATCCTTGCATGTGAAACAGGTCTGGATGTAAAATGCCATTGGGTTTTGGCTGTGTCTTTTGATTGGGGGATTTAGTCAATTTAAATTTAGGGTTACTGCCATTTGATGTTGACTGGCTGTTTTATCCATTCGTTGGTGTAAATTCTTCTTTATGTTGGTGCTCTTTACTTTTTGGTGTATTTTTAGAAAGGCTAATACTGGTTGTTTCTTTCTGTGTGTAATGCTTCTTTCAGAAGCTCTTGTAAAGCAGACCTGGTGGTAATAAAATCTCTGAGTTCTTGCTTGTTCATAAAAGATTTTATTTTTCCTTCAGTTGTGAAGCTTAGTTTGGCTGGATATGAAATTCTGGGCTGAAGGTTCTGTTCTTTGAGAATGTTGAATATTGGCCCCCACTCTCTTCTGGCTTGTAGAGTTTCTGCTGAGAGATCTGCTGTAAGTCTGATAAGCTTGCCTTTGCGGGTAACATGACCTTTCTCTCTGGCTGCCCTTAGTATTTTCTCCTTTGTTTCAACCCTGGTGAATCTAACGATTATGTGCCTTGGGGTTGCTCTTCTTGAGGAATATCTTTGTGGTGTTCTCTGTATTACCTGGGGTTGAATATTGACCTGCTTTGCTAGTTTAGGAAAATTTTCCTGAATAATATCCTGAAGGGTATTTTCCAGCTTGGATTCATTCTCTCCGTCGCATTCAGGTACACCTATCAAACGTAAATTTGGTCTTTTCACATAGTCCCATATTTCTTGGAGACTTTGCTCATTCCTTTTTATCCTTTTTTCTCTAATCTTTTCTTCATGTTTTATTTCATTAAGTTGGACTTTGACCTCTGATATCCCTTCTTCTGCTTGAACAATTCGAGTGTTTAAACCTGTGCATACTTCTCGGAGTTCCTGTATTGCATTCTTTAATTCCATTAATTCACTCATACTCCGCTCTAAGTTGTCTATTCTCAATAGTATTTCATCAAACCTTTTTTCAAAGTTCCTAGTTTCTTTACGTTGGGCTAAAACATGGTCTTTTAACTCACCGAAGTTTCTTATTATCCATTCCTTGAAGAGTGATTCTGTCATTGGGATGCGCTCCTTCTCCATCAAGCTTTGTTCCATTGTTGATGTGGAACTGTGATCATCTTTAGAGGGAGAGGCGTTCTGATTTTGAGTATTCTCAGCTTTTTTACGCTGGTTTCTTCCCGTCATTGTAATTTATCCTCCTGTCGTCTTTGAAATTACCAACTTTCAGATTAGGTCTCTTGAGTGGGCGTCCAGGTTGTTAGTTCCCAGGGCCAGAGCAGCGGCGTTAAAAATGAGGGTGCTTTTCTGCCCAGGATTCTCCTGTCGGGCTTCCTTCTTGTGTCGGTAGTAGGCGACTCTGCCTTCCCGGGGCTCCAAACCTCGGTCAGAAGGGGAACCGGTCCTGTTTACTCTGCGCCGAGCGCTGCCGTGCCAAGGTGCCGTCACAGCCGCTGCCAGGCTCTGGTGTCCTGCTGGGGACCCGGGCCGGTCCTCCGAACCTGTTTACTTTGCTCTGAGAGCTGCCGCGCCAAGGTGCCAGCGGAACCGCTGCACCGGCCACGAGAGTCGCGCTGGCCACCCATGTGTTTCCTCCACTGGGGGATCTCCTGCTCCGTGAGCGACCAGAATTTGTCTGAAAGTGTGGCGTCCTCTAGTTCTCCGCGCCTTCCCTGAGAGCTGCAATCCCGGGATGTTAGCGATCGGCCATCTTGGATCGTTCTCTAATATATTTTCTTAAATGTAGCAGTACAACATCTTTGAGAAATACTGTCTCCTTTGGGCCAGGGGCAGTGGCTCATGCCTGTAATACCAGAACATGCTTGTCTTCTCTCAAATTCAAGAAAAATTAAATTTTATACATTTTATTAAATAGCATGTAAGATATGATCTCTTTCTAAACCACTTCTTATATTCATCTCTCCATACATCCATTCTCTCTCCTTTCTTAGTTACCTATCCATCCTTCTCTCTGCAAATAAGGAGAGTGATATCTGCAACAATGTTCATTTTGTCAGCCATGGTTATCTGGTGGTGATGGGATACTGAAGATTTAAAAAAATTTAATTTGTGCTCTACAATATTGTTTGAATTTTTATAATAAGCATGTATCATGTTTATAAAAATAAAATATTACCTTAAAAAACAGAGGGAGACAATGCTTCTGGATTTTCCCCCAGGAAATCCAGGGGGGTTTCCTTGCTTTTTCTGCCCTTCCTCACTCTATATATTCCAGGACCAAGGCTTTCAGGTTCATCTGATACCCCAATACCCATGATTGTTCCAGAGGCCTTTGCTTCCAGAACTTGGGAGTCCTTAGTGCTGGGGAACTTGAGTGCTGGAAATTTTTTGCAAGGAGGCTGTGGATACCCTGGCAGGGAAACATCCAACTGAGGAGAGGAGGAAAGATGGCCAGAGGACAGTGAGACAGCAAAAGGGCTGTGAGTCCTGGGATTTCTCATCTTACATATGAGGAGAGACAGCTTATAGGGGAAGAGTGACTTTTTCAGAGTCAGCCAGCCTGCCACATGCATCAGAGGCAATCAGTTGTCCCTTCAAAGGCATTCAGTACTTTTATTCAAGCCCCATGAGTAAGGAGAGGTGCTAGGGCTTCAGGTCCTTATTCTTGGTACAGAAAGGGAGAAGGAAGGCAATGTTAGAGTGTGGGAGGGGGATTGGGACTGCAACCTCTCCCTTTTCAGCAGTCAGTCTTGTTTTCCTATTAGATCTTCTAGAATTAGCATCTGTAGGAAATTCAAGACCCCCTGGAGGCATCTATAGCATCCATCACACAGAATGTTTAGAATCAGAGTAAAGGAATCCTGGCAGATATTGTATCTGGATTTGAGCAAAGTGGAGAACATTCAGAACGCTCTGGGGGCCAATTCTTGTCTTTCCTACTCCAACTGGGGGCATAGCCTATGTTTCCCTAAACTCTCACAATATTTTATATATATATATATATATATATATATATTTTTTTTTTTTTTTTCTGGGAATGTGGTGGTGGTAGGAGTGTGGAGTGGACTTTTTCACAACTGTTGAGGACGATCCCCATCTAAACTCCAGGAAATTGTCAGCACCTCCCTGGTGGACAGCTCCCCAACAGGAGAGAATCTCCCCATCTCAATGGGGCCCATGGGCCACTGGTGTTCTGGGAACAATGACTTGTCTTTCACTTGTTCTTCTTCCTATCTTAAAAAAGTTCAGTTTGTTCCTCTTTCTATCTTAAAAAAATTCTTAAAAAAAAGAATGAAAGAGGTTTCATTCTTTAAGATACACAATGTATATAAAGGAATATTGAGTTGGTCAAAATAAAGGACCTTTGGCTAAATATAAAAGCCTAAGTAATTGAATTAGAAACAGCTCAAGGATGGGTGTGTGTCACAGATCAGGAATCTTTTATAACAGGATTTTCAGAACCAAATCAACATCAAGAACACATCGTCTTGCAAAAATTGTTTTGGGCTATTTCCCAGTATTAATGCAATATGGGAGAGGTTAGTTGGACACAGAAATCTTAGAATTCCATGGATATTTTAATGGTTTAAGGCTAAAGTTCAGCATATTTGGAATCTGGGCTGTTCCCAGAAAATCCAGAGTTATGCTTTTTGTGCTCATAACCAATAGTCTAGATGACTCAGGTAGAAGAGAGCAGTCTAACAGGAAATGGAGGTCCTGGCATTGTGAATGCTTTGGAAACTAAAATACTAGAGGGTACACAAGTTTTCCTCCAGTAAAAGGAGGAAGTATAAAAGAGGGAGCACAAATGTTTGAAAAATGGTGAAGCCATCTGTTATTGCTTCCCTTAACAGAAGTGGAACACTGCCACCAGAGCCTATAAGAAGGTATGGTGCAGGTCAGGTGCTGGCAAGAGAGGTTGGTAGACTTCCATTAGGCTCTTTATGAATCAGCTTTTACCTTGGAACATCTCCTTGGTCCAGAGCCTGGTTCTCATCTTGGCAGGCTTGGAAACACACATTTTTCAACACTGAGGGTGTCTCTATCTCACTCCGAATAGGGTTTCATTGTCTGAGCTAGCAAGTGCTTATTGTGTAAGCTACTTGCTAAGTATTTGTTGATGATGAGAAGCAAAACTGCTTGGGGACTAGGCATTTGCTGCCTCTACTCAGCATCCCCCACCCCCGCCCCACTTTTTTAAATGGAAAACCATCCAGGAAACCAGATCATCACCAGAAGATTGCTTGGTGAGCTTGGAATCAGATTTAGGGGTGATAGTTTTATGATGGTGGGATTTGATGGTAACAGGTTCTAATCAGGTGTTCCCCCCATGCCTGGGATGGGGGAAGGCCTGCCATTGAGGCTGGGTAGGTTAAGGCCTTGGGTCAAGGGACTGCCCTTCTTTGGGTTCCTCCAGAAGCAGACCCTGAAACAAGGATTTGAGCACAAACAGTTTAATTGGGAAGTGGTTCCAGGAAATAGTGGTAGCAGAGTGAAATGAAATGGGGAAAGGAAGGAAGCCAACACAGGTGTGTTAACAAACAAGTTAACGCTGTGGGCAACTGAAGCTCAGTCTCACTGGAGAGTGGGAGACAGTGTACAATGTGTATCTCCATATTAATCCAACGGAGGGTCAGAGACCTTTTTTTTTTTTTTCTGAGACGGAGGTCTCACTCTGTTACCCAAGCCAGAGTGCAGTGGCATGATCTCAGCTCACTGCAACCTCTGGCTCCCATGTTCAGGTGATTCTCCTGCCTCAGCCTCCTGAGTAGCTGGGATTACAGGCATGCGTCACCACACCTGGCTAATTTTTGTATTTTTAGTAGAGATGGGGTTTCACCATGTTGGCCAGGATGGTCATGAACTCCTGACCTCAAGTGATCCACTCACCTCAGCCTCCCAGTGTGCTGGGATTACAGGTGTGGACCACTGCACTCAGCCAGAGATCTGGGTCTTTATGCACGAACTCTTGAAAGTCATTGGCTGAGTGATACTCCTGACCAGGGAGTGGGATGGGTGGCCAATTGGCTGACACATCCATCCTACTGCGTACATGGGAAGAATGAGCTCTGGTGCCAGAGTCCTTAGGTCAAGAGACACATATGTGGTGGTTAGAAGTTGGGCTGGTGGGCCTGAAATGGATACTGCTGAGGGAATATAAGGGGGGGCACAGGTAGCATATTTGCCCTTCCCTGTATTGTGGGCAGTCATGAATTGACTTTGCTCTCTTTCATGCTCATCCTTTTTTTTTTCTGTACTTGTATCATTGACCAGTTATGATTGGTCAATTCTCTTAATTCTTTTTTTGAGACGAGTTCTCGCTCTGTCACCCAGGCTGGAGTGCAGTGGTGTGATGATGGTTCACTGCAGTCTTGACCTCCTGGGCTCAAGCAATCCTCCCACCTCAGCCTCCCAAGTAGCTGGGATGATAGTTGTGTGCCACCACACCCGGCTAATTTTTTAATTTTTATTTTTTGTAGAGATGGATCTCACTATGTTCCCCAGGCTGATCTTTAACTGCTGGATTCAAGTGATCCTCCCACCTTAGCTTCCCAAAGTGCTGGGGTTACAGGTGTGAGTCACTGTGCCCAGCCTTTTTATTCTTTAAAATGTGTTTGTTAAACTGAATCAATTAGGTTTTGTGCTTCCTACTCCTGACCCCAGAGTAATCTATGATTATTGTTTTCTACATGTTCTAGTTTTATTTACAGTGTGGGGTTTAAAATGTTTAATTCTTAGAATTTGGGGCATGCCTTGCTGATGACCATATGTATGGCTTAAAGGAAGTGGGATGGGGAGAAGGAGAAATAGAACAGTAACTAGAAAAGGAGGAACATTTAGAAACAAAGTATTTGATGGGTTCTGAATTTTTTATGCAACTTGACCGCAAATTCTTAAGTTCATCTGGAAGAAAAAAAATGCAGAAATCTAGCCAAGAACATTTCAAAGAAGAACAATGATGAAGAATTTTCCCTATTAGATAGCAAAATATACTATAAAGCTATAGTGGTTAAAACATTGCAGGATTGGCACAAGTATAGACAAATAATTCAGTGGAACAGAATATAGACTCCAGAAACAGATTCATCTATATGTAGAAGTTTAGTATATGATGAGTGTGGTTTTTCACACTTGATCTTAGCCAAAAGGCTGAGAAGTAATGAACATAGTGTTTGAAATGACAGGACACCAAGAGGGGGATAAGGTGAATTTTATAATAGATGATGTTATTAGATACCTATGTGGAAAAGAATTAGATTAGAATTCCTATTTCATATACAAATGAAATACAAATGAAAATAAATTTTCAAATGGATTATGGAAGTAATACTAAAGAACAAAACTAAATGAACAAAACTAAAATATATGAGAGCAGTTTTTCAATCTTGGAGTGGGAAAGAACATTCTGAGATTCTAAAATTGACAAGTCTTAATAAGAAGGGGCTGGAAGATTTGACTACATAAAGTTGAAAACTTTGTTGCAAGTTAAGACACCATAAAAACATGAAGAACACAAAAGAAACTTTCTCTGCATCTGGGTCTCCTCTCTCTGGTTTCTAAGTCTGGCCTCTCTCCAGCCCCAGTCAGCCTGTCTGAGTCTCCACCACTCCCACTCTGAGTCTCAGCCCCTTCCACTCTGAATCTCAGCTCCTCCCACTCTGAGTTTCGGCTCCTTCCACTCTGAGTCTCAGCTCCTACCTCTGAGAGTCTGTCCCTCCTTCCCTGTCTTGTCTCCTCCCTTCCTGAGTTCCAGCTCCTTTTTCTTTTGAGTCTCTGAACCTCCCTCTTTAGTTTTCTCCTCAATCTTAATTCCTACCTCTTCACTCAGGTTGTCTCACAGTCTGTTTCCTCAAGAAAAGTAGGTGAGTCCTGGACAGACAAATGATGAGTTTCATTCATAGACTGAGGAAGTGATAAGAAAAAAAAAAACAAGGACGGTGTGGGAAAAGATTTGCAGTGTATATAGAACAAAATATCAAGATTCATAAAAAACACATAGTGTAAATCTGTCAAACAGGCACAGCTGGCTGGGTGGAGTGGCTCACGCCTGTAATCCTAGCACTTTGGGATGCGAGTTGGGTGGATCACTTGAGGTCAGGAGTTCGAGACCAGGCTGGCCAACATGGTGAAACCCCATGTCTACTAAAAATACAAAAATTAGCCGGGAGTGGTGGCACACGCCTGTCATCCCAGCTGCTTAGGAGGCTGAGACGGAAGAATCACTTGAACCTGGGAGGCAGAGGTTGTAGTGAGCCAAGATTGCCCCATTGCACTCCAGCCTGGTGACAGAGTGAAACTCCATCTAAAAAATAAAGAAATAAAGGCACAACTGCTATGAGAAAATTGGTTAAAGGATATACATGGGCAATTCAAAGACACTGAAATGTAAGCAGCTTAGTGAGTGCTGTGATACACCGGGGTCCTATGTACTCATTCTCCAATGCTGCGAGTCTCAGTAGCCTGTGGTGCTCCCCGAGGCCCTCTCTAGGAGTCATCATTTATTCAGAACAAAAATATATTCTGGCTGGGCGTGGTGGCTCACGCCTGTAATCCCAGCACTTTGGGAGTCTGAGGCGGCTGATCACTTGAGGTCAAGAGATGGAGACCATCCTGGCTAAAATGATGAAACCTTGTCTCTACCAAAAATACAAAAATTAGCTGGATGTGGTGGTGCATGCCTGTAGTTCCACCTACTTGGGAGGCTGAGGCAGGAGAATCATGTGAACCTGGGAGATGGAGGCTGAAGTGAGCTGAGATCGTGCCACTGCACTCCAGCCTGGTGATAGAGTGAGACTATGTCTCAAAAAAAAAAAAAAAAAAAAAAGAGGTCTTCATAGCTTCCAATATAATAATTGAGTAAATTTCCTAAGTTTTAAAATTTTAAATTAAACTTCCGATTTCTTTTAGTTTTTAAATTTTAAGGACTTAATTCTCTTGCACATAAAAAAGTGACTGGCCTGATTTGTATTCATGTGGATTACATGTTATTGTCCAAACCAAGACTTTTTTGGTATTTGCTTTTATGTCTGGCTTTAAAGTTGTTGAGAAATCTGCTCTGCTCTCCCCACTCTCCTCAAGGAGACATGACCTTTTCCCTGTATTACCTTAAGGATACACCACCCTTCAGTACCCGAGGGGGCCAAGGGCCAGGAGAGGGGGCAGCAACTGAATTCTTCTCTGGGATCTGACTGTCTTCAGAACAGAGAAACACCATATGGACTAGAGCACAGAACTATAGTTCTGTGAGCTGTGAATTGGTCAGAGAGAAATGTCCCTGACAACAACAGTTAGGTTTGTGATTGTGATTCCCCTGGCAGCTCTGTGAACCCATGTGCTCATTTTTCCCAACACAAGCCTCTCCCCCATGCATGATGCAATGGGAGTTTTACTATCCACCTGGAGCAGTTGAGGTCCAGAGAGGCCACGGATATAAGTGAAAAGGACAACGGCAGGATTCGAAGCCAAATGCCACATAGCGTACATGCCTGGACAAGGGCATGGGTTCCCTAAAACACCCTCCCTTCCTTTATGCTCCACAATCTCTTGTACCATTCCCAATTATGCCCGATTGAAAGTATCTTGTAATTCTTCAACTATTCTTGTATACTGTTCTAACACTTCTGATTGTCAGGGATTCGTGTACACCTGTGGAGTATAAAGGCTCAGCAAAACATTTAATTTTTTCAGCAAATCATCCAGCGGTCCACATAGAAGCAGCCTTGGATAGGCAAGTGGGCATTCCCTTTGCTCTCTTTTCCTCCCTTACTATCCTCTGTTTCTTTTTTGTACTCCCTGGCCTCCCCAAGGGTCCCAACTTTATTATAGAGTGATAGCATGATACCCTGAGGTCTTCAGGTTTTCATGTCTTTCAAAATAGTCAGAGAAGCATCATAAAACAAGTCTTTCTCAATTTCAGCACTTTGGGAGGCTAAGGAGTGGGGATTGCTTAAGCACAGGAGTTCGGGCAACATAGGGAGAACTCATCTCTAAAAAAAATATGAAAAATTATCTGGGTGTGGTGACATGTGCCTGTGGTCCTAGCTATTCAGGAGGCTGAAGTAGGAGGATGACTTGAGCCTGAGAGGTTGAGGCTGCCATAAGTTGTGACAGCATCACTGTGTTCCAGCATGGGTGACAGAGTGAGACTTTGTCTCAAATTCCCATGCCCCCAAACCCAAGTCATTCTCTTTCTAATATTGATTACCTTCCATAGCTTGGGGTTTTTATGCTAACAGAATTTTTGCCCTTCTATGGTGACTATCTAGAGACAAAGCTTCTCTACAAGGATGGTGGTGTCATGTGTCAGGAAGTGGGTGAGGAGAAAAGGAAACCTCATCCTGTTCCCACCACTGCTCTCCCAGGTGGCAAGCCCCTTGAGGGCAGGGATGTGTTGGAATCTCTCCTGTCCCCACACTAAGCATAGGGTTTATTGCAAGAAGAAAGCTTGGTGACCAGTGGATGAGTAAGTGAAAATACTCAGGCTGCAGAAAATCAGCCCTCCATGACATCCTTGAAGCCCATGCCTCCTCCACATGTGCAATCCACTTTGCCCCCAACCCACCGCCATTGGTGTGACTCACTTTCATTCATTCATTTAGTAACATTAAGAACTATGTTCACCGACTGTGCTGGAGCCCTCTGGAGGGGCCAGACTGTCTTCTGCTACTAGGATGGGATCAACACGAGGCACAGTGGAAATGCAGCGGAAAAGGGCTGGATCCAGACAGGGGAATTGGGAAAAGCTTGAAGTTCTTTCTAGAAGCTGTAAATTTCCCAGACAGAGGTAGAGACAGGGCGAGGGAGCCAGCAGAGAGAGAGAGAGAGAGAGAGAGAGAGAGAGAGAGAGAGCGAGAGCGCTGGCATGCAGTGGGGCCAACAAAAAATGTGGTTATTTTCCCAGCCGCTGGCCAGGAAGGGGAGTGAGAAGCCTCAAATGAAGCTTTGACATTGTTTTTCTTTCTTCTGGAGTGCTGCCACAGGCCGCCACACAGAGCATCTCACGGGTAGATGCATATTATTGCAATGTGTTTATCTAGGAAACCAGAGCCCAGCTCCAGCATCTGGTTTTCAGCACAATTCTGAGTGAGGTCCAATTTTCCAGTTGGGTTAATGAAAATAAAACTTGGGAAGTTGTGGGCTGGCTGCATCAGGGGTTGAATTCTGGGCTCATGCAGGGTCATGGATTGCAGAGCCGGAAGGGCTTGGGCAGGTCATGGATTTATTGTGGACAACCTTGTGCAGGGAGGGAGTTGCTGCCTGGCCTGGCTCTGAGGAACACGCCTCACAGAGGAATGATGTCTTTGGATTTTCTCTGCCTTAACCTGACACCAGTTGATAGAGCACCTACTTTGGCCAAAGCACTGGGCTGCGTCATGAGGCAGGGGTGAAGCACAGGTGTGCACCAGCTCCTGAGCCTACCTTACCCAAGCACAGTGCAGCCAAGGAGAGAGGCTGAACAGACGAGCATGACACAGGTGTACTGATGAGCGGGACCCTGAGAGCTTGTCAGGGCCTGCCACCTTGAAGCTGTCTTGAGACTTGGGATCTGAGAGAGACTTGTTTTTAAAAGCCAGCTTAAAGAAAGGTGCAGCCAGGTTTCAGGAAGACCCGGAAACTAGAAGTAAAAATCTACAGCCTCTCTTTGCACCTCTGTCTGCAAGTCTTGCACATTTGTTTCATGTTTCTCTCTCCTTGCAGAACAGGTTTCTCTGATCTCTGGACTGCATGGCAGAAAACATGATTTCCCTGCAGCGCCTGAGTCCACAGGAGCCTCTTTCTCTCTCTCTCTTTCTTCTCCCACTCCAAGTTCCGTGGGGGAAAGGTGCTAATTGGCCCTGGTGGGTGCCAGGCTCACTCTTGGTAAAATGAGCTGTAGCTAGGGTTTTAGAGTCACATGTATAAATGTGGCTAAGAGGAGCCCACCTTGAGGTCCCATGCCTGGGAGTTCTTATTTACAGAAAGTGCTCAGTAGTGAACCATGAGTCACAGACGGCTTCTCCTTTGTTCCGACTCTACGCTTGTGAGGGAGACAGGACAGGGAAATGGGGGCCAGCCCATTAGTGTGAGAGTAAGGCTGGACCCAGGGCTCCTGACTACCAGCCCAGTGCTCTTTCCACTACACTCTGTTCCGCTTGTCCTGATGTGGAGCCAACAGTTGTGAAATGGACTGTGCCTATGTGCTTTCCCCTTGGGAGCAGCTGCAGAATGAGCAGTGTTGATTAAATAGAATTTTGTTGGCGGGCCTTGGAACGAGCTGGGAGCCAAACGCCAGTGGTGTGGCTAGCTACGACCCTTGGGGAGGTTATCAGAAGGCGCGTGTCATAGATCCCAGACAGGGTTGCCTCTCACAGGGTGTCAGGATCCTGGGGGAAGAATGGCCCCTTACTTTTGTCTTTCTTACCCTGAGGCTGCTTCCTAGATAGAATGTAGGGAAAGCCCAGGCAGGGCAGGGAGGAAGCACCTGTTTCTCCTGAGTCCCACCTCATACTAGGGAATCTCACTGAGGGAAGAGGCCTTTCCCTGAAGCTGGAGAGGAGGGTCCCCAAGGAAGGCCAGAGATCCAGCTCCTAAAGGACCACAAAGGATAGGACATTTGGTATCTCCTTGGTCACCTGTAATCCTGCTGAGTCATGACACTTCCCCTCATTCTACCATGTTGGTGTGGGAAGGGATACTCGTGTTTTTCAAGATGCTGTCAGTTTTGTGTGCATCTTGCTGCCCCTGCATCTGTCTCTCCAGCACCTCATGCCTGGAGTCACTGATGTTCCCACTTCCAAGCCTGAGCCCATCCAGGAGCCTGGGCCAATCCTGACAACAGCCCCAATCCCATTCTATGGGGCTTGGAGTCATCTTCCTGCTTTGCTGTGTTGGTATATCCACAGGCCTGGGGTCCTGCCTTGGTCCTTTCTTTCTAGTTCACTTGGTTACACTTCCATGAATACTTCCTGTGGGTCTATACCCAGGTTCTAAGCCTTCCTGGGCTCTATACTCACTTAGACACTTTGGCCCATTCCTCTAGCCACTGATGAAGGGAACACTGGGCATGGTGATGAACCTGGCTCTGTGTTACCTCCCATCTCTATCATCTCTGCCAACTGGCCTGTCTATCTTTAATACTAATGCCAACTAGGGCTGATCTGTGAACAGCTTATCAGCCCATTTTGCAGCTGGGCTGGAACCCGTGGCTCAGGGTTAGTGAGGAGGCTTTCTCTATTTTCTTTGTTCCTCTCCTGGGCCCTACATACTTTCTCTGTGAGCTCATTCTAATGACAATTTGCATGGGCTATGCTTCCTGTCCCACTGAGCCATGCCCAGGAGTCTTCTCTCCTTTCCATTTGTCTCCCTTCTGTTGGTTGCAAAGGCCATTAGGAGTCTGTGGACAGCAGCCCTTACCCCAGTGAGTAGATCCCCTCATGTACCGGTAAGAGTTTCATGTTCCGGTAAGGATTTCTGACTGCAAAATCCAATTCTTCATGTAGACGTGTCCCAGAGTATCCTGGGTCATCCTGCATCAGCTCATCAACCCATGTGATAACCTGAGTCCAGGCAACTCTGGCCAAAGTGAAGGGGAAAGTTAGACTATATATATTCTTTATTCTTTTGGTTTTAATTCCCCCTCTCATGATTCAGGCAGGTATTACCCAAGCATGTGCAAGCCTGACTTATCCTAGTCTCTTTCTCATCCAGATGCTAAAATGATGTTGTCTCTGAACTTGGGTCTATACAATTCCTGCAAGGGCAGGCAGGGTCTGTTCTGTCCAGTCACCTCCCATTCCTCAGACATGGTTTTCTTTCTTTCTTTTCTTTCTTCCTTTCTTCCTCCTTCCTTCCTTCCTTTCTCTTTCTTTCTTTCCATCTTTTTTTTTTTTATTTGAGATGGAGTCTGAAGTCTCGTTCTGTTGCCCGGGCTGGAGAGCAGTGGCACAATCTCATCTCACTGCAACCTCTGCCTCCTGGGTTCAAGCTATTCCCCTGCCTCAGCCTCCCGAGTAGCTGAGACTATAGGCATGCACCACCACACCCAGCTAATTTTCGTATTTTTAGTAGAGATGGGGTTTCATCATTTTGGCCAGGCAGGTCTCCATCTCTTGACCTTGTGATCTGCCCACCTCATCCTCCCTAAGTGCTGGGATTACAGGTGTGAGCCACTGCACCTGGCCTCAGACATGGTTTCTGCTGCCTTTTGCTCACAGCTGAAATCCATCCATCCATCCATCCATCCTGTCATCCAATAAATGTATCTGCCAAGTCCTATGCAAACAACTCAGGCGTGGTTTCTTACTGCAAGAAGCCTTAAGTCTGCCTCAAGCCCTGCCTCTGTCTGCCAAGATCTGGACTATCTCCAGCTGGACTCACTAACATGCCTTCAGTCTAGGCTCATTTTTATGGGGATAGCAGACAGTGAAAGGGAGACTGGCAATAAACATGTAAACATATAATTAATTGTCAATTGCTAATTGGCTAAATGTTATATAAGGAATAAATGAGACTGCAAAAGAAAATGACAACAAATTATGGGGGCACCTGCTTAGGAAGGGTGTTAGGAGTAGGCTTTCTGAGGAAGTGACCTTTAAGCTAAGGTCTGAAGGCTGTCATACGTGAAAAAAGTGTGCAGAGAACAGCAAACAAAAAACGCTAAGGCCCTGAGGTGGAGAAGAAAAGATGCTCCAGAACTGGAAAGAAGCTTGGTGTGGCTGAAGTACAGCAAATGAGAAGGTGGCATACAATGAGACCAGGGAAGAAGGCAGGAGACATATTTATATGCAGCCTCTTGGCCTTCGTGAGGAAGTTGTAAAAGGAAAGGGAGTAAGCAGGGATTGATATGATCTGATTTAAAAGATGGCTGTAGCTGCTATGTGGAAAATAGATTGGAGAGGGAGTCACGTGGAAGCAGGGAACTGCCGGTCTTCAGCCGAGAGATGGCGGTGACTTAATGTGATGGTACAGCACTGAAGACATGGCATCTAGAGTAGGGTGTGGTGGGCAAGGGAGACGCTTACTTTTGCCACATTTCTGGCTTGAGAAACTGAGTGAAAAGTGGTCCCTTTAACTGAGATGTGAAGATCACAAGCAGAATTCTGAGTTCAGGGAGGAAATCCAGAGTTCAGATTTGGGCATGTAAAGTTTGAGATCTCTGTTCGACATCCATGAAGGTCAAGAAGGCACTTGAATAAATGAGGCTGGAACTCAGAAGAGGCTTGGGCTGGAGAGAAAGCTGAATTGCCAGCATATGGAGAATAGATAAAGTAGGGGGGACACCCTCTTATCTGTTTCCCTGGGAGCCTTACACTAAAGCTAAGGTCTTTCAAACAGTCTTGAGTAAAGACATCAGGGGTGGTGGACCTGGAGTGCCCTTCCAATATGAGGGCTCTTGGGTTCCTGCAGGGACAGGACTGTGCATAATAGTGATTCAACCGACATGGGAGAACTTTCTTGGCTCCACTGTCACTGGCCTTTCCTAGGATTGTTTTAAATTCCATTGATAATTCTTTGCTTTGCCCTGGAAACAACTACTCTTTATGCAAGCCCTCTCTGAAAGTGACAAATCATGGAAAAATTCTTTTGTGTTTGAATGCAGCGAAGGCAGAGAGGGCACATCTTGCTCTGTGTAGAGGCCATGCTGAGGATGTGCTGCAGGCCGGAGAGCTGGAAAGTGGGTTCAGGTGGCCAGGCTGAGTCAACCTTTCACTCCTGAGAAACCCACGCAGAACATCACGCGATGTGGAGGGAGGGGGCACTCAGTCATGTCTAATATTCAAGGCAGGAAGGGTAGAATTGGAAAGGGAGAAGAAAATATCATTTTGGTGTGGCAGGAGAACACGGCGTGCTTCTCTGGCTTCCAGGAAGAATGTTTCCAGCCTAGGGCTCTGGATCCTCTATGGCTGAGCTCTCTGGGATAGAGAGGGAGGGACGTGTTTATTTCCATTTGGAGATCTGGGAGGTTTTCTTGGGGCATCTAAGCTGGTACTTGTAAACAGGATAGGACATCAATAGGTGCAGTTTTCCCTTTACCTGCTGTACCCTTCTGCATGTCTCCCCTCCCCCGCCAAAAAAAGGCCCTGACTTGACCTCAGGGACTTCCTTCCCCCAACCATGGAGATTTCTGCTGCCACTCTTCCTGGCTTTAGAGGACACACTTGAGGAAGCAGAGTCTTTTTTGATGATCTCCTTGTCCCTGCTCGCCAGGTGTAGTGATTCCTGAGCTCCTTCAGGGACCAAATGTCTCAGCACTTCTCTCCTGGTCGTGTCCCTCCTCTCCTCTGACCTTCTCTCTCAGCTCTTCCTTTGTCATATTTTTATTTTCTCACTTTCCCTCCCACAATGGAATGAAGTACCGTAGTGAGTAGAGGCTGATGGTGTTGGCCAGAGCTGTAGAAAGCTGACGGAGGAACAGGAAGTAAATGAGGAAGCGGCAGAGGCACTTCTAAGTGCACTGACTTGGAAGGTCCTTCTTGGCGCCGCAGGGCTGTGGTCCTGAGCGTGAAAGAGGAGAGCTGGGGTGAGGATCAACATTCCAGGGGGCAAGGAAAGGGAGAGCTGTTGTCTCCATGGGACATTTCTGGAAGATAGTTTTCAAGGTGGTATAGTGGCACGACAGTTGTTAAGATGATGATGAAAAAAGATGAGAAGAAGCAGCGTTGAAAGCATCAGCGGGCCAGGTGTGGTGGCTCATGCCTGTAATCCCAGCACTTTGGGAGGCCAAAGCAGGCAGATCATGAAGTCAGGAGTTTGAGACCAGCCTGGCCAAAATGGTGAAATCCCATCTCTACTAAAAATACAAAAATTAGCTGGGTGTGGTGGCACACACCTATAATCCCAGCTACTTAGGAGGCTGAGGCAGGAGAGTCACTTGAACCTGGGAGGTGGAGATTGTGGTGAGCTGAGATCCTGCCGCTGCGCTCCAGTCTGGGCAATGGAGAGAGACTCTAGCAGCAGCAGCATACATTTGTGGAGATGTGGGTCAGTGTGGCCCCTGACGATCCTGCTCCCTCCACTGCCCTTCTCCCAACCCAGGCATGTCACCCTGAAGTTAAAACTGGTCCTATTCAGATGAGGCAACAAAAATGGGAGGCAAGGCAGCAGCTGTTGAGCATTCAGTCGTGGAGGCCTCTCTGGGTATACGTGGTCCAGGACTGGCCGGCACAGAAGTGCTGGGAGTAACATCACCCCTACCACTTTCTTTTCTCTCTACCTCTTATGAGTTTTATGGAGTTAGTACTCCTCCCCTGGCCAAAAACTCCAAAGTTCTTCTCATGGATTTAAGACCCTCCATGACTTGGCCTCCTGCCCCTCCTCCTACACTCTCTTTTGCGTACTCTATTCTGGCTGCGCTGGCCTCCTTGTTCCAGGAAGATGCCTACATGTCATGCCTCGGGGCTTCACATTTGCTGGGCCCTGTGTTGGGATGCTTTCTTGCACAGAACTGCCTGGCTCTCTTCCTCACTCCTTTTAGGCCTCTGTGCAGAGGCTCCTTTAACAAAGAGGCTTTCTCTGCACACCCCAAGTCAATTAGACATCTTCTTCACTTGCACCCCTACTCCCCTTACCATGCTTCATTTCTCTTCCTAGCTCTTTATCATCACCACATAATGTCTTCTGTATCAATCTCTTTACTGTTCATCTCTCTGCCTGAATGTCACTGTTTTGGTCGCTGCCGCATTCCTGATGCCTAGAAGAATGTCTGGCACATGCAAACTTTCAATAAATATTTGTTGAGTGAGTGAATGGCTGACTACATCCGATGAGAAGAGAGGCTTTGATGACTCTTTAGCATTGATATGTAATCTGTTGAGTGCATGTTTGCCACATTTGTCAACATTTTTTAAAAACTAGATTCATTTTCTGATAGTATTATCTCATCAGTGCAGGGGACCGCCTCAGTGTTGGGCCACAAGCCAGGCTATTCCTGGAAGGATTGCAGGACAGGCTTGCAGGGTGGTGCATGGGCTCGTGCCCCAGGGCCCTTCATGTCTGAGAAGAGGGCTGTCACACTTCTGGGATGTCCGCAGTGACCTCATTTGATTTCCCCTGGAAGGCAGCTCACGTTACTTCCCTCTCTGCACACGAAGTAGAGGAAAAGAGTGTATTAGTCAGGGCTCTCTAGAGAACAGAACCAGTAAGATATCTGTCCGTCCTACTAGATACATATCCTACCAAATATATAGATACACACACACACACACATTGGGGGAAGAGAGAGGGGGAGGGAAGAAGGGAGGGAGAGAGAGGGAAGGAGAGAGAGAGAAATTTGTTTTAGGGAACTGGCTCACGTGATTGTGGGGCTGGCTAGTCTGAAATTTGTAGGGCAAGCTGGCAGGCTGGGAACTCAGGAAATTCCTATATTGCAGTTTTGAGCCTGAATTCCTTCTGTTTCAAGAACTCTCAGTCTTTTCTGATAAGGCCCTAAACTGATGAGCTAAGGCCTGCCACAGTATGGAGTGTAATCTGCTTTACTCAAAGTCTACTGATTTAAATGTTAACTACATGCCAAAAACACCTTCACAGCAACAACTAGATAGGTGTTTGATCAAACAACTGGCCACCATAGCATAGTGAATAGAATTAACTATCCCAGGGACTCACCCCAGCAGCAATATACATTCTGGTGGAGAGTCCAGTAGCTGCAGTCTCTTAGAATTGTGAGGAGCTACCAAGGTGCCTTATCTCATTCACGCCTTGGGTTGAGTCCTGCAGCAAGTCACACCAGTGAAGAGTGGGACCCATCAGGAGAGACTGGGGAGGGCTACCCAAGCTCCTTATTCTACCCTGTTCTGGCCCTCCCCTGGCCTGATACCCCAGACCCATATCCCTGGGTCCCTGAGTCATCGCCTAGCTTTTCCCTTTTGTTACTTCATTTATTCTGAGCTCTAGGACCAAAAAGAGAAATCACTCCCTATTCACATGAAGCTTACATTCTAGTTGAAAGTCAGTCAATAACACAAACAAAATAAAAATATTTTAGCCCATGATAAATACTATGAAGAAAATAAGACAATGAGATTGGTGGTGATGGGGTCTCACCTTTCTGAGGAGTTGCCATTTGAACTGAGAGTGAGGGACGGGCAGGAGTCAGTCAGGCATGGATCTGGGGAGCAGGGGGGTCGGCAAGTGCAAAGGCTCTGAACATATGGCTTCTTGAGGGCCAGAAAGAAGGCCATTTGCTAGGTGCACAGTGAAAGAGGGAGAGACGCACGAGGTGAGGTCAGAGAGAAAGAGGGGGCCAGATCATGGGGGTCTTGCAGGTCGTGGTTAGGTTCCTGGGACTTTATTCTTATTTCAGTGAAGCTTTTGGAAAGTCTGTGGTGGTCGAATGCTGTAATCTCACATTTTATGAAAGGTCACTCTGGCTGCTGTGTAGAGAATGGACCACACAGGGCAAGAATGGAAGCAGGATGCCTTGCTCGAGACTTCACCCAAGCCAGAGATGATGGTGGCTCGGTGTGACAACAGTGCGGATGAAGAAAAGGTAAATTTGTGCATTTTTGGAGGTTAAAATGACATGCCTTTTTGATCAATTGGATGTGACAGATGAGGGAAAGAGGAATAAAGGGAGATTCCTTGTTTTTTGTCTAAGCAATTTGTTGAATGGTGCTTTTGTCAACTGAGATGGGAGAAGCAAAAGCTGGTGGAGGTTGAAGGTGGGTTATCAATTTGTAATTCCTCTTAGGCACACAGGGGTGTGGTCAGACCTGCTCACCTATCTGGTGCCAGCTCCAAAGGGGCAGACCTGAGCTGGAACCTGGAAAGGGTGACTTTTTCCCAGTGGCTGTCTGGAATCCACCTGCTTTCCTTTGCTAGCAAGCCCACTCCCCATGAGTTATACCTGCAGGAAGTTCTACCTGTGCCTGTCAGCTCTCCTTGGATCTTGAGCCCCTGGCTCCTCTCTCTCTGAGGCAGGTCCTGCCTTCTGTTGAATTCAGCTCAGTTCCACAAATTCTTATGGACACCAACTTAGTTTCAGATCCATGCTAGATGTTGGTGGCACAAAGACCTGCAAGGCATGGCTAAGCCAGCTTCCACAGTTCCTGCCTGCTCTCTGGAGCAGGACTTTTAAAACATTCATTCATGGAGGGACTGTGTATTAGTCCGGTCTCTTGCTGCTATAAGGATATACCCGAGACTGTGTAATTTATAGAGGAAAGAGGTTTAATTGACTCACAGTTCTGAAGGGCTGGGGAGGCCTGAGGAAACTTAAATTACGGCAGAAAGGGAAGCAAACACACAGCAGTAACGAGGAGAAGTGCTGAGCGAAAGGGGGAAGAGCCCCCTATAAAACCATCAGATCTTGTGTGAACTTACTATCATAAGTATGGGGGAAACCCCCTCTGTGATTCAATTATCTCCACCTTGCCCCTCTCACGACACATGGGAATTATGGGAACTATAATTCAAGATGAGATTTGGGTGGGGACACAGCCAAACCATATCAGACTGCAAGGGAGAGGTCTGTAACTCCTGTCATGTGATATACAATTTATGTTTAGGTACATTATTTTCGTTTTTCTAGTAAGGGGACCTATGGCTTCTAATAGACACTATAAAAGGTAGGCGACCCTGAAATGCCAGGAGTGCTATTCTGTGGTTTCGGAGCCCACTGCTTAATTCCTCTCCCTCTAGTCTTAAGTCACCACCAGCATCCAGCCTTTCTCAAACTTGCAGCTGTATCAGGATGTGACAGATTTGATAAAATGCAGGGCAAGTGGGGATAGGCCAAGAAGTGGGAAGGGGCTGGATCCCTTTAGGGTGCATGAGGGACAGGTATAGAATGCACCTGGAGAGAGAGTGGGGGCTTTAAATGCATCTGTGGAGTCTGGATTTACCCTTGCGAATGATAGGGAGTTAGAAAGCATTTTAAGCATGGGTAACTTGGACAACTTTGTGTGTCAGAGAGTCCTCTCATATCTGGGTGGAGCGTGGACAGGAGATGGGTAAGCTTGGAGAGGGGGAGTCAGGAGGAAAGAATGGGAGATGAGAGAGTATGGATTTGAAGTGGGAGGAAGAGAAATGGAAGGAGTGGCAGCTAAAGGACTACTGCCTGTTGCTACAGGGAGAGGCTACTCTGAAAATGCTGAGCTTGGCAAAAGAGGCTTTGGGGGCTCAGGGGAGAAGAGAAGGGTAGCTTGTTGGCCAGAGAAGTGGGGAGATACCTGGGTTGAATAATGGTCTACAGAAAGGCTCCCTGGAAGATGAACAGCGTGACTCTTCCAGACTTCTCTTGGAAGAGACTCTCCTGAGGGCCTCATGGGCAAATGGTTTGGAATCAGGGAAGAGGGGACTGAAAGTCAGGGAGGCCAGAGGGTGCATAGCTGGCCATAGGCCCCTGCACAAGGAGAACTCGGAGAGGTCAGAGGCTGAGTGCGTCCAGAGTCTCAAGGGTAGGCTAAGCAGAAGCAGGGAAATCAGGGGAAGGATGGAGGCGGTGCTCACTAAGGGGGATTCCACAGGAGCAGTTGCTTCCTCAGGGTGACTGTGCCCAGTGCCTCTGTATATGCTCTTCCCCGAGTTTAGAACATTCTGTCCTCCTTCATACACATGCTTGGCATCATGCCCCAGGCTCTCGTCCTTCTGTGACCTCGAGAGCAGAGTCAGTCACTTCCTCCTCCCTGCTTTCACAGCCCCTGGGCTTGCCTCCTGACAGCACTTTGCAGGCTGGATTCCTGGTAACTGTGTGTGCTTGCTACCCCCACCCCCAACCAGACTCTGGACTTACTGAGGGACAGGCTTGTCTCTCAACTGTGGGTCGTCTGAGCCTAGTACAGCTGGTTGCAGCCCTGCTGCGGGTGTTGAATGGTTAGGTCCTGAGTGGGACAACCTTGCCAGTGGGTTTACAAAGGAGCCAGTGTACAACATAAATTAAAAAATGTTTACCAATTTATTATAAAGGAGATTACAAAAAATACAGATGAACAACAGCCAGGTGAATGGAATAGATGCACAGGGTAAGGGATGTGGGAAGAGGCAAGGAGCTCCATGCTCTCTCTGGATGCACCACCCTCCCGGAACCTCCAGGTGTTCAGCTACCAGGAAGCTCTCCCAAACCAATCCTTCTGTGTTTTTAAAAAGGATGGTTAGTTGCCTTGAAGTAGGTGGCAATGCCTTAACTGTTTGCATGTTGTCAGGCCCCAGGACCTGTTCCTTCATTGTCAAGGGGAGTGCTAACTTTCCTCACTTTCTTAAAACACACAACATGTTTTAATGTACACGTGTATAGTGAAGTAGTTACTACGGCTGAGCAAATTGACATATCCATTAACTCATAGTTAACTTTCTTTTTTTTTTAGGTGAAAGTACCTAAAATCTACTCTCTTAGCAAATTTCCAGTATGCAATACAATATTATCAACTATAATGCTCCTGCTGTTCATTGGATTGCTAGTCTCATTCATCCTGTACAACTACATCTTTCAACCCTCTGACCTACACCTCCCCAGGCCCTTCCGCCAGTCATCGTTCTTCTGTTTTTATGTATTCAACTTTTTAATTTTTTAAGATTCATGTATAAGTGAAATCATGCAGTATATTTCTTTCTTTGGTTTATTTTACTTAGCATAATGTCTTTTAGGTTCATTTATGTTGTTACAAATGGCAGGATCTCTTTCTTTTCAAGGTTGAATAATATTTCTTTGTGTGTGTTTACATTTATATATAAATATATACATATAGCACACATATATATGTTTATATAATACACAAATAAATATATGTATTTCTCATATATATTTTTAAAGAAATATATATGTATACATATATGTGTATATATGTATGTGATTTATATACATATACATACATATATGTATGTGATTTATATACATATAAATTTATACACATATATGTATACATATATATTTCTTTAAAAATATATATGAGAAATACATATATTTATATACATATAAATATATATGTATAGTATATAAATCACATACATATATGTATATAAATTGTGAGATATGTATGTAAATGTCTCACAATTTACATATATATATATTTCACAATTTCTTTATCCATTTATCTCTTGTGGGTCATTTCATATCTTTTGGCTGTTTTCCTCTCTTGGCTGTTGGGAATAATGCTTCAAAGAACGTGGGATGCAGCTATCTTTACAAGGGGGTGATTTCATTTCCCTAGGTATATACTCAATAGTAGGATTGCCAGGTCATACAGTACTTCTATTTGTAACTTTTTGAGGAATCTCCATACTGTTTTCCATAATGGTTGTACCAATTTACATTCTCACCAGCAGTGTACAAGGGTTCCCTTTTATTTACATTTTTGCTTACCCTTGTTATCTCTTGTCTTTTTGATAATAGCCAGCCTAACAGGTGTGATGTGATGGCTCATTGTGGTTTTGATTTGCATTTCCCTGATGATTAGTGGTGCTGAGCACTTATCTTTTCTTGTACCCGTTGGTCATTAGTGTATCTTCCTCTACCTTTGTTTTCCCTCTTCTTTCTTTCCTGCCTTTCTAACTTTACCTCTAGCTTTCCTTAAAAATCCTTTCCAGTCTTCTCTGTTCTAGGAAAAGGTAATAGAAAGATCCAAATGAATGATGGCTTTAGACATGCTGGACCCAAGCAGCCGCAGACACCCACTGTGGCCTGATCTTGCTCTGTGGACCCCTCCCTGCAGTACATTTAAGCTGGATCAGCCTTTAGCGGCGGAGGTGGGGCTCTCAGACAGTTGCCTCCTGCCTCCGCCATAGGAGATCCCAGATTGTCTTTGGAAACCACAGTAATGCAGGTGAGAAAACAGGCACAGAAAGGGGAAAGAAGCTACTGAGAGTTGCACAGCAAGTTCCTGATGTCAAGCTTGCTCTGCCACCCTGAGGCTGTGTGATCTAGCGCTAGGCACAACTTCGTTTTCACATCTACGAAATGGGCATAACAAGAGGAGAGTTGATTTTGAAGATGATCTGAAAGTTTTTTCATATCTGTCATTGATAAACAGTGGGGTGTACCTAGGACCTAAATTTCCTGATGTCCAGCCTCATACTTTTTGTATCTGAGGAAGGAGACCCAGGCATCTGGGATTTCCTCCCCCTCTGTCATCCACTGTGCAGCTCAATAGAAGAGAGAGCAGGCCAGCTGGCACCTCCTAAATCTCCTTCCTGAAAATAACATGCTTGGTCTTGGGGAAACTCTCTGGAAGACACTATTTTTACTTAAAACAAGATCAAACCAGAGACCTTTTCACATGTGAGTCCTAAAACTGTAAACCAGAACCCTTTCGTATGTGATACCTAAAGCTATAAACCTAAGATTCTTCCACGTGTAACATCTAAAGTATAAGCCTATATAAAGGCAGAACCTTCCTTTGTTAGATGAGCTGGGTTTTTGACAAATTACTGCCTGGTGTCCTGGCGGAATAAACTCCTCCCTCCTTTATTCAGTGTCCTGAGGCCGCTCCTGCTGCAGGTCCATCAAATATGTTTGATGGAGCTAAGAATGAACTGCTCTAGTTTGGATGTGCAGCCACTCTGGGCACAGAAACTCAGCCAACCACTGTAAGTACACTGACTTCATGCAGACTTTTTATTATATGCTGGAGATCCAGTAGGGAAACTGTGGGCAGCAAAAGGGAGTGAAAAATTGCTTCCCTACCCTCAGCAAGGGTTCATGATTAATTCAACAAATATTTATTGAGGACCTATTATGTGTCAGAGTTTTTTCCAGCCACTGGAGATACAATGGTGAGCCAGACAGCAAAGTTCTTGCTCTCATGAAAATTCTAGATCTTTCTTCACTTCTGATATCCTGACTTATCCTGCCCTAAACTAGTTTCAGTTCCCCTAAATCAAGGGGCAGAAGGCTTCTTGCCCTCCACCCTGGATCCCAGTCCCCGCCCTCTCTAAATTATAGCTCTGTGCCCTGGGGCAAAGTGCCAGGCACAGAAGGAGCACTGGCAAAGCCTTTGGAAGCCAGAGATAATATCCCTTATCTCTCCCAAGCTCTTCTCCAGGAGTCATGGTCCCCTGCTGCCGAGCTCTGGGCTTTGTCAGGGATGGGCTGCCCTCTGGGGGTCTGGCTGGATTCTCCCAGAACAAAGTGTAACTGAGCTTCAGGCAGGCTCCCTCTGCCCCTCCTCTACCTCACTGTGAGATAATTCAGTCTTATTTGAATTCCCCAGCCTCAACTTTAGGCGCCAGCTTGAGCCTTGTTGAAATTTCCCAGTGTCCACATTTATAATGTCCAGGCCTCTGCTTTTGCTCCAAGCTCAGAAGCCCAGGTCTGGCACCTCTGAGAGTGGCTGACAGTCTCCAAGGTTTCCAGACTGCCCTGCTGAGATGGAGGCAGCCCGGGCTGATGCTGGAGCCCTAGGATGGCCACAGGTAGGCCTGGAGTTTGGTCCCATTTCTGCCACTTGCTTCCTATGTGATATAGGGCAAGTCACTTTCCATCTCTAAGCTAAGGTTACTTGTGTGCGTGTTCGTCCATCCATTCACCCATCCAGTAAGCCTTTTGACTACTCTTCACTGCCTGTTGGATCAAGTCTCATCTCCTTGACGTAGCATTTAAGGCCCCTCCAACTAGAAGGAAGCTGGATGAGAGGTTTTGTTTCCTGAGTGCTCTTATTCTGTCCTCTGTCTTACCAGTCCTTCTCATGTCTCACCTGGAACCCCAGCTGGCCTCCTGTGCCAGGCAGCCTGGCAGGGGCACACTCCAGGCATCTGAGCAAGAGAAGCTCTGTCTTCTTTGGGAATTCTGGCTGCCTGGTGCTAACAGACTCAGAGTTTTGGAAGACGCTTTTCCAGTTCCTGAGTGCAGGCCTAAGCCTAGAGGTGGAAGAGAGGGCACCAAGGAGTAGGTTATATCAAGAACCAGTGAGGGCCAGCTGGCCAATAGGCTCAGTGAGGTAGCCTCTGGGTGGACAGCCTGGCGGGAGGGAAATAGATGGGAGGACAACGAGTTCTGTAGAAGCTGAGACCTGGAAGTGGCCATGGGCAGGTTGGTTTGACTCAGAATTGCGGATTGAGGTTGCTGCTGCCTTGGTGCCCAGACTTTAGAGGACAGCACAGCTTGGATATGTTGGGAATGTGTCCTGTTCCATCACTATGACTATGGTGATTAGTTCAGGGGTAGTTGCATGGCCCAAGAGTGGTCTTTCTGAATGAATTCAAGGAATTGAGCCTGAGCATTGGGGAAGAGACTTGTTCTTTTCCCACTGGACTTATATCTGGGAAGATGAAGCTTGGAATTGCTGGTAGCCATTCCCTCATAGATGTGAAATCTGAGACTGAAGCCAACAGAGACAGAGCAGAGCAGAGTAGAGGCACAACTAGACTGGGTGATGCCATGGTTTGAGCCTAGTATGAAGCTTTGCCTGAAGCTGGCTGTCCCTGGTACTTTTTAGTTTCATGTGCTCTTTTTTGCTTAAGCCAATTAGAATTTTTAAAAAGTTGTTTGTAACCAGGAGAGTCTTACCTGACACACAACCGATGATAAAATTTGTCTTCAGAAAGATCAATGTGATGGGGGAAGATTCCTCAAGAGATCATCAAACCTCAGTCTTACAAGGACTCAGTGGAGCTCTGATGACTACTATCTTGTGTGGGATCTAATAGGGGTCCCACTGATCTAGAGACCAACAGCCTGGGGACCCAAGACAGCTGCTCTTTGACCAGAGCCTGTCCACCTGGACACCGAGGGACCTGCCTTGCTGCGTCACATGTATCTGTGACTAAGAAGAGATTGGACTGGTTACTGCCTAGCTCTGTAGCCCAGTCGGCTCACATAGTCCAGGGAAAAGGGATTTGTTAGACACAGGGACTAGGACTTGGCAAACCCACCTGGGGTGGGGGAGTGCTTCTGAAAAGGGTCTACTTAGAATTAAAGGCTGGGAGAGAAATCCTGTGTCACTCTGATGTCCAACATAGCCATACAAGCTGGCTGCCACTCCTGGCTATGACTTAACCTTCTGACAGCTCTTCTCCAATTGGACTTCTGGGTTTCTACCTGGACAAAAGGAGCCTAGGCAGAGAATTCAGAGCTTTTGGCCTGCATAGGTTGAAAATGCAGCAGAGCAGAATGAAGATTAGATGGAACTGAATACTGGAACATACTACAATTGTCCCTTGATCTCTGTGGGGCATTGGTTCCAGGACCTCCCACAGATATCAAAATCTGAAGATGCTCAAGTCCCTAGTATAAAATGGCACAATATTTGCATATAACCTTCGTACCTCCTCTGTATACTTTAATTGTCTCTAGATTACAGTCATGTGCCACATAACAATGTTTAAGTCAACTATGGGCCACATATGCAATGGGGTCCCATAAGATTATAACGGAGCTGAAAAATTGCTTAGTGACATCGTCACCCTCATAAGGACATAGTGCAATGCATCATTCATGGGTTGTGATGATAACCATTCACATGGTTTCTTGTGTAAACAAACCTACTGCACTGTCAGTTGTATAAAAGTATAGCACATACAATTATGTGCAGTGCATAATACTTGGTAAGATAATAAAAGACTATGTTACTGGTTTATGTGTTTAGTATATTATACTATACTTTTTATCATTAGAGTGTACTCCTTCTACTTATAAGAAATTAACTGTAAAATAGCCTCAGGAGGTCTTCCAGGAGGTATTCCTGAAGAAGACACTGTTAGCACAGGAGGTGACAGCTCCATGCATGTTGTTCTCTCTGAAGCCCTTCCAGTGGGACAAGAGGTGGAGGTGGAAGACAGTGATAGTGATGACCCTGACCCTGTGCAGGCCTAGACTAATGTGTGTGTTTGTGTCTTCATTTTTAACAAAAATATTTAAAGTTTTAAAGAGTAAAAAAAATCTTTAAAAAATAGATAAAAGCTCATAGAATAAGGACATAAAGAATTTTTGTGCAGGTATACGATGTGTTTCAAGCCAAATGTTATTACAAAAGAGTAAAAATTTACAAAAATAGAAAGTTTACAAAGGAAAAATGTTACAGTAAGTTCAGGTTAATCTATTACTGAAGAAAAATATTTGGTGCAGCCTGTGTCCAGTGTTATAAAGTCTACGATAGTGTGCAGCGATGTCCCAGGCCTTCACATTCACTCCCCACTTACTGACTCACCCAGAGCAACTTCAAGTCCTGCAAGCTCCATTTATTCATTTTTAATCTTTTATACTGTATTTTTACTGTGCTTTTCTTTGTTTACGTATGTTTAACTATACAAATCCTTACTGTTGTGTTACAGTTGCCTACGGTATTCAGTACAGAACAGGCTGTACAGGTTTGTAGCGTAGGAGCAACAGGCTATCCCATATAGCCTAGGTATGTGGTAGGCTAAACCGTCTAGGTTTGTGTAAGTACACCCTGTGATGTTTGCACAACAAAACCACCTAATGACACATCTCTCAGACCATATCCCTATTGTTAATGGATGCATAACTGTACTTATAATACCTAATAAAATGTAAATACTATGTAAGTAGTTGTTATACTGTATTGTTTTGGAAATAATGAAGAGAATAAAAGTCTGTATATGTTTAGGATAGACGTGGCCGGGCACAGTGGCTCAAGCCTGTAATTCCAGCACTTTGGGAGGCCGAGGCGGGTGGATCACGAGGTCAAGAGATCGTGACCATCCTGGTCAACATGGTGAAACCTCGTCTCTACTAAAAATACAAAAAATTATCTGGGCATGGTGGCGCGTGCCTGTAATCCCAGCTACTCAGGAGGCTGAGGCAGGAGAATTGCCTGAACCCAGGAGGCGGAGGTTGCGGTGAGCCGAGATCGTGCCATTGCACTCCAGCCTGGGTACCAAGAGCGAAACTCCATCTCAAAAAAAAAAAAGGATAGATGCCACTTTTTTTTCAAATATTTTCTATCCACACTTGGTTGAATCCGTGGCTATGAAACTTTTGTATATGGAGGGCCAACTGTATATAGAATTGTAGTTTGTGGCCACACACAGTGGCTCACACCTGTAATCCCAGCACTTTGGGAGGCCAAGGTGGGTGGATCACCTGAGGTCAGGAGTTCGAGACCAGCCTGATCAACATGATGAAACCATCTCTACAAAAAAATACAACAATTAACTGGGCATGGTGGTGGACACCTGTAATCCCAGCTACTTGGGAGGCTGAGGCAGGAGAATGGTTTGAACCCGGGAAGCGGAGATGGCAGTGAGCTGAGATCTCACCATTGCACTCTAGCCTGGGCAACAAGAGCGAAACTCCATCTCAAAAAAAAAAAAAAAAAAGGAGAGAGAGAGTTGTTGTTTGCTGGATCTGTACTCAACAGAGCAGAAATTACCTCAATAGTAAATATTCTACAGTTCTCATTTTAGCTGTTCTCAACAACTTTTTGGGGTTTGCATAGGTGATGCTCAACTTTGAGATGTTCCAGTTTTCACATAACTTTCATTTACATCTCTATCACTTCTGTAACTATACACTGATAGCTCAGATACTTCATCCTTTGGCTGATGGATGGCGATTTTGCCTTCGCTCTTGCATGGCCAGTTGCTAAGTTCTTCTGCTTGGGGATAAAAGGCTGGGTCTCTATAGAGACAAAGGGGTATGGGAAGTGTTTATGGTAGAGATGCCCCCCTTTCCCTCTGTGTGCCAAGGGAATCCCAAATTCTCTGGATGCCTGGGACGTGGAGTTTGTTGGCTGATAACAAATTGTTGTACAATGAACAATTGGGTGTTTGCTTCCCAGGCCCATGCTCCCCTCTCCACCACTATGATCCTTGTATCTGGTAAGGGTGGAAAGGGGGTTCAGTGGCCACTGGTCCTAGGTGATGGCAAGGGTGGTCTCACTGGCTGGGGATGGTGGAGACTTTGCCATGTCGTAGGGGTGGAGAAGATGAGGGCAGAGAGAAGTGGTGGAATCAAAGAGAAGTCACAGGCTCCACCTCCCAGGCTCCATGGAGCAACGGAGGGATGCTTGTGAAGGCTTTTATCTGCCAGGAGTCAAGATAAGTATAATATCTGTAACAGGGATGCTAATTTTGTAAATATGAAACAGGTATATTTTATTACTCATTACATCACTGTTTTCCCTTGGAGACCCAGCTACAAAAATTATCACTAGAGGGCAGGAGAGGTCTCTTTAGCAAGACAATGTGCATCCTAGCCCAGGTACCAGCGTCTGCCATAGTGTGGGGGCAGTGCTAACTAATGTTTCCCTGTTTACAGCACAGTTAGAAAGTGAGAATATGTGTAAGGCACACGAGGGTCAACTAAAGGGGATTTGGGAACTATGTGGGAGCTAGTGAAAAAAATTCACATTTTCTTCATGTTATATTATTATAATAATATACAAAACAAAATATTAAATATTGAATTTATATAAAATTTTAAACAAAATCATTTAAATATTTTATTGTTAAACATGAGCTTCCTTCAAATTAACAGATCTTATCATATCTAGTTTTAGGCTTGAAATGGCCACATGGAATTTCTGATTAAGATATTTCACAGTTTCTTCAAATTCTTTTTTCAAATTATATTCATTTCTCATTTTTAAATGTTTACAGATTTAGTGAGTACGAGTGCCATTTTGTTTATGGATATATTGCAAAGTGGAGACGTCTGGGCTTTTCCTGTAACTATCACTTGAATAGTGTCTTTGTACCCATAATCATCATTGGCAGGGAATTTTGTTTGTACAGAGTGGTGATAAAAAGTTAAAAACAATTTTGCAACTACTAAAAAATATATACTAGTTGAAATCATATAAAGACTATAATGGCATTTTCTTTTCTTCAACAACAAATGCAGTACTGAAATTTCTTGGGGTGGGCATTGGATTTAGCATCCTTCAAACCTTTTGGGTTCAAGTGCTCTTAGACAATGATGAAGCCCTAAGCTGCAGAATACACAGGCCTTTTACATCAGATATCCTGCAACCAGTGTGGATGTGACTAAAGATGCTCAGCTGCTGAGAGAGACAGAAACAGCCCATATACATTGAGTGACTGCTGTCCTGATTTGTCCTGAAGGGCTCTGATTCATTCTTCTGACATGACATGACTACTCCTTTTGCTCAAAAACAAAAAGGAAGCTGACCAGTTTGGTGTTGATACACAGTGTGGATGAATCTCGAAACATTGCCCTGAATGAAAGAAGCCAGACACAAAAAAGTACATGCTGTGTGATTCCATTTATTTGAAACTCTAGAACAGGCACAGCTAATTTGTAGTGATGGAAGACAAATGAATAGTTGTCTCAGGCAGTGGTGGGGGGTGAGTGACTGCAGTGGGGCACATGGGGCGTTTGGGGGGTTATGACAACATTGTCTCTCTTGATCGTGGTAGGTGACACTGGTGGATCACTCGTATACATTTGCAGAAACTCATGGTACTATATAGTGAAAATGGATGCATTTTATTGTATGTAAATTATACCTCGTTAAAGTTGGTTTTAAACAATTGTCTACTATTTTAGACAATGAATGATGTGGTTTCTGTACATATGCATGAAGACAGAGATTCAGGGTTGCCATTGCTACTGTGGCCGCCAGGAGCTCCCTCCTGCTCTCCTTTTCCATTGGCCCCATCCCTCTTGGCCTGTGCTCTGTGCTCACTGGACATGAGGGACACACACTCCTCCAGTGGGTTCCTGGACCTCTTGTCCATGTGGAAGTGGCATACTATGCAGCAGGCTGCCAGAGAACATGTGTCGGGGGCAGCCGCCCTCACCGCTTGGGATGAGATCACTTTCCTTGCTGTTTGATGGGGCTCACTCTTGGCTACCCTCCAAGGAGCTGTAGGTGAGGTTCTCCCCAGAGGTGCCCAGTCTGTGCACTCTGGCTGCCCTCTCACCTGAAGACCAAGGGCATCATCATCATGCCACCCACCTGTGGCCCATCTGAAGCACTTCTGCTGGGAAGCTCTGACCTAGGGAAGGTACCCATGCCTGTCCCTAAGGCTTACTCATGAGGTTAGAGTAGAAATGGGGAGGATCTGACATAAAGCAAACAAATAAGCACCCATTTCTTGGTCCCAGGGAATTGTGGGAGGAAGAAGGAGGGAGGACGGGAGATGGTGGAGAGTGGAGGGTGGTGGCTGGAGCAGTGCGAGGAGAAAAGGAGTGGGAGGGGAAGAAAAGTGAGAGTGGTCAGCTTCTGGGCTTTGGCCTAGAGCAAGTTTTGGCAAACTTTCCTATAAAGGGCTAGATACTAAATATCTTAGTCTTGTGGGATCATATGGTATCTGTCACAACTACAAACTGCCATTGCTGTAGAAAAGCAGCCAAGGACAATGGGTAAATGAATAAATGTGGTTATGTTCCAAGATAACCTTAATTATGGATGGTGAACTTGGAATTCATGTAATTTTCATGTGTCACAAAATGTTCTTTAGATTTTTTCTCAACCATAAAAAATGTAAAGACTTTTTTTTTTTTTTTTGAGACAGAATTTTGCTCTGTTGCCCAGGCTGGAGTGCAGTGGCATGATCTCAGCTCACTGCAGCCTCTGCCTCCTGGGTTCAAGTGATTCTCCTGCCTCAGCCTCCCAAGTAGCTGGGATTACAGGCGCGCACCACCACTCCCAGCTAATTTTTGTATTTTTAGTAGAGATGGGATTTTTAGGACAGGAGCCACTGCGCCTGGCCTAAAAAATGTAAAGACAATTCTTAGCTCCTTATCCTCATAGTGGGTGGTGGGCTTGATTTGGCTGTTGGGGCATAGCTTGCCAACTCCTGATTTAGAGTTGCGTACTTAGTGTGGGGGGTCCTGAGGGTGGAGGACTTATGGAAAGGTGTGGCTTTTGGAATTCTGAGTGTCAGCATAGCTAAAGAAGCGATCACATTTAGCTTTTCTAGGATGTTTTCAGTTCCTGTGGGTTTTGGATGGAACCCAGAAGTTCTCTTAGCCCCTGGATGCACTAATATATTTCATTTGTAAAACTCCCATCCGTAATACAAATGTACTGTTTAATCTTCAGTCATTTGAATTTGACTTTCAAAGAAGTTTTAAAAATCATTAGGCATGACATAAGTAAAATAATAAAAGAGGGTCATACAATGACATCAATATGTGCTTGGAATGCTTGGAACCAATGGTTGTGAATAATCAAATTCTGTGTTTTTGGGAGCTTAAAAACAAGGTATGTGTGGGGTGACTACCTGGATAAAGTGTAGGGTGGGAACCCCTCCAGGTGCCACCATCAGTAGCTAATTTGACAGTGGAACAAGGGTGCATTGCCCTTACTTCCCCTGGTACCAGGGCAGGCATGCCCTGTGGGAAGGGCTGGGATGGGGCCTCTCTCTGGCCATGCATGATACTGAACACCTGCACACCTTCAGCAGGTGTGTCCTTTAGCTCTGACTGCACTGGCGGGTATCCATGACCAACTCTGCTTTTTGCTCACTGTCTTCTCCCTCCTGAGCCCGTCTTACTCTCATTCTGCATCCTTGGATCCTCCTTCCATGATTCCCCTTTCCTCCTCCTTGTTACAACACGTTCTTCTTTATTTTGATCTTGGAGGTTTCTGCTGAAATCAGGAGTTGTTACCACAGAGTGGAACCCAGCCTTCCCACTGGTCACTTGGTGGGGCTCTCCTGGACTGGCTGTTTCTGAATTGAGTGTCGGAAAAAGGCAGTTTGGCTCAGGAATAATAACCTGTCTGGGAGCAGTGGCTCACACCTGTAATCCCAGCACTTTGAGAGGCCAAGGCAGGTAGATCACTTGAGGTCAGGAGTTCTAGACCAGCCTGGCCAACGTGGTGAAACCCCGCCTCTCCTAAAAATAGAAAAATTAGCCAGATGTGGTGGCATGCATCTATAACCCCAGCAACTTGGAAGGCTGAGGCATGAGAATTGCTTGAACCCGGGAGGCAGAGTTTGCAGTGAGCCGAGATTGCCCCCCACGGCACTCCAGTCTGGGCGACAGAGCAATCCTCTCTCAAAAAAAGAAAAACAATGGAATAGTTAAGATGGATAACAGCCCTGGTTCCTTTCACGTGCTTCCCTGCCCCAGCCCAGGCAGCCCTGACTGCTGGTCTGTGTGTTACAGTGGCCTCTTGGGAGCTGGCTGTCAGAGTCCTGCTCCTGATGTGCTGTGGCTATGGGAGGGCTGGCCTCCCTGATTTCTCCTCTGCTCCCTTCCCTTGCCCCCTCTGCCCTTCTCCATTCACTAGACATCTTCTCTGTGGAGCCCGAAGATTGTAATTATGGGTTCTCAGGCCTGTACTCCAACCCAGGGGCTGTGCCATGCTGTGTGTGCTTCATAGCTGCCCCTCCTGCACCTAGTGCAGGGCTGGGCCCAGAGTGGACCTTGATAACATTTGTTGTCTGGAATTGAATCAGCAGCTCACTAGTGGAATCTGCCCAGGCCTGGCTGGGAACTGGGAGCTGTAGCCAGTCCCTCCTGCCCTGTCCTCAGGGGCCCTCATTCACTGAGGATGCCTGCACTGCAGAACATTCTGTCGTGTTTACTAACAAGGAATCCAGGGGTGGAGTGGGATGGGGACCAGGGAGAGAGTCCTGTAACACCACAGGGCAGAGAGGAATGGAGATGGACTCAGGAACAAGGTCAGGGTTACAGAAAGGGACTTTGGCAAGAGCACTGACACAGGGCAGGGGCAGAGACAGCAGGAAGCAGAGGGCAGGGGGGCAGTGAGATGTGGGTTTCCTGTGGGGCCCTTCCTTCCTGGGCAGGAAGGAGAGAGAAGCTAGGTGCCTCCCAGGGAGAGCCATGCCTAACAGGCATGTGAGACCTCCCTTGGCATCCCTGGGGACTGATCATGGAGCACCGGAGACTCAGACTCTTGCCTCTCCTGGGTTCTTACAAGAGAGGATTTCAACTCTTAGATTTTGTTCACTGTGGGTGCCAGAGAATAAATGCTGTGGGAAGGGGCAATTTTGGGTGGAAGGAAGGGGATATCTCTGGGCCCCAGTGTTTTGTGGATTGTGTGAGGCACCTGTGAGGCCTTGGAAAAATGATGGGCTGAACTACAACAGTGTGGGCCTTGCCTGAGCTGACACTGCTGCTTGAGTCTTTAACACATTTATTCCTTTCTTCACAAAGGACATTCAAAGGAGGCCTTTCAGTATCAGGTTATATGAAGGACAAGCAAAATTAGGATAAATATGGGTCATCTCCCTGGAGCATTAATTTGATGTGAACATTGGTGGGGAATAGCACCCCCAGCTATGATTATATTAAAACAAATATACACATAGGAGTAAATGCTGAATTTGCAGATATGTATTTAAGGAAATAGGGAGCCCAGAGAGAAATTTTGAGTTTTAGAGGCATATTTAGGCAATGCTCTCAGACCCTCGGCAATTATGTTCTTTCCTCTGCCCTTAGCACTGTCACTTTGTCTACATTTTACTAATGAGAAAAACAGGGTCTGGAAGGGTGTGTCAACAACTTGCCTACGTGATGACACACAACAGGGAGGTAAGGGTGGGACCGGAACCCGCATTGCTGGGCTCTGGATTCAGTGTGTTATCTGCTACACCATAGTGAATCGAGAGTTTCCTGCTTTAGTATTTTTATTTCAGTAGTGCCATGGAAATAACCAAATCTCACCTGTGTGAATAGTGTTTGGGCACAGCCCCATGTTTCAAACCAATCATGTCTAGTGGGAGGCAACGTGGAAAGAGTTAGGGGTTGAAAGTCAAGAGACTGGAATTTATCTTTGATCAGTTCTTTCGATAATAAAGCTCTTTGACTTTAGGCAAATGTCTTCATGCCTCTGGGTTTACCTTCCCTATCTGTAACATGTGGTAGCTACACAAGATACTGCCTAACAGCCTGGTCTATGATGTGGGACCACTGCTTGCCTTTCTAGAACCTTCAGTCCTGTAGATGTGCTCTTCTTGGACATTCTGGAGTCTCAGGAGAAAGGGAAGTCTGCAGTTCATTTGGCCACCTCTGTGTAACAAATACTGAGAGCACTGCAAGTGGAGCCTAGACAGGGTCTGGAAGATCAACCTTCTTCAGGATACCTTCAGCCTTTGGTACGGATCATCTGCCTAGGAGGTTGGAAGCTACTCAAGCGGCTCAAGGAAAAGATGTGAGCAAGCACCAGGTCATGAGATTGGAAGATCTGTCTGCACCTGGCCTAAGGCCAGTACCCAAAGCTGTCCACATCTCCCGGGATGGCAGTGGCTTTCTTCTTTACTGCTTTCTCTCTCCTCTCATCTTGATTGGATTCTTCTGCCTGTACACAGTCAACTTGGCTACCAGCTAGAGTGGGAGTAACTCACAGCCCCTGAGTCCCCTCCAGAGAGGGCTGTCAGCAGGGCTGGCTGCTAAACTGGGGAAGGTGGGATGGTCTCACCATCCCGTATGTAGATTTCACTTAATCTCCCTGCTTTGAGGACAGTGTTTCACCTTTGCCTTCCTCTGTGCCAGGTATCGCTTATCCTGGATCTCTCTGGATCAATTTCTCCAGAGACAAAATCATCTATAGTCTGCTAGGATAGGCAGTGCAGGGATGGCAGGAGTACTGGGGTAGGAACACTTTCTTATAGACTTCTGCTCTATCCTCCTGTTTTCAGCCCCATTTCTCACCCTGGCTCCAATGCATGAGGCTTTGTGGGGTCAGTGGTTGGAAATGGCTTGCTTCTTGCTAACATTTCTCTTCCCATTCACTTTGGTTTCACTCACTCCATCTTGGTAAGGTGGTTATCATTATCCAGCTTCTTACTTCTTCCAATAAATACTGACTACTCTTGTCCTCTGTCATATTCATGCCATTTGCTTTGCTCTTGTGCCCTCACTCTTTTTCTTTTTAACAAAATTTTATTACTTTTACTTGAGTGGGTATTGGGATGGAATGGACATATCGCACGTGTTTACACCCCCATGCCTCATTAGAAGTCCTAGTCACTGTTCAATACATTTTCTTGGCTCCATAAGTCCTTTGAAGCTGTTATTTCCAAGGACACCACCATCTCCATGTTGCCAAATCTTGTGGTCACTTTGCTGTCTGTCTTCATAATACTCCATCTGTCAGCAGCATTCCGCACACATGACCACTCCCTTCTTGAAAAACTTGCTTCTTTTGACCTTCATAGCACATGCTTCTGATTTGTCTGCTTCATCCACTGGGCATGCTTCACTGTCTTTTGCTATATCTTCCTCTTCTGGGAATTCCCATGGGCTGTTTCTTTGATCCTCTTCTTTTCTCTATCTATACTTTCCCTAGTTGATCTAATCTAGTCCTAGGGCTTTAAATACCTTCTATATATCAATGATTCCCACATATTTATCTTCAGCCTCAATAGCTTCCCTTAATCTCAACTACCTACTTCTCCTGGACATCTCCATTTGGATGCCTAGCATCTTAAACTTAACTGAGTAAACCTGAATGCTTGATTTTCACCTCCAAGCCAGTTCCTTCTTAGTATTTCCCATCAAAGTCATGCTCATACACTGAGTGGCTGAAGGCCAAAACTCAGGATCATGCTTTCCTTCTCCTTTCCCATTTACTGTATCAGCAAGTCCTGTCCGTGCCTCCATGATATATCATTAGTGAGTTTCCATTGCCACTGCCGACTGCTCCTTTCAAAGCCACCATCATGTCTTGCCTGGGCTATTCCAATTGCCTCCTGAGTGGTTTCTCTGCTTCCACCATGGCCCTCCAAGGACCCACCTTCTGCACAGTAGCCAAACGATTCCATTAAACACATCTATCAGGTTATGCCACTCCTTTGTTTAAAATTTCCCAGTGATTTCCTGTTGCCCTTAAAATAAATTTTACACTTCTTACCAAGGCCTCTGTTCCTCTGCAAACTCTCTCTTTTCTCTTTAGAGATGAGGTCTCACTCTGTTGCCTAGGCTGGGGTGCAGCAGCTTCATCATGTTTTACTGCAGCCTCAAACTCCCAGGCCCAAGTGATCCTTCTGTCTCGGCCTCCCAAGTAACTAAGACAACAGGCATGAACCATTTCACCTGGCTAATTTAAATTTTTTAATAAAGGAATTGGATCTTAGTATATTGCCCAGGCTGGTCTTGAACTCCTGGCCTCCCAAGGTGTTGGGATTATGAGTGTGAGCCACTGTGCCCAGCCTAAACTCCTTTTTTTTTTTTTTTTTTTTAAATACAGGCTTCAGTCACTCTGGCCTTTCTGCTCCTTTCCAATTCCTGCCCCAGGACCTTTACACTTGCTCTTCCTTCTGCCCACGAAGGAAGACTGCAGCCACAATCTTGATGCTCACTGCAACCACAACTCCTCATCACACAGGCGCAAGCTCATACATTCTCAGAGAGGCTGTCTTAGTCTATTTTACTAAAGTAGGCACCCTCTTCTCCCAAATCATTTGCTAGACCAGTAGTCCCCCACCTTTTTGGCACCAGGGACTGGTTTTATGGAAGACACTTTTTCTAAGGATGGTTTTGGGATGAAACTGTTCCACCTCAGATCATTAGGCACTAGATTCTCACAAGGAGCGTACAACCTAGATCCCTCACATGCACAGTTCACAATAGGGTTTGCCCTCCTATGAGAATCTAATGCCTCCACTGATCTGACAGGAGGTGGAGCTGTGGTGCTGATGTGAGCTATGGGGAGAGACTGTAAATGCAGATGAAGCTTCACTCGCTCACTGGCCCATGGCTCACCTCCTGCTGGGCAGCCTAGTTCCTAATAGGCTAGGGGCAGGTACTGGTTCATGGCCCTGGGGACCCTGCTCTAGAACATCACTTTGTTTTGCTTCTCTTAAAAAATTCATAGTAGGTATCATTATCCAAAATTATTTTTTTTATTTGTTTACTTGCATACCAGCTAACTCTCCCCATTAAAAAATGGACTCTATGAGAAAGGGTCCTTGTCCATATTGCTCATTTTTAATATCTTTATTTATCACAGTGCTTGGAATACAATAGGTGCCAATACATACCTGTACGATAAATGAATGAATGACCAGTTAAGCTAGAGGGACTAGGATCAGAGGCAGTTCCCGGAGAGGGGGATGTGGGTAGAACAGGCATTCCCCAGAGTGTCTCTTGAACTTTTGCTTCATTCTAGGCCAGAGTATGACACAAAGGCCTCCAATTTTATAAAGGGCCAGCAAGCAGAAATTGAAGGGAAAGGTGAGGGCAGGGGCAGGGGCAGTGGATGTGGGTAGCATGGCATGGCTCAGTGAAAATGCAGTAGGTGTTGCTCTGCAAAGATTTTGCTTCGTTCTTTTGTCTCAAGCGGCACAGCTTTTCCATTGTGACATTCTGTAACTTCTTGTGCAATGTTATTTTTACAACATGTAAGTAATTTTCCACATGGTCAGCCAGCTCCATCAAGTGCAATGGTGAGGAGTGGGACTCAGAATGGCTGGAAGGGCCCTGAGACCATCAGACGGGGAAGATGCGTGTCATTTGCATCCAGCACTGTCTCCTAGCTGCCCTTTGTGAAGGAGGCTGCTGGACTGTGACATACAGGATGTTCCTGTGTAGTTCTTTTTAAAGAAGCATATTTTTCCTCCATGTTAAAACTAAAATATGTGGCCTGTAGCTCAGAGCAGATGTTAAGAGCACATTCTCTCTAAGAGTTTGGGCTGGAAAATACTTTGAGATGAATGAAAATGAAAACATAACATACCAAAACTTAGGGGATACAACCAAAGCAGGGCTTAGAGAATATTCTAGCTGTAAACACTTATATTGAAAAAAGGAGAAAAACCTCAAATTAGTAACCTAAACTTCCACCTTGGGAACTAGGTGGAAAAGCAAGAGCAAACTAAACCCAGAACAAGCAGGAAGGGAAGGAGGAAACCAATAAGGAATAGAGCAGAAAGAAATACAATGTAAATAGAAAAAGATAGAGAAAATCAAGAAAACCAAAAGTTGATTCTTTGAAAAGATCAACAAAATTAACAGACCCTTACCTTGACTGACAGAGACAGAGAGAGAGAGAGAGATTGAGAGAGAGAGAGACAGACAGAATCAAATTACTAAAATCAAGAATGAAAAAGGGGATGTTGCTACTGACCTTGCAAAAATAAAAAGGAATATAAGGCAATATTATGAACACTTGTGTGTTAATGAGTTAGATAATCTAGATAAAATAAGCTGATTCCTAGAAAGACACAAATTACTGAAATTGACTCAAGAAGAAAAAGAAAATTGGAACAGACCTGTAACAAGTAAAGAGATTGAATTAGTGATTAAAAGTACTTGCCACAAAGAAAAGTAGATGACAAATGGCCTCACTGGTGAATTCTATAATATCTATTATTTAAAGAAGAGTTAAGCCCAATACTTTGCAAATACTTCCAAAAATGGTAAGAGGAGAGAACATTGTCCAAGTCATTCTGTGAGGCACTATTACTTTGATACCAAAGGTAGAACAAAATATCACAAGCAGAAACCAACATTCCTTGTAAATATAGATGCAAAATCCTCATCAAAATACCAGCAAACTGAATTAGCAACATATAAAAAGTATTTTATACCATGACCAAGTAGGACTTATGGCAGGAATGCAAGATTGATTCAACATACAAAAATCAACACATGATTTTGTAATATGCCATATTAATAGTATAAAGGACAAAAACCATGTTACCATCTTAATAGATAAAGAAAAAGCATTTGACAAAAACCAGCACCTTTTCATGGTCAAAACACACAACAAAGTAGGAATTAGAAGGAAACTCGCTCAATCTTCCAAAAAGTATATATGAAAACCCTACAGGTAACATCATACCTAAAGTTGAAAGAATAAAACTTCTCGCCCTAAGATAGGAACAAAACAAAGCTGTCCACTCTTGTTACTTGTATTCGACATTGTACTGGAGGTTCTAGTTAGGGGACTTAATCAATAAAAAAAAATGGCATCCATATATGAAAGGAAGAAGTAGAATGATCTTCACTTTCAGATAACATATTATTGAATGTAGACTATCAAGGGAATCCACAAAAACTCTTAGAGCTAACAATGAGTTCAGCAAGGCTGCAGGATATAAGGTTAATATACAGAAATTGGTTGAGTTTCTATATACTAATAATGAATAATCCAAAAATGAAACTAAAAAATAATTCCATTTACAGTAGCATCAACAAAAATAATATATGTAGAGACAAACAACAAAAGTGCAATATTTGTACACTAAAAAATATGCAATTTGCTCATGCCTGTAATCCCAGCACTTTGAGAGGTCAAGGTGGGCTGACTGCCTGAGCTCAGGAGTTCTCGATCAGCCTGGGCAACATGGTGAATCCCAGTCTCTACTAAATAACACAAAAAATTAGCCAGGCGTGGTGGAGTGTGCCTGTAATCCCAGATACTCAGGAGGCTGAGGCAGGAGAATTGCTTGAACCCGGGAGGTGGAGGTTGCAGAATTGATTGAATCCAGGAGGCGGAGGTTGCAGTGAGCCGAGATCAGACCACTGCACTCCAGCCTGAGAAACAAAGCAAGAGAGACTCTGTCTAAAAAAAAAAAAAAAAAAAAAAGCTGCAACACTGGTAAAGGAAATTGAAGAAGACCTAAATAAATGAAAAGACATCTCATATTCATAAATGTGAAGACTCAATATTGTAAGATGGCAGTACTACCCAAACTGATACATAGTTTTGAAATAATATAAAGTAGGTTCCCTAATCACAATGGAATGAAATTAGAAAATCCAAGCCAGGTTTTTGCAGAAACTGACAAGCTGATAATAAAATTCATGTGGAAATGCAAGGGATGCAGAATAGCCAAAATAATCATGAGAAAGAAGAACAAAGTTGGGGCATTCACACTTTTAGGTGTAAAAACTTACTACAAAGTGTAATAATAAAGATGGTGTGAAACTAGCATAAGGGTAGATATATAAATTAGTCAACACAGAGTCCAGAAATTAGCCCACATATTTATAGTCAATGGATTTTCAACAAAGGTGCCAAGACCATTGAATAGGGAATGAATAGTCTCTTCAACCAATGGAGCTGAGAAAATTGGATATCCATGCAAACGAATGAAGCTGGACTACTACTCATGCAGTACACATAAATTAACTCAAAATTTATCAAAGACCTAAACTTTAGAGCTAATACTATAATACTCTTACAGGAAAACACAGGTATACACGGCCTTGGACTATGCAATGATTTCTTACGTATACCAAAAGCACAAGCAACAAAAGAAAACATATACTTCATCAGAATTAAAGGACACAGTTAAGTGTTTCAAAGAACATTATAGAGAAAGTGAAAAGACAACTCAGTATATGAGAAAATATTTGCAAGTCATGTATATCTGATAAATATCTATTATCCAGAAAATATGAAGAACTATTATAATTCAATAATAAAAAGAAATAACCTAATTTTTAAATGCACAAAGGATTTGATAGACTTTTTTTTCCACATAAGATATACAAATGGCCAAGAAGTACATGAAAAGGTGCTCCAAATCATTAGTCATTAGTGAAATGCAAATTAAACCTACAGTGAGATACCACTTTCTACTCACTAGCATGACTATATTAAATGGAGACAATGATAAGTGCTGGTGAGGATATGGAGAAATTGGAAACCTTATACACTGCTGGTGGGAAGTCACATGGTGTTAATCATTTTGGAAAACAGTTTGAAAGTTCCTCAAAATGTTAAACCCATTAATTCCACTCTTGGTTACCTAAAAGCAATAAAACACACATCCACATAAAAATCTGTATATAAATTTTCCTGGCACAATTATTTATAATAGCTCAAAAGTGGAAACAACCCACATATTCACCCACAGATAAACAAATAAAAAAATGTATCTATACAATGGAATATGATTGATCCATATAAAGAAATCAAGCACTGATTCTCATTACAACATGGTTGAGCCTTGAAAACATTAAGTGAAAGAAATTAGACACAAAAGGCCGTGTATTATGTTATTTTATTTATCTGAGATGTCTAGAATATGCAAATCTGTATCCAAATCTACAGACAGGATAAGTGGTAAATGGAGAGTGACTGTTAACGGTTCCAAGGTTTCTTTTGGGGCTGATGATAATATTCTGAGATTAGATAGTGGTGATGCTTGCACCAGTTTGTGAATATGGTAAATACCACTGAGTTGTACACTTTAAAAACTGAATATCATGGTATGTGAATTATGTCTAAATTTTTAAAACTTAAAAAAAGAATAGAGTTATCTGTTTTGCCAGTATTAACTAAAATAGAGAAAGTCCAGAATATCGAGGCCTGTGGAATTGAAAAAGTTGACTGTTTCTAGTTTCCAAATAGTAAGAGATGGAAGTTTAAAAGGCTTTGCTTAATAAGGCCCAAGAAAATGTCTCAGTTGATTAAAATCCCAGCTCATGCCTATAATCCCAGAACTTTGGGAGGGTGAAGTGGGAGGATTGAGTCCAGGAGTTCAAGACCAGCCTGAGCAATATAGTGAAACCCCATCTCTACAAAAAAAATTAAAAATTAGCTGGGCAAGGTGGTGTGCACCTATAGTCCCAGCTACTTGGGAGGCTTAGGTGGGAGGATTGCTTGAGTCCAGGAAGTTGAGATTGCAGTGAGCCATGATCGTGCCACTGCACTCCACCCTGGGTGACAGAGTGAGATCCTGTCTCCAAAAGGAAAAAAAAGAAAATATCTGATTAAAGGTGCATTCCTTTGTTCTAGCTAGCTTCAAGATAGATACTATCACAGTAAAAGAGAGAGAGAGGGGGACAAGAAGATAAAAGATAAAACAAGTTGGAAAACTGTATCTTACAAAAGGAACCTTGAGTGTGGATATTGGCAAATAGATCAGATGCTTATCAAATTTTTGAGGAAACAGTATTGTCAAAGAAACCACAAGGCTATATAAAAAGCATAAGTCCGTTAGCTAAACCTTAAAGCAACCTCTGGCAGGAAGTTGCACATCCCCTAAAGAGAGTATTCTCTCCAACTCTCTCTTTACATATGGTCAAGCAGAATCAGGGTCCACTAGGAAGCCCCTCAGAATGTGGTGACAAGAATCACAAAGAACAGTAAAGGAGGGAGTTCCTGCTCTAGGCTAGGCAGCCTTTATAACATCTGCCCATTGGGAATTCAGCACTGTCACAGGCAGTGGCTTCTGTGGGTCTCTCAGTCTGCCCCTTTCTGAATGGGAGTTATCCTGTTCCTGTTATTGTAGTTATCCTATTCTTGTTCTATTATTGCATATTTGTATGTTGGCATGGTGTATTAATCTGTTCTTATGCTGCTAATAAAGACATACCCTTGACTGGGTAATTTATAAGGAAAGAGGTCTAATGGACTCACAGTTCCACATGGCTGGGGAAGCCTCACAATCATGGCGGAAGATGGCGGAAAAGCAAAGGGACATCTTATATGGCAGCAGGCCACAGAGCTTGTGCAAGGGAATTTCTCTTTGTAAAACCATCAGATCTCATGAGACTCATACACTGTCATGAGAACAGCATGAGGAAAGCCCCAACCCCATGATTCAATTACCTTCCACAAAGCCCCTCCCATGACATGTGGGAATTATGGGAGCTACAATTCAAGGTGAGATTTGGGTTGGGACATAGCCAAACTATAGCACATGGATATGAGGCAAACATCTTGCCTTTTCTGTTCACAGGTGTAAGAGAAGCCATGTCTTTTCCTGACAGAGAGGACTAAGAAATGCAGTGCTATAATAGATTGGACTTTGGACTGTCTTCTGTGAGGAGTAGTGGAAGATCCTCCACAGGAAGAAGGGAACAAAGGGATATTTAACGGCCAGAAGAGTGAACTGTGGTGGAGACTGTTACTGCTAACCAAGTTGGCTCACCATGCCCTCGTCTAAGATGCTGTCCAGTAATTTTCCTTTCTTGTAATGTCTTTCTGATCTTTAGGTATCAATGTTTTGTGGGCCTTATAAAATGAGTTTGAATGTTTTCTTTCTTCTATTTTCTGGAGGCCAGTAACACTTCTGCAGGCCAGTATTATTTATCCCTTAAATTTTTGTGAAGCCATCTGGGTTTTCTTTGTGGAAAGAGTTTTAAATTCAGATTTGATTTCTTTGGTAGATACAGGGCTATTGGTATTTTAAAATTTCTTCTTCTGGCAATTTTGACAAATTGTATTTTAAGAAACTTATATGTTTCACTTATATTTTCTAATTTATTATCATAAATATTGGCATATAGACTGCTGATTTATTGGCATAAAGTTGTTTCTAACATCCTCTAATTATCTTTTTAATGTCTGTAAGGCCAGTAGTGATATTCTCTTTTTCAAACCTAGTTTTTGTATTTATGTTTTTTTTCTCTTTTGCTCTCCCTTAAATTGTCTTGCCAGGAGTTTATTAAGCATATTAATTTATTCAAAGAATAAGCTTTTGAGTTTGTTGATTTTCTCTATTAAATATTTGTTTTCTATTTCATTGATCCTGCTCTGTATTCCTCTCTTCTATGTTTTGAGGGGGTTAGTATACTTTTAAGAAAAATTTTTCTTACATAGAGACAGGGTCTCACTATGTTTCCCAGGCTTGTCTCAAACTCCTGGGCTTAAGCAATTTTCCAGCTTTGGCCTCCCAAAGTGATGGGATCGCAAGTGTGAGCCACCATGCCTGGCCATTTTTCTAGCTTTTTGAGTTGAGAACTTAGATCATTGGTTGTTTTTGTTTTTGTTTTTTGAGATGGAGTTTTGCTCTGTCACCCAGGCTGGAGTGCAGTGGTGCGATCTTGGCTCACTGCAACCTCCACCTCCCAGGTTCAAACAATTCTCCTACCTCAGCCTCCTGAGTAGCTGAGATTATAGGTGGTTGCTACCACACCTGGCTAATTTTTGTATTTTCAGTAGAGATGGGGTTTCACATGGTGGCCAGGCTGGTCTTGAACTCCCTGCCTCAGATGATCCGCCTGCCTCAGCTTCCCAAAGTGCTGGGATTACAGGCATGAGCCACCATACCCACCCAGATCATTGGTTCTTAAGCTTTCTTATTTTTTAATATATGGACTGAAAAGTATATGTTTCCTTCTAGACACTGCTTTAGTGGTGTTATTGACTACATTGCCTCTCTTCTCCCCACATATCCAATAGTGAAAGACTTCTAATGACAGAAATGCAAATGGATCTGCATGAATCTCTGAGTCAGTGTCTGGAGGAGAGCCATGCAGGAGTGTGCCTCACATGCATTGGCTTGTAATATATGCAAGAAACATGTCTGTGATGTGTTGGACTACTTTCTTTCTTTTTTAAGAGGCTTGCTATGGCCTGTCCTATCCTAGCTGTTACAAGAGGGCTTGTTTTACATCAGCTCTTATATCTGTCCATATTGCAGTTTGCCAAGATTTCTCGTTGATTCCCCCAAACATCAATATTAGGGGATTGTTGTTGTAAGGGTTTTTCATGAAGATGAGGGGTATTATAGCATAGCACACAATACAAAACAACTTCACATTTAATATACATTCCCCTCCTTCCCACAGAGGATTCTTCATTGTCTGTCTTTCAGGTTTGGCCCTCACCTATTGTCAAGTTTTAAGGTCCCCTTCTCTATTTAAACCCTTTCCTCACGTTCCATATTCACGCTTCTTCCCACATGTCCTATTCCAAAGCAACCCAAAGTTCTCCAGCTTTGCTATTGTAGCTTTTCTTTACCTTGGATAAAATCAGATTCTTACTCAAGGTCTCTTTTCTACTGATCAAAGCATACTCAGATGTCTAGGGGGCAGAAATGGAGCAGTGGGAAGCCTGTTGAAGAAACAGGGCAGGCCCTCCTCAGCTGAGAGCTTGCTTCCCCAGAATCTAGAGTGGTATTTGTCTTTACTTTATGGCTACTTACTTACTTCTATGCTCTGGTTTTTATTGTTTTTATTTTATTTGCTTTATTTTTTACATGGTTGAAATCATGTTCTTGTGCTCTGCTTTTCTAACTTAATGTTTTATCACAAGCATTTACCATATTACTGTGTAATATCAGGAAACATCTGTTTTATATTCACATTTTTTTCCTATTTAAAAACGTAATTTTCAATCTTAAAGGATATGAAAAGAACATGCAACTTCTCAAAATTCTACCCCCTGGTCAAAACATTTAACCAATCGAGCTGCATGGTTTCAGCTGCTGACAGCTAGAAAGAAAGAAGAATATTTCTAAATATGTCTGTGGAGAGACTGCTTGGACAGAGCTGTCCCTGGCAAGACTATACTGGAGCAATGCTCTTAGTGGGACAGCCTAGTGTCCTGAGCACCAGGACTGTCAAATTTATGTGCATTTGGATGATCCAGAGCAATTGTGGTGGCAGAAGTCTGTTTGCAGAAGGATCTAGAAACCTCTTGGGAAAGGGTCTAGCCTGTGAATGTGGTCACTCTGGCCCAGCTTCAGAGGGAGGGGCTGTAGTAGAAAGTGAATAAAAACAGGGCAGTTCACTGAAATTGCTGTGAGAGTACAGGGCCACCATGCTTTGCATTCTCAGTAATGGTGACGTATAGGGACATGGAGGGGATGGTGGGAGGGATCTCTCTTCTTCATGGTAAAAAAGCTCTGGGACACAACTGCTGAGCCATAGCTGGATGAAACTACAGTGGTCTAGAGGAGGGTCAGAAAAGCTCCACACTGGGCTGCTGTAAGAACTGGCTATGAATTCAGTGTTCAGCCTGATTGAGTACAAGTCACCAGCTACAGAAAAGGCAAGGGAGGTCAGGGGGCAAAGGTGGTGAACCTTAGCACTGTTTACAGATCCTCACTGAGGAGGAAAGAAAGCTAGAGGGACAGGTGGGCTTGGTCAGGTACTTGTAGCCATCAGGTTCACAGGAGGCCTTGAGGTCAGGTCAAAGGCAGGAAGATCCTGTGCTGAAGAGTAAAGCTTGGAGAGGGGACTTATGAGATCTTGCAAGGGATCTGGAGACATGGGACAGGGCAATGTTTAAAAAGGCCTATCAGGACCACAGGAGTTAGCCAGGGAACATGAGAAAAATAAGTAAGATAACTTGGAATCTGGCTTCATTGGAAGCTTGTTGCATAGTCAGTGTAGCTGCTCTCTCGCCTTGCCCCTTCAGGCCCAGAAAGTAACAGCTCTGATATTATTAGCCCTTGAATCTTGCACAGACCCTCATTGTTTCCCTACATACTTACCACATCTTTGAAAATAGTCCTTTTATTAAATTGCCTATTAAATCAATTAGCCTAATATGAATGTATCATCTGCCTGCTGCTGGGACTCTACTGATGCAGAAGCCATTCTGTTGATGGCTCCAGGGGGACCCTCTGGAACTCTGGCTCTCAGTAACCAGCTCTGGAGATAAAAGATGGGGACTGGGGTTTAAATGGTGGACCCCTTGCATCACATAAAACTAAGGATATAGATTGTGACTTCATTGAGGTACTTCAGAGATCCCTGGTAGAAATTTAATAATACATTCCAGCCTAACTCATCAGGATGAGTAGAGATTAGACAGATCTGATTTGAGGCAGGAATGGGGTGCTGGTAGTAGAGGACAGGAAGGCTACAGTCAGATCTCACTCCAGGGCCATGATTATCACCTAGACTTATTCCTCTTGCTCTGTGGAGAGGAGCTGACCAGAAGGTCAGACCCTGGAAGAGGAAAAGGATTAAAGTTAGAGTCCATTGAAGAAGGAGTCGGGTGGAATGGGCGGTACCTGGCATTAGAGTGCCTACACAGCAAGTGGCATGAGTGGGCACCTCTATAATTTTGATGGAAGAAAGGAAGGTGCTTTCAGAGTAGCTGTGGGGAGGACTTTCTTCCCCACTGACGTTCAGAATATGTTCACATGGAAGGAATGCGTGAGATACACAGCTGGAAATGTTGAGAAAACACAAGAGCCTGGGCCTGAGGAATCTTAAAGCAGGTTTGTTATATATTTCATAAATGCTGGAAAAGTGACAGGATTTGGAAAAGTTAATGTAAAAACAGTACCACCCTGGAGCACTAAATCTGGTTTTACTTACCCAGGCCATCTGGTACTTCCCAGATGGCCAGAATTTATACATATTGAAAACCAAGCTTTAATGTGTAAACTTAACAGAATGGCCAATCACAAGTATGTGATAGAAGTAAAGTAGGGGAAGAAATGACTCAGGTATTATTCCCCTAAATTCTCCCAGGGCCTTTGCACATGCCATTGCCTTCCCAATGTCTTCTCCTTCCTCATATCCTGAAGAAGGTTGAGTTTTCTTGTTATGCTCTGGTATGGTTCTTGTATTTTTTTCTTCACAGCTCTATCATAGTTTGAAGTCATATGATTAGTGTCCTGTGTCATCCACTAGCTAATGACCTCCACGAAGACAAGGCTCTGCTCACCATTGTTGCTCTAGGACCCGGTGGCTGACCCCTGCTAGATGCTCAATAGATATTTCATGGATGACTGCATGAAGAACTTTTAAACCATGTCAAGTTGAGACTAGCTTCCCAAATTAGACAAGGTGACACATAATATATTAATATGATCTTGGTAACCTCAGGCCTGTGTTGTCTCCATTTCTCTGGGTAAAGACCTTTATCTGACACAACATTATCAGGAGGGGATCCTGCTGATGTCAAGACTTTATGAGGAAGGGTGGTGAAAACTTTGATCAGATCAAATCTTACCTTTAAAGCAGGAAAGACATACTTCTCTTTGCTCTCCCTGAAACTGCCAAAAGGTTTTTGCCTAACTCATAGGTCTTTGGACCTTGCAGCTGCTACAACTCTGCAAATATCATGGTGCATGGAGACCAACTTGGAGAAATTCTGGGGTTGTGAGGAAACCTAACTGTGCTGTGTTGATATCTTTATCTGCTTTATTTGATGCAAGCTTCTAGGTCTGGTATACTCAAGTTAACCATGAAAATCAATGGCAGTTATATTTGGAAAGGAAGACTATGCCTTGGTAAAGTTATAGGTGAGACACAAAAAATACTGATGTCACTGGTCAGTGATGTTAGAGTAACAATCTCAAGATTTCTGAGGATCTTGGCTCAGTAAGGCCAATGGGAGGTGTGATATGGTGGCTTCATTAAAAGGCCTTTGGCATGTGCCCTCTGCCTTTTATTCTTCATCACTTCCTCCTTTCTGCTCCGTGAAACATAGGTGTAATGACTGAAGCTCTAGCCACCGCCTCTTCCTTAACAAAGGAAGAGCTAATTCCTATCCCCACCCCCCCGCCACCTCCTGCCCCACCAAGGATGAGGGCCACACTTGAGGGATGGTAGAGTGGTGGCTGGAAGAAGTGTGTGGATTTTGTGGAAGAGCCTGTAATGTTCCCTATTTAGGTATAGGAAGTGGGAAAGAAACTTTTCTCTTGTTTAGGCCAGTATTACTGTGGGTCTCTGTTACCATCTGCTGAACTTAATTCCTGTGAATGTATTTGTGAGTACTAAATTATTGGTGCATCATAAGCTTTCACCATGTTCATTTAGATAAGGATATAAACTGCCGTAGGTGACTGGTAGTGATCTGGCTCCAGTGGGAATAGTCTGGAATGTGGTGGAGACATGAAATGTGGAGATGGGCCAGTGGCTGGTGCTTACCTTTAGGGAGCAATTGACAGATAGATAGTGATAGGTACTGATGACTTCTATCTGATTTATTTCTCTTTCTATCAGTGGTAAATACTGATGACTTCTAACTGATTTATTTCTCTTTCTTAAAGATTCATCCTTTGGATGAATTGTGAGCTGTGGAAATGATTGCTCACCCTGAGCTATTTGGGGCTTGTGTTCTTCTCAAGATTTCTGAGGACCTGGCTGGACCTTCTGTGTCAGAGTCCTCATTCTGACTTCGGGGCCTCAGTCCTGGTTTGGTGCTTATGTTCTTTATCTGGCTGCTGCCCTCCTTTCCTCTTCTGAGCCTGCCAGTGTGGATCATGACTCTTTCTTCTGTGTACCCCCAGGACACCTCTAAGCCACTTTGCCTGAAGGCTTGGGGACACTGGATGGTGGATAGAGAACCATATGCTCTGTCCTGTTCATACTTAATGTTGCAAAGAAATAGTGCAGTTCTGAAATAACAGTTTCTAAAAAAAATTCAAATTTTAACTTTTTTGTTCTTTTGATAGTTTTTTACTGTAGTAAAAATATATATAACATAAAAGTTGCCATTTTAACCATTACGCCATGTGTAATGGTGAGGTTTAGGCTTCTACCAAATTAAATTCTTTTTTTTTGAGACGGAGTTTCACTCTTGTTACCCAGGCTGGAGTGCAATGGCTCGATCTCGGCTCACCGCAACCACCGCAACCTCCGCAACCTCCGCCTCCTGGGTTCAGGCAATTCTCTTGCCTCAGCCTCCTGAGTAGCTGGGATTACAGGCACGCGCTACCATGCGCAGCTAATTTTTTGTATCTTTAGTAGAGACGGGGTTTCACCATGTTGACCAGGATGGTCTCGGTCTGTTGACCTCGTGATCCACCCGCCTCGGCCTCCCAAAGTGCTGGGATTACAGGCTTGAGCCACCACGCCCAGCCTACCAAATTAAATTCTTAAGTAGAGTCCTCTTTCCCCACCCAGAGATGTTGTAGCCTCAATGATGTCATAGATAGACTCCTCTTTAAATAACAGGAATTCAGGAACCTGAAAAATCCCCATGCTTTTCTCTGGTATATTTAAGCCACTCCTTCCTATCAGATGTCCCTGGTAGAATGCAGAGCTGTGAATGTACTGGGTGTTGCTGATGGTACTGTCGAAAGCTGATGGTGTCCAGCCCCTGGAGTCTGACATTCAACTGGAAAGCAACATACTTAATGTTGCAAAGAAGTAGCAGAGTTATGAAATAACAGTTTCTAAAAAAATTCAGTTTTTAATTTTTTTGTTGTTTTGATAATTTTTTACTGTAGTAAAACTATATATAACACAAGTTATACATTTTTTTAAGTTAAGTATGTGGCACTGTGGGACAGCAAGGCTACAAAGTCTCACTCCAGATTCAGCTTTTGACCCTACTGCCCATTGAATGGTTGGGTGAGCGGTTCTGAACAAGGCACAGGGAAGAAGGTAGCTCGAGGCTAGGAACACTAGAAGCTACAGCTAGGGAGGACTCTTGGGAAAGAATATGGCCTAAGGGGAGTGTGTGTGTGTGTGGTGAGCAGGTGGGCAGCAATGGGGGACACTGCTCATAGCCTCACCTGAGTTCTATTCTACCCACTTCCCTCTCCCTGCTTCCAAAATTTTTAGAGGGCTATGGTCAGGCTAGAATTTGAAGTCTGAATTTCAGATGATAAGGCAAAAGCGTTGAAGCAGATCGAAGGCAGATGATTTGGGAAATTCTGTTTGAAGCTGTGACTCTCATCTATGGATGTTCAGCTGCAGAGTGTCACCAGAATAATGTAATGTTTAGGCTGCTGGCAGCATTTTGGAGACTATGAAAGATGCAAAAACATGGAAACAAGATAGTGGTGACCTGGAGTAATAAACTCTACTTGTATAGCCGAGGATGATCTTATACAGAGTCCTGGCAAGAAGGTAGAGACAACAGATCATTCTTAGATGGAGTAAAGGACGGCTAACATCTAGACTTCAGTTTGATTCAGAAACCATGTCCCTATCAGCAGACAGCCATGCCCTGGGGGCACAAGCCCCCTGCCATACACTTAGATAATGAGAAAGGGTTTTGTGGTCACATGTGGTAGGTCCCAAGGCTCAGATCCCCACTCCTGATGCTCCTTCAGTCCAGTCCAGTGACAAGTGAGGGACTCTAAGCTCAAGGACCCAAGGTCCCCTAAAAGCGACTCAGCTTAGTCCTACTCCTGAGCCCTCTTCTTGTTGTCTCCTGACCTGGTGCCCAGGACAACCCCCTCCCCACTTCCTGCCGTAATCCTGAGTGCATGCCCTTTGTGATGAGGCCCAGCTGTCACTCACACTAATTTTCAAAGTGCTCAGATTTGGTTCTCTCCCTTCTACAAACCCATTTCAGAACAAAGGAACCAGATTTTAACAGTAAGGAGACTGCTATACCAATTGTCAGACTCCAGCTTGCTTAGGTCTGATAGACTGCACGGAGTTAAAATCCTGGGGAAGGAATTAGGCTCAAACTGGAGTGGAGGGGTGTGGGGAAGGCTTGTACTCCCATTATGCCATAGCATCAGGGTAGGCTGCAATACCCTTCCATGCGTGGAGCCCTGAAAATATCCCTGGTTATTCTTCTTTCAGCCATTGTGTACTTCTGATGTACCTATTTCTGTCCTACTGTCAGGCCATATGCCATGATTTCTGTTCACTCAATTAGAAGAGGGCTCCAGGGCACTTTGGTTTGAAGACTGGCTGTATCTGATGAGGCTTTGCTAAAATGACTCTGCTCTCAGAAGCAGAGTCCTTCTCCTATTGCCTCCTGGGGGGAGATTTGGGCCTCTGTGGCAGAGGAGACTATAAAGCAGGCTAGAGAAACTGGGTTTTCAGAGGCTGCCATGCCCATCTTGTATATATGTGCTGCAACCATTATTCAGAGGGGAGCCTGAGTCAGGGCATGGGGACAGAGACCCAAAACTGATATTGGCTTCCAAAAATGCTTGAATAACTCCATCCCTCAGTGCATTAGGAGTCAGAGTATTGTTGGAAGTAACCTGAATCTCTGGTCCAAGTGCTTTTCTGGGTGTTCAAAGGTCTGAATGAGTGGAGCATCGGGCCGATTGGAGGGGAGAAGCCAATGGCACAGGATGTCTGTCCCTGGTGGCTGAAGCTGGAGGAGAGACTGCTGGTAATGCTGCTGCTTGGGGTGGGGTGAGGGCAACAGTGGGGGTGAGAGGTGGAGGGTAAGGGGTGGGGGAGGGGGTTGTATTGGCAGAAGACTAGGTAGGTGGTATTCATGTTGAACTGAGGCAATGGAAGGGTTAGATTAAATCAGTGGTCTTCAAGGGAGGTGTAAAATAATCCTCTGAAATGTGAAAGAAAAATTAAAATTTTTATTTTTACTTTTTTTTTAGTCTAAAAATAAAAGAAAAACCTTTACCAGTGTTTGCTATCATACATTTTACCCTTACTCAACTCATGCATCGGGTGTCCGTGTCATGCATCGTATTGGAGGCATAGTCAGTGAAGAGAGGAGGTTCTACAACATGGGGGACCAAGAAGGAGACCATGCCACCCTCCCCAGCCTAGTTGCTTTCAAAGTGTATTGCTAGATGCTAAATGCTCAGAAATCTCTTTTGAGGCTTCTTACTTAATAGTAAAAGACAAAGTATCAGTTAATATCAATGGAAAAAACAGCTATTCTATTTGCCATGGTTAAAGTGACTGAGTTAATACAGAGAGAAGAAGGCAACACATAAAAATGTATTCTGTTGGAAGACACACAGACTTTAAAGAATAGGTTTTAGCACACACGGTGTGTTGTGCAGGTTGGCTGTATGGTTGGATGCAAGTTGCTAACACGTTTCACCTTGAGTCTTTGCTATGCGTTTTGGTAATGACATTCATAAAGAAATACTTTTTGTGACTTACTAAAGGAAAGAAAAATACGTTCTCAACAGAGAACAACTTATTTAGTAAAACATGCTGTGATTTTTATGGGTAAAAGTAAACCACTGAGGGAGTGGCTGCCCTCTCTGAAATACAAAACGGGGTGGTTCGTGTTTTGTATGACAAGCAAGACATGTAAATGCCATAAATTCAGCAAGACATGTAAATGTTTTCTTCTGCCACTTGTCTCTTTTATGAGAAGAGTTTAGTGAAAACCAGGTAACATAATTTGTCCATCTACTTCCCAGGATACAAATAGTTCATTAAGGCCTAGTAATACACTTTGAAAGCAAGGGTTTCAAACCATGGCAAAGAAGCCATGGTTCCCTTCTTTGTCCCCCTTGTTGCGGAACCTCCTCTTGTCCCTGACTGTACCTCTGATATGACACACGACATGGACACCTGGTGCATGAATTGAGTAAGGGTTCCATATAGTCAACATTGGTGAATGTTAATTTCTTTATTTTTAGATAAAAAATAAGTAGAAATAAAAGTTTTTTCTTTCACATTTCAATGGATCATTCTACACATTCTACCTTTTGAAGACGACTGATTTAATATAACCCTTCCATTGCCTTAGTTCAACATGAATACCACCACCAAGTCTTCTGCCTAAACAGCCACCTTCCCACCCCTCATCCCCTCCACCTCTCATCCCCACTGCCACCCTCACCCCACCCCAAGCAGCAGCAGCACCACCAATCTCTCCTCCAAAACTGGGGGTGGTCTGTGTTCTGGTCCATGGGACTACATGTGAAAGTCAGCAATCACATTATTCATTTACAAACTACGACAGGAAGTTGAAGCAAGAAGAGCACAAAATACTATAGGATGTCAATAATATGGTTAATAAAAAAATTATAGTGGAATCTTTATAGCACTTTTTATTGAGATATGGAATGAGACTAAACATCTTTTTTATGATTCAAAGGTTTACTGATCATCCCAAGGCAAACAACTTGAATGTTGTGAATTTAAAGATGAGTTTCTTTAACAAAGAACAAGGGCTCCAAATTTGCTGACTTCTGATGTGCTGGCCTGCGATTGTCACAAGTGTGCTACATAGCAGAAAGACACACACACACACACACACACACACACACACACACACACACACACGAGGGTGTCCTTTTGGGTAAAGGTGATATTTCGGTAACGAACTGACATAACAAATGTGGTTTAGAAGAATTGTGTTTTGGGGAAAGCATTTTGAAAATTGATGTTTGGAACTGTTTCCATTATCATGTGATTTTAATGCCAAAACAAAGCATGCCAGTGTCACCTAAACTCTAATAGGAACGATCTGCAAAATGTAGAAGCATACTTCTAAATACATTTTACAATATTCCAAATGTAGAGTTTCAAGTGTTTTAAAAGTTCCATTCGTTAAAAAGATTTGCAAGAACAGCTGAGGAAAACATTGAGAAAGTGGTTTTCACAGACAAAGAGTTTTCACATTTGCAAAATTGATAGATCAAATCTAAACAGTAAGAATTATGATTTAATAAGTACTAAGATATCGTTCTTCTATTCAGGTCTATTTAATCTTTGTGAGGCATCTTTTTCTTTTTCTATTTCTTTCTTTCTTTAAATAAGAATCGCCAGTAGGATCCAGTACTGACATTAACTGAACTTATAAGTACACTTTCTGGTCTCATAGAGTAGTAACTAAGATTCATTTAAATCATTGTTAATCATGTTGCTGTCACTGCTAATACTTTAAAGGGAAAGGAAAAAGGAATATGGCACCAGTCAGAAAAATGAAGCCATTTAAAATTATTCTTTCATCTTGACCATCTCCTCTAATTTTTTTAGTGTTCTTTATAATATATAACTCATTAATGCAGTCTCATGTGCATTGCCCTTATAAATACATGAATTGTAAGTATCAGACTATGGGGTAGAAGGAATAAAACTTGGTGCTTACACAAGACCACTCTGTGAACGTGGTTGACACAGTGAGGACACACAGTGGGTGCTCACTAATGAAGTTTCCTCTCCCAGCTTGGTGAGAGAGTCAAGAATGGCCCCCCATGGGCTGGGCGCGGTGGCTCAAGCCTGTAATCCCAGCAGTTGGGAGGCCGAGGCGGGTGGATCACGAGGTCAACAGATCGAGACCATCCCTGTCAACATGGTGAAACCCCGTCTCTACTAAAAATACAAAAAATTAGCTGGGTGTGGTGGCACGTGCCTGTAATCCCGGCTACTCGGGAGGCTGAGGCAGGAGAATTGCCTGAACCCAGGAGGCGGAGGTTGCAGTGAGCCGAGATCGCGCCATTGCACTCCATCCTGGGTAACAAGAGCGAAACTCCATCTCAAAAAAAAGAAAAAAAAAAAAAAAAGAATGGCTCCCCATCTGTGGCCTGGCGTGTGGGTGCAGGTGGGATCATTTCAATAAGACTGGAAACTAAGAAGCAGGTTCTGGTGTTTTCCTGGGAAGCAATGAGGAGTTTAGGCTGGACAGCTTCTGGGGCCTAGGAAGCTCTAGAGGAGATGTTCCCTAGGCAGTTAGATTCCCCATCTTCAGCAGCGCGGGGGGCATTCTGGGCTGGAGATGAAGTTCAAGAGTCATCATCAGGCAGGAGGTTGTTAAAACCATGGGAGTGGCTGAGATGCCCAGAGCGGGCCTCGGAGTGGGAGAGGGGGGCTGGCACGGTGGGACCCTGGGGTGGGACCACAGAGAAAAGCCAGGCCACAGAGTCTGATAAGCTGTAGGTACCCAGGTTTGCGAAAAATTCGGAGGTGGGGGCCACGGTGTCAACTCTGGAAACTGTGCACTCCAAGCATTCCAGGAAGGAAGACGTGGTCAGCAGGCTCAGATGCTGGGAAGAGGTGAGCGAGGGAGGCTGCACGGCACCCAGTGGCTTTGGCAACTAGGAGGTCATTCGGGACTTTGAGGGGCGGGTGAAGGCAGAGCGCGGAGGGTTGGAGAGGGAGCGTGTGCGTGTAGTGTGTGTGTGTGTGTGTGTGTGTGTGTGTGTGTGTGTGTGTGTGTGTGTGTAGGTGATCCAAGTGACCAGAAGGACGCCTGGAAGAAAACCGATGCTTGCGGGTTGCTGCAGCTACAGGAGGTAAGTCACTTGGGCGGGGCCGAGACCCCAGAGTCTCGTCCCGGGAAAAGTTCTGCGGGGAGGGGAGGTCGGGCCAGCCCGGGCGGCTGTGTGGGAGCCTGGCGGGGCCGGCGCAGTTGAGGTCCGGGGAGCCCGGCTGGCATCTGCCCCGGGCTGCGGCGCGGGCCCCGCGGAGCCCAGGTGGCGGCAGGCGCTTCCGGCCAAGGGCCCTGGCGGCAGCCGAGCCCCTGCTGCTCTCAAGTTTCGCGTTGGCCGCGCGGCCTGGGCGCTTCAGGTAGCGGCTGGCAGGCCCGCGCCCCTCGGCTCTCTCCGCTCAGCGCCCAGGTAGGGCACCGACGGGGGCTGCGCGCGGCTGGCCGGCTTCCTCCCTGCTGAGGCGGCCCCTCTCTCCCCCCGCGGGGCCCGCCGGGTCGGGGCCCCGCAGCGCTGCGCCCTCGGAACGCCCGGCGCCCGCGCCTGCTGCGGGTCGCGGCCAGGCCCAGCCCCGGCCCTGGCTGGCCTCAGTGTCCGGCAGCCCCTCTCCGCCCTGCCCAGCGCGTCACCTTTGCTCCAGCCCTGCGGCCGGGGCGCCCCCTTCGGACCGCGGCATGGCTCTGTCCTCCGAACCCGGTGAGTGCGCGCGAGGCTGCGCTGCTGACCTTGGACCAGCCCCGCGGACCCTGCGGCCCAGGCGGGAACCAGCAGTGCCCTGGGGTATGAACCGTGGCTCTCGCCTTCCGGCTTCCCTGCTCGCAGAGGCCTTGGCGCCAACCCCGGGCTCGTCCCTTGCCTAGTCTCCTGTCCCTGTCCCTGCGGTGGTCCGGGCTCCAGCGGCCTCAGGTGAGCCGGCAGCATCTCGATTCCCTGGCGGCCTAGAATGGAATCGCAAGGTTTCGAGAAATGAAGGGACCTGGGACTTTCCGCCCCTTAAGCGCCTGGGCAAGTTTCTGGGTGCTTGAGGACTGGCCAAATGTGAACAGCTGAGGTGGACTTCTACCTGGAGGCTGGGGATGGATGGACTGGATGATAGGGTGATGAGGTACTTTGAGTTCTTCATCCTTACCTCTTTGGCTCTCTCCGGGCAAGGGAGGTGTACAGCCTTGGGCTCTGGCAGTCTCCTTTCTGCCCTTGATCTTCTGGTAGCTGCTTTGCCAGCAGAGCTGCTAATGACTGGTCTAGGCTGGCAGAGGTCCCTGGGGAGAGTTTTGAGAGGCCTTGGAGTAGGAGAGGCTTGCTAACTAGAGTATCATTTCCCCAAACTGTATGTGGCTGAAAGCTTGATGGCGACACATTAGCAAAGGAGCTGGGTGAAAGCAGGCAGCACAAGGAGGGATTTTAGCATGGTCTTGAGCACTTGTTGGCTTTCCCTCTGGATGTGGTGACCAACATTTGGCCATCTTCATGGAAAGCTGCCTACAGCTGGAACCTGCAGCTGGAACCCGCAGAGGAGAAATTCCTTCCCTGGCTGTGCAGCATCAATGTGGAGTGTTAGTGGAGCCATTGAGCCAGGCAGACAGAGCCTCTGTCACTTCGCACCTCTGGAAGTGTTGACAGCAAGTCTGCAGTAGTTGGCCTGGCCTGGCTGAAGCTCCATGGGGCCTGGCTTGCTCTGAAGATGATGGTATGGGACTGCCCTCTGTATGAATAATGACACTTGCATGGGTGGTTGCTGGGAGACTCTGACATCTCAGCTCCATCCATTGCTCAGCTTGAGTTTTCTAAGTTTCTCCTAGCTCTCAGCTGGGTCAAGAAGTTCTTTGAGAGATGAGGCTTGTTTTTGTCTCCCCAACACTAGCTGGATCACTCTTCAAATGGTCTCAAAATCAATCTCAGCTCTTGAAAATGTCATGGGCAGACAACATGTAGCCTTCGGATTAACAGGGAGATACCCTTTCTCCTCTAAAGCTGGTCATTGGCCTCCATGATTCTTCCACCAGGTATAATCATCTCTTAGTTCTTCTGTATTCTGGTTGCATATCTAGGACGACAGACAATTGCTTTGGGCTTTTGATTTGTAAGGAACTGACTGGGGCATGGGAAGCTGAGCTCATGGCTGGAGTCCTGGCTGCACACAGTCACTAACAAGTACCATTCATAGGGGAGAAGGATGTTCCTCCTTCTGATCTGGCTTCACATTTAAATATGTTTTCCTTCTTCCTGCACCCAGGTAATAAAAACTTGGAAGAGTGCCAGGCACATGATGGTGCTCAATAAATAAGGTTGAATAAAAGGATTCAGTGTCTGGATCAAATTTCATGTTCATTTTCCCAGTTGTACTCTCTCGTATCTGATACCATAATGATGATAACAATGATGTTGGCAGATCATACTTATAAAGCACATACTCTGTGCCAGGTACCATTCTAAACACTTTATGTATGCTTGTTGTCATGGCAACTTTGAGATTGGCTTTTTATTATCCTCATTTCATAGGGAATAAAACTGAGCCACAGAAAATTTATTTAACTTGCCCAACATCATGCAACTAAGTGGTAGAACAGGATTCAAACCCAGGGAGTCTATTTTTTTTTTCTATTGGAGATGGAGTCTCACTCTGTCACCAAGGCTAGAGCGCAGTGACACAACCTCGGCTCACTGCAGCCTCCACCTCCCAGGTTCAAGCAATCAGCTTCCTGAGCTTCCTGCTTCAGCTTCCTGAGTAGCTGGGATCACAGGTGCCCATTACCACACCAGGATAATTTTTGTGTTTTTAGTAGAGATGGGGTTTCCCTCTGTTGGCAAGGCTGGTCTCAAATTCCTGGCCTCAAGTGATCTGCCCACCTTGGCCTCCTAAAGTGATAGGATTACAGGTGTGGGCCACCATGCTTGGCCCTAGTCTATTTTTAACCCTACATGGTACTGATTTTTGAGATTGCCATAGGTGGCAATCTATTATAATTAACTCATTCGCTCATTCATTGTTTTAGGCATTCATTCATTCAACAAATACTTGTTGAATGTCCACCATATTTCAGGTATGAGAATACAATTGTGAATGAGACAGGCAAGATTTGTCATGGAGCTGATATTTAGCCGGTGAATTCCCTTTGTCCAACTCCTTGTGTGAGTCACACCTCACAAATGAGAAGGAAAATGAACCCCTCTAGGCAAGCTCATGCCTGGCTTTTGGGGAGGAGAGTGATATCTTTCTTGATGAGACATAATTTGATTCCAGCCTTGCCTGGCTTTTAGAGTTTGTAAGGAGTGCTTAAGCAATAAAAGGGAATACAGTCTAGTCTCTTGGGCAGGAGAAGCAGGCCCTGTGTCTGGTTATCATAAATTGTCTTGGTGTTTGTTTGAAAGGGAAATAAGGCTTTGAGCTTGGGATCAGCGCTCTTCAGTTCACAGAGACATCTTGGCTGCAAGCAGCAGCAAGTTAGGCTCAAGGAGGAATTGTGGGGTCCTGAGAAGAACTTGCTCTTCTGAGACAGAGCTGTAGTTTTCTCCTAACCTGCCCATGTTCTGGAGGGTCTTCTCTCTCTTTGGCTTCAGCAAGACCCTTGGTGATTGTTACAACCTCTGACATCTTAGTGGAGTTGCTGCTGGTTTCTGTCTGGACCTAATGCAATGGGTCTCACACGTGTATCTGGGCTCCAGGAAAGCAGCTGTCTCTAAGTTGGAAAATGAAGACTCAAGGTGGAAAGTGTTTCCCAAAGCTCATGCCACGAGATATTAATAGGTGTGTTTTTCCTATGATAACAGTTCTAGGATGGTCAAATAAGTGTTTTGGGTTAAACAAAGGTAAGCAGCTTTCTTTCCTGCAGGGCTTCTCAGGTGTTGAATCTGCTAGTAGAAATTGTGCATGAATACTCATAAGGGACTATAGGACGCAGTGTTTTCCAAGCCTTCTGACCTTTCATGTTCTGCAGACTGCACTTTGAAAAATGCTTATTTAGACTAAGGCTGGCTGGGATCTGATTAAAGGTACAGAATAAAATTCTCTGAATTGTGTTGGATATAAATCCTTGGGCTGGAATCCTCCCATTGCAGTCCCCACTCTTATCTCCCCCTTCCTCAAAACACTAGCAGAAAAAAAAAATCATTTGCCCCTCCTCCTTCTGGAATAACAGTACTAAGGGCTTGGATTTTTTTCTCATGCTGTAAGTTCATTTAATTATTTAATGAATAAGTATTACCCTCCCTCTAGGTTGCTTGTAGCCTGCTGATTGCACTGTTTATGAAACAGCTGTGAGGACAGGTGGGTCGTAATCTCTGGGTAGCTAAAGCCCAGCAGCAGCCTGAGGATCATGTGTCAACCCTGTAATACTGCTCTGTGCACACAGGAATTATGATGTGGGCTCAGCAAGGCACAACCTCACGATTGGACATGAGGAGGTGACTCAGGCCCAAGTCAGGATTACAGCTAGCCTCCTGGTAAACAACCGACCCATCCTTCCTGGGCTCCTCTCCCCAGGATTTCAACAGCACCACAGAAATAGCCATTTTGCTCACGGTTATTTCCCAGACCCACACGATTTATCTAAGTCACTGGGAGGCCGTGTGTCTGTTCCAAGACTTCCCACTCTCCTAAAGGGCAGATGAAGATCAGAGCTTTGCACCCTGTGATGCCATTTTAATCAACCCTGCTTGGTTTTAGAGGACTGCTCCTGTGGGTCACTTAAGGCAGGCTCCACCTTCCCCAGGAGGAGTGGCAGAATCCAGCCAGCGCTCCGAGCTGGAGGCCCACGTGGGAGCCGCCAGCGGCTGTAAGCAGGGGAGGGTTTGGGGTAGGCTCTGGTGGGTCAGCTGGGGTGTACTCCTTTTCTTTGTGTGTGGTTGGGGGCGGGGGTTCTGGTAAAGCTTCTTAGGCTTCGAAGCCACCTGTGATGTGGGCTTTTTCAGTGAAGAAAGGAAGGAGTGGGATGGGGCTGTCAGGTTTTCATCCTAGCCTGCCCCTTCTGCTGTCTGTCTTTGAGCTGAGGCAGTTCCCTCTTCCTGAGTCTCTGTCCTTCCCTGGGAAAGATAGAAGCAGTTCATGGTCCTTCCCTTCCAGTGGAGGAGGAGAGGGAGGGGATTGTATTAGCAACTGGGATTGAAGCTTTCCCTGTCAGTTCTGGGGTGCCCTCAGGAGAGTTGCCTTAGGGGGGGCTGTGCCTGAGACAAATCCCCTTGATAAAATGAACACAGTTGCCAGGCCAGGCCTGAAGTGGGTTCAGAACGGCAGCAGCAAAGGTGATGGTATCGCTCGTTGCTCCTCGGCTTTCAGGAGGAGGCTGGGCGTTAGAGGGAAGCTGTGGTTTACTTCCTGCAGCTGGGTAGGATGGCTGAGTTTACTGTTGTTATGTGTACGCCGCCGCCTTAGTTTCTTCTTGTGAGAGCTGTGAAGAGGGCCAGGACACTGTATTCAGGATACCACAGCCATTTTGCCTTGGATAACTGGCATTACCTGGGGACTTCAGGGCTCCTGGAAATTTTCCACTTGTATTTCATATTCACGGAAGAGTTTCCAGCCCAGGCTTTTCCTGCTCTGGCTCACTGCTGCTGGCAGATATGCAAAACAGAGACCTCCCACCACAGCCGGCAGACAGAACCCAGCCAGTTGTAGGCACACACTGACTCAGCTCAGCCTCCTGGGCGGCAGGCAGCACCTGGTCTGGGTGCATTGCTTGTGTGGCATCCTCAGAACCAGTCATGGAGCCGGGCTCAGGTCTGTGTCGGGGCTTCTGTGAGGGGAGACTGGCAAAAGTAGGAACCAGCTTCCTTTGTGTAAGAAGGGGATTTCAGTGGCACTGAGCTTCCTTTCTGGAGGAGCTGTGGCACCATGAAAAGTTACTGTTTGTTGAAACTGGCAGTGTTTTAGAACTTTCTAACTTTAGGACACTTCTTCAAGCTCATCGGAGCGTGTTGCATGTGACAGTGAGATAAGCTGTATCACTGGCTGACTGATGCCGGTGAATTCACAGTTAAGCCTCCCAAGCCTGCTGGCTTCAGCTGACAAATGATTGGAAGCCAGGCATGAACAGGCAGCTGTAGCTGTAGCTCTGCTTGGTATCTGTAGAGTGGGCTTTCCTTGGCATGCCTGACCTGGCAGGTGTCTGGAGGGTCTGAGAGAGGAGACACACTGGAGGGACAGGTTGGCAGGCGGGAGCTGTCTGCCAAGGACATACAGAAGGCAGCAGATGTGTGGGCAGCTACTAAGGCTCACAGTACCCCAAGTGGGTTACTTGGTTCATACTAAGATATAGAATGAATTCTTCTGTTGTCTTCGTTTCTTGCTTTGTTTTTTTTTTGTTGTTGTTGTTGTTTGTTTGTTTTTTTGAGACAAGGTCTTGCTGTTACCCAGGCTGGAGTACAGTGGTGCCATCATGACTCACTTCAGCCTCCACTGCCGGGGCTCAAGCAATCCTCCCCCCTCAGCCTTCTAAATAGCTGGGACTGCAGGTGTGCACCACCACACCTGGCTATTTTTAAATATTTTCTGTAGAGACAAGGTTCTGACATGTTGCCCAGGCTGATCTGGAACTCCTGGCCTCAAGCGATCCCTCCTTCTTGGCCTCCCCAAATGCTTGGATTATAGGCATGAGCCGTTGTTCCTGTCCTTGGAATGAATTCTCTACCAACTATTTGAGACTCTGGTAGTAGTTCTGCAGAAGATTTATATGGGTTCTGTAAAACAAAAAGCGTTCTGTATGGTAATACAACTCTATGATCCTGGAGTTTTTAATGAGTCTTGTGAATGTGAGTTGAGGGGCTATGGAATGCAGCATCTCCCAAAAACTGACCACAGGACCTGTTTTACCAGCAACAGGTATCAATTTCTTATGACATCCAGTTTGGGAAAGGTAGATTTGGGAAAGCTAAAGAGAAAGGAAGATCTTTTATAGAAAGCTGTGTCCTGAAAAGTATGTTTAGTTCACTGGAGCAAGCTAAAAATGCTTTGTATGCTGGGTGTGATGGCTCACATCCATAATCCTAGCACTCTGGGAGGCCAAAGTGGTCAGATCATTTGAGGCCAGGAGTTCGAGACCAGCCTAGCCAACATGGTGAAACCACATCTCTACTAAAAATACAAAAATTAGCTGTGTGTGATGGTGTGTGCTTGTGGTCCCAGCTACTCAGGAGGCTGAGGGAGGATCACCTGAGCCTGTGAGGTTGAGGCTGCAGTAAGCTGCGATTGTGCCACTGCACTCCAGCCTGGACAACAGAGACCCTATCTCAAAAAAAAAAAAGTTTCATGAACAGACATGGCAGGATCTGGCATAAGAGCCCTCAGACATCAAGGACTTCCCTCCCACTCAAATACCCATCACTGAGGGAGCCTGGTGGGGGGTGTCTGGGTCATCAGGCCTGTGTGTGTCTGTGGGCGCAGAGGAAGTAGGAGGGTGCTGGTGGTGGTGAACGGCTTCTGTCCAGGGTAGGAGCTAACACAGAATAGGTCTCAATGATGAAACTCCAAACCTGGCCTCTCACTCCTGTGGGTTAGGTAAGAGGGGGCCTTAATGGCCAAAGCCTGCCAGAAAAATAAGTTTGATTTGTTTTTTTATTTCTCTCTCTTTTCATGGAGTCTTAAGTCTACTCATTTTCTTTCTATTCTCTTTGTATTTGCTCAAAATGGCATTATAATAGCATTCATCATCAAAATAAAATATCCTCTTACACACAGGCAGCCCTGCCATCTGCTCATTTTGAGTGTGTGAATCTCTTGCAGGCCTTGTCCATAAAGGGTTGCATTTTCCTATCTCTTTAAAAAAAGCATGGGTATAGTTTTATGTATTAATTTTTTCATTTACTGTATTTTTGTGTTTTTTTTTTAAAAATGTGATTGCACCGTCCTCATAATTATAATTCTGATTGCTTAACATCTTTTTCAAGTGGGTATGCTCTAATTTGGGCATTTTAAAGCTGTTTATTTAAAGAGTATAGGTAAATATCCTCATGCTTTTCATTTCTAAGATTCCTTTTTTTAAAGAAATTTCTAGAAGTGAAGTTGCTTAATCAAATGGTGTGGTGCTTTATGGCATTTGTGGCCTTTTGCCTGGGCCTGTTTGATGTCCTCTGAGATGCGATGTGAGGTTTTGGGACAGTGCCCTTGACTTATGGCCTTGGAGTAAGGGGGGAGGTGAGGATCCAGTTTTGTTTCAGCCTGATGGAGCCTCCTGGGTCTGGTTCTTTGTGCTGTTCCAGCCTTTCTCTCCCTTGCCACCTTCTCTGATCGCCTCCAGCTTACCCCCTCTCTGCTATCAAGACATGGAAATCTCTACAGTCAGCCTTGTTCCTCTTCCTCTTTGCAGAGGCCAGGACTTGCTGCCTTGGTGTCTGCTCCCCAGACAGTTATGTGCTGAGATGCTCTTCCCCACTAGCTCCCTCCCACTCCCCCCATCAGGGAGAAGCAGGTCCTTGGGTCTCAGAATTAAGGGAGCCACAGACTTCGCTCTGACTGCCTGTTACTAGCCTGCTTTCCTCCTTCCTGTCTGTGTCATGACTTAGCCCCACATGCCACTCAGAGCAGAAAGCCCTCCTCAGGCACCGGAAATCTCTCTGTACCTAGAATTATGCCACTTAGAGCTGAGAGGGCCTTAGAGACCACTTAGTTCAATCCCTTTATCTCACAGATGAGAACATTGTGAGGCTGGAGAATGACTGTCCCAAGATGGCCGAGCGCGTTCCCCTCTCCTGTAGCTGCACTTCTCCCTGCCAGACGGCAGCAGGGCTCTGTCTCACTTCCATCTTTATCTGTCTGGTCCACAAAACCGCTTCTCTCTTTAAACCATTCTTAAAGAAACTGTAGATAGACAGGAAACTTCTCTTCCAGAGCTGTTCCCAGTGAGGGTGGCTTATTGAAAAGGGTGCAGTATTCCATCCATTCCACAAATGTTATGCTGGGGACTGTAGGGAGCCCCTGCTTGGACACCTACATGGACAAAGAGAAGCAGCACATCATGGTGGGTAAGGGCACAGATGCAGGAACCAGGGTTCAGATCCCTGAGCTGAGAATAAGAGAGGAAAGGGATGGAGGAGAAAGGCGGAGAACAGCACGAATCTCTGCTAATTTATTAAAAGTGTGACCCTGGGCATGTTAGCTCTCTATGCCATCATTTTCTCATCTGTCAAATGGAATAATAAGATTAACTGAGTTAATAAGTATGAAGTTCTTTGCAGATATATATATTTTAAATTGAGACGAGATCTCACCCTGTCTCCCAGGCTGGAGTGCAGTAGCGCATTTGTGGCTCACTGCAGCCTCAACCTCCCTGGCTCAAGAGATCCTCCTGCCTCAGTCTCCCTAGTAGCTGGGACTACAGGCATGCATCACCATACCTGGCTAATGTTCTTTTTTTTTTTTTTTTTAGCGATGAGGTTTTGCCATGTTGTCCAGGCTGGTCTCAAACTTCTAGGCTCAAGCAATCCTCTCGTCTTGACCTCCCAAAGTTCTGGGATTACAGGGGTGAGCCACCACACCTAACCTCGGAGTGTACATTTTTGTTTTTTGTTTTTGAGGCAGAGTCCTACTCTGTCACCCAGGCTGGAGTGCAGTGGCGCTATGTTGGCTTACTGCAACCTCTGCCCCCCAGGTTCAAGCGATTCTCTTGCCTCAGCCTCCCAAACAGCTGGAATTACAGGCGCCCACCACCATGCCCGGCTAATTTTTTTGTATTTTTAGTAGAGATGGGGTTTCGCCACGTTGGCCAGGATGGTCTTGAACTCCTGAACTCAGGTGATCCGCCCGCCTTGGCCTCCCAAAGTGCTGAGATTACAGGTGCAAGCCACCATGTCCAGCCAGAGTGTACATATTTAGTGCTATATAAGTTATTTCAAAAAAGGAAAGAAATAAGAAAATGGAGAAAGCAACCAAGCAAGAATGAAACCCAACCAATCAAGCAGGTGATTGAGGCCAGTGACTGTTAGTAAAGAACCAGTATGTGAGGAGGTAGATATCAAGAGCTGCTTTAGGGGAGTGAGTTTTCAGCTGGGTAAAGAGTGTTCCTGTCCTAAAACCTATATTTTATTTGCTGTGTCTCATAGAGGGTTCTAGGGGCTTTGGAACTGTAATTGCAGATTCTTTCTCTTCAGCAAAAGGCCTTGTTTTATGTCATGAAGAATGCAGCTTTGGCTTTCCCAGGGCTCTGCTGTAATCTTGTGGGACCTTAGCTGTTAAAGCCTCTGGGCTTTGGGCTTTCCCTCTGTGAAGTGGGGGAGTGAGGTTTGATTATCGTTTCAGCTATAACAGTATCCTCATTGTCTGGAGGAGGGAGAGCTGAACTCTCTCTTGCCCCTTCTCAAACATGGGAACAAAGTCAGGAGGCCAGGGCTGCCAGTATGCTGCAAATTCCCTGAGCTTGGAAAAATGGAAGCTCACCTAGTTAAACAGTTCATTCTTTGAACTTTGAACACTTGCTTTCTCCTGACACGTAAGTGCCCCACGTGCTTCACATCCAGTTACTTATTGAGCTAATTTTGAAATTGGCATGCTGGGTTTGGTCTGGGGAATTCCTAAGTAGACACCTGGCCCCAAGTACCAGGTAGGCCTGGCTCTCTCTCCAGTGCCTTCCCCCGATGCTGGAGACTCAGGGCATCTGCAATTCATGAAGTTAATGCTTGTCCTTCCTTTGCTAGCCGAGATGCCGCGCCAGTTTCCCAAGCTGAACATCTCTGAAGTGGACGAGCAAGTCCGGCTCCTGGCCGAGAAGGTGTTTGCTAAAGTGCTCCGAGAAGAGGACAGCAAAGATGCCCTGTCCCTGTTCACTGTCCCAGAGGACTGCCCCATCGGGCAAAAGGAAGCCAAGGAGAGAGAGCTGCAGAAGGAGCTGGCAGAGCAGAAGTCTGTGGAGACGGCAAAAAGGTGTGTTCTCAAGGCTTGGCATTCGTGTACATAGAGTCATGCAGACCCAGGCAGGCTGCGGGTGTGTGTCCTAAGATGAGGCACCTCATGGGGACTGGTATGTCCCTGGAGCTGTGTTGGTTTCTTAACCAAGACCACTTAACTCACTCTTACTTATTGAGGGATGCCTCGGTGCCTCTGTTGCACTGAAAAGATCAAAACCCACTTCGTCTGCTGCTGTTTTAATAACAAACGCTGTGCAAAAATATACACCATTTCCAAACGGCATTTCTCTTTTCTTTTTGGAAATTTGAGGATTTCTTAGAAGGCATCAATTGAACTTCTTTTAATCACTTGACAAGCATTTTGCATTACTAATGAACACAGCTTAATATTTGCCGAATGCTGTGCTGGGACTGGAGATGTTATAATGAACAAGATAGGTAGAGTCCCTGGGTCTAGACAATAATTAAGTAACTGGACAAATTAATTAAAAACTACAAGTTATGGTAAGTACTGTATCAGTCAGGGACCAACCAGAAAATCAAAAACTAACGAAGTATTAGACTTTTAATGCAGGGAATCGGTTACACAGGTGGTAGAGAGCTGAGAAGCCAAATAGGGGAGAGAGGCAGCTTAGAGATTAGACACAGAAGGGAGCAGCTACCACCCAAGACAGGAGAGACAAGGTGGGGTCACCCTGGGGAAGGTGGAACTGTGATGGCCTTTCTAGTGGAAACTGGAGCCAAGTGGGAGAGGTGGAAGCTGCAGACATGCCTCCCAAGGCAGAGATGGGCGGAGGCAATACCTAGCTTGACATTTCCTGCACCTTCCAGGTTCCTCCAATGGCTATGGGCCAAAGCTAGCCAGAATCCTGCTGGCACACTTGGGAAACACAGGAGAGGATGAGGAATGGTTCTGAAGGCAAACAGCCTCAGGAGCAGCACAAGTGCTATGAAAGAGATGAGTAAGGAGGAGATGGGGTTGGGGAGAAAGAGGGGGGAAAGAAAATCCTTTTTTAGACAGGGAAGTCAGGGAAGGTCTCTCCAAGGAGGTGACATCTTAGCTAATGCTTCAGAGTCTGAAGGAGCCAGCTATGCAGCCTTCCAGGTAAAAGAGTCAGCTAGGGCAAAGGCCCCCCAACTCTCTTCCAGGAGGTCCATGTGGTTAGAGGTCTGTTAAAGGAAGAAGTGCTGTGACCAGGGCTGAAAGACTTTTGCGGCCCAGATCAGACAGGCCTTGTGCTACCTGATAAGAAGTTGGGATTGGAGTCTAAGTGTAATGAGAAGCCCTTATCCTTTCACAGTTTATCGCACCCCGGCTGTATCTAGTTTTCCACCTGCCCAGGACCCTGCAAACATCAATATTTGACATGTAGATCTTTGAGCCCTCTCAGACCTAGTTTGTGATCAGACTAGATAGTGCCTCAGTGTAAAGGCAAGTCTTTCCCTTTCTTGGTAGTATAGAAGCTCAGCATTTCCTTAACTCGTTTAGAAAGAAGTAAAAAGTTGACTACTGGTGTAAAGGCAAGAACAGAGCTTCACTGCTCATAAGATGCTTTCCTTCCTTGAAAGGACTGCGAGCCCATAAAGGCAGGAGTCATAGGTGCCGCTGGTAACCTCTGAGTGCCAGTCTTGTGCTGGATGGGGTGGGGTGGCCCCAGCCCCAGCAGTGTGCTCATCCTTGGAGGGTCAAGAAGAGCATGACTATAGAGACTATCATTCTCCATGGGTAGAACAGAAGGTCTGACTTCATCAACTGAATGGTCTGCAGGACTTTCTGTGTGTTATAAATGGAGCATTTGAGACCCCTAACAATGAGAGGAAAAGGAATCCTGGCATGTTTTTATTACCAAGAACAATAAATTTCTGGGACCAGTTTCTACTACAGAGTGACACTGGGCCTGAAATCTGCTGCAGAGACTGTGCTCTTCTCAATGGCCAGACTCAGGCAGGGCAAAATGGAAAATTTCTTACTCTAAGTCTGAATGGTGCTCTGTGGTTTCCAGAAATTCCCCTGCAAACTTCTCTCCAAAAACTCTTGCCTAGGCTGTGGTGTCTTAGTTTGCATCTGTCTGCACCATTTGACTAGAAGCTCCTTGAGGACTGGATCCAGTGTGGACCTTAGTTGGTGGGCAGTGGGTATGCGGCAGAGGAAGACATCCTGCCTCCCCATTGCCACCATGGACACCACATCAGGGTAGCTGCAACTTGTTGGACCCCCCTCTCACTGGCATGCTCTGTGATCTTGGACAAATTGGGAAATCTCTTTGGGTCTCAGCTTCATCCTCATCTATAAAGTAGAGATGATAACAGCTACCTTCATAGGGATTGTGAGTAATGAGGGAATCCACAGGTAAAAGGCTTAGGACAGTGTTGGGTTACAGTGCACCCCGAGTAAATGGAAGCAATGTCTCCGACTTCCTGCTGCTGAGACAGGCAGCCATAGCAGCTCCTGCCATCGAGTGCTTGCTGTGGACTAATTACTGATCTGTGTAGGTTGCATTCATCCTTTCATTCTCACATCAAGCTCATCAAATGGATATTCTTAGTATTCTGATTTTGCAGATTATGAAACTAAGGCTCAGAGAAGTCACATTTACTTTCACAAAGACACATAGTGAGTAAATGACAGAGCAGGAACTAGAGCCCACATCTTTTGAATCTAGACCCCACACTTCAACCTGGAGGATATTCCCTCTTCAGGCAGGGGTACTGTCTTTGGTTCTCTGGTCTGTAGACCCTGGAATGACACTAGGTGCTGCCCCCTAGCATGTAATTGCTGCTTCAGAGTGAAATGGAGGGAAGCTGGCCAAAGCTCCCCCTCTGTCCATTGGCTTCTTTCCTGAAGGAAAGCCTGGTCCCTGGACTGTCAGAAGCCCCAGCATTCTCTTCTGGGGTCTGTGCACACCCAGTTTTGTCTTTTAGTTTCTCTGCTCACTAGAGGTGGCTTTATATGTAAACATTTGAAAGTTAACATTTTCCTGGAGGACACCCTCTTCCTATTGCCCCCTCCATCTGCGGCACCTCCCATCTCATCTCCTATTTATTCTTACTTTACACGGAGTTCTCTAACCTGGCTATCTTGTTTCTTATCCTTTGGCAGATTTAAAGAAGCAAATTAGAAGTAGGGAGAGGGGCTTCTATAGGCAGTGTCACAGAGGTGATTGTGGTGATTATAAGCCTGGGCTTTGGGGTCAGACCTGTTAGGTTCAAGTGGCACCCCTGTCATTTACTACTGAATGGCCTTGGTCAAAGCTCATGACTGCCTGAGCTGGTTTCCTAAACTGCAAATTAGAATAATAAAAGGACCTACCTTGTGAGAATTAAATGAGCTAATACACAAAACATCCTTAGCACAGGGCTTGGAGCACCATTAATGGTCCTGTTTTGTTATTGTTGTTATTTGACAGTCAACAGAGAGAGAGGAAACGGTAATTATGAAAAGCAGACACAAGAATTTGAAGCACAGTAGTTTAGGGATAAAACACCTCTGAGATCATGCCTGGATAATACAGTGATGATCCTGAGTCATTGAGAGAACTTTAAATTATGTTCAGCATGCTTTGAGGAAGAAAGCAGGAATTATATATATATATATATGTCAGAAAATTGTTTTTTTTTTTTAAATTAGGATATAGAAGGGGCAAACTTTGTTAGCTGAAAAATTTGGTTATTTAGAACAGCCATTTCCCTAGAATATTTTGAGTGAAATTGAGAAAAGATATGCGTTATAAATTGAGCATAGCGTAGCTAAAGTGTTGCTAAGTCACTTTATTTTATGAAACGTGTAAGAATGGGCAACTTTTAAAAAAGTCAGGGTCATTGACATAGGAGCTTCCTTTGAAACAGTCAATTTATCCCCTTTTAAAGTCAATCTATCCCCTTTTAAAGTTAGGGAGAGATTGGGCTGGGTGTGATGGCTCATGCTTGTAATCCCAGTACTTTGGGAAGTCAAGGTGGGCAGATCACCTGAGGTCAGGAGTCGGAGACTAGCCTGGCTAACATGGAGAAACCTTGTATCTAGTAAAAATATAAAAATTAGCTGGGTGTGGTGGCGCACTCCTGTTATTCCAGCAACTCGGAAGCTGAGGCAGGAAAATCACTTGAACCTGAGAGGCAAAGCTTGTAGTAAGCTGAGATCGCACCACTGCCCTCCAGCCTGGGTGACAGAAGGAGACTCTGTCTCAAAAAAAAAGAAAAAGTTAGGGAGAAATTGGGAAGCTGAGGTGGGTGGATCATTTGAGACCAGGAGTTTGAGACTAGCCTGGCCAACATGGCAAAACCCTGTCTCTACAAAAATACAAAAATTAGTTGGGTGTGGTGATGTGTGCCTATGGTTCCAGCTGTTTGGTAGGCTGAGGCACAAGAATTGCTTGAACCCAGGAGGAGGAGGTTGCAGTGAGCTGAGATCATGTCACTACATTCCAGCTTGGGTCACAGAGTAAGACCCTGTGTCAAAATAAAAGTAAAAATATAAACAAAGTTAGGGAGAGAGATTGTAACACTTAACAGGTAGTACAGATTGTACTTCATTTTTATCCCTGGGTCTTTAGGAAGGAAGGGCAGCTGGGAAGGATTGAGGAAGGGAGAAGTGAAGGTGAATGATGGGACATGAGTGGAGATTACAGTGGTGGGGGGGTTGGGGAGACATGAAGATGGGGTCAGGTTTCTAGAGGGGAGCTCAGGGAGAGACAGGGTGGGGCTGTCAGTTTTCACAAATGACTGGCTGCAAAGTATTAGTATCAAAGTTACACCCACCTTGCCAGGATGCTGGTCATCTGGCTGGGCGTGCAGAGTGAGTGGTCTCTGTGGGCCCTTGTGCTCTCTGCAGGGACCCCTCTTATAGTGCCCATCATGCAACATATTTCATGAGATAGGCTGGGACCTCTGGTCTCAAGTACAGAGAAGGTACCAGCTCCTCCTGGTTCTCTCCATAGATGGGAGTCCCAGTTCCAGGTGATCCAGTGCCGGGGCGGTGTGAGCAGCAGCAGTGAGAGCCTGTAGAAGTGGAGGATGCCTTCCTGCCTAACAGCATTCAGATTCCCATTGTTCGCAAAACCCTGTGCTGGTTTGTGACTGCTACTTCCAACCTTTAGGTTAACAATTCTCATATGGAGGGGCTGCTACAATGAGCTAAGTGGGGTGGCGGGGGAGGAGTTCAAACCAGCCTCCTTGTTCTGAAATATCCCCCCTTTGACCCCATTGTCCACTGCTCCCACCCCCAGTCTGGATTAAGTGTCTCCTCTGGGATCCCAAAATATCCAGGGCATCTCATTACACCAACCACATTGTATGATAACAATCTGTGGAACTGTCTCGTGCATCTTGGCCATCACAGTCAGCCCGTGGAGGCAGGAGTTATATTTTATCTACTCCTCTACCCCTAGAGCCTGGCACACAGTAGTTCATTGAATGAAGTGGGGTCTGTGTGTGGTCCCTAGCTCATAGTACACATTTGAGAGCTTGGTGAAAGCTTGGCTCTAGTGCCCCTGCCTGCCTGGTAGTCATCCGGGCAGACCACACAGGGCAGTGGGCTTCAGATGGCCCCTGGGGAGATGCTGGCTGTTCACTAGGAGAGCAAGGAGGGCCCGAAGGGTTCCTCACTTTAGCATATGAGTGCTGTACAGGGAAGGCCCTGGGGAGCCTGATTCCTTAGAGTAGAGGATGGCTGGGGAGTGCAGCAGGGTAAAGGAGGAGACTTAGTGATTGGCAGGGGCAACCAAGGGCCCTAGAGCAGGTGGGGCACCAGACAGGTGCTGGCAGGTGAGATGCTTAACAACAGCCAAGGTGACCGGATCACCTCTTTGTCTTGGGGGCCTGGATAGCAAGAATGTCCTCATGTGTTAGGAAGTCCATCTATTTTAGGGATGATAAAGCTGCTCCTGGCCCTCTGGGCCCTCAGGCTTGGCCTGGAGCTGGTGTCATCATGGCCCCACACTCTGCCAGCTCCTTGGCAGGAGTATGCTTCTGCCAGGTGCAAGTATGGGTTGGGAGGGAGGGGGTGTGCCAGCTGTGACTGAGAAAACACTGGTGCTCCAGGGGCTAGTGCAAGGTACAGCAGGTGGGACAGTGGACACACAGACCTTGGCCCATCGGAAGGAAGTGCTTTCTAAGAGGGGAACCAAATCAGTTTTGTTTACACACACACTCACAGACACACTCACTCATTGTATTAGTTTGCACTGCAGTAAAGAAATACCTGAGACTGGTAATTTATGAAGAAATGAGGTATAATTGGCTTATAGTTCTGCAGGCTGTACAGGAAGCATGGCAGCATCTGCTTCTGAGGAAGCCTTAGGGACCTTTGACTCATGGTGAAGGCAAAGCAGGAGCAGGTATCTTACATGATGTGAGCAGGAGGAAAAGGCGGTGAGGATGGGTGGGGGAAGTGCTACACACTTTTAAATGCCCAGACCTCATGAAAACACTATCACTAGAACAGCACCAAGGGGATGCTGCTAAACCATTCGTGAAGGATCCATCCCCGTGATCCAGTCCCCTCCCACCAGGCCCCACTTCCAACATTGGGGATTACCATTTGACATGAGATTTGGGCAGAGACACAGAGGCAAACCTCTGACACTCATACCCAAAACACCCAGTCACTCAGCTCCAACCTTTCATCTTTACTGGCTAGGCCTTGGTTGTATATAATGGATGCTAGATATGGGCCTAGGGGAGGTAGAATTTCTAAAATGGCCCCCAAAGATGTCCCTCCTTAATCTCCAGATGGTGCGAATAGGATGAGTTATCACTCCTGTGTTGATGTTATGGAATATGGCACAGTTGACTTTAAGACAGGGGGTTATTGGTAGGCCTGATTTAATCACATGAGCTCTTAAAAACAGCTTTCTGAGAGTAGGAAGGGAGGTCAGAGAAATTCAAAGCAGCAACACTACAGGAGATCTGTCAGGGTGGTGGGAAAAATTCTAAGGAAAGATGCAAACCTCTTCTTGGAAGGCAGGGAGGTTTTGCAAAGCTTTGGGAAGGAGAGAGCCAAAGGTGGCTGTCCTTACCCTGAGGCAATAGGCAGGGAGTAGGTACAAAGGAAGGTAGGGGAGTTTATCTAAATAGCTGGTTTACTCATGTTGTCCTAAAACCTACCTTTGCTCATCTGCGTGCATGACGGGTCTCTACTTGGAGGGGTAAACAATGTTAATTACCCACAAATGGTGTTTTCGCGAGAACTTTGTCATTAAATCTGTACTAAATATGTGTGAGCATCTCCGTCATATCAGGGCTGCATGGCTGCATCCCTCTTCCGGGTCTGTAAGCTGTGTGGTCCGCTCACCACACTCTCAGGCAAAAAACTGGTGTCAGTGTATATCTTTCATCCATTGCTCAGCCAGAGTCTGCAGGACACACTTGGCAGCTGGTGCTCCTGCATGAGGAATGCTTCAGTGGATCATGACAGAACCCTCTAAAATGAATGTGGAGAGACTGCACAGACAGTAAGTCATTGGTGCCTAGTTAGGATTTCCAAGTTTGAGGGAATTATTCAGGCTAGGGTTTCATCATGGGACAACAGTTCTGCCCAATAGAAACAGTGTATAAAAATGTTTAAACAGCTGCTTAAAGCTAGTGAAACCTCAGTTTTGCAGGCTCAGTTAAGGGACCTAATGCAAACTGTTGCTTCCCATAACCCATGGTTCCCAGAAGAAGGCATGCTGAACCTAGAGCTCTGGGAACAAGTGGGAAGAAATCTGAAACAACATTATGCCCAAGGGCAATGGGTCCCAGTAACATCTTTAACATTATGGGCCTTAGTTAGGGCTGCTTTGGCCCTGCTCTACACAAAGACCCTAAGAAGGGAAGGGAGGAGGAACCCTCACCTACCTTACCATCTCCTTTCTCTCCCTCAACCCCACAATTATCGGGTAAAGGTGCCACAGAGGAGACAGAGATTCTCTCTGAGTCCCCTCCCCCAGTAGAATGGAAAAAAGACAAGGGAGATACTACAGCTATAGGACCCTGTCTTAGACAAGCAGCGTTAGAAGGGAAGCTCTTGGCCTGCCCGGTGATGTAGAATCAATAAGGCAACCTGGTACATAAACCCATTACTTTCAACACTTAGGAAGAAATAAGAAAAAGCATTAAAAAAACAAAGCCACTAGCCTATTTACTAAGAATTAATTAAAGCCATAGCAGACAACTTCCATATGACCCCTTAAGACTGGTCAGCGCTAGCTAAAACAACTTTAGAGGCTAGTCCATACCTCCTCTGGAGGGTAGAATTTAATGAATTATGTAAACAGCAAACCTCTTTCTTTTTTTTTTTTTCCCCCTTTTTTTTGAGACGGAGTTTTGCTCTTGCTACCCAGGCTGGAGTGCAATGGCGAGATCTCGGCTCACCACAACCTCCGCCTCCTGGGTTCAGGCAATTCTCCTGCCTCAGCCTCCTGAGTAGCTAGAATTACAGGCACGCACCACCATGCCCAGCTAATTTTTTGTATTTTTAGTAGAGACGGGGTTTCACCATGTTAACCAGGATGGTCTCGATCTCTTGACCTTGTGATCTACCCGCCTCAGCCTCCCAAAGTGCTGGGATTACAGGCTTGAGCCACCGCGCCCCATGCAAACCTCTTTCTAATGATGGCCGCTGTTATTATTCCCCTACCCCTGCTGTGGCTCTCTCAAAATCCTATTTGGGTAGAACAATAGCTATTAAAGGGAGAGAAATTACAGCAAGCCTATGAATTAGTTGAGAAGCAATTAAAAGCTGGCCATATAGAACCATCAAACAGCCCTTGGAATTTGTCCATTTTCATCATTCCCCAAAAGTCTGGCAACTGGAGACTTTTGTATGACTTATGGTCTATTAATGCTAATTTGCAGCCTGTGGGGCCTCTTCAGCAGGGGGTCCTCTCCCCTGTGGCAATTCCTCAAAATTGGCCTATACTCATTATTGACTTAAAAGAATGCTTTTATACTATTCCCCTTGCAGAACAGGACAGAGAAAAATTTGTGTTTATAATATCAGCTATTGATAATGAAAGGTGAGCTCCTTGATTTCATTGGAAAGTGCTTCCTCAAGGAATGCAGTGTCAATATCATGTAAATCAGGCTTTGCTCCCCAGTAGAAAAGAATTTCCTAATTGAAAGATTATTCATTTTATGGATGATAATTTACTGGCAGCTGCAGCAGAGCCAGTACTTTTAAGTTTATATGCCTCTGTCTAAAGGAATACACAGTTAAGAGGTTTAATCACAGCACCTGAAAAAGTACAAATGTCCTCTCCTTGGAAATGTCTTGGCTGTATACTGACTTCCCAGTCAGTAAAACCTCAAAAGGTTAAATTAAATACTAGCAAGTTACATACCTTAAGTAATTATCAAAAATTACTGAGTGATATTAAGTGCTTCACCTAACCTTGGGCATAGCTACTGATAAGTTGCAAAACCTGTTTTCTGTCTTAAAGGCAGTGCTGCCCTGGATTCTCTCAGGTATTTAAACTCTACAGCAAAAAAGGAAATTGAGGAAACAGGGCAAGCTATTTATCAGGGGCAGCTAGATCTCATAGACCCAGGATATTTATTCCAATTATTTATTTTTCCTATTAACCATTCCCTAACAGGATTAATAGGACAGATGGCCCCAGGACTGTGCTTCCTAGAATGGGATTTTTGCTCACATACTGGGACTAAAACACTATCTCCGTATATCCAGCTAGTTAGTAAAGTCATCTGTACAGGCCACAGATGATGCAATCAGTTGCTAGGTTATGACCCTGATGTCATAAAAATTCCCTTGAATAAAAATCAATTCAAAGCAGTCTTGCCCCTATCTCTAGATCTTCAGATGGCGTTGTCTGATTATGCCGGCCATTTATTTAGAGCATGCCCTTCCTGCTGACAAACTACTTCAGTTCTTATCTTGTAGTCCCGTAGTTATACCTAAAAAAGTAGTTCACCCCCCCATGCCTCTTTAATGCTGTTTACTGATGGCTTTGGTAAGAAAGGAAAAGCCATTCTGGTGGAAGCCACATAATTCCCTCACTTGATCTATATTTACTGGCACTCAGAGAGCTGAGGTTGGAGCCCAGTATTGGCCCTGGAAACCTTTTACACTCAGCCCATTAATACTGTTAGCGACTCTGCTTGCTCTGTTTATTTATTGCAGAACCTTGAGACAGCCCTCATTAAATCCACTCTTGAGCCCACCCTGTGTGCACCTTTTCTTAGCCTTCAGCAATTGCTGGGTCAATGAACATATCCTATTTTTATCACACATATTTGAGCACACAGCTCACTGCTTGGCCCACTGGCTTATGGAAATGATCAAGCAGACCAACAAGTTATGACATCACTACTAGCACAAGCCTTATCTACCCTTAATTTCTTAAATTTAAATGACAAATTTCAATCAGCTATAGAAAACCACTTTGCTAAAACCTCTCAAGACATAAAACCCACAGTTTTATGGAAACATGTAAATAGTAATGTTTGGTATGGTCCAAATGATTTGCTAACATGGGGAAGAAGATATGCTTGTGTTCACACCCCCTCAGGTCCTCTTTGGATTCCAGCACGCTGCATCAAACCTTACCATAGCATGTCCAGAACCTAAGCTGGTATCAAAAATAAAGGAAATAACCCTGCAAGACCTGCAGCCCCGGACAATGCAGCTTCTTTGGACAACATAGGTTCCAGATATTATGCTGAAGAAGACAACTCAGGAGGTTGAGCAGATTGTGCTCCAGGCACACATTCATGTCAGATAATTGTTCCTTTTTTCTTCTCTTACTTTGCCTGCAACCTGTACCTGCTACACTCTATTGAGCTTATCTTCTAAATCTGCCTTTCTTCTGCCCTATCACTTGGGCAGGCACCCCCTTCCCAGCTTCTAACAACACAACTACTTGGCTAAGAAGGATTATTATACCCCCTGTGGGGTCCCTCAGTAACAGCACACATTGGACTAAGGTGCTAAGTAACAATACAGGTCACTCCTTGATTGAAAAAAAATGTTACTGATTATACTCATGTTTGTCTTATGTTATTTACTAATTCTAAGATGCAAAGCCAGAGCGTGAATTAAACCTGTTGTTGCTCATGTCTATACTCTTCAGTCAACAAAACCTAATGCAAAAACAAAAAAAAAAAAAACAGAAAAAGAGGAGATGTAGAAGATTGGTCAGGGTGGAAGGAAAAATTCTAAGGAAAGATGCAAAACTTCTTGAAAGGCAGGGAGGTTTTGCAAAGCTTTGGGAAGGAATGAGCTGAAGGTGGCTGTCCTTACCCTGAGGTACAAAGGCAAGGAGTTGGTGCAAAGGAATGTAAGAGAGCTTATCTAAATAGCTTGTTTACTCATGTTGTCCTAAGACTGATCTTTGCTCATCTGTACACTTGACGGCTCTCTACTCAGGGGGTCGGCAATGTTAATTACCCACAAGTGGTGTCTGCTGAAGACCTTTGTCATTAAATCTGTACTAAATAAATGTGAGGGTCTCTGGCATATTGGGGCTGCACAGCCACACTCCCTCTTTGGGGTCTGTAAGCTGTGTGGTACCCTAGCTGCGCTCTAGGCAAAAACCTGTGTCAGCATATGCCTTTCATCCATTGCTCAGCCAGAGTCTGCGGGACAGACTCAGCACAACGCAATGACCACTCCTAGCTTTGGAGATTAAGGGGGCTATGTGCAGGGATTGGAATTAGGTCAGTAGGAGTTGAGAGTGACCCCTGGTCAAAGCCAGGAAACAGCCTGGGACTTCAGTCTTATGGCCACTAGACCTGAATTCTGCCAAGAACTGGAATAAACTTGGAAGTGAATTCTTTCCCAGAACCTCCAGACAAGAGCACAGTATGGTTAACATCTTGAATTTGGGCTTTTGATAACTCGAGAATAGAGCGCATCCAAGCCCACTCAGACTTCTAACCTATATAACTGTGAGCTAATAAATGGCTGTTGTTTTAAGCCATCAAGTTTGTGGCAATTTTTTCTACAGCAATAGAAAACAAATCCAGGGTCATCTTTGGGCTCCATACAACTTTTCCAGTTTCCTGAGATACAAGCTCTGGTTGACTTCTGGTTCTTCCAAGCCCAAGGTAAGTGAGCTCTGAGGAGTTAGCCCATCTGTGGTTAAACCTATGCCTCATGCCTGCAGTATCTGAGCTGCCGGCCCACAGATGCTCATACATGGTAATCTGGAGCTCATCTGAAGACCAAGGTTGTCACCATAATGGATATCCCCAAGAAGGAGAATTCTTTGGGCACCAGTTTGTGGGAACTAGCTTCCTCACTGGGGCGGAAGCACATGAACAGCCTGGTAGGCCATTGGCTTAGGCAATCTCCCAGCATTTGGGTTGTATGTTTGTGTATATATATATATATATATATATATATATATATATATATATATATGTATATATATATGTGTGTGTGTGTGTTTTAAACTTTTCTTAGTTGTTGCTCACCTTAGATGTCACCTGTTGCTTCTTGTTGGTAGGACCAGACCTCAGGCAGCCTTGGCTGAGGCATTTGGGGGTAAGGTTGCATAGAGATAAAAACAATTACCTGGCAGGCATGTGAGTGACACAGAAATTAGAATGTCATGCGACCCAGCTGAGGTCAGAATGTGTGTGAGAGTCCAAAGTAATGGCTCTCCCTCTGGGTGAGAACATCCAAAAGATGCCAAAGGGAGAACTCATCCTCAAGATGAATCCGCTTCTGAGGAGTGACTGACAAAGTGGCAACCCTAGGGTAGGATGCTTGACTGAACTCCATCTGATAGAGGACAGACCAGGGAAAGCTGAAGCTGAGGGCTCTCTGGGCTCAGGTTGAGCAGAAGCAGCCCAGTGTGTCTCTTATCAGGGCCAGGAACAGGGGGAAGGTAAACTCCTGAAAAGGAGCCACCTCCATCTTACATGTGAAAACAGCCTTGTCCCAGAGATGTGATAGAGGGTAGGCAGGTGAGAACCAGAGGGCCATGGTAAGCACTGGGTGTATAAACACAGGAGGAAAACTGTGGTTCTTGAAAACTTGGCAGTGAGGCGATCTGGCCACAGGCCAAGAGGAAGACAGCTGCTTCTGGGTGAGCCCTGAAACCCATTTGGGGATCAAATACCTACAGGTATCACACTGGTGCCTGGAGAAGAGGAGGATCCAGTGGGTCACAGTTTGTCACTGAGTCCTTGCTGGTGGCTGTGGTTGTGGTGGAATAACACTCATGAAGCTACTGGGCCCCCGTGGCACAAGGTAGGGCAGGTAGTTAGTTGGTGTCTGGCATTGGACACTGTGGAGTGGCATCACAGGGAAGCTGGGTTCCATTGGAGGCAGAAAGAAACATGAGGTGGGAGGGGAGTGCTGATGGCCTCACCTTAATGCTGGGTCATTCTCTTCCTGAAGAAGAGACTTGTGGTGACATTATCTGATGTCTATTTCATTAATGAGGAAGGTGGAGTCATCACAAATCAGCCTTGCATATAAGCATGGGCTTGTGGCATTTTAAACCAACCTTGGGCCCAAGAGTCAGTGTAATCATCTTTTGGTGTCAAGGTGACAGGTCCAGAAGGACCTGAATTTCATGCCTGTCAATCCCTTTCCCTCAACAGAGGTACAGATTTGTGTTTGCTCCAGCGGCAGGAGCTGGGATGGCACATGGCAGGCTAGAGGAGGGAGCAGCAGGGGTGGAGGCTGGCTGGAGCAGCCACTGTGCAGTGTGACTTTGTGCAAGCCCTTTCCCATTTCTGGGAAAGTGTCCGCGGGAAGCAGGCTCATCTTGCAGATCTCCTTGGCACCCAGTAGGTCTGCTGCCAACCATGGGGCCTGTGATACCTGTAAGCTTGGCTGGCAGCCCTTAGTCCACGGGGGTCCTGAGTACTCTCTCTGACTCCTTCTTTGTAAAACAAAGAGATTGGACTCATTGAGCATCCCTATCTCTTCTGCCTCCAATGCCCCAAATGTCTAACTGTGTGAAAATCAGTGTGATTGTCTCTCTGTGACCCTATTCCTGGTCCTTCCCGAGACCATTCATATGTTGGGACTTAAAGTTTGTGTTTTCTGAAGCTAGCATGCTGTCCCCACTGGGGAAAGCTTACATGATTTCATATTGCCTCCCCTTTAGTGCCCTGTGGTTTTAGAGCCCCTGCAGTGTGGTCTGCTGTTTGTCTGTCTGTCTCCTGGGGCATTTGCCTGCTTTCATCTTCTGTGGGCTATGCAACAGCTCTGAGCAGTGCATGGTGACCACAGGCAGGGGTGTCTCGAGGGCTGTGTTCTCTCTTATGCAGACGTGTAAGAGGAAGGCATGAATAACTAGAAACTTCTTAATGGTAGGGCTAGCACCACTAGTTAATCATAGCAAAATTCTCCTGCCACACACAGCAAAGAGTCTTTATCACTTGCCCTGAGTAGCTGCTGATGTCTCCCACTTTTCCTTGTCCTTGGCTCTTAGAAAGAAAAGTTTCAAGATGATTCGGTCCCAGTCCCTGTCTCTGCAAATGCCGACACAGCAAGATTGGAAGGGCCCCCCGACAACCAGTCCGGCCATGTCTCCCACAACCCCTGTGCTCACTGGAGCCACTTCCCAGCCCACGCCAACACCCTATGCCATGCCCGAGTTCCAGCGGGTCACCATCAGCGGAGATTACTGTGCCGGGGTAAGGTGTCTGTGGGAGTATTGGATGGGCCTTGCATGCAGAGGCCAGGGGCCCCATGGGCCACAGGGTCGTGCCCACCTCTGGAGCCTGGCCCTGTCAGTGGGTATCTGGGAGAAGGTGGAGAGGAGGCACAGGAGGCAAAGAGGGTCCTAGCAGAGGTTGTGGGGTGTGGGTGTGATGTCTCAGTGGCTGCCTGTTCCGGAGGAGGGCCCCCGGCTGCAGGCTGGCACCCTGTGGCTGTGGCTTATAAGTTCCACATGTTCTCTAAGTCTAGAAAGCTGGCATAGGTCCCCATAGCCCACTGAGAAAGCTGCCAGCTTGGGCCTTTCAGTGTCGCCATATTCAAAGTTTAGTAGATTCAAAGTAATGGTACTGACTGGTTTATGTGAAATTCGTTATTGCTAAATCATCTCTTTTTACATGTGTGGGTTTAGTACCCTTAAATATAGCTATTCCCCCTCAACCAGGAAGAGAGAATCTTGAGTAGAAATTGAACAAGCTTAGTTTACACCAAGTCAGTTAATGCAATCATTGAAAATGTGCTAATTTAACCTGATTGGATGGTGCATTTTTCTGAATGCCTACTTCTTGGAGAGAAATATCACTGAGTTAGTGCCAGGGTTAAACTTGGCTCCATCTCCCTGGCCCCAACTCACTGCTTATACCTCAGTTGGCTTTGTTAGTCTCTCTTTTTAACAGTAGCTGTAGAAAATATGGTAAATCTGAGAGAGCAATTGCTCTCCTATAAAATTTGCCCTAGCTATCAAAATTATTATTTTTGGTTGTGTGCAATGGAGAATACTTGCATATGGTACAATATTTATTTATTTATTTATTTAGAGACGGAGTTTCGCTCTTGTTACCCAGGCTGGAGTGCAATGGCGCAATCTCGACTCACTGCAACCTCCACCTCCTGGGTTCAGGCAACTCTCCTGCCTCAGCCTCCTGAGTAGCTAGGATTACAGGCACGCGCCACCATGCCCAGCTAATTTTTTGTATTTTTAGTAGAGACAGGGTTTTACCATGTTGACTAGGATGGCCTCAATCTCTTGACCTCGTGATCCACCCGCCTTGGCCTCCCAAAGTGCTGGGATTACAGGCTTGAGCCACTGCACCTGGCCAATACAACATTTAAAAGATACAAAAATGATACCAGTTATTCAGGCACCTGTTCTCCTCCTCAGAGGCAACCATTGGCTTTGGTTTCTTATGTATTCTCACATATGTGGTCTATGTACCTACAATTAATTATGCATACATAGTTTATTTTTACACAAATGGTAGTTTACTATACACATTATACTACATCTTGCATTTTCCACTTAACAGTACATCTTAAAGATAATGCCGTATCAATATATAAAAAACTTCTTTGTTCTTTTAAAAAATATGTGCATAGTATTTCTTTGTGAGGATGTGTCGTAGTTTATTTTAATTAAGTTCCTATGGAGGGGAGTTTAGGTTGGATTGGGGACCATTCAAACCTTATCTGGAGATCAGGATCCTGACCACGAGTCTTTGGTGTTCACTCAGCCTCAGGCAGCTGGGCAGGTCACTGGAAAGCAATAGTCAAGGTGGACTGACCACCAGCTGAACGGTCCTGAGCATCCTCTCAGATGTCCTTGGCCGTGGCCTGAGCTCCTTGTGATGCTGGGTCCACTGGTTCCCCAGAGAAGGTGTTTGGCTTTGTTGTTGGCAGGGACATATTTTTCTTTAAGATGTCTGTGTCTGCTCACCTATTCCTGCTGCTCTCAGAAGCCATCCACTGGAAAGTGTAAAATGGAATTAACATACCCTGTGGGGACATTTGGAGGCAGGAAAGGAGAATCCACCACCGTAACAAAAAGAAAGAAGTAGTATTAGTAGAATTATAAAGCATGCATAGGAAAAATATATTCAGACTTCTTCCCTCTGAGGATAGGGAAGGGAGGAGGGTAGTTTTAGCTGTATCTGGGATGATTTATTTATTTAAACTTGTGAGAAATTTGAAAGAATTATGCTAAATATTAATATTGTCAGCTCTAGAAGGTAGGTTATATTATTTTTGGTGCTTGTCTATGTTTAAAATGTTTCAAAATTAAAGCAGAGGAGGACACTTTAAGACACCAGCTGCCCCACACCCCCGCTCCCCACCGCCCACCCTGGGCTCCGCCAGCATGCAGTGCCTTCCTCTGCTGCACCTCCTACCCCCGATTGTGTCTGTTTGACCACTTGTCTCCCTAAGCACATTTCTGCAGTTCTCATCCTTCCCAAAAAGACTAAGATTAATGAGCCCATTGAATTTATCTCATTCATCTTTGAAGATGAGGCTGCTCTGGGAAAGCAGAACATCCTTAGACTTTGGGACTCAATCAGATTAGAGTCTGAAATTTGACTTTGTAGCTTCCTGGCAAGTGATTTATCCTCTCTGGGCCTCAGTTTTCCCATTTGCAAAACTGGTTGCAGTAAGGAACAAAATGAAATCTATGGGAGGTTCTGGCATATAACACATGACAATGGGGCTTGTTGCCTGGATGAGTTGGGTGATTAACAGATTTAATCAGAAGTGTGGGGTTGGCAAAGGAGCAGGCTGAGCATGCAGGAGTTGCTTTTGCTTTTTGTTTTGTTTTGACATATGAAGAACCCGTGAATTTTCTCAGCTGAAAATGGTGGTACTCGTTGCCATCAGGGATAGGACTCGGGCTTTGTACCTTCATGGGCCTGGTGCAGAAAGAGACTTGTGGTTTAATTAGCTGCATGTGAGGCCAGCTTCTGGGTGTGCAGTCTGGAGCACCCCTCTCTCTTCCAGTGACCCTAACTTCTCCTGTGTTGGAGTCTCCAAAACCACTCCCAGGTTGGAGGATTCACCAGGAGGACTCACAGGATTCAGCAGATAGCTGTAGTTACAGCTTAAGACTGTGAAAGGATACAGAACAAATCAGTAAAGAGAGAGGTACATGGAGAATACTAGGTGAAGCTTTCATGGTCCTCTCCCAGCAGAGTTACCGGAACATACGGAATACCCTCAGCATCAGATTTATGGCAGCACATGTGAGAAGTGTTTACCAGAGGGAAGCTCATTAGAGATTTGGTGCCAGGGTTTTTACTAGTCACACATCTGCAAAGCACATCCCAAATTCCAGGCTCCCAGAAGGAAAGGTGTCTAGCATAAACGTTATTGTTTGTACAAACAGGTTAGGGCCAGTGAGCCACTCTTACTAGTCAGGGATTGGTGAGAACCCTTCTGAGATCCAGGTTCCCAGACACCAGGCAAAGGCCAACCTTGCAAGCAGATCTTTCCAAGGGTGGCAGTCTCAGGCTTGCTGCGTGAACACTTTCCTGCATACCTCCGTTCTGCAGATCACTTTGGAGGACTATGAGCAGGCAGCCAAGAGCCTGGCCAAGGCTCTGATGATCCGGGAGAAGTATGCACGGCTCGCCTACCACCGCTTCCCGCGGATCACATCCCAGTACCTGGGCCATCGGCGGGCCGATACTGCACCTCCAGAAGACGGCCTTCCAGGTACGGAGCTCTGTCTGGAGGTTGGGTTCCAAGTGTGGGTGGACTGAGAGCTGGTCAGGGCTTTTTGCTGGCTTGATCTATTTCCCCTGATGGTATTTTAAGGAGAGTGCCCTTTCATTGGCAGCTTCCACACTGATGTTTGATGATTCTCCGCAAGGATTGATTCTATGTGGGGTACACGCCTAACCCTGTGCAGAGCTGAACTGTTGAAGTTAAGAGAGAGAAGTGAAAGATGGTCTCTGTTTTTGGGAGTCCACCAGGGAGACAGTCTCATGTGGGATTTTTTTTTGAGATAGGGTCTTGCTCAGGCAGTCGTGCTGTGGTGCAATCACAGTTCACTGCAGCCTTGAACTCCTGGGCCCAAGCAATCCTACCACCTCAGCCTCTTGAGTAGCTGGGATCACAGGCACACACCACCACACCTAGCTAATTTTTTAAAAATTGTTACTATTTTTTGTAGAGATGCAGGTCTCACCATGTTGTCCAGGCTGGTCTCAGACTCCTGGGCTAAAGTGATCCTTCTGTCTCAACCTCCCAAAGTGCTGGAAATATAGGCATGAGCCACTGTGCCTGGCCTTATGTGGCATATTTAAAACAACCCAATCAGACAGTAAATGCCAAATTGGTGGTAAGGTGGATCAGGGTGGGAGTAGGAACAGAGGACATGTTCCCTGGGAAGGGGATGTAGGCTTTGGTGTCAAAAACACCTGCATTTGTATCTGGGCTCTGTCAATTTCTTGGGATTTTGGGAAAGATATTTCTTCAAGCCTCACTTTGTAAAACGTGATCTGTAAAATGGAAATGCAAATAATACCTATCTCCCAGGGCTGTGGTGAGGATTAAACAGGAGAATGCATGTGAAGTACTTAGTGCAGTTCTGGCATCTAGTGTGTGTTCAATAAACAGTAGCTATGTTTATGCTGCAGAATTCAGGAAGGGGAGATTGGAGAGGGCCAGGTGGTTTCCTAGCGGAGCCTCACCCAAGAAGGTCGTAGGAACAGTAGAGGCTGTAATGAGGACAATAGGAAACTCCACTCCTGAAAGTTGGTGGTGGGGGGACACAGAAGACCCTGGTGGTCTCCATCAGTGCCTGGGACCTGGCTGCCTCTGGGGGTAGCTGGTGGTGCCAAGTTGCCCCAGTCTCTGGCTTCCTTGAATTTCAAGTCCTCTACATTGAGCATCTTGTTACCACCTGGGGCCCTGGGTAAATCTCAGCCCTTTGGGCCCATTTTCCTGTCTATTTGAGGGAAGTGAATCTGACCATCCCAGTTTTGGCAAAGACAGACAGAAATGACTCAAATGTGTACTTTACATGGACAGAGGACCCCAGTGTTCTGGGAATGAGTATGGTAAAAAGGAGCAACTTCTGAGCATGCAGGCTGTAGCTTCACCTAGGCCTTGAACTGCCTGCATATCATAGACCACTGCACATGTTAGGGCCTCTTGAGCTGGCCTGTGGCCATGGCTGATGGGAGACATCCCTCTCCAGCTCTGCCTGCATTGGCCCCTCTATGGCTCCTCACATATGCTCTAGGAATGGTCTATTCCTTCCAAGCACAGATGGAGGATGCCCAGGTAGGTCACTAAGCCTTGGCAGCTTCCTCCTGCCTATGCCGGCAGCTGATCCTGATGGTGCATGGAGTTGAAGCCTCCAGCTCTACTGATATTTAGCATCAATACATTCCTTGGCCGGAGACAGAGTTTATCAAGAGTCAGGAAAACTCATTATGAGAATAGTAAGAATAATGCCCTGTAATTCATTATTTATAGTGCATTACTGTTTATAAGGAATTTTCCTATACACACTATTGCAACTCTCACAGCAGCCTGTTAAGGCAGGGAGGTGTTATTTCAGATGAGGAGACAGGCTCAGAGAGGTAAAGGAGTTTGCTGAAAGTCTCACAGCAGGGAAATTGCATAGAGGAGTTTTTTGCTTCCTGTTGGCTAATTCTAACCTTAACCTATAGTGGTGGGAAGCAGATGGCTTTATCATTGGCATTCCTTGCTCTGTGGGAGACAAGTTTCCTATCCTTTGCTCCTTTAGGGAGGAGGTGGCTTCTTCATCTATCCCCTCAGTAGGCCTGGACTCAGGAGGATGTAGGAAGACAGGGACAGTTATTGCCACCAGACAGATTGTCCAGGTGCAATCTGTTCTCTTCCTGGGAGAAGACACCACTGCCCTTTTTAGTATTCCTGGGATCCTGCAGTGCTGAGGAAAATGAAACCCATTTTAGTTAAATTTTAAAAAATTGCTGAAGTGCCAGCATGTGCCAGGGACTGTTCTAGACACTCAGCAGTGAACAGCACAAATTAAAGTGTCTGTCTGCGTGGAGCTTCTATTGGAGTGGAGAAGGCATAATATCCACGATGAAGAAGTGACATGGTTTGACGTGGTGGTAAGTGCTGGTGAGAAAAAAGGAAGCAGGGAAGAACATATGAGAAGCGGGCCTGTGCAGGTGGTCGGATTTGGGGCAGAAAGGCCAGGGCAGGCCTCTGTGTCTTTTGAGCCCATATGTACACTTGAGGTCAGGGGTACTTTGCCATCATCAATCCTGTTTTGCAGACTTCCACCCTCCCCCGCTGCCCCAGGAAGACCCTTACTGCCTGGATGATGCACCCTCCAACCTGGATTACTTGGTCCGCATGCAGGGGGGCATCCTCTTTGTGTATGATAACAAGAAGATGCTGGAGCGCCAGGAGCCGCACAGCCTGCCCTACCCTGACCTGGAGACCTATACGGTGGACATGAGCCACATCCTGGCTCTCATCACCGACGGCCCGACGTAAGCCAGCTTTCCCGCAGCTGCGTCTCTTTGCACAGGTGCTGTTCTTTGGGAAGGAGATGAGAAAGGCCTTACCGCTCTGCCCTGGGGTTCCCTGTACTTAAATCATCCCAGGAAGAGCATGGTTTCCCCTTTCCTCAGTGCTTTGTGGGTTTCTGCAACAGTTTTCCTTCATAGGCTGGCATAGCCTTAGACTTGGTACTCCCTGTTATTTTATTTATTTATTTTTTTTTTTGAGACAAAATCTCACTCTGTAGCCCAGGCTGGGTGTAGTGATGCGATCTCAGCTCACTGCAACCTCTGCCTCCTGGGTTCACGTGATTCTCTTCCCTGGGTAGCTGGAACTACAGGTACGTACCACCATGCCTGGCCAATTTTTTATATTTTTAGTAGAGACAGGTTTCACCATGTTGGCCAGCCTGGTCTCAAACTCCTGAGCTCAGGCAATCCATCTGCCTTGGCCTTCCAAAGTGCTGGGATTACAGGCTGAGCCACTGTGCCCGGCCTTCCTGTCCCTTATGCACACATAGTGTGGAGCTTCTGTTTGCTGGTAGCCACCTGGGTGCCCCAGAATGGCTGTCATTCCTCTCCCCAGGCAGGATAGCAGCCTTGCAGAGACTTACCAGCCCAGAGCATGAGTGTATTTGGTGAGGATATATGAAGACATTGCTTCAGGCTTTGGGTTTTCTGGGTTTCTGGAGAGGAGCATGCAGGGAACCTGGGGAACTTTGCTTCATGACCCCATCATGCTTATGGGCTTGGCTCCAGCTAACCTGGCGGGCAGCCGTCTTCCTGAATTTGGCCCCTCGCTTCTTGGTGGGCACTGAGGCTGATCAGCAATGCAGGTCAGCATGCCTGGACCCTGCGAGCCTCGGAGTCTGGGTGATGGGAGGTGCTGGTCACACCTGAGGGCCACCTCTCTGGGTTTTTGCAAATCCTGTGATACCAGTCTCCAAAGGAGCATAGTGGGCCCAAGGTGGATGGGCAGTGTGACTCTTAGTCCTCCTAAGAACTAAGACATGGGAAGGGCAGGGGCGGTTCCTCAAGCAGGTGTGCAAGCAGTGGCTATCCCATCTGGGTATCTGGGTGGTTGTCAAGGAGGATCCTGCCTCGGGAGAGAGACTGAGATGGCCTTTAAATTCTCTTCTGACTCTGAGGCTGTCCTGTGCTCTGTCCACTCTGGAGTCTGTCTGGGCAGATGGATGACTATGCTGTGGCAGCGCCGGCAGATGCTCTTATGGAAAGTCTATGTGATTAGATGCCAAGGAAGCTGCTGTTTGTGGGGCCATGAGACAGCAGGGAAACGTGAATTGTGGTCAAAGGTTCTGAGTGGGTGTGGATGCAGGTGTGTGGCCAGGCACCTGGGCTGGGTGTGGGCTGGCGGTTGGCCACAGCAGTGAGCACCCCCATCTCCAGTGGCCTTTGCTGGCTGAGAAATCATGGACCCCTTCCTTGAGTTGGTGGGAATCTGGGGGCATCAGTCCTTGCAAAGATTCTGTCTCGGTAAGAAATATCCCTACAGTCCCAATCCACCCATGATGCAAAACATCCTCTTCTTGTCATGAAGCCTCAGAGTTGAGAGGTCCTTGGACCATGGCCATTAGGTCAGGGGGCTGGTTCCTCTGCATCCCAAGGTGGGCAGGTCATGGCTTGCAGTTTGATTGTGCTATCAATCCTCCGTGCAACAACTTCCTTCTTCAAGGAATGACAAGTGGCTGAGGATAGAAAAGAGGAAGGAAAGGAGGGGATGAAGGAGGGAGACTTTCAGTGAGTGTCCACTGTGCTTGGAGTCAGGCCCTTTTCCAGGCATAAACCAGTTTAACCTTTAACTTCAACCTTGGCTGTTACCACCTGGTATTTACTCATGGGAAATGGAGGCTTGAGGTTAATTCCCTAAATGCCTAAAGCTAGAAGTCAAAACACTTGTCTGATGTCCCAGAGCTGGCCTGCTACTGCAGCATCTCCTGACTCTCCACTGACTTTACAGAGTCCGTGGATGTGACTCAACCGTTCAGTAGGGTCTGTAGAAAGCCAGAACCACCTCATCCTGCCCTGCTCCATCCCCACCCTTCCAGCTGGGATTGGCCCCTGCAGATGCTGGAGGCCTCCAAACTGGAGAGCTCAATGTGACTTCTGCTCAACTATGGTCTCTCCCCATCTCCAACTTGCAGGAAAACCTATTGTCACCGACGACTGAACTTTCTGGAATCCAAGTTCAGCCTTCATGAGATGTTAAACGAAATGTCCGAGTTCAAAGAGTTGAAGAGTAACCCCCACCGTGACTTCTATAACGTGAGAAAGGTGCGCTAGGGGCCAGTTAAAGCTGTCCCTCCCGGTCCCCCTCCCAGCCCATGGGATGCTCTGAGCCAGTCTGGGGCTTGTCCCTTGTGAGAATGTCAGGGCTCCAGGTTAAGGGCAGCCTTCATGGCCAGAGAGGCATGAAGGATAGGTGCAGAAGGAGGATGGGTGAGCTGAGTTTGTGTCGAACTGGGCTTCAGAGAATACTTGAATCACTTTAGGTGGAAACCTTTGTCCACATTGTGTATCTGTTGGGATGTGCCCTCTTCCTTGGAAAATAAGGCATTGCCTATTAATTGGTCATGAAAGTTGAGCACAGCCTACTTTTAAGGTAGAAGATGTATTAGGGTCATCAAGAAGAGACACAGCTGTTAAGATCTCTTTAGTTCCCTCCCTGTGTCAACGTGTTCTCATTGTTTAGCTCCCTTATGAGTGAGAACATGCCGTGTTTGGTTTTCTGTTCCTGTGTTAGTTTGCTGAGGATGATGGCTTCCAGCTGGGCTTAATACCTAGGGGTTAAGCCTAGGTATTAGGGGTAATGGGTGCAGCATGGGTTGATGGGTGCAGCAAACCACCATGGCACATGTTTACCTATGTAACAAGCCTGCACATTCTGCACATGTATCCTGGAACTTTAAAGTTAAAATAAATAAGTAAATAAAATAAAATTTAAATTCCCTGAAGAAAAGAAAGATCTCTTTGGAGTTGGGAGTTTGTGGTTTTGCATCCTTTGAGATTGTGTGGATTTTCAGAAAAGCCTCTGATATGCTCAGATCTCTGCCTCTCTTCTCCTACTGAGGGGATGGCAGTCTTGTCTGGGGCTCCTAGCATTCTCTGCCTGCAGGGGCTGCAGCCGCAGTAGGAGTGAAGGTTAAATGATAATGGCCCTAGGGTTTTCATTCTCTTCTGCTGAAGCACTGTGCAGTGAGGCACAGGGTCACTGCTAGGCAGGGGGCGTTTGATGGTGAGCAAGAGTCACTTCCTGTTGACCAGGTGGCTTTGAGGAAGAGGCTGAAACTGAGTTGACTCAGAGTGAGTAGGAGCTTGCCAGGCAGAGGGTGTGGTAGGGGAATGGAAGTGGTGGCATTCCAGGTGGAGGCATGTGATGTGCAAATGTCAGGAGAGAGGGACTGGTATGAGAGAGTCAGAACAGTGTGTTGACGTAACTGCAAGCTGTGCAGTGTGGCTGGAGCTCAGGCATGGGGAGCAGGGAGCAGTGGGTTGTGGGGTGAGTGAGGTTGCAGAGATGTGGGGAGGCCCTGGATCATACAGGGGCCGTGGGTTTCCCACAGAAGGCAGGGAGGTGGGCTGGGGTGTGGTGGTGAGCTGGGAGAGAAACCCCTAGTGGGAGGAGGCTTTGTTTGGAAGGGGGATGGCGAAAGCTGAGTGGAGTCACAGTGGGGTTGTCATTTCCATAGGGGCTCTGTCCCAGCTGGGACCTTTTGAGGACTTCTTTTTGAGGTCAGCTTTGATAAGGGACAGTAGGCCAGGGGAGGATGTGGCTCCTCTGGGAAAGCCTAGCTCCTGCCTCCCTGACCTTCTGGCTGGGAGGCCTCAGCAATGCAGATGGAAGACCCTACATGAAGGCCCTAAGACCACCTCTGTTACACAGGGTGTCCAACACAGAATCCCACTTGGATGGGATCAAGAGCTTTAAGAATGAAGAGTCTGGCTTCAGCTCATGGGCCCTGAGAGGCTTATGGAAGTGTCTTAGAGATTTCCAGGCAGAAGTGAAAGATGTTTTAGATACCACTTATGTGGGCATCCTGGCATTTTCACCTTCAAGCACCATTTGTTCCTTCTCTGTGAGCCTTAGGTATTCAGACAGGTGAATGCCTCCATCACTATGTGAACTCCTCTCAGCCTTGCCCAAAGAACCTCACACACCTAGCTCATGCCCAAGCCCATGTCCAAAGAAACGCCTCACCCTGCCCTGTGCATACATGAATGCTCTGGGCTTGCCTGCTTCCTGCTGCCTGGGGCCAAAGTGTCCTTGCTGACTGCACTGGCACTGACACTGACACTGTTTGCTTCTAAGGTGGGGCCCCAGTGGGCGTTCCTGGGTCTACAAGCTGCTCTCTGGCCACAACATGAGAAAGAGTCCTGGCGTGGGGCTAGGGTTATAAACCAGAGACTATCCCCAGGATTTTCCTGCAGTTTGGGGGTTAATGTTTTCTGTGGACAGAGATGATCTTGATACCTATGACACAGTGGCCTGTTCTTAGGCACCACAGTCAGTCCATAAGCATGGGTGCAGGTCTCCTATGAGTCAGGCTTGTACCTTCCCCTTGGGTGCTGCCTACTTGATAGTGCTCTCTTTTTTTTTTTTTGAGATGGAGTTTTGCACATGTTGCCCAGCTGGAGTGCAGTGGTACAATCTTGGCTCACTGCAATCTCTGCCTCCTGGGTTCAAGCAGTTCTCCTGCTTCAGCCTCTGGAGTAGCTGGGATTGCAGAGTGCCTGCCAACATGCCCAGTTAATTTTTGTATTTTTAGTAGAGGCGGGTTTTGCCATGTTGCCCAGGCAGGTCTTCAAGCCCTGGCCTCAGGTGATCCGCCTGCCTAGGCCTCCCAAAGTGCTGGGATTACAGGCAGGAGCCACCATGCCTGGCCTTGATGGGGAGAAGAGCTGCTTTCTCAAATCCAGAATGGGCTGGATGGTGGCCTCCATATGTCTAAAGTGGCTGTTGGCGTCCCTAGGGCAGACCAGGGCTGTGTTCTGAGGCAGAAGCTGTGATGCGGCTGTAGATCTATGTGGGTGGCATCTGTGAAGGCGCCTGTCACATTGCAGCAGGTGAAGGGCTGTATGACACCCCAAGACCCAGTCAGCAGGACCGTGTGACTGAGATACTTATTTTCTAGGCAAAAGCAAGATAGAAGGGCTGAGTGTGTTTGCTGCTTGGGAATTGGGTAGAAGTCAGTGATATGCACTGGGGTCTAAGTGTCATATCAAGAATAGCAAATAGGTTTTATCTTCTGTGCCAAACCTGACGAGTTAGGGGTAGTTAGCAGAGGCCACCCCTAAAGCTTAGTGAGAAGAGTGCTGTCCTCGATTATTGATGCCTGCTATGGGTATGGAAATGGTCAGTGCTGGCTTAGGTCCCAGGTTTGGAAACTCTGCTCTTTGTTTAGATCTGAATCTTAGGTGAACATGGGGAATGCAATTGGATCCTCTGGTGAATTGAAAACACTGACCTCCAGTGACCTTCAATTATTTTCATTCCTGAAATAATCACCCTTGAGATTCTGAAGATTGGATGGGGTGCTTCCTGGATTGTCCAGTTGTTTTCCTCATTTATCTTGTGACTCATGGGGGTAAGGACAGGTTGACCCCCCTGTGGTTGTCATTGGTAAGCTAGAGGACAGACGCAGAAAGCCCAGTTCTGCTGAGTCATGCTGAGGTCATTGCACCAAGCTGTGTCCAGCTGAGCTGAGCCAGGCTGACCTTCTCTTGTGCATCCCACATGAGCCCAGCCACATCTCTGAGGAACCTGGGCGTTGGGGATGTTTCAGCGTTTTGCTTTGTTTTGTGTTCCCAGTGTCCAGTGATCTGTCTTTCTGGTAAGAGTGGCAAGATTAATGGCAGGAAGGACGCTGATGAGTGAGTGCTGTGGCTAACAACATGGGCGGGCTGGCATAATGCTCACAGAGGTTCAGTGTATCAAATGTCTGGTTTGGCATGATGTGGAGATGCCAGGCCAGCTGTGGACAGCATTCCCTGCCCTGAGGTCAGCCGCCAGCATGGGCTCACCCCAGCCTGGGCTGAGAGCCCAGTTGGCCACAGCAGTAGCTCTAGAGTGTGGTCTAATTGCTGTCAGCAGCCTCGGCTGTAAGGCTGCTGTCGTCCTCCCCAGGAGCGCCTGTAGGCCCCTTGGGCTCAGGGAGGGAAGTCAGTTTGCCCATAGTGACTTCAGGCCATCCCTCAGCTTAGCTGGGGCTTCATTTCCTTAGGGCTGGTGGCTGTCCTGCGAGTGAAGCACAGAGAAAAGGGAAAGTGGGGATGAGGGCATGGGGAGGTGGGTGGCATCCAGGTAATATTAGCAGAGCCCTCAACCTAAGATTAATGAAGATGGTTTAGTAACAGAATTAAATTACATTAAAAAAAATCCCTTCTAGCTTGTGTGTGTGGAGAATGAACTGAACCAGAGCACACAGAAAAAGGAACAAGACCAGTTAGGAGGTCACTGTGGATTCAGGTGTGAGAACAAGCAGACTTGAACTCCCATGGTGGCAGTGGGGCTAGAGAATATTGTATGGATTTGAGATCCATTTGGAAGGTAGAATTGATGAGACTGACTGAAGGAAGGGAGTGGGAAGGCCGAGGATGACTCCCAGGTTTTCAGCGTGACCAGCTGGATTCAGGACACACCATTTCCTGGGATTCCAGAACCTGGGAGACAAGCAGGTTTGGGCTGGGGCCGGAGATGGAGAGACCACTTTTAGATATATGAAAATTGAACTGCCTTTGGGTTATTCAGATAGAAGATGTCAAGGAGGCAGTAGTATGTACAGTTCTGGAGCTTTTGGCTGGTGACATAAATTTAGGACTTGGTATAAGGAAAATAATTAAATGCACAGAAATGGATCAGGTCACCTTTGGAGAGAATTTCTAGTGAGAGGACAAAAGGACCCAGGACCAGGCATCAAGAAATTCCATTATTAAGAGGTCTGGTAGTGAGGAGGAGCTGATTGAGGAGGCTGAAAAGGAGAGGACAGAGATGCAAGGGGACAGTCTGGTGTCACAGGACTCAGCACAATAGAGGACATGAGAAATCCCATGAGGTATTTTGAGACCTTGCCAGGCTCCTTCTGCAAAGGTGGCTTCTGCAAAGAAACTGCCTTTCCCTGGAATTTGGGGAGAGGTCTAAGCTGACTGTGCATTTCTGCTTTTTGGGATTTGCTCTAAGATCTTTGGCCTTGGGCCCCACAGAGTGAGTCCATGTGTTAGGGTCAGTAGAGCAGCTTCCAGTAGAGTGGCTTCTTCTTGGGACTTGGGTGCCCTGCAGTTTGAGTGAGGTGTCACTAGCCAAGGAAGGGTGTGTTTTGGGGGCTGGCCTCTAGTGTCTGTCCTTCTCATTCATTCCCACTTGGAGGTTTGCTTTGAGAATGCTCTGAGGGTTCTGAGAGAGGTCAATGGGAAGAGTGGGATTTTTTAGGGCATTTGATGGGCCCTCAGGGTTATCACTGAAACCATAAGAACCTGTCGTACCTGTTAATTTGTTCATTCATCCGTCCATTAGTTTGACTTTGTACTAGGCTCTGGGCTAATTGCTGGAAACTTAGAAACATCAAACATAGCCCTTGTCCTTGAGAAGCTCCCAGTCTAGTGAAAGAGTAGACAGACTTTAGAGTGATCAGGAGGGCATGCACAGCAGTGGGATGCCTGTGCCAGCTTTCCAGGTTGGGCAAGCGAAAGAGTGATCAATTGTGCTTGGGGGAACAAGATTGGCTTCCCAATGGAGGAGGTTGTGGGAAATTTCTAGGTGGATGAGATTGGTGGAGAGAAAGGAAGTCATTTCAGACTGCAGAAACACATGGGCAGAGTGATACAGTGTATGGTTCCTTGGTGTCTTATGTTCCTGTAAGTGGTGTGTCATGGCTGCAGCACAGAATGGGGCAGTGACAAGGCGAGAGTTAGGCTTGAAGTAAGCCTTGAATCCCAGGCCAAGGCGCATGGGCTTTATCTTGAGGCTGATGGGCCTATAGGTCATCTGTTACCTAGGGAGTGGGCTGATCCAATCTGCATTTAAAAAAGATTTCCTGGCGCTATAAGGAGATGGAATGGGCAGCCAGGCTGAAAGGGGGGGATGCCAGTTCCAGTCTGGAGGAGAAATGGGGAGTGCGGTCCCGACATTGGTACGACTGCCTCGACGGCCCACGACGTGCTGTGCACACTGAGGGTTGGATGTCTTAACTCTTGTTGCTAGGGGAGGTGGTCTGACTCAGGGCCTGGTGGGTGCTATGTTCCAGGTGGATACGCACATCCATGCGGCCGCCTGCATGAACCAAAAGCATCTGCTGCGCTTCATCAAGCACACATACCAGACAGAGCCTGACAGGACTGTGGCTGAGAAGCGGGGCCGCAAGATTACCCTGCGGCAGGTGTTTGACAGCCTGCACATGGACCCCTACGACCTCACTGTGGACTCGCTGGATGTCCACGCGGTGAGTGAGCTTTTGCTTCAGTGCTGCCAACAGAAAGCAGCCCTGGCTGGGGATTCAGCCCCCTGGTAAGCCACTGTGATTGTGCTTGTGGGGAGGTGTGATGGAAGCAGCTCTTTCTCTTTTAGCCGACTGAGAGGTCGTGTGGCCTCAAAGAATAACAGGTCTGGGGTGGCCATGGGACAGGAGAAGAGGGTGTGTAGCTTGGGGCTGGACAGGTCTAAGCACTAATTCCACTCCTGCCACTTAGGAGTTTTGTGCCTTTAGGCAACTCATGGAAGCTTTTATTTCCTTGTCTATAAAATGGTGACAGCTACGTGCCTTATTAACTTAAAAAATTATTAAAACACTAAATGATTGTGTAACTGCTATGGAAAACAGTATAGTAGTTTCTAAAAAAGTTAAGTATAGAATTACCTATGCCTCAGCAATTCACCTCTAGGTATATACCCCAAAGAACTGAAAGCAGGAACTTGAACAGATGCTCATATACCCATGTTCATAGCAGTATTATTCACAGCGGCCAAAAGGTAGAAACAACCCATGTTCATCAACAGATGAATGGGTAAACAAAATGTGGTATATCCATACAATGGAATATTATTCAGCCATAAAAGGAATAAAGTACTGATACATGCAACAACTACAAATGAAGTTTTCAAAAGATTATACCAAATCAAAGAAGCCAGACACAAAAGGACAAATACTATATGATTCCACTGATATAAGGTACCTAGAATAGGCACATTCATAAGGAGAATAGAAGTTACCAGGGCCTGTAGAGAGGAAGGCATGGGGAGTTAGTGTCTAATGGGTATAGAGTTTGTTTGGGATTATAAAAAAGTTCTGGAAATGGTTAGTGGTGATGGTTGCACAACAATGTGAATATACTTAACGCCACTGGAACTGTACAGTTAAAAATGGTTGAAATGGTAAATGTTGTGTATGATTAGAACAACAACAAAAAACCTTTGTTAATCAAAACACTGAATGATATAATGTGGAGAAAGTGCTTTACAAAATGTGAGTAGTGATGGGGAATGCTGTGTTATTCAGCGGTCCAGCCTCTGCTCACTAAGCCAGCCATGTGCCGAGACTTGCTGTGGTACCTTGCAGTTGGGACCCCTGCTGTTACTTCACAGGGGGCCTCACCAAAGGATCCCAAACTGACTAAGTGAGTTTCCATGGTCCTGGCTCTCAGGCATTTCTGAGGTTTCACGCAAAAATTGACACAGAAGATGTCTTTTGGTGTGGCCATACAGAAGGCTGCCTTGCAAAGGTCTAGAGTGTGTGGTAGTTGAAGAATGATGCGTGTGGTCTCCTCCCCAGGGCCGGCAGACATTCCACCGCTTTGACAAGTTCAACTCCAAATACAACCCCGTGGGGGCCAGTGAGCTGCGTGACCTGTATTTGAAAACTGAAAACTATCTGGGAGGAGAATACTTTGCTCGGATGGTGAAGGTGAGTGAGCCCTCAGTCTTGCTAAGGCCTCTCAGATGCCTGCTAGCATCTGCCTTCAGAGGGTGGGGCTCTGTGTGCCCCTGGCCTCTTCCCTTCCCTCTGTCCACCATCAGCTCAGGCAAGGGTGAGGTGGCCAGGCACCCATTGCTGTGGCCTGGCTGCAGGGAAGAGGAGGGAAGCATATCCACCTTGTCTGAGCTCACAGCATCTGGCCTGGCTTTCCTGTCTCTGCAGCCTGAACCTGGCTGGGTGCAGATGAGCACCCAGAAACATGGACATGCTTCTGCTGTGGCTTGATTCTGCAGAAGACCTTCCTCCCCAGAGGGAGCCTCTGCTGAAGTGGAACAAGAGCTTATAGGAGCAGGCAGCCCTGGGGATTTAGATCAGTGCTTCCAGCCTCAGAGCAAGGTGCCTAGGGGAGCCACAGGACCCTGCTGGTGATGAGAATGAGGGTCTCCCACGTAGCTGGGATGCTCTGGGTTTGACTGAAGCTTTTCTTGTGCCAGGAGGTTGCCCGGGAGCTGGAGGAGAGCAAGTACCAGTACTCAGAGCCACGGCTCTCCATCTATGGCCGCAGTCCCGAGGAATGGCCCAACCTGGCCCACTGGTTCATCCAGCACAAGGTCTACTCCCCCAACATGCGCTGGATCATCCAGGTGCCCCGGATCTAGTAAGTGAGGTGGCCCTGCTGTCTGCCCTGTGCCCTCCGGAGGTGGCAATCTGTCCCGCGTGGGCTGCCAAGTCTGCACTGCTGAGGGATGGGGCCCGATCTGGTACCAGCTTAGGCTTGTCCTCTCCAGGGATTTTTCCATAGAAGGAGTGGTTAGCAAAGATGTCCACATGACCCTAGAACTCTTAATCTTTGAAAAATATAGATGTTCCAAGTCCTTGGGGGATCTACCACCCCTGCCTTCTTCTCATTGTGGGTTGAGGATGGATTGTCCTTTTGGTGAGTCCTGGAGTATGAGAAGAGCTGGTAGTGGTTTACATTGCTGACCCTCTCCCTAGATGTCGCTCAGATGGCTGCTGTCCTCTCCAGGTGGCTGGCCAGGGCGGGGCCCATGCCTCTAGGATGGCTAGCGTATGTGGTTTAGAGAAACAGAGCTGAGTAACAGAGTGTTAAGGTCAGTGGAAATTCGAGGACTCATATCTCAGATTCTTGGTGAGCCAGAATGCCACCATCCCCCTCCCAGTGGCTTCTGGCTTGAGAAAGTGCTCTGATGGGCATGGGTAGGTGTGGAGCTTGCAAAGCAAGGCCAAGTATTTCAGACTTTGCTGGTTGGGGGAGGAGATGGGAGGAATCTGTGTTCAGGCCACACCTGACTTGACTCTGGGTGTTTAATGGGGACACAGGCAGCCTGAGGAAGTGACTGGCGCTGGTCTCTGACAGGGCAGGGGGCTGTTGGGTCCACCTGATAATCGAGTCTTTGCTATCCCCCAGTGACATATTTAGGTCAAAGAAGCTGCTGCCAAACTTTGGGAAGATGCTGGAGAACATCTTCCTGCCCCTTTTCAAGGCCACGATCAACCCCCAAGATCATCGAGAGCTTCACCTCTTTCTTAAATATGTAAGTGTGGTTGGTGACCCAGGCAGGGCTCATAGGGGCTGAGACAGGAATGGATTCGCTGTGGGCTGGGTCAGGTTTGCTCCTGCCCTTCACCATGGTATCTCAGGTCCTGCCACCTGTGTTCCAGGCATGGGGTCACCAGCCCCAAGAAGCTGGATTTCTAAAAAGTCCCCTTCTCCTCAGGGGCAGCTCTGGGAGTCAGTGGATGGGGGTGGTGTTGGTTGAAAACTGAAAACCATCTAGGAGGAGAGTACTTTGCTCAGATGGTCAAGGTGAGGGAGGCCTCAGTCTTGCTAAGGCCTCTCAGATGCCTGCCAGCATCTGCTTTCAGAGGTGGGGGCCCTGTGTGTCCCTGGTTGTGGGGCAGGCCTTGCCCTCAGTGGGGGAGACAGCAGTGGGCAGACCGGGAACTCAGTTCCTGCCAGGTGGGGCCCGAAAGACTGGATCTAGCCCCCAGCAGCACCAAGCAGCAGCCTCAGGTCTTGTTTAGAAATGTAGATACTTCAGTTCACCTGCTCACCTAACAACAAAGGTCCTTACACCGTGTGTGATTAAGTACAAGCCTCCAAGACATTTCCCTTCCAGATTCAGTGGGTTGTAGGAGAAGAGCAGTCCGGGAGAGACTTAACCAGGGGAGGGGGGAGGAGGGGGCAGGAGCCAATCTCTTCCTCTGGATGCCTGGAATTGAGGGTTAGCAGATGGTGATACAGGCCAATGCCCAGTCAAGGTGATGGATGACTTTCTACAGGGAGAGGCAGAGAGGGGAGCCTGAGGGCTGGGGCATGGGAGGGAGTGATTGAGTCTGTGTGCCCAGAAAGTGATTGGACAAGCTGAGGGACATCATCAAATTTATACTTCAGACAAACATATTCTGGCTGTTGTGTGGAGATGGCCCAGAAGAGAAGGTAGCTGGAGGTAGGGCAGAGGTGAGGGTCAGAGCCTGCCTGGAGACAGGAGGGGAGCTTGACCCAGTGGAAACGGGTCGCACTCGTGGGTGCTTCTGCCTGGCCTGGTCAGATGCCAAGATGTGATCTCACCGAAGCCTCACAATTACCCCATTACTATCACCATTTTGTTTTTAACAATAAGCAGAATTATTATGTGCTTGGCGTGTGTTAAACACGGTGTTCAGTGCTTTCCCTGGACTATCTCATTTAATCCTCGCCAAAGCCCTGTGAAGCTGCTAGCTCTAATGGACACACAAGGAAATTAAAACAGATCATAAAGCTAAAAAGTGGCAGAACTGGATTTGTATCCAAGCAGGCTGACTCCAGAGATGTGCCCTGAACCCCTATTCTGTGTTGCCTCCCAAGTAAGAACAGGGGGCACACAGCAGCTAGCAGCTTGTGGCTCTGAGCTGTGGCAGCACAGGGACTCTGCACAGAGTGCAGGGCTTGGCGAGAAAGGGTGGGTGTAGACTTGGCAGGACCTGGACAGAGACTGAAGGTGGCATGAGAGGGGAGTCTAGGATGCCTCACAGGTGCCTAGCTTTGCCGGAGCATGGATGATGCACTGTTCGAAGGTTGCTGCCAGCAATGGAGGAAGAGTAGGTGTGAGGAGGAGGAGTAGGAGGAGACAACGTATTTTGCACCCGAGGCTGTGGGAGATGCAGTGGTGAGGCCCTGCTTCAGTTGAATAGAGCTCTGGAGAGAGGCTGAAATTATCCCCACTAAAGGCCACAGAAAGTTCAGGTGAAGTATGGGGCTAGTGAGCCCAGAGCAGAGCTCAAGGTCTACCCTGGTCCCCCGAACCCGTGTGCTTAGGGTCATAGCAGGGACTCTGTCATTTCCTTTGACACACAGAGCTCCGTGACAGGGAAGATTCTGGGAAGACCCTCATGCTACCTTGCTCCTCTGGGCCCCAGCTGCCCCTGTAGGAACAAGAGAGGCTGGCAGACCTCGCTGGGGCCTGGGCTGGTATCCCCCCAGTTTGGGCCATTTGTGGATTAAGGGGGACAGTCTCTTTCTCCCATCTGATATTCAGAAGCCCCTTTGCAAAGCACTGCCATGGCTGGACAGATGGAGAGAGGCCTGGTACCAAGCCTCCCCTATGCACTGAGAGCCCATGCCCTCCATGCATGTGTTCTTGGTTGAGGATGACCTCTGGGATCAGTCAGAAGGCTCTGGTGACTCTGGAGGGGTCCCAGCAGAGGTAGAACTGCAGTGGAAGGGTGGAAGTTTCCTGAGGCTACTCGAGCCCATCTCAGAGGGTAGCTCCCAGTGGGGACTGGAGAGCAGAGCTAGCTGCCTCCCAGGAGCCACGGCTCAGCCCAGCAAGGACCCTCTTCTCTGTCTGTGAGGCATCTGGCTGGATTCTCCTGGCCACACCTGGGCATGCCCTAGGGTATCCTCCACCTACAGCCCCAAAGAGTGCAAATTCAGTGCTCAGAGCCTGGTTTCTTTTTTTTGAGATGGAGTCTTGCTCTGTCACCCAGTCTGGAGTGCAGTGGTGCGATCTCAGCTCACTGCAACCTCTGCCTCCAGAGATCAAGCGATTCTCCTGCCTCAGCCTGCCGAGTAACTGGGACTACAGGCACACACCACCATGCCTGGTTAATTTTTGTATTTTTATTTTGAGAGATGGGGTTTCACCATGTTGGTCAGGCTGGCCTCGAACTTCTGACCTTGTCATCCACCCACCTCTGACTTCCAAAGTGCTGGGATTACAGGCCTGAACCACTGCACCTGGCTGAGTCTGGTTTCTTGAGCAACTTCCTTAATTGCTTTGGCCCTGGTTTGCTCAACTGTGAAATGGGGCTCCACAGCCAACCCGTCCCTCCTGGTTGCTCTGAGTTATGAATTAACTGATGTGCATAAAGTGCTTTGAGCAGGGCCTGACCCGTGATGTGTAGTAGGACTCTTTCCCTTCACAGCTTGTTGCTGCTGCTGATGGCAGTGGCTGCTGCTTCCTGCAGGATGGCCTTGGCACAGCCGAGGGACGGGCGGTGGGCATGGCTGCCTCACACTTCACCTGTCCTGGCAGTCTCCCCTGCTGCCGCCACCTCCACACAGGGGCTTGGTACTCTCCTGTCTCCCCTCCAGAGTACCTTTGGAAGCCCAAAGGGGCAGACTTTGGTGTTGTACCCACTCCTCATCCCTGAGGAGAATGTGGCCTCAGTCAGGCTATGGGATCCCCAGCTGAGGTGTGAACCTGAGGGCCCCAGACCCCCTGGCCTCTGGCAGCTGTGAGCCCCAGGAGGCTGAGCCAAGTCTGATCCTGGTCCTGCCTTGGCTTGGTGCTTAGGACCTTTCCTCCTGCCCAGGTGACAGGGTTTGACAGCGTGGATGATGAGTCCAAGCATAGTGACCACATGTTTTCTGAAAAGAGCCCCAGCCCAGACGTCTGGACCAGTGAGCAGAACCCGCCTTACAGCTACTACCTGTACTACATGTATGCCAACATCATGGTGCTCAACAACCTCCGCAGGTGCGTTCAGCCTGCCCTTGCACACGCTTGGGTTCATGTGTTAGTATATGCACACATGCACACACATATGCATGTGGCCCTTGTGTCCATGTGCACGTGAACCAACACATGTCCATGTGCTCACATACCTCAAAATCCACAATACTTTCCAGCATGCTATATGAGGCATGTCTCCACATGATCACATACATACAGACATGCCCACCATAACACACAGGCCAGTACAGATATATACCATGTACAGTATGCAATGCAGCCACAGCCCACGTGTCCACATATTTATATGTACACACACTTACCAGTGCATATTCCATGTGTACCTGTACCTCCCTGAGATAACAGAAGCATAGGACATGCCATCACACATGCGCATTCACTTACCGCACCAACAATGTCCACATGTTCACTTACCACCGCACCAACAATGTCCACATGTGCACATTCACTTACCACCACACAACAATGTCCACATGTGCATATTTTCATTCAACAAATTACTGTATCTGCTATGTGATAGGCACTGCCCTGGGCACTGGATAAATAACAGGGAACAAAAAGACTAAATCCATACATGCCTTTACAGGCAAAGGTCTTACAGGCAGAGATTCCCACCAATATGCACACAGACAAGAGCCAGGAGTTGGCTGCCCAGGGCAATAGGACAGTGAGTCATTCCCTTCCCTACAAGTCTCGCATCCCACCTGCCCCTCCTGGGCCCTGGGGCCTCATTAGCTCAGCCTAAACTGGTGCTAGTTGGTGGGTGTGGAGGTTTAGAATGGGGCCCTGATTGAAAAAAATGGCCTGGTGAGATGGAGGCAGTCCTGGACTGAGCTTTTGTGGATGGGAGCTCTGATTCTGGCTTTGCCAAAGACCTCCACGGAACATAGACTTCACTCTCTCGGCCTTGGTTTGCCCATTTTTATAACAGAGAAGTCAGACTCTGGTTTCTCATGGCCTTCCCTGCTCTGGAGTTCTATGAATGCAGGACACAAGGCTGGGAGAGGAATACAGGAGAGTGGCTGGAGGGCACAGCAGGTTCTCTTTCTACTTTGAGGCCCACTCTCTACCCCTAGAGATGATGCTTCTTGGTTCTAACAGGCTCTGGGACCTGGGCCTCTGCATTTTAGAAGGGGTAGTTTCCAGGGTGCACTGGGTCATCACAGCTCACCATGGGTGGTTATTCTCCCTGGAGCTGGCCCTGAACTGAGGCTGCAGGCCCCAAGCAGAGCCAACCAGGGGGTCCTTCCTGATCCGGGGCTCTCTTCTCTTACAGGGAGCGTGGCCTGAGCACGTTCCTGTTCCGGCCGCACTGTGGGGAGGCTGGCTCCATCACCCACCTGGTGTCTGCCTTCCTCACTGCTGACAACATTTCCCATGGGCTGCTCCTCAAGAAGGTAACCAGGCCACTCTCGGGAGCCTGCTCTGCAGCAACTGCCCTGCTCTGAGCTCCTGGGAGGCTTGGCCAGTGAGGCCAGAAAGCTGGGGCCTCTTCTGGGATGGGATGTCTGTCGTTGTCTTGGTTTCATTTTAAATTATGAAAGTAATATAATCAAACTCATCACAATTTCAATTTTCCAAAAACTGAAGAAATGAAAAAAAGCCAGCCCTATTGCTATTACGTTAGTAGAAATAGCCATTATTAGCTTTTTAGTATATCCAATTTCTGTATTTTATCCAGAGCATATTTTAATGTGTTTATTATCATAATGAACACAGAATTTGGCTGCTTTGTCCCTGTTGTATGATAAGCATTTTTTGATGCTGCAACATAATGTCTATGCTCTTCCTTCCAAAGGCTGTTGCTGGATGAAGGGTCTGCCACTTTGTAATTGACTCAACAAGTTAACACTAGTTGAACAGAGTCCATCCACCTTTTCAGTGGTGTACCTTTGAGCTCTGTGCATGTAGTCTTCTTCATATTTTAGATCACTTTTCACTGGCACGATGTTTAATCAAAATGCTCCCTTTCCCTCCTCCCGGCAAGGTGTAACCATGGGTCACGTTTTTTGGTGGGGTGGGTGCTACAGTAGAAAACCACTCTATCCTGGGCAAGTCCACCCTTTAGGTCCCTTCAGGGCTCATCTCCCAGGATGAACTGGAGTGTTCAGCCTCAACGTGGCTGTTTGCAGTCAAAGCAACAAAACAACTAAAGTGGGGCATTTTCTAGACTGGGTCCATGCCTCGGGGAAAGGAGCTGAAGGTGAAGGCTGGGGTGGGCTGCCCTTCCTGACCTGAGCCTTGTCTCCAGTTTGGAGCAAGAGTGGGTGCTTCCAACAATGGGTAGAAGCACCAGGGAGGTGCCTGGCATGCAATGTAGAAATGAGATGAACAGTGGGGAAGGGGAATATGTGTCTGGGTGTTCTGGCTTCCAGGAACTCAGGTTGAGGACTTGGGCAGACACTGTTCAGACCCCTGGTTTCCACTGGTGAATGCTTCTTCCCTCCTTTTCTCCCTTCCCTTTTCCCTTCTCCTCTCTCTGGCACCTGTCACATGAGTTTGGTGGTTCTTTTGCAGAGTCCAGTATTGCAGTATCTCTACTACCTTGCTCAGATCCCCATTGCCATGTCTCCTCTTAGCAACAACAGTTTGTTTCTCGAATATTCCAAGAACCCTCTGAGGGAATTCCTGCACAAGGGACTGCACGTTTCTCTTTCCACCGATGACCCCATGCAGTTCCACTACACGAAGGTGAGGACTTTGGGGTGAGCATGGTAGTGCCTCAGTAGGAATCAGTCCTAGCCTGTCCTTCCGTTTCAGGGACCTGAGCCCATGGCTCAGTTCTGCTTTTGGGGTGGGGCTGGTGGCCCAGTGAAGACAGAAGGGAAGTCACTGGTGGGAGAAAATTGTGCCTTCAGGAACCCTCTTTTTGGGGTTCTTGAACCCTCGAAGGCACAATTTAGTATCAGTATCTTTGCCTTCCTCTATTTTCCCTTTCTTTGACATTTATGAGCTCTGTGACCTTGGTAAAGTTATTAGCTCTCTGGATTAAGTTCCTCTTCATCTGTAAAATGGAGATTAAATTGTGTCTACCCCTACCTTGTGAGGATTCATGAAGATAATGAATCAAAGGGTCTAGTGTAGTGTCTGCATATATTCAAAATATTTAAACATACCTTTTAAATCAATGCTATTACAATTTCTACACATTGGGTCTCTGGGAAAAGAAAAGAGGCAGGGAAAGGTGGTGTCATGCATGGGGACCAGCTACAAGTGTACCCAGCATGTTTCAATGGTGTTGACGAGACCAGCCATTTGTTTACCACAAACAGAAGCACCAGTCTTTTAGGACAGATTCTCCAACTTCTTGGTCTCTGGACCTCTTTATACTCTTAAGAATTGAAGTTCTCCGGTGGCTCACGCTTGTAATCCCAGCACTTAGAGAGGCCGAGGCGGTTGGATCACGAGGTCAAGAGGTGGAGACCATCCTGGTCAACATGGTGAAACCCCGTCTCTACTAAAAATACAAAAAATTAGCTGGGCATGGTGGTGTGTGCCTGTAATCCCAGCTACTCAGGAGGCTGAGGCAGGAGAATTGCCTGAACCCAGAAGGCGGAGGTTGCGGTGAGCCGAGATTGCGCCATTGCACTCCAGCCTGGTTAACAAGAGCAAAAAACTCCATCTCAAAAAAAAAAAAAATTGAAGTTCTCAAAGACCTGTTGTTTATGTGGGTTATATCTACTGATATTTAACATGTTAGAAATGAATAGGAAATTTAAAAATATTTATTATCTTATTTAAAAACTGTATCAAGAAACCAATTAAATGTTACATAATATTTTTTTTTCTGAAAAGTAACAGTACTCCCTGCCTTTGTTTTGCATTTTTAAGCCTCTTTAATGTCTTAATGGAAGTCAGTAGGACTCTCCTAGCCACTTCTGCATTCGATTTGTTTTTAGTCAAAATACATAAAAATAGAAAACCTTGCTTCATGAAAATACATAATTGGAAAAGAGAAGACCTTTTGAAAGGTTTTAGGACCTTCAGCAGTCCTTGACCTGTATTTTGAGAACCATTGCTCTAGGCTACAGCAGCAGTGGGGTGGGGAAGAGGTCATAGAGGGCTCATGAATAGACACTTCACATCCCAGAAGGGAAGCAAAACCACAGCTCAAACCCAGATCCTTCTGGGAGTACACCATTTTACCACCTATCCTATGATCACTTCTTTTTTTTTTTTTTTGATGTTCTGTCTCTGCTTTTAGTATTTTACATATATATATCTCACATTCATATATATATCACATTCATATATATATATGGCAAACTTAAGAAAATAGTGTGTTAAAAAGAAAAGCTAGAGAGCAAGTGCTTAAAGTGGCATGACTAGAGGGCTTGTCACAGGAGAGCAGAGACAGGCATCCCTGACGACTGGTACAGGGCTTCAACATGAGCTCTCAGTGCTGGCCAATAAATAAATTTGGAGATGTGATTTAGATCTTTGATAACCCATGATTTCACAGAAGATCTTAGGCATTGAAGGTGTGACATTTGGTGATCCAGGTGCCATTTAGTGAGGAAAAGTTAAACCTGCAATGTCTGATGTTATCTTTGGACATATGTGAAGGGTTGATTTGGATATTCTCCTGTCTAATCCACATGCTTTGGGGGAGGGTCTAGGAAGCACTTATGGAAGAATATGCCATTGCAGCTCAAGTGTGGAAGCTTAGCACGTGCGACCTGTGTGAGATCGCCAGGAACAGCGTGCTGCAGAGCGGCCTCTCGCATCAGGTATGCAGTGTGATGGTGCCACCTGTGTCCCTCCTGGGAAGGCTGCCTGCTGTGTGCCAGGCACCTTCCAAGCACTGGGGATCTGTGACAACACAGCAGACGGGGCCTCTGACACTCAGGCATGGGGAGAGAAAAGGCAGCAGCCTCCTGCGTTTCCATGGCTGCTTCCTCACCCTTTTCAGACCTCTACGGCTCCTCGAAGAGGCCTTCCCTGATCACCCATTCTAAAATAGCCACACACTTGCTATTATTCTCTGTCCCCTTAATCTGTTTTTCTCCATAACATTTATTCCTGCTAATACTTAGTTATGTGTTTTTCTGTCTTTCCCTCTAGAATATAAGCTCTGTGAGGACAGAGGCTTGTTCAGAATTATGTCCCTGGGCCCTAGATAGTCCCTGGCACAGAGCAGGAGCTCAGTATTTCTTAAATAGATGGGAACAGTATCTAGACTGAATAAAAACTTAGACAATAGGACCGAGACATGTATCAGAATTACATATGGTAATTCTGAGGTGGCACTAGCACTGAGACCCATGTTCTGATGTATCTTAGGTCTGCCGACACTTCCCTGGGTGATATCACTGGTTGGGGAGAGGTTGCATTAGGGGCTTCCCTTGTTGGATGATGATGCAGCAGAGTTAAAGGCTTAAGATTCTTTTTTTTTCTTTACAATTTTTTTAAAAAATTTGACTTTAGGCTCTGGGGTACATGTGCGGGTTATGCAGGGTTGTTGCATAGGTGTATACTATATGGGGCATTTCTCCCCATGTTATCCCTCCTCACCCCTCGCTGTCCCTCCCCTAGCCCCCACCCCAACTGCCCCCAGTGTGTGATGCTCCTCTCCCTGAGTCCACGTGTTCTCATTGTTCAACACCGCCTATGAGAACATGCGGTGTTTGATTTTCTGTTTTTGTGTCAGTTTGCTGAGAATGATGGTTTCCAGATTCATCCAAGTCCTTACAAAGGACACAAACTTGTTTTTTATGGCAGTTGGGTATTCCACGGTGTATATGTGCCACATTTTCTTTGTCCAGTCTATCATTGATGGGCATCTGGGTTGGTTCCAGGTCTTTGCTGTTGTACACAGGGCAGCAATGAACATACATGTGCATGTGTCTTTATAGAATGATTTATAGTTCTTTGGGTATGTACCCAGTAATGGGATTGCTGGGTCAAATGGAATTTCTATTTCCAGATCCTTGAGAAATCACCACACTGTCTTCCACAATGGTTGAACTAATTTATACTCCCACCAATTGTGTAAGAGTGTTCCTATTTCTCCACATCCTCTCCAGCATCTGTTGTCTCCAGGTTTTTTTTTTAATGATCACTATTCTAACTTGGGTGACATGGTATCTCAATGTGGTTTTGATTTGCATTTCTCTAATGACCAGTGAGGATGAGCATTTTTTCATGTTTGTTGGCCTCATATATGTCTTCTTTTGAAAAGTGTCTGTTCATATCCTTTTGCCCACTTTTGAATGGGGTTGTTTGGTTTTTTCTTGTAAATCTGTTTTAGTTCTTTGTAGATTCTGGATATCAGCCCTTTGTCAGATGGGTAGATTGCAAAAATTTTTTCCCATTCTGTTGGTTGCCGGTTCACTCTAATGATGGTTTCTTTTGCTGTGCAGAAGCTCTGAATTTTAATTAGATCCCATTTGTCTATCTTGGCTTTTGTTGCCATTGCTTTTGATGTTTTAGTCATGAAGTCCTTGCCTATGCCTATGTCCTGGATTGTTTTGCCTAGGTTTTCTTCTAGTGTTTTTATGGTGTTAGGGTTTATGTTTAAATCTTTAATCCATCTGGAGGTAATTTTAGTGTAAGGTGACAGGAAGGGGTCCAGTTTCTGCTTTCTGCACATTGCTAGCCAGTTTTCCCAACACCATTTATTAAACAGAGTCCTTTCCCCCATTGCTTGTTTTTGTCAGGTTTGTCAGAGATCAGATGCTTGTAGATGTGTGGTGTTGCTTCTGAGGCCTCTGTTCTGTTCCACTGGTCTATGTCTCTGTTTTGGTACCAATACCATGCTGTTTTGATTACTGTAGCCTTGTAGTATACTTTGAAGTCCAGCAGTGTGATGCCTCTGGCTTTGTTCTTTTTGATTAGGATTGTCTTGGCTATGCAGGCTCTCTTGTGATTCCATATGAAGTTTAAAGTGTTTTTTTTTTCAGTTCTGTGAAGGTCATGGGTAGCTTGATGGGGATGGTGTTGAATCTATAAATTACTCTGGGCAGTATGGCCATTTTCACAATATTGATTCTTCCTAACCATGAGCATGGAATGTTTTTCCATCTGTTTGTGTCCTCTCTTATTTCATTGAGCAGTGGTTTGTAGTTCTCTTTGAAGAGGTCCTTTACATCCTTTCTTAGTTGTATTCCTAGGTATTTTATTCTCTTTGTAGCAATTGTGAATGGGAGTTTGCTCTTGATTTGGCTGTTTGTCTGTTATTGGTATATAAGGAATGCTTGTGATTTCTGCACATTGATTTTGTATCCTGAGACTCTGCTGAAGTTGCTTATCAGTTTGAGAAGATTTTGGGCTGAGACAATGGGGTCTTCTAAATACACAATCATATCATCTGCAAATAGAGACCGTTTGACTTCCTCCTTTCGTAATTGAATATCCTTTATTTTTTTTTCTTGCCTGATTGCTCTGGCTAGAACTTCCCATACTATATTGAATAGGAGTGGTGAGAGAGGGCATCCTTGTCTACTGCCTGATTTCAAAGGGAATTCTTCCAGCTTTTGCCTGTTCAGTACAATATTGGTTATAGGTTTGTCATAAATAGCTTTTATCGTTTTATGATATGTTCAATCAATACCTAGTTTATTGAGAGTTTTTAGCATGAAGGGCTGCTGAATTTTGTCAAAGGCCTTCTCTGCATCTATTGAGATAATCATGTGGTTTTTGTCTTTGGTTCCGTTTATGTGATGGATTATGTTTATGGACTTGTGTATGTTGAACCAGCCTTGCTTCCCTGGGATGAACCCTACTTGATCGTGATGAATAAGCTTTTTGATGTGCTGTTGCATTCGGTTTGCCAGTTTTTTATTGAAGATTTTCGCATCAATGTTCATCACGGATATTGGCCTGAAGTTTTCTTTTTTAGTTGAGTCTCTGCCTGGTTTTGGTATCAGGACGATGTTGGTCTCATAAAATGAGTTAGGGAGGATTCCCTCTTTTTGTATTGTTTGATATAGTTTCAGAAAAAATGGAACCAGCTCCTCTTTGTACATCTGGTAGAATCTGGCTGTGAACCCATTTGGACCTGGACTTTTTTTTTGGTTGGTAGGCTATTTATTGCTGCCGCAACTTCAGCTCTTGTTATTGGTTTAATCAGGGTTTTGACTTTCTCCTGGTTTAGTCTTGGTAGAGTACAAGTGTCCAGGAATTTATTCATTTCTTCCTGGTTTACTGGTTTATGTGCATAGGGCTGTTTGTAGTAATCTCTGATGGTAGTTTGTATTTCTGTGGGATCAGTGGTGATATCCCTTTTACCTTTTTTATTGCATCTATTTGATTCTTCTCTCTTTTCTTTTTTATTAGTCTGGCTAGCAGTTTATTTTGTTGATCTTTTCAAAAAACCAGCTCCCGGATTTATTGATTTTTTTGAAGGTTTTTTTGTGTCTCTGTCTCCTTGAGTTCAGCTCTGATCTTAGTTATTTCTTGTCTTCTGCTAGCTTTTGAGTTTTTATCTCCCTCCTCTAGCTCTTTCAATTTTGATGATAGGGTGTCAATTTTAGATCTTTCCTTGTTTCTCATGTGGGCATTTACTGCTATAAATTTCCCTCTTGACATTACTTTAAAGGTGTCCCAGAGATTCTGGTAAGTTGTGTCTTCATTCTGATTGGTTTTGAATAAGACCTTTATTTCTGCCTTCATTTCATTGTTTATCCAGTCAACACTCAGAAGCAAGTTGTTCAGTTTCCAAATGGTTGTGCAGATTTCAGTGTTTCTTAATCCTGAGTTCTAACCTGATTGTGCTGTGGTCTGATAGACTTTTTGTTATGATTTCTGTTCTTTTGCATTTGCTGAAGAGTGATTTGCTTCCAATTATGTGGTCAATTTTAGAGTAAGTGCGATGTGGTGCTGAGAAAAATGTGTGTTCCGTGGATTTGGGGTGGAACATTCTGTATATATCTATTAGGTCTGCTTGGTCTAGCTCTGCATTCAAGTCCTAGATGTTCTTCTTAATTTTCTGTCTCATTGATCTGTCTGGTATTGACAGTAGAGTGTTGAAGTCTCCCAGTATTATTTTGTGGGAGTCTAAATCTCATTTAGGTCATATAAGTTCTTTATATGACCTAAAATGTATAAAGAACTTGCTTTATACATCTGGGTGCTCCTGTGTTGGATGCATATTTAGGATAGTTAGCTCTTCTTATTAGATTGATCCTTTTACCATTATGTAATGCCCTTCCTTGTCTCTTTTGATTTTTGTTGAAGTCCGTTTTATGAGACTAGGATTGCAATCCCTGCTTTTTTTTTTTTTTAAGTCTCCATTTGCTTGGCAAATCTTCTTTCATCCCTTTATTTTGAGTCTATGTGTGTCTTTGTATGTGGGATGGGTTTCCTGAATACAGCACACTGATGGGTCTTGACTTTTTATCCAGTTTGCCAGTCTGTGTCTTTTGATTGGAGTGTTTAGGCCATTTACATTCAATGTTAATATTGTTATGTGTGAATCTGATCCTGCCATTTTGTTACTGGCTGGTTTTCTTGCCCATTAGCTGACTCATTTTCTTCATTGCATTTTTAGTCTTTGCCATTTGGTGTGCTTTTGCAGTGGCTGGTACTTGTTCCTTTCTGTGCTTAGTGTTACTTTCAGGAGCTCTTGTAGGGCAGGTCTGGTGGTGACAAAATCTCTCAGTAATTGCTTGTCTGTAAAGGATTTGGTTTCTCCTTCACTTATGAAGCTTAGATTGGCTGGATATGAGATTCTGGGTTGAAAGTTCTTTTTTTTTAAGGATATTGAATATTGGCCCCCACTGTCTTCTGGCTTGCAGGGTTTCTGCTGAGACATCTGCTGTGAGTCTGATTGGCTTCCCTCTGTGGATGACCTAACCTTTCTCTCTGGCTGCCCTTAGCATTTTTTCCTTCATTTCAACCCTGGTGAATATGACAATTATGTGCCTTTGGGTTGCTCTTCTTGAGGAATATCTTTGTGGAGTTCTCTGTATTTCTTGAATTTGAATGTTGGACTGCCTTGCTAGGCTTGGGAATTTCTCCTGTATAATATCCTGGAGTGTTTTCTCCAGCTTGGGTTCATTCTCCCCCTCATATTCAGTTACAAAGATTAAGCATAGATTAGGTCTTTTCATATAATCCCATATTTGTTGAAGGCTTTGTTCATTTCTTTTCACTCTTTTTCTGTCTTGCCTTCTATTTTTTCATTGAGTTGATCTTCAATCTCTGATATCCTTTCTTCTGCTTGATCAATTTGGCTATTAAAACTTGTGTTTTCTTCACATAGTTCTTGTGCTGTGTTTTTCAACTCCATCAAGTCGTTTATGTTCCTCTCTAAGCTGGTTATTCTAGTTAGCATTTCATCTAACCTTTTTTCAAAGTTTTTGGTTCTTTGCATTGAGTTAGAATATGTTCCTTTAGTTCAGAAAAGTTATTATCCACCTTCTGAAGCCTGTTTCTGTAAATTCATCACATTCTTTCTCGGTCATGTTGTGTTCCTGTGTTGCTGAGGAGTTGTGATCCCTCGAAGGAGAAGCGGTGTTCTGGTCTTTGATGGTTTCATCTTTTTTGTGCTGTTTTTTCCCTGTCTTTGTGGGTTTACCTGGCTGTGATCTCAGGGAGCTGTTTGATGAGGTTGCTTGTCTGTCTGTCAAGGTGCTACTGGGTTTCTAGAAACTCTTTCAGGTTACTAGGTAAGCTTCCTGTGTCTTTTTTGTTTGCACTGGGAGGTTAGGCCTGCATGTTCCACTGACCTGGAGATGCTGCTAGGTGATCAAGAACATCATCCCATTGCTATGTAGGCTTCCTCCTGTTTTTTGTTAAAACATGACACCTAGTCCTACCCCTTTAATGGTGGGTTGTGTCTTTCCTCCACAGGGCTGGATCATTCGGGGTTCACCTCAGACTGAAGAACTGGCTGCCTAAGCCACTAGAGTTAGTGCTTCAGCCCTCTGGGGTTTGTCGGGGAGGATAGGGACCTGCCCAGCAGCACCATCTGTCTTCCCGGTTTCAGCTCCCTCCCTCTCTGAGCAGGGGGAGGGGGTAACAGCTCAGTCCGCAGGCTCTGTTGGCCGGCTTATGGGCTTATGTGTTTGTTTAGATCTGTGTGCCAATCCGGGACACTATCCTGATTATTCACCTCTGCGCTTGTAATTCCTGGTGCTTGACTGGCAAAGATCCTCTTTTCTGTGTATTGCTGAGGCTTTGGGAGAAGTGCTGTATCTGGACCAGAGTGCCAGAGGGGGAGCCTCTGACTCACTAGTCAGATGCACTTTCTGGGTGAAGTGGCACCCCTCCCCGCCTTGGTTGGTCTGCCCTGCCTGGGCTTTGCTCACTGACCAGACCTGTCAAAATGCACCTGGTTCCTTGGAGCTAGGAGATCTCTCGACTTCTGCATCTCTCTCGCTGGGTGTTGTGTGCTGGAGTTGTGTCTATTTGGCCATCTGGACTCCCTGACCGGGCTTAAGATTCTTTTCATGTGCAGTATGGTTCCTTGGATTGGCTCTCCCCAGAAAAACTGTCCTTGTCAGCTCTCCGGAGGGACTTCTTAATTAATATTTACCTCCTTCCCCATCCCCAGCAGATGTTGCAGACCTTGTCTTTCCTCTCTGATCAAGGAAAGCACAGCCAGGAACAAAGGGTTGTCTAAGGATGACTGAGGTTGTCAGGGCGACATCCTTGAGGACACGGAGGCCAGGAGGAATTTTATGAGTCCTGTGGGGATAAGATGTCCTGACTGAAGATCAGCTTCAGGGAGACTAGTCTGATTTGCTGTGACTGATGTCAAATCTGCCCATGTGGCTATAGAAAGTGAATCAAAAGTATATAATAATTTCATTTGTATTTCTCTTGGTCCACAGGAAAAGCAAAAGTTTCTGGGACAAAATTATTATAAAGAAGGACCTGAAGGAAATGATATTCGAAAGACAAATGTTGCTCAGATCCGGATGGCATTCCGATATGAGACCTTATGCAATGAGCTCAGCTACCTGTCTGATGCCATGAAATCAGAAGAGATCACCGCCTTGACCAAATAGTTCCAGCATTTGACATGCATTTTAACTTTTTGGTTTAATTTCAAGTCTGCTGTGGCTAATAGTGGTCAAGATTCCAAACTAGGACTTTCCTCTTTGAAGAGGATGCATCTGAAGAAATTTCAAACTGATGATTTTGGTTGTACTGCTCACTTTAAGAATTAACATGCTCACTTTTGTTAGTATTTCTGAGTAACACAATGGCGACTTCTCCTTTGGGGATCTGGGAGCTGGGGACTTGTCTATACTTGTTCCTGATTTTTCAAGTATTTCTCTTGAAACTGCCAGTCCAGTGCTTGAACTGTTGGGGCCAGGATTTTCCATGGTCAGATGCCAAGTGACATGAGGTCTGTGTGGTTTTCTGCCATATTTTTCTCCATTGGCCCAAGTAGGCTAATTGATGATAGTTGTTCATTTCAGCCTCTGGATGGCTGGCCGCCTTAAACACAATCAATTTCAAAGCTCCATTTCATAAAGGGGCTACTTTGAGGGAGTTCAAATGGAAGACTTCCTTCTTGACAATTTGTGTTTTTAGTGAAGTTCTTAAACCGTTTTATTTAGCCCTCCTCCCCGCTTTCTAGTTGGAAGCCAAATGTACTCATTAAAACAGCCACTCCTATTCGGAGTCTTGGTTTCTTCACCTACAAAGTGAGGGTTTGGACTAGATGAGTGGCTTTCAGGGTGTTCTGTGAATCCCCTCATGAATACTTTAGAGTCAGGGAGATAGGGAGTGACACTCAGGGGCTGTCAAAGGGACTCTGCGTTCATTAGTTTTACACTGCAACTGCTTATGTAATATTTTCATTTGAATGAAGAACTTCGAAAATTACAGGACTAGAAAGATGATCTCTGTTCCTTTTGGCTCTAATACTCTATGACTGCAGGCCAATTATCACTTCACCTATTAAGAGGTGGGAGAAGTGAAATTTACTTAAGGTTGCATAGCTAATAAGTAATAATAGGCCTACAACTGGGTTTCCTTATTCCAAATCCTGTCCTTTCCCCACTATTCCATTAGACCTCACAAATGTTAGTTGTGTGTGTGTTTTTTCATCAATGTAACCTGGTACATTTTTTTTTTAAGGCAAAATTTTCCCCTTACCTACTATGATGACTTTAGAAGATACAGTGGTCCCAGGGGTCAGGTAGAAAGCATTTTTAAAGACCAATCTGAATTAAACTTTACCAATATATTCTTATTCTGTGTTACTAGTGCCTGGTATGTAGCAGGTGCTCAATAAATACATTTTGAATAATTAAGTGAATTTCTTTTGGCAACATTTTAAGGACATGTGCTCTTAGTACTCAAGAGGCTGCTCAACTATAACCTATTTCTGCAGTCAAATTCAGACTACAGGAGGCCTTTTTTGCATCATTATAGTTAGAAGAACCCTATTTCTGCCTGTGAACTTATTTGACTTTAGATTATCTCGTCTTGTGAACTCAGCATATGGAACTATAAATGCAGTATTTTTACTAGGCAAATATATATGCTATCTTGAAGCTAAATTATGATATTGAATAAAAATCCATTGTTATCTTAGGGATTATTTTTGAAAAGCTCCCATTTGTAAACATTTGCCCTAACATAGGAAGTACTGTGTAGTTTCTCACTGTCATTTTATCTGTATCAGGTATCTTTTTTTAATTTGTTAAATAAAATCTGTTAGGACTGTGGCTCAATAATTTAAAACTATTTCAAGATAATCATATTTAAAGCAAATGTTAGAAGATTTTTTTACTCTAAGATTGGGCACCATGAAAAGCTATCAATAATAACAGCTAGCTTATCTTTTACTAAGACTCAGACATGAATGACATTCGCTAGGAAAACAAAATTTTCAAACTGAAGCTCACTAGACCCAGAAGATACATCTTCGCTATCATTTTCTCTTTCTACCATTATAGTTCATGAGCAAAGCTATGCATGTTCATTTCCTCTTCCCAGGATATTATTTTAGTCTGTCCAGCTAACACCTATTGGAGTTTACCTGTCCTGTAAGCTTTTCAGACATCTTTTCTATAGCACTTTGTGCTTTTATTACATTGTTATACTTAATTGGCCTATTTGGGACAAATCCCTACTTTCCTTTGTGTTTGCAATTGGAATAAATGGCAATTAATTGTATATTGCCTCAGATTTCTAAAGGAACATGTTTTGAAGCATGTTATCCCTTACCCTTAAGGGCTCAAGTTCACTTTACGTGTTACTTCAAATTGTATTGTTGAAACGATCGACATCATTTCTCTTTGCCTCATGAAAACAAATCACAACTCCTGGGTTGATATTTATCATGGCCTCTTGGATTAGAAAAGAGCTGAAGGCACATCTCTCTTGCTTTCTCTTCTGAGTGTTGGTGAAACAATAGTCTTCATTTCCTGGGTTTCAGACAAGACTGAAGGTGATATATCCAAATATTCTATGACTGAACTATGACCATTATAAAGAACAAGTATAACTAATTCCAATAAAAGGAATACTAACCAGATACACATACTTCCTTGGAAATTTTAGACTATAAACAACTGCAAGATTATCAAAACCTATCTCTGCAAAGGCTTTTATATCTTTTCAGTAAAATGTGAATTTCTCCACAGTACGGTATCAGCAAATTAACTATCAACTGTCATTCATTCTTATGTCTTTGCACTTTTCAGCACTAAGATTCTACAGTGTTTCTCAAATTACATTCTTATATTTTGGAATGATTTTGCAAGGTAAACAAACTACAATAGGGTTGAGCATTTTCTTATTTTTACTGTCTGTTGGGGTAGGGGTCCACAACCCCTGGGCTGTGGACAGTACCATCTGCCACTTGTTAGGGACTGGGCCGCACAGCGGGAGTTGAGTGGTGGGCGAGTGAGCATTACAGCCTAAGCTCCACCTCCTGTCAGATCAGTGGCAGTATTACTTTCTCAAGGAACGTGAACTCTCTTGTGAACTGTGCATACAAGGGATCTAGGGTGCCTGCACATTATGAGACTCTAACTAATGGTTGATGATCCGAGGTGGAACAGTTTCATCCTGAAACTATGCCCACACCACCCCAGATCTGTGGAAAAATGGTCCTCCATGAAAACAGTCCCTGGTGCCAAAAAGGTTGAGAACCACTGCAGCAGGGTAAAAAGATATAACAAAAAATGAGTCTATTGTCAGCTGCTTATGTTTATATGATACTGTCATTGTGTTGCCCAGCATAAATGTGAGCGACCTGCTGAATTCCCTAATTCCAAGTAGTTTTTTTTTGCCTGAGACGGAGTCTTGCTCTGTCCCCGAGGCTGGAGCGCAGTGGTGCAATTGCAGCTCACTGCAACCTCAGCTCACTGCAACTTCCACCTCCTGTGTTCAAGAGATTCTCCTGCCTTGGCCTCCAAGTAGCTAGGATTACAGACATGCACTACCACACCAGGCTAATTTTTGTATTTTTAGTAGACATGGGGTTTCACCATGTTGGCCAAGCTGTTCTCAAACTCCTGACCTCGTGATCTGCCTGCCTCGGCCTCTCAAAGCCTGTAATAGGCGTCAGCCACTCTGTCTGGCCATCTCCAAGTAGTTTTCTTATTCCTGGATAGACAAAGTAAGCTTAAGACACTAACAGTTAAAAATGCAAATGATTCAGACTATCTTTTAATAAACTCAACCTCCCAATGTTGAAAATCACTGAATCAAAAGGTATTTTCAAGCAGCCTTTCTCCCAGATATGTATTAGACATAAGGAAATCGAGTACAATTTGAAATGAATTTTAAAACGGCACACAAACATCACAAACCCCAAGAGCACAATATAAAATAGTCCTCTAAGGAATATAATCATTTGGTATATTATAATGTGAAATTACATAAGAAAAGAATCTCTTTGATTAGCTAAAATTACTTGCGAATGATTATTTATTGCATAATTTATCAGTGGTCCTAAGAATAACACAGATACTATTATTCTCAACCTCTAAATTCAGTACATAGTCAAATTCATTTTCTCAAACTAAGGTTCTATACATAATCGGAGTAAACCCTCTGTTACTGAGTTAGGATAGGGAAAACTTTATAACTTACAAAACAAATTCCTTAGAGCTCATGAAACCACTTCACAAATCCTAGAAGGCACACATTATATTTCCTATTATAGTAAGTACATTTATACTAAGTACATTTAAGTACTTCATATTTAAAAAAGACAGAGCTGTACAGAATACAAAAAGTGTACATTTCATCCATCAAACAAATTTACAACTTTTACGATGTTATTACAGTAGAACCTACCTAACAGTCACATCTAAAGAATTATCACCCAGTTTAGTAGAGTGAACAAAGAGCTGTATTCATTTATTTGATATTTGATAAGGCTAATATTTTATATTCACAGTAGATCAGTAAGTGTCTTGGAGCTCATATTGTAAAATAAAAAGGTTTGGGCCCTGTTGAGTCACTGGTCTCATTTCCTTGAAAGGTGAAAGATTCTGGGGGATAAAATCATTGGCTATCCCTGGAAAGATGCAAAACTCTGTAAGGTAACTTTGTTCACATTTCAGAAACATTCAGGAGGCAATCTGAATTAAACTCAGCAAGTCTAATCCAAAAGGACAATTTAAAATCTTTGAGCTGGAAAAGATCCCAGTGGATCATGGATCATCTATCCCAAGGTTTTCAAAATATGTTCCATGGAATACTAAGAATCTATGGAGGAGATACAGGGTTCTGCAAATTTGACTTGAATTAAAAAAAATTTTTTTAAAAAACAACTCCCATTATACAAGTGTGGTACTCACTAAATTCAGACATACTGGCTATTACCAATGCATTAATGTGTTTTTATTGGTTGACTTAATCATATTTATAGTATATAAAGTTTATACAATAAATAAGAAAATTTATAATAAAATATGACTTTTATATAGGGGGGTAGGATGTGTGTGTATGCATGTGTGTTTAAGGGTTCTGTAAGATTTTCCTTGAAAAAAAAGTTTTTGCTGCTGACATAGTGGGAAAACCACAAATAAAGTAGGAACCTACAAACAACAGTAAGAGACTTTCTCAAGGTCACACAACCACCAAGTGCATTGCTAGGTTGATATGATGGAACCCCTGGTGCTCTGCTTGCATAAACCTCCATAGGGAGTAGTTAGCTATTTGGTATTTAGCTGTCCCATTATGAATGTCAATGGATTAGTCTTCAGCATTTTCTGGGGCAAGATCAAGCTACCTTGGAATTTGAAATTTCAAGCTACCTTGAAATACCAGATGTTTTTCCTTGAAATTGATTTAATTTTATTTGCTTGCCTATTAAAATCCTATTATCCAAAAATTCTGTCATCAATCAGTGGCAACTTAAATTGTGGACCCTGGTTTAGGAAAATAGTAATATTTGCAACTTATGAAGAAGTCAGAAAAGTTACATGGGATGTTAAATTTTAAAGAAGGCAGGCCCTTGTTTTATTACATGCCAAAATATTAATGTTAGAAATTTAGTTGATAAGCAAAAAAAAATGGTTGTGACTGAAGATCACAATTCCATTATTACTATATTCTTTTAGACTATTTTAATGGAAAGAATATTTCAATGGAAGTACAGTGAAACAGCAAGAATGCCAAATTATCTTCTAATTTTCAGATGTACTTTATGTATATATGGTAAAAAAGCATCACTCTATTTTCTTGTCCTTTTTTTTTTTTTTTTTTTTGACAAGGAGTCTCGCTCTGCCTCCCGGGCTGGAGTGCAGTGGCACAATCTTGGCTCATTACAACCTCCACCTCCCAGGTTCAAGCAATTCTCCTGCCTCAGCCTACTGAATACCTGAGATCACAGGTGCTTGCCACCAGGCCCAGCTAGTTTTTGTATCTTAGTAGAGACAGGGTCTCACCATGTTGGCCAGGCTGGTCTGAAACTACTAACCTCAAGTGATGCACCCACCTTGGCCTCCCAAAGTGCTCTGAATACAGGTGTGAGCCACCATGCTGGCCTCTTGTCTCTTAATCTATCAAATTTGAGGACCCTGAAATCTCAGAAAGATGTTTTCAAGTTAAGGGGGAAAAAAGCACCATAAACCAATATTAAATGACTTATAATCATTTAGAAATACAAAATTTGGTATCTGTGATGCAGAAAAGTTACCTTCTGAAACTCCAAGATGTGTGAGCATTATCAAAGCCATTTAGAACAGTTATGCAGCTGTGGGAAAGCATTTCCAGAACAGCCAAGAAAATTCCCCAGGAGAAATATCCATTTGCAAGGGAAAGTCACACCCAACTTTATAGGCCTCACCCAAATTATACAGTATGGCAAAAACAAACAAACAAAAAAATCTTTAAGTACAGTAATTCCAAAACACACTGCTAAAGTTATGAAATAATTGTGGATCATTTCAAGTAAAAATTAAAGGAGCAATAATTAACCACAAGGGGGCATATATACTCCTTAGATTCCAGCAGAAACACTAGTTTTAAGTAGTAACATGCACTTTGATGTATTCTACATTTTCAGTCACTTAAAATTTCCTCTCTCAGATAGCTACAACTTTTTAATATTTGAGGTTTATTTTATAGCTAACTAAAAAGATTCCAGAATACTCCTGCCCCACAAAACAGTAGTGTTTCAGAAGCCTCTGGAAGTGCTGCTGTTACCTTTGGCAAATAATTCAGGAGCAATTAATTGTAATACAAATTTGAACAGATAAATAATAGGAAAATATAGTCTAAAACAGTAGCAAATTTTAGTTTACCATAAATGGAAGACATGGGAGGTTTATCTTTTAAAGTGGGACAAATGATCAGAATAGCAAAAATAAAAGGGTGGGGAAAATGGATTTTTCTGTGTCTGTGCCACAACCTTGCGTTCTTCCCCCATGATCAAATATTTGTAGCCTACAATAGCAACAGAAGACCTTCACTCCAAGGTCATGGCCTGTGGGGCTGGCCTGCCTCGTCAGCCATGTTAAGAATATAGTTAGCCATATCATCTTCAGTGGGTGCATCTGATACCACCCAAGATTCATTTGCTCCAGTCATCTGCAGGCGACAAATAGGGCAATTCCTGTGTCGATCACTCCTAGTAGAGAAGTCAAAACAAGAATAGTTTGTTTTCTTTTTCCTTTTTTAAAAACAGGATTTTTAAAAGTAATACATGTACATGTCTTTTAAAAAGGAAATAGCACAAAAGTATACAGTGAAAAATAAATCTCTCCTTCCCATCTCAATTTTCAATTCTCTTTCCCAGGGGCAACCACAGTTACCAGTTTCTTATATTCCTCTAGAGATAGACTGAACTTGATTAAGCTTATGTATACACAGATGCATGTGCATGTGTGTACACGTACAGGTACACACACACATCACTGCTCTACTTGTCAGTATCTTATAGACCATTCTTTTTAACATACATTGTATAGCTATGCCATAAGTTGTTTAGTCTCCCACAGGACATTTCATTTTTTTCTCTTTTGTTGCTATAAACGATGCAGCAGTTCACATCCCTATACCTAAACAGGTAAAGTTTTCCTTTAAAATCAAAACTCCTTGTGAGTTCTAAGAGGAATCTCCCTCTCACCCTGGAAGATTTGGTCAAAGTGTCAAGTATAAATGCTTACATTTGTGATTATTTAAATGGAAGCCATTACTCTAGAAATAACTTCTTGGCAGTAGAAAGGGAATATGACAATAGGAAAGGATATTACTATTTTGCTAAGTAATATATACATGACTTTCAACAATATTATCTGTTGCCTGCTTAAAAGTCTGACAAAAATTCTTATGGCTCATAGGCAACAGGATGATTTGTATAAAAATGGAGCATACAAAGTTTAAAATAAAAGATAAACTTTACATGCATAATACTTTTTCTGACAGGGAAAGAACTCAAATATGATCACTTAAATAAGATTATGTTTTCCAAAAGGATTTTTTTTCTTATCAAACATTATTTTGGAAATTTAAAAAATACCATATTTGAACCAGAGACATATCATGCAGGGATGTTTTTCTTTTAATCTCTGTGAAATCTGGGACCAAAGTAATTATTTATATCAACTGCTTTTGGCTTTCAGGCAAAAATTTTTAGAACTTTGTTCCAAAAACTAAATGTGAAAGCTAGAGTTGGCATATATTATTTAGGTTGATTTCTGGCTCCTTAGAGATATTTTAAAAGATAATTAGATGTGTGATCTTCTGTGCACAAAACATCACAATTTAAAAATAGTCAGCTTCTGCTTCCAACCGAGGCTAGATTTATCTTTCCACTTAAAATTACTAAAACAATGGTTTCATATAATTTTTCAAATACAGTCTCACTGGCCATCAGGCAACGAAGGACAAGTGATCCCTGGGACATGGGAGGCAAAGAAGATGAGATCTATACTTGCCCCAGCTTAGAGCCTTGAGAGTTTCTATCCCCTGATCAAGAAGGAGGAACCTTGATGGAACATGGCAAACTTCTTGAGCTGAACAGACAGAGCTGAGAATCTCAGGGGACCAAGCAGCTAGAGTTTACAGGGCAGAGTAATGGAAAGCTGCACAGAGGGAAAATTCCAGAGGTCTACAGAAGCATCCCTGCCAGAATACTCAGCAGAGTGCTGATCAGAGTGTGCATGTGAGGACACTACCTGAGGCTGAGCAATCAGTCAAAGGGCTTTGAAGGGATAGTACCCTAAAGCTCAGTGGGCCTGGGATACTGCTTGTTCCACCAGCCAGACTGGAAAGGCTCATCACTCTTTGGGCATTAGTAAGAGTTCTCTTAAGGGTCTTGCTATTAGTGGGACATAATTAGTTCTAAATACTGCTGTGGTCCTGCCTAAAAAATCACAAAAGTAAGATCCAAAAGAATCAAACTGTTTCCAAGTCACTTAATTATATTCCAGAAAAAAGCTCAAGAATATTTATAGCAATACAAAAATATCCAATATCCAAAAAGGTAAAATTCACAAAGTCTGGCATCCAACTGAGACCTACCAGACATACAAAGAAGCAGCAGAAATATATAACCTATAATGAAGAGAAAAATCAATCACAATCACAACCACCCAGAACTAAGAGATATTAGGATTAACAGATAAAATGGAAAGTTATTGTAACCATATTCTATATAGTTAAAAAAACTAGAGGAATGATCAAAGATATTAAGAAGAGACATGGAAGATAATAAAAACTCAATCAAACTTCTAGAAATAAAAAATTATCTGAGGTTAAAAAAAATACACTGACACATGCACACGTGTGTTCATTGAGGCACTGTTTACAATAGCAAAGACCTGGAACCAACCCAAATGCCCATCAATGATAGACTGGACAAAGAAAATGTGGCACATATACACCACGGAATACTAAACAGCCATAAAAAAAGATGAGTTCATGTTCTTTGCAGGGACACGGATGAATCTGGAAACCATCATTCTCAGCAAACTGACACAGGAATAGAAAACCAAATACTGCATGTTCTCGCTGATAGACAGATGTTGAACAATGAGAACACATGAACACAGGGAGGGAAGCATCACACACTGGGATCTGCTGTGGAGGGGACTAAGGGAGAAACAGTGAGTGGGAGGGGGGAGAGGTCAGGGAGGGATAACAAGGGGAGAAATGACAGATATAGGTGATGAGGGATGGAGGCGGCAAACCACCTTGCCATGTATGTACCTATGCAATAATCCTGCATGATCTGCACATGTACCCTAGAACCTAAAGTACAGTAATAAAAAAAAAAATCACAAGTACCGCAGAAAAAAAAATACACTAGATGGAATTAACGGCAAGTTAGACAGCGAAGAAAAAAAAGACCGGTAAATATGAAAAGAGTATCTATCCAAATGAAACCCAATAGTAACTATCCAAATGAAACCCAGTAGTTTATCCAAAATGAAACCCAGAGAAACTCAAAAGAGAGAGAGAGAGAAAAAAAAAGAAGAAAAATAGCACCAGTGAGCTGTGGTACAACTTCAAGTGGGCTAATATACGGTAATTGGAATCACAGCAGAGGGGAGAGAAGATAGAAAAAAAAAATCTGAAAAAAAAAATTGCCAAAAAATCTCCAAACTTTATGACATTATAAATCTAATCCAAGAAGCTCAGTGAACCTCAAGCACAAGAAACACGAAAAAAACTATTGTAAGGCACCTCATAATCAAAGTGCTCAAAACCAGTGAAAAGAAAAAAACCTTAAAAACAGAGGGGGAAAAAATGGCACATTACCTACAGAGGAAAAAAGGATGACAGAGTTCTCATTAGAAACAATGCAAGCGAGTATGAAGCAACATCATTAACATACTGAAAGAAAAAATAAAGTTTAGAATTCTAAATCAGAAAAACACTTTGAAAAATGATATTCGGACGTTCAAGAAGATCCTATGGAATCTACAAAAATACTACCAGAACTGATACATGAATTTAATAAGGGTGCAGGATACAGGTTGATATTCAAAAGTCTACTGTATTTCCGTACACTAGTATCAATCACAAATTGAAAATTTTAAATACCATTTAAAGCATCTTAAAAATATGAAATACCTGGGGATAAATATCAAAGATATGCAACACTGGAAACTATAAAAATTGGTGAGAGAAATTAAAGACCTAAATAAATGGAGAAATATACTGTGTATGTGGATAGAAAGACTCACTAGTAAGAAATTCACTCTCCCTAAATTGATGTATTTATTCAATGCAATCCCAATCAATTCTGCTTTTTGGCAGAAATTGATCAGCTGATTCTAAAATTCATATTGGAATGCAAAAGACCTAGAACAGACAAAACAACTTTGAAAAAGAACAAAGTAGAAAAATTAACACATCCTGATTTTAAGACTTATTATAAAGCTACACTAATCAAGGTAGTATTGGTGTAAACTAGTGAAACAGGTCAACAAAACAGAACAGTCTAGAAATAGGCCCACATTTTCAACAAAGGTGCAGAGGCAATTTAGTGAAGATAGCCTTTCAGCAAATTGTGCTGGAGCAACTGGACAGCCAAATGCAAAAAACAAAGAAATTTAAAAAAAAGAAATTTGATTCCGTAACTCATACCATATAAAAAATTAACTCAAAATAGATTGTAAAACTAAAAAATTATAAAACTTTGGAAGACAGAAAAAAAACCTTTGTGATCTTTGGTTAGGAAAAGAAACCTAAGAAAAGATATGACACTAAAATCACTATCTACAAATCACAGACTGATAAATTGGACAACAAAATTAACATCTTCTACTCCCTGAAAGACATCCTTCAGAGAATGAAAAGACAAGCCACAGAGTGGGAGAAAATATTTGCAAACCACGTATCTAATAAAGGACATATATCCAGGATACAAAGAACTTTCAAAATGCAATAATATGGGAAAAAAATCCAATAAAGAAATGCGCAAAGATTTGGATGTACTCTTCACCAGAGAAGACGCACAGATGGTAAACTGGCATATGAAAAGGTGCTCAACATCTTCAGTTAGGAGGAAAATGCAAATTAAAACAACAATGAGATATTACTACACACCTATTAAAATGTCTGAAATTAAACCATACCAAATACTGGCCAAGGACTTAAAGCAACTAGAACTCTCATATGCTGCTAGTGGGAATGCAAAATGGCACGACTGCTTTGGAAAATAGCTGGCAGTTTTTTTTTTAAAGTGAAACATACACCTACCGTATGATGTAGCCGTTCCACTTGCAGGTATTCACCCAAGGAAAAAACCAAAATACATCCATAAAAATGACTTGTCCATGAATGTATCTAGTAGCTTTAACATGGAAAACAATCTAATTTCCCTCAAAAGGTGAATGGATAAACAAGCTATGGTAGCCACTTAATAGACATTACTCAGCAATAAAAAGGCATGAACTATTGATATATACTACAACATGGACAAATCTCAAGATAATTATATTGAATGAAAGAAGCCAGACCAAAAAAGCACATATTATGATTCCATTTATAAAAATTTTGGAAAATCCAGATTATTTTATAGCGATTACTGGTTGCCTGGGGACTGGGGGAAAGAAGTGGAAAGAAGGCTTTAAAATGGGGCATAACTTTTAGGAGTTATGGAGATGTTCACTATCTTGATTGTGGTGATAGTTTTTATAGGGGTAGATATATGTTTAAACAAATTATACATTAAATACATGTAATTTATTTTATGTATTTTATAAATTATCCTAGATGCTCACATCTTATTTTGTAAAATAATGAATTTAACTAGCTGATTAGGTCGAGTATTCAAGGATTTATTCCTTCTAAGCACACATACAGAATAAATGGTGAAATGAGGAGAAAAAAGGAGGAAAAAGGGAAATGTTTGATTTTAGTCTCAAGTCAGGTACAAATTTTCATACAGCAAAAGAAAAGTGTCAAAAATTAAGCTACACCCCCACATATAATAAATGTTAGGTGTAAAAATAAAAATATTTTTAACCAGTAGAAGTCATGCCATAAAATTCAAAGTACTAAAGAATAAAAATTACTCTCATACTTAACTACAGTATTTTTGCACTTTTCAAAGTTTATTCATGTACACTATCCCATTGACCTTGGCCTATTCCATGAAGGCAGTAGTTAACTTACCATTTATCAATACACTTCTGACAAAAGCTGTGAGCACAAGGCAGGATGAGGTCAGCTCGCCCATCCATACAGATACAACACTCCTCCTCATCAGTCAGCTGCTTTACCCTGCAATGTGAAAACTGAGCTGAAATAATGATATTCTCTGTCATTAAGCTTTCTACTTTGCTTTGTGTTGCTTTAAAAAGCATTATTAAACATCTATGTGCCCATGGTATAAAGCACAATATGACTCCCGTGCAAAATCAGAGTAAAATTAACTTATCTTTTAGGGATGAGAAAATATATTAGGGAAGAAGTATTAAGAGAGGTACATTTCATAAAGACTAAATAAAAGATACATTTTGTGACAAAGAAAAGAAAATATAGGCAAAAAGTGGAAATAGTCGAATCTTTCTGGAAATAACTCATTTTAATCATATTGGATCTATACAAACAAATTTAACCAATATAGTTGTTGCATTACTTAAAAACAGGGATACGCTCTGAGAAACTCATTGTTAGGTGATTTCGTTGCTGTGTAAATATCACAGTGTACGTATATAAACCTAGATGGTTTCACCTAGTACATACCTAGGCTATATGGCATAGCCTATTGCTCCTAGGCTACAAACATGTACAGCATGTTACTGTATGGAACACTGTAGGCAACTGTAACACAATGGTGGGTATCTGTGTATCTAAATATATCTGAACACAGAAAAGGTACTGTGTAAATATGGTATAAAAGATTAAAAATGGTACACCTGTATAGGGCACTTACCATAAACGGAGCATGCAGGCCTGGAAGTTGCTCTAGTGAGTGAGTGAGGGAGTGAGTAGCGATGAGTGGATGTGAAGGCCTAGGACAGGAGCATCCAATCTTTTGGCTTCTCTAGGCCACACTGGAAGAACTGTCTTTCTTGGGCCACATATAAAATACACTAACACTAACAATATCTGAGGAGCTTAAAAAAAAAAAAAATTGCAAAAAAAAAAAAATCTCATAGTATGTTTTAAGAAGGTTTACAAATTTGTGTTGGGCCACATTCAAAGCCATGCTGGGCTGCAAGCAGCCCATAGGCCACAAGTTGGACAAGCTTGGCCTAGAAACGTATACCACTTGTATAGTAGTATACAGACTTGATGAACACTGTACACTTAGGCTACACTAAATTTATAAAAATATATTTTTCTCTTAAATATTAACCTTAACTTACTATAGTTTTTTTTAACTTTTCAAACTTTTTAATTTTTTTAACTTTTTGACTTTTTGTAATAACATTTACCTTAAAACACCAACATATTTTATAGCTGTACAGAAATATTCTTATTTTATAAGCTTTTTTCTATTTTTAAGATTTTTTTAACTTTTTAAACTTTTTTCTTAAAAACTAAGACACAAACACACACATTAGTCTAGGCCTAAACAGGGTCAGGATCATCATTATCACTGTCACTGTCTTCAACCTCCACCTCTTGTCCCACTGGAAGGTCTTCAGGGGCAGTAACATGCACAGAGCTGTCATCTCGTTTGATAACAATGCTTTCTTCTGGAATACCTGCTGAAGGGCCTGCCTGGGCTGTTTTACAGCTACCTTTTTTTTAATAAGTAGAAGGAGTAGATGCTAAAATAATGATAAAATAGTATAATAAATGCATAAGCCAGTAACATAGTTATTATCAAGTATTACTGTACATAACTGTAAGTGCTACACTTTTATACTATGAGCAGCACAGTAGGTTTGTTTATATACCAGCATCACCAGGAACATTTGAGTAATGCATTGCCTCACAACATCAGGATGGCTATGACATCCGTAGGCAATAGGAATTTTTCAGCCCCAATACAATCTTATGGGACCACCATCATATATGCAGTCTGTCATTGACCAAAACATTGTTAGGTGATTCATGACCATGTAATTTATTCACTATGTGTAATACAAAGCTCCCTAAAATATGGATCCTGCCATCGGGGCCTTAAAATGCTGACACTGGTAACGGGCATATAAGCAAAAGAATAGCTTAGTCTTAAGTGACACAAGGGAATAGAAAGCAGTTTCTGTCCTCGAGGAGCTCTTCCATCTTCTTGAGAAAAAAAACGAAAAAAGATTTCAAACCATTTGCTCCAGCCACAATTCAGAGTGCCCCTGAATGAGCTATATGCCTTTGGACATGGTATTTTCTGTTCCTGAAATTGCCCTGTGAGTTTAGTAAGCTCCAACCTCAGTTACTCAGCTCAAAACATCATCTCTCTGCCCTCAAAATCAACATTTGCCTCAATTAAAGGACTTAAATATTGCATATTGATTGGCTGATCTCTCCATAAACCGTAATCTCTTTGAATATGCATGTTTGTCTTAGATTTTCAATAAATGTTTCTTGATTTTAATTTCTTTTAAACTTTGTGCTTTTTTGTAATTTTTAAGGTTTTCTTCATCAAACACGTATTACTTTTGTAATCGTACGAAACTGAATGTTTCAAAGTATAGCCACTAGATTATAAACTTCTTAAGGGTAGGAGCTATCACTATAGGTTTTTCATTCGCTGCTGTGCTTGAGATAGTACTTAAAATTTTGATTTGAACATAAATAAAAATAAATGTCAAATGTATATTAAATATAGCAATCACTAAGTAAAGAAGGAAGAGATGAATATATTTCAAACTTGTTGAAAAGATGAGATAGAAAAATAATAGCATTTTAATAGAGGACATGCTAGGTGCATAAACCAAGCTGTAGAGGTTAAAAGAAAAATCATATGTGTTTATGCCTTTGTATACTGTGTATATGTAACCAGGAAGCTGGCATGATGCTTGGGTATAAAAACTGGAGAAAAAGATTAAAGTGGAGATAATCTCACCTTTAAATGTTCAAAATACTAAGTTTGAACATGTTCTGACAAGCAAATTAGAACCACTGTATAATCAAGGGGTAGTAAACTTTCACTGAAATGGTACTTTAGGAAGATTAATTGGGAATGCAGTATGAGGGGCAGTCTAGAGAAAGGAAAACTGGTTACGGCCTTATTTCAGCAATTCATCTGAGAGATAATTAGGTCTAAGAAGCATTATAGAAGACAAATGTTTTATATGGTAATAGATTAAGTTTTATGCTTTAGTAACAGGGAAAAGAGGGCAGCCACTGAATTGGAAAACAATAAAAATCTAGATGGATGTGGGCCTAATGTATCTGAGTTTCATATTTTATATATGTATGTATGTATGTATGTATGTATGTATATGTATATTTTCAGTTCAACATGTAAGTGCCTTTTAGGTCTGTACCAGACCCAGAAGAATTAGGGTTTCCACCTTTAAGGAGCTTACAATCTTTATCTAAGGATGTTGGCTTGGGTGTCAGTAGCAAAGACTATAACTGAATCCGTACAGAGTGATAAAATATTCTGAAGGCTTGAGTTTAAAAGTGAGAAACAGAGGATTACAAAGAAGAGCATTGTGGAGAGACATAAAAGAATGGGAGACACAGAAATAGCCAGTGGAACCAGTACAAGGTTCTCTGAATTTTCTGCTACCTTCCTAGCAGCACAGTGACCAGAAGGAAGGAGAGTCCTGTGCTGTTTGTTCCTGTTAGATCACCTGTAGATTGGAGTATTTGGTTTTATGCCTCATACTCTGAAAGGCACGCATACTGACAGAAAAAAAAAATCTGGGAAAGCTTCCAGTATGTAGATGAGACCCACATAAACAAAGGCCAAAGGAACTGGTGGTGCTTATCTTTGAGAACAGAAGGCTCAGTGAGAATTTGATGACTGTTTTCAAATATCTGAGAAGCTGGAAGAGAGAACAGATTTGTCTGGAGGAATTCCAGAGGGCACAGCCATTGAAAGCAATAAATGGAATATAGTAACAATTTAATAATAATGACACTTAACCCTTATAGACTAATTATTACGTGCCAAGCACTGTTCTAAACACCTTATGTCTTTTAACTCTCTCAACAGTCCGATAAAGCATATCCTATAGTTATTAACCTCTGTTAGAAGATGAGAAAACTGAGGAAACAGTTTGCTTTGTCAAAAAAAATCACACAGGAGTGGAGCCCAGGATTTGAACACAGGCACTTTGCTGCTAGAGTCTGTGCTGTGCTACTTTAAGAAAGATTTTGGCTACTCTGAAGAAAATGAAGCAAAAGGAAAAACTTTATAGTGATTAAAGCCATCTGATTATGAAGAGGCTTACTTTTTTGAGGCAGTGAGTCTCACATAACTGCAGGTATTACTTGTATAAGTTGGACTTGGCAAAATGTGGGTAAGCAGAGTCTTGCTATTCAAAGTGCCATCTGAGGATTAGCGACATTGGCCTTACCTGGGAGCCTGACAGACTCACTGGCTCCTCCTCAAAACCACTTAATATTAAAGTTTGAGAAGCTCTGTGTGCAAGATCTTTATGCACCAGAAAGTAATAATGCAGAGGTTAGAGCACAGCTGTACTGCCAGACAGGCCTGAATGTGAGTCTCAGCTAGGACAATTTCTAATCATGACATTTATTCAGCTAAACCTCAGATTCTTTGGCTGAAATGGGCCGATAATTGTACTCCCATATGGAGTTGTGAGAATTTAATGTATAAATTACTTAAATTCTCACAACCCCATATGGGATTACAACTATCAGCCAACATTCATCACATCATGACAATTCTACACCCTCTAAGTAATCAATAAATGTAAACCATCAGTGGAACTATGCATCAGATGTAAATAAAGCTCAACTACATAAATGTCCCTTAAGACCTCCTTCAACTTAGAAAGTCTTTCTATGAAGTAGTGTATAAGGATATTATTATAAGCCAAAAACCATACATAAACAAGAAGCACCCCTAAGAAACTAATCAGGAACTGAGTTTCCAGTTTTGAGGGCACAGCAAAGTGCTAACACCTTTACCTGCTTCATTAAGAAGACTGCAACAGGGCCAGGCACGGTGGCTAATACCTGTAATCCCAGCCCTTTGGGAGGCTGAGGTGGGTGGATCACGAGGTCAAGAGATCGAGACCATCCTGGTCAACATGGTGAATCTCCGTCTCTACTAAAAATACAAAAAATCAGCTGGGCATGGTGGTGTGTGCCTGTAATCCCAGCTACTCAGGAGGCTGAGGCAGGAGAATTGCCTGAACCCAGGAGGCGGAGGTTGCGGTGAGCTGAGATCGTGCCATTGCACTCCAGCCTGGGTAAAACAAGAGCAAAACTCCGTCTAAAAAAAAAAGAAGACTGCAACAAGAAAAAATATTTTCATGTGCTACCATATAGCTTAAATACATTGGCAAACACCATCCTCAGCTTTTAAAACAATTGAAATAATAACCATTATTCAGAAGAGAGGAGAAGAAAAGCAGAAAAATCAGACCCCTGCCTTTGAAAGATTACAGAATACAGGAAAGACAAGCCTAAATACTGCCTACAATGTTCTAAAAGTCACTTGGCATATTGGTAACACTTGCATAAGCCCAAACCTAGAAAACCAAATAACTCTCTTAAAGATAACCAGGAAATAATAAATGGAAAATACAGTTTAACTGAAACACAGTACTTGAAAACCAGTTAATTAAAAATGAACCAGAAAATGCAAGTGTAAAAAGAGCAGTAAAAAAGAAATCACTGTTAAGCACATTCTTAAATTTAAAGTAAAGGACACAGTGAATACAGATTTCTGCTATACACCCAGTATGACAGCAAGACGGATGTCAACATGTTTGGATCCATGTAAATCTTTTTCCAATGAGACATTTACAAATTTAAATTATGATCATGATTGTTGAATGGCAAGAGCTGGGAGCTTTCATGTGCCAAAAGCAAAACAGAGAAGGAAAAGAAAGTTTAGATAGAACAATAATGTATTAGGCCTGAGTAAACAAGCACCATCAGAGAAAACTCTGGCTGACTTCATTCCCTTCTGGTAATTCAGAATATGCATTTGGTTCATTTCTGGACTGCCAAGTTCTGAAGCCAATATTTAAAATTTTAATGCTTCAATTAGACATTTGTAAGAAAAACCGGATGATTTTGCAAAATTCTTGGACCTAATTCCCTAAAAAGCTTTGACTGTCTAAGAACTTAAATACCTATTATAAGGAGGGTGTTAACGATCTCCTTTGTAATGCATGCATATAGAGTGGATTCCTGGAGACTTGTGTGACAGAAACATTAACTGATATGAGCCACTTTATTTATTTTTTTTGAGACAGAGTTTTGCTCTTATTGCCCATGCTGAAGTACGATGGCATGATCTCAGTTAAAGCAACCTCTGTCTCCTGAGTTCAAGTGATTCTTCTGCCTCAGCCTCCCAAGTAGCTAGGACTACAGGCATGTGCCACCACACCCAGCTAATTCTGTAATTTTTTTTTTTTTTTTAGTAGAAACAGGGTTTCACCAAGTTGGTCAGGCTGGTCACAAACTCCTCACCTCAGATGATCCACCCACCTCAGCCTCCCAAAATGTTGAGATTACAGGTGTGAGCCACCACACCTATCCAAGCCACTTTAGTTTAGCACTGTAACAACATCCGAAGCACAGAATAACTCCAAAACTGATCTCAGATACAATACCAACTAAGAAAAAAAAGATTTAAGATGCTAAAGTCAGCACCAGCAAAAATATTAGTAAGATTTTAGTTGTTTGCATATTGGAAAAAAAAGTGAAATACAGTAATTATGCATTATATACCTTCCCATCCAAAAACTAGCCTGACAAGATGTTACAGAGGATGAGCTTTCATCAGGTTCTTCAGAGGTGGAGGTTTGTGCTAATACTCCTGCTGCTTGACTTGTGATATCTTTATAAAGTTGAATAAACTGGTATAAATTCATGATCCGTGATGCTTCCACAATGCCACTGCTTTTGTTAATCTAAATACAAAGAATATGAAAAAGAGAAAAGCTGATCATTTCTGGGACTAATTTTTCCCAAAAAGGGGGAACAAATGTGTAGTCAAACATCTTAGGAAATAGTTTTCAGGATTTGCAAATTACCTAAGAAAGTAAGAGTCTGAATAAATAATACCATGTCCCCTACATTTGTGGTGTTCAAAGTTCTTATACAAGTTTATCTCATTTAATACTCAAAATAACCCTATATAAAATTAATTAGGCATTATCCTGTTGATGGGTGAGGTGACTTTCTCAGAGTTAAGAAATAAATTTTAGAGATCAGTATTGACAAATCTTTCACTTTATTTCTTAAAGCATTTCTTAACCAAAGGATTCATTTGAATTCAACAATCACATGAGATCTACAACTCAAACAAGTACTTTCTTAAATATCTTTAAGTTCTGTTTTGTACCAAAACTTCTAAACTAAAGCAAGAAAATTGTTTTAAAATAAATCCTAATAAAAGGTGGCTTTCCCAGAAGGCCATTTTGAGTTTTATCAAAAAACTAATTTAATATGAAGTGAAACCAGTGGCCCAAAGGCTGTGCCTTTATAGGTTGTATCTCTCCTCCATCCAGTTTACAATCTAATGTAGAAGGTATTTGGGGCATTTGGAGGGGAATGCTTTCATAAGTTTTGGGGAGTCATGGAGTGAGGCATAATAAAATGAGTGAGGCCAATAAGGTGATGGTATAATGTTCTTGGATGAAGAACTTGACATAATCATAGAAAGATTAGAGATGTGAAAGACTTCCTTTCAGCACAAGACATAGGATGGAAGACTGGTGAAGAAGAAGTAAGCCATGAAATCTATTAAGTGCATATCAAAGTAAGTAGAACAAGCAAAATCTGAAAATACTTAGAAAGAAATGAAGAATACAGGAAGAGAGATAAAGATAGAGGGCCATAAAACTGTGACTTAAGTTAGATTCTGAAATGTGTTGATGGACCTAGCGATATCAGAAAGTGAGGTAGTTAGATTACACATTTAAAAATATTATCCAACATTTGAATATTGTTAATGAAAACAGTAATAGCTGTAACACATTTATTAATTGCTCACTATTTGAGAAGGCAGTGAAAGAAAGTACTGATACTGAAGAATGAGTCATATACCATACTAAGAAATTTTAGAACCATCTCTTATAATTAGAAAGTCGATTAAATTTTGGGAAGGTAAAATCTATTGGAGATGCAAATATACAAGGTTCTTTGGAATAAGAGACTGTACATGAGGTAGAGAATAGAATTTAAAAGTAAGAGGAATTTATAGAGGCTTACAAAACATCTTCAGAGCTGAGGAAATTGGGGTAGTCCTTTGGAACTGCTTAGTACAGAAGAAATTACGGAATAATCTATGTAAGGTTAGTATAGAAATAGCAAAGTATCACACTGTAACTATCCTCATCATAGGATTCCTGAAACAAGTATTTACCGAGTACTCATTATGTGGATGTTGCACTAGTGACAGTGTGTACAAAACAAAATCTCTGCCCTCAAGCAAGTTACAATGATAGGTAGGAGAGATAGACAAATAAAATACAGATTAGGCTAGATGAAAATAAGTGTACTGGAGAAGATGAAATAGGGGAGAAGGAACGCTGAGGCGTTATGGGGAAGGTCTTACAGAGAAGCTGACATTTAAGAACTGAAAGAGGTGCAGAAATGAGTCATATAGATGTCTAGGGGGAGTATCATTCCAGGCTGAGAGAGCAGGAAATACAAAGCCTGTTTAGAAGTGTACCTGGCAAGGAAAACAGAGTCCCACAAGAAGCCCAGTGTTTGGAACAGAGTGACAGAGGGACAGAGGGAGAAGTGGTAGAAGACAGAGGAGAGGGTGAGGTGGGAGCAGAATATATAGGACTTTGCTGATTTCAGTAATAACTGTGGCTTTGATTCCAAGTACATGAGAATTCGCTGGAGGGTTTTGAGCCAAGGAATAATATGATCTACTTTACATCTCAAATTGTGATGTGGAATAGACTGGTTGCTGTGCTTGGAATAGACTGGTTGTTATGCTGAGAATAGAGAGAAGCAGGGCAAGAGCAGAAGCAGGCAGTTAGGAGGCTACTGGAATAATCCTGGTGAGAGAGGATGGTCACTAGAAATAGGGTGGTAGTAGCGCAGATGGTAAAAACTGGCTAGATTCTGAATATATTTTGAAAAGAAACGTGACAGGATTCACTTATGGATTGATTGTGAGGTATGAGAGACAAAGAAAAGTCAAGAATGATTCCAAGAAGTTGGTCTAAGTAAAAAGGAAGATGAAATAATACAATTCATACAGTCCTTAACAGACACCTTAGTACCCAATTTTTAATTAATCTCTTACTTTTCTAATATTATTTCCATAAAATATTTCATGTAAACATATTTTAGATCTTTTTGATAATGGATTAAATATTATTTGAGGCTAATCATAGCACATGGCAGATAGTCAAGATAAAGACTCAATGTAAATACAGAGGGTTAAAGTACAAGTTTTTTTTTTTTTTTTGAGACGGAGTTTCGCTCTTGTTACCCAGGCTGGAGTGCAATGGTGTGATCTCGGCTCACCGCAACCTCCGCCTCCTGGGTTCAGGCAATTCTCCCGCCTCAGCCTCCTGAGTAGCTGGGATTACAGACACGTGCCACCATGCCCAGCTAATTTTTTGTATTTTTAGTAGAGACGGGGTTTCACCATGTTGACCAGGATGGTCTCGATCTCTTGACCTCGTGATCCACCCACCTCGGCCTCCCAAAGAAAGTACAAGTTTTTTAAAGTTATTTTAACATTAAGAAATGTGAAGCTTTTAGCCTCCTATCAGTTTTTCATGGTAGACTTGACCACTTTCTAATATAAATACTGACCTCTCAGATTCTTTCAGAAAGAACCTGAAGAATGTAAATAAAAAATTTTCTTTAGAGTAGCTCTAAAATCAAGAAAAATCACATGAAAAAATATCTAATTGTGTTTAGTACTTTTGTTTCTCTACTTAGAATTTTATTTTAAGGAAGATGTTTAATCACATACAGATGTTAGAGATACTGAGGCAAAAAAGGAATTTGACTACTAATAAAATTAAACCTTGTCTGTGTTTGTCAAAGAGCAAAAAAAACTAAGGGATGAGAAACCTGATATATTCATATTCCCTTAGCTTTCTACAATTTATATTGGCCTCTTCAACATGAGCTGAGTACTTTACGAAATAAAGATGGACAGTAAATGTAATTTAGGTAATATATTGTATCACTGAACAAGGAAAGCTTCAACCTATCCCAGTCATTTAAAAAGTATTATTTCAACAATTTTTTTTGTCCACTTAACATATACTGAGTTCCTGCCATGTGCAAAGCACTATATTACAGGCTGTAAGAGATACAAGAATGAATCTAGACATAGTTCCTGCCCTCGGGGGATTACTAACTTAAGGGGAGCTAAGAACCTAAACAAATAACTGTTTTTGTAATGCAGAATTTAATTATAAAGTATAAATAATGTGCTGTTCGAATCTGGAAGAGACAAGAGAAATCGTATCCAGAAGACTTAATGGATGAGACTTAATGGTCCATCTGAGGTGGACCTTTAGAGACATCAGGTTTAGACATGCAGAAATAAAAGATGTGGCTGAAACTATTGGCTGATCATCCAAATACCATTCTTTCTTTTCACTGCCAGCAGAACCTGATTTTTTGTGTCCACCATTCCCCGAAATGACTCAGGAGTCAATCCTGGTTAGTCTAATCCAAACCAATCATGCTAATCATATTCCCTCTGACAGTGTAGGTGTATGAAGGGGATATGACCCAATACTGACCAGTGAGTTCAGAAGTGACATCTGCTGGGTCTTTAATTTAACCAATCCTACAGAGGTTGCAGCTAGGATCCTATGGAGCTATGATTTGTCGATAAGTGAGAAAATAAATATTGTTTTTGTTCAAACTGATTTAACAGGAATTTTCTGTGACTTCCTAATGGAAGGAATGGACATCCTAGTTGAGGGAACACAATAAACAGAAGCACTGAACTAGGAAAGTAACATAAAATGCAGAGCAAAAGAAGACAATCATAACTAATGCAGAAAAGATAGTTTGGAGCCATATTGTAGGATTTGGGGCTATTTGGTAGGCAAGATGAAATTACTGAGGAATTTTAAACAAGGCAGTGATCTGATAAGAGCTGTGCTATAGAAAGGTTAATCTCACAGTAGCATAAATTAGACTTTGAAGAAGAGTTTGGAAGTATAGAGATTAATACAAAATCTGTGGTAATCTGGATCAGAATTGAAAGATCAGTCTGAGAGCATGAAATCTGTTTTACTTATCATATATTCCCAGTGCCCCTCACACCTGAGCTTAAATGTTTATTTAAATAAACTGGAAGCGAAACATAGTATGGGTAAAACTGACAATCTACTGAGGAAATAAGGTGCATTATCTGGGTAACTTCTAGGGTCCGTGACTCAAGGGAAAAATCTCCAAACCAGGAAGTCTTTATGGGTTGATCAGGAATGAACTTCAGAGCACTCATGAATGCCCAATTTATGGTTTATATGCATATGGATGATTTTGTTGTTTGTTTTAGAGCCAGGGTGGGGAGAGGAGGTGGCCTAATAAAATTCATGCCTTCATTTAATCAAAAGGTCTATGGCCTCAGATAGGTTAAGAACTGTCTGTCAGAATCCACTTCATGGTAGTTGAGGCTTTCTAATACTCAATGACAGCTGCCATTGTATTTGTAGTGGAGTTAGAGGTGAACTAAGAAACACAATGCATTGATGGCAAAAAATCTATCTCATAACTAAAAATTACTAAAAAAATCCCCCAAAAAACTTGTTTCAATGGATCTTTTTTCTTTTTAATGAATGAATATATTCTTAAAAGAAATAATCTTGAGACAACATTAATTTTTCAGATATCATCTTAAAGCTAAATAGGGTGTCAACTTAGCACTCTATAGTCAGCTACAAATCCAAAAACAGATAGGTTAGTATGATGTAATGGTTAGAGATACTGAGGCAAAAAACAATTTGATTATAAAAACCCCTGTTATAAAGCAATTAGACAACTCTAAGATTCAAACAGTTAGCTACAAGTCAATAACAGTATCAAAACTATGTTTTACAAAACCATCAAGTTATTAAAATTTATTGCATTATATTATCTTACACTATTAAATATGGTTCCAGCCACCAAAATAGCTTAAGCTCAAAGGTGGAAGTCTCTATCAGTCTCACCTTGGTACAGACCACCCGTACAACCACTTTCCAAAACGCAGAGGAATCAGACCCAGGTTGTACCTCAAAGAGAAGATGTTTTTCCTGGCCAGAAGCCACTTTGGCAGTTCTGAAAAGAGACAAGCACATGTTAATTTTGTAAAAAAAAAAAAAAAAAAAAAAATCATCAATAAAATAATAGAGCTGTAAAACTAATTCAAGAAACACTTTCAAACTGAAGGAAATATGAAAAAAAAAACACACAAAGACAAATAATAATGATTATACTAACTGGATTCTTAAAACAGGGATACAGAATATTTTGAACATAAACATGCAACTTAATTTCTAAGGTTTTTAAAGTCAACAGCTTAGTGGGATGATGTTTATAAATCTCTCTTTGTAACATCTATATCTCAATGATCTTTAAATTTCTAACAAAGACATTTAAGAAAAAGAAGTCTGAGAAATCAGAGACTTAAAAAAAAAAAGGTGGGCTGCGCATAATGGCTTACGCCTGTAATTCCAAAGCTTTGGGAGGCCAAGGTGTAGATCATGAGGTTAGGAGTTCGAGACCAGCCTGACCAATATGGTGAAACCTTGTCTCTACTAAAAATACAAAAATTAGCCGGGTGTGGTGGTGTGCACCTGTAATCCCAACTACTCAGGAGGCTGAGGCAGGAGAATCGCTTGGATCCAGGAGGCAAAGGTTGCAGTGAGCTGAGATCACACCATTGCACTCCAGCCTGAGCAACAGAATGAGACTCCATCTCAAAAAAAAAAAAAAAAAATGTTAGCTAGCGTCATTTATCAAAATTTTGACTACTACTTAAAATGTATATAAAGCATGAAAAACACCTTGCCCTTGGTTGAATCCTTGTTTAAGCAACAATATTAACAAACCTCTTGAAAGTTTTTGTTCAGATAATTTGGAACTGGATCAAATAAAACAACTGATTTGAGACACTTTATATATAGCTCTACTGTCCTCCCCTAGCAGAGTAATTTTAATTTAGAAAGCTACAGAATTTTAACATAAAAATATATCACTTTTAGAAGGTAATGCAATATTATACTATCAACATTAATTTAAATCAGTTCAAAGACATGCATAAGTATTACAGTTCCCTTTTATCATTACTAACAACTGTCTCTGGGCACCAGTGGGAATATCACACTCAACTAAGTGACTTACAGCTCATAAAATGAGGCTTTCAAAAGTTAAGCAACTAGCCTTAGGAAACAAAGTATTCTGTGAAAATACTGTGCCAGTTTCCAGTTCTGTTTTCTAGCTGCCAAGCCACACTTCATCGTATATAGGTTTCATTTTACAGTTCTTGAAGATCATTGCATGTCTGAAATGCCCAACTCTGACCCATGGGAATTGGTTTTAAAAACCAAATCCAGTCAGAAGTGTCCTGTGCTAAATAAATAAAAGGAAGACCTCTGTATCACACAGTAAGCTTAGTTTGTGGATGGTTTTATGGAGTACATTTTATGTAATACCTGTATCTTTAGGCTAAAGGGCAAAATTTTATACAATAGACTGGGTTTGTGAATATAAATTCACAAGACTCTAAAAGAATGGTTAAATGTCATTGATGACTGCTCATAAGAGTTGAAAACACAAAAAAGCATTCCACTCTTATGATATTACTAAATTCACAGTCCTACTTTAAAAATTCCTTAAGAATATGGTCCCAGAAGTAATGCTTCAAACACTACCCTTTGGATAATTTAAAAAAACAAATGCTAGAATTTTTAAAACCAATGACTATATTTTTATCATAAAATACATATATACACACAGTAAAATGTAAAATCCCCCATCTGCCTTCTTTTCCCACTATCTCCCAACCAAGAGACAAGCACTGGGAATAGTTTAGTTCATTTTCTACACACACATACACCCCCCTATATACAGGTTTTGTTTTTTAATGAATGAAATCCAATCTTCTTAAAATAAACCACCTTGTAAGATAACTTTTAAGACAGTCTTTATTCTTCACAATAAAGACAGTGTATTTTCACATAAAGACAGTATGTCAAGCTTATCTAATGTGTTCCAGATTGCCAAGTAAGTCTGTTACCACCTAACACCACGGTCATGCCTAGGGAGTGTGTTCATGTATCTTACTTTAAACTATTAATAGTGACTACAGTATTTTAAGTTTATATATTAAATGATCCTGAACTGCCAGATGATTTCATTCAGCCTTCTTAAGGGGAGGTAATGTGGGATAACAGGAAATCTGAGATTCAGAGAAGGGGTCCTGCCATGAATACCTGGGCAATCAATGTAGCCCTCAATTAAAAGGTCTAGTCCTTAGTAGAGTGCCTTGCACATCCTATGTGCTCAGTGAATGTTAGCTAAGTCGAAGAGCCTAAACAGAGACCTTTACGATCTCATTTAAGAGGTGACTCCATATATTCTAATTACACTCCCAGGGGTTAGTATATATAAATAAAGGTGGATGTGGATGTTGCCAGAGGCAGATTTAAAAGAAAGACATGACATCTGCCCAATTGTCACCAAGGGAGAAAATAAACAGTAAAAAAGTTGTATTTAAAAAGCACAGTGGTCTGGGGCCATTCAGGGACAAGGCACCCTATGTATTTTAATAGCTTCTATATAGATCAATACCAAAACTAATGTAATAAATAATAAATTAATAAAAGACTAAGTGTTATTAGGTGTGCTCTTTAAGAAGGCAGAGAAATTTATATTCCATTTTAAAAATCTATTAAAAGACTTAAGTAGAAATTTAAAGGTGTTAACTAATTAAATATATTAATTAATGAAATATGTTATTTCTCAGTGGCAAAAATGAGCTAGTACTACATATGTATGCCTCTGGCAGTAAAAAAACAGTATACATGTATGTGTGTACACACACACACCCACACACACATGCAAATCAATTGGTTCATGTACAGAAACCTCGGTGTTACCTTTGACTATCCTAGGAGTCTTTCTCTAGAATGGCTACTTTGCGTATTCCATTTTAGGCAACCCTTTAGTGCTTTCAAACAAGAGTATATTGGTATAAAATTGAGATGTTGGGTTCTACTACTGTATCCTAGAATTGCTTCAATATGCCTGTGCTGTGTTCCAAGTTCCATTTTAAGTTCTTTCTATCTCTTCTGTCCCATTACATATTTTCAAAAAGCTATATAGACATAAGAGATACTCAATAAATATTTCAAAAAGCTTCATAGCTATAATAGATACTCAAAAAATATTTGTTAATTGCTAACTGAAAACATTTAAGTGTTACCAATCAATACCTCTGGTTACGTCTTACAAAGCCATGACATATGGGGCAGACATACATTGGCAGAAAAATGAAAAACAAAAAGAGCAAGCCTTACACATCATTAAGCTCAGCTACTCTCCCAAGAAATTCTTCATAAGTTAAGGAGCCACTTTCTCGAACCAATGTGACATGTTTTGCTACTTTTTCTGGTAACTTGCTAATAACCAACTGTGTCTGATCCGAAATTTGCTGTCCCATGACGAAATGATGTCTTTCAAAATCCAGAAAGCGTTGCTTCACATAGTTTCTGTCAAATATACAGAAAAGTTACTTTTACATATAATACAAAAACAGCAATGTACCCATTCTTCAAAAAAATAAAGAAAAACTAGGAATGCCTTTAAGTGAGAGCTGAGTAAACCTACATGAGTCTAAGGTAGAATTTAAATGACTATGGTTTTCAGATTCACATAGCTAAATGAGAAAACAGGATGCACTTATATATCACTGGGGGGGTGGTGATGAACCTCCAATTCTTGTAAGTTTACCAAGTCAAAAACCACTAGGCATGTGTGCCCACGCGCACCCCACACACACAGGCATTCGAGTAATTGTAGTTAAGAGGAAGCTTGTCTACCTTATATAATTTTCCTAAGAACATTTCCTGACTGCTTACCATGTCAGACTCCAAACTGTTTTCCATATATTATGTCAGCTACTTCATACAACAATCCTAAGAGGCAGACAGTATTATACTCCTGTTTCCCACAGACGGGGAAACTGAGCTAGGTGACTTATCTAAAGTTACACAGCTGTTAAGTGGTGAACGTGAACTTGGAATTTGTTTTCTCAGATTCTATACTTACATCCTTATGTACATTGGCATACTGGCTCACAATATACTTCTATCAGCTAAAAAAATTTGTTGTTGAATTCCTTTATTTATAGATTTAATTTTTAATTTTTAAAAATACGTAAACAGACTTAGAGAAACCTAAGAAAATTAGAATGTCATATCTTAACCACCTCACATTTTCTGCTTGGAAAAGACAGCTTTTTTGTTGATTTTTTTTTTTTTTTTTTTGAGACGGAGTTTTGCTCTTTTTGCCCAGGCTGGAGTGCAATGACGCCATCTCGGCTCACAGCAACCTCTGCCTCCCAGGTTCAAGCGATTCTCTTGCCTCAGCCTCCTGAGTAGCTGAGATTACAGGCATGTGCCACCATGCACAGTTAATTTTGTATTTTCAGTAGACACAGGGTTTCTCCACGTTGGTCAGGCTGGTCTCAAACTCTTAACCTCAGGTGATCTGCTCGCCTCAGCCTCCCAAAGTCTGGGATTACAGGTGTGAGCCACTGTGCCTGGCCTGCTCATTAACTTTAAGGTACCCCCCAAAATATATATCTAATACCTATCAATTTTTTAAATGCCCCCAAAATCAGCTGCCCCCAAGAAATTCTATTTTATTTATCCATCAAAGACTATCATTTTATTTCATCCAAATTAACACTCATATCACATAAAGCAGGTGAAACAGTAATACTCTTATAGGAAAAGCTTTGGTAGGAAGATTGCTTTATCATTTAATCAAAAATACAGTTATAATTTAAAAATATAAAAGTTTACAAAGTTAGTAACCAAAACTAAGTAAAATTTGCTTTTGGTATTAAAATTTAATGTACTGTTTTTGAAGTTTATTCCTTTAGTTACCTAAAATAGGAAAAGGACAACTGTAATTAAAGAAAAACTCAATAATTACTGTTTTGAATCTGAGCCTACTTGGCAATAATAAATACCATAATATAGAGATAAATGAAAGGAAGTTGTTGAGGAAGATCCAGGCCACTTAAAAAAAAATTCCTGAAGGCAAATTATATATAAATATAGCCAAGTGGATTTACAGCAATTGTATCCAAAAAGAAATAAAGATCTTAGCTCAGATGAGGACAGGCAACATCAGTGATTTCTGAATTTCAAAGACTAGTAAAATCTCACAGCACCATGGTGTTGCATACTTCTTTAAATTCTAATTAAGGACAGTTTCCAAAAATAAAAATTCCCCCAAAATTAATAAAAAATCTTTAAAAAACTTACAACCTGAAAAGTAAGATTATTAGAAAAAAAAGCCATTCCCAAGAAGGGCAGTAACTTCACAATGAGGTATACCACATATACAATACGTCCTTATTTTTATTGATCTAATCCAAACTTATAAAACATCATCAGGAGCCAAGGATTGCAGACTGGTATTAGGGAGCCACGGTGTTACAGGAATTTTTAAAAAATTAAATGCAACAAGTAAGCACATGCCTGGCACTTACGTTCTGGAGATACAACAGTGAACAAAAGAAACATGGTTTTTGCTGCCGTGGAGCATCCAATACAGTGGAGAAGAGACAGTAACCACACAAATAAATATAAAATTACAAAATGAGAAGTGCTAGGTGAACAAGTACAGGTGCTATGAAAGCCTATAAAAGGGGGACTTGACCTAGTTTTGTGTTAGGGAAGAAGTCCCTGGGCAAACATTTTACTTGAGGTCAGAACGGTCAGAGTTAGGGATAAAAAAGAGGTAGGGACATGGCAAAAGCAGGACACTCTAGGCAGAGGTTAGAAAAAGTGCCTGAGATAGGAAGCAGCATGGTCACTTTGAGGTAATTTTTTAAAAGGCCACAATGACTAAAGCAGAGAGGCAAAGGGAGAGGGAAACTGGCACCAAGAGTTCGGCTGTTTCACATTTTTGTTGATGACCTGAAGACCGTATGTCTGCCTAATCTGTGGATGACTAAAACTGGAATAAACGAGTATCTAGTGAATAACAGAATCAAGACTAAAACAGACACTGATGTGCTTAAATGAACTATATTTAATATGACTAAAAGTTAAATCCTGAAGAGCCAACTGCACAAAAACACATATGTAACATGTTAACTCACATGTAAGAAAAAACACATATGGAAGATGAAACACATATGTAAGATATGCTCAAAAGCAGTTAAGTTATAAAAGGTCTGGGGTTTTGTTTTTTTGTTTTTTAAAGAGATGGGCTCTCCCTATGTTGCCCAGGCTGGTCACAAAGTCCTAGGCTCAAGCAATCCTCGCACCTCGGCCTCCCTATGTTGCCCAGGCTGGTCACAAAGTCCTAGGCTCAAGCAATCCTCGCACCTCGGCCTACCTCAAGTACTGTGATTACAGGCATAAGCCACCACACCCAAGCAAGTCTGTGGTTTTTAATCAAAATAAGTCAACAATATAACAGGGCAACAAGTGTGCTAAAAGAGTCTTACACTCTTGCTAGAAGTAGATGTCTCAAGCAAGCAACCTACTAGTCCACTATGCTCTGCAATGGTTAAGCCACACTGAAAAGTCTGTATTCAGCTCTAAGCAGTTGGCTTAAAGGATACTAATAATTAAAACATATTCATGGGCCTAGAAAAAAAAAAGAGGTTTATTCTAGATAGTCATAGTTTGGCAACAATGAAGCAACATGGTAAGTTTAAATATTTGAGGAGCTGTCATGTGGAAAAACAAGATTCATTTACAGAGTACAGAATGGTCAATAAGTATAAATTAGTAAGTATAAATTAGAAAGGCAGATTTCAAAATAAAAGAATGTCCTACCATCCAAAAGTGGAAATGGCTGTTACATGTGAGCTCCTTCTCATTGGAAGTATGGAAGTGTTTAGGTAAAGACTGGAAGTTCATCTAATAAATGTTATAGAGATTTTTACCTGGTGGGAAGTGGAGTAGGTGACCTAGCATTTTATTCGCAAAATGAAACTTAACCTTCCTCTAACATTCTTGTACCAATCCAATCAAAATGTAATTAAGATTCTAATCAACCAGACTGAAACTTTAAATAATATCTACATGACTTAGCAAAGAAAAAACTGAACTTCTGAAATATATAGTCTCAATATTTAATATACATACATATGATAATCTAACCAATGTGGTTAGATTAGAATTTCTCCCCCTCTACTTTCATAGGGTCTCCAGCTGGGCCACTTTCTTAGGGTCTCCAGCTGGGCCTAAGAATTAATTAAACCAACCTAAGATAGATAAACAGGAGAAAAACATACCAATTTTATTTAGTCATTTCTATACATACACAGGAGCCTTCAAGAAAAAGAAGGACTAAAAAAGGTAATTAAGGCCAAACCGTTACATAGTAGATTGGACAAAGGAGAAGTAAACTGTGAAAACATTACAAGACATAAAGGTTCAGGCTGGGGCAGTTAATCATAGAAAAGTGGCTAGGAAGATAAGGGTTACTTTAAGAAGGCTTATTTGAACAGATTTCTTTCAGCTTTGATTGCTCATCTCTGGTAATGATAATGTCTTCCTCCTGGCATAGGGAGGGCAGCTTTCACATGGTTGTTTTATCACCAGCCTTCAGGAAATAAAAAAAATGAGGGTCAGAGTGCTCTTCTTACATCTGCTGCTTTTCAATGTGCCTTTAACTCAAAATAATTCTTACGCCAAAGTAGCATATTTTGCTACCCTATATACCGACCAAAACCATATTTGAAAAGAAGCATTAGTTGCTTATTATTGAATTATTAATAGATAATGATCCCCTTTGTTTCAGCATTGTTTTCATCAGGTGCCCTAACTTTGAGTAAGGTTTATAATTTGAGGCAGCATATTAACTTGCTATCTTGTAACTGTACTTGGTATCTAGGAAACTTCATTACTAACTCCTTGGATTAAAATGCAACACTATCTAGATATAAATATAATATAAATTAACATTATATTAACTTGTTATCTTGTAACTGTACGTGATATTTGGGAAACTTTATTACTAACTCCTTGGATTAAAATGCAACACTATCTAGAGACTACCTGAGAGAGTCTGCAAAAGTGGTTCTCAACTTGGTTCAGGAAAGAAGGCCTAAAATTTAGTTTATTTTGAAAATCATAAAATATTGATAAATATTAACATCTATCACTATATAGGTGTTTAAGTAAAGGTATGACTCTGTGATCTAGATACAATATAAAACACAACACCGAGTGCATGTTCACAAAAAACAATCTGTTGAGGCCATCCTCTAATCAGTCACCACCACAGCCTTTTAGTGTCCCTCTTTGATGACTGCACATATTTCTGTCATAGTATGACAGCCATTAAGTCACTGGGCCATTTCCCTCCATGAGCTTCTTGAGGAGAGCAGCCATGGTCTCTCCTGGCAGATACACAAGCACTCAATAGATATTTACTGAATAAATGCAGTAAATATCATTGGCAGTTTTTGTTTTTCTATTATTCACTTAGTATTCTTTTGACTTTTGTTGATCTGGTCAGTCATCTACCAGCACTAGCTTGGAGAGAAGCAGAGGTTAAAGACATATATGAAAGAAAATGTAAAACTGAAAATTTATCATTAAATTAATGCTTAGGCAAAGAGTCACCATTTGATTTTAACAGGATACCTCCCCTTGGGGCATGCAACATAATTTTCAAACCACTGGCATAGAATTCAACAAAAGACAAATTTCTGGTTAAGATTTCTCAAGTAACTAGCAGCTCTCATATTATTATGCCACCTATAACACAGTCATTTTCTGCAAGATAAAAATATGCTTTCAAAAAGCATCTGAAGGATTTTCTAAATAAAGAACTGTTATTTTGTAATGCACAAGATCAAGGATTCCAAAAATGCCACATTCTCTAGTGGGTGGTACATACAGTGAATCACTTATTTTTCTAACAAATGAACTGTGGCAATTCAAACATTCTTTATAAAAATATAATAATTACATCATTGGTAACCGGCAAAGCAAAAACTAAAAAACTGCTCGAAAACTCCCTAAAAATTTAAACCATAATTCATTCATAAAATAACTAAAGGAAAAAGGAAAAAGCTGAAAATGCAACACAATGACTAAACGACAAGTACTGTACTGTAGTATTTTAAAAACCTCTGTGAAACCGGTTCTCCAAATTTTGTATCAACCTCACTTACAAAGACTTAATTGAAATAAACATAAACTATTTTCACTGTCAAGTCAACTTTATCAGTAATAAATACAAGTACTACTGACTGAGTCCCTAAGGATACTATTTATTACTCATTGTTTTCTCAAACTGTAGATCTGTAAACAGACATCAACTTTTTTTTTTAAGTTAACATAAATACATAGTGAAATAATTAGGCCAGAGTCACTATAGAGTCTGGAATGCCTGTTCCAGGATCAAAGCTCTTGATCAGAAGAAGATATATACGGAGAGAGAGCGTGCACGCGAGAGAAACTACAAAAGCATAGAGTACTGTACTAGGAGATTAAGAATACAGATTCCTAACAGTACCAATGTGTTTACTAAACACATTTCATATTGGAAAAAACACACTAGACTTGTAAGAATTCTCTCTGGACCTTCCTTGCTTTTTTGGGAAGGGAAGGGGAAGGAAGGTGTGTTTGTATTTAGACGTGAACCAAGAAGGATCAGGCTACACACATCAAAGTTCACTGACGCCAAATGACAAATATTAATTTTTGAAACATAAAGTCAGATTCTTGAGAAAGGGTTTTAGAAACTGAAGCCAGGCCATGTTAAAGAAAAGGAGAAAAATCCATACTATTTTTGAGCTCTGAATTTGAGAAAGCATCACTTCTCAGATGGGTGACTTCTACGTAGAGGTGACTAACATAGGATCCTTGGCCGGTGGCAGCTCATAACCCCAGACAAAATTCTGAATGGACAGGTCATTTTATAGCAAGAAGAATGAGGGGGAGTGAAAACGAATAACTTCATGCTGAAGGTGTGAGAACTATAAACAACTGAAAGTGTTCCAGCAGCTTTATATATGCCAGAGGCAACAACTGAATTATCTGGCACCGCTAAACAGGACAGTGTCAGAACACAGAAGGGTACACTATGTCTAATAAGGGGAATAGGGATCGATTTCAATAACAATTGTAAGTCCACATTTTAGAACAAGAGACAAATAACTGAAGGAATAATTTCAAAAGCTAACACAGAAGCCGCCTGCTCCTGCTGTGTAATCACTACCTTCTTATTCTTAGCAAGAAAACCTCTTTTTTTTTTCCTCTCAGCGGGGTCTCAAGGTAGCAGCTAGTTTGAAGAAAGACCTTTGGGAAGGGTAGCGCCTAAGCCAATTCAGAAATGTGGGACTAAGTAGATCGACGGGGCTATTTCTGAGGTATCGCCCCAGGCAAAAGTTTCTTATTTGGAGTGTCCGGCCCGGCGGGGACCGAGACCACGGGCTATCCTCGCGCTTGCTTTCGCTACGCCGCCTGAGCCCCTCCTCAAGCGCACCTGGACCTTTAACCAACAGCTAAGTCCGCCAGCCGAAAGACGGCGCGGGCGGCAATATTCAAACAACCACTCAGGGACAGAAGAGGAAAAACTCTCTTCGGGTCCCTCAAAACCACCCCCAGGCGGGACAAGCAACCGCCACCCCGGGCAACTGGGACCCGCCAGGCAGGAGACGCGCGTACGCAGAAGGGCCTCTCCAGCCGGGCCCACGCCCCAAGCCGAGGCCTGGGGAGGGCGCCGGGGCCGGGCCTATCTCCCCGCCGAAGCCCGGCTCGGTAGCGGAGGCCCGGCCGGGGTTCCTCTTCCCATTCCCAGGGTCCTGGAGCAGCTAGCAGGGGAAACAGCGAAAAGACAGCGCCGCGGAACTCACCCCAGGTTCAAGGCATCGCGCACCCCGCGGCAGCGGCAGCGCCGCCTCGGCCCACAGCTCAGCCCGGCGGGCGTCGGTGACTCGGCCCGGGACCCGGTCGCACCTCAGTGACGCAAAGCCCCGCCCCCGGCGCGTTGCCTGGAGACGGCGCCCAACTTTCCTCGCCAGCGCCCGTACGGACCTGCTCCGCAGCTCCTGATGACTTTTGAGCCCAGATGGCCGTCTGAGAGGAGAGGTGGCTGCGAAGGAGCGTTTCGCCTCCCCGGCTCCCGGAGCCAGCGGCTTCATGAAGTGGCCTTGGAAACGGACTAGCCGACTCCCATCTCTCCTGGTGCCACTTCCGAAGCGGAAAGGCCAGCGCCCCGCTGGCGACCAAGGTCGCACTGAGAGCCCTGGTTTGGTCAAAAGTTGGGGTCCAAAATAACACTTCCCAGACCTCCAGTCTCCCCACTGATCACACAAAGATCATCTAGTTCCTTTATCAGGAAATGGGGCCGATTGTGTTCACCTAGTCAAGTTATTAAGCATGAGAGAATGTATGAAAAGTAATTACACGGTTCAAAATGCTGAGCTTTGATAAATGATAGATATTATTATGATGAATACATGTTAATGATATTATTGCTCTTCAGGACGTCTGAATCAATAATTGCTGTCTGTTAAGCATCTATTGTGTGCCAAATACCGCACTAGGCATTTTTACAGGCATTGCTCTTAAATTGTTCTCTCAAAGTTGCCTAGACAATAAACAACAAAGCAAGGATTTTAACCCAGGTATGGCTGACACTACTGCCTCTATGCTTAGCAGTTAATCTGCTTCTTATGCTTCTTAATGTTTGGACACCCCTCCTTCACTTGAAGATTTACCCTGTGAAGAACTAATTATTCCCTCTAATAATAATATTCGTTGACGATTTACTGTATTTCAAACCCTGTTTTAAGAACTTTAAAGATATTAATTCGTTTAATCCTCACAGGAATCCTGCTAGTAGGTATTACTAATACCTTCACTTTACAAATGAAGACACAGGCTTAGAAGAGCCCATTAACTTTTCTAAGGTTAAACAGCCATTAAGAGGCAGAGCCAGATTCAAACCCAAGCAAACAGAACCCTGAACTTGTGCTTTTAATTCCTGTTTTAAACTGCCTCAGTAGTATGGTAAGACTTCATTAGGGATAGGTCAATGCCTGTTTGTGTGCCATTATTTCCCTGACAGCCAGCATGGTAATTGTTCAATATTTGAACATTTGATGAATATTTGAACACTGGAAAAGCGAAAAGCTTAAAAATGAACTATAAATAATGATTTAGTAAATTCCAAGAGATACCAAATTAAATTCAACAAGATTCCATAGTTCAGCCTAATCCAGCTCTGGACGTTAGAAATATTACTCTGTAAAAATGGCCTTCAATTAAACATTGTATTGGAGGTTCTGGTCGATGAAATAAAACAAGACAAATAAATAAAAGGCATCCAAGTCAGAAAGGAAGTTGTTGCACTGCATTTATTTGTGTAAGAAAATTGTGGAATACTATTAAAAAGCTGCAAGAATTAATAAGTCCACACCTGGCTGGACTGTGACAGTGCCTGGAGTTGGCCACAACTATGCTGTGCCCCAGAGCGGGCCCCAGAGCCAGGAGAGGTCAGACAGAGGTAGCAAGCACTTTCAAACTTATGGGGGCAAGGGGCTTCCTAGGCCCCTGGGAGCACAAATATGCCTAGGTCCACAGCTGTGGTTGGACAGCTGCTGCTGTGCCCAGGAGGGCGGGGCTCCCATCCCACCAACTTGGAAGCGGGTAGGGATCCTGCCTGTTTCGGCTCCTGTGGTTCTATGGAGCGTGCAGCCCTGGCTGGGCCTCCCTCAATGCAGCCTGCATCTTCACAGCAGCTGCTCCAGACAGGTTGCCAGCCATCAATACCATATGTAAAAACTAATTAAAAATGGATCATACATCTAAGTGTAAGAGCTAAAATCACAAAACTTCTAGAAGACATCTTAGTGACCTTGGATATGCAAAGACTTCTTAAACATGGCACAAAAAGCAGAAACTGTAAATGAAAAAAAATTGATGAATTGTACTTCATCAAAATTAAATACTTCTGCTTTTAAGAGAAGTAAAGAAAATTTTCTGTTAAGAAAATGAAAAGGTAAGCCACAGACTTGGAGAAAGTATTTGCAAAACATGTATTTGATGAAGGACTTCTAACTAGAATATGTAAATAACTCTTAAAACCTGTTAAGAAGACAACCTAACTTTTTTAAATGGGCAAAACATTTGAACAGACATTTCACCAAAGATTTATAGATGACAAAATAAGCACATGAATTAACATAATTAATCATTAGGGAAATGCAAATTAGAAGATAAGATTTCACTGTGCACTGTAGCTACTAGAATGGCTAAAATTTGAAAGATCCTATCAAGTGTTGACAAGGAGGTGAAAGAACTGAAATTCTTCTATACAGCATGTTGGAAATGTAAAATAATACAAAAATTTTGGAAAAGAGTTTGGCTATTTCTTAAAAAGCTAAATATACACTTACCACATGATCTAACCATTCTACTCCTACATATTTATCCAAGAGAAATGAAAGCATATGTCTACACAGAGGCAGAATTCTGCTTTAATCAATTCAGAGAAAAGGTTACATTGGTGAATCCCAAGCCTTCATTCTGGGAAAGGAGAATAAAGGAAGTTTGGATATTACAACAAGAATAATTATCTTTGCCTCCATCCATACTTCATTAATTTCAGCTAATAACCCTCAGTGCAGAGTTCTCTGAGAAAACTCTTTTAAACATATGGCTAAGCCTGGAGACCTAAGTAGGATCCAGAAAGAGAAAAATGCAAATTAGATAGTCCAGCTATCTAATTCAATATGTAAAATAGAAGTAATGGTAGAAAATGGCTAACCTGCCTCTAGGGTGCAGGTCCTGCCAGAGGCTGAGAGAGGAAGCGATCAAGTGAGTGCCATGAATGGGTGCGAGTTTTAAGGTAGCTTAGCCACCTTGAAGTTTAAGGATAACTTCACATCAGTAAAATGTGTGTGCCTACCAGTAAAAGTCCTGCTCTTTATCAGTAGGCTCAGCAACTCCTCTTCCTATGAAGGGGAAATTGGAAAGGGGACATAAAGAATTGGGATCAAGGATGGGAATATTCTCTTGCTTATATTATAGTCTGAAGTGTTCTCCAGCTCTGATTGTCACCACATGAAATTCTTCCTTCCTGCAGATGCAGACCACCCAGCTTTTCCAGTGACCACTGGATGATTATTACATTGTTTTGATTGAGTATATTAGTGCTTTGATTTACCTGCGTTGGGGTTTCAGGCTTGGGGCAAGATTCCTTGCAGGCAGTGCCTTGTTTCTGTCCAAATCAGGATCAGGTTTGCCTCTTGACTCTGCCCAGATACCAGTCAATACCAAGGGTAAGTTGACATAATCTCTGATGCCTACTAATGATATATGCCTCATCCCACCCTCCTTTCTGGATTTACCACCCAGACATATTCTCCATACAGGATCTTCAGATTTAAACATCCTCTCCCCATATTTATCCAACATGGAAATTTCTGTTACATTCTTTAACTTGATAGTATATCTTTGATACATTCTTCTATTAATCTTCTGATGGAGAAAACATGTTTTTAAGATATTTGGTTATGATACCATAGCTTTATTCAGTTTTATAACATCGAAGTCTTTGTTATTACTATTATCATTTGTGATGTTGACTTTGCTGAAATGGTGATCTTCATAGGTAAAAGAATGTGCACTATTGAGTACTGAATTAGGTCTTTTGGTATTCATGAAGATTTTATTTTTAATTGATTTTGTCTTTTTTGTTTGTTTGTTTGTTTGTTTGTTTGAGATGGAGTCTTGCTCTGTTGCCCATGCTGGAGCACAGTGGCACGATCTCGGCTCATGGCAACCTCCACCTCCGGGTTCAAGCAATTCTCTATATCAGACTCCCAAGTAGCTGGGATTACAGGTGCCCGCCACCATGATGGCTAATTTTTTTGTATTTTTTAGTAGAGACAGGGTTTTGCCATCTGGACCAGGCTGGTTTTGAACTCCTGACCTCGTGATCCACCCGCTGCAGCCTCCCAAAGTGCTGGGATTATAGGCATGAGCCACCATGTCCTGTCAATTTTGTCTTTTTTTATATCACAAAAAGATTTTCAATTTCACTGAAGGCAAAATTCAAACAAAGTAACAGTGGAGTGGTAAAATAAGTCTGGAAATTATCAAAATGGATTCTTATTTTTATATTGTGGCATATAATAACACAGATAAACAAATTTTAAAAAGAAGGAATGAGAAAAATTAATTAATGTGATAGGAGGCAGCCCTTGAAAATGGCTCCCAATGATCTCCACATCTTGATATTCATGTCCTTGTATAATCCACTCCCCTTAAGCATAGCTGGACATAGTGACTTCCTTCTAATGAATAAAATATGGCAAAAATAATTGGATGTCACTTCCAAGATTAGATCTAAAAGATTATGACTTTCATCTTGCTAGCACGCTTCCTTTCTGGCTCCTCTTGCTTGTTGCTCTGATGAAGCAAACTGCTATTTTGTGAGCTGTCCCAAAGGAGAGGTCTACTGGGAAAGAACTGAGGGTAGCTTTGGCTAACTGCAAACAAGGAACTAAATCCTGCCAACAGCCATGCAAATGAAATTGGAAGTGAATTCTAGTCAAGCCCTGAGATGACTAAGCCCTGGCAGACACTTGAATTGCAGCTTTGTGAGTGACCCTGAAGCAGGGGACCCAGGTACCCATGCCTAGTTTCCTGACCCACAACAATGTTAGATAATAAATGCTGTAAACATCATGAAGTTTTCAGATAATTTACTTTGCAACAATTGATAACTCATAACATTAGGAAGAAAAGGAGGGTAATTAAAATAGAAGGCAGTTGCAACATGAGAAGGCATCATACAGATTAAATTCCAGGATGGTAAATAAACATGTAGCCAAAGCATGAAGTATCCTTGCAGGAATGAATAAGGTTTGAGAAGAGGATTCAAAGTCAAATTGTAAAGTGCCCTCAGTGTCATTTATATCAGTCAGAGTTCCCTTACAGAAACCCCTCCAACTATTTTAAATTAAAAAAAAGTTTAAGACAGGATATTAGGTACTTATAAAATCATTGGAAGGGCTGGAGGAATAATTTCTAGTCTCAGTCCCAGGAATGCCTATCTCTGAATGGGCCCACTAGGAAAGTTTGTATCTCCTCCATAATAAGAAAAGTAGGGAAGCGGGAGATATAACTGTAATAGGTCTGTTGTTCGATGTACATGGCAAGTCAACATGCCAAGATATGGGGATTGTAGCAGAGAAAGAAGTTTAATCAGAGGTAAGGCTGCTGAATGAGGAGACAGAAGGAAACTTCAAATCTGTCTCCCGAGGGAATTTGAGGCTAAGGTTTTTAAGAGTTTTGGAGTGGGCCAGTGTATAGAGATTGTTGACTGGTCAAAGAGTGCAGGGGAAGCATGTGACAGGGAGATAAAGAAATGGTATTCTCTCTCTCTAAAGAAAGGTGGTGGGGGGAGGGGGGACAGTGTCAAGAGCTCCTTGAAGAAATGGTTGATTCTAGAACCAGGGCAAGAAAGATACAAAATAAGAGGACACTGGAGTATCTTATAGTCCCAGAAAGGAAAGAAGTGCCCAATAAAAACACAAAGAAGGGTGTATGTCAAAGGGATACAGGAGCAAATGGAAAGAGTTCCCAACAGTCAGTCTTGGAAAAAAATTGAGCAACAACATAAATAAAACAGTATTGTATTATCACCTAAAGTAGAAAATATTCTTGAGTCCATAATGATGTGAATAACTTACTTGAATAATAAATTAATGACGGGGAATAGATGAGTCTCCTGTATAGGAAAAGCCCAAATAATTTATGTAGACATTCCACTTTTGAGAAAGCAGAGCATAACTCCTTTCTTAGGTGTGGGCTGTTCACAGTGACGTCTTTCCAATACGGTATGGAGAAGAGTAACTTTACAGTGGAGAAGTCTGACAAACACTACCTCAGCCAGTGCTTAAGGAGAACATCAGCAGTGATAGATCATGTTGATATTATGTACCTTGACATAACATGATGAAAATGGCACTGTATTTCTGTGGTCTTCCTTCCCAAAACATATAGCCCCCAAGTAGTCATAAGAAAACATCAGAGAAATCCCAGCTGAGAGAGATCCTATATAATACCCAAACAGTATTCCTCAGAACTAACAAAATTATCAGGAACAAGAGAAGTCAAAGAAGCTGTCACAGCCAAGAAGATAGATGACAACTAAATGTAATGTGTGCTGGGGGGGATATTGGAACAGTAAAAGGACATTAGGTAAAAACTAAGGAGATATGAATAAATTATAATCTTCAGTTAATGATAGTATATCAGCATTGTTTCATTAATTGTTACAAATGCACCATACTAATATCAGATTTTAATAATAGGGGAAACTGATGTGGGGTGTATGAAAACTCTTTAAACTGTGTTCACAATTTTTTTGTAAATTTACTCTGAAATAAGTTTATTTTTAAAAAAGTAAATAGTCTTCTAGATGCTAAAGGAGGAAATCTTAAATCACATCAGTACTGTTTAGAAATTTGGGCATTTCTTGAGGAACATACAGAGAGGAGAGAATTCCTGCTTGATTTTAGTATTAAGGAAAAATGCTCTTAGATCAAACAACCTTATATATAGACTATTATAGAAATGAACCAGTAAATTTTATTACTTTTAACTAGAAAAACCAACTAACAAATAATTGCTTTTCCTCCTGTTTGGAGGCTATGATATTACAATTTTTAAATATTAATATATTGGTTTTTATCCACTGTTCCTGGCTTGTAACAACCAGAGCCCTTGTTACAGTCTTTTGTTATAACGTTGGGGTGCTTTAGGACTCAGGAGCAGGTCTCAGAAAACAGAATCTCTTTCTCTGACCTTCTCCTGTCCTCCTTTTACCTGCTCCGAAGCAGGACTCTAATCTGATTGTGGATCAAAAGACCCTCATTCCAGACAGAGTCCTGCCCGATACTCTGGAGTAAGAAAGGCTGCACGGAGAGACCAAGGGGAACCTGAGCAGTCAGGCCTTGCTGGGCTTCCCAACTCAGTCTGTTAGTATGAGGTCATATCCCTTCTGTCCAATCACATTTCTACACAGTTGTCAATCATGACTATGTGAAAAACAAAAAGGAAAGGATTTGGAGAGCTTCCAGATAGCTGAACACATGGAGGTTCCTGGAGGATGGCACCACGTGGGATCTCTGTCCCTCCGCCCCTTCCTCCTTACCTGGCCCTATGCATCTGTATCCTTTGTAACATCCTTATATCAAATCTTTAAATGTGTTTCTCTGAGTTTGTGAGCAGCTCCAGCAAATGAATTGAACCCAAAGAGAGGGTCATGAGAACCCCAACTTAAAGCGGGTCGTTGGGAGTTCCGGAGGCCCAGACTTGCGATTGGTATCTGTGGGGTGGGGGGCAGTTTTGGGGACTGAGCCCTCACTCTGTGGGATCTGATACTATCTCCAGATAGACAGTGCCAGAATTTAATTAGAGGACACCTAACTGGTGTCTGCTGCTTGGTGTGTGGGGACAAAAAAACCCTTACCTTTGGTTGTCGAGTTCTTTGCTGATGACTGTTGTGGTTGTATGAGAACAGAGGAAAAACAAAGCTGGGAAATTTTTCTGAAAGAGAGGCTTAAAACTTTTTTTTTTTGGTATGAGTGACCCTCCCATTCCTTAGTAAAAACGTATTTACTTGCATGTTATTATTGTCCTTACAAACTTGTTTTTCCCTAGAGCAATTGATTTTGCTTTAGTTACTAGCTGAAGGTCTAGAGGCAATACAATTTAGGATCCTTATCTAGAAATCAGTATGACTCAATTCTGTTCAAGCCAAATGATATTGTGCAAGCCCTGTGTGGGGACTCCAGTCATCTGCATTAGTCCAGCTTCCTACTCTTGGAAATCAGCTTGGCTTGATTGGACCTGTATTGGCATGTTAATATTTGATGGTGGCCTGGCCTTTATAAAAGCATACAATTTCGCAGACGGCTCCTTCTTAGGATAGACTATCTTTGCTCAAAGGAGTGGATTTATTCTGTGTGAGCCAGAGAGGCAGGCATGAAGAAAGAGCATTCTGGGATGGCAGGGGAGATCCTTTGCATCAGCTGAAAATGCCATCACATGGCTCTCCACCTGCCTGTTTTGAAGACTGGCTGTGGTGGGGTGGACCGTAGGTCTGAAGTGGGGAGATCCCTTGTATTCTTCCAATTTCTCATCGTTCAATGGAGAATAAAGAGAATTTAATTAAGGAGGAAATTTCTAGACCAAGCTCTAACTTTAGCTATCTGTGATATTGGGCTTCACTTTATTTACTCTGTGAATAAAGGGTTTCGAGGAAATTATTTTGGGTCCTTCTGAGCCTTACATTGTCTGATCTATGAGGTGGCTCAGGTAGGTCTTTGTTGAGGTTGGTGTCTATATCAATGAGGAGGCAGCTCTCAAAGCTCTTTAGTGGTTCTCTTTTTCTCTTGTCATTGCCAACAGATTTAAGATAGATTCTGTGAAGTTGACACAGGAGTCCTAAGTTGTTTTCCTTATTTCATCCCTGTTGTTTTTGGTAGGTGACTGATTCCAAGCCTGCATATTGGAATAGTTTATATTTCTTTTTGTATTATTATTTTTTGAGACAGAGTCTCACTCTGTCACCCAGGCTGGAGTGCAGTGGCCCAATCTCAGCTCACTGCAAACTCCACCTCCAGAGTTCAAGCAATGCTCTGCCTCAGCCTCCCAAGTTGCTGGGATTATAGGTGCCCACCACCATGTCTGGCTAATTTTTAGATTTTTAGTAGAGATCGGGTTTCACCATCCTGGCCAGGCTGGTCTTGAACTCCAGGCTGGCCAGTGACCTTGTGATCCTCCTGCCTCAGCCTCCCAAAGTGCTAGGATTACATACATGAGCCACTGTGTCTGACCGGAATAGTTTACATTTCTACATTGTCATTTGCAAGAGAAGCATTGTGGTGTAGGGAAAGGAGCATGGGCTTCACAGTCACTCTGACCTTTATCATTTAACTAGAACTGTGACCTCAGAAAGTGATGTAAGTTCTCCAAACATCCAATTTTCTAATTAATAAAAATGGCAGTAATTATCCTTACCTCTCAGGGAAAGTGTAGCGATTAAATGGGGCAACATGCAAAATGACTGTCACTTAGTAGGTGCTCCATAAATCAGTCCTTCCTTCCCTCCCTCCCTCCTCTTTCTTCCTTCCTTCCTTTTCTTTCCTTCCTTCCTTGCATAATGATGGAAGTTACATCCTTATCAGTATGTTTGCAGATGATATTTGGGCTACTGAGTGATTTCATGTGGCTGTGTGGGGTTTTTCTCCTCCCCACTTCCTCCTCCTTGATAGGGCACCAACCTGTTTAACAGGAGATGGTAGCATTCTAATATGTAGTGTATGCCCACAAGATGGAAGATATGGTATAGGAGATCTGATTTTTTTCAGCTCACACACAGAGGGAAGACCACTATTTAGTTGCTTTCTCTCTCTTCTTCTTCACTCCCTGAAAACTGGATGAAGCCAATAAACCTTAAAGACTGACAAACCAGTTTCAAACTCATAGACCTACAGGGTCAGGCAGGTGATATACATGAGAGACATGGGGTGGGGGTGAATAAAAGGCAACAGCATTATAAAGTTCATAAGAAAGGGCACCTTTACTTTGGCATGAGTGTGCAATAGAGAGTCATGCGGACTGTGGTGAAACAGAAAAAGCAGACCCCATTGAAAGGGAACAGCCACTACTCAGTATCAGATAATGATTGCTACCAGGGAACCCGGGTTCCCTTTATTTCCAGATCTTTCCATTTTTAGAGGGAACCCAACAATGTAAACATGTGAAATCTCTTGATTTTTCAGGCTTGGCAAAGAAACCATATTTTAAGATTATACTCTGTGGGCCAACTGAAAAAGATTAAACCAGCAGGTTGTGGCGTCTGGACTAAGGGAATCATGAAGCTGTGGAGTCACTGGTGCGGGAAAGAAGATAATTAGCAGTCTAAGGGGGACGGAAAAAGAAAGCTGGAGATACAGGGCTATCAAAAGTGAGACAAATGAGCTATCCTGAATCTCCAGCTCCCTGGTGAACTCCAAAATGGATGGAAATGTAGAGCCAGCATCTCAAGTAAAGGACTGTTTAATGTGTGTGTACTTGGCCAACTTAAAATAAGACGTTTGGAGCATGAATAGCCCCATGTGATATGTGCTGTTCGGTTGACATATGCTTGTATTTTGACAACCAATGTTGTCCCTTTTACTTTTGCAAACAATATGGTATGATCTGGTCCTCAGTTTAATTTTACACAAAAGATATAATACATCTATGTAAATAAGAGAGCAAAGAAGTTTTCTAAATGCTTTAATTTTTTGTCACAAATATTTCTGCATCTCTCAGGCCCTTCTTGCTGGAAAAAAGAGAGCTAGTGATACATTTGTTAATGGCACTTTAAAAATTGTGCTTTGGTATATAGAGGTAACAATGTACTTCTTAAGTATGTTAATAATAAATTAAGGTTATAATGGTTGCCATATTAGAGAAAGTGAATTAAGATTAATCTCAGCAAAAATAAAATTAGTTTGGAAGTGGATAAGCTAGGGACATCAAAACTGAAAAAAATATAGCTTCCCAGATAACATTCTACTATATGCAATTTTTTGATGAATAATATTCAATTACAAAGTGTAATACCTTGCACAGCACCTAACATATAGTAGCTATTCAGTAAATGTTTGTTGAATTTTATTACTTTTTAAACAAATTACTAATTTTCCTCAGTAGTCATTTCTGTAACTCAGATAAAAATAGAAATTTATAAGAGTATTTATTTTTGTTACTTATCAAAGTATATTTCCTAGAGAAAATATCAGCAGTGGTAGCAACCAGAAAAAGGAAGTGTGTGTGTCCTAAACAGTGATTCCAACTCGGTGTGTTCAGAGAAGAACACTTTGACCCTGTCTGTGTTTACAGTCCCTGCTGACAGTGTGCTGTTGGTATCCTCAGCCTTGTTCTACTTCTTTTTTATTTTGGCTTTACCGGGATTAGGTCTCAAGTCATGAGAATCTCCATGGCCTTCAGTTGCTAAACCTTTCTGTCATTCTTTTGCTCTTACTGGACTCAGAAGGACATGCCAGGTGGGACACGTGTTTGTCTTTCAGAGCTGAAGAAAGATTCTGAGCTGTGGAATCAGCAGAGGAAGCCTTGGTCTCAGTGACTGTTTGACTTTCAATCCACCTAGCCTCAGGCAGCCCAGAGGCCTTTTTACCACTGGATACTGATGAGATATTTTAGATCCTTGCACTTTGCAAACCTCCTTTCTCCCATGGGATATTATTGGGACATAGGCTAGAAAGGCTGTGAGAAGTTTTGGAGGTAGGAGGATAGGATCCAGACAGGATTGCAGTAAGAAGAAGAACGTTCTCTTTGGTGCACTCCATAGTCCAAAGGCAGCCCTGGGCTGATTCCAGTTAGGAACCAAGGGTGGACTTTCTTCTTTGGTTCTTTGGCCCTTTTTATTTCCCCAGCTGGGGCCAGGATAAGGATAATGAAAGAAACCAGCCTCAGGTGTGTCTCCTCATTTCTGTCTCATCTAAACTTCAGCTTCCAGGTATCGCATAGTAGTTTTGCTTGGACTCTTGGGCTCTTCTGGGTTTTTATCAGTTTTCTTTGATTCTTCATTAGGGTTGCTATCATCAGCCTTCTCCTCTTTTACTACTTTGGTTTCAATCATTTCCTTCTGCTGATTCTTGTTTGTAAAAGGGAAGGCATTCACATACCTTTAGGCATAAACGTGAAATTAAAGTGAGAAACTCTATGTAACACACAAAACAATAGATAACACTTTGTCAGCACAGTACACTGGGTACCTTTTTTTCAGGGTGATGCTAACACACACATGCTCGAATACATCAACACATCACCAACTTAATGGATTCATTTAAATTGGACAGTATGTTTGCAGGCCAGACTTTAGGCTGACCACATAACTCTTCTAACAAAAACAAAGAACCAAAAATCGAATAAAGCATATACATTTTCCCCAGATGTCAATGTTTTAAATTTCTTGGTTTTCAAAGGACAATCATTGACTGATGGCCGGATGACATGCATGTGCTGAAATAGAAAAGATTGGATGGAAGGGAGAGAGATGAGATGAGGGAGAAATTTACAGTGTAAGAGGACTGCTGTCTCCATGTTGATCAGCAAAATGCCAACAGTGTTCCTGAAAAAGCACAGGATAGAAATGTGACAAAGATTACAAGACTAGCAGTGCGCCAACAACCCTACCTTTTGACATAGCAATATCCGAGACCAGCTGCAGCACCAAAGAAGAGGAGAGCAAGCACCAGCAGAGCCGTGGGGACACCTGCAGGGAACAGAGACATGGCCTGTTGGTCCTTCACTTAAACATTATATGTAATGCTTATTGAATGATCCAGGTGATCGAGGCAGTAGATAGTGCAGAAGGAAAACCTTCTCTGTGGCCCTTTATGATGTTGGGCCCACACCAGCTTCTTTGCTTCATGCTTGTAGGATCCCCTGGCCTTGCCTCTCATACTCTCTCAATTCTATAAGTTACAATACGACAGAGTTCATTTCTCCTCCATGGCCTTGAGATCTACTCTAGTCAACAAGCCTGCCTGAGAAAGAGATGACTAGAACAAAATCATAGGCATTTAGGGTATGTATTTTAAAAAGAACTTCTACATAGGAACAGATAGTGGTTTATTTTTAAAAGTCTTGAATTTTCATCAGTGAAATTCTTTTATACCTATACTTTTAAGTTTAATCACTAAGGTTCTTTACAGCTCTCAGATTCTATGATTTTATGAAAGCTGAGTTTGTGTTAAGCTTTTATTAGTATTTGACGGGTTCTGAGTGCCTCATCTAGAGACAGGCAGGATTCTATGAATTGTCTGTTACACATGAACATACATGCACATGTAACATAGACACAGAAACCATTTACCTCCAAACCCAACAGCCTCATTCTTGAATGCTGCTCTATTTTCAGCAGATGGTTGAGTTTCTGTAGGCATGGTGGTAGTGTCCATAATGACTTCCGTGATGCAAATCAGTTTTTTTCTCCGCGGAATAGAAGCAGAAGCTGGAGCAGGAGTAGTAGTAAGGGCAGGTGTTGTAGCGTAAGGGGACACCACCGAATAGGTACTGTCACTGGCAATAAATTCTGTTTGTGTTGCAGTTTGAGTGTTGAATATGGGATCTTTGGTGGTGATAATTTCTGGAGTGCATGAGTTAGTCCAAGTATCTGTCGGGAGAGGGAAAAATAAAATAAAAGTATTACAACAGTCTTCTAACTGTTCTTCCTGCCTCTCGTCTTACTATACCTCCAAACCCCTTGTACTGTAGCTGGAATGGTCTCTAAAATGCAAGTCTAGTCATATCACTTCCATCCTTAGAAGCCTTCAGTGGCTGCCTCTGTTGTATGGACTATAAGGCCCTCTGTGATTTGGCCCTTGCTGACATGCCAGCCTCCTCTGCTCCCTTTTTCTCATTGCCCCTGCCATACTGAAATTCCTTGAATACTGAAATTCCTTGATATGCTTTCTCTTACATCCAAGCATCATGATGCCTTCTTCACCCTTATGACTCTTTGCCTCTCTTTATTTAGCTTACTCTGACCTCATCCCTCAGGTCTCATTGCCCCTGCCATACTGAAATACGTTGAATACTCAAATTCCTTGAAATTCCTTGATACGCTTTCTCTTACATCTAAGCACCGTGACACTTTCTTCATCTTTCTTTATTTAGCTTACTCTGACTCATCCCTCAGGTCTCAGATTGACCCTCTCTTTCTCAGGCAGACTTGTTGACTTGATTGGGTCCCTAGGCATATGTTATTGTACTTCCTTGTCACTGTTCTCACAACACTGTTCCCTACTGGACAGTGAGCTTCCTGGAAGTAGAAATGCTGTCTGTCTTGGTCATTATGGTATGAGCACTGTGTGTGGCACATAGCACATGCTCAATAACTATTTGATGAATAGGGAAGGAAGGAAAAGGGAAAGAAAGTAGTAGATTGGAAGACCAAATATATGTATGTGATGTCACTTCAAGACAAAGATATGCTAAGACCTGATTTTTCTGGGCTCATTTAAGAAAGGTGAATGAAATGGCGCCAGGAGAGGAATAAGGGTTTGTTTTCCAATCTGTTGTATGTGCTAGAGAGGAAACACTTGTTAAAGCATCTTAATCTGAGTTGACCATGGCAGTAAGTGTTTAAATAGGTATCTCATTAAACAATGTTATCAAACCCTTGTTTATACAGGAGGAAACTGAAGTTTAGAGAAATTGAATAACTTGCCCAATGTCACATAGCTAGTAAATGGCAGAGCCATACAATATATTATAATATAAATTTGCATCCATTTTAAGTCCCTAGTTACTTATGGCAGTAGGTAGCATCATCTGAAACGTTTGCCATGAAGAAATTGTTATTCTATTAAGTTGATTCATTTTTGAAAATTAAAATAAATACCAATCCAAACAATACTATTGATAAAACATCTTGACCACATATGCACTGGTTTTATATGATTCATTTTACTTTGAAAAGACCTCCATTCAAATACATATAATCCTTGACTTTATCGTCCCTGAACTCCTAACTACCTTTCTCATTCTTAGCACATGCTAAGCTCTTCCCTCAGAAAATGAACATTTTTTAGTATCAGAGGAAAAAAACATACTGAACTTAATATACTATGTTGAAAACTGAAATTACAGAGAAAAATAAGACATGGTTCCCACCTCCAGAAGAACAGAGGATGCACTTTGAGAAGGATAGGGGGACATCAGAGGAAATGGCTTGGGCAGAGTATGGAGGATTAATGTGTTAATTTAACAAATACTTATGAAGCACTGACTCTGTGCCAGGCACAGTTCTAGGTGCTAGGAACATGGTGCCAATAAGACAAAGTACCGCCCTTTAAGGATCTTTCATACTATTGAAAGGATACAGATAATAAAAAGTAGTAAAAAACAAGCCAGAAATTTCAGAGGATGATAAATATTAAAAGGAAAATTGAGCAGGAGATGAATTAGACTGATGAGGTGGATGATAAAGGACAGAGGGTGATAAGAGAAGGTCTCTTGGGGAGGTGATACTTAAGCTGAGTCTTGGATGATGAAAAGTAGCCAGTCATTGAAGATCTGGGGCAGAAGCATTCAAATGAAAGAGAACAGAAAGTTCAAGAGCCCATTTGATGAATAAGAAGGCCAGGATGTCTGAAACAGAGGAGAATGTCTAATGTAGAAGAAGGAATAGAATATCCCAGTCAATAGGAATATTATGATATGAGAATCTAGTGGGTTTTAATGTGCAGTTATGTTAGAAAAATGACAAGGAGCACAGTGTGGCTGGAATGTAGGGTGTGCTGTGTGTGTAGGCTGGAATGTGTGTGTAAATGAAGACATGAAAGACTGCAAGCAAGAGATGAGACTGGGAAGATAGATTGGAGTCAGAGTATCAAGACTTATAGTTGCTATGTTAAATAATTTGAGGGCCGGGCGCGGTGGCTCAAGCCTGTAATCCCAGCACTTCGGGAGGCCAAGGCGGGTGGATCACGAGGTCAAAAGATCGAGACCATCTTGGTCAACCTGGTGAAACCCCATCTCTACTAAAAATACAAAAAATTAGCTGGGCATGGTGGCACGTGCCTGTAATCCCAGCTCAGGAGGCTGAGGCAGGAGAATTGCCTGAACCCAGGAGGCGGAGGTTGCAGTGAGCCGAGATTGCTCCATTGCATTCCAGCCTGGGTAACAAGAGCGAAACTCCGTCTCATAAATAAAAAATAATAATTTAAAATTTATTTTGTAGAAGAGGAAATTTTCAACTGAGTTCCACAAATCTCCCAAATTATATACAAAAATCCTCATATATCCACTTTTATATGCAAAAGGCTTCACAATTTACATCATATTCTCAAATGAGGCTCTGAAGCAGAGGGGTAAAATAATTATCAAAGGAAGTATGTGGAGGATGAGATGCAGAGTGGAGAGAGTATAGTCCAGAAGCAAAGAAGGAGGTTATTGCAATTCCACCGAAATAGGAGAATCCACAAGTATCTGGAATCCTAAAACCTGGAAATCTTCTAGGGAGAGGTGATCCTCAACCCTGGCTGCAGGTTAGAATCACCTGAGAAGCTTCTAAAAACTACTGATGTCTAGGACTCACCCAGGCCTTGTATATTATTGATGCATGGTCACCATCCCACTGAAATAGCATGACTCTATACAGTTTAGCTCAAGATTTAAATCCTGGCTCTGCCCCTTATTGACTGTGACCACAGGGAAGGTACACTCTAAGCATCAATTGCTGCTCCTGACAGTAGAAATGATACACAGGTGTCATTTTACTGAGGATTAATGACACAGTAAATGTCTAGGCCAAGCATAGTGTCTGGGCATAATGATAAGATCTGCAAGAATTTGTTTCCTTGGCCTCTCTGTTCATATGTATGCCCGAGAAGGACAAAGTATGAGGCGCACAAGCAATTGGTGGTCCCTAACTGGTCAAGAGTACAGTGTATCTCACCTGGAATTGAGATGCTCTCTTTCCCCTTCAAACTATACATGATTTCTGTAGAATGTGCTGAGTTCTCTGACAGATATTAAATGCAAGGTGCAGCGGGAGTCCAAGGGGATAGATAGGGTTATGGAAATGCACCTGGAAAAGATGGCACATGAGATATGAATAAAGAGTAGGAGTTGGCCAGGTGATGAAGAAGATGGGCATTGTGGCAGTGGGAACAGCATGATAGAAGTAGTGTGTGCAGAGCATTAATAGCACTTTGATCCCCAGACCTCACAGTAACAGCAATTAAAAAATAAAGTTAGGACTAGGAGTGGAGTTTGATTTCCTTACCTTACAAGGATAGCAACAAGAAAGACAATCAGGATAAGGTTTAGATGTAGGGTCAGGATTACTCTGATCTTCCAATCTCACAAGATAGCAATGAATGTAAATTACAAAAACAAAGAAAATTAAGGTAAAGTCAGGATGAGCATTAGGATCAGGGTTAGGGAAACCTAATTCTCACCAAGATGTCAATGGACACACACACACACATGCACACACACATTTTGGATATCAGGCTTCTATCCTGATGATATATCTCCATAGATGTGAAACAACATATGTTCAAGGTTGTGTACCTTAAAATTACTTAGAATAGAAAAAGATTGGAAATAGCTCAAAAGTCCATTGAGGACTGGTTGAATAAACTATGATACAGCCATCCAACAGAGTACTATGCAGACATTAATAAAAGAGAAATGTCTATATGAACCAATATGGAGTAATTTCTAAGACTTGAGTGGAAACAGCTTTGTGCAAAGTGGTGTAAGTATGCTAGTTTTTTGTAAGAAAGGGAAATTAGGCCACATACAAACACATGCCTTTATACACAAAGCAACACAGAGGGATAAACCAGAAATGAATGAAAATGGTGGGTGGAAACTGTGGAAGGCATGAGAGTAAGATTTCTTTGAATATACTTTTTAAAAAGTACATTTTGGACATTGAACCATGTAAATGTTTTAGTTATTCAAAAAATAAAAATAGGACAAACATCAAACCCTAAATTTGATCACAAACAGAAGTAAATAAACCTAAGTTATTTCACAAGGATAATATAACTACACAGAGCAGCACATTTTAAAGTCACTTTTACACACAATTCACTGACTGCACATCCTTAGTGGAGTATCTTCTAAGGACTGAAAGATATGCAAAGAAGTCTTAATTTTACTCAGGTTTATTATTCCTAATAATGTTGGTTTTGTAATTTTGAAACTTGTAAGATAAGAAAATATATTAATATTATTTATTGTGAACTAATATTTTCATTATAAGAGAAAAGAGATACAAAGATAAAGTCAACTAACAAAGAACTCAAATTGTTAAATTTGAGTTGGAACTACCAATATAAACTCATGTACACAAAATTTTCTGTCTGTCCACTGATAGGACTGAAAAGCAATGAAAACTTCAGGAGGAATGAGAACAACTTGTGTCCAAATCTTGGTTTCTAATTAACATTCCCCTTTAAAAGGAACTAGGGCTCTTGGAGAAATAAGTAGGTGATTCCATGCCCAAGAGACAGAAAGTACAAAGTGAGCCTGGGACATGGTATTGTACCAGGAAACAGGAATTACCTAAAAGCAATGGGATAAAGAACACAAAAGTCAACTAGAAGGGGCTCCCACTTGCCAGATTCAGGACAATTGGCGCATCCAAACAAACAAAGAATAATAATTGTAAAATGGATTATAAGACATTGAACACATTGAATAAGTAAAATGCATGTGCCCATGGTAGTGTAAGAAGGAGAGAAAAAGGATGTGTGTGTGTGTGTGTGTGTGTGTGTGTGAAAGAGAGAGAGAGAGAGAAAGAAAGAAAGAAAGAAAGAAAGAAAGAAAGAAAGAGAGATTCTTTGTTATTAAAGATGCCAACTAATAAATGTAAAAGGAAGGACAGATTTAGAAAAATTACTATCTTCAGTCTGCCATGTAGTAACTGATTCCAGGAAGGACCATCAATGACTGCTTAAGTGTCTAGGTAAAAAGTCATTGAAGATCAAGATATTTGCATGGTGTCAAAATATCCCATTGTAGATTATCTACTAATTGCAAAGGGAAAGATATAGTGTTACAGTTTCATTAGTGAGAGAGGGCAGTTGCCACTTTAATCAAATAATCAAAGTTAGCATGATTAATAGGGGGACATACTGACATTAAGTGCCTTTGTTGTGATGTGATCCAAAGTACATAATATCATCTATGAAGTACTTTTGCCAAAAATATTGAACATGAGCCTAATCAAGTCTCTAGACCTAACTTTCAGTGTAAGAAATACACAGAAAATGTGGCACATATACACCATGGAATCCTATGCAGCCACCGAAAAGAATGAGTTCATGTCCTTTGCAGGGACATGGATGACACTGGAAATCATCATTCTCAAACTAACACAGGAACAGAAAACCAAATACCACATGTCCTCACTTATAAGTGGGAGTTGAATAATGAGAACACATTGACACAAGGAAGGGATCATCACACACCTGGGCCTGTCGGGGGGGTAGGGAGCAGGAGAGGGATAGCATTAGGAGAAACGCCTAATGTAGATGATGGGTTGATGGGTGCAGAAAACCACCATGGCATATGTATACCTATGTAACAAACCTGCACGTTCTGCACCTGTATCCCAGAACTTGAAGTATAATAAAAAATAAAAATAATCTCTGGAAAAACAAAAAGAAACACATGGGATGGGAGTACAAGTTAAACGAAACCATGAAGAAATAGACAAATCCAAGCCCTCTTCCTCTGGTTCTTTTCTGTTTAGTCAGAGGGCTGGGTATCTTATCATCACATTGCCAGCTGGCAGGATGACAGTTAAAAAGCAAAGTCATTTCATAGGCATGGGCTGGCTATGAGGTATGCAGGCACAGAGCTCACCAATTCCCCAGCCAATGATGATAGACCAAAGAGGCAGAGAAGTGAAGGAGGATGGCAAATAAAATGGTAGGAGAAGCCCTATGTTCCAGTCTTGATTCTGCCAGTAACTGACTGTAGGACCTTGAACAAGCTAAACCCCTGTTCTGAACTGTAGTTGTTTCACCCACAAAGTGAGGGTACTGGACAGAATTTCTACATGGGCCTTTTCTGTGCCAAAGCCCCCTGGATCAGGGAACTACTTGGATCCTATATTGCCTTTCTGGGACAGTTTTTGCTAATATTGGCTGGTGCACATTTATCTCTTGGATCTTACAGAATGATTTTGAAATCTATCCTGTGTATGACCTCTCAGCCACCTAACCTTCAGAAGGTCAGATAGATGAGTATGTGTGAATATAATAATCAGACAGGGGTCCTTATGACAAACTGAGAACAAGTGAGTATTTAGTAAAAGAAAAACTTTCCAAGAACTACTTAGGTGAAGCACTTGGGCTAAGGCAGCCAAGGTCTTTCAGCAAGGTTAGTGGGATGACTTCATGACCGTGAGCAAATCAGTGCTACCCTCCAGGCTTCAATCTTTTCCTTCATAAAATGGAGACTGGGTCTGGTTCTTAAAAATGTCAAATACAGGCTGGGTGCTGCGGCTCATGCCTGTAATCCCAGCACTTTGGGAGGCCGAGGCGGGTGGATTACCTGAGGTCAGGAGTTCGAGACCAGCCTGACCAACATGGAGAAACTCCATCTCTACTAAAAATACAAAAATTAGCTGTGCTGGTGTATGCCTGTAATCCTAGCTACTCAGGAGGCTGAGGCAGGAGAATCACTTTAACTAGGGAGGTGAAGGTTGTGGTGAGCTGAGATTGTACCATTGCACTCCAGCATGGGCAACAAAAGTGAAACTCCATCTCAAAAAAAAAAAAAAAGTTGCATATGGCATCTGAATTTCCTCTCTTATAAAGGAATGTGGAGCAATGGAAAGGCATTGTTTCAGAGTTAGACCTGAGGCTGAACCTTTAAAGTAATGAGACCTTAGACAAATGCGCTTACATCCTTTGAATTAGGTTTCTTTATCTGCAAAATGGGGAAGATGAAGCATACCTCATAGAGAGGTTGTGAAGCTTCAGCGAGATAACCTAGTACAGTAAGCCCTATGGATCTGTGGGTTCCATGTAGGCATGATCAACCAACCTTGGATTGAAAATATTTGGAAAAAAAAAGAAAAAGAACAATATAACAATAAAAAAAGCAAACAATACAGTACGATGATTATTTATATAGCATCTACATCATATTAGGTATTGTATGTAGTTTAGGGATGATTCAAACTATACAGGAGGATGTGTGTAGGTTATATGAAAATACTACCCCATTTTATATCAGGGACTTGGGCATCTCTAGATTTTTGTATATGATGGGGTGCTGGAACCAATCCCCCACTGTCACTGAAGGATGACTGTGCATCACGTTGTCCATAATGGATGCATTACATACATCTGTACATTTGTTTCCTTCCCTTCTGCCTGCTTATCTTACAGGATGCAGGGACGGCAGCATTGGTAATTGAGCCTCCTGAGTGTCTTCTCTTGTGTTGCCAATCAGTCATATTTCTCCTAACTTTTTCTTCTGAGGGGCATATTGCCACCCCTAGCCTGGCCAAAAGACAGTTCGGGAGAATTAGATGACTGTGGCTGCAATTGCTTCTGCTGCTGCTCAGGGTTACCCTTCCCAGACAGGTCTCAGAGTGAGAGATACGCAGAGAATGCCATGTGGAAAGGCTGCAGGTCGGACTCACCAGATGAGTTGTAACAATAGGCTGCAAACTGTCGGCTCACTGGAACTTTCCAAATCAGGACACCCATCCCATTTTTCCCACACTTGGGGTTTGGAATAATCCTAGAGATGACCACGAATCCATCTCCAACCCAACCATAGCTGTAAAAGAATATACACTAGTTGAACAGAAAAATGATTAGAAGGCATCATTTCTATTGCTGAACAAGAATACAGAGCCAAAAGAACTTCAGCAGTGACAGTGAAACTAGCTGTTTCTCACCTGCAAGTCTCAAAGCTAGCCTTCCAGGCTGTTTCAACCTGGTCCTTGCTGGCCAAAGTTAGTCCCAGCAGCCTACAGGCCTCCTTAGCTTCAGTGAAAGTCAGCTGTGGGTTTGCCTTTTTGTTCACGAGGGTGATCCCCATAATTCTGCATGACACCTGGATGGAAAGCTCTGCAAAGGAATCACGTAGGTTCTCAGTTTGCTGCTGTCTTTGTTCCCAGCCCTTAGGCTCTCCTTCCTAGCAGAGCATATTGTCTTGAGGCAGCAGGAAGATCTGTCTATCTGGCTGGGACTGGGGTTTAGAAATAACAGGACACAGACCAGGCTTTTTCCACAAGGACAGTCTGCTAGGCTAGATAGATACTTGTTCTTGTCCAAGCTTAAATCTCACCCAGTTAAGTCTATCCCACCCTACTGCATTAAGACGCCCTGCTCATCACATGGGGGTTTTGGCTACGAGTGGCTGGGGTGCAGTCTCAGGGATGTAGTTACTGCAAACCTTTGTGGAGTCTGTAAAATGAAGCATCTGAGACTTTGAGAAAGATAGAAATTCAGGATTCTAGTTAAGATAATAGTTGGCAATACCCCAAACCAATGTGGTTTGGGGAAACCACTATTTCTGAGATGGGCTGAACATGTCACACTTGTTAGAGCAGAAAGTGAGTGCTCTCAGTTGCAGGTCTTCCCTGGCCATTGGGGGGCAGGCTTACTCAGAAGTTCCTGGAGGAGCTGGCAGTAAACCTTGAATGGCAGAAAAGCTAAATAAAGAAAGCAGAATTTTAGAGTCAGACTTGGGCTTAGATCTAGCATATGCCACTTGCTAGCTCTGTGACCTTAGCCTAGATACCTCATCCCTTTAATCTTCAGCTCTTTGAGCCTCCTTATGTATAAATTCAGAAAGTAACAGTGTCTACTGAATAGGGTAGAGAAAGTTAAATGAGTAAATGCTAATAAAAGTGGTTAGCATAGTGCCTGCCACATGGTAGGTGCTTAATAAATCATATCTAATATTATCATTACCCTTGAAGCATGTTAGTTTTGGTCCGCTAATGACTGATTACCCTGTAGAAGCTGAGGCAGTTGAATAGGTAAGATATGAATGATATTTCTACTCAAAAGTTAATGGATTTGGGAATTCTTTTGAATCCTTTTCTCTGTGTTCAGTGATGTATAGACCTGTATGAAATTGTCCAGCTGTACTGTATTCAAGTACATGATTCCTACTGAGCTTCATTCATGAACATCCGTAACAGGACATTTAAATCTCTCAAGTAATTGCTTGTACACAGCTCTGTGTATTGAATGTTTAGTCAAAAGCTTTGAGCACTTTCCAGATTGATATCTAATGGAAGTTTCTTTTTGCAGACAAGTTTCTAAGTCCTCCACGTGAATCTTGCTGTGGTGGCAGATTAGGAGCACACACTCAATCATGCCTGATTCTAAAACCTCAGTTCCTTTTTTTTCCTTCTTCTCTCCCAAGAGGTGGATCTTGCTATGTTGCTCAGGCTGGTCATAAACTCCTGGGCTCAAGCAATCTTCCTACCTCAGCCTCCCTGAGTAGCTGGAACTACAGGTGTGCACCACTATGGCCAAGTAAGAACCTCAGTTCTTTTTGTCTTGTCTTTTCTTTTTTGAGACAGTCTCGTTCTATCACACAGGCTGGTATGCAGTGGCATGATTTCGGCTCAGTGCAACCTCTGCCTTCCAAGTTCAAGCAACTCTCATGCCTTAGCCTCCTGAGCAGCTGGGAGTACAGATGCAAGACACCATGCCTGCCTAATTTTTGTATTTTTTGTAGAGATGGGGTTTCACCATGTTGGCCAGGCTGGTCTCGAACTCCTGACCTCAGGTGATCCACTCTCCTTGGCCTCCCAAAGTCCTGGGATTACAGGTGTGAGCCACAGCACCCAACCTGGCCCCCAGTTCTTAACTATGACACTGTTCTACCTTTCACAGTGCTATAAGGAAATGAACACACACACACACACACACACACACACACACACACCAGGCTGAACACTCTGAACACACAATTTACCCTGAAATTTGGCTCCTTTAGCTCATGAGGTTGCTGTTACTCAAGTCTCTCAGGCTACTTCTTTGGGAATAGATTGCAGAGGTTTATTTGTCACACTATCAAGTGGTCTTATTGCCCTCTCATATTTCATTTGTACTCTAGATGCTATTATTTAGAGCAATGATAGACATACTCTAGGTGAACAGACTTAGCTTTGAATATTTTTTCTATTGTTAACTGGCTGCTGGGACATCAGGCAAGTCAGCATTCTCATCTGAAAAATGGGGACAGATATGTCTACTTCACATGATTTTTATCAGAATTAAATTAGATAACTTGTACCTAGCAGAGGCGGGCCCCAGTAGGAAGTCAACAGCATTAGTCATTTTATGCTTTCCTATTTCATTTAGGGATCAAATGAGGAAGCTGGAATCTAAGGGGTACTCTAGTAATTCCTTTCTTAAGATTTCTCAGGAAACAGCAAACATAGTAGAAATAGTATATGCTTAGGAATTAGATATAGGGATATGGTATTAGATAATAGCATGTGCTTAGGAATCAGATAGAGCTGAATTCAAACCCAATATTTATTATGTATGACCTGCATGACATTGGGCAAGTCACTTCATCTATAAACGGTCTTCTTGAGAGGATTAAATGAAGTTGTGTGTACACACGTAGCTTTGGACTGCTATATAATTGGCCCTCAAAAATGGTTCCTATCCCCATTCACTTACCCTCATCAGCTACCTTGTTCTGCAGGAACGGTTATCATGACTTTTGGTTGTTTTCAAAAATGTAATTTCCTTAGGAAATTTTTTCCCTTGCTGAGGATGGTCTAGAGTGTGATGGAGTCATTTTCATTTTTTCTTTTTGAGACGGAGTTTCGCTCTTGTTACCCAGGCTGGAGTGCAATGGTGCAATCTCGGCTCACCACAACCTCCGCCTCCTGGTTTCAGGCAACTCTCCTGCCTCAGCCTCCTGAGGATGGAGTCATTTTCAAAGTGTCCAATAGTTTGAATAATGGCAGCATTGTGGGGAAAAACAGTGTTCCCAGAGGATTTGAAAGAGGACCAAACTTATTTAAAAGTAACAGTATTTTTAAAAACTAATCATATAACTCTGACCTCCCTTATAAAATTTAATGCAACAATATATAAATCAACTCTGAATGTCTGTTTCTAGCGTATTTTAGATCTCAGGTCATCTTCCAGCATGGGAACGCACATTTTCCTTTTAAAGTGCTCAGATTTTCATTTGCCCAGAGCTGCAATGAGTGATTTGTGGTTACAGTGTTTTGCCTACAGTGTGGAATGAGGTTTTCACTTAGGCATCTCAAAAGCCCAGCAATCACTTTAAGTCATTCCTTTAGTAGACAACCGATGGCTTACTTTTCAAACTTATATTTTTACAGACTTTTTTTTCAGTTAACTTACTATTTGCTGAATATTTTTTAAAACATTGCATTTCATTCATGGTATGATAAAACTAAAATTAAAATAATTATGCTAACACTCTCAAAAACATAAAAATAGGCCAATTTTAGTAAAAGGTACCCGTTATTCCCAAGCTTAGGGATTGCTTTAAATTTTTTACAATCGCAGTTTGCTTCTTCAATGAAATACTTAAAAAAAATTATTACTTCTGGATGCAATGGCTCATGCCTATAATTCCAGTACTTTGGTAGGCTGAGGCAGGAAGATCACTTGAAGCCAGGAGTTCAAGACCAGCCTGGGCAACAAAGGGAGATCCTGTTGCTACAAAAAAATTTAAGCACCACCCACACAAAAAAGACTAAAAATCAAATGATTCCGCTTCAGGATTGTATTTCAAAATGTTCTCATTAAAAATATTCCATAACCAAAAATAAAAGTTGAGATGATACAAAGGTAAATGTCAATTATTTTTGTGAAGTTGACAATATGGTGTAATATTTTTGGCAGAGCAATACCACCAGTTAGACCTGCTGTTGACATTGAGGGTCACCCTCATTCCCAGAAATCCATCATCAACAGCTTAGGAGGCTTAGGACATTTTGCAAGATCTTACTTTGCTTCAGTTTAGAAATCTGGTAAGAAACCTACCTTCTGTATGCAAAGAGCCTTGGACCAGGAGCTTCGTGGTCCAGATGGAAGCAAGAAGCAACAGCAGGCTGAAGCACCTGGCCATCGTGCCTACCATGCCTTCAGAGTCAGGGAAGCACCTCAGATGGCCACCAGTGGTATGAGAGGCAGATGCTCAATCACTAGTCTGGATGGAGAGTTCTGGAACTATGTTGAGGCTCTCACTCACTGCTCCACTTCATAACTGAGACATCCGGATTTCCCTGCTTTCAAGCTTCTGACTTGTCAAGGTCACTGGGGGAAATGAGTGACGTCTCTTGAACGCCCAGGCTGTACTTTGTGGATGGCCCTCTGGAAAATTTAGCTAATGCTGACTCAGAAAACACACAAATGAGGAAGGCAGATAGCACAATGTGAACTGCTAAAGGTTCTCCCAATTCCCGTATTCTCTGCCATTCCCCCTCCCCCAGCAGCTCAGTTCTCACACCATTCACTGCTTTTGCCTGTGGAGTCCATCATTTATGCATACCTAGAAATGTCTTTGTCCCCAAAGGAGACTGAGTATAGGTTGTGCCTCTTTTCCTCCCACAATCAGCGATTTTTCCACCCAGCTGCTTGGCCTTGTGATCTGCAGGGTATGAAGCTGAAGCTCATGGAAGTAAATGTCCATTTAAACACGGAGTCTAGAACCTTCATGCCTTCCTTCGCATCCCTTTTATGCATTTGAAATCTCTACACCACTACAGTGATTTATCTTTCAAAGAAACTAGGCACATATAAACATTCACATTTACATAACACACCTAGGAGGGCAATTAACAAAATTAAACATTTTACACTTTACACAAGGATTTTTAACTTTACGACAGTAATCATTCCGGGGGTCCTTTATAAAATAACTTTCTCTTAATAACTTCTTTAATATTCTGATAGGCCAGAATTCAGTTCACGCTCCACCTTTCTTGTTCGATGAATGTGAGGTTTATCTGTTTTTCCTCAGCAGCGTGCACTCTATGTTTTTCCAGCTGGCTATTCAGGGGCGTGTGCTTCATGGTCATTATGGAGTTCTGCCTTGTGAGCAATGTCTTGAGCGAAGGCTTATGAGATTTTTCTAAAATGAATGTCTTTTATAGGAAAAATATATGGATAACAAGTGGTTTTTGTTTTTTTTACATAAGTAGTACTGGTCATAAAGTTAGATGTCTGTGTAGAAAATATCAATAACAAAAAGAGAATCTGCTCTGAACAAATGCAGGGAACTTCTAAGAGACCAGGGAAACAGCCTTTACATGTCTCCAATATAGACCTCATTACTAGGGTGAGACAAGCCCTAGTTCCTCAGAAACATTCATGACTCTATCATCAAGGTACCAGGAAGACAGACAGGCAGAGTCCCAGCCTCGTCATCATTATTCTTAAAGACTAACACCATGGCTGAAAGAGAGCTAGTTTTCTAGCATTTGTTCAATTATTACAAAAAGAGTGAAGGAAGACAGGAAGGGGAAAAACGAATCATGAAAGGCAAGGCCTTGTGTAAAGGGGGAAAACGAGAGTCACAGCGATCACCAGCCATAGAATTTCTGGAATACCAACAAAGAGACCTTCGAAAGGCTGCTGTACCAGCTCTCTATTGCTGTCCAACAAATTGCCATAGACGTAGTGGCTTAAAACAGTACTCATTGATCATTTCACAGCTTCTTGATTTGATTCTGATCTGCTTTCTCAGAGAGACTCTCACATCCCCTGTTTTCTGTGACCCTTTGTATCCCTTTGGGAGACTCATTTGTATATAACCTTCCTTGTCCACATTTGAAGTGGATAGTAGGGAGTATGCCCTCCTTGGGACTAGCACAGCTTTTGCAGTCTGCTTCCTGCAGGTGAAAGCTAAGATCCCAGAAGTTTTCTTATTTTTTTAAAAGTTGTCTTTAATCAACATGTAATTCTCCACATGTACATTATGATATTTCCATACATACAAGGTGTAGTGATCAGATCAGGGTAATTAGCATATCCATCATCTCAAATATTTATCCTTTGTGTTGGGAGTGTTCAGTATCTTCTCTTCCAGCTATTTGAAAATATATGTGGTTGTTATCTATAGTCATTCTATGTGCCATAAAACACCACAACTTGTTCCTCCTAACAATATATCCTTTAACAAATCTCACTCTTTCCCTTCTCTCTTCCCTTTCCAGACACTAGTATCCTCTACTCTGTTTTTTACTTCCATGAGATCTTTTGTTAGCTTCCACGAATTGGAACATGTGGTGTTAATGTTCTGTTCATGACTTATTTTACTTCACATAATGGCCTCCAGTTCAACCTATGTTGCTGTGAATGACAGGATTTCATTTTTTATGGCTGAATACTATTCCATTGTGTATGTACAGCACATTTTCTTTATCACTCATCTGTTGTTGGACACATGTTAATACCATATCTTGGCGATTGTGAACAGTGCTGCAATAAACGTGAAGGTGCAGGTATCTCTTAGACATATTTTCTTTCCTCCCAAAAGCTGTTTCCTCACTTGAACAACCAAAGGGGTTTTTAGTCCTGGCTTGTGTTTCTTTGTAAATTCCATGTGCCAATAATCATACCCCAACTCCTTTCCCAGTCATAATTTTCAAGAATTATTTCTTGTTTCTCAACACCATACCCCTCCAATTTAGTGGTCAACACACCAAGTTCATTTTAACTCAAAGGAAAGGGCCACATCGTTAACCGCACCTTTGCCATAAGGCTGAGTGGATCTGTTCAATTGAGAAATTGTATTGGCTCCCACTCGAAGCTCTTTTTAGTCTGCCTGGGATTTAGAAGTGGTCAGGTTTTCTCACCCTTCAGTCTTTCACATTTCTGAATACTCGATATTCGTTTTCATTTCTGCTCCCACATAGCCAATTCTTTCTCTGGCAATAACTTGCCAAAGGTAGCCAAGAGAAGTTTGCATACTCCAACACTGATTCTTTTCACCATTTCTAAAACTATAGGCTAACCATGAGATGCTTTCCAAGTTATCACAGGTAAGACTTTTCCAAACACGTTCTATTCATGACATGTGCCACCATCTTTCTAGCAATTTTGTTTCTTGCCATGTAACTGGTAAGCCAGAACCTCATATTTTGAAATTTTGCTATTAAAGTACCCAATTTCTAGTTCAAATGTATGCATTAGTAGGGGGTAGGCTAACAGCTATAAACATTCTGGAATCTATGTGGCTTAATACACTAAAATCTTCTTATTCATGTCACAGTTCAATATTGGGAGTGCCCATTCAAAGACCCAGCATCCATCTAGTGGTTCTGCCATTTTCTTGGGTCTCAGTGTTCTCATCTGAATCCTTTGGCTTTGGTTGGCAGAGAAGGGAGTAAAAAGGGTATGAAGTATTGGGCAGAAGAGTTTATTTTTAGGGAACAAGACCTGGAAAGTGCTGCAGTTAACTGTAAGAAATACCCAAAAATTGTTGAGCTGTGGAAATTGGGTTGGTAAAAACCCAGCAGACTCAATCACAGCAAAATGTGTTCATTAAAAAAATCATAGACCAGGAAGATACAGGAAACTAGGATCAGGAATGGGGAAGGGGAAGAGAAGGAGGAACTGATCTAGCCCCTGTGAGGTATCTCATAGTTCAACGACCAAGGTTGGGGACCTCTGACTTGGTTCTGGGATGCACTAATATATCCAAAGGCATCAAATTCCAAAGATTTTAACTCAACTCCATAAAATGAGGAGGCATTTGGCTGCTGCCAGAGGTTTGGAAATGTGCTTTTATTTTCAAACTCAGGTATGTGACACTCTACAGTTCAATGCTAGCACACCTGTGTGAGGCTTAACAACATGAGGAACTGACAGCCAGTGATATACAAATCCAGCACTCCCTTTCCATTTACCCTATCAGGCTGTACATGGGAGCAACACATATGGCTTTGTGGTAGCCAGAAAGTGAAGGTCTTTTTAGGAGGTGACGTCAACAATGACACAAACACATCACTCTGCAACTGAAGGCAGGGAACCAGACTCCTAGGGCTAAGCAGAGATGTGAGACTTCAGAGGCATTTGGGGGACTTTTCTTTCAGATTCACATCGTCATTGGAAATCCAGGGCCTGTTCTCTCCAGTTCACTACCGCTTGGGCAGCAACTCCCACTGCTCCAGGTTGGTCTTTGCTTTCCAGAAAAGTTAGACCCATGAGTACTTTTTCAGCTATGCCCTTGTACATGTGGCTACTCTTATGCTCCCTTTTGGAGACGCCCTTTTCCTTGACCTCCCTTGCTTACAAATGGAGTAGGGTGTGAGAGAGCCTGTGCCTGGTAGTACTCTTGCAGGCTTTTCTGTGGGGCAGCTGAAGGTGCAGGAGTTCTCTACACCTGCTTTCGTGGCCTTTGACTCATCCAGAAATGAAGGCAGGAAACTTGTGACCAAGTGAACAATGGGTCAGCTGAGCCTGGCCCTTCTTTAAGGGAGGCAGAGATTGAACATTCCCCACCTGGAGTCCTGCTTCCACGGCCACTCTCTGGAACTCCATTTGCATCCTGTCTTTGGCTCTGAGGGCCTCATGTAGCTAAAGCTCCTTCAGTTTTATCCAGAACCCCTGGAAGAGCTGGACAAACCATCCACTCATGGCCCCAAAGTCTCTCTGCCCTGCTCTGTAACTCTTTACCTTAATGGCACATCCTTGATCAACCCTGGCTTGGGCCTCTCTCAGTCATTTTCTAGCTACTGTAAAGGATGCCCCTTCAATAAACATGCTGTTTTAAAGTGGGGCATGCTTGGGGTGAGGGGGGGGTCTCTCTGAAGGTTTGACTGTATGGAGCCTAGTCCTTGAGCTTGGAAATGGTGTTGCTAGTCTGGTCTCATTCCTGCTCTCTCACAGAGGAGACTGAGAAACAGAATAAGCTGAGGTTAAGAAAGATGTTGCTTTTGGCATTGTGATGTGGTGATGGTGCTGGTACTGGGAAGCATGTAGTATGTCAGCTGTCCCCAGGTGCTCTCCACCACCTTGAATGTTTGCTTGTTCTTTTAACCAACATTTAATTACACCCTCCCAAGCGTCAGCCACCATGCTAGCACTTACCCAAGAGATGGGTAAGACATGGTTCTTGTCTTTGAGGAAAAATGCTAGCGGAGACAGATACATAAATAGGCTGTGATATATTATAGGTAAAGGTCAATAATAAAAATGTTTAAAAAGTGCCAGAAAACACAGAGGAAGGTGTGACCTATTATGCTGTGTCTGGTGAGGAGTATGGAAGGAAGGTCATCAAAGCTGGTGGAGGGATAATTTTTGTACTTGGTCAAGAAGAGTGACCTAAAGAAAAGGGAAGAACAGCTGGCGAAAAACCAGTGAGTGAAGGCCCAGAGCTACGAGAGAAACTTTAGTTTGGGAGCCAGAGATGGAGCTGATGAGCCGCTTGGGGGAGTGAGACTGGAATGTGAGGCTTCCAGCTAGGAGACCATCGAAGAGTCAAGGACAGCACAGCTCTGGGGCCAGTCTACCCTGGGGTTGAGTTCCAGCCCCATGATTTACTAGCTGGGTGCGCTTGTCAAGTTATTTGTTCTTTTTGTGCTTCAGCTTCCTTATTTGAAAATGGGAAGGGTGGTATCCACTTCATATATTTTTTCTTTTTCTTCAGGACGTAAATGAATTAACACCTACATAATACTGAGAACAGCACTTGGCTCATAGTAAGTTGTATATGAGTTTTAGCAATGAAAGCAAACAATATCAATAACAAAACAAAAATGCAAAACAATGACAACAAAACCCACATGGAAATCAACATCCCTACAAAACTGATGAGGGCTGAATGAAGGCAGTGGCTATAAAAGTGGGGAGAGAAGTCAAAATGGAGAGGGGAAGTGCTCCTTCAGTTTTGTGCTAAATAACTGGTGATGCTCTGAAACATCCCCAATTATACTTAGGTTGGAAATCCTGTTGGAACTGAAGCACTAAAATGCAAGTTTACCCTTGCATGTGGTCACACACACGATAAGAGACTGAAGCAGAAAGCACATCTTCTCTCCTCATTCGCCCGTGAGGTGGGTTAACTGTTTTCAAAGAGATAATAGGGAATAGATGGTGCTGTACAGCAGCTCAGAGTCAGCATTTGAAATGCAGACTAGTAAGTCTGCCATTGAAGCCATAAGTTTTCAGTGTTTTTCAGACATCTTCAATCCATGTGGACAGCTCACTGAGCAGGTGCCTGGTGACTGCCCCATGCCTAGTAAAAATCTGTGGGTGGGTTGGGTTGGCATGCATCTTATTTATCCAGAGGCATACACCCAGAGCACGCTTTTGAAGGGTTGTTGGCTCTGTGCACATGCACGTTGTATGTATGTGTATACACAACTGTGTGTGTGGACAGATGCATATATAATAATTCATATCTTCCCATTTCAAGCACTGAGCTAAATTCAGCTTATACTTTTTTTTTTCTAAGAAGCCTTTACTACTTCTGTAAAAAGAAACTCTCATTCCAAAGGAGAGGATGGGAGGCTGAAGAAATTGAAAATGAGATGGGAAATGGGAATGATAGTCATTTTGCAACTCCAAATTCCAGGTCTGATCCTTAGGGTATTAGTCATTAAGCAAATTCTCCCTGATAACCAATTACAGAGAGGAAAAAAGAGAGTAAGCTTTTTACTGCCCCCTGCCTCCTTCTTCCCTGTGCCCCGCTCCCTACCCCCAACCACCAGTGAAGATGTTTTAGTTCTCCCCAGCCATTTGAGCTAGGGGCAGGAGACCTTCCCTTCCAATAGAGTTCCTTGGTGAAGGTGACTTCTTTATCCACTGGATGCTTTCCCAGGGCAGTTTCGTTGATCCTCCAAGAATAGCAACTCACTGTGTATCAATAGCTCCCACAGAAGTGCCGAGTGTTAAAGAAACCCTTCCTCACGACCTGATGGGATGGGTGGCAGCATGTCCACACCTGGGCCTGACATTATACTTGGGGAAAGGGTGGTAGTCTGAGTGTCTCAGAGCAGGGCACTGGCTAGGTGTGAGGTTTCCTACTGCTCTGTAGGCTGCTCATGCTGGAGTCCTGAGCTCCACCAGGAGTCCCTCTGGCCTGCTGAGCAAGTGGATCGTCCAACGGGCCCATCAGCCTGCTCTGCACAAGAGTTATAGGAATTGTAGAGCCCTAGGACAACAGTCAAGACCAGCATCACTGCAGCCATCATCCAGATCACTTGCCAGTGCTGACACAGTTTGGGATACATGACTTGTAAGAAATGGACCAATTCTTCAAGTTTGCTGTCAATGAAAAAAATAGGCAGAGGCTTTAGTATACTGGGCACGCATATGATACACAGACCCATAGTTCTCTCTGGGGATAGCTTCCATGCTGTCTTGAGCACTAGTTCTCAAACTCAGCTGTGCCTAGATTGGGTTGGCAGCAATTGTTCAAAATGCCCCAAGCACACTGAATAGGAATATACAAAGTTATGGTCTAGGAATCATTGGCTAAATTTTCCCAGGTGATTTTGATTCCACCAGTCTACAGCCTTGATGTTGAAAGCTACTTGACTAGATCATTCTACTTACTTGTTTGATCAACCATCCACACATGCCCTCACCTATTCACAGGGTGATTACTGATATCTACACTCTCCCAAGCCCAGGGCTACAGGATTGGCTGATCCATACTCTCATGCATCCAGACCATCACGGGACTGTGCATCTTTTTAGCACTTAGCTGTATTAGTGATCAGTTCCAAGCTCTAACCTGTCCCTTGCCTCAGATGCATAATTCATTGTTCTCAGTTCCACATCTAACTGTGTTCGGAGAGGAAGGACTGTGCTAAACTCATAAGAAGCTTGATATTCTGTGATAAATGACAAGGGACTAGATCAACCTCAGGAGGTCACTTCAAACCATCCAAGAGCAGGCAGAAGACTAGCAGCCTCTAGCAATCTCTGGGTGATTTGTTGATGATGTTATCTCAACATCATTAATATTTATTATCTAATTTCTCTCTCTTCCTTTTTCTTCCTTCACTCTCTCCATACTCCTTTCTTCTTTCTTTCATCTCTCTCTTCCTCTCCATTTTTGCCCCTTTTTGTTTTTGCTTCCTTCCCAACTGTCTTTCAATTTGTCATCTCTCTCTCTGACATAGTGAAAAGACATTGGGCAGATGGCCTCCTTTGGCAAGTCCATTCTAGAGCTCTCTGAAGAAGCCCTGAACCCCTTCATAAGCTAGGATTTTCTGCTGCTCTTAATCTGTAATTTTAAAAATATGAAAAATGAGAATACCGAGGATTCCTAAACCAAGGAGGTGGGGAAAATTATAGAAGTGGTTTCGGAAGATCCTGAGGCTCACACGCACACTCCAATGACCAAGCCATTGGCTGAAAAGCAGAGAGCTCAAATTTAGAACGAGTAGAAAATGTGTGACTTGCAATGGATTGAAAAACTCAATAAATACCCTCCTTAGAAATGGTCCAGATGCTCAGAGTGCCTTCCTTGGATGCTAAGGCCACAGGGAACATTGACAGGTTTCTCTTCCACGCGGGAATCCCATCAGATCGTTTCAATCACAATTAAGAAAAGCACAAAAGTGAGCACATTCGCTGATTTGAAAATCACTGGCTATTTTCACAACTGTTGGGAAGGGAGAGTTTAGAAGTGGAAGTGTATTTTCTTTCAGCCCTTTTTAGATTCTTTAGGTTCTATTTAGATAGAGTTGAATGCTAAAATGGAACCTTTGGGGCTATATTTCCATCCTTTAAAACAAGCTGCTAGAGTGGCTTCTCCCTACTCTAACTCCACTCTTAAGTGCAGCTCCAAAGGAGGAGGCCAAGGTCTGGCTGTGTGACCTTAGCTGGTCACCGGTGCCTAGCCTATAAAAGAGGTTAGAAATAGATTAGAAATAGAATTTCTTTGGAAGTCAATTTTTGGTTGTTATAAGTAAACTTCTGTTTCCTGAGAGTTATTGGAAACAGAATGGGGTAAATGTCATCTTAACCCCACAGAGCAGGTTTTAAAAGGCGTTGGGAGAAAAGACAAAAGTTTTAGCTTGCCCCTATGAGTCTCACTTGTTCAATGTCAGAAGACTGTGTTCTCTGTTTTAATATAATTAAGATATTGGGGTTCACCCAAAGTTTATTTAAACTGATCCTCAAGAGAGCCATATTTGTAACATAAATTGTTATATATAACAGATAAGTGACTCAGACAAAAAGACTTTAATGTGTGAGGTTGAATCTCTTAAGTAGTCAGCAGCTGGGCTGAACCCAATGTTTTAAAAATGCACTAAGTAGGACATGGAACTTTTAATAATTTCAAACCTTGCTTGTTAGTGAGGTACCAATATTTCAGGCGAGAATCATGTTTGAGAGATGGTGCGTGATAAACGTTACAGGTACCATTGCCACACACTGATGACCAGGAGCTGGACAGAAAGGGACCAAGCTAAGCCTTACTTCTCCTGGGTTTCATGAAATGGGAGGGAGCTGGCAATTGCCTGAGATCGAATTAGCTAGATAAAGCATCGAGGCCCTTGCTTTGCAATCCAGACTGTTTATATTCCATGTACTCTCTCTGTTTATTTATTTTTTGTTCTTTCGCAGTGTTTGGAAGTGTTAGAAGTTCTAGCCTGTCTCAGCTGTATTCAGGGGTGCCAGAGGAAGTGCTTTTTGTCCAGGGCTTCACTTGACTGCATTCAAGGGGAGGAAGGCAATGTGTTGGCCTGAGAAATTTGAGCGGAGAAGCCTCAGGACAGTGGTGAGGCCTAAGAAAAGGATCTGGTTGTCTGGAGTAGGGATTGTGCTTTAATTGTTAAACTTGGAGGTTCTTTCATTGGGGAGGCAGTGGGTACTAGCACAGGCTTGTTTTCAGTGGAGAAGCATTTCTCCAGTTCTCCTAACAGCTCTTCCCTTGAACAATGGGGTTGACCAGCATGGGCTGAGACCTCTCTCAGTGAGACCTCTCACTTTAGTTGAATCCTCCACTAACTGGGCTGTATTGGTAGCTCCTATGTGCCTATCCATTTTGATTCTAGTCTTCACTTCATTACCTGTTTGTTGCAATTATGTGGTTTCCAGAGTTCTCCAGCAACGAGGCACAGATATATACACTGATTAGATAATATTTCAGCAGCTGATTAGATATTTTGTCTGGAACTGCCCTGGACCCCAAGATATCCCAGGGGTCTAAAAAACAAGGATTTTGGTGAAGGTTTTCTAAGGTGGCTATAACTACATTTAAAATAATCAAAATCCAAGACTTGTGGTTTAAATATACTAATAGAGACAACATAGTTAAATATATGAAATTGGGCTGTCCTGAAAATCCAGAATGTTGGCATGATCATTATATCTATGCGGTAGAGTACTCCTCTTCTATGGGTGCTAGTTTATCCTATCCCTAAGCATGTACTTCTGGAGGATATTCAGGCCTGGTGGGGCTGAGACCTCATTCCCATAATATTTCATTGCATGAAGTGCCCTGGAACTAAATGAGATCATTTCTACGATTCTGCATCCTAAAGGCCAGGCAGAAACCACAAGTGGGACAAGATATAGGTCTATATTCTCTTTATCTACATGTTCTATTCTCCTCCCCCAACTTAGGGGAAAGTACCTTTGAAATAGAAAGTATTCTAAAAGAAAACCCCAAATATTTCTAGCCTAAAGTGAAGACACTCTCTGGATGACCAAGCTTGATTGGTCAGCATGGTAGGCACCTGTTGGAGACTCACCTTGTCACTGAGCTGAGTTTGCCCTCTGCTCTGCGTGTCCTCCCAGTTCCTGTTCTTGTAAAAAACCAACTCCAGAGCTTTAAGTCAGCTCCCTTGGTCTTGGCCCTCTCATGGGGATGGCTACCCATCATTTCATCTGGGAAATGAGCTAACTATGCCTGGGCTGGGAGGGACTCCACTCAGGGCCCTTTGCCCATCCTTAGCTCCAGGAGCTCTTGATTGTCATCTTCCCTCCCCATGACTGCCCCGACCTCTCAAGCTCTTGCAAACTTCTGATTGCTAGTGATCTCGGCTCTTTGGGATTTCCTCTACTCCCCTCCCAACATGAGTGCCCTCTTGGTTTCTTTGGCTACTCACTGAGGCCTCAGATTCACTGCTGCCCTGGACTGGCATTTCCAGGGATTTTGTGCATTTAAATTAGGTGAATTGTAACCCATTCCAGCAATAGCAAGGACTCCAAACACAGGCTTCCCACCTGCTTCTTGGGCCCTTTTCCTCTTCCTCAGTTTCTTCTACCTCTTCAGGTTCCTCAGGACTCTCACCCTTCTGTTCTTCCTCCTCCTCCTTCAGGTCTTGAAGTTCTTTGTTCTTCTTTAGACCTTCTTGGAATCTGGGGGACAAAAAGGAACAGTTGAGTCTGGAAAGGCCAGATGCAGTGCATCCTTTCCTGAGTTCCTAGGGGAGGGGGCTTGAGCAGCACCTCCAATAATTATGCACTTCCTGTGGTTCCACAAAACAGGAAAAAGCTGGGAAGCTCCACTGAATCCCAAGGCAGCTCATGCCAGTACCATTTCCCCTCACTCCTCAGTCATCCTTCCTGTTTATGTGACAGTGTGACAAAACTGATGAGGAAAAAATGTAGTGCAGGATCTCCTGACTGGGTTCTTATCCCACAGAACGTTCCATAGGCCTAAGATTGTATTTGTTCTCCATGTCACCATGGAGCTTCAGCCTCTCATCTGTGAAAGAGGGAGGGGGACACTCATCTCACAGGGCATTGGAATTATTTTTTATTTTTTTATTTTTTGAGACGGAGTTTCGCTCTTGTTACCCAGGCTGGAGTGCAATGGCACGATCTCGGCTCGCCACAACCTCCGCCTCCTGGGTTCAGGCAATTCTCCTGCCTCAGCCTCCTGAGTAGCTGGGATTACAGGCACGCGCCACCACGCCCAGCTAATGTTTTGCATTTTTAGTAGAGATGGGGTTTTACCATGTTGACCAGGATGGTCTTGATCTCTTGACCTCGTGATCCACCTGCCTCGCCCTCCCAAAGTGCTGGGATTACAGGCTTGAGCCACCGCGCCCGGCCTGGAATGTTTTTCGGAAGTGCCAGGCACATGGCTTGACCTAGAGAGGTAGTCAGTAAAAGTTTACAAAACCAATGAAGGAGTTCATGCCCATGCATTCCAAGGAGAGAGCACAGTTGTGGGTGAAAAACGCAGGTTTTCCAAGAGAAACCCTTGTGGTTTTTCTCCCCCAGGATCAAAATTACCCCAAACACACTCTGTTCACTTATCCTCTGCTGAGTGTCTAACACTAGCAATTTGGTCGAGCAAACCCACCACTGAAGCCCATGGGTTCTGTGTCAGTGGGAAACTATTTCTCCCTCATGAGCTATGGGGACAGTAGATGCTCGGGCTGCCATACATGGTCAGAGGTAAGCCTCTACTTTGAGGTTTGGCCCCTGCTCAAGACTTGCTTGGTCTCTCCAGTGCTGACAACTGGCCATAGGTGCTACAGAGGAGGAAGAGCTGGAAGTTGAAGAGATTCTGTGTGTAGGAGGAAGGGGTGACCAAAGCAGTTCTAGGAAGCAAAGCTGCAGCTGCTCCTGGGCACTGTTGGCAGCAGCAGGACTGCTCTGAACACGTGTCAGGAAGCCTCAGGCACCGCCAAGACCCACCCAGGGCCTCTATTTCCAGACTATTCTGAGCAGTGGCATTCTGGTGGCTCTCTGCCTAAAAAGAGGGCCGTCTATTTAACCACACCCGCTGACCCTGCTTCCTCCTGTCCTTCCTGTGGAACAGTCTTGCTCTTCCTATGCAGTTCCTTCCTGTAGCAAGGAGGTCCTGTGGCCACTGGCTGGTTCCCTACCGCCTCTAAGAAACAGGAAAGACCCATGGGAAGGCATCTTCTGAGACCTGCCAGGTGCCCTCAGCGTGGCCAAGGTCTGACTCACCCCTTGCTGAAGGCTTCTTCCTTTATCCTGGCCTTGGTCTCCTGACTAAGCTCCTCCAGGCAGCTGAGGGTCAGCGCAGGAGCAGAGACTTCACAATCTGGGTCCCCATTTGTCTTTCCACTAGTGAAAAGAGGGAAGCACAGGGCATCATTTCAGAAAAAGGTGGAGGCCTAAAAACAAAGCCACGTTTTGGGCCCAATTCCTTATTAGGAGTGCAGAAACTCAGGTTCTTTCAGTAGCTTTCAGATTTTTTTCCAATCCTTCTAGCCTGAGACAAGATTTTATAAAGGTCCTAGTCCATGAATTTTCTCCAGCCCATTAAATACGACACCAGTTCCCCTTCTCCTCATGCTCCCAAAGTGGCATTTATTTTTATTCCGGGAGGTGCTGTGATGGGTGCACTACAGCACTGAGATGAGGAAAATGGGGCAGAGCAACACATTTAAGGTCATTCCATCCCTGTCATCCATCTTTCACCTGAAGACCCCCACTCATTTTTTCAAATATCCACTGAGCATGACGTTAGAAAATAAAGAAATGCTTTTTATCAACATGGAACTTAGCAGAAGGAAAATCCCCCAAAAAGGACAGAAAAAGTACGTGATTAATGACAAATCATAACTTTTATGTAAGAAATTCTGTACAATGACAGAAAATAACATGGAGAGAATGTGTTTCCAAAAGGCCTCTCTGAGGTGCTGAAGTTGAAACACAGTCCTGAACAATGAGAAGTCAGATGTATTCATAGCAGAGAAGAGGACTGGGCACAGTGGTCCACGCCTGTAATCCCAGCATTTTGGGAGGCCAAGTGGATCACTGGAGGTCAGGTGTTTGAGACCATCCTGGCCAACATGGTGAAATCCCATCGCTACTAAAAATATAAAAATTAGCTGGGTGTCATGGTAGGCACCTGTAATTCCAGCTACTTAAGAGGCTGAGGCAGGAGAATTGCTTGAACCTGGGTGGCAGAGCTTGTAGTGAGCCAAGATTATGCCACTGCCCTCCAGCCTGAGTGACAAAGTGAAACTCAGTCTCCAAAGACCAAAAAACAGCAGAGGAGAGATTATCCCAGGAAGAGAATGTAGGTTATATAAAGACTCTGAGACACAAAAGGTACTGAGTTATTTGAGAAACTAAAAAGAGGCAGTGTTGCAGGAGTTAACTTTTGGACAAGAGACATTTGCAATCCCTGTGAGGTATCCAAAGGGAGATGTCAAGTAGACAGCTGAATTCACCAAGTGAGTCAGGGAAGAGTTCTGGGCTGGAGATATTCATTTGGTGTCATCAGAATACAGATGGTATTAAAGTCATGGGGATGGACAAGATTGCTTAGGGAGGTAATATGAGGAAAGACAAGAAGAGGACCCAGGACCAAGCCACGAGGAACTCCACACTTGGCTCCGGTGGAAAAGAAGGCGTCTTCGGAGGTGGCTGAGAAGTAGCAGCCAGAGAGGTAGGAGGAAACCCAGGAGTGGGTGGAGTCTTGGGAGCCAGGAGACAAGAATGCGTCAAGGTGGGAAGAGTTATAGGTGCCACTCACTTCTGAGAGCCTGAGTCCGAAGCGCACAGACAAGGTGACTATTAGATTTGATAATATAGAGGTCAAGAGGAGCCTCCATGTAATGGTGGGAGCTAAGCACAGGTTGGAATGTGAAGTAAAGAAAGGGAGGTGGGAAAGGTAAAGCCACAGACACAGCAATTTCAGTAGGAAGGAGAGTAGAGGGGTGTGTTGGAGGGAGTGCACAGCTGAAGTAGGTTAAGGGATGATGCACATTTGAATGTAGATAGAAATGGTCCAGTAGAGAGGATGAGAGAAAGGGATGCCCAAAGGAACCCAGCTTCTGCAAAAGGAAGTAAAGACAGACCTTGGAAAAATAGAGAATCTCTCCTTGTTTGTAACAAAGGGACCAGGATGATGAAGTTGTTGGGCTGGAGATGTGGTGAAGGAAAGTGAGAGGGCTCCTATGGGAATGTAGCTTAGGTATCCTCTATAAAGTGGAAGGCAAGGTCATCTGCTAAGAGTGAGAGGCAGAGGGGTCCAGGAAGGTTTGTAAAGAGAGGAGGGGTGTAAAGAGTTCCTGTGAAAGAAGGAAAACATACTAGAACATCATGGTAGGATGACTGGGTGGTGCTGGGAGATCATTAGAGGTATGGGATCACAAGTTTAAAGGAAGTATCCAGATGGCTATGCTTTCCCTAGAAATCCTGCAGCCCACATTTGTGTCCTGATTTCCAGTGGGAGCAACGTCGTCATGGAGGAGTCCACCAACAAGGCAACATTGTAAGCAGAGCTTTCCAGCCAGGACTCCGAAAGATCACAGCTGCCACTCTCCCTGAACTCTCAGGCAGGGTTTCTGAGTGAGCCTTGTATCTTCTCCTCATCTTGGCATCAGTTTCCCATCTCTTAGTTTTCCTCAGACCTTTTAAAATTCACATTTAGTCAGGCTGGAAACCACAACCTATTGTGAACAAGAAAGATAACGCTCTAAAAATACCAGCTATTCATAACATTTCTCCTTTTGCAAATTACATTATCCACTCCCTTCCATGTGACCTTGGCTTAATGTGCAGTTTCCTATTTATCTAAATGATTGGAGCAAGAGGAGGAAAACATAGCTACAGCCAAGGGCAGGGAAAGTAATTCTTTCATGAAATATGCATATACATATAAATATAGGAAATGAGATATTGGTATCAGACTTTTGAATTCTTTTATATACAGCTGTCAGCCTTAGAGGTTCCTTAATGTTAAGCATACATGAAGGAGGACAGTGTAGTATAGAGGAAAAGAACTTGCCTCAGGAAAACCTGGATTCAAATCCCGGCTCCAAGACATGCAAATTACTTAATCTTCCTGAACTTCAGATTCCTCAACTGTAAAATGGGGATAGTAATACATATCTGATGGTGGAGGTGTAAGAATTAATGAAGAAACGTAAATAAACTTTCTGGAATATGGCACTCAACAAATTATACCTATTACTATTGTTATATAGTGTAAATTGACTGGCACATTTTGGGAGCAATCTGAGCTACCTCCAAATATGACTCATAAGAAATCCAGGCAATTATTTATGTCATCAAGGGAGAACTTGTTATACATTACTGAGACACTTCAGAGTCAGAGGAACCTAAATGTGAACTAAAGCATGGTAAAATTAACATTACATCTTCATAAAATGGCTTTAGTAAATTTCTCAGGTGCATGTCTATTGCCTGTCATCACACACTCATGCATGTTAGAGTTTTGCAGACAAGTGATGATAAACAAATCTCTCATTGTCCTTGGGTCATTTTGTCTCTACAGACAAAAACTTTTCCCTAGCACAGCCAGGAAGGCCATTTCACTGACCCTTTTACATGCAGCATTTCTGTCCATTTTAGCTACCCTATAGGGCTTTCATATACTTTCTCTCATTTGATCTTTCCAATGACAAGAAGAGCTAAAAATTAACTTATGTATCAGACTGTGATCTCACTTAGGGCACACAAATGATCCAAGAAGGTATTGCTGTTCTCTGACAGATGAGGAAACCAAAGCTCAGAAAGGTTAGGCTGAGGCATGAGAATCACATTTCAAGTGATTTCATATCTGTCAAACAGAGAATAGCAATGCCTTCTAGGGTCATGTGTGAGCCTTAAGTAAAATGCTAGAACAGAGCCTGATATATAAGTTAACTTTTAGCTCTTCTTATCATTGGAAAGAGCAAGTGAGAGAATGAATGTATATGATGTGCGGACCAGACCGAGATCATACAAGCAGCGTGTGGTAGAGCTCAAACTTTACCCTGTGCAGTCTAATACATGCCCATTCTTCTGACTGCACTATCTGCCACATAAGTGGGGTATTATCCCATTTCACAGATAAGAAACCCAAGCTCAGGCTGATTGAGTGACTTGCCCAAATTCATGTTACTGGTGCTGGGACTCTCACTTTGGTCTTCTAACTTCATGTCAAGACCAAATTTCCAGCCTTCCATGAACCCCACCTTTCTTTCAATGGAAGTCTTTTCCTTTCATTCTGCTGAGTGAAGCTCTTCCTGCCCTTCCTAGCCTTCCTGCCCAGGCTAGACGGTGGCTTCCATGCTGCCTCTCTGTTCAAGGCTGCTTGTCTAGAGTGTAAGTGGCTGGTAGGGCCTTTGTTCAATGTGTGTGTGTGTGGTAGGAGAGGGGTTGCAGGTAGGGTGGGAAATGGGTAACACAATATGTAAAATGTCTGCTGTTTTCTCCTGACCTCTAGACCAAGTTTCCTAAATATCTTCTCTAACTACCTGGAAGTTTCTCCCTAAGCATCTTTAAGACTAAGCTCAAATGCCTTCTCCTCTGTGAAACCTTTACTGGTGTTTTCCTCTCCTCCACACCCTCTGGTTAAAGTTGATCCCCCCTCCTTTTTTTTTTGAGACAGGATCTCTCTCTGTAACCCCGGCTGGATTGCAGTGGCACGATCTTGGCTCACTGCAACCTCTGCTTCCCAGGTTCAAGCGATTCTCCTGCCTCAATCTCCCAAGTAACTGGGATTATAAGCATGCACCACCATGCCTGGCTAATATTGGTATTTTTAGTAGAGAAAAGGTTTTACCATGTTGGCCAGGCTGGTCTTGAACTCTTGGCCTCAAGTGATCCACCTGCCTCAGCCTCCTAAAGTGCTGGGATTACAGGCATGAGCCACTGCACCCGACCCTCTCTCTCCCTTTATGCTGCCACTGCACCTCTGTGACAGCATGACTCATAGGGAGGACATTGATATATGTTTTAGATACCTGCAGATGACTGTAATCACAGGAAGAAGGACTGTGTTTGGGTCAGAATAGTGCCTGGCACACAGCAGATGCCTTTAAGTGCTTGTTGAGTAGCATCGGTTTCACTATGACTTAACCAGTCCCTACCTAGGAATGTTGTAGAAGTCACAAGTCCTTTCTGTAAATGCTTATTTCCTGAGAACCCAGTGTTTGGGATGGGCTAAAGGAATCTGTAATCATGGCTGTAAACTGCAGCTGAGCAGAGCCTCTACCCACCCTAGGGATTTCTGGCCCAAATGCTCGTGGATCTTGGCATCTGTCCCTTGCCTGAAATCCTAAGTGCTTTCTTTCTGGGATGATTTAAGAAAATGAGGCTCGTTGTTCTCACACATTCACCAGGTCAAAAATGTTTGTCATTGTGCTCAGCTCTCAGTAATATGAGGCACTATTTAGTCAAAATATGGTTTTGGACAGGCAGGTATATTAGATTCAGCTTTTCCCACATGGTAAACAATATTTGAAAATGATTATTATCCTTTGTGATGGGCATATCTTCTTGGGATCAGCAAGGTTTCCAAGTCACCCCCACTCTGACAAGCCCAGCCCAGGGAACCCAAGCTTCCTTACTCCCCATCACTCAGTCCTTAGATCCTTGGGGTCCACCACAATTTTATTGGGGGAGGGGAATTCACCCCAAAATATCATCAGCAAAGGGGAGTTGCTTATTGTACAAATTTAGCATTCTGTGAAGTCTTCAAGGAATTTACCCTGGGTCCTTCAAGAGTATAGAAAAATGGTTATTTTAGAGATAAAATTGCTCTGTGATACATTAACATAATCAGCCCTTTTTGACACTAACCCTGTGCATTATCTACATCCTGGTTTTGCTGATCTCTCTGTGAGCGGTTCCACACACACCCTGTCTCTCACCCTGACTCTGCTTTCCACTCCATGCCCAGCCAGTCACCAGGCTCTTCCAAAAATGGCTCTTAAATCCATCCTCTTCTCTATGGTCACACTGATCTGTTCTTCCAGTTGGGTGGTCTATTAAAAGGTTAAGAGCATCTGCTCTGCTATCTACTGGCTTTGTAACCTCAGGCAAGTGATGATTTCTCTGAGCTTCAGTTTCCTCATCTATAAAACAGAGATATTAATTGTATACCTAACTCATGGGATTACTGTAAGGATTAACTGAGATTTTTAATACAAAGCAATTAGTAAAGCACTTGGCATAAAGCCAGAGCGCAGTAAATAGTTAAAGGTAATCACCATTGTCATCAGTGCAGTAAATAGTTAAAGGTAATCACCATTGTCATCAGTGCAGTAAATAGTTTGTAATCATCATTGTCATCAGGGCAGTAAATAGTTACAGATAATTAACATTGTCATCAGTACAGTAAATAGTAAACAGTATAGTCACCATTGTCATCAGTGCAGTAAATAGTTAACAATCACCATTGTCATCGTTATCATTATCATCATTCCTTGAATATGTCGCAATGACAAAGCTGGGAATGTTGTTAAACTCCTGTTCACCTAGATAATTATGTAACCTTTAGATTTTACTTTAAAAATAAGTTCCTATAGGGAAACTGTTTTTTGAGATAGAGTCTGGCTCTGTCTCCCAGGCTCCAGGCTGCAATGCAGTGGTGCAATCTCAGCTCACTGAAACTTCTGCCTCCTGGGCTCTAGCCATCCTCCCTCCTCAGCCTCCCGAGTAGCTGGGACTACAGGTGCACACCACCACACCTGGCTAATTTTTACATTTTTTTGTAGAGATGGGGTTTCACCATGTTGCCTAGGCTGGTCTCAAACTCTTGAGCTCAAGTGATCTGCTTGCCTTGGCCTCCCAAGGCGCTAGGATTACAGGCGTGAGCCACTGTCCGGCCAAGGGGAATCATTTTCTAATCTTCCTCTTCCCCCACCTCTCTTCCCAACTTCCCCCAACCTTACACCAAAATTGGGTTAGGTGCTCATTTTCTGCTGCATTATTCCCTTAGCAGCCTATACTTCCCTAAGATGCCACTCATCATGTTGTATTATATAGGCTGCTTCCCATATGTCCTGCTGGACTGTGAGCTCCTTGAGTACATTCTATGTGCCTGGTTCTTGATGATTAATTGTTGAAGGAATGAAAGAACAAAAGACTACAATTACGTAGCTATTTTGACTTGCAGAACTGCTCTTGAGCTTTGTTTTGCCGTCATCTTTGAGACTAAATTTAAATATCACTCTCCACCCATATGTTTAAGTCTACAGGTTCCTAGGCCCTTGTTGAGTGAAGAGCAGTTCATTATGAAATGACCCTCAAGAACGAGGCTCAGCATTCTTTGAAATCTCATGGAGCAGTCTATTTTCCTGTGAGCTAGCCACAGGCTATTTAATCTGCTTATCCTTTGCTTGGCCAGCGCCTTTCCTGCTTCATCACTGTATGCTTAGGAAAGATAAAATCGTTTTAATACGAAACTGAATACAACAATCTCCAAGGCAATGTATATTAAACTATAGCACATTATTTCTCTTTCACAATATGGGTAGGGCAGCTAGAATTGACTGTCTTTGTGTATAGGACAGAAGATAGGACTTCATTTTTACTCATATATTGTCTCAATGTTAGCCTGTTGGGAATTGAGAAAATGTTTCCAGTTTTAAATGGAAATCACTTAACATTTCCAGAAATCCAGAAGGGGAAGCTGTTGTTCATCCTGAACCCCTCTTCCTCTGAAGATGCCCTTCCCTCTTTGCAACCCTTCTTACATGGGTGTATTCCCAATTGGCGAGTCAGCCCAGCATGGCTAAGAGCAATCTCTCTGGTCATCCCTAAGAGTGAGTTGCAGGTACCTTCTTCCTGGAAATCTCTGGCTTGACTTGCCTTAATCCTCATTCTGTCCCTATCTCTCCAGGTTCTAAACCCCTGGAAGGTGATGCCACTATTGATCATCCCCATTGACACTCCTGATTTGGGGCTGCTGCTTGTTGTCTTGAATTTTGTACCTCGGTTTCTCTTACCAAGGATAACTCTCATGTTTTCATGATCCCCACTGCCTTGGACAGAAGTGCTCAACTGGCCTGGCATGAGTTCCACAGAGTTCAGGCCCCGCCCTGTCATGATTAGAGTCTGTTGAAGAGATCATCTGCCTTGAGTAGCTCTGCAGGCCTACAGCTGAGAATGGAGCTAGAGTTGAGGGTTCTCTGAAGTAGAGATTTGGGCACCCACAGGGAAGGTTGGCAGGGAGAATTTTAGTGTGCTTCTCAGTCAGAGCATCAGGTGACCATTTCTGAAGAGATTCAGAGACCCTGGATAAGAGACTATGACTCTAGGGACTTGGTTAGTTTCCATAAACCCGGTTACTTCCATGTGGTGGTTGTTGTGTCACTTCTTGACAATTTCCCTGTAGTGATCAAGAAAAGACAGAGAGAGACCCGAAGAGACCCTCTATAACATGAAGGACCTGCGAGCTTATGGGGGTGAGGTGGCAAAGAGAAGAAATGCTGGGCAAACTTCAAGACTAACAGGGGACAAATCACTGGGTGATAAGCTGGTGGCTGCACATAGTAAGAGATGAAGGAACCAGGCTGAGTCTGGAGGTAGGAGCTTGTCTGTACTGAAAAGGGTTGCAACATACACATTCCCTGACAGGCAGCAAAACTTTTCTCACAGCAAAGAAAAACAAAGGACTGAAGCTGTCTTGAGGCAAGGAAGAAGGAAGAACAAGGTAGATCTTCTACCAAGTGAGAAAAGACACAAGGGGAAAATTCTAGAGGCAGCAGGTGTGATCCAGATGTTTCTCAGCAAGCAAATGAAAGAATTTGAAAAGTAAGCTATAAACTCCTCTGAGTGCACAGAAACAGCCTGCCTTGCTCTGGCTGAGGATGAAAAGATCTGCAGATTACAGAGATGCTAGAAAATAACAGACACTGCTGGCTGCTAATCCAACATGCATTTTCCTTCCCACTTCCTAACAGCAACATGATTCTGTTCAGGAATTTACTCTTCTTCATGGAGTCATTTTGCTTTATGGGAAGCTGACCCTCTCACCAACCCCAGGGAATAGCTGAATCCCATAATGACAATCCCATTCCCAGAGTGATTCCTTTAGAAAGGGACTTCCTTCTAGATTTGCCAATGAGATAATAGGGAAGACTGGTGAAAGGCTTCTGGGTTTATTCCTAAGAAAGGAACATGGCAAGAAACAGTCCCTTTCTTCCTCTAGGTATTGTCCTGTCTGGAGCAGCCATTTGCTATAATCTTGATGATGAAGTTAACATACAATGTGGTCAGAGGTAAGGAAATTGTAGACAGGCTAAGCTACAGCCCTGCTGTGCCACACCTGGAGCAGCCTAACCTCTGGACTTATTAAGTCCCATTGAGTTGGGGCTTTCTTTTGTCTGTAATCCAAAGAATCCCAACTGACAGAGAAAGCTCCAATCTGGGCTCTCTAAGATTGGGTACACTTGGTCTCAGTCAGAGCATCTTCCTGGTTCAAGAATTTTGCAAACAGGTTCTGAAATCTTTGTGGGTCTCAGACTCCCATTCATTTCCCTTAAAACTTAATTTGCTTTCCACTGCATTTTGAGGGTGAGGATTGGAGGAAGGAAAGTAAAATGGGGAAATTTTCCTGAAAGATCCCTGAAGTTAAGAGGAAAATCGACAAACTTACTTTTCCAAAAGTGCAGGCAGTGCTGAAGTGACAGGTAGGTTGCCTCTCCCATTGAGTGGTTCTGACTGAATGGAAAACAGAAGACAGAGAATTGAGGATGAGCTACAGAAGGAAGAAGCCAGAGCTGCTGGGTCCAATGATGCTGGGAGAGGGGCTGTTGTTTCTCTTCTTTCCTCCATGTCCCCACTTCCAATCTGCCCCTGAGCCCAGGCCTTGTCCCTCTCCCTTGGGCCTTCCCTGTCCTCCTTTTCTCTAGGGCACATGCAGCTTGCTCCTTTTCCTTTGCCTCTTCTAAGTTTCCTTAAGAGAGGAGGCGAGTTTACATCTTAAGGCTCTATTCTGGAGAGGAGCCATCAGTTTTTCTCTGTCCTGTTTACTAACTGTGACTGAACACCAGTGGGCCTCCTACAAATGTGGGTCTCAGGCTCCCTGCAATGGACAGTGATGGGACAAGCCTATCTCTGTTCCCCAGGATTTTCATGTTGTGTCGTTGTAATGGATTTGGTTTAAGTAATGGTTCTCAATTTTGGCTGCACTTTAGAATCACCTGAGGGAGGTTTTTAAAAAGTATTGATCCACTCCAGAATCTTGGTGTGGGGTCTAGGGGAAAAATGTTTTAAAAGTACCCTATGTGTTTTTTAATCTATGTCCCTGATTGCCAGCCCCTAGTGTAAAGGAATATATATATATTTGGAAAACACATTTATGCTTTTAGGCGAAGTATGGAAAATAGATCTGCTAAAACACACGAACCAGCCCTCTCCAATATCCTTAAACATTTTTTTTCAGGTTGCTTTATTTTAGTGAGTGATCTGGGAATTTAGGTTGATTTCTTAGATGATTGAAATGCTTGAGGCAGGAAGCAGTGAATACTACCCACTGGCATTACATAGAACAGAACTTGAATTTCCATGTAAATCAGATTGTTTCCTTAGAGGGTAGTGCTAGTCACAGACAGGGAACAGAGAAACCACTGAAGAAAGAATCAGAAAAATTTTAGAGAGAATTAGCCAGATGCACAAAGGCCTGGGTTACAGAAAATATTTTGTTATATACAAACTGTCTTTGTCTAAAAGAAATGGAAATGTTTTTTTCCTGATTACTAATGCATTCTTATTCTAGAAATATAAAAAGGCATCAGGAAGAAAATAAAAATGAACTATTTTACCATTGCCTAGAGATAACCATTATTAGCTGTTTCACATATCTTCTTCCAGAAAATTTCATGTCTACACACAGAAACACACTCTTTTATAAAGTACAAAACAGAATTATACTGTTTATACACTAGGTTTTGTATATCCTATTTTACTTGCTTTTGATTCGTAATACATTAGGGACAACAATTCTACAGAAACCCCTTATAGGGATATCCATTTGCTTAACCAATCTCTTAGTGAAATGGGCTTGTTTCCCATTGTTACGAACAATGCTGCAATGAACTGAGGCAGGATAACAATGGATTGAATAACAGGCTCCCGAATCAGAGAACCTAGGGTTCAAAGCTGTTCTACCACCCATCACATGTTACAAACGTCAGATACTTAAGCCCACTGCAGAGTAGAAAAAAATTATAACCACCTTGGCAGATTGTGGTGTAAGCACAAAAAGAGTTATTGTTTGCAAAGAACGCTGAGTGCCAACACCATGCTCAAGGGCGCTGGGACTTCCCGGAGTAGTAGAGTACATGCAGCCTGGTCTATATTGAGTTTTTAAGCCTATCACTCAGATTCTACATTGGAAATTCCCTCTCCTTGTTGACCCTGCCCCGCCTTTGGCTACCCCCTTAGGAGTAAGTACGAAGGAACGGTTTATCCTACTATCCTGTGCTGGAAGGCAAGCATCATCATACTTACCAAGGCTGGTAAGGAGGGGATGGGTGATGAGCTGGGAGTTTGGCCAGGCAGATTAAGGGCATTAAACTTGGGAACCACGGCAACACTGACCCTCCGGCGAGGCATATTCTGTGGAAAGAGAAGCGACTAGGATCACTGTCTTGGAGGTAGCAATAGCCATAGTTCAGAAGGACTTGGAAAAAGCCTACTCGTTTCTAATGCAATAATGGCATTAACTGGATATTTTGGTTTTGCAGTAGCAATGATGGAATTGGTGTGGAGAGAGTGGCTAAAGTTAACCCAAATTTTCTGCTTGTGGTGAGTGAACGCTCAATCTGTTCTATTTTAGCCTATGAGATCTTGGAGATACAGAATGGAAATGACCCCACAGTCTCTGTGTAACACCCTAGAGAGTGTATTAAAGCTGCCTGTAGCAATATGAAGGCTTGTGATCATTTCATATTCATTTAAGGGATGTATACACAGTTAGGGAAACCATGAGCAAGAAAGGTAAGATGTCAGAGGCTAAACTTGAGAGTGTGGGAAGCCGAATAGAAACCCTGTTCAGAATAGAAACTCTGGCATCCATGGATCCCAGAATGAATGATTGCTTGGGTGACTATGGAAACTTCTGTGATACTCCTTCCAGGAGCCGTGTTATTCTTTGGACATACATACCTTTCCCAGTGTGAGGGACATGGACCGTGCCGTGCGAGGGACCCCGTCTTCTGCAGCAGGAGAGAACAGAGAAGAGAACACAGGTAAGTTTCAGACTAGGCACCAGCAGGAAACAGAAACTAAGCTATGGTATCCATGGGTCAGAACTGGCCCTCAAGGGATAGCCACTTCTCTGGGTGTTGGGGACACTGAGTTTGGCACTTCACCCTCTGAGATGGGGCTGCCGAGTGGGTTTTTTTTTCTTTTTTGCACAAAATCTTTATCCTAACTCCACTGCTCACTACAGGAAGCCCCAGTCCTGGACCTCTTATCTGACCCCACTAAGCACGCTCAGCATAACACCCTAGATGGTGTATGAAAACTACTCAGCATTACCAAGACTTATTGGGTTATTTCATGCTTGTTCAAGGATATACAGTCAGAGAAACTATGAGCAAGGAAGGTGTGGTGCCAGTAAATAATGCAAACTTGCTGACAGAAGTAGTTTTAATATGTTACTTACCAAATGACTCAGAACAAAGGAAGCTACCACCCCAGGATTTTCTTCTCCTTACTATATACTTTAAGAGATAAAACTCATGTAATATATTTCGCTCCATACTGGGATAATACTGCCACCAGGAAACCCCTGAGTCTGTGCAGAGAAAGGTGTTTGCTAGCTCAATTCAGTTTGATTCAGTTTGACCAATATTATCTAGTCTGCATCTCTCTCTCTTCTTATGTATCCATATATTTTTGCTATGTCTCTTGAAAAGCACATAGCTGTATGTTTCTTTCATTATTATTATTATTGAGACAGAGTCTTGCTCTGTCACCCAGGCTGGAGTACCATGGCACAATCTTGGCTAGTGGCACAACCTCTGGCTCCTGGGTTCAACTGATTCTCGTGCCTCAGCCTCCCAAGTTTTTGGGATTACAGATGTGTGCCACCACGCCTGTATTTTTAGTAGAAACAGAGTTTTGCCATGTTGGCCAGGCTGTTCTCCAACTCCTGGACTTAAAGTGATCTGCCTGCCTTGGCTTCCCAAAGTGCTGGAATTATGGCATAAGCTATCACACCTGGCCTGTTTTTTCCATAATTTAATCTGAGGCTCTCTACTAACTAATAGGTTTATACTAGTTATATTTCTTGTGATTAATATATTTGTATTTATTTCTACCATGTAATTATATATTTTCTATTTATTTTGTTTTATTCATTGACTTTTTCTACCCTTCCTCTCACCCTACACATTTGTTTGGAAATTACACATTCTATTTTTAACCTTTAGCATGTCCTCTTAACTTTTGAACATATTGACTTTAAATTTAAAATTAAACAAGATCTCTATTCTTTTCCTGGATAAATCTTAAAACAATAACTCTCCCTCTTCATTATACTGCTTTCCAGTATTTTTATTTCACCTTGCTTTTGTATTCTCAAATTATTATGTTTGTTGGTTTCTACAGAGAGTGCTTATTTAGATTTACCCACATTTACAAATGTCTTTGTTCACTAGTCCTTGTATCCTACTCCTTTCTTCTGAGCTCAATTTTTTTTTTACCTTTTATTTAGGTTCAGGAGTACATGTGCAGGTATACATAAACTTGTCATGAGGACTTGTTGTACAGATTATTCTGTCACCCAGGTACTAAGCCTAGTAGACAGTATTTATTCTTTCTGCTCCTCTCCCTCCTCCTACTTTCCACCCTCAAGTGGGCCCTGGTAACCTGTTGTTCCTATGTTTGTGGCCATATGTACTCAATGTTTAGCCCCCACTTATTAGTGAGAATATGCAGATTCGGTTTTCTGTTCCTGTGTTAGTTTGCTAAGGATAAGGGACTCCAGCTCCATCTGTGTCCCTGCAAAATAGGTGATCTCATTCTTTTTTATGGCTGCATAGTGTTCCATGATGTGTATGTACCACATTTTCTTCATCCGCTCTGTCATTGATGGGGATTTAGGTTGATTCCATGCCTTTGCTATCGTGAACAGTGCTGCAACAAACATTTGTGAGCATGTGTTTGAGTTTGATTTCATTCTTCCTTAGGTACATCCTCTAGTTGTTCTTTCAGCAATGGTCTATGAGAGGTAAACTTTCTCTATTGTCTCCAAATAGTCTTTACCAAGCTCTCAATCTTGCATGGTAGTTTAGCCATTTGTGTTCTCTTTGGTTGACAGTTATTTTCTCTTAGTTCTTTGAAGAGATTATTCCATTGCCTTTTTCTATTATTGCCATTGAGAAATGTCATTCTTTCATAAATAATCTGCTCTCTTTAATGACTTTTAAGATCTTCCCTTCGTCTTTACGTTCCACAGTTTCTCTTTGGTGTATTTTTATTTTTCCTATTTGGAATTCACTATGTTTTCTGAATCTAATGACTGATGACTTTCCTTAGTTCTGGAAAATCCTCAGCCATTCTTTCTTAGAATATTTTCTCTCCTTGATTTTCTCCTTAAGGATGGCCTAATAAATGTGTTTGGTACTTTCTCATTCTACATCCTATAGTCCATATCTCAATGCTTCTTTCAGAATTTTAATCAATTTATTTCTCTGAACTGTATGTTGGATAACTTTCTTAAACCTATCTTCAAATTAGCTCATTTTTCTTCAACTGTGCCCAATGTGATTTAAATGTTACAATCAATAAAGACAAGCTAGGTTATACTAACTTACTAGCATAGTAATAATAAGCAACTGCAAAGTATTAGTGGCTGATAACAAGGAAGATTTGATTTGCTTATGCTACATGCCCATTTACTTATGCATCTGCAGCATGCTCGGCTCTGTGTTCCTCACTCAGGACTCAGCCTAATGGGCCTTCTAGTATTCTGGAGCAATGATGGTTATCACGTTAGGAGGAAGAAAGAGGGCAGATTGCATACTAGTTCTTAAAGGCCTAGGCTCAGATGTGACACAACCTTCTACTCACATTTCATTCACCAAAGCAAGTCCCATGACCTTGCCTTGTAACTTCAAGGAGATGGGTAAATGTGTCCAGAAGAAGATCTGGAATAATGAAGAATAGCCTCAAATATAGTAACTACCACACCTAAACTCATGAGTTTTTAGTTTTCATGACTTTATTCCTCATTTTGAAAAGCTCTATTTTATTCTTCTTCGATAACTGTATTCTTTTACTCTATTTTTGATCCATTCTTTTATGTCTCCAATACTTTTTGCTGTTGTTAGAGACAGGGTCTCACTCTTGTCACCCAGGATGAAGTACAGTGGCACAGTCACAGCTCACTGCAGCCTTGACTTCCTGGGCTCAAGCAATCCTCCCACCTTAGCCTCCTAAGAAGCTAGAAGTATAGGTGCCCACCACCACATCCAACTAATTGTTTTTGATTTTTATTTTTTGTATAGATAGGGTCTCACTTTGTTGCCTAGGCTGGTCTCAAACTCCTGGCCTCAAGCAATTTTTTCACCTTGGCCTCCCAAAGTGTTAGGATTACAGACGTGAGCCACTGTACCCAGCCACCTCTAACAATTTTAAGCTTATCTTTAAAGGTTTATAAATCATTCTACTATAAAGACACATGCACATATGTTTATTGTGGCACTGTTTATAATAGCAAAAACTTGGAACCAACCCAAATGCCAATCAATGATAGACTGGATAAAGAAAATGTCACACATATACATCATGGAATACTATGCAGCCATAAAAAAAGGACAAGTTCATGTCCTTTGTAGGGACATGGATAAAGCTGGAAACCATCATTCTCAGCAAACTGACACAAGAACAGAAAACCAAACACCGCATGTTGTCACTCATAAGTGGGTGTTGAAGAATGAGAACACATGGACACGAGGAACATCCATGGGAGGGGAATATCACACACCAGGGCCTGTCAGGGGTTGGGGGGGGCTAAGGGAGGGATAGCAGGGGGTGGGGGGATAGGGGAGGGATAGAATTAGGAGACATACCTAATATAGATGCTGGGGTGATGGATGCAGCACACCATGATGGCACATGTATACCTATGTAGCAAACCTGCACGTTCTGCACATGTACCCCAGAACTTAAAGTATAATTAAAAAATTATCAGATCATTTCATTTTCTGAGGTTAAGATACAATCCTAAGATATTGTTTGATATACCTGATGATGTTTGTTCGTGGTGAATTGTTTTCTTGTGTATTTTGTAATTTTAAATTGTGAATTCATCTTCAGTGAGGCTTTACTAGAGGAATCCTGTGTTTCTGGGTACAGTCTGTCTCTCCAGAGTGCTTTTCTGCTTATTTCTAACATGTCTTAGGGGTACCATCTTGCTGTTCTTTTCAAATCCTCTGCATATTGCATCATCACTGCTGTCTCTTTGTGACCACATACTTTTCCTCTGAGGGAGGAAAAAACTACAAGCCCAGGGTGAAACAAATTTCCTTATTTCTCTGCTGGTTGGTGATTATTATTTTTTCCTTATCCAAATTGCATCTGAAGATATTGTCCTTGGAAGGCCTTAACTTTCTGTGGGAATCTGTGTTACCTCTCTGCCACAGGTGTTCCAGGCCTTCTCTCAGATCACAGGCAAGTGTGAAAGCTCAGCCCCCAGATAACTGAGGCTGACACTCATCCCTAAGGAAGCTGCAGGGTCAGCTTGGTTTCAGTTCGCTTTTCTTTTCTTGTATCTGGGTATTTCAATTTATTTTCCTGTGGATTCAGCTATTCTTTTAGACAAAGGTTTGCTTTATTTTGTCCAGTAGACATGTGCTTGTGGTCAAAAGATGTTCAAGTTTTCCAGTCAGCCAAAATAGCAAATAAACTATTCTTCATATGTGAAGAGTTTATATAAATTAATGAACTACCAAGCTTACAAGTGGGCAAAGGTCATAATTACAGAATTTTAAAAAGTAGAAATACAAATGTTTCGTAACATTTGGAAAGGTCAAGAAATACAATTAAAACAATAAAATAAGACATTTTTTGCCTATCAAAGACATGCATGTTTATAAAAAGGAAGAACAAGGATGGTGTCAATTGCACAGCCAGTGAATTGAGTATTGTAACCCATTCAGTGAAAACATCAATGGGTTATTTAAAAATAATTTGCTTTAAGAGCCTTATAAATATTTCTTTCCCCTGAGCTAGTATTTATACTTCTAGAAATCTACATTAAGGAAATAATACAAAATGCAGACAACCGGTAAATTTCATATTCAGAAAGAAACATGTTATTTTTTTTAAATGTATGTATCACCTTCCTTGAAATCAGGGATATTTTATTTACTGTAGTCTTCAAAATCCCAGGCATAGTCAAAGATTGCAGAGGTTGTGTAAAGGCTTAAGACACAAACACTATTAGGGAACAGTCACAGAGAATCTTACAGAAACACCCACTGAGTGGTTACAGCCCCTCAGCTTAACCCAAGCTGAGGTATAGCTTGGGAGAACAACTGGAGTGGGAACAAATGTTGGAAAACATGTACAACTATCGTGACCTTTCCTATGGTGAGCATTTTCTCATCCCCACTAGACTGAACGTGGGGCTCTGCGGTGTGCTCTCCTTGGAAGTCTGCTTTCTTCTGACACAGCTATGCCGCCTGGACTTCCCAAAGTCCAGGGAGCTCCTTTGGGTCTGTGACTGTGTGCCCTTTACCTCTGTATTCCAGTATCATATAGGGTGAACCAAAGTTGATCAATCAATGTCTGTAGAATGAATCAATGGGGCTCATGGGTAACTGTTCATCCTATAAATCTTAGGTAAGGTGGTTTGCAGGAAACCTTGTGTGGCAACCAATGGAGGAGTCTATGCATTAGGATTCCTTTGGAAGCAACTTCCCCAGCTTCCACCACTGTTGGAAAATGGTTTGTTAGAGGTCCAGGTGCATGTGGGTCAGAAGCCTTGCTGACATATCCAAGCAGACAGTCTGGAACATGCGTGTATGCTGCCTTTGGACTCTGGGACGTGTCACTGATATTCTCCAGGAAACTTGTGAAACCTCCTGTTTATAAAGGTTTCTCCATCTGTTATACTTTCTGTACTTTCCCTCCTCCAGCTCTCGGTAACACGGATGTTTGCATTCCACAGGGATTCCTGTTGCTAAAGGATCTGTTTCCTCCTGCTAGCCACCTTCATCAGCCAGAGTCCAAACCCTGACAGTGCCCACGAAGAGATCTGGTCCAAGGCACCAACCTCTTCCTCCTGGACTGAGAAAGAGCCTCCCAACTCGTCTCTCTTGACCTTGGCTTTTGCACAACTCCAATATATTGTCCACTGAAGTCAGAATAATCTAAAAACAAAGCCTGATTACATCAGGTGGTGTAAACTTACCAATGACTCCCCGTTGCCTAGAGGCTTAAATTGCTATCACGGCCTGGCATGTGGTCCCGGTCTTCCAAGTCTCAGTTTCAACCTGTTACTGCCACACCCAACACTGCCACTATGGCAAACTGTTTGTTTCAACTTCTTTTCACCCCCAACCTCCACACCTTTGTCCATGCTGGTTTCTCCACTCAGGATGTATCTTCCTCTATTGACTGGAGAATTCCTATTTTTACTTTAAAACACCGACCATATAGCCTCCCTCTTTGAAGCCCTCCTTGTCTCCCTTCAAGGCAGAATCAGGCGGCCCCTCTTCTGTGCTCCTACAGCAATTCATGTAGAACTTCTAAACAAGAGCATTTCTTTGAAACATTTGTCTTATCCACGAGTCTGCTGTTTTTCTCAGTAACATCTCCTTCACCGGACTCTCACTCCACCCTAACTGCCCGGGTTTCACCCCTTACCTGGACTGTTGCAAGAACATCTTCATGGGGTTTCCTGTCCCTGGCTTGTCCCAGCAATGTAATTGCCACACTACAGTTAAAGGAAGTCTTCTTAAACTACATTATATGATCAAGTCATTTTCTTGATTAAAATCATTGGTTGGATCCCTAATGCTTTCCACAGTAAAGCCCCAGTTCCTTCACATGTGCTGCCTAAAAGGGGGTCCCAAAGCACAGACTTAAAGGGTCTAGGGTCACTCTCAGACCCCGTAAGTCCAAGAGCTCTTGAGGCCTGTGGGCTTTGTATTGTGGTCAGCCACTGTCATTTATTGTTCTGGGAGTTAGGAAGTCACTTTGGGAATGCTCACATTTTCTGGTTCCAGACTACCCTGCCAGGCCCACTGAAGCAGCTGCTGGGAGGCCCCTATGGGCAGCACTGGGCAGGGGCAAGGAGTCTTGCCCAACTGGAAATAAGTCCTGAGACTGCTCTGACAGCTCTAATCCTAGGTGAGAGCTCTCAGAGATCCACCTTGTAGTGTGGGAAGAGATGGCCAGGGGCAGACCTGTGTTACTTATAGTTAAATGAGTACAAGCTTGCTTTGCTTTTAGTATACTGAGATTCGTGCCATGGATCATATCTGAACTATGGTTCAGTAAAATAAAAGCAGGAATGAAGCGGCAACAGGAGGCCTATGGCAAAGACCATCTGAGCGCCCTGTAACTGCAGAACACTGCCGTGTGGTCGCAGAGCAGAAAAAACTGCTTTGGTCCCACAACTCTTCACAACATAGAGTTTGTGTGAGGATCTCCTCAAGGGAGCTTATGCAAAAGATTCTGGGAAGTAATGCAATCTCTGCTCACAAGACTCTGAAGGGTCTTGGCAGATGGGAGCTGGTAAGGTCAGAAGGCCACAGGCTCTGCTTATGTTCTCACAATATGGAGCAATTCTGATGGCTCTGTGTCCACAATGCTTGGGAGATAAAAGCCCCTTGATGCATTGTGTGTGGTCAGATCTTATGGCACCTTATCCTTACCTGCTGCACCTCTCTTGCTAAAACACCTGGATAGACAATGGGTACTAAAATCTCAGTGCCCTTAGGTAGCATTTCTTAGGAGAACTACGTTTCGCCATTGAATGCTGCAGACACATGCTCTTCCTCAGCTATCCTCCTCCTCAACCCCCCTCTCCACTGCCTGCAAGGTTAACAAGAAAATTTACCTAATAAAAGCGCTTGGAGCCCAGTGCTCAATGCCAAAGCGGATCACCCTGCGAAAGAGTGAGTTGGACTCCTGGACCAATGTTGTAAAATTCTATTCTTGTGTCTTTGTCTTTATTTCTTTGCTCACTCCCTGGTCACTGCTGGGACATGGTCACTGCTGGGACATGCACAGGGTTGGGCTGGTTCCCAACATTGTAGGGTCGAGATGGGGCAGGAGCCTAGGTCCTTACCAGAGGGGCCACAGCTGCGGCTTGAATTCTGATTTGCAAGCTTTTTAAACTCCATGAGCTCCGCATGGTCCTTCTCATATGTCCTCTTTAGATTCTCCACATACTGCATCATCACTTCTGTTGCTTTCGACATGCGCTTTTCCTGCAGGCAAGAAGTGTGTGAGTACATGAGACTATTGGAAGAAAGCCTCCATTGGCACTTATTTGCTCTGAGCTAGGGTCTGGGCTAGGAGAATCAAAAGGACACAGGGACAAGACTCTGCCCTCCGAAGAGTTTGCTGTCTGCCACGTGAGCTGGGAGGTGGACTCAGCACCTGCGCTTAGGGAGAATAGAAAAGCACAGCCACCACACTGCAGATGAGAGGTAAAGGAGATTTGTTTCTGCTTACAGAGAACAGGTCAGGGGAGGCTTCATGGAGATGGAATTAAGTGGATATGGGGATGTGAGCAGCATCTGGGCACATAGACCAGGGCAGGAGGGACAGAGCATTCAAGCCAGGGAACTCTAAGAGGAGTCTAGAGGCAGGGCAGCAAAGGGCTTATATGTAGATGAGGATTTATCCTCTGGATAGGAGTCCTCTGGAGAGCAAAGAAAGGCACTATGACAAATTATGCTGGGATAATCGACATAAACCAGGGCTGTCCAGAAAGCCCAAACACTTGAGGTCCTCCTACCTATGTAGGAATCAGCAAACAGTTGGGTCTATTTATGAGTCTGGGTTGTGAAGGGCCTTGAATGCTAGACAAAGGAATTTGAATTTATCCTGAAGGAAACGGGGAGCCATTGAATATCTCCCTTAAAGTAGGAGAGTAACATAATCAGGTCACAGGTATGGGACTCAAGGGAGTGAGACTGGTGGCAGTCTGGTGGAGTGAGAGCAGCAAGGAGAGACAGGATAAAGCCTGACCTGGCCCAGGGGAGCCAGAGAGGAAGGCAAAGACTGAGGCATGGAAGCCAGGACAAGGGAGCCATTTGGAGAACGGAGCAAACAGCGTGAGTGGCAGATGGGCTGAGGTACACGTGTGGGAAGCCTGCAGACAAGGAGAACAATTTTTCTCTGCTAACACACCCCACTTAGATCCCTCAGAGGATCTAGCTGAGGCCCTGCCCGGCCACAGAGGGACACACATAGTGGCTTCACAGGAACAGGTTGCATAGCCATGTGGGGCTGAGACCAGCCACTTTTCTAGAGTCCTCCTGTGTTACTACTCCCAGCTGGAGTGACTTACTGGGCACCACTGCTGAGTCAGGTGTCCTTGTCCTGAGGGACACAGGGTGGGACGGCCCAGCGGCTGGTCCTTCTTTTATTTACCAGGAACTGCTCAGGCTTCACCATCCCAGGAACCTCCTCTCATGTAACCAGAGCAGCAGGACATAGATTGACGTCATAGCAACAGTAATAACAACATCCAAATGCTTTACAAGTACGGCAGCAACCCTCTATGGCAGATACTGTAACCATCCTCATTTTACACTTGAAAAGACTGAAGCAGAGAGACCTCAGTTAGCAGCCCAAGGTCACACAGCAAATGAAGGGTGGAGTCAGGACTGGAACTGGGACAGTGTGCTCCTGCTACCACGCCTGGGGCCAGGGCGGTGCTCTGTGTGCTTCAGGACTTCAAAGTGGCCAAGAGAGAGCCAGACCTGGGCCTGTGTCCCACTCTGCCACTCACGAGCACTTTTACTTTCTGAGACTCTGCATCTTCATCTGGGAAACAGGATATGTATAGGGCTGCTGGGTGGATTTAATGAGACAAAGCAGTTTTTCCTAAAGCATGTTTTGTCAAATACTAGCTCCATGGGAGTTGAGTGGGTATGTTTAGAGAAAAATGAAATAGAGGGGTGTGGGGGGAATTCTTCAGTGAAATACATTTGGGAACTACGTAGGTAAAGTGAACAGCCCTTTTCACCACAGGACTTCTTAAAGCCTTAATTAGGCCAATGTGTTAGAAATTTCCAAGAAAGAAAGATAGCATGCAGTAATCCTCCAGCTTGTGCATCCATGAGGAACTTTTTCCACAAAGCATCTTGAGGGTTCAGTGGTCTGCTAAAAATACTCTGAATAATACCGAAATGATGTACATAGGATGTCTGGCCCAGAGGAAGCCATCTGTGGTATCTGTGGTTGCCACTGGTCGGGTGATTTCTCTACTTAACGTAGGTGGAGCAGAGTTGGCAAGGCTGGGGGCTGGAGAGGCTCACCTGGCGGACGGCACCCACCACCTCAGCTCGGCTGGAGAGGCGGGCAGCCAGGCGGTGCAGGACAGCAATGTCCTCCAGCAACTTCTGGTAGGTCTCCCGGTGCTCACAGTGGTGCCAGAGTGAAGCTGAGGACTGAAGAGGAGTAGGAGCATCACCTGGGGTCTTCAAATAACGTTATGGACTAAATCAGCAGTCCCCAACCTTTTCGGCATCAGGGACCGGTTTCATGGAAGACAATTTTTCCACAGACCTGGCAGGGACGCTGGTTTGGGATGAAACTGCTGTACCTCAGATCATTAGATTCTCATAAGAAGGGCACCACCTAGATCCCTTGTAGGCACAGTCCTCAACAGGGTTAGTGCCCCTATGGGAATGGAATGCTGCTGCTGATCCGACAGGAGGCAGAGCTCAGGAGGTTATGCTCTCAGGCAGCTCACCTGCCGTGCAGCCCAGTTCCTAACAGGCTTTGGTTCAGTACTGGTTTGCGGCCCGGTGCAGGAGTTAGGGACCACTGGACTAAATGTTTTTTGCCCCCCCACAGTCATTTGCTGACTTTTGGGGGAACACATCCTAACTCTTCAATGTGATAGTGAAATGGGGCCCCGGTGAGGTGATTAGGTCATGAGGGTGAAGCTCCTGTGAATAGAATTATTGCTCTTATAAAAGGGACCCCAGAGAGTTCTCTTCTCTTTCTGCCATGTCATGGTGTAATGAAAAGGTGGTAGTCTGCGAGCCAGAGAGGGCCCTCACCAGAACCCAACCATGCTGGTGCCCTGATCTTGGACTTCCAGCTTCCAGAACTGTGAGAAATAAATGTTTGCTGTTCAAGCCACCCAGTCTGTGGCCCTCTGTTACAGCAACTCCAACTAACTAAGACACATACCAAGCCTAGACTCAGCTCTCACAAAACCAGCTCTGGGCCCCATCCAGGCTAAGAGAAGTGGCCTCTGCAGGGTCGTGGCCACAGCTTCTTCTGGTGCTTGTGAACATGCTATCCCTCGCTGGCCTGAAAGGAGGAGTCACACTCAGGCCACACTGTCTGCTTCTGAGAAGCTTCCAAGGGTTTGGAGGCCTTGCCCACAGCCCTGAGGGAACCAGGCTTTTGGGATCTCCGCCTCAGTTTCCCCAGCTCTGTGAGGAACACTCTGTCAGAGTCTTGGCTCATTTTTTCACTTCAGGAGACTGTACTTAGTACCTGAGAGAAGCATGACACCCTGTATAGCCCTTGGAGACAGTCCCTGCTCCAAAGGCTCCTCACATCCCAGCCCCACAATTACCGTAATGGAAGCCTTGAAGTTTTCCAGTTCCTTCTCGGTGTTCTCCTCTGTCAGGTTGCGTTCCCTTTCAGCCTGGTTAATTCTAGATTCCAGGGTGTAGCTGTCATTTCTAAAGGCCAAGGACAGTTGTACAAACACGTTCTGTTGGGAACAAGAGTGTGAGACAGGTACTAGGAGGAGTTATTGCAGAGGGCAAGGCTACAGTGTGTTTCTTGTATGAGCATTTTGCAATAGCCCCTGGACCCACCTGCTAAAGCAGCCACGTGTAAGTGAAAAGCCCACTTCACTGGAAACCACAAAAAAGATTGTGAAGCAGTAACCCAAAGTCCATGCTAGGCCCTTCCCAGAACCAGGGGGCCAAATGTATTTTACCAAGAAAATAAGAAGAGAATAACACTTTGCTTTTCACTAAATTTTAAGAAAATAACATCCTGTATCTGGGTTTAGATAAACTCAGACCAGTGCAGCTAATTGTGTAAGCATTTGGATTTATGCTTGGATGTATTGCATGAGGGGCTTTGGAGATTTTGCAAGAAAATACTGTATTGAAAGAAACTCCATGTGAGATTTAAGCACTGTTGACTTAAAGCAAACTTCAAGCAGCAACTAGTCTGAGTATTCTAAATCCTATATCAATAAACGCTTTAAGTAGCTGCTAGGAGATTAAATAAGGTCAGGTATGATTCTGTTAGGATAAGCTTTCTGGAATAAATAAATGTTTCATGCCAAAATTGCAGCCTGCACGAACAGAATTTTAAAAGGTAGTATTGATCATACATGGGATTCCCGGGATAGCAGGAAACTACTAGGGAGGAGGAATAGACAGATGGACTCCACACAGGAAGGAAGCAATGGTCTTCAATTTTACAGCCATCATCTGCCCTGAGTGGTAGCAGATTTATACCCTGTGGGGTTAGTAACCACAGGGCCTTCTGAAGTTCATGTAACATGGCCTATGGAAGGCAATCATGTCCAGATAGAGAACTGAAGGCACAGAACTGACCCGATGATGATGATGGCAGTATTGAAAACTACTCCCTATTGAGCATCTACTATATGCCAGCACAGCTATTCATTCTACAAATTCATTTAATCCCCACAATAACCCTCTGGGGTGGGAAGTGTTATACCTGTTTATGGGTAAAGAGGCCAAGACCTGAAAGGTCATTAACTTGTTCAAGATGACACAGGGAATAATGGAGCCAGGACTTAACCTTAGACTATCTGATTTGAAAGCCTGTTTTATTTCTACCATATTGAGAGCTGTGTCCATAAATATATACCTCTACAATCAGGATTTTTGGACATTAAACAGACCACCCATGGTTCATCTTCACAAATGTCAATGGGTGGGCTTTGAGCTCAGAGCCAGTGATGGAAATTTTCTGCCTTACCCAGCCTTGGTCAAGTCTATGAATAATGCTCAATTTTCTATACCTTGATTATTCCCTTAACAGCAGTGAGACATAAAGAGCTCTGAATTCAATGAGAACACTTGAATCTAGGTCTCAGTTTTGCCAAGTATGGTATCTAGAAACTTGGTGCGTTTATTTACTCAATTTTCTCCTTTGTGCTAATTCCTGCTCTACCTGCTTTTCAGAGCTGCTGGGAGGATCAGCTGAAAGGACGGCAATGAGTGTGTTATGGACTATAAGTGCCTGGGCTGTGTGCAAATTATTGATACTATCTGTGGTAGATACTTCATACTGTCTGTCTTCCTCTGCTTATCTGGTCCACATTAGCAGTTCTCACTGTCTCACCCATAAGGTCTCTTTGTCCACCACAGAATGAAATGCAGATTCCTCCCAGCTCACTCACAACCCTGCTGGGACAAGGAGGCCCCAGTAAGGAAACAGGGAAGGCCAGACTGCTGACAGCATAGTCTTCTGCCTCCGCTGAGCTGGCATTCTTGTAGCTGAAACCCTTTCCCACTAAACCAAAGCTTAGAACTTGTAGTCTGACCATTTTTCAGTAATTTTGAAATAAATTTGATACAATTGTACAGCCTCCCAGCTGATTTTGTGTGTCTAAGTTATACATTTAAAGAATATAAACAATGCCTACAGGAATGTAAAATTTCCAACTACCTTCTTCCCTCTGCCCAAATTTGTCAAAATCTTCCATGAACGGAGGTGGGAATGGGGGCCTCAGTGGTTCAAGAGGGCCGGTCATGAATGTTCATATTACCCCACAGTCACTTTCTCGTTTTTGTTTAAAAATATCAGGGCCAGAGTCTGGAGGAAGGATTGTTTTGAATAAGCCCAGTCAAGCACAGGCACTAAATTTCAAAATGCACTTGAGTCACTTACCTCAACTTCCTTTTCAGTGAGTGGAGGGGCACTGCGAAAAAAAAACAAAACACACAATTAAACTCTAAGTAACGTAGTCAATAAACCCAAAGGTGACTTGAATGACCAGCAGACCATGTGTTTCCAGGGGTGGAGTAAGCTGCGTTGGTGAGACTGAAAAGATGCAGTGTCCCCTTGCCTGTGCTCTGTCACCTGGGAGATCCTGACTCTCATTGTGCCACGATTATCAATGTGGCTTTGGACAAGTTATTTAATCTCTCTAAACCTCCACTTGCTCATCTGTAAAATGGGAATCATATCACCTACCTTGCGGAAGTATTATAAGCACTATATGTACTCATGTATGTATGTATGTATGTATGTATGTGTGTTTGTATGCATAAATATATGGCTTTCAGGAAATGTGACCTGTTCATGTTAATGATGAACTCACAGGCTTGCTATGAGAAATAAGAAAATGCATGTGATAAGGACTTCATAACTCATACACATCTACGTCCATTATAGTTGTTCTGGGGATATCCACCCAGATCTGCAAAGCCTCACCCTCCTCTGTCTCTGAGGGCTGTGACAAAGGTGCATGTGGGCAGAGAATAAATGGTAGGAGACAGTGGCCAGGATTCTTCTCCACAGCAAGAATTTCTGATGGCTAGAGTCACAGAGTGGCGAGAAAGCCCCAGATGACACAGAGGTGTCCTTTTAAGTGGTTCCCGGTCTGTGTGGTTCCCACAGCCGGAGCTCTCCAGCCATAGGCAGTCCCTGCATCTGCACGTCCACTCGGTATTGCTGCTGCTGCTGCTACTTCTCTTGCTGGTAACTAAAGCTGGCCCTATCTGAAGCCCAGTGTAAATAATGCACAGGCCCTTTCCTGTGCTGGGGCGGGGAGGCCTGGGAGGGGTCCTACCAGCGTCACAGAACTTGGCAACAGAGCATGCCATCGATAAGCTTCTCAGGAAACACAGCTTCCTCTCTTGAACAGGTGCGAAGGAACCCCAAGAGCAAAGGTAGGGGTCAGCCATCTCTGCAAGGGGCTGATTCTCACCCCTAGGGAGAAATATGAGTGCCTTCCTGTCAGGATGAGGTGACAAGACCCCATGGCCATGAAGTCAGCAGAGTCCAGAACATGGGACAAACAACTGCGGAGATGTTTGATGCTTACAGTTCTTGTCACAACTCCACTCATCAGGCCCTCACCTTAACTGTCATCTACAGGACACATACATGATTTAAATGATTTAGCAAAACTTGCTAAGTTTGTTTCTGACTCCTGGGTTGTTGGGATATTATGTGAAATGTACATATTTTCATAAATTATAAAGCAAACATTTTTCAGTTTCAATGACTCACATTCTGCTTTTTTGCTGTAGAACACACCCGCCTTATTTTTATTATATTTATTTATTTTTGGGGACAGGTCTTACTCTGCTGCCCAGGCTTGAGTGCAGTGGCAGGATCACTGCAGAGATGGCTTACTGCAGCCTTGAACTCCTGGGTTCGAGCAATCCTCCTGCCTCAGCCACCAGAGTAGCTGGGACTATGGGCATGCCACTATACTTGGCTAATTTATTTTTAATTTTTGTGGAAATGGAGTTTCACTCTGTTGTCCAGGCTGGTCTTGAACTCCTGGCCTCAAGTGATCCTCTTGTCTTGGCCTACAAAGTGCTGGGATTATAGGTGCGTGAGCCACCCCACCCAGTTAGAACATACCAACCTTATAAAAAAGCAGGGGGTGGGGGGACTCTGAGGACTCAGAGAAGTGTGATTTAGGCAAAGAAGCCACATGGCATTTTTGCGGGGAGCTGTGCCTTATAAATGGGCACAGGTACCCGAGGGCATAAGTGTGAGCCTCTAAAAGGACAGAGCATCTTTTCATGTGACCATTTGTATATCTTCTCTGAAGAAATGTCTATTTAAATCCTTTCCCCATTTTGAAAAATTGGTTATCTTTTTATTGAGTTGTAAGACTTCTTTATATGCTCTAGAAACAAGTTCCTTTTCAGATAAGTGATTTGCAAATATTTTATTCTGTGGGCTGCTTTTTCAGCTGGGTGGGTGTTTTCAGCTCAAAGATCGGGTGGGATTCTTAGTGGGCACAGCTCAGGGAGGCATGAGTGTTTTTCTTGGCATTGTGCAGCACAAAAAGTTTTTATTTTGAGGAAGTACTACTTATTTTTTAAATCTTGTCTCTTGTGTTTTTGGTGCTGTATCTAAAAAACCCAAAGACATGAAGACTTACTTGTACTTTTTCTTTGAAGAGTTTTATAGTGTTCTCTCTGACAGTTAGGTCTGTGATCCATTATGAGTTAATTTGTGTGTTCTGTGTGAGGTAGGGGTCCAACTTCACTCTTTTGTGAAGTTGTTCCAGCACTATGTATTAAAATTACGATTTTTGTCCTCTGTGAATCTTACCAAAATCCTTGCATGAGTGGCTTTTTGTCATCTGTCATTTTCACATCTCAAATTATTACTTTATCACAGAGGCCTTCTTTGACCTCCTACCCAATGTTCCATTCTCATGTAATTCTCTAGATGTGCCCTATTTTATGGTCTTTCTACCAACTTTACTCTTTCAAATCATTCATTTGGTTACTTAAATATTATTTGTACTTTGGGAGGCTGAGGTGGAAGAATTACATGAGGCCAGGAGTTCAAGATTATCTTGGGCAATATAGCAAGACCCTATCACTACAAAAATTTTTTAAAACTTAACTAGACCTTGGTTTAAAATGAGGCCAGGCCATTTGCTACTTCTGTAACCTTGAGCAAGTGACTTAACCTTGCTGAGCCTTGGTTTATCCACATGTAAAATGAGATGTGTATCTGGGATTGAAACCCATGTCTGCTAGCCCAAACCCCATTCTCTGCTGCCACGAGCTTCCTGCGATGCTCATGCCTTCAGGAGTTGTGCCCACCTAAGAGTCCCACCTGGTCTTTGAGTTGAAAACACCCAGCCTGGGTGTTTTCATTAATCTTTTTGTTTTGAGTACATTATTCCTATCTACAATTGGACTCTGGCCCTTCTGGGGTCAAGAATGAAGACTGGTGTTCCCTGTGGGACACAGGGGCTGCTCGGTACAGGGTCTTCTGTAACGCACATCCCGATTTTACCTTCCAGGGAGACTCTTGTGGATCCGCAGTTTGCGCAGCAGCACATCAGAAATATTAGGCATGACGTCTAAGCCACTCTTTGACTCTTCTTCCTCAATAGCTGGGGAGAGTTCAGAAGGAAGCCCTGAAAAAAAAAGTGCTTACTTACAAAATGTCTGTTTGAAATCACAGTAGTACTGTTGGCAGCTAGTTCAGGGGGCAAGGAAGAGCTTTAACATTTATTAAGTATCAACAAAAGGAGCGAACTCTGCAGTTCTCAGGACCTTCAGTGCCTGAGGCTCCCGTCTGCAGAAGGAGTCTGACATCTTACAGAGAACATATGCACACTACTCCGATCTCACGATTATCAACAACGAAATTGATGAGACAATCAGACATCTGGAGGAAGCTGTTGAGCTTGTGTGCACAGCCCCACAGTGGGTCCCTGTCTCCTGGGTCTATTAGGCCTCTCCCCAGATATATGAGCATAACTGGGAGCACCTCATACATGGAAAAGCCTCTTTGTTATCTGCCTTGTGTCAGCAGGTCATGGTCCCTAGAGACTACCTAGTTGTAGTGTGACCTACATTTATAATTATTGTCATGTCCAAATAGATAGGAGGAGAAAAACAATTACACACTAATTTAAAGAGACAGTATCTTTTTTAATCAGTTCTCCTAAACTTTAATAAAATGTATCTTTAAATGTATGTATTATTCAATCCTTTGGAATGTTATATTTTTGGAAATCATAGCTTTTTATTTCCAAGGCCCCTAAAATCTGCACAAAATAGATGCTGCTTTCTATAATCTATTTTAATAATAATAAACAATGATTCTGTTACCTTGACTGGGGGTGGAACACTACGTTCTTTTCAGGGTCTGATTTTATGGACTGGAATATCTTGCTTTCCTTTATTTGAAATAATTAGTGTAGTGATTACAAAACAGTCATAAATTTTTTAAAGGCCTTTTCTCTCTCTCTCTTTTTTTTAGAATAGTATTTTTTTAAGTCCTTTATGTAACATCCAGATACTGTGATACTGTCTCTTTGAAGCACCCTGTAAACCTTTTAGAGATTTGAAGTTGGGTCTTGACTCTTAATGCATGTGGACAGTCACGAGCGTTTATGCTGTCAGTGTGTCTGTGTTGGACAAAACAATCTGTAATCTACAGCAAAGTACATTCTACATTCCGCTCATGGGGCACACCCAGGGGAATAAGAATAAAATGTTATTATGACTAAGTTGTAAACCTATGCACATCCCTTGCATTTTGGGCAACTTTTTAACAAAAAAAGAAACTGATTTTTATTAATAATAATCATGTAGTGAAATGTGTTTGTAATTTTGTCTCAGGTTAATTTGTTGTAAGGTGGGGGGAATTGCTGGTTTCACCATTTCAGATATGTGTTGTCTAAAAGTATTAACATTTTAATTAAGCAAAGAAATGAGGATTTTTAATCTGTATGTAATTGTTTTAAAGCACCCATTTTAAGAGAAAATACTGTGCAATGAAGAAACCAGTTTAGGCATTTGCCATAAACTGAAATATTCCAAGACAATAATCTATAACAGCCCTGTAAATTCCTTTAAAATGATAACTAACAGGACAGTTTAACCAATTTTTAAAAATATACTTCCTTTTATGTGTTCAATAAAAAAAACATTTATAAGTATCTAGTTCTACGTTAATGGCTTAATTGTTATATTATCCTCACAATGAGCTAGAATTTAGTCATCTCATTTTACATGTGGATAAACCAAGGCTCAGCAAGGTTAAGTCACTTGCTCAAGGTTACAGAAGTAGCAAATGGCCTGGCCTCACTTTAAACCAAGGTCTACCTGCTTCAAATGTTATGTTCTTCCCTTTGCTTCCCACAATATTAAGCTGGCAATTGGAAGCTGGTTGGCTGTTTGGCTATAATATTTGGGAATAAAATCTGCTCCTTGGTGGGCTTCTCAGGAGACCTGCTGTTCAATTATTCCTCCTCGGATAAATTAAAATGTCCCATATTCTGTATCCTACTTAGAAATCAGCATCTGATTCCATACCCCGTAGATAAGAGATTTTCCAGCATAAACCTAAGGTTGCTAGATCTTTTACAGATCTCAGAAACATAAATGCCTACTCCTAGTCAACAGAGCCAATGGACAGTTTTTTGTGTTTTTTGTTTTTGTTTTTGTTTTTGTTTTTTTTTAACCTTCTAAAACTACCTTGGGTCTGGGCTTTGAAGAAGGAATGAAAAAACCAAGTATTCACTTCCGCATAAATCTCCTGTTTGAAAACAGCTCCTGTGCCTCTCTACAGCTTCTCTTCTTCAGACTCTAGCTCCACTTTTGCAACAGTTCGTTGTGGTCCACTGTGGCCCATAACCTCAAGACATCGTCCCATTCCCACACACATTCTGGTTTGTTGCTGTCCCAGAGGCTCAGATGTTCTCTAACAAGCTCTTAGCACAGAAAGACTTTGGTAAATATCCCTGGCATTGCTGTTTGCTATTCATGCAGCATAGATTTTGTGTGCCTGACTATGGGCTTACAGTATACTTGGCATTAAGCAAAACTCTCAACCTCCTTAGTTGAGCCAAATCAGGTATCCTTGTCCTGTACAGTGGTTACTTTCCATTTTTATGCAGAACTTCATATTTATCCATGTTGTACTCTTTCTTGTGGATTTCAACCTAGCAGCTTTCCAATCTGCTCAATCATTTTCTGGGATCCTAGGCTAGGCTAGAGACCAGGACTATAGGCATAGCTGTAGCCATCTAAAGAGTTAAGATTGGGAATCATGTGAATAGAAAGAAGCCTCACCAAGGGAGACAAGAGGATATCTAGTTTGGCTCAAGGTAAAAAATGTTTAAATACTCTGAGCTTGCCAACAACAAAATGGTAGGCATGTATTCCTTGGTACTAAGGTATCCAAGGAAGCTGGAGGATCATCTGTCAGAGATTGTTAGTCAGCAGTTTTTCTTTGGATTTAAGATTGAATGAGAAGTTCTCTTAGCTACCTGTCACGTCTCTGGTTCTGTCCTGGCATTTACTGCCCTCTGACAAGGTTTCCACGGTGAACCTTGTGGTACCTCTGACATCATTCTACCTTTATGTATGTATCCCTATCACACTCGACAGAGAGTCAATTGAGCAGCAAGCTCCTGAGATAGCTATGGGAAGATTGAAACATATGAGGTCTAATAATGAAGTGAAATCCATACCAGGGTTTTGCATGGAAAAGTTTCCCAAAATAGTGCCTGAAGGGTAATGCCAGAATTGGTGGATCTAGGAACCAATCACCTTCCTCCTGAATTCAACCAAATTAACAACAAAAAATTTCAAAACTAGTAAAAAATATACCAGAAACTCTAAAATACAAGAAAAGGCAATAGTCTTAAAATAGTGACTAGTAGGTGAGGTGGCTCACGCCTGTAATCCCAGCACTTTGGGAGGCCAAGGCGGGCAGATCACCTGAGGTTGGGAGTTCAAGACCAGCCTGACCAACATGGAAAAAGCCCAACTCTACTAGAAATACAAAATTAGCCAGGTGTGGTGATGCATGCCTGTAATCTTAGCTACTTGAAAGGCTGAGGCAAGAGAATTGCTTGAACCCAGGAGGCAGAGGTTGCTGTGAGCCAAGATTGCAATTGTACTCCAGCCTGGGAAACAAGAGTGAAACTCCATCCCCAACCCCCACAAAAAATAGTGACTAGATACAGATCAAAATTACTAGAAATAAACATAGAGCTCCCATCATGATAACCCTTTATTCTTCTTCTTCAAAGAATCAGTATGGAAAGGAAGATGGGAGAGAAAAAATTCTTACAAAGAGTGCAATACCACAGAATAGAGAGGGAAAGGGATGGAGGAGGCAAGCAGGCAGTTGGCAGAGGATATTCAGAAAGTTTCCCTAGAATAGAAGGTTCTCCCTTCCATCTTACCAACATTTCAAAGAGGGGAAAAAACTGCCTGGGCTGCCTGCCATTTTGCTTTTCTTACTGATGAAAAGAGAGCGAAGGCAGAATGATCTCACCATATTCTATCAGAGTGGATTATCTTGAATGATGTGAAGGGATTTACCAGGAAGAAAGAGTAAAGATAAAGTAAATAAAACATGCCCCTCTGAAGGAGTGAATGTCAGGAGACACATGGAGAGCCCCAACCACCAGGTACTCCCCCAACTCCTGAAAAACAGTGGCTAAACTCCATGGATTATCTCTTTTCCTTCCTTTCCTGGTAGAGGAATGAGTGGCTGTTGGGAAGCACTGGGTCAAGTCTAGAAAATAAACTCACCAACAGCTTGTCTCTACAATTCCAACCTAAATTGGTGAAACAATCTGAAACCCACTACTAACCACCTCCACAGGAATAAAATATGCCCCCAATTTGGTATAACAAACTCATGTTTTGGACTATGAACAGAGTTATGGAAAAAGAGCAGAAACCAATTCTACAAACATCTCTATCTTAACTTCCCCTTTTCCTCACCACCGAAGCAGTAACAAAACAAACATAAAATATACGCTCCTCAACTAAAGCACTAAAGGGAAGGCAAAGAGATCTCAGCTAGGTAGACAGGAGTCAACAAAAATTAACCTACAATAGAGTATATCTAGGGAAAGGGCATCAAGGTCTAAGTGTGCAAATCAAAAAGAAATAAGAGGAAAACAGATGGCATGGCAACTATACAAAAATACTATAGCCAAAAGAGGAAGGAAAGTAGAAAGGAAGGAAAAGGGAAACATGCAGGAGACAGATGTGAAGATGGAAACATAGTCGCAAGAAATACATCAAAAAATGCAAAAGTACACTTCTGTGCAAATATGTACCACAAATACTTTGACTCTAGAAAAAAATATGAACCTGAAAAAAAATTAAGAAATTAGAATTGGGATGAGAAGATCATGCAAAGATGGAAGATGATTGCTATTTAATGAAACAAATTGAAGACCAAAATAAAGGGACTAATCAAGAAATTGGGAAATATACAACCAACCAATTTATTGGGGAAATGAAGAAATAAAACATAGAGCTTCAAACTGAATTAGAGGAGGGTGGTAGAGATTGGGTAATCACAAGGAATGCAAAGAAGGAAAGAAAGATTGAAGTATGTAGAGATAAAATAATGGACCTGGAGTTGAGACACTGATGACCATCTATGCATTATGTTGTCTCTAAAGCAGTGAACAAAATAAATGGAACAAAAGACATATTCAAAGATGTAACAGAAGAAAAATTTTCCTCACTTGAGGGGAAAGCTGAACCCTTCAGGTTGACCACACCATGTTAAAAAATATATTCAAATGCTTCATACAAAAAAAAAAAAAAAAAAGAAAAACATCTACAAGGGAAGGTGAAGATAAGAGGTGCTGGAAATTAGCTGGTCCCAGCCTTCTCCATAACTTTGAATATAATGGAGGAATATCTACACAGTTCCAAGGAAAACTGTCACCCAAGAATTTTGTAACCATGCAAGCTGTTCTCCAAGAATATGACACATTTTTTCAAACGTGATAGAACTCAGGGAACATAGCACCTCTGAACTCTTCCAGGAAAACTGTTGGAAAACAAAATCCAGCAAAAAGAGACATAAATCAGAATAAATTTGGGCAAGACGAGCCATGGTAAAGGGACCCGTGGAGAGCATGAAATCCTTTTACATTTAAGTCTAAGGCTGAATAACTGTGGAAACTATGGTTACAGAATATGGAATGTAAATGTTATAAACTTGATGATGTACAAAGAAAAATTCAAGATGTGTAGAGTTAGAAATGGAAAGGTAGGAAGAAATGTGAAGGTGGGAAGATACTCGGCCATTCTCATATTCTCCTGTAGGAAGCCAGTGGGTATTACTGTAGGGACTACATGTTCTTATCTTTTGTATTCTTCATGTTCTGGCACCAGGTGCCTTAATCCTGGAAAGTCAGCCCCTCTCAAGGCTAGCTAATTCCTAGAGTTAGGACGCAACTCTCCTTCAAGTGTGTCTTTGAAATACAAACCAACCAATCCAGAACACACACCTGCAAACCTCTCCTTTATCAAATTCTCACACACCAAGCCAATACTCCCCTGGCCCTAAATCACCCCAGGGCCAGGTACATGACAACCAGGGGCCACCCCTATAGCCTAAAGCCTACCAAAATTATTCAAACTACCCAACCCTAAACGTATTCAGGGTAGCTACCCTGCTTCTACCTTTCTTCCCCAAGACAACCCCAGTAAAGGCTTGGAGCCATCTCTCCCCTCACCACTTGTTCCTTCTGACCCACCCTGGTCCTTCCCCAAGGGGCCCTGTGTGATGTGCCATGCATCCTGCTATTAGGGATCTATGAATATAAACCTATTCCTTCATGAGAATCATCTCCAAGTCTCTGTGCCATACCATACCTGATTAAAACAAATGCTAGGTCCAAAGTTTAGATCAAATTTAAAACCTACAATGCAAAAAGAACTACCTCAGTAACTTCAAACCCTTTATGCATTTCATAATACATTTTGGCACTTTTAGAGACCAATTTCTCTCTTTGGAGGAAGCAATTACCAAAATTCAGCAAGTCCTACAGTTTCACTTCACTTCACTTCACTTCAAGTTCAATTAAATTTTAATACTTTCAATTTCAAAAAAGTATATCTAGTACAATCTCCCTCTTTTTCCTTTCCTCCTTCTGCATTCGTGGGGAAGGAGGTGTTGAGTGTAAGCTATTTTTACTTTCTTCCTTGTATTTTTCACTATTGTTTGAATTTTTAGATAATAAACATAAGCCACTTTCAACAAAAGTAACAACATTATTTTCAAATATATCTCCCTGTACTAGCGCATTCCAGTGAAAATATTTGTTTCTGGCCATGTCAGAAACTTAGAAAAATAGCTTTTGGGGCTCTGGTTAAAGATTCTCTGAGTTCCAGGATGGCTCCCAAAAGTCAACGCTGTCACTGGGGGGTAAACTTTCTTTACCTCTTTCTTCTCAGGGAAGCTTCTTTCCTGCCTGAGACCTGAGGCTCTGAGCCTTGACCTGGGGATTTTCTCAGGACTGTCCATTTGATGTACTTCTCTGCCTCAGCCTACGTGTCCCTCAAAATCCAAGTTCAGAAAGCCAACTACCTCCTAGGCATCACCACCTAGATAAGGAGAATAAAAATCATCTCAAGAGCTACCATTTACTGAACTATGCAGTAGATACACTGTTATTTCTTACAATATCCTTGTAAAGTAAATATTGCTGAGCTCATTTTCTGGAGAAACTGAAGCTCAGCTAAGCTAAAATGATTTTCTAGGGTCCAGCTCATCAGCAGTAGAGCCATAATGCAAAACCAGATTTGTCTGTTGCATTCGAGCTGCTTTCCATGGGCATTTGACATGTCCAATCTCAAATTCACGGTCTTCCTTCTCAAGCAAATTCCTCCTCCTGTCTTACAACTCATCACCCTCACAGCCACGCAGACAGGTACCTGGTGGTATTCCTGGTCTGCCTCTCAACTCCATCTCCTCATCAAGTCCCAACAAGCTGATCTCCAACAGCCATCAAACTGTACTATCCACATTCACTACCACCTCATCACCTCTCACCAGGCTATTTCCCTGTCTTTTTTTTTTTTTTTTTTTTTGAGAGGGATTTTCGCTCTTGTTACCCAGGCTGGAGTGCAATGGCGCGATCTCGGCTTACCACATCCTCCGCCTCCTGGGTTCAGGCAATTCTCCTGCCTCAGCCTCCCGAGTAGCTGGGACTACAGGCATGCACCACCATGCCCAGCTAATTTTTTGTATTTTTAGTAGAGACAGGGTTTCACCATGTCGACCAGGATTTCCCTGTCCTTTTACCTGGTGTCTCCCTGTCTCCTGTTTCAGGACAGCTCTGACAATCTGTCCAGAAGAATTATTCTAAAATATGTATTTGATCCTGAGGCTTCCTTACCTGTAGCCTTCTCTGACTTCCAAAGTGTCCTAAATGAAATTCAAACTCACTAATTGGCCCTGAGAGCCTTCACTTTCCCTGGTCCCAGCCCACTGTACCCACCTTGCTGCCCATCTCTTTGGGACACGTAGCTCACACTTGGTTCACATGGCATTCCCTCTGTTCCTGAAATATGCCAATCACTAGAAGATGCCTACATGCCTTTGCTTCTGCTGTCCCTTGCCTGGAATGACTTTCTCTTCCCCAGCTCAAGGTGTCTCCTCCTGAAAACCTTCCCTGACTCAATCCCACTAAGCTAGCTGCTTCTTTCTCTTTGTTCCTAGGTACTTTATGGCCTGTTAAAGTTTTATCACAATTTATCATAGTAACTTTGTCTGTCCTTATGTTTCCTCTCCTAGACAGTGAAGGTGAGCTCATTCCTTTATCTATTTATTTAACGTTTATTGAGTGCTTACTATGTCCCTGGCAATGAGCTGGGAGCTAGAGATATAATGCAAAGCACAACTGACATGCCACATCCTCTGAAGCTCATTATTCAGGGGGACAGAGAATTAATCAGAAACATCCAAACAATTTCACACTGAGAGATTTCAGAAAGGAGAAAGAATCTGAAGGTACCAGAAAAGCCTTCCCCAAAAAGGTGACATGAGCAGATATCTAAAGATTGAGTGGGAGTTCATTGGGCAAAGAAGGAGAGAGGAAGAGTATTCCATGCAGAAGACAGCATGTGCCGTGCCTAAGAAGAGGAAAGAATGAGCTGCTGAAGGAAGGCCAAGATATTGTGCGTGAGAGAGTGTGGCCCTAGAATATGCTGGGGAAGTGGGTGGGGTTAACCACCTAGGGCCTTGTAGGTTCTACTGAGGATTCAAGTGCTCTTCCTAAGAGCAGAACGAAGCCTCTGAACATGTTGAAACAGATTTGCCTTTTAGAGATCCCTGTGGCTGCTGTGTTGGCCATGGTATGAGCTGGGTTGAGGGTTGGGAGTACAGGGAGAGGGACCAGGTTGGAGGCTGTTGAGATAGCCAAAGGGACTGATAATAGCAGCTGGGACAAGACCCTCTCCCTGATAGTGGGACCTGAACCCTTTTCACTTAATGCATCCCCAACACACAGCCTAAGAACTGGCCCACAGCCAGCCTCACATCTTTGGCTTGAAATAACCTACAAATGATCAAAGACCAAAGCAGCATACAACATAGTTCCTGAGAAGGGAACTGACTGGGTTGTTGGAAAGACCAGATACAGCACAGAAATGAGCCTCCCAGTCCTCACAAACTGAAGGAGAGCCAAAATTCTTCAGACTCCAGAATGTTCTGATAAGAATCTTTTCCTATCTCTCAAAGGAACAGCCAATAAGCATCCTAAGAGACTGGAGTTTTCCCCATGAGCTCATATGCAGGGTTGAATTTAGAGCCTATAAATACAATCTGAGCCAGCTCTCATAAAATGCTCCCAAAGCCTTTTATCCTGGGTATGTATGGGAGGGGATGGGGCTCTTTGATGGGATGTTCAGAATGTAAGAAAAGAAAGTCACAAGTCCGCAAGTATTCACTGAACACGGATGGTTGCCCAGCACATCTCTAGCACTGTGCAGCACAGTGTATAAGAATCTTCCATTTGGCTGACAAGATAGAGTTCTATGACCCAAATGACAGAAATGAAAATGTATGCTAGGTTCCTGCTGGGATAAAGACCAGTATCACATGCAAACATTACAGCAGCTTAGTGAAGTAGGTACTATTATTAACCTCCTTTTAAAGATGAACAAACAGAAGCATGGAGAGAATCAGAACCTTGACCAAGGCAATGCAGCTGGTGAGTGATGAAATTTGAGCTCTTAACCATCCAGACCCTGAAACTGAGAGAAAATGAGATGGAGTGTATATTATTGGACACTGACCATGGTTAATTTTATTTTTAAAGTTTCATGCTTATAGGAGTCAAATTCATTTGCCTGATAATTTTACTTCTAAGATCCATCTTATGTCCTATTAATGTCGAACAATAAAGTTTTGCTGTAGGTAGTAGATGTCAAAATTGGTATAATTTTTGTAAGCTAATCTGGCAGTATGCTCATATACACTTAAATGTAAATACTTTCAACCAATCAGTTGCTCTTCTAGAATAACAGCCCATAGAAAAAACAGATTTATATAAAGATATATGTGAGAGAGTATTTATTATAACATTGTTTTCAATAGAGAAAAAAGTGGAAATAACAAATATTAATGATAGGTCAAACAATATAGTGTTTCTTACCTAATACTATAAAACAGTTAAAAATGTTTAAAGTTCCATATGCTTTAAATGAGAAACTGTCTAAAGTATGTTGTTTAGTAGAAAAGACAATGTGACAGAGGAACCTCGTCATCTAACATGTCTTCTCCACCTTTCATGTGAATGGAGTTTAATTTGAGCATACGGCCAGCTGTCCTGCCAGCAACCGCATTCCCCAGCTTCCCTTGCTGCTAGGTATGGACACGTGACCTGTCTTATCACCCTTGCAGTGGGAGCTGAAGGGGTATGTGCAACTCCCATGCTAAGAAAAGAAGCCTGGACTTCCATTCTCTCTCCCTCCCCCACATGGGAACCCAGATTTGCCCCTGTCTCAAGTCCAATATCTCAGGGCATGGCAAAATGACAACAGGGAAGGAGTGAGGGTCCCCAAATGATCATATGGAGCATGGCCTGATGCTAACCTGATCAGCTCACTTGAGAGTGAAACAATCTTCTCTCTCCTATACGTTATTGTATTTGGGGCCTCTATGTCACAGTAACTTAGATGTTATCTTAACTAATGCAGGAAAGTTGCAGAGTAAAAGAGATACTGATATAGAGAATTTGGTAGTACATAGAAAAGAAATACACTATGATGAAATGAGTTTCATTGTAATACCACAAGGGTTTATTTTTATGGAAAAGTATTTTTATATATGGAAAATATTTAATATATTAAATATAATACATGATTTTTTCAGGAGATAGCCACAGCACATTTAATAAAATTCAACATATATCTTGAAACTTGAAAAAGATTTCCTTAAATAAAAAGTAAAAATAATTCTGTATTTAATACTTTAAATTAACTATTCTATATTTTAGTTTATAATATAAAATAAATATAAAATAAAATTTGAAATTGTACCTCTAGTAACAAGATACAACATGATGCTTGAGAAAAAAATATAAAAAACAATCAGTTTAAAAGAGAAACAAGGCAAATGTTCTCCCTATCACCCTTATTAGGATATGTTGCCAAAGTAATAAAATACATACAGATATGCACTGAGAAATACACTCACACACAAGCATACAACTAAGACAAATGGCAAATTGAATAAAATAAAAATAACAGGTTTGATTGTGAGTTTGAAAAAGAAAGGGGTTCTGCAAAATGGTCAAGAGCCTTTTAAGTTAGACACATCCAGGTTCCAGTTCTGGCTTCAGCAATTAATAACCACGTGTCTTTAACTTCCCCAAGCCTCAATTTCCTTATTTGTAAAATGAGTATAGACAAGCCGCCTCCCAAGATTGTTGTGAGCATTAAGAGAAGTATCATCAAGTGCTCAGCATGATATCTGGCATGTAGTAATCACTCTAGTAATAATAATCACACTGATAAATCACTGCAGTAATCACTCTACCATTTGTTAACAAATTTATTATGCAAGAAACATGTATGACACCAAGCAGCATTCACTTATGCCACAAATTGTCAGCTAGAAAATCTAATACAAAAAGAGTCTTAAACAAAAATATAAGCTACAAAGAATGTGCTCCAGTAAGAGATATGGAAGATACATACAAAGAATCTTAAGTCTTTTAGAGGAGAAAGAAAGAAATATGTAAACTAACAGAGAGACAAACCATGTGCCTGAATGAGAACTGTTTGCAAAGTAAGTACTTTAAAGGTCTATAAACTGTAAAGCAAACAAAACTTGGACAGTTCTCCCAGATTCAATGTGTAGGTTTACAGCAATCACAATGTTATACAAAATGGTATAAATTTCAAATGGGAATGGAGGCCCACAGAGGTTGAGGAACACATTTAAGGAATCTGTTAGTTGGTGTCTGGACTAGGACATGAGCGCAAATCTTCTGACTTGCCCAGTTGCTCTGTCTGTTATTTTGCACTGAATCTCCTCATCTAGAATATTAATGAATAGCCTGAAAAAGAAGAGCAATGAGGAAGAACTAACCCCATTGCACACTAAAACATATTATAAGGCAGCAGTAATTAAAATGGTGTGGTACTGATCTGAATAAAACACAATCAGGAGCCCAGAAATAGTTTTTGATGTGTGTATAAAAAAGAATGCAACATATGACTAAGCCACAAGAGAAATATAAACACTATTAAAATATTATTGAGGTAACAGAATCTTAAATCTTAAAATACATATGTATTAAAATAAATTTCAGAGGTATTAGCAAAATAAATATAAATAAACTATAAACTACTAAAAAATAGACCTGTTATTACAACTGGGGAGAAGTAGTATTTGTATAATGATTGAAATAATAGAAAACTTCTCAAAGGGAAAGATAGGCAAACATGATTATATAAAATCTTTACAATTCCTCTAAAACAACACAAAACTTATTAAAAAGCAAAAAAAAAAAAAAAAGATTGAATAAAAATATATTAAAATACAGCCCCCAAAAGAAATAAAGCCAGTTAAGGGCTAATATTTATAATGTATCAAGTTTACATATATTACCAACAAAAAACAAACAAATCAATGAAAAACCCCAGATCCAAATGGATACACAGGCAAAGAAGGAGAACTTAACTCATCCAATAAGAAAATAAAGTGAATATTTTAACATTTTAACTTTGAGCTTCCTAGCAAATTAATTGAAATAATAATGAAATTTCATACTACTAATAAAGTTATAACAATAATTATTGCTTATTCTAACTATAGTCTGAATAATAAGGAGCAAATGCAAACGCCAGTGCTGGTAATGCCTAAGAGAAAGATGTCCATTCAGTCTTTGTCAGTAGCATTATTCATTGTAAGTAATTTGGGAAATGCAAATGCATCTACTCTCTAATCTTGTGAGTCTCAAGTCTGAACATTTATCTCAAGGGAATAATTTAAAGGAAGAAAGAAAAAAACCAGTCCATAATTGTTTATCCTAGCATTGTTAATCATAGTTCAAAGAACAATAGATATGTCAATACAAAAGGAATTATGTACCCATCAACTGAGAAGTTACCAAGTATAAAATAACAAGAAAAAAGAAGCCGTATTTATTCATCAAATCAATTGAAAACATTATAAATATGGGCAAATATTACAAAGAAGAAAAATTGTTAGTTTTTCAGAATGTATGAGGTTGTGCATGAAATTTTTTAAAGTAAATTTTTTCTAGTGTTTTACATAATTTTTTTCTAGTACTTTAGTAAATTTAAAATTATAAGTAAAGAAGTATACACTGCATTTTCAAAAGATTCCTCTAAAGGTGGTTAATTTATTTAAAACATTTAACCCTTGGGAAAAAATACTGTTAAAAATTTTATTTCTAGGAACCTTCTTGTTAATGCTGAATAAATAGTAGGTTTAAGTTACTATAATGCAGACCAGGGGCTTCCACCATTGTTAGTGACATCCTGGACACATTTACACAAGAATCCATAAACAGAGGTAGGGCTCTTATTCCGAGACTGGCCACCAGCAACTTGAAGCAGGCAAGGATTTTCACACGGCCTCTGTGAGGCCTGGGTCCCTGGAGGTACCCTGGGGCCACAGTCTCAGAAGATACAGGATCTAAGCGCGCCTATCCCCTTCCACCAGAGGAGCCCCACTTGCGTCTCCCCCCAACTGGCCTTCTACAGATTAGCTTGTCTGAAATGCTGTGCAGCTAAAAAAAAGTTGTAAAACTGTCCGTGGGATGGCCGAACCATGAGGTATGGAGTCAGGAGATCCTTGGGCCTCAGTTTCCTCAACCATAAGAACAAGAATAGCTCTTAGCTGACTGTGAAGATTACACAAAATCAGAGGTGCAAAATAGTTTATGCTGTGGAAAATGCTATGGGAAATTTATTTATTGAGATTGGATTAAAAGGAGCGGGTGACATGGATGAACCTTGAAGATGTTTTGCTAAGTGAAATGAGCTCGACACAAAAGGATGGATACTGTATGGTTCCATTTCTAGGAGAGATCTAGAAGAGTCAAATACATAGAGACAGAAAGTAGAAGGTGACCCCAGGGGCTGGGAGGGAGGGAATAAGGAGTTAGTTATTGTTTTAATAAGTATGGTGTTGCAGTTTGGGATGATGAAAAAATCCTAGAAATAGATAGTGGTGATGGTTACACAATATAAATGTACTTACTGCCACTGAAGTGTACATTTAAAGATGGTGAAAATGGCAAGGTGAATGTTGTATATATTTACTGCAATAAAAAATAGTCCCCCACCCCCCTCTAAAAAAGTGAGTAGTACATCGAATAAAATATAAAAGAAAGTCAAGAAAGGAGAAAGACCACAGAGCTGGTGGGACTAACCCACTGCTTTAAGGAACAGGTACCCTCTGATTCAGAGAGGAGGGCCGCAGCCCAGCAGGAGGGAGATGCCGTGGGGACAGAGGCACAGAGGTGAGAGGGTGAGCGGCCACAGGGAAGAGGCTCTGGGAAGACGGAAGAGGCTCTGGGAAGATGGAAGAGCCGGGAGCCTGGCCTGTTGGAAACACTCATTCTTCTCCACTCGCCCATGCCTCTTTGCCCACCTCATGGCACTATGGTTACAGTTATAGATTATTTTCATGTACCTACCTCAATGCTCCTGCCACATATTTTTTTAAATGTTTCTTTTGAGACTCTGTACTCCAGAGTGAGACCCTGTAGTACAGTGGCAGGATCACAGTTCACTGCAGCCTCGACCTCTTGGGCTCAAGTGATCCTCCCACCGCAGCCTCCTGAGTAGCTGGGACTACAGGTGTGTGTTGCCATGCCTGGCTAATTTTTGTATTTTTTTGTAGAGTTGGGGCTTCACCAAGCTGCCCAGGCTGGTCTTGAAGTCCTCAGATCAAGCAAGCCACCTGCCTCCCAAAGTCCTGAGATTACAGCCTCGCCCAGCCCCCTGTCACATGTCATACAATTTCGTTCATTTATTCAATAAATCCCTATGCAGGCCCTAGTAGTGACAGGCATTGTTGTAAGCAGTAGACACACACACACACACTCGCTCCTGCCCTTGGCGGCTTCTTCTCTAGGAAGATAATAGCTGACACCTAGATAACACTTGTCATGTACCAGATACTGTTTTAAGTACTTTACAAATATTAGCTGCTTTAACCTTCATAATCACCTAAGAAGGCAAGAACTGTTCTTAGCCCAGTTTTACATGCAGCGGGGATCAAGCCCAAGGTGGTTGAGTAGCTTGCCCAGGTCACGTGGCTGAGTGGTGGCAGGGCTTACAGTTCCAACTGGCTGTGGGACACACACATGCTGGAGAATGGGGCTGAGAAAGGGTGCTGGGGGCACTGGGAGCAGGGCTGGATCTGCCAGCCAGATTTAGGGGGCTCAGAACCGTACTGAGAACATCAGCAGAGGTGAGTGCAGAGAGGGAGGCAGGGCATGGGCTGAAGCCTCATTTTCAGAAGACGGTTCTAGCAGGAGGTGGGTGGGGAACTGGAGGCTCGGAAGAAGGGGCCTGCAGCCTACACAGCCAGGCAGGGCTGGGATATGGATTTTGTGGTGACAGCAGATTAGAAAGCAAGAGATGGCCGTGATGCCTCGAGAAGAGGAATTCCTTGATTTGGGCAGCTTCCTGGGTGTACAAGGAAAAGGAAATGCCAAAAGTACAGGCTTGGGGCACCCTCTCAGGCCCACCAGATAGATGCCAGCAAGGCTTAGGGAGGGCTGGCAGTGTCCACTGAGGCCTGGAGGGTGGTTGGAAGGAGGCAGGTTTGGAGGTGCTGAGTGGGCAGGAGATAATCGGATTCATCCATTCACCTGCAAATGTTTCCCGAGGAAGACACAAGAAGACTTGTGTTCACACATTTATCTTCCTGATCTGGGAGAGACAAATCCAGCTCTGGCTGAGGGAGCATCTGCCCCGAACCCACTTACCTTTTTCCTGCTCGGCTGCTTCACTAAGGTCTGGAAGCTTGAGGCCCACTAAGTTCTGATTTCTCATCAGGATGTGCTCCTTAGTGGTAAAAGAGAGAGACATTTCAGATGATGGCACTGGGCTGTTCTCTGGGCTCTCTCTATGGTTCTGCGATCACTCTGTCTTAGGTGGGAAAGCAGGGGCAGCCTGGGAGGTAGGTGGGCAGGCATGGCATGGTGAGGGCTGAGAGCACCGGGAAACAGTTCCTCTTCCAGTCTGTGAAGGTGCCCGAAACTCCACTGTCAGCACCACATTCCATGGGTCGGGAATTACCCTTGGCATGGTCTCCTTTGCAAACAGGTTTGTGGGCTTCAGGGTAAATGAATGGCTTGGCCTCACTGTGGCTGAGGTTTGTAGGGGACACACAGGAGCAGAACCAAGGGCTCTGGAACAGGAGGGTCCCTGGGTGTGTATGGTGCTGCTCCTGGAAACAGCTCTGGTGATCTCATAGCTGGCTGGACCTTCCTGCCCTGTCATTCCGGGCAGGGAGTGCTCACTTCCAGGAGCTGCAATTTCCCTGCACACTCAGGTCCTCAATGGCCTTTTCTGGCACCTCTTGAGTTTTTAAACTCTCCAGAAAAGTGAGGCCTGAGAATTGCTGCTTTGGGGCCTCAGCTGGCAGAGTCCAGGGAGAGATGAGATGCTGACCACAGGTATGTGGCCCAAGTGGGCTCACACCTGCTCTTAGCCAATTAGCACCAGAACAAGGCTTCTGAGTGGAAGCACCTGGCAGAGCTCTTAGTCCTTGTAACTTATGGATCTCCAGTCTCTTGTGTAGTAGAGGGCACTTGAGTGGTTTTTACCCCACACCACCCCTTCCCTGAGACAGGGGAAAAGGAAGGGGCCAGCAGAGGGTGCTCATTATCCAAGTGGAAGTCATGGTCAAGGGCCCTTTACCCATCTGCTTAGCAAGCCACAGGCCCTCAGCCCATCAGCCTCAGCACACTAGAGTTGGGTAGGGGCTGAGCGCTCAGCTGCCAGGGTACTAGGAGTGACGTGGGGCCTCCAGGTTCCCTGTAACTTCTCTGGGTGAGCAAAACCTGCGGGAGAGTAGGGATGCCCTTGGTCATATCCCACATAGGGTGGCAGCCCCATGGGTGACCACTGTGTCTGGTTTGATGGCCAATAGCAGCTGGGGGGACACCATGGGCACTGGAAGAAACTCACCATGGCAGGAGCAGCCGTCACACTTGCAGATGGACTTAAAGCCTTTGTTATCAGGCATCAGGAAGGACATCTTGGGGGCATCACAAAGGAAAACACTATTTCATCCTTTCTAGCTAGTCCTAGGCACAACTGGGCACTCCATCAAGGGTTCCTTTTATGAGCCACCCACTCCAGGTAGCAGAGGAAAACAGCCCAGGACTGAGGGGCCCACGTGTCCCTCGACACGTCCGCCTTCCCCTGAGGTGTGGCTTTGTGGCAACTAGATTCCAGACTGAACTGTCTGGTAACTGGCATAAAAAGCACCTAAAACTGGTGCTTAGGAAAGAGATGCCACGTAAGTAGGCCTGACTTCTCTGTGCAAAAATGTGCACCCCACAGGGCCCAAGTCCAGGCTGGAGCTGGCCTAGCCAGAGGCCCAGACTCAGCCCAGAAGTCTTCAGCCCAAGGGGTACCTGGAGTGTACACTGCCCAGCTGCCCCCAGGAACCCACCTCTCGGAGTTTGGTCAGTTTCTGCATCCGCACGGGCTGCACTTGTATCTGAAAGTCTTTGAGTCCAGGGGCCTTGGCCAGCTTGCCGCCGGCTTTGCCTGCAAAACGCTTTTCTTCCTCTGCCAGTGGCAGCTTGGCAAGCACTTTCTGCAGCCGGGGGCCAGGTTCTTCAGGGCCACTGTCCCAGGAGACCCCTCGCAGCAGCGGGGGCCGGGACACAGTGGGTGGGAGCTCAGGTTTGGAGCCAGCCTTGGGACCCATTGGCTCTCCAGCAGGGCCTCTCCCCTGGGGGTCTGGGGGAGCTACTCCTCCTGCATCCTGGGTTGGACTTCTCGGTAGAGGGCTGTCCTCCCAGGCCGTCTTCGAGAGCTGCTTCCCCAGCTCACTCTCCACGGGGCCAGGCTGAGGGCTATTCAGGGCCATTTTCCCACTGCTGTTTGTGACCGGAGCTAGGCCTTTGGGTGTGGTCTCGGGGTACTGGAGGGGATCAAAGTTTTCCTTTTGTTCTATTGCAATCTCTTTGAGCTTCTCAACTGGAGGAGGACGAGGAGACAGCCTACCCTGAGACACTTTCCTCTGGTCATTCTGCTTCCTGTCAGCTAGCCCTTTGGGGACATTCTGAAAAAGACAAGGTAGAGATGGAACCCTGGGGGCAAGTTGAGGGGAAACAGGTGGGGCCCCTTCTGCTGTGGAGCCTCTGCCTCCACACACCTTGCGAGGGGCCCATTTGTATACGTGTATATGGGTTATGTGTGGACCACATGGAAGGGGAGGGCTTCTGCCTCAGGTTTGTAAAACAGAGAGGAAAATGGGACCTGCAATTCAAAACCAGCCAAGAACTTCCCAAGGGATAGGAGCTGAGGAAACTTGAAGAGAAGGCAGCTTTGGCCCTAACTCCGTTGCCCCAGATCTAGCCTTGGCGCCCTTAACGCTTAGGGACCCAGGTTTGTGAACCCTCTGAAATTATAAGCTAATGTATGTGTGTGTGTGTGTGTGTGTGTGTGCGTGTGTGTGTGTGTGTGTGTGTGTAGGGATATTTTTCTAGGAAGAGTATCTACAGCTTTCAACATTTTCTGAGTTCCATGATCCAAAGAAGTTAAGGATCATTGGACGGGGTGATGCTTGCAAAGGGGATGTCTTCCTGCTCAGAAGCTCTAAGATTCAGCAGTGTTAGTTTACTTTGTTCATTCCCCACGGGAAACCTGGGCTGTGAGCAGCACGTGGGTCTGGGGGGTCTGTGTGCTGCCTCGTGTGTGCTGAGACTCTTCCAGAGGACTGTAGCCCAGACCCAGCTCCAGGTGAGACTAAATTCTACTGTTGCCCTTGAAACACTGAGCACGTGGGCCCCTCGCTGTGAGTAGGCTGGGGCACTTCTGTTGCTCATCAACAAAGGTGAGGATTTCCCGGCTTCCCTAGGCAGAATCCCAGGCAGGGGCCGGAGCTGCCCTTTTCACTGTAGCTGACAGGAGCCACAGTCTCACTTGGCCTAAAAGGCCCCCTTGTCTCCTACCAACAGCCTGACTAGGGGTCAGCTCTGTGAGCATTGCCTCCATGGAGGTCACCACCTGAGTCTGTCTCCCTACCCCTCCACCTGAGGCCTCTAGTCACTGTAGGGCAGGAGAATCTGCTGTTTGCCCAGCCCTGACCCTCCACTCATACATGTGCATGCACATACACTTGAAGGCTGTCCAGGGGCCAGCCTAGGCTTCTTGGAGACTCTACCCCCACACTCAAATCATCCAAAGGGAGCAAAGCTCAAACTCACAGGCTCGCCATGGTGAGGTGAAGAGACGTCGGCCTCATCCCCCTTCTGCTGGAGAAGGTGAACATGAGTCAGTCAGCAATGGGAAAAGACCATGTTTCCTCTTGAAATACCCCCAAGGAGGCCCCTAGCAGTGGTGTGCATGCCCTCCACCCAGCACCCTCATCTCCAGTGGGTCATGAAGGGCCTCCTGGTGTTCAGCGTAAGGGGAGAGACCTATTGGCACAGAAACAACACAGCGGGTGGGGTCCTGTCACCTGTGGTGGCGGTCCAGGCAGAGGGGACAGCAGGCCACTGCACACATCCAAACCTGGAAGGGTCCAGACACCAGTGAGTGAGGCCCAGCAGCCCAGACCCTCAGCCTTGCTCTCAGCCACATCTCCCTCCCCAGAGTCTCCTCCCTTCGCAATCTCACGCCTGGAAGATTTTCTGACTGCCTCCCATGTACCAGGTTCTCGGATGGGCCCTCACTGAATGTTCAGAGACCACAGGAGGAAACTGAGGCACAGGGAAATCAAAGTCTCATGGCTGGGAAATGTCAGCACTGGGATTTGAGCCCCGGCTGCCTGACCCCAACCTGAGTGTGCTTCACAGCCCTGATGAGGGTCGGCTGCCCTTCCTGGCACGCTCCCCCTTCCCTTTTTGGCCAGAGGGTGTGGATTTGGACACAGCCTAATGAAAGGGAAGAAGTCAGACCCCAAAGAGGCCTTTCCGGATAAGCTGTTGAGGACTTCCCTGAGCCTCCCTGAGCAAGAGAGGCTGTCCTAGTCCCCTTCCCCATCCAGCCTTCTTGACCCTGGGCTATACCTGCCTCCCAGCATGAGCCCAAGATGCCAACAAGAAGTCTATCTGCTTCCTCTGGGTGGCTCAGAAAATGCCCCTGGAAAGGGGTCTTGCTGTGGGTGTGAAGGGGCCAAACAGGGATCTCGAAGGGGAAACCTGCAGGCTGGGAGGCACGATGGTCAGTTCAGGCTGAGCTGCCACCCAGAGCGAGAGGCAGGGAAGGAAGTTCCCGGGCAGCTGCGCCTTACCTGGCGGGGTGGGGACTGTCAGCGAGTTGCTCCGGGAGGGTGTAGGAGAAGCGCTGGGGCTGAGGTTCGGGGAAATAGCTGTGGAGATGACACAAATTGGCTGGCACTCGTGAAAGGATAGGACTTCAGCCTGGCAAAGACATCCTTCTAGGTCTTCCCCACCCCTGGGAACTGGGTCTGCCTTGCTGGACTCAGGGCTGATGCTGGACTGCCATATGAGGCTCTTACTACAGCCCAGCCCCTCCCTGCTGCTGTTCAAGAGAGGGGGGCCCTCAGGCCATTTAGGGGATCGAGGATAGAGTCACACTCCTCAGCCTGCCCGGCCTGACCTCAAGGCACTGTCCAGAAACTGAGCCCTGGTGTGGGTTGGCAGGTACCACTCTAGAGGCTGTTCCTTCTAGACTTCCCAGGGTGGCCGTGACTTCAAAAGCTCTCCTTGTCCTCTTAAGTCCACTTACACTTGCCTGACTTTTTGCTCAGGAAGAAAGGTGACTCTAGCAGAGAGGAAGCAGGATTTCTGGGCCCAGGAAAACCTTCCCTTTAACCCAGAAATTCCCCAAGATCATCTTCCCTTCCCCAGAGGGCCTAGAATCCTTCCCAGTGCCCACAGTTAGAGATCAGGGAAAGGAAGCCCAGGTCGGAATCCCAGCCTCTGCTGAGGAGAGCAGGTGAGTCAAAGGTCCCACCCTACAGGGGTTCAGGGCAGCCACCTGTACATCCTGGCCCACCCTACCTGACGGGGAGTCTCCGGGGCTGCTCCTGGACTTCCTCCCACGGCGGGTCAGGAATCGCTCACTCACCAACTTGGCTTCTTCTAGCAGCGCCAGGTTTTTCTTCTTGTCCTCCTCTGAGATGCTGATGTCTGGCAGCTGGTCATTCACGAGGTCAATGATGTGCCCCGCAGGGTCTGCAGAAGGAGGGTGACCCGGGGTGAGAGCCACCACATCCGTGGCCCCAGGCTGAGGCCCTGCCATGCCACACCTCATCCCAGGGACACTGCCTACAGTTGACCCAGCCAGCCAAACCTCAGCCCAGTGCCACCAAGAGGGTTGCATGGAGACAGATAGTGGCTTCCTCTGCAGGCCTGGCCCCTCTGGCTTATGGCCTATGGTCCTGGGTCACAAATGGTCCTGGAGCCATCTCAGGCTCCCAGAATTTCCCTAAACTCTGTCAGAAAGGGAAGGCCACCCAGGAGCCACACCTCCGGTGCTGTCTGTGCCCCTAGTACATTCTTGCTTCTGGTCTATTTCTTTCACAAGCTAGTGGGCTTAATTAAGTTTTGTGAATAAAGGAGTGAAACCAAAGATCATCAGCCACAGCCACAATCCCGTGGGCCACCTTCCCTCCACTCATATTGTTCACCCCATTTTTCTCCAAAACTCTTGGACCTCTTAGGTGGCAGACATAATTATCCAGGTAAGAGCTAATGAGCACTAGAAAGGCTGAGGCAGGAGAATCACTTGAACCTGGGAGGCAGAGGTTGCAGTGAGCTGGGATTGCACCACTGTACTCCAGCTTGGGCAACAGAGTTAGACTCTGTCCACCCCCGCTTTCCCCAAAAAGAGCTAATGATCAAGAAGGGAGATGAGGAACAAGCTCCAGAGGTGTTTATAGAGGTCCATGGAATGGGACAATTGCTAATAACCCTCTTTGAGTTGCTGGATTCAGCACTGCCTGAAATTACAAGCCCTGGCCTTTATAAATTTTTTTTCTTTGGTGTGAGGTAGTTTGAGTTGGGGTTCTAACATTTGAAAAAGTCCCAATTGGTGCACATGGTAGAGTTCCAGTTGCCAGACATGCTTTATGGAGGCTCCTCCTCCTTCACTATGTTTCCTACTCCCCCTGGAATGCCTTTCCTCCCTCGCCTATCTGCCCAGCTCCTAAGACAGAACTCAAATGCCATCTCCTCTGTAATACCTTCCCAAAACTTGCCCTCCCCAGAGGGACTCAGTCCTCTTCTTGCCTTGGCTGGCCTAGCTCTTCTGTGCAGGTCCTTATGATACAATGTCCTGACTGTCTGTTCATTTCTCAGTCTCTTCATAGTCTATGAGCAGCTTGAAGGCAGGGACCAACTCTGTACGAGATCTATGTTCCAACAGCCCAGGGCAGGTCGTGAGCCACCATCTGGGGATGAGCAGATGACCAGGGCCGCTGGACTTACACTCAGCCACCCACTCCAGCCAGGATGAGGGCCTCTCTAGCTAGCAGAGGCTGGAAGTCTGCCCCCTAAACCCCAGAAATGAGCTTCACTCAGCTGTTCTTTCTTTGACTTCTGTATCTTCCTCTTCATGCCCTGGTCTTGTCTTTTGAGCAAAAGAAATTGAAAGTAGATATACTTCTTCTGGACCCAGACACAGAGGGGCTGATCTACTCCACCCTGCTGGGCTTATTGGGAGGGACCGCCTTGAAGAGCAGGAGAGAGTAAGGGGTCAAGCCCAGCCACGGTGCCAGACCTCAGTCTTTCTACTCAAACGTGCTTTAGTTTGGCCTGGTCCTTACCCACAGATGTCAGGGAGGCAGTGGAAACCTTCAAGTGTCGGTGAGAAAGCCTCTTGTGGGGACTGTGAACTCTGAAAGACAGAACAGTCATCTTGTTCAGAAAATCAATCCATGACTTGAAAATAGGCAAAAAGATGCCTGTATATTCTTTCTTTTTTCTTTTCATTTCTTTGTTTTGTTGTGTTTTCTTTTGTTTTTTTGAGACTGAGTTTCACTCTGTTGCCCAGGCTGGAGTGCACAATCTCCGCTAACTGTAGCCTCTGCCTCCTGGGATCAAGTGATTCTCCTGCCTCAGCCTCCTGAGTATTTGGGACTACAGATGTGCGCCAGCACACCGGGCTAATTTTTGTATTTTTAGTAGAGATGGGGTTTCACCATGTTGGCCAGGCTGGTCTCGAACTCCTGACCTCAGATCCTCCCACCTCGGCCTCCCAAAGTGCTGGGATTACAGGCATAAGCCACTGTGCCCAGCTAGATGTCTGTATATTCTTTCCAAGTCACCCTAGAACATCATCTTACAAGCTCCTCGAGGGTTTCTCTGACTGTCAACTTGGGAATGTCTTGGAAATGCAAATTATCAGGCCCGCACTCAGATCAGAAATTCTGGAGGCGGGCCCAGCCAGCTGTGATTTTACAGCTCTCCAGGTGATTCTGATGTGTGCGAAAGTTTTCCAACCAGGGCCCTGAGAGGATGTGACTTTGACTTACTATTTCCTACTCATTAGGTCCCAGACTCTGAGCTAACAACGAACTTGTAAAAACCTCATAAAATGTAAATCATTGTTGTCGACAGAGATGCAGATGGTTTCTGTTTGTGAGAAAAGAAAAAAATACGGTTTCATTGCCTTGTAGAACATTCACCTATTTTATATCTAACTTAGCAGTTTTAGTCCAGCACTTTCCTCCCCACTCATGATTTATGTATATCCATGTCTTGTATCCTCCTTGGAACCATCTTTGTCATCAGGATACTTCTCCTATTAATGAGGTAAGTAAATCTTTGACATATGCTTAGAATATATTTATATGAGAATTCTCCCTTTAACTTTTTGAAAATTATGCTTAGACAACCTCATTCTAGCAAGCCCAGTTCTGTGTGAAACCAAGGCAGAGACATTCCTGTACCTGTGAGCCTATGTCCCTGCCAAGAGGTCACATTCCACACGCTTTGGCCAGGGGCAGGATTCTACATTCAGATACTCACACCTTTCATGTTTGGGTGCAAATAGCTGGGCAGTTATTATGGGAAACTCCCCTGCTATGATTTATGTTTTTCTTAAAGGCTAGCACTTTCCATAGCGGTGGGTTGGGGGGGGTGGGCAAGTTCTTCTGGGGCCCCTGGGCATTAACATTTTAACCTCCACAAGCCCTGCTGGGTTCAATGGGCTGGACCCCTCCCAGAGCCAAAAGGGCCACATCCAGGAAAGGAAAAATCACTTTAGGAGGAAGGTAATGGAAAAATTCCAAGCTCTTGATCCTATTTTTAAAAACTGCTTGGCTATAGTTTAGTCAATAAAATGATATAAGAAGAAAAGATTTATTTAAAAATATAGCTATCTGAGCCTCATGTTCTAGGAAATATTGTTCGTCACAACACAAGGATCAGGCACCTGTACCTGTTGGCCAGGTTTTTGTCCGTTTCTCCTTCTGGTGAAGTGGCATCCCCAGTCAGGACAATCGTGGGGGTTGGACTGCAAGATATTCCTGCGGTAGGAGGATCCTGCGGTTTAGAACAGAAGCACAGAGTTAAGCTTGGGCTGGCGGGAGCTTCCAGGGGCTGGAGCCAGGGCATTTATTCTCACATCATGCTGCTCAGAGCCATCTTGATAAGGCGACAAATGCAGCTTACTTTTTATTTCCCCAGCTCTATTGAGGTATAGTTGACAAATAAAAATTCTATATATTTAAGGCATACAACATGATGTTTTCATTACCTTGATACAATGTTTTGATACAATATGATATATTTAAGGCAGACCGTGTGATGTTTTGATGTGAAATGATTACCACTGTCAGGCTAACTAATATATCCACCAACTCACATAGTTACCTTTGTGTATGGTGGACAATACTTAGCAAATTCCAAGTACACAATACATTATTAACTCTAGTCATCATGCTGTCCATTAGATCCCCAGAACTTATTCACCTCATAACGGAAATAGTAAGCTGAATCCTTTGATCAACATCTCTCCATTTCCCCCACCCCCAGTCACTGGCAACCACCATTCTATTCTCTGTTTCTGCGAGTTTGAACTATTCAGATTCAGAAGTGAGATTATGCAATATTGTCTTTCTGTGCTTGGTTTATTTCACTTTAGCATAATGTCCTCCAGGTTCACCCATGTTGTTGCAGATAGTAGGATTTCCTTCTTTTTAAGGCTGAATATTAGTGTGTGTGTGTGTGTGTGTGTGTATAGGTGTACATAATATTCTATCATGTATGTATTTTTCACATTTTTTAATTCATCTATTGACAGACATTTACATTGATTCCATACCTTGTCTCTTGTGACTAGTGTGCAAATATAGTTTATTTGGATTACTCAAAACAAAAAAGACAGGTAGGTTCTCCTTTACTCCCCAGCAGGCCCTCGCCTGAGCTAAACATGGTCCACTATTCATGCACTAAGATTATGAACACTACAAGCTATCCCTCGTTAGTTGTCACTAGCAATGCAGGAAAAGAATGGTATCAAGTCCTCAGATTGAGGCCAGCCTGGCTGGGGAAGAATTATGGCCCAGAGAAAAGGTAGTGGCACCCACACATCCTTAATGTTTTGTGACAGTCCTACCTTTTGGGTAACTGACATTTCAGTAATTGTAATTTGTTGAAGACTCTCTGGGGGTTTTCTCATAGGTCCCTCCATCAACTTAAGAGGGTGCCTGTCATTTTCCTTCTCCTCCTTCCCACACCCTTGACTGGCATGTGCTGCCACTGCTCCCTCTGTGAGCACCTGACTGCCTTTGCCAAAGGCCTGCCTCCTAGCACCCTAGAGCGTGTGGCCACCACCTCCATTGTTGGTGCTGCCTTCTGCAGCTTCAGAGCAGTGGGTGCCCACTGTCCCTATTGCCACTTTCCTTGGGGGGCCAAATCTTTCTGGAGCCCCTGCACATGAAATGCTTTAACCTCCACTAGCCCCACTGGGGCTGAGCACTGCCAATGGGCTAGAGCCTTTTACAGAACCAGGCTGTGTTCTTGAGCCCTCAATGAGCAGGTGTTAGTTCCCTGCAAGGTAGGGAGGAGGCCCACCCTCCCTCTGACATGCCTTGTTGTGAAATGGGTGCCATACAGTGCCATCTGGACTTCTTAAATCCCACAATTTTTAGTGAACCTGGCTTTTCCCATTTTCATTTTCATCTCTTCCGTCGTTTGGCCCCAAGCATGAGTGGGAGAAGTCTCTGGGTGAGAGTCCTGCCTAGGGAGCACCATGCTGCTTCCCTTGTAGAAAGGATGCTTTTATGTGGAAACCCAGATCCAGATCCTTGAGATATTCGTGGGGCTCTGTGTTCTCATCCGGGAGCCCTTCAGTGCAGGGAGCTACAGTGGCTGAAGGAAAAGGAGACACTCAGAATCTCCTGGGACATGGAAGGGAAGCTTGGGTAGGGACATTGGCTGCGTAGAACCAGTCGGAAGCAGCATGGCCTACTGGAAGAGTTAGACAGACATGGGCTCAAGTTTCAACTACTAGCCGTGTGTCATGAACATGTTATTTAACCTTTCTATGCTCCATGATTATAAAACCTAACTCACAAGGCTAGTGTGAAGATTAAAAATAACATTGATAAGGTACCTACAGCATAATTGATATTTTTATTTATATTATTTATTATTTATTTTTGAGACGGAGTCTCACTCTGTTGCCCAGGCTTTAGTGTAGTGGCACAATCATAGCTCATTGTAGCTTCTGCCTTTTGGACTCAAGGGATTGTCCTGCCTCAGCCTCCTGAGTAATTGGGACTACAGATGTGCACCACCATGCCCAGCTGATTTTAAATTTTTGTTTTTTGTGGAGACAGAGTCTTACTATGTTGGCTAGGCTGGTCTTGAACTCCCAGAATCAAGTGATCTTCCCATGTCTGCCTCTGAAGGCACTGGGATTAAAGGCATGAGGCATAATGCCAGGTCATGATTGATATTTTTAATGTGCTAGGTATCTAGCATATGATTAATATTTTAAATAAATGTTTCTATTACTTCAGATTTCTTTCTTTCTCATTCAACAAAGACTTTTGGTTATCCACCATGTGCCAAAAGCAACTTGAGATATGAAGAGAAGACCCTCAAGGGCTCACAGTCAAGTAAGGGATACAGGGAAGTAACTCATAATAAATATAAGGTAATGAGGGATAGACCACATTCTGTGAAAGTTCAGAGGAAAGAAAAGAAAACTCTTTAGTGAGGGGAGTTGAAGAAGACTCTGTAGAGGAGTGGACATTTGAGCTAGGTCTTGAAGGATGAATAGGAGCTTGCACAACAAAGATGTCAGAGGACAGGATTTGGGCAAAGGGAATAGCATAGCAAAAGGCATTACTGGGAGTCAGGGATTTGCCAGTGTTGCTGGCAGGTGTGATCTCTTGGATGTCAGTTAAGCAATGAGCATCCTCTGAAGCATATTCTGAGCTCAGAGGTGCAAATTAGAGACCCATGTGCCTGTTTGCTATCAGTGTTTACAAGTTTTTTAATTAGTTACCAACGTCCCATAATTGTAAGAATTCACATAAAGGTCTAGATAGCCTGGTTTTCCTTAAACTGAAAGATCAAACAATCTTGGGCCCACATTTCTGCAGAGTAACATGGTTTGAGCTATCCTAAACTGGCTTGCTTCAGTGATTTGTGCTCCCTGGCCCCAAAGGCATCTGAGTCACTGCCCTGTGTCATGTAGTTCTCTTCCTGGCATGATTTTCCAGAGCAAAGGAGGTTTGTGCTTAAAATCTCTCCCACTTACATCATCTGGGCAGCCTCATACCTATCACCACGGGAACACCAATGGAAACTCTGACTGTGCTTATAGCATGTACAGGCTTCTTGCCCTGGATTTATTCTGACTGTGAAATTTTGAGCTCTGAAAGTTGCGTTTTTCATATCTGTCATATTTAGAGAATTTCTTTCTTATATGAGTCCTCTGATGAACAAGAAGAAATGCGTTTTGTCTAACACATCATTTTCACATGCATTCTGTCATATGGTTTCTGCCACCCCTTGTGGTAGGGCTTTACAAATTCCTGGCATGCATTGATGAGAATAGGCTGCATCTATTTAAAGGGGCAGGATGGGCCAAGCATGAGCTAACTTTCATGTTGTATTCTGAAAAAATAATTGTGGTGGTGGTTGTAGAGTTATAGTATGTATCCATTTCCAAGAGTTTCATATATTCCGGCTGCTAAATAAGTAAAATACATATTTTAATTTTTTTTTAGATGCAGTCTCACTCTGTCTCCCAGGCTGGAGAGCAATGGCATAATCTCGGCTCACTGCAACTTCCACCTCCCATGTTTAAGCAATTCTCATGCCTCAGCCTCCCGAGTAGCTGGTGCACCACCATGCCCAGCTAATTTTTGTATTTTTAGTAGAGACAGGGTTTCACCATGTTGGCCAGGCTGATCTCAAACTCCCGGCCTCAAGTGATCTACCCTCCCCCCGGCTTCTCAGAGTGGTGGGATTACAGGTGTGAGCCACCAGGCCTAGCCTTTATTTATTTATTTTTAATCTTATTGACACTATCTCTTTCTCAAAGCAATTTAAAGTAACCAACAATAAAATATAAGATATAAAAACATGACACTATATAAATGAGGGGTGACGGATGATTTGACAAATATAAGAATCCCTAGCAGACAAAGAGAAACTCATGCTCCTAACCATCTATGGTTTGGCACTGAGGTTAAACTATTTGCCCTGAAACCCAATGAAGCCGTGATCCACATGGCCCCAACTCTGAGAAGCCTTGCCTTAAAAAACTTTTCAACAGAAAGAAAACCAACATAGAAGAAACGAAACTTCATTCTTTACCGTCACTTCTCAAAGGACATAAAAGGGGGACAAATCTTAACACCCATCCTCACCTCTCCTCTGCCCTTTTCTCCTTCCTTTGCTTTTCTCATGCCCTGGTCTCTAATGATTCTTTCCCTATTTGCCTCCTGCCCAGATCCTCTATCTCTCTCTCTCCTGCTCCAGCCTTTACACCCCCAGCTCCATCCAGTTATTTATTGTGCAGATGGTCTTCATTTCTTCATATGATTGACTCACAAACATTTACTAAAGAGTCTTGCAGAGGGAAGATCTTCCTGGAGAAGAAAGGGGCACTGGGCTGGCAATGATCAGACTCTGTTTGGTCCAAGAAAGGGATGTCGTCTGTGAATACTCCCACATTATTGCACCTTATTCTGTCCATTCATCTGGCAAACATTTATTGAATGCCTATTGTGGCCAGGGTCTGTGCTAGGGTCTGGGAAGACAAAGGTGAACCGGGCAGGCCTCTGCAATGCTTCCTATTGATTAGCATGATGGAACGGGGAGAGGAGGGGAAGTAACCTCCACTGCTATAACTCATAGCATCCTCAGTGTTGAAACCTACCAGGTAAATGTGTACAAGGCACTGATGTGAGCTGCCTTCTGATAGGAGCTTTCTCTGCTTGCTGGTTAATGGCCACTTGAAGCAAAGCTCTCCTGACTGCAGGTACGTCACTGGGAGGAGGGCTGGGGCAGAGGTGCCAACACAAAAAGGCAGAAACAAGATACGTGTGGCAAGTGCCAAGCATGTAACCGCAGACACTCACAATTCCAAGTGGCTTACAAACCAGGAGGCATGAAGCGATCAGGGGGAAATCCTCTAATCCCTTGATGGAACATCCTGGAAGGCTCTTCACTCTGGCCTTCTAATGTGTGCAAAATACACAAGTCATAAAATCGTAGTGTTCTTTCCCTCATCAGCTCACAGAATGGTTGAGCAAGCTCTGGGCGACTTCTCGTTTTCTGCAAAACTGTTTTTGTGGGAATGTTCAGGTCTTGTGCAGGCTGTTCTTCACTCTAGCAGGGACTGGGGAGATAGTATCCAGGAGAGAGAGAGCATGGGAAGAGTCCAGGGGCCCTCTGCGGTGAATTCTGCCATATTTAACGCAGTGCACATATGCATCCCCGCTTCTATTCTGAGCTGCCAAACCCAAGGCAGGCCTCAGAAAGCTTGGGAGAGCTGTGAGTCAGATCAAATATCATTGGCCAGGTAACTTACTGGCTTAGGGGCTTCAGAGCCTCAGGCTCAGAAGCTACACTACCTTATGATACACTTTTTAGCTGTGTAACCTTGGGCAAGTTACCTTACCTCTCTGTGCCTCAGTTACCTCATCTGTAATGTAACTATCTCACAGAGTAGTTATAAGAATTAAACAGGTTGATATAGAAATAGGATTTCTGGATGAAGCACAGGATGCCCCAGTTATATTTTAATTTCAAATGTACAACAAATACTTTTTTAGTATAAGTATGTCTCAAATATTCCATGGATATAACAGTATTCTCTCTCTCTCTCTCTCTCTCTCTCTCTCTCTCTCTCTCTCTCTCTGTCTGTCTCTCTCTCTCTCTCTGGAGACTAAGTCTTGCTACGTGCCCAGGCTAGTCTCAAACTTCTGGGCTCAAGTGATCCTCTCACCTGAGTATCTGGGACTGCAGGCATGAGCCACCATGTGCAGCATATAATCTTATTTTTCATTTGCCAAATCTGGCAGCCCTAGATGGAAAGTCTGTGGAAGGGCACGTGGCACTGATCAAATGCTCACTAAGCATTTATGTTATGTTCCCTTATTATTCCCTTTAAGATTGAATTAATGACTTTGGCATTTGGTTTTGAGCAGACTGCTGCTCTTAGTTCTGGGTCTCATCAATCATTTGGAGTTAAATTGGGAGGAGTTAACCTGTGATCACGGTGCAATGGAGCATCTGGCCACACAAGCCCAAGTTATCAATGACCCACTTCCAAGGCCACCTTCACCCAGCTTCACTCCCTCTCTCACCCTCTGCTTCTCAAACCAACCAATGCCCTGTGGGGGTTACAGACATGGAAGCTTGGAAACAAAGGTGGCCAGAGGGAAGTGGCAGTTACTCAGTGTCCCAGACCCTCCTCGTGTTTTCCTCCCTGAATCCTCCCAGAAATTCAGTGAGTAAACCTCAGGACACTGTCTACAAATTGGGGGTGATAATACCTCCCAAACTCATAGAGCTGTGAAGAGGAAATGAGAAGATGAAAGTGAAGGCCACAGCATGGAGTAGAAGATTTTAAATTTCTTTTTTCTCTTCCGCTTTTCTATTTTGATTCCTACTGTATCAATGCAAAAACTGACTTGTCCAGGGCTGTGCCACTGGTAAACAGTGGAAGTGACTGAACACACGCTGTGTCCTTCCCACTACACCATGCTGCTCTTACAGCTGCATCCCCAGTCTCTGGTCTCACCTCCCCTGGTTCCTGCTTCTGACACCCCCTCTTATTCTTCCAAGCTGCACTCTCCTTTGCAGAAGATACGTGTTCCTCCAGGAAGCCCTCAAACCAGCATGAGGTTGAGCACACAGCTGGAGAAAAGACAGCAGGGGCAGAGGATGCCCTTGGCTCACTGCCCTTCTCACTCATCCATGGGCCCAGCCTCCCTGAGGGTCCATATCTCTTTGCTGGAATCAGTTAAGCACTGCGGGCTGGATCATCTCCCAGCAAGCTCATCCTCTAATAAGCCAGCAGGCCACATTTTGTTCTCCTTAAATAAATCTTATAGAAACATTTAAATGTTTATTTCACTCATAAATTCCCAGGAGTGCACAAAAGCTTTCCTATCCGCCTGGGCACAGGGATAAATATAGGCCAGTGTCATAGATGGGAATATTAGCTTCCTTTCCCCAGAGTCACATGGCTAGGCCTGGGCTAGGAAACTCTAAGCTCCAGCCCCAGCTCCAGCCCACTCCAGCTCAGACAGGGGTGGGGAGTTTAGATCCTGTAGTTGGGCACTGGCAGACAGCCTGGGAGAGGAGGACCCTGTTGGAAGGCAACATGGGCTAGTGAAGAAGTCAGGTAGGCCTAGAACAGAATCTAACCTGGGTGACCTTGGGCAAATACTAAACTTCTCTGACTTTCATGATCTAAAACGTGATATAGAGCTAATAATCACCATTCTCTAGGCTTGTTTTAAGTATTAAATGAGAGAAAGCAATAATAATGACAACAGTGAAGGTGGTGGTGGTGGGTGGGCACTGTGAGACTCTATCCCCAGATCCTTGTCTTATAGTCTGGAGGGTAAACAGGGACCGCCTTGGTAGAGAGGAGTTCCAGCAGCAAAAGCAGCCAGTGCTCTCACAACAGGATAAAAGGACTCTCTGGGGACTTGAAAGAAAATGATTATCCCAGCGGCAAGTCCTAGGGGCCAGGAGAGAGCAGAAGTGCCTCTGCTGAGGTCTGCTGGGCATGGGGCTCCTCCCTGCCAAGCACTGAGGGCCAGTTCCCTGGCTCCCCGAAGGCTCCCCAGTGTCTGCCGTATAGGCCCTCCCTTGCACCGAGGTGCAAGGGAGGGCCTGCCCTGCCTCTGGTGGATCCTCTTTCCTGCCATTGTCTATTTATTTCTAGGAGTCAGGGATAAAGAACACTTACCTTGTTCATCACGGTTTTTACTCTGATGCCAACAGACTTTGGGGTGTGGAAAAGCACACAATATGTGTTAGCTTTGTTCCAAGGAGAGTAGTAACTCAATTAGTCATTCATCCATCATATCTTCTATCCTCCCTTCCTAACACTAGTCTACCCTCCATTTCTTCTGCCCTTTAATGCAGTTATTTAATCATCTGGCCAGCCAATTATCTACCCAACCTAGCACAACACAATCAAGCATCCATCCATATTTCCTTCCATCTCTTCATCCATCCTTCCATCCATCTATCTACCCATCCACCTTTCCATCCATCCATCCATCCATCTATCCATCCACCCATCCATCTTTCCATCCATCTATCCATCCATCCATCCATCCATCTTTCCATCCATCCATCCACTCATCCACCTTTCCCTCCCTCCCTCCCTCCCTCCCTCCCTTCCTAAGCTCCTACTGCATGCTGGAGCCTATGCTTATGGGTAGAGATACACATGTGAAAGGCACAGCCCAAGGAGCTCACACATAATCTGATAGGGGAGACAGAGAAACAACAGCAATCTGTTTCATTGCTCACAATAGGAACTAAGGGAAAATAATTGTAATATGCATTTCTGACTGTCTGCAACCATCAACATTTCTAAAACACTTTCTGCCTTGTTTTAGGCATTTCCACAGCTAAATTCTCACAGCTCCCAGAACCACTAGAGGCTAGCCTGGTGGAACTGTCCTCTTGGGCTCTTTTTTATAAGGATGGAGCATCAAGCACCTGCTTCCCATGTCTGGGGCCTCTGGTGTCTAGGACATTGACTTTAGAGCTAGCTAGGGCCAGGAAAGGAGGGAAAACCTGGCAGGATCACATCGGTGGAAAACTTGAGTTTGAATCTCCGTTTGACCACAGCACAACTAGGTGACCTTTGACAATTAGATACATTCTCAGAGACTCCATTTCTTCCTTTATACAATAGAGATAATATCAACTTTGGAAGTATTAGACCACATAGCAGGTGCCCAGTAGTTGCTACCAATATCTTGTATGCCAGATACTAATATTTTACTAATTTATTTTAAATTATTTTATTGAAGGCCTTAATTGAGGGTGTTCTTGCAAAGGATGTGATGAGATAAGTGGAAACGAATTCAGAGAAGATGAATTCAAAATCTTTAATGGGAGCATCCAAGTACTTCCTGGTTTCTGGTGATTACAGTGACTTTACCTGCCTCAGTTTTCTCATCTATAAAATGGGATACCAATCATGCCTGTGTCTTTCAGTTGTTGTGAGGTTGCTATGTGTAAAGTGCCTAGAGCAGTGCCTGGCACATGGGAGGCACCATTATGAGGGTTCTCCCTGGGGGAGCGGGGGGGCAGGGGGATCACCACTCGACACAGTCCTGACCAGGTTTCAAGTGCTTTACATGCTTTATCTGTTTCCTCCTTGTGTCATTCCTGATGGAGAATTGATCCTTTGGATCATAAGCCTTTTCTCCAGTAGGGGAGCACACAGTTACCAAGGAGTTTCCAGGGAGGTATAGGCAGAACCTTTCTGTTGGCCAGTGAGGATAAGGCTTGAACAGCCAAAGGGAGTCAAATGAATAGAGAAGCTGGCAATCCGCCATCAGCAGTAAAGTATATGGTAAACTCGAGATACTCCCATAGACAACACAGAGCAAGGCTCCTCCAGGTCCTGATGGGAGAAGACCATGGAGGAACACAAAGCAAATCGGATCTGAGAGAACTGGCATTCGGCTGTAAACCTGCCAGGAAGCGAGCTACCTGAGAGCAGGACCTTGGTTAGTTAACGCTCCACAAACATTTATTGAGCAAATTCAATAAACATTGACTGAGTAAATGTACTTCAATTCCTCGATTCCATATTTACTGAGTGCCTACCATGTGTAGGTGAATAGTCATCCCTTGCCTCTGCGCTCAAACTCAGTGCACATAATGGGATATTTTTGGAATAGAAAGAAGAAAACAAATTAATTATAGCCCATTTCCTTAGCTTACAGCCATGAGACAGTGGAATCCAGGCCTTGCTATTTCCTTATTATGGGATTTTTCAACAAGTGGCTTGACCTTTCCAAGCCTTAGTGTCCTGATCTGTGAAATGTGCATAGTCATCACTACCATGTATGAGCATTCTGAAGGTTAAATGAGATTATGAGTATAAAGAATTCAGCCTAGAAAACACTAGGAGCCTGTGTGTTAGTTTCTTTCACTTCGTTTGGGTAGGATATCTAACTGCTCTAAATTCACACCTTCATGGGGGTGACTCTGCTCCATCTACCTCACAGTGGTTTTGAAGGTTCACTTGCAATGACACATGTGGAAACTTTTTGCAAACCATTTTGTGCTGTAGGGACTGAGTGCCTGCTGTGAGCTAAGTACTTTGCTTACCACTTTATATATCTTCTTCTGGTAATTAAACTCAAGCTGCCTGGGTTTGAATTTAGCTTCAGTTATTTCCTTAGCCATGTTACCAACTGCACATTACTTTTCTGTGCTTAAATTCTTTATATGTTAGTGAGAATATGAATAGTATTCCCAGGAATATTGTGAGAATTAAATGAGATAATATAAAATATGAAACAAGCCTAATACAGTGTCTGGCACATAGTAAGTACTTCATAAAGGTTAGCTGTGGTTAGTGGCTATTCCTGTAACTCTTAGTTTCTAGATGAGGTAACTGGAGCAAGATAAATCACTTTTCCAGGGTAGCAGTCAAGGATGTGAAGCCCAAGTTCTTCCTGCTCTGCCAAGCTGTTTATACCTTACATTCCTCTAAGCCTTTTCCATATCGTCTGGAATTCCTTGGCTACTTGGGGAATCCTGCTTGGTCATCCTCCTCTTCTAAAACAGGTTGGCTCTGAGCCCAGTCCACTGACTGAGGGTGTAAGCCAGGATAGGCCTCTACAAAACTTGTTCATGGTTTTTACTCTGATGCCAGCAGACTTTGGGGTGTGGAAAAGCACACAATATGTGTTAGCTTTGTTCCAAGGAGAGTAACTCAGTCATTCATCCATCATATCTTCTATCCTCCCTTCCTTCCTCCCTTCCTAACACTAGTCCACCCTCCCTTTCTTCTGCCCTTTAATGCAGTCATTTAATCATCTAGCCAGCCAATTATCTACCCAACCCCAGATTTGTTATGGTGACACTTAACATCAGTCCCCTTGTCTAAGCCAAAAGTGGAGGGGGGGCCAGCAGTTCCATGACCAGAGGTTCTAGGTACTCCACAAGCAGATCCCTTCCGATAAGGGCCACACAAACAGGGCTACTTCTCCAGAGCACATTCCAACTTCATTTCAGTTACTTAAAAATCAGGGGAGGGGATGGGCACAGATGCCACTTGCCAGTGGAGTGCTGCAATGACCTTAAGCCACAAGAGCTACTGCATAAAAGGGCTGAGCATCCTTGTCTCCCTAGAGCATTGACGAATGAAACACAAAGTAGATGCTTGGGGAGACCCAGAGTGCCTCATTATGTGGCCTAAACCAGGCAATAGCATGGTGGCCTGTGTTTCCAGGAGTCAGTGTGCCCTTCCCCTTCCTCAATGTGTCCATGCTCCTTCCTCATTCTCCTTCAGCCAAGCCATCAGACAGCCCACTCAAGTTAAATTTGGGCTGCTTGATTACCTGGCTGAAGTGGAATGAGGAAGGAGCATAGACAGGCATGTGACAAAGCTATGTTTGCTGGCCCCATGAGCATGTGCTCCCGAAGGGCTGGCAGAAAGGGCTTGGTGGTGCTTTGGCATTTCCCCTGACAGCGAGCTCTGAAGTTGGCCCCTCTGAAATGAGTGTCTTTGGGAACAGAGGACAACATAATGTTGGCCCAGGTCCCAGAGCTCTCATAGAGGACCTGGGGGCAGTCAACAGTGCTCAGTGCAGGGTATGGACTAAGCATGGGCTCTGGGCTCAGGTTCTGGGCCTGCCACTTATGATCTGTGTGACCTTGGAGGAAGGTAGCTAACTTCTCTGTGCCTCAGTTTCCTCAGCTATGAAATGGGAATGATAATAATACCTACATTAAGGCTAATTATAGGTCAAATGAATTAATATGGTAGATGAATAACTGGCATAGGGTTAGCTATTATTATTAGCTGGCTTTGTGTGCAATGGAGGTAGGGGAGCAGGGGGAGGTGGTAGCTGGAGTGCTAGAACAAGTGATATGAAGGGGCAAAGTCTGCTTATGAGTTCACACTGACCTGCTTCTGGGGGCTTCTAAAACCCTTTGGAGGAGTTTTTCGGGTAGAAGCTAGAGCCAGTGAAAACTGGGCTCTTACAGCTAATGTGAGCCTCCTTGTACCCTCGGGATTGCAAGGCAATTCTGAGGATGCTGCACTGTTCATGTGAGTCAGCTTCCTCCTGTGGCTTCTGGTCACAGCCCAGGAGCTCATCCAGGCCTGGGTAAGACTGCATCTGGATCCTCGGGCCAGGTCTGGGGCCCTACAATGAGGGGGAGATGGGCTGGTATGTGTCCTGAGTGGAGGTTAGGAAGGCTCTGAACACTGTCATGGGAGCAAAGACCAAAGAAACTAGAGAAAAAGAGACTCCAGGAAGACCCAGAACTGCCTTCTTACAACTGCAGAATTCACCCCACAAAGCTGTATGGAGGGCAGAACCGAGGGAGAGTCCTGGGAGAGGCAGTCTAGCTTGACCAGGACAGAGCTGGCCAACCAGGGCACAGGCTTCCTTGGGAGGTGGTGAGCTTTTTATTACAGAAATATTCCTGTAGAGTCCTAGGCCAGGCGTGGTGGCTCACACCTGTAATCCCAGCACTTTGGGAGGCTGAGGTGGGCAGATCACTTGAGGCGAGGAGTTTGAGACCAGCCTGGCTGACATGGTAAAAGCCCATCTCTACCAAAAATACAAAAATTAGGCAGGCGTGGTGGCACAGGCCAGTAGTCCCAGCTACTCAGGATGCTGAGGCACGAGAATCATTTAACCTAGGAGACGGAGGATGCAGTGAGCTAAGATCACACCACTGCACTCCAGCCTGGGCAACAGAGTGAGACTTCATCTCAAAAATAAAAAGAAATATTCCTATAGATTCCTAAGACCTACCTCAAGAGATTCCAATTCAGTAGGTCTTGGATGGCTGAGGAATCTGGTGTTCCAAAAATTTCTAGGATGACTGAATGGGGCTCACATTATGGAGAGCTTTGCCTTTCTGGGAAGAGCTTAGATGTGACCTGGGATTCTTTTAGCGCTGGCAGTTTGTCATTCTGTGGTCCGCTAAGGTCCCAGACTTGTGTCCTGACAGTGTCTATTGCTGGCAGAACCCCTTGGCTCCAAACTCTTCCTTTTAAGTCTCTCCCTATTGAAGGGCCAATGCAGAAAACCCCACTCAGGACATAGCCTTGCAGAGTACGTTGCTGGGAGGCTTTTGTGTGTGTGTGCCTGTGTGATATTTGATTGCAGCTTCTGGTTAAGGACCTGAACGTGTGTCTGTCTGTGCGTGCGTGTGTATCTATGTGTGTGTATATGTAGAAAAAGAAACAGGATCTAGTCCTACAGATTTTGTGTTTGAGTATGAGAAGGCCTCAGCTAGTGCTCATGCCAGTGATGGGAAACAGGGGCTGGGACCTGAGGAATCAGAACTAGGGCTGGACCCCAGGGAGCTGTAAACTCAGGATGCTCTGTTCTTTGCTTGCTTCACAGAGTGGGAATTCAGACAGGATTGGGACTTCCAGCCGAGTCATCCTGGCCAGGCACGCTTCCTTGGCTGCCTGGCTTCAGATGCTCCCAGGGACTCAGGCTCCTGCTCCCTGAAGGCTCCAGGCTAGCTGCTAAGGCCTGACCCTCCCAAGGCTGTGGCTACCTGAGAAACCCAATATGCATTGTCTGGTGAGTGCAATAATGGGAGAAGCACTTTACCCATCATGCCTGGTTGCCTTCTGAAAAGCTTTAAGATGCCTACGGCGTGGCAGTAAGGAAAGAGGGTAAAAGAAAGTTAAGTTTGATGTGGCCTCTGGTTGGGGGCTCTAAACTGCCCCAGCGTCATGGTCCCTCAGGCTATCAAAGGCTCTTGAGGGCTGGGTTGAACATGCAGGGTCTAGGAGGCAGCAACACCCTTGTATTGGGTGACACATAAGAACCCAGAAGCACAGCAAAGTTAACAGACTTGTTCTCAAAGTTCCTTGGCCAAGACAAAGTTTCTTGACCAGAATGTAGAGGAGCTGGGATTGAAGCCCAGCTTGGTATGACTGCACTGTTTATATTCTTAAATCCTGTGCTATATGAACTCCCTGACAGGACCTGGGCCTCCTGGCTCCCAGCTCCTGTGAATTCCTGTTGGCCCTCCTAACCATCGTGGCTTCCAAATGCACATAGGTACAGCACCATTAGGTTGGTGTGGTCGTGTTTCTAGAGGTTGCCACATGAGGAGAGGGTTCCATGAGCTTGCCTGCCACAAAGTTGAGTGTAAGGGAGCTAGCCAGTGATTGGCCAGTGGGAGCTCCAAATTGCAGTTCCCCATGAGTTCAGCCTCCCTGTGACCCTGAGCCAGAACCAACTCTTATTAAATAAGAGACAGTCTCTGAAGGCCCTTCAAGGGCCATGATTCTCTGTGCTCCTGGGAAATGAAGACTATAAAGAGGATGTTTGCAGGTGCTGAGAGCTGCTGCATTATTGGAGCCCAGCAGAAGTACCCATGAGGGAAGAATGCATGAGTGAACATTATTTTTGCAAATGGGTAGATTCTTAGTGAGTGTTTCCATGTTATGATTACATTTGTTTTCTTACACATTACAATGCTAGGAACTTAAATAACAAACACTTTAAAAAGAATGGCCCTTTGTAGCTCCATATCCCAAACTCATGGGATTGAGATGCTGTAGAGCTTGGCAGTCTTGTGGGTGGGGAGATGCCCTCCCCTTGAATGTATAAGTGACAGGTGTTTACATTGTCTGGTTTTGTGTTTCCTGAGGATATGCTTTGAGAGAACTTTCAATTATAATTAAAGGTTTGTAAACAGGAGGAAGTTAACTCAGTATAAAAGCCCATCTTCACTGACAGCGGAGTTGTATCTTTGCTGCTTTTTTATTATCTTATATTTTAGGACTGCTTTTATTCTTGGGGCAGCTGTTTGAGGAAGTTACCCAGGATTTAGGAGATAGATTTTGCCTGAGAATCTGATTCAAGGGCACAACCATTGCTAATGAAGTAGAAAGGCCCATTTGCAGAGGAGTCCAGGGCAAGGAAGTAGAGATGCTAAGGACAGAGGGCCTAAGACAGTCAAGGCCTGAGGGTCTGGAAGCAGTCGCATTTGAATGCAGTTGTGAGTGTTTTATCAGTCCTTTCCTTAATCCCCAAGCTTTCAGAACTTGGCAGCCTCAGCAGCAGGACCCACTGTTTCCCAGAATGGGGGCCTAGACTTGATAAAACCCTGGGCTGAGGAGCTGGGGGCTTGGCCCACCATCACTTAGACATTCAAGGGAAGGGCAACCCTCCCCCCTCCGCCACACACACACCCCTAAGGCTGCTGAGTTCTGCAACATCTCAGTCCCAGGAGTTTGGGATGTGGAGATACAAAGGGCCATTCTTTTCTAAGTATTTACTAAGTTCCCACAGTTGTGATGTGTCAGAAAACAAATGTCATCATAACATGAAAATATTCACTAAGAATCTGCCCATTTGTAAGAATGAGGCTCACTCATAGATTCTTCCCTCACTTCACAAGTGTCTCTCCCATCTGGCCCAGGTGAGTTTGAACAACTGTCCAATATAACAGGACAATACCATTTTAGAGCAAATCAACCGCAAAGTTCATGAAGTCAAAGAAAGCAGTGATGGGGAATTTCACATGCAAGGTCTTCGACCAAGGAGGTCAGATAGAGCTAAGCAGTTAAACAAAGAAAACACCATGAGCACGATGCCCAGATAGGTTCCTCAAGAGGGAATCATTTGAATATTGAGGGATTAAAAGAGATCCTTAGGAAAATGGATGAAGCCCTTACGTATTAAACAGAGTCTCTTAATTAGGTGCTGTAAAGTAAAATGTAAAGAACGTGTTATTATGTGAACAGATCATTTTGCTGGTATAATGAATGTACCCACACCAAAATCAACATTTTATTCTTTGTTCAATCTAAAAATTAGCACGTAACCTATATTTTGTAATCTGTATAGCTAAACATAAATGCCTCATCTGTACAATAAAAATCTCAATGTACCTTTAAATTAACTTGCTTTCCTCATTGCCTTTCTATAATAGAATTTCACTGAAAACCTTTTTTGCTATTTACTATACAATTTGGATTTTCATTTTAAGTGGATTTACTTTAAATTTTTAAGGGGCCTTTTCTAGTGCCCCCGCCCCTGACATATGAGGATCTCGGGGCTAATGGTTCTCATCTAAGTCTTTCTCCAGTTCAGAGGGAGCCTGTGTGGTCTGTGGTTTGACTTCTGAGGCCTCAGTCAGACACAGCCTACATGGTTGGTTCTACACCCAGAATATTTGGGGCCTCGGTCAATTCAAACCAAATCAGAGTAACTGATTCCCCAGCATGGAAGCCACACACCTTCTCCAGGTACCCACTGCAACCTGCACGAGCTGTCAGCAAACCCTCTGGCCAGCCTAGGGACTGTGACCTCAGCCCAGGGCACTTGACTTGGCCCCCAGCCAGGCTAGCTGAGGGCAGGGAGGGGGCACTTACTTGGCCGGCAGGGCTCTGGGCTGTCTGTGGCTCTCCGGGGGGCTCCTCGTCCTCGGGAATGTGGGGCATGGCAGCCTCCTGCTGGGAGTGGCCACGTGTGCCCGGAACCTCCGCTGTGTCAGCCCCAAAGATGCTCCAAGAGGCCTGGGCTCCACAGGCTGGGGAGACGCCAAAAGGACAAGTCAAATCCATTCCCACCCCTGTCCCAAGCTAGGTTCCGTTTCCCGGAGCCACAAGCCACAGTGAGAGCCGGCTTGAGTTTGCATCAACACCGGAGGTCAAACCAGGCTAGTAGAGGGCATTTGGAATTTCATTTCCTCCGGCTCTCTGGCTTTGTTTACAAAGTCAGAGGTGACCTTAGAGATTTTGCATCTAATTTGGTCTTTACAGTAAACACAGCTATCCCAGAAGGGAGAAAAGTGCTTCAAACCCCTCAAAACTGTAGCTAATGGAAGATACCCAACTGAGATCGGATTGGCATTTGTTTACCACTTACTGACCACCTACTGGGTACCGGGCCCTGTCCTAGGCTCATCACTATCATTCAATTGAACCCTCAGGATGACCTCTGATGTGAGCATTAATATTCCTGTTTTACTGATGAGAGAACTGCCACAGAGAGTGAAAGTGACTTGCCCCCAGTTATACAGAGAACCAAGAATTTAAACCCAGATCTTCCTGATTTTGAGGCTGGGGCTCTTTCTGCTATACCACACAGCATTCCTCGGCCACATGGATGGGGAGTAAAGGGTGCTGTTTCTTGACTTCCTCCTTGACACCACCCTTCATGCTCTTCTGACCCTCGGCGCAGGCTCTCTTACTTGAGTTCAGCCCTCGTGGGGCCTGTACCAGCCCTGCAGAAACCTGGAGGCTCAGGCAGGGTGAATTCCGTGTGCCCTGTGCCCAACCCCAGCAACCTTAGGTTGCCTCCCAGAAGCTAGACTACCCTCTCCCCATGGTGTAGCAGCCTGGGGGCACTGGGGTCCCAAAGCTGATTGGGACTGCAATCAGCATAATCTCATCCACCTCCCACAGTGATTGGCTCAGGGATGGACAATGGACCCAGCCTACATGGATGAGCATACAGTAATGTTCTGGGACTAGATGCTCTCTCCTGCTCTGAGGGGTGGAGTGTGAAGAGGTGAGACCTGGTGCTATGGACACTATTTTGCTTCCATGAGGAAAGCCAGACAGAATATAACTGACACACACAGAGGAGGGCAGAGCTAAGGGACCTGCAGAGAAACAGAATTGGAGCTCTGATCAAAGTGTACCTGAAGCCTGAACACTCTGGATTAGCCAGTTACACGAACAATTAAGCCTCTTGGTGTTGAAATCACTTTATGTTGGGTTTTTGTTACTCGTAACTGAAAACATACTCACTGTTCCTTCATGCTTCTTGTCTGTCAAGATGCCTAAGAGTATGATCCTGCCAATGGATCTTGAGCCAATGGGCCTAGCTCCTCTGCTTCCTCTTAGAACAGGAGTCTAGCAACACCAGGTCTCCACAGGGAAAGGCAGAATAGCAATGTAGAAAGAACACAGGCATTGGAACCAGATATGTGAGTGTGAGTCCTCTATACCACTCACTGGCTATGTGGCCTTGGAAAGTTGGCTTCATCTCTGAGTCCCAGTTTTCTTGTCAAAACAGAGATAGGAATGCCCCCCAAGCAGGATGTTCCAAGGACAAAACATACTCAGTTCAGTGTAGGTTCCCAAAGAGGCCACCTGCAGGGATTCTCGCAGCCCAGGAAGCTTGGCCAGAGCTCCAAGGGCTCTGCCTGGCCTCTCCCCATTTTTAAACTCCCTTCTTCTTCTCTTAGTGGGGTGGGTGATACTTTCAGGGATCTGCAGAACTAACAACTTGGCCTGGTTCTACAACATTTAGAGATTCCCTGAAGGAGCTGCTCCACTGGACAGAGGTTAAGGCCACCACACAGATAACGTAGGTGACTTTTGGCTGACGGGACACATGGTGGGTGGGGGTAGGGATAAAGGACACTGTCATTTACTGAGCACCAACTGTGTTCCAGGTCCTCTGGGAGGTACTGCTAACTGCTGGAGGTTGTAGGAGGAAGAGCCCGAAAGCCCTGCCACCTCCCATAACACTTGGTGTTCTTCCTGTCCTGCAGAAAGAGCTCAGAAAGGCCCTAGAGCCAAAGTGCTGCAGAACAGGCCCAGGCTGGCATGAGCCTAGCACTGACCGGCCCCCGAATCCCCACTAGCTAACACACATACCTCTAGACTCCTGGACTGAGCTCCTTAAGATAGGCGAGGTGTCAGATTCTTCCTAGATACCCAAAAGATTCAGCAAAGAATGATTGTCGATTTATGTTTAAAGAACTAGGGACTTTTAGTCCCAGAATTGGTCAAGGTGACCACCATCTTGACTGTCTCTGCAATGAACAAGTTAGGCCATCAGCTCTGGAACAGTTAGGGTGACCCCTACTGGTCGCCTCAAGAAATCTCATCTCAGGTAGAGCATCCATTTTCACTGCCAACACTTTACACCTACTCTACCAGGCCTGTGCCGGGGCTGGTGACATAAAGAGGATGATCTTGGCCCTCAAGGAACACAGTGTCCAGTGGTAGGAGATGCTGGAGAACAGTATAATGGGGTTAATATTTTGAAAGTGAGAAGTTGCAGGACCCCAGAAAAGGGTTCCCTAACTATGGAAATTGGGACAGTGGGACATGATTTTAGCAAAGATTCACATTCGAACTAATGTTTGAGCTGAGCCGTGAACACAAATGCTGAATGTAATTTCTTGGAACAGATTAGCTGGGTGTCTAGTGGGGAAGATTAGACAAGATGGAGAGAAGCCATACTGGACAGATTTCACCTGGCTCTTGGGAATGAGAGCTGTGGGGCCAGGGCATGCTAGCTTTTTCCATGCCAAATTCTTACTGTATGAGTAAACTGAGCATCAGGTTCACCCGAAGGTGAGCTCCGTGGTTAATTCCTGTCATCTGTACTTGGATTTCAGCAGCAGTGGCATCAGTGGCGCTGGGTAAAGCATATGATAACAGGGATCGAGGGCAACAAAAGAGTAGCCACCAACACCATTTCTGCCAAAGGAAGTTGGCCACATCTCCTAGGAAACCTGTTAAAATTATGTGTGATATATATATAGGTCTAGGCTGTCTTAACAGGGGTATGGTTTGTAAAACATGGGAGGTGACTATTCCACTTCTTCTGTCTTAATCTACACAAAGTGTATTGTGCTCTGCCTGTTAAGAAGGATTTAGACAAATTGGGACATGTTTAGAAAACGGGAAACAGGAAACTAGAAGAACAAGAATTTTTCTCTAAAGAACTAGAGAACTTGAGCCTGGAGAAGAGGAAGTGCAGGGAGAAATTAAAATCTCTTCTCAGATGTTTGAAAAGTATTCATGTGGTTCTACTGTCCCCAAAGGATAGATGCCATGACTAATGACTGAAAGGTCAGGTGAAGGCAAGGGCCACCTTCTAGTGGTTGGAATCACCTAAAGATGAAACAGGCTGCTCTTTAGGTGGCAAGTTCACCATTCCTTGGAGGTTCTGTTAAAGGCTGGGACTAGGGTCACAGGATTCCTAACCAATTCAGGGGCCTTTTCTAACTCTGGGAGTCCCTGAAATCCTGGACTCTTTTTAGCTACAACAAACCGAAAGACCTGACGATTCCATCCCAGGATTTTGGGATTATGGTCTTCTGAAGTCTCATGAGAAATAACCCATTTTCAAACCCTCCACTTTCTATCCTCCATCTCCTTCTCTTCCAAACAGAGTTTAACTCAGTCCCTGTGACAGAAAGCAAAATAGAACAAATGAATTAAGCTAGATGTCAGCTGCCACAGCATAAAGATAGAGTGGATGCTGGCTGAGGCCCCAACCTTGGCAAAATGGAACCCCAGGCTCCTCAGGGGTAGCCCCAGCAGCCCCGCCTGCTGGGGCCATTCCCACGCTGCTACTGCCCTGTTTGCTGTCTCTCCCATCCATTATTATAAGCTCACTGCTTAAAATAGAAAGGTAAAAGCAGAGTCCCTCCCCCAGGGTGACATCTGGGTTCCGCTGGAGCTTGTGGGCATGCGGACCTCACATCCATCACAGCAAAGTTTAGAATATAATCTCCAGGAAGTGGTGATCTAGAGCACCAGCCCATAAAAGGAAAAAATATTTAGTAATGTTTGGTCTCCAAGCCGTTCCTTCTTTAACCCATTTTCAGGGCCCTTCTTGCTGCCTCTCCAGTCTGGTTAGGAAAGGGTTAGGTGGGTCAGTGCCAAGAGCTAATCAGCTCTTTTGACTCTATTCATTCTGCCCCCAGCCAGTGCCTAAGTAAAACCTGACCCATTTTACAGGCAGGGAAACTGAGATGCAGAGATGGAAACAACTTGACTGGCTCAGCTAACTTTGTATCTGGTGCAAATTTTCCAAGAGTCTCTTCTGGGATAACTATCCAATCATTCGTGCAACTGAAGAGGCTAGAAGTTCCTAAACCATATTTAAATATTTTATCTGCCCCTGCTCACGAAAGGAAACAAACTAATATACTTTTGTTCATGCTTTAATTCTTCAGATATTTCTAAGTCACCTACTGAGCATCAGACACTATGCTAGATGTATTTCTTTATTTTTTATTATTATTTTTTAAATATATTTTATTGCATTTTAGGTTTTGGGGTACATGTGGAGATGTATTTCAAATGCTATATTGTTTAACCCCCATTAGATGCGTTTTATTATTTCCATTCAACCTAGTAAGGATCTAGGGCTCAGGTTCCACAACTTGGTTAATATCACACAGCTAGTAAGTAGCTGGTGAAGGGTTATAATCCAGGCTAGTGTGACTCCTAGGCCCATTGTCTTTCCTCTCTTCCATTCTGGCTTCTTCACCAGCAGTTCTGCTTGAGTGCAGCAGAAAAGCCTAGCAGGGGGCCCCCTGCCTCCAAGGGGAGAACTGGAGTGAGTACTCTCAGTGAGGCTAAGGATGGTGGGAGGCAGAGGGGAGGAAGCAGTACCTACACTTTGGTTGTCAGGTCAGGGGTCTTATGAGGGCTTAAGAGTGGCCCACAGTTGAGCCTGCATGTCCCCTGCTGTGTGGTGTGGCAGATTCATCCCCCCATCCTTCTACTCACTGTCTGCCAGTCCACCCGTTCCCCCCTCACCCTCTGACCTTTCCATTCCTGCACCTCCACTGGTTTGTCCATTCAGAAAGCCCCACACTTGTTAGGTCAACAGCACAGGTTCTGCCTCTGGAAATAGCTGTTGTAGAACCCTGCGGGCTGTAGCAGCAGGGCAGGAGGACAGCAAAGGGCCATGAAAGCACAGGCAGGCCCGGCCACAGCTGGCCACACACCTCCACCCTGCACAGGTAGCCAATGGTGGGGGCGGTTCTGTGCTCGCAGCCTTGGGAAGGGTGGTAGCAGCAGGTGGAGGAAAGAGAGGCCAGCCCCGCCTTATAGGCTTCAAAGGCCTTACTGTATCCCAGAAAGTACAGAGTCATCATCAGGACGCAGGGTTCAGGAGCAGTCTTTACAGAGACTATCTCTTTCAGTGCTCTCAGCAACCCTGTGAGGTGGGGAGAGTAAGTACTAATATTATTAACATTAAAATTAGACCCATTTTACAGATAAGGGAACAGAGGCCCAGATACTTGCCCAATGTCATTGCCTGTGAATGGCGGAGCTGGGAATTTATTGCATCTGGGTCTGATGCTCCCCTTCCTTGCAGAGCCAAGCCTGTTCTCCACAGGCAGCAGCAACCTCTCATCCTGACCCCAAAGATGCCTCTCCCAGAGACTTGCAACCTGCCTAGAAGAGACCAAACTCCTCTCTTAAAACCACAGTATCCCAGGAGCACAGCCTGTAAGTTGAGTGGCTCTCAGATTCTATGAATCTCTGAACATTGAGGGAAGAGCCAAGAAACTCTTTCGGGAAACAATGGGTTAACCTAGCCTCCACTGACCTTTCTGGAGTGACTCAGTATTCTCAGAAGGGAGTTTTTTTTGTTGTTGTTGTTCTTCCAGCTTTGAATTTTTGCTTTCATTTTAGCAGTACAAAGAATGTGAAAGAGATTAGGTTGCTATTAATACCACGGGTCTATCTCTAGATGAACAACTGATGGGGGGCATTGTTTGGGGTGACTGCACAAGGGGCTCTCTTAGCCTTTCTGTAAATCCAGAGGGTGACAGAAGGGCCACTGGGAACTCACCAGTCCTACCCCTGTGCCCATTTTTACTGATGGGGAACTGAGACCTAGAGAGGGGGAGGCACGTGACCAAGGCCACACTTGTAAGTGAGGGGCAGAGTCAGAGAAGGCCCCAGAGCCCCCACACCCCACGCCCGGATACACATGGCAGCTTTCTGACTTTTCATTTTGATGGTTTTGCTCATGGTGAAGGGTAAGCCATTGTGTCTGTGCCAGGAAAGCAGGCGTCCTTCGGCAGCGCCTCATGATCGTCCTTGCTCTCGTGGTCACTCTCGCGGGAAAGAGGATGCTCCCGCAAGGGATCTGCTGAAAGTGCTGGGAGGTGCTCCTGGGGGTCCCCTGGGCCTGGCCAACTGCAGAGCTGGGTTCTGTACCTCCACAAGTGAGCTGGAGAGGGAGCCTGCCTCGGGAAAACCCCATCCTGCTTCCTAACCTTGGCCTGCTCATGGGGCTTTGGAGCTTGGCAGACTCAGTTCTAATCCTTCCTCTGCCACTCCCTTGCTGGATAAATCTCCCCTAGCCTCAGTTTCCTCATTTGGAAATGGAGGTGATAGCACCTACCTTTTAGGGTTATTGTAAGGATTAAAACAGGAAATACATGCAAGGTGCTAGCACACAGAATGCATTCAGTTCCCTCACATTCTCCAAACAGGGCAGCTGAGTTCTCTAAGCATGGCATCAACAAAACAAAACCAAGGCTCAGAGACCCTGGTGTTCATCCTAGGGGGCTGAGCCCCTAGACTTCTCTCCTGCAAGTAAAGGAGACTCAGTCCTGGTCTGTGCCATGGACAGTCCCACGTCTGGGCTGTGGTTGCCCCAAGTCTGTGCTGTGCTCAGTCCCAGGTCAGTCTGGTTTCGAAGCCCCAGCTCCTTCCACTATCCCTGTACTGATGGCAATTCCCAAAACAGAGGTTTTCATTCCACAGGTGAGACACGAGGCCTAGTGTGCAATCCCTCCTGGAAAAGGGTCGGTCACAGTGTCTGGCCAAGTAGGTATTTGAACAATTGGGTGAATGAGTGAGTGGAGGGGGTTCAGCCACCCCCAGTGTGTGGTGGAAGCCCCAGGATTCCCTCCTGAAAGTGGTTCTAGAGTGAAGGGAATTGTGGGGGAGCAGGAACATGGAGAAGGGCGGAGATGCAGGGAGAAAGCCTCCATGGCAACAGAAAAGGAAGGAGGAGGAAGTGGAAGGCACTTCCCATATGGCTGTGTCCCCTAAACAAAGACGTGTTTGGGGAGGCTGGCCCCAAGCACCCCAACACTCCCAGGGTTTGTATATCCGTGAAAAACCTTCTCAGGGCCTGATTTTCTCCAGCCCTGCTCTCTACTCCTGTGGAACTCGTATTGGCTTTGTTGACCGGGGGTGCCCTGGGAAGGAGCCAGCACCTGCTCAGACCAGTGACAGGAAATAAGCCTAAACATCTCCCCAGGTTTCCTTTCCAGCTTGTTCACTTCAGCAATTCTTTTTTTAAAAATAGGTCCACTTGAAAAAAACTTTTCTTCTTCAAAATATGTACAATTGCTCAATCGGAGGCAGTTCAAAGGCACCGGGAATAGCAGCAAAGTATCTAAGCCTCCCATTTAACGCCTAGCAAATAGAAATCTTGCCCAGTTCTGTTTGTTCCAGGCTGCTCAGCAGCCTCTTCTCTGAGTGACTCACTCCAGAGTGACATGAGTCATCATCCTGGGGTCAAGGACCACACGGTATTCGTGGGTCTGCGAGACCCCATAAAGGGCAGGGCACCCAGTGGTCACCAGGAAGAGATGAAGGATCAGGAACTGTGTCCCAGGCCCTAGGGTTGGCTCTGCCCTTCCCCTGTGGGTGACCTTAGGGAGTCACTGAGCCTGAGAAGTAGGTGAATTTCTGGGCCCTTCTAACTTATACTTTGGAGAGATCTCTTTAGTGGTGCATAGGATCCTGTTTGCTGCAGCTCTTAAGAGTCTAATGTGATTTTCAAGAATTGTATGAACTGGTGGTTAAACACAGACATTATTAAAAAATAAATTATATAAACTCACATTAAACAAAAAGGAGGTAAATACTCAAAATAACTGCTTTCTAATTATTTTACTACATTTTACCTGTGCGCTTAGGATGGTGTATTTCTACTGTCTCTGCAAACACATATAATGATTTTCTACTGCCCATCTCTTTTCAGTTCCATGATCAGTGAGGTCGAGTTAGTAGCTTGTCATTGGTCATAGTGGGAGTATCTATACCATGGAAATTGGCAAATCAGAAACATACATACATATCAGGGCCTCCCCCTCCACCCAGAGAGCTGGCAGCACACCACTGAGCCACTCAGCACAGCCCCAGGCCCCTGATTCTTGCTCCTTCCAGGGTGCAGAAGGAACGCAGATGACTTTACTATCACCCCAAGACAGCATATTTACAGAGATTTCATTGCCAATTGTCTTTGAACAACTCTTCCCAAGTGGACCACAGATCCCTCACATTCACCACGTCCCTGACAGAGCCCACTGTTTCTTTCCGTCCCTAGCCCACTCTTCCTGTACCCTAGAGAATGGCACTCAAGCTATAAACCCACAAGTCATAGTGACTCCTTCATTTCTGTCACCCTCCACATTCAATTAGATGACTCTGAGTCCTGTCAATCCTAGTTCAGAAATGCCCTTCCTCTCATCCGTACCACCTCTGCCCATGGCTCTGTGTGACCTGAGTTACTGCAACCACCTCATTTGTCTCCTTACCTCTGACCTGGCCCCTTCCATGCACCCTCCATCATGATAGTAGAGCAGTCTGTCTGAAACATAAATTTGATCATCCTTCCCCTTTGGGATCTTTAAGGATTCCCTTTTACCATGAGGCCAGTTCTGAGTCACTCCTAGCCCTTCTTTCTGGACTGATCCCCTCTTTCAGCCTTCATACACCTTATGCCCCAATCACAGTGGACCAAAAGCCAACCTCCAAACATGCCCTGCTTCTTTTCACCCTGGGCATATATTCTCTTCCTTATATTTGGGCTACTTTCTGTCTTCTTTCTATACTTTGTGGGTTCCTACTTGTCCTCCAAGACCCAGTTCAAATATCCCCTCCTTCAAAAACCCATTCCTCCTCTTCACTGCAGAAAAAGTTACTCCCTTCCTGTAGTAGTTTCCTACTGCATCTGTACCATATCTCCACACATTTGGTGGCTTAAAACTGACAAATTCATTATCTTACAATTCTTGAGGTCAGAAGTTCAAAATCCGTCTCAGCAGGCTAAAGTCTAAGTATCGGCAGGGCTGTGCTTCTTCAGGAGGCTCTAGGGGAAAATCCATTTCCTGCCGTTTCCAGGTTTAGAGGCTGCCTACATTCCTTGGCTGGTGACCCCTTTTTCTCCATCCTCAAAGCTGGCAGGGTCGCTAGCATCTTTTCTCCCCTCTGAACTCTGCTTCTCCCTTCACATCTCCTTCTCCTCTGACTTTCACCATCCTGCCTCCTTATAAGAACTCATGATTACATTGAACCCGCTCAGTTAATCCAGGGTAATCTCCATCTAAGTATCCTCAATTTAATCGTATCTGCACAGGCCCTTCTGCCATTTAAGGTAACATCTTCATAGATTCCAGGGTTAGGATGTAGACATCTTAGGGAGGGGGAGTAGTCAGCCTACTGCCCTACCCTTCCAGGGCACTTTGGACAGAACTCAACTAGAATCTGAACACCTCAAGAGCAGGGACTCTGCCTTATTCATAGCTTTATGAATATTCTTATATTCATATTTTTATGACCTACATCCAGTACAGGGTCAAATACAGAATAACCACTCACTAAATGTTTATTGAATTAATAAATGAGTGACATCATATTTCTAAAAAGATGATAAGGTTTTGCATAGGCCTGGCACAATTGCCCATGCCTGTAATCCCAGCACTTTGGGAGGCCAAGGCAGGTGGATCACTTGAGGTCAGGAGTTTGAGACCAGCCTGGCCAACATGGCGAAACCCCATCTCTATTAAAAATATAAAACTTAGCCATCATCTGGGTTGCCATATAAGCAGGTGGATGGCCTTGCCTGCCCCATTCTCATTGAGCTTCCCCAGGTTAATGGCCAGGTTTTTCTCTCGATGATGTACCTCAGTTTCATGTCTTCCCTGCCACACGGATGTGCAAAGTTCCCCATAGTATTCTACTAACTAAAACCTCACAAAGTGCAGGGCCTCCTCCTCTGACACCTTCATGTTTCTGTCCTACCATCCGGGAGTAAGTTGCAAAGTGAATTTTTGGATTAACTTATCAATGTTAATCCATTATCAATGGATGTTCTAGCTTTAACCTAAGCCCGACAGAAGACCACAGAGCAGCCCCACCAGCACTTCCAGCTTCTCTTGGAATGCTGGCTAAAGCCTTTCCTCGAACAGCTTGTTGTGCATGTTCAAATGAGGCAGCACCCTCATGTCTGCTGTGTGGTACTCCGGAACCATCTCCTTCCCGACAAAGCAGAGTCAGGAGGCTTTGCAAGGTGGTCACTGCCTCCACACTCAGACCTGGACTCATGGCTTGATTCCTGCTCTGGCAAAGGCACAGACTCTGGTATTAGGGATCCTGGCAATCAGCACCTGGGATTGCCCATTCCCATGAAACAGGCCTCTGGGAAATGACCCTTGTTTCGGGGAGAAGGCAGAACGCATTGCATCTGCTCGATGGGATCGCACTAGGTCTTGATGGCCTTAGCTCTTTCAGAAGCCAACACATGGGCTGAATGTGAGACAACAGCCTCTTCCTTGGCCTCTGAACCTAAAGATACCCTTTTCTTAGGATGGGGGCAGGATGGATAAAGACAAGCTGGTGTTTTGTCCAGGCCCGGAGATCTGTCAAGGGCCATCTAGACCACCAGAAACCAGAAGCAGTACTCTATTGCCTTGGGTTCTTTAGAAACTGTGTTTCAAATAAAAACAAAACTTCCTTGACTTGGCAGTACCACAGCCAAATAAATAAATAAATGAAGGAAAAAAGAACAGAAAATTAACACCCAGCTCCCAGTCTGCCTCTTTGACATTTCCTACCTCCTACTTCTCCTTCATCTTCCCCCTCCTTCCCAGTTTTGTTCTGGGAAGAGGTCATCAGGGCCTATTAGGAACCTATAGGAATACATATAGGAACTGGTTTGGGAAAATCTGAAATAAAAGATGGCCTCCATGGTGCCTGCCTAAATCATTCACCCATTCTAGAAAGGCTGGTTAAGTGCCTCCTATGTGTCAGGTACTGTGCTGGGCACTGGGCTCTGGGGTGTGTCCTCCAACGCCACCTCCACCAGGAAGCCTTTCCTGACCTCTCCTGGAAGCTGTATTCTCTCTGGTCTATGACAGCACTATGGTGGCTACCCCAGTCTGCCAAGCAGTGGTTTCTGCATCTCATTTGCAAAGCCTGAGGGCTTTGATAGATACCTTTCTTTTGTATTCCAGCTGTGTGAACATAACACAGGTACAGAGAAAGTTCTCAATACCTGGTGGATCTCTCCTTTTGAAAGCAAGGACCCTAGGCATCAAGCCTCACATTTCGCCTGGCCTACTATACTCCCAGCACAGTGTAGACATGCTAGCTCTTAAACTGTCTCAGTTCTGCGAGAAAGGAATTATATCTCCATTTACAGATGAGGAAACTGAGTCTCAGACAAGCAAAGTAACAAGCTGTAGGTCACACCGTCAGAGGCAGAGTGAGGATTAAACACTGGGTCTCCTGTTCCCAAGATGGGATGTTTGCCTCTTCCTTAGAGAGGGCTTATTCCTATGCTTCTCTAATCTTAGCAAAGACATAACAAGGGTATTAGGAGATGTTTTTTGACAGGGCAGGCTTTTGATTATTCCAAATCCCAGCCCTTCTTCAGGGCTAGCAAAGCCAACAAGAACAACACCAGCTGAGACGCAGTCCCTCTCCGAGGAACTAGAAGTCCTTCTCACGGCATCCCCTGGGGTAGATAGGAAGCAGCTGCGACTGTGATCAACTAAGACCAGCAGGAGAGAGTGTTCTTCCCTGCTGGGATAGAGCACCGCAGCTCAGGTCCCCGCCTCCTGTTCATCTCCACTCTGGGAATCCCAGTTCTCCGAAGCCATGGAAATAGGCCCAATAACTTTGGGCTGGGCAGCTGGGCAGAGTCTAGTATAATGCGTGCTACAGAAGGCTACAGCAGGATTGAGATGGCGATTCAGGGACAGGGCCCTCTGGGGAGTGAAGAGCAGACTGCTATGCTAACTAACTGCCTGTGTAGGAATGAGTTTCTTCACCATTCAGGCCTCAATCTCTCCATCTCTATAGTAAAGGCTGGGCTAACTTGCCAGCCTGAGCCCTGCTTCCTGCCCATGAATTCAAGTCCATGTTGCCTATTGAAAGAAGTCACACAGTGGGAAGTTAAGGGCCTTCCTGGCATCCCAGCGCGGGAAGCAGCCATCACACCCCCCTGATCATCATTGGCTGGAGGGTGAGCACGTAACCTGACAAGAGCCAATGAGATGCAAGAAGACTTTGCTGGGCATCCTGGGAAAGTCATCCTTAACTGCAACCTTAAGTTCCAGAGGGTGAAAACAGAATCCCTCTTAAGATGGTGAGGAAGAACTTGTCTAAGGATGGAATCAATGCGAGGCAGAGCACAGCTAAGAGCCAGAAAGAAACTAGGTCTTGAGGCTATCTTTTCAGGTTCTGATTAAGCCATGTCTGATATCCTCAAGCCTTTTCTGTTTGAGAACCAACAAATACCTCTTTTTTCTTAAGCTGGCTGTTATGAGCTTTTTTGGCACTGGCAATAGAGTCCCAACTGATGCAAACAGCCTAACCTTTATAATGCTGCCTCAGGGGTCTTTCTTGGCACCAAAGTCTTCTCTCACCTCTCTGCTCTGCTGCCTACCTGAGAGTTTAAGCTGGGAACTCAGATTGAGAGCTGATGAGTTTACTCTAAGTTATTCTCTAACTTAGAATATCACCATGCCCTTTTCCTCAGAACCTGTTCCTGCTTCTGCATTCCCTGCCACCATTGATGAGCCCAGCATTGGGCCAGAAACCCCAGCCCAAAATGCGGAAACTTCTCCCACCTCTCCAGGATGCCTGTTCCCACTTTTTCCTACTAATACACACATCTAAACTCTTAGGGCTCCAGAGGAGGCACTCGGTTTGACCAACCTCCATATTCCTGCCTAGAAGATAGACTGGTGCACAGCAAGATATGTTTGTTGAGTCAACTTTCAACCTTCAAATGATTTTCAAACATCATTACTTCCTGGGGGTGACTACTCCACCTACCTACCACTCAGCTCAGAGCTGGATGGGCTCTCACTCTCAACCCTCCCCAGAAGAGCAGACCCCAATACCTGGACATGGCTGTTTGAACAGGCTCACAGCCCTCTGCTTGGAACCCCAGCACTAGAGTTTAGGGTGGGGACTCCCATGTGCATGATAGAAAGGAAGCTCACATCTTGCTCACTGAGGCCAGCAGCAGGGTGGGAGCAGTTGTGGATCTTGGCGAGGGTCTTTTTGTCACCAATAGACTCTGAGCTGAACTGCAGGATGGTGGGTGGGTGCACAAGTAGCCATGTGATAGAGTAAAACTGAGCAATCTCTGGGTTATCCAGATCTATGTGAACAGCTACATTAGCTGAGTCTTTAGACCCAAGTTAAGAACAGGTTATCGCCAACAGTGATAAGCAATAGCAGGGGTGGGTGGAGGCAGGGAGGGTAGATTGAGGAGCCTGAGAATGGCTCTCCCAACAGCAAGCTTTGGTGATTGGAAGCACATGTATTTCAAGGTCCTGCTTTTTAAATGTGCATGTACAACTGTAACTGCTTAATGTTATGAGACAGGAAGTAACCATAGAGAATTTCTCCCCAGGGGAGTTATTTTTCTACCACAGAGAGGTGGGGATGGTCTGGGAGTGATTCCAAGGCATTAGCAGGAGAGAAACTGATATTTATTGTACCAGGTGCTCTACCTGACTCTTCACATCCTTTATCTTATCTCGTCCTTAGAATAGCCCTGCATGGAACTATTATTCCCATCTTATAGGTGAGAAAATTGAAGCACAGAAAAGTGAAGTAATTTGTTCCAGACATCATAATTACTAAGCAATGTAAATGGGGTTTGAGCTCAGGGCAGCCTGACTCCAAGCCCAGGGTTCTGCTCAGTATACCATAATGAAGGCTTCTATGTCAATACAGAGCCAGGCAATAGCAGCAGCAGCAACTTCAACCAAAAACAAAACGCTGACACAGGACCAGAAGAGGTTTTTCTGGCTAAGGCTTCACCAGTTAATTCATCATGGGGAAGGTATTATCCCTAACAATCAGATTTACATATGTTCTCGGTTAACCTGCAGTTTGTTATATGTGCAATAGCTCTACTTAAATTAACTGGTAAATAGCATAGAGTTCATCCAAGGGGTTAAAGTGAGTCATTCTCATGAAGCATTTTGTTTGTTTGTTTGTTTTCAGAAAAGTCTGAGTAAAGAGAGCTCTGAGGGCAGGTTAAGACCAGGGCCTGCCGGGAAATGCCTCAGCAGTTTTGCAGGGGCTATTCTGGGCTGTGAGTGGGCAAGCAGGTGAGCAGACCCCCTCCCTGCCCAGGCCCCACAAGGAGCATAGGCACTGGGAAATCACTGGGTTTGCCAGGGTTTTCAGGGATCACCCTAGCAATATTGCCAATGCCTGCGTGGAGCTCCTGCACCTTGGGGAACATTCTCCCAGGGTGGCCCCCAGGCTCCTTACATCAGCCCAGGCACCCCTCTTTCCTGTGAGCAAAGTTGGTATTTCCTAGTTATAAAATGATTTTTTCATGAATGCTATGATAGAACTTAGAGGAATGCAGATATTTTTAATATGACAACATAAATTTATAGAACAGAAGGTTTTTTCTTTTCTTTTCTTTTTTTTTAACAAAGGCACCTAATTTGGAGTCACCCTGGATCCTAGAAGCCCCAAAGGCCTGGAACATTGTTCTCCTGGCTTTTCATCTTGTCCTCTGATCTCTCCTTCTGGAGACCCTACACAGGGCCCTTCCTCTAGGGTTGGCAGAGTCTGGGAAAAACAAAGGCCCTTTAGGGTCCTGGGCTGGAATGCAGGCTGGAGTATGGCTGGCAGGCTTTGTGGTTGGGACAGGCTTGGGAGCAGCAGCTCTGCTCTGCTCAGCCTGCAGGTCAGCACGGAAGGCCCAAGTTGGGCAGGGGCCCCAGGACAGGAGGGAGGGAGCAGCTACCCAATGCTTTTCTGATATCCTCTTCTGCCTTAGTTACCTCTCAATTCTCTCCTATCAAAATCTAGCCATCCTGCAGCCTTGTTCACTCTCCATGTCCAGATCAGAGAGGGTGATAACTAACCAGAAAATGGACTCCTGGGGTGGGTGGAGGGTGGTTCTCCTATGAAGTAATCCATCTTCCACACAGCTGGAATTCTAAAACATAGCTGTGGTTGCAGGCCTCCCTCAAGTCAAACATTACAGTGGCTCTCTGTATGCTGACTCCCAAGTCTGGCTGCTTACTAGAAGCATCTGAGGTGTGTGATAAAATGAAGATTCCTAGGTCCTTCCCAGATCGACTGAATCAGAATATCTGGGTATAGGGCCTGGGAATCTGCATGGCTAAAAGCCCCTGATCCAAAGACTACAGCTAGAGAATCCCTGATCCACAGATGAAGTCCAGGTTCCTGGGCACTCACGCAAAACTTTCTGCTCTGAGACTGACTTTTTTCTCCTGCCACTAGCACCAAGGTATCCTGTACCCCAGCCTCAACTAATGCTCCACCTTCCAGAATATTCCATGTGCTGTCAAACCTCAGTGCCACTCCCCCTGACTGAAAAGCCATCCCCCACATCTGTCTCCATGAAAAATCCTACTCATCCTTCAGGAGCCACCTCATGATCATCACTAGATAAAACCCTCTGCCCCATTTCCTTTTAGCAGTTTAAATTGTTTAGTTGGAAACGTAGACTTTAACCTTGTTTGCCACTTTCTAGCTCTATGACTTTGGCTCTTGAATTTCAATGTCCTCACAAATTGTTATGAAAAATACTCAAATTTGAAAAGTATGTAAATATCTGTAAATTACATATACAGTGTCTAGCACAAAATTACTAACAGAATGGTAACTTTTATTATTATTATTCCTGTATTGTGATGGCATTCCTCTAATACAGAGTTCAACAAACTGTGGCCTTTGGGCCAAATCTGACCAACTGATAGTTTTTATAAATAAATTTTTATTAAAATACAGCCACAACCATTCACTTGTATATTGTCTGTGGCCGTTTTCATGCTATGAGGGCAATTGAGTAGTTGAGGCAGACACTGTATGGCCTACAAAGCCAAAATATTTACTATCTGCCTTTTTTCAGAAAAGTTAGCCAACGCTGCTCTAACATAATTGCCATTATTTGTTTTTAGTTTGATCTCCCCCATTTGGCTAACAGCAACTCAAGGATCTTCATGGCAGACTCCTATTCATCCTTCAAAACCAAGTCTTTCTCATCTTTGTATCTCTAACATTTGGTATATAATTAGGGCTTGTTATATGTTAAATTGAAGCAAATAATTCTGTAACCCAGTTTAAATGCACACATCTCCTGAAAGCCTCTATGGGAAGATGGGGTAAGTGCCAGCAGACCCAGCTCTGAGCCTGCCTCCTTCCTGGCTTCAGTGTACAATAGTCTCACTGCCTCAAACCACCCAAAACCCAGGACTCTTGTGCTTTGCAGCTATAATATTTCCCCTGATAGAGAGGGAAGGAAGAACCCCTCCTAGGAAATTGGCTTTCCAAAGGTTAGTATATTCCCATTATCCAAAAGTGTACAAATGGATGGTCTGAGGGTTCCCATGGTCCTTACAGGGGGCAATTTGGTGGACACGTTTTTAATAAATGAACTAATGGATTGGTATTTTTTTAACTGAAGAGTTATATTTTGTTTAGTTTCAACTATCCATGAATTTGTATTTCCTGACCAAAGCTCCTTTTGAGAAGAGAACTAGGATTTCCAAGCAGTGAGACCATTTCTTTGTGAGCTGGTTGTGCAACCATTTTGTGACCTTGGGCCAGTCACCCGCCTCTCTGGGCCTAGCTTTCAGCTTTTGTGCAACTTTCGGACTTGACTCCCTGGAGTTCTAGCCAGAGGGATGAACCAACTCGTGGTGAGTGAAAACAGTAGCCTGGCAACAGGCAGCTTGATGGAGAGTCTTCCTACCTCCACGCCTCTATGCTGCAGTAACACATTCCCTGTCCTCCCAAGAAAATACAGCAACTCATTCCTACTGCCTTTCCTTGAGGCTTAAAGAAGATACTTTAGCCCTGAAGTAGATTTTCAGAAGATAAGAAAATGCCATGATGTGGAAAACTGTGCTGAATGAAATGGAAATACTCAGCTCTCCCCTGAGGCCAGATGAAAAGCACATGGATAAAAGCCAAAGGCCATCCCTTCCTTGAGCCTTTGGGAGCAGCAGCCCACACCCTCTTTCAGAAAGTAATTCCCCCCTTACCCTTCACCCTCCTTGCAGACACCCCCATGGGATAAAATACTGAGCCTGCAGGTTCCTGGTTATCTGGGGGCAAATCCGTGTAACTGTGCATTGAGCTGACTTTTATTGATTTCCCAGCAGGTGATTTATAACTGCCTGCTTCCTAAAAGGGCTTGTGGCCAGATGGCAATAAAAACACTCAGAGGCCAAGAGAGTTAAAAATAAATGCTGAAAAAGAGAGCAGAGGAAAGAGGGAGAGAGACAGCTCCACAAGTCGGGGTGGGATGACTGCTCAGTCTGGATGACAGGGATGGGAATCTTGCTTTTCAGTTTCACTGACATAACCAGTTGAGATCAGCAGCATCTTGTTTTTGGCTATTGCAAGAATTGCAGAGCAAGGAGTAGCTACATCTTGAGCTTCCAAAACTAACCGTTAGCCTAACAGAGGAGAAAATTAGAATGAGATTTTGTATTTGAGAACTTTATAAAGCTAATTTCACAGAGGGCCTCCTCATACAACTATGTCACCATACTGTTTTCACAACAGGATCTGGATGTGCTTTAAAGCAGGCAGTGTAAATAAAAATTTTAGGTGTTATTGTGCATGTCTGAGTCGGATGGCTGGTCATCCTCCCTCCCTGGCATGGCTTTAGAGTAGACCTTGACTAAAATGAGCTTAGGATCATGCGAAACCAAGCACAAGGATCCTTTAGCTCAGTGAAAATAGGCAGTGCCTTCTATCTGGCTGTAGATCACTGTCATTTGGTGCTCTTGGTGAATGGGTTATTTAACAAATTCTGGCTTCACTAGTTGCAACTAACCAGAGATCAGATCTCTCAAAGGAAAACCAAGAAGGCTATTGTTATGCGCTTAATTGTGCCCCCTAATCCTCCTCCTAATTCTTATGTCAAAATGCTAACCCTCAGTACATAAGAATGTGACTGTATATGGAGATAGGACCTTTAAAGAAGTGATTAACTGTAAAGAAGCCATTATAATAGACCCTAATTCAATCCGACTGGTGTCCTTATAAGAAGAGGAAATTTGGATGCAGAGGCACCAAGGATGTGCCTGCACAGAGGAAAGACCGTATGAGGACACAAAGAGAAGGTGGCCAGCTACAAGCAAAGAGAGAGGCCGCAGAAGAAACCAGACCTGCTGATGCCTTGATCTGGGACATCCTCAGAAATGTTAGAAAATAAATTTCCATTGTTTAAGCCACCCAGCTTGTGATATTTTAATATGGTAGCCCTGACAAACTAATATTGCTATTGATAGAATCTCTCAGCCATATCAAAGATTAAATTCAAGTCTGTTTCAAACACTTAATCTTTGAAATTGGGATCAATACATTTTGGAGAAGAATTGCTTTGATATTTTCTGAGGGCAACCACAAAACTCTTTTCAGAACATTTCGAATGAAATAAAAATTCTCTAGACTAGATCCCAAGAATTCCACCTTTGAAGAAGTAAGATTATCTCTATCTGCAGATAATATGATCTTATATATACAAAATCCTAAGAAATCCACTAAAAAGCTACCGGGACTAATAAACAAGTTCAGCAAGGCTGCAGGATACATGATTGAGATACCATAAGCAATTGTATTTCTATACACTAGCAATGAACAATCAAAAAATGAAATTAACAAAGCAGTTCCATTCACAATTATCAAATGCATGAATACTTAGGAATACACCCAACGGCTGGCCACGTGCGGTGGCTCACTCCTGTAATCCCACCACTTTGGGAGGCCAAGGTGGGTGGATCACCTGAGGCCAGGAGTTTGAGACCAGCTTGACCCCATCTATACTAAAAATACAAAATTAGTGGGGTATGGTGGCACTCACCTGTAGTCCCAGCTACTTGGGAGGCTGAGGCATGAGAATCACTTAAACCTGGGAAACAGAGATTTCATTGAGCCAAGATCACATCACTGCACTCCAGCCTGGGCGACAGAGTAAGACTGTCTTTTTTAAATAAATAAAAAAATAAATAAATGGAATATGCTTAACAAAATAAATGCAAAACTTTTACTCTGAGAGATATGAAACATTGTTGAAAGAAATTAAAGACCTAAATAGATGGAATGCTACCTCATTTCAATTTCACATGGAAATACAAGGAACCAACAATAACCAAAATAATTTTAAAAAGGAGAAAAATATTGAATATTATCTACACATCCCAATTTTAAATCTTACTATAAAACTATTGTAATATAGTATAATACTCTACACTATGCAAGAAGAGACATATACATCAATGGAACAGACTTGAGAGTTCATAACTAAACCCTTACATTTATAGTTAATTGATTCAATAAGGATGCCAAGACAAGTCAATGGGGAAAGTCTTTTCAACAGGAACAATTGACTATCCACACGTAAAAGAGTAAAGTTAAACCCCTTCCTATACCACACACAAAAATTAACTCAAAACATCTAAATTGGAGAGCTGTAACTGTAGAATTCTTAGATAAGAGCATGTGAGTAAATCTTGGTGTCCTCGGGTTAGACAATGCCTTCTTAGATACAGCACCATAAGTGCAGGCAACAAAAGAAAAAGTAAATAAATTGGACTTCATCACAATAAAAAAACCTCTGTATTGAAAATGATGCTATCGAGAAAGTAAAAAGATAACCAACAGAATAGAAAAATATTTGCAAATAGCATATCTAAAAAAGGACTTGTATCCAAAATAAAGAATTCTTGTAACTCAATAACAAAAAGACAAATAACACAATTTTAAAATGGTCAAAATATTTGAATACACATGTCTTCAAAGAATATATGCAAATAGCCAATAAGCACATGAACAGATGTTCAACATCATCAATCATCAAGGAACTACAAATCAAAACAGCAATGACATACTACTTTCCACCCATTAAGGTGGCTAAAATTAAAAAGACAGGTAACAGCAAGTGTTGACAAGGATGTGAAGAAATTAGAACCCTTATATATTGCTGGTAGAAACATAAAATGGTATAACCACTTTAGAAAACAATTTAACAGCTCTTCAAAAGTTTAAACATAGGATTACCACATAATCTACCAATTCTACTCCTAGATATGTACCCAAGAGAAATGAAAATGTATAGTCACATAAAAACATGTATACAATATTCATAGCAGCACTACTTATAATAGCCAAAATGTGGAAACAAACTAAATGCCCAAAAAGTAATTAATGGATGAATAAAATACAGTATATTCATACAATAGAATCTATTCAGACATAGAAAGGAATGAAGAGCCAGGCACGGTGGCTCATGCTTGTAATCCCAGCACTTTGGGAGGCTGAGGCAGGTGGATCACTTGAGGTTAGGAGTTTGAGATCAGCCTGGCCAACATGGTGAAACCCTGTCTCTACTACAAATACAAAAATTAGCTGGGCTTGATGCCGCATACCTATAATTTCAGCTACTCAGGAGGCCGCAGAACAAGAATTGCTTTAACCCAGGAAGCGAAGGTTGCAGTGAGCTGAAATCATGCCACTTACACTCCAGCCTGGGTGACGGAGTGAAACTCTGTCTCAAAAAAAAAAAAAAAGGAATGAGGAATGATATATTATGAAAGTTGAAATCAGTGAAAGGATGAACTTGAAAATATTATGGTAAGTGAAAGAAGCCAATCACAAAAGACCACACATATGATTTTATTTAAATAAAATGCCCATAATAGAGAAAGCTGTAGAGATGAAAAGTAAATTAATGGTTGCTCAGCGCTAGGGGGATAGGGGAAATGAGACATGGCTGTTAATAAGCATGAGGTTTCTTTTTGGGTGATAAAAATATTCTGGAATTACATAGCCACGATGGCTGCATAACTCTCTGAATATACTCAAATCCATTGAATTGTACACTTTAAGTAGGTGAGTCATATAGCATGTGAATTATATTTTAACAAGGCTGTTAAAAACATTTTTTTTTCTAACTTCCATTTAAAAAAAAGAGAAGGAAGCTAGCTTTGGTCCTTAGTGCCTTGTGACCTCTCTGGACATAGCTTCCTCAAACATAAACATTAGAAATTAAGCTCGATAATTTATAAGGTGCCTTCAATCTCTAAAATTGCTGAGTATACGTAATGTAAGAAAACAGGGCCGGGCGCGGTGGCTCAAGCCTGTAATCCCAGCACTTTGGGAGGCCGAGGCAGGTGGATCACGAGGTCCAGAGATCAAGACCATCCTGGTCAACATGGTGAAACTCCATCTCTACTAAAAATACAAAAAATCAGCTGGGCATGGTGGCGCGTGCCTGTAATCCCAGCTACTCAGGAGGCTGAGGCAGGAGAATTGCCTGAACCCAGGAGGCGGAGGTTGCAGTGAGCCGAGATCACGCCATTGCACTCCAGCCTGGGTAACAAGAGCAAAACTCCGTCTCAAAAAAAAAAAAAAAGAAAAGAAAACAGGCTGAGGAAAAGAGATAGATTATCTGTCTAGGATGGGGTCGTGTGAGGAGAGATGAAGGAGGAGGAAGCAATAAGAAGACTGAGAGAAAGAGAGATGAAGGGACAGGGACACGGGCTCAGAGAGACAGACGGAGACATGGAGACAGGACTACACCCCAAAAGAAAGACAGACTCACTGGGATGAAGGTACAGATTACTCATCTGTTCTTCCATCTAACGAACATTTACTGAGCACCAAGTGCCAAGTTCTGTGCAGTAGTGAACCAGGTAGGCCAGGGCACTGAGCTCAGAGGTCAGAGACAGCAGTAAGCAGGCAATTTGCAAGTAAGTACAGAGAGCAAGAGCTGGGGTGCAGTGTTTCAAGATGCTCCAGAAGTGCACAGATGCAACACACCCCACACCACACTCAACATACACAACATTCCCAAAGGTAGAATCATGTTTGTAGAGAGCACCATTCCTCATTGGAGGCATTTAGAATTCTGCTAGCAAAGATATTCAAATAAACGTGTTTTTACAAGTATGGGCACACATGGGGGTGTCACCTTTCAGTTCTTACCCTGAAGTCTCTATAAAATGAGGCTGAAGGACAGGATTTACCCCTCAGTCCAGAGTTTTCCAGTACTCTTTCCCTCTCATGGGGAGAGACTGGCTTTGGAAACAGAGAGCAATGTGGCTTATTATAAGCACACCAGCACCGCTCCTCTGGGCTTTCAGCTGGGAACTTCCCAGAACACATTCTGTTCCACTCTCCTTTCATCCCATGCAGACCTGGCCCAACAAAGGCATCACATATTGCCCCTTCCCCTGTCTTGTGGCTTCTCTGCTGCTGACAGGCACATGAAGGGGAATTGAAGCTCAACAGAAAAGTGATTGCTCCCTGCACAGTGCTGGCTCCCTGACTGACTCAGATTCAGCCAACTGTGAGGAGGGAAGGCCAGGAACATTTCTGGGTAGCTCTTGCCTGAGTCCCTCTTCTCCTAACTCCAGATTTATCCAGAGTCCAAGCTCCACAATATACCTGAAATAGCCTCAAGTCACATCCTAAGGTAGGGGTTCATCCCCTCATATGAAGGATTCTATTTGGAGGTGTTGGGGGCTTTGGACATTGTGTACTGGCACAAGAATAGGAAAGGCAGAATGACCCAGAGCAGGAAGGAGTGGGCACCACCCTGCCGATTCTGGACGGCTGCACCAGCGTTGGGCTGGGAAACAGCCCTTGGGCTCCCTGAAGGTCTCCCTGGCTGTGCACCATTTGGAGCAGCAGTGAATTAATGTGATTCAGGCTCCAAAAATAGTAGCCAGAGCATCTAAAATTGCTTTCCACCCTGGGCTGGGCCAGTCTCCTGGGAATGTCAGCGTTTCTAAAATGTCCCCATTCACCCAGAGTGCCTTGTTGTCAGACCCCAAGTGGGATCTGGGCCACCGTTAAGCTCTCCTGGTTCTGTTGGCTCCTGCCCGGTTCCCCTCTGCTGTGTGTCACGTGCACTGCCTCCCAAACAGGAAATGCTACTTGATGCCTGCCACTTGCTGTTACCAGGTCCGAGAACTTTAACCTGGCAAATGGCTGGGAAGGGCAGAAATGGCCCCTTGCAGAAGTGGCCTCAGTGGCTCTGTATCATTGAGTTGGGACTTACTTTTTAACAATGATGACTGGGAAAGCAGAGTCACCTGGGGAACCCTGAACCTCTGGTCAGCTGCTGATACCAAAGGGAGCCATTTCCACAGTGGCTTGTGTTTCTCTGATAATAATTATTTTGGGGTCTCAGGGAATTTCATCATCATGAAGACTTGTCACTGCCTTTGCACATCCTGTGCTCTATGCAGGAACTGCCCTTTACACTCTTCCCTGACTGACAAATGCCCCTTTGTCCTCTTATGCAGCACCTTCCTAAGAGCGGGGAGCTGTGGTCTTTATTTTTTCTGCCATGAATGCTCTGGAATGGCCACCTTGCCCAGGTTACACTCCCATGCCTAGAGATTTACACCCTGCCTTCTCCTAACCACTGACTGACCGCTATTCTCAGCTGCCTTATTCATGAGCAGCAGTGAAGCAAGGAGCAGGCCTCTCCCCTGCCTCATGGAGGCTGACCTCCCACCTAACAACTAAATGGCCAGGATTTGTAACCGCTGGACGGGCTTCCTGATTTAAATGCAGTTTGAGTGTCTCTCGGCCCAAAGAATAGTGATTTGATCTTTATGATCATGTGCTTGAGTTCTCAGGTTCTTAGCTGTGACACTCCTACTGCCTCTTAGTGGCTTCACTTTGCCTCCCGAAGAGATGCCAGAAGCACAGAACAGAGAAAGGTTGTAAAGTAAGCACAGGTATAACCATAAAGGAGGATACGTTAGTTTACACCTTGGTTTCTCACTACGCAGTGGGAGGTAACAGTTCCTGCCTCAGAGTGGTTGAGAGGATGAGATTAGATGTGTAAATGACTCAGCACAAAGTCAGTACTTTGGAGGGACAGCTGCATTTTTGCCCATGTGGCCCCCAGTCTCCCTTCTTCTGGTAACAGCAGCATAGTCATGATACTTGTGCTTGGGATGGGGGTGGTTGACCCCACGGTGGGACTGGAGCTGTAACACTGGACTGGCCCCACAGAACATCCCATGCTCCAAGCTCTGGACTGTAATTGAGGAATGAGCATCTGACTCAGACCAGGCCAATACATTCAGTTTGGCAACTCCTGTTGGACCTGTTGGGGGAGTTCTTGCTGCAGGCGTTGCTGAAAGGATAGGCTGGGAACTGCAGGTGCCACAGTGCTACTACGCAGGAGAGGCCACCTGAGAATACACTCAATACCAAGGACAGCCGAGAGATAGAGGGGATGAGGCCATGGATCCAGCCACATCCGAAATTGCCCTAAAACTCTCAATGCTATAATCCAGACATTCTGCTAATTTTCTAATCTCATTTGAATCCATTTCTATTCCAGGCAAACCAGAATCCTGACAAATGCAAAGCTCAACATGTCTGAAGGTTCACCCTTCCACAGCCATTGCTCTGGGGTGAGGGGCGCTCCTTGGCCCCTGCAGAGACAATGCCACAGCTCCTCTCTCTGTCCCCAGTCTCTCGCACTTCAGTCTTTTCCTGCACTGACTGTTCTCAAACACAGGTTTGGAAGATGCCCTGACTCCCAACTTCCTCAGCTCTACCTGCAAAGCTTCACATCTGACCCTAATTCCCTTTGCATGTCTCCTGTGACCTTCCCCTCTGGGTCCATGCACACTCTGCGCCCCACTCATACCAACCCCGTCCCCACTCTGAAACACTCCCTCCACTCTCCCAACCCTGTGCCTTTCCCAAGAAGTTCCTCACTTCTTTCTTACCTATCTGCCAGATCTACCTGCTCAACTACCTTCTCTTCCTTTCGTGTGTGTGTGTGTGTGTGTGTGTGTGTGTGTGTGTGTGTGTGTATGTATGTATATATATTTTTTAAGATGGGGTTTCACCATGTTGGTCAGGCTGGTCATGAACTCCCGACCTTAGGTGATCCGCCCGCCTTGGCCTCCAAAGTGCTTGGAGTACAGGTGTGAGCCACCATGCCCGGCCAACCTTCATGGATGGCCCCAGACTGAGTCAACGTCTCCTTCTCCTGAATCACTCTCTCCCTTGTACACACCATAGTACCTCTCAGTGGTTATGACATGAAAGTAATTTATACATTTTTTGAGAGCAGGGAACATGTCTCACTCCTTCCAGGATCCCCTAGGGCACTTGCACAAGGTTTGCTCACCCTAGGCCCTCCTTGAATTTGTCGACACAAGACCTTGGCTTCCCAGCTGACAAACTCTGACTATCCAATCCCCTCCCTTCAACCATACTCTAGGAGAGGAGTGCCTAAATTTTGGGTCACATTTCCTCTTTGCCAGTAAACTTCTTTTTAAAAAAAATTAATATAAAATACATGTGACATGAAATGTATCATTCTAACCATTTTAAAGTGTACACTTCAGTGGCATTAAGTACATTCACAATGTTGTGCACTATCACCCTACCTGGTTCCAGAGCTTTTTCATCATCCGAAATGGAAACTCTGTGCCCATGAAGCCGTCACTCCCTGCTCCCTCTTTCCCGCAGGCCCTGCCAACCACAAATCTGCTTTTTGTTTCTGTGGCTTTACCTGTTCCGGATAGTTATGTGAATGGAACCAGACAATATGTGGCTTTTTCTGTCTAGCTTCTCTCACTTGGATAATGTTTTTGACATTTATCCACATGGTAGCATGTATCCACACTTCATTCCTTTGTATGGCTGGATAACATTCCATCATATCTATCTATCTATCTATCCACCTGTCCCACATTTTGTTAATTCATTCATCAGGTGATAGACATTTGGGTTGTTTCCTCCCTTTGGCTATTGTGAATAGTGCTGTTACAAACACTGTTATGCAAGTTTTGTTTGAACACCTGTTTTCAATTCTTTTGCATATATACCTAGGACTGGAATTGCTGGGTCATATGGAAATTTTGCATTTACCTGGAAGCTATCTGCAAGCCTCACCAACATACTGGGTCTACTTAACTGCCTTCACCCGTGGAGAGCGCAAGCTTTCTTAGAAGGGAGTGATTTAATCTTGTCATCTCCTGAAGGCAATCCTTAAAGGATGTTCCCAGTTTTTAGTACTGACCTCTTGCTATTTAGAGCCTTCCTTTGTCTAAGCTATTTCAGACATATTAATTTCTTCCTTACAGAAATACTACAAGGAAGAAACGATTATGTCTGCTTTTTAGATGCAGAGGCTAAGAGATTCAGAGGATGAAGTGATGTGGCAAGTGACATAAGGCCATTAGGAGCCCAGCTGAGACTGACCCCAACCCAGTGCCCTTTGCATACCACCACAGTGGCCCTCTCTCAATTTGCTTCTCTTTCCAAAGTGTTTGTAAAATAGCCACCTTCTGAAATGTATTCAGACCCACCATTGTTTAGAAATGCCCCCTTGTTAGAAATGCCCCCTTGTTAGGCGACTGGTCAATGCTGGCACAGACCTCTGCACACACTCTGCCAGTTGGCACCTCATTTATAATTCAAGTGTTTTTCCTGGCACAGATTCTGCCTGTACCAAAGAGACCAATGTTTACCTTTTCTGAGTCTCCTGTCACCTTCTGCAATCCTGGGTTAACATTCCCTTTTGATGCTGCTGTGAGTCTAAATCTGAGTGTGTCCCACATGCTCAACCTCAGCTCTCTAAATTTCCTCCCTGTTCTTTTGTTCAACCCAAGGTCAACCCAAGAGTCTCCCCTTCCCTTTCTCAGGAGGAAACTATCCCTTGGTCCGAGGGGTTCCCTGACCTCTTTGGGGTGGAAAAGAGGCACAATGACCTCCAGCTGGACACGGTGAAGTTGTGTCCATCCTGCTTCTTGGAAGCTTCCAATCTTAGTGTCCTAGTTCTACCTGAGACCAGGGGATTGTAGAAATAAGCAGAACAAGCAATGACAACAATAACAACATTCACTCTCCATCAGAGGCACAGAGTTTTTAAAAAGTGTACGATCCAGTGGCATTAAGTACATTCTCAATGTTGTGTGCCTACCACCCTTACCCAGTTCCAGAACTCTTTCCTCACCACAAATGGAAACTCTGTGCCCACAAAGCAGCCACCCGCTGTTCCACTTTCCCCTAGGCCCTGCCAACCACAGATCTGGTGCCTGGTGCTTTAGGCATATTTACTCACTCAATTCCTCGACTGCCCTATGAGATGGGTGCTACTTTGCAGATAAGGAAACTGAGGTTCAGTGTGATGCTGTGTCCTCCAAACTCATGGAGCTAATGGGTGGCCAATCAGGGATTGAAGCTGTCAGAGCCCATGTCTTCTCCACTCCAGCCCACTGTCTGCCTCTCAGGGAGAAGCTTCGTGAGCTACCTGGCTTACTGAGAGCCTTCCTTAGCAGTTCTGCAAGTGGCAAGGACTCTCTAGATGCCATGTGATCCATCCTGTGTCCACCCAAATAGGAATGCCACTAGCCACTTTTCCTAAAGCCGTATAGAGTTCTATATGACTCCAGTTCTGGGTGATGTTGTCAGGAGTTCTGAAAACAAAGGTTTTCTGTTTCACTGTATCTGGGGATATTAGCAGGAGACACATTTCTGTCATGCAGGACATCTCAGAACCTTTAAGAAGCAAATGTGCAGCATAAATCTCCCAGAAAGGGCGAAAGGATATAATGTTTCCCAAATTTATTTCACCATGAAATGTTTTTCCAAGGACTGTCTCAAAGTGTCCTCTTTAAAACTCTACTCTGGGCCGGGCACAGTGGCTCATTCCTGTAATCCCAACACTTTGGGAGGCTAAGGCAGCTGGATCACCTGAGATCACGAGTTTGAGACTGGCCTGGCCAACATGGTGAGATCCTGTCTCACCATGGCTCACTCCTATAATCCCAGCTACTCAGGAGGCTGAAGCAGGAGAATCGCTTGAACCCAGGAGGCAGAGGTTGCAGTGAGCAGAGATTGCACCACTGCACTCCAGCCCGGGCGACAAGAATGAAACTGACTTAAAAATAAATAAACAAATAAGTCTCCACTCAGAAATGCCCTAAATCCTCTCAGGTTAGAGGGTGTCCAGAGGTGAGAGAGGACATGATTATGTCCATTGACCCAGAGCTGGGCTGCCCGGGTTCATATCCCAGCCCTGCCACGTGACCTTGGGCAAGCTGCTTCATCTTTCTATGCCTGAGTTTCCTCACTTGTAAAACATGGATAAGGAGAATCTTGTGAATTATGTAATACAAACTTAGGACAATGGTTGGCCCATGGTAAGCACTCGCTAACTTGTTAAAGAACATTTTTAATGCTTTAAGAGTCTTGAAGAAGGGAGTGTCCCACTTTCTCTCAGAAGCAGTAGTCTAGTCCTGACATGCCCTCCGCAAAGCCTGCAGCAGCCTCTAATTTTATAAAACTTCTCAGCAACGATGGAGGGTGAGGAGCCCGGTAAAGGTAGTCGTGGTTCCCGAGGAACAACCCTCCTATCCTTGATGGCTAGGAAGGCCTTCTACTTCTTCCTCTTTCCTCCTCCACAGCCAGGCACGCAGGAGTCAGAAGACCTAGGCTCTAAACCCAGCTTATTCATTTAGCAATCAGATCTCAAGTTTCCTTCCCTATAAAATAGAATCAACAAGACTGATCCAGGGCATGGCATAGAGCAGGTTGGGGTGTGGGCACTGAGTAGGCAAAGAGGCCTGGGGTGGCCACACTGCCCAAGAGAAGCAATGTGGCAGGAGAAGTCAATGCCAGTAGCAGATGATAAATGTCTCCGCCTCTGGTGAGAAGGGAGATGGTTCTAAAGACAAGGCCGCTTGGGTGGTGAATTAGGATAATCAACACTAGCTGTTGCAACAGGAAACCCCAGATTTCAGTGGCTCTGGATGTACTTTAGATCTTGCTGACTTAAGTCCAGTGCAAGTTGAGATGTCTGCTTCCATCTTATAGCAATGGGGTTTTCCACAGAATCACTATATGGAATATATCCAGCATTAGGTAGGTGTATGGATGCCACGAATTCCTAGATGACCCTCTCTGCCAAAGCCATTCTCCTCTGTTACTAAACTGGTGCCTCCCCACCCCACCACCTCTCACTGGAGAAGTAACCTTGCAGGAGTGTGTGGTTACTTCTGATTTAATTCTCCCAGCTTTTCTAAGACTTCTCTGCAAGTGCCGAGTCTCTGGTTGCCCACATTCCAGTTCCTTCATTTCTCGCCTCGTAGGTGGCCTCAGGCTCTGCAGTAGCCATGACTTGCCTCACTTGTAGTTCACCTGTGGCAGAGGCAGGCAGTGCTCCATGTGCTCCTCTAGTTTCCCAGTCTCCCTTGCAGCAGGTTGAGGCCATATGACTTTGGCCCATAGCCTGGGTGTCACCTCTGGTTTGAAGCACTGAGATCCCATGCCTCCTATAGCCCTCCCTTCATCCGCTGAGATGGCTCTGGAGGCCATGTGCTTCATAAGCAAGCTGGAAAAATTAATTTAGAAGCAAATGCACCCTTTTTCCTAGGCCTCACTCCTCCACTGGAGGGTGCAGGGGAGGGCAGGGAAAGCATCAGTTGGATAGGAAAGGAGAATGGCTTTGGCAGATTGGGCCATCCAGGAGTTCTTGGTGCTTAAGTAGCCATTTAATGTTGGAATACCTTCCATAAAGAATCTTCTGTCATTAAACTTCTTGCTGCAATTTGGGGGCCATGGAGTGTGTCCTGTGATTCAGATATTCCCAACACACCATGGAACAGTGTGGCAGGCAGTGCATCTCAGTCTATAACATGCACTCAGTCACCTGGGGGCTTGCTAAGGTGCAGAGTCTGACTCAGTAGGTCTGAACAGCTCTCAAGATTCTGCATTTCTGACAGCTCCCTGGTGATGCTGATGCTGCTGGTCCCTAGACCATATTTTGAATAGAAAGGTGACAGGGACAAGACTAACATATCAGCCAGGCATGGTGGCTTCTGCCTGTAATCCCAGCACTTTGGGGAGGCTGAGGTGGGAGGACTGTTCGAGCCTAGGACTTCAAGACCAGCCTAGGCAACATAGCAAGACCCTATCTCTACAAAAAATAACAAGTTAGCTGAGCGTGGTGGCATGTACTTGTAGCCTCAGCTACTAGGGAGGCTGTGGCAGGAGGATTGCTTCAGCCAGGAAGTCAAGGCTACAGTGAGCCGTGATCACGTCACTGCACTCCAGCCTCTCCAGCCTAGATGACAGAGTGAGATACCATCTTTAAAAAAAAAGATTGATTTATTCATTTTAAGTACAGTAGAAACAGTGCTTAGGGTCCATGAAAATAATTTATTTTAAAATCAGAAGAAAACATAAACTTTTAGGTCAGATAAAATGTTTTGATGGATAACAATATATTTATTTTTCCACCAACATAGTCATAAAATTTGTATTATTTTCCTAAGGAGAAAGGGGCCCATGAAGGCAGAAGTACCTAGGGCTCACACAAATCCCAATGGGGTCCTTGGGGCCGGGTGGCTTAGAGGGCACAGTGAGAGGGGTTATGTTTCCTATAATGCATAAAGCTGTAACATCCAGATAATTCCTGAAAGATTGCACAGATGGCATGGTTTTGTGGTCCTCAGGGAGGGTCAATGAGTTCTGGTGGGAGGAGAAAGTGCTTTGCAGATGTTATTTCACTGCTTGATCCATTTTCCTGGGTCTCTTCAAGTTCACCATATCTCCTCTTCTTAGGAGCTCTTAGGGGTGCCCAATGCCTCCTGGAGGCCCCTCAAATTCTAGTGCCTGTGAGTTTCCTCCCTTCCAAGGAACAGAAATCCAGTCCTTCTGTCACCGCCCACTACTCCTGTAGGGCATACTCATCCGCTCCCAGGCTGGAAAGCTGGGAGAAGCTGGCCCTGTCATGTGAGAGAAGAGGCACCAGGCTCTAGTGGCTGCCTGCACTATCGTTTCCAATCTGAGCAGTAAATGTCTTAACACATGAGTCAAGTGCCTTGTTAATAAAAAGATAATAAATAGGCATTTCCTTTAGCAGTAAATGTTTTTTTAGAAACACAACCTTCCATTAACTTTGGACCTGATGCCAGTTCTAACTGTCCCCAAAGGACTTGAATGGGATTGTAGTAAATAAACATTAACAGTGGACTCTTCGAACACACCTGCAGTCCTCCTTCTTGTCACTGACAGTGCCCAGCACAATTATTGCTCTGGGATGGGCTCCAACATACAACTATTGGGAAGAATCACTGGGGCTTGCGGGGGTGAATGGCTTGCAGATTAGGAAAATGAGGACTTGGAAAGAAGACTTGATTTGCTCAAGAGTACAACATGAGTTGCAGGCAGAACCAGGCCTACAACTCAGAACCACTGCTTACACGCTGTCTTCATTTTCAGCTTAGGAAGTCTCACCAGGGATGGATGCTGGAAGACCGCCGATGCCCTTAAACCTGAGAGGTTCCATTCATGCATGCATTTGTTCATTCATTCATTTAATATATCTACCAAACACCTGCTACAAACTTGCTATAATGCTAGCTTTCCTTAATTTCTTTCTATAAAGCCATAATGATCTAACCCTTTTTGAAATCTTATTGTCCCAGCTCTACTCTCTCCCAGCCTGATGAACTCCAAGTATAAGTTTCTATCTGTAGATGGGCTACATGCACTTTGCACCAATGGCAATATGCCTTGGCTCTGCCACTTTCTAGCTGTGTAATCCTGAGTGAACTGCTCAGCCTCACAAAGCCTCCATTTTCTCATCAGTAACATGGAGATAATACGACCCATCTCATAGAGTGCTGCAAACATTTGAGATAATGTATATAAAGCACTTAACATAGCATTTAGCTGGTGCTCAATAGATGACAGGCGTTACAGTAATAAGCACATTATTATTATTCTTGTCATGTGAAACAAGTCCCTGGAGATTCAGCAAATGGAATCTTCCCCTCTGGGACTCTAAAAAAGTCAGGCTCTCTTTGTTCATGTGCCTAAGCAACTTTTGTGCTGTATAAACTATAGGAATGGTGATATAGATACAACTTGCCAAATGTTTTCAGGTCTAATGCAAAAGAACCTTGATGTCTATAACCAATCACATCCTTTTATCCTTTTGGGCCCAGCTGGCCTGAGAAACAGTCTTCCTCTAAGTTCAATAAGGTCTGTGAATCCCAGACCTGTTAGGAATGTTGGCTACACATAGAAATAACTGCAAGGAGATAGGGCTGCCCTCGAATGTATTAACAAGGCTAAAAAAAAAAAAAATACACAATGGACATGATTAGTTATCTATGGATGTAACCCAAGAAATTCTCTGTATATGAGGCTGCAGAGTTGGGAGGCTTAACAGACATCTCTATAGAAGGCAGGACAGAAAGACAACTATAAATAAGTAGGTGATGACATTCTTTGAAAACATTTTCATTTTAATCAATTTTCCCTTCTTTAGTAAGAACCCCTGTAAATGAGGGATGGCTTCCCCATGACCACATTTATACCCCACAGCCCTGTCCCCTGACCATGACTCACTGATCCTGATCCAAGCTGGATGTATCAGATTCCTTCTCTCAAGCACTTAAAGACCAGGAGCTTCTGGAACCTAGTCAGACTGGGCCTGTGGTCTGGGCAGTGGTCTTCAGAGTAGAGTATGTCGTCCAGGGAATGGAAGATAATTTGGTAGAATATAGGAAGGAGATTTAAAATAAAAACCTTCAATTTTTAATTTAAAATAGTAACAAGGGACACTTACTTAATATTTAATAAACAGATTGGCAATGGTGTTGGTTCATGTGTGGAAAGGCCACTATTAAGTCCAGTTTGTGAGATGTTATAAGGGATTGTGGGAATTCTACAATGTATGGAACTGATGCAGCACCCTCATGTATCCATTTGCTTTCCATGAAGGGTGACACAGTTTGTGTATGCCCAAGTAAGTAGATTATTAACAAAACATATTTGTCTAGTTTTAACCAACCCTACCATCGTAAAATGGGTATGTGGCTTAAAAGGCTTCGGAAAAAAAAATGTGCAATGAAAATACTACCTCTAATAAAGCTAAAAATAACTCTCAAAAATATTTTTACAAACTAGTGGATAAAACTGAAAACTCAATATAATAATTCAGGAAGTAAGGATGTCCCTCTTCCACATCAGGTATCTGAGCTGGTTTTCCTCTGCCCTCTTTCCCTTTCTCCCTGCCCTGCCCCCTGGTTCTCTGCTGTGTGCTTCAGGATGACACCTATGGAATATATAACCTGGGCTCCTTTGCTTGCTGGCTGAGTTTGGCCAATGGAACAGTAGGGGATGGGAGGAGAGAAAGGCCTGGGCCTTTCCCTCCTTGTTCCAGCATGACATCTCTGGCAGTGACTGTGCCTCTCCTTAGCTACAGCTCATTCTGGATAGATCCTCTTCCCTGGCCGCACAGCTCACTGGCTTCTGGCAACATGATTTTCTCTTTTTTTCCCCCTTGAAGAAGCACATAGAATCTTGACTAAAGAATACTTATTTAGGGAAAGCAGAAAAGTTGTTGACACTGTTTTAAAAAAAAAGCATGATTTTCAAAATATTATTTCATCTTTCTTCTTTAAAAATTTCTATTCTTATGTTTTACAAAGTAACACAGTACAATAGCTCATGAATATGATTTATAATAAAGAAATATACATATATTAGAAGTACATGCTAAAAATTTTTTCTCTAAACTAGTAAGATGTACTATCCAAAAAACTTGAAGACTCCCTCCTGTAGAGAAAAGGTTGGCAAGTTCCTACTGCTGAGACCTGAAAGCTGCCCTGGGTCCTGACTTCCTGAGGCATTGCTGTCTACCTACCTTTTCCTTTGATTTTTCTCAAATACCTTATCATAAATCCTACTTTCTCTTAGGTTAGCCAACATAGGTTTCTGATACCTGGCAATCAAAGAACTTTAACCAATATAGATGTGGGATTTGTAATTTCTTGTGTGCTGGGACAGACTATGTGAATATCACATAATAACCAGCAAAGAGAAAGCCTTGTCTAAACTTCTCAGAGGAAAGAGGCCCTTCCTGAGCTCTGGGGAAGTCTCTCTGCTGTAGGCAGAGATGGCTCATTAGGCCGCATCATAGCCTAGGTGACCCACCCCTCAGAACTGTCTGCCTTTTCACCTAAATCTCTATGATCAAGCATTCTGGTCATTGAAAAGGAAAAGGTTTGTCTCCCATTATATATTGGCACATAAACATTCAGAATTATATACTTCACTGGGGCAGAAGCTCACACCTGTAATTCCAGCAATTTGGGAGGCTAAGGCAGGTGGATCACTTGAGGTTAGGAGTTCAAGACCAGCCTGGCCAACATGGTGAAACACTGTCTCTACTAAAAATACAAAAAATTAGCTAGGCATGGTGATGCACACCTGTAATCCCAGATACTCGGGGGGCAGAGGTTGCAGGGAGCTGAGATCACACCACTGTACTCCAGCCTGGGTGACACAGTGAGATTCCATCTCAAAAAAAAAGAAGAAGAAGAAGAAGAATTAAAGGAATTGTATATTTCAGTAACCTCAGTGCTTTAAGAGGCTGAGGCAAGAGTATGGCTTGAGGCTAGAAGTTTGAGACCAGCATGGGCAACACAGCTAGATCCTGTCTCTAAAAGATGTTTAGAACACTAGCCAAGTGAGGTAGTATGTACCTGTAGTCCTAGCTACTTGGGAGGCTGAAGTGGGAGGATCACTTGAGCCAGGGAGGTCAAGGCTGAAGTGAGCTGTGACTACACCACTGCACTCCAGCCTGGGGGTCAGAGTGAGACCCGGCCTGTCTTGAAAAAAAAAAAAATGGTATACTTCAGTCTCTTGTGAGTTTGATTATTGTGAGTCAGTCTCTACATAGGCAATCAACTAATCAATTCCAGGTCACTAACCAGGCTTAGGGATAGGACCAGGACTCTAGAACATCCCCAAGGTGATGCTCTTTGGGGAAACCTCTTATGAGCCAACTAGTCAGATCTTTCTTGACAACATCTAGCCTGATCATCATTGCCTTCCAGCCTACATTAGGGACCAGTTAGATCTCAGGTGGGAAACAAGGAAGGTGTCTTAGTAGGAAGCCCAGGAGGACATTACATTCTTTCTACCATACCCATACAAACTGAAAATATGACAAGAGAGTCCTTGGGAAAACCTGACCATTTGGGGGCATCCAAAATAGAGGAGTCTCATGTGTTCAATATTAATCTGGGCTCCAATAATAATAATGACTTACTGGGTACTTATTCGGGTATAAGTACGTTAGATATAGCAATCCATTTCATAGGTAAGGGGGCTAAAAGCTTAGAACATTCGCCCAATCTAACAGTAAGTTGTGGGGCTGGGATTTTAACAGACTGGGTGGCCTTCGCAATATTTATGGACTTTTAGGGCACAAAGCTTGGTGAGCCATAGAAAGTGGCTCGAGCCACACAATATAGGGCATGGCATTTCTTGCCAGTAAAGAGCTTGTGATTCTAAATTTGTATTTTTCCTTATAAATAGAGGAAGGACCTTGTTCCTAAACAATATTAGGAGACTCGATAAAGATTATTACATACTAAAAGAAACCAAGAGAGGTGCAAAGTAGAGCAAGCCTAGCGGGGAACCTGCTCCAGCACCCTGCCTCAAGAGCTCAGGACCTCAGCTCCGAGCAGCAGCACTGGGGCCTCCAGGGCTTTGTTCTTATAGGGGCAAGAACAAAGAGTCAGGTCACTATGTCCTGCAGCCGGGTCTATAGGCCACAGAGAGATGGAAAGAGATGGGGTTTGGTGGTCTGATGGTTTGCGTTTCGACTCTCATTTTTCTCATACTAGTTACTATCCTCCTTGAATCAGTTTGTTCACAAATACCTCCCTTACATGGCTAAAGTACAGAGACACTGTGCTGCCTCCATTACGAGATGTCATCTCCCCACTGTGAGAATGAGGGAAGAACTGGCCACCACTGAACCCATCTCCTGACTCAGGGCCCAGGGTTCTTTTCACCACACTTGCATGAGCAAAGTCAAGGGTGTTTTCAGGCTTTCTTCTCCTTCTGATGAGCCAGGAATCTTGGGCTCGCTGGAAACACCGTTCTGACTGGCTTGTCAGCCGCAGAACTATCTGTGGCATCCTTGTGTCCCTTGCCTGGTGGCCACTCTAAAAACCACATCCCACCCCTAGAGACAGGCTGTGAGCAGTGCATCCTTGTGTCCCTTGCCTGGTGGCCACTCTGGAAACCACATCCCACCCCTAGAGACAGGCTGTGAGCAGTGCATCCTTGTGTCCCTTGACTGGTGGCCACTCTAAAAACCACATCCCACCCCTAGAGACAGTCTGTGAGCAGTGCATCCTTGTGTCCCTTGCCTGGTGGCCACTCTAAAAACCACATCCCACCCCTAGAGACAGTCTGTGAGCAGTGCATCCTTGTGTCCCTTGCCTGGTGGCCACTCTGGAAACCACATCCCACCCCTAGAGACAGGCTGTGAGCAGTGTATAGTCTTGTCCCTCCCAGCCTCTCTCACTGAGCCCATAGGTTCCTACTGGTTTTGCTGGGATGACTCAACTTCCCCAATACCCTGCACTCACCAATACCTGGATTCCACCAAGTTCAGAAAACCCCAACTTCCACCAAGCCATGGTGGAATGACTTGACCCATTTATACTCTACGCTCACAATTTTTGCCATGCCTGTGTTTCACCTATGCATTTATTTACTTAATAGTCTTTAATTTGAGTAGCAATGGGTCAGAAAATCAAGACCGAAAACCCACTTGGCCATTTACTAACTTTGTGTTGTTAGGCAAGTTTCTTACCCTCTCTGTGCCCCAGTTTCCTAATCTGTATAATGAGAACAATGACAGGAACTACTTCAGAGGGTTGCTGTGAGGCCTAAACGAGGGACGGCAGGTAAAGCGTTAGGACAGCACCTCACACGCGGTGCGCACTCGACAAGTGTTAGCGACCATTGCCATTACTTTTACATAGAAGGGAAACTATATTCCTACCTTAAATGGAAAAAGCAATACCACTTACCACAAATAGAGTTATAAAAATAAATACAATGAAAACAGTTATTAAACCTTAGCTAAGGCCTCTCTCATTTTGTCAAGAAGGGAAACAAACAGAAAGATGCTGAAGGCATACAAGGTTTAAATGAGGGTGACCAACCTTCTGGATTTGTCCAGGATGTGTCCCAATTTTAGCACTGAAAGTCCTGCTGCAACTCTCATTCCTGGGCAACCCTGGACGGTTGGGCGCCCTACTCAAATAGAGGCTTTCTCTCCTTCATTCAAAGAACTGAAAAGAACTCTAGAAAGAATAATGTTCTTAACAATGTGATGTTGTGTGTTTAAGGCTGGGTCAGTATCCCAGACACAATCACCTTGCAGAACAAGCCCACACCTCGGGCCATAGCCCACAAGCCCACCTCTGAGAGCAGAGTCTCCAAATGCTACAAACCTATGGAAAAGCCATCGTGTCACATGTGCCACTGAGACAGTCCCTGAAGAAAAATCACAGTTGTAAATGCCAAGAAGAGGAACGATGATTAAATTGTTGCACAGCTAAAATGACTCTATGGTATAAAACCATTAAAAATCATGTTTCTGAGAATGTTTAATGATACGGAAAAAAGGATTACATTGGAATGTTCAGTTTAAAAAAGCAGACTAAAAAAAACCACACATACACTAAGAGCCCAGTTTTACAAAATATAGAGAGATGTAAAGAAAGAAACACACCATAACATAAACAACGCTTATCGCTGAGGAATGGGATTCTGAAGGGATTTTTTTATTTCTTTGTATTTATTTCTGAATTTCTTATATTCATTTCTATATTTTCCAAGAAAGTCTAGCAAGGAACATGCATTATGTTTTTTGCTAGAAAAAACTGGATAAAAATTAAAAATAAAAAAGTAATAGGAAGAAAGTAGCCAGAGCTGATTAAGCCCAGCCTTAGCAGACCTTTTTTACATCTGTTGCCTGCTAGGAAAAATTTTTAGTCTGGCTGGGTGTGGTGGCTCACTCCTGTAATCCCAGACTTTGGGAGAATGAGATGGGCTGATCACCTGAGGTCAGGAGTTCAAGACCAACCTGGGCAACATGGCAAAACTCCGTTTTTACTAAAAATGTAAAAATTAGCCAGGCGTGGTGGTATGCACCTGTAACCCCAGGTACTCGGAAGGCTGAGTCATGAGAATCACTTGAACCTGGGAGGTGGGGATTGCATCACTGCCCTCCCGCCTGAGTGACAGAGCGAGACACTGTCTCAAAAAAAAAAGTTTTTTGTCTGACCAACTGTCCTCTGCTTTCCATCTCCCCTGGAGAAAGCCCTTGCAGAGAAGGCAGAGCTTGTCCAAGGTCATAGGATTGGGTTGCCTCTGCTAAGACTCTGGTTTGAAGGCCCATTGGTGAGGCTGCCCTGGGCTATCACCTGAACTCAAGGTCTGGCCTCCAAGGTCCACAGAGCTAGAGTGATATTCCCTTTCCCTCTATTTGTGATTTTCCCATGACTTGGACTGTGACACTCAATAACTGCCCCAGGACCTAAGTTACTAACCAGAGGCAGGGTGACATCTAATGCAGGAAGTGTCCACTTTGGACCATGGTGGTTTGAGCTGGCGTCCCTGCCCACCACCCACCAGCTGTATGTCTCTCTCCTCGTCCTAACATGAAGCTTAAGTTAAATAGCAGATCTAGCACAGATCCTGGCACAAAATAGGAGCTCAATTAAAACCAATTTTCTCCCCTCTTTCCTTTTACATTCACTACCTGAGAACACAGCTCTCCAACTGCCTCCTCTGACTCAGCTCCCCATGGGGCAGGGGCAGGGGCAGAGTCAGGGGGCTCTAAGCTCTCGTCTCCCTATCTACCCAGGCCTCTGCTTCCCCTCAGTCAGTAAACAGAATCCCTCTCCTGACCAATAAGCCCAGAGAGAGTGGCTGAGGGGCAGTCCAGGCTCTGTGAGGTGATCCAGAAGAGGAGGCAGGGCGGGAGGCCCCCACCTTGTATTCTCTCAAGTCAAACTAGACAAATCTGCTCATCAGGCACATGTACAAAATAAAACTGGAGCCCCGTGTAACCAGAACCCACTTATGAGCATTGTGTTCATTTATTCAGAAACGTGATTAAAGCTGAGCACGTCGTGTGCTCCCAGCATAATTCTAGGTGCTGGACACACAGTGGATGAGGATCAGGATAAGGTCTCTGCCCTTGCAGGGTTCAGTCTGCTCCTCCAGGAGGTGTGGGGTGCTTCTGTCCACCTCTGTCACAAAGGCTTAGAGGAAAGAGGCAGGGCTCTTGAGAAAGCTGAGAACCCATCATGTATAGTTCAGCCCATCGGGCAAGGAACCTGTCTTCCTCACACAGATGCACAGAACCCCTGATCCCCAAACCATGGGCCCCCTCAGCCTCCTGGGGATTCAGTTCCAAGTAGGTTTCACATGGCCCTAAATTCCTCACCCAAGATACTATTTAAATTCCCTGCTTTGTCACTTGGTGGCTAGGTGAGCTTGGACAAGTCATTTAACATCCCCTAGCTCCAGTGTCCTCACTTGGAGCAGTGAGGTAAAGACACATCCCTCATCGCATTCTGTGAGGGGCATGTGAAATCTCTCCCTCATGGAAAGCCTCAGATGCACTGTGTTGCAAGGGGGGCAGTGCTCTCCCGATGCACTCTGATACAGGGTCCCAGGCAGAGGGAAACCGAGCATGGAGGTCAAGAGCAGAGCCTTAGTCTGGGGCCGAGCACCAGCTGTGCAGCCTCTCTGTGCTAAAATGTCCTCATTTACAAGACCAGGGTAAAAAGAATGACCTCTGCTTTATACAGCTGTGGAAATCATGAGTTACTGTATGGGAAGGGAAACGGAGTTCAATGCATAGTAAGAACCATGTGTTTACTGTTTATTTTCTTCCTGAAACACACTTATGGGAATAACCAATCATGTCGTAGCAATTAGTACATGGTTATCCCTCCGGGATGATACAGGATACAGGAATGCCTCCTTACTTTCAAGTATCAAGGTAGATACATCTGCTGTGAATATAAACCACCCACCCAACACGCATGTGTACACACACACACACACCTCACAGCTGAATCATGGATGGCGCAAACATGATAATGACAACTGTTTTATCCATTAGATCAAAAATCACGAGACACAATTGGAGGCAGGCTTGTTCCCTGGCATTTATGGCTGTGTTGAGAGGCACGGGCACTGGAGTTAGAGTCATACAGACCTAAGTTTGAGACCTAGCTCCACTCCATCTTGGTGGAATGACCTTAGGCAAGTCACTTAACCTGAGTTCCCTCCCCCATAGGGCTGTTGGGGTAGGGGAGTGCAGGGGGATAGGTAATTTCACCTGCTTCACCAGCGTGTCATTGTCTCTTGGTGGGGGCAACACAATCCTTGGCAGGTCCTGACTCCCTTGGACCCCCAGCCTCACAGTCCTGGGAAGTTTCCTCCTTTTCCCACTCAGACCAGCTTTACTTCCCTGCGCCACTCCAGCAAGCAGCCTGAAGAGTGTTTTGAAACAGCAGCTGCCGAGTTCTGGGAGGCTGGAGTGCTGGCCAGGGGTCCCAGACCCCAGGCTGCTGTTTACTCAGACTGCAGAGCCTCTATAGCTTTTACAACTGTTTCCTGGGCAGGAGGGAGCAAGACAGCTGGGCCTCTCTCTGGTGTCTGGCTTCTATTGGCTTTTCCTCTGGAAAAAGCCAGTCCAAATGCTGCTCACTCTAGGAATCGCTTCAACCCAGAGGTAAGCAGGGCTGGGCACAGGCCGGGCACATGCAGCCCCTCTAGGCAGCAGGGAAGGGCACAGGTTAGGGAAAACTGGAGACAAAAGAAGAGACAGGGACAGAGATAAAAACAGGGGCTGTGACCATAACGCAGGATGGGAAGGGCAGAGGCAGAAATAGGGGCAGGGTTAAGGATCTAGACAGGTCGCACCAGCACAGGTTCAAGGCAGAGGGGCACAGGGGGACAGAGAGAGACAGGAAGCACAGAGGGGAAAAAGCCCTGCCTAGCAGACTTGCCTAAGCTGGAGACCCCATTGCTGCCACAAAGGGGCCCACAGGAAAGCTAGGGGTTGCAATCACCCGTCAGGACCCACATTTTCACCAGGCTGTGCACACTTTCCAACAGCAAGCAAAAAAAGCACAATCTAGTTAAGTTAGGACTGGCAAGATTCGCTTCTGATTTAAAACTTAAGACAGCAACAATAAAGATACTCAGTTGAAATGCCACCCAACAAAGCCAGCTCCCCTGGAAAGTTAAAGTTTAGCGCCCCCATCCCAGCACCCTGTACCTTTAAGGAGGAGAAGGTTCCCTCCGCTTCCCAGCCGAAGAGGCAGGTTATTCTAGGATATAGGGGAGGCTTACCTAAAACTGAGTTATTCTCCTTTCCTCCTCTGGCCAGCCTCCCTTCACTCTGGGGAGCTTTTACCATTTAAGGTCAATGTTACATCTGGCTCCGGAGCTCTGAGCTGAGAAGCCTCTGGCTGCAGAACCTCGGCCGGCCGCACGCCTCCTCTGAGAGGGGCTGGGACTTAGAGCCGAGAGCTCCTCTGGGAGCCCCCCTCTGGCCTGGCTCCGGGGGAAAAAGGCAGGGAAAGCCGACCAGCCGACCTCAAGGCTCAGGGCAGGCTGGGCCTTTGGGGCAGCTGCTCACCCTGGGCCCCTCCAAAGGGTACCCACATGCAAGCAGATGGCAGTGCCCATGGCAACTCATGCCACTGGACACTGTCCTGGTCAGGCAAGGACAAGGGGACCCTACAGATCCACCCCCCACCACCCCTGCCTGGAGCCTCCAGCAAACATGTGAGCCTGGAGAAGACCCTGGCCCAGCGCCAAGAGAAACTGGGAATGGTTCCTGTCCTGGGGATTTGGGGGCAGGGGCTGCTCCCACTGCATTAAACTCTTGGGATTGCCAGAGAGAATGGCCTGGGAGATTCAGCTACTCCCCCACTTGGCACCAGCCCCAAGGGGTGTCAACCCTGCTCCTCCACTAAACAGCCTGTGGTCTTAACATCCTGGAGCCTCACTCTCCTCATCTCTAAAGTGGGAATAATAATGATCATGCCTAATTCACTGGGTAGGCAGGGGATTAAATGAGATACTATTCAAGTGTTTAACACAGTGCCAGCATCTTGTAAGAGCTAGATCAGCATGAATGAGTTTCCTGACCCTGTCCAGGAAATTTACACCTGTCCATACACACTCTTCACCTACCTTGGGTATAGGGCCCACCCAAGGCCGGGATCATGGAGCTCCGAGCTGGAGGCAAGCCAAATGGGGACTTCAGCTCCTTCTGTGGTTAGAGCAGCACAGAGAAACCCTAGGTAAAGTTGCTAGATAAATTACTGGACACCCATTTAAATTTGGATTTCAGATAAACATGGGATATACTTGTATTGAAAGAGTTTTACTTATCTGAAATTCAAATTTAATTGGTCATCCTCTATTTTTGTTTGATAAATCTGGAAACCCTAGCTTTTGGCCATCACTAGCCACCCAGAAACCATTCAGTAGTCATGGTAGAGAGCACCAGGGATTGGAGCTCCAAGGCCTATGGCCTCAGGCCCTCCTGGCAATGGCGGCTGAGCTGCGCATAGCCCTTATGCTCAGCTCCTGGCCACAGATCAGTTGCGCAGCAGTGGCAGACTTTTTCCACTGAGCCTGGCCCACTGAGCCACCATCCCAGCACCTTCCTCAGGCATGTGGTGCTGAGGAAGTCCTGTCTCTTCTCCGTGGTTGTTGTAAGACAGATCACTAATGGGGGTGCAGTGCATGCTATCTGCTACCCTCATCAATAATTGGTTTTTGTAAATGAAACCAGAGGAGGTTGTCTTGGGTACTAGCCATGGTTTCTCTCAAGTGTACACACCTGTCCACATGCAGGTACAGGTTCTCCCATGTGCCTGCACCATCCCCTTCCCCTGAAAAGCCACATGGTGGTAACTACTAGAATTGCAAGTATATGATCTAGAAGGAACTGACCAAACTCTTCAGTGCCGTTTCTCCAACTTTAGTGTGCATTAGAACCCCCAAGTATGAAGCTCCTTGGGCTCCTCTTTCAGCAATTCTAAAATTGCTGAAATGGATCTGAAATGGACCCAGAAATCTGCACTTTAATGCAGGCTCTTGGGTGATTCTTATGCACTTGGTCCAAGGATCCCACTTTAGGGAATGTCACTTCAAAGGTTCATCTTGTGAATCCAGCAGCAGGCACTACAGTATGAGTATAGGGACAATCAAAGTCAGAATTTGAAATGGAACCTAAGGCTGGCTGTGGGGGGATGGGTGGGGGGGCGGTGTGTGTGTGTGTGTGTTTTCAAAACCATGTATTGAGCACCTGCTATATTCCTAACATTAGATTAGATGCTTTGCATAAGAGCATTCTATGTATCCTCACAAGTGCCTATGCCTTTCCTTCAAAAAGGAAACTGAGGCTGGAAGAAGTAAAACAACTTGCTTGAAGTTCCACAGCCAGTAAGCGACACCACTGAGATGTGAATTCAGGTGGTCTGTCCCTAAAGCTCTGTCCTCTTCATCATGCTGCCTCCCTTCAGCCAGGGCTTCTGAACCCAGGGTTTGCAGATGACCTTCAGGGGTCTCTGAGTCAACTGAAATCGCATGTAAGCCACTGTGTGGTTTGTGTTTCTTTCGGGTAAAGACCCATAGCTTTCACCACACAAAGCAGCCACCAAATAACTTTTTAATCATTGCATTAGCAATAGCATTTTATAAAACACATTGTTGGTGGGCGTGTAAAGATGGAACAAGTTCTGTAGGGGACAACTTAGCACTATCGAGATTATAAGGTTTATGTCCTTCGACCCAATTCCACTCCTAGGAATTTATTCTATAAACACACTCCCACACTTGGGAAATGACAAATGAACAAGATTATTCATTGCAGCATTATTTACAAAAGCAAAAGGATTGGAAACAACATAAATGTCCAGCAACTGGGGCCATAAAAGAAGATAGAGTGCAGCCGCAACAAAGGATGAGGAAGCTCCCTGTGCGCTGACCTGAAAGACTCCAGATACCTTAGGTAGAAAAAGTCAAATAACAGTCTATCAAATGCTACTCTTTGAGTGAAAAAGGGTATTTATGTGTGTATCTATTTTATCATGTACATACATACACACAAATATACTTATATTCATGTATACACACAAGTTCATATGTGAGTATGCATATCATTTCTCAAATTAGCACAATAAATGAAAAACATTTAGATTAGTTGCCAATGGGGAGTAAAACTAAGTGGCTGGAGTAAAGATTGACCATGGCACATCTTATTGAAACGTTGAAAATTTTGTTTCACACGAGCAAAACCTGTGTTTACATTCACAAGTAATAATAAAACAAAAGCATCACTGTACACAGGGATTTACTCTGTGTTTCAACACTGCTTCTCCCAAGTGTCAGAGGGTATTGGCATGGTCCTGACTAAAGCTTATTATTATTTTTTTACTTCTTACTTTGGAATAATTATAGACACACAGGAAGTTACAAAAATACTACAAAGAGTCCTACATACCCTTTACCCAGCTTCCCCAATTGGTGACATCTTACACCCGTGTTGTACAGTATATTTCAAAGCCAGGAAACTGGCACTGGGATACTGCTAACTAGACTACAGATCTTACCCTAAAGGTTTTTTTTAAGCATAAATTTCTCACAGCTCACTCATCCATTTAAAAATGCTTACTTGGGCGCCTTTCGTGTGCCAGACATCACGCTGGCCGGTGGGATGTGGCAGCAACACCTCAGACCATCCCTCCCTCATGTCAGGTAGACCAGTGAAGGCGATCCCTTTTCTCCACTGGGAATAGTGTCATGGAGGCCTGGGATCCAGCAATGCACAAGGAGTGCCGACCACAGCTCTAAAAAAGGAACTGTGTCCCTTGCTATCATGGAGCTTCACAGCTTGCCCAAAAGCTGACTTTTAATCCTTAAAAGAGCATGAGCAATTACTCTGGCTATATTTATCCTTGTTCCTGGAGCCACACAGGGATTTGGCCTCGCTCTACCAAAATCTTCAGCTCTTCACTCATTCCCATCAGAGACAGTCATGTGTCCTCAGCCTAAAGCAGGGGCCTGGCAGAGGCACACTGGCACATAGCTCGGGGAGGCTCTCCCAAAAGGCCATTTGATCCAAGGCCAGGGACGAAGTTTTAGAGTGTCAGGCAAAAGGCACATCCTGGGACCAAGGGAAGCCAAGCAAGGAAAAACAACTTCTCGCCAAGAATGCTGCCAGCTCTGCAATCGCTTGCTGGGATGACTTCACTGGGTGTTTTGACTTCCCTACCCCTTTTAGGCTTAGGAACTCTGTGATATGCTCGGCACTCAGGCCTGGATGAGTGAGTGAGCAAATAAGAGATCACATCTGCAGGAATTGTACCCAGGCAACAATGACAGGTGTCACTTACCGAACATGGTGCCAGGCACTGTCAGCCACTTTACATATATGGTAGAGTTCATCCTCACCAAATCCCAGTGGTGTGGGGCTTCTCACCCTCATGACCTAGATGGGGAAACTGAGATGCAGAGAGGTCAAGACGCTTGCTGATATCTTGCAGGGCATAAAGCCAGATCTCTCTGACTTTAGAATTCCTGGGTGGCAGGTTTGAGACTGCAAACTGAAAACATAGGTGTCTCTCTCCCTCCCACAATCCTGTTAAAATGATAGCAAAGAACTCTTTAAAAAAGAATAAATCCCTAGCCACAAAGGAATGGAGGGAGGGGGCAGGCATGAGTGAACAGGTTTCTGGAAGCTGGCAAGAGCATGGAGGAGAGGTGCCTAACGAGGCAGGGAGAAGGAAGCTTCAGCCTAGACCTTGACAACACCTAGAGAGGGAGTTCACCAGCTCTGAGATCCCTGAGAGGCTCTGGAGTTGGAATGCCAGGTGTGACAAGGACAGGAATGAGTTATGGAGCCAGAGAGGGGATAAATTAAAGTTTGTTGACAGAAGGGGCAGAAAGGGAATTAATTCAAGGAATTTTTATACTAGATTTGGACTAGATGCCATCAGGCTAAGGTCAAAAAGCACTATAAACAAATATTGAATAGACTTCTTTTTCATAGACATATATATTAGCAATTTTGAAAATACTTCCTTTGTATTCTAGGGTTGAACAAATTAGTAAATATTGGATAATGAGAGCCAAATTTCTCACTGTCAAAGGAGGGAGTTACAAATATGAAAAAAGAGGGAAGAGAGAATAAACCATGCAGTATTATGTTAGAATTATGAGAATTGAAGTAAACTAGACTGCTAGATAGGTAGGTAGGTAGATATATATATATAGATAGATAGATAGATAGATAGATAGATAGATAGACAGATAGATAGTCTGCCACCATATAAGACATGACTTTGCTCCTCATTCATCTTTCACCATGATTGTGAGGCCTCCCCAGCCATGTAGAACTGTGAATCCATTAAACTTCTTTCTTTCCTTTATAAATTACCCAGCCTCAGGTATGTCTTTATTAGCAGCATGAGAACAGACTAGTAATGTAAATGGGTACCAATAGAGGGGACACTGATATAAAGATACCAAAAAATGTGGAAGCAACTTTGGAATTGGGTAACAGGGAGAGGCTGGAACAGCTTGGAGGGCTCAGGAGAAGACAGGAAAATGTGGGAAAGTTTGGAACTCCCTAGAGACTTGTTGAATGGCTTTGACCAAAATGCTGATAATGATATGGACAATGAAATCCAGGGTGAGGTGGTCTCAGATGGAAATGAGGAACTTGTTGGGAAATGGAGCAAAGGTGACTCTTGCTATGTTTTAGCAAAGAGACTGGTGGCATTTTGCCCCTGCCCTGGAGATTTGTGGAACTTTGAACTTGAGGGAGATGATTTAGGGTATCTGGCAAAAGAAATTTTTAAGCAGCAAAGCATTCAAGAGGTGACTTGGGTACTGTTAAAACCATTCAGTTTTAAAAGGGAAACAGAGCATAAAAGTTCCAAAAATTTGCAATGATGAGGTAATAGAAAATAAAAACCCATTTTCTGAGGATAAATTCAAGCTGGCTGCAGAAATTTGCATAAGTAACAAGGAGCCAAATGTTTATCACCAAGACAATGGGAAAATGTCTCCAGGACATGTCAGAGACCTTTGTAGTCACTCCTCCCATCACAGGTCCAGAAGCCTAGGAGGAAAAAATGGTTTCACAGACCCAGGGCCTCCCTGCTGTGTGCAGCCTAGGGACTTGGTGTCCTGCATCTCAGCCACTCTAGCCATGGCTAAAAGGGGGCCAAGGCACAGCTTGGGCTGTGGCCACAGAGGATGCAAGCCCCAAGCCTTGGCAGCTTCCACCTGGTACTGAGCCTTTGGGTGCACGGAAGTCAAGAATTGAGGTTTGGGGACCTCCATCTAGATTTCAGGCAGAGGAAATGTATAGAAACGCCTACAGAAGTTTGTTGCAGGGGCAGCACCCTCATGGAGAACCTCTGCCAGGGCAATGTAGAAGATAAATGTGGGGTTGAAGCCCTCACACAGATTCCCCACTGAGGCATTGCCTAGTGAAGCTAATAGAAGAGGGCCACAGTTCTTCATACCCCAGAATGGTAAGTCCACAAATAGCTTGCACTGTGCACCTGAAAAAGCCACAGACACTCAACACCAGCCCATGAAAGCAACCGGGAGGGGGACTGTACCCTGCCAAGCCACAGGGGCGGAGTTGCCCCAGACCACGGGAACCCACCTCTTGCATCAGTGTAACCTGGATGTGAGACATGTCAAAGGAGACCATTTTGGAGCTTTAAGATTTGACTGCTTGCTGAATTTCAGACATGCATAGGGCGTGTAGAGCCTTCATTTTGGCCAATTTCTCCCATTTGGAATGGGTGTATTTATCCAATGCCTGTATTATCCAATACCCACATTGTATATAGAAAGTAACTAACTGCCTTTTGATTTTACAGACTCATAGGTGAAGAGACTTCCCTTGTCTCAGATGAGACTTTGGACCGTGGATGTTTGAGTTAATGCTGAAATGAGTTAAGAGCCTGGGGGACTGTTAGGAAGGCATAATTGATTTTGAAATGTAAGGACATGAGATTTTGGAGGAGCCAGGGGCAGAATAATATGGTTTGGCTGTGTCCCCCCGCCAAATCTTATCTTGAATTATAGCTCCCATAATTCCCACATGTTGTGGGAGGGACCCAGTGGGAGATCATTGAATCATGGGGGTAGTTTCCCCCATACTGCTCTCATGGTAGTGAATAAGTCTCACAAGATGAGATGGTTTTATAAGAGGAAGCCTGTTTTACTTGGTTCTCATTCTCTCTTTGCCTACCTCTACATAAGATGTCCCTTTGCTCTTCCTTTGCCTTCTGCCATGATTGTGAGGCCTCCCCAGTCATGTGGAACTGTGAGTCAATTAGACCTCTTTCCTTTATAAATCACCCAGTCTCAGGTATGTCTTTACTAGCAGTGTGATAACAGACTAATACAATGTTCCTGCCGAAGATGCATAACCTGATTGCAATTGTGAGGACAAATCTAAATCCAATAAAACTAGTCTGTGCTCTTAAAAATATCAGTATCACAGGAGACATGAATAGATAGAGCAGTTATTCGAAACAAAAGGAGACTAAAAAGACATAACAATTGAAGGCAACAAATTATCCGCGAACATTTTTGCGCTAAACGGCCTCATTGAGACAATTGGCAAACTCTGAATAAGGTTTGTAGACAGTTCAGGGTAGGGGGTGGGCAGGAAATAGCTAAACAGATAGGAAGATAAAACAAAGTATACATAAAATATCAATATTTGGTGAATGTGGGTGAAGGATCTACAGCAATTATTTGTACTATGCTTGCAATGTTTCTGTAAGTCTGAAATTATGGCAAAAAAGAGGGAGTTTGAGTCTATAAGACAAATGTCAACATAGACAAGATCTATAGACAAAACGTCAGTCTCCCCTTTACTCTCACCTTCTCCCTTGCCTCTGTGAGCAGAAAGAAAGTTTGGCAATAAGATACTTGATTTCACAACCCCAAACAACAAGAATAATAGCAGCAGAGGGTTCTTCTCTAAGGAAATTGAATAACCTTGGACAAATCAGACCAGCTCCTATGGGAGCTGCTGCTGCCCCTAAGTAAAGAAAGTCCTCTGCAGTCCAGCATTTGGGGGTGGGGTGGCAAAACAGAGTGGGCTGAAAGCCCAGCTCCATCCTCTAAAGCAGAGGTCCTCAACCTTGGCTATATGTTAGGATCATTGTTTTAATTGTTTTGGGGGATGTGGCCCCACGCACTGGGAATTTGCAAAAGTGCTTCAGGTGATTCCAGTACTGTCCAGCCAGGCCTGAGAACCACTGCCCTGATGTACCAGTTCTCAAACTTGGCTGCACATTGCATCACCTAGGGAGTTTTAAAAACCATTGATCGGCCAGGCTTAGTGGCTCACACCTGTAATCTCAGCACTCTGAGAGGCAGGCAAATCATTTGAGGTCGGGAGTTCAAGATCAGCCTGGCTAATATGGGAAACCCAGGTTTTTACTAAAAATACAAAAATTAGCCAGGCGTGGTGGTGGGAGCCTGTAATCCCAGATACTCAGGAGGCTGAAGCAGGAGAATTGATTGAATGTGGGAGGCAGAGGTTACAGTGAGCTGGATCCCGCCACTGCACTCCAGCCTGGGCGACAAAACAAGACTCAATAAATAAAAAATAAATAACCACTGATGTCTGGGTCCTATCCCCCCACCTCCCAAAAAACTTCTGATTAAATAGGTATGATTTATTATTTTTGTAAAGCCACTCCCTAACAGGGAATTACAGTAAAGTAGAACAAGTCCCACCCTCAAGCAAAGCGAGCTGGCAAAGCAGGCCGCTTGTGCACTCAGAGCTAGCAGCTCCTCTACTGCTTCATTCTCACACGGGCAGCCAAGGACAAGCAGATATTTAACGAAAGTCCATATGAAAGGAAAACACAAAACCAAAGCACAGCCATGCCTCAGGGTCTCTGCACTTGCTCTTCCCTCTGTCTGGAATCCTCTTCCTCTAGGTCTACACATGGCTCACACCCTCACCTTCTTCTGGTCTCTACTCAAACGTTGATTCCCAAAGAGGCCTTGTCTGATCACCCTATTTATGACACGGAGCCCCACCCCTGCCCAGGCAGTCCTACCCTCATTTACTTCACAGCACCTGTTACCCTTTGACAAACTTTATATTTTAATTAATCTATTTATTAATTTATTCTCTCTCTCTCTCTCTCTCTCTCTCTCTCTCTCTCTCTCTCTCTCTCTCCCCACCCCCCACAGCCTCCCCAAGATGAGTTCCATAAGGATAGGATTTCATCTGTTTTGTTAACTTCTCTTTCCTAGTACATAGAATAGTGTATGGACATAGTAGGCATGCAATAAATATAGACTGAAGAAATGAATGAGAGAAAAACATGGCCATGGAGAAAACAAAGATAATCCAAGAAACAGAAGATAATTTAAAAGATGATTCTAACTAGATCCACAGAATGATTCAAAAAATATTGCAATCTAATTTTTAAAATGAGACAAAAGAGAACTCTTGGACATCAAGATAGTGTCAAAATTAAATTTCCAAAGGTGAGGTGGGAGAATTCTGCTTCTATAAAACAGAACAGACAGACAAGGGGATGGGAAAGAGAAGAAATAAGAGGCATAGAGAACCAAACAAGGGAATCTTGACGAATAGAAATTCCAGGAGAAAAAAAAAGCTAAAGTAGAAGAAAGGATGTTATCAAAGAAATAACAGAAATTTCCCCTGGGGCAAAGGACACAAGTCTACAGATTGAAAGAACTCAGGGTGCCTCACCTGAGTGAGAAAAGGCCTACACTTGGACATAACATTATGGAATTCAGACCAACAAGGACATAGAGAAGAAACCAAAAATTTCCAGGGAGGAGGCACGGGTGGGAGGAGGGGGAACAGGCCACCTGCAAAGGAATGAAAATCAAAGTAGCATGACTGAGCTCCTGCAATATCTAACATAGTATAAAGTCAAAGGATAAAGTCGAAATCTCATAAATTACTTTTATAATTTAGAGTTATGGCAGTAACTATCCAAAGAGACAATTAGAGAGGTCCCCTTGGGATATGTCTATAATTCATACATTATTTGTATTATTCATCATTACAGTAGTATCCATCAATAGACACTGTTAGACTGGGCATGGTGGCTCATGCTTATAATTCCAGCACTTTGGAAGGCTGAGGAGGGAGGAACACTTGAGGCCAGGAGTTCAAGACCAATCTGGCCAATATGGCAAAATCCCATCTCTATTGAAAATACAAAAATTAGCTAGGCATGGTGGCACATGCCTGCAGTCCCAGCTACTTGAGAGGCTGAAGTGGGAGAATCATTTGAACCCAGTAGGCGGATGTTGCACTGAGCTGAGATCATGGCACTACACTCCAGCCTGGGAAGCAGAGCAACATTCCATCAAGAAAGAAAGAGAGAAAGAGAGAAAAAGAGAGAGAAAGAAAAAGACACTGTCAAAGGGGTTCCCTCTAGCAGCAGAACTTGGGGTGGGAAACCAGGACTTTCTGTTACAAGACTTTCTCTTCCAATTCCTTTAAAAAGCAATATGGAGGTATTGCTTTTATTTAAAAATTATTTTTAAAATAAAAAAATTAAAAGAAGTGCCTAGGTGTTATTTCCATCAGAAGGAGACCCTGAGGTTGGTTGGTGAGGCGAAAGGGGGAGCAAAGGGTCTTGGCATCCTTGACTGGAGGGAACAGCTATTGAGAACGTTGTCATCTACTCTCTGCAGTCTGCCCCAAGAGCATGACTTACCCATTCATTCCATGGATATTCACTATGCACATACCTCGTGCCTAGGCCTCTGCTAGGTAGGTAGGCAAGATATGACTCCTGCCCTCCAGGAGCTGATAGTATAAGACTCCAACAAGGTCAGTAACACCCATAACACAAGGTGTGTGAAAGTGGGGTACATGCTCTGTTGGTGTGCTTATATGAGATATAGTTAAATAAAGTCTAAATCTCATAAATTATTTCATTAATTTAGAGTTATGGCAGTTACTATCCAAAGAGACAATTAAAGAGGTCCCCTTGGGCTATGTCTATAATTCATATATTATTTATATTATTCATGATTACAATAGTATCCATGTAAAGACACTGTTAGGCTGAGCATGGTGGCAAATGCCTGTAGTCCCATGCCTGTAATCCCTTATATTCTGTAAGGAAGAACACAGTCAGTACCATGGGTGGGCAGTAGTCAGGGGTCATTGAGCCTGAACGAAATGGTACAGGAGCTCTGAGGAATAAGTGGAGCATTGGGAAGATTTGCTTTCTAGTTGGCATTTGAGGCAGTTATAAGTCCAAACAAGTCAAGGTTTCGAAGGGTGGAAAGTGGGTCAGGGAGGGTCTTCTTCCTAGGGGAAGAGGTAGTACATGCCTAGGTATGGTGAAGTGTTCAGGAATGCAGTAGCAGGGGCTCTGTTTTGGGGCTGGCTGAGTAGGTGTGATTATGAAGAAGCCTTAAACCCCAGGCTTGGTAGTTTCAACTTCCTTTTATGTGGGCTGGGAGCCCCAGGATGTTTCTAAGCAGAGAAAGTATCTGATGTGAGCTGGGGTTTGGGATGATTGCTCTAGGGCAGGGGACCAGTCAGGAGATTATTGTAAAATGCCCTGGAAAGAGAGTGGACTTTGGAGCCAGACAGACTCTAGGAAACTGTGGAAAAAGTAATTAACCTCTCCAATGTCAGTTTCCTCATCTTCACAATCAGTAACATTGGGGATTGCCTTCAAAAAAGTTGACAACTGTTACGGCCTGGGTACTAGCCACTTAGAATGGATACCAGTGACTTTCCTGTTAGAGCTGGGTCCTGGAGGTCCCCTGCAGTAACAGGCACCAACCCTTCAGTTGCTAAATTATGACAAGGTCCAGGTAATCCTAGGGAAGGGGCCAGGTTGACTGGGTGACAGGGACAGGTCTCAGGGCAGTAGCAATATACAATTGGCAAGGAAGCGCCTCAATATTTGAACAATTCATGACCATAGAGAGGTGTCCAGGCTGAACATTAGCCTGGGTCCTCCTGAAATACCCCATAAAGTTGTGGCCCTCAGGAGATAGGAAGAAGTCCAGGATGACCAGTTGAGCAACTGATGTAAAGTAAAGTCATTTATTGAGATGAGAAAGTCTGGGAGGAGCGAGCTGGGGACACAGGAGTAATGGACTTGGAGTATTACTTTTGGATATGTTAAGTTTGGTTGACTGTGAAATATCCAAGTAGAGATGACACTCGGACAGTTGAACATGTGAAGCTCCACAGAGAAGTGGGAACAGCAGTGATGAGGTGGGCAGATGAGAGAGAGACTTGATAACCTTGTGCACTAACTGCATGTGGGAGATGGGAAGAACAGAGCAAGTGACTCCAGAGTTTTGATCTCTGGACAAGTAGAGAGAAATTAGTGCCCCGAGGAAGCCAGGAGCAGGAGTTCACTGGTTAAGGATGATGCGAGTTCGGTTTGAAATGCTGGTAGGAGGCCCAGATGGAGAGGCCCAGCAAACGGTTAGAAATGCAAAGTGACAAGGACTGTTGCTTAAGAGAGGTCCAGACTGGTGACATTGATTTCAGAAATATGGATTTCCAGGAGAGCTTTAAATCACAGGCCTTTGTAAACTGATTAGGGGGAGTGTAAGAGAAAAGAGAGCTAAGGGAAAGTCAGACACACACACACACACACACACACAGAGAGAGAGAGAGAGAGAGAGAGAGAGAGAGAGAGAGAGAGAGGATATAATAAAGGCTTGGAAAGAGAAGAAATGGGAAAATCAACACAGAAGACCAAAAATGAGGAGCCAGTCAAAAACTAGCAAGAAACAGGAAGCTGCTCAGTACACAGAAAAGAGAAGGTGACCCCTAGAGTACTGCAGGGAGTCCGGGAGATGAGAACTGAGAACAAGCTCTCAGACCTTAGAGAGCTTTGTCACTAGACCAGTGGGTTTAGTGAGGTAATGGAGGTGAAGGCTGTGTGGCTCACTTCATCATTCACTCAGCAACCATGTACTGTCGTAAGTGGGGGAAGGAGGAGGGAGGGAGGAAGATGGATTGTGATACCAGGAAGAGCTAGAAGTCTGATTATGAGGTGGAAGTCAGGTGAAGGTTTCAGAGCAGGCAGTACTGCTCTTTGGAGAAATGTGGTGGGTGAGTTCATACCCTCCTCTGAGCTCCCCTCACCCTGTGCTCACACACATTATTAGATCAGAGCTTTCCATGGCTGTCTACCTGCTCACAAGGGTACGTGAACAAGACTGTTCATGGCTGCAGATGGCTAGCTGGGGATTGTGGTAGCCCCAGGCTCTAAGAATATATTCTCAGAACTGATAGGAATCAGTATCTCAGCCTATCTTTACCCCATTCACAGACCATGAGAATGCTGGATCATGCCAAAGAGAAACTCGATACTGGACACCTATCAACTGATGTTGGGACTTTATATTTTTTTCTTTTTCTTTCATTATTATATTATTATTTTACATGGACAATGATCAGTGGCCTATGTTTGGGCTTTTCTGCCTCCTCCATCTGGTTGTGTGGTCCTCAAAGAAAGGACCCAGGCAACGCATCTTTATAATCATAATGGTAACAGCAACAGCAACAGTGATGCATTTATTATCTGTTATGTGCCAGGAACTGGGCTAAGCCCCTCATGTGGATAATCTCATTCAGTCCTCACTAAAGCCCTACAAAGTAGTCATGTTATTAAGAACATCAACCCATTCTAAAGGTGAGGAAACTAGGGGCTGGGGATAAGTAAGTTAACCAAGGTTATAGCTGTCAGAATGCAAGCTTAGATTTTAATTTAGTTAGTCAAATTCCAAAACCAGCATCCAAACGGATAGCTCACACTGCCTCCTGATGCAATAGCCCCTGTGCCTAGTTTAACGTCAGATACATGTTAAGTGAAAATGTTGGCTGAATTGAAGAAGGAAGAATAAAAAATCTAGTTACGGGGCATGGAGAGATAGGTTCTAGGTCTTTGAGGGGAGATCTGAGCTGACTTGTGCATGGAGGGAAAGAGTCAATAGGGAGGAGGAAATGAACATTATAGGAGCCTCAAGAACACCACAAACGCATGGGAACACAGGAAGTGAAATCACATCCTTGCTAAGTAAGAGGAGAGGCCCAGGTGCAGTTAGTTTGGGGTCTGAATGATTAGAGCCAATGTCTACTTGCCTGCTGGGCTCTGCTTGGTTCCAGGCACAGGCCAGGCCAGGCAGGGATGAAATGAGGTATGGACTTTGCCCACAAGGAAACCTCTATCTGGCCTGCCCATAGGAAGATGGGGCAGGGCTGGGAAGGCTAGAAAAGCTGTAGAAGCTCAGGGGAAAAAGAGGTTCTGGCTCCTGGAGTCATCAAGAAGGGCTTCATGGGAGAGGCAGAAGCTTCAACGGGGCCTTGAGCATTGAGTTGAATAGGGAAAGTCAAGGGAGGAGAAAAGGATTCCAGACTGGGCCAGCTGGGTGAGCAGACTCTGCTGGACCCAATAGCAGAACGAATGGGGAGAGTACAGGATTCTTTGAGTTTCAAAGAACAGAAATCAACTTGGCTGGCTCAACTGTTAAAGGGGCCTGTGCCAATGTTACCTGACCCCCAGAGAACCAAAGTACTGGTAATGAAGTACACCCAGACCTTGAGGGAGCAGAGGGCTGTCAGGAACTGAAGCCCCTTACTCTGTCTCTCTGTGTGAATGTCCATATCCCTGTCTCCCACAAGCCACGTGATCTCACAGGCCATATAATCTCTTTCCCTCTTCTCTCTGCGAATCTGTTTCCTCCTCCTCCTTCTCCTCCTCCTCTTCCCTCTTCTATTGCTTTTTCTGCGCACTCACCTTGCTGTGGTCCATCATGGCCTCTCAGCTCCAGCCTTCTCTGCCCAACCCTCTGACAGCTATCTCCTGTTTCAGATTCTCAAAAAAAAAAAAAAAAAAAGGCCTCATTTATCCATTTAAGCCAAGTCTCCAAAATTAATAGTTACCCTAGAGGCAGGTATCCCTCTCTGACCAGATAGCCATAGTTGGGACCATGTGATAAATAGGGTGGCTGTAAGTGGAACAGGCAATAAAAGATGTCACAGAAAAAAAGTGAGGAAAGGACCTCACATTTACTAAGTTCCTACTATGAGCTAAGAACTGTGCCAGGTGACCTGCATTATGATTTAATGGCCCAGTGAGATTGATTTCATTATTCCTATTTTACAAATGAAGACATTGAAATTAAGAGAAGTTAAGAAATTTGCCCAGAGTCACAAAAGTAGAAGGTAGCTGAGCTAGAATTCAAATTGAAATCTGTCCAACTGCAAAGTTAATGTTCTTTCCACAGGACCACTCAGCTAAGGAATGGGGGTTATTCAAGCTAGTGAGAACCACTGAACTTAGTCTAAGAAGACCACAGGGTTCAAAGCTTGCAGCTTACAGGTATTTGCTATGGCAGGCCTTCTTAACACTGCTAGGGCCCTATAACTCTGAGAATCTGATAAAAGCTATGAATCTTCTCCCCAGAAAAATACACACATGCCTATACCATTTGGCATTTACTTTCATGGGATTTTCAGACCCCCTGAGGCTCACCGCCCCCCCCCCACCTAAAAGTCTTTGCTTTACAGCATCCCTGACTATTGATTATTTACCCTCTATTTGAATTCCTCAAGAAAGGGCAAGAGAGCTCATTACTTTATGTGTAAGCCCATTCTAACCATAAAAACTTCTATGTCACTTTCCCTCCTTTAGTTCTCTCTAGGAAGTCATACAGAACCAATCTCCCTCATTCCTGGCAAATACCTAAAGGCAGTGACTACAGCATGCCCAAGGCTCCAGCTAAGGCCAAACTCCTATTATTTAAAACCTGTCGCATGTGGGTCTCCACTGAACACCACACACTTTGCCAAAGTTCCTGTCATAATGCAGTGCCTAGAATAGCATCAGGGACTGCTTGTGTCATCCAACCAACATACTCTTTATTCAGGGTATTCTGATTTTCTATGGCCAGTACACTAGACTTCTTTGATTGCATTGGCTCTTATAACAGCCATGTCCTTACTTAGTGCATAGGAAATTGATGGTTCACTGAGACCCTAAGATCTTCATCACAGGAGTTGAGCTATCCCTACTTTGCCCTTTCCTACACTATCCTGAGAAGCACTGTGTCTCAGCCTCTTCCTCAAACACAGGATTTCTATGCTGATGCCATGACAGAACAGATTGTTTATCTCACCAAGGAAGAGTCAAACCTTTCTCAGATTCTCCCTTCTGGCTTCACACAGTTTTTCTGTTAAATGGAAAAAAGAAAAAGATGTGGAGCAGAAAAGGATTTTTGAGGTTTTCAAGTTGACATTCCACCATTAGATGAATGCTAACAAAAGCTTGATTTCACTAATCCCAAAAGGAACTTGATCTCCAGATGCACTGGCCTTGCTGGTTCAATGCCTGCACCACGAGGCCTTCTTCCACAGCCCAGAGTTGGGTGTTTTTCCTTTTTAAAGGTCTTTGAAGTTAAAAAGTGCACATATTACTTTTAAAGAGCAAACCCAAAAGACATTTTATAAGCAGATTTGTTCAAATGAAGGCTAACTGAATTAAAGAAAAGAAAAAGAAGGAGGAGGAGGAGTGAAGAAAGGATGTATTTTTTCCTCCTCATCTCTCTCACGTGTAACCCTTGATGGCTCCAGGGCTCAGGCCCCAGACCCAGATTCTTTTTTATCCTCACTCTCAAGATGATCTTAACCAAGCTCATGATTTTCAATACCATCTATTACCAAGAACCAGCTTGGCCTTAGAGACCCTCACCCAGGCGTCACTGAAAGCATTGAGAAGCAGACACCCAGATAGAACAGCAAAGTGGGTCTATCTGGGGGGCCAACAGCCTTCCAAGCTGAGAGCTTCAAGAGACTGACAGCATTCCAGGCTGAGGGCCTCGAGCAGACTCCGACCCATGTATTTATTCTCTCTGAACAGGTGATAATTATTAACAAACAGATGTTTGGTATTTTCTCACAAAACAAAAAAATATGCCAAGTAGGCAGCTGGTGCCCGCTTACCACTGATGACAGACAAACTAAAAAGTATTCTTCATGAGGGAGTCACAAGAGCAGGATCAGATGTCCGGTGCTTAAAGAATTGTTTTAACTGGTGTATGGTATTTGTATGTTGTCCTGCCACTTTAGAATTCCCCAAGTAGTATTCTACTTGGGAGTGGGGGGAGGTGGCTAGGTTTTCCTTGCCATTGTTCTTCTTAGCAAACAATATATTTTATCATACACTCAGCATTTCTCAACAATCTATACTCTGAAAACTCTCCAGTGTTTGTTTATGTCCAGCCTGGACCTCTCCCTCAAACTCCAAAGTCATGCACCAGGTGCCTACTCAATACCTTTGCTGGGCATCTTATAAACATTTCTAACATGTGTCCAACCCCTAATACCTGCTTTTCCCTCAGCCTTCTCCAATCCAGTCAATGGCAAGTCCAGCCTTCAAGTAGCTCAAACACATAACATGAGTCATTCTTCATCTTCCTCCAGTTCCCCATGCATTCCACAGAGAACTCATCAAAAAGTCTTTTTGCTCTACCTTAGAAATATATCCAGAATCTGACCATTCCTTACCATCTTTACTGCCATTACTCTAGTGTAATCAACACAATTGCTTCCTAAGTGCTCCCCTGCCCCTACAGAGCGGACAGAGTGATTCTTTATTTTTATTTTTTTGAGACAGGGTCTTACTCTGTTGTTAGGCTGGAGTGCAATGGTGACGATCACTGCAGCCTCAACCTCCCTGGGATCAAGAGATCCTCCAACCTCAGCCTCTCAAGTAGCTGGGACTATAGGCATATGCCAGCATGGCTAGCTAATTTTTGTATTTTTAGTAGAGATAGGATTTCGTCATGTTGCTCAGGCTGATCTCAAACTCCTGGGCTCAAGCAATCCTCCTGCCTCAGCTTCACAAAGTTCTGGGATTATGTGCCTGGCTTGATTCTTTTAGAGTTAGATCATGTCACTCCCTGCTCATAACCATCCAATAGCTTCCCATGTCACTCAGTATGAAAAGCCAACATCTCTTCCATGGCCTAAGAGGCTATACATGATCTAATCCCGGTGTCTTGGACCTCATCTCCAGTCTCACTCCTCATTACTCTTCCATGTGATCTTTCACCCCTGGGATCTTTGCAGTGACTGCTCCTCTGCCTGGAATATTCTGCCCGGAATACTCTGCCCCAGTTATTATCTGATGGGCTCACTCCCTCCATATCCTTGAGTCTCTGTTCAAATGTCACCTTATGCAGGGTCGCCTTCCATGACCATCCAATCTAAAGCATCACTCTCTACCCTGTGACTCTATCCCCTCTTTTATTTCTTTATAGTATTTATCACTATCTAATATGTTATATATTTATTTGTCTAATGTCTATATTCTGCCTCAAGAATGTGAAAGCAGGAACTTTGGTTTGTCAGCTGTTATATTCCTGGTGCCCACAACAGCACATAGGTAAGCACTCAGTAAATATCTCTTGACTAACTGGCTGAATGAATTAATGAATTTATTGAGTAACTACTAAATGTCATTATGAGTCACATTTTATAAATTAGTCAACTGAGGTTCAAAGATCTCATAGATGGTGAGAGCCAAGATTTGAACCCAGATCTAAGGATGATAATAGTGTCAGATCTGAATAGGATCATATGACCACCACCATCTCCCAACCCCAGGATCTGAGATGCTGTGTCTGTTCTTGGGCTAGGGTATGCCTGAGACCCTATTCCACTGATGTGGCCTGAAGATTGTCCCTCTCAAAGCCAGCCCACCATGACAGTTGACACCCTCCTTCTACTTGACAGACAAGCTTTTGAGGTCCTGTATGGCTCGTGGCTTTTGCAATCATGGTTTCTTCAAGGGCCACGCATGTGACAGCATTCCCAGAGTCCTGCTTAGCCTCAGGTCAGGCTCCTATGACTCCAGCATGCTCCAGATCCTGAGTGAATGACATGAAAACCACCTCACCAGGATCCATCCTACCTGACCCACATTAATCCCTCTCTGACCCCAGGCTCTCACCTGCCTTATGCAGGAGTGTCCCTGCCCTACCAGGGTGCTCAACCCTCAGCTCAACCCACTGCCATGGGATCTGAATGCAAATCTTATACATTTTTAAGCTCTTTAGGTTTAATTCCTCCAAAAATTTCACAATGAAGCTAGAATATTTGAAGAACTCTCACCCAGAAGGAAAATACACATATATGAAGCACCCACATGCATTTGCCTTATTGGCACATATTAATATTATTAATTCATGTAGGCATTTATTCATACCACAAGCATTTTCTGAGGGTCTCCTCCATGGACTAAGCCCTTGTGCTGGGTGCTAGGCATGGGGCACAAATTAGATATACTCCCTGCCTCAAGTTTATAGTCTAACTAGGGGAGATGACCATCATCATAATCATCCCATAATCATCAGTGTCACCAACATTTAAATGCTACTTCTAGTGCTAGGTACTGTTCTAAGTACTTATTTATAAATATTTTAACCTTATAAATATTTTTTTTTTTTGAGACAGAATTTCAGTCTTGTTACCCAGGCTGGAGTGCAATGGTGTGATCTCAGCTCACCTCAACCTCCGCCTCCTGGGTTCAGGCAATTCTCCTGCCTCAGCCTCCTGAGTAGCTGGGATTACAGGCATGCACCACTGTACCCAGCTAATTTTTGTATTTTTAATAGAGACGGGGTTTCACCATGTTGACCCGGATGGTCTCGATCTCTTGACCTCGTGATCCACCTGTCTTGGCCTCCCAAAGTGCTGGGATTACAGGCGTGAGCCACCGCACCCGGCCTTTAACCTGTTTTATCATGTTAATTCTGTAAGTTAAATACTATTCTTATCTTCATTTTACAGATGATAAAACTGAGGCCTAGAGGGTTGTGACTTATCCAAGGTCATGTAAGTGGCAAAGTTAGAATTTGAACACAAACATTTTAGCCCCAGAGCTCATACTCTCCTCCACTCTACCTTAATTCCAAAAATTAAGTATGAGAATGTATGCTGACATGCAGCTATGGACACAAATGTTTTCAGAGCCACGTTGGTTGGAGTCCAGTGGAAAAGTCACAAACATTGAAGGAAACCAGTTAACAAGTTTTTCAGCTTCTGAGACATGTCCTTGAAAAATACCTCTCCCAAAGTGCTAAAGATGGACATCTTGGACACATGGAAAAGCTGAAGAGGGAGATAGGAAGAGGAGAAGAGGAGAAAAGGAAAACAAGCAGGTATCAAAAACTTACTTTGTATAATACCAGGTATCATAGAGGGCAATTTATATACATCACCTACTCTCAAAGCATATTCACGCAAAGGGTTTAATCTGAATTTTCCTGTTAAGATAATGGAACTTGGGCTGGGCACAGTGGCTCAAGCCTGTTGTAATCCCAGCACTTTGGGAGGCCGAGGCGGGTGGATCACAAAGTCAAGAGATCGAGACCATTCCAGTCAACATGGTAAAACCCTGTCTCTACTAAAAATACAAAAAATTAACTGGGCATGGTGGCATGTGCTTGTAGTCCCAGCTACTCAGGAGGCTGAGGTGGAAGAATTGCCTGAACCCAGGAGTCGGAGGTTGCGGTGAGCCGAGATCGTGCCATTGCACTCCAGCCTGGGTGACAAGAGTGAAACTCTGTCTCAAAAAAAAAAAAAAAAAAAAGATAATGGAACTTAGAGAAATGAAATGCCTTATCCAAGATCACATGGGTGCTATATGGTAGGACTAGGCCTGAACACCCCAAGGCCTATGCTCTTTCCTTTACTGATGCTGAATTCAATTATCTCCCCACGAAATTCATTTCCAAATGCTATCTAATCAAGTCAATGCAATCTAATGCCAAGGTCATCAAAAGAGACTTTAACATATCAAGTAGATAAGGATAAATTAAAAGCAAGCATACCACTTCTGCAGGTCAGTCTTCTTGACAACAGTTGACCTGACCAATTTACTCCATTCACTCAGTAAAGCCATCCAACTTGCAGTTTGATATGCTGGGAAGAGACGCTTCAGTGAGATGTTCTGGGGCCATGTGAGAGTAAGACCAACCAGGGTCCCAAGGAAGGGAAGGAGAGAAAACCACATTTTAACCTGTTTTATTCCTTGGGACCCTGGGCCTTGTACTGTTATTTATTTATTTTTCACATCATTCTAAGTGCAATGTTCCACAGCCTCACTACGTCTTTTATTTCAACAATGACCAAAATCACACAAATATCTGAGCAAGTCTTTCAAACATGAAGAAATATCTATGCTTCAGAATTCACAAATGCCCCATCAAATCATTTGAGCATCTGCCCTGGTCGCATCTTCCAGACAATCCCGTTCTCCTACTGTTATGTTTATTGCTATAATGGCTCGTTATGAAACACCTGGTGGTTGGGGCACTCCTATTTACACTCAAAGCTTATACCTCTCTCACAGTGTCCAAACTGCTACTTATGTTAATCATCTTGCAAAAAAATATTTCTGTTACGATGGGAACTCAAATGGATATTGATAAGAAAATTGATGAAAAACTTAACGCTTTGGAACAAACTGTTACTATTCTTTGTGCTAAACTTTATCATATTCAAAACCGCCTGGCCCTTTGTTGCCATGCTGATTATAAATATATTTGTGTTACTAATACTCCTTATAATGACACTAAATGGCAGTGGCCTCTTGTTAAGGCCCATTTACAAGGAATTTAGACTCATGAGAATTTATCTCTAGATGTTTTCAAGCTTCAGCAGGAAATTCATGCCATTGATTTTTCTCGTCGAAACCTGCCTGAGGATGACTCAATTGCCCATGATATTGTGGACACCTTGTCTTCCTGGGTAAGTGGAGTTCATCTCCCATCCTTTTCCTCTTTAATTGGTATTGGAGTGGTTTTACTCCTTCTTATTGTCCTTCTCCAGGTACTCTTTCACCTTGTGTTCTCCTCCCTTCAACAATTGTGGCTCAAGCTTTTTGAGTTGCATCTAAAAACAAAAGGGGGAACTGAGGGATCTGTCGGGATTGCTCCCGTGTGAGGCCCCTAGGAAATGGGCCTCGCCATACGGTGAGCTTGAGCCCGGACACAGATCCCCGGTTGGGGGAGTCAAGCTGAGGGAAATCAGGAACCGAGAGAGGGACTATGCTATTCAAAATAATTAACAGACATTACTTTATGATATGAGGACTTGGGAGGCATTGTGTCCACTTTCGGCTCCTTATGGTTTATTGCTTGATTGTGTTCATTTTGGACCCTTGTTACCTTCATTGTAAAATATTAACTTAAGTATTTACACTTGGTAACTTACCGTAACTTACTGGGTATAACTGTAACTTACCATAACTTACTGGGCGTAACTGTAACTTGCTTACCTTGTGACTTAACTTAAGTATTTACAATTGTTAAGTACTTACTAGGTGTAACTTACTTACTGTAACTTACTAGGCGTAACTGACTTACTGGGCTTAACTTACTTACTGGGCATAACTTAGTGGGCGTAACTTGCTTACTGTGACTTAAGTATGTTGATCTGGCATAAACAACATTAACTTCAGAAAAGTATATAATGGAACATATTGCAAAAATAAAATTGCTGCTTGGACACAGCCTAAGCCAGCTCTCCAGACTCCGCTTTTCTCTTTTCTTTCACTTCCGCGCACTCTCTCCTTCAGGCTGAACGAGACATCTACGTTGGTGGTCTTGGGGACTCCCGCAGGTTGGTAGCCCCCCAGCAGATGTGCTAGACCCCAACACATTTGTTTTTGTAACCTTGAACTTTCCCGTTTAAAATAAACCATGTATAGACAAAGAATTCATTTTGGATCTGAGCCTTCCTTTGTGATCTTTCTTCCTTCTTCTAGATTAAAAGAAAAAGACATCTTAAAGCATCTAAGCCTGCTTTTGATTCTCAAAAAGCTAGTTTAAAAAAAATTTTTTTTAATAGAGATAGGTGTGCGACCCCCTTGTAGACCCCTGCCCGGTACCCAATCCCAAGTAACAGCTCAAGAGTTGGAAGCTGAGTTCAGGTTTATTGGGACCAGCGGGCAGGCCAGGAAAGGAAGGAGATCGGGGCTGGCTGCGACTGCGTAGCTGGGGTAGGAGGGTTTTATAGGGGGGTGGACGGGGCATGGACACAGGGCTGGCGGAGTGTCATAGGAGCTTAGGATAGGCTGTCCGTCTCTGGGCAGACTGCTGAGGTAGCTCAGAGGGTTATGTGTCGGTTCAGGATACGCCGAGGCTTGGCGGCCTTTTCTGCTGCGATGATTGGCTGCTTGTTGTTGTCGGGCAGAACAGAGCAGCGCCTGAGGGTTTTCCTCAGGACAGCAGGAAGCCTGGCGGGGGGAGGGTGGCGGGACTTTCTACCGAACAATAGGGTCTCGCTATGTTGCCTAGGCTGGTCTCAAACTTCTGGCCTCAAGTGATCCTCCTCGCTTGGCCTCCCAAAGGGCTGGTGTGAGCCGTGATGACTGGCCCAAAAGCTTGCATTGAGGGGTGCTAGAGACCTCTCCAATCTTTCATGGATAGGAATAATGCCTGTTTTTTTGTTTTTGTTTTTCTTTTTCTGAATGTTAAAGCATCCTGGGATTGGTAAACTGTAAGGCAGAACCCTGGGGACACAGTACCTGGATGGTGGGTTCCCTGAGAGCAGCAAGGGCCTGAGGACAGTGGGTAACCCCCTCAAAGGTGTATAGCCTTTGGCAGCCACCTTGGCTCTGCACGTAAGCTGTCATCCCATGGCCAAGAGATTACCTGCCTGTGTTTCCAATGTGGATGTAGGGGGCTGGGGTGGGAATTCTGGTGGACTAAAAATGTGGTATGAACCAAACTATGAAAAAAAATAGTGTTTGCTATTAAGGAAGATACAGCTCTGACTACAAGAGGCAATGAAGGGGGTTCACCAAAGCACAGAACCAGACTTAATACCAGCTTGAGACTGAGCTCCAAACATACCAGACTGCACAGAGAAAAACAGGATAGGATCTTAGCGGCTATAGCCACAGGACTTCCTAGGAAGGGGAAGAGTGGAGATCTACAGGGTCAGTGGAGGGGAACTGGAAGGGAAGAGTTTTACCCTTCCAGTAGTCTGATGACCCACCACAGTCCCTAGGGAACATGGTGCAAGGGCCTTTGCCCAAAGCAGGGAACCAAAGCCACAACCTAATATCACAGCACAAAATTCATTCCTTCAAAAAACATATACTTCTTTCTATTCCTCCTAACTAGTTTCCTGTGTCTTGCTTCTGTCCAATCTAGTCTCCGATAACAGCCACGAAGACACTTCTAAAATGGACTCTGTTGCTTACAGTCTTTGGCAGAGGGGGACCAATACCAGGGACTGAAAGGCCTTGACCCCTTACATGTCCTTCTTCATGTCTCTGACTGTTTTTTCAGATGCTCCCTCTGCTGCAGCAGTGCTGGGAGTGTTCTCCAAAGGGAAAAAGGATCCCCGCTCTCCATCTCCCCACCCCAAAAGTCGAAACTTAAAGCTGCCCAGTTCCAACTCAAAAGATCAAGGCTACCCTGGAGTATCCTTGCATCCATCTGCTCCCTGATCTGCTGAGAATGGCTACCTTCCCTGACCCACTGCATCTCCTCCACACTGACAGCGACCAACTCTGCCAGAAAATGGGGCAAGAGGGGCAGAACACCAGAAGCAGACTTTGCAACCAGTTTGTGGTCTAATACTAACTTGACCTAATTCACAAGGAGAGGTCCCCATTTATAAAGAAGCAAACCTATTCAGGGAAGACCAACTTGGGGACTTCAAAACCCTGAAAATACTCCAAGTACCAGAGTCTTTTCTTTACAGGCCTAGACTGTTCAAGGTCTTAAGCAGCCCAACACTTGGTATTTGGAAAGCAAGCAATTACCATTTCGTCTGAACAAATGACATCCTGAAGTCTAGTTAGGAAGACGCCTGGTGAGAGGTTTGTTTTCTGAGTTGTAAATGTACTTAAAGGAAAAAAATGTCTTCATGATCTAAAACTCATATTCAATTTGCTTTTTCATTTCTCAAGTCCCTTGTATAAACAAAAATTAAATCACATAAAACTGGAATTGCCCCCCTCTCCTCAATAAATCTATCAAAGCAGGGTTAGATCGGCACACCTTCTCCTAAAATAGTGTTTCTCAACCTGTGGTCACCTCTGATGCATACTTTAAATATGCATTCCTAGATTCTACTCCAGACAGGGAATGGGGGAGGGCACAGTCATTTCTAATAGGCTTTCTAAGAAATTCCCATGGAAATTTGAGAACCACTGTCCTAACTCATGAAAGGCAAAAATAAAATAAAATAAAAAATAAAGACTCTAATGAGCTCATGTGAAATGGAAGTTTTGGAATCCCCCAAATGCCTGTAACTTCTCTCAAAAAATATTCCATGCAATTACTTACAGAAGGCTGCTAGCATGTTCTAAACAGAGAAACAAAGATGAGAACACAAACTCCTCAAAACATAAGAATAATTTACTCCAGGAAGGTGATGGGTTTCCCTTGGTACAAAGGTGGGAAAAGACTGTAAAGACAGAGACATTCAGGTGTGGCAGGTTCCCCTCGGGTTGCGGCTACAGGAACAGACAGGGATTGGGGGAGGACAACCTGCCATCAGGCAGGGCCAGGAGGCAGAGCAGCAGGAATGCTGAGGTGCCCCAGCTTTGTTGGGGTATCCATCCTCCTTCAAACAGCTTCATGCTTCACTGGATGCCCTCCACACCCCATCAGCAGCAGAAGATGGTTCTGCTTAATTTAAGTGAGTTGCAGATTCCACCCGTTTCTAGCCATGGGTTTAGGCATGTGACCAAACCTGGCCAATGACATGGGAAGGCAGTGTCTGCTCAGGGGCTTCTGGGAAATGACTCCTTCCTATACAGAAGAGCTATGGGAAGAGACCATCCCTTCTTGTCCTGCACGTAGTGGAGTCAGCTAGGGAGTCCACTAGAAAGTGGAGAACCCCAGCACTTTGGGAGGCTGAGGTGGGTGGATCATGAGGTCAAGAGATCGAGACTATCGTGGCCAACATGGTGAAACCCCATCTCTACTGAAAATACAAAAAATTAGCTGGGCCTGGTGGTGTGTGCCTGTAGTCCCAGCTGCTCGGGAGGCTGAGGCAGGAGAATTGCTTGAACCCAGGAGGCAGAGGTTGCAGTGAGCCAAGATCATACCACTGTACGCCAGCCTGGTGCCTGGCGATGGAGCGAGACAAAGAAAGAAAGAAAGAAAAAGAAAGAGAGAGAGAGAGAGAGAGAGAGAGAGAGAGAAAGAAAGAAAGAAAGAAAGAAAGAAAGAAGGAAGGAAGGAAGGAAGGAAGGAAGGAAGGAAGGAAGGAAGGAAGGAAGGAAAGAAAGAAAGAAAGAAAGAAAGAAAGAAAGAAAGAAAGAAAGAAAGAAAGAAAGAAAGGAGGGAGGGAGGGAGGGAGGGAGGGAGGGAGGGAGGGAGGGAGGGAGGGAAGGAAGGAAGGAAGGAAGGAAGGAAGGAAGGAAGGAAGGAAGGAAGGAAGGAAAGAAGGAAAGGAAGGAAGGAAAGAAAGAAAGAGAAAGAAAGAAAGAGAAAGAAAGAGGAGAACTGCAACAGTCATTGTGCTACCAGTCTGAGACTAAACCTGGAATGGGACCAAGGATAGAGCTGAGGCCCTGAAGCTTGCAGCCAACCTGTCTCTGGCCTTCTAATTTTGTGAGATAATAATTCACTTTGTCATTTAGGCCACTTTTAATTGGGTTCCTGTTAAATCACATCCTAATGGCTAGAGGGAATTTCTTAAAACCCCTAACTCTATGTATGAGAAATGTTAAATCAGAGGGAGAAATTTTTATTATTGTAAGAGTTGATGACTTAGGAAGAAAATGGCTTTGTTGAGAAAAACACATTGAGGACTATTAGGGTAGCAAGTGGAACTCCAAAGACCTGAGTGTCAGCTGGGAAAGAGGTGTCAGGTGGGGGACTGCTCTATGTTGTAAAGGAGGAAGGGAGACCACACTCTGGAGGAAGACATGACAGAAATAGGAAAGAGAAGCCAATGAGGCAGCTTTGGGGTTTGTGAGGTGATCCCTCTCCCTCTGCTAGGTTCATAAATACTCCCTGTGAGTGGATTCCTTGTGGACCCCAGTAAGCGGATGAACTGTACACACAGGGGACATGGGGCATTTGGATCAGAATGGCTTACACAGTTGTGAGTGTCCAGAAGCAGAAGCACCATGAGAATTCACAGCAGAGTTGGGGAGTGCTTTGGACTTCCCTGGACTGTGGAATTTGGGATTGGATGCAATCTTTCTCAGAACTCAAATACTAAGGGGGCCCTGACAACTAGGTAACAAAGGCACATTTGTCACCCCATTTGAAAGGAAGGCCAATGGCTTCATCAAAGCCTCTCTGGATTGTAGCTCATCAGCAGAGGTGCAAAAATCCTAGAGAATGTAATAAAAAAAAAATGAAAAAACAAACAAGCTAAAACCCAATTTCAATGTCCAGCATTTGAAGAATGGAGTATCCCTGAGAGGTGGAGTAGCTGGAGATATTAAACAAATATAGAGCCATTCCCACAGAGCCAGCAATAAAGAAGCTAGTGCAGCTGGGAAAGTGTGGGCCTAGCCGCCACTGGCTCTGGGAGAAGAGGTTGGTCATCGTCTTTTTGCCAGACCTAGCCAAATGGAAATATACCATCTGCCTGGCCCCTGCATCTGCAAGTAACAAGGCATCTGCTGAGACTATCCAAAGCTGCCCACCACTCCCCATTCCTGCTATATTATGGGAACAGCAATGAAACCATTAGAAGACCCAAGATGCATCTCTAAGGATGACAGAGGACCCCAAAGGGCCCAAGACCAGCTAGCATTTTCATATCTTTCTCACAACCGAATCTTGAGCCTTGGAAAATGTGGATGACTTTGGTGAAAAAGCACCGGGTGCAGAGGTCAGGCTGGAGGATGGAATTTGCAAATCTTGGACCATAGTGCCCGAATAAAGGCAAACCTGGAAGCCACGAGCTAGCCCAGACACTGGCTGATCTGACCAAGAGACCTGAGTATGCAGCCAAATGGAGAAAATGACTGGTCAAAGCTGCACGACTGAGCAGGGCCTGTAACAGAGCTCCTGGCTCCAGGACACCTGCCTGGGGTTCCAGCTGTTGCTGGCCTGGGCTTCCCTGCCTCCTGCTCACCACTCGAGATGCCCCACCAACTCACTTCATGCAGGTGAGGGACATGAAATAATTGTTGCTTCCCAGTAGATCACTGCATGTGCCAGCCAGAATCCCCGGTGTGACCTGCCATTGGGTCACAACCAGTAGCTCCTGCTCAGCTATGGGGTAGGTGGGGGAAGACCCTTCTGCTTGTCCTGCTCTGAGTAACCATTCATCTGCTCTGATTTCTCATCTGTGAAACCCACCCCAGCCATCTTAGCGTGCACCTCATCTCTCTCCTGGGTTGTTGCTGCAGCCTCTGATGTGGCTTTCCTGCCTCCAGCTCTGCTGTACAAATGCATGTCACAGAAAGATGCCTAGTGAATCTTCTGAAAGCATTTTGATCAGGTTATTAACTTGGTCCAAATCTCTAGATGTTGTCTTCATATCTTAATCATTCCACGGGACATCCAAGACCCTACATGATCCAAGCACAACTTTCCTTGCTAATTTCATCTCTCACCCTCTCCCTACCACCATCCGATGCTCAAGCCACACCTAAATACCTATCCTTCTATAATGCCCTGCATATTTCAGCCTTCCTATCTTTGCTCTGTCTGTTCTTTCCACTCCTCCCTCTGTACTCATTGAAACCCCATGCATTCCTCACAATTCAAAACAAATACCACCTCCTCCATGGAGCCTTCCAGGTACCTTAATTGCAAGTAGCCACTCTTTTCTCTCTGCATCTTGGTACTTGCCATCACCTAAATAGCTGTCCTGTTACTCTGTGCCTCTGCTTCAGTGAAGGCTTTTCTGTGTCTTTTTTTTTTTTACCCTCACTGGCATGTAAACTCCTTAAAGTCTGGATTATATATTATTATTCAGCTGTAACCACTAGCATGATGTGGCTATTCAATAAATATTTGCTGAATCGGAGCTGAGCTACAAGATGAAATTAGAAAGAAATTCTAATTTTCCTTAATAGAAGAGGTAGAAAATAGAGAGCCTGGCCCTGTATCCTCCACAAAACTAGCACAGGTTCATAAATGAAGCTTAGGGTGAAGTCAAAGCATCTCTAGGCTTGGCCATACCCCAAGAGCTCACTAGGAATCCCCTGCTGTCTCCAGCCTCACAAATCCTGCTGCAACATTCAGAGAAAGAGCTTTGACCTGGTGAGAAGTAGACGAACAGCTATCCAAACTGCAGGTCTTCTGGGTGCTGAGCTGCGGAGACACTGACACCAAAAGTGTATGTCCCAGGCTGGGTGCAGTGGCTTACACCTGTAATCCCAGCACTTTGGGAGGCCAAGGTGGGCGGATCACTTGAGATCAGGAGTGCAAGGCCAACCTGGCCAACATGATGAAACCCCACGTCTACTAAAAATACAAAAATTAGCTGGGCATGATGGTGCGTGCCTGTAATTCTAGGTACTCGAGAGGCTGAGGCATGGGAATCATTTGAACCTGGGAGACAGAGGTTGCAGTGAGCTGAGACAGCACCACTGTACCCCAGACTGGGTGACAGAGTGAGACTCTGCCTCAAAAAAAAAAAAAAAAATGGTGTATGTCCCAGACACTCAAGCTCCCCATTCTTGGGCCTTACTCTCAGAGCAGTTTTCCTGAATTTGCCTCCCTTGGAGGAGGGGAAGGGAGAATCAGCCAAGACATTAGGCTTCAACTAACCCTGCTAAGACGGCCTGGGTAAACAGGAGACTTATTGGTCAAGAATGCTCTTCTGTTCCACCTGCATGACACCCAGTGTCCCTTGGGCTTTCCACTCCCCATTGCCTTCCATGTGGCATAAGGAAGGGCTGTTTAGCAGCTGCTGGGCGCTTCTGTGGGAACTCAGCTCTCCTATAGAACAGGGAGGGTGAGGGATGCCTCCCTAGGGCTGCTATCCCCTCCACTTCTTAGGGGAAAAAATCCCAGTCAGACTGGAATTTGCAGTGAGGCATGAAGCATCCTCACAGTGACTTGGGTTGGAGGTAGGGTGCAAAGGAGGCCCTGGGCCCTAAGGATCCAACATGGGCACCTGGCTCAGGTGTAGCCTGCATGATACTTGGAAGCCCACCTCTACTACTGCCACCACTGTTTAGGGAAGAAGGGGTGAGGGACTTTTTTAGCGTTTGGCTTCTACACATGAACTTGGAGGCTGGTGAGGCCACCAACTGACCTGTTACTACCAGTGTGTGACTGATATAACAGGTATCTCGAGGAGAATGCAGCTTGCTGGAAGAGGCTGAATGATTACCATTTAATTCCACTAAAATCTCATCAATAACCAGGGCTTTAGTAAAACTTATGACAAATAGTGACAGCTTATTATTATGGGTTGAATTGTGCCCCCCTCAAATTCACATGTTGAATCCTAACTATCAGCACCTCAGAATACGACCTTATTTGGAAATAGGGTTGTTGCAGATGTAATTAATTAAGATGAGGTCATTAATATAGGCTCTAATCCAATGTGACTGAGGGATGTCCTTATTTTTTTTAAAAAAAAGGAAATCTGGACACAGAGAAACACACACAGGGAAAAGATGGCCATCTCCAAGCCAAGGAGAGAGGTGTGGAACAGATGCTTAACTCATAGCCCTCAGATGGAACCAACCTTGGGGACACCTTGATTTTGAACTTCCAGCCTCCAGAGCTGCGAGACAATAAATTTCTATTGTGTAAACCCCCAGTCTGCAGTGCTTTGTCATGGCAGCCACAGGAAACTGACACGTTAAAAATCCTCACTGTAAACCATGCTCACTTATTTCAGCTGCCCTTACGACAGCTCAGTGAGTGAGGTATTTTTATATAGCCTCATTTTCCAAATAAGAACTGCAAGGCTCTGAAGGGTTAAGAGATTCATTCAGGGTATTAAGTGGTTGAGCCATTATTCGGACTCCACTGCTTGACTCTGAAGTCTGCTCCACTCTGAAGTCCCTGTTCTTTGCTCTACACCACCCTTAGACAGAATGCTACCACATGTCCTCGGCTCCAGTGAGCCATGCCTGGTGGTTGTACTCCCCATGTAGATATGCCCAATTCACAGTACTGTCAACACAAACAGCCTTCCTGCTCAGACCACTCTGGACAAATAAACACTGGTAGCTCCCAGATGGCCACAAAGGAGCTGGGGCCAACAGTTCAGTCAGGGATGACAACTGTGGCCCAGATGGTAGGAGGATGCTTGAAGGTGAGGCCCATATTCAAGGATCTGGCAGGTTGGGTCACTGTTCTGTAGAGAGAGTGGCCTTTGGCACTAAAAGAAGCCTGTGACAATCCTGGGTAGGCAGGAGACAGGTGGGCAGTTTTGTCGAATGGGGCCTGGGGACGTAAAAGTGCAAGACAGGGGGGCAAAAAGGTAGGATCTGGGACCCACAGAGACCAGGGAAGCTGAAATGTAAGGTCAGAGTGACCCAGGGCTGACCAGGCAATGGAATGTGGAGGAGGCCACAGGAGTGGTCTCTGAGGATGATGCCTTGGGTCTATGGTGGGAATGAGGTAGAGAAGAGAAGGGGCTTCTTGCCTAACTTCCAGAGAGGTAACTACCATTGGACAATGAAACAAAGGGGACTAATCCTGTGCAAGGCAATTCACTCAACAGCCGGCATAGATCTCCTGTGGGCTTTCACGTGGGGTTCCTCTGGCCCTACAACGTCTGGTTCAAGTCCAAGGATCATGAAAGGCCTTTAACGGCTGCTGGGCAGAACACTCCCCTCATTTCTCTTCTGATTCCAGGCCCTAACTTCCTGCCAGATAGCATAGCAACTGGCCCAGTGAATGTGCCCCAGCCCCTTCCCCTGCCACTATCAGCCAGCCACCATTGCTTCCTCAAGTGCCTGGGGTCTCCAATATGGGCTCCCAGGCTCAGGAAGTGGGTGCAGGGGACTTGCTTCCCTTCTGAGCTCCACTCACCCATCTTCCCACCACAGCAGTGTACAAGAAATTTTCTGGCCAGGCACGGTGACTCACATCTGTAATTCCAGCACTTTGGAGGCTAAGGCAGGTAGATCACTTGAGGCAAGAAGTTTGAGACCAGCCTGGCCAACATGGCAAAACCTTATCTCTACTAAAAATACAAAACCTAGCTGGGCGTGGTGGCACACACCTTGAATCCTAGCTGCTCAGGAGGCTGAGGTATGAGAATCATTTGAACCCAGGAGACAGAGATTGCAGTGGGCCAAGATCATGCCATTACACTCCAGTCTGAGCGACAAAGTGAGACTTGGTCTCAAAAAAATAATAATAATAACAATAGAGAAAGAAATAGAAATAGAAAATTTCTGTAAAAGGCAACATTTCAGAATCCCGTTTTAAGTTGAGCCTATAGCAGGGTGGCAAATATGTCCCATCAATCACCCAACTCTGCCTGATTGGTAACAGCTTCCTGTAGTACTGGGTTGCGAAGACTCCAAATCAGCTTCTGGGCCCAGCAAGAAAGACTTCCATGATCAATCAGGGACATTTGCCAAAAGAGTGAATGTGGGAGTGGGGCAGAGTCGCCACATGCTTGGTACTCCCCATCTGTGGCTTTCCTAATATTTGTGGCCACTCTCTGTATGCATGCCTGACCCCTAAGCTTGTCAGCCCCATGGGGCTGAGTGCTGAGGTTGATGCCTGAGCCAGCTCAGCCTCCTTGGCATTTCAGGGCAGCACAGGGACTGCACACAGCAGGCCTCCATATTCATGTGTTGCTCTGCCCAACCTTGTGAAGATCATCTCTGTTCTCAGATTTTAGAAATGCACGTCCTAAACTATGGTTTCTTTCCACCTCCCCACACAGGGAAACATACGTAGCAGCATAATTCTTACAGACCTTGGAAATAACAATTTAACAAACAATAACTTAGAGCTATAGTGCATCCTTGAGATATAGGTGGGTAATATGTTCATTCATGGATTTAGTAAACTTGTTGAAGATGTGAGGGCTGTGGGAGGGTCACTGTGGGGAGGGCACTCATATTCTAGCTTGTCAGCAAACTCTTCCTTCCCCCATTCTCCCTCCATCCCAGGGAGCCTCAGAAGCTCCAGATTCCCTCCTATCTATTGGAAAGAGTAATTCATCTCTCCATAACTTTGACCCCAACCCTAGCCATCCAAACCCTTCCAGATGCTCAGCAGAACTCCCCATTCAACACCCACACTCTTGGCTCTACAGAAGGTTCTTCCTCTTGCATATACTATGATACATTTCACAGCTCTTAGAAACATGAGTGAGTTCGATCTGTACATACATGAAAAAAAGATGAAGAGAAGAAAAAAGCAACCAGGTTGCAGGGTAACACATACAGTGTGAAACTTCTACATCCATGAGGTCTGGCAGACTACATGTCAAACTCAGCCATAGTTACCTGCAGGGAGGAATGAGACTGGGGGTAGGTTGACAAAAGCATTTGTGTTTTTACTCCATATAACTGTGTCGTTTATACTTTTCTTTTAATAATGAAAATTTATTAGCTGTGTAATTAGGAACAAAAAAGACAGGATTTCAGCATGGGAAAAGCAGGTCAAGGAACACCAACACCCTGCCTTCTTAAATAAGTAAATTTCTACTCAGCTGGTTTGGTTGAAGGCAGCTGCTCATTTATCCCCAACTGCCTCAAGAAACAGAAAAGGAGGGCCCTCCTGTTGGAGGTGTGGCTTGGAGAGCTGGGCTTCATGCGCCTGTGTTAAATGCTCTTGCATTACTGCTGGGTAACAACCCTTGTCTATCTGCTGTGGGGAGCAACCTTTCCAGACCACTTGCTTGCATGCAGGCCAACCAGGGTGGTCCAGGCCTAGAAGACTGCTTTTCGGTGTTTTCTTTTTTTCTTGTTTTGAGACATGATCTTGCTCTGTTACCCAGGCTGGAATGCAGTGGTGCAAACATGACTCACTGCAGCCAAGTAGCTGGGACCACAGGCACATTCCACTAGCCCTGCTAATTTTTTTATTATTTGTAGAGACAGGGTCTAGAGACAGGTTGCCCAGGGTGATCGCAAACTCCTGGGCTCAAGCAATCCTCCTGCTTTGGCCTCCCAAAGTGCTAAGATCACAGGCATGAGCCACCATGCTCAGCTAAAGCTGCTGTTTGATGAGCTCTTCCTTCTCAGGTATGATCCCTGCCAGAGACTCTGGGGTTCACTAGGACCACAAGCTTCTCTTTGATGAGTAGAGGTGAGGGTCTCTGAACTGCAGGTGCCCCTCCTCACCTTCCTCAGTGAGACTAGTCACACTTGGCCAAACCAAAACCAATAACCCTGATGAGAACAGGGAACTCCCAGCTTCAGTTCTATTTTGTCTACCCTTGATTCCTTCTCCTTTTGTCCACCAGGCCTCAACTCATAGGAAACAAAGAGGATGAGTCAACAGGCTGTGGTTTTTAACCACATTAATGGATCAGGGGAGACAAGAGGCTTGAAAGACCTCCCAGATTAGATGAGAAAGAGGTTCCCTCCAGGGAGAGGAAAATGCCTCTTAAGTTAGTGCTGGTCGTGGAAAGGAGGCCTCAGTTCCTTGACACGTAGATCCCACCAGAGAGCTGCTTGAGTGTCCTCACAAAATGGCAGCAGGCTTACCCCAGGGCCAGTGATCCAAGAGAGACCAAGGCATATCTTTTATGACCAGTCTCAAGGTCACACATCACTCCTACCACATTCTATTCACTAGAATTGAGTCAGTAAGTCTAGCCCATACTCAAAGGGAGAGGAATTAGGTTCTACTTTTTGAAGAGAGACATAGGCAGGTCCGAATGCAGTGGTGTTTACAACTAATTGATCACAACCTGTTACAGATTTCTTTTTTCCTTCTCCACTCCCATTGCTTCATTTGACTAGCCTTAAAAAAAATGAAGAGAGAAGTATCAAAAATTTGTGGGCATGTTTTAAAACCATCATAGATATGAATTATCTGGCCTTGTCTAGGTTCTAGAGATATAGAAATGAGTCAAAATCCCTGCCCTCAAGAAACTCTCAGCTTAACACAGGAGACAGATGTGTTATCTGAATTACAATAAACCAGGGATCAGAGGGGAGGAAGTTTTCTACTGGGGTAGGGGCAGGTGGCAGTAGGAGAGGAGTCTTAGTGGGGACCTTGATGTGAGCCTTGGAGCATGAGTAGGAGTGTGTTAGCCAAGGTGAAATGAGGCTCAGCACCCATGCCTACCTCCTCCTGGTGAGCCTTCCTGAACTGTAGCAGCTCATGAGAGAAAACTGCAACCCCCAGCCTCCTTGCAGGCAACCCTTCTGAGAGGATGTAGGTCCTGCCAGTGAGATGTGCTAAAGCAAGACTTGGGGGGCAGAAGTCAGGCATGGGCCAAGCTCCCATGCCTTCTGCTATTTCTGCTGACAAGTTGTGACATGGAGGTATGTGCTTTCTCAGCAACCCCATTATTCAGATCCTGACTCATCGGTGTCCAGAAAAAGGGTGAGACATCCTTTTGCTATGAGATTGTGGCTAGTATGGCATTGTTGTGGGGTGGCTTCCTGAGAGTAGAAAATGCTCAGACCTGGTGGGGCACAGTGGCTCATGCCTGTAATCCTAGTACTTTGGGAGGCAGAGGCAGGTGGATCACTTGAGATCAGGGGTTTGAGACCCGCCTGGCCAACATGGTGAAATCCCATCTCTACTAAAAATACAAAAATTAGCTGGTTTTGGTGGCATGCACCTGTAATCGCAGCTACTCAGGAGGCTGAGGCAGGAACCACTTGACCCTGGGAGGTGGAGGTCTCAGTGAGCTGAATTCACACCACTGCATTCCAGCCTAGTCAACAGAGATTCTGTCTCAAAAAAAAAAAAAAATGCTCAGTCCTTCCAGAACCCCTTCTAGAGTTGGAGGGTTGCGGGGATACTCAAAGCACACAGACAGCTTTCACGAAACTCTTCCTCCAATGCCTGCTCCTCCTGGCCACCTTGACGTCAACTCTTTTATATCCTTAAGTGTGTGAGGGGCATGGGTGATCTTACTTTGAAAGTTCAGGGATTTTGACGCTTCAGCTGCAACTTACACAGTTCCATTTTAACAACCAATTACTCCAAGTTAAAACCCATAAAATGCCAGCTGAAAATCAATCTGGCCCCTCCTGTCTTTTATTGTCTCCCTCACTGAACTCATCCACAAACCCACACGCCATGCTGTCAGCCAAATAGAAGTGTTACTGGATTAATTTCAGAAATAAATATGGGAACTTTAGAAAGTTTACAAACTCAGCAGTTGTCAGGAACCCAGCTTGGCCTTGCTGACATTTGCCCGTGGTTTCTGGCCTGAGAATGGGCAGGTTAGAATGGAGCTCATCTCCCACCTGCCCTGAGCTGCTCAGATACAGACTCATGATGGGGTTTTTATTTTCATTCTTGTCTTTGTCTTTAAGGCATCAGCATCACATACTAGTTTTCGTGGGGCTCTCGCTCTCCAGCACCACCCCCACACACACCCACACACTGCCCTAGACACTCTTTGGAGTCTGACATTCCCACATTCATTTGATAAATATTTACAGCTTATGAGACGACAGGCTGGAAAGCACATGGCAGCCATGGATCCCACCCACAGCGGGACTCACTTGGTGTCAGCTTAGCTTGTAAAACATCTCTGAATGAAGGGCAAGGCGTCCTCAGGAAGGAGCTATGAACAAGCATTGCTTGGCTGAACTCCTAATCGACAGAATCTTAAACCAAAATCTGAGTCTGGGTTTCCTGCAGAGCCCATGATCTTTAGAGCTCGGTGGGTGCACACCCTCAATGGAAGACAAGCTTCAGGATACAATGGATTTGACTTTTTAAAAATGACTCCCCTTTGCATGCAAGTCAAGAAACAATATCCAGACATCCCTCAAAGACTTCCTCATGCAGATTCTCAACATTTTCTAGGTCCTAGACTCATTTGAGAAGATGATTAAAGTTGTAGGTGCTCTACCCAGAAAAAAATGCACAAAGGTACACACAGCACTTGCATGTAATAACTTTAAAGACTGAAAGATGAATTAGATCCAAGCCTCTGCCTTTCAGGAGCTGACACTGTTGCAGAGAAGGTAAACAACAATAAACAAAATGCATGTCAATATAGATGAGAAGGACTGCAGAGCTTACGTATTTTGAGTTCAGGGAGACAGAGATCAGGTTGTGAGGTAAAGAGCCCAGCAGAGCACATATTACTCAGCACTAATTGCTATTTATGTGTACTCCAGCTGTCTGCGGAGGACCTCTGCTCCTCGGCACCCAAGTGAGATGACCCTGGACTTCTGAATCCCATGGACTGGCGATTCAACACCCTCCCCAGTATTTCTGCTGGTTCCCTGGGAGGATTCGTGGTCTCCTGGTCTTTCTACCTCTCAAAACTCTGGCTTCGTCTCATATCCCTCCTGTCCCCATAGTATATTCTCCCCAACACAAAATTCAGTCACTGTGTTCATTTCCACAACAAAAAGTTGACCACTGCAAGCATTTACATAGGCTTTATGGAAAATACAGGGGTGGGGATGGGGTTCCTGGAAAAGGGCCATATAATACCACACCTGCCTTCTCTCCACACTTTTGTCTCTTTTCCCCTCTTCAGGAGCAACTCAGAAAGTTCCTAAAGCTTTAGTACAAGGGCTGGGGTGGGAGTGAGCTGGGGGAGGGGAGTGTGAGTGGGGGAAACTACCCTCCCTGCAAGCCCTTATCAAGTCATCTTTCCAAAACACACACAGCTTGATTGCTCCAAGAGGAATTCGGCAATAAAATCTCTCCATACCACTTATATTGGTTAGCTGAAGAGATAAAATCCACTCTGGCCAGATTAAGCAAGAGAGGATTTATGACAGGGTATTAAGTGTCTTACAAAACTACTAGGAGGGATTTAGAAGAGACTTTACGTTGAGCTTTCAGCAAGGCTTCCCAAATAAAACCTGGGCCCCACGCCCATCAGGGGGCTGCTGGGTCACCTCTGACCAGGACCTACTGCTCCTGCCACAAGGCCCCCAGCAGAATGGATGTCCCTTGCCTCCCAATGTCATGAGAACAGTGACAGCGCTCCAGTGCCAGTACCCCCACAGCAGTTCCTGCAGAAATAGCAGGAGCAGCAGACCAGGGTCTTCGCTGGCTTCCACCCAGATCTTCCACAGTGCATCTGATTCTCTGAGCCTTAAAGCCCTTGGACCCCTGACTGCATGGGAGTCTGGGAAATGTAGTTTTTAGCTTTCCAGCCTTTGCCATACTGGAGAGTTCACCGGAAGGCAGACAGAATCAAGGTTGAGTGTCAATCTTCTGTGTATAGATAAACCACACCATATCATTTTGAATGAGGAAAGGGAGAAAGAAGGTGGAGGGTAGAAGAGAATAAGCTTGTATTAGGCACCTACTATAAACGAGGTAACATATCCCTTGCTTGTTTAATTTCTATAACATGATGAGTAGGCCTTAACACCATATTAAAGATATGGCAACTAAGGCTTACAGAGAATAAGGTTTTTGTGGATTTTGTGTTCTTTCTTTTTTCATTTTTTTGAGACAGGGTCTTGCTCTGTCACCCAGGCTGGTGTGCAGCAGCACGATCACGACTCACTGTAGCCTCAATTTCTCATGCTCAAGTGATCCTCCTACCCATCCTGAGTAGCAGGGACCACAGGTGCACACCATCATGCCCAGCTAATTTTTAAATCATTTGTAAAGGCAGGGTCTCATTATGTTGCCCAGGCTGGTCTGAAACTCTTGGGCTTAAGTGATCCTCCCACCTTGGCCTCCCAAAGTGCTGGGATTACAAACATGAGCCACCACACCCAGCCCCTACAGAGGATGTGACCTTTGCTCCAGTCACATCAATACAGCTGCATCCCTGGACAGTAGGGGAAACTCCAGAAATCATACAAGCTAAGGAAAGCTAAATGGACAGGTCCATCTATTAGAAATTCCAACATCCTGCGTGGTCGTTTGCTGTACTCCGTGCACAAGTCCCTCCTATTCTGACCATCCTGAGCGCCTCAGGACCCACCTCATCTTCCAGCTTCTGTCTGAGGCGTGATGCTGTGCTGGGCTGGCATGCCCACTGACACCCTTCCAGAAGCACAGAGGCAGCATCTCAGAGTACTTCTTCTTGTAGGAGCTTGTGGCTGTTTCTTCCAACATCATGGACAATTCACGAACATCGGTGTGCAGTGGCTTCATAACTCCAATCCCAACCTGAGCCTCTGGGGGAGCTGCCCTATAGCCTCACTGCTGTCCCCCACACATTGGTCACGAGAGAGTAGTCTTTGCCTTCTCCATTCAAGCAGTGGCTTGGGTTGGAAGTCGGCTTGTCTGTCAGTTCCCAATCATGCTACAAACTTGACTAATCTCTGAGCTCCAACCTCAGGGCCCACCCTTGTAGTTTCTCACAGCACTCAGACTTGTCTTCTTCAGACGTATATGGGCCTTGCAAGTGGGCTTCAGTTCCTCAAAACCTTCCTCAATATTGTTTTGTTCAGAGAACAACAGAGGCTAGTCTCCTCACAAGCCTAACATAAAAACCTAATGGGGCCAGGTGTAGTGGCTCATGCCTGTAATCCCAGCACTTTGGGAGGCCAAGGCTGGCAGATCATTTGAGGTCAGTAGTTCAAGACCAGCCTGGCCAACATGGTAAAACCCCATCTCTACTAAAAATACAAAAATTAGCTGGGTGTGGTGGTGGGCGCCTGTAATCCCAGCTACTCAGGAGGCTGAAGCAGGAGAATTGCTTGAACCCAACCTGGGAGTCAGAGGTTGCAGTTAGCTGAGATCTTGCCACTGCACTCCAGCCTGGGCAACAAGAGTTAAGCTCCATCTCAAAAAAAAGAATCCAATGGGATAATTATGAGATGCTCTCACACACGTTGAGACCTCAGTAAACCCCAGTGGTTTGCCTCTACTCCCTTCCTGTGGTAGGTCACTTCTGAAATTGTCTTGATGATCTCGGTAGTCATGAAACTTCCTTTGCAAAAATTTTAACTGAGAAATTTATAACCATGAAAGAGATCTGACTAACTGACTCCATCTTGCTTCTAACCTCCAAGCTGTCTCTGTTCATTCCTGGGCACAAGCCGAACTAACATTGGGAGGAACTTAGTTTATAGTTTAACTTTGAAATAAAGTCATAACAGCCCTTTCCCAAAATAAACCCCCTTCCTGCCTGGAGACTAGACTGTCTTTGCAGGACTAACAAATTTGCCACAAGATTAGAAATTGTGGTTTAGGAGTCATGCAGCTGGAGGCTGTAAGATTCGGAACCTCCCCAAATTGCATCCTGGGGCTAACATCGCTATTATAAAGCCTAAGTTCAGAGTTTGAGATATTTTGCAGACCCTGGACTCAAAGGATCAGCTGGTATCACTCAAATCAATAAACTGGCTCATCTGGTCTTGTGGCCCCTACCCAGTAACTGACAGTTCAAGAGGACAGTTTCGACTCCCTATGATTTCATATCACACCTGACCAATCAGCACTCCCACTTCTGGACCCCCTACTCAGCAAATTATCGTTAAGAACCCCAATCCCCCAGCTTTCAGGGAGACTGCTTCGAGTAATAATAAAACTCAGGTCTCCCACACAGCTGACTCTGTGTGAATTAAACTCTTTCTCTATTGCAATTTCTCTGTCTTGACAAATTGGCTCTGTCTAGGCCGTGGGAAAGGAGAATCCAATAGGCAGTTACAGTCACATCCTGATGTGTCTGTGTGTGTGTATGTGTGTGTGTGTGTGTGTGTACTGTATAGAGTGAGTTGCTTCTAACATAATAGGACAAAAGTGATGGGTATCATTCCTAAGATTAGGCTATAAAGGACTATGACTTTCATCTTGCTTGCATTTTCTCTCTCTCTCTCTCTCCTTCTCTTTCTCTCTTTCTCTCTCCCTGCCCACCGCCCACCCTCCCTACCTAGCAAGGGAGGCAAAGGGGTACCCAGAGCACAGAATTGAAGGAGACACTCCTTCTCTGGCTCATGCAAGTGCAGAGCCAGCACCTGAGAGTGAGTATCTCCTCAAATGCTGTGCCCTCATGCCTCACCTCCCTCACCTTCCTTCCAGCCAGCTCCCAGGGGAGACCTAACCTGCACTCCTATCTCAGCCTTGACAATCCCTGAACAGGCTCTGGCCAGGCATGGTGATCAGATTTCTTACCACTTCCAGCTAGATTTCTGGACCAAATCTGAGGGAGCACCAGGATATCTGAGGACCAGCTCTTCTGTGCCAGGCTTCCTGGCACAGAAAATCCAGATATATTTCAATCCCTCTGTCATGTCTCCATGAAGGATACTGGTCTTTTGTATAGTAAGCAGCTCCTTTTCCCTTCACACCAATAGCCAGTGACAGAGGTAGTCCAAGCTGAAGCCAATCCCACTTCCCACCAACTTGTTCCCAAGGGACAAAAATCCAGAGAAAAGAACTGTGCATGAGCTGCCCCACCCCACCCCCGTGCCCTCTCAGTGTGAGCGGGCATAGTATATGAGCATGGCAACATTTACCAGCAGGGACTTTAGAATGCCTCCGAATCTGCTGAGCACTATGTATTTTAATGTGTATGATAACAGCTGTCATTTTGGGGATGCTAGGCACTATGCTAAATGCTTTACTTGTGGTTTTTTTGGTTTGATTTACTGAAATACCCTAGGAGGTAGGTCTCATTTTTAGAGATGAAACTTAAGCCTCAGTAGATTGACTAACTTGTCTGAGATCACGGTCAATACATCATAGACTCAGGACTTGAACTCAGTCTAGCTGGGCTATGAGCCTGTGTGCCCAGCACTATGTCACACTGCCTCCCTGGCAGAGTGACTTTCCAGGCCCAATGGGCTTCTCTTTCCTACCATAATCAGAATCCTGGTACACGAGTTTCTCTGCCAGGCACAGGGGCTCAAGCCTGTAATCCCAGCACTTTGGGACGCTGAGGTGGGCAGATGACTTTAGCCCAGGAGTTCGAGACCAGCCTGGCCAACATGATGAAACCCCCTCTCTACTAAAAATACAAAAATTAGTTGGGTGTGGTCAAGTGTGCCTATAGTCTCAGCTACTAGGGAGGATGAGGACCAAGAATTGCTTGAACCCTGGAGGGGAAGGTTGTGGTGAGCTGAGATTGTGCCACTGCACTCCAGCCTGGGCAGCAAGCAAGACTGTCTCAAAAAAAAAAAAAAAGAGTTTCTCTATTCTACCCATTCCCCTTCCAACACTCCCATGAAAGTTTAAATAAACATGAAAAGTTAAGTAAACATGCAAATAAAACTTGCCTTGTACCTCTTAACCATGTCCCTTTACGTGAAGCCCACCCGGACCAAATCATGTGCAGGAGGCAGTGATGGGTGTGGCAAGTGGCAGTCTGTTCTAGAAGGGCAACCACAAACTTCAGAGCCAAGGAGCCCTGGCTTGGAAGCCCAGGTCCACTCCTTTGTAGCTGAGTGGATGATTCCGTCTCTGAGCCTCATTCATAATCTATAAAATGGCGAAAGCAATGCTTACTTCTTAGGGTGCTTAATTCACTTATTAAACGAATACATTTAAATATATATAATATATGCTGATATATTTGAGTACATTTTACATATAATTATATATTTATATGTAAAATAATGCTGTGCCCTGAGTGCTACCATGTCAGCCAAAGTTTCCTGCTCTTTGAGATTTCCAAACATTAGCTGGAATCTCATCTTGGCCTCTGCAAGGAACAAGATCCATTTAGAGATTTGTTACAGATTTCAATTGTGTCACTTTCCTTTTTAAGGCAAAGCAGCTACAGTGGGCCATGGTTTTAAACACTATTTTCTTCTTCTCTGTTATATACGTAAGGCTCTAAGAACTGTGTCAGGTGCATTGTGGTTACTTTGAGGAAGGAGGGGGAGGAAAGAGCAGTCTTCCCTAAAGAGGAGGCTGGACCCCTCCCAGGCTTTCCCATAAAAAAGTTCTGGGAGCAGTTGATCCATTCTGAGGTTTTCAGATATAAATAGAAAATTGCCAGGTGCAGTGGCCCCTGCCTGTAATCCTAGCTATTCAGGAGGCTGAGGTGGGAGAATTGCTTGAGCCCATGAGTTTGAGCCTATAGTGAGCTATGATCATACCACTGCATCCCAGTATGGGTGACACAGCGGGAAAGAAGGAAGAAAGGAAGGAAGGGAAGGAGGGAGGGTGGGAGGGAAAAGGAAGGGAGAAAGAAAGGGAAAAAGATAGAGAAAGAGAAAAAGGGAGAGAGAGAAAAAGGGAGAGAGAGAAAGAGAAGAAAGAAGAAAAAAGAGAAGAAAGGAAAGCAAGCAAGCAAGAAAGAAAGAAAAAAGAAAATCAAACTCGAATGCCTTAAATGACCAAAACAACCTCCTCTTGGTTCACAAAATCTGAAGTTTAGAGGGCATGTGGGCCTCTGGCACAGGCTGTTGAGAGGCTCCCAGCTTTTTGGGGGCTGCATCTCTGCTTGTCTGAAAGTTTCTCACCCCTGCCTCCCAGTGGGCTTTTTCTAAACCAGCCTTTCCTTGAGGTAGCACATGGCAGCCAAAAGAGTCCAGGGCCACTCACGTCTGGGGATCAGTGTGGTTGTATGCCCACCCCTAAAAAAAATCACAGTGGCCAAGGGAATGCTAAGGGAGCTAGGATTATATTGATGGGTTTAGGCCAATTGGAACTGACCCCTGAAACTAAGAGTTGGTTTGATCCTAGACTTAAACCACATGGCTGCTTTACACAATGGGGTGGGGGTGCAGAAAGGGGGAACCTGCAATGGCAACTGCAGAGGCAACCATAATATTCACCCCAAAGACCCTTCATCCGGGTGAGAGTCGGTGTATCATGTTGAGTGTGTCAGTGTGTACGTGTGATGCGTCAGTGTGTGAGGTGTGTGCTGATGGGTATGAGAGTGTATTGTGCATGTAATGTGACTGTGAGCCTGTGAGTGAAGTGTGTGTGTATATGTATGTTGTGTGTGATTGCATATATGGTGAAGTGTGTATGTATGTTTGTATTACTTGAAAAACCATATGCTGAACTAAGTGTGGATTCCATTTGCGGCCTTCCATTCGTTAAAAAAAAAATTTTTTTTTAATTTTTTTAGAAAGAAAGAAAGAAAAAAGGAATGAAGAAGAGGAAGAAAGAGGAACAAGAAGAGGGAGAGAGAACGGGAGTGTTGCTTTATTGCCCAGGCTAGAATGCAGTCTAAAAATGGGTATTGAAAATTTCTTTTATGCCAATAATTGTGCTTAATAATGGCCAACCAATATTTCATTTAAACCTGTGAGTAGGTGTGATGTGGTACTGATAAGAGTGTATATTTTGTGTATTTAAAGTGGAGAGTTCTATAAATGTTTATTAAGTTTACTTGTTCCAGATCTGAGTTCAAGTCATGGATATCCTTATTAATTTTCTGTCTCGTTGATCTATCTAATATTGAAGTTGAGGTACAGGTGGTTTGAGGTACAGGTGGTTTTTGGTTCCATGGATAAATTCTTTAGTGGTGATTTCTGAGATTTTAGTGCACCCATCACCCCAGCAGTGACACTGCACCTAATATGTAGTCTTTTATCCCCCACTCCCTCCCAACCTTCCCCCCCACTCCCACCAGTCCCCAAAGTCCATTATATCATTCTTGTTGGGACCTTCCTTCTATCCTGACTCTGCTGCTGCCACCTTGCTGGCCCCCAAGGGGCTCCCCCATCCCCCACCCTCACCCCAGTTCATGAGCAAAATCTCTTTTCCCCTAAGCATAGATGGCAGGGTGGAAATTTTAACAACTTTCCTAACAAAAAAGGAGGAGAGAAAGGAACTCCATTCAGAGCGAATAAGAAACCTAGAAAGTCATTTTTGACAATGTATGTCCCTGAGGTAGTAATGACCTCCTATTTCCCCCACCCTGCTGTCTCCCTTAGGGTCTTCCCAGCCCCCTGCCTGGCGCTAACTGCTGGATGCCACCCTAGGACGTTTGTGCCCTCGCAGCCAAGGCCAAAAATCCCAGTTGCACATCTGTACTCACCATTCCACCTCAGGGCCCTCTGTCACCCCCACCCTGTCCTCTGGCCTCTCCTCCCATCTCCTTGGAGAGACTTGGTGACCTTTCCAACAAGGGCCCCACGGTAAGAAAGATGGCTTCCTTCTACTCTGTGGTGAGGATCGGCAGGTGTAAACACACATAGGAACATTGCCTCAAGCGCTCCAACAGCGCACTCTAGAGTCCTACAAAGGACTAGACAAAACAAGGTCATCTTCCCAAGTCCCAGCCCAGTACCTGGCCGCCCACCCCTTGCTCCGCCCAGGGCCCGCTCCAACCGGCAGATCCCGCTCCCTCCGGCAGATCCCAGTCCAGCGCAGCCCTCTACTGCCCTCTGCTGGGTTCTTGCCTACACAGCCCGGGGCTCGCCAGCCACCAAGAACACCTGGGCTTTTGGCCAAGCTTTTCATGTTCTTCTGCCGTCTGGAGACTGGAACAGGTTCACCAATATTTTCACCCACCCATCACTCCTCAGTATGCTGCAACCTGTGAAAAGTCACCTAGTCGTTCTGAGTCTCATGTCCTCCATTTTTTTTTTTTTAAAAAAAAAAAGCAAAACAGAGGTTATAACCGCTACCTCACAGGACCAGGGTGAAGATTAAAAGGACTGACTCATTCATTCATGAGTCATATGTTTATTGCACCCCTACTGTTTGCTAGACACTGGGTTGGTACTAAGGATACAAAAAGAAATTATCCCTGCCCGAATGGTGCTTACTGCTCTGTGTACACAAATATATAGTCGTGAATCATGATAAAGGAACTCAGTAAGATGCTGGGATAGACTAAGATGAGGGGAAGCTTCGGGGATGATAAGGAGGCAACTCGAGCATGAATACGAGTCACACCAAAGGGATAAGGGGTTTTGGGGCGGGTCTTCCAGGCAGAGGGGCAAGAAGACCCCAGAAAAGGTGACAGAGGTGGGGAGTAGCTATAGCTGGAGGGTGGCCAGAGAGGGCAGGGTCTTGATGAAAATGGAAAGGAGTCTGGACTTTATTCCAAGTGCTGTGGGAGCCATGGAAGGGTCGAGAAGTGGGGTTGTAAGGCAGTGGCCCACGTCTGTAATCCCAATACCTTGGGAGGCCAAGGCAGGCAGATCACCTGAGGTCAGGAGTTCGAGACCAGCCTAGCCAATGTGGTGAAACCTCGTCTCTACCCCCGCCCATACAAAAATTAGCTGGGCATGGTGGCAAGCACCCGCAGTCCCAGCTACTCAGGAGACTGAGGCCAGGGAATTGCTTGAACCCAAGACAGGGAGGTCACTGGGTAACCACTTGGGAATTCTCATCTATTCCCAAGATTGCATCACTGGGTGACACAGGGACACTCTGTCTCAAAAAAGAAAGAAAGAAAGAAAGAAAGAGAAATTAAAAACAAAAAAAGGAATAGGGTTTTGAGATCGTGCCCTCCTGCTCTCCCTGCCACGCAGCTCGCCAGTGTCCTGAAGGCTCCTTCTTCTCCACACATCTCTAAATACTGATGCTCCCCTAGGCCTGGGCCTGGACCCTCTTTTCTTCTCTCTCCAACTCTCCTTCTCCTCCACCATCTCCCTCATTCCTATGATTCTGAATAACATTTCTATTTGGGTTGGTGTATTAACCTAGACCCCTCTTTCTGGGTCCAGATCCACACATATCAAAGAACTTCCTCTGCTCTCTGCTTTTCGATTTCTCAGATCTCTCAAACTTAACATCTCAACCCTGATTTAATCCTGGCATAGTCACTGCCAAACCTGTCTTCCCCATCTCAGCAAAAGGTGTCACTTGCTGAGACTTTATAATATAGATAAGCTCAACTATTTTAAACACACATACAATGTTTTTTAGTGGAGACAAGGTCTTGTTATGTTGTCCAGACTGTTCTGAACTCCTGAGCTCAGATGATCCTCCTGCCTCAGCCTCCCAGAGTGCTAGAATTGTGGGTGTGAGCCACTGCACCTAGCCAATGATATTTTTTAAAGTCCCACAGCTGTCCCCTCCTCATAACAGACGGAGTGATGAGGTCATCCTCTGGGAAATTGGAGCATGTCAGTTTCCTGCTTCAAATTCATTAAAGGCTTCCCTTTGTGCTTAAGACAAAACCAAGCTCCTCACCATGGTCTACAAAGTCCTACAAAATCTGGCCTAGCTTTCCCATCCCATTTCATATCCTTCTCTCCCTTGTTTAATGTGCTCACCACTGCCCTTTTTATTTTTTCGTTTAACCTCCTGTATGCAAGCCAGGCTGCTTTCTGCCTCCAGCTATTGCACATGCAGCTTCCTCTACCTGAAATGCTCCTGCCTCATCTCCATGAAGCTGGTTACTTCTTATTCTTCAAATGTCAGCCTACATGTCACCTAGTTAGCAAAATATTCTCCATTTGCCACATCTAAAGTATGTCCACTTCTAGGTCTAGCCTTATATCAAAACATATTTTGAGGCTGAGCGCAGTGGCTCACGCCTGTAATCCCAGCATTTTGGGAGGCTGAGGTGGGCAGATCATGAGGTCAAGAGTTCAAGACCAGCCTGGCCAACATAGTGAAACCCCATCTCTACTAAAAATACAAATTAGCTGGGCATGGTGGCGGGCACCTGTAATCCCAGCTACTCGGGAGGCTGAGGCAGGAGAATCGCCTAAACCTGGGAGGCAGGGGTTGCAGCGAGCAGAGATTGCACCACTGCACTCCAGCCTGTGCAACAGTGTGAAACTCCATCTCAAAAAAAAAAACAAAAAAAGTATTTTGAAACTTCAGCAAGTAAAGCAATTAGATATGAGAAGAAATTCATGAAACCAAAGAAATATCAGAAGTAGGCTCAAATGCACAGGGAATTTAGTGTAATGTAAAGGTGAGATTTGGAGTTACTTGGGAAAAGAGAGACTAGTAAACAAATGGTGATGGTACAACTGGTCAGTACCTGTTAAGATGACGAGGGCAAGCTCCTGACTCTCTCCTTACACCCAACAATGGTAGTGAATCAAATATTTGTAATAAATAAATAAAATATCTTAAAATGTGGATCCATTTATTACAAATCTAAGAAAGGTGAAGTTTTTTTTGAAAAGGCCAAAACCCAGAAGCCATAAAACAAAAAATTAATATATTTGTCTAAGTAGCAATCTAACTCTGATATGAAAAATGAAGGAAAAGTAACACAACTACATCAAAAGACTCAGTTCAAAAACAAGGAAAACAGTCCTCGCACCTTGGGAGACCCAGGCAGGCAGATCACTTGAGCCCAGGAGTTCGAGAACAGCCTGGGCAACATAGTGAGACTCCCCATCTCTACAAAAACAAAAATGGGGAAAACATATTTGTCAAAGAGCTCTTTTTCTTAATTTAAATAGAATTGATATACATAAATGCAACAACAAAAAAAGAACAACCCAATAGAAAATTGTGCAAAGGAAGGCCAGGACCGGTGGCTCACCCCTGTAATCTCAGCACTTTAGGAGGCTGATATGGGTGAATTGCCTGAGGTTGGGAGTTCGAGACCAGCCTGACCAACATGGAGAAACCTCGACTGTACTAAAAATACAAAAATTGAGTATGGTGACACATGCCTGTAATCCCAGCTACTCAGGAGGCTGAGGCAGGAGAATAGCTTGAACCCAGGAGGCAGAGGCTGTAGTGAGCTGAGATCACACCATTGCACTCCAGCCTGGGAAACAAGAGTGAAACTCTGTCTCAAAAAAAAGAAAAGAAAAGAAAATTGTGCAAATGATAGCAATGGTTTATAGAAAAACAAATTCCAAAGACTATAAAACATATGGAGAGATGCTCTACTTCAGCTATAATGGAAGAAATGTGAATCAAAATAGTGAAAAACCATTTTTTATCCACTTAAACTGGTGAAAGGCTTCATGAGCACTGCAGGAATATGAGAGAAGGAATGCTGTCACCCACTTTTCTGAAAGGGTAATACAACTGATGCAATCTTATTGCATGTTAATTTGACAACATCTATCAAATTTAAAAGGTACATATCCTTTCACATAGCAAAGAGTTCAGAAATAGTTTATCATATCTACAAAACTGAGCCATATATATGTACAGGAACCTTCTTGGCAGAATTTTTATAAAAGCCAAACCCAAAGTATTCATCAAAAGTACCTAAATTATCCATCATCCGTCATCCACATGACACAATACCATAGAGTGATTAAAGAGAATAAACTTGATGAGGCATGGTAGCTCACATCTGTAATCCCAGCACTTTGGGAGGCCAAGGTGGGAGGATTACTAACATAGTGAGTTCACCCTGGGTGACATAGTGAGACCCTCATCTCTACAAAAAATTATCTTAAAAATTAGCCAGGCTGGTCATGGTGGCTCACACCTGTAATCCCAGCACTTTAGGAGGCCAAGGCGAGTTGATCACTTGAAGCCAGGAGTTCAAGACCAGCCTGGCCAACATGGTAAAACCCTATCTCTACTAAAAATACAAAAAGTTAGCCAGGTGTGGTGGCACATGCCTGTAGTCCCAGCTACTCTGGAGGATGAAGCATGAGAATCTCTTGAACCCAGGAGGTGGAGGTTGCAGTGAACTGAGATCATGCCACTGCACTCCAGCCTGGGTGACAGAATGAGACTCTGCCCACCTCCCTCCCCACCAAAAAATTAGCTTGGTGTGGTAGCACATGCCTGTAGTCCCAGCTACTTGAGAAACCAAGGCAGGAGGATCGCATGAGACCAGGAATTCAAGACTGCAGTGAGCTTTGATTGCACCACTGCACTCCAGCCTGGGTGGCAGAATGAAACACTGTCTCTAAAAAAAAAAGATTATAAAGTAGTTCTGGATATGTGATGTGGAAAGATTTTTAAGATATGTTAAGTGAAAAGAAAGTGTGGTATAAAAAAATTATCCCCTATGCATAAATTACAACATTGACACAAAATGTAGATAGATGCCATTTTTCTTTCTGGAAGGAATCGCTGGGAAGTATGCTTTTAGGGAGAGAAAATTGGATGAGAGGGGAAGAAAATAGAGTCTGTTTTCATTTTGTATCTTTCTAAAATAAAGTTAAAGGATTTGAAAATTTTTACTTTGGATTTATATTATTTTTAGACTTGTATTTTTAAAACCTTGGTGCTCAATTGTTCAGTATCAATGTATTGCCTCTCAGCTCACAGAATGAGCCTTTCAATGTATGCTCTGCACTAAACAACAGATTTCCTTTAAGTATCTCTCCCTTAAAGCAGGCATGTTGAGAAACGCTGAGTGTGTGATTGCTGAGAAATGATGAGTGTATGATAAAATATATTGTTTGCTAAGAACAGCAGCAAGGAAAACCTAGCCGGCCACCCACCCACCCGGAAAACTACTTGGGGCATTTTAAAGTAGCAAAACAGTATACATATATAGCATACACTAGTTAAAACAATTCTTTAAGCACAGGATATGTGAGCCTGCCCCCGTGGCTCCCTCAAGAGGAATACTTTCCTTGATCAGTGGTAAGCAAGCAGCAGCTGCCTACCTAGTTTATCTTAGGTCTATGAGAAAACACAGAACACCTGTTTGTTGATAATAATCATCTGTTCAGAGAGAAAAAATACATGGGTCTGCTTGAGGTACTCAGCCCGGAATGCTGTCAGCCCTCTGAGACTCTCAGCTCGGAAGGCTGTTGGCCCCTGGACAGCCCCACTTCGCTGTCCTATCTGGGTGTCTGATTTTTAATGCCTTCAGCGCTGCCTGGGTGGGGGTCTCTACGGCCGAGCTGGTCTCAGTACAAGCACAATGTTAAGCTTTCTCAGTTGGAGACGGGAGGGACGTTGCAGGAGGAAAAGGCCTTCTTGTCATTTTGCCAAGGTCAAAGGTTGGTGGGGTGAGCATGAGGACACATGGTGGCTTTGCCCCAGTCAGGCATGCAGAGCACCATCTCTCTGCAACCCTGCAACTTCCACCTATCCACAACCATCTTGGCAAAACCCAGAGCCCGTGCAGCCCCGTGTAGCTCACATGCTCTGAAGGCATCCTGCCCAAATCAGTGCCCCGACCCAGGCCACCACATGCTGTTGGCCTTCACGTCTTCCTGCATTCTAGGGGTACCCAACTGTCCAGCAACTCTGGTTTTGCCAGCTCCAGCCTGGCCAAACCAGACTCTGCTCTTGGTGGCTGAACCACCCCTTCTCCAGTGAGATCTGAATTCCTCCCAAGGTTGGCTTCTTTCGGTGCCCTGCCAAAGCCCTAGGGTACTGAGCAGAGTTTCCTTACACAGTATGGTAATCCTTTCAGCACAGCTAATAATTCATTATATTATCTTCAGCCAACTAATGCAGGAATAGAAAAATACCTCACATTCTCACTTATAAGCAGGAGCTAAATGATAAAAACACATGGACACAAGGTACCAACACACACTGGCACCTACTTAAAGGTGGAGGGTGGGAAGAGGGAGAGGAGCAGAAAAAACACCCATTGGGTACTAGGCTTAGTACCTGGGTGATGAAATAAGCTGTATAACAAACTTCTATAACACGAGTTTACTTATATAACAAACCTACACATGTACCCATGAACCTAAAAGTTAAATTTTAAAAACATTAAAAACAAACTTTCCCTGTTCAACCTACCATGTGCCTCCATTTCTTCATCTGTAAAATGCAGAATATAACAGTACCCATATCATAGGACTCTTGTGAGGATTAAATTAGTTAGAGTTCCTGACACATCATAAGTACTTTATAAATGATGTTATGTGAGGAAAGGCCACGGGGAATAGAAACGGTCTGGAGGATGGAAGCCGTGGTTCACACCTGTAATCCCAGCAGTGAGATTTGGGAGGATGAGGTGGGTGGATCACCTGAGGTCAGGAGTTTGAGATCAGCCTGGCTGATGAAATCCTGTCTCTACTAAAAATACAAAAGTTAGCCAGGCATGGTGGCATGTGCCTGTAGTCCCAGCTACAAACATCTGAAGGACTGTCAAGTACGAGACCCTTTGACAGAAAACTGTAACAGAAGTGGAAAGCCATAGGGAGAAAGCCTTGGCTAACATTCCCAGTTTGCCCAGGACTGTCCCAGTATTAAAACTGAATGTGCCATCTCAGAAAACTGCTAGGATCCAGGGAAATGGGGCCAACAGATGGTTGGTCACTCTAGCTGTCCCCCAGCAAGGCGTCCATGAAGCAGAGAGTGCCTGTCGCTGATGAATCTGAGCAGAAGCTCAGGAACCCAGGTTCAGGGATGGTAGAGAAGCTTTCCCTGCGTGAGGAAGGAACTGGGAGTAGATAAACTTTAACCCAGATAAAGCAGCACGTCTTTCAGGAAACAACTTGGATCTGGAGATAGAAAAAAAACCCACTTCAAATTCTGTCTCTGCCTCTTACTAGCTGTGTGATCTTGGATAACTTGATTAACTTTCTGAGCTTCGGTTCCTTGATCCATAAAACAGGATCTTCCCAATTTGGAAGGCTGTTGTATGATTAGACATAATGTGTAGGGCGTGACTTGCACAGTGTCTGGCACAAGGTACATATTCAAGAAATTAGAACTTCTCCCTCTAAGGTCCGTCTCTAGGGCTCTCTAATCCCAGGTTCTCTAAGCCGTGGTTCTCAAACCAGCAGCATCAGCAGCACCTGGGTACTCATTAGAAATGTGAATTATCCACTCCACTCCATACCTACTGAATCAGAAACTGGGAGTGGGGCCCAGAAATCCAAGTTTGAGACGGCTCTGCAGGTGATGCTTGTTACTCAAAACATTTGAGAATCACTGTTTGAAGGGACTGTCCTATCGCTGAAATCAAAGTGGAAAGTCTCCCCAAAACTTGAAAAGCTCTTCCTTTATTCCACTGTAAAATAAAGTTGTTTTAAAATGCTATTAATATTGGAAAATAATTTTTTCAAACAAAAGAAAAGGAATAAAAATAGTGCTGATCCCAATGCCTTTTTTTAAAAATTACATTTGTAAATAGGCTTCATGTGCACCAGCGGTCTGCATGCTGATGTAGATAAGTGGGTGTGACCTGGCTTTGACACATCCTCAGACCAACAGCACTGATAAGTTGACTAAGTTTGGTTACACTATGTTAGCCACTTAATGTGTAAACCACTTAATGTGTTAGCCACTTAATGTAAACCACACCGTCAAATTTATTTTCCACGCTAATTGAGGGAGCGAGTGGGTAGGATAGTTGGGAAAGAATTTGAATTTCTTTTTCTTTTCTTTTTTGAGACAGAGCCTTGCTCTGTTGCCCAGACTGGAGTGCAGTGGCGTGATCTCGACTCACTGCAAACTCCACCCCCGCGTTCAAGCGATTCTCCTCCATCAGCCTCCTGAGTAGCTGGGATTACAGGTGCGCACCACAATGATTTTTGTATTTTTAGTAGAGATAGGGTTTCACCATATTGGCCAGGCTGATCTTGAACTCCTGACCTCAGGTGATCCACCCACCTGAGCCTCCCAAAGTGCTGGGATTACAGGCATAAGCCACCACACCCAGCTGGGAAAAATTTCTTAAATGGTTATAGCATACTTCCTTAGGCATGAAAGCACTCTGGGGTAAGTAAAAAGTATTCTCACTGGAGTACATGTTAATTTTTTTCTCTGCCCTGACACGTTCCAGAACATGGTATGATTATAACACACAAAAAGATAGAGAAGGCATCGGGGAAAAATGTTTTAAAACAGTTCTAAACCCATTTTATAAATAAAGATATTTTAATATACAAAATCCAAGATTATTCAGTCAAAATGACCCATCTTTTTTTAAATTTGAAATATTTCTTACAACTTTTAGGAATGAATGTGAAGAATAATCTTTTCAAGGTTCTGAAAATATCTTAAAAATATTTACTTAAAAACCTAAGCAGAAAGTTTCATCTACCCAAAGCAGTAACATACAAAGTCTGTGTGTACAATCTCAGGGTAACTGCACCTGTAGCAATAACTTAAGCATACCTTAGAATGACTTTGTATGGTAGATGCACCTGAAATGGGTGTTTCCGAGCTAGGGAATCTATGCGTGGCCAACCTGGGATTCGTTTCTTGTCAATGAGGAACTCCGAGCCCCTGGCCCATCCAGTGGAACACAAGCTGTACAAGAGATTTAGATCCTAAGTAAATGAAGGTAGTCAGGTGGAGATTGTTAGCAGGAAGGTGTTAAATGAAAATGCTGTATACACTGCATGCTGTTTGCAAGCAGTTGTGGTTTTCCTGCCCAGCCCGCTACTGCCACTGGGTCATGTGGTTACGCTGTCCATCCTGCTGCCCCTGGACCATTTCTGTAGGTAAAGCAGTTCTCCTGCCCACCGCCACTGGACTCTCTCCCCTGTATGTTAGCCCCTAATAAAACCCTATCTTCTTTGCTGGCTCTGGGTCTCTTCTTTGGCCTCTTGAACCTGGTGCTTTCCCTATTGAGGTTAATAGGGGTTCCCTACAACATTTGCTTTCTGAAACAAAGTTCTTTACTATGTTTCCAATTTTTTCATATACAAGAAAACTCAAAATTTATGTAATGAGCATTTTCTCGCATCCTTATCCTGGGAGAGGGGGTGTTCAGAAAGTATCTCTTCAAGAAGGTCAGACAAGACTACACACACAACAATGTATTTTAAAGAGAAAAGGGTAAATATACCATGATACACTGTTTCTGAGCTGAATATAGTTCAATGCCAAGCTATTTTTGGAGACAATAAGAAAAATATAAAGGAGAGTGTTCTTGTAGAAGGATAACAAGGAAGGGTTCCTGGAGAAAATGGAACACATAATGGATGTCAGATAATTAGTAAGTTTTAATGCTATGACGTGTGCACTTGTTGCTAGCCTTGAAGAGTGTTCTTTTTGTCAAGATTTTGCTCATGATGCTCTTTCTGCATAAAACATCCTTCCCACAGTTCTGCTTATTCAAATCCTACCCATCTTTCAAGGCCTACCTGAAGTTCTATCTTCTTTCCTTCCTTCCTTCCTTCAATAAGAATCAATAATAAAATCCTTCAGGAGGGAGGAGCCAGGTGTAATGGCTCACACCTATAATCCCAGCACTTTGGGAGGCCAAAAAAAAAAGATATATCAAACAAGAAGGGAGAGATCATGTGCTTCTTGTCACTGGGGACAAGAAAGAAAGGATGAGAAGAGTTGGAAAGTCTGTGTTCCACCTGAAATGAGAAAACTCCAAGGGATAGAGTAGTGACCACTTCCAAAGCAGTGACCGCTTCTAAAGCAGTGACACATACACATTGACCTAACACATGACACCCTATCTTATTCCACACCAATCCTTGGAGGCAGATATGACTACCCCACCCCAACCCAAGCTCACTCCCACCCTTGTCATCTGCAGTATTGACAGATTACTGTGCCCCCATCATAGGGTTTTTACAAACAGAACAAAAGGTTCTAAAAATTAAATGAGTTCGGTATATAAAATTCTGAACAAGTAAATATTCAATACCTTTAGGTGTTATGATTTAATTACTACTAGGAGAAGTAAAAATCAATCAAAAAAGTAACTTGCTCAGGCATCCCAAGGATATCTCAAACTTAAGGATAATTTCCATGCTAATTTCTTGACCCATGCTAATCTTGTGTCTCGGGGATTCACAGACCAAGCAGATAATGTTAAATACCAAACCCACCTGAGATACAGACCTGCGGTTGTAAGTCCTTAGGAGAGACTCTTCCCCTATTGCACCATCTGTAACTTTTATACCCAGAACATCTGTGTTGGTGGGATTTTGTTTAGTTCCCTCCCTTTTACTTAGGGTGTAATCTTTTAAGGGTTCCAACATGGGCCCAAAGTCTCTAATTCTGTTTCCGTGTGAATATTAAGACACAATTCCCTGGAATATGGAACACAACATCCTGCTATCAGCCCCACTACCTGGGTAGTCTTAGCGTGGGCTTAAATTCCTGTTCTTCAGATTACTAGATAGCTCAGCTGTACATTTATGAGGACATTTACTCTCTCTCTTTCTCTCTCTCTCTCTCTCTCTCTCTCTCTCTCTCCCCCCTCACTCTCTCTCTGTGTGTGTGTGTGTGTGTGTGTGTGTGTGTGTGTGTGTGTTTTAATCTGGCAAATCTTGGTGTTTTTAGCAGGAAGGTTTTCTGGTTATTCAAATCTGCCAGAACTAAGATTTCGATCAGAGTTTTTTACTGACAGTCAAATTAGGTGTGTCTACCTTTACTCCCACTTCTTGCCTAGGGGAGCATTCTATGTAATTTTAAATTCCTGAAAATACAATGATGTTTTGGAGATGAATATTTATTGAAACCCCAGAGGAAACTGTGACATGGGCTATTCTAAGACAACTGCTCAGGAAACTGTAATGATAAATTATAACCCTACAACTTTTGCCTAGTGATCTTATGCCCTAATATTTCAGAAACAAGCCTTATTTTAATAATTGATAGGGAAAAGTACAATTTAAAAAATCAGCTGCAACAACATGGGATACTTAGCCATTAAAAGGAATGAAATAATGGCATTCATGGCAACCTGGATGGAATTGGAGATCATTATTCTAAGTGAAGTAATTCAGGAATGGAAAACCAAGGAACGTCATATGTTCTCACTTATAAGTGGAGCTAAGCTATAAGGACACAAAGGCATAATATGATATGATAGACTTTGGGGACTTGGCACGGGGATGGGAAGAGGAGTGAGGGATAAAAGACTACACACTGGGGGCCGGGCACAGTGGCTCATGCCTGTAGTCCCAGCACTTTGGGCCAAGGTGGGCAGATCACAAGGTTCGAGACCAGTCTGGCCAACATGATGAAACCCCATCTCTACTAAAAATACAAAAATTAGCCAGGTGTGGTGGTGGGCATCTATAATCCAAGCTGCTCGGGAGGCAGAGGTTGCAGTGAGCTGAGATAGCACCATTGCACTCCAGCCTGGGCAACGGAGATTCTGTCTCAAAAAAAACAAAACAAAACAAAACAAAATCCTACACATTGGGTATAGTGTACATTGCTCAGGTGACAGGTGCACCAAAATCTCAGGAATCACCACTAAAAAATTTAGCAACATAACAAAAAGCACGTGTTCCCCAAAACTATTAAAGAATTGTTTTAAAGGAGAATAAAAATAATTCAGCTACAGAGACGTGTCCTGTTGGTCGGCTTCTGTTATGGGCCCTATTGTGTTCCCATCAAAATTCATTTGTGGAAGCCCTAACACTCAGTACCACAGAATGTGACTATATTTAGAGACAGGATCTTTAGAGAGGTCATTACATTAAAATAAAGTCATTAGGGTGAACCCTAGTTCAATGACTGAAGTTTTTATAGGAAGAGGAGATTAGAATTTAAACTCATAGAGAGGGAAGAACATATGAAGCCACAGAGAGAAGACGGCCATATAAAAGCCAGGGAAAGAGGCCTCAGGAGAAACCAAATGTGCCAATGCCTTGAGGTCTCACTTCCAGCCTATAGAATTGTGAGAAAATACATTTCTGTTGTTTAACTCATCCAGTCTGTGGCATTTTATTATGGCAGCCCTAGCCCCAGAAAACTAACACAGCTTCGTATTGTTTCTTAATAATTTATACAAACTACTTGAAACACTTCGATTAGTGTCCTGCTATTTAAAAGATATCTAACTTAAGATCTAAAATATTATTTAGGTTGGGCATGGTAGGTAGCTCATGCCTATAATTCAAGCACTTCAGAAGGCAGAGGCTGGAGGATCACCTGATCCCAGGGAGGTCAAGGCTGCAATGAACCGTGATCACATCACTGCACTCCAGCCTGAGTGACAGTGTGAGACCTTCTCTAAAAAAAATTATATATATATATATATATAACAAATTACATGTATATATAACTTGTTAAGATCAACTTTCTTCACTTCTTAATAATTAGCATATTTTGTCAGATGTGGTGTCTGCCTGTAGTCCGAGCTACTTGGGAGGCTGAGGCAGGAGATTGCTTTAACCCAGGGGTTATTGCAGTAATCCACGTGAGTGATGACAGTGGTTTGGGTTAGGATGGAGGTGGTAGAGATGAGGAGTAGGGGTTGCATCAGAGAGACACTTAGGAGGTGAAACTGCCACTGTTTACAAATTTATTTAATCATCAGGTTGAGGTTAATCTATGGAGGAAAAAAATTAAAAATTAAAAAATTTAATCAGATTCTTCTCTGATTTAGCCAAAACATTGACCACAAACTAAACACATTGCTCAATAATATAATGAAATCAATAATTAAAACATATTTAATAAAAGCATATAATCAAATTAAATCACTGATTACAGATTTAATCACTCTTCCGCATTTCTTTTTCTTTCTTTCTTTCTTTCTTTTTTTTTTTTTTTGAGACAGAGTTTCACTCTTGTTGTCCAGGCTAGAGTTCAATGGAGCGATCTTGGCTCAACGCAACCTCCGCCTCCCGGGTTCAAACGATTCGCCTGCCTCAGCCATCCAAGTAGCTGGGTTTACAGGCATGTGCCACCAGGCCCGGATAATTTTGTATTTTTAGTAGAGACGATTTCTCCATGTTGGTCAGGCTGGTCTCGAACTCGGGTAACCCGCCTGCCTCGGTCTCCCAAAGTGCTGGGATTACAGGCGTGAGCCACCGTGCCCAGCCTCTTCTGCAATTTTGTTTAAATAACAAATACACTAGATCCTCTTATATGCTTCGAAGAACTAAAAAATGATAAGACCATTATACAGTAATTACCGAGTTGTAAATATTTTATTCAAATTAGTCATAAAGGTATCACACGTATGACTTACACACCTAACGGGGGCCAAAAGATGAACTAATGATTGGGTTGCGGAACGAACGACTGAATTATCAGTAACAATCTTGGGAAGAAAACAGGATTGGCCAGGCCCATCCCAGAAGGCCCGCCCATCGCGGGACCAGGGGCTACGCCTTCCAAGCTTTCAATAAGGACTGCGTCAGCACCGAGGCGATTCAAACGCCACATGATCCCCAAGATCCTGCAGGCTCTCGGGTCACCCTACAGCCCTACAGCCGACACGTCAACTAAAGCTTCGGAGCCGCCTTCCCCAAGACCGAAACACGGTAGCCACCGGCTGAGCTCGCGTAGGGCACGCTCCCGTGGGAGTGCTTCCGGGACAGGGGGCGGGGTCGCCGGAAGTGTCCGTCCGCCGTCCGCTGCTCGTTGTTTAAGCGGCTGACGGGAAGGAGAAGCCAGAGCTCCGGCGGCGCCGCGGGGCGGCAGTCAAGACCAGAGCTCGAGCCGTCACTCACCTCTGGACTAGCCTGAAGCAAAGACTACCGGCTGCGGAGCGTCGGGGCGAGACACTTGCTCGCCTTCTGATCCCATCATGTCGCGGGGCTCCATCGAAATTCCCCTCCGGGACACTGACGAGGTAAGTGTCGCTTATGGAGGCGGGTGGGGGCCGTGAACTTGTACGAACGCCCCCACCGACTTCGCCCGACCTCGTTTCTGAAGCGAGAGCATCCTCCTTCCCTAAGAGCCCTAATCGAAATCCCCGGCCACGGTCTGATCATCATCATTTTAAGCCCCTGTGCCCTCTCTGGCTGGCGCCGCGTCCCTCCAGCCTCAGGGCCACTCGGAGAAGGAGTTCTTGAAAGTTCCTCTCCAGCCTATCCGTATTTGACAGTGCGCTACTCTTTTCCTAATCAACACACGAGAGCAGAGGTGTGAGAGTAGATAAACTGTAAAACACCTCGCAGATTACAGAGGTGGGCGCTCATGTTATCGGGGTCTACATGCTGCTCAAACTCGGGTATCTTTCCCTGGGAAGATATAGGAGGTCGCCTCGTCTCAGAAACTCGAGTCTGTCATTGTGCACTATGTTCTCTACGACAACTCGCCTTCAGCGAGATTGCCAAAGATTTAGCCGCCGCTGTGTGCTGATAGAATTTAACCTCCTCTCACTTACCTATGTCTCATTCATGGGTGGCCTGTGGCTTCTCTGAGTAAAGCTCTCAGCTTTAACGTTCTGTCTTGGATATTTCGTACTCATTTTTGTCTGAGGTATAAAATTAAATGGTTTTTAGTGTATTTGCGAAGTCGTGTAGCCATTACCTCTAATTTCAGGACATTTTCCCATTATTATTTTTGTGCTCATGGTCAGGACTGCCTGTTACTCGCAGATGCCACCTCCATGATTAATGTGTCCAGTGGCATTCAACTTTGCATGGCCTGTAGGGTCATGCATCTCAAGGAATAAGACCTATGGCATAAGAGTCTCTAGGGTGCTTGCTTGCCTGCACTTTACTGGGATTCTGTGTTAAGCAGGATTTTGTTTTGTTATTTTTGAGTAAACAAACCATTTCTAGCATTTTATAGTTCCAGTGATTTGGGGACAAGTAGCAGGGTTTGTTTGCTTCTCTTTGCTTTTACTTTATGATAGTATAACCTATTTGCATGTGCTCCTTAAACATTAACATGTATTAGCTCAACCCTATTGAAAGTGAACACATACTGTATGTATATGCATGTTAATTATATTCAAGAAAAGCAGCAAAGATGAAATGTGAATTTTAAAAAGAAATAAGAGTTAAGACCTACATTTTGTGTTTTAGGTCATTGAACTTGACTTCGATCAGCTTCCAGAGGGAGATGAAGTTATCAGTATTCTGAAACAGGAACACACACAGCTGCATATATGGATTGCTTTGGCGGTCAGTATTCATGTAGCAAATGCTTTTTATTGTTGACTGTGAAAATATGTAGTTTCTGGTTTAAGATATAGTAATAGCCAGCTTGGCTGCATGATAGATTAATTATGGAATCTTCCAATGTGTATGGAAGTTAATTGTTAATAATTTATGGAACAATAAGGCCATTTTTCTAAATGATATGCCACTCTACTGGTGAATTAGTATATGTTGGTAAAGATAAAATTCATATAAGTAGTACTCTATACTGAATATTTGATTATTTAGTGCTTGTTCAGTGAAGGCTGGCTTATGGTTTATAGATAAGCTGAAAAGAAGCAAAGTGCTTCTTATATGAACATTGCTGCTTAATGTTGTTCCCTAATACAATAAAACATTTCCCTTAAAATGTTCTAGAAAGTGATTAGGTTCCAGGAAAACCCCACAAAAGTTCTTTTGGGTAAAGTTTTTCTCAGGCTTATGTTTTTTGTCCTATTTAGTTTCCTTCAAATATGAATCTTACTGGAGATTCTCAATAAAGTCCAATCAGAAAGCCTAAAATTCTATGCCCTCTACTCATCAGCATCAGCTGCATAATGATGTTTACTTTTTATAGGAATAGGTAATATAAATGTTACAATCATTATTCTTAAGCAGATGTGCCAGATTGCTTTCGTACAAAGATACAGAAGAGGCTCCTAATATTGTCTTGAAAGGTCAGAGAAATAGGTCTGGAATTGGGCTTATACCCAGTGCTCAAGACTGCTCTAAGAGTTTCTTCCTTTTGGATATGGATTTACAGAGAAATATTTTCAGTGACAAGTAGTGCCTTCTAGACTTGAGGTGCCAAGTTTTCTTATTCCATGGAGACCAAGCCTCCTTGTCACTCACATTTTTTTAAAACCAGAATGTAATTTAGGATTTTGTTGTTGCTGTTGTTGTTGTTGTTTTAGTACATACGCCTTCCTTAACAGCACTTACACAAAAATTAGAATATTGGAGGACTAGCATGGCACCTATAGTAGAATAAATTAATGAAACATTGTGGGATATACATTTTTATAGGGAAAAGAATGTAGGCTTTGGGGTTAGCTGAAGTCCCAGTGCGGCTGCTAACTAGCTGGGTGACCTTAGACAAATGATCTAACTTCTGAGGACATTTCCTCATCTAAAATATAGAGATGTTAGTATCTACCTCATTGAGTGGTTGTACATATTAGAGAATATGTATATGAAATTCCTTGTATGGTATGTGACCAATAGTCAGTGGTTAATAAATGGTGGATATTCCACATAGAGACAGAGTCTCTCTAGGTTGCCTAGGCTAGACTTAAACTCCTGGGGTCAAGCCATCCTCCCATTGCAGCATTCCAAGTAGTAGATTACAGGTGCATTTCACCACACTTAGTGGATATTTATTTTATTATTTATAAGTCAGACAGATGCTGAGAGAAGTTACTAAACAGGCCCAAATCACAGATAATTTTTGGTAGATCTAGAACCAGAACCCAAGTTTTCTATTTAGAATTCTTCATACCTTTCATTATTGTTTTCTTTATTAGGCTCTATTTATTTGAAAATTTAGTGTGAAATCAACTGTTGCCAGATAAGTAGCAGATTGGGAACATTTTAATGATTCCAGTTTTTTAAACAGCTTTATTAAAATCTAATGGATTTATAATAAACTGCACGTTTGACTTTTACTATTTGATAAATTTTGTCATGTGTACATACCTGTGAAACCATCACCACAATGAAGATTAACATCACCTTCCAAAGGTGTCCTCTGTACCTCTGTACTCCCCATAAGCCCCCCATCTCACCCCTAATCCCTGTGCCAGACAACTACTGATCTGTTTTTGACACTGCAGATTAGTTTTTATTTTCTAGAGTTTTATATAGATGGAATCACACGATATATACTCTTATTTTGGTCTGACTTCTTTCATTCAGCACAGTTATTTTGAGATTTATCCATGTCGTAGTATGTATCAATTGTTCATTTTCCTTTTCATTGTAGAATAGTATTCATTTTATGGATACACCATAGCTTGTTTATCAAGTCACCTGTTAATCAACATTTTGATTATTTCCAGTTTTTTGTTACCACAAATAAAGCTGCCATAAACATTTGTGTACAACTTTTTATATGGACATGTGCTCTGGTGATTCTAATTTGTTTCATTACCTTATAGCTGGAATACTACAAGCAAGGAAAAACAGAAGAATTTGTAAAATTGTTGGAAGCAGCACGTATAGATGGCAATTTGGACTATAGAGACCATGAAAAAGATCAGATGACTTGCTTGGATACGTTGGCAGCATATTATGTACAACAGGCTCGGAGAGAAAAGAATAAGGACAATAAAAAGGATCTTATTACACAGGCCACCTTGTTGTATACAATGGCTGATAAAATTATTATGTATGATCAGGTAAAAAGTCAAATTTCTTTCAATTTATGAAGGGGGGAAAAGCACATGAAAGCAAAATATATGTGAGAGCAGATTTTTTATAAGTTTTTCTTCAAATAACATGGTTGATAGAGTCAAAAAGAAAAAAGATTCCTTATTAAAATTGGAATTGCTTGGTTTTTGTACTGTTGAAGTAATATGGGCAAATTTAGTACATAAAACTTGCTCCATTAATTTTATTATCTCCAGGTGAATTTCAAGCATAGTTTAAGGAATTTAAATTTTGCTTTTGGTCATTGTTACTGCCACAGAAGATTTGCACTTCAGGATAATTTCTCATTTTGTAATTAAGAATTGCTTGATGATAGTTTAAGCACATTACTGTTGATAAGGGAATTCACACTGTGCTCCATCTCCTTCCTATTTGGTTTTCATTTTAGTGTTACATGTTCATGGTCTATGGGGGTAAAGTCTAAGATAATACATTACTTTATAGAACCATTTGTTGGGAAGAGCCTGCTTCTGCCTACTTGAGGGTGACAAAATGGATCAAGCTGATGCACAGTTTCATTTTGTACTCAATCAGTCTCCAAATAATATTCCAGCCCTTCTTGGTAAGTGATGTTTGGCAACCATGTTAGGGAACTATTGTTTTCAGCGTACACCTAGAATATATCTTTGTAATAGCTCCTCAGTATCTCAGCTAGATAGCAAAATAGAAGAGCTTTATGTTATTAAAAATGAAATTACCTACAACAAATTATTGTTGAAAGCGTGGAAATAAAATATATACCAGATAAGAATGATTTATTATTTTGGACAGGCATGGTGGCTCACACCTGTAATTCCAGTACTCTGAGAGAGTGAGGCAGGATGATAACTTGAGGCCAGGAGTTCCAGACCAGCTGGGGCAACATAGCAAGACCCCATCTCTGCAAAAAATATTTTTTTCAAAAAAGGCTAATTGGTTATTCACTTCTGAAGAGCCAACAAACACTCTCTACTTAGACAACTTCAAGTTATTTCAATTATTACTTTATAACATTTTTTAAACTTCTATTTAAATTCAGGGGTACAAGTGCAAGTTTGTTACAGAGGTAGACTTGTGTCATAGGGATTTGTGGTGCAAGTTATTCCATCACCCAGGTATTAAGCCTAGTACCTATTAGTTATTTTTCCTGATCCTCTTCCTCCTCCCACCCTCCACCCTCCAAAAGGCCGCAGTGTGTGTTGTTCCCCTCCACGTGTGAATGTGTTCTCATCATTTAGCTCCCACTTATAAGTGAGAACAGGCAGTATTCAGTTTTCTGTTCCTATGTTAGTTTGCTAACTTTATAACATTTAACATAAAAACAATATGTTTTATTTTTAGACATAATATACTTTTATGAGAAACAAATTTTTAATATGAAATTTTGTTCACAATTTTCAAGTATTTCTTACTGAGAGATGTATTTAACTTGGATAAGTTAGGGTAAAGCATAATAGATTTGTGGCCTTTAATCAGACACCTGGTTTATTTTTAAAAATCATTACAGGTAAAGCTTGCATTTCCTTCAACAAGAAGGATTACAGGGGAGCTCTTGCTTACTATAAGAAAGCATTACGTACTAACCCAGGATGTCCAGGTAAGAGTTATGTCTAAGCTGTATATGACCCAGCTTAAAACATTGAGGATTTGTCAGTTGCTTATGAAGTTAGTTGTGAAAAGATATTGTTGGATTATTGAAGTGTCAGAATCAAGATTTTTTTTAGTGCTATGTTTGAGTCAAAAGCTGGATAGTAAGGCCAAGTGCAATGGCTCACGCCAATAATCCCAGCACTTTGGGAGGCCAAGACTAGAGGATCACTTGACCCCAGAAGTTTGAGACCAGCCTGGGCAACGTAATGAGACCCTGTCTCTACAAAAAATAAAAAAGTTAGATGGTCATGATGGCACACACCTGTGGTCCCAGCTCCTTAGAAGGCTAAGGCTGGAGGATTGCTTAGTCTGGGAGGTTGAGGCTACATTGAATCATGATTGTCCTATTGCATTACAGCCTGGGCAATAGAACAAGACTCTGTTTCAAGGGGGGAAAAGAAAGATAGATAGGGTCTGGGTGCAGTAGTTCACACCTGTAATCTCAGCACTTTGGGAAGTTGAGGTGGAAGGATTGCTTGAACCCAGGAGTTTGAAACCAGCCTGTGCAACAAAGTAAGACCCTGTATCTATCGAAAATCAGCCGCACATGGTAGTGCATGCTTGTGGTTGCAGCTACGCAAGAGGCTAAAGCAGGAGGATCACTTGAGCCTAGGTATTTGAGACATGTTCCTACCATGGCACTCCAGCCTGGGCAATAGAGCAAGACCCTGTCTCAAAAAAAAAAAAAAAAAAAAGGCTGGATAGTAGATTATCATATAATCTTTTTGCCCTATACTATTTTCCTTCCAAAATGTCATTCATGTAGCAAATTTTTATTGCGTACCAACTATGTGGCAGGCACTATTCTAAACCCTGAGACTGTGGCAATTAAACAAAGAGACAAAAGTTCCTGCCCTCATGGAGTTCAGTTTTCAGTGGGCAAGGTAAATAGTAAAATATGTATGATGTAAGCTACCAGTAAGAGCTAAGGAGAAGAATAAAGCAGAAAAAGGGTATGAGAAGCATCAAGAGTTGCTTAGAAAGGATGACCAAGGAAACTCATCCGAGATAGTAACATTTGTGTGAAGACCTAAAAAAACAGCCATGCAGAAGGAGAAGACCATTCTTAGAGAGAGAGAGAAAGAGCATAGAAGGTACAAAGGTCCAGAGGAAACAATATGCCTGACAGGCTTAAGGAAGAGTAAGGGGGCCATTGTATCTGGAATGGACAGAGAAAGAGTGAGGGAGGAAAGTAGTCAGAAATGAGATCAAAGCTATAACCAGGGACTTACTAATAACGTAGGGCATCACAGATTATTGTAAGGACTTTAGCTTTTACACCGACAGAGACAGGAAGCCATTGGTAGAGGCCCTTGGGCAGAGAAGTGATGTGATCTACCCTATATTTAAAAGGATCATTTGAGCTTTGGGGTTGAGACTGGAGTGGGGCTCAAGGGGAGAGGGTCAAGGACAGAAGTAGGGAGAGCACGGAGAAGGCGTCTGCAGGCAGGCAGGGCAGAGGTGATTGTGGCTTGCGCTAGGGAGGTGATAGTGGAGGTGGTACAAGTGGTACCATATATTTTGAAAGGAGAGTGATGGAGTAGATGTGATGTGTGAGACAGAGAGGAAGAGTCAAAGAAAACTCCTTTGCACGAGCATTTGGAAAAGTAGAGTTATATTTTATAGTACTTGGGAAATAGTTTAAGTGGAACTAGTTTTAGACTTGAAAAATTTGAAATGCCTTTTACACATATAAGTTGTCAAATTAAACACTTCAAACTTAAAGCTTTTAGAACTTTATCCTGAGCTTTGAGAAGAATGTGGGTACACAACCTGAGTCATGTGGCATGCAGTTGCAATTTCCGCCTTTTTTTTTTAATAAACAATTAAGATCAAATGGTGCCAGAAATAAGAATCCCCTCACATGGAGCAGTAAAATAATCTTTTTTAGAATATAGCCAATCAAATTGCTGTGACATATGCATCTGGTATTATATTTTAAAATGTCGTTATCCTACTAGAACTTCTCTATCTCCCCCAAATAATTAAAACCTTAACTTCTTCACTTTGGAAAATGCTGATGTCATTCATTTGGAGTCAGTAGTTTCCCAGCGGCCATTCTAACACCTTGCAGTCCAATAAAGCGTATACTTAATCATATTTTCCAAATCTCATTATTTAAAATTGACAAAGTGAAGAGATCAGAAAGGCCAGAATTCAGGGAAGAGGTCTGGGCTGAAATCATCAACATGGAGGTAGTGTATAAAGCTATAAATGAGTATAAATAGAAAAGAGGTTGGGAGGGAAGCCCTAGAGCACTCTTTGACATTAAGAGATTAGAAAAATGAGGAAGAATCAGCAAAGGAGCCTGAGAAGATGATAGCCAGAGGTGTAGGAGGAAAATAGTCTTTAAAGCCAATGTAAAATATTTCCAGAAGATGATGATGCCAGACAGTGTCAAATTCTGTTGTTAGGCCAAGTAAAATAGGGACAGAGAAGTGATCATTGGATTTAGCAGCATACAAATCCTTTGTGACCTTGATCAAAGCAGTTTTACTGGAATGGTAGGGTGAGAGCTTCACTGGAGTGGATTCAAGAGAAAACGGAAGGAAAGGAATTAGAGGTAGCAAGTGTAGCTAGATCTTTTTGGGAGTTTTGCTCTCAAAGGAAGAACAGACATGATTGACAATTGGAAAGAGATATAGAATCAAGAGAGGATTTTTATAAGATGGGAGAATGTTTATGTGTAGACGAGAATGAATGATCCAATAGAGAGAAAAAAATAGAGAGGGTTGCTGGAGCAGTATTCTTAAATAGGTAAAAGGGCGTCTAGTGACCAGAGTGGCAGTTGGCTTTAGATGGGAACTTGTTTGTGTTATGGCATGGCCTTGACATGAGGTAGCACATATAAGCATAGCTCTGAAGGTATGTATATGCATGTAATCAGTCACATTATTTAAGGTCTTAGTGGAACTTTTGTTCTCTGTTTAAAAGTCGTTCTTCAATAATGAAAAATTGAAGGTATGGTTGGAAGCGATGTTAGAAGACAAGAAAAATACCAGTTATTTTAGGTGTTCTGTTCTATGGTGAGAAAGGTGTGTGTGAGAGGGGAGAGGGGTGGAATGTGGTATGTTATAGCCTCCAAGGAAACCAAGTTTGTGATAGTTCAAAAGATTTTATAGTGTAGTTAAACTGAGGTTAATTTTGGGGATTTTGCAACTCATAAGTAGAGAATATTTAAGCATTTTTGTAATTGTATTGAACCCTAAAAAATGCCCTAGTTTGACAGATTGAATGACTTCATTTTATAGCGGAAGTTCGTTTAGGAATGGGTCATTGCTTTGTGAAACTTAACAAACTGGAAAAAGCTCGTCTGGCATTCAGCAGAGCCCTGGAACTAAATTCCAAATGTGTGGGAGCATTAGTTGGACTGGCTGTTCTAGAACTCAACAATAAAGAGGTATGTAAGTGAGAAAAGTATCTAGTTCCTAACTGCTTTGTCAGGCCCACAGCCTCTTATCTAAAATTCTTGGAGCCAAATGTATCTTAGAAATTAAGATTACAGACTACAGAAAGGTACCTATACTTCACAATGTATGACACCCAGTTATGGGGCACTACCCCAAAAGCAAACTTACATCTCTGTGGCAAAATGATAGCCTGTTCACACCAGTAGCATAGCATCATAATTCAGATAGTATTGCTCCAGGATGACAAACGACAACAACAACTTGTTTTTTAAAGCATTTAGATTTCAGAATCTCAGATAAGAGATCATAGACCTGTATATCAGTTTGGAATGCTTTCATTGCAAGTCACGAAAAACACATCCGAGTGCCTTAAACATAAGGGCTTTTATTGTTTACTAAACTAGTTGTCAGAGACTCAAATTTGTTAGTTCGTTGTCATCAAACCTATGATTTTATATAACTCTGTCCTCCCTTCCTTAATGTGTGGCCTTTCTTCATCATGTCTGTCACCTCATAGTAACAAAATGGCTGCTGCATCTCCAGCTTCTCATTATTGCATCGGTCTTATAAAGAGAGAGGAAACAGAAAGGATAAAAAGACTCTCTTAGAGAAACCCTATCTTGTATTGAGAAGGAAGCTCTCCATCATGCTTACCCTTACGTATAATTGTCCAAAACAGGGATAGCTGGGTTTCTCAGCCTCAGTACTGTTGACATTTTGGTCTATATAATTCTTTGTTGTGGGGAACTGTCCCTTCCATTGTAGGATGTTTAACAGCATCCCTGGCCTCTACCCACTAAATGCCAGTAGCATTCCTCCAGTTGTGATAAGCAAACATGACTTCATCCCAGTTGAGAACGACTCCCTTAGACCAGAGGAATAGATTATCTAGACTGGTGTAGATCAATCATGATTCATCCCCTGGGCCTGGGGAAGAGGAGAAGGGAGCTTTCCTTCCTAAACTCAGAAGATTTTCACAGGCTACAAAATCTAGATTCCATTAGCAGAGTAAGAGTGGTAAAATGACTGTTGGGTAATCCACCAGCATCATTCACGCCAAGAAGACAGCTCGGATCAATAAAACCAAAGTTGGCAGGCCAGGCATGGTGGCTGTCACCTATAATACTCTTTGGGAGATCAAAGTGGGAGGATTGCTTGAGACCAGGAAGTCAAGGCTGCAGTGAGCTGTGTTCGTGCCAGTGTACTCCATCTTGGGCAACACAGTGAGATCCTCTCTGAAAAAGAAATGGTGGCACTTTGTGAGAAAAGTAGGGGCAGGGACTAATAAAGTAGATAAGTCTCAAGCAAGAACTGAACAAGAAAATAAGAGGGAAAAATGTGACACCCAAACAATTAAGGATTAAAAGGGAGATTTAATTACAAATACAATACATATATATAAACATCATAAGAGGCTTCTAATCCGTTTTAGTGTCAGATCTTAGGGTTTATAACCTTATTTCTTGTGACTAAAGAAAATTTTGAAAAGTTCTAATTTAGTATTGTTTTCACTCCACCTTGTTGCGATGTTTTTCCTTTTAGGCTGATTCCATTAAAAATGGCGTCCAGCTTCTTTCCAGAGCCTATACTATTGATCCTAGCAACCCTATGGTATTGAACCACTTGGCAAATCACTTTTTCTTCAAAAAGGTAGAAGTCATTTATTTTTAAATTCTGGTTTTTGTTCTGTACTGCAATTGATACTTTACACCTTTTTTAAACTTGGAAAGAAATTTGAAAATGTCAGATTTTTTTTCCCCCTCCAAATTATAGAGTTTATTGTATTAGTTACCTGGGGGTACATACATTTGTTTATTCATTTATTCACTTAATATTTATTGACCCTTTTATACTGTACCCAACACTGTGGTAGTGATGTAGAGATGAGTAAAACATGGTTTCTGCACTCAAGGAGTTCGGTTTCATGGAAAAAGCAGCCATGTAAACAAATGTAAGTGCAAAAATAAAGTAGAGAAATGAGGAAATGGTCAAGTAGCTAAGGGAGTTTTCACCAAGCTGCAAAGCTCTTGAACTAGGTTTTTAGGAAGAGGTCACTAGAGAGTTGAAAAGGGAAACACACACAAATCTACGAAATAGTATATAATATGCTTATGGTGGGCAATGCTTTGGATCCAGATGGTGGGGCATTTTTATATCAGAATTTGGACATACCATGTAGGGAACAAGCAGTCACTGACATTTTGTTTATTTTGCATGTTGACCATGCCACTAATTCTGTAGAAGCAGTGGTTTTGTAGGCATCTTAAAATACTAAATCTACTGGACACAGTAGCTCACACCTGTAATCCAAGCACTTTGGGAGGCAAAGGTGGGAGGATTGCTTGAGCTCAGGAATTCAAGACCAGCCCTGGCAACATAGCGAGACCTCATCTCTACAAAAAAATTTAAAAAATTAGCTGGGTGGGGTCCAAAGTGGCTCCCGCCGGAGGTCATGGCGCTTGCGAAGGCGAGGTCATCAGTTCAAGGCTAAGCTGAGCAACCTCATAAGCTCAAACTGATTGGCAAAAAAAAAAAAAAATTAGCTGGGCATGGTAATACATGCCTGTAATCTTAACTACTGAGGTGGGAGGATCGCTTGAGCCTGGGAGGTCGAGACTACAGTGAGCCATGGTGGCGCCACTGCACTCCAGCCCATGCGAGAGAGCGAGACCCAGTCTCAAAAAAAAAATGCATTTTATGTAGTTAATTACATAATCTTCACAATAATTCTATGACATAGGTAATCTTATTCCCATTTTGTGGGTGGGTAAAGTGAGGAAGAGTTAATACTCTAAGGTTACATAGCTGTTAACCACAGTGCTTTACTCTCTGGCTGTAGAAACATACTCCCCTTTCATAGTGAATTATTGATTAGGTTATAACTGTGATAGTACTAAAAGGCAACTATGGAGAAGATGGACATGTATCTTACAAGTAAATGAAGTTAGTCTGAGATTAAAAACCTATGCAAGCTAGTCTTATGTCTTCACTCAGTTGACTTTCTGATCTTCGTTTTTCAGGATTATAGTAAAGTCCAGCATCTGGCCCTCCATGCATTCCATAATACAGAAGTAGAAGCTATGCAAGCAGAGAGCTGCTATCAGCTAGCTAGATCATTCCATGTTCAGGTGATTTTATATCTTCTTTAAATGTCGTCTTTTTATTTACAGTGTTTTAAGTCTTTCCAATACTTTTGTACAAATTGGTCTTGTTTCATTTTCTTTCTTTAGGAAGATTATGACCAAGCTTTTCAGTACTATTATCAAGCCACACAGTTCGCCTCATCCTCTTTTGTGCTCCCATTTTTTGGTTTGGGACAAATGTATATTTATCGAGGTGACAAAGAAAATGCATCTCAATGCTTTGAGAAGGTTTTGAAAGCTTACCCTAATAATTATGAAACTATGAAAATTCTGGGCTCTCTCTATGCTGCCTCAGAAGATCAAGAAAAACGAGATATTGCCAAGGTACTGTTTTTTTTAAGTCTTAGCTATTTTCTATTAGCTATCCCAAGACTTCCATTTCTCATTTCCTGTTATTGCTAGTAGAAATAGTATAGAATCTCTATACATAGAGGCTCTATGAGGCAATGTGTAACAAGCTCAGTTTTATTAGCTGAGTTTGTTCTAGTTTAGGTAACAAACAATGGCCTTACTACACAGACTTAAATAGCCGCCATTTTTTATTTTGTCAGCCTATAGATGGAATACTTCAGCTTAACAGTTTCTTTTGTCCCAGGGCCATTTGAAGAAGGTCACAGAACAGTATCCCGATGATGTTGAAGCTTGGATTGAGTTGGCACAAATCTTAGAACAGACTGATATACAGGTATTTTAGTAATGTTTTTAAATCTCCCATGTGACATGTTTTTTGTAAGCCTGGTGTAGTATTTCTCTTCTACTTATTATACCTTATTCTGTCAATCATGAAAATACAGGGTGCCCTTTCAGCCTATGGAACAGCGACACGAATCCTTCAGGAGAAAGTGCAGGCCGATGTGCCCCCAGAGATTCTCAATAATGTGGGTGCCCTCCATTTTAGACTTGGAAATCTAGGGGAGGCTAAGGTAGGTAAATAGAAATATTTCTGTGTTTTGTACTGAATCAAGTTGAATGCATGCCTTTTTAAAAAGTGTGTTAACTAAGTTTTGACAGTATAATTTTTCTTTCTCATAGAAATATTTTTTGGCATCACTGGACCGTGCAAAAGCAGAAGCAGAGCACGATGAGCATTACTATAATGCCATTTCTGTTACCACATCATACAATCTCGCCAGGCTCTATGAGGCAATGTGTGAATTCCATGAAGCAGAAAAATTATATAAAAACATCTTACGTGAACATCCTAATTATGTTGACTGTAAGGATGTTAAATTTCTTTATGTAATGAAATTCCTTCATTCCCACAAGAGCTGCAGAAAATTAGCCTGAAAAGACAATACTAGAATTGATAGTAAAAAATTTTAAAGGTTCTAATGTCCCCATTTCTCCCGGGCACATCTGTGGCCTTAAAACAGAGGTACAGCTTTACTTACATTTGTGTTAGAAATAAGCAACTAAAACCAATTGGATCATATTTCAATGACTAGGCTAACAAAGGTCAGCTACCTTTGTTAGGCTTTTAACAACTCCTTGACATACTTGATAATGCATTTACCTATAAAACATCCTGCTTTGATTTCATATGAACATTTATGCAATGTTTATAAAAGAGAAGTGTTTTTCCTTGAAACAGTTTTTACTAAAATGTCTTAATTTGAGTTTTGCAACCTATACATTGTAAAACATGGCAAGTTTTTAACTAAAAAATAATTTAGGCCTGGCACAGTGGCTCATGCCTATAATCCCAGCACTTTGGGAGGCCAAGGCAGGGGGATTGCTTGAGTTCAGGAGTTCGAGACCAACCTAAGCAACCCCAATAGCAAAACCCCATTTTTATATTTGAAAACAATAATAATAATTTACATAGTATACTTAATTTTATTTGTGTATATGTGGGGCTTTTTTTTTGTACTTTCTTTAAAAGAACCTAAAGCATGATGTTTTGACTCTAGTAAATCAGGAGCTATTAACTTAGTGTCTGTCATGCTGTTACAGATGCAAAAGTGATTTAAAATAAGCAAGATTTCAGTTGAATGCCAGACTGAATTTGAATTGATTTGATAGGCAGTAGTGACCACTGTTGGTTTCTTGAGAGAAGTGAGATTTCGTAGAGAAAACGACTTATATTTGTGTAGCACTTTACTGTTAATCAATGGAAGAACCTCAGTTAGAGCCCAGATCTTCTAACTAGTAATACCTGTTCATCAGACTTTCACTATTTTTCCATATTACAGGCAGCTTTGTTTTAACAAACAAGTTTTAAAAAATGGTAACTGACAATAGTGTGCATTGGAGAGAAATTAGAAAAAACCTGCTCCAAGCTTTTTAAATAACTTAGCTTGAGATAAGGACTTGGGTCAGGGAACTAGCATTGGGAGTGGAGTGGCAAAGTCTTAGATTTCAAACAGTAAGTTTAGATGATTACAAAATTATTCTTTAACTTGTTGGATTGATGACTGATGTTTTTTCACCTTTGAGACTTTCTGTTCCTTGTGTGGCTATATTAACGAAAAAACCAATTGTTGCAAAAGTATGACTTTAAAATTATGATCCTTTATAGCTGATATTTGGGATATACAAACTTTTAAATATGTTTTCAGGTTATTTGCGGCTAGGAGCCATGGCTAGAGATAAAGGGAACTTTTATGAGGCTTCAGATTGGTTTAAGGAAGCTCTTCAGATTAATCAGGTTGGTAGTATTAACTCTTAGGTTTGAAAAATAATTATTTTCACTCTTCCTTTCCTATAATCAGTTTTTCCTTTTAATGGCTAGCATATTTCTAGTCAACTTAGCATCTTCCTGGTTTTGTCATTTTTGTTGTTGTTGTTTTTTGTTTTGGTTTACTTGTGAGATCCTAAAGAATGTATTAGGTTGCATTATTAACCGTGTTATAAATAGGGACCTTGCTTTTTACATAAACCTTTCCTATTTTCTTCCTCCTTGTTCCTTCTTCCCTTTCCCCATCCTGTCTTTTCACTCTACTTCAACAACTGTGACCTGGCTCCTGTGTTTTTTACTCTCTAGTTTACTTCACTTGCAGTTTAGTTAGTACTATATGAGAGAACTTTATAGAATCATAGTATCTTAGGATTTTGAATGGAACCATAGAGGTCATCAAACTTTTTAATGGCCCACAGTAAGAAATAGATTTTATATCATAGCCTAGTACACACAAATGTATATGTAGAGAAACAAGTGAAAGTTTCACAAATCATTATTTGCTTTTGCCAATGGGCAATACACCGATTTTTTACTTTATTCCATTCTATTGCATTCACTATGCTGATCGCTAAATACTAAATTGATTTTACAACTCACTAATAGGTATCAACTCTCAGTTTTAAAACCACTGTTACAATGTAGCTTGTAAACCTCTTCAGTAATCAGCTATTGTGTGAAAGATGATTGAACTCTCTCAAACTAAATTGCAGATTTTTTTTCTTCATATATTTATGTTTCAGGATCATCCAGATGCTTGGTCTTTGATTGGCAATCTTCATTTGGCAAAACAAGAATGGGGTCCTGGACAGAAGAAATTTGAGAGGATATTAAAACAGCCATCCACACAGAGTGACACCTATTCTATGCTAGCCCTTGGCAATGTGTGGCTTCAAACTTTGCATCAGCCCACCCGAGACCGAGAAAAGGTAATCTGTTTTTGTCTTTTTAAACAAACTGATATTCTATATCATTCTTGTTTGAATTTTTTTTAACAGTGCTTGTTTCTATAGGAAAAGCGTCATCAAGATCGTGCTCTGGCCATCTACAAACAAGTACTCAGAAATGATGCAAAGAATCTGTATGCTGCTAATGGCATAGGTGATTATAAAACTTGAGTACCCGTAACAATTTGTTTTAAATGAATACTTTAAGAGGAATGTTCATAAATCAGAATTTTTCTTAAAATGTGATCAATGTAGTTGTTTTAAAATAGAATTTTTAGTTGTTTTTCTGGCTCCAATTAGAAAATTCTTAAATATGAAACTTTTTTATCTCCAGGAGCTGTTTTGGCCCACAAAGGATATTTTCGTGAAGCTCGTGATGTATTTGCCCAAGTAAGAGAAGCAACAGCAGATATTAGTGATGTGTGGTTGAACTTGGCACACATCTATGTGGAGCAAAAGCAGTACATCAGCGCTGTTCAGATGGTAATATCTTCTCTTTCAAGATATTTTTATATCTTGTTCATTTTTGAGCAGATATTTTCTTAGCCATTCTAGCCCTGTCATGGAGCCGTATGCTATCTCTTGTGATACTGTGTGTATTTAGAGGTTTATAATTATATAATACTAAGGCCAGGCTTTGGTATCCAGACAGAGATGTGAGTTCTGGGACCACCACTAATTACATGCCTCAGGCAAAGGACATCCTTTCTGAGTCAGTTTTCCTATCTATAAAATGGAGATAATTGTACCGTAACTTCATAGAATTTTGTGAGGATCCAGTATTAAAGCTACTTGGCACTAGCATGCCTAGCATATTAGTAAATACCCAGTAAATAGTAGGATTTAATATTCGTTTGTATATTCAGTTTCTGAAACTGAACTGTGAGTTTCAAAAAGGTTAAATGACTTATTTAAAAGAAAACAGGCTGGGTAGGCTCACGCCTGTAATCCCAGCTACTCGGGAGGCTGAGGCAGGAGAATTGCTTGTACCCGGGAAGCAGATGTGCAGTGATCGCACCACTGCACTCCAGCCTGGGTGACAGAGCAAGACTCTGTCTTGGGTGAAAAAAAAAAAAAAGAAAACGGGGATAAGATTTCATGGCTGTAGAATTGTTTTATGCTTACATTTGTTGAGTGCTTGAGCTCAAAATAAAAGTCATACTCAGCATCCATATTAAAAACTAAAAAGGATCTTGGGCTCTATGGGCTATATTATGGTCAGAAAGGAAAAGCTTACAAAAAGTAGAAGAAAAGAGCATTCCAGGCTCCTGGAAGTGGTCTACCTCTTTCTAAAATGAGTGGGTTATTAGCAGTAGTCAGAATATTGGAAAGTCAATAATCACAGAAACTCACAGAACCCAGATTGCATATGGTAGCTTCTGAGGTGTGTTTTGTGAGTTTAGCCTTCCAGATCTGCCGAATGATAATGTTGCCTTTTATAAATACAAATTAATGGCCAGGCACAGTGGCTCATGCCTGCAATCCCAGCACTTTGGGAGGCTGAGATGGGCAGATTACCTGAGGTCAGGAGTTCGAGACCAACCTGACCAACATGGCGAAACTCCGTCTCTACTGAAAATACAAAATTAGCCAGATGTGGTGGCATACACCTGTGATCCCAGCAACTCCGGAGGCTGAGGCAGGAGAATCGCTTGAACTCAGGAGGCAGAGGTTGCAGTGAGCCGAGATTATGCCATTGCACTCCAGCCTGGGCAACAAGAGTGAAACTCTGTCTCAAAAAAAAAAAAAAATTGCAAATTAACTACTCGGGATATTCAGGAAAAAACTGTCTTAACCATTTTTCATGAAAAAGATCTTACCTATGTGTATTCCATGGTCAAAAAGTGCTATATTCATGTCACAACACTAGTACTGTTTTAGCAAGAAGTTAACAGCCAGAACTGTAAGACTCCTCATGCTCATTGCCAGTAGGTTCTGCAAATCATTAAGAAAGGTATAGACAGTAAAGCCCAAAGGAGACAGGTGTATGACTTCTAATCAGTGGTCAGTAAGCTGATTCTAGGTAGTATTGCTAAAGATATGAAAAAGACTTTCCAGTCTGTTTATCCTGTCTTTCAGTGTTGGTCCAAATTTCAAATGGAAAAAAACCATTTAAAGCATCTGGTTTTTCTAGTGATCAGATTTTTTATGTTGTGAAAGTGTATCCTGATGAATGTCAAAAATCATTCCCCAAGTTATTCTCTGAAATTAACCATTCAAAGGGTAAAATACATTTTTACAGAGCTTTAAAACTGCAGTGCCATTTCACTACAAAATGAAAATGTCATTTATTCTTTGCTGTGTTTTAATTTAACTTTTCTTTTTTTTTTTTTTTTGTAGTATGAAAACTGCCTGAGAAAGTTCTATAAGCACCAAAACACTGAAGTTGTACTCTATTTGGCCCGGGCCCTCTTCAAATGTGGCAAGTTACAAGAATGCAAACAGACTTTGCTGAAGGTAAAAAGGAGAGCTCACTATTATTCCTATCCATTTCTGTGCTACATTGCATTTCTTTATTCTTTGTTATACGTGTTCACATACCTACCACTTAATAATACTCTGCTGTCTAAAATCCTTTTCATGTCATTTGACCACATGAAATATTTTTTATTCACAGGCTAGACATGTGGCACCCAGTGATACAGTTCTTATGTTTAATGTGGCCTTGGTCCTGCAAAGATTAGCTACCTCTGTCCTGAAAGATGAAAAAAGTAATCTGAAGGAAGTACTTAATGCTGTGAAAGAACTGGAGCTTGCACATAGGTAAAGATATTATAGAAACAATCTTTGAAATGCTTTGTTTGGTCTATGACCATATCATCTTGAATGTTCCCAATTTTGTCTGAAATGCTTTGTTTGTTTAAAGCCATTCGTCTCAAGCTACTGAAAATCACTTCCCTCAAAAGGTGACTTATTAGAATCATTCCAGCAATATTTAAGCGAAAGCAGATAGCTGCTGCCACCAGGTGGCGCCAAACAATAGTCAGGATCCTGCCAGATTTGGACCCAGCTCAACCTCTAGAACTGGAGGGCTAGCTTTGCAAACTTGCCATAGATTTTTCATTAATCTGACAGTAATGTGACCCAGAATTTTACACATGTGAAATTTTTTAGACACTTATGTTGATTTTCCATTTTACACCAATGTGTCTTTTAATGGGCTCAGCTCAAATTTTATTTAATCATGTAGTATTTATATGGTGATTCATTGTGTGGTGAAATTAAAACCTGTTCTCTCTTCAGGTTTTGTCCAGCTTTATTTGTATTCTTTGCCTTGCCTGGTAAATTATAAGTGCTTTCATGGCCTGAGCCCCCTAACCTCCAACCTGACATATTTAATAAATTTTATGTTTAGTAAATATCCATTGCTTGAATTGATTTGTAGTTAATTATGAATTTACTAATAATATTAAATATAACCTTGACCATCTTGATGAACTTGTCTATTAAATGTAATGAGTGGCATATTGATGAGTCTTATTAAAAGTGAGTTGCATATGTAATTTTCTTATTCAGATGGTAGCTTTTTATGCATTAAATAAATTCATGTAGGTCAGTCAGTATGCAAACCTTTTCTCAGACTCTTTGTAGAACAGATGAAAGTTTTTAAGGCCTTTATTTCATTAGAATCTCTTAAAAGTATTTTCTCATTTCATTTAGATATTTCAGTTATTTGAGTAAAGTGGGAGATAAAATGAGATTCGATTTGGCCCTTGCTGCTACAGAAGCCAGGTAATGTTACTATTTATGGAAGGTGACTTTGGGTGAGGCAGTGATATTAGTATGGGCTGAGAAAGTAACACAGTACGGAACAGAGGTTTCTGACCTTCCACAGGTCAATCTTTCACACTTCTCTTGGGGACTCTCTAATCTTTACCAGACCTTTTTCCTTTCAGGAAATTGGGCAAAATTGCCTTAGTACAAATTACTTGAGTTGTCGGGGGGGAAATACTTTTCTATTTTACTTATGTCAGCCAAGTCAAGAGAAAATTCATGACTCTGAGTTATATATAAAGATAATGTTAGAAATCTTTTTAGCTATGCTTTGAGAGGACACTTTAGTTTGGAAACTTAACATAGTTGGCAGTATTGGCTTAGGATAAACTCAGTTAATTTTGCTAATTAAGACTTCATACATTGGCATAGTGTGGAAAGTATAATGCAAAAAAAAAAATTTTTTTTAGGACTTCACATAGGTATCAGCTAATGGTCCTGCCTCAGATTTTTTAATTTGTTGAAGGAAAATAGATGTGCTGAGTTTTTGAATAAAGTATAGTAGTTGCCTTCATATGTCTCTAAACCTGAAATGTTCTAGGCAGTGCTCTGACTTACTGAGCCAGGCCCAGTACCATGTGGCCCGGGCACGCAAACAAGATGAAGAAGAGCGGGAGTTGCGGGCCAAGCAAGAGCAAGAAAAGGAGCTGTTAAGGCAGAAACTTCTTAAAGAACAGGTATCTTGTGTTTTTCAGTTATACTGGAATTAATGAATTGTGTGCATGCATACACTTTATATGTTTAAAAAAAAAGTCCTCTGCAGGTGCAGTGGCTCACGCCTCTAATCCCAACATTTTGGGAGGCCAAGGTGGGTAGAGGGCGGATCACTTGAGGTCAGGAGTTTGAGACCAGCCTGGCCAACATGGTGAAACCCTGTCTGTACTAAAAATTAGCCAGGAGTGGTGGCACACACCTGTAATTCCAGCTACTCAGGAAGCTGAGTCAGGAGAATTGCTTGAACCTGGGTGGCTGAAGTTGCAGTGAACCAAGATTGCACCACTGCACTCCAGTCTGGGTGACAGTGTGAGACTCCGTCTCAAAAAAAAAAAAAAGTCCTCTGTTTAGGATGGTAGCCATTAATTTTTCATCATAAGAAAATTTTCAGTGGGGTTTCTTTTCTATCATTTTTCCTCATAGGAGGAGAAACGTCTCAGAGAAAAGGAAGAACAAAAGAAACTTTTGGAACAGCGGGCCCAATATGTGGAGAAGACCAAAAATATTCTTATGTTTACTGGCGAGACTGAAGCAACAAAAGAGAAGAAAAGAGGTGGTGGTGGTGGACGGGTAAGATATAATTCCTGTTAGCAACAGTGACCTCAGTCTCTGTCTTTCGGCTTTCAGAAATGAGGATAACTGGTTAAATTCATTCTGTACTTGCTAGTTTTGACTTTCTCCTTTGTTAAGAGACAATCTTCCAATACAAAGAATGATTTAAATGGTATCCAGTATTTAGCAATCCATTCCAAGGTTAGCTAAGTATATTTTACCTTGTAGTTGTCTTTTAAGTAGTTGATTTTTACAAAGTTTTAACAGTTGAGACTTTCTTCTGAATTAGAAGTCTTTAAAATATGGGCCTAGCCAAGAACCCCTTCCATGTGACTTAGTAAAAGATCCTTCATTTAGGCCAGGCACAGTGGCTTATGCTATAATCCTAGCACTTTGGGATGCTGAGGTGGACAGATCACTCGAGGTCAGGAGTTTGAGACCAGTTTGGCCAACATGGTCCACATCTCTTCTAAAAAGTACAGAAATTAGCCAGGTGTAGTGACACACGCCTGTAGTCCCAGCTACTCGGGGGGCTGAGGCACAAGAATCACTTGAACCCAAGAGGCAGAGGTTGCAATGAGCCGGGATTGCCCCACTGCACTCCCACCTGGGTAACAGAGTGAGACTCTGTCTCAAAAAGAAAAAAAAAAAAAGATCCTTCATTTGTCAAATGACTGAAAGCATATGGCCCCTTTCTATTACCTTAGCATTCTAGCCACATTCCACCAGCCAGGAAATAACTGATTGTAGTCTTATTTGGATTTTAGCGTTCTAAGAAGGGAGGAGAGTTTGATGAATTTGTCAATGATGACACTGATGATGACCTACCTGTATCCAAAAAGAAAAAGAGAAGAAAGGGTAGTGGCAGTGAGCAAGAAGGTGAAGATGAGGAGAGTGGTGAGAGAAAGAAGAAAAAGAGGAGAAGGTAATTTCATCATTAATTTGTTTGAAATAAACTCATAAAAGTGGTGAAAGACATTTTACTTTCTGAATCTTTTGATGTTTAGAATTTATGAACACTTGATCCAAACAGTGAAGCTTGTTGTGCCCCCACTTCCTGCTTTAATCCTAGGATAGACCCAGTACAAAATCCCCTGAGTACCTCGGATTTCCATACATCTCCACAGCTTTCCTTCTTAGAGTTACAAGTTAGTCATAATTGCCTTTCTTGTGTCTCTACATATTTTTTGAAAAACCCGTGATTCAGAGTAAGACCTGGATTGTGTCCACACTAACCATACATGTACAATCTTGAAAAAATCACTAAGCCTTGGTTTTCTCTCTGTCATTGGTAACAGTATTGCCTACCTCATGGTTTTTGCTCAGTGCATAAGATGTAAATGTGTGTGAAAGTGCCTTTAAAACCACCCAGTGCTCTCTGCTGTTAAGATCAAGAATGCCCTGCCCATCTCATGTGGAGGTGCTCCTAAGCCTTTTTTATTCCACTGCTGTGATGTTACCCTGTCCAGGAACCTCCATTTAGCTATCTTACCTAGACTCCCCTTCCCAACCCTTTTTCAACTATACTTGAGAAAGAACCTGATAATTGATTCAGACACAGACTTGTGGAATTGAAGCTGTAGTGAGAATGTTAGTAGCAGGCCTGGAATCAACAGTTGGGAAAGAAGGAAGATGAGCGGAAAGAAGTTGAAGCCTGGAGCCTGGGTCTTGTCTCATCTTCTCTCTCACTCCACCAAGTGCAAGATTCAAATGCAGATTAATGAGAGCTCAGCAGTGACTAAATTAGTCAGCAGACATTGCATAAATACATGGTTTTTTACAGATTTCTGAGCCATGTGCAGCAAGAGTAAGTTATGTCCCCTGCCCTTGAGGAGTATATAGTATGATTGAGGACAGCACCCATATAGAAGAGGATTCAGAATGAATAATAGTTGAATGGCAAAGTAGTCTGGAACTTTATAGGTAGGCTCTTGACAAACTCTCTCTTGGTGTTCACTATTTAAGACCTCCAAAGGGAGAAGAAGGATCTGATGATGAAGAAACAGAAAATGGCCCAAAACCGAAAAAACGACGTTCACAAAAAGCAGAAAAGAAAAAGGCTGTAAGTTTATAGTACTGTGTTTCTCTGCCGCCTAGTAGACATGAAAGATTGCAATACACTAGAATACATTTTTTCTTGCCACATTCTCAAGCATGAATGCCTGTTTTCAAAGTTCATCAAACCCAGTTTAACAAGATGGCCTAATGTAAGAGTCTTGACTAATCTATTATGTTTGACATTCTTTAGCCCAAGCCAGAACGTCTGCCTCCATCAATGAAGGGAAAAATAAAATCCAAAGCCATAATATCATCAAGTGATGACTCTTCAGATGAGGATAAACTTAAAATTGCTGATGAAGGGTAGGAATTTTTTGCTTTATAAATTCTCATGATGTAGATAAATCAAAAGTGATTACTAATCAGCCTGTCTGTACTAGGAAAAATATACTTTCCTTTCTTTTTATTTATAAATAATAAGAGGGGTGGGGACAGACTTGAAAATTGGAGGAAACAGAAAGTTAATTGGGAGTGTTGCTATGCCAAAATGTCTTCTCTCCAGCTTCTTAGAATATTAGAGCTGGAAGAAACCTTAACCTGTCATTTTATACTGCTACATCTTTTCTCTCAAAGAAGAAAACCTATTTTGAAATCTCATTTCTTCATGGACATTAGCTGAAATATCCTAGATGACATCCTTCTAAATGAAATGTATCATTTTGCTGTCCTACTGTTGACACATGAAAAGTGTTACAGGTGGCCTGGTCCTGGTCATGTGGAGATTGGCTATTTCTTGACTATTTCCTCCCCTGTTGTGCAGTGGTAAGTCAACAGTATCTGCTCCATGGAGGGCTTATCCTAGACTGCTTCCACAACTCTCCTTTAGCTCATGGCTCACCCAGTGAAGCAGTACTTGATTTTATTTTCCCTAAACTTGCGTCACAAGCTTAAGTTGTTCTCCATTTGGATATCTCGACCAGGTCTCTTAATACTGTACTACACTGTGTTCTTCTCTAGCCATCATTTTCATTTATTCAACAGACATTTCAACATCTAGTCTGTGAGACAATATAAGTGCTGGGAATACAGAGAGAAAAGATAGGTCCATAAATTCCCAAAGGAATTTTTGCTTCAGAGGCAGTACAGAATAACAGATAAACTGAACCACATTGTAGGCTGGGCGCAGTGGCTCACACCTGTAATCCCAGCACTTTAAGAGGCCAAGGTGGGCAGATCACTTGAGGCCAGGAGTTCGAGACCAGCCTGGCAAACATGGCAAAACCCCACCCCTAATAAAAGTACAAAATTTAACCAGGTGTGGTGGTGGATGCCTATAATCCAGCTACTCGGGAGGCTGAGGCACGAGAATTGCTTGAAACCAGGAGGCAGTTGAAGTGAGCTGAGATGATGCCACTACACTCTAGTCTGGGTAACAGAGTAAGACTCTGCCTTTTAAAAAAACAAAAACCAAAACCAAAAAAACCCCACATTATAGCTGGATTAATGTTATCACATAAATCTGCATTACTGCTCTCCAGGGACCATACCTAGTCTGGAGTTTGGGTGGTGGTAGGAGTGGTAAGAGATGTTTTTTTCTAAAAGAAAGGGTGTTTGAGTTGAGTCTTAGAAGAATTGGGAGTCCTGAGGCAGAGGTTAGCATGTTGAGGAGGCTGAGGCTTCTCGTGGGGACTGGACTCATAGGGTGGTGATCTAGAAAGAACCATCTGTAAATATTTGCGGTTCTGGCCAGGCGTGGAGGCTCACGCTTATAATCTCAGGACTTTGGGAGGCTGAGGCAAGAGGATCACTTCTGAGGCCAGGAGTTTGAGACTAGCCTGGGCAACACAGTGAGACCCCATCACTAGAAATTTTATAACAACAAAAACAAAAAAGATACACAGTTTCCTTTTTCTCTGGAGGCACCACCTAAAGCGCTGTTTAGGCCTTGCCCCCATAGTGTTACCCAGGTCTGGTTAGAGACATGCATGATGAATGTAATGAAATACGTGGTTTTCAAAGACTAATCACTATTAAATGTGTTGGCAGAAAGGTCCATCGTTAGAGGCTGAGCTGCTTCTAAATCTGTACCTGAGGTCAAGGCCAAGTTTGTCTGAGCCACTTGCATCAGTTAAGCTTTGTCCTGACCATCAAAAGTGTGTTTGCTTATATGGCCAGATGGAGTGGAGTGAATTAGATCTCAGGGAAGACCCACAGGTCTTTAATATGTATTCACAAAGAGAGTAATATATTTCACCTCCCTCACTACTCCTAGACTGAACTCTGTGGGATTCAGTGTTTCTTTATTGGAAAATCTGTCATGAAAACCAGAACTAAGGAATATTCCAGAGAAGTATGTCTGCTCCAAAGCCACTGTCCTAGTGGTTCAAGGATTGTTCTTTCCTCAGAGCCTCCAGGAAGCCCAGACTCTGAGGGTGCTGCCACCATTCCAAACATAAGCATGACTTCTCCTTCCCTTTCTCATATCAGCTGACAAGTAGAGGAGAGAGCTTAGGAGCAAAGGCAGATAAACCAAAGGGCCCCTTTAGCCCCAGTTTCCTGTCTTGAATAAGTTTGGTCATGGTAGAGGGAACCTAGTACAGTAGCAAATCTTAGGAGAGGAATAATGACCTCACTCTTCAGGTTATCTGTTAGCACCAATGGCAACAGGACAGGGAAGTGTCCTTTGAAACATATTCTGCTTTTGGAAAAGGGTTAATTCTTCAAAGTCTTCACAGCCAGTTGAGATCCTGGATTTCACCTTTGTTGCTGTTAATTTGTGTATACAGGTAAACAAACGTATCCCTTCTTTTTCATGATTTTATGTATGAAATTGGGAAATGCTTCTCTCTGATGAAAAGTGCCCAGTGAGTCACCATCTCTGTTTATATTTTGACTTATAGCTAAAGTACCTTATCTTTTTTTTCCTTTTTATTCCTTTCTGAGTTGTGAAATATATCACATTTACAGAATAGTACACAAAACAAATACCACAAAATGATACCCATGTAGACACCATCTAGGTCAAGAAATAGAATATTAAATGCCCTTATTTTTTAAAAGCACATTCTCTACTCATCAAGGCCCCAGTTAGCCGGAATCCTCAGCTTCTAACCAATGATCATCTTTGCCAGACATCCCAGGAACAGCAACAGCAACAGTGACTCAGACGAGGATGAACAGCAGAAGCAACGTGCCTCGTCACAGAGTGATTCTGATGAGAACCAGAACAAGTCTGGCAGCGAGGTCGGCAGTCCCCGGAGGCCACGAAGACAGAGGTCAGATCAGGACTCAGACAGTGACCAGCCATCCAGAAAGAGAAGGCCCTCCGGTTCGGAGCAGTCTGACAATGAATCTGTGCAGTCAGGGAGAAGCCACTCAGGAGGTTCTGAGAACTACTCTCACCCAGCTTCTCCAAGTGCCGAATCAGATCACGAGTCGGAGAGGGGATCTTATAATGAGGGTTCTGGCCAAGGCTCTGGAAATGAATCGGAACCAGAGGGATCCAACAATGAGGCCTCAGATAGAGGCTCAGAACATGGGTCAGATGATAGTGACTAGGTTTTATTTCATTGATAATAAGCTTCATCTCTGGAGGAAACTTTTTTAATATATGAAAGCTGTGATAAAAACGTTTCAGATGTTTAGTCAATTGTGAAATTTTTCTTAAGGCAATTTTCTTTTCTATCAGTTTGTATATTACTAAGCCCCAAGAGACATTTCCTGTGCTAGAGTCCAATATTTGAGTCTCTCGTGCAAATGAGACTATTCTTTGTGATACAGTTCCACCTATCATATGTGAAAACTGCAGTAAAAATAAACCCAGATGCTAAATCATTCCTACAAAGGTTTGACTGAAACTGTGGCAGATGTCTCATCTTCTTTATATGTTAAGCAGCATCCTCTTGATTTTTATTGCAATCTTTTACCAAGTGGTGCACAAACTTGGTATTAATGTCTTTATTCCATTTTGAGTTTAGATTGAGAATATTTTTATTTTCTGAAGGCAGAGATATCTACTGTATAACTGCACCAAAGTACATTTGAAAGGAAGGTTCTCAGTAGTGTAATACTGCAGCAATGTAGATAAAAATCACAAATATATAATTTGTTAGGTTGAATAAGGTGTGGAAAATGCTTTTCTGTTAGTAGAATGCAAAAACCTACCTAAGCCACGTAATAATAAAATTCTTTTACCAACTTTTATGGGTAACTTTGTGTCTTTTTTGGCTTGATATATTTGTGTGTGACAATTTAGCATAAATTATGCAAATATTTGAAAAATCCTACATTAAGCCTCAAGACTTTTGTAATTCCTGCAGATTTGTGTAGTGTTTATTTTAAAGATGCAAGAAAGCTAAAGTACCAGCATGTATTTTTATTTTCAATAATTCAGTAATTAAGAGTAATATTTTCATCTAGCAATTTGTAAGAGCTTTAATTATTGTCATCAAGTATTAAATGTGCTATATTAGGCATTGAGGTGAGAATGCAGAGATAGAGTTCCCTTCTTGTCTTCAAAAATTGAGTGAAGATAAATTTATTGTCCCTGTGGTGTGAGAAATAGGGTGGTAATGTTTGCACAGGTTGCGGAAGCAAAAAGGAGGTTGGAGGAAGGAGTCAAGGTTTCTTAAAGGACAGGAGTCCTGATATGACTCAAAGCCTGAACCAGGGCTCCTGCCTGTACCTCAGGATCAGCCTTCCATTTCACAGTAGAGTTGGTGTCAACAGGAGCAGGCAGCATAGATAATGGGCCAAGTGCAGTGACTCGTGCCTGTAATCCCAACATTTTGGGAGGCTGAGGCAGGAGGATTGCTTGAGGCCAGGAGTTCGAGACCCTCCCTGAGCAACCTAGCGAGGCCCCATCTCTATAGAAAAATTTAAAAATTGGCAGGTACCATGATACACACTTACAGTCCCAGCTACTTGGGAGGCTGAGGCAACAGGACTGCTTGAGCCCAGGAGTTCTAGGTTACAGTGAGCTGTGATTGCACCACTGCACTCCAGCCTGGGCAACAGAGCTGACTGGCACCCAGGATTCCTGGACTGGAATCTCACTTCATGGCACTAACCAGCCATGTGACTTTGGGCAAGTTACTTTCTCTAGATAAGCCACTTCATCTAAATCAAACCATTTTCCCAGTGTTAATTTTGACAACCTAAATTCAATGTCACAATTAGAAAATAAGACTTGCCTTGTCTTTTATGTTAATTTGGAACTAGATGAAGCACCAAGCACCACAACCATAAAATTAGAGCTGTTAAATTAAAAAATAAATTTTGTTGAAATTTACATAAGAAAAACCATTGTTCTGAATCTGAAACTTTAAACCCTTTCCCCACTGAAAATACTTAACAGTCTTTTTGAGTAGACTATCCCATTATAGCCAACTCAGAATTGTGAGGATGATGAGTTAAGGTAGATTAAGTGATGAATGCATTGTAAATTCCTAATAAAATTATGCAAATGATTGAATTGGCTCTGAAAGTTTGGCACTGTTCATCAAGCTTGGCTTGTGTGGCCTAAGTGGGGACTATGTCAGTTACTCTTTCATAGATCATCCTTTAAAAAATTCTTTCTAGTTCCCTTTGAGAAAAATATTTTGAATCTCCAGAAAATGTGACTTTTCTGGAGCTTTTAAAATATCCCTTGTTTTGGTTCCACTAATGAACAATTTCCATTCCTGGGAGTGTAATTAGCCAAAAGCGGCAAGAAAGACCTTTTAAAGGATAATATCATCTCCTCAAACTGGAATTTGCAGCCTATGATCAGTGCAGTTTTTGCGGTAGGGGTAGTTTCTGATGCTCTGGTGTTTTGGGTGTGTTAGAAAGTATGGGTTGGTGGCAGTGCTTCCCATAATGGCGTTATGGGCACAGGAAAGGGTATATGCTACAGGCAAATCAAATGTGTCTAGACCTCAGTGCATCTTCCGATTGGGGTTGAGCAAATCAGACTGCGGCTAGAGTCAGAGATTCTCACTTTGATCAGCCCCTAATGATAGGAAGGCTGCCCTGCCTTCTAGTTTGACTCTGACACTCACTTGATGTGACAAAATGCTTCACTTTTCAGCCTCAGTATCCCTATCTATAAAATAAGGTTGTGATCCTTTTAACATTCTGGGGGCTTTCCAGTTTGTTTATTTATTTATTTATGAGACAGAGTCTCACTCTGACACCCAGGCTGGAGTGCAGTGGTGTGATCTTGGCTCACTGCAACCTGTGCCTCCCAGATTCAAGCAATTCTCCTGCCTCAGCTTCCCAAGTAGCTGGGACTATAGGCATGTGCCACCATGCCCGGCTAATTTCTGTATTTTTAGTAGAAACAGGGTTTTGCCATACTGGCCAGGCTGGCCACAAATTCCTGAGTTCTGGTGATCTGCCTGCCTCGGCCTCCCAAAGTGCTGGGATTACAGGTGTGAGCCACCTAGCCCTGATAATTTTAAATAGTCTCTACTTCAACTGCATTATTAACTTGAGGTGTTTCTAGTAATTGAAAATCTTACCTGCTATTTTAAGCCAAATTTATAGACACAGATATGTTTTTGCTTATAAAATATATTTATTTGGGCCTGGTGTGGTGGCTCACGCCTATAATTCTAGCACTTTGGGAGGCTGAGGCAGGAGGATCGCTTGAGGCTAGGAGTTCAAGACCAGCCAAGCAGCAGAGCAAGACCCTGTCTCATTTTAAAAAATAATTTTTAAAATGAATTATTTTTATTTGGCTCTGGGTTTTGCTGGGTTTTGTTTTGTTTTTTCTTTTTTGAGACAGTCTCACTCTGTCGCCCAGGCTGGAGTGCAGTGGCTCGATCTTCGCTCACTGTAACCTCCACCTCCCGGGTTCAAGCAATTCTCTTGCCTCAGCCTCCCAAAGTGCTAGGAGGACTACAGGCATGTGCCACCATGCCCGGCTAATTTCTATATTTTTAGTAGAGACAGGGTTTCACCATGCTGGTCAGGCTGGCCACAAACTTCTGAGCTTAGGTGATCTGCCCACCTCGACCTCCCAAAGTGCTGTGATTACAGACGTGAGCCACTGTGTCTGTCCCCTTTCGCTGTTCTTTATTCTGCTTTATAGCAGAAGTATTTTGATAACACTTTACATGTTTAAAACAGTGAGTTCTGGAAAACATCTCAGTTTTTGTGTATACGCCTTGATGTAGTTGATCAATTTTAGATTGTCACTATTGTAACACTCTGGAGGGAAAATATATTTGTTCATGAAGTCCACATCTAAATAGTGAAGAGAACACTGATGAGAAGGCGTGTGGGGCTGGTTTTTCAAGTGTTTTCTGCGGAAGTTGTGAATTTATCTTCTTTTTAATTCTGTCTCCTAAACAGACCTCAGTCCAGTGGGTTCCCCAGAGGGTTTTCCAGGACATGCTAGTTCCAAAAGATACTCCTTAAAAAAGGGTTCTATAGTCAAGTAAGTCATGAAAATGCTATAGCAATTAAAAAGTTTTGGTGACAAGTCACAGAAAACTCTATTTCAAACTGATTTAGCAAGAAGGAAAGGCCAGGCACAGTGGCTTACACCTGTAATCCCAGCATTTTGGGAGGCCAAGGCGGGTGGATCATCTGAGCTCAGGAACTCAAGACCAGCCTGGCCAACATAGTGAGAAACCCTATTTCTAGTAAAAATACAAAAAATAGCCAGGCGTGGTGGCACACGCCTGTAATCCCAGCTAATTGGGAGGCTGGGGCAGGAGAATCACTTGAACCCGGGAGACACAGGTTACAGTGAGTGGGGATCACACCACTGCTTTCCACCCTGGGCAACAGAGCAAGATTCTATCCAAAAAAAAAAAAGGAAAGATAATTGTATCCTATAACTGGACATCTGGGAGGATTGCCGAAAAGAAGCTAAAGTTCAATCAGAAGGCTCAGTATTATGAAAGACTCAGTTTTATTCTTTTTATAGAAGAGCATGTGATAAATATAAAATAAAACCCCTATATCCCTACCAGAGGCTTCCTGTGTACCCTTTCCCCGTCGCACCCCTCTCCTTTCCCACATATGCTATGTCGCAGCAAAGCATTTAACCCTGTCTAGGGGTTTAGCCCTCTTCTGAGGATGCAGGTCATAATTTGAACATTGGTATCATTGTATGTTACCGTAGAAAGAGAGATGTCAGGCTCCTTCCCTCTGCCCTACGTGACCCCTGACTGTTGATTGAAATGATCTATTTATGTATCCCCACCAGACCATGGGCTTGAGGTCAGATCTTATAGAGTGTCCATATATTTTCCAGGGACCAATTATAAAGCTTGGCAAGAAGTAGATGCTAGTTTATATTTTGAATATAAATTGAAAACTGAATTAACTAAACATGGAGGTTGTGGAAAAGGACAGCACTCTCTGCTCTGAGGTCTCTGGCGGCTCCATCCTGCTCTTCTAGCATGTGTTTTAGCAAATTCATTTTGTGCGTCAGGTTTTCACTCTTGCACTCTACTCTCAGTGGTAGCATGTGGCATGAGTCCAGGTCCCCTTCACAGACATGGCCACAGCAGATGCACTGCCAGACTCTCCACGTAGCTGGAAATGGTCAGGCTGCTGTTTCTTACAAACCGTCCTTATGTTCACCAGGTTTTGTTCTCATTTTGACAATTGTGAAGGCATTGAATGTCCGTCAAACTACCGAAAGATCACTACTCTTGAGCATAATCTCAATAAATCAAAGTATAGGTTTGTCTTTAGTCCAAGACAGGTGGAATGTCTGTGATATTGTCATCTCCAGAGAGGGATCAAGGCCAAAACCTTTGTTCTCTTCTGAACTGCTTTGTTCTTTGAAACAATACTGTTTTGATTTCTCCCATGGGAGCTGGTGCCCCGATTTCCTTAACTGAAAAGAAGTGACGACTTCATTTCCTGCCTTAGCCCACTGCAGACTGTTCTGGTCTGCATGTGTGCACCTGTGCCTAGGCGCAGACACACTCCTTGCTTATCTCGCCTCCTGCTGCTTCCAGCTTGGAGTGCCAGCTAAAGCAATTAGGCCAAGGAGGTGGGAGAAGGGAGCACCACCATTTTCCTTGGCCAGAGGCAACTGTGAGGGACAAATGCTGGGGCTAGTTCAATGGATTTAAAACCTTGCTTCCACAACCTGCAACCTTCCTGCTGGTTCTAGCTGAACTCTGGCATGGGAACCATGCAACTTCTTCTTTTTCGTGGTTCATAGAAATTTCAGAACTCGGGTTCCCATTCATTTGATCCTCCAGGAAGACCCAGGACCCTCCCTTCTGGAATCTCACATTGCAAACAGCTGATCTTGTTGAAACCCCCTATTCAAGGCAGCTGGGAAGTTCTCAGTAGTCACATGAGCTGACAGTGTGCTCCCTATGACAGCTGTGGTGTGGCTGGTGGGCCCTTGTCCCCTGTGGCAGGGATGACAAATGCCTTATATCTATGCAGCTCTAGGCAATGCAGTTGGAGCATGAGGAAAGGGGTTGACCTTTGCAAAGAGCTGAGTCCCCTTCATCCACATAAAAGGAAATCATGTGTCCGTGCAATTATTGGCAAGTCAGTAGGTTAGATGTAGGAAGATATAGGGGATGGAGTTGCTTCTCATGAAGTGGAAGCTGAGGCCCAGGGTAGCAGTGGCGGGAAAGGCAGTGCAGTCCTCGCAGTCAACAACAAGGCCTGGGTGGATTAGGTGGGATATCAGGGCTCGTCAGATTTTAATGGGCTAATCAATCACCTACAGATTCCGATTCGGTGGGTCAGGAGCGAGACCAGGCATTCTGCATTTCTAATCGGCTTTCAGGTGAAACAAATCCAAAGACTACACTTTGAGTAGTGAAGTTGTATGGCCCTTTCTGGGAGAACATCCTCCGTGTTTCTTTCATTGAGGCTTAAAAGCTTGACAAAGCAATTTCATTAGCTAGGGGTGGGTGTGGAGAGACGGGGATGTTACCAGGGGAAGGAGGAATGAGTAAGAGGAGGCTTAGGGAGGAGAATACGATGTGAAACACCTGTTGTGAAGAGTGGGCAGGTGAGCATACTGGGGAGGTGGTGAAGTCCGATGGCATAAAGTTCAAAGGACCTGGGCCTTCAGAAGAATGGACAGGTGGCCAGAAAGTGCTAGCAGGAGAGGACTGGACACTGGCCACACCAAGGCCATTGGGCATGAGACGAAAAGCAACAGGGGAAGTGATGTCACAGCAGGACTGTCCAGAGAAGAGACTGAGGATGCAGGAAGTTTGCTGCTGATAGACTGTGAGGCCCAGAGGGTGTGGAGGAAGGGTTAGGGAGGGAGAATTGGGACACATTAGCAGGTGTATGGAGAAGTTCAGCACGACATCCCGGTCCATACTATGGAGGCCTTTGGACTTCCCGTGGGCTGAGGCAAGTCTAAAGCAGGTTACCAATTTCAGCTGCACAGAGTAGGGCCACTGGGGGTGCTCTTTTTTGCACTCGGGTGATGCACTGATCCTTTTTTTGGCAGCATGAGGGAGGGGCAGTAGAACTTCAGGAGAGGCATCGCTCCTGGGACAGGAAGCCGGGGTTCCCCTCTCCAGGGCCAAGGTGTCTCAGCCATGGAGCAGGAGCCCCATGCACATGACCTTGTCTCTCCAGGGCATGTTGTTATGGATGCTGCCTTTTTAGAGCAAAGTGGTCAGACAATGCTGTCCCCATACACTGGTGACTTGGTGATCACAGATAAGCATTTCCAAAGATAAAACAATAGTTGTGGGGTTTTATTTATTTTTGTTGTTGTTGTTGAGACAGAGACTTGCTCTGTCACCCAGGCTGGAGTGCAGTGTCACAATCTTGGCTCACTGCAACCTCTGACCTCCTGGGTTCAAGCGATTCCCCTGCTTCAGCCTCCTGAGTAGCTGGGATTACAGGCACACACTACCATACTTGGCTAATTTTTTGTATTTTAGTAGAGATGGGGTTTTACTATGTTGGCCAGGATGGTCTCCATCTCCTGACCTTATGACCCGCCTGCCTCGGCCTCCTGAAGTGCTGGGATTACAGGTGTGAGCCACCCCACCCAGCCTTTTTTTTTTTTTTTGAGATGAAGTCTCCCTCTGCTGCCCAGGCTGGAGTGCAATGGCACGATCTCAGCTCACTGTAACCTCCACCTCCTGGGTTCAAGCGATTCTCCTGCCTCAGCCTCCTGAGTAGCTAGGACTACAGGCGCCCGCCACCATACCCAGCTAATTTTTGTATTTTTAGTAGAAACAGGGTTTCGCCATGTTGGCCAGGCTGGTCTCAGACTCCTGACCTCAGGTGATCTGCCTGCCTTGGTTTCCCAAAGTGCTGGGATTACAGGTGTGAGCCACCACACCCGGTCAATAGTTGTGCCTTGAGCTTCAAATATCATCGATGCCTGAGTATAAAGTGTCCTGAATATAACGTGACCCCATGACCACTATAAAGGTTCTCTCTCTGCCCAAAAGATTTTTTGCTGACTTAAACTGGTAAATTTTTGGTATGTAGATGAAGTAGTTCAATGTCTGCTAATAATACTTATTGAACTTTAAATGCATTTAAAATCACACATTCATAAAATGTTGAGAACAAGTGCTTTCCTCCAATTCCATAAAATAATTATACTCAAATTGATCACAGAATCTTTGTCCATTGTACCTGAGCCACTTTCTGAATCATCTAGCCTTCCCACCTGTTGCATTGTTTGAGGTCCAGGACTTGAGAGTCTGTGCTCTGCAGCTGGATGTGTTGTCCTGAGCTGCCAGCACTCATCTGGACAACTGGCCTTCCCATTTGTCCTGTAGGTGGAGGATCACTCATCTTCATTTAATGTACCGCTCTTTCTTTTTTGTTTGAGAGAGAGTCTCAATCTGTCAGCCAGGCTGGGGTGCAGTAGTGAGATCATTGCTCACTGCAGCTTTGACCTCCAGGGGTCAAACAATCCTCCTGCCTGCCCCCCAGCCCCCGCCACCAGCTGCGGCTACAGGCAGACATTGTGCCTGGCTAATTTTTAAAATTTGTGGAGAGACAGGGTCTTACTATGTTGCCCAGGCTGGTCTCAAACCCCTGATTTCAAGTGATTCTCCCACTTCGGCCTCCCAAAGCAGTGTGATTTCAGGCGTGAGCCACTATGCCCAGGCAAAGTACCACTGTTTAAAGCAAACTTTAAAATGCTTGTTTATAACTTTTGTAAACTCTTGAGATTTTACAATCATGTCCCCAGGAATAACAATTAAATCTGTATTCAATTGCTTTGACACCAAGCCTCTTAGAGGGCCTCCATAAACATAAAAAAACTAGCTATTGATTGGGATCACTTCAGGTTAATGTGTCATCCCCAGACTGTACATTGTTGTCCAAATAAATGTAATTGACAGGGCCTCTTGTAATTGGAAATTGCCATACAATTATTGTGTGTCAATTAAAAGTAAAAAAAGTTAAAGAATACATGTATAAGATATGTATTCTAAAAATTATAAAATGATGAAAACAATATCGAAGAAGACTCAGGCTGGGCACAGGGGTTCACACCTGAAATTCCAGCACTTTGGGAGGTCGAGGTGGGAAGATTACTTGAGCTCAGGAGTTCAAGACCAGTCTGAGCAACATGGTGAAATCCTGTCTCTACAAAAAATTAGGCGGATGTGGTGGGGTGTGCCTGTAGTCCCAGCTACTTGGGGCTAAGGCAGGAGGATCACTTGAGCCTTGGAGGAATAGGTTGTGGTGAGCTGAGAAGGTGCCACTACACTACAGTCTGGGTGACAAAGTGAGACCCTGTCTCAAAAAGAAGAAAAAAAAAAGACTTAAAGAGACATATCATGTTCGTGGATTGGAAAACTCAACATAGTAAAGAAGTTTCTCTACAGAAAAAAAAAAAGGGAAGAAAAAATTGTTAGAGCTAAAATGTCAGGCTTTTTTTTTTTGAGACGGAGTTTTGCCCTTGTTACCCAGGCTGGAGTGCAATGGCGCGATCTCGGCTCACCGCAACCTCCGCCTCCTGGGTTCAGGCAATTCTCCTGCCTCAGCCTCCTGAGTAGCTGGGATTACAGGCACGCGCCACCATGCCCAGCTAATTTTTTGTATTATTTAGTAGAGACAGGGTTTCATCATGTTGACCAGGATGGTCTCGATCTCTTGACCTCATGATCCACCCACCTCGGCCTCCCAAAGTGCTGGGATTACAGGCGTGAGACACCGTGCACGGCCAAATGTCAGGCTTTTTTACAAGGGGACAAAAACCGTAGTTATTGGCCAGCCATAGTGAAACACGCCTGTAATCCTTGCATGTTGGGAGGCTGAGGCAGGTGGATCACCTGAGCCCAGGAGTTCCAGACCACCCTGGGCAACATGGGGAAACCCTGTCTCTACAAAAAAAATAGCTGGACGTGGTGGCCCACCTATAGTCCCAGCTACTGGAGAGGCTAAGGTGGGAGAATCCTTTGACCCTGAGGTTGAGGTTGCAGTGAGCTGAGATCGTGCCACTGCTCTCCAGCCTGGCAACAGAATGAGACCCTGTCTCCAAACAAAACAAAACCTGCAGGTATTTATAGGTTCCACATTTTGTTCTATTTTCCCCATCTTTGGAAATCAGCTCCAATTTTGACTGCTATGTAGTAGAAAACATACGGGCTTTAGAGTTATTCGAACTCTAAATCCTAGCTCTTCCTCTGAAAAATCATGTGACTTTGGACAATTGCTCCATCCCCCTCAGCTTCAATGTCCTCCTGTTTAAATTGGGATAACAATGTCTACATCCCAGGACTGTTCTGAGAATAATACAGTCAGTGTTCAAAAAAGTTAGTCTTTTTTTCCCACTGATTTTTTTAAAACAGATTTTTGTGGTTAACCCTTTATTGTGCACATGGCAAATATTTTTATTTATCCTTTATAACATTTTGGGACAAGCAGATTAATAGGCACATCTGTCAACATTTCCCGTCATGGTTTCTGGATATATATTTTTTCACATAGAGATAGATGTTCCATGAAGTTAAAGCTTAGGCATCGATCCCTCACTTGCCTGGGCCTCTTTCAAGGCTGCACCTAATTTTTCATTTGTGATTGTGATTTTGTTTTCTTTTTCCTAAAGAGAGTCTTACGCAACAAATTTTGTAAACTCCAGGCCCCACAGAATCTGGAACTTCCCCTGGTAACATGCTTAGAAAAGTCACCTGACCTCAGGCTGGGTGTGGTGGCTCACGCCTGTAATCCCAGCACTTTGGGAAGCCGCGGCGGGCGGATCACCTGAGGTCAGGAGTTCAAGAGCATCCTGGCCAACATGGTGAAACCCTGTCTCTACTGAAAAATACAAAAAGTAGCCAGGTATTGTGGCAGGCACTTGTAATCCCAGCTACTCAGGAGGCTGAGGCAGGGAGAATTGCTTGATCCAGGGAGGCAGAGGTCGCAGTGAGCAGAGATCACGCCACTGCACTCCAGCCTGGGCGACAGAGTAAAATCCATCTCAAATAAATAAATAAAGATGAAGAAAAATCACCTCACACCAAATTATGAAAAATTTTAATATGCTTAGCTTTATATCTTTTCTTTTGGCTTATTTTCTAATTTTTTTAATACTAAAGTAGATTACTAACTTTCTTCAAAGAATTTTTCTCAGGAAAAAAATAGAGCTGCACTGCTCATTCATTCACGTATTTTATTTTCTGATTCATCCAAGCCCTTCCCTCACCTTTCTGGACCCAGCTGAGTTGTGAAGCAGCTGGTGGGTTCTGGGCAGGAGAGTGGAGGGGACAGAGCTGGAGGGCATGGTGGCCCTGGATGGAGGCGATGGTGCTGGGGTTGGGGCAATGTATTAGTTTCCTAGGACTACCATAATGAAGTACCAAAAATGGTATGGCTTGAACAGCAAAAATGTATTCTCTCATTGTTCTGGAGACTAGAAATCCAAAATCAAGGTGTCATCAGGCCATCGGAAGGTTCTAGGGAGAATCTATCCACATCTCTCACCTAGCTGCTGGCATTGCTGCAAACCTTGGCAGTCCTTGGCTTGTAGAGGCATCACTCCAATATCTGCCCATGTCCTCAAATGGTGTTCACCCTGCATGAGTGTGTGTCACTTGTCTTATAAGGACACCTTATCATAAGGTGATAACTGTCATAGTAGACAGTTATCTTTTGGGGGCTGATTATGTCTTTGCAGATGCAACCGAGTCATTAGGGGAGGCCTTAATCTAATATGATTTTTTTAAGAGATGGGGTCTTGCTATGTTGTCCAGGCTATTCTCAAACTCCTAATCTAATATGATGAGGACTAAGACCCTGTTTCCAAATAGGAAGGTCACATTCACTGGTACCTGGAGTTAGGACGTCAGCATATATCTTTGGGGGCTGGGGACATAATTCAACACATGACAGAGGGATTAGGGGGCTGATTCTTCCTCACCTCAGGTCCTACAGCCCACCCCTCAGATACGCCTGCCCCTCACTGCGCTCATTCTGCTCTGGTTACACTTCCAAGCATGAGGAGCTCATTGTCTCTGCTATGGGCCCTTTACTTTCTCTCCTCAGCTTTTGTCCCCCACCCCAACATGCATTTTGGTGTACCTGGCATGAGCACTGGCTCTTGAGTTACAGTGCAGGGTTTGAATCACCACTCCATGACTTAATAGATGTGTGGCCCAGTGCTTCAAAACAGCATGTATGATATGGTGTGGCTCTGTGTCCTCACCCAAATCTCATCACAACTCAAATTGTAATCCCCATAATCCCCAGATGTTTGAGGGAGGGATTTGGTGGGAGGTGGTTCAGTCTTGGGGTCAGTTTCCCCTATGCTGTTCTCATGATAGTGAGGTAGTTTTCACAAGGAGATCTGATGGTTTTATAAGTGTTTGACAGTTCCTCCTTCACACACACACACACACACACACACACACACACTCTCCCTCTCTCTCTCTTTCTCTCTCTCTCTCTCTCTCTCTCTCTCTCTCTCTTTCTCTCCCTTGTGAGGAAGGTGCCTGCTTCCCCTTTGCCTTATGGCATGATTGTAAGTTTCCTGAGGCCTCCCCAACCATGTGGAACTGTAAGTCAATGAAACCTCTTTCCTTTATAAATTACCCAGTCTCAGGTAATGTATTTATAGCAGTGTGAAAATGGCTCAGTACAATGCAGAAGAGACGTTCGTTACTACTTGCCAAAAACATGAAAGATCTTGGGCAGGTACTTTACTTCTCTGAGCCTCAGTTTCCTCATCAGTAAAATGGGGATAGTGAAGCACCTGCCTCAAGAATGTTGGGAAGGTCACAAGGGATGACTACCCTGATGCACTTGGTCTAGCCTGGCATATGCTAAATCCTCAGTAAACGTTCGCTAGTAATCATAATACATCCTAGCAGAGCTCAGGACATAGTGCTGGCACTGGCTGGTCTTCAGGAAGGATTGATATTAACAAATGATAAAAAGCAATCCTCCAAAGATAGCCCATCCCACTCAGCATAAAAGTCAAAGTCGTTACTGGGTCTGACTAATTTTCTGCATTGGCTGGTGCCCTTCTCCCCAGCTTTCCACTCTGCTTGGCCAAACTGTTCCTCAGACAGGCCAGGTGCGTTCCCAATCTCAGGGCCTCTGGCTTGGCCTTCCCTCCAGGCAATGTTCTTCCTCCAGATGGCTGTGGAGTTCACTCCCTGGTGTGTCTTAGGTCTTTGCTCAAAGACCACCTCCTCCTGAGGCCATCCCAGAACCCCCTCTTTCAAGCAGCACTCACTCCACTCCCTAGCCCTTATTCTGCATCCCTAAATACAGCACTTTTTACTGCCTGGCACTGTGCGTTTGCTGATTTATTCTCTCTCTGCTATCACCCAGAATGTTTGTTCCAGAAGACTGTCTCATCATCACTGTTACATCTCTGGCACTGGAGTAGCCTCTGGCACATGGTCAGTACTCAGTACATATTTGCGAGACACATTGACTTGTAGAACAGTTCCACAGCTGTCCATCACGGCTGTTCCATACCTATCTATGCAGCCCCTTGAAACATACCGGAGAGCTGGGCAGACCAAGGATAATCTAACAGGTAAGTCAAATAGAGCAGCCCGGGGAGGTGCAGCGATTGGCCTGGGCTCCCGGAACTGATAAGTGAGGAAGCTGGGGCCTGCGCTCTGCTCTGTGGCTCCGCAAACTGCACAGCTGACCTGAGCAGCAAATCCAGGAGCCACTACTTATCTACCAGTCACATCGTCGTGTCATGCACCGTTGACAGGAGCCCAAGCCCAGGGCAACATTCTCACTTACCGCTCTCCAGGAGCGGAGCGTGATCGCTGGGTGTTGGTCTTGCCTCCGCATCCAAGAGCCACAGCCTAGCAACCCCGACCTGCCAGGGTGGTCTCCCGGAAGCCCGGCAGAGGGCGCTGTGGGGATAGCGTTGCTGATCTGTCGGGGGCCTGGGTCCAACTCAGCCCCCTGCGCTCCCGCTGGATCAGGACCGGCAAGGGCAGGGCTGCGGGGTGGGGCAGCCTGTGGGAGCTGTGTGACCTGTGGGACTTCAGTGTCTTGTGTCCGCTACTCTCTGCCCTGTACTCAGGTGTCTCCTCGTCCAGAGCTCTTGCATTTTCTGGAGGGCTTTGCTGGGAAAATTGTCTCTTAAGCTAGTGAGAAAAGGGGTGGGAAAGAGATTTGTGAACTGTGTCCCCCTCGGCCCCCTGGAGGCTGACAGCCACAGCTGGTCCACACCACCCACTGCAACAGGAGAAGGAGGCCCTCACAGCTGCCAGATGGAATCTGTCCATCTGGTGTGGAGTGGAGAGGGAATGGGAGCTCTGAGGAGCCAGGAGGAAGGCGAAGTTGGGTCACCAAGCAGAGAAGACCCTCCTCTGCCTGGAAAGCTGTCCCTCGCATGTTTGCAGGAAAAACTACATCTCAGCTTCTTCATGATGTTTCCTCCTTTCAGCTCACAAGGCACCTGTCACCACTCCGAGGGGACCATCACCTGGCCCTGTCACTGTCTGAGCTGGAGGGAAGAGGCTGAGTCTTCCTCATCGTTGTACCCCAGCCCCTAGAGCAGGTAGGCACAGGAGGCACACACTTTTGAATGCACACATGAATATGTTAATGTGGGGAGCTGGGTGCTTTGTCATTGGATTGGAAGTGCTGGGAAATGGTCGAGGGTGAGACAATCACAAATGAGAAAAGCTCTAGTCGTTTCAACAAGCATTCATTTTCTTTTCTTTTTATTAAAGATAGTGTTTTACTTTGTTGCCCAGGCTGGAGTGCAATGGTGTGATCATGTATCACTACAGACTCAACCTCCTTTGCTCAAGCAATCCTCCCACCTCAGCCTCCTGAGTAGTTGGGACTGCAGGGTGTGTACCACCACACCTGGCTTTTTTTTTTTTTTTCTTTTTCTGAGAGATGCGGTCTCACTATGTTGCCCAGGCTGTTTTCAAACTCCTGAATGCAAGTAATCCTCCTGCCTTAGCCTCCCAATGCACTGACACTCCAAGGGTGAGCCATCATGCCTGGCTTCAACAAGCCTGTATTGATAACTACCCTGTTTTTAGTTTCTGTCTAGTGAACTGGGACAAACAGTTACAAGGTATTTTTTGTTTACAATTTATTGTATCAACTATAGTAACTCACTTAGGGTTACCATGAAGTGAATCGTTTGTTTCAAGGCCACCCTTTTACACAGGACTCTTTCTGGACCCTGAACCTAATTTTGTATTCTTTTCGTTTAAGAGTTCCCCTGTCCCATAGATGTATAAAATTCAGGTTCCACAAAATCTGGATTCACTATTGCATTCAATACCTATTTATTGGTCCATAATATGGAAATAGAAGGATGACTCAGAGAGACATACTCCTCCCCTTCCTGGAGCTCTTCTCAGGACAGTGGCAGGACAGGCAGGAAGCAGGTGGCTCCAGGCAGTGTAGGACATGTTGAGAGGAGAAACTGGAGTACAGAGGGCCCTCATAGTAGACAGTTATCTTTTGGGGGGTCTGTTCACCCAATTCCCTTCCACAGTTCCAGTTTCCCCCTTGGTGGGAGTCAGGGTCTGCTTGACACAACAGAGGCTCAGAATGCTAGATCCTGGCTCCAAAGCCAAGGCAGTGAGGAGTGGGCACATGATCCAAGCTCTGTCAACTGTGAGCTTTTGCTTGGGACTCCAAACCTGCACCTGCCATTACTGAGATATTGGCAGGGGAAGCTCTAGGATCTAATGGGGCTGGTTATGACCCTGCCCCAGCCAGTGGGGATTATGGGAGATACAATTCAAGATGAGACTTGGATGGGGACACAGCCAAACCATATCATCGTCCATTTCTAAGCCTGGTTCTCTGGGCTTCCAGTGGGTCTCTTAAGTGGAGTTCCAGTAAACACTTCCTTTATACTTCTTTGTCCAGATTACATTTCTCTCCTTTGCAACCAAGGATCCTGACTGGTACAAATTCCCAACTCAGTCTTGGCAGAGGAAGTCATGTTTCTCAAGAGTGGGACATTTATGCTAACACCTGAAGGAGCTAGATGAAGGGGGATGCAGAGGTGTGAACAGCAATGTTTCAGGCAGAGTAGCCTGTGCAAAGGCCCAGAGAAAAGGAGATTAAGGGAAATGTAAAAGGTGGCAAACAGCAGATGGCTCAGGACCATAATTGTTAGATTAAGGAATGTGAACTTAAAAAAAAATTGTTTTGAGACAGGGTCTGATTCTGTCACCCAGGCTGGGATGCAGTGTTGCCGTCATGGCTCACTGGAGCCTCAACCTCCTGGGCTCGTGATCCTCCCACGTCAGCCTCCTGAGTAGCTAAGAGCACACCACACCTGGCTAATTATTTTTTGTAGAAACAGAGTTTTGCCATTGTAGAGACAGGCTGGTCTTGAACTCCTGGCTTCAAGTGATCCTCCTACCTCAGCCTCCCAAAATGCTGGGATTACAGGCATGAGCCACCACACCTGGCCAGGAATTTGAACTTAATTCTGAGGAAAGTCGGGAGCCATTCACAGGCGCAGAAAGAACCAGACTTTGAGAAAGTTTACTTGGATTGCAATGTAGAGAATGGACTGCAACAAAAGCAAGGTGAGGAAGGGAGTCCTTTTACTGCAGTCACTTAGGCATGAGATGATAGTGCTGGGACTAAGGTGATGGCAGTGGGGAGACATGGAGAGAAGTGAAGTTTCAATAGCTGTAACGCAGGTATGGATAGAATGTGGGAGTTGGTTGAGCAGAAGCAGGTGCCAAGGATGACTTGTTTTTTGTTTGCATGAGAATATGGTTTAGTTAGAAAGGGAGGGAATGTTGTTTGTTGGAAAGTTTAGGGATGGATATTGAGTTTGAAGTGCTTGTGGCACATTCAGATAAAATGTTCAGGGGCTGATTGGATGTGAGTTTGACATTCTGGAAAGGGGTTTGGATCAAGATACAGATGTCATCAGCACACAGCTGTTAACTGGAGCCATAGGAGTGAGTGACAGTGTTGAAGGAGGGAGGCAGAACAGCAACATTCAGGGGACAAAAGAGGTCTTTTAAAGGAGACTGAAGAGAAGCTGAGAGAAAAAGTAGAAAAGAGGAAAGTCAACTGGTGAATGCTTTTGATTCATCAAGTAAGACTGAGCTATACCCATTAGATGTAGCCAGTGATTTTGGAAGTGCAGAGGATGGAAGCAGTTCTCCTGGGGAAAGGTATCTTAGAAAGGCTACTGGGAAGGTGACATATCTATTGAGCTGCTATGTGGGATGCTCTCCTTAGTGACTTTCACATATTAGCTTCTTTAGCTCTCATGACAATCCTTGAGTATTAACCCTGTTTTTTATACACTTCTGAAATAGGGTCTTGCCCTATCTCCCATGCTGACTGCGATGGTATGATCATAGTTCACTGCAGCCTCACTCCCGGGCTCAAGCAATCCTCCCACCTCAGCCTTCAGAGTAGCTTGAACTACAGGAGCTCATACTGCACAGGTTAGCACATTTTCATTTGTTCATGCAAGACAGGGGCTCACTCTGTCGCCCAGGCTGGAGTGCAGTGGCGTGATCACGGCTCATTGCAGCCTTGACATTCTGGGCTCAGGTGATCCTTCCACCTCAGCCTTCTGAGTAGCCAGGACTACAGGTGTGCACCACCACACCTAGCTAATTTTTCTATTTTTTGTAGACACAGGTTTTCCCCATGTTGCCCAGGCTGAGCCCTGTTTTCTAAAATAATCAAGACTCAAAGTATCTTACCTAAGATCACACTGCTTCTAAGTGGTAAAGATTAGCCCTAGATCAATATAGAACTCTAGAATTCCAGATCTAGAACCCTAGATCCATCTGGTCTGAAGTCTTTCCACTACTTACTTCCTCTGTGTCCACATCCTGCCATGTAGGGTAATTTTATTAATTCATGATTTGGTTGACCAAATATTTGAATGTTTACTGGGTGCTGGGCAGTTCTAGGTGCTGGGAATACAACAGTGAAAAAAAGCTGTCAAATACTTCATGCTCTTCACATTCTAGCAGGAATCAGACATAAATATGCAGTATGTCATGTAATAAGACATGTAAATAAAGAGGGTTAAGGATGTGTTTAGGGTTTAAAAAATTATATATATGTATACACACACACACGAATTTCTTTCCTGCCCCTTATGATCTACAAGAACAGGGTTATTAGAATTAATTACTAATAAAAGGCACATTGGAGCCAAGACCCAAGGAAGGGGAGAAACCAGTCACCCAGTTATCCAAAAGGAGGAACATAAAACCTCCAAGGTTAAGACGCTTGGCATGTCCCAGGAGCAGCAAGGCCAGTATGGTGGGAACAAGGATTAAGAGCCAGCAGCAGTGGAAATTAGATCAGAGAAACAAGTCATGGGGTAAAGATGGGGTGAGGGATAAGGAAATCAGATGTAGGGCCATGTAGACCAAATTAAGTATTTTGACATAAAAATCCCAGTAGATGGGAAGCCATGTGGCGGGTTTTGAGCCAAGTGGTGCTGTGCTGAGAAGACAAAATGGAGGGTGAGGACTAAGCAGGGAGGCCGAGGACTAAGCAGGGAGGCCAGTTAAGGCTACTGTGGTACCTACGTAAGAAATGAGGGTGGGTGGGTGAAGAAGTGAGTTGCTCAATTTCTAAAATGTTTGGAATGCGATCGACAGGATTTGATGCTAGACTGGATGCAGAGTAATGGCAACTGAAAAGATGTTAAGGGATCAGATATCTCCCATTGAAAACTGAGAAGCAGGAGTCAGCAAGGTGGAAAGAAAAAGGTGTTCTGCGAACAATTTAACACTTCCAAGGAACGAGTAACATGTCAAACGCTGCCTACAGGAGGGTCAAAACATACTGGATACAGTAAGCCAAAACTTCACAACCAGGGTTGTGAAGCCCTAATGAGGCTTGAGAATGGGGAAAACTGGACAACTATTTCAATTTTGCAGAACTTTGAAGCAGTAAAGACATGCAGTCTTATTTTGAAGTCACTATGAAGTGAATGAATAGTAGTCACTACATGCTGATACTAAAAACACTGGCCATCATGTGAGGTACATCCCAATTATTCCAAATACTGCTGGTTCCATAGTATGGTAGGTTGTAAGTACACAGTTTGTTAGATGTCTTTGGAACAAGGAAGCAGTATTAAACATTTTGTGTAGCTTGACATGTATGGGGTGGGACGATTAAGCCATGATTCTGTAAACGATGACAAACCACTGCATGCCAGGCTTCATTCTGAAACTTCCCATGGCCTGATACCCTGGCTGAATTGAGGGAATTCTGGCTATAATAGGAACTCAATTGATCTACCTAACCACTTACTCCTTTTGCTAGGTTAAAAATTAGTTTCCTCCCCTTGGTGGGAAGGGTTGGGCAGAGTCAGGAATAATTTACAGCTCCTTTAAAAATCTAAAATAGGTTCATACAAATCTCTGCTTAGCCTTCATTTTGCTGTACTCAAAATACCCGCCAAAAGCTTATGAACTTGTTAAAACTTCAGGGAAGATGAATGCCGTAATGTGTAACAGCTTCCCTGGTCCAAACAGGCCAAAAAAACATTGATTGGTTCTACAACCCATTTGAGCATGCGCAAGTAGCTAAGTTCGTCCAAAGATCATTTCAGTCTGACAGAAATGTCACCAAATTTTAGTTGCGATGTGTAGCAATGTTCTCCAAATTCATGAGACTTGTGACCTGTCTTTGATTAATTCTACAGATTTTGGGTGCCATTTACAGCCACACATCACTACATCAAGTATCACAATGTTTATTGATAGATACAAGTATATAAAATCAGGGCATGAACATGACTTGATAAATTAAGTAGACTTAATTTCAATACTATAATAGGAGGGACCAATTCAAATTCTCACCATTTGTTTCACACCCACAAAAACCACTTCAAGGGCATTAACGATCTCTCAAAACTGATCAGTTTTGTGCAAGTAAACCATGTTTCTTTTAAAAAGACTTGTGCACTTGCCCAGGCTCAAGGATATTAAAATCTAGCACATAAAGCCCATTACTAGAGGTAGAAATACAGGCAATATACTATTACTGCAACAACCATCAATTACAGTTAAGAATTTTTCTGTAACAACCAAATGGATAATCAAATATTGCAACAACTCAAGTATTACTGAGCAAAGTGCATTTCTACAGTATTCAGTGTTGCTATTCAGTTTCTAACTTAAAACAGCCTATGATAACTGGCAGCAAAGAAGGTCCTTGCAATAGACTGCCTCTGCTTGAGAACTTATGATGTAATTATTGCATGCTGCTAATATACTATCTAAACATTAAAGATACTCCTAAAATATTTGATGGTAGACTATGATTAAGACATTACACTACAAAAAAAAAACCTTATGCAGAAGGAAATCCTAAGTGACGTGCTTCTGCTTTAAATATTGTGAAAACATTACAGCGGAATGAATTTTCGCAGTGGTTAGGTCAAATGCAGTTACATCATAGCAACAGTATGTTTTGCACAATTTAAGGCTTTGGCTGGTTTTAGTCAGCTTCTTCCTCTGATTCTTCTTCTTCAGCAGTTTCTAGCCAGGTTAGCCATTGATTCACCTGTAAATTAAGATTTGTAACTTAAAATAGTTCATGATATAAATAGAAATCCAACCAAAGACCAAGTTTTAGGTGGTACTACAGTTTTAGAATATGAAACAAGGACATCCTTACAAATAATTTGTATGTATATTAAGTTATACGAACAGTGGTGTATTATCCGGAATCCTGCAAGAATGATTCTCATCGACCTATTTTATAACCAGCAGTAAAAAGGTAGTAAGATGCTACAGGACCAATGTTTCTCAAATCAAAGCCTGGGCCTCCTGGAAAACTAGTATCATGACAATCATGTGGGTTTTGTACCACAGACCTACTAAACCAGAATCTCTGGGATCAGGCCTGGAACCTACTTTTTAACTGTTCTTCAACTGATTAATGCACTCACTGTGATTTGGGAATGTGATGTTCTTTCCCTAGAGCTACAACTTCATTCAGTAAGACAAAATTAAATTGTGAGAAATCAGAAGCAACTTCCTTTTTAATAAACTTTTTCTATTTTCTTTTTTTGAGACAAAGTCTCACTGTTGTACAAGTTGGAGTGCAGTGGTGTGATCTCAGATCCTGCATCCTCTGCCTCCTGGGCTCAAGAAATCCTCCCAAGTAGCCCAGAACCACAGGAACATGTAATGACATCTGGCTAATTTTTTGTATTTTTTAGAGACAGGGTTTCACTATGCTGCCCAGGCTCGTCTTGAACTCCTGATCCTCCTACCTTGGCCTCTCCAAATGCTGGAATTATAGGCATGAGCCACGTGCCCAGCTGCAAGTTCTTCTTTACTGATATTTTTCTAAAAAGCTTAAAACTTGTATATAGTCACCCCCATCTATATAAATAGCTATAGTCCTTGAAAAATGTGTTAGCTTCCTCTAAGATCTTACCACTAGAATTGATTCATTGCACAGCTTTACTTAATCACAGCTTAAAGTAGTGCAGAATAAATGTAGGGGTGAAGACAAACTAATAACTAGGACTATCTTCCCTGTATTTCATTTGAAAAAGGCTCGTTATTTTAAGTTAATACCAAACAAATTGAAATAAGCAGACCAAATTTTTAACAAAAGACTTACCTGGAACAAAGCCTTGCCTTTTCCCGGAAACTCTTGGGTTATATCTTCTTTCCAAGCCAAGAAAGCTTCTTCTTCAATAATTTCCATGTCATAGAAGTGCACAAAAAAGCGAAGTAACATGCCTTAAAAAAGTAAGAAGAATAAGCCCATTATTTAGTGTGCTGTTTTAAGAACTGCCCCACAGTGTTCTTCTGATATAAGTCTTCTTACCTTTTGGGAAGTTGCTGTTATAGCAGTGCACCTGAAGAGCATACAGGGCGCTGACTTGTAGATCAACATGATCATGAAGAAATTTCTGCATTACTGGCTTGAAAGAAAGTAGTAGTTGTTTTTCCTGCTCTAATTGTTCTTTGGAAGGAGCAGAGGAAGAATCTGTTTCATCGCTGGGGGGGTTTACTTCACTTGAAATGTACTGTAAGAAGCTAGACAGAAAGAGGTCTTGTCAGAATTCAACAGTGAGTTTTCTTACTCAAGAGACTACTTAGTCTTCCGCTTTGTAGACAGTTTTCTAGTACATGAAACATTACTATATGTAGAAGACTATTCATCTTACCTAGTCATTAAGATGTTCACAAATCCTTTATCTACATGAAGTTTGGGAGAGATGTTATCTTTAATCCATTTATATATGGTTTGAGGGGATGGATCCAACTTTATTTGCTTCAACAGTTCCTTCTCCAATTTGAGGAGTGGGAATAAAAAACTCAGTCCCTTTCCTTCTAAAATCTCCAACATGCGGTCCTTATTCTGATCAATTTCTGAAAAGACAAAACCACTCCCATCATCCAATAGTTCATTTTACCAAGCTGTACTGTCCAAAGAGCAGAGCTTCACAAGTATGTCTCAAGTATACAAGATTCATGTAGCAACGAACCAACCCAGCAAATGAAAAACTTAATATATGATCAAATGAAAGCAGTTAAATCATAAATCTATTTTTATAAGGTGGTGAAATCTGTGGTGATGTTTATCATTATCTGGGAAGGACAATCAGACTGTCTAACCTACATAAATCCACTCAAGGTACTAGAAATCTCTAGATATAATAAAAACAAAACAAACAAGTCAGCATTGTCTTACCTGGGAGCATTTTCTGCATATTGACCTTGCTTTGTTGAAAAAGTTCTGTTAACCATTCTCGATCTTGTAATTTAGCTAACTGCTGAAGACAAAGTAAGAAGAGAGGAAAATGGGTGCCACTTTCCAGTGGTTGAGCTAGTTCTGAAATGCTCACCAGCTCTGAAATGATGGCACGAGCTGCAAACTGTGCTAAATATGATTTCACCAAGGGGATGTCAACCTCCAGTTTGGGACACTGGTCCAATACATTCAGGAAAGCCTTAGAAGAAATATACAACAGTCTCTTAGTTTTCAAATTTGAGTGGTAAGAGTTCTTATCACAGAATCAGTAAGGTGTCCAGTCCTACCTGCATGAAGTTGTCACTTGTGGCTATCCCTTCCTGTTTGAGTAAACTGATCAAGGAACTTGCTTTTTCTTTATCTTCATCGCTTCTGTCTAGTGACAGGATGATTACTTTGCTTAACATCTCAGGAAGAAAGTGTTTAGGAGCCCTCATTTCTCTTACACCACTGACAGCCTCATTTGCATTTCCACTATTCAGATACTCAGTCACAACAGTTTCCTGTGAAGAACACAAGCAAGTATCTTTAATGTCTTCCCTATCTCAAATATAGGCTAATTACACTAAAATGAGTACTTGAAACTTACAGTTAGTTTAAGTAGTTCTTCCTTTGATGGTGGCGGCTTTTTGCTGGTCTTGGCAGGCTTTTCCTGGATAAGTGGTGGATTAGTTTTGAGACCAAGCTGAGGTGTCTAAACAATCAACAACAGACATTTTTAAAAAAAAAAAGGAACATGAAATTAGAGGGGCGAACACACTACATTTAGAAAAAAATGTCTTCAGTCATCTTTAGAAAATAATGGAACAATAAAAAATGCTGTCAGACTATGGTTCGCACCTGTCCCAGAGGTGGTGTTTGAGTGCGTGGTGGCTGTGCACTAGGAGGAATCATAGTTATCTGGGGCTGAAGCTTTGGCACTTGATTTTTATTCATTAGGAACGACTGAGCAGGCCTCAGGCTAATCTGGAATTGAAAACAAATCAAAACACCTAAATTAACAGCATGCAATTGGCGAACATATTAAATGTTAACATCCTAAAATCCTATACAAACACGACAATCTAGGGCAGAAACAAGCTTTGTTTAAAAACTCAAGAAGTTACTTCATGTTAACAGGTTTAATTTCTGGCAAAAAATTTAAAGATGTAATGCATATAGTAGTGAGATACTATTATAAATCTTACACTTATGAGAATTCTCTTAGGATTAGCGGACTAAAATATTCAAATAAAAAACTGCAAATTTACAGTTTAGAAAATGCGTTTTATTCTTAGTTGTTAAATCACCTTACTTACAAGGAAACCACAATATCTCAAAAACCATTTTCCTTGCTCTAAATAATAGACTTTAGGAGACTTGCCCTCATATCTCATAATCTTCGCTCATAGGACGCTGGACTATTTAAAGAAAGAAAATAGTAGTATAGGAAAGAGAGAAAAATGTAAAAAACTCCAGCATAAGTCCTCTTTATAACGCGTCTTTTTATAATCATTGGGCAATAAATTTCTGAATTGACAAACTATGGCATATAAGTAACATAGGCAAATGTACCTCATCTGCATTAAGCTGTCCTTTCTTAGAAAACCGAGGTGGCATATCCTTCGACTGTCCTTGCAGCTGGGATAAGAGTCCCTGACTCTGGTTATGGTAGAGCTGGCTTAGCCCCTATTTCAGAAAAGGAGAAAGAAAGTCTAGATAAAAAGGAGTCCATACATTATGGTAATCAAGTACCAAAGGGATGAGCCAAGCCAAAAGGAAAGCTTAACTGAATTTGCCCAGAGAAAGTAAAAGATGAAACGGAAGAATAAAAATCTAACCTAACTATCAAATACAGTGATGTGATTTTACTAATACTTTACTGATCATAAGGATAAGCATTTCAGTTTGAAATAAATGTTGCAGATGTAAAAATGGTTTAGAAAACATGCACTCCTAAAACAGTTTTAATGGCAAATGGAATCACATATATTGCAGAATTTAGCACTTGTTGCCTAAACACTCAAATATTTACTTACCTGGCTTTTCATAAACTTGCCTCCCATCTCTCCAAACTGCGATTGTGTGGGAGGCATGATGTGTCCCCCATGGCCATTAAAGAGTTGATTTGAACGATGACGTCCCATGGTGGGTGAAAATCTATCCTGGATAACTCCTGGACCAGTACCAATTCCGCTACCTTAAAACACATACACGGACAACTTTCAAAACTGACAAAAAAGTTAAGTGATTTTTTTTAGCTTAATGAAACCTTTTTTTTTTTCCTTCCAAAATTACCTGGCATTTGTCCAAACATATCAGCAAGTCCTCCAAGTGGGTCCCTATCCATTTTCATCCTGGGTGGCATGAACGGTCCCTCCAGAAAGAAGTCACTTCTCATTCCTTGAGCCATAGGAGCAGGAATAAACACCCCTAGATCCTTTAGAAATGAATAAGCACTTTTTGTCTCTGGACACTATTTTACTTAAACCTAAAATTCTTCCAAATGGGGAGCACATTCTAGATATTAAACCATTAGTTATGTTATTTCTGTAAATAAAGTCTTTCAAAAATGGCAGACAAAGCTAGGCACAGTGACTCACACCTGTAATCCTAGCACTTTGGGAGGCCCAAGCCCCTTGGATTTCTTGAGGTCAAGAGTTCAACACCAGCCTGGCCAACATGGTAAAACCCTATCTCTACTAAAAATACAAAAAAAAAATTAGTGGAGCGTGGTGTAGTCCCAGCTACTGGGGAGGCTGAGGCAGGAAAATCGCTTCAACTTGGAGGAAGAGGTTGCAATGAACTGAGACTGCACTGCTGCACTCCAGCCTAGGTGACAGTGCAAGACTTCATCTTAAAAAAAAAAAGACAAGACACTAAAAACTTTAAGCTCCACCACTAAGATGAGAGAGACTCCTCAAGTGTTTGAGGTGGGTGGGGAAGGGATCCCATACTGCTCTACAAACACAGTCTATGTGACAAACAAAACAAAGAAAACCCAATCTTACTTTTACTGCATCCTGACGGATTTGATTGATCGTCTTTGGTCCATTGTCAAGAAAAGCCTTGCGAGGAACCCAGTGGTGTTCTCGCAACTCTACGGTATCCTTTAATTGAAAAATAATTTTAATATTCCTAAACAAAAAACTCAAGTTTACCAATGCATTTAAAGAAACCAGTTTTACCTGCAGCAGGAAACGAATCCTCGCTGGCAATTCCTTACTTAACATCAAGGAGCACATTCGGGCAAAGTACTGATCCATTAAGGACTGGTAAGAGAACAACACATTAATTGGAAGAGCTAAAGCTAATTGTATAATTTACAGCTTTTAAGACTTCTAGATAACCAAGTTAATGGCTAAATATGGCAATCCCCTATGATGTCACAAAATAGACAAAAGTACTTGTAACTGCTTCCATCAGCTACACACATACCTTGGCTCGTTCATGGTCTAATCTAGGTCCCACTGTCCTCATTATCTGACAGAGGCACTCCAAATCCTCTCCCATATCTTTGAGTTGGACTCTCTTCTTCTTTTCCAAAAGCTACAAGAATAAAATGCCATGTTGATAAAATTTTACAGTTACTCTAGTTAGGCATGGTACTTTCCCCTTTATGTTTGCAATGACTCATTCTTAGTTCCTACTGAATCTGGTATAGTGCTTTCTACTGGTCTGTGTTGATCAGTTCTAAACCTACTTTGTCAAACACACCGCATACTTCCAAATTACTCATTTATGTTTAGTAAATTTTGTTGCCCATCTGTATTTAACTAGTCAACCACCCTCTTAGATGATAACTGACTCAATGTAGTAGTGATTAACATTTGCCTAAGCCTAACTTCCCCATCATACTTACTGTTTTGATGCACTTATGAAGGATAGATTCGTGAATAAGATCAAGCTTGCCAAGCTCTCCAATGAATTTGATGTTTCCCAACATCTTGATCTTAGCAATGGCTCTCTGTTCCTCCTCCTCGGGGAGGAGGGGATTTTCACGCTTATCATAGACTGAAAAAAAAAGACCAATGATGCAAACCAACATTCAGAATTAAGCTGAAAATACACAGTACTACTTAGTATCAACTGTAATTCTTACCATCAACATTTCTAGTTCGGTTTTCAAATTCATCTTGTAATTTGGAAATTAGGAGGCGTCTGAATGTCTGGAAAAAAAAATTTGTCATTTAAGCCAATTTTTCAAGTCAACTTTAAAATAAGCAAACAAAAACTACCACTTACGGTACTTTGCTTCTGTCCTGGTTGACCCTCTGCTGCTGGGCCATCAAAGTTTGGTGCATCTTCTGCCAATCGCAGACATAGCTGAGCATACAGTGAGCTATACTTTGGCTCTTCTAGGGCTTTGTCCACAATCTGCAGAAAATGTCATTGCTTAAACTAAATACAAAAACTTTTTTGAAGAACTCTTTTAGGAAAAATGCAACCATCTAAATGTTAGCTATTACAGTGTACCAAAAATGTCCTGTTTTACAGATCTCATCTAGTCACATCCATCTCCTGGAAGTCAGAAAATGCCATGCATACCAAAACTAAGTTTTACATTAAACTCTCATACAATGCATTTCCAAGACCTATGGCCTTTTCCACAAAAGAAAAAGGACAGCCTGTTAAGCGCCCCTATTTATCTCTTCAAGGATAGCATAAACCTAAAATTTACCTGTTAAATCTAATACTACTAAATGTCAGTGATTCTTTTTAATCACTATCAGCATTCAGAAACACATACCTATTTAGCTCACACCTCAGGGGTTTTATAAACAGTAATCCAAATATAAAAAAAAAACCACTTGAGTTTGTTAAATAGTTCCCTCTCCCTTTTGAGTTAAGCCAATATTTAAAACTTACCAGCAGTATGACCCCTTTAAGGATGAGTTTAGACTCTACACCCACATTGAGGAGCTCAAGGCATAGCTTGTCAAACTTTTCAGGAGTAAGCTTATTTAGTATGCTGGAGAAAAAGGAATTACACTGTGTTAGCTAATACACAAAATATGAACTGAAAAACTGCCTTTAAATTATACTGACTTTTCTTCTACTTGCTCCCTTTAAAAGCAAGATATGATTTCTTATGTAAAACCAAAGGATATTGAAATAAACCTGTGATTTTAATTACAATTATTTGTACTAGATGGGGGTGGGGGGGATTCCCAACTGTTTTGACAAGAATCCTTTCTCACTTTCTCAAGGTTAGACTGCAAAAATCTCATTATCAAGACTAGACCATGAGCTAAGACCATCATATTCCCTGCTTCACTGGCTTAAATAACATACCATTTCCCTTAGCCAAGGGAAACGCTAACACAACAGGATTATGGACAGCAATCCAATAGCTGAAAGCAATCTTACGTCCCAAAATATGATATGCTATTCTTCAAGATTTTGTTTTGAGACAGAGTCTTGCTCTGTCACCCAGGTTGGAGTGTAGTGGTGTGATCTTGGCTCACTGCAACCTTCACCTGTGGGGTTCAAGTGATTTTCCTGCCTCAGCCTCCCAAGTAGCTGGGACTACAGGTGCTTGCAACTACACCTGGCTAATTTTTGTATGTTTTAGTAGAGATAGAGTTTCACCATGTTGGCCAGGCTGGTCTAGAACTCCTGACCTCAAGTGATCTGCCCGCACTGGCCTCCCAAACAGCTGGGATTTCAGCCATGAACTGCTGCGCCCAGCCAGTTCAAGACACTTTTTAAAAAACTGTTATGAACATTCATTAAAACATATATACTCTGGGCATGAACCTTGCCTTCTACGCACACACGCCAGAGAAATACAGCTAATCAATACTTCTCCCCATCTTTTAGTAAAACAGACCTAGAAACTTACCCTCTTACTTTCCTGAAGATTGCATCATGTCGTTCTTTTTCGTTTGCGGAGTTGTTTGCTGCGGAGTTGTCATCTCGTCTAGTGCTTCGTGCAGGAATCCATTTCTGAGCGTTTTGCCCTGGGGTTTTCCCCAGGAACTCGCTGATTAATAAAAATTAACAAAAACACTTGTCACACACCAAATGTTAATCATAAATTCTTTTAAATAGAAAAAGTAATTTAGGCTTTCTTGACTTCCCCTCCAAAAGCCAACTATGGAGATGAGTGGTTCTAGAACAATAGTGAGCATCAGAATCACCAGAAGGACTTGTTAAAACAGATTGCTGGGCCCACCCAGTTTCTGCTTTCACTGGTTTCGGGTGGGGCCTAAAAATTTGCATGTCTAGTAAATACTCTCAACCTCAACAGATCCAGGAACCACATTTTGGATATTAACAGTTTTTTTAAACAGAGGAGGTCTTGCTGTGCTGCCCATGCTGATCTCAAACTCCTAGGCTCAAGCAATCCTCCCACCTTTGCCTCCCAAAGTTGTTGTTGGGATTACAGGTGTGAGCCACTGTACAGGCTGCAAATTAACACTTTCTAATGTATTATTGACCATGTTGCATGTTTATCACTTTACTAATACCAATTAGTAGGAATAATAGCTACTGATTTCAGAAAAAAACATCAGTAACAATAACCCAAAGAATAAAGAAAAAGTAACAGTTTGAGAGCCTCAACTCTAATCAAAAGCTGATGATATTCTATATTTAGGATACCCAAAAGAAAACATGACCCTTAAGATTAGGAGTCTTGATGGCTATTGCCTTAATTATACTGTCACATGGGAAAGACTTTTAATCTGTTAAAGCTCATTGCTTTCTACATGTTTACCACACCTGTTGCCAGCAGTCTTGGGATAGTGCTGAGGTGCACCCCTACTTCCTCCTCCGCCCGAAGAAGCACTATTTAAAAGAAAACAAATTTTTGGTTTACACCAACTATGTCTCTCTCAGAAAGAATAAAGAACCTATTTTGTGTTTTATTTTTCTTGTAGAGATGGAGGTCTTGCTATTTTGCCCAGATTGGAGCCAGGCCTATATTTTAGTGTTTATCTATGATGCTACAAATGAAGACTAAACTTGGGCCCAAAAGGAAAGCAAATAAATAAATTTTATTTATTCTTCAGATGGCAGTTCTTAGAAGACTGTCAATGAAAAATTAACTTTTAAAATGAAAATTGCAGCCCATTAAGTTTGAATTATTTGCTGTGGTAACTAGGTTTTGGGACTGGCCTTTTCCAAATAACTCCCCCAAATAAAATCTAGATATACCTGAAACGAGAAGCACCCCCTTCTGCAATCGCACTCTCCACTTTGGCGGCTTGACAACGAAGAATCTTCAAAAGAATAATATTAATAGATGGGGTGGGGAGGGGAGGGGACGGGAGAAATCAAATACCTGGAAAGAGAAAGGGCACCAAAATTAGACGCTGCTAACTTACACATCTATAAGCCTTCTTTCAATTATAACATATTTCAGACCCCGGCACTGTCACTGCACTGCAGCTCTGCAAGACAGAACTAGAATGTACTCAAAACACAAATGGACAATTACATTTTGTTTAGCCACCTGGAAATTCCTCGGTGTTCAAGAATGCAGAGACTTCGGAGAAACACGAGAGCATTTCAAACTGCTCAAAACGAATCTTTTGAAAAGCCACATTCTACCACCTTTACAACTCAGCACTGAGATCAACAGAAAAAATCTAACTCTACAGACAAGGGCAACATCACGTGGAAAATGTCTGCCCTAGTAATTTTTACTGTCTTGACCGGGAGGCCAGCCACTGGATGAGATCTCTCCAAAAGCTGTTCAGTAGTTTTCCCCCGTCCACCCTTTCGCCGCCTCCCCGTGGAGCTCGTGGAAAGACCCGCGAGAGGGGGCCGGGCGTACGGGGCTAGTACAGGACCAACACTCGCAGGCGGAAGACCAGGGCCGCAACATGGCAGCAGGAACCTCCGCCCCGTTTTTCCCTTCCTGGGAACAAAAGAGCAGAGCATTCCTCCCACCCAGGCGCAAGTTAGGGAAGTATTTCCGACAGCCTCTCCGTGAGGCCGCGGGTCGCTCGGCAGGGAGGAGCAGCGGAGGCCGCCCCCGCCGGCCCGGCGCCCGGCTCTTTGTTCTCCCGGCAGGAAGGCGGCCTCCTGCCCACCCGCCGCCTCCAAGCAGGCCCCCTCCTGCCCCATAAATCCCCCCGGGACTGACAGCCGCCTCGCCACGGCCTACCCGGCTGACAAAAGGGGCAGAAACCATCACTCACTCTCTCCTCCCCAACGAAGGGCAGCCCCGCCGACTCCGAGTCCTATACACCTCCCTGCCGGGAGGCCGGGCTCCGGGACGCCTGCGGTTCGCTGGTCCCGCGCCAACGGCCCGGCCCTCCCTGCCGGCCCGCGTGCCTCCTGCCGCGGCGCTCGCGGCCCGAGCCACGCTCCCTCGCCGTCTGGGCACACCAGTGCCTCGGTCCGTCACGGCCTCAGCCCCGCAGGGGTGGGCCACCTGGCCAGGACTGCACGGCGGTCTGGCCAACACTGACGTTTTCCTTCTACTCCGTCAGCAACAGGAAGGGAGAACAAAGGCCAAGACTTTCCAGGTGTCTGAAGCGCAGAGGAAATGCTAAAAAAGGGTCGCCCCACCCGGCTCCGCCTGCGGCCGCCATTTTGTACCACTTGAGGAGAAGCGGCCAGGGACGGCGGCCATTTTAGAGCGCTCCACTCGGCGGCGGCGGCGGCGGCGGCTCCACTCACCTTCACCGAGAACTCAGCAGCTGCTACTGCAGCTGCCTCCTCAGGATCCGGTCGTCGGGGATAGGGAAGGGAGGGGAAAGGGGAACGGAAAACAAAAAAAGGGGGAGGGAAGGGGGAGGAAGGAGTCGGGGACGGCCTGAAACTCTCAGCTCAGAGGAGTCGCTCCTGCAGCCGCCACCCAGTACCCGCTGCCACCTCCATAGAGCTCCGACTCACTGCTGGCGCTGAGGCGTGTCTGAAGCCGAACTTATCACTCTTGAGGCAGCCGAACCCACCAGAGCCACCCCGAATGGCTCCTTCGCCGCCCAATCAGCAGCCCAGTCGCTGTCTGCCACCAATCCGCGAAGGGCTGCGGGGAGGAGCCACAGGGCCGAGCTCGGTTGCGGCGCAGCCCCGCCGCAGTGCGCAAAGCCATATTCGCGAAGTGTCTGAAGCTGAGCTGGTGGCGTAAGGGGCGCCGAGTGCTGTGGAGATGCGGGCTGCGTGCGTAAAGCAGGGGAGCCCTTTTGAGTCTGCGTTGGTGGGGCTGCTGCTTCTTGCTCCAGTCCCTTTGTTCCCTGAGTCCATATCCCATACTCCAGCTGTACCAGTCCCTTTTTGCTCGACCTCGTTTTCTCAGCTGGAATATGGGAAGAAAATGCACCCTTATCTCCCCTGAGCCCCGTGCGCGGCGAGTGAGCATTGCTTTTCTTTGCGCCCCTTGGAGCTGTGGCTGTCCTCGCGTGCCTGGGCCTCTCCGCAAGCCAGGTCCGTCGGGTTGAGGCCTTGACGCCCCCGAGCGCAGCGCCGGACACTACCCGGCTCCAGGTCCTCGGCTTCGGCAGCTTTAGGGAACCCGGAGAGTAGTGGGAAGGAGGCAAGACTTGCGCCCCGAAGCGAAATGAGAGCTTCATTGAGTTCCTTATTGGCCCACCCCCTGCAGAGTGAATGAGAAAGGGATGAAAGCAAGGGATTGATTGTCTTTGTACCGCGCACTAGAAGCAGCTTTTCCCATAGGAATGTCCGGCTGGCGGTCACCGAGGAAAACACCCTATGTGTCAGACTTCTTTGAAGAAGTGTTTGCAGAGCGCGGGTGTTTGGAGGATTTCAAATTGCTAGCTCCTTTTTTTTTTTTTTTGTAAGTGCACGTTAAACATTGTCAGTTGTGTATTTTCATTTTATTTAAGGTCCACCATAAGAAATAGGATTAGGCTTTTCAAAGCCGGCAAGTTGCACTATTTGTACTTCTCAGATAATATATTAATGGGTACCTTATTCCATCGTTTGGACATTGTAGCTATGCTAAAATGGAGCCATACTTCCATAAACTTAAACAACAAAAATGTCCCCATCTCCATTTTAACATACAGTATTTGATACAGCGTATAGTCAAAGGCAGGAAATTTTAACATGCATGACTTTTAAAGAAAGTGTTCAGTAAGAGGCAGGATTTTCAGAGACCCAAACTTTTGTCTGATGTGTCAAAACAGTTCTTGGTATTAAAGCACCTGGTCCTTAATACAGTTTTCAGGGAAATTGGTTTTGCCTACTACATTTAAATGTGATAATAGAAGGCTGTGGTGTGGCTCCGAAAGTCTGTAACACAATTCCAACATCTGTAGATCTTTGCCTAAAGTCATCATTCCCCACCTTACTGTTACAACAATTATTGCTAGTAAATCAATTTTACGTGAACTTTAAAACTTGGAAGAGAGATTCTCCTTTAAAAAAAAAAACAACTATTTTTGGGGGATGGTGGTGCAAGTTTTGTTTTAAATACAAGAGGTTTCACTTTGTAATTTTTTGAACCCTTCTAGCTTCATGATAAAACCAGAATAATATTTCTTTATAATTTCTGTAGGGCTTCAAGGTTTGCAAAAATGCATTAGTATATGTGGTATTTTTACATAACTGGGTACTTTATTTATCTGATAATGAATGAAAACGTGAGTTTACTAGGAAGAGTAGTATTCAAAAACTATTCTGTCTAGACTTCAAAGAGAATATTCACCTAGCCCTAAGAGTCAGATGTTCTTATAATTAAGACACTTAAAATTCAATAATTAAAAACATTTAAAAAGGTTTTATTTAATGTTTTATTTAATCTTTGCTAATTGTGAACCCTTTTGCTATGGGCTTTGCAGATAGGAGTTTATGTGAGAAACTGACCTGGAAGTAAGTAACCTAATGTAGAAAAAGTAAAAATATTGATAAAACAATCTTTCAATTACCTTCCTCTCACTTAAGATAGTTTTCAAATTGAAATAATCCCTGCAAAGCCCATAGCAGAAGGATTCACAATTAGTAAAGATTAAATCAAACCTTAAGTAAAACCTTTAAAAAAAGCTTTTTTTTTTTTTTTTTTTTTGAGACAGTCTCACTTTGTCATATAGGCTGGAGTGTAGTAGCGTGATCTTGGCTCACTGCAGCTTCCACCTCCTGAATTCAAGTGGTTCTCGTGCCTCAACCTCTTAAATAGCTGGGATTACAAGCGTGTGCCACCACACCCAGCTAATTTTGTATATCTAGTAGAGATGGGGTTTCACCATGTTGTCCAGACTGGTCTCAAACTCCTGACTTCAGTCATCCGCCCACCTTGGCCTCCAAAAGCGCGGAGATTACAGGTGTGAGCTACCATGCCTGGTATAAAAAAATTTTAATTATTGAATGTTAAGTGTCTTCATTATAAGAACATCCAGTTTGGCCGGGCGCGGTGGCTCAAGCCTGTAATCCCAGCACTTTGGGAGGCCGAGGCGGGTGGATCACGAGGTCAAGATATCGAGACCATCCTGGTCGACATGGTGAAACCCCGTTTCTACTAAAAATACAAAAAATTAGCTGGGCATGGTGGCGCGTGCCTGTAATCCCAGCTCCTCAGGAGGCTGAGGCAGGAGAATTGTCTGAACCCAGGAGGCGGAGGTTGCGGTGAGCCGAGATCGCGCCATTGCACTCCAGCCTGGGTAACAAGAGCGAAACTCTGTCTCAAAAAAAAAAAAAAAAAAAAAAAAATCGAGACCATCCTGGCCAACACGGTGAAACCCTGTCTCTACTAAAAATACAAAAAAAAAAAAAAAAAAAAAAAAAAAAATTAGCTGGGCATCGTGGCATGCACCTGTGGTCTTAGCTACTCAGGAGGCTAAGGCGGAAGAATCGCTTGAACCCAAGAGGCAGAGGTTGCAGTGAGCTGAGATTGCGCCACTGCACTCCAGCCTGGTGACAAAGCAAGACTCTGTCTCAAAAAAAAAAAAAAAATCCAGCTTTTAGGTCTAGATAGAATAGTTTTTTTTTCAAATTGGAATTTATTTGAGAGAAATAAACATTCAGACTTTCTAAATGTTTCCATCATATCATGAATACATAAAAATTCAACAGCACTTTGGGAGGCCAAGGCAGCAGGATCCCTTGAGCCCAGGAGTTGGAAACCAATCTGGGCAACATAGGGACACTCCCTTTCTCTAAAATTAAAAAACAAAACAAAAACATGCATCTGTAGTCCTGGCTATTTGGGAGTCTGACTTGGTTTCAGGCTGCACTGAGCCATGCACTCCAGCCAGGGCAATATAGTGAGACTTTGTCTCAAAAAAAAAGCTGCGGGTGGTGGCTCATGGCTGAAATCCCAGCTCTTTGGGAGAACAAAGCTTGAGCTCAGGAGTTTGAGACTAGGCTGGGCAACGTGGTGAATGCCCGTCTCTACAAAAAAATACAAAATTTAGCCTATGTCCCACATGCCTGTAGTCCTAGCTACTTGGGAGGCTGAGGCAGGAGGATTGCTTGATCCCTGGAGGTCAAGGGTGAAGTGAGCCATGATAATGCCACTGCACTCCAGCCTGGGCAACAGGGTGAGACCCTATGTAAAAATTAAAAAATCATCTGGAATTTAGTTTTTAGTTCATTGAAAACTGAATTTTAAATATACCCACTTCAGTCTGCTAGTTTTCCACTTCTATTACCAGTTTTCTGCAAGTCCTGATTAACTTGTTAACTCATCTATTTTTGCCTTATTTTAACTAATAATGTCAAGTACTGGTTATTCTAACACATACTATTTTTGGAAGCATCTACTATCCTCTCTGTGCTTATGGATTCCCTAATCATACATCTTCAGCCCAGATCTCTCACTTTACCTTGAATTCTGACTTTCCAACAGCCTATTGCTCAGAGATGCAAACTCGAAGCCACAGTTAGTTTGGGTGACAGTACTTTTAAACACTTGAATTTGTTTGATATTCACACAAATTTTTACATACAAGTCCAGATTTCCACCTTTTCATGAAAAATCTCAAAATATGGCAATACTAGGCCTGAAATTCTCATAGGGCAACATTCAAGCATAACTAAGTAGAACTGCCTCCTCACGATGTTTTCATATTTCCACAGTTACATCTGACTTGATTCACTCATTTGTTACCATCTGGCTTCTATAGCCATTTTGCTTTTTTGAATTGTTTGTTCAGATTCAACAGATTCAGTATATAAACTGGTCATCTTCCTATTATAAGGAAAAATAGACCAGTTGAGGTCAAACATCTTCTCTACCACTTACTGTGTAATTTTGGGCAAATAATTTAATTACTCTTACTTGGTTTCTAAATCTATAAAATGGGACTGATAGTATTTATAGGGTTGTTATAGATTAAATGAGATTATGTGAGGCACATAGGTTAGATCGTGACTTAGAACTTAATATTAGTTTCCATATTCTCAATAATATTAGCCAGCTGTTTCACAACTATTTTCATTTTGCTAAGGATTCCATTATTCTTCTGTGCTAGAAACTTGACCATATTTTTTTCCTTTTGATCAGATTAAATATTCAGTTACTTACTGAATCCTGGTGCTACTTCTCGCTAAATATTTCTTGCATTCACCTTCCTCCCTACAACATTATTGCATGTATGTTAATTCAGGCTTTAATAAATTTTTCTCCTGGATTATTGCAAAATTATAGTTGGTCTTTTGTAGTCTTTCCCTACTAGTCTGTATATTCCTGTTAGTCTTTCTTAAAATAACCTTTTTGCAGCCAGGTGCAGTGGCTCATGCCTGTAATCCCAGCACTTTGGGAGGCCGAGTGCCTTCCAACTTTGGGTTGATCACAAGATCAGGAGTTTGAGACCAGTCTGGCCAAGATGGTGAAACTTTGTCTCTACTAAAAGTACAAAACATTAGCCGGATGTGGTGGTGCATGCCTGGAATCCCAGCTATTTGGGAGGCTGAGGCAGGAGAATTGCTTGAACCCAGGAGGTAAAGGTTGCAGCGAGCTGAGATCATCCCATTGCACTCCAGCCCGGGCAACAGAGCAAGACTCAGTCTTGGGGTGAGGGGGGGGGAGGCGGGGAACAGAACAAAAAAAACACTTTTTAAAACATATTATTACCATGCTTAAGAATCTTAGTGCTTCATTGTTTTCTACGTGAATTGATCTCAACCTCGGGTGCACATTAGAATCACCTGGAGAACTTTTAAATGTCTCTGTCCAGCCTGCATCTAAGACAAGATAACTCTGAATCTTTGGTGGTGAGATCTAGCCATCAGTAGCTTTTAAAGCTCTCTAGGTGATTCTGATGTGCAGCCAAGGTTTCAGAGTGACTGTAGCAGGTTAGAACATTATAGAAAATTACAACATTTATAGCTGAAGCAAACTCCAGGAAAAGGAAACAGTTCTAGAAAAGATAAGGGGACTTTCTCCAAGTAGGGAAACAGGTATTAGAACCAAGTGATCCCAGTTTATATGCTTTTGCCTGGCTTTCAAGCCCTGTGTACTCTGTCCCTACCCAACCTTTTCTGATGGCCTTATTTTTTGCCTCTCCCAATATTCAGTCTTCTCTTATGGAGCTAGTTAGGCTGATATTGGTGTCCCTAAAAATTCAGTTCTAATACTTCATTGCTTTTGAGGGTACCCTCATTTATCCCCTCTACAGATTCATTCCTGAATATATAAGTGCCCTACTCAAAAACCTCAGCAGCTCTCCTCTAACAATAATTTCTGAACTCCTTAGTTTGGCACTAAAGAACCTTTATCATCTGGCTTCAGACCACTGTCCTATTCCTAGGTGTATCACTCCTTCATTCCTACAGTTATCCTTAATCTGGGTCTGTGGTACTCAAATTTTTCTCCATTGTTAAGATATATTTTGGAGATAAAGCCAATAGGACTTCTGATGGATTGAATATGGAAGATGAGAGAAGAATCAAGAATGATTCATAGATTTTGGCCTTAAGCTACCGGCAGGTGGTAAACAATGGAGGAGAAACTATTCTGAATATGTTAAATTTGAAACGCCTATTAGATATTCAAGGGGACACTTCAGTAGGCAATTCAAAATAGGTGATATACAGCTATAGCTTGCATGAGAGGAAGGGTAGATCAGAGATGGAGATATGACCAGTATTAGTGTTCTATATTACATGTGACTAAAATTTAGAGGTCTTTGTTCACTTGGCAGAAAAAGAAATAAAGTTACTGAGTTTATATGTGTAATACCTGTTTCCAAGGAGCTCACAATCTAGACAAAAGATAAATACACCAATTATATAAAAGACAGGGAATGGTAGAATCAATGGTAAACTGAACAAGGGGAAAATGAAAAAGCCATAAGCTTTTCATAAAGGGAATAATAGGGAGATGAGGCTGTGGCCATTCTTCCTTAAGTGCCAGAAAGATGATTTGGGACTTGATTACACAGAGTTCTTGAACTAATCAGAAGTCTGATCAGTTTTAGTGTAAAGCTGATCAGTTTTAATTGATACCTGTGCTGTTTTAGAAAAACTATCCTTATAGTTTGTGTAGAATGCATTAATTCAGGTGCGTTGGCTCACGCCTACTGAAATGTCCTCCTAACACTTTGGGAAGATGAGGTGGGTGACTCCTTGAGCCCAAGAGTTCAAGACCAGCCTGGGTAATATGGTGAAACTCTGTCTCTATCAAAAGAAAAAATGCAAAAATTTGTCAGGCGTGGTGGTGAACCTGTGGTCCCAGCCACTCAGAAGATTGAGGTTGGAGGATTGCTTGAGCCCAGGAGGATGAAGCTGCAGTGAGCAAAAACAGGACGGGAAACTTGGAGATAGGGAGATCAATAGTTAAAAGGCTACATAATATATTATTTTTTGTTTTGTTTTGGTTTGTTTTTTTGAGACAAAATCTCACTTTGTCGCCCAGGCTGGAGTGCAATGGCGCGATCTTGGCTCACTGCAACCTCTGCCTCTCGGATTCAAGTGATTCTCCTGCCTCAGCCTCCTGAGTAGCTGGGACTACAGGTGTGTTCCATCATGCCCGGCTAATTTTTGTATTTTTAGTAGAGATGGGGTTTCACCATGTTAGCCAGGATGGTCTTGATCTCCTGACTTCATGATCCATCCACCTCAGCCTCCCAAAGTGCTGGGATTACAGGCGTGAGGCACCACGCCCAGCTAATGTATTGTTTTTATGGGCTTATTTTTATCTCCCTTCCAAAATCATACGGTTCTTGAGATCAGGTACTTCTTTTGCATTACCAGTAGAATTCTTTGCATACACAAGAGCTGAAAAAATATTTGTGCATATTATCTTGCTGTCATTTTATTTTTTTTCTCTAGAATTTCCTACTGCCTCATTGGCTCCTTTAACAATTTAGCTCAGTCTTTGCTAGGTTCTCCTACTCTGCTTCACTTATAAATATTGAAGTACCACGAAGAATTTATTCTGGGTCTTCTCTTCCCTCTGAATCCTTTTCTCCTAGGTAATTCATCAATCCTATGACTTTAAATACCACTTAGATGATGACAATTTCCAAATTCATATCTCTATCTCTGATCCACCTTCCCTCCATGCAAGCTATAGATGTGTTTCATCTATATTGAATTACCTACTGAAATTTTCCCCTGAATATCCAATAGGCATTTCAAGTTTAACAAGTTCAGAATAGTTTTTCTCCATTGTTCACCATTGTCAGTTACTAAGGCCAAAAATGTACAAATCATTCTTGATTCTTCTGTCCCTATCTTCCATATTCAATCCTTCAGAAGTTCTATTGGCTCTGTCTCCAAAATATATCTTAAACTGGTCCACTTCTCTTGATCTACATTGCTACATAACCACCATTCTCTTTATCCTGGATTACTGCAATAGCCTCCTAGAACCAGTCCTTCAACTTCATCTCTTGCTCTTCAATACATTCTCTACCCAGAACCAATAATTTAAAAAAATGTAAATCAGATAATGCCACTTCCATGCTTAAAACCCTCTAATCATGGATATATATATATAATATCCACAGTAAAATCCAAACTCCTTATCATGGCCTATATGACCTTACATGATCTGGCCCTTTATTATCACTCTGACTTCAATTGCTATGTTCCCTTTGATCTCTATACTTCAGTCACACTGGCCCCTTTCTATTCTTAAAACATGTCAGGCTCATGCAAAGCTTTCTATTCCTCAAATATGCAAAAGCTATGGCTATTTGTTTTTTAAGTTCCACTGCCCAAAAGCTCTTATCCTAGTTTGTTTGTTTTTTTTTTTTTTGAGACAGAGTTTCACTTTTATTGCCCAGGCTGGAGTGCAATGGCAAGATCTTGGCTCACCACAACCTCCGCCTCCCAGGTTCAAGTGATTCTCCTCCCTCAGCCTCCTGAATAGTTGGGATTACAGGCATGTGCCACCACGCCTGAGTAATTTTGTATTTTTAGTAGAGATGGGGTTTCTCCATGTTGGTCAGGCTGGTCTCGAACTTGTGACCTCAGGTGATCCGCCTGCCTTGGCCTCCCAAAGTGCTGGGATTTCAGACATCAGCCACCATGCCAGGCCCTTATCCCAGTTTTTTACAGAATGGCTTTTTGTGTGTATATAATTTAGATTTCAGCTTGAATGGCCACCTCTCCAGAAAGGGCTTCCCTGATCATCCTATGTAATATTGTTGCCTCTTCTAGACACTCTGTTACATTTCCCGTCTTAGTTTTTTTTGTTTGTTTTTGTCTTTTGCATAGTCCTTCTTACTACCTGAAATGACTTTCTGGTAATCTTCTCTGTATCATTCCAATTTTAGTATATGTGCTGCCAAAGCAAGCACATGAAATGACTTTTTGCATTCATTCTTGTGTCTTGTTTGCTCACTGCATTAGGATGTTAAGCTGAATGGCAGCAGGAACATTATCTGTCATGTTGTATTCCATAGATGTTTATAAAAAATGGCTTCTGGCAGGGCACAGTAGCTCATGTCTGTAATCCTGAGACTTTGGGAGGCTGAGGCGGGTGGCTCACTTGAGGCCAGGAGTTTTAGAGCAGCTTGGTCAACATGGCAAAACCACATCTATACTAAAAACACAAAAATTAGCTTGATGTGGTGGCACACAACTGTAATCCCGGCTACTTGGGAGGCTGAGGTGCAAGAATTGCTTGACTCTGAAAGGTGAAGTTTGCAGTGAGCCAAAATCACACTACCTTTTTTTTTTTAAGAGACAGAGTCTTACTATTTTGCCCAGGCTGGTCCTAAACTCCTGGCCTCAAGCAATCCTCCCACCTTAGCCTCCCAAAATGTTGGGATAACAGGTGTGAGCCATCACATTTGGCTCATTTTCTTTTTTCTAGTTTGCTTTATTGTAAAAATACAGCATATAATACCTATACAAAATATGTGTTAATAGACGGTTTATCAGTAAAGTCAACAGTAGGCTATTAGTAGTTAAGTGTTTGGGAAGTCAAAACTCATACATGGATTTTTGACTGTGCAGTGAGGGATGTGTTGATGACCCCTAACCTCTACATTGTTCAAGGGTCAACTATATTTCATAATTCATTTAATTTAGAAAAATTAAAGTTAGAGAATGGGTGATGTTCATCTGTAACACTCCTGAAAGGTGACCAAGATTGCTGGCAGCAACTTAATTGAGATAAACGGGCTTCAAGTTATGCATAATTCCCAGTGTTCCTTTTTTGCCAAAGTAATAAAGTATATATGAATGTAAGTTACTGAGAATATTATTATAGAGATAATATTGAATTCACTCTCATTTATTGATTTATTTATTGAGATGAAGTCTCGCTTTGTCACCCAGCCTGGAGTGCAGTGGTATGATCTTGACTCACTGCAACCTCTGCCTCCCAGTTTCAAGTGATCCTCCTGTCTCAGTCTCCTGAGTAGCTGGGATTACAGACATTAGTATGTGCCACCACGCCAGCTAATTTTCTTTTATTTTTAGTAGAGATGGGGTTTCACCATGTTGTCCAGGCTGGTCTGGAACTCCTGGGCTCAAGTGATCTGCTCACATTGGCCTCCCAAAGTACTGGGATTACAGGTGTGAGCCACTGTGCTGGCCACTTTTATTTATTAATAAAGAAAATCATTTGCAAATTTTGGTTCTTCATATGTTTTATTAGTGACAATATTTATTTATAATATAACCCAACCAGGTATGGTAATATGTGCTCATACCTGTATTCCCAGCACTTTGGGAGGCTGAGGTGGCTGGATCACTTGAGGTTAGAAGTTTGAGACCAGCCTGGCCAGCATGGTGAAACCCGGTCTCTACTAGAAATACAAAAATTGTAGTCCAGCTACTCAGGAAGCTGAGGCACAGGAATTGGTTGAACCCAGGAGGTGGAGGTTGCAGTGAGCCAAGATTGTGCCACTGCACTCCAGCCAGGGTGACAGAGCAAGATCCTGTCTCAAAATAATAATAATAATAATAACTTATGGCCAGGCACGGTGGCTCATGCCTGTAATCCCAGTACTTTGGGAGGCCGAGGTGGGTGGATCACCTGAGGTCAGGAGTTTGAGACCAGCCTGACCAACATGGAGAAACCTTGTCTCTACTAAAAATACAAAGAATTAGCTGGGGTTGGTGGTGCGTACCTGTAATCCCAGCTACTCAGAAGGCTGAGGCAGGAGAATTGCTTGAACCTGAAAGGCAGAGGTTGCGGTGAGCCAGGATTATGCCATTGCACTCCAGCCTAAGCAATGAGAGCAAAATTCCATCCCAAAAATAAACAAATGAATTGACCAATAACAGATAAGTAAGGAGGTTGAATCAGTGGTATAAAGTCCTTCATTAAAGAAAAGCCCAGGACCAGATGGTAGCCCTGGTGAATGCTACCAAACATTTAAAGAATATTCCTTGGTGGAATATTTTTGATTACTGATTCAAACTACTCATTATTGGTCTATTCAGATTTTCTGTTTTTTCATGGTTCTGTCTTCCTAGCATGTATATGTCTAGGAACTTAACCATTTCTTCTAGGTTATCCAATTTGCAGCATGTAATTGTTCACAGTAGTCTCTAATGATTCTTTGTGTTTCTGAGTACCCATTGTAAAGTCTCCTCTTTCATTTATAGTTATTTGGATCTCCTGTCTTTTTTTCTTAACCTGGCTAATGCTTTGTCAATTTTTTTTTTCAAAAAAACAATTTAGTTCACTGATCTTTTTATTGTTTTTCTAGTCTCTATTTCACTTACTCTAATCTGTGTGCTAATCTGTATTATTTCCCTTCCTCTGCAAACTTAGTTTTTCTAGTTCCTTCAGATGGAAAGTAACGTTGTTTACTTGAGATCTTTCTTTTTCTTAATAGGCATATATCACTGTTACCTTTCCTCTTAAAATTCTTTTGCTGCATCTCATAAATTTTTGTTGTTGTTGTTGAGATGGATCTCACTCTGTTGCCCAGGTTGGAGTGCAGTGGTGTGATCTCAGCTCACTGCAAGCTCCACCTCTGTTCAAGCGATTGTCCTACCTCAGCCTCCCGAGTAGCTGGGACTATAGGTGCATGCCACCATGCCTGTTTAATTTTTGTATTTTTAGTCGAGATGGTGTTTCACTATGTTGGCCAGGCTGGTCTTGAACTCCTGACCTTGAGTGATCTGCCAGCCTTGACCTCCCAAAGTGCTGGGATTACAGATGGGAGCCACTGCACCTGGCTGCATCCCATAAATTTTGGTATGTTGTGTTTCCATTTTCATTTGTCTTAAGACATTTCTGATTTCTTCTTTCATCCATTGGTTTTTCAGGAGTGTTAATTCCACATACTTGCGAATTTTCCAAGTTTTCTCCTGTTAATTATTTCCAGTTTCCTATCAGTGTATGAAACCTTTCCTCGATGTGGTGGTAGATATAAATACACACATATGTATAGGTTTCCATCTATGATTCCTGGCTCATAACTCCCAGAGTCCTTGTTACAGTCTTTTGTTATAAAGCTGGTGTGTTAGGCCTTTCTGACTCTGTCTAGCCTTCCTTTCACCTGCCCCAAGGCAGGACTCTAATCTGATTGTGGGTCATAAAACCACCATTGCAGAGAGGGTCTCATCCCATACCCTGGAGGAAGGAGTGCTAAGGTCATGAAGCTTCCATAAAAAGCCAGTAAGACAGGATTCAGAGAGCTTCTGGATAGCTGAACACATGCAAGTTCCTGGAGGGTAGCTCGCACAGGGAGGGCATGGAAGTTCTGTGCCCCTTCCCGCATACCTCACCCTGGGCATTTCTTCATCTCTATCTTCTGTAATAAAATAAATTGATAAACATGTTTCCCTGAGTTCTGTGAGTCACTGTAGCAAATTCATTGAACTCACAGGGGTTGTGGGAACCCCAACTTGAAGCCAGTTGTCAGAAGTTCTAGAAGCCCCAGACTTGTGACTGGTGTCTAGCAGGGTGGGAGGAGGGAAAGAGGACAATCTTGGGGGGCTGAGCCCTTACCCTGTGGGATCGAACAATATTTCCAGGTAAATAGTGTCAGAACTGAATTGTAAGACATCCGGTTAGTGTTTGTTGCCAAACTGATTGCTTGCTTGTTGGTGGGGAGAAACTCCACATATTTTGGGGTCACAGAAGTATTCTGTATTGATGCTTGTTGTGCTGGTGTGAGAGTAGAGAAAAAACACAGTTTGAGGGTTTTTCTGAAACACTTGGCTATAAAAACACACTGTTCTGGTTGACAGTTATATTTTATTGTGGCTGATTAGATAAAAGGTGGAGCAAAAGAGAACATTTGTGAACCACCAAAGAACTCAAAACAGAAAGCAAAAATACTATGGTAAAACAATGTCACCTGATGCTGTCTCAGAGGCTAATCTTGGCCCTAGAGCACTGCACATCTCCATTATCACATTTCTACGGAGGAGCTTAGGGCCTCTGTGACTCCCTTGCTCCCGCAGAAGAGAAAGTACCTGTCAGAATATACAAATATACAAATATCCCTCCATTTTGGGGGGAGAATGGTAAACCAAACAAAGAGCTGTCTTTTATTTTTAGTTAAGTCACTGTATCTTTTAAAATCCTTTTTTTTTTCTGTGTTAAGCATCATTTTTACTAGAACTTTATGGTTTTTTCAGATAGTGTTCTTTATTTATTCTTTTCTGGACAGAACATTTTAAAAAGTTTGTATCTCCTTTTTGCATTCTTTCACTGTGATCACAAGTCAGAGATCAAATCCAGCTGGATCTGGTAACTGTTGAGAAAGGGCTTAAATGAAGACATGCAATGGTAAATTCAGTTATGCCTTTCTGGTTACAGCTCATGTTTCCACATTTCACTGTAGCCCAAAGGCAAACACATATATACTGACAAACCACCAAAACAAAACTAAAGTAGGAGCAGGGGGCAAGGGCTCACACTTGTTCTCACAGGAATACTAAGGTGGGAGGAAGGCTTGAGCCTAGGAATTTGAGGCCAGCCTGGGCAACACAGCAAGACTCTCTCTCTCTCTCTCTCTCTCTCTCTCTCTCTCTCTCTCCATATATATATATATATATACATGTATATACACATACACACACACAAAAGCTAGATGGGGTGGAACAGAGTCATTTATCATTTCAAGGTCTGAAGTTATGATTTCTGAGAACCTGGAGAACTGAGAATTTAGGAAAAAGACAAAGTATTGTTTCTAATTACAGGAAAACAGGAGAAGATATAATTTTGACAATCTCTGGTAAATTTAAGAGAGACAACGGTGATCATGATCGATGTATCCAACATGTGCTTCTGATTTTCTGAAGAAGAACATATGACAATATTAGAAGCCAAAGAGTAGGCTCTCTGCTCCTCCTATTCGATATATAGCCGCATCTTATCTCCCATCTCCAGCTGCATCCCTGAGACACCACGGGGAAGGTGAAGGTCAGAGTTAATGGATTTGGTTGTATTGGCCACCTGGTCACCAGGACTGCTTTTAGCTCTGGTAAAGTGGATATTATTGCCATCAATGATCCCTTCATTGACCTCAACTACATGGTCTACATGTTCCAGTATGATTCCACCCATGGCAAATTCCATGGCACCATCAAAGCTGAGAATGGGAATCTTGTCATCAATGGAAATCCCATCACCATCTCCCAGGAGTGAGATCCCTCCAAAATCAAGTGGGGCGATGCTGGCACTGAGTACGTGGTAGAGTCTACTGGCATCTTCACCACCACGAAGAAGGCTGGGGCTCACTTGCAGTCCCCTCTGCTGATGCCCCCATGTTCGTGATGGGCGTGAACCATGAGAAGCATGACAACAGCCTCAGGATTGTCAGCAATGCCTCCTCCACCACCAATTGCTTACTGCCCCTGGCCATGGTCATCCATGAAACTTTGGTATTGTGGAAGGATTCTTGACCACAGTCCACCCCATCACTGCCACCCAGAAGACTGTGGATGGCCCCTCTGGGAAACTGTGGCATGATGGCCGTGGGGCTCTCCAGAACATCATCCCTGCCTCTACTGGCACTGCCAAGGCTATCGGCAAGGTCATCCCTGAGCTGAACGGGAAGCTCACTGGCATGGCCTTCCGTGTCCCCATTGCCAACGTGTCAGTGGTGGACCTGACATGCTGTCTGGAAAAACCTGCCAAATGTGATGATATCAAGAAGGTGTAAAGCAGGTATCAGAGGGCTCCCTCAAGGGCATCCTGGTCTACACTGAGCACCAGGTGGTCTCCTGTGACTTCAACAGTGAACCCACTCTTCCATCTTCGATGCTGGGGCTGGCATTGCCCTCAATGACCACTTTGTCAAACTCATTTCTTGGCATGACAATGAATTTTGCTACATTAACAGGGTGGTGGACGTCATGGCCCACATGGCCTTCAAGGAGTTAAGACCCCTGGACTACCAGCCCCAGCAAGAGCATAAGAGGAAGAGAGAGGCCCTCACTGCTGGGGAGTCCCTGCCACACTCAGTCCCCCACCAAACTGAATTGCCCCTCCTCACAGTTTCCATGCAGACCCCTTGAAGAGGGAGGGGGCCTACAGAGCCCCACCTTGTCATGTACCATCAATCAAGTCCCCTGTACTCAGCCTAAAACAAACAAACAAACAAACCAAAGAGAAGTCAAAGGGTAAATGTTCTTTCTTGCATTTTAGGGTCAATAGAGGCAACAGTAAAGAACTACCTTCTTATTTTAGAGATAGGGTCTAGCTGGTCTTGAACTCCTGGGCTCAAGCAGTCCCCCTATTTCAGCCTCCCAAACTGCTGGGATTATAGACGTGAGCCGCCTCATCCAGCCTATAAATAATTATTAAAATAAACAGCTACTTCTTTGCCATCATTACTATCTATAAAGCAAATGTTGCTCATTGAAGTCAGCATTAGTTTTTGCTTCATCTCTATGTTCTTCCCAGCATAGTGATATATTATGGTCATTCAATAAACATTTGTTAAATTATTAGGGTGGTCGAAGTGACAAGGGTATCTCTCTAACAAGGTAATGGGTGAACTCACAATCACTAAACATTTACTAAACGCTTACCATCTTTTATACTTTTCTAAGTGTTTTACATGTGTACACCCACCACAGGAGATGGTTGATATTAACGTTCTCTCTTTATAGACAAGAAAGCCGAGGCACAGAGAAGAGTACGAGACAGAAGTGGGATTTGACACTAGGCAATATAGGTTAGAGGGGGCCTAAATGCTATACCAGCACCCATACAATCTCAGGTCAATCAGAAAAGAACCCCAGGATAACTCCACAATACTCTAAACCATAGCTAGATACTTGCCCGACCCAAGAACCAAAAAGAGGAAGTGTCACGCTAGGCCGCAGAGTCACTATACATGTATAAAGTGGGAGTTGGCTGAGAGTAAGCCTAGGAATCAGGAAGGGCTTCTGCTAGCCTGTAGACTGGGGCAAACTCAGTCACCAATACCCATAGCTTGTTTAGTGGATATGGTACAGTAGATTTCAGAAGATCTTAAACCCTTGTCTGGGTGCCTTTATGCTGTGCAGAAATTGCAGAGAGTGTAAGCAAGAGCAAGACCAAGAAAATGAGAAAGAGGAGGAAGAGAAAGATTAAAAGCCAAGGACAAAAACAGGCATGGGAGATGGGGGTGAGGAGCAGATGGATCCAGAAGGCCAAGTTCAGAAATTGATAAATCAATTGTGGGTATACCATGCTTCAATTGAGAGAGTTTTAAAACTTCACCCATTAAATCCTGCTCCTAAAAAGCCTTGTTCCTCTTGATCAAAGGAATAATATTAATACTGACATTTAACAATCTACATGGCTTATTATTTTATTTTTCATTTATTATTAGTTTTTAGAGACAGCATCTTTCTCTGTTGAGCAGGCTGAAGTGCAATGGCATGTTTATAGCTCACTGTAGCTTCAAATTTTGGGGCTCAAGGGATCCTCTTTCCTCAGCCTCCTGAGTAGCTAGGACCACAGGTACACATCACTACAAACAAACCCCTCTCTGTTATGGTCTGAAAGTTTGTGTCTCCCCTAAATTCATACATCACAATTCTAACCCCCAAGGTGATCATATTAAGAGATGGGGGCCCTTGGTGGGAGGTAATTACATCCTGAGGACAGAACCCTCATCAATGGGATTAGTTGCCTTATGAAAGAGGCCTAAGGCGCTTGTTTGTGCCTTCTACCATGTGAAGGTACATCAAAGAAGGCAAAATTTATGTATTAGAACAAGGGCCCTTATCACACACTGAATCGGTTGGGTTTTTTTTTTTTTTTTTTTTGAGACGAAGTCTCACTCTGTAGCCAAGGCTGGAGTGCAGTGTCATGATCTTGGCTCACTGCAACCTCTGCCTCCCAGGTTCAAGCAATTCTCCTGCCTCAGCCTTCTGAGCAGCTGGGATTTCAGGTGCCCACTACCATGACCAGCTAAATTTTTTTTTTTTTTGTATTTTTAGTAGAGATGGGTTTCACCATGTTGGCCAGGCTGGTCTCAACTCTTGACCTCAAGTGATCCGCCACCTCGGCTTCCCAGGGTGCTGGGAAGTGAGCTGCTGTACCTAGTCTATGTTTTGATTTTGGATTTTCCAGCCTCCAAAACTGTCAAAAATAAATTGCTGCAGTTTAAAATCTACGTGCTTTATGATATTTTGTTATAGCAGCCTGCACAGACTAATGCACTTTCAAACCAATCCTTTGTAACTGAGACGGGACTAGAAGGTGAAGTGATACATTGATAAATGAAATTTAGCTTGACTTTAATTAAAAATTTTTAGTTTAATTTGGCATAATAATCTCTCCAAGGGAGATAATTAGGAAGAAATGATACTAATTAGTCAAAGGCAGTACACAATTCTTTCCTAATTGACTAAAGACGCTTGCCATTTTCATTGGTTCAACTACTACAGATAGATGCACAGAAAGATAAACTGCCAATAGGCACCGGGAGAAGAATAAGAGCAGCAGTTCATTTAAAAAAAAAAAAAAAAGAAAAGGACTTTATCCCATTCATGTGCAGTTTCTCTCAGGACTTACATACCTGAGACCTTAGGGAAGAAAGGGGACAAAGGGAGAACACACTAGGTGGGTGGCAGCATTGAGTAGGATGTGAAACAGACATCATGAGCCTGGCTATTAATCAGTATGTATCAGAACAGAAAGCTATACTTAAAAAAAATTTTATTCAAGATAAAAATTTATACTTTTGAAATCTGATTTTCCCTTTTTGTAGTTTGTTGACTTCCTTTTGGAATCAATTATGATTAAAACTCACTTTGAAAAAAATCTCAAATGCACTAACAAGGGAAATAAATTTTGTTAATTTACAAATATGGCGCAGAGAGAAATGTGAGAGTATAACTTGGGGCACACACAGTTATTCATTTAATAAATATTTACTGAATGCCTACTATGTGCCAGGCATCATGCTCAGATGCTGCGGTAATGAAGAAGAAAGAAATGACCTCTACCTACATGTAACTAAAAGTCCTTGGGAGAAGAAATATAGCGAAAAATAAATCCAAATGTGATGTGATATAAAAGAGGAAGTACAAAGTGCCATGAGTATCAGTGGAAAGAGCAATTAAAGGTGAGCAGAGCAGCAGCTCTCAGTCGAAAGAAATCAAAAGCTAAGATAAAAAAACAGGAATACTCAGAATGGGTGGGAATAGATGGAAATCCATAAAGCCAAAGAGATTTGATTTGCTTGACTTTAAATAAGTTGAATATTTCAGTTAAGTAAGGACTCTATTCTTTTTCTTTCTGGGCCTTTGTCCAGAGAGTGGGAAAATTTTGGAAGATTTTGTCTGAATCCAGGTTTTAAAAATTATTTTTATGAGACTAGGCATGGTGGCTCACACCTGTAATCCCAACACTTTGGGAGGCAGAAGCAGGAGGATCACAAGGTCAGGAGTTCAAGACCAGCCTGACCATCATGGTGAAACCCCGGCTCTACTAAAAATATTCAACCTATTTAAAGTCAAGCAAATCAAATCTCTTTGGCTTTATGGATTTCGATCTATTCCCACCCATTCTGAGTATTCCTGTTTTTTATCTTAGCTTTTGATTTCTTTCGACTGAGAGCTACTGCTCTGCTCCCAAGGACTTTTAGTTTCATGTAGGTAGAGGTCATTTCTTCTTCAAAAAGTTAGCTGGGTATGGTGGCGGGCGCCTATAATCTCAGCTACTCGGGAGGCTGAGGCAGAAGAATGGCTTGAACCCAGGAGGCAGAGGTTGCAATGAGTGGAAATCATGCTACTGTACTCCAGCCTAGTTGACAGCGTGAGACTTCATCTCAAAAAAAAAAGATTACTTGTATGGATTGATTAAATTGTTTCACACAACAGGACTACAGAATGTAGGAGATAGGGTAACTGTCCCCAGAGAGGTCATAGCCTTGTTGGAGAGGCAACATATAAACATAGAAAAAACAAAGAGGTCTCTTAGGAGACTATAAATGAAAAAAGTCAACGTAGGCAGAGGAAGAAGTTTCTATGCACAGTAATAATAAGGAATGATGTCTTGGTAGCAATATCCCATTTTAGAACTTATTGGTGAGTTATGACATTCTAAGACAGGCCTAAGTGTATAAGACTTAGGCCTAAAATCAGGCAATAGACACTGCCTCCCTGTTTGGCCTGGCTGATGGCAGAGGAAGGTCTGGCAATACAGGGGAGATTCAGTAGCCAAAGGTGGGTTGGTCTATAGCTATGATGAAATAAATAGTTGGCACCAAGATTATACATTCTGGTATCTAGAAGGGGAGTCTTGGTGTACTCGTCCATTCTCATACTGCTATAAAGATGCTACCTGATACTAGGTAATTTATAAAGAAAGATTACAGTCACAATGGCTCACGCCTGTAATCCCAGCACTTTGGGAGGCCGAGGTGGGAAGATCACCTGAGGTCAGGAGTTTCAGACAAGCCTGGCCAACCTGGTGAAACACCATCTCTACTAAAAAATATAAAAATCAGCCAGTGTGGCGGCAGGTGGTTGTAATCCAAGCTTCTAGGGAGGCTGAGGCAAGAGAATTGCTTGAACCTGGAGGCGAAGGTTGCAGTGAGCCAAGATTGTGCCACTGCACTCCAGCCGGGGGATAAGAGTGAGACTTGTCTCGAAAAGAAAAAAAGTTAATTGACTCACAGTTCTACATGGCTGGGGACACTTACAATCATGGTGGAAGGTGAAGAAAAAAGCAAGGACCTTCTTCACATGGCAGCAGACAGAGAAGGGTGAGCAGGGGAAATGCCAGACATTTATAGAATCATCAGATCTTGTGAGAACTCACTCGCTATCACAAGAACAGCATGTGGCAGGGGGGAACCATCCCCATTCTCCAATCACCTCCCATCAGGTTCCTCCCTCTACCATGGAGAATAAGGGGATTACAATTCAAGATGAGACCTGAGTGGGAATACAAAGCAGCCATATCATTTCACCCCTGGCCCCTCCCTTCCCAACAGTTCCTCAAAGTGTTAATTCATTCCAGCATTAAACCAAAAGTCCAAGTTCAAAGTCCCATCTGAGACAAGGCACACCATTTCCACCCAGGAGCCTGTAAAATCAAAAGGAAGTTAATTACTTCCAAGATACGATGGGGGTACAGGCATTGGTTAAATGCTCCCATTCCAAATGGGAGAAATTGACCCAAACAAAGGGGCTCCAGGCCCCATGCCAGTCTGAAATCCAGCAGGGCAATCATTAAATCTTAAAGCTCCAAAAGAATCTCCTGTGACTCCATGTCTCACATCCAGGTCATGCTGATGAAAAAGGTGGGCTCCCATGGCTTTGGGTAGCCCTGCCACTGTGGCTTTGCAGGGTATAGCCCCCTGCCCTTGCTGCTTTCATGGCTGGTATTGAGTGTCTCTGGCTTTTCCAGGCTCACGGTTCAACCTGTTTGGAGGATGGTGGCCCATTTCTCACAGCTCCATTAGGTAGTGCCCCACTGGGGACTCTGTATGAAGGCTCCAACTTCACATTTCCCTTCCGCATTGCCCTAGCAGAGGTTCTCTGTGAGGGCTCTACCCCTGAAGTAGACTTCTGCCTGGACATCAGTGTGTTTCCATGTATCCTCTGAAATCTAGGTTCCCAAATCTCACTTCTTGACTTCTGTGCACCTGCAGGCCCAACACCACATGGAAGCTGCCAAGACTTGGGGCTTGTACCCTCTGAAGCCATGGACCAGGCTGTATCTTGGCCTCTTTTAGCCACAGCTAGGATGCAGGGTGCCAAGTCTCAAGGCTACATACACAGAGCAACAGCGGGGCCTGGCCCACAAAATGGTATTTTCCTCCTAGGCCTCCAGATCTGTGATGGGAGGGGCTGCTGTGAAGGTCTCTGATATGCCCTGTAGACATTGGTCCCATTGTCCTGGCTATTAACATTTGGCTTCTGGTTACTCATGGAAATTTCTGCAGCTGACTTGAATTCCTCCCCATAAATGGTTTTTTCTTTTCTACTACATGGTCAGGCTGCAAATTTTCCACATTATACTCCGTTTCCCTTTTTTTTTGAAATGGAGTCTCTGCCACCCAAGCTAGAGTGCAGTGGTGAGATCTCAGCTCACTGCAACCTCCACCTTCCAGGTTCAAGTGATTCTTCTGCCTCAGCCTCCAGAGTAGTAGCTGGGATTATAGGCACCCACCACCAGGCCTGGCTAATTTTTGTATTTTTAGTAGAGACAGGGTTTCACCATGTTGGCCAGGCTGGTCTTGAACCCCTGACCTCAAGTGATCTACCTACCTTTGCCTCCCAAAGTGCTGGAATTATAGGCATGAGCCACTACACCTGACCCCCTTTTTTTAAAAAAAGTTCCAATTTCAAACCACCTCTTTGTGAATGCATAAGACTGAACACTTTCAAAATCAACTAGGTCACCTCTTGAATGCTTTGCTGCTTAGAAATTTCTTCTGCCAGATACCCTAAATCATCTCTCTCAAGTTCAAAGTTCCACAGATCTCTAGGGCAGTGGCAAAATGCTGCCAGTCTCTTTGCTAAAGCATAGCAAGTGACCTTTGCTTCAGTTCCCAAGAAGTTCCTCATCTCCATCTGAGACCACCTCAGCCTGGACTTCATTGTCCACATTGTTAGCAGCATTTTGGTCAAAACCATTCAACAAGTCTCTAGGAAGTTCCCAACTTTCCCACATCTTCCTGTCTTCTTCTGAGCCCTCCAGAACTGTTCTAACATCTGCCTCTTACCCAGTCCCAAAGTTGCTTCCAGATTTTCAAGTATCTTTACAGCAGTGCCCCAAACTCTTAGTACCAATTTACTGTATTAGTCCATTCTCTCACACTGCTATAAAGAATATTACCCGAGCTGAGTAATTTATAAAGGAAAAAGGTTTAATCAACTCACAGTTCCACATGGCTGGGGAGGCCTCAGGACTTACAATCATGGACGAAGGTGAAGATAAAGCAAGGACCTTCTTCACATAGCAGCAGGACAAAGAAGAGTGAGCAGGGGAAATGTCGCATGTTTATAAAACCATCAGATCTCATGAGAACTCCCTCATTATCACAAGAACAGCAGGGGGGAAATTGCCCCCATGATACAATCACCTCCTACTGGCTTCCTCCCTTGACATGTGGAGATTATGGGGATTATAATTCAAGATGAGACTTGGGTGGGAACACAAAGCCTAACCATATCACTTGGATTCCAGAATGTTGGGATGAAAACTTCCCTTTCAGCAGGAGGCACATAGGAATGAGTTAACTTTGAGGCAATAATCAAGACAAGAAAGCTATTCTGGGCAAGTGGAACAGAGAAGACACATATTTAGCCTCACTCAAAGGGAGGATTAAAAAATCTTCTCAAATAAGCTTCTATTAGGGATCTGAGGTGCAACTGTGTCAATATATAGGACATAGTGTATCAATATGTATCATGTATAGGAGATGAGCCAGATAAGCTGGAGCAGGTAGAAAAGGGAGATACGAAGCTTCACCTCCTTCGGCTTTCAGCCTATTGGTATTATGGAGCTGGACTAGATAAACTCTTATGTTATTTCCAATTCCAAAATTATATTTATGAGGTGGAGGAAGACATTTTAAAATATTATAAAGTATCTACCATGTGCCAGGTATTTTCTTTCTTTTTTTTTTTTTGAGACAGAGTCTCACTCTGTTGTCAGGCTGGAGTGCAGTGGCGCGATATCGGCTCACTGCAACCTCTGCCTCCCAGGTTCAGGCAATTCTTCTGCCTCAGCCTCCTGAGTAGCTGGGACAACAGGCACGTGCCACCATGCCCAGCTAATTTTTGTATTTTTTTTAGTAGAGACGGGGTTTCACCATGTTGGCCAGGATGGTCTCGATCTCTTGACCTCATGATCTGCCCGCCTCGGCCTCCCAAAGTGCTGGGATTACAGTGCCAGGTATTTTCACACACTGTCTCACATTATCCTCACAACTTTGTGAGGTTAAGTATTACTATCCTAATAGCATAGCTTTAGAGGGATTAATAACTTACCTGTGATTATATAGCTAGTAAATGAATGAGCCAAAATTCAAACACAAATCTCTCTGATACCCAAGTCCTTAATCTTTCCAATCACCATGCTGTCTTCTAAGATGTGATAAGAGAAAAATGAGGGGGAGGAAATTTCAGTTTCAACCAGGGGTTGAGTGAAGGCAAGAAGTAGCATCTGGCAGAAAGAGGGATCATTTAAGGATGAGTCTTTACTTACATACATAAAGGTTCTTAGTGAATATTAATACAAGTTTGTAAAAGAGTATTTTGTTTAATTGTGGGATTGTGTTTGAGGGAGGCAATGATAAATACTGGGTATCCTAAATATGAATAAAATTTTATCTCTGTTTTAAAAGAACTCTCAATCTAACATAATTCTACTAACCAATTCTATAGTATAATAATACTTGATCTGAACAAAATGTTTTGAGAGCTACGGACTGATGCTCAATCCCTTTCTAATCTGCAGAAGCTAGAAAGCTAACAAGTGACATTTACCAGAATCCCTTTCATTTATCATTTCAGCCGTGATTTGGTTCAATACATCTTGTGAGAAATAAATTCAGAACCAAGTCATGTCAGGAGAGAGGAAAGACACATGGACTCTAATTTGCTTTGTGAATTGGCAGAGGTGATTTGTATGATTATTGATCAAGTAGTTTCCTATAATAGCAGTAGCAGAAGAGGTAATAAGTGGTGAGCAAAAATGGCAGCAGATTCCTACAGCAATGCTAGCAGGAGCTATTCTTTTCTCTCTCTCTCTCTCTCTCTCTTTCTTTCCTTCCTTCCTTTCTTGAGACAGGGTGTCACTCTGTGGCTCAGGCTGGAGTATAGTAGCGCAATCATGGCACACTGTAACTTCAACCTCCCAGGCTCAAGTGGTCCTTACACCTCAGCCACTGGAGTAGCTGGGACTTCAGGTACACTTCAACACTCCTGGCTACTTTTAGTTTTTGAGAAATAGGGTCTCAAACTCCTTGGGTCAAGTGGTCCTCCTGTCTCAGCCTCCCAAAGTGTTGAGATTACAGGCGTAAACACTGTGTTAGTCCAGTGGGAGCTTTTCTAATCATGGTAGAAAGAGTTGTGAGTGGTAGAAATTGTGAGTAGTTTTAAGTGGTGGAAGTTGTTCCAAGAAGTTGGACCTACAGCTTGCTCCTCTAATCCTTTCAGTAGTTTTATACACACTCAATTCCTTGCTTTAAATCCTGTTATGGCTAAACTTGACCAGATTCTCTGTTATGCAACTGAATATGGATTGAAGCAGAAAGAAGAAAAGTTGTAGGCAATAAACTTTGCAAGAAATAGGAATGTGGGTTGACCTGTCTGAACTAATTGTATCTGAAGGCAGTGAGGATCTTGTTACTATTAGAGAAACCTTGGCCAGGTGTGGTGGCTCCCGCCTGTAATCCCAGTACTTTGGGAGGCCAAGGCAGGTGGATCATCTGAGGTAAGGAGTTCAAGACCAGCCTGGCCAACATGGTGAACACTGTCTTTCCTAAAATACAAAAATTAGCCAGGTGAGGTGGTGAATGCCTGTAATCCTAGCTACTTGGGCAGCTGGGCAGGAGAACTGCTTGAATCCAGGAGGCAGAGGTGGCAGTGAGCCAAGATCATGCCATTGTACCCCAGCCTGGGTGACCAAGCAAGACTCCATCTCAAAAAAGAAAAAAAAATGAAGAAGAAGAAAGCTTGTAGTTCATGATACACAATGGAGAAAGTTATTTAAATTACCACCTGTGGATTGCCAAACTTGTAGAATGTAAGCTAGATACCATCTCTGCCATCACAGAGTCTTCCTAAGAATGAAACCACAGAGGAAGGCAGAGCCAAGAAAGAGCAAGGGATAGAGTCTTACTGACATGATTTGAGTCCTTGAATCAAGGTCTATCCACCAGACTTTTCAATTACATAAGAAAATATATTCTGGCCAGGTGCAGTCGCTCACACCTGTAATCCCAGCACTTATGGAGGCTGAGGTGGGCGGATCACAAGGTCAAGAGTTCAAGACAAGCCTGGCCAACATGGTAAAACCCCATCTCTACTAAAAATACAAAAATTAGCCGGGCATGGTGGTGGGCACCTGTAGTCCCAGCTACTCAGGAGGCTGAGGCAGGAGAATTGCTTGAATTTGGGAGACAGTGGTTGCAGTGAGCCGAGATTGTGCCACTGTACTCCAGCCTGGTGACAAAGCAAGACTCCATCTCAAAACACACACACACACACACACACACACACACATATTCTACTTTTGCTTAAAAAGAATGATCATCTTGACTGGGTGCCGTGGCTCACACCTGTAATCCCAGCACTTTGGGAGGCCAAGGTGGGAGGATCACCTGAAGTCAGGAGTTTAAGACCAGCCTGGCCAACATGGCAAAACCCCATCTCTACTAAAAATACAAAAATTAGCTGGGTATGGTGGCGTGTGCCTATAACCCCAGCTACTTGGGAGGCTGAGGCAGGAGAATTGCTTGAACCCAGGAGGTGGGGTTGCAGTGAGCTGAGATTGTGCCACTGTATCCCAGCCTGGGCAACAGAGTGAGACCCTGTCTCAAAACAATAATAATAAAAATAATAATAAAATTAGTCAGGTGTGGTAGCATATGCCTGTAGTTTTAGCTACTTAGGAGGCTGAGGCAGGAGAATTGCTTAATCACAGGAGATGGAGGCTGCAGTGAGCTATGACTACATCAGTGCTCTCCAGCCTGGTTGACAGAGCAAGACCATATCTGAAAAAAACAAAAAACAAAAAAATTTTAAAAATTTGAAAAGGAAAAGGCAAAGTTTTGATGGACCAACTGGCTGCTGGGATGGACTATTATGGAAGATACAGGAATATAAGGGCAGGGGTTGTAGTGGTTGCTTCTAACTATGCTAGAAAAGTTAAGGAAAATTTTAGGCCCAATATTTCAAATTTTTAACTCAGTACTTCAGAAAACCAGGGATTTTCTATGATTGCCCTAAAAAAAATCCCTTATAGCCACAGGTCTAATACACCAAAAATTAGAAGCAGAATCTGATTCAGTAGAATGCTGAATTATGACCAAGGTAGAATTAATGGTTTTACTTGATCTCTGATGTGGAAGTTAGGGCAGCAACTGAAAAAGAGTAGGACTACGAAAATGGTATGCTGTGCTTCCAAAATCTATTGAGTGTCCCATGCCCACAGAAGCTGCCTGTTTACTCTTCTGATGAAGTTGGTCTTGCCTTTGTTGAAAACTGTATTAGTCCATTCTCATGCTGCTCTAAGGGCATACCTAAGACCAGGTAATTTATAAATAAAAGAGGTTTAATTGACTCGCAGTTCTGTAGGGCTGGGGACACCTCAGGAAAACAGCCATGGTGGAAGGGGAAGCAAACGTCCTTCTTCACAGGTGGCAGGAGAGAAAAGACTGGGAGCCAAGCGAAGGTGGAAGCCCCTTATAAAACCAAAAGATCTCATGACAATTTACTCACTATCACATGAACAACATGAAGGAAACTGCCCCAATGATTCAATTATGTCCACCTGGTCCCTACAATTCAAGATGAGATATGGGTGGGGACACAGCCAAACCATATCAAAAACCATATTGTGATCCTTTAGTAACCAGTCTCCAAGAAGGCCCAGTGATCTCCACTTTCTACTATTAAACACCCTTATGTAGCTACCTCCCATACTCAATAGAGTTGACCTTTGTGACCTATAGAATACTGCAGAAATGATGGTGTGTGACTTCTGAGGCTAGGTCATCAAAGATATTGTCATTTCTGCCTTAGATCTGGAGAAAGCCAGATGCCATCTTGTAAAGGCACTACGGAGAAGTTCAAATGGCATGAAACTGAGGCCTGCTACCAAGAACAAGCACAAACTTGCCAAGTATGTGAGTGAACCATATTGAAAGCAGATCCTCCAGTCTGAGTCAAGCCTTCTGACTGTGGCCTCAAACAACATCTTGACACCAATGTTACGAGATAACCTGAGCCAGAATCACCACCACCCCCGCCCCCCGCCCCACTGCCCAGGCTAATTCTGGATTCCTGACCTCAAGAAACTGTGTGAGATAATGCTTGTCATTTTCAGTTGTTAAATTTTGGGTAGTTTGCCATACAATAATAGATAATACAGGTCTCATCTTATACAGGGATAGCAATTTTCCTCCTCTTCTATCCTATTTCCTATATCTAAATCTAGACCTGTATATTGAGTCAGATCCTTACATGCTGGAAGGTGGGGGTCCCCTCCCTCCGAGCCATGGACTGATACCTGTCCATGGCCTGTTAGGACCAGGCTGCACAGCAGGAGGTGAGTGGCAGATGAGTGAGTGAAGCATCATCTTTATTTAAAGCCATTCCCCATTGCTTGCATGACAATCTGAACTCTGCCACCTGTCAGATCAACAGTGGCATTAGATTCTCATAGGAGTACAAACCCTATTGTGAAGTGCACATGCAATGGATCTAGACTGTATGCTCCTTATGAGAATCTAATGCCTGATGATCTGTTACTGTCTCCCATCACCCCAGATGGGACCATCTAGTTGCAGGAAAACAAGCTCAGGGCTTCCACTGATTCTACATTATGGTGAGTTGTATAACTGTGTCATTATATATTACAATGTAACAATAATAGAAATAAGGTATACAATAAATGTAATGAGCTTGAATCCAAACCCCCATCCCCCACCACCAATCCCCTATACCAGTCCATGGAAAAACTATCTTCCACAAAACCAGTTCCTGGTTCCAAAAATGTTGGGGACCATTACTCTAAAGGACCAATTATAAAGTAAGTTTGGGAAGAGAAGGATTACATGCCAGAAGAATGGCAAGATTTTGCTAAACTGCATTGGCAAAAAGCTGGAGAATATATGTAGAAATAGACTCTTGAAGATGCAAGATCAAGAAAAAAGTAATGTAATTTTATATTGGGCTGAATATCGATATGAGAACATTTATCTGAGTTTCTGGTACTAGTTCAGGCAGCTTTGAGTGTTCTAGTTATGCTCAGTTGATTAATTAAAAGCTAGATGAAACTGGTGATTGAAGCCAAATAGGACTGAGTTGACAATACTTTTTTTTTCTTTGAGACAGTCTCACTCTGTTGCCCAGGCTAGAATACAGTGGCCAGTTTCAGCTTACTGCAACCTCTGCCTCCTGGGTTCTAGCGATTCTCGTGCCTTGGCCTCCCAAGCAGCTGGGATTACAGGCATGCACCACCACACTCAGATAATTTCTGTATTTTTAGTAGAGATGGGGTTTCACCATGTTGGCCAGACTGGTCTCAAACTCCCAAACTCAGATGATCTGCCCGCCTCAACCTCCCAAAGCGCTGGGATTATAGGCGTGAGCCACTGCGCCTGACATGCCCCAATAAATTTTATTATTTTAGATGCAGGGGTACATCTGAGGTTTGTTACATAGGTAAACTCGTGTCACAGGAGTTTGTTGTGCAGATTTTTTTGTCACCCAGGTACTAAGCCAATAGCTATTTTTTCTGCTTATCTCCCTCCTCTCACTTTCCATCCTCAAGTAGGCCCTGGTGTCTGTTGTTCCTCTTTGTGTGTCCATGTATTCTCTCATTTAGCTCTCACCTATAAGTGGGAATATGCAGTATTTGCTAAGGGAATATGCATTAGTTTGCTAAGGATAATGGCCACGAGCTCCAGCCATGTTTCTGCAAAAGACATGATCTCATTCTTTTTTATGGCCACATGGCATTCCATGGTGTATATATGTACCACATATTCTTTACCCAGTCTGTCATTGATAGGCATTTAGATCGATTCCAGATCTTTGCTATTGTGAACAGTGCTGCAATGGACATTTGCATGTAGGTGTCTTTATGGTAGAATGATTTATATTCTTCTGAGTATCTACCCAGTAATGGGATTGCTGGGTTGAGTAAATTTCTTGATATAATGCTGAAGATAAGCTCCAAAGGTTTAGGAAGAAAAGAAGAAAGCAAACTTGAAGTGGGATTTTTGTTTGTTTTTTAAGACAGAATCATGCTCTGTTGCTCACACTGGAGTGCAGCAGCACAATCATAGCTCACTGCAACCTTGAACTCCTGGGCTCGAGCAATCCTCCTGCCTAGGCCTCCCCAAAGTTCTTGGATTACAGGTGTGAGCCACTGTTCCCGCTCTGAAATGGGTTATTTGTATTGGATTACCAACTCTGGTGTCCCCCAGAGGGCCTAGAGCACATTATCTTCACACCATAACATGAATAGATAGACTGGTGAGTATACTGCAAGTCCCTCAAGATTACTATAATGGCTGTCCTCTGGGGATAGAGGTTGCATATGTTGGCACTGAAATCAGCCTTTTTTTTCCTCTTCCTTTCTTGTTCTTTTTTCTTTGAAATGGGCTTTCTACTTTCAGTGGTGGTGAGGGATCCTGAGGTGATAGAGGCCAGATAACAGAATATAACTGCTATAGTAACATTGGGCACAAGTACCAAGAAGGGTAATTGAAAGGTCTGACCTACAGAGATCTTTGGTGGTTGCTAATTGATCATAGTTTTTTTGTACTAAAATAGATGTGTAGCTCACTAAGGACTTAAAGATTTGTGAAAATGAACAAACTCAAGGTTAGGAAAACAGGCCAGACTAGAGACAGCACTGAAAGATTCCACATCTATTTCTATTCCTGAGAAGTTCAGATATTCAGAATACAGATATGCAATGTATCTTTGAGAAAGAACTGTGTGATTAAATCAAAAGTATGATACATCTTTCTCTCAGCCTTCAATCAAAAGGACAGATAGCTATTTGCTAGGGTAAAATTGTGCACAGGAGGAAAGGAAACATCTTGACCTTTGAGGGATTATCAGACGCAAGTGTTAATCCTTGGTGGCCCAGAATACTATGCTCACAGACTCACTGGTCTTACTGTACATTCCATCATACAGTGGCAGCTGGCCTGTAGAACTCCTGAATAGCTTTTTGAAGACAGTTCCAGTGCCAGTAGGGAAGGAATGCTGTGCAAAGTTAGGATATTGCCTTATAGCAGAGATTAGCAAATTACAGACTGAGGCAAATATGGCCTAAATCCTGTTTTTGTACAGTTTTTAAGAATTTTTTAAAATACTTTTTAAGGGTTGTTAAAAAAAAAAAGGAAATGTGACAGATATCAATTATGTGTGGCTTTTAAAGCCTGGAATATTTATTATATGGTCCTTTACAGAAAAAATTATGCCAACTCCTGTCCTACAGCGATGTGCTGTGAACCAGCAACCAAGAGCTGTTTTTCCCTTATTTATATCAGCTGGGAAACCCAGGCGTGAGATAAACACCTCCCACTATGATGCCCACTGATGCACTCACAAATGTTTTGCTTTCTATTTTTTTTTTTTAATTGCATTTTAGGTTTTGGGGTACATGTGCAGAACATGCAAGGTAGTTGCATACGTACACACATGGCAGTGTGTTTTGCTGCCTTCCTCCCCTTCACCCACATTTGGCATTTCTCCCCATGCTGTCCCTCCCCTACTCCCCCCAATAGACTCCAGTGTGTAGTGCTCCCTTCCCTGTGTCCATGTGTTCTCATTGTTCATCACCCACCTATGAGTGAGGATATGCGGTATTTCATTTTCTGTTCTTGTGTCAGTTTGCTGAGAATGGTGTTCTCCAGATTCATCCACGTCCCTACAAAGGACATGAACTCATCATTTTTTATTGCTGCATAATATTCCATGGTGTATATGTGCCACATTTTCCCTGTCCTGTCTATGGGCATTTGGGTTGGTTCCAGGTCTTTGCTATTGTAAACTGTGCTGCAGTGAACATTCGTGTGCATGTGTCCTTATAGTAGACCGATTTATAGTCCTTTGGATATATACCCAGTAATGGAATTGCTGGGTCAAACTGAATTTCTATTTCTAGGTCCTTGAGGAATCGCCACACTGTCTTCCACAATGGTTGAACTAATTTACACTCCCACCAGCAGTGTAAAAGTGTTCCTATTTCTCCACATTCTCTCCAGCATCTGTTGTCTCCAGATTTTTTAATGATCACCATTCTAACTGGTGTGAGATGGTATCTCAATGTGGTTTTGATTTGCATCTCTCTAATGACCAGTGATGATGAGCATTTTTTCATAAGTTTGTTGGCCTCATGTATGTCTTCTTTTGTAAAGTGTCTGTTTATATCCTTTGCCCATTTTTGAATGGGCTTGTTTGTTTTTTTCTTGTAAATCTGTTTTAGTTCTTTGTAAATTCTGGATATCAGCCCTTTGTCAGATGGGTAAACTGCAAAAATTTTTTCCCATTCTGTTGGTTGCCGATCCACTCTAGTGACTGTTTCTTTTGCCGTGCAGAAGCTGTGGAGTTTGATTAGGTCCCATTTGTCTATTTTGGCTTTTGTTGCCAATGCTTTTGGTGTTTTGTTCATGAAGTCCTTGCCTACTCCTATGTCCTGAATGGTTTTGCCTAGATTTTCTTCCAGGGTTTTTATGGTGCCAGGTCTTATGTTTAAGTCTTTAATCCATCTGGAGTTAATTTTAGTGTAAGGTGTCAGGAAGGGGTCCAGTTTCTGCTTTGTGCACATGGCTAGCCAGTTTTCCCAACACCATTTATTAAACAGGGAATCCTTTCCCCATTGCTTGTTTTTATCAAAGATTTTATGGTTGTAGATATGTTGTGTTTCCTCCGATGCCTCTGTTCTGTTCCATTGGTCTATATCTCTGTTTTGGTACCAGTACCATGCTGTTTTGATTACTGTAGCCTTGTAGTATAGTTTGAAGTCTGGTAGAGTGATGCCTCCTGCTGTGTTCTTTTTGCTTAGAATTGACTTGGCTATGCGGGCTCTCTTTTGGTTCCATATGAAGTTCAAGGTGGTTTTTTCCAGTTCTGTGAAGAAAGTCAATGGTAGCTTGATGGGGATAGCGTTGAGTCTGTAAATTACTTTGGCAGTATGGCCATTTTCACGATATTGATTCTTCCTAACCATGAACATGGAATGTTTTTCCATCTGTTTGTGTCCTCTCTTATTTCGTTGAGCAGTGGTTTGTAGTTCTCCTTGAAGAGGTCCCTTACGTTCCTTGTAAGTTGTATTCCTAGGTATTTTATTATCTTTGTAGCAATTGTGAGTGGCAGTTCTTTCTTGATTTGGGTCTCTTTAAGTCTGTTATTGGTGTATAGGAATGCTTGTGATTTTTGCACATTGATTTTATATCCTGAGACTTCGCTGAAGTTGCTTATCAGTTTCAGGAGTTTTTGGGTTGAGACGATGGGGTCTTCTAGATATACTGTCATGTCATCTGCAAATAGAGACAATTTGGCTTCCACCTTTCCTATTTGAATACCCTTTATTTCTTTTTCTTGCCTGATTGCTCTGGCTAGAACTTCCGGTACTATATTGAATAGGAGTGGTGAGAGAGGGCATCCTTGTCTAGTGCCAGATTTCAAAGGGAATGCTTCCAGTTTTTGCCCATTCAGTATGATATTGGCTGTTGGTTTGTCATAAATAGCTTTTATTATTTTGAGATATGTTCCATCAATACCGAGTTTATTGAGGGTTTTTAGCATAAAGGGCTGTTGAATTTTGTCAAAGGCCTTCTCTGCGTCAATTGAGATAATCATGTGGTTTTTGTTTTTGGTTCTGTTTATGTGGTGAATTACATTTATAGACTTGCGTATGTTGAACCAGCCTTGTAATACAGCCTTGTAATATTCTCTGATGATGGTTTGAATTTCTGTGGAATCTGTGGTGATTTCCCCTTTATCAATTTTTATTGCATCTATTTGGTTATTCCCTCTTTTCTTTTTTATCAGTCTGGCTAGTGCTATGTCTATTTTGTCGATCTTTTAAAAAAACCAGCTCTTGGATTTATTGATTTTTTGAAGGGTTTTTCATGTCTCTATCTCCCTCAGTTCTGCTCTGATCTTAGTTATTTCTTGTCTTCTGCTAGGTTTTGAGTTTTTTTGATCTTGCTCCTCTAGCTCTTTCAATTTTGACGATAGGGTGTCAATTTTGGATCTCTCCACTCTTCTCATGTGGGCACTTATTACTATATATTTTCCTTTAGAGACTGCTTTAAATGTGTCCCAGAGATTCTGGTATGTTGTGTCTTCGTTCTCGTTGGTTTTGAAGAAATTCTTTATTTCTGCCTTCATTTCATTGTTTATCCAGTCAACATTCAAGAGCCAGTTGTTCAGTTTCCATGAAGCTGTGCGGTTCTCAGTTAGTTTCTGAATTCTGAGTTCTAACTTGATTGCACTATGGTCGGAGAGACTGTTTGTTATGATTTCAGTTGTTTTGCATTTGCTGAGGAGTGCTTTACTTCCAATTATGTGGTTAATTTTAGAGTAGGTGTGATGTGGTGCTGAGAAGAATGTATATTCTGTGGATTTGGGGTGGAGAGTTCTGTAAATGTCTATCAGGTTTGCTTGCTCCAGGTCTGAGTTCAAGCCCTGGATAGCCTTGTTAATTTTCTGTCTGGTTGATCTAATATTGACAGTGGAGTGTTAAAGTCTCCCACTATTGGAGACTCCCATTATTGTGTGAGAGTCTAAGTCTCTTTGAAAGTCATCAAGAACTTGCGTTATGTATCTGGGTGCTCCTGTATTGGGTCCATATATATTTAGGATCGTTAGCTCTTCTTGTTGTATCAATCCTTTTACCATTATGTAATGTCCTTCTTTGTCTCTTTTGATCTTTGTTGCTTTAAAGTCTATTTTATCAGAGACGAGAATTGCAACTCCTGCTTTTTTTTTTTTTTTGCTGTCCATTTGCTTGGTAAATCTTCCTCCATCCCTTTATTTTGAGCCTTTGTGTATCCTTGCATGTGAGATGGGTTTCCTGGATACAGCACGCCGATGGGTTTTGGCTTTTTATCCAATTTGCCAGTCTGTGTCTTTTGATTGGTGCATTTGGCTGCTGCAGCAGAACTCATAAAGCCCCCTTTCTTTTCCTCAGGTGCTCTGTCCCGGGGAATTAGGGCTTTATTTATGAGTATCCATTGCACTTTCCTGCCCAGCAAGGAGGCAGTCTAGTCACTGCCTGCCTGTAGTGGCTATGATGAGCTGCCATGGGCTCCGCCTTGCTGCCGTAGACTCCACCCTGCTGTCGTGGTCTCCGCCCTGCTGCCGTGTGTAATTCCCTGTAGTCCTGCTTAAATGGGTGTGGTTAGAACTGCAGTGGTGATGGTGGCCCGCCTCTGTAGTAGCAGGCTCTCTCTGTTATGGCGGGTTGCCTCAGCAACGGCAGGCTGCGTCAGCAATGGCAGAGTACCTCCATAGGGGTCGCATGCCTCGGTAGTGGCGGATGCCCCTTCCCCACCGAGCTGCACTGTCCTGGGTTCAGCTGTGCTTGCTGTGAAACTCTCAACCCCGAGCGTTTCCAATTGCTGTTTTGTTTGTTTTTGTGGGGGTGGGAACTGCCAAGCCTGATCACCTGGCTCCCTGCCTCAGAGCCCTTTTTTTTTTTTTAAGTTGAACGGTCGACTCTCTCCCAAGTGTTCCAGTCGCCTGCTGCAAGGGCACCAGGATCTATGTGATTTCCCATGCAGCGACCCACTGCGCCAGCTCAAACCACGTTGCCGCCCAGGAATCTCCTGGCCTGGCTTTCTGTTTAAGTCCCGTTTAATCAGATGAATGTGCTAATCTGCCTTCTGAAATCTCCAATTGCCAGTTTAACAGGGCAACCAAACCAGTGTATTTTGTACAGAGTGTCGCTGCGCTGCGGCCTCGGCCCAAACATCTGCGCCGGTCCAAACAGCCATGCTGGCCCAAACTGCCGTGCTGGCAGCCCATGGAGCTCTTACACCTGGGAATCTCCTGGTCTGTGGGCGATAAGGATCCGTATGGAAATGGGGCATCCACTCACCCTCTGTGGAGTCACTGGGAGCTGCAATCCTGAGTTGGTCCTACAGCGCCATGTTCCCAGTCTCCTGCCTCTCCTCTCACTTTACTGTTGATTAGCCTGGCGCCTTCCACTCTTCCTTTTCACCTCTGGGTTGCAGAGAGCTGCTAGGGCAGGTGGCTTCGCTTTCTATTTCTATAATTTGAGCTTTGCCTATGTAGAACTCTTAGTATCCAAGGTAGAAATGCTCTACCCAGAAAACCCAAGAATGGTTCCTGTTAATTGGAAGTTTATTAACCAGCTATGGATCCTAGCAATATGAAGATGGAATAGATAATGAAGGAAGGATGTGGTAAATAGTTTGCAAGACCAGTTATAGAAATAAAGATGTAGTAGCTACCCATCTCCTTTATTCTATTTTGTATACATCTATATAGGTTAATCATTCCCATTGACTTGTTTTCTCTCCTCATTTATATAAGGTATATTTGTAATTTAGCTAATGGTATTGTACTTATGTTTATTAATTTTGATAATTATACTATAATTATATAAGATGTTGACATTAGGGGAAGCTATGTGTAGGTATTTGTTTATTTTTGCAACTTTTCTGTAAGTCTAACTTGATTTATATATTCATTTTTGAGACAGAGTCACTCTCTCTCCCAGGCTGGCATGCACTGGCGCAATTTCGGCTCATTGCAACCTCTGCCTCCTGGGTTCAAGTGATTATCCTGCCTTAGCCTCCCAAGTAGCTGGGATTACAGGCACCTGCCACCACGCCCAGCTAATTTTTGTATTTTAGGTAGAGATGGGGTTTCACCATGTTGGCAGGCTGGTCTCGAACTTCTGACCTCAGGTGATCTGCCCACCTTGGCCTCCTAACATGCGGGATTACAGGTGTGAGTCACCACACCCAGCCAGTCTAACTTTATTTCAAAATAAACTTCATTTCAAAATAAAAAGTTGAGGCTTGACATGGTAGCTCACACCTAATAATCTTAGCACTTTGGGAGGCTGAGGTGAGAGGACTGCTTGAGGCCAGAAGTTCAAGAACAACCAGGTCAACATAATGAGACTCCATCTTTATTTAAAAAAATATATATATATACACACACACACATGAAATTTAAAAAGCACAATTATGTAAACATAAAGAATATATAACTTAGAAATACATTAAGTGATGAAATTTTAGCTGCAATGTGGCAATAAAAATGATACACTAAAATAATGTTTGCTCCTTCTTTTTTAGATGCAAATGACATTAAATATGTCTTACAAATTATACTAGAGTAATACCAGGAATATTTATTTGTAACATTTTAAAAATACATACATATTTTTAAATAGAGACAGGGTCTCACTGTGTTGCCCAGGCTAGTCTTAAACTCCTGGGCTCAAGCGATCCTACTGCCTCAGCTTCCCAAAGTGCTGGGATTACAGGTGTAAGCCACTGTGCCCAGCCATGGACTTTTTCTTCTATCACGTCTTTACTATTTTCTCCCTAAAATTATCTCATGTCTCTCTCTTTGGAACTATGAGATACTGGAATCCCTGCATTTATTTTACATGTCTCTTAAATTACCCTCCACATTATCTTTGTTCTTTTGGAATAACTCTTTAGCTTACTGTTCCAGTTTTGCTAGTTTGCTCTTCATTGAAGAAGTCCATTCATTGTTTAGTCCACCTTTGAATTTTTAAAAATAGTATTGTATTTATTTTTTGGAGACAAGATCTGGCTCCATGCCTAGGCTGAACTGCAGTGGTGTGATCTCAGCTCACTGCAACCTCTGCCTCCTGGGCCTAAGCCATCCTCCCACCTCAGCCTCCTGAGTAGCTGGGACCACCCGCAGCTAATTTTTGTATTTTTTGTAGAGATGAGGTTTTGCCATGTTTTCCAGGCTGGTCTTGAACTCGTGAGCTCAAGTGATCCACCCACCATAGCCTCCCAAAGTGTTGGGATTACAGGCATAAGCTACCACGCCGGTGTAATTTTTTTAAAATGCTAACAGTCTTTAACTGGTTCTTTTTCATTATTAACAATATTCTCTCCTATTCCTCTGGGGATATTCTATATACAAACTGAATTTTAAATAAACATGTGAGGTGCTTAGAATGCCTGACACCACACCAGGATGCACTAATTATTATTTCAAAGATCCTCCTTTGTTTACTCTGATAACTATTCACTTTTTGTTGTCTGATGTCATGCTTTCATGGTATTCCTTGGTCATTTGGTTGTTCTCTTCTTGATATTTCCTGTTCTCTGTGTATGATGCCATTTCTGTTTATCATAGTTTGCTCTAGTGATTGTGAGGGAAAGATAAAATGTAATCCTGGACAGAGTAAGCCAGTAGCTAATATTCTGAGTGTGAAATGAGGCTTCCTTTCCTGGCTGCAGTGTAGCCACCAGGGTACTGCCTGGCTTATTAGCCCCAAGTTTCCAGAGTCACTGTGCTAGCTAGAGGCAAATACTATTCTGGGGTACCCTTAGCTTTGAAGAATGAAAGAGGGAAGAAGCCAACCCAACCAGAGGTTTCAAATTTCATTTCCCAAAAGTTATCCTTTATAGTTGTTCTAGGACGCTGAGCCATCCCTACCCCTGCCTTCTACTCTTCTACACCATCTATCAATTCACTTTTTTTAAAATTGATCACTTCTGAGCCTGAATTCTTACTCTGCCAATTTGATCCCACCTCCCTTCTTGCAGAGACTTCTCAAAATTCCAAGTCTGCTGGTAATCTTGGGCTCCAATAATCCTCAATAATTCCAGGCTGAGCATGGTAGCTTAGGTCTATAATCCCAGAATTCTAGGAGGTTGAGGCAACAGGATTCCTTGAGGCCAGGAATTTGAGACCAGCTGCCCCAATCTTGAAAAAAATTCAATCTTGAAAAAAAATTGATAATTAGCTGAGCATCGTGATGTCTACCTATATTCCTAGTTACTCAGGGGCTGGAGGTGAGAGGAGGATTACTTGAGGCCAAGAGTTTGAGGTAGCAGTGAGCTACGATGGCATCACTGCACTCCAGCCCGGAGTGAGATCCTGTCTCTTAAAAAAAAGAGGAGGGCTTACAAAACAAAAACAGTGCCTCATCACCTGATAAATTCAGATTCATGGTTCAGACTCAAATACAGCATTTCCCTCTATGAATTTGTCTTTGACTCATACTTCCTTTTCCACATTTTTTTCTCTGAACTTAGGCAGGTCCTTGTATAAATCTTTATTGTTATTTATAAATGTCTCTCCCCACACCTCATTAAACTGTGAATAAATTAACAAATGAAAGACACGCTCTCCACAGATCTATTAGTAATACTAGCATATCCACCAGATTATTTTCCTTAGATAATCTTGCTGAGAGGTAACTTCTACTTTCTGTGATTTTAAAATATGAACTAAAACTTGGAATTTATTATCACAGACCAAGAAGGAAAAAGAATTAACTGTCCCTATCTATTAAGAAAATTGGTTAGGATGAACAATCCTTAGAAAAAGTTAGAATGAAGGTGGCTAATCCATGCCACAAGACAAACATTTTTAATGCTTTAGGAAAATTCATCTCTAGGCAACTTTATGCTAACCATAAACATAAAATAAATAAAAATACATAAAATGTCATGTATTCACTGAGAGAAGAGTAATATATGGAAATACTCTGTGTTTTGTAGTCCAGCAGATGTAACTTGGAATCTCAGGTTTGCTACTCATTAGCTTTGTAGAACTGGATAAGCAACTCGAGAACCCAGATCCTGAGGGAGACGCCTTCTAACATGGCTCACTGTGATTTTTGCCTCCTGGTATATATTTTGCCCTAGTGTAATAACCTCCCCTTGAATACGCGCTGGACCTAGTGACTTGCTTTTAATGAATAGAATATAACAAAAGTGATGGATGTCACCTCTGAAACTAGGTTACAAAGGATTATAACTTTGGTCTCACTGGTGCTTTCTCACTTGCTCACTTTGATGAAGCCAGCTGGCATGTTGTGAGGTGCCCTGTAGAAGTCCATGTGTCAAGGAACTTCCAACAGCCTGCAAGAAACTGAATCCTGCCAATAGGAGTAAGCTTGGAAGTGGATCCTTCCCTAGTGGAGTCTTGAAATGACTGCAGCTCTTGTTACTTCATTGCAGCCAGTGACAGACTCTGAAGCTAAGCTCCACCTGATTCCTGACATAAAGAAACTCTGAGGCAATAAATGTTGATGTTTTAAGACACTACATTTTGGAGCAATTTGTTAGGCAATAGGTAACTAACACATAGCCTTAGTTTCTTCAACTCTAAAATGAGGTTGATAGCTTACCTCACAGAGTTGTTATCATGGTTAAATGAAATACATATATAAAGCATCTGGCATCCAATGTGAATGAAAAGAAAAAAAGCAAAAAAGATAACTATTATTAACTCAATCTACTAAAAATCTCTACAAGGCAATGTTGTGTTATAACATTGTTAGTATTAAAATAATGATTTTTAAATAATGCTATAACATTTTACATAGCGATTTTGCATGTATTATATTATTTGATTCTCAGAGCAGGGCTGTAAAACAAGGAATAAAATATTATTCCTCTTAAAAGAGATGAAGAAACTGAGGATCAAATGACTTGAACAAGGGTCCACAACTAGAAAGTGTCAGAGCTCAGACTCAAATCTAGTCCTTTTCCCACCACTAACATATTGATATTAAACACTCACTTAATGAACTGTTAGGCATCAAGCATTATTCTAGGCCTTGAGAATACAGAGGTGGATAAGAAAGTCAAGGTTCCTGCCCTCACCAATCTTACAATCCCTATTCTACTCTATAAAATTGGAAATAACAACTTAAATTTATCATTAAACATTTCTTATGTTTAGTCTGTTTTTTTGATTTAGTCTGAATTAGCATGTTTGAAAATACTTTATGACTTGGAAATGCTACATTAACTTTGTCCAGATTCCTAAGTTCATTTCAATACCAGTGATGTAATACAAGGCAGAGGTATGGTTTGTATGTTTCATCATTTGACTAGCTAAATACCAAGTAAATGCTCCATACATACACCAAACAATTGTTCATTGATTTTCATGATAGAGTTTGTATCTTGAACTTCAAGCCTTAACAAAGATTTGATAAGTACTATTCATCTCTCATGTTCTTGAATAAAATTTAGTTGGTGTAATTCTGCCTTTTTTCCTAGAGTACAAAATTAAGCAGAAACAGAATAGGTAGAGTTTAGGGGTGCTGCACAGTTTAGGAATTCCTGGAATTACTTGATGCATGCAGGAAAAATGTGAGAATTTCGTAACTGGTAGTCAGTCTATTGTGAAAGTATTATAGTAGGACTCAAAACAGACTAGAGCTCTATATTTGACTGGATACTGAAGCCTGAAAGTAGCTCATTTTCTAAAATAAGTACACAGTATGATTGTCAGAAACGTTTTTTCCCCCCAAAGGCTTTCTGAAAAGGAATGTTGGCTAGCCCTTCAACATAAGTGATGTTAAAAAAAAAAAAAGAAAATGGATGTCGGGTTAGTTCCTGATGATAGCTGTGTGGTCAAATTATGGTGCTTTGATAGGCCATAAATATTTTTAAAAGCTGGGATGGGTATTTGCAAAGTGGAATGCTGTTTAGGTACATGTATTCTACAGCCATCTTCACTCCTGCCTTTCAAAATAGGTGGTTGGTTGAGAAAAAAAAAGTACATAAATATTGCTGAATGAACCTGGGAAAATCTGTCAAGAATTCTGAAAACTTCTGAGACTTTGACAATATACCATTTTTTACTTCTTAAAGTATAAGTGGTGTCTAATCTTTACATTTATACATCTAAGAATAGCAAAAATAAAACTTTGTATTTTAAAAGCCCCAAAGTGCTTCTAGAGTGTTAGACGATTATTTTTCCATAGCTATAAAATGATTGTATAATCTACTCCAGAATTAATTGCCTAACACCTAGGAAGTGTTCTGGAAACAGACATCCAGAGTGATCCTTAAAATATTATTTTAGTAGCAATGAGAAGAACCTTGGAATAAAATCTCATTTGTTATTCCAAGCTTACTCAGTGCTTATTATTCAGATCAGGATTCCCCTGGGCAGGAAGATAGGGGCTAGTTCTTTATACAAAGTCTTGAAATCATATGATCCAAGATGATTCAAGGTGGAGGGGATTTAAAAATTAAAAAAATAATTCCAATAGTAAAATTCCTAAGGTTGAGTCTTTGCTCTTCCACCCACTAGGTATTCTGGTCTCCTTCTCCCAAAATAACAGAAGAGTCGGGAAAGATTTGTGACAGCCAAAAGCACATGGTGGTAGCAAGTCAACTTGAAAAGTTAGTAAATAGCTTAGCAAATATTCATGCCTTCACTCAACTAAAACAAAAACAAAACAAATCAAATTTGGGGTTTTACAGATCATAGCCTTTTGTTTGATCAATGCACTACAGTTCTTTATGACAAAAGGTAACCATCAGGAAATTCTGCATACTCCCAAATTTGGATAGTTGTTCAATTTAACAGTCTCAAGGAGCCTAACATGGTGCTGTGTGAGATGAAAAGAGGTTTCAAGTATGGTGACTGCTCTTAAAATTAAGATACAGAATCTTTCAATTAATATGTGCATTTTTTTTCTAATATGTGTATTTTCTAAAGTGGGGTCCTTAAACTGCTGAATTTCCTCAAAAGTCTTTTGAGAGTCGCAATATCTTCCAAGCTTTGAGCTTTTCAAATGAAAGGGTATGTAGGTGGCTATTACATCTGTATTAATAGGTCTAAGATACTCATTACACTAGTTCTTCCCTCAATTCCCTCATATGTTTGCAATACTCCTTAGAGAAGGTAACCTAACCCTCACCCAGTCCCCATTTGAGAACCAGTGGCTTCCCAACACAGTTGAAATAAAATCCCAATTCCTTATACTGGCCTGTAAGACCCTGAGTCCCCTGCCTCCTTCCTACCTACTGACAATTTCTATGATGCATACCTCGGACATACCTCACTCTTTCCTGCATCAGGGTATTTGTACTTGCTTTCTCTCCCTCTGGAATATTCTTTCTCCAATCTTCATTTGATTGGCTCCTTCTTATCACTGAGGTCTCAGCTCAAATGTCATTTTCTTGGAAAGACCTTCTTAGATCACTTGCAGTTAAGACCCTCCTTCATTTACTCCCCCAAAAATTTCCTTGTAGCATTTATTAGTTTATTGTCTGTCTCTCCCACTAGAATGTAAATTCTTTGAGAGCAAACACATTTTTGTTTCTTGCTGTTGCTACAGATTTAGTCTAAGTTTGACTATTTCTTTCAGCATGACTGAAATTTACATAAAGCCTCTGCCCTCTTCTTTGTGTTGGATTTAACCACAAGCTGGTAGCTAGAGTGGCACTATTCTTACTCTCACATACACAGGACACTTATCTCTTCCTTATGAGTGAGGAAGTATCTTTTTTTTTTAAAGCCCCCATATTATTGCCCTTGCTTTTCACTGGTTTGTATTGAGTCATATACTATTCCTGGACCAATTCTGTGGTCACAGTAACACTATACCTCCAGTAGGCTTATAATCATGTTTCTCAACAATTTTTGTAAGGGCAATTGCATTACACTCACCAGTGTCTTTCAAGGAGTGGGCCATAACCTGAGAATGAATTAGGAAATTAACTCTTGGGTTATAACCATCACTTAAAACATTAACTGGACTGTAAAATTTGAAACTGCATAACATATATGAGGAGTTATTCGTTTTATGAAACTTTGATGTATGTATTCAGACGCACACCTAGATCACAATATAGAATCTGTTTCTACTTGTGGGTTGGTGTCAAAAAAGGTTTGAAAGTTACCATCTTAGACAAAACAGGTTGACTCCCAAAGCTGGAGTAGGGTCAGCTTCTGATTAAGTAGGGAAAGAATGGATATCTGAAGTAAAATTAGGGTACGATTTGGAAGAGGAAAATACATGCCAGGGAGATAGCTGACAATTTCCACTACAGCCTGCTGGACACTTTAGTTACTGGATTCCAATACAGTCATAACCAAACATTTTCATTTCCCCTCCAATGTTTTCTAAATTTCAAAGTATTTATCCATTCCAAAAAATTACTTCATTCTTTCCATCCAACAGGTATCCATGACGGGGCAACTCATATTTTATCGTTTGGTTGGTGGAAAGCATTATAGTAAAGACTCATTGAAAAAGCTTGGCTCCTAAGACAAAAACCATATATTTCAAGTGACTGAGAACATCTTATCACCCTAATCTTTACTTATGTTTAAATTTTGATCTTATATGATCAGAACTTTAGAACTCATTCTATTTATTTACATATTTTGAGACAGGGTCTCAATCACCCAGGCTGGAGTGCAGTGATGCAATCACAGCCTACTTCATTCTCTATCTCTTGGGATCAAGTGACTCTCCTGCCTCATCTCCCAAGTCACTAGAACCACAGGCATGCATCACCACGCCCTTTTTTTTTTTTTTAATAGTAATGCGGTCTCGCCACATTGCCCAGGCTGGTCTTGAATTACTGGCCTCAAGCAATCCTCCCACCTCAGCCTCCTGAATAGCTAGGACTACAGGTGCAAGCCACCATGCTCAGCTATCAGGTTTTTTTGTTTGTTTTTTGTAGAGACAGGGTCTTGCTATTTTGTCCAGGCTGGTCTTGAATTTCTGGACTCCAGAAATCCTCCTTTGGCCTGTCAAAGTGTTGGGATGACAGGTGTGAGCAACCACGCCAAGCGGAAAGAGATTCTAGTTCAGCACCTTTCACTTAAGAAACTAAGGCCTAGGAGGGAAATGAACTTATCTAAGGTAGTTAATTAGTTGCAGAACACAATCTCTTAACATCCACTTAAGAATTCTTTCCATTGTACTAATTAACAGTATAGTTATGTCAACTTTTAAAAATAAAGGTAAACAAACATATAAGTTCCAGAGGCAACTAGGTTTACATAGCTGACAGATTCTTTCAAGAACTGTAGGTGACTTACATTTTGGGCAGCAAAACTGCATTTTTAAGGAAAGGGAATTTATTAAAGAAATGTTGCTGGCTGAGCATGGTGGCTCATGCCTTGTAATCCCAACACTTTGAAAGGCTGAGGCAGAACTGCTTCAGGCTGAGTTCCAGGCTAGTCTAGGTGACATAGCAAGACCCAGTCTCTGCAAAAATACTAATAATAAAAGCTGGGCATGTTGGTGCATACCTGCAGTTCTAGCTGCTCAGGAGGCTGAGGTGGGAGGATTCCTTGAGCCCAGGAGTGAGGTTACAGTGAGCTATGATGGTGCCACTGCACTGCAGCCTGGATGACAGAGACCATGTCTCTAAAAAAAGAAATGCTGCTTTTGAAGTGTTTGAAAGGCAAAGACTAGTTACTGCCTTATATGCTTAAGTGAGTTTAATGCAACTGGTATGCATTACCACACAGCTAATTTTTGTAGTTTTTGTAGACAGGTCTTTGCCCAGGTTTGTCTTGAATCTGTGAGCTCAAGTGATTTGCCTGTGTTGGCTTCCCAAAATGCTGGGATTACAGGCGTGAGCCACTGCACTGGACCAGTTAATTTTTGTAATGTTACTAATAGTAGGAATTGTCTTTTACCTTAACACTTCACTTTTTAAGCTAGGAAACTCAATTCGCTTTTCACTTTTTATATTATTAGAAATTTACCAAGTTTTATGAAGGACTCATCACAGCTACAAAGAGCTTATGATTGGTGTCTTTTTGTATGTGGGGTGGTAGGGCAAGACTAATCTATGAAATAATCCTGATTAAGAAATCAAGGCAATTTCAATTACTGTAAATATAGGGATTAAAAGTGGGAAAGTCCTTTTGGGTTGGACACATGAGGGGGAATTTTACTGTTTCATGCATCAGTTGGAAGAGTAACTGTCATTTGAGGGTGCCATGAAAATATAATTTATTCCTCAAATATCTCTTCCATTTATTAAATGGAATGCTATTAATCTCTTCCTCTAAGAGTTATTCTATTGGGAGAAAGGGTTTGTCAGAGGTTTCCCTCTAGCTCCAGAGAGTGCTTCATTATTAGTCTCACGGGTATTACAGTGGCAGAAGGGTAACCAAAGGGCTTTGGAAACATAGAAGAAAGGGAGGCTGGCAGTGCTTCTTACTTGGTTTCCTTTGGTTTTATTTACAGAATAAAAAGCCAATTCTGAAGGGTAGGTAGGGTTTAAATATAAAGGAAAAGAATCTTCTCTTTGGGATTCAGTCATGGTAATTACATTTAGGTAATCTAGAACTAGTTGCTATCGGGAACTCGACTTGTCTATTGTCCACCAGAACCATCTTCAGGTGCTAAAAGTCCATTCGCACTTTAGGCATCAAGAACCAAGATGGGTAGGGTCAGCCTTAAAAAGGTCTAGTAGCAGATAACAGGGTCCCACATAACAGACTTGGATTTAAATGCAGTAATCGAGACTCTCCAAGGAGCTTAGGGGAAAAGGACTAGAAGACAAGAATGGTTTATATTTCAAGAGGCTGACATCTTGGACAGATAATCTCATCAAGGGCTTGGACTCAGCAATCACAGGAGTCTAGTTGCCAGGCTTGAGGTACACGCTGGACACAGATATTAAGGCACTGCACATCCTTCTCAAACTAGGGTATAATTCTGGGACTAGTAAATAAAAGCATTGTTTTTACAATAAATTATGATACATCCTTTGGAGAATTAGTAGTTGATAGCAATTTACTCTATATTTTACATGAAAATAAAGTCATATTTTAAAGTAGACTGCCAATTTTGGGTGAACTTAGAAGTAAACAGACTTCCAAGAAATGTCCAGATTCTAATAGGGAGTTTCAGGCTGTACTTCCAAGTCACTATGTGATAGTCTTAGAAAAGTTTGGAAGCCAATGGTGGGAAAAAGAACTGTCTTTGAGAAGGACATATTTTAAACTAAATTCTGTTACTTACATATGACCTAGGGCAAGTCCAGAAATGACTGAATCCCATAAGATTATTGTAAAGATTATAGATAACATACAGAGCATCTATTAAAGGGCCTGACAGGCTGGGTGAAGTGGCTCATGCCTATAATCCCAGCACTCTGGGAGGCCTAGGCAGGCGGATCACCTGAGGTCAGGAGTTCAAGATCAGCCTGGCCAACAAGGTGAAACCCTGTCTCTACTAAAAATACAAAAATTAGCCGGGCATGGTGCCATCTGGCTGTAATCTCAGCTACTCAGGAGGCTGAGGCAGGAGAATCACTTGAACCCGGGGGCAGGGGCGGAGGTTGCAGTGAGCCGAGATTGCACTACTTCACTCCAGCCTGGGTGAAAGAGCAAAACTCCATCTCAAAAAAATAAATTAGCCAGGGGTGGTGGTGCACACTTGTAATCCCAGCTACATGGGAGGCTGAGGCATGAGAATTGCTTGAACCCGGGAAGCAGAGGTTGCAGTTAGCTGAGATCGTGCCACTGCACTCCAGACTGGGCAACAGAGAGAGACTCTGACTCAAAAAAATAAAATAAAGTTCCTTACAGATAAATAAGTGCTTAATAAAGTGATGAGGGGAAAAAACCTGGGCTAGAAGTGTGTAATCTTGTTGTCTTGGATTAGGAAAGGTCCCATGGCCTGATAAACTGTTGAGTCTCCGGAGAATAAAAATTCAGATTAGAAAGGTGAAGTATAGATTCAAGTTTAACTGGAACATGGTTAGATAGAGCAGAGAACTAATATATGCTATACAGCTGTTCCTGGTCATTTACTATTAGGAGTTTTATATTTATACATTCACATTTAATCTTCATAACCCTTCAAAGGAGGTATAATTGTAATTTTATAGATGAAACAACTGAGGTTCAAGAGGTTCAGATTACTGTACGTTACAAAGTTAAGTAGGTACTTGGACCTAGTCATTTTACCACACTCTGCCTTAACTGTGTTGGGGGGGTGGTACCCCTACTCCCTAAAATGGAAGATAAGTTCCAATAAGTGAGATTAAATAATGGTTATCTACAGTAGCTCTTGACGACAGAAGTAACATGAATATTTCACACTGAGTTGGTGAACTATGTTGCATGATGGACATAGGAAGAGTAGCCCAGAGACAGGAGATCCAGTCAGGAATTTTTTATAGTATTAGAACTGATTTCAAATCTAAGCATCTCTAAAGTCTCATTAATTTATACTGTATATGGAATTTACAATAATCTATATAGGAAATGAGAAAGAAACAAAGTATCTGAAAATACTCTTCATACTTTCTCCTCTTTCCCTTAATAGTTCAGCCTGAATCACAAAACTATGACATTCCTCAATGACTTCTGCATCATGGCCACACTGAATTCTAGATAATCGAACAAGTTAGCCAAAAACCTCAAAAGGGAAGCATTGTGTACACCTGCTACCATACCAATCAATGAACGTAGGAAACCCCCATTCCATTTTTTGTTGGTTCACTTTCACTAGCATTTTTTCCCTTTATTGAGCATTTAATTTAGTAAAGCCTTTTTCCAGATAATGTAGATAGAGAAGGATAAGACTCGGTAAGACTCTCTATGAACTCAATCTTAAAATATTGGGAACCATGAGACCATCGAGGAGTTCACAGTTGAGACACAAACATTAAATACAAGTATGAAACAGAATCAAAATAGGAAGATACAGAGAATGAAAGTACCTACAAGTCAAAGTGTTGAAGCAAATAGGAGCCTATCAGAAAGATGGGGACAGAATTGTTTTTTCAGACTGAAAACCATAAAACAGTGTGATATGTTTACAGAATGGCAAGAAGTTCCACAGGATTGGAGAGCTGTAGGGTAGACAGGGAAAGATTGGTAGGGATCAGATCTTGCAGAGACATGTTATGGGATTGGGACTCTATCTTGTGGATCATTATTTCCGAGTTATGATCATGGAAACCTTTACAATTTACAGCGTAAAGAAGAAATACCAACAGTAACACAATACGTTTAAATTTTTGATTCTCTAGCTTTCTTAATATCTAAATAGTATAAAAAATTGAATTATTTTATTTAAAACCCCCAAATACCACAGATGAAGTAAATCATCTTTTATTTTTATCTTACATTTGGTTATCATGATACATGCAAACCCCTCCAACTTTAATGAGAACAGTGTTTTTGTGTCTTTTTATCACATATCCGCTTAATATTAGGAGTAATGTTGCTAAGTCGGATTCGCATATGAGGTGCAGCATCAAGTCTTTTCCTATATTTTGTTTTTGTTGCAGCATAATATGAAAACCCTGTTTCACACAGGTGCATTGTAGCAAAAGGAAGAAGTATACGCACTGCACGTCTTGCAATGCATGGGTATTCCTGAATTAGGCTACTCCAAAAATCATTTAGTGAAAGTTCACTGAAATTTTGTTTCACTTGAGAATCAGATGTTAAATCAATCAGGCTCTCATAGTCCCGTGCTACTAATGAGGCTGGTTTAACAGTAACTGTAAATGGATTTCTAACCCAAGCATTATTGTCATTTGTTACAGTAAAGTATTTTAACAGAGTAGAGCGCAAACCCCTAAGGTGCTGCACAATGGCACTGCAAATATCTTTATCAACTGTAGAATTATTTTCAGTCAAAAAGTCGCTTAGTGTAGGAAAACAATCAAAGTTCTCTTCTTCTACAGACGAGGCCCAAAATTCCAATTTTCTTAACAATGATGACATTTTATCAAATACTGTAAAAACCGTCACATTTTTTCCTTGCATTGACAAATTAACTTCATTTAATTTAGTAAAAATATCTGCAAGATATGCAAGTCTTAGCAGCCAAGATGAATTTGTTAAACAATCAGAGAGTCGAAAAGCAGAATCCATGAAAACCAAAAGTTCACGACGAAGTTCAAATAGTCTTACAAGAACTTTACCTCGAGAAAGCCACCTTATCTCTGTATTTAGAAGAAGTGCTGTGTGCTGCGCACCCATTTCCTCACATAAAATTTTCAGTAGTCTGGATTGATGTGGTCGAGCTTTAATATAATTGATGATTTGTACTGCCTGGTCTAGCACGTTTTTTAGAGATGCAGGCATTATTTTAACTGCTAGTGCATGTCTATATAATAGGCAGTGACTACTGGTGCTTTCAGGAGCCACATATTTTATTAAGGTGACAGCCTCAGCAATTTTCCCATCCACTGCCCTAGAAGCATCACTACAAACATCAACACATTTTTCCCATTCAATTTCATGTTTCTGCATAAAATTGTTAATACAGTTGAATATTTCTTCACCTGTAGCATTACTTTGCAAAGATTCACACAGGAGTAGGTCTTCCTCAATGGACTTATTAAACCTATAACGAACAAACACAAGCAGCACAGCAAGTCCTGAAACATCAGCTGATTCATCCAGTTGCAGTGAAAACCCATCACAAATTTTCAGTCTACAAACAAGCTCTTCTTCAATGTCAGCAGCTAGATCCTTAATTCGACGTGCAACAGTACTGTTTGATAGCTGTACTGCATCTATTTTTTTACTATATTGCTCATCAAACATCCGCATCACTACATCTTTTGCACAAGGTTTGATAAGCAATTCCCCAATAGTATGAGCCTCTCCACTCAGCGCTATATGGTAACTTACATTGTATGACGCTTCTGTAGCACTTTCATTATCTGTATTCACAATTTTAGGCATTGGGGGTTTATTATTTTCAGGGGAATCAAGATGTTGCTTGAAAAAACTTATGTCTTTGTCTTTATATGCAGCATGTTTAGTTTCCAAATGTCTTCGAAGCTTACTAGGGGCTAAAGAGCTATTTGATAGAATTTTCTTACATAATACACACTGAGCATGAGGTGCATCTCTATTTCCGAAGTACGTAAATCCAAAAGACAAATAACTTTCATCATATTTTCTTCTTTTTGGTTTTTTACTAAATGTTATTTTGTTGGAATTGGATATAAATTTGACCCTGGAAAGCTCACCTTCTGATGTTTTAGAAACTGAAGGTTGCAACTGTTTATCTTCACTTTGTAATATTCCGACCTTCTGATCATTTGATTCAGACACAATCTGATAACAGAAAGATTCCACTTCTTGTTTAAGACTTCCTTGTTTCAGCAACAGATCCATGGGCAATGAGTTTGTGGTACAAAACATAGTTAATTTAGAACAGACATTGAGTATCACAAATGTGTTCAAATTATAAGACAGGATACAAACAAGACGAGCAATCGTCAAAGAGATGATACACAGCAACACATCAGTTAATTTGTTAATGCTGCCTATGCATCAATGCGCAGATGGAACATCATACGTTCATGTATCAGGTGATCTCTCATGCGACTTCCTGGTGCTCTCAGGTATGGTACACCTTTTCTTAAAGGTAGATTATCACATAAAAATAAAAGCTATAGAAATGAGTTTAGTAGTCTTAATCTCATATTTAAAGAAACATATTAACATCAACCATAAAGAAAAACTATTAGCATCAATCTTTTTCTCAAAACATTTATTAACTTAGAGAATATTAATATTCTATAAAACATAATTTGGGAATAATTGAGCCAAGAAACTATTAAGAGTTGTTACACATATTTTTAAGAAAGGGATCTTGAAGAATATGTCCCATGGTGGGGGTTGGCAGGGTTTTTTTGTAAAGGGCCATATAGTCTCTTATGCAACTACTCAACTTTGTAGTTGTAACACGACAGCAGCCATAGACAATACATAAAAGAATGGGCACAGGTGTGTTCCAATAAAACTTTAGGTACAAAACCAGACAGCATGGGCCATAGTTATCAGCCCTGTCTCATGGTACATAGTATTGTGAAATCTCTTTTAGCTTTCGATGCCTACTGCCATTAGATGTATTAGTTGTTGATACTATTATATATCTGAAGTCCCTTCAGGGTTATCAACAATTCTGAAGAAGTGAAATAAAAATACACACAGTTCCAAGTTTTGCAAGACACACAATTCAACTGTATCCTAAATACTATGTGTTAACAATGCAGAATAAATTGTAGATCAAAAGTTAGGCACTGTTTCTCTGTACTTAAATTATATAAATGTTTATATTATCCAAATTAAGACTCAATGAAAGTAATATATTTTTATGGATTACTCTGCGTTCTATTTAGACAACAGGTGAAAACTTAACCAGGACCTAAAGAAAATATAAACTCTCATTTAATAGGTTTATTCCTCAGATAATAAAACAAATCATAATTAAAAGGATAATGCAATCTAAGGATTGCTGAAGAATACTATTAGCTCTATAAATTAAGGCATACAAATCATGTCTGCCCAAATATAGCTACTTTAGGTTTAAACTTTATAACCTGGCTATAGATATAGGGTAAGTGTTGTATTCTCATGTTAGATCCTGAATAAAAAATGGTTCTCCTATTAAGGGGTAGAGCGTAAGATACCTGAAATAAGGCGTTCTCCTTTCTGTAATCCCTCTCTCCACCTTGGCAGCTTGAAATGCACTCTTCAAAATAATAAAAATAAGGGATGGGGTGGGAAGGGGAGTAACCAAAAGCCTAGAATGAGAAAAATCAAAATTAGACATGATAACAAGCAGAACTATAAGCCTGTAAGATGACCATTCTTTCTGGATCTAAGCAGTGCAAATGATTCTTTACTGCAATGCAGATCTTAAACTGAAACAGAAGACGTCTCGCATAGTAAAAATTCTAACATTTTCATCCTGTTCAATATTCTGGCAATTTAGCTGCTTTGAGATATTCCCCCATCCACTCACTTCATAAAATATGTTAAATAAACAACAACACACTCTCAAGAACTTTAAACCTAATTTTTAAAAGTACAGACTCATCTTAATGTCTCTAAAACTAGGCCTTGAATCTAAAATGGAATTATACATAGAACTATTACATGAAATAGTCCTTTCACTACAATCACTTTCAGCCCCCCAATAACCAATCTTCTCAGGGAAACAATGTTTAATGAGTGATCACTGTTTATTATATGCCAATAACTGTGCTAAATTCCTCATATAGATGACCTAATCTATGAAGAGACAAGGACTATTAATAACCCCACTTTAGAGATAAACAGACACAGAGACATTAACACATCTCGATAAGTTAACACCTCTTCCAAGTGAAAAGCCAACTACAGAGCCCAAAAAGTTTGACTGCATAGCCCATGTGTCTAGCCACTACTTGTGTGTTCCTCAATAGTTTTAATACGCCAACTACTAAAAAATCTGGTTACTAGGAGTTAGGCTACACAGAGAAATAGATGAACAATGGGTTACAACTGCCAGAAAGTCGAGGGTCTCATACTGCCAACAGCAGAAAGCCCCACTTCTTATTGGGAGCAAAAAAGCAGATTCTCTTTCCATAGTCTCCATTTGGATTTTGCATCGGAGAACTTTGTGGAGATGCTGGTTCACCTAAGAAGATTAGAATCCCTCTCCCTCGTCGCTAGAGAAGGACACAGAAGAGTAGGAAGCTTTTGTTTTCAGAAAGGAGGTTCTCACTCCTCCTCTTCAAAGGTGATTCCCCAGAATTTCTGGAGGACAAAGAATCTGGACTCCCTTGAGAGTAAAGTTCCCATTCCACTCCCTGGGGAGCGGAGAAAACCTTCATCTTTGGTCTCCTTCCGGGTAAACTGACAGGTATCACAATCCTTCCCCCCCACCCCTCGGGCGGTTCCGGCTGGTAACAATACCCTCAGGGTCAGGAGGGCAGGGTCTGAGAGCAGGGTCAGCCAGAAAGGTGGATACTTCAACACCTAAATGCTTTTCTAAATGGTCACCTGAATGTGCAGCCAGGGCCAACTATCCCTCAGCGCCTCCCTGTCACAGGTGCGCGCTGCCCGCAGATCTCCACGACTGAGAGGCTCGCTACCAGTCGCAGCCCACCCTTGCCTCAGGATTCCTCTCGCGTCCCCGGGCGGCCGCCTCCACTAACGACCACATGAAAACGTCTCAGCACCCAATACCATCTCTCTACTTCAAGTCCATCAGCGATGGAGAGAGCGGTCTTCGCAGCGGCTGGGCTGCACAGCAGCGCCGCGGTCCCCTGCTGAGCCCGAGACCGCCATTTTAGACAGCTCCGGGAAGCGGCCATTTCAGAGCGCACCGCTTAGCCGCGGCGGCGGCTATGCTCCTCACCTTCACCGAGGCCTGAACTGGGTCAAGAGCCAGTCGTCGCGGACTGGAGGGGGAGAGGAGAAGGAAAGGGGAATGAAAAACGAAACAGAGGAAAGAAGGATTCGGGGACAGGGTGATGCTCTCAGCTCAGGGATATCGCCTGGGCCACCTCCATAGAGATCCGATTCGCGGCTGGCGCGGTCGCTGGTCTGAAGATAAATTTAGCACTCTAGAGCACCCGAACCCTACAGTCTTTACGAGCGACTTCACCACCGCCCAATCAGCGCCAGATTTGTGCCCCATCACCAATCCGCGCTGAGCAGCGAGGCGGGACCACAGGAAAGGACCAAGCTCGGTTGAGGCGCGGCCTGGCCTAAGCCACAGCCGCAGCCGCAGCCGCAGCCGCAGCCGCAGCCGCAGCCGCAGCCGCAGCGGTGATTCCTTGGTGATAGCGGAGCGACTGTGTATGAAGCAATTGTTCTCAAACTTAACTAGCCCGTCGGCCCGGGCGCTTGTTGAGAGGGCAGATTCCTGGGTGCTGCCAGATACTGTTGGTGATCTTGTAGGGCTGGAGTGGAACCCATGAACGTGCGTTTTCATCATTTCTGGCGCTTTGCACGGACAGGGGTGATTCACGTGCATTCGTAGTGGCCCCAAAGGAGCACGCAGAGCCTCGGCTGCTGTGCAATCGCCACCTCTTTTGTTCCCGGAGGCTGCACCCCAGGCCTGGTTTACACAGCCGCCGCCTCCTTTCCTTGGTTTTCCACTGAGTTCTGGGAAGAAAACTCGCCCTTTCCTTCGCGGTCCCACACCCGACGACAGAATTTCTGGGGGCCTGGTCGGCCTGGCTGTGCGGAGGGCTGAGTCCGACCAGCGGGCACTAATCCGGCACAAACCCCACCGGACCTCTTGGGTGGCCCGGGGTGGGCTGGGGAGCCGCGGTACAGAACTGGGTAGGGAAAGGGGGCCCGCAGCGTCCACTGGAAAGCTGAAAGTCCGCTTGATGTCTTTGCATCTCACAGTGGCGCCCTTCCCCCAGGAACGTCCGTCCGCCTGCACAGAAGATTGCCTGCAGGGAAGGTCCAGCCCGCCCCGGAATACTCTTTTTTTTTTGGGGCTGCAGCTTTCTGGTATTTTAAACCACGATTCTGTGCCCTTCCCTGTTTTCAAAAACACCACGGCCAAAGGCTGCGGGTTGTGTGCTTTCATTTTGGTTCTGTGGTGGAGACCTGGAGTCTGTTTTTCCAAACAGGCACCTTGAAATAGATAAGCTTCTTAAGGGGGAAAGTATGAGTAGGCCCCATTATTTGCAATATTTTCGCCTTTCCAGACTCTGTAGAAATGACTAAATGAAGATTGGATCGTATTTTCAGGCACTGCACCAATGACAGAAAATTCCCAACTTGGGGTCAAAAGCAAGGGGAGCTTTCCTTTTTCTTAAATACTCTTCTGATCAAGTATCTAAGGTGTTGAAAGAAGCCTAATCCTTAATAACACGATTTACAGGACTGCACAATTTCCTAGGACTGACATTTAGTTCCAAATGTTTTGAAGTCATTTACAACATCATCTCACCCTGTAGTAAGTTGTCCATATGTACTCATTATTATTTTTAACTTATTCATATTAAATCATTTTCATTTAAACTTTAACCATAAATGCATAAATCTTTTTTGGGAAGGGGGCACAGTCTTACTTGAAGAGCAAAGACTTTTATTTTGTAATTGCAAGAGTTGTCTCGCTTCAGAATAATATTGAAATAATCTCATATTTTCATGTTTCATATATTAGAAAAACCTTTTATGTATGTGCTCCCAAACCGGTCTTTACACATCTAGTTTACATCTTCATAAAGAAAGAAAGCCCAAAACATTAAACTGATAGGCAGAATAGTGTTTAAATAAGTTCATCTAAAGTTTAGGACTTAGGTCCTGATATGATTTGGCTCTGTGTCCCTACCCAAATCTTTTCTCGAATTTTAATCCCCACTTATGGAAGGATTAAAGTGATTGGATTATGAGAATGATTTCTCCCATGCTGTTGATAGTGAGTGAATTCTCACAAGATCCAATGGTTTTATTAATGGTAGTTTTTCCTGCGTTCTCACATGCTCTCTCTCACCTGCCGCCATATAAGACCTGCCATGTAAGACCTGCCTGCTTCCCCTTCCTCCATGATTGGAAAATTTCTTGAGGCCGCCCCAGCCATGGGCAACTGAGTTAATTAAACCTCTTTCCTTTATAAATTACCTAATCTTGGGAATTTTTTTATAGCAGTGTGAGAATGGATTAATACAGGGCCCCAAATCTGAAGTGTCTGATAATTAAGGTTCATGAAACAACTTTTTTTTGTAATCGTTTTGTCAAATTATTATAGAATGTTGATGAGACAGATAAGAAAAAATAGACAGTGTAGAACTCAGACCAATAATACATGCAACCTGGAGTGCAGTGGCACGATCTCAGCTCCATGCAACCTCAACCTCCCGTGCTTAAATGATCCTTCCACCTCAGCTTCCTGAGTAGCTGGGACTACAGGTACATGCCACCATGTCTGGCTAATTTTTGTATTTTTTTCCTAAGGATGGGTTTTCACCATGTTACCCAGGCTGATCTCGAATTCTTAGGGTCAAACAATCCACCTGCCTTGGCCTCCCAAAGTGTTGGGATTACAGGTATGAGCCACCAGTTCTGGCCTATGCACTTTTAAATGTATTAAGTATTTACTGTTCACAACAACTTTATCAGATGATTAACATCTTCCAGATAAGGAAATTAAGCACAAAGAGGTCAATAACTTGCCCCAGTTCTAAGAACTAATTCGTGGCAGAACCTGGATTAGGTGTGGTGCTGGTTGTGGGAACTACAAACCGTGTTTATGTGCATACTTGATTTATATTAGGCAGAAAACTACTGTGAATAAGATTACAGTAGTATATTAGGTAAGGAAGTTGAGCCTCACCATTAAAAAGGACTCAATACCTCTCTCAGTTCTTGGGAAAAAAAAAAAAAAAAAAAAGACTCAGTTTGTTAACCTGTGGCTCAAGTCACATAATGGCTGGAAGTAGTAACAAGAATTGTGACTGATACCCCAAATTTGCAGCCTCAGTTGCTGTAGGACATCTGAGATGACAATTCCATTCATGTTGGTGTTATGAGTTAATTTGTGTTGCACTAGGTTTTCCAGAAGCAGATGATCAGAGAGAAAACTATGGAGCCAGTATTGTAGGTCAGAGTGTATCACCCCATTACTTTTACATACTGCTCCCTTCCTCCCTCAATTACTTGACATGGGCTGCCCTGGGAAGGGCATGACTGCAGCTGAGGCACACCCTGAAAGAGCCGACAACAGGAGGCCATCTGCTGATCATACTACCTGCTCCTTGCTTGAAAGAATATCTGAGTGGCGCATCTTCATGTTGGCCACTATTTGGAGCCTTTAATATAAAGATGGCAAATTAATATAGTTTCATTATTTTTGTGAAAGTTCTTATTATTGGGGGGCTTTGTCAGCCTTCAAGATGTATGAAACATTTAAGGGAATTTCATGACCACCTGTATGATTGGTTTATTGGTATTAGATTTGCAAGAGTTAGGTGTTTATAAAAATTTCACTGGCTAGATGTTAGATATATTACATTTGTAATTGTAGTTTAAAATGTCTAAGAAAATGAGATTAGTTGATTATGCAAATGATGTTAAATATTTAAAGAATATTTAGTCTGTTAACACTTGTGAATTAATTAAACCATAGCAGAGCATATGTGAAAGTGATTGTCCATGTTTTTATGCAAAAATTATGAGATTTATAAATAGACTAATAATATATATTGAGCTTGAAGGCTTGTGAAATACAATTTTACAGTTTCGATATATTTTGCCTATGAATAAAAAAACTAATGTCAATTATTAATTTTTTCTTTTTTTTTGATACAGGGTTTCACTTTGTCATCCAGGCTGGAGTACAGTGGTCCATCATGGCTCACTGCAGCCTTGACCTCCTGAGCTCAAGCAATCCTCCACCTCAGCCCCACCAAGTAGCTGGGACTACGGGCACCAGGCATATACTATACAGGCATATACTACACCATGCCTGGCTAATTTTTTTTTTGTATTTTCTGTAAAGATGGGATTTATCCATGTTACCCAGGTCTGTCTCGATCTTCTGAGCTCAGGCAATCCTCCTGCTTCAGCCTCCCAAAGTGCTGAGCCACCATGCCCAGCCATGTCTGACTCTATTGCTTGAGAGGCCCTATCTACATGACAGTGTGATGGCCTCTGACATCCCAAAACTTATGGAGAAAGCATGTTCCCCCAACTTTATTGGAAGAAAGGTTTCATTCATTTTGGCTTATGTCTGTGAAGTAAATACACTGGCCAGTCAAGGAATGCTCTGAATGGCCAGCTTGGGACACATATTTCTTTCAGTTTTGAGGATATGAGTTTGCTATGCAACAGGAATTTGGAGTGGGTGAGTGACCAGTGCCTAAAAAAAAGGGATTGTGGGCAGATGGAAAAGTGGGAGATACCTATTAAATTTCCTTTTCTTGTCTGTCATATCTGATCAGCTACCAAGTAGTCCTTGGGCAGGCACAGTGGCTCATGCCTGTAATCCCAGCACTTTGGGAGGCCAAGGCAGGAGGATTGCCTGATCCCAGGAGTTTGAGACCAGAATGGGCAACTTGGTGAGACCCCATCTTTATAAAAATAAAAATAATATAAAATAATAATAAAAGAATATATAATAAAAAAAATAATAATAAACATATGATAATAAGAAAAAAGTCCTCAGTTGTTCTAATCTCTTAGACCAACTTTCCTCTCCAGTTCCTCTGCCATCAATCTAGATTTACTATCAATTTCCTTAACCAGTCTCCTAGCTACCAGCCAATCTCTATCAAATTTATCCTGTACACAGAAAAGCAATTTACCTAAAATACAGACATTAAAGTCTTTTTTTTTTTTTTTTTTGAGATGGGGTTTCACTGTTACTCAGGCTGGAGTGCAGTGGTACCATCATGGCTCACTGCAGCTCAACCTCCTGGGCTCAGGTGATTCTCCCACCTCAGCCTCCTAAGCAGCTAGGACTATAGATGCACACCACCATACGAGGCTAATTTTTGTATATTTTGTGGAGATGAGGTCTCATGATGTTGCCTAGGCTAGTCTTGAACTCCTGGGCTCAAGTGATCCTCCTGTCTCTGCCTCTCAAAGTGTTAGGATTACAGGTATGAGCTACTGTGCCCAGCCTAGAGTCATTTTCTTACTCAAAGTCAATCCCATTATTGGGGTGATCAACTCTTTAGGCATTTAAGATTCTCAGTAAACTGGTTTTGCTTTTCTTTTTATAGAGACAGGGTCTTGCTATGCTGCCTAGGCTGGTCTTAAACTCCTGGGCTCAAGCAATCTGCCCATCTTCTTCACCTCCCAAAGTGCTGGAATTACAGGCATGAGCCACCACACTGGCCCAAAACTCGTTTTGCTTTTAAAATTTGTTTTCAGTGTTACACAGTGACAGTGCTGTGTGGGAAGTAAGGCAAGTATGGACAGGAATGTCTGGAGCTCCCTCTCTTCAGCTAGTGGTCTTGTGATGTGTAGTTTACTTGTTCTGGCTTAAAGGCCCAAGTTTGGGATATTCTTTTTGTTATTTTGTTTTAATTTTAATTTTTATCCAAGCAATATGAGCACAGAGTTTAAAAATTCAAGTAGAACTAAAAGTATTATATACAATAACAACAACAAAAAGTTCTTGGCTCCTTCTTCAGATGCAACCCCTTGTAACATTTTATGCCATTCAGGAGTTCAAGACCAGCCTGGGAAACATAGCAAGACCCTGTCTCAAACAACAACAAAAACAAACAACAAACAACAACAAAAATCCAGTAACTGTTAAGTTTGTGAAAGTTGTCAGAATCAAGAGAGTCACTAGTGTGGGGGGAAAAAACCAGACAAGTAGAACCCAGGAAGGCCATTAAGAGAGGATTCTCATGCACAGATGCCTGCTAACAAAAACTGTAACAAAACGCTTTGCAAAATCCACGACCTTGCTCAAAGGCTGTCAAAATCTTACACAAAAAATACTTCTTCAAGGACATCTGCCCAGCAACTCCCTGTGCAATCTTGGACTGGTATTACCTTTGTTATTGATCTTTGTAGCCAAATTATCTCAAAATAATTACTATAATCCTCCACATTTTTTTCTTTAAAAACCTTTGTCTTCCTTGACCTCCCTGAATGCACACATAATTTACTATGGCACACATATTCCCACTGCAATGCTTTATTCCCAAATAAACATCATTTTCTTCTAGAGAGCCTACCTCTGTTTGTTATTTAGGTTGAAAGATTAATACTATTGTTTTTAGTTTCCACTTCCCTGAAGCAGGAAAAAATTTATATTTCTCTACTTGTGTAAGAGTTTGCCTATGAAAATGTTAACTGATTATTCCAGTGATATTTCAGTGCCCCTTACAAATAAATGATTTGGGCAATTCCCCAACTGCCCACCTTTTAATCTAGATCTGGTTGTGGTTAAAAAAGAGCAGGAATATACAAAAATTAGTTGGGCATGATGATGCAAGCCTGTAATCCCAGCTACTCTGGAAGCTGAGGCAGGAGAATTGTTTGAACCCAGGAGGTGGAGTTTGCAGTGAGCTGAGATCACGTGATTGCACTCCTGCCTAGGTAACAGAGCAAGACTGTTTCAAAAAAAAAAAAAAAAATATATATATACATATATATAAAATTTTAAAAAAATGCTGGGTGCATTGGCTCACACCTATAATCCCAGCACTTTGGGAGGCCAAGGCAGGCAGATCACCTGAGGTCAGGAGTTTGACGGCAGCCTGGCCAATATAGTGAAACCCTATCTCTACCTAATAATACAAAAATTAGCTGGGTGTGGTGGTGCACATCTGTAGTCCCAGCTACTCGGGAGGCTGAGGAAGGAGAATTGCTTGAAGCCAGGAGGCGGAGGTTGCAGTGAGCTGAGATCATACCACTGCACTCCAGCCTGGGCGACAGAATGAGACCCTGCCTCAAAAAAACATAACAAAACAAAAGGCAGGATTGGTATATACAGCAGGTACAGCAGAAGGTGAAGGAGGGCAGTTCACTCAGAAAAGAACTGTGGCAGATATTGCAACATCTCTAGTGTCATTCTCTTTACTTTATAAAAGGCTAATCACTTTGTTACTTTAAATAATGACACATCTAACAAATAAATGTCATACTCCTTTTATAGACTAGTTGAAACTATTGGTCTAGAAAAAAGCAAATTATTGGGCCCCAAATTGAGAGAATTGAATATTATAAATTAGATGTTTTCTCATATTTTTGGGGAGAAGGACAGGAGGTTTACTTGTATTGAGAACTTAAGTTTCAAACAGTAATAATTTAGTTAAAACATTTTTTCTGGAGACAGGGTCTCACTCTGTCACCCAGGCTGCAGAGTAGAGGCGTCCTATTGGCTCACTGCCACCTCTGCCTCCTGGGCTCCAGTGATTCTCCCACCTCAGCCTCCTGAGTAGCTGGGACTACAGGTGCCTGCCATCACTGCTGGCTAATTTTTTGTGTTTTTGGTAAAGATGGGGTTTCACCATGTCACCAAGGCTGGTATGAAACTCTTGAGCTCAAGTGATCTGCCCACCTTGGTCTCCCAAAGTGCTGATATTACAAGTATGAGCCACTTCACCTGGCCCATTAATAATCATTTATCTGGAACTTTACAGAGTACCTTCACAATCTCTCTCCATTTGGAACTTGAGACAACTTCTTTAATTAAGCACGGAGGTATTCTCATCCCAGTTTACAAGGAATGAGGAATCTGAGGTTTAGAGAAGTAGATGGAGTTATGCAAAATTATATGCAGCATGCAGATTTGGAATAGGCAGTGCTTGGGTCAGTTTTCCTGATTCAGATCGGTGTCTTTCATACTTCCTTTTCTTAAGAAAGTTTCCGGGCTGGGCACGGTGGCTCAAGCCTATAATCCCAGCACTTTGGGAGGCCGAGGTGGGTGGATCACGAGGTCTAGAGATCGAGACCATCCTGGTCAACATGGTGAAACCCCGTCTCTACTAAAAATACAAAAAATTAGCTGGGCATGGTGGCACGTGCCTGTAATCCCAGCTACTCAGGAGGCTGAGGCAGGAGAATTGCCTGAACCCAGGAGGCGGAGGTTGTGGTGAGCCGAGATTGCGCCATTGCACTCCAGCCTAGGTAACAAGAGCGAAACTCTGTCTCAAAAAAAAAAAAAAAAAGAAAGTTTCCAGGATTAGGATAATGCAGGTTTACAGAGTACTTCTGCTAAGTTATTGATCTTTGGCTAAATAATATAGTCAAAACTGTCATTTGGAAAAACACAATGTTCTTCCAGAGTTGTCCTCTTATAGAAGAACAACTTCTATAAGTAATCTTACTCCCTTAACTTCCTTGGGAAGGTTGATGTTAAACTTTTAAAAGCCACCTCTTTAAAAAGAATGCCAGATATAGGCAATTTTTAAAGCCAAAGTGAAGGTTTGAAAATCATTTAAACGCTCAATTACTTGGAAAGAGACTGAAATGCCAGCGGATGGGGTTATTTATAGCACTGTGCTGAGAGCCAGTATATATATTTATTTGTACCAGAGTGGAGTCCTGGCTCTGGATCATTTCCGACTTGTTTGAGACTCTGGGCAAGTCATTTATTATGTCTGTATTTTGGAATTATAGCCTTGCCTCAAAGGTGTGCTCTGTGATTAAATGAACTTCTATTTGTAAATCTTGTTTACATTTCTCTGATGAAAGTAATATCAGTGTTGATAGTTGTGGAGGATAAGAATGCTGACAATAATAATGAGTATGATAATATCAGTACCTTGAATTTATGCAGTATCATTACTTCAAAGGTTTGAGTGCTTCCCATGTAGCATGTATTCTATTTAAAAAAACTGTAATTACAAACATTTCACAAGAAATGTTTTTTACATGCAGAATTGCACACACCATAAAAAAGTTCTCATTTTGTGTCCTCCCTTTCCATTCTCCTCATTAACCAAAGGTAACCACAGTTAACTGTGTTTATATATATGTTTTATATGTATGTTTTTATATATCCAGATGTATATGTACACATACAACTGTATATGACTGATATATATATTTTGGCCTTAGAAGAAATTTTCATATCAGCATGTAAATCTCTTTCTTTATAATAGGTGCATAGTTTTCCAGCTGACTTATTTAATCATTCCCTTATGAAAATATTTTTGAATTGTTTCTAATCTTTCAACATTAGAAACAATGTTACAACGAATGTCCTGTATATACATCTTTGCACATCTATGTGTGTACTTGTGTAGGTTAGATTTCTAATGTGGCTTAAACTTTCAGGCCTAAATGATATGTACTAAATTGTACCCCAAAAAGCCTTACCAATGTACACTTTCATAAACAGCACATAAGGGTATCTTTCTCCTATGGTCAACATTGCTTTGTATAGTATCAGTCTTTCTAAATTTTGCCATGCGACAGATTAAAAACTCATTTTAGTTTTCTTGACTACTAATGAGGTCGAGCATTATAAAAACTTATAAACTTTTTATAAGTTTAGCTGTCATTTACATTTATTCTTCTGTGAACTGCCTATTCAGAGACCTTCCCATTTTCCTTATGGGATGATTTTCTGTTTCTATTTCTGTTTCTCTCTCTCTCTCTTTCTTTTTTTTTGACAGGATCTCACTCTGTCACCCAGGCTGGAGTGTAGTGGTGCAGTCATGACAACTACAACCTCAAACTCCTGGACTGCAGTGATCCTCTTGCCTCCGTCTCCCAAGTAGCTGGGACTACAGGCCCATGCCACCATGTCTGGCTAATTTTTATTTATTACTTCTATGTTTTGTAGAAACGAGGTCTCTCAGTATGTTCCCCAGGCTGCTCTGTGTCTTATTGATTTGTAAAATCTCTTAAAATATTTTGATTATGAATACTGGGTTAGGTATGTTTCCCAGTTTGCTGTTACATTGTTCTTTTTTTTCTTTTTCTTGCTACAGAAAAAGTTTTTAGTATTTATGACATCAAGCCCCGTGTGGTGGTGCACACCTGTAATCTCAGCTACTTGGGATGCTGAGTGGGGAGGGTTACTTGAGCCCAGATATTTGAGGCAGCTGTGAAACATGATGGCACCACTGCACTCCAGCCTGGGCGACAGAGCAATATCTGGTCTCAAAAAAAAATTATGAAATCAATCTTTTCCTTTGTCAACTAAAGGAAAAAAAAGGCTTTTAAAGAGTTAATGTTAGTTTTATTCAGAGTCTTACTGAGCACTGCAATCCAGGAGAATCTTTCAGAGAGTCTTTGTTAGACTGCTCCAAAGCAGCGTTTCAGCCCTCAGCTTCTATACAGGTGGTAGAGGTTCTGCATGTGCTCGGAAGTTATCTAAAGGTGCTCAGAGGTTACATTAGAGCAAAATCGCATCAAAGTTCAGATGTGAGAGTACATGTGTTTATAGATTACAGAGACGTATTCATTAATCCTGTCAGATGTTATCTTATGGACAGGAAAAGACAAGGGCTCATTGAACTTAACTTTTCCAGAAATGCAGTGATTCAGACGTGGGAAACTGTGCTCTATCCTGCTTATGATCTTCAAGCATTTTTCCAGAGAGCTGAGCTCAGTCACTGAGTCAAGGGTTTGGGAAGTTATGCTGACAAGCAGAATGAGCAAACATGGTTCTTCACAGCAAGAGTGGACTGTGTGTCTAGCAAGAGGCAGACATTTGCTACTTTGCCTCACACATTTATGACTTTTGGGATTTGTGTCTTCATAAGAAGGAAATTCTTCCACCACCCCTACCCTAAGATTATAAAATAGTGTCCTCATATTTTTTCTGTTATTTTTAAAAGCATCAAGTGCTCTTTAATCCTTGTGAGGTGTATTCTGAATAGCTATGAGAAAGAGACCTACTTTATTATTTTCCCAAATGTTTAGCCAGTTGCTTCAGATATGCTAATTAGTTCATTTTAATCCCATCTTTCAAAAACATCAAACATTCGTAATTCTTGATTCTATTTCTAGACAGAGCCATTTGCCTAATTCCATATTAATATTGCATTATTTAATTTTTACTATTTTCTGCAGCTGCATAATCTATCTTGATATCAGATACAGAACGTTTTCTCTCATTCTTTTTTTCCCCCAAAATTGGAGGGCAAATCTTGTGCATTTTTTCTTCAATGATAACATTAGAATGAGCTTTTTAGGTTCTATAAATAATAACATTGGGATTTTGGTTAAGAATTATAGATTAAATATAGGAGAGTTGGCATTTTTATAGTAGTGAGTCTCTTTTTTTCTTTCTTTTCTTTTTTTTCTTTTTCTGAGATGGACTCACACTCTGTCACCCAGGCTAGAGTGCAATGGTACAGTCTCGGCTCACTGCACCCCCCACTTCCTGGGTTCAAGTGATTCTTCAGCCTCCTGAGTGGCTGGGACTACAGGTGTGTGCTACCACACCTGGCTAATTTTTGTATTTTTAGTAGAGACATGGTTTCACCATGTTGGTCAGGCTGGTCTCGAACTCCTTACCTCAAGTGATCCTTCCACCTTAGTCTCCCAAAGTGTTGGGATTACAGGCATGCACCAATGTACCCAGCCAGAAATTATTTCTTATGCCTAATCTGGTCTACTGTTGAAGTTGTCTATTGTATTTTTTATTTTATTCATTGAATTCTTCAGTTCCAGGATTTCTGTTTTTTTCTTTCTCTTTTTTTTCTTTTCTTTCTTTTTCTTTTTCTTTTTGGTGAGACAGAGTGTTGCTCTTGTTGCCCAGGCTGGAGTGCAATGGCACGATCTTGGCTCACTGCAACTTCTGCCTCCCAGGTTCAAGTGATTCTCTTGCCTCAGCCTCCTGAGTTGCTGGGATTACAGGAGTGTGCCACCACGCCCAGCTAATTTTGTATTTTTAGTAGAGACGGGGTTTCTCCGTGTTGGTCAGGCTTGTCTTGAGCTCCCGACCTCAGGTGATCTGCTCGCCGGGGGCTCCCAAAGTGCTGAGATTACAGGATTAAGCCACTGCGCCTGGCTGGTGTTTCTTAAATTATATCTATTGCATTGTTGAATTTTTCATTCAGATCACAATTGTTTCCTTGATTTCTTTGTATTTTTTACCTGTGTTCTTTTGTAACTCACTGAGTTTCTCTAATATGATCATTTTAAATTCTTTAAGCATTTCATAAATTTCCTTTTCTTTCAGAAATTGTGTTCCTTTGGAGGTGTCATGTTTCCTTTCTTTTTCATGTTGTGTGTGTGTGTGTGTGTGTGTGTGTGTGTGGTTTGAGACAGGGTCTATCTTTATCATCCAGGCTGTAGTGCAGTGGTGTGATCATAGTTCACTGCAGCCTCAAGCTCTTGGGCTCAAGGGATCCTCCTGCCTCAGTCCCCCAAGTAGCTAGGACTATGGGCATACAACACCATGCCTGGATAAGTTTTTACTTTTCATAGAGATGGGGTCTCGCTATGTGGCCCAGGCTGGTTTCCAACTCTTGGCCTCAAGCAACCCCCCTTGTTGCCATATTAAGCACTTATTTGTCTGTCAGGCACTTTATTTTATTGTTATTGTCTTTTGAGATGAAGTCTCACGCTGTTGCTCAGGCTGGAGTGCAATGGCACAATCTCGGCTCAGTGCAACCCTGTCTCCCAGGTTTAAGCAATTCTCATGCCTCAGCCTCCCTAGTAGCTGGGATTACAGGCATGCATCACCACGCTTGTCTAATTTTTTTTGTATTTTTAGTAAAGACAGTGTTTCACCATGTTGGCCAGACTGATCTTGAACTCCTGACCTCAGGTGATCTGCCCACCTCAGACTCCCAAAGTGGTGGGATTACAGGCATGAGCCACCATACCCGGCCTCCAGTGCCTTTAAATAATTTTAATTTTTTTCCAGATTTTACTATTTTATCTAAAAGAGGGTTAGTATAACCAAGGTACTCTGCCAGTATGGGCAGATGAAAGTCCCTAGTTACTGAATTTTGTCTGTTGATCTTTTAAAAAAAGTTTTAGTTTTTAAAAATTTCATTAGTTTTTGGAGTATAGGATAAGTTCTTTAGTGGTGACTTCTGGGATTTGGCGTGCCTGCCACATGAGTAGTGTACATTGTACCTAATATGCAGTCTTTTATCCCCCTCCCTCCTTTCCCCCACCCCAAATCCCCAAAGTTATTAATTCATTCTGTTTTTTGTAGACGGAGTCTCACTCTGTTGCCAGGCTGGAGTGCAATGGTATGATCGCAGCTCACTGCAACCTCCACCTCCTGGGTTTAAGAGATTCTTCTGCCTCAGCATCCAGAGTAGCTGGGACTACAGGCACATGCACCATGCCCCACTAATTTTTGTATGTTTAGTAGAGACAGGGTGTTACTATATTGGCCAGGGTTGTCTCAAACTCCTGACCTCGTTTTCTGCCCGCTTTGGCCTCCCAAAGTGCTGGGATTATAGACATGAGCCACTGTACCAAGCCTATTAATTCATTCTTATGCCTTTGTATCCTCATAGCTTGGGTCTGCTCCACTTATAAGTGAAAATGATATTTAGTTTTTGATTCCTGAGTTACTTTACTTAGAATAATGGCTTCCAGCTTCATCCAAGTTGCTGAAAAGACATTATTTTATTTTTTTATGGTTGAGTAGTATTGCATGGTGTACATATACACTGTATTTTCTGTATCTACTCATTGGTTGATGGATACTTAGGTTGGTTCCACATTTTTTGCAATTGTGAGTTGTGTTGCTATAAACATATGTGTACATGTGCCTTTTTCATATAATGACTTCTTTTCCTTTGAGTAGATACCTAGTAGTGGGATTGCTGGATTGAATGGTAGTTCTACTTTTAGTTCTTTAAGGAATTTCCATACTGTTTTCCATAATGGTTGTAACCCACCAGCATTGTACAAGTGTTCCCTTTTCACTACATCCACATCAACATCTATTAATTTTTGACTTTTTAATTATGGCTATTCTTGCAGGATTAAAGTTGTATTTCATTGTGGTTTTAATTTGCTTTTCCCTGATAATTAGCGATGTTGACCATTTTTTCATGTGTTTAGTGATGTATAGCCTCTTTATTTTTTTCTTGAGATGGAGTCTAGCTCTGTTGCCCAGGCTGGAGCACAGTGGTGCAATCTCGGCTCACCACAACCTCTCTCTCCCAGGTTCAAGTGATTCTCCTGCCTCAGCCTCCCAAGTAGCTGGGACTACAAGTGCGTAACACCATGCACAGCTATTTTTTTTGTATTTTTAGTAGAGACGGGGTTTCATGGTGTTAGACAGGGTGGTCTCGATCTCTTGACCTCGTGATCTGCCCGCCTTGGCCTCCCAAAGTGCTGGAATTACAGGCATGAGCCACTGCACCCGGCCTTTGTTTTTTTTCTTGAGACAGGGTCTTGCTCTGTTACCCAGGCTGGAGTGCAGTGGTGGGATCTCAGCTCAGTGCAACTTCTGCTTTCTGGGCTCAAGTGATCCTCCAGCCTCAGCCTCCTGAGTAGATGGGACTACATGTATGTATCAGCCACCATACTTGGCTAATTTTTGTACAGACAGGTTTTCACCATGTTGCCCAGGCTGGTCTTGAATTCCTAAGCTCAAAGTGATTCACCTACCTCAGCCTCCAAAAGTGCTAGGATTACAGGCTATCATGCCCAGTCTGTATATACTCTTTTGAGAATTTTCTATTCATGTTCCTTGCCCATTTTTCAGTAGCATTATTATTATTTTTCTTTTTTTTTCTTTTTTTGAGATGGAGTTTCGCTCTTGTCACCCAGGCTGGAGTGCAAGGGCGCGATCTCGGCTCACTGCAACCTCCGCCTCCTGGGTTCAGGCAATTCTCCTGCCTCAGCCTCCTGAGTAGCTGGGATTACAGGCACGTACCACCATGCCCAGCTAATTTTTTGTATTTTTTTAGTAGAGACAGGGTTTCACCATGTTGACCGGGATGGTCTCGATCTCTTGACCTTGTGATCTACCCGCCTTGGCCTCCCAAAGTGCTGGGATTACAGGCTTGAGCCACCGCACCCGGCCTATTATTTTTCTTTATTTGAGTACCTTATAGATTCTGGATACTAGCCCTTTGTTTGATGCATAGTTTGCAAATACTTTCTCCCACTCTGTGGGTTGTCTGGTTACTCTGTTGATTATTTCTTTTGCTGTGCAGGAGCTTTTTGTTTAATTAGGTCCCATTTATTTATTCTTGTTTTGTTGCATTTGCTTTTGGGGTCTTAGTCATGAATTATTTGCCTAAGCCAATGTCTAGAAGAGTTTTTCTAATGTTATCCTCTAGAATTTTTATAGTTTCAGGTCTTAGATTTAAATCTTTGATCCATCTTGAGTTGATTTTTGTATACGGTAAGAGATGATGATTCAGTTTCATTCTTCTATAGGTGGCTTGCCAGTTTTCCCAGCTCCATTTGTTGAATAGGGTGTCCTTTCCTCAGTTGATGTTTCTGTATGCTTTGTCAAAGATCAGTTGGCTGTGAACATTTGGTCTTATTTTTGGATTCTCTGTTCTGTTCCATTGGTCTACATGCCTATTTTTATACCAGTAACATGCTGTTTTAGTAACTATAGCCTCATAGTATAATTTGAAGTTGGGCAATGTGATGCCTCCAGATATGTTCTTTTTGCTTAGTATTGCTTTACCTGTGTGGGCTCTTTTTTGGTGCCATGTGAATTTTAGAATTGTTTTTTCCAGTTTTGTGAAGAATGATGATAGCATTTTAGTGTGAATTATAGTGAATCTGTAGATTGCTTTGGGCAGTATGGTCATTTTCACAATGTGGATTCTACCCATCCATGAGTATGGGATGTGTTTCCATTTGTTTGTGTCATCTATGAGTTCCTTCAGCAATGTTTTGTAGTTTTCCTTGTACAGATCTTTCACCTCCTTGGTTAAGTATATTCCTGAGTATTTTATTTTATTTTGCAGCTGTTCTAAAATATATTGAGTTCTTGATTTGATTCTCAGCTTGCTTGCTAGTGTATAGCAGTGCTACTGCTTTGTGTACATTGATTTTGTATCCTGAGACTTTACTGAATTCGTTTATCAGATCTAGGAGTCTTTAGGGGTTTCTAGTTAAATGATCATATTGTCGGTGAACAGCAACAGTTTGATATCCTGTATTTCAATTTGGATGCCCTTTATTTCTTTCTCCTGTTTGATTTATCTGGCCAGGCCTTCCAAGAGTATGTTGAATAGAAGTGAAAGTGGCATCTTTGTCTTGTTCCAGTTTTCAGGGGGAATGCTTTCAACTTTTCTCCATTCAGTATTATGTTGGGTGTGAGCCTGTCATGTATGGCTCTTTTACTTTGAGTTATGCCCCTTCTATGCCAATTTTGTTGAGAGTTTTTGTCATAAAGTAATAGTGGGTAAAATGAATTTTCTGCCTCTATGGAGATGATCATATGATTTTTGTTTTTAATTCTGTTTATGTGATGTATCACATTTACTGACTTGTATGTGTTGAACCATTCCTGCATCTCTGGTATGAAACCCCCATGATCATGATATATTATCTTTTGATATGTGATTGTTGGTTAGCTACTTTTTTTTTTTTTTTGAGGATTTTTGAATCTATGTTCATCAGGGATACTGGTCTATAGTTTTCTTTTTCTGTTAAGTCCTTTCCTGGTTTTGGTATTTGGGTGATACTGGCCTCACAGAATGATTTTTAACGAGGATTACCTCTACTTTTGGAATAGTTTCTGTAGTATCGGTGCCAATTCTTCTTTGAATGTCTCATAGAATTCAACTGTGAATCCATTTGGTCCTGGACCTTTTTTTGTTGGCAATTTTTAAAAATTGCTGATTCATTGTTACTGCTTGTTATTGATCTGTTCCATGTTTCTGTTTCTTTCTGATTGAATCTAGGAGGATTGTATATTTCCACAAATTTGTATGTTGATCTTGTATTTGCCCATACTTTACTAAATATCTTTTTAGTTCTAGTATTTCAGTTGTAAATAATATTTCCCTTTCTCATATTGGTACCTCTTAATTACTTTTCTTATCAAATCTCACTGTCTACAACTTATATGAAGATGACAAAGCAGGTATCCTTGTCTCATTCCTGACTTTAATGAGAATGCTTCCAGTGTTTTGTTATGAAAGCATGGTATTTTATGTAGGCTTCTAGTAATTCTTTGTGAGGGAGTTTCTTGTTTTAAAATTAGAAATAAGTATTTAATCTTCATTGAATGTAGGCCATCACTGAGTCAAAAATTTAGTCATTCCAGCAAGCTATTAGAGCCATTTCTAGTTTTATCTAAAACATCCCTGTAATGATGTTGCTAGATGTTTCTCAGACGTCTTTGTAAGTTTGCTTCCTGTTAGATTCTGCCAATAGAGGGCACTAGAGAAAGACTGGGAGGCAGAAGGAGAGGAGACCATGCTTCCTGTTTTTTTTTGTTGTTGTTGTTCTTGTTAGTGTTGCTTACAGGACCAGCAATGTTTCTTCACCTGCAGTGGTCCTTCCCCCAGCAGTTGCTGTTGGTTCTAGGCTTCAGCTTCTTTCAGCACTACTGGAATCAGCCTCAGTGATTCCCCTGTACCCTCTCAGAGATTACCAACAGCAGCCAGATGACTCTACCTTCCACAAAGTTTGTGGTTGCAATTCTGGGCTTCTATGTTCTGGCTACTTCATTTTTTTCTTTTTGTCCCTCCAGCCCTAGAGGTGGTATCTGCTTTCTGAAGTTATTATTTCTAGATGACTTTTTGCTTTTTCAGCTTTTGTATTTTTTTTAAGCCCTCTAATGTCTGCATAACCAATTTCCCTGTAATAAATAAATTTTTTCCATTGAAATACGTAGGTTTTTTGTTTTTTTTTTTTCTGACTGGACTCTGACATAATGAGGGCCTGCTCATTTGTATGCAAGCTCAGAACCACTTAATACTGAAAATAGTATATTCATTCTTTCTACTTCTCTAAAAATTCTGAGATTAATTTGTAGATGTCTCTGACCTTGAATGAAGTGCTTAGTTCCTTGCCAATAAAAAACAAGATTCTGGTAATCTATAACATAAGTAGGATGATGATTAATTAAAGTATCATTTATGGTTTCTTGGGAAGAAATACCTATTGAAGTAGTTGCCTTTAGGGATCAAGTGGCTGTTGCATTTTGCCATTGTGGTAGTATAGATGACAACAAGGACTGTGGGTGGGATGACATCTTATGACTGCACTGGAAACCTTACAGACAGAAAATGACAAATTGAAGTCTTTGAAGTTTAAGCTCAAGTCAAATTCAGACAGGGAACTTTTATGGCAACTTTGAAAAAAGTTTCTGATTTCTTATAAGATCAATTAGATCTTCTTATAAGATTGATCTTATAAGATCAATCATAGTTATATTATTAAAAATATAACTAGATGGGTTGCAAAATTAAAATGGAAATTAATTTCAGAGACTCATCAAATCATTTATGTATTAATCAGGGCACTGGGAACAAGTGGGATTCTAAGACTTCGGTTGGACTTGGATGAAGCTAAATGCCCAAGTCTCTGAATAAGCAGAAGCAGCCCATCTTATAACAGAGAAGATTGACCTTTCCTTCCTGAAAACTCTGTAATCACTTCATCTGAAGCAGTTGCCTTACAAGAGATACTTATTATCCTCAAGACCCATCCCCATTGCTGATTACTTTTTAGTATAGACCTAAACTTGGGTTAGATCTCAGCATGCTCAAACAGAACAAATGCAGATTCAGCCCTGGGGAGAAATTGCCTATACTTAAAAAAAAAAAAAAGCAGGATTTTGATAATTCCTATAGTGGAAACCAAGAAAATATGTGTGAGAATAGATTCCAACGGTAGGCTAAAAGGAGCAGAATATAATTTTGTCTCAGGATTAATATATTGATATGAGAGCATTTACCAAATAATCTAGATTTAATCCCTAAGGCAACAGTATTGGTAGATGTATGGATTAATGCTGTTATAAAAGGTCTCACAGGAATGAAAGTGGCTTTTTCTCATTTCTGCTATTCGGCTATGTGAGGACGTGGCCTTCCTCCCTTCCAGGGGACACAGCACTCAGGTGCCATTTTGGAAGCAGAGAAACTGGGCCTTCACCTGCCAGTGCCTTGATCAGCCTTCAGAATTGTGAGATAATTAAGTTCGGCTCCTTATAAATCATCTAGTCTCAGTTATTCTGTTATATTAGGTTGGTGCAATTACTTTTGCACCCACATTTTTTTTTTTTTGCATTATCAGAACAAATGTCAACACAGTGAAAAAGGCAAATAACAGCTTAGTATTACTTTGAAAATAGTTTTTATTTCACAGCCCTCACACATTTAGAAGTACTGGTCTATAGCCCTACCATATGAGACAGTGACACAATTCTAAAATTTAAGTATTTTAATGTAATTCTCTTGAGCTTTCCCCAGTCTACTTTTTATGTTCTTGCTGTGCTATGTCTGATGTTTTTTTTCTATAGGTTTTTCGGTGAAACCTATCTACTTACTTATTTCTTATATTTGGAAATAAAGGGAATTTGGACTTTCCACTAGTTAGGAAGAATCTTTCTCCCAACTAGTTGACTTGAATAGGAAAGTTTTAGGTATTTTATGACTTGGAAGTGCACACTTCACCTCACTGTCAACTTTGGCTGTGCTGCTTCCCTTCAGAGTTCACATCAAGGGCAGGGAGGTTATACAAGCCAGAGATGTCATGGTGTATCAGTCTTTCTAGTTGGCTCAATCCCAGATCAATGCTCTGTTTTTATTCTAAACAATCCCTCACTGAATTTGGCAACAGGGATTAAGCCTAGCTCTTACAGTCCTGTTTAAAAAAGATCTATCCTTTTCAGTGTGTTTTCATGACTTCTTTCATGTTTTCTGATATGAAATTAAGATAAAAATATCTTTCTTTTCACAAAAGGAAACAAATAGATGAAAATCTTTGCGGGAGAGCTATTGGAAGGACAGTTGTAGCATGAGAGGAGGCCACGTGCCATTAACTGACTAATGCAGAATTCAAGATAAGGTCATCATTCACAATGAGCTTATTTTTTTTTTTGGTTGCAGTTATTAGGAACATATCAGGGTCTTCAAGGCCAGGAAAAATTAGACTCTATATTTTATTTGGATTGGATACTTTTTACTTTAGTAGTGATAAAATTCACAAAGATTCTTTTGTACAGTTGAAATTTTCTACGATAAGTCTAAAATCCAGATGTTAGAGAGATTTTTCTTTTAGGAAGATTTTTCAGAAAAGGTATATTAACTCAGTTCCTATTGGTGTTGTCAGATCCACTTCTGGTGCTTTGATATGTTCTGCAGACATTTAAAAAAGTTCTTATCTAGTACTAGAAAATAAATTACATTGAAGCAAAAGTTTCTCTTGAGCTGATAATGCTGCTCAGCTAAGAAAAAATTAGTGAGTTGAATATTTGTTGATTGAATCTGGGTAAAATGGCTTTGAAGAATCTGACATTTCTAAGTAGCTCTTAGTAGTTACAAATACAGTAAGGAGATGAGTTTTACTCACTTATAACCAACATGGTTGATAACAAGATATGATTGTTTGGCATCTATAGCAGTAACCATAGCACCATTTTTCAAAGTTCTTCTCTAAGAGGACTGTAGGTTATTGTTCAGAAAATGTCCATTTCTTCCCCTTGAACACCTGTAGTAGGGTTGTATTCTTCCTTTTCCTATTGATGTTGGACTTGGTTGTGTGACTTGCTTTTGGCCAATGGAATGTGGGTAGAAGTGATATCATACAAGATCTGAGCCTCCCCTCATTGCTCTATTAGCTTTTGTCCTCTTCCATGAGAAGAAAATGCCCCTGCTGTGGCTCTTTCAGCCTGACTAGCCACAACTTCTTCACGAAGCTACAGCCTGAAGCAGCCTGTCATTCTGTCTGAAGACTTGTGAACATGAGAATAAATATTTATTGCTGCATGGCAGAGTTTTAGAATGGTTTGTTATGCAGCACAGTCTGACTTGTATAGGGACACAGAGCATTTCCTAGACATCATCCATTTGTTGCTTTTAGGATATTAAGGTAGTAGGTATTATAATTACTAGATTGCTCAATGAGGCAGATTTTTCAAAATTTTGCCAATGACTTCTTTGACACATTGATTGTTAAAGAGTGTGCTTGAGGCTAGGAGTTTGAGACCAGCCTGGGCAATATAGCAAGACCCTGTCTCTACAAAAAAATTAAAAAAATTAGCTGGGTGTGGTAGTACATGCCTGTAGTCCCAGATACTCAGGAGTCTGAGGTGGAAGGGTTACTTGAACCTAGGTGTTCGAGGCTGAAGTGAGCTATGTTCATGCCACGACACCCTAGACTGGACAACAGAGTGAGACCTTGTGTTTATATATATATATATATACCACTGTTTCTTTCTGAGAAACTGGATTTGTTAGCCTCTTTCTTTGGCCTCTTGGCCTTTAGGGGCAGATTTGCATAGACCTGCTCAGAGTGGAACAGAATTTAATCTTTCAAAATTTATTGAGACTTGTTTTATGGCCTAACACATAGTCTACTAGAGAATGTTCCATGTGTACTTGAGAAAATGTGTACTATGTTGTAGTTGGGTAGAGTGTTCTGTATGTGTCTGTTAGGTCTAGTTGGTTTATAGTGTTGTTCAAGTCCTTTATTTATTTCCCTGTTGATCTGTTAATAATTGTTCTATCCTTTTTTGAAAGTGGGAGTATTGAAGTCTCCAACTGTTGTTGTAGAACTGTTGTTTCTGCCTTCAATTCTATCAGTTTTGCTTTACATATTTTGGGGCTCTGTTGTTAGGTATATATGTGTTTATAATTGTTATAGTATCTTGATGTACTGATCCTTTTACCAATATATAATATCTTTCTTTGTCTTTCTGTTCAGAGGTGCTTTCTAATATAAAGTAGTATCTTGTGGATATTCAGCCCATCTAATCTCCCACTAACATCTACGTTAAGCATATCTTTTATGCCATAAATTCCTTAACATTTGCTGCACAAAAATGTATGAATGAGATTGGTATTTAAAGGATGGAAAGAAGGCTAGTGTGGCTAACAGTGGTATCAAGAGGGGTCAGAGAAGTGGTCAAGGGTCAGCTCATGTAGGGCTTCATAAAATAAGAATGTGGATTTTATTGCCAATGATATAAATATTTAATGGAAGATTTTAAGCATGAGAATTACATTTTAAGAAGATCACTCTGGAGACTATTTGAAGAATGGGCCATAGACAGGTAGGGAGAGGGGTGAGGCTTTTTCTATAGTGCAGGCAAGAGATGTTGATGGCTTAGACCAGAGGGACAATAGTAAAGATTAGAGAAGTGTAGGATTTTAAGATATATTTTGTATATAGAGTGGCTAGAACTTACTGACGAGTTTCTGTAGGGAATAAGGGAGATGACTCAGGGATGACTCTTGGTTATTTTTGTTTGTTTGTTTTGTTTAGTTTTTTGGTTTTACCTGTGTAGTATTTTCTCATACAAGGAGAGTGTAACTGTCTAGTGAGTTCACTTTGTATGCTGCCTAGACAGAGCTCATTTATCAAGACTGGGGAATTTCAATAAAGGAAGAGTAAAACTGACTGTGCAGGTGACTGGAGTTTTATTATTTCTCAAATCAGTCTCCCCAAGGATCAGAGGATCAAAGTTTTTAAGGACAGAGTTTCTAAGGATCAGAGTTTTTAAGGACAACTTGGTGGGTTGGGGGAAACCAGTGAGCCAGGAGTACTGATTGTTCAGGTCAGAGATGAAAATCACAGGGAGTCAAAGCTGTCTTCCTGCACTGAGTCAGTTCCTGGGTGGGGACTACAAGATCAGATGATCCAGTTTATTGATCTGGGTGGTGCCAGCTGATCTATCAAGTGCAGGGTCTGCAAAATATCTCAAGCACTGATCTTAGGAGCAATTTAGGGAGGGTTGGAATCTTGTAGTCTCCAGCTGCATGACTTCTAAACCGTATTTTTTTTCTTTTTTTTTTTAATACTTTAAGTTCTGGGGTATATGTGCAGAACGTGCAGGTTTGTTACATAGGTATACATGTGCCGTGGTGGCTAAACCATAATTTCTAATCTTGTGGCGAATGTGTTAGTCCTTCATAGGCAGTCTAGTACCCAGTCAAGAAGGAGGTTTGTTTTAGGAAAGGGCTGTTACTATCTTTGTTTTAAACTATAAACTAAGTTCTTCTCAAAGTTAATTCAGCCTACACCCAGAAATGAACAAGGACAGCTTAAAGGTTAGTAGCAAGATGGAGTCAGTTAGGTTAGATCTCTTTCACTGTCTCAGTCATAATTTTGCAAAGATAGTTCAAAGAGGAGGAGTAACAGGTCTTTTTGTTTGATGTTTGTTTGGCTCGTTCCTTGGTGGAGGAAAATAAATCAAATTTTTAAATTTTTATATATTTTTAAGCCTGAGATACCTATTTTAGTTTAGACAACCTTTCAAGAAGGAAGGATTAGTTAGTTGGGTCAAATGTTGTGAGACTCCAAATAGGATGAAGATCAAGGAGTGACCACTGCCTTGGCAATATTTGAAAAGAGCAGTCTCTGATTTAAACAGACAACCACCGAATGGGAGAAAATTTTTGCAAACTATGCATCTGGCAAAGGTCTAATATGCAGCATCTATAAAGAACTTAAATTTGCAAGAAAAAAATAAACAACCTCATTGAGAAGTAAGCAAAGGACATGAACGGATGCTTTTCAAAAGAAGGCATACATGTGGACAACAAGCATATGGAAAAATGCTCAACATCACTGATCATTAGAGAAATGCAAATCAAACCACAATGAGACACCATCTCACACTAGTCAGAATAGTTATTATTAAAAAGTCAAAAAATAACAGATGCTGGCGAGGTTGCAGAGAAAAGGGAACGCTTATACGCTGTTGTTGGGAAAGTCAATTAGTTCAACCACTATGTAAGGCAGTGTGGCAATTTCTCAAAGACCTAAGAACAGAAATATCGTTTGACCCAGCAATACCATTACTGGTATATGCCCAAAGGAATATACGTTATTCTATCATAAAAATACATGTATGTGTATGTTCATTGCAGCAACTATTCACAATAGCAAAGACATGGAATCAACCTAAATGCCCATCAGTGAGACTGGATAAAGAACAGAAAATGAAATACCGCATGTTCTCACTCATAGGCAGGTGTTGAACAATGAGAACACATGGACACAGGGAGGGGAGCACTACACACTGGGGTCTGTTGGGGAGAATAGGGGAGGGACAGCAGGGGGTGGGGAGTTGGGGAGAGATAGCATGGGGAGAAATGCCAGATATCGGTGAAGGGGAGGAAGGCAGCAAATCACACTGCCATGTGTATACCTATGCAACTATCTTGCATGTTCTTCACATGTACCCCAAAACCTAAAATGCAATAAAAAAAAAGAAAATATGGTACATATATACCACAGAATACTATGTAGCCATAAAAAAGAATGAATGAGATCATGTCCTTTGCAGGAATATGGATGAGGCTGGAGGCCATTATCCTTAGCAAACTAACACAGAAACAGAAAACCAAATATTGCATGTTCTCACTTATAAGTGGGAGCTAAATGATGAGAACTCATGGACACACAGAGGGGAACAACAGACTTTAGGCCTACTTGAGGGTGGAGGTTGGGAAGAGGGAGAGGATCAGAAAGAATAACTATTGGGTACTAGGCTTAATACCTGGGTGATGAAATAATGTGTACAACAAACCCCTATGATACAACTTTACATAACAAGCCTGCACATTGTACCCCTGAACTTAAAATAAAAGTTAAAATTTTTAAAAAGGAACAGTTTCTGGTAAGTGATGGGGGCAGAAACTTGATTGAAGTGGTCTGAGAAGAGATTGTGAGATGATGCAATGGAGATGTCATTTATATTTAACTCTATCAAGAAGTTTTCCTGTGGTGGGTTTGAGTAGTTCAGTATTTCACACTAGTTGGAGGAGATTGTGAGGTTTAAAGAAGTTGTCCTTTTTAAAATCAGGTAGAACATAATTAGGAACCCCAGCCTCCATTAAATGCCACAAGCTCTCCATGGTCACTGTGACATCAATGTCTAAAACCATTTGTTTCCAGATTTTCCTTGGAGAGGGAAATGGTGTTCCCCTCCACTTCCTCAACTACAATATGTTTGTGTAACAATGCAAGTAATCTAGTAGAGAGAGAGAGAATGTGGAGAGAAATGGGACAATTGCGGGAGAAAAGACTGAGAATGCCAGAGGGCATGGAATTTAGATGGGACAGGGATATTTAAGCAAGCAAAGAAAATACGTACTGAATGAGAAGGTTAGTATTTTGTTGGTGAGAAGATGAGGGAGATCTGTTAATTGCTTATTTAAAAAAATGAAGCAGGAGGGTAGATTATCTGTTGGGTATACGGGCAGGTATTGGGGCAATAAATTTGAAGAGGGAGAAGAAGATGGGACCTACTCGTTTTGAATGTGAATGCTAGGAAAGTGTTGGATTGAAAGAAGTTTCAGCATCCATTTAAGATTTGGTTGTGGTCTGTTTCTACCATTCAACCTAGCTCCATGAGTGCAGAAACCATGTCTCTCTTGTTGTACAAAAGCATACCTATACTGCCTGACATGGTATCTAGTGCCTTGTAGGTACTTGATAAATATTGATTTTATAATTTAATAGTGCTTGGCTTCCTGTTGAAATTGCTGTCCTAGAAGATACCTATTCACCAACTTTACCGGTATTCCATAGATATTAATGCTGGTCAGTTGTGCCTGAATTCCAAAGGGAAGAGGGGATAATGAGATATTTCTGGCCTTCCCTACCCATTATGACCTGAACTAGTTTTTCAGGATAACTTTGTAATGCCCTTGGTTGGGCATTACACCAAGGAAGCAGACATGGGGGTTGCTGACAGGGTGGTGGGGGGGTTATTCAGTTGGGTGGGGACCTTAGAATTTTATTTTTGATTTATGAAACCCACATATTCTCTGAAGAATTCCAACCATATTATATCTAATATATGTGTATTGTAGAAAAAAATAAGAAAAAACAGAGCATCTTAATACTGAAAGTATCTTTCTCAGACACTGTCTGGTAGAGTACATTAATTGCAATCATTCAATTCCTTCTTCTTAGCCAGTGAATTATATTTTCTCTTTCCATTGACTTAGGGCTTAGCCATATGGCTTGCTTTGGCCAATGAAATGTTAGCAGTATGACATATGCTATGTCTGAGCAGAAGCTGTAAACATGATTGCCTGATTTGGCTTGGCCATTTATGTTTCTGTTCTCTGCCAGAAGCTGAGCATGTCTCAGACTCTTCTGCCTCGGTCCTGGCATAAGAAGAAAGGTGGAGAGGACTTTATCTAGCCCACAGCCTGATCCTCCATGTGATAAGAAATACGCATCTGTGCTTCTAAGCCACTGAAATTGTGCAGTTGTATTTTGTTATTGAAGCAAGGGTAAATATGTGTTCCTTCCTCTAAGAATTGACTGTCAAGCTCAATGCTTTCCATCAACAATAGGGATGTCATGCAAGGTGCCAGACCCTCCTCTTGTACCCATTAATCACGGTATTCTTTCCTCTTAAACCCAAATATGACCTCAGAAACTTTTTGAATACAGGGCCCAAGAGAGGTACTGCCAATCAAGTGGATGTGGCTGGTGAGATGAAACCTCTCTGGCCTGATTCCACTACACTATTCTGTCTTCTAAGTTAATTGATAACTTTTGCTTTAGATGGATCGTCCAAAGTAGGAATGTCTTTAGACATGCCAATCAAAATAGTTTCTGGCTCAGAAAACTCATTTGTTATTATTTATAATAGTTTATAATATTTTAATGCTTACCATATTATTAGTGTCTTGGAATCAATAATACTATAATACTAATAGTGCTCAAATTCATGAAGATGTGACTTGTTCAAGGTCACACACTAGGACTTGAATCTAGTCTGTTTGTCTCTTATGACCATCATCTCTCCATTTTACTGATAGGTCCCAGGTGTGGCTAAAGGATTCCACTGGCTAGAGCCCTTGGATTTCTTCTTTCTCTGGGCCCCAAACTTCCTCATTTCCTAGACTCCAGAGGCACTGAAGCATATGGATCCTTTAGATCCCTCTTCTACAAAGAGCTAATATCCAAGTGTCTTTGCTGGTGAAGAGAACTGTAAAGGAATTGTATTAGGAGTTATTAGTGGGGTCAGAGAGGCACCTGACTGTCTCAGGAGGCTTCCCCTTCTGGTAAAAGCATATCCTGAACTTCAACCAAAGCAGCATCAGAGGCTTTACTGAGAAAACTGATGAGGAAAGCCAGGTATCCTTAGCATGTTACTGAATGTCATTGTGTCCATTAAAAAGATACAGTGCGGGCTCTGTCAAAACATGGGGTTGGTGGACAAGGTAACTAAGATCCTCACTACTGGGCAATGGAAAAAAAAAATGCAGACATTCACTGGGGTTGTGGTCCATAGTTTTACCTGCAAGGTGGTTCATCCATGGGACAGTCAGTCATTATAATCAGGGTTAATCATACATAAAAAGAATTTTCTGCTGAGATGTAGCAACTTCATGGGGTATCAGGCCAGATTTTCTTCTAAGCATTTATAGCTCTGTGATGAGGTTGCTATTGCCCCATTTTATGTTTATTTTTCAACTGAGGTCATTTTATTTCAAAGTGGTTATGATTTCAGCCTTGTCATTCCTGCAACTAGGCAGCTTCCAAATTGCCCATTCTTGGCAATGTTTAATGCCTTGTCCCCTGTCTTGCTGTCAGGGGCAGCTCATTTGGGCTGCCAAGAGGGTCTGCTTTATTGCTCAGCCAGCCAAGGCCTAAGCTGCTTTATGACATTTCAAAGTGAATCGATGATAGAAATTTCAATTTATTTCAGAAGAGAGTTGTCAACAGGCCTAGAGCTCGGAAAATGAGTGACCAGGTCTTTAAAAGGCATTGATTTGAGTGTACATAGATGAAAGACACCCTGAATGCTGTTTCAGCATGTGTCTCTGAAATTCATCCTTATTTATATGTAGTTACTGCTTCTGAAGAATGTTTACGTAGCCTAATACTGTGGATTAGAATTTATTCATCTCTACTTTGATAAATGTGGTGATCATAGCTTGTTTTTGTCTATCCCTTTAGGGGACTACCATACCTCTACTCGCATACCTGTGGTTCTGATGGAGCTAATTTCAGACCTTTGTTCCAGGGATAGGCCTGCCCAGTGAAACACATGAATTTGTCTTAGGGATGGACATGTTAGCTTTATCAGTCAGGATCTTGGAAACAGATGACACTTTCAAATTGGATTATTAAATAAACCTTCCATGGAGGTATAGGTGACATATAGTAAAACCGTAAAGGATAGTGCAGTTTCTGGGACTGCACATAGTAGGGCATAGTACTGCTTTTAGGTTGCAGAGGCAAAACTGGGAAGCCATTACTGGAACTCAAAGAGAAAAGATGTGTGGCGAGAGCTGCAGGCAGGACCTGTGACTATTGGCTGAGAGACCCAGCTAACTCATGTGGACCCTTGCAAAAGGAGCTGGAGGAAATGAACATCCTGACTTCATTCTTCTCACTTCCTCCAGCCTCCCACTGGTCTTACTATTGACAATACCCAAGGGAAGGCATGGAAGAAAGCAGCCACTGATACATCCAATCTCCCACTTATTGAGCTGGAAGAAGAGTAGAGAGTGGCCAACCTCCCAGCTACTGAGCTGCTGAGGTCAGCTGAAAGTAGATTTGGAGGTCAAGCTGAGGATATTTGGCACATGAGCCAATTTAGCCCAGTTGAGAGTCTGTTCTGGGACTTTTAATGGGACAATCAGGCAATATATTCTTTCTGCTGAAATTTCTGTAGGAAATAGGCATGGAGCTACTGGTGGCCATCTCATCACCACTTTGGAAAGAGGGGCAAAGAGGTGGTGTCAAATTCCTGATGATAATTATTTAAGCCCTTGAACCCAGGCACACTAGAGGACTACCCCTAGAATTTTCAACTAGGGGCCAATAAATTCTACCTCTGCATTAGCTAGTCAGGTTTCTTTCACTTGCATCTGAAAGAGGCCTGACATACAGTCTATACAGTTCTACACGTTGCAAAACTCAGTTCATGGAGCCATTGAGATGATCTCTTGCCACATGCAGCAGTGGCTCTAACATACTCATTTCACTAAATCTGGGTTTCTTGATGCCAGCCCCTGTGCTTTAGTAACCCTCTCCAGCTGTAGCCTCAGTTCCACCCTGTTCCTTTGTAGTCTTAACTAAGATAGCCAGGATGTCACTGGCCCAGAGGCATCAGTGAGCAGCATCTGGAATTTTATGAATTCAGTGTTTGGGAGACAGTATTTTAAAATGTGTAGGGAAAATAATACAGGTCCCTTTAGTAGGAAAAAAAAACGCTGGAATTTATATAGACTGAGGTTTGATGCTTTGAGATATTGAAATGTGTGCAAAGTTGGTAGATATTGGGCTAGATCAAATAATTCCATGAGAGAAGTATTTTGACATAAGAATAATCTCAGTCCATGGATCCAGGTTGAGTAATAACTTTTCTGAAAAAAACTTAGCATCAAAGGACATTTAGTAAGTCTTTGGTTAGCATCTTTGCTAGGTGGCAGTTCTCTTATTTACAGAGGGCCCTCTCCTTGGAGTGTGTGTGTATGTGTATGTGTGTGTCTGTGTCTGTGTTTGTATGTATGTGTGTATATAAAGCAAAGTCATCTTTAATTTATACTTTTCACCAGCAAGAAATAAAGGGGAAATGGTTCGTAGGCTGAGGGCCAGGAATGTCCCGTTTTCTTCAGGGTAGTCCTGCAGATGGACCTTCCCCCTAGGCGCATATATCTTGCCTTCTCTCCCTTCACACACAGCAAAGAGTGAAAATCCCAATCTGCACTCATGGGGCTGGGAGTGGGGAAGGACTGAACCATAGTGTGGCAGAGCAGAAAGAACACCCTTGAACCAGACTAGGTCTCCAGCCTCTACTATTCATGATCTCTGAGGCCTTCGCTTAATCTCCCCAGGTTCCTGTTTCTTCCGTTGTAAGACAGGGTTACTAATACCTTCCTTAGGGCACTACCTTGAGGATTAAATGAGATAGAGTGAACAAAACTTCTAAAGTCCTGCTGGGTGAACATCTTCATAAGTGGCCAAAGCAATAACAATGATGACAAATCTGGGCAGGTCAGATCGGCAGTGCATCCAAGATTCACTTCGAAGCCTGTAGGACAATGCCTGGTCTGCTCAATAGCAAATGTTAGTTCCCATCTCCTTCCTGCTTTTCCTGGGAATGTTTAGTCCCTCAAATAGAATCCACTGCTGACTGCATCTCAGGGATGCATGAGATGATGGGGACAATGAGAGCTTTGGAAAGCCATAGTTTGCTTTTTTGGCTCAATAACCCCATCTCTAAGAATTGGTCTAAGAAATAATCTGAAAGAAAAAAAAGTCATTTGTGCTAAGAGTTTACTACAAAATCATTTGTAATAGCAAAAATCCCTACCAATATTCACTAATGATGTCAGTTCAATTATGATAATTCAACTAAATGGGTTATTTTACAGTCACTGAAATGATAATTTCAAAGGCTATACAGCAACATGGAAACTGTTTATGATTTAATATTAAGTCAAAAGATACAGGGCTGGGCATGGTGGCTCACTCCTATAATCCTAGCACTTTGGAAGGCTGAGATGAGAGGATTGCCTGAGGCCAGGAATTTGAGACTAGCCTGGGCAACATAGTGAGACCCCATTTCTATAAAAAAATTAAAAAATTAGCTGAGTGTGGTGGTGCACACCTGTAGTCCTAGCTATTCAGGAGTCTGGGTGGGAGGATCGCTTGACAGGAGTCTGAGGCTGCAGCGAGCAGTGACCTTTGATAGTGCCACTGCACTCCAGCTTAAGTGACACAGTGAGAAGCTGTTTCTAAAAAAAAAAAAAACATACCTACAGAATTGTGTCTGTACTACATCATACTATGACACAGGCCTGTGTCCATATGAGGGGCACTATTGGGAGTTTCTGTCCCTTGTGTGCTTCATTTTTGTCACCTTTACACATTGTGTTTGTATATTCAGATAAGGAAATTCTCTAGCCTTTTACAACCTAAGTTTATTTTTTGACCAGATTTGAATACTTATTATGCATAAACCTCACAAGACTAGGAGAGAGAGCATGTAAAAAAATAAAAACAGTTTGATTCTTTCAAGTAGCAAATATGATGAATTTCAACAATGTATTTCAACTCCTGTTGATGAAACTTACACAATAAATATTAATAATAATTTAAATTAGAATTATAAAGTGATCCTTCTATCTCTGTTTTACTTTACTTAGGAAAAATGAATTATTGGAAGTAGGCTATTTAGAGAAAGGCCTGACATACAGTGAATAATCAATAAATGAGAACTTGTGTATTACGGCACTTATTACACCGAGGTACCATTTTTACATTAATTCATGTGTATATGGCTCGCAGCAGTGCAGTGGGGTGGGGACCATTAGGATTCCAACCTCAGAGATGAGGAAACACTATAGAGAAGTCCCATCGCATGTCTAAGTTCACATCACTAGCAACAAGCAGAGCTGGAATTCCCCTGTGGACCAGGTACCAGAGTCTTGGTCCTCACCATTTCACCATGGGGCATTCTCATTAAGCGAAGCTGCTATCTTTAGGGCTTCTGGAAAAGAAAGTCAAGTGAGTAGCTAAGCTTTTAGGGGAAGATGGTTTTTGAGTGCCTTGGCCCCCAGGGAAGGGGGTGATGAGGCCTGGAGAGGAGGAGGAGGGGAGCAGGCCCTTGTTTCTACTCCTGGAGTGGGGGCAATGGAGACATCGGGAATGGGGAGCCTTGGGAGGACTCATTTGTTCACTGGTGGAAGGGCTGGAGGTAGAACATCCTTGACAGATATGTTGTTAAAGTCACACGTGAAGTCGGGTGGACAAAAAAAAGGATGTGAGCCATATGGGACCAGAGGGCTGCCTCTGCTCCTCAGCTGCTCTGAGCTCTGCGGTTTTAGAACTGAATGCTTGTCTGAGATATTTGGAGCAGCATCCTCTTCCAATACACAACTGAGAGAGTCCTCAAGTGCCTTTACTTGTGCTGTCCCTCCAGGCTTTTCCTCATAAATAATCACTACATCCAGGGACAGAAAGATTCCCAGATAGCTGTGAGACTCCCCACAGGCTCTGTGCCCCATCAGGGCTCCATCTGAGGTAGTGTTGCCCCCCTTCCTTCAGAAGCCTGAGAGCCTCCTCTACTCTGACCTCAATGAGATAGTGAGGGGAGTGGGTTGGTGTAACTGGGGTAAGGCCAGCGTGAAATCGGAAACTGAGTCCAGGACAGAGCTGTTCCAAGTGAGTGAGGGACTCTGAGGATCAGGACCCAAGTTGAGGCCAATGCCCAGGGGCATGGCCAGGGAAGCCCAGCTGCTGGAATTGAAAGACAAGGCAAGGCTGAAGGTGAGAAGCCAGGCAAGGACCCCAGGAACAGGTGCCTCACCCTCTGCCTCTTCTGGGAGTGATCTCAGGGGAGAGGGGAGTGTGGAGGGTCTGGGGCTGAATCATGGAGTACTCTCACCTGAGACCAAGGGTGACGCTAGCATGGCAGAAGCAAGTTGAGTCAGAAACATGTGACAGCTGAGGTCTAAAAAAGGAAGCCTAAAGGGCCACTAAAATGAAGGGGCCAAAGGAGCTATGGCAGCTGGGTTATGGAGCCAGGAATTTGAGAACCAGGGAGGTGAGTGCAAAAATAGTAGGTCCAGGATAAACAGGATTCTAGGACATGTGCTGCCTGTGGCTCACTCTGGTGGGCCAGCTGGGCATGATAGGAGTGTGGATCTGCTAAATTTAAAGGGCCAGAACAGACACCATTGTGCATCTGTTTCAGCCTGGGAACCTCTTATGATAGCTCAGGCTGGGTCCAAGAAAGTCTAGGCATGATTTGCCCTGAACCTGGAGCTAGGAAAGCAGACCGAGTCTACATGGGAGGGGAAGGTAGTGTTGGAGACAAGAACAAGTCGTGGTGGGTGCTTGGGTGGAGGGACAAGCTTGGATGCTGGGGCCTGGGGCACCATGGGGCTTACATGCTCAGGCCTGCAGTAGCGAATAGCACTGGGGAGAGAGTGGCAGATGAGTCACAATCCCAGATGTGCACAGATGCTCTGGGCAGGTTTAGACTGCTAGTCAGCAAATTTGACCACAGCCTGGATGGGCTGTCAGGCTCAGGCCACTGGCCCTACTCCCAGCACAGAGAAAGCCTAAGAACTCACTCCTTTGTGAGTGTTCACTCTTTGAAATGTTTCATAGCCCTATATGGAACCACATCTGGGTGAGTAAATGTATTTTCTGAGCCAGGCTTTACATGTTGATTTTATGACGCATCTAGGCAGAAGGTGAAACGCCCCAGTCATTAACTCACTTCCCCTTGTGGGTGAATTCCGCAATACGTTTTTCATCTGAGCTGTGGAACAAGTTTCTCCAGCACACACAGACCTGTCTGTCAGTGGACATTTGGCTGTTCAGATAAATCCTTGGCTCTTCAGAGGCTGTCCCTGGTTCACCTCTCAGGCCACGTGCTTTCTCTTGTGGGCAACTTTGCTGGCTCTTCCTGGAACAGGCCAAAACACAGGGATGAAGTTCTGTGGATAAGGCTGCCTGTGTCAGAGAGGCCTCGAGCACATATTTGGATTCTTAACCCCCAGCTTACCAGACAGCTTGCTGTGTCCGCGCGCGTGTGTGTGTGTGTCCTTTAAAATTCTAGCTTAATGACCACATGTTTTAGGCCACTTCTGTCCCCCTAAAATAGGGCTCTGAGCACGTCTCCAAAGGAGGGCCCCTGAAGCACAAGCAGTGGGCCGGCTGCCAGGGCTGGCAGAATGAGACACAGTACTTGAAATAAATGCAGGGTGTTTGCTTACAGATTCTTCACCACATCATGGCTGAGTCAGATGACTTCTCACCCCAGATTCTGTTTTTACCCACTTTCCTACACAGAGCTGGGGGTGGGAGGATTGTGTAAAGTTTAAAATATATCCCCAAATGATATACTTCTGTCTTTTGAGTTTTAGTGTACAATAGGGATCCTTTCATTCTTCGATGCAGTCAGGAATTATGTTTGACTTTTTCAGTTTCGTTCTGTTTTAATTCATACCTGGTTGTGGAAAGAGCAGTGGGTTGCAAGTCAAGAGACTTAGGATCAGGTCTCTGCTAGTTAGTAACTGCAGGATTTGGGGCAAGTCAGTCCACCTCTCTGAGCTGCAGTTTTCTTACTGACAACATGGGCTGTCAGTTCCCTGAGGAGGCTATGAGCTTACCTTGGTAAGAAATGGCTTTCCCCATTCAGTGACTCTGGTGTCTGAGCCTTTGCTCTTCACAAGGGGTTGCTTGTCATGCCTTTGCTTGTCGTGACAGCAAGTTAGATCACTCTTGGAAGTGTTTTGAAAACTAAAATACTACATTCTTGTGAGGGATAATTATTACTATGTACCACGCCCAAAACAAAACAAACAAACAAACAAACAAACAAAACTTTTTCTTTTCCTCAGTCTTCTTCATACTCAGCCTCATCTGTGGATTGAACTTCTTCAGTATTCCATCCAGGCCAATCCCTCCTCTCTGGCTTTTTGAGGCTGAACTCACCCCAACTCAACTCACAGCACCTCTGCATCTGCTTCTGCTACTACTTCTTCCTTTTTTTTTCCCCGGGGTCATCCATACACTTTTTTATTACTTATATATTCATTTCATAGTGGTAACATATAAGAATATAAAACTTAGCATTAAAACTTTAAAAATGTTTTGTTTCAAAATACTATTTAAAATTGTATTTTTAAAATTGACACACAATTGTACATATTTTATGGGGTACATAGTGATGTTTTGATACATAAGATCTATAGTGATCAGGGTAACTGGCATAGACGTCTACCACAAACATTGATCATTTCTTTGTGTTGGGAACATTCAGTATCCTTCTAGCTATTACAGTCTCTCTCTCATTGTGAACTATTGTCCTCCTACATGCTACAGAGCACAGCAACATATTCCTCTTATCTAGCCGTCATTTTGTATCTTTAACAAATATCCTCCTGCCCACCCCCACTACCCTTCCCAACCTCAAGTAACCTCTGTTCTACTTTTTACTTCTAATATTAACTTTTTTTTTCAGCTTCCACATATGAATGAGAATTGTGGTATTTAACTTTCCCTTCCTGGCTTATTTCACTTAATACAGTGTCCACTTCCATCCATGTTTCCGTGAATAACAGGAATTCATTCCTTTTATGGCTGAGTAGTATTCCACTGTGTATATGTGCCACATTAAAAAATCCATTCATCTGTTATTGGACACCTACATTGATTTCCTATCTCGGCTAATGTGAGTAGTGCTGCTAGCAACACAGGGGTGCAGATGTCTCTTCAATATACTGATTTCCTTTCCTTTGGATAAATGCCAAGTAGTGGGACCACTGGTTCATATTTAACCATTTTTAAGTGTGCACTTTAGTGGCATTAAGTACATTCACACTGTTGTGCAATCAACACCACTATCCATCTCTAGAACATTTTCATCTTGCTGAACTGAAACTATCCATTGAACAACTCCCCATTTCCTCCTTCCTCCAGCCCTTGGCAACCACCATTCTATTTTCTGTCTCTAGGAATTTAACCACTTTAGGTACATCATGTAAGGGGAACCATACAATATTTGTCCCTTTGTGTCTGGCTGATTTCACTTAGCACAGTGTCTCTAAGGATTATTCATGCCTGCTTCTTTTCAGAGAGAGAAAGTCTTCAGAAACTTTTAAACAGTAGATAGAAAGAAACAATATTTTATCTCAGAAACCACTATAAAGTGAGAGGCTGAGTGGATACATACACTTTCTTGTTTAGGTGCTGCTTATAGCTGTAAAGTAACTTTCTTAAATAAAAAATGAAACGTATTGTGTATCTGTATCTGGGGAATCAGATGAGACCAGGCATGTGCAAGGCGGTGTGGCCATAGAGATGTCAGTTGGGCAGGAGCTGAGTGAGACTCCATCTGATATATGGATTTGGCAAAATCCTTCCTCCCATGCATTTAGTTGTATCTGATGACTTATCTGGGACCAAGGAAGTCCTGAGCAAGAATGCTTAAGAAGCTGATAGTGGCTGGGTACAATGGCTCATGTCTGTAATGGCAGCACTTTGGGAGGGGGGAGATGGGTGGATCACGAGGTCAGGAGTTTGAGACCAGCCTGGCCAACATGGTGAAACCTCGTCTCTACTAAAAATACAAAAATTAGCTGGGTGTGGTGATGCACACTTGTAATCCCATCTACTCGGGAAGCTGAGGCAAGAGAATTGCTTGAACCCAGGAGGCAGAGGTTGCAGTGACCTGAGATCCTGCCACTGCATTCCAGCCTGGGCAACAGAACAAGACTTTGTCTAAAAAAAAAAAAAAAAGAAGCTGATAGTTTGGGGTGTCTGACAGAACCAGGTTTCAGGAAGGTGATTTGGCTTCTTAAGGGAAAAGTCACTGAAAGGGAGAAAGTAGACTGGTAATGTGAATGCAAGCCTAATTGTACCTATTGGCTGGTACGGGGCAACAACCTTTGGGTTAGGTATGTTTTGATTTGTTAATAACACGATTATTATGCTGTTTATTCTCACAATAATCAATTCATCAATCTTATTTAATTTATAATGTGTGTTCCAAGCAGAGCTACTAATTGCCAATATGTAGGAACAATAGACTTCTTACTTTTGGCTAGGTGATGACACTTATGAGGGACTTGGTGAATGGATGAAACTGTCATTATTACAGTCTGTTTTTTGTACTTAGTCACATTTTCAGAAAATAAAAAGACATTGAGAAAAGAGGAGGCAAGAGAGCCTTGAAATGGATGGAATATGACTTATCTGTGTGGAAGTTTGTCTAATCAATGTCTACGCTAGAGTGGCTGCACTCTCAGTGGTTTCTGCTTCTTCTTCTTCTTCTTTTTTTTTTTTTTTTTTGATTGTGAAAAACCAAACCTCAAAGAACCACTTTAATTCCGGCCTAACAGCGCCAGGTGCAATGTTTGGGGACAGACTCTGGGTACAATGCTGTGTGGTGACCACTCACTCACACACAGCTCCAAGGAGGCCCCCAAGGGGGACTTACCTTCAGGGGGCTGAGCCAAGGGGGAAAGGGGTAGCCCCAGAATGGGGAAGGGGCAGGCACGGGGGCGGGGTGGGGGGGAAGGTGCTAGTTCTTGGCAAAGGAGATCTTCATGGCGTTGTTCTGGGTGATCTTAGAGCCCTGAAGGGCATCGCGAGCTGCCCCTGCCTGTACCTCATTGTCGAACTCCACGAAGGCGATGTCATGCGGCCCGTGGACCAGAGGGACCTCCTTGAAGCCAGGGAATTGATTGAAAAGCATGGACAGCATGAGCTCGTTGGTCTCCTCTGGCAGGTTGGTGAGGAACAAGATGTGATTCGGTGGATTCTCGGAAAGAGGCTGCGCAGGGGGCATCTGTCCCGGCATGAGCTGCTGTGGGGGCATGGCCCCTGGTGGGAACTGGCCAGGTGCAAGGCCTGGAGGGGGGATCATGCCAGGGGGCGGCATGTAGGGCAGCTGGCCCGGCATGTGGTACATGATGCGCGGTGCCTGCGTCATTGGTGGCATGCCCGGGACAGGCCCCTGCACGGCTCCCACCACTGGGGCAGCTGCCCCGCCCTGCACAGCCTTCTTGGCGGCTGGGGTCTCCTGGCTCTTGGGCGTTCTCTTCTCCCGCTTGCGATCCCGCTCCACAAAGGTGCCTTTCATCTTGGCAATGATATCTGAGTCGGTCTTGGCATACTGGATACGCATGGGCTTGTCATAGAAGGGGAAACCCTGCATGGAGCACAGGGTGTTGGTGGCACTGCTGACCTCCTTGAAGATGACAAAGGCCTGGCCCCTCATCTTCAGGGTCCGTGATACCAGGATATCCAGGATCTGGCCAAACTGGGAGAAGATGGCGCACAGGGACTTCTTTAGCTCATCCTTCTTGATCTCATTGAGGTTGTTGATATAAATAGTGTGGTTAGGGCGGGTCTTGGGAACTGCCATGGAGTGAAGTGTCGAGGTAAGGCTTAAAGGAGGAAAAACGTGACTTTAGCCCTGGTTTTCTCCAAATCCTTTGTCCCAACGTTGGCTTAACGGGGAGCTCAAGGATCTTCCTTCCGAGAGGAAGTGAGGTAAGGCGGCAGTGGGAAGGACGGAGGCACAGCGTGGGCCGGTTTCTGCTTCTTCCACAGCTTCTTTCATTGTTGTCCCAGACTTTTGGGAACCAAAGAGGAGTTTGGTTGGAAGTGACAAGTTTCTTGAACCACTCCTGTGCTAGTTTTCTTCAGAAAGGTGCTTGTCATGTGTCTGGGTTTTAACTAATCTTGGCTCCAGGAAAAATCTCAAAGTAGTTCCATTTGGTCTTATTCAAGTACAGGCAGTGGAGGGAGGATGCTAGGTAGGTCCCCATCCTTCTTTTGATAGGACTTACAAGTGTCCCAAGCCATCATAATTTGGGTTTTTCTTAGAGCGTACATCTCTTTGGCTAAGAAAATTTTGAAGGATGGATGGGCGTTGGTCCTCCTGGACCATGGATGGCTACCCAGAGGCAGCTGTTGGTGGGATGTCCTCACTCAGAGACAATAAGTGCAGTGAAGGACTCATCAGTCCAAATAGTAAGTGTTTGTTGAATTCTGGGTACTGGATGGTCCCTGGTGCTGCCTACTGACCATGCTCACCTGGGCCCAGGTGGGGCAATCTCTTGCAGCTGATTCTCATCATCACATGCCACTCTAGTCCTGGAGGCTCTGCTGACTTCCCTTCTCATGCCCCTTCTCTATCACTCATGGCAACTCCAGTACTCACCTTTGAGATTACTTTTGATCTTCATCTGTTCTCTTTTCAAGCTATTTTTAATTTTTATTTTATTATTATTTAATATTTTTATTTGAGACAGGGTCTTGCTCTGTCACCTAGGCTGAAGTGCAGTAGTACAATCATAATTCACTATAACCTTGAGCCTGGGCTCAAGTGGTGCTCCTGCCTCAGTTCCTGAATAGCTGGGACTATAGGCACATGCCACCAAGCTTGGCTTCAAGCTATTTAGAAAACTGTTTATTGTAGAAATCCTCAAGAATACAGAAAAATCAAAAGAATGGAACCATAGCACTCATATTCACTTAATCTTGATTAAACAATTGTTAACATTTTATCATGTTTACTTTAATAGAATATATATGAACCACTTCAAAGTAAATTGTTGACTTTTCATTCTTAAACACTTCAGTATGCATCTCTTAGGAATCCAACATTCTTTTACATAATAATACTATTATCACACCTAAGGAAATTAATAGTAATTGGCTAATATCATCTAATTTAAATTGTGTATTCATATTTCCCCAATTTTCTCTAACATGAATTTTTAAATTGGTACTTTAGAACCAGAATTTAATCAGAGTTCATACATTGCATTTAGTAGTATGATTTTTACTCTCTTTCATTCTAAAACAATCCCATTTATGTTTTAAAAAATTATATCGGCCGGGCGCGATGGCTTAAGCGTGTAATCCCAGCGCTTTGGGAGGCTGAGGTGGGTGGATCACCAGGTCCGAGATTATCCTGGCCAACATGGTGAAACCTTGTCTCTACTAAAAATACAAAAAATTAGCCAGGCGTGGTGGCACATGCCTGTATTCCCAGCTACTTGGGAGGCTGAGACAGGAGAATTGCTTGAACCTCCACAGGAGGTGGAGGTTGCAGTGAGCTGAGAATGCACCATTGCACTCCAGCCTGGGCAACAAGAGTGAAACTCCGTCTCAAAAAAAAAAAAAAAAAAAAAAAAAAAAAATTATGTCATCAGGAGCCAGGCCAACTGTAATGTAGAATGTCTTACCTGATTTGTCTGACCATTTCTTTGTGGTGTCATTTAACTTTAAAAACACATATGCAGCCCTTGTATTTTCTGTACCATTTCTTTGTGGTGTTATTTAACTTTAAAAACACATATGCAGCCCTTGTATTTTCTGTAAACTAAAAATTAATTTTAAAAGCGTGATTAGATTTGTTTAATAATTTTAGTAGAGGATGCTCATCGTTTTATTTATTTATTTTTTCTTTTTTTAAATTTTTTATTGGATTTTAGGTTTTGGGGTACATGAGCAGAGCATGCAAGACAGTTGAAATGATGCTCATTGTTTTAAATGAACAAATATCATGTCTTAGTCCCTTCAGGGTTTGCCTTTTGAATTTCAATATGTTCTCTTTCTCCCCTTTTTTCTCAAAAAGCTTATTTGGAAAATTGCATTTTTTTTGCACAGCTATTACTACTGAACTATTTCACAAACTCATTTTGAAAGTCAAAAACTGAGCACTGAGCCTTTCTCTTTGTAATCCAGCTACACTAACCCTAATTTTCTCTGAGGTGATGCACGTCTATCACCGGGAAGAAAAATGGAGTACCAGGAAATGCACAAAGGAAAAGCACCCTGACGAATGTTTTCAGCCTTAGGCTCCACACCACTAAAGAACATTGCCACCTGCTGTAGGGGATGAAGCTTCTGAAGCACATGAGACATAAGAGGAAGCAGAGGTTACGCCCTCCAAGGTCTTGCTCCACAGAACTGGAATGACACGCTCTGAAGAATCCCAGACCGCATTCCAGATGCACCCTGTGGAAACATGGGACTTTGGTCCTTTTCCAATGCCAGGTCACAGGAGAAAGCTCATTTTGCAGATACAGTTACTAGCAGGGCCACCATCCTTAACATTTTTCTGTTGACTCAGATCTCATGATGTGAAGAAGGATAAATCACCTAACTATGAACTTCCCCTTGATTCTGAATAGAATCTTATAATAGCCTCTCCTGTTATGACTTTCCCAGTAGTCTAGTGAATTCAGTAGGGAATAAACCATTTGTTTCCATTTCATAGGGGGAAAAATACCCCAGTCTTGGACTTTTTCTTTTTTCAAACAATGTTTATCGAACCCTTATTGTGAACTAGGAGCTGTATTAGGCTCTGAGAATACTCAGTTAGCCTCAGCCCACATGATGCCTATAGTAGGGAAGAAGATACATAAACAGACACTTTTATTATAAAATGGTAGAAAGTATTACTAGGCGTCAAAAGGTCAAAGTTGAAGGGTATAACTCAGCCTTCCTGGAAGGGCTGAGACTTGAGCCAAGACTTGAAGGATGGGCAAAAGCCAGATGCCAAGTGGGGAGAAGAGCTCTGTTGGTCTGTTCACTGTGGTATCCCTACCACCCCAGCACATGGTCTAGTACGTGGCAGACATTTAATACAGTAAATTTGCAAAAGAAATCTCAGCAGAGGAAATGTTATAAGCACAAACAAGGCATGGGAAACTAGAAATAGTTTGGATTTACCAGAAGATTAATCCTTAGTTTCCTGTGAGAAACTAACAGAAGCTATGGACCTTCTTCCTAGCAAAATTAACATACATTCAACATTTAACAGATAATTTTAGGGGATACAGATATGCCTGAATCTTGTGTACACTGAGAAATCTTTGTTGTAGGGAATTGGGAGCATTGAGGTTTTTTAAAAAAAAATCTTTATTTTATTGTATTATAAAGTAGGGGAATGACATAACTTGGTTACTTTGGCTGCATTGTGAAGGATGGGCTTAAGGGCAATAATACTAGAGGTGGCAGTTCACTTAAGAGGTTGCCGAAATAATTCTGGGTGAGTTAGCCAGACCTAGCAGTGAAGACACAGGCATGGATAACAGTAGTGGGGTGAAGAATAAGCAGTAAAACTGGCACTTGCGGGCCGGGCGCGGTGGCTCAAGCCTGTAATCCCAGCACTTTGGGAGGCCGAGGCGGGTGGATCACAAGGTCAAGAGATCGAGACCATCCTGGTCAACATGGTGAAGCCCCGTCTCTACTAAAAATTACAAAAAATTAGCTGGGCACGGTGGCACATGCCTGTAATCCCAGCTATTCAGGAGGCTGAGGCAGGAGAATTGCCTGAACCCAGGGGGCGGAGGTTGCTGTGAGCCGAGATTGCGCCATTGCACTCCAGCCTGGGTAACAAGAGCGAAACTCCGTCTCAAAAAAAAAAAAAAACAAAAAACTGGCACTTGCTGGTGTTTGGTGTGATTTGAGAGTAAGGAATGGGAAGGAGCTAAGGTTGACTTTCAGGTTTTCTGAAAGACAGGGCAGATGGTGGTAGTAGTGATTGCAACAGGAAATGCAGGAAAACAGGTTTGGGTAGGAATGGGCTGATGGAGGGTCTGAGGACAGGAGAAATGAGGAGTTTGGGTTTGGCCATGTTGAGATCACTTGAGGCAACCAGGTAATGATAGATAGGAGTGAAGTGGAAGGATAATGGGGAGATGCTGTAAACTTAAAGGAGCAAAGGATTATGGGAGAGTGGAGTGGAGGTCCAGCATATCTTTTTGCTTAATTGGACAGAGACGAGGACTGATGGCCACTGAGTCTAGGAATATGGGGAGTGGGATCATAAGGCAGCTCCTCAAACAAGGGTTGGCAGATGGCCAGTGTCTTCAGGAGCTGTGTTAATTTCCCAGGGCTGCCACAACCAAGTACCACAAATTGGGTGACTTAAAACAACTGGAATTTATTGTCTTACAGTTCTCGGAGCTAGAAGTCAGAAATCAGGGTGAGGCAGGAGAATAAGGTCTGAAGGCAGGGGACCTAAGGCCATTTCTTGCAGACTTCCTATAACTAAATTGAAAGGGAAACTCTAACTTTCCATGCCTAAGTAACAAAAGGACCACAGGCTATTCCCTTTGCAAACCCCCACCTTTTCGGTGTGGCAGATGGGAAATTGAAAGTACCTCAATTTGCATAGGAGTATAACTTTGTTTGCATAGGAGTGTAACTTTGTAACTTCACTGTAGCCTCTGGCTGCTGTCCACAACCAATCAGACTGATTGCAGGCCAGTCTTTGCATAGAAGTGCAACTTTGTAACTTCACTTCAGCCTCTGACTGGGGGCTACCATTTCATTTACATGAGGTGAGCTCCAAGTTGCCAATGGGAAACCTCTAGGGGGTATTTGAACTGGAGAAGTTTCTGTATCCCAGCCCATGAGCCGGCTTATGCTGCTTCCACCCTGTGGAGTGTACTTTAACTTTCAATCAATCCCTGCTTTCATTCCTTCGTTGTTTCATTGCTTCCTGGCTTTGCTATGATTTTCATCAAATTCTTTGTTCAAAATGCCAAGAACCTGGACAACTTGCAGTCAAGACCCTCTACCAGTAACAAAGGTGCTGGCAGGATCATGCTTCCTGTGAAACCTAGGGAAATCCTTCTGCCTGTTTCTAGTTTCTGGTGGTTTGCAGGCAATCTTTAGCATTCTTTGGCTTATGGAAGCATCATCTTACTCTCTGCCTGTGTTATCGCATGGAACCCTGGGTCTGTGTTGTCATATGGCCCTCTTATAAGGACCCTAGTCATACAGGATTAGAGACACGTGCTGCTCCAGAAATGTCCTCATCTTAACTAATTACATCGGCAATGGCCCTATTTCCAAATAAGGTCACATTCTAAGGTACTGGGGTAGGGACTTCAATATACCTTTTTCAGGGGACAGGTTTTACCCATAGCAGGGAAGATACTGTTTTTAGCTCAAGGATAAAACAGAGGGAACATTCTTCAGAGATTTGGGGAGTGGGGGGAGTTAGACTCCAAAAGTCCCAAGTGAAATGGTTGGGGATATTGGGGGGGGGATGGTGGTGGGGTTCTGATCAGAGGGGAGGTGAGAGGAAGAGCTAACTGACATTCTGGGTGATAGAACTGGTGGAAATGTGAAGCATGGGGTGTTAGCATGAGGAACCCACTGCAGCTCTGGTTTGAGGGCAGTCTTGGCGGACCAGCCGTTTGGTGGGGTGAGAACACACTCTGCCAGAGGGGACTCTGGGTAGAGGAGCATCCCATGGAATGCACCTGACTGCTGTTGCTTGGTCAGCTTCCGCTTCTGGATGTTAGTTTGCTGAAAAAGAATCACCTACTTTTTGCAGATTTTCAGAGTTTTCTCCACAGTGGCTGAAATTTCCTAAAAGCTGCCAGTGTCACTGTTGGTTTTTAAATTATTTTCTTCTTGCTGCTTCTAGCAGGCAGGAAGCAATAACAGTCTGAGAGGTGCTTCTGTGCTTATAACTTTGTTATTTTCTTTGGGATTTTGAAGGGTTCTTCTACTCCCAAAAAACTTTAGAAAGTAAGTTCAATGAATAAACCTGTTATTAGAGAAAACCCTCGCTATCTACTTATTCCTTTCTTATTACCCTTATGAATTCCAAAACAACAGAGTGCAAGGTAAAAGGTGGTATGTCAAAAGACTGTCACTGAGTTGCAAATGCATTCTGGGTAGGGGCTCTATATTGTTAGCCTTTCTAAAAATTCTCCTCTTTATGCAAAGGGCAAAGAGAGCTGATGCTTGGGCCACTGCTCTGCATTTCACTTGCTTGCACTCTTTATTAGATAATTTCTTAGTTGTAGTTCCAGTCACTTTATATCCTATTTGATCCTTTTTTTTTTTCTTTGAAGAGTTTTGCTGTCGTCACCCAGGCTGGAGTGCAATGGGGTGATCTCGGCTCACTGCAACCTCCGCCTCCCGGGTTCAAGCAATTCTCCTGCTTCAGCTTCCTGAGTAGCTGGGATTGCAGGCACCCCACCATGCCCAGCTAATTTTTGTATTTTTAGTAGAGATGGGGTTTTACCACATTGGCCAGGCTGGTCTCAAACTCCTGGTCTCAGGCAATCCACCTGCCTCTGCCTCCCAAAGTGCTGGATTACAAGCATGAGCCATTGCACCTGGCCTATTTGATCCATTTTTATGAAGGATTATACAGATGTACTCTGATAGACATAGTTTCATAAAAAGAAGCCTCTACCCAGGTGTGTAAGCTTAAATACCAGTACAGGAAGAATTGTTAAATGATGTTTTGTGGCAGCTAGAGAGACTGCATCTGTTGAGTAGGGTGGTAAGTGGTATGGCACAGATCTGGAGTTAAGGTGGTTTCTTCCTTGTTATTGTAAAAATGATGGTTGGAGCTATTTTCAAAAAACTCATAAGAAGGGATGATTATATACATGTGTGTTGCAATTCATGTGTACAAAGACCAGGGACTTAGGGATGCTGACTGTCACTTAGAGCAGTGTTTTGCAAAGTTTGATAAGCACACGAAATGCCTGGGCATTTTTTAAAATGCAGATTCTGATTCACCATATCTGGGATGGGTCCTGAGATTCAGCATTTCTAACAACCGCCCCCCTCCCCCACCCGCTGCCAGGTGATGTTGATGCTGCTGGTCCAGAGACCACACTTGGAGGAGCAAAGACCTAGGGAACCTCTTGAGGAAGCACCTTGATAGCATTGCAGTGTGATCCTCAGCCTAAATCCTTCAATTGCAACTTTGAAATCCAGAAACAATAAAAGCCAAAAGTATTTTTATAACCTTTGGAGGCAAACCCGATTTGAACTCATGTGAAACTACTCATAATACTTATTTCCTATTTTGCACAAATGTTCATGTTTTCATTGCATAAAGATTGGTGTATATGATTATGGGAAACTGCCCTAGACTCCACTGGGGGATGAAGTTATTTATATGAGGCACAAGACCATATTCTAGAATCTAAAAAATTTCTAAATTCAGAAACACCTCTAACTCCCAGTTTGTGGACCTGTGACAATTTTGGGGATACTTACTTCATCCATAGCCTTCCTTCTTCTTCTAGAAATTGTTCTCAACTTCATGAAGCTGGGCCTACTCTGTCCTCCTACTCCCAGCTCCCTCCACCAGCCACAGATAATTTGATCAGGGCTGGATACTCGACCCAAATTGGGCCAATCAGATTTTCTTTGTGAGACTGTAGAATTTGTATTCATGGATGTTCATCTTGGGTTCAGGGACTGAGGCAGGTGAGAAGCAGTTTTCTGAAGCTGCATATCTGAGAAGCAGAGAAAGTAGATCTGGAGAGAGAGAAAGAGAGGAAGAGAGGGCATGTGTGCACCAGAGAAACAGATGTAAAGAGAGAAACAGAAAGGAGTGTGCATGCAGCCTGAGAGTGGGAGAGGAGAGCATCAGCAGGAGTGTCAGATGCAGACTGCGATGCTGTAATATAATTAGAAATATATATTTGGTCTTTGTCTCTGGTTCCTGGCACAGAGCTTCTAAAACCTTTGTAACTTCTTGAGCGTAGGGGGTCAGAGGAGTATGTTTTGTTGTAATATTTGGCTTTTGTCCCTGGTTCCTGGCACAGAATTTCTAAAATCCTTGGAATTTCCTGAATGAGAGAAACAACTTTTGTCATTTTTAATAAGCCTCTTGCAATCATACCTGAGTTTATGTGAATGGGTTGATTCTTGGAGGGTGCAGGCTGATTACCAGAGGAACCAGCCAGGTGATTAGAAGATTGGAATTTCCAGCCCCGCCTGCTGACCTGTGGGAAGGGGAGAAGGGATGGAGGTGGAGATTGAGTTCAATCACCAGTGGCCAGTGATTTAATCATTCATGCCTATGAAATGGAACCTCCATAATGACCCTCAATGATGGGGTTGGAGAGTTTCCTGGTGGTAAACACATCTATGCACCAGGATGAAGGCACACCCTGACCCCAGCAGTTCATAAGCTCCTTCACTCCGGAGCCTGTGGGCCCTTACTCTATATTTCTACCTGGCTGCTCATTTGTGTTTTTTATAATAAGACAGGAAGCATAAGTAAAGTTCTCCCCTGCATTCTGTGAACCATTGTAGCAAATTATTAAACCTGAGGAATGGGTTCTGGACAAGTCAGAAAAAAGTGTGAATAACCTGGGGACCAACTGCTTGCAATTGGCATTTGAAATGAGAGGCAGTATCATGGGACTAAGCTTCTAATCTGTCGGGTCTGCAATAACTCTGGCTAGTTACTGTCAGAATCAAATTCAATTTTAAGGCACCCAGTTAGTGTCCATGTAGAACTGGATTATTGCTTGGTGTGGAAAACCCATTTGGAATAGAGAAACAGTTTCTCCTAGTACAGACCAAGAGTGAAGGCAGAGGCTTCAATCCTGATGGCTTTCCAGTTTCTGGTTTTCAGTCCCAACAGCCCTTTCTTCCCTTGAGTTCTGTGGCATACAACTACCATCTTATAATCATTTTTTTACATTTTGTTAATGCTAGATAGAGTGGGTTTCACTGACCAAAAGGCCTTAACTAACACACTAACATAACTTTTTCTGTTAGTGCAGTCAAAAATTTTTTTTGACTCTAGAGGATGGATATGCAAATCAGATTCCCAAGAGAATGCTGGTTTATTAATTTCCATGCAGAATAACTGCCAATGGGACCAGAAGACTCCTGCTCACAGGTCAGTTTGTTCCCTCCTGGTAGGAATATCTGCACAGCAAGCCAGATTATTATGAGAAGGCTGCTCGATGAGTGCAGACAGAATCAGATAATAAGGGGATCTGAGCAGACTGTCTCCAAGCTAGCCAGGATGGCTGGAGGCCCTTTTCCTTACTTTCAGGATGGAGCAAACCTGCCAAGCAGTGTACACATGTGCCTGTGCTTGGGAATCCTTGGAAAATAGGCCAGCTCACTAAAACGAGTTCAGCCATAAGCCAAGTCAGCGAATGAGCCATTTACCTAAAATGAGTATTTGTTAAAACATTTCATGTGTGACGAGACGGTTTCTGTAGCTTTCTGAGTCTTTTCTCCCTATGGTGACTGGTGACTGTTTTATGTTGTGCAGTTCTTATACCTTTCTCCTTTTTGCTTCCCTTCTCTTTCCTCTTCTCTTCCTCTCCTTCTCCCTTTCCTACCCCATCTTTTCTTCCTGCTTTCTCTTCTTATTTCAAAGATATGTTTGCCTACTTGTCTAAGGTTGTCAACCTCCCCTAATTCATGCTCCCATCACCACACCATCTCCTAGAGCTCAAGACTGGTGTCTTGAGTGCTAGGGCAGCCATAAAGCCAGAAATAGTGCTGGATGGAGAAAATGAGTGGAGCAGAGCTGAGAGAGAGAGAGAGAGAGAGAGAGAGAGAGAGAGAGAGAGAGCGAGCGCATGTGTGTGATGGGTATGTATGTTGATGGGGGGAAGCTGAAGGGCAAGAGCCAGACACTCCAGAAAACTGGAAGCACTCAGACCAAAGCAGCAGGGGCAAGACTATCAACTGGAAATCAGACCAAGAGTCTAAAACGGGATAAGAGACTGGATTGAAGTAAGGAGATAATAATAGTTGTTTTGTATTTCTATTGCCCATTACCTATCTTATAACTTTCTATTTTTCTAAAATTGCAGTATGTGCATGTGCCTTTTGGAAACATTTGTGTAATGTTGAATTGGCATAAATCTAGAGTTGCTCAACTCAGGGGGTGTTTTATTTATGATTCATCAACTTTCCCCTTTCTTCTTTTTAGCTTCTCCTTCCTGCTGCTTATTGTTTGCATCTTAGACTTTTGTGCACTAGATGTCATTATTAAGCACATTAACCCAAATTCAATGTTTGTTGCTCTGTAATGAGGCATTTCTGTGTTGACAGTGGAAGTGAAAAAAATAAGACATTCATTAGAAACATATTAAGCTCGATTGCAGTTTATAGCTTGTGACACCTAAAGGACAAAGTAATACTGGACTACAAATATTAACCCACATTATATTTTCAGCCTCTTTTATTTATTTATTTTTTTTGAGACGGCATTTTGCTCTTGTTACCCAGGCTGGAGTGCAATGGCGCAACCTCAGCTCACCGCAACCTCCGCCTCCTGGGTTCAGGCAATTCTCCTGCCTCAGCCTCCTGAGTAGCTGGGATTACAGGCACACGCCACCATGCCCAGCTAATTTTTTGTATTTTTAGTAGAGACAGGGTTTTACCATGTTGACCAGGATGGTCTCGATCTGTTGACATTATGATCCACCCACCTCGGCCTCCCAAAGTGCTGGGATTACAGGCGTGAGCCACCACGCCCGGCCCTCAGCCTCTTTTAAACCAAATAAAGCCTGTCTTAACCAAGTAAGGCTTTTTCCATCACAAAAATTATATATATATTTGTATTTCTTTTCTGTTATTGATGTAACAATCACAATTTAGTGGTTTAAGACAACATACCTCTTTTTATTTCTTTAAGTAAGATAGGGTCTGGCTCTGTTTCCCAGGCTGAAGTGCAGTGGCATGATCATGGCTCACTGCGGCCTCAACCTCTGGGGCTCAAGAGATCCTCCCATCTTAAGCTCCCAAGTAGCTGGGACTACAGATCTATACCACCATGCTCAGCTAATTTTATTTTTTGTAGATGCAGGGTCTCACCATGTTGCTCAGATTGGTCTCAAACTCTTGGGCTCAAGTGATCCTCCTGTCTCAGCCTCCCAAAGTGCTGGGATTACAGGCATGAGCCACTGCACCTGGCCCACAAATTTATTATTTTACAGTTCTAAAGATCAGAAGTCTTAAAATCAAGGTGTCTTAAGAGATGTGTCCCTTCTGAAGGCATTAGGAGAAAATATTTCCTTATCATTCCCAGTTTCTGGAGGCCACCTGCATGCCTTCACTCAGGGTCCCTTACCGCATCTTTTTTTTTTCACCGTAACTGTACATGTCAAGGAACCCTTCCTGCATCTTTAAAGCCAGGAGTATTGTTCCTTCAAATCTGTTTCTCTGACTACACCCCCTTCTTCTGTCACCACATCAACTGTCTTCTCTCTTGCCCCTCTGCCTACCTCTTATAAGGACCCTTGTGATTATATTAGGCCTACCTGGACAATCCAGGTTCTCTCCCCATTTTGAGCTCTAAATCACATCTGCAAACTCCCTTTTACTATGTAAAGTAACATATTTACAGGTTCTGGGGATTGGGATGTGGACATCTTTGGGGTGGTCTACCATAATACTCCTTTCTACTGTTTAGCCTACCATTATATTAATTTATAAAGCATTAAAAAAGGGTTCAGAAACAAAGAAAGAAGAAAAATGTAACTCATTGTTGTACTACTGAAAGATAAATAAAAAGAACATTTCCTTCTAACTTTAAAAAGAGAATAGTTTTTACATAGTTATAACTATGTATACAATTTGAGATCTTGTTTTTTTACTAAATATTATATCACTCTACCTTCCATGTTAGTCTATAGGCTGAGCAAACATTTTTATTGACTATACAATATTCCATTGAGTGTATATACTATATTTTACTTCAGCTTTTCTTTATTTTTGAAAATTTATGATGTTTTTAATTTTTTGATATAAATAACCCTGGGACAAATATTTTTGTTTATAAGGACTTTTGTGTTTGTGTTTGTAAGTTTTTCTCAAGATGGATTCCCCGATGCAGAATTACTCTATCAAAGGCTTTTCACAGGCCAGGCACAGTGGCTCATGCCTGTAATCCCAGCACTTTGGGAGGCCAAAGTGGGTGGATCACGAGGTCAGGAGATGGAGACCATCTTGCCCAACATGGTGAAACCCCATCTCTACTAAAAATATAAAAATTAGCTGGCCATGGTGGTGCACACCTGTAGTCCCAGCTACTCAGGAGGATGAGGCAGGAGAATTGCTTGAACCCAGGAGGTGGAGGTTGCAGTGAGCCAACATCGCACCACTGCACTCCAGCCTGGTGACAGAGTGAGATTCTGTCTCAAAAACAAAAACAAACAAACAAACAAAAACCCAACAACAAAATACTTTTCACCGGAAATTTTTTCAAAGCGTTTATACCAATTTTTAGAACCAGCAGAAATAAGTCAGTGCCCATTTACTATATTCTCACCAGCACCAAATAAAGCAACAGAATATATATCTGATGGAATATCTATCTGGTGGAATATATATCTGGGGAAACAAATATCTGGTGGCGTAGATATCTTTTGTTTTAATTTGCATTGGACTATTTTCAAGGGAGACTGAACATTTTTTCATGAGATTCTTTGCCAGCTAGCTGTAATGTTTTTTTTTTTTTTGAAATGGAGTCTCATCTCTGTTACCCAGGCTGGAGTACAGTGGCTGGATCTTGGTCACTGCTGTCTTCGCCTCCTGGGTTCAAGCGATTCTCCTGTCTCAGCCTCCCGAGTAGCTGGGATTACAGGCATGCACCATCATGCCTGGCTAATTTTTGTATTTTTAGTAGAGACAGGGTTTCACCATGTTAGCCAGGCTGGTCTCGAACTCCTGACATCTTGATCCACCCATCTTGGCCTCCTAAAGTGCTGGTATTACAGGCATGAGCCATCATACCTGGCCTGCTAGCTATAATTCTTTGATAAATTATGAATTCAGGTCTTTACTTTTGGGAGTCTGCAGTAGTCTGTTCTTGTGTTGCTATAAAGAAATACCTAATCCAGTCTGGGGAACATAGTGAGACCCCATCTCTAAAAAACAAATGAGCCGGGCACAGTGGTATGCACTTATAGTCCCAGCTATTTGGAAGGCTGAAGTGGGAGGTTCACTTCAGCCCAGGAGTTTGAGGTTGCAGTGAGCCATGATTGCACCACTGCACACGAGCCTGGGTGAGAGAGAGAGAGAGAGAGAGAGAGAGAGAGAGAGAGAGAGAGAGAGAGAGACCGACCCTATCTCAACAACAACATGGCATCTGCTTCTGGTGAGGGTCTCAGGAAGCTTACAGTTATGGTTGAAGGTGAAGGGCAATCAGATGAATCATGTGGTGAGAGAGGAAGCCAGAGAGAGGGAAGGGTGTGGTCATAGACTCTTAAACAATCAAATCTCATGTGAACTAACTGAGCAAGAACTGACTTATCACCAAGAGGTGTTAACCATTCATGAGGGATCTGCTCTCATGATCCAATTACCTCCCACCAGGCAATCACATTGGGACTCATATTTCAACATGAGATTTGGAGGGGACAAACATCCCAATCATATCATTCTGCCTCTGCCTCCCCAAATCTCATGTCCTTCTCACATTTCAAAATATAATCATGCCTTCATCATAGTCCTCCAAAGTCTTAACTCAGAAGTCCCAAGTCCCAAGTCTCATCTGGAGATGGGTTCCTTCCACCTATGAACCTGTAGGTCAAAAACGAGTTATTCACTTCCCAGATACAATGGTGGTACAGGCACTGGGAACATTACTATTTTAAAAGGGAGGAATCGGCCAAAAGAAAGGGGCAACAGACTCTGAGCAAGTCTAAAACCTAGCAGAGCAGCCATTAAATCTCAAAGCTCCAAATTAATCTCCTTTGACACCATGTCCTCCATCCAGGGAACACTAGAGCAGGAGTGGGCTCCCAGGGCCTTGGCAGCTCCACTTCTGTGGCTTTGCTGGATGCAGCCCAAGTGACTGCTCTGATGGGCTGGAGTCCAATGCTTGCAGCTTTTCCAGGCTGAGGATGTAAGCTGCTGTGGGCTCCACCATTCTTGGGCCTGGAGAGTGACAGCCCTTTCCCAAAGCTCTGCTAGGCAGTGCCTTAGTGGGTACTCAGTGTGGGGGCTCTTACCCCACATTTCCTCTCAGGTCTGCCCTAGTAGAAGCTCTCTGCCAGGGCTCTGCCCCTTGGCCAGGCTTCTGTCCCAGCACCTAGGCTCTAAAATTGAAATGGAAGCTGCTAAGCCTCATTCATTCTTACATTGTGTGTGCCTACAGGCTTAAAACTGTGTGAAAGTTGCCCAGGCTTATAGCTTTCACCCTCTGAAGCAGCAGCCTGAGCTATATCTGGGCCTCTTTGAGCTAAGGCTGGAGCCAGAGCACCTGGGATGTGGGGAGCAGTGTTCTAAGGCTGAGCAGGACAGTAAGGACCTGGATCTGGCCTTTGAAACCATTCTTTCCACCTAGGCCTCCAAGCCTGTGATGGGAGGGGCTGTCCCCAAGATCTCTGAAATGCCTTTGAGGTCTTTTGATTATTGTATTAGATATTAGCACTTGGCACCCTTTTAGTCATGCTAATCCCCCTAGCAAGTGGTTGCTCCACAGCCTGTTTATATTCCTTTCTGAAAAATGCTATTTTATTCTCTGCCACATGGCTGGCTGCAAGTTTTCCAAACGTTTATGCTTTGTTTCCCTTTTAAATATAAGTTTCAACTTTAAGTCATTTCTTTTCTTTCTTTCTTTTTTTTTTTTTTTTTTTGAGATGGAGTTTCACTTTTGTTACCCAGGTTGGAGTGCAATGGTGTGATCTTGGCTCACTGCAATCTCCGCCTCCTGGGTTCAGGCAATTCTGCCTCAGCCTCCTGAGTAGCTGGGATTACAGGCATGCACCACCATGCCCAGCTAATTTTTTTGTATCTTTAGTAGAGACGGGGTTTCACCATTTTAACCAGGATGGTCTCGATCTCTTGACCTCGTGATCCACCCGCCTCGGCCTCCCAAAGAACTTTAAGTCATTTCTTTGCTCCTGTATCTGATTGCAGGCTGTTAGAAGCAGGCAGACCACTTTTTGGATGCTTTGCAGCTTAGAAATTTTTCTACCAGATATCCTAGGTTGTCACTCTTAAGTTCAAATTTTCACAGATCCCTAGGACATGAACACAGTACAGCCAAATTTTTTGCTCAAGCATAACATGGGTGACCATTACTCCATTTCCCAATAACTTCCCCATTTCCTTCTGAGACCTCCTTAGCTTGGCCTTCAGTATCTGTATTTTCTATTAGCATTTAACCAGTCTCTAAGAAGTTCCACACCTTTCCTTCTCTGCCTGTCTTCTTCTGAGCCCTCCAAACTCTTCTGGCCTCTGCCTGTTACCCAGTTCTAAAGCCACTTCCACATTTTCAGGTATCTTTATAGCAATGTCTGACTCTTGAGTACCAATTTTCTGTGTTAGTCCATTCTTGGGTTGCTATAAATACCCAAGACTGGGTAATTTATAAAGAAAAGAGGTTTAATTTGGCTCACGGTTCTGCAAGCTGTATAGTAAGTGTGGGGCTGACATCTGCTCCAGGTGAGGGCCTGAGGAAGCTTACAATCATAGTGGAAGGTGAAGGGAAAGCAGATGAATTTTATGGTGAGAGAGGAAGCCACAGAGAGAGACAAGGGCGTAGTTCCAGACTCTTAAGCAATCAAATCTCATGTGAACTAACTGAACAAGAATTGATTTATCACCAAGGGGTGTTAACCATTCATGAGGGATCTGTTCCCATGATCCAGTCACCTCCCACCAGGCAATCAATAGGGAATCACATTTCAACATGAGATTTGGAGGGGACAAACATCCAAACCATGTCAAGGTGAAAGTATTTTTAAAATCAGTTTGTCTAAAATCTGCATGTTTTTGAAAGTTTATGTAATGTTTGTAATATTTGCTATAATTATTTTCTCTCATCTGTTGTTTCTATACTTTTTTATATGTAGAAGTTTTAAATTTGTAGATAGTTTAATCTATCCACTTTTTTCTTCTTCTTCCTTGTAGTTTAAAAAATCTTCCGGTTCCAATGGTTAAATACATAGTACATTTAATATTCATATAGTTTTTCTTATGGCTTAAAAAGTGTCTCTTTGGTCCATCTGGAACTTATGTTGGTAAGAAATCCATGGAGAGGATCTGACTACCTGCTTAAATTATACCCAAAGGAGAAGCTGATTTGCACTTCTGAGTTTTCTGCAATGAGCCACCTGCCTTTTTCTCCTTGTTGAAAAGAAATAAAAATGATGACAGAAAAATGTTAAATGCTATGCTGTTTTCCCAGTCACAGGGAATAAGTTTCCCTTTTACTGAATCTAACTTTCTCCAAATGTTCTCATCTTCTGATTAGTATTTTAACTTAAAATTGAGACAGAAATAGGCGTAGATAGAAATAGACAGAAATAGGCGGAGATAGAAATAGACAGAAATAGCCTTAGATTGGTATTCATGGAAATTACTCAAAAGTGGGCAAATTAGGAAAAAGAAAAAAGCACAAAACTTTAAAAAAAATGTTGGAAATTATTCTCTCTGGTGTAAATATTGTACATTTAACAAATATAAATTCTGGATAAGTTGGTTCAGGTAAATTAAGCCAGAGCTGACAATCTTCCCTCAGGACAATAGTCTAGACAAACATTGTCCAGTGGAAATAAAATGTGGACCGTGTATGGAATTTTAAGCCTTATAGTAACCACATTAAAAAGGTAAATAGGATCAGGCAAAGGTAATCTAAATAATGTACTTTCTTTAACCCTGTATATGAAAAATATTATTTCAACACATAATCTATGTTAGAATTATTAATAAGATAGTTTACATTCTTTTTCATATTAATTCTTTGAAGGCCATTGTTTATGTTATGCTTATGGCACATCTCAATTTGAATTAACCTCATTTCAAGTGTTCAATAGCTACATGTGGCTAGTGGCTGCCATATCGTACAGAGCAACTTTAGACACAGGGACACATGTGGCTGTTTCACTCCTTTTTTTCTATACTCCACCCTGAGCAACGTTTTAAAAATATCTTTTCTCAGGGTCTGATGTAGTTGATTAGCTTTTGGTATTGTGTCGTTACAATCATTTTAAACATAACTATTCTCCAAAGAACTTGGGTGTTGCCCAATCTTGCAGCCATGGTTTACAGACAATCGCTTGGTCACTGCTGCTAATCTGAGGTTAGCACTGAGGTTAATCCTTCCCTCTCTCACTCTGTCTGTCTGCCTTGGCCTCTGCCAATCTCCTCCCATTCATTCCCCTCCATTTTCAGAATAGAAATAGCTTTATTACTTCCTTCTGATTAAAAAAGTAATAATATATATATTTTTCTTTTTCTTTTTATTATTTTATTTTATTTTTATTTTTTATTTTTTGAGACGAGTTTCGCTCTTGTTACCCAGGCTGGAGTGCAATGGCGCGATCTCGGCTCACCGCAACCTCCGCCTCCTGGGTTCAGGCAATTCTCCTGCCTCAGCCTCCTGAGTAGCTGAGATTATAGGCACACGCTACCATGCCCAGCTAATTTTTTGTATTTTTAGTAGAGACGGGGTTTCACCATGTTGACCAGGATGGTCTCGATCTGTTGACCTCGTGATCCACCCGCCTTGGCCTCCCAAAGTGCTGGGATTATAGGCGTGAGCCACTGCGCCCGGCCAATAATATATGTTTATAGGTTTTTTTTTTTTTTTTTTTTAAAGAAGCAAGTGCTCAAAAGGAAAAACAAATGAACAAAAACAAAAAAAGAAAATTAACTGTAGCTTATTACACAAAGATAACCATTAGTAGCATTTTGGTAGTTTATCTTACAGTATTGCAAATGCACATTTATGAAGACACAATCATATCATATATATTATTTTTACTTTGTCTTTTATGAATAATATATCATAGATATATTTGTGTTAAAAATATAAATTGACCTCATTGTTTTTTATGTTCTGCCTGGTATTCCCTATATATATTTACCATACTTTATATAACCAGCCTACTATTGTCAAGACACTTAGCTTGTTTCTGATATTTCACTCTTATAACCAGTACATCAATAACATCCTTATACATACTTCTTTGCATGAGTATATCATTTTCTAAGGAGAAATGTCTAAAGTAGGTCAAGTTTTGATAGACAGGGCTAGACTGTCCTTCAGAAGGATTAGACAATTTACATTCCTTACAGCAGGGTGTGAAAATACTTGTCATCCTACATCTTGCCTGGCGCTGAGTAGTATCAATCCTTTCTAATCCTGTCCATTTTAGTTTGAATCTTCTTAACTTTATGCTTACAATTCTAGAAATATCTTAACCTTGATTGTAATATATGGAGAAGTTCAAAGCTTTGAGTGAATTAGTTTATACTGAATATCTCCAAATGACTTCATATACATTAAAGGATCTAACCCAAGGTATCAAACATGGGTTTGGTTATGTTCAGGAAGCAAAATCAATTTCTTGCTCATGATACATATCCAGGGCAGTTCAGCAGAGAATTTTGTCCATCATAGACACCCGAAGGCTCAGGCTGACAGAGGTCCAATCTGGATACTTGCTTCTAGAATCACCTTGTCAGGTGGAAGAGGACCTAACAAATCATGCTCTGGTTCATAAAGCTTCCCACTCAACAGACCTAAGTCACTTCAGCACACATTTCACTTCCCAGAGGAAATCAAAGGAACACATCTAAATTCAAAGAGGGTAGGAAAGTACAGACCTACACACACCTGGCAAGGGAACAGGACTCTTTGAGCATCCCTAATGACTGTCACATCTTGGAGAAAAGGAGATACTACCAGGTACATATTATTATCCAAATGTGACAGACAAGAAAACAGAGACTTCATGAGTTTAGGAAATAGCTCAGTGCATTTCTCAAGTGGGTGCAGTGGCTCATGCCTGTAATCCCAGCACTTTGGGAGTTCAACCAAGAGGATCACTTGAGCCCGAGTTCAAGATCAGCCTGGGCAACATAGTGAGACCCCATCTCTACACAACTTCAAAAAAAATTAGTCAGGTGTGCTGGCATGCACCTGTAGTCCCAGCTACTTGGGAAGCTGAGGTAGGAGGATTACAGGAGCCCAGGAAGTTGAGACTGCAGTGACCCATGCTCACACCACTGCATGACAGAGTGAGACCTTGTGTCAAAAAAAGAAAAAAAAAAAGTAGCTCAAGGCCACTTAGCCAGTAATCAGGGATTATAATTATCTTGATTATAATTTAGGTCTGTCTGATTTCAAACATATGCCTATTGTAATACTTTGCCCTTTTAGGAGCGTCAGCAGCATCTTCAAAAAGAAGGCCAGGCTTTGGGACATATATCCCCTTGCAGTTCTGTGTCAGTGCAGGTTCCTCAGATTCTCTGGGACTGTTTTTCTCAGTCAAACGCATCATTGTACTTTGTCCTTGGTAGACCTTCCTGCTTCCCATCTGACAAATTCTGCCTGGAGTCAATTCTGTTGTGGCAATTGTTCTGCAAAAGTGTCCACTGTGATGTCTCATATGATACATATGTGGCCTCTCATTTGTAAGCATAACAGTATCACTGCGTTGGGGATGTCTTATTGCAAATATCTGATGCTCTGACCATGTTTCAATGGAAAACAGGTCCAAAGAACATTATTTTGGATAACGGTGTAGGTCTTGATAACGTGCAAGCTTCGCATCTGTGTGCATTTTGTGTTTGGCCATCATATTCCAGGGAAAGGAGACTAAGGTTTGTTGAGAAGCCACTGTGTGTCAGGTGCTGTTCTAAGCATTTTAATATATTTTGATCCTCCTTTTTTCTTCATAACAGCCCCTCTGAGGGAGGAGTGGTTATTCAGAGGTGTACTTGTCTAATCAAATGAGATAGTGAAAGTCAAAAATAGATTTCTGGTTTCAGATTTCTTAGTAGGATAATAACTATGATAATTACTCTCATGGAGAGTTTTTCAGCTTCTGCAGGATATTTATAATTTCTAAAAGGTGTGTTTGAACATCTCTCTAGTATTTGGAAATGGGTATTGAACTTGAGAGCATATCATTTAGGGTTCTCTTGTATGTGAGCAATGGAAAACTCAGCTCATCTTGACTTGAGTGAAAAAAAAAGTGGAGGTCAATGTATTGTGTTGTGCAACTAAAAAGTACAGGAATAGTATAGCTTCAGGTATGGTTTGATCTAGAGCATCAAATGATATCCCTAGATCCAAATCTCACTCTGTTTCTTGGCACTAGTTCTCCCTGGATTGATGTCACCTTCAGGCTGTAAGTGGTAGAGAGAAGCCTTCTGGCAGTGTCACCCTTTTGTCTTTCCTAAGTTCAGTAGGAAAGATCATCTGTTTCTCTCTCAGCAGTTCTACAAAACTTTATTGGATGTGATTAGAGCAAACTCTCTTCCTTAAGCAATCCCTGTGGTAGGGGCTGTGATGCTGTGATTGGTCAGGCATGACCTAGTGCCCATCCCTGGAATTAGGGCTTCCTTTGTATGTGGACTTCTTTTTTTTTGCTGCTTCCAACTTTATTGGAGTATGTTTGACAAATAGAAATTTTATATATATATATATATATATATATATATATATATATTTAAATTATATATATATATTTAAATTATATATATATATAAAACATAACAAACTTTATGTTATATATTTTTTTAGATGGAGTCTTGCTCTGTTGCCAGGTTGGAGTGCAGTGGAGCGATCTCGGCTCACTGCAAGCTCCGACTCCCTGGTTCAAGAGATTCTCCTGCCTCAGCCTCCAGAGTGGCTGGGATGACAGGCACGTGTCACCACGCCCAGCAAATTTTTGTATTTTTAGTAGAGACAGGGCTTCACCATGTTGGCCAGGATGGTCTCAATCTCCTGACATCGTGATCTGCCCGCCTGGGCCTCCCAAAGTGCTGGGATTACAGGAGTGAGATACCACGCTCAGCCCTCATGTATGTGTTTGTGTGCATATATATATATTAGTGGTGAGAACGCTTTAAGATCTACCATCTCAGCAAATTCCAACTGTACAAAACAGTATTGCTAACAATAGTCACCATGCTATACATTAGATCTCTGGAGCTTATTTATCTTGCATAACTGAAACTTGGTACCCTTTAATCATCATCTACCCATTTCCCCCTCCCACTAGCCTTGGTAACCACCATTCTACTCTCTGCTTGTATGAGTTCAACTAATTTAGATTCTACATGTAAGTGAGATCATGCAGTATTTGTCTTTCTGCATTTGGCTTAATTCATTTAGCATAGTATCTTCCAGATTGATCAATCTTGTTGTAAATGTCAGAATTTCCTTGTATTTATGCAATAAACATCTTTCATGTGCAAAATGGGGATAATATGCATTCCATATAGCTTTTTAAAATCTAACAATACATGATGAATAATTTGTCATATTTTTAGATATTATTAAATGTGATTATTAATGACTGTGTGGTATTCTCCAGTGGATATACTACAATTTACTTATGTGTGCCCCTACTTTTTTCTGTCATATAAAAATATTATTACAATGGAATGTTTGTGGACAGCTGTAATTAATTCTTTTTTTGTTTTTTTGAGACAGAGTCTTACTCTGTTGCTCAAGCTGGAGTGCAGTGGTGCCAATCTTGGCTCACTGTAGCCTCTGCCTCCTGGGTTCAAGCAATCCTCCTGTCTTGGCCTCCCAAGTAGCTGAGATTACAAGTGTGTGCCTCCACACCCAGCTAATTTTTGTTTTAGTAGAAATGGCGTATCTACTAAATGTTTCACCATGTTGGCCAGGCTGGTCTCAAGTGATCCATCATCTGGCTTCCCAAAAAGTGCTGGAATTACAGATGTGAGCCACCATGCCCAGCCAGCTACAGTTAATTCCTTAGAATAAGTTTTAGAAGTAAAATGTGTTCACTTGAAAGAATGTACCATCATATACAATTTTTTAAATAGCTAGCAGACAACAGAAATATCAGTAGTATATTGCTACTTTGCACAGGAATACTAAGCTAGTATATTTAGTAGTTTCATGGGAAAGGCCACCTGATTGACAGTCAAGCTGTTTTGAAAAGTCATTTGACAATTCCAGTTTTTTATCTGCCTTCTCATCTAATGGACAAAAGATATTTTTCCTCTCATGGTGATTTTATCCTGTTTTGAAGTCATATCAGGCCATTAATGCTGTCTAACTAAGGTTTCAAGGGTGCATCCTAAAAAGGCTTGAAAAAAATCCAGTACACAAATTACAGCAGACTTCCTGGAGGAGGAAGGCTTGTTGGGACCTGTATTTGGGTACTGGCATTTGGATTCATTCAAGTAGGCAGGAATGAACAGACTGTACACACTTTGTAGGGACAAAAACCATTTGGAGTAACTTGTCTTAAGCCAGCACAGCGTAAAACCACTTGTACACAAAAGGAATAAAACTAGGAAAAGTGAAAACCTATTACCCCACCTTATTCATAAAGACATTTCCCCATCAGTGAACGTAATGCTTTTTGATCAATATGTGTTTACCCTTATAAGAAGCCTCTGTTTAGGGTCTTGCCAATATCAGGGATATATCTTCTCTGGTGTAGGCCAATGTAGATTCTTTTTTTTAAGGAATGAGATGCCTATTTCAGGCACAAGGACCTAGAGACAAGTCAAAGGAATAGTCTTTGTTCACTTTTTTTCTCTATGGAAAGTGTTACTGAGCAACATTCAGATGCAATCTGTACTGTTTTTCAGTTTGTCACCAAAGGTGGGGTTGTTCTGGAAGTTTGAATAGGATAAGCTGGGATGGTCTAGTTGGTCTTAGTGAGTAAACATAGACGTTAGTTCCCTGCTCTGGCCAAGGTTTTTCTGGCCAAGTTCTATTTTTATTTTTATTTTTTTGAGACAGGGTCTCACTCTGTTGCCCAGCTAGAGAGCAGTGGTGTGATCTCAGCTCGTTGCAACCTCTACCTCCGGGGTTCAAGCGAGTCATGTGTCTCGGCCTCCCAAGTAGCTGGGATTATAGGCATGCACCACCATGCTCAGCTAATTTTTGAATTTTTAGTAGAGATGGGGTTTTGCCATGTTGGCCAGGCTGGTTTTGAACTCCTGACCTCAGGTGATCGCCTTGGCCTCCCAAAGAGCTGGGATTATAGGTATGAGCCACTGCGCATGGCCATGGCCAAGTTCTATGAGCACTATTAAGGTTCTTTACCTCCCTGGGGGAAGAAACTGGAGTGTTCCCTGTTGGAGTGAGCAGTCCCAGGGGGCAGGCTTTCTCTGTCCTTAACAAGAATACTTAAAGTGTGTAATTGAATATAATTGCTGGACAAGGGGAAGTTATTACAGAAATCTTGCACCTCTTTCATGTTCCACCTGTTGCAAGAAGTAGACTTCTGGAAGGGTGCACACACATGTGGTGGGACTTCAGCACAAGGGTTAGTCACAATTGTCTACCTCATTCATTTCCCATGAGGAGGAAAAAACTGTGAGGAGTGTTAGGAGGTGTTTGGGAATTTCTCCATGGCCCTCCAGGCCTTCTATATCAGATTAAGCCAGTAACTGAAGAAACACAAACTACTTTTACGTGAATTATGATGGCTCTAGAAAAATTGCGATTACTGGGTCATTCAAAGGTATAGCCAAAGAGCAATTCCAGAGAGGTGAAAATGAGGTTTTGGATTACTCCAGTTTGAAGTTCCCTTGGGATAAATACTGAGCATGGTGTCAACAGTAGTGCTACTTGGCCCTGTGCTCTGGGCTTTGCATGACTCAGGCCCCAAAAGCCCAGCTCAGTAACCCAGAGCTCCCTGAAAATATGATCTGTTGGTATAAGTGAACATACGTGGGCAACAGACTGAGCAGCCTCCAGAATAAGCCCTTGTTTGCCTTTAAAATCCTCTTGCTAAGGGCAGGACTTCTGTGCTATTTATTTTAAATCCCCAGCACCTGCCACAGGCCTGGCCCACAGCAGGTATCAACATCTGCTAGAAGGATGAACAGATGGATGAGTCAGCTGGCTAGACCAGTTCCAGCTGTCTCCAGTACTGGCTGCTTGGTGTTCATGAGTGTGCAGAGCTGTCCCTCAGCAATGAAAGACAATGTGATAGAGGCCGCTGTGGAGTGCAGAGTCTACCAGCTGGAGATTTGGAGTTAGCCACATCTGGGTACTAATTTTGCTATGCCACTTGTTAGTTGTGTGACCTTGGGCCAGTCACTTGATCTTTGAGCTTCTGTTTCCTCACATATAAAATGGGCATAATAAAATATACCTCAGTTGGCTGTCGGGAGAAGGGAATCAGATAATGCCTATAGAATGTTTAGCTAAGTCCCTGGCACACTGTGAGTGCTCAACAAATGGGGCTGTCTGGGATTCTATACATTTTTTTTTTTTTTTGAGACAGGGTCTCTTTCTGTCACCCAGGCTGGAGTGCAGTGGCACTATCTTGGCTCAGTGCAGCCTCCGCCTCCTGGGTTCAAGTGATTCTTGTGCCTCAGCCTCCTGAGCAGCTGGGATTACAGGTGTGCACCACCATGCCTGGCTCATTTTTTGGTATTTTTAGTAGAGGCAGGGTTTCACCATGTTGGCCAGGCTGGTCTTGAATTCCTGACCTCAAATGATCTGCCTGCCTCGGCCTCCCAAAGTGCTGGGATTACAGGTGTGAGCCACCGCACCCAGCCTGGATTCTATATGTTTATAGATGCAATACTATAGGCTAGAGAGTTCGCTTGGGAGGAACTGCACACATCACTGTGTCTAGAGGAGGGGGCATCATAGATTCTGGAGCCTGCAATGTAAGCCAGTGTGGTGGTCGGTGCTCAGTATTGTCCTGCAAGGGGTGTAAGTCATGAATCACAAGTGAAAGTCTCAGATGTCACATGTGTGGGGACATGGTAAGGGCAAGGCTGTGATGAGGTCACACTGCTAGATTCTCAGGATAAGAGTTATGGCTGAGTTTATGGAATATGAGGGATGGAAGTGAACTTTATTTGGGTCTGGTCTGGGTCTTGAATTTGATGGGGCTTCCTTATGAATCAAGGCATGATTCTATTCCACAGGGGTGGATCCTCCCTGCCAAGTGCCTTCAAGGGAACCACGTGACAGTTAAATTTGATTCAGGCAAGATGCACCTCTGGGCAAATTTTATTGAGTTCTACATGCCAGAAACTCCTACAATCTGTCATCTGAGAAAGCTCTGGAATATTGAGACAGGAGCCAAGCTCTGCCCTGTAAGCCAGGTGGGTGATGATTCTGTTTGTGAAATTTTAATTGCTCAGAAATGACTGATGGTGCTGTGACTGACTACTGAATTATACCTTTGGTAATTAGTCATTCACTCAACATTTATTTCTCTTCATTGCTTTCTTCTCAGATGAAATCATAGCAGTGAGCCCATATATTGGAGCCCACAATGTGTCAGGAGCATGGCATGCTTCTGTGCAGCCTTTTTCATTCTGTTTGCTTCCATATACGAAGTGTCTCTGCATGTGAGTCCAAGAGATTTGGTGACTTTTTAATATTCCCCAGAGTTACCTTTCAAAGCAGTGAGGTTACTTGAGTTCCAGCATAGAGGCTGGATTCAAATGCTGAGTAGGAACACTCGAGGGAAGATGCAGACTGCAGCTGTTGTTTAGCATCTTTGAGCATTAACTATTCTCACTCTCAGAAAATGGAGTATTTAGATAGCAGCCACTGGAGGAGGCCGCAGGTTTTAGCAAGAGAATAGTTTCACATTTAACAGCTATTAAACAAGTCATACCCTTCTTCCTGCAGTGTATAACTAAGGTCATTCAGTGGAGCTCATGGGAATAAACACACTTGGAGGAGATCAAATCCCAGTGTTCCTGGTCTATGGGGCATGAGTTCCCCAGAGTTACTCTTTCTGCAAGCAGCCAGCAAAGTGTGGTGATGCTGAGCTTTGAACTAGAGGTTGGGATATTGAAGTTAAAAATTCCCGCTCTGCCACTTACCTGCCAGGTGACTGTCAGGGCTCTTGCTCCCATGTTTACAGTACAAGGGCTGTCCCTAGAGTAACTCCCAGCTCCAACATTCTAGAAGACTGAGTTACCTCTGAGTGTCATTTCAAATCCTGGAAACAAAGTCATGACTGTTCCTATTAGCATACTTTGGTAACTTTGAGCAAGGGTCACAGACATTGGCATTGCGTACTGAGATCTTAGAGCTATGGAATTTCACTAACGTGTGCCAAAGTCTCAAGAACTACTAATATTTAATGTGAAATTATTTGACAGATAATTTCATCATGTGTGACAGACTTTTATTAAACAAATGCTCTTTGGAACAATTAGCAAACTCTAGTCATTTTTTTTTTCATTTTTATTAACAGTAGTAAAAAATAGTACCAACTATTCAGTATGTATGATATACTAAACACTTTTTACACTGTGCTAAGCATTACCTCATTAGACCCTTCCAATAACCCTATCATTGTTCCATTTATTTTGTATTTTATTTATTTATTTGATAGAGTTTCACTCTGTTGCCCAGGCTGAAATGCAGTGGTGTGATCTCAGCTCCACCTCCCTTCAGAAAAATCCTTCAAGTGATTCTTTTGCCTCAGTGTCCCGAGTGGCTAGGATTACAGGTGCCCATCATTACACCAGGCTAAATTTTCGTATTTTTAGTAGAGATAGGGTTTCACCATGTTGGCCAGGCTGGTCTAGAACTTCAGACCTTATGTAATTTGCCCACCTCAGTCTCCCCAAGTGCTGGGATTACAGGCATGAGCCACTGCACTCCTCCAATTGTTCCCATTTTATTGATGAGATATTTGAGAGTTAGAGGAGTTCAGAGAGATTCCCAAGGTCACATCATTAGTAAATGGAGGCAGTAGGATTTGAATCTGGCTCAGTCTAACTTCTGAATCCATGCTCTTTTCTTATGGCTAGAAATTCCAGTGTTTTTTTTATCACTTATAACCAGCATCATTATAATTAACCACATTTGCAAAGTGTGTGCTATGAGCAGAAGATAGAAGAGGAGAAATCAGACATGGTCCTTGCCTTAAAGATCTTCAAGTCTAGAAGACAGCATGTCTGTAAATGATGCAACAACGTAAAGCAATGACTGGTGCTGAAAACAAGAACTGGAGGGGCTCAGAGGCAGGAAAAATCCCTGGGAATGCTAGAAAAGCTTTATTGACAAACTGGGACGTTATTTGGATTCTAATAAATGGGGGCTGAAAAAATATGAGGAAAGCAGAGAGAAAAGCCCCTGGAGGAAAGGGAAGGATAGGAGCAAAGCCCTGAAGATGGGAGCGTAGTTGGTATGCTGGAGGAGCACTAGGCATGGCTGTCTGACATAAGTGGAGACTTTGGGGAGCAAGAGACTCATTTGGGAAGGAGACTTGGGCCTTGGGCACCAGTTAAGAATGCAGTCTCGGCTGGGCGCGGTGGCTCACGCCTGTAATCCTAGCGCTTTGGGAGGCCGAGGTGAGTGGATCACGAAGTCAAGAGATTGAGACCATCCCAGTCAACATGGTGAAACCCTGTCTCTACTAAAAATACAAAAAATTAGCTGGGCATGGTGGCGCATGCCTGTAATCCCAGCTACTCAGGAGGCTGAGGCAGGAAAATTGCTTGAACTCAGGAGGCGGAGGTTGCGGTGAGCTGAGATCGCGCCATTGCACTCCAGCCTGGGTAAAAAGAACGAAACTCCGTCTCAAAAAAAAAAGAAAAAAAAAAGAAAAATGCAGTCTCCTCTATGAAAACTAAACAGGTGTACATACACGGGGTGTGTCTTCTTTGGAAGCAAGGACTTTGCTTACATGTTGGCCAGGCTGGTCTTGAACTCCCTCAGAAACCACTGGGGTCTCACCCCCTAACAGAGTTTAGCATCCATGATACCTTCGATCAGTAGAAAGCAGTAAAGTCCACTTTGGAGTCCCTCAGGCAGTTTAAGAATTCCCGCTTTTTTTACTATTAGCTGTGTAACTGAGCAATGAAGTTAAACAACTGAGCCTCAATTTCCTCCTCTGGGAGGTGTGATAATAGTAGCTCTGAACAGATGAGGACTGAAAATATAATACACGTGAAATGCGTTGAGCTGTTTGTCGCATTTGTGCACAGAACGTGATTCCTTTCACAATTTCCCACGATCTGTGATTTCATTTATCACACAGTATTCACCACATGGGGTCCCGAGGTCAGAGACCCCGTTTTATTGATCTCTGGCACCCCGTGCCTGGCCCATGGGGGCTTGCAGTTAGGTGTTCACGGAAGAAAGGAATGGGGCGACCTCACCGAGGGCTCTCCTGGAAGCTTTGGTGGCGGCTCCGAAAGCTTCCTGCCGTCTAGCCAGGCAGTAGCCGGTTCTTTGTGCTCCTAGCTCCGCGCCCTCTGGCAGCCGCCGCCCCGAGGCTGCCTAGCGTCTCCTCTCAGCTTCTGCTCGGGTGGCAGCAGGTTTCGCCGGCCATTCCGCCGCCAAAAGGGCGGCCAGGGCAGGGACAGGAATGAATTCCCTGAGAGTCCCGCATCCTCCTCCCGCCGGGGGCGCCGCCGGCGCGGCGGGCAGTGCTGGGACTCCTGGCGTGCGCGCTCCAGCTCCCGCCCCGGGCAGCTGCGGTCGGCGGGGACCCCGGGGCGCAGGCCGCCTGCAGTGTGTCTGGGGCAGCAGCTGGGGCAGGCAGCGCCTCCCGTCCCGCTCCGGGACGCGGTGATTTTTTTTTCCTGACTGCCGGAGTCGGGAGAGGCAGAGCTGCGGAGGCTGCCGGGGAGGCCGCCCGGGGAGGGAGAAAGGAAAAGGGCGGGCTGCGTGTGGGGTGAGCGGCAGTAAGGAGCAGTCGGAGGAGCCAGGGGCCCGGCGCGGGTCTCCAGGGCGGGAGGCGCTGACGCAGGGAGGAGGCAGCGGGGCAGCCAAGGGCCTCCCCGGAGAGTGTGAGGAGGCCGGGACGGAGCAGCGCGGAACCCGGGAGAGGAGAGGCTGGGCTAGTGGAGATGGGAGGAGAGACCAGCCAAAGCTAAAGCGCCAAAGGGGCTGCGGGGAAGGACAGAGGAGTGGGAGGAAAGGGGAAGGAGAGAAGAAAAGAGGGAGCGAAACCCGGAGAGAAAGTGGGAGAGAGACCCACGGCACAGGAGGGGTGGAAAGAACGCAGGGAGGGGAGCAGAGAGGAGGGAGGGATCGAGAAACTGACCTGGAGGAGGAGAGCAGCTGTGAGGCAGAGGCTTTGCGTGAGCCAAGTCTGGCAGCTGAGAGAGCTCCCTCCATGATTTTGCCAATTAAAAAGGCTCAACAAACAGGAACAGTGCATTCCTTGGTACTCCTGTTGCTTAATCAACAGCAGGCCAGGGCTGGCCTTAGGGGCTGCTGAGTACTTCCAGGTGACAGAACAGAAAAGGGGTCCCAGGCCCCGTGGAAGGAGAGCGGGGCAGGGCGAAGAAGAGGAGGGGAAGGAGGTGGTGGTTGGGGGAAAGAAGAGGAGGATGAGGAGGTGGTGGGGGAAAGGTTAAGAGGAGAAGGAGAAGGAGATGGTGTTGAGGGGGAGGGAGAGTAGGAGGAGGAAGAGGTGGGAGCGGGAGGAGACAGAAGGAAAAGAGAGTAGGAGGAGGAGGAGGAAGAGAGCAGAGGGAGAGGGCGGATTTGTTGCTTGGGCACTGGCTGAGGTAACGATGGAAGGAGGCAGTATTTTTTAAAAATTTGTTTGACAAATATTTTACAAAGTAACTACAGTGTTGTGGGCACTGCCCTAGGCTCCAGGACCACAGAGACAAGCAGAGTCTCAGCCTCATGCTGTGAGTCTTCTTGTCAGGAGACACAGAAAACACATCCCAGGCTGGGTGTGGTGACTCACACCTGTAATCTCCGCATTTTGGGAGGCTGTGGCAGGAGCATCGCTTGAAGCCAAGAGATTGAGGCCAGCCTGAGAAACATAGTGAAATCCTGTCTCTACACAAAATAAAAAATTAGTCGGCTGTGGTGTTAGGTGTTACGCAGCTGTGGTCCCAGGTATTTGGGAGGCCGAGGTGGGAGAATCACTTGAACCCAGGAGTTCAAGGCTGCAGTGAACTATGATCGCACCCCTGCACTCCAGCCTGGGTGACAGTGAAACCCTGTCTCAAAAAAAAAGAAAAGAAAAGATACATATATCTCAGCAGTATGGCCATGGATCAGTTAGTTACTCAAGTGCACTTTGCCTCAGTTTTCATTCTGTTAAATGGGGTTTATTAGGAGACCTACTCTATAGGGATTTTTTTTTTTCTTTTGAGAATTTAATTAAATCGTCTTTATAAAGCAATAATGTGATCCAAAGCACAAAGCAAGCATTTGCAAAGGGTTTGCCTATCAGCATTTGGACTGCTGGGTCTTGAAGGAGAAGGCATTTGCCAAGTGAGAGCAGAATGGGAAGAACTTTCCAGGCAGAGGCCACAGAGGCCATAAGGAGGGGTGGCAGGATGATTGTGGGTTTAATGACAGTGGCGGGCATGAGGATTACCTGTAGCAGCAGCACCCCATGGGGAGGTCTTGCTAAATATTCAGATTCCTGGGCCCCTCCTCAGACCTTTGAGATCTGGGTCTCTAGGCAAAGCCTGGGAATATGTGTTTTAACTTGCTCCCTAGAGAGTTCTGATGCATCCCTCCCCTCCACCCAATCCCAGGGTGCTGTCCTGGTTCAGGCTTTATTGTGTTCAGCTGTGCTAAAATAAACACTTTTTTAATGGATCAAGCCTATAAGCTGATCCTCCTTCAATCACCTCACCTGAATGACATCTCTCAGAAGTCTTCAGGACTGTCCAAGCAGAATTAATGGTTCACTTCCCTGTTCCCCTCTACCTTGAACATCCCTCTGCTCTAGCACTTAGGAAACTGCATAATACCAAACAATTTAATGCTCCTTCATTCCATGTCATTGCACCAGCACATATCAAGGGTCTACTGTTACCTATCACTGAAGAGAATGATTGCAAAAACCTTGAATGAACATGGAAAATGCTGATTTCCATTGAAAAGAAAAGTATGCTCCTTGGGTTGGGTGTTGTGGTTGTAATTGTTGGAAAATGTTTAAGAGAAGAAACAGAAATTAAAATAATCTTGTTAGCATAATTCTGAGTAAACTTTTGCTCTCTTTTGATTCTCAAAAATACCCTAAACATCATGTTTCACGGTCTTTACAAAACCACCACCACAGAAACAACAGAAGCACCCTGGCCTGAGGTGTCATACTGGGTATGGCCACATGGTGTCCCTCCAGCTCAGTCTAAAGCTAGACAACAGACTTCCTCCAGTCTCCACCTCGCTCAGCAGCTGGGCTAGTCAGAGCAAAGGGAACCCTAAGCTCTGGGAACCAGCTTCTTGGTGCTGTCCCAGAAGTGGAGAGGAGACAGATGAACGTTTCTCAGGTTAGAGAAAAGCAATTTGTTTGCTTCCAAACGTCCCAGTAAACAGTTCTGACACTGAAATTTCATTCTGGAGGGAACTTTAGGATTGTCTGAAGGGAGGGAATGGGAAGGGTTTAGATTTGCAGAGCAGGTGGGCAGCTTTGTGTTGGTTGGGAGGAGGTTTGCATGGCTTGAGAGAGACCAGGAAAAAAGCTGGAGTCAGGGCTGAGGAACAGAAGGATTTGGAGTTATTTTGTAGGAAGGGGTAAGGCGGGTAACAATGAGTTTGGAAGGAGGGATTGGAGATGTTTGCATAGCAAGCATACTACTTATAGCAAACATCCATAAGAAAAAGGTTGTAAAGAGGCCATTTCCTCTCAGTATTTTACTTTAGTTTTCTGCCAATCTGGCCCCAAACTCTGGCTGATAACGTACATACTGGGAAAGTGTTAGTTTTTTGGTTTAATAGCAGGCAGGCAAACTTTTTAGCAGCCATTTGGATTTCCTGTAGGACAGTGATTCTCAAACTGGTGTGCATGAGAGTTAACTGGAGGGCTTGTTAGAGCTGATAATGGGCCCCACCCCAGAGTTCCCCACTGGGTAGGTCTGTGGTGTGGCCTGAGAATATGTATTTTAATAATGTTCTCAGATGATGCTGATGTTGCTGGTCTGGAGAATCAACAATGTAAAGGAATTAATTTCCTATCAGGTTCTGCCAATGTTCCCTCCACTTAAAAAACCCAAAGCCTAACAACCCCAGTTCTCCCCCTGGATAATGGGTATTTGCAATTGTAGGCACTTTAAAAAGTGGTAGAATCACATTTTCTTTAGTTTAATTTTTTGTTTCTTCTCATCACTGCCATTCAACACATAATGGTTTTAGATATTTATTGTTAGCTTTTGCATGTTTTAGAATTTTTGATCTTGCTGCTATGGATGGTGATCTGCTATAAAAATCTTGACAGCTGGGGAGTGGAGTATCCCAAAGGAAAATGCTCTTATATTCAAGTCAGTCCCTCTGCTCTTATCTGTACACCACACTGTAATCCCTAGGAAGGATACTATAGAAGAAAAGAGGAAGGCTCAACAGCTGGGACTGCTGTATGTTTAACCAGTCCATGGCCCTACAGTGGGGTACGCACACAGTGGAGCTGTCTCTTCTCCTTATGGGGCAGCTCTGGGCTTTGGGGTACACGAGTCTACAGTAGGACGGAAACGAGAACTGGTCTCAGCTCCTACAGGTACTTTGGACTTTACCTCTTTGGGTCTTATATTAGTTTCCTATTGCTGTTGTAACAAACTACCATAAATGTCACGCCTTAAAACAACTGAAATTTATTATCTTACAGTTTTGGATGTCAAAGTCTGAAATGGGTCTTGTTGGGGCTAAAATCAAAGGCTGTGTTCCTTCTGGGTGCTCTATGGGAGAATCTGCTCCTTGCCTTTTCCAACTTTGTTTTGAGACAGGGTCTCCCTTTGTTGCCTGGGCCAGAGTGTGGTGGTACAGTATAGCTCACTGCAGCCTTGAACTCCTGGGCTCAAGCAGTCCTCCTGCCTCAGCCTCCTATGTGTGTAGGACTGAAGGCACACGTCACAATATCTGGCTAATTTTATTTTTTGTGGCAATAGGGTATTTCTGTATTGCCCAGGCTGGTCTCAAACTCCTGGCCTCAAGCAATTGTCCCGCCTCAGCCTCCCAAAGTGCTGGGATTACAAGCATAAGCCACTGTGCCCAGCCCATTTCCAACTTTTAGAGACTGCTTTGATTCCTTGGCTCCTGGACAGATTACTCTGATTTCTGCTTCTATCATCACCTCTCCTTTTCTGTCTCTGAGCCTCCTGTCTTTCTTTTATAAGGACCCTTGTGATTACCTTGGGCCCACTTGGATAGTCCAGATACTCTCCCCATTTTAACTTAATCCCATCTGTGAAGTCCGTTTGCCACATAAGGTCACGTATTCATGAGGTCTGGGGATCAGGATGTGGACATCTTTATGGGGGGGAGTCTACTGTAATACACATTTATAAAGTATTATTATAAAGAACTGAAAATACTGTTCAGACAAAAGAAAGAAGAGAAACATTCCACTTCTGAAAGAGAAACATAATAAACATTTTCTTCCATTTAAAAAATAATTTTTACATAGTTATACTGTATATACAATTTGAAATCCTGGTATAATTAAATATTGTATCTAAATATATTCTAAATTATATGAAATATGCTAAATTATACTATAGTCTATATTAGTACATAGAGCAAAGATTTTTATTGACGACATAAACATTCAGTTGAGTGACTATACCATATTTTACCTAAGCCTTCTCTTAATTTTGGAAATGTAAATTATTTTCGTTTTTAAATATAAACAACTCTGTGGTAAATACTTTTGCTCATAAGGATTTTTATGTTTGTAAGTTTTTCCTTGGGATAGATTCCTGGATGTGGAGTCACCGGATCAAAGGCTTTTACACAAAATGTTTTTCAAAGGGTTTATATTCATTTTCAGAATCATCAAGTTCTGAGAATTAGGTGTGAATCTCTTTGGAGTCATTATTCTGCCTACCACAGGCCTCAAGTTTCTCCCCTGTAGGATGGTAATAATAATCACTCCTCCCCGGGCAGCTGAGATCAAAGGCACGCACATCTCCGAAGAAGGCTCACATCTCTGAAGAAGGCTTGGTAAGCAGTGAAGACCTGCACATGTGCTAGTTGTTGCTCTTGTGACCCAAGGTCACCTGGGCAGGCAGTTTGGGAAAGGCGCTTATGCTTGTGACTCAGTTGTACCGCACTGTGACCCCTATACTTGAGAGAGAGAGAGAGCGCGTGCGCGCATAGGGTATGGGGTGGGAACAGCAGCTACTTTCCTTCAGAGAGGCCCAGCAAACCCATGGAAAACTGGAACTGTGATTCACCACCCTTACCGTGCATCAGAATCACCCCATGAGCTTTTAAGAAGCACAAATTCCCTGAGTTCCATACCCTAGTGATTCTGGTTCAGTTAGTCCAGGTGGAGCTCAGTCTTCTTGTTTTGCCCAAGTTCCCCAGGTAATTGTGATGCAACAGAGATAAACCGCGGGAACAAAACCTGGGGAAAGCTGGAATGGGTTAATGGCAAAGGCAAGATGTATAAATGGCTTTAAGAGGCACCAAGGGCTGTATTACCTCTCCCTGTCTCTCAGCTCTGTGGCCCAACTATTAACCCAGAAAAATTACCCGATGGGAGCTGGTTGAGAAGCTCTGGCTTTAACAAGACAGTTAAAAGCTTTTGTTTTGTGCCAGCAGATATTGCTTTTCTCAGTCAACGAGGAGGCCAAGACAGGCCTCTGAGCGGCAGGCTCCTGGAGCAGTCCAAGCTCTGCACGGGGAAGTGCTCCTTTGACATTGCCTTCTGTTTCACTGGCACGTAGAGAGGATGCAAGCAGAAGCCCCCCTGATCGGCATGCCCCCTGCCCACAACCTCCCAGTGCGGAGGAGGGCAGTAATTGGTCTCCCAGGGCAAAAGCAGGAAACGCTAATTAGTTGGGGACAAGGGAGTGAGGCCACGAGGGCACCTTTTCTCAGATTTGGTATTTTTCCAGGATGATAATGAAGATGGGCAGCCTCCTTTGACCTAGAAAAAGAGGCCTCTTGCAATCTGAGTTTCCAATTTCAAGATGTGGAAGCATTCACTGGGGGCTGCAGGGCCATTGGCTGCATGGAAATTTAACTGCCAAATTAGGAGGCTTTAAGACTGACTTTGGGTTCTGTCCTGTAGACAATACTCACTTCACCCATAAGCCCTACTCATTTTTGTATAAGAGCAATGGGATGCATACATACATATATATGCATTGTATGTAAGTAGTGTAATGATTAACATAGTTCCTAACACACAGTAAGCATTCTACACACACACACACACACACACACACACACACACACACACCCCAACCCTGGGAAGCAGGTATTATCATTTTCTCCAATTTACAAATGAAGCTGACTTAGTTTGGTTTTATATTTTGTCTAGTGATGAAAAGCTTGCGAATGGCAGGGCCAGGGTTCAAGCCCAACCACCTGGGTCCAGATCTCGATCTCTTACTACATTGCCTTTAACCAACAGACGTGCTCATCTGGTTGCAAGAGGCTGTGGGAAAGGTTGGTTGGAGGGAGGGTGGGGCAGGAGTGCCTTTTCTAGAGGACCCTGAGGAGAAGGTTGACGTATGCACAGTGCAGGGTCTGTTGCTGTCCTCCAGCCCTACCTGGACTCTGAGCCTAGCTGAACCAGGGGCAAGGAGACCACTGGAGACTGTGACCCATCAGTGGGTGAGTTTGGAATTGCTAATCAGAGGCTTGACATTTCACATGCCAGAGGGAGCCTTGCATCTCCAGAGCCCACCAAGGCAAGGACCTTGGCCCTTGACATATGGCTTGCCCCTTATCACTGGGCCCCTCCTCTCCTTTCGCTTTCCCACCACCTACCCTTTCCTCTTCTCCTCCTCTGCCTCCTCCTTCTGCTTCTCCTTCCCCTTCTTTTTCCTCTTCTGCTTCTTTATCTCCCTGTCTACCTACCCGTCTCCTCCACTGCTACCTCTGACTTCTGTCTCTTTCATGCAATTAGCATTTAACGCTTCAGATTCTTTGCTGTGTGTGGAAGTTACAGGCTTGGCTCGAAGCCCTGCTCTGGTGTGAATCAGCCTGCCTAGTCCTCACTGGACTTCTTCCTTAGAGACCTTGGTCTTATGCTCTTGGTCCCCAGCCTTCAGCAGGATCTTACTGGGTGAGCTGATTGCTGATGCTAGATTGGATATGGCTGCCCAGAGGACCCCATGGTCTTTGGATACAGTCCTTGGATGGCCCTGCGGACTCTTGCAGGCCTGTATAGCTATGTAGGTCCATTCCTTCTGTGCCAGAGATTATTTTTCTTCCCTCTGTAGGGAAAGCAGTTTAGTACTTGTGCAGTTGCCAAAATGAAGCCAAAAGAACACTGGCTGCTGAGTGACTGCAGAGTGAACAACTCCAACTCTCCTGCAATTATAACATTTTGCCCTGCTCGCACTCAACCTCCATGATTTCTTATGTGTGTGTCAAGGGATGTCTTTGTGGGTGTCCAGACATTCCATATGTACACAAAGCACTGGCTCTTGGGAAGAGAAGAGTGGTAGCTTATTAGTTAAATTTGAAATCTGCATATTAAAATACACACTGTCTCCAGGGGGATGCTTTAATAGCTCTAATGAGCCTTCCTGCAGGTATCAAGGGACACCCACCTAATGGTTGTGCATTAATTGTAAATTTGGATGTATATCTGATTTGGGCCAGATGTGCCCACTTTACAGTCACTATTAGATACTAGAAGCCTCTCTAGGTGAAACTAAGGCCCTAAGAAAAGAGTGAGGTTAGGTTTGTATGGCCAGCACCTAACTGCAGCTTCAGTGCATCTCCCTGGTTCTGGAAGGCATTAAAGAGGCCAAGCACTTCGTACATAGACAGGCTGATTTAACAGAGAAATCACTAACCCTGCAGCCATTGGTGAGCTAGTGTGTTATATTCTTGAAGGACCAGCAGACCCCATCCCCCTGGCTTTACCTTCCAAATCCATGAAGGATGATTAGACTGGGAAATCAGGCTATCCTTTAAAGGAAAGAACTGCAGTTGCTCAGCAGCTATTACAAAAGCACCAGGGGAAGAACTAATGAAGGGGGTCTGTTGTGGGTTACATTGTATCCCCACAAAAGATGTATTTTAGTTCCCACCCCAGGTACTGGTGAATATGACTTTGTCAATAGGGTCATTGCAGATATAATCAAGTTAAGATGAAATCTTAATCCAATATGATTAGTGTCCTTATAAAAAAGGAAAAACATTGTGCAAAGACAGGGATGCACAGGGAGAATGTCATATGATGATAGAGGCAGAGATTGGAGTGATGCAGGTGCAAGCCAAGTAATGCCAAGGACTGCTGACCACCACTGCAAGCTCAGAAGAGGCCAGAAAGTATTCTACCAGGTTCTCAAAGGAAACATACCTTGATTTCATACTCCTAGCCTCTAGAACCATGGGACAATAAATTCAGTTTGTGGCACTTTATTACAGCAGCCTAGGAAACTAATACAGAGCCCAAAATAGTCTCTTTTCTGTGTGTACCTCATGCTTTGAGGCATTGGGCCAGCCCATCATAGCCATGATACAATTAGAGAGGGAGGCTGTGTGTGGGGCCTGGGGGAAAGAGGTTGCTGAGAATGGCCTGTGCTAGTCAACATTCCCCTCTCCTTTCCACTTTCCCTTTCCTTTACCTTGTTCCTCTTCCAATCTAAGTTCCAATCCCTTGAGTCTGAGCTCTTGGGATCTCAGTTGATTCAAGTGAGAAGCTTGTTGGTCCAGCTGCACCTCCACTTGGTGGGCTCTCTGGGCCTTGAGTGGGTTTGAGGGGAAGATGAGTGACAGTGGTGATGTTCAGTTCCTCTGCAACTTCAGATGGTTGAGCCCTGGCTATTAGTGTTAGTTCTCCTAGAATTACCACCTCGTTTGCCTAGCTTTTTCATGGTGAACATCACATTCCTCCTCAATATCCACATTCTTCCTCATTCTTTGTGTAAACTTTGTGATTTGAGAGGGATGAGCAACCCTAAGGTCCGAGTCTAAGTCAGTCAAATAGTTCCATCTGCTCGCCACAGTGCCAAGGCACAGATAGACCAAGTCTAAGACAATTAGCACATGATTCGCCCCTGACCACAGGGGAGTTCTGTTGTATGATCAAAGGAATTCATCCTTTCTCTGGCTAGATATGAACAATAAAATATATCACCTGCAGTGCTGTTGGCAGCCATCCTGTCGCCATGAGGAGAGTCAGCTTCAAGATGATCCTTTGGATAAAAGAGCAAAGAATCAGAAAGATCCTGGTTCCTTGATGACTTCAACATGCTATTAGCTCAATCAGTATCCTGAGATTTGCTGTATTTCTGGATTCTAGTTAGGGAATCAATACATCCTCATTTTTCAAACAAATTTGAGTTCTTTTGTCCTCTTATTGTGGTGGTTTAAAAATATAACCACACATTTTTTTTTATATTCTTCCTTTAAAGAAGTGGAGCCTAATTTTCCCCTATACGTAAGTGTGGGCTTGTCTTAGTACTTCTTTTGTAAAGCATAGAGAATGTGGCAGAAGTTTCAGTGAGTGACTTCTGAGATTAGGACACGAAGGCATTGTGTCTTCTTCCTTGCTTTTCTATTGGATCACTCTCTGGAGGAAGTCAGCTGCTGTGTCATGAGGGCACTCAAACAGCATTGCGAAGAGGTCCATGTGGTAAGGAACTGAGGACTTCTGCCAACAGCCAGCACTAACTTGCCAGATATTATCTTGGAAGCAAGTTCTCCAACCCCAGACAAGCTTTCTAAAAACTGTGGCCCCAGCTAACATCTTGACTGCAACCCCATGAGAGAATCTGAGCCAGCACCAACAAGCTAAGCCACTCCTAATTCCTGACTTGCAGAAAATGTGTGAAAATAAATGTTTATTGTTTTAAGCTATTCAGTTTTGGGGGTAATTTGTTATGTTGCAATAGATAACTAACTAATGCTGTTATAGCTGAAAGCATCCTAACAGATGCACCTTCCTAACTGTAATCACTGAGGTCTAGTAGTGAGTTGAACAGTTCATTTCACTGGGGTCCCAGAGAAGTAGCCAGACCAGAGAGAAGAAATGACTGGGTTGTGTGTCTTGGTCATATGTTTCCCTTGGCCAGCCTGTTGTGACATCATAGGGTATATTGGACACTGCCACCATTTCCTATGACTCAGCATGATGTGAGAGGCACAGAATAAATTCCTAGTCACCAGAGAGAAGTATGAAACTGACTGGGCAAGTAGAACCTGAATAGGGTTGATAGCTGGGAATAAGAGGTGACAGGACATTTGAGCTTACATCATTATAGGTGGATAATAACAGAAAAGCAGATTGCCACCCCTACTCCAATGCCTCGGCCCTCTGTAACTCTAGGAAAAAGACTGGAACCTCAGTGGAATGCAATTTAAAAATAAATTGTAATAGCAAATCAAATTTCTACTTTTTTAACAGATGAATTTTATTGTATATAAATATCTCAATAAAGCTACTTTTTAATTGATACATAATAATTGTTCATATTTATGGGGTACATGCGATATTTTGACAGATGTGTAGTGAAGTCCTATTTCTTGTGTGCTTGTGCTCTGGCCTTTTCATAGCCACACTAGTAAGAAAACTTCTTTGCTCCCAGCATGTTCCTTCTTCCCCTACCCCACAACATAAGCAATGGATTGACTTTCTCAGGCTGTCTTCCCTAGGCACCTCTCTTCCCTTGTGGGATCCTGGAGACTCATGTTAATGCCTCTGCAGCTTACATCTTCCTGCTCTTAATGCTATTTTACATGTCCCTACTCCCAAGCCTGGACAGTTCTTATTTTGCTATGGTTCCTCAGACATGACTAGCCCTGTTGGACCTGTAAAAATCTCACATTCATGCTGACGTCAGGCTTCCTGTCATCACTGGTAAAGAGTAAGTCATTTTTGCATGATATCTCATGTTGTTACCTCTCCTCCCAAATCTTTTGCCATTTTTTTCTCTGTTCACATAATTATTGAGCTGGGTGTTGAGAGAAGTGTTCTTTACCAACTGTTGTTATTTTTCCATTATGCTCTAAAATGAATGATCTCATTCTCATTTTAATATATAACAGTGAATATTTCAACTTTTATTGTATTCTTCTTCATTCTTAGGCTCAAGCATCACTTCTTCCATGAGGCCTTTGCTGATTTCTCTCCTCCCTTTCTCATGCAGGGCCAATCTCCTGTGGTTTGCGTACATTGTATTGTATTAAAGTCATCTGTTCATGCATACTTCTCTCTGTGAGAACCTACAAGGCAGACACTAAATCTGATTTATTTATTTTTTTGAGATGCAGTTTCACTCTTGTTGCTCAGGCTGGAGTGCAGTGGCACGATCTCAACTCACTGCAACCTCTGCCTCCTGGGTTCAAGCGATTCTCCTGTCTCAGCCTCCCGAGTAGCTGGAATTACAGGCATGACCATGATGTCTGGCTAATTTTTTGTATTTTTAGTAGAGATGGGGCTTCATCATGTTGGCCAGGTTGGTCTTGAACTCCTGAGCTTAGGTGATCCACACACCTCGGCCTCCCACAGTGCAGGGATTACAGGCATGGGCCGCCGCGCCGGGCCTGATTTATTTGTGTATCCTCAGTGCTAGTGTAAAGTAGGTGCTCAGGAAATGTTTGATGAACTAAGGCCTAACAGCTCAAACTCTGGGATTCTATTTAATTTCTATTGCAGATTTGTAGAGATTTCTCAACACTTAGAGTTTAGAAGAAGTGCCAGTATTTTTCCAGAGTTTTTAGCTTTGCTCAAGGGATTTAGTGCATAAAGGGACTGGTTTAGAAGGAAGGGGTTTGGCTTTCCAATACATGTAGATCAGGATTATTTTAAACATAGGGAGGAGGATAATCTGCATTTCTCATTAATAATTAGAATGAAGTTTGCATCCATGTTTCTACTCATATATTAGCTCAAAAATGTTGGTTCTTCAGTATAACAAGGAAAACTAGAAATGAGTCCAGCCTTCAAAGGGCTGAATAGACATGTCCTTCTGTTTCCACTTAAGTTCTGATTGCAGTCATTATCCACTGATGGTTCCTTGCCTCTGCCAGGCCCAGACTCATGGGGACGGTTTGAGCTGAGCTCATGCACAGTGACCTGACTGTACACTCAAGCTGGGTAGAGAGCAGCTGAGGACATACTGTCCAGGTATGCCCAGCATCAGAAACGGCAGACTGTGGCTGGGGTAGGTGGCTTTGGTTTAGGACTTGGTATTTCACAAGGGCTCTTGCTACTGGGGGCCTCTGACCCTGATATGGTGGCCCCAATGATGTTCCATGGGTCTTCTTCCGCCACCCTCACTCCACTTCTCTAGCAATTAGACTGGAGCATTGATCATCTGTAGGAAGATGACCGTGGCATTCTTCCCTTTCTGGCCCCTTCTCCTACCCTGAGCTCAGCCCTGCATTCCTAAGAGGTCCAGTGGTGATTCTGTTTTGGGACTCAGGCCAGTATAGCCCTATGTCGGCCTGGCTCCCTCTTCTATCTGAGCTCCAGATCAGCCTACTTCTTGACTGTCTGCTGTTGAGAAATGCTCTCTACAGCCCAGTCTCAACTGTGGCATTTGGTTCAGCAGGCAACCCTTTCAACAGCCCCCTTGCCTGCTTCACTAATTAGGCACCAACTGCTGACTGCAATCACTAATCTCGGGTCTCAGCTGTGGGGCTCGAGTCATCCTTTCCAAACACATGCCTATCCAAGGGGGGCAGACACCACTGAAGTTGTTGAAGAGCCGTTTCACATATGTTCACAGGGCATCCTCCAAACCTGCAGAGGAAATGAGCTCCATAAAACCTTTGTTCATCCAGTATGCTAGGGACCAGAACAAAAGGACTTAGAATTAACCATGATTGGACTATCCAATTCTTGGATTATAAAGTGCAGGGAAGCTGGTTGTCTGGGCAATGAGAGTGGCTCTAAAATGGGCAATGTTTCTGTTCAGATAAGCTGCTCAACAAGAAATGAGCATTGCCCAGGAAGAGGAAAGCCATAATGAGGTAGAGTTACGAGACATCCATGCTGCCCTTTATACATTATCTTGGGAACCTAGTGTTCAATGGATATTAAGGGATGGCTGTGTGACAGTTGCTACCACTTTAAGGTTTTTGCAAGAGCCACTGGTTATTTCCTCTAGGAATTCATATGCCATATGGGCACTTGTCATCAGGTGAATTTTGTGCCTGGATTATGGTTATGGAGTTAGACTTTTCTCCGGTGCTTTAACTGGGAGAGAACACTGAGGATATGATGTGGTCCAGTGGTAGCCCATTGTTACTGCATGTTAGACTAACATGAGGAGTTTTAAAAACATTCCTATTCCCACACTGCATGCCAACCAATTACATCAGAATCTCTGGGAGTGAGACCTAGGTGTCAGGATTTTAGAAAGCTTTTCAGGTTATTGAAAGGTGCTAGTCTAGTCACACTTTCTCCATCAAAATCCTGCATTAAAATAATCTGAATAGTTACTAAATACATACAAAATGATAATTCAGAATCAGCATCTAAATAAATGTAACTACCTAGGTACAATGCAGCAATTCCTTTGTGCTGGATTTTCATTGCTGTCAGTTATTTCCCTCTAGTATCCTGGTTTTCTTTATTATGCTTTCAGGAAAATCCATAAACATTTGCTTGCTTGCTTTTACTCTCAGTGCTGAAAAGTCTTGGGCCTGTTCTGGAAAACTGAGAAAGTGCTGAGAGCTTAGAGGAAAATTCCACCTTTGGAGCAGAGGTCAAATTTAAAAAGCCCTCCCAGAATTTAAAGGAAATATTTGGAGTTGAAAGAGATGGAGAAGATGATAAATGAAATCTCAAGGACTAAGGAGTGAATCAAAAACTTTAAAAAACTGTACAAAAACAGTGTTACTAAGTTAAAAAATCCTGAAATTAGAGATTAACCGTCTGAACATCATCCAGCTATTTGATTGTTTCACAGAGTTGAAACCGAACTGATCAACTTAAATCAACCCCGAAGTGTCAGTATTCAAACTCGACAGAGACTGGCTTGGGCGTTATGGACCTGCCTTCAATGACTAGAGTCAGGCTCACCCATATAAAGTTAGTCACAGCCTGAATTTCCATTGCCTGTTACTTTGAAAACATTTGATTATTTTATAAAAGTGCAAACAACATATAGTTTAAAAAGTTAAAGAGTACTACAAGGATTACAATAAGAAGCAACAGTTTTAGGCACCACTTCTTCATGCCTGATTTTCAGTTCTCCAGAGAAACTTCTCTTTCTTTGGCTATTCCTACTGTTACTTATCTCCATATTTCTTTTTTTGTGTGCCTGTATTCTTAATTATTTTATTTTTTTTATTGCATTTTAGGTTTTGGGGTACATGTGAAGAACATGCAAGATTGTTGCATAGGTACACACATAGCAGTGTGATTTGCTGCCTTCCTCCCCATCACCTGTATCTGGCATTTCTCCCCATGCTATCTCTCCCCAACTCCCCACCCCCCACTGCCCTCCCCTATTTCCCCCTGACAGACTCCAGTGTGTGATGCTAACCTCCCTGTGTCCATGTGTTCTCATTGTTCAACACCCCCCTGTAAGTGAGAACATGCGGTGTTTGATTTTCTGTTCTTGTGTCAGTTTGCTGAGAATGATGGTTTCCAGCTTCATCCACATCCCTGCAAAAGACATGATCTCATTCTCTTTTTATGGCTGCATAGTTTTCCATGATGTATATGTGCCACATTTCTTTATCCAGTCTATCATCGGTGGGCATTTGGGTTGGTTCCAGGTCTTTGCTATTGTAAACTGTGCTGCAATGAACATTCGTGTGCATGTGTCCTTATAGTAGAATGATTTATAATCCTTTGTTTATATACCCAGTAATGGGAATGCTGGGCCAAATGGAATTTCTATTTCTAGGTCCTTGAGGAATTGCCACACTGTCTTTCACAAAGGTTGAACTAATTTACACTCCCACCAACAGTGTAAAAGTGTTCCTATTTCTCCACATCCTGTCCAGCATCTGTTGTCTCCAGATTTTTTAATGATTGCCATTCTAACTGGCCTGAGATAGTATCTCAATGTAGTTTTGATTTGCATTTCTCTAATGACCAGTGATAATGAGCATGTTTTCATATGTTTATTGGCCTCATGTATGTCTTCTTTTGTAAAGTGTTCATATCCTTTGCCCACTTTTGAATGGGCTTGTTTGTTTTGTTCTTGTAAATCTCTTTTAGTTCTTTGTAGATTCTGGAAATCAGCCCTTTGTCAGATGGGTAAACTACAGAAATTTTTTCCCATTCTGTTTGTTGCCGATTCACTTTAATGACTGTTTCTTTTGTTGTGCAGAAGCTGTGGAGTTTGATTAGGTCCCATTTGTCTATTTTGGCTTTTGCTGCCAATACTTTTGGTGTTTCGGTCATGAAGTCCTTGCCTATGCCTAGGTCCTGAATGGTTTTGCCCAGATTTTTTTCTAGGGTTTTTATGGTGTTAGGTCTTATGTTTAAGACTTTAATCCATCTGGAGTTAACTTTAGTGTTAAGGTGTCAGGAAGGGGTCCAGTTTCTGCTTTGTGCACATGGCTAGCCAGTTTTCCCAACACCATTTATTAAACAGGGAACCCTTTCCCCATTGCTTGTTTTCGTCAGGTTTGTGAAAGATCAGATGGTTATAAATGTATGGTGTTGCCTCTGAGGCCTCTGTTCTTTTCCATTGGTCTATATCTTTGTTTTGGTACCAGTACCATGCTATTTTGATTACTGTAGCCTTGTAGTATGGTTTGAAGTCTGGTAGTGTGATGCCTCCAGCTTTGTTCTTTTTGCTTAGAATTGACTTGTCTATGTGGGCTCTCTTTTGATTCCATATGAAGTTTAAAGTGGTTTTTTCCAGTTCTGTGAAGAAGGTCATTGGTAGCTTGATGGGGCTAGCATTGAATCTGTGAATTACTTTGGGCAGTATGGCCATTTTCATGATGTTGAATCTTCCTAACCATTAACATGGGATGTTTCTCCATCTGTTTGTGTCCTCTCTTATTTCATTGAGCAGTGGTTTGTAGTTCTCCTTGAAGAGGTCCTTTACATTCCTTGTTAGTTGTATTCCTAGGTATTTTATTCTCATTGTAGCAATTGTGAATGGCAGTACGTTCTTGATTTGGCTCTCTTTTAGTCTGTTATTGTTGTATAGGAATGCTTGTGATTTTTGCTCATTGATTTTGTATGCTGAGACTTTGCTGAAGTTGCTTATCAGTTTCAGGAGATTTTGGACTGAGACGATGGGGTCTTCTAGATATACCATCATGTCATCTGCAAATAGAGACAATTTGACTTCCTCCTTTCCTATTTGAATACCCTTTATTTCTTTTTCCTGCCTGATTGCTCTGGCTAGAACTTCTGGTACTATATTGAATAGGAGTGGTGAGAGAGGGCATCCTTGTCTACTGCCAGATTTCAAAGAGAATGTTTCCAGTTTTTGCCCATTCAGTATGATATTGGCTGTTGGTTTGTCATAAATAGCTTTTATTATTTTGAGATACGTTCTGTCAATACCTAGTTTTTTGAGGGTTTTTAGCATAAAGTGCTGTTGAATTTTGTCAAAGGCCTTCTCTGCATCAATTGAGATAATCATGTGGTTTTTGTCTTTGGTTCTGTTTATGTGGTGAATTATGTTTATAGACTTGTGTAAGTTGAACCAGCCTTGCATCCCCAGGATGAATCTTGATTATGGTGGATAAGCTTTTTGATGTGCTGTTGCATTCCATTTGCCAGTATTTTATTGAAGATTTTTGCATCTATGTTCATCATGGATATTGGCCTGAAGTTTTCTTTTCTTGCTGAGTCTCTGCTGGGTTTTAGTATCAGGATGATGTTGGTCTCATAAAATGATTTGAGAAGGGTTCCCTCTTTTTGGATTGTTTGGAATAGTTTCAGAAGGAATGGTATCAGCTCCTCTTTGTACATCTGGTAGAATTCGGCAGTGAACCCATCTGAACATGGGCTTTTTTTGTGTGGTAGTCTCTTAATTGCTGCCTCAACTTCAGACCTTGTTACTGGTCTTTCAGGGTTTGGACTTCTTCCTGGTTTAGGCTTGGGAGGATGCAAGTGTCCAGGAATTTATCCATTTCTTCCAGGTTTACTAGTTTATGTACATAGAGTTGTTTGTAATAATCTCTGATGATGGTTTGTATTTCTGTGGAATCTGTGGTGATATCCTCTTTATCATTTTTTATTGCCTCTCTTTGATTATTCTCTGTTTTCTTTTTTATTAATCTGGCTAGTGGTCTGTCTATTTTGTTGATCTTTTTGAAAAACCAGCTCCTGGATTTATTGATTTTTTTGAAGGGTTTTTTGTGTCTTTGTCTCCTTCAGTTCAGCTCTGATCTTAGTTATTTCTTGTCTTCTGCTAGGTTTTGAGTTTTTTGATCTTGCTCCTCTAGCTCTTTCAATTTTGACAATAGGGTGTTGATTTTAGATCTCTCCTTGCTTCTCATGTGGGCATTTATTGCTGTATATTTTCCTCTAGAGACTGCTTTAAATGTGTCCCAGAGATTCTGGTATGTTGTATCTTTGTTCTTATTGGTTTTGAAGAACATCTTTATTTCTGCCTTCATTTCGTTGTTTATCCAGTCAACATTGAAGAGCCAGTTGTTCAGTTTCCATGAAGCTGTGCGGTTCTGAGTTAGTTTCTGAATTCTGAGTTCTACCTTGATTGCACTGTGGTCTGAGGACTGTTATGATTTCTTTTGCATTTGCTGAGGAGTGATTTACTTCCAATTATGTGGTCAATTTTAGAGTAGGTGCAATGTGGTGCTGAAAAGAATATATATTCTGTGGAATTGGGGTGGAGAGTTCTGTAAATGTCTATTAGGTTTGCTTGGTCCAGGTTTGAGTTCAAGTCCTGGATATCCTTGTTAATTTTCTGTCTCATTGATCTGTCTAATATTGACAATGTGGTGTTAAAGTCTCCCATTATTATTGTGGGAGAGTCTAAGTCTCTTTGTAAGTCATTAAGAACTTGCCTTATATATCTGGGTGCTCCTGTATTGGGTACATATATATTTAGGATCATTAGCTCTTCTTGTCTCATTGATCCTTTTACCATTATGTAATATCCTTCTTTGTCTCTTTTGATCTTTGTTAGTTTAAAGTCTATTTTATCAGAGATGAGAATTGTAACTCCTGCTTTTTTTTTGCTCTCCATTTGCTTGGTAAATCTTCCTCCATCCCTTTATTTTGAGCCTTTGTATATCCTTGCATGTGAGATGGGTTTCCTGAATACAGTACACCCATGGGTTTTGGCTTTTTATTCAATTTTCCAGTTTGTGTCTTTTGATTGGGGCATTTAGCCTATTTACATTTAAGGTTAATATTGTTATGTGTGAATTTGATCCTGCCATTTTGATGCTAGCTGACTGTTTTGCCCATTAGTTGATGCAGTTCTTCATTGTGTTGATGGTCTTTACCATTTGGCGTGTTTTTGAGTGGCCAGTACTGGTTGTTCCTTTCTATGTGTAGTGCCTCTTTCAGGAGCTCTTGTAAAGCAGGCCTGGTGTGACAAAATCTCTGAGTACTTGCTTGTTTGCAAAGGATTTTATTTTTCCTTCACTTATGAAGCTTAGTTTGGCTGGATATGAAATTCTGGGTTGAAAATTCTTTTCTTTAAGGATGTTGAATATTGGCCCCTACTCTCTTCTGGCTTGTAGAGCTTCTGCTGAGAGATCTGCTGTGAGTCTGATGGGCCTCCCTTTGTGGGTAACCCAATCTTTCTCTCTGACTGCCGTTAGCATTTTCTCCCTCATTTCAACCCTGGTGAATCTGATGATTATGTGCCTTGGGGTTGCTCTTCTTGACAGATATTGATGTGGTGTTCTCCGTATTTCATGGATTTGAATATTGGCTTGCCTTGCTAGGTTGGGGAAGTTTTCCTGGATAATGTCCTGAATAGTATTTTCCAGCTTGGATTCATTCTCTCTGTCACATTCGGGTACACCTATGAAATATAGATTAGGTCTTTTCACATAGTCACATATTTCTTGGAGACTTTGTTTATTCCTTTTTACCCTTTTTTCTCTAATCTTGCCTTCTTGTTTTATTTCATTGGGTTGATCTTCGACCTCTGATATCCTTTTTTCTCCTTGGTCAATTAGGCTGTTGAAATTTGTGTATGGTTTGCGAAGTTCTCGTGTTGTGTTTTTCAGCTCCATCAATTCACTTATATTCCTCTCTAAGTTGTTGATTCTTGTTAGCATTTCATCAAATATTTTCTCAACATTCTTAGTTTCTTTGCATTGGGTTAGAACATGTTCTTTTAGCTCACGGAAGTTTCTCATTACCCACCTTCTGAAGCCTGATTCTGTCAATTCATCACACTCATTGTCTATCCAACCTTGTTCTCTTGCTGATGAGGAGTAGTGATACCTTGTAGGAGGAGAGGCATTCTGCTTTCAGGTGTTTTCATCCTTTTTGTGCTGATTTCTTCCCATCTTTGTGTATTCATCCACCTGTCATCTTTGTAGTAGTTGACTTTCAGATTGGGTCTCTGAGTGGATGTCCAGTTTGTTGATGATGAAGTTATTTCTTTCTGTTTCTTAGAGTTTTCCTTCTAACAGTCTGGCCTCTCTGCTGTAGGACTGCTGAGGTCCACTCCATGCCCTGCTTGCCTGGGGATCATGTGCAGTGGCTGTAGAACAGTAAGGGTTGCTGCCAGTTTCTTCTTCTGCTATCTTTGTCCCAGAAGGATACCCACCAGATGTCAGTCTGAGCTCTCCTTTATGAGGTGACTCTTTGGATATATGGGGGTCAGGGAGCTGCTTGATGAGACAGTCTCTCCTTTATAGGAGCTCAAGTGCTGAGCTGTGAGCTCCATTGTTCATTCAGAGCCGTGGGGCAGGTATATTCAAGTTTGCTGTAGCAGAACTCATAACCCCACCCACCCTTTTTTTCCCCCAGGTGCTCTGTCCCAGGGTTTTAGGGCTTTATTTATGAGTTTCTGTTGAGCTGCTACCTTTTTTCAGGGCTGCCCTGCCTAGCAAAGAGGCAGCCTAGTCACTATCTGCCTGCAGAGGCTTTGCTGAGCTGGGGTGGGCTCTGCCCAGCTGCCATGTGAACTTCCCTGCAGTCCTGTTTATACGCATGTAGTTAGAACTGCCTTGGCAATGGTGGCCCACCTCTATATGGTGGACTCTCTCTGTAATGGCGGGCTACCTCGGCAATGGTGGGCTGCCTCAGCAATGGCAAACTACCTCTGTAGTGGTGGACTGCCTTGGTAATGGCAGACACCCCTCCCCCACCGAGGTGGACTGTCCTGGGTTCAGCTGTGCTTGCTGTGAAGCTCTCAATCTAGAGTATTTCCGATTGCTGTTTTTTTTTTTTTGTGGGGGTAGGACCAGCCAAGCCTGATCACCTGGCTCCCTGCCTCAGAGCCTTTTTTTTCTTTTTTTTTTTTTTTAGTTGAAGGGTTGACTGTCTCTCAGGTGTTGCAGTCACCCGTTGAAAAGGCACTGGGATCTGTGTGACTTCCATGTGGTGACCCACTGCGCTGGCTGAAACAGTGGTGCTGAGATTCATGGCACTTTTTTGCCTGGGAATCTCCTTGCCTGGCTCCCTGTTTCAGTCCCCTTTTTAATCAGATGAATGGCCTACTCTGCCTTCCCGGAGCTCCAATAGCCAGCTAAAACAGCACCTGGACCTATGTATTTTGTATGGAGAACCACCATGCTGGGGCACCAGCAAAACAGCCACGCCAGAGAAAACAGCCCCACTGGCCAAACCAGCCGCACTGGCGACCAATGGGGCTCCTCTGCCTGGGAATCTCCTGGTCTGTGGGCAATAAAAATCTGTCTGGAAATGAGGCATCCACTCACCCTCCGGGCTTTCACTGGGAGCTGCAATCCTGAGCTGCTCTTAGTCAGCCATCTTGGATCTATGATCTATCTCCATATTTCTAACTAACCTGCTTACACTGCTATTTCCTAAACTTTCCATTTTAGACTTTCCCTATTAAGTTCCTGTAATGTAAGATGAAGATATCTTTTAGTTCTCTTACCTCTTTTCTTTTTTTTTTTTTGAGATGGAGTTTCGCTCTTGTTACCCAGTCTGGAGTGCAATGGCGCCATCTCGGCTCACCGCAACCTCCACCTCCTGGGTTCAAGCAATTCTCCTGCCTCAGCCTCCTGAGTAGCCGGGATTACAGGCACATGCCACCATGCCCAGCTAATTTTTTGTATTTTTAGTAGAGACGTGGTTTCACCATGTTGACCAGGATGGTCTCGATCTCTTGACCTCGTGATCCACCCGCCTCGGCTGCCCAGAGTGCTGGGATTACAGGCATGAGCCTCTGTGCCCGGCCTCTCTTACCTCTTTTCTGCTCTCCCCTCAAAGTTCCCTCCTTCGTCACTCCCCTAATACAGTTATAAGTTTTCGTTAGATAAAAATTCAATATTTACCCTCTTATGACTGCTAGGTATATTCAGCTAGCCAGAAATAACCTATGATTATATTTCTTTTTGTTTATGACATTTTATTTTTCTTAGAGTTAATGATTATCTTATTTTCTCAGTTGCTAGGGATTTTTTTTTTGTATATATATACCATGGTGGTTTGCTGCGCCCATCAACCCATCATCTACATTAGATATTTCTCCTAATGCTATCGCTCCCCCATTCCCCACCCCCTGACAGGCACTGGTGTGTGATGTTCCCCTCCCTGTGTCTGTATGTTCTCATTATTCAGCTCCCACTTATGAGTGAGAACATGATGTGTTTGGTTTTCTGTTCCTTTGTTAGTTTGCTGACAGTGATGGTTTCCAGCCTCATCCATGTCCCTGCAAAGGACATGAACTCATTATTTTTTGTGGCTGCATAATATTCCATAGTATATATGTGCCACATTTTCTTTATCTAGTCTATCATTGATGGGCCTTTAGGTTGGTTCCAAGTCTTTGCTATTGTGAATAGCACTGCAATAAACATACATGTGCATGTGTCTTTATAATATAATGATTTATAATCCTTTGAGTACATACACAGTAATGGGATTGCTGGGTCAAATGGTATTTCTGGTTCTAGATCCTTGAGAAATTGCCACACTGTCTTCCACAATGGTTGAACTAATTTACAGTCCCCCAAACAGTGTAAAAGCATTCCTATTTCTCTACATCCTCTCCAGCATCTGTTGTTTCCTGACTTTTTAATGATCACCATTTTAACTGACATGAGATGGTATCTGTTATCTTATTGTGGTTTTGATTTACATTTCTCTAATGACCAGTGATAATGAGCTTTTTTTTGTATGTTTGTTGGCCACATAAATGTCTTCTTTTGAGAAGCATCTGTTTATATCCTTTGTTTACTTTTTGATGGGCTTATTTGTTTTTTTTTTTGTAAATTTGTTTAAGTTCCTTATAGATTCTGCATATTAGCTCTTTGTCAAATGCATAGATTGCAAAAATTTTCTCCCATTCTGTAGGTTGCCTTTTCCCTCTGATGAGTTTCTTTTGCTGTGAAGAAGCTCTTTAGTTTAATTAGATCACATTTGTCAATTTTGGCTTTTGTTGCCATTGCTTTTGGTGTTTTAGTCATGAAATCTTTGCTCATACCTATGTCTTGAATGGTATTGCCTAGATTTTCTTCTAGGGTTTATATGGTTTTAGGTCTTATGTTTAAGTATTTAATCTATCTTGAGTTAATTTTTGTATAAGGTGTAAGGCAGGGGTCCAGTTTCAGTTTTCTGCATATGGCTAGCCAGTTTTCCCTACACCATTTATTAAATAGGAAATCCTTTTCTCATTGCTTGTTTTTATCAGGTTTGTCAAAGATCAGATGGTTGTAGATGGATGGTGTTATTTCTGAGGTCTCTGTTCTGTTCCATTCATCTATATCTATGTTTTGGTACCAGTACCATACTGTCTTTGTTATTGTAGCCTTGTAGTATAGCTTGAAGTCAGGTAGCATGATGTCTCTGGCTTTGTTCCTTTTGCTTAAGGTTATCTTGGCTATATGGGCTTTTTTTTGGTTCCATATGAAATGTAAACTAGTTTTTTCTAATTCTGTGAAGACAGTCAGTGATAGCCTGATAGGGATAGCATTGAATCTATAAATTAATTTGGGCAGTATGGCCATTTTCACAATATTGATTCTTCCTAACCATAAGGATGGAAGGTTTTTCCATTTGTTTGTATCCTCTCTTATTTCCTTGAGCAGTGGTTTGTAGTTCTCCTTGAAGAGGTCCTTCACATCCCTTGTAAGTTGTATTCCTAGGTATTTTATTCTCTTTGTAGCAATTGTGAATGGGAGTGCACTCATGATTTGGCTCTCTGTTTGCCTATTATTGGTATATAGGAATGCTTGTGATTTCTGTACATTGATTTTGTATCTTGAGACTTTGCTGAAGTTGCTTATCAGCTTAAGGAGATGTTGGGCTGAGATGATGGGGTTTTCTAAATGTACAGTCATGTTATCTGCAAACAGACAATTTGACTTCCTCTCTTTTTATTCAAATACCTTTTATTTCTTTCTGTTGCCTGATTGCCCTGGCCAAAACTTCTACTACTATGTTGAATAGGAGTGGCAAGAGAAGGCATCTGTTACTATGTTGAATAGGAGTGGTGAGAGAAGACATTCTTGTGCTGGTTTTCAATGGGAATGCTTCCAGCTTTTGCCCATTCAGTATGATATTGGCTCTGGATTTGTCATAGATAGCTCTTATCATTTTGAGACATGTTCCATCAATATCTAGTTTATTGAGAGTTTTTAGCATGAAGGGTGTTAAATTTTGTTGAAGGCCTTTTCTGCATCTATTAAGATAATCATTTGGTTTTTGTCATTGGTTTTGTTTATGTGAGGGATTATGTTGATTGATTTGTGTATGTTGAACCAGCCTTGCATCCCAGGAATGAAGCTGACGTGATTATGGTGGATGAACATTTTGATGTGTTGCTGGATTTAGTTTGTCAACATTTTACTGAGGATTTTCATGTCAATATTCACCAGGGATATTGGCCTAAATTTTCTTTTTTGTTGTGTCTGTGCCAGGTTTGGTATCAGGATGATGCTCACCTTGTAAACTGAGTTAGAGAGGACTCCCTCTTTTTCTGTTGTTTGGAATAGTTTCAGAAGGAATGGTACCAGCTCCTCTTTGTACCTCTGGTAGAATTTGGCTGTGAATCCATCTGGTCCTGGACTTTTTTTGGTTGGTAGGCTATTCATTGCTGCCTCAATTTCAGAACTTGTTATTGGTTTATTCAGGGATTTGACTTCTTCCTGGCTTAGTCTTGGGAGGTTGTATGTGTCCAGTAATGTGGTAATTTCTTTGAGATCTTCTAGTTTATTTGCATAGAGGTGTTTATAGTATTCTCTGATGGTAGTTTGTATTTCTGTGGACTCAGTGGTGATATACCTTTATTATTTTTTATTGTGTCTGTTGATTCTTCTCTCTTTTCTTCATTTTTAGTCTGGCTAGCAGTCTCTCTATTTTGTTAATCTTTTCAAAAATCCAGCTCCTGGATTCATTTATTTTTTGAAGTTTTTTTCATGTCTTTATCTCCTTCAGTTCTGCTTTGATCTTAGTGATTTCTTGTCTTCTGCTAGCTTTCAAATTTATTTTCTCTTGCTTCTCTAGTTCTTTTAATTGTGATGTTTGGGTGTCTATTTTAGATGTTTCCTGCTTTCTCCTGTGGGCATTTAGTGCTATAAATTTCCCTCCAGACATTGCTTTAAGCATGTCCCAGAGATTCTGGTACATTGTCTTTGTTCTCATTGGTTTCAAAGAACTTATTTATTTCTGTCTTAATTTTGTTATTTACCCAGTAGTCATTCAGGAGCAGGTTGTTCAGTTTCCATGTAGCTATATGGTTTTGAGTGAGTTTCTTAATCTTGAGTTCTAATTTGATTGCACTGTGGTCTGAGAGACTGCTATGAAATTTGTGTTTTTTGTATTTGCTGAGAAGTGTTTTCCTTCCAATTATGTGGTCAATTTTAGAATAAGTGCAATGTGGTGCTGACAGGAATATATGGTCTGTTGATTTGGGGTGGAGAGTTCTGTAGACATCTGTTAGATCTGCTTGGTCCAGATCTGAGTTCAAGTTCTGGATATTTTTTTTAATTTTCTGTCTTGTTGATCTGTCTCATATTGACAGTGGAGTGTTAAAGTCTCCCACTATTATTGTGTGGGAGTCTAAGTCTCTTTGTAGGTTTCTCAGAACTTGCTTTATGAATCTGGGTACTCCTGTATTGGGTGCACATACATTTAGGATAGTTAGCTCTTGCTGTATTGATCCCTTTACCATTATGTAATGCCCCTTATCTTTTTTTGATTTTTGTTGGTTTAAAGACTGTTTTATCAGAGACTAGGATTGCAACCTCTGCTTTTTATTTTTATTTTTTACTTTCCATTTGCTTGGTAAATATTCCTCCATCTCTTTATTTTGAGCTTATGTGTGTCATTGCACATGAGATGGGTCTCCTTAATATAGCACACCAATTGGTCTTGACTGTTTATCCAATTTGCCAGTCTGTGTCTTTTAATTTGGGGCATTTAGCCCATTTACATTTAAGGTTAATATTGTTATATGTGAATTTGATCCTGCCATTGTGATTCTAGCTGTTTATTTTACCTATTAGTTAATGCAGTTTCTTCATAGTGATGATGATCTTTTACAATTTGGTATGTTTTTGCAGTGGCTGGTACTGGTTTTTCCTTTCCGTATTTAGTGCTTCCTTCAGGAGCTCTTTTAAGGCAAGCCTGGTGGTGACAAAGTCTCTCAGCATTTACTTGTCTGTAAAGGATTTTATTTATACTTTGCTTACGAAGCTTAGTTTGGCTAGATATAAAATTCTGGGTTGAAAATTCTTTTCTTTAAGAATGTTGAATATTGGCCCCCACTCTCTTCTGGCTTATAGGGTTTCTGCAGAGAGATCTGATGTTAGTCTTATGAACTTTCCTTTGTGGGTAATCCACAAAGGAAACCTTGGTGAATCTGATGATTATGTGTCTTGGGGTTGCTCTTCTCAAGGAGTATCTTTATGGTGTTCTTGAGTATGAATGTTGGCCTGTCTTGCTAGATTGGAGAAGTTCTCCTGGATAAGATCCTGAAGAGTGTTTTCCAACTTGGTTCCATTCTCTCTGTCACTTTCAGGTACACCAATCAAATATAGGTTTGGTCTTTTCACATAGTCCCATATTTCTTAGAGGCTTTGTTATTCCTTTTCATTCTTTTTTTCTCTAATCTTATCTTTCTGCTTTATTTCACTAAGGTGA